>NC_047044.1:53183109-56168700 GCF_011762595.2 Tursiops truncatus | reverse complement strand
GTCCCTCACTGTAGGTTTTTTTTTTTTTTTTCCCATTTGCTGGCACTCAGTAGGGTCTTTCAACCTAGAGATGTGTGTTCCGTGGCTCTGGGAAATTATTTTGCCTCTTTGATAATTTCCTCTTTTCTAGTTCCACAGATGTCTCTTCATGGAATTCCAATTAGATTTCCAAGTTGATCCTCTCATTTTCTTATTTTTTCCTCTCCAGTTTTCCATCTTTTTATCTTTTGGTTCTTCTTTCTGAGAGCTTTTCAACTGTCTTCCAACACTTCTATTACCTTTTTAAAGTGTCTGTTATATAAATATATATATATATAATATATATATTTTGTTATGGTTGTTTTGGCTGGTGTGCGGGTTACTTGTTGCTGCGCGCGGGTTACTTCTCTAGTTGCAGCTGAGCAGGGGGCCTGGGCTACTCTTCATTGTGGTGCGCAGGCTTCTCATTGCCGTCGCCTTCTCTTGTTCGTCGAAGCACGGGCTCTAGGCCTGGTGCGGGCCTCATTAGTTGTGGTGCACGGGCTTAGTTGTTCCGCGGCCACGTGTCTTCCCAGAGCAAGATATTGAGATGGGTCTAATGCAGAACATGGTGGACTGGTCTTCTTGACCAGAATATGGGATGTTAATGAAGCATAACATGATGTTAGCTTTTTAAGGACCGTGTTGTGTTATTGGCACATACCGAGTTGTGGTCAGCTGAGATCCCCCAAGTCTATTGTCATTCTCGCACGAATTTCTTCCAAATGGTCCTTTTTAAATGATGATTAAAAAATTCAAAACACTGCCTTTCCCCAGCTTAATTTCTCTAGTTGCTTCTAGACCATCATTTCAGTATATTGAGAGGTTTGATCTTCCGCGGCACAGGGCTCAAACCCGTCCCTTGCACCATCAGGCGGATTCTTAACCACTGCGCCACCAGGGAAGTCCCTGTTATTATATTTTTAACTTTTAAGGGTCCCTTTCTTATTTCCTGAAATATTCCTTTTATTATTATTATTTACTACTCTTTTCTTATTTTGTGGATATAACATCTCTCTTCTCTCTGGAGATATTAAGTTGTTTTGAAGTTCCCTTCTCCTTCCATTGTCTCTGGTTCCCTCTTCCTATGTATTTCAGACTCTGACTTTATTCTTACAAGCCCTTTCAAGAGACAGTGATCACTGGCTATCCACTCATATTTAGTAAAAAGCGGCCCCGGAAAGCTTGCTGAGGGCTGTGAGGTAAGGACTTGCTGACTGGTGAGTCTCACCACAGGTGGTCTGTTTCATGATGGACCCACATGCATCTGTCTAATCGCTCAGATCCTCCAACCTCCAGGCTGGTGGGGATAAGCTTGACTGCTCGTGTCTGGGAAGGTGAACAGGAACATAAGCTGAGGGGAGGACTGTCATCCTCATATTCAGATCAGACTTAATTTCCCTGACTGCAGAAGATGCTGCCCTCAATCCCCACCCCTTGCCCAGCTGGGCCTGTGCCCCAAATTCCAGAGACTTCGTTTCAACTCTCTAGAGAGTAAACTTCTAGTTTTCTGCCTCCATCGAGGGAGGGTTGGTCACTGGGCCTTAAGTTTTGGAGGGGGAACCTGGAGGTCTGCTTCTTATAAAAGAGTTTTCACCAATGCCCCATTTTCAGTCCTACTCTGCATCCCTATCTTTACCGACTTTGAATTCCTGAAGCATCCTGAGCTTCTGCAGCAAAAAAGTGTTTGCTTCTTTTGGGATTCACTCCACTCTCTCTAAATCATTTACAACTTGTGTGCAGGACTGAAAGATTTTAATGAAATCTTTCATTTGAACTGTCTCCTCTCCTGTTTGCTCTTTGCTCCTGTCTGTGTGCACTTTAGTCCTTTATTTTCATTTTAAGGAGGTTCCAGGATGGAGCAGAGTGAAACAAATGTGCTCAGTCCACCATGCCTTATAGGACGTCTTTAATGGGAATTTGATCAGTGAATAAGACCAGTTTTTCTCTAAAAACCTTCCCTCACAAGTTATTGTAATTTTTTAAATTGAAACATCATTCAACTTAGTCTAACAAAAAATTAGCCTATGTAAATTTTACCTTAAGATGACACTATGAACCAGAAAACATGGCATCATTATTCTGAACCTCAAATTAATAAACAGTTCTCATACAGGGGATTAATCCTGTATGAACACATCAGGCTAAATTAATGTCACGTTATTTTTCTGATATGGTCCACAGACCAATGGGCTAGGAACATCACAAACACAGAATGTCTTGATCTCACCAAGTACTTAACTTGTCCTTGTGAATAAGACACAGAATATGCGGTGGTGATGATCACACAGACAAGTGAGTTTGCATCCCTAGTCTTTATTCAGAGACTGGCATGGACCTTTAGGGAAGATGCTAAGTGGTCTGCTACTGAGGCTGCCTGTGGCCTTGTGCTGTCAACGTTTGTATGAATATGAACAGAGATGTGAATAATCAAGTGCAACTCATCCATTAGCTATGATCCCAAACCTCTCAATATACTAAAATGATGGTCTAGAAGCAACTAGAGAAATTAAGCTGGGGAAAGGCAGTGTTTTGAATTTTTAATCAATCATTTAAAAAGGCCTATTTGGAAGCAATTCGTGCGAGAATAGACTTGGGGACCTCGGCTGACCGCAACTTGGTTATGTGCCAATAACACAACACGGTCCTTAAAAAGCTAACATCATGTTATGCTTCATTAACATCCCATATTCTGGTCAAGAGACACAGTCCACCATGTTCTGCATTAGACCCCATCTCAATATCTTGCTCTGGGCACTGGAGGTTAGTGTCATGCTAAAGGACGAGTGTGACAGGAGGACTTTCAGAGTCTAGACCTGCACTGCCCAGCATAATAGCCACCGGCCACATGTGGTTCTTTAAATTTAAATGAAATTTAAAATTTAATTCCTCCATCACACCAGCCACATTTCACGTGTTCAATCCCCATGTGTCCAGCGGCTACCTCAGCGGACTGCACACATTTCCATTATCGCAGAAAGCTCTACTGGACCGCACTGGTCTAGACCCCACATCGTATAGAAAATGGGAACTGGAACTTGAGCCAGGAGAAGAGAAAGCTTTAAGAAGACCTTACAGGTTAAGACTTGTCAGTATTATGTTACGATGCGGAAAATAGACTGAAGTTGTTCTCCCCGGTGCACAGACCTAGGACAATAGGCAGAAACTACAGAAAGGCAGAGCCCAGCTTAACAAATAAAGAGTCCCAGCAATTCGAACTATTCCAAATGGAACAGTTCCTCACCCAGGAGTGAGCTTTTGTCCCCGGAAGGGCTCAAGGGGAGGTTGCATAACCTCTCTTCCAGAGAGCTCTCTTCAGTGAGAAATGTCTCTTCCAACTCAAAGTTACAAGGATTGCATGCAGACACTCAAAACTAACATGACATGGGTTCTGACCAGTTATATAATATAGTAAACCATTTCTAATTCCCTTCACCCTTTTCTTGATACTTGTATGAGGACAGAGGTGAGGAAGTGAAAGCAAGACTGACAGGAGGAGGAGAATAAGAGGAAAGAGGGATTTATACGATGAACTGATGAGTGTCCTGACTCTGTAAACATGCATTCATCTTTAAAGAGTACTGCCCTCTGTTCCCAGGCCATCCTTATGCAGGATGACATGGCCATTGGTGATGAAGTACAAAAGCATCTTATTTTCTTCAAAAAAAATTATGCTCGTTTTGATTCTAACTCCGTATGTTCGTTTTGTTATAAAAAATTTAAAATGGTTTGTGCATTGTAAAACTGACAGTCCCAGAATGTATACCATGTTTATCCTGTGCTGAACGGTACTTGCAGTGAATATTACCTTAATATTTCATGCTGCCTTCAGCCTCAATCTAGAGACTGCTCTATCTACCAGCTAAGGCTTTCTGGAGAGGAAGGGAGACAGCCAGGCCGGTGACTTTAAGTGCTAGAAAGGACGTGCTAATATTTATAACTGTCTTTTCTTTCATGTTTTGAATTTAGTACTTAAGCAACTTGCAGCCAGACAGAGAAGGGGAGGTGCTGGTTAGAGCCCTGTTTCATTGTTCTGGTCTCTCTAACCAACAACTAGATCCCATACCTCTAGGCTACGGAGGACAGCACAGACAGTAAAAGAAGGGAGAGAAGGAGGAAAAGTAACTAGGCCAGGACAGAGACACATGTTGAATCTTGCCTCCCAGTCATGAAAAGCAACTGCTAGAACGTTATTGTTTTGTCTGGTCTTGGAAGCACAAGCCTCACAAGCAGAGAGAAGTCTCTGGCAGGAGCTGTATTTGATACTTCAAAGCAGCCAGCAAAAGGCTAACGTGAAGTTGAGGGAAAGGATGAGAAAATGCTGTAGGTTCAGGATAAACACTGGTAAAACAGGAGTTCTTGTGGCAAGTTATACTGGAAGGTCAAGTTCGAGGGACTGTGGGTCAGTTTTATGGGCTCCAAGAGCCATCATTGAAGAAAGGTGCCCAATTGGGTCACCAAGTCAAATCTAAGAATGTTGCCACCTTGGAACAAAGTTTTATTAATGAAAATAATTTTAAGTGTGTACAGAGAGGCAGGAACAAAAAGGTTAACTGACTAGTCTCCTCTGCAATTAACTACGTATTAATTTGGACTGGGAAACTGACTCAGTCATTCATTTAGCAAACATGGACTGAGTGGCCACCATACGCCAGGCGCTGAGTTACATGACAGAGTTACAACGGGGACAAAAACAGACATGATCTCAGCTTTTATAACGTTTCATTCTGGTGGTGGGAGTGGACATTAAAGAATCACAAATATACAACTGAAAATGGGATTGCATTTATGATAACAACATAGACACTGTAAATAAATGAGATATGAAAATGTGTAAGTCTAACTTAGCAAAAGCTGGGGGAGGGTGAGTATTTCTAGGCAAAGGGACTTGAGGCAGGAACAAGCTGGCACATTCCTAGAAATGAGGAATGATTCTAGAGAAGGCTGACAGGAAAAGAGGACTCAGGTCACGCAGAGAATTGTCTATCTTGAGAAGGATTTTTGCTCCTGATCTAAGAGCAACGGGAAATTCTTGAAGGGTTTAAAGAGCCATGACACGATCACAAATTTATGTCTCAAATACAGCCACTGTAACTTGAGAATACAAAAACCTAGCAAATGTGTATTTTGGGGACCAGTTTATGATTAAATGTGAAGGTAAACTTAGAGAGTATTACACATACGGCTCTGTGTACAGTGAGCTCTCTTATGTGCAAATCACATACACACATTTTAAAATCCAATAAAAGATTACAACTTATTAAGGTGTTTATGTGTTTGTTCTGTAAGACATGGGCTTCATGAGCTTACTGCTATTAAACACAGTAATGTCTGGCTTGCTTGTACTGGTGAAGGTGGTGGCCCTCGAATGCAATGTCCTTCACAAATGAAGACACTAGTCCATTTATCCTCATCTGTAGAGCACACAGTTGGGGATGAATTTTTCAGTTAAGGTGGTCAAATTCCTTGGGCTCGTCTACACCCACATGTGGGTAAAGATGGGATACAGTTTGTGTCCACTTCATCAGAACCCTGATTCCCCAGAAACTGAAGTTCTCATTTTGAGTGAAGTGTCTCCCTAATTTCCTTAATTGACATGATACACGGGTGACTGCTTTTCAAATACTGATTTATATAGGCTTTGGTTTAAAAAAAAATAACCTTTGTTTTTACCTTTGAGCTTTACCTCCCAGTTATAAAATTACTTAGCTATACCATCACTTGAGAACATATAAAAATGCTTGCCTTTCCCACATGCAGCTTTATTTCTGAGCTGTGAGCTATTAAAATAACAATGTATTTTCAAAGTTATAAGCAGAATTTGGTGAATCATTTAAATAAATTCTGTGCCAAGCAACCAGGCAATAGCCTCTTCAGTCTCCCAAACTGATTTTTCATTAGTCTGATTTGGGGACTGTAATGAGAATGCATGCTTCTGGATGGAATTCCCACTTGACATGGTGCCGGGTTCAGTACACAGTTAACAGAACACTGCAGATCTGACTTCTAGTCATTAGTCCAACTCTACTCCTTTCAGCATACAGAAGCCCACACTCACGTGACTCCCACGCAATGGTCAATTTCCTTCTGTGGGAAAAGGAGGTGTGGCCCTAACATACAGCAAGGCTCAGAGCAGAGAACAGTTCTAAAGGTGGATGGATAACAGGTATTCGGCAAGGCATAACTGTTAATTATCAAAGTCACATTACTGAGTGGTCTATGGTACTTGACTTTGAATATGAGCACTGTTTAATGACTACTTGAGAAAAAGGAGAGAAGCAGATTTGGTGCTTAATTGAAATGTAGTTATTTCATTCCTCTGCTTAAAAAAAAAGTCAATTACTCCCCCAAAACCTGTAAAACACCGAAGCTGATCCCTGTCAGTGTAACCAAGTCTCCTTCCCAGTCCAGGCCTCACTCACCCTCTCACTCTACATACATTGAAAGGACAGCCCTCCTCTGCTTCTCTCTATTAACCAGGGCATCTCCTCCTTGGAGTATCTCTTTTTTCTTTATTGTCTGTCTGCCCATTACATTCATTCAAAGCCCCTGGGAGGCAGAGGCCAGGTGCTATTTTTCTTTGTTCTCCAGCACTCAGCACATAGTAGGTGGTGTTCTGGGGGCACTTTAAACAGCTCCAGATCCACCTTATAGTTATATAAACCCTCAGGTTAGAAACGGTGTTCATTTAGTAATTATAATTGGGTGCTCACTGATTTTTTTGGAACTATTTGAAGAGAGCAAAAGTTTTCCTGATAACTCACCCCAAATGCCAAGTTCTTCCTCCCTCCCTCATCTATTGCTACCAGGATAATGTTTCTAAATCCTGCCCTCCTCCGGTGACCCTCCTGTTCGAGAATCCACTGTGCGCCCCCCCCCACCCCGCCCCAGTCTCTGTGCCTTCCCCCAGCCCACTGCAACTGTATCAGCAGCAGCTGTGGTCGCTCACGCCATCCGGAGCCCTTTCATGTACAATATGCCATTTGATCCTTCACCGGAACCATATGAGATAGACGGGCAGACATCTTACACTGTTCCTACAGATAAACAAAGCAGAGTTCATTAGCTCTGCCTGAGGTCAGACAGGTCATTAGCGTGAAACAAGACAAAAACCTGGGGGGCCCCATTTCCAGCTCAGGTCTCCCTACTTCCGCACAAGGGCCCGAGATCTCTCATCTGCTCAGATATTTAATGAGAACCTCTTATGTGCCAGAGACTGGACTGGGCTCCTGAGGCGACAGAGAGCTCAGTAAGACACGAGTCCAACCCTGGAGTGAGAGGTATGACACATGCCATGGGAGAAGCACAGGTACTGCGCTTGTAGGAGTTCCAAAACTGAAGAAAGAAAGGTCACCACCCTTCTCCAAATTCTACAATGACTACTGTTCATGCTACAGGAATGGCTAAGACTCCCTACTACCCAGGATTGTTCTCCATAGCATATAAATCAGACCAGACCTCTGATGGAAGGCAGGACTCTCATCCCCAAAGCCTCTCCCATGCAGGAGGATACATGATGTGATGGGGCCACGTCTCAGGCAGACTCAGGTTCTAAAGCCCGTGGAGGGGGGAAGATCATCTATCATTGACACACCCCTGAAAAACCCTTAAAACACCAGCAAAGGTTTTTTATGCACACATGTGTTCTCTCTCTCTCTCTCTCTCTATGATTCCTGTAGGGCCAGCTTTTCCTTTGGTGTTAGGACAGATCAATTTCCTGTTTTGTTGTTGTCATTGTTTTGTATTTTGAATTTTTAGTTCAGGACCTGATGAAGTAGTTCCCATGCACATTGGGCACAGGGGCTAGGAGATAGATCTATCTCTGAAGACCAGTCATCCTCAGTCGTCTGAGATATACACACTTCAAAAGGCAAATGGGAAAGGGGGCTTTTCTTTCCTGCATACTTTCACTTCACACACACTCCAGGGCATGCGCTCGCTGGGCAGAATGCTGAGCTAAATCCTTCTGCTACTTAAATTACTTCTCTTGTGTTCTTCCTTTCTTTCTTCTAATTATTAGCATTGCTGTTGCTATAGTTTTTTATTTTGTTTCTTGCCAAGCATGCACAGCTGAACACAGGTTAAGACACAGGTAGGCATTTTCTCCACTGTACATTTTTAGCCTCTTCTATAGACTAAGTCTCTAGGAGGAGATCTGTCTGAATCATGTTAAATGCATGTGGTTGTTCCATAAGTATTCCTTAATTCAATGCATATACGAATTAAGCCCCGATTGTATGCCATATAACCTGCATTAAGTACTAGGGAAAACAAGAGTCAGCCCCAGAGGCCTCACAGTCAGGGGAGAAAAATATGAACAGGGTCATCTCATGGCCATGTAGCAGTTGGATATACAAGGCAAGATGGGCCTGGACAGGGCAGGGGAGGCTTACGGAGATGACCCCCACCCCCAGGATGCTCCTCATGACTCCCTCCCTCACCTGCAGACCTTAACTCAAGTGTCACAGTCCCAGTGGGCCCCTCCCCTCAGCCCCATTTAAAACTGTAAACTGCTCCCCCTCTTCCACCACACATACTCCTATAACTCCTCTCTCCCTAGCACTTAGTTCCTTCTGATCACATCTCTCTCTTTTTTTGGGGGGGGGGGTGCTGTGTCAGGTCTTTAGTTGCGGCATGCGGGATTTTTTTTTTTTTTGCGGTATGCAGGCCTCTCACTTTTGTGGCCTCTCCCATTGAGGAGCACAGGCTCCGGACGCGCAGGCTCAGCGGCCACGGCTCACAGGCCCAGCGGCTCCACGGCATGTGGGATCTTCCCGGACCGGGGCACGAACCCGTGTCCCCTGCATCGGCAGGCGGACTCTC
This sequence comes from Tursiops truncatus, assembly GCF_011762595.2. NCBI lineage: Eukaryota > Metazoa > Chordata > Mammalia > Artiodactyla > Delphinidae > Tursiops > Tursiops truncatus. The sequence goes on along the minus strand of NC_047044.1, from coordinate 56,159,859 downwards.
AACCACTGCACCACCAGGGAAGCCCAGTTGCGGCACGCGGGATCTTCACTACAGTGCACAGGCTTCTCTCTAGTTGTGGCGCACGGGCTCCAGAGTCGGTGGCCTCTGTAGTTTGCGGCGCGTGGGCTCTGTAGTTTGCGGCACGCGGGCTCCTACAGTTGAGGCACACGGGCTTAGCTGCCCCGCGGCATGTGGGATCTTAGTTCCCCGACCAGGGATCAAACCTGTGTCCCCTGCATTGGAAGGCGGATTCTTAACCACTAGACCACCGGAGAAGTCCCATCTCTTATTTATTTTACTCTCTGTCTTTTTCCTTCCATGAGAAGGTCAGCCCCACGAAGGCAGGGATTTCTGTCTGTTTTGTTCACTGTTGAACTTTGGCCTTAGAATAGCACCGAACACATAGCAGGATTTGGTAAGTCTTCAAAAAGCAGCCTTCCTGACCATCCTAAAGGGCAGCCGACCGAGCTCTCCATCCCTTCGCCCTCCTTTCTTTTCCTTCACAGCCATTATCAAGAACTGAAGTTACCTTTTCTTTTAAAGTTTGTTTACTTATTTTTCTCTCACCCCTCACATGGACAGAAGCTTCACAGTAAGAGGGAGTTTTTTGTCTGCTTTGTTCATTGTGGTGTCCCCAGCACTCTAAACAGAACCTGGCACTGTTTGTTTCTTTGATAAATTTTCGTTGAATGAATGACCGTCATCCCCATGCCTGTGGCTCGTGTCCACTGACCACTCAGCTTATGCCAGGCAGGTTTCACTACATTCTCTCTCCCAATCCTCACCACAACCTGATGAGGTGTATGCTTTTATTATTCTCGTTTTATAGAGTAGGAAGCACAGACAGACTGTACCTTGCCCAAGGGCACAAACTACCAAAGAGAAGAGCCAGCTATTAATGGCAAGCCATCCAACCTGAGCTTTGCTTTTAATCACTGTTCTACTGACTCGACGGAAGCGGCACTATGGGACAACAGGGCCACCATCGCATCAGGTCTACTGTGGTGGCTTCCTCATTATCTGGCCCCTCTAAGCCCCCTCCTGCCACTGCCAGGCCATTCTCCACACTAAAGCCAGAATGACGTTTTCCGATAGCAAAACTAATCACCTCACTCTGCTTTAAGTCACTTCAATGGCGGTGGCGCACACCTGTTGGGGTCCCACCGGCAAAAGTGATCAGTATTTGTAATAACCTCTCTAGAAGGATGACACTGTCATCTCTGAAAAAATGACAGGTTATGAAGAAAAGGATGGACTTGGGAGAAATGCTCTACCTTCGAGATAATAATGAAAAAAGGCTTATCTGGTTATGACAACTTGGCCTCTTCAGTAATTCAGAAATATGTATGTAATATCTGATCAGAATCTCAAGTAGATGTGTTAAAATGGATTTACTTGGGCCCCACCCAAACACATTAATTCAGAATCTCTAGGGATGGGGTCAGGAAATCTACATTTTCACCAGTAATCTAGGTCTCCCTTTGACATTCCTTCATGTAAACCTTTTCAAGTCTAAGATACCAGGCAAAGCACCTGCATGTTGGACGATACCATATAAACGATCAGTGTCAAGACAAGACCCAACTAGCTCTATTTTATGACCAATAAGGCCTCTTGTTCAACAGTAATGTTACATAACTTATGGATTCAAACCTGCCCTAACTCAGGTTACAGGTTTCAAAAATGTCCAAAGTTGGGCAGCTCGTGCAACATACAAGAAGCCAGAACTATCACATCTGGTAAAATCAACTCGCTTATGCCAGGTCAACGGTTTTAGTATAAGATATGCTCATTCCAAAAATTATTCCACTTCTTCCCTTAAAATATACCATCCTGCCATGTGTGGCTAGGAAATTAAGAAAAATAAACACAAAACACAAACCATGTTTTGCCCACAGCGTGCCAGCTGACTTCTGAGCTACTGCTGTGTGGGATTCAAAGGAAAGCAAGTCTATTCAGGTCTTTTACCTCCTGAAAATTCCCATGGTCAGAGATGAGCTTTGTTAATGGGGAAGTTGAATGCTAATCCAACCTTCATTCCAAGATGCTGGCATTCTACCAGGCTTCCCTGACATTATCAGAACTGGTCCCTAAGTGAATGCATCTCTGGCCATGGGTGACAACTGACCCAATATTAGTTGTTGGCTCCTGCAGCTGAGAGAAGAGGAAGGTCTTACCAGGTACAGTCTTCCCTGCATCCAGGCCGTCCAGCTGGCAGAGGCCCTCACCGCACAGAGCAGCAATGGTATAAGAAAGAAATCTTGACAGAAGTCAGATAGTCTTGGGAACTACTTGGAAAGATATGGGATTTAATTGTGGTGCTATAGCAAATTTCTAATCTGAGCCATGTTATGTGGTTTAACTTTTTTTTTTTTTTTGAAATTTCAGAAATGTATTTAAGTACTGACTTTTGGCTCTGGTTATTTTCAAGTGCTTCTATATAAACAAAAACAGTCTACCCTATGCAAGATGGAAATTAACAGTGCTTTAGAAACAACGACTATGTATTACGAAATCCAAAGAAGCCTACAGAAGAAACAAAACATTTACAGAAGAGAACAGCCAGAGAAGTAAATTTTTCAAGATATTTCACAGATATAAAAACAATGTTTACTATGCACATGGAATTAGCAGGCCCGTGACATAAATTACTCTTTGGAGAGTCTATGTGATCTAGGCAATAAATAGGATCTATCATTATATAAGAGGAACAAAGCAATCCCTGGTTAGATGTACTACGACAAATTAAGGGGAAGAAAGTGAGATTATTCGAGTTCAGTAAAGTTTATTCAGCACTCACTAAAGTGAAACACAAACAAAAATATGGAGAAGAGTTCAGATGTTGAAGGTTTCTAGTTTTCTAATTACAAACTACAGCTTTAAAGTGTAAAAATCACTAGGTTATTTACTTCTCATCAAACTTTCTAATTTCCTTACAAGTTCTTACACTTTCACCTCTATACCATGCCAAAGAGAAGATTGTTTTCCTCATCCCACCCAGATTCCCAAACTCTACTGCAGACCCTCTCAGCCATGAATCATGCAGTGACCCTCAAGACCCCCTGAACATGCTGACAGTATCTGCCAATACACAGGGCAAGGACAGCAGGGCAAGGAAGTGGCATTCCCTGGGATTTAAATAGGCCCCAGTGGTCAAATGAGAATAGCTAAAGATGTTAAGGATACCAAAAGCAGTATTCCATTCAGACTCCAAAATTTTAAGCAATTGGGAAAGCCAAAACAGGTATTAATGCTAGCATAAAAACCTTTTTTAAATTCAGTGTTTATTTGTCAAATACCAACTGCTTTTTCTTTTATTCCTTTCTGTTTCTGATCTTTGGAAAAACCCCATCAGTATCAAATGTCACTTAGTTCTCATTCAGACAGAGGAAAGCAGACACAGGGGCTGTACCCGTGACTTAGCTGACCTGGGCCCTCAGTAAAAACAAACCTCTATAAACCACCAGATGTAAGCAATCGAGTAGTGATCACTGTAATTAATTGAACAGATTTCCTGAAATTTACTGTACAATTTCAACCCTCCTAACACCTTTCCCAGATACAACTAACAATGGTGCTTTTTTTCTTAAGTTGTTTGAAGGAGGAAAACATTTTAAACTTCAGTGGCTTAAATATATTTTTAAATTACTCAAGATTAAGGTGGTAGACTATTTAATTTTAGAAATCAAACCATGCTCATTCTAAATGCTGTCTTTAAAGGCCAAAAGTTAACATTATTCCAAAACATCTCCACTGCATGAATATAAACACGTGATCTGCCCTAATAATACACAAAACTTAACACAATTTTACTCTTATCTGAAAACTCAGAACTGCAAAATAACATGCAATGATATTTCTAACTTCAATGACCTATTGAATTTTAACTGTATCAAGTCGATATTTTGATTTGATGTTTCTGGACCTTGATTTCCACTGCAGGCGCCACACTTAAAAGAGGATAAAAGAGGATACCTCAGTGCTTCGTTACCGACTCCATTTCTCCTCCCCAAATAACTCCGATCGTTCTCCACTAGGAATTATGTAATACCGGATCCACAGATCCCATGTAGACCATTGAGTGATAACCAGAATTTAAGTCCTAGTCACCATAATTAAATACATGTCCCTATGGGGTGAAGGTGGCTTCTCTGAGTCTTGAAGGCCACAGCAGCAATAACAGCATAGTGTTAAGTGTTCTTGTTACAATGATACTTAAAATTTAGGAGCGCGCGCGAGGGGGAGGGGGAGAGAGAGAGAGAGAGAGAGAGAGAGAGAGAGAGAGAGAGAGAGAGACAGGCTAGGAAACAAGTCAACCAGTTTAAAGGAAGCTTATTTTGCTTGTAAGATCTGTACTCTAGCCCATATGGAACTGCCCCCTCCTGCCCCCCCCCCCGCCCCCGCAAACATACATTCAAAACCCTCCTAACGTTCACTTACAAGGAGAGAAGTGTAATATTTGCTGAGACTGGCCCTAGATTTGGAATGGTCTCCAATTCATTGTTGTTCAGTTTCCTATAAATGCCAAAAGAGAGAGAGAGAGAGAGAGAGAGAGAAGCAGATTATGCAATCTGTAATCCACAGAGGTGAAAACTTTATAACATTATTTAAAGATCCCTTCCAAGTTAAAAGTTTTAAATAATTCCCTGTAACCCAAACGTTCTTTACAATTAAATACTGTGATAGGTGGTACATTTGATTCCAACCGCAAGCAGAAAGTAGCTGAACTCACACTTCTCGAAGGCTGTGAAGGTGGCTCGTGGAACTTGCCTTGATGAAAGACAATCTGTTGTGACTTAAGTCCCTATGAAAAAACAAAAATAAAATTACAAGTAGTTTCCAAAAATCACTAATAATGCTTAATGATGGGCAAGACAGAGTGGATTTATGAACTCCTCTCAACACTAGCGACAGCATAAGAAATAATTGGTCCATCCTGCCCATAAACGAGAGGGCAAACTCCAAAATACAAACTCTGAGGACAAAGTTAGTTCAGGAGGCTGGCAGATTCAAATGCTCCAAGCCCGCAAATGTTTTAGGAGATGGGTTTTGGTCCAGGGTGAACAGATCCTTTGTGAACTGGTTGTTTTGCTTCACCCTCCCCATCCACTACCAACTCCTCACTTCCACCTTGATATGATGAAGTCATAGCTTATGAAAAGTGGCTAATTAGTCAGGTTGCTGAAACTAAAACCTCTAAAGAAACCTTATTATCACAAAACTAAGCATCAGAGTCCTTATTACAGTCAAAGTAGAAATTCCTTTTCACACATATTTGTTTCCCTGGGTTAAGGCAACAAATTGTTTAAAGTACTGCTCTGTGTGTGTGTGTGTGTGCGTGTGTGTGTGTGTGTTGAGCAGGTAGGAAACAACCCAAACGCTCTGCTTTCCTGAATTCTCCAAATCGCAGTATCTCAATATAATGTATAACTTAAACCACATCAACCACCTAACAAAGTTTAGTAGACTGTTCAGAGATCCGTGATCAGATTTCTTTTCAATTATTAAAATAAACCTGCCTCCAACTCAGAGACTCAATATAACTTAGTAACCATTTCCATAGAACATCAACCAAACGCCTACGTATGCAGTATTCTAGGCTAGGACGTCAGCTCAGCATTGAGGATGAAAATGTGAAACAAAATCCGGCAAATACTTGGTTATATTGGTCAATACACTAAGTGCCTTCAAACTGGTCTAAGGAAAATGAAATGGCTGAACAGCTACTGAAAACCAGGCTGCCACACAGGACGGCTGAAAGCTCTCCCACTGAAAGAGGCATACCCACCCTTCCTAGATTAACTCCTTCAGTGCTTAAAAGTGAAGAGTTTTTAATAACCGAAGTTAGAGACAACCAGACTTGATTGGAGAAAAGCAGGAACCATTTGCTATACATCAATACCTAAGTATGCCTCCCGCAACAAAAAAAAAGGCAGAGAAATCACATCCAGAGAAGCGCAGTGTTACTTTGTGCGCATCCATTAGGGTAACAATTAGAAATCAGAGATCCTTTCAGTCTTTGAATTTTTGTTTTGACAATAAACCTGGATTTCTCTATTTCACCTAAAAGGAAAAAAAAAAATTTTGCAAAAGGTTTTATTTGAAACATGTTTGCCTAAAGACCTACCAGACAGTAACAGACATGAGCAGATTTGTTCCGGTAGAGTTATAACATGAAAAAAAATCTGGCACAGTCTTTAAACTATAAAAATCCTGCAATTACAACCACTGCTGTGCATGCTCCCCACGCTGGAACCAGACACTTTCCCTCACGGCCCAGCTCGCATCCATCTGGAGTTCATCAAGGAAACCATGGGCCCCACGGCTCACGTTAGGATTCAGACAAAACCTGTGTGCTTTTAGCACCCCAGACAGTCACAGATTTCCCACAGGCTTTAAAAAACAACCGTGGAAAAGAGGTCTTCACCTGGGAGGTAGCCTGAATCAACAGAAAGGCTCATTTGGACCCACTCAACTAAAGAACGTTGCACTAAGCCTACAACTGCATCCCCTATTGTTTCAAGTGTTCACTGGAAAGGGGGCACCCATCTGGCATTCCCAGCTCACACAGGTGATTTTCTTTTTGATTAGAAAAAACAAAAATTCCACCTTTCATTTCATTTTAAGGATTATTTCTCAGGGCAATCCCGTGAGGAAAAAAATAAAAAGATTGCGTGCTTTAACTTTTTTTTTTTTTTCCTGACCAGTAACAGGATGAAATCTCCAACAAAAGACCTGTAAAATGAGAAACTGTGCCTTCAGAGAACAGGGCACATGCTGGGGACCCCTCACTTCTGATCCAGAAGCAGGAGCTGGCAACCTTAAATATTTCAGTTATTGTGACCCACTTCCATTCCAGTGCTGTGTGTACTATTAAAACCACATTATATGGGGAAGAAAAAAAAAAATCATCCCTGAAGTGACTTTTACTGCTAAATACTTAAAGCCATGAAACTTTTAATGCACCTAAATTTAGATTTAATACAGTTTATGTTTCAGAAACGATTAAAGGATGCCATATTTTCCTAAATCTCCTTGTATTGCTTTTTATGGCTAGACCATTAAAAACAAATTCAACTTGTACAATGTCGATGTTTTCTTAAACCCCATTACATTCAATAAGGAAGGCAGATGCTTTGTTTGTTTAGATTTCCAGTAATGACCACCTTCCCCAGAAACCTTTCCTAAAAAACTTTTTGTAATGAGGTTAATAAATGGGAAAGGTGGCGAGGTAGGGAGGTGTGAACTATTTACCCAAAACTCAGCCGGCCAAACACTTGCAAACCAAACTCTACACAATAGAGAGAAGTCTCTTTTCCTGCATATTAGCAAGCGAATAAATATATATGGAAAATAATTAATATACAACATTTGGTTCCAGCTCTCATTTTCCTCCTTTTAGCATTTGGAAATCTGACTTCCAAGTCAAATTTTAAAATGCAAATCCAGCACAAGTTTCTTAATCAATCCCACTGGGGCCTGCAGAGCTGCTAATTCAGCAGAAATCTGGAAGGCTGAAAAACAAAAAGCCAAGCTGTAGCTGTTTTAAGACACTGATCCAAAGTGACTCATAAATCAGCCTGCTATGTTCAAGTTTTAGTCTGGAAAATATAGAAAAACAGCTGTGAAAATCATAAGGACTAATACCCCTAACCCGAGCCCCAATTTTGGTACGAACCAGAGGATTTATAACAGGCAGACACTAAAGAAGCCACACCAGCAGAAAGTACCTTTCAGACTTTTTTTTGCCTGAGCCCAGCTAACTCAAAGCTTTCTATGTGAGAAGACAAATAGTTCTGAAATTCCATTGAGATTTTAATAATACTTGAAACCCTTCTTGATAATTGGGCAACTTTTCCCTCTTTTGGCTAAGTAAACATATTCTAACTAGCACTCCTCTTTGGGCTCCCAACTCATTGTAAGCACACACTCTAGATGTAAACCCAAGTCTGCTTTTAAAGGCAGTTGTAAGGAACGCTGAAAATACTGTTTTAAGAGCCACTTTCATTAAAGGATTAAAAGTTCCTTTTTGAAAAGAGAACTAACTACAATATGACGATTTTACAGCTCAAACAATTCAACTTTTCACACATGGGATTCCTGTGGCCATAAATTACAACTGAATAAACTGGAAAAAAATACACACACACGTACATTAAATAGATTAAGTTTTTAACTTACCAATTCAACAAATGAAACAAAAGCTAGACACCAAACTTTTTCTGAAGAGTGCTCTCAAGAAGTATTCCTAAGGAGAACTTTTACTTTCTTAATTACCTGAGGAAAAGGAAGTTAAGATATGGGGAAGAACAATATGCATTTTTCTACTTATTTCTGAACTCTGGGAACAGTCTCCTTAAAAGCTTTTCAAATTATGTAAAATTTAAGAAGCAGCTATCTTATGCCTCCTGCTCCAAATACCGAGTTAAACAGAAGTTAAGGCTCAATTCCATGTATTTTTTCTGCTCCTTTCAAAGGTGGAGAAAGGAGACCTCTAGAGCTTCAGGCACAAACAAAAGAAACATTTACAATCAAGAATTTGGACCACATGGTTTGGTGACAACTACAAAGTCACACAAGTACAAGAATGACAGAGCTGTCCAATGAGTGATCACAGCAGGGTTTCTGACAACAGGCGTAGTGCTTATTTGTACAAGTGGAACTTATTTTCGCATACATTTAAGGAATGTGGACTTGTATTAAGACAATTTACTGCTGGCGGAAATGTAATTAAAGATTGTGCTAACCAAATAAACTGTAATTTGTTTTTAGTGTGCCACCAAATTATCTGCAAAACAAAATCCTAATTAGGTCAGCTACTTTTAAGACCAGGTTTGAATAGGTATCAAACCCCTTTTGGTTTAACTCAACTTCTAATCAAGAGCAATACAGTTTGTTTTTTTTTAAGACATCCAATTTTTAAAAGAGATATTCACACACAAAAATATACTGCGCCCTGGCATGATCCGATAGGCCACTTAACATCGAGAAACTACTGAATATAAGTTAGATCTGGTGAATGATTTGAGCATTTCTAAACACACCCCAGGAAGCACTGTATTCTTTCTCTTTCTCATCCCTCTATTATTCATACGTGTTCACCTCCAGTCATTCAAATGTTCAGTTCCATATGATGTCAATAGAGCCATTCACATCTCATGAATAAGGCAACATGACCTCCACAAGAGGCAATTGAACAGAATTAGCCACAACTAATTGAAAGTCTTCCTGCTTTAGGTTAAAGCCCTTATCTCCTTCTTCAATTGTAATAAAAACTACTAAACAAGACATCCCATGATAAGAGATTACATATCAACCTAAAACTCTCTACTTCTACTTTTTTTTATTAAACTGAGGCATATTGACACAAAGAATATGCTTTTGATGGTCCACAGTTCTACAAATAAAGACTTTGATGAGCACAATGATTTAAAAACACAATTTCTTAAACTACCTGATCAAACTTCCTACCACTATTATTTGGATGTTAGGACAGTCGACTAGAGTTGTTTCCAGAGTTTCAAATTTCCACTGCAATTCTGCTACAGCCAAATCTCAGGATTAAGGATGGACTGCACTTTTGTTATTTTAACAGGATAGCTACTTTGAAAAAAAAGAAACACAAGTTTTGACTGTTTACATTTTGCACCAATCTTCCAACTTTAACAAAACGAGAGTGGGAGAGAACAAGATGACATTTGGAACTAAACTACATTTTCTTCCTCGTTCTGGCAGTTGGCAGTGATTTCAGGTTTTCGGACTTCACATCTAGCATCCGCAAACTTGCATAACAGCACCCAGCGCTCTCTCCTAAACCTTCTGGACCTGCTGAGAAGCTACATAAATCACGCTCTCGGTTCTGAAACAACTCTAGTTCCTTCCCTTCCTTATCCATTGATCACTCTTGCCAACTTCTTACAGTTTGGTCGAAGAGGGGAATTTACTAATGCGAAATTAAGCCCAGGGTAAAGAACAACAAAAGGATGTCCACCACAGCTTGGACAGTGACCTAACTCTGTAGAGGGGGCTTCCCAAACGAAAGGAGCGCGTTCGATTACTAGTTGGGAACGCGAAAAGTGGCATGAACCTGTTAGAAACTATTGAGCCGCGGGATCATCCTCTCAAAGTGAGAACTGCGAACTCAGGGCGGCAGCAGGTTGCCAACTCTCCCGCCCCGGCCTGGCAGGGCGCGCATCTGAGCCCCCTAGGCGAGCTCCAGGCGCAGGACGTCGATTCTGCCCCTGGGAGTTGTCAGCGGCTGCATCCCCTCGCCCACCTGCGGCCGGGTGGGGCGCTCTCAGGGCCCACCTGCGCGGCCCGCCAGGCGCTGGGGGATGGAGGGAGACTGAGGCCCGGTCGGCTCCTTTTCCATCTCCGCGGAGGGCCGCTGGAGGCCTGGGCCAAGAGGAGGTGCCCTGGAAAAAGCTGCTGCGCGCCGAGCATCCTGGCCCCTCGCCCGCAGTCCCGAATCTCGAGTGGCTCCCCCTCCGCCCTCAGGAAGAATACTTACAGCCGAGCGACCCAGGGCGGGAGCGGCTCGGGCAGACGCGACAGCCGCTGGCGACTGCAGTCCAGAAGGTCCCCGAGGCAGCGGCACGGAACGGGGCACCGGTGCTCTGCGCCGACCCCAGAAGGCGGCCCCAGGGCCCCGCGGCCGCCGCCCTCGGCAGGGCCCGCGCATCCCAGCACCGCGCACAGCAGCAATCCCAGAGCCGCCGCGGGCGCGCGGAACGTCGGCGCGCCCATCGCGGTCCTGCAGTCCCTCGCTCTGACCCGGGATCCGCGCCGGCGCGCGCTCGGGGCCCTGCACCAACTTCCAGTCCTCTAACGCTCCCAGGTAAACCCCTTTCTTTTAGTCCTGGCAGTAAAGTTCTTTCATGCCCCGGGGAAGCGAGAGGGAAACCGAAAAGAACGGCCAGCTGCGTCAGAGTTGCAGTGGGAGCAGCGTCCGCGCGCCAAGGCCTCTCCTCGCCCGCAAAAGAAAGTTTTTCGCCTCCTCCCCTCAGCGGAGCGCCAAGTCCCCGCGCGGCGGAGCCGAGGGGCGGGGCTGCCAAGGCCCGCGCGAGCCCATTGGCCTGCTGGGCGCTTCGCCCCCGTGGCCACGTGACAATAACAAGGCTCCCGCCCCGGGTCGGAGCGCTGAGAAAGCGGAGCTGAGATTGTAGGAAATTCCGAGTTACATTTTCCAGCCTCTCGGGCCAGAAGTCTCCACTACGTCCTGGGAAACATATATCAAATGGAGTTGAAGAGAAAAAGGGAGTGAGCAACCAAGTGAGCAAATATTAGGCCAGCTCTCGGAGTTGGAGGTATTTGGGGGCACTTAAGGGGAGTAAAGTTAGTTCTGTTATTAGGAAACCTTGCATTCCAAATTTTAAAATAAGTATAAATTATCCTACTATTCACAGAGGAAACAATGGTTTCAATAAAAATACAGTTGTTGGTTTTTTTTAACATTAACACTGGTCGCGTTTTTTCCGTATGTCAGTTCCAAAAGTAAAAAGAGTAATAAAATGAAAAAGTCATGGTATTGGAAATGGTATATTGAGTTACAAATAGACAGCGTTAGTGCATTGGATAGAGCTGGGGGGAAATTATGGGAAATGACCTTCTAATATACCGCGATGGCAATCACAGATCGCACGCCATAGGTAAAAATAATAAAAGTAGTCACCATAATATTTCAAAGCCAAATGAAAACAAGGACCTTGCAGGAAAAATTAATATATGCACCATGGTCCACCTGTGCCTTGAGTGATGACAAATCCTGATTGAGAGTGCTACCAGGATAGAAGTAGTACTTGCTGGATCCCTCCGCCAGGGGAGGATTCAGGCCTACAGGACTTGCCAGTGAAGTCTGTGCCTTGTCTTACTCTTGCAGGTGATTGGGGCCACAGGAAATGATGGAGACCTCAGAGATCCTCTGGGAACACCCTCCTCCTCTGGGTGAGGAGCTACACTTGTTTGTGGCAAAAACTGAAAACTTACTTTTATACTTTCACCTCTGCACCTTGTTTCTTGCATGTTGTCTGCCAAAGCATGCTTTGGGCTGCTTAAACTGCTCATTATTGAGGAGTGGAGATCGCTTGGAGAGTTGAGACTTGAACTCCAACTCATGCCCATTGATTTCCACTGTGGCAAATTACCTGTATGAACACACCATTCACGAGGGCGGGAAAAGACTCAACTGTGAAGTTGAGGCACACCACTTTAGATATGATACCCCATCCTCTTCTTTCCAGCTACTGTTAACATCCACCCCACCGCCTTTTTTTTTTTTTGATGATGTACAATTAGAAAATATTTATAATGAGGGTACTTCAGTTTTGAGTTATTATTTTGCCTGCTTGGGAGTGTCAAGGCACACCCCAGTCATGGTATGGATTTTCCAGCCCAGTCTCTCTCATCTATTTCATATAAGGAAAATCAGGCTTAGTGCATTGGAGTTTTTAAAAAGAAGAAAGATGCCATTATACACGTGCCATTAGATGTAGGCATGGTGCCACAAGTATGGTGGCCTGCTCATTGATGTGTCACGCATGTGACAGATGATCAGAAATTGGGTACCATTTGGGGGGGGGTTGGCTCATTTTCTTTCCCCATTCTATACGCTCCTTATATTACTTCATCTTCTTTTGTGAATTGCATTTACATCCATATTCTGATATTTACCACACCTATATTTCTAGCCCAGATCTTTCTCCTAAACTCTAGACCCATGTATTTCAACCACCTGTAGGTTGTCTCAAATTGAATGTTCAAATGTAACAACATATCTAGAATTAAATTTCACCACCCCTGAAACTTACTCCTTTTCCTCCTGAGTTCACTATCTCAAGGAATGATACCTGCCTCCATTCAGATGACTACTGCCCCAGAAGCCTAATTCACATTTCCTCATTCTCACCACCACCCCTACAATCAATCAATTAGCAAGTCCTAATGAAGGTAGCAACTAAATATATCTCCTATCTCTATAGACATTATGCAAACTCAGCCCCCTATCAGCTTCTTGCTTGGATTACTGACACAGCCTCTTTCCTGTCTGGCATTCCAGTCCTTTCTCCACAGTGCAGTCAAGTGATATCCCAGAAGCTCAAATCTGCTTCTGTGACTCAACTGCCTAATTCCTTTCTCTTGCTCCCATTGTCCTCAAAGTAAAGCTTAAATTCTTTAGAGTGACTTATGCAGCGTTTCTGTGTGCTTGGCCTCTACTTACCTCTTTAACTCATTTTATTTGCTCATCTCTCTTTTACTCCAGGACCTATCTGCAGTTTTCTTCCCATGCTGTGCTCTTTCCCTTTGGCCTTCCTTCACATGCTGGTCCCTCTGTCCAGATCATTCTCTGCCCCTCTTTTGTCTGATTGGTTGGCCCCTCGGCTTAAGCATCCCTCTTTTGGAGAAGGTTTTCCTGAGTCCTGTTTTAGCTATCCCTCGAATGCACTCCCAGCACATCCGGTATTCACTGGAATGTAATTGGTCATTTTCACTTTAGTACTTACTAAATAATGCTTAATGTGTGATAATGACTTTCCATATAGCCATGTATCCTATATATCCTTTACGAGTTTTACCAGTTACGTGATGTTGATTAAGTTACTTAAATTTTCAGTACCTCAGTTTCTTCATCTGTAAGTTGGGGATACAATAAACACTCTCTTATCTGATTTTCATTTATCAGTTTACTGGATTAGCTGTTATTCTCTGTTCCCTCTCTAAGACTTATGGACTAATGCCTAAGACTAGCTGAAATCTAGTGGCTACCGGCCCCTCCCCAGTCCTCTCTTTGCAAGTTTGCTCCTACCCACTGGAGTTCCAGTCTTGTTTATATCTATAATTACACAATTAAATATTGCATCTACCAGAAGTAACTTCATTTCTATGATAATGAATTTGAAGCTTTGGAAAGATTCTTTACAGGTAATCACTGACATGCAATGCTGTCAGATTAGATTTGGGTGAGACAGTTGTAAAAACTGGGGAGAAATTAGAAATCTAGATTTCTTCACACACCTTGCTTTGCAAGCATCTTTAAGTTCTTGTTGCACTTTAAAGTCATCATAATTGGGAATCAATTAGCAGAGGATGTTTTATGGGTGTGTCTTGTGCTTACTCAGAAGTTCACATAGTTTTTGAGAGAGCAAACTATGATGATACAGAAAGTCATTGTTGCGCATTAAATATAGCTATTCTCCATCTCAGTATATCCTGAACCATTCAGTCAATAGAAAGACGAACTAGTGCAACATGGAAACTTTAAATCAATGTAATATTTTCACAAACTAAGATTTCCCAAACCCTTCACAAACTACAGGGCAGAACCTCCATGGCGTGTCTCCCTGAGCAGGTGAGGACTGAATGTCTTTGAGGTCTCTCACAGCCCTGTGCGGTTTCTTTTAGTACCTAAACAATAGGGATGAAGACACAGTGCCAGGAAAGATGGTCTGTATTAGAGGGAAAAAAGGAACATACAATTTTGTTTAATCTCCCCAAATTTATCAGTGAATAACTGTGACCCCCAAAACAGCCTTAACGTATCACTGAATTCTCTGATCCTCTCATGGTGTAGTTATTCTGTAGTTATTCACAATAACTACATACACGCACGTGCGCGCGCGCGCACACACACACACACACACACACACACACACACACACACACACAGGGTGCAGTAGTATCAAATGGCAATTTTCAGCTCTTGTGGCTAGTCTTTCATAAACAAGGATTTAGTGTGAGGTGATCAGATTCATTTTGAATGTAGGTCTTTTAACGTTTGGATTAAAATGCGATCACGTGTTGAATTTCTCTACTCCTTAGAGGTTTATACAGGTTAACTGGGTAGTTGAAAATTGACTCTCCATTGGAAATGATCTAAATCACACTGGACAGTTTCTCATTTATAACTTTGTCTTGGAGAATGGCAAGGTCCATCTATTTTCAAAACAGCCTCCCACCCTCCATTCTGTGGTTAGTACAACTCAGCCCCAGTGCTCTTTTCAGTTTTCCTGTTTTTTTTTTTTTTCTCCCTCTGGCAAGTGTGAGACTTTCTTATCTTGAGTGCTGGCAAGGGCAATGACTCACCGATAAAAAGTAATAGAGGTGCTAAGCTGTCAGTTTTAACATCCAAGGACAAGAATGAAAGCTAAACACTCAGTACTTGCTTTATCATTACAATGAATGACACAGTTTGTGTAAGTGTGAACTGTGAAAAGGGAAAAGAGATAAGGCAAAGGAGGAAGAAAAGCACAAAAATCCCCAGATACTGATGCCAAAAGCAAATGTTGCTGTACTCTGTAACCTAACCATATCTTTCCCATTCATTAAGGCATTTTAGAAGAAATAGAGAGCCTCCTTTTCTCACAAAAAAGTTACCATGCTTCACTTAAAGAGCAGGAGAAGAGAATCTTACTTTGCAAAAACGCTGCAATGAACATGTCTGAACTCTAGAAAATATTTAGAAAAATGAAGATAGCCACGCATCTGTTTCTCTCAAGTTGGCCAATTGTGGGAAATTGCTTGAATTGAGAACAATGTTATCTGCGTGTTCACTTAACTATAAATTAAACATATGATAGCTTTTATTTTACTCATTTCTCAAGTCACCCGCTAGGAATAATACGTGCCCTGAGGAAAACTCATATGGTGGACAAAACTGGGTTCCCTGGAAATCACCTCAGTGGAGGCTAGAGCTGCTGGGAGCTGGGAGCCCTGTGGTGGAGGTGGGAAATGGGTGAAGGCTCACAGCGGCTGTGACCCTCAGATTTTTCTCAATGGTGAGTGTCCTTCCCCAGGCACAGAGCGTTTCTGTGTGTGGTCTTCAAATTTCTCCACTCCTTTAAGGACCTCAGGAGATTTTCACTTCTTCCTACCCTGTTCCATGTCTTCCTCTAGCCAGCAGCAATACTAAGACTCCCCTGGGAATCTCAACACATAGATAATAGCCCACCCTGTCAGAAATGCAGAAATCCAAATGCTTGAGAATTTGTTACAGGGGCTGCAAGGTGGTCCCAAGTCTGACACTGAGGTCAGAAGCCCTGTAACTTTGGCTGACCGAACAACTCTATGCTTCATTTTCTTTACCTGTAAAACAGGGTGACGAATGTTACATCAGTACACTATAAAGCTCCTGATAGATTCTAGTGACTATTACTTAACTCTCAAATTGCTGCTTTCTTTTCATTATTCGGGGAGATAAAGTGAGTTAACTACAGAAACATTCTCCTGCTGGGATTATTGACCAAAAGAATGTTGGAATTAAATAAACCCTCAACTATTTGTCCTAAGTAACAGGAGGGAAAGAATTAATGCTAAGATGGAAAACAAACCAAAAACATTTTTTAACTTTCATATAAAACCCTTAATTTGTGTGTTAGGACAGCATACTGTACAGATCCTGAGATATTTTAATAGGAATTTTGTCATGCCGTATCAGAAAGTTACTGTATAACTCAATTTGTTATGATTTGTGCCATGAGGTCAAAAAGAATGATTAGGCATATTTACTAAAAATATTCCCATATCCCTCCTGGGAACTTTTCTGAAGAATATTTTTCTCCCACTTCTTAGATGAACAATTGGCCTATATACTAAGAATTCATTTGCATTTCCAAACCAGAAGAGGGCTTATACATGAGTTACTTACTGCTTTTATTTATAGTTTCATTCTCTTACACATTGGATATTCACCCAGGCCTGACTCTCAAATTATTAAGGTGACTTTGTCATGAATATTCTCAAAATCAGGTTCCCTGAATTCAAAACTCTGTATCTGTCCCTAAATCTGAGGGTCACTATCAAGCTACAGAATTCCCAATATTGTTCTGTGTAAGTATTTTCAAATAGAGAATGAAGAAGGATTTTCAGCTTTCTGGGGTCCCTTTCAACATGACATTGTGCTCCTATTACACTGAGGCAGAACAAATACTTTCCTGGTAAAATCGTAAGTTTTTAGCCCAGAGATTTACACACTTCTATTGTGTTTAAACATACATACAAAAAGATTTCCAGGGAAATACTGACACAGAGCATGAAGAAGCTTTCAAGGGGACCTTGCTCATCTCCTTGCCCCCAGCACAACCAAGTCTGCAGCAGGCAGCCTCCTCCACTCCCATGGCAGTGATTTCAGACTTGAACAACCTTTTCAGTCTGAGCATTTATCTTTAGAACCCACATAAATGAATTCCTTCTGCTCTCTTGCTGCCATTTGAGCTTTTCTGCTTCTTCTGGGCAAAACAGAAGCTATTACCAGAAATAGTCCTTAGCTTTCCTCTTTGCAGATTAAATAATTGCAGTTCTTTTTTTAAATTTTATTTTTTTTTAAATTTTATATTGGAATATAGTTGATTAACAATGTTGTGTTAGTTTCAGATGTACAGCAAAGTGATTCAGTTATACATATACATGTATCTATTCTTTTTCAAATTCTTTTACCATGTAGGTTATTACATAATATTGAGCAGAGTGCCCTGTGCTATACAGTAGGGTCTTGTAGGTTATTTTAAATATAGCAGTGTGTGTATGTCAATCCCAAACTCCCAATCTATCCCTCCCCCCTACCCACCCCCCCACCCGCCCCCAGTATCCATAAGTTCGTTCTCTAAGTCTTTGAGCCTGTTTCTCTTTTGTAAATAAGTTCATTTGCATCATTTTTTTTTAGATTCCCCATGTAAGTGATATCATATGAGTGTGGCTTTGTCTGACTTACTTCACTTAGTATGATAATCTCTAGGTCCATACATGGTGCTGCAAATGGCATTATTTCATTCTTTTTAATGACTGAGTAATATTCCACTGTATATGTGTACCACATCTTCTTTATCCATTCATTTGTCAATGGACATTTAGGTTGCTTCCATGTCGTGGCTACTGTAAACAGCACTACAGTGAACACTGGGATGCACGTATCCTTTAGAACTGTGTTTTTTTCTCAATATATGCCCAGGAGTGGGATTGCTGGATCAGATGATAGCTCTATTTTTAGTTTTTTAAGGAACCTCCATATGGTTCTCCATAGTGGTTGCACCAGTTTACATTCCTACCAGCAGTCCATGAGGGTTCCCTTTTCTCCACACCCTCTCCAGGATTTATTGTTTGTAGACTTTTCGATGATGGCCATTCTGACTGGTGTGAGGTGATACCTTATTGTAGTTTTGATTTGCATTTCTCAAATAATTAGCGATGTTGAGCATCTTTTCATGTGCCTCTTGGCCATCTGTATGTCTTCTTTGCAGAAATGTCTATTTAGGTCTTCTAATTGCAGTTTTTTAAAAATTTTAGAATTTTATTTATTTACTTATACAGCAGGTTCTTATTAGTTATCCATTTTATACATATTACTGTATATATGTCAAACCCAATCTCCCAGTTCATCCCACCATCCCACCCCTGCCACTTTCCCCGCTTGGTGTCCATGTTTCTTCTCTACATCTGGTCTCAACTTCTGCCCTGCACCGGTTCATTGGTACCATTTTTCTAGGTTCCACATATATGCTTTAATATACGATATTTGTTTTTCTCTTTCTGACTTACTTCACTCTGTATGACAGTCTCTAGATCCATCCACTTCTCAACAAATGACCCAATTTCATTCATTTTTATGGCTGAGTAATATTCCATTGTATATATGTACCACAACTTCTTTATCCATTCGTCTGTTGATGGGCATTTAGGTTGCTTCCATGACCTGGCTATTGTAAATAGTGCTGCAATGAACACTGGCTGCATGTGTCTTTTTGAATTACGGTTTTCTCTGGGTATATGCCCAGTAGTGGGATTGCTGGGTCATATGGTAATTCTATTTTTAGTTTTTTAAGGAACCTCCATATTGTTCTCCATAGTGGCTGTATCAATTGACATTCCCACCAACAGTGCAAGAGGGTTCCCTTTTCTCCACACCCTCTCCAGCATTTGTTGTTTGTAGATTTTCTGATGATGCCCATTCTAACCGGTGTGAGGTGATACCTCATTGTAGTTTTGATTTGCATTTCTCTAATAATTAGTGATGTTGAGCAGCTTTTCATGTGCATCTTGGCCATCTGTATGTCTTCTTTGGAGAAATGTCTATTTAGGTCTTCTGCCCATTTTTGGATTGGGTTGTTTGTTTCTTTAATATTGAGCTTAATGAGCTGTTTATATATTTTGGACATTAATCCTTTGTTCATTGATTCGTTTGCAAATATTTTCTCCCATTCTGAGGGTTGCCTTTTCGTCTTATTTATGGTTTCCTTTGCTGTGCAAAAGCGTTGAAGTTTCATTAGGTCCCATTTATTTATTTTTGTTTTTATTTCCATTACTCTAGGAGGTGGATCAAAAAAGGTCTTGCTGTGATTTATGTCAAAGAGTGTTCTTCCTATGTTTTCCTCTGAGAGTTTTATAGTGTCCAGTCTTACATTTAGGTCTCGAATCCATTTTGAGTTTATTTTTGTGTATGGTGTTAGGGAGTGTTCTAATTTCATTCTTTTATATGTAGCTGTCCAGTTTTCCCAGCACCACTTATTGAAGAGACTGTCTTTTATCCATTGTATATCCTTGCCTCCTTTGTCATAAATTAGTTGACCATAGGTGCCTGGGTTTATCTCTGGCTTTGCTATCTTGTTCCATTGATCTATGTTTCTGTTTTTGTGCCAGTACTGTATTGTCTTGATTACTGTAGCTTTGTAGTATAGTCTGAAGTCAGGGAGTCTGATTCCTCCAGCTCTGTTTTTTTCCCTCAAGACTGCTTTGGCTATTTAAATTTGTGTCCCCATACAAATTTTAAGATTTTTTGTTCTAGTTCCATAAAAAATGCCATTGGTAGTTTGATAGGGATTGCATTGAATCTGTAGATTGCGTTGGGTAGTATAGTCATTTTCACAATATTGATTCTTCCAATCCAAGAACATGGTATGTCTCTCCATCTGTTGGTATCATCTTTAATTTCTTTCATCAGTGTCTTATAGTTTTCTGCATACAGGTCTTTTGTCTCCCTAGGTAGGTTTATTCCTAGGTATTTTATTCTTTTTGTTGCAATGGTAAATGGAAGTGTTTCCTTAATTTCTCTTTCAGATTTTTCATCATTAGTATAGGAATGCAAGAGATTTCTGTGCATTAATTTTGTATCCTGCAACTTTACCAGATTCATTGATTAGCTCTAGCAGTTTTCTGGTGGCATTTTTAGGATTCTCTATGTATAGTCTCATGTCATCTGCAAACAGTGACAGTTTTACTTCTTCTTTTCCAATTTGTATTCCTTTTATTTCTTTTTCTTCTCTGATTGCCGTGGCTAGGACTTCCAAAACTATGTTGAATGATAGTGGTGAGAGTGGACATCCCTGTCTTGTTCCTGATCTTAGAGTAAATGCTTTCAGTTTTTCACCATTGAGAATGATGTTTGCTGTGGGTTTGTCATATATGGCCTTTATTATGTTGAGGTAGGTTCCCTCTATGCCCACTTTCTGGAGAGTTTTTATCATAAATGGGTGTTGAATTTTGTCAAAAGCTTTTTCTGCATCTATTGAGATGATCATATGGTTTTTATCCTTCAATTTGTTAACATGGTGTATCACATTGATTGATTTGCGTATATTGAAGAATCCTTGCATCCCTGGGATAAATCCTACTTGATCATGGTGTATGATCCTTTTAATATGTTGTTGGATTCTGTTTGCTAGTGTTTTGTTGAGGATTTTTGCATCTATATTCATGAGTGATATTGGTATATAATTTTCTTTTTTTGTAGTATCTTTGTCTGGTTTTGGTATCAGGGTGATGGTCGCCTCATAGAATGAGTTTGGGGGTGTTCCTCCCTCTGAAATTTTTTGAAAGAGTTTGAAGAGGATGGGTGTTAGCTCTTCTCTAAATGTTTGATAGAATTCACCTCTGAAGCGACCTGGTCCTGGACTTTTGTTTGTTGGAAGATTTTTAATCATAGCTTCAATTTCATTATTTGTGATTGGTCTGTTCATATTTTCTGTTTCTTCCTGGTTCAGTCTTGGAAGGTTATACCTTTCTAAGAATTTATCCATTTCTTCCAGGTTGTCCATCTTTTTTGGCATACAGTTGCTTGTAATAGTCTCTTAAGATGCTTTTTATTTCTGCAGTGTCTGTTATAACTTCTCCTTTTTCATTTCTAATTTTATTGATTTGAGTCCTCTCTTTTTCTTGATGAGTTTGGCTAATGGTTTATCAATTTTGTTTATCTTCTCAAAGAACCAGTTTTTAGTTTTATTGATCTTTGCTATTGTTTTCTTTGTTTCTGTTTCATTTATTTCTGGTCTGATCTTTATGATTTCTTTCCTTGTGCTAACTTTGGGTTTTGTTTGTTCTTCTTTCTCTAGTTCCTTTAGGGGTAAGGTTAGATTGTCTATTTGAGATTTTTCTTGTTTCTTGAGGTAGGCTTGTATAGCTATAAACTTCCCTCTTAGAACTGCGTTTGCTGCATCCCATAGGTTTTGGATTGTCGTGTTTTCATTGTCATTTGTCTCTAGGTATTTTTTAATTTTCTCTTTGATTTCTTCAGTGATCTCTTGGTTATTTAGTAACATATTGTTTAGCCTCCATGTGTTTGTATTTTTTACATTTTTTCCCCTGTAATTCATTTCTAATCTCATAGCTTTGTGGTCAGAAAAAATGCTTGATATGATTTCAATTTTCTTAAGTTTACTGAGGCTCGATTTGTGACCCAAGATGTGATCTCTCCTGGAGAATGTTCCGTGTGCACTTGAGGAGAAAGTGTAATCTGCTGTTTTTGATTGGAATGTCCTGTAAATATCAATTAAATCTATCTGGTCTGTTGTGTCAATTAAAGCTTCTGTTTCCTTATTAATTTTCTGTCTGGATGATCTGTCCATTGGTGTAAGTGAGGTGTTAAATCCCCCACTATTATTGTGTGACTGTTGATTTCCTGTTTTATAGCTGTTAGCAGTTGCCTTATGTATTGAGGTGCTCCTATGTTGGGTGTATATATGTTTATAATTGTTATATCTTCTTCTTGGATTGATCCCTTGATCATTATATAGTGTCCTTCCTTGTCTCTTGTAACATTATTTATTTATTTATTTATTTATTTATTTATTTATTTGTGGTATTTGGGCCTCTCATTGTTGTGGCCTCTCCCGTTGCGGAGCACAGGCTCCAGACGCGCAGGCTCAGCAGCCATGGCTTATGGGCCTAGCCACTCTGCAGCATGTGGGATCTTCCCGGACCGGGGCACAAACCCACGTCCCCTGCATCGGCAGGCGGACTCTCAACCACTGCACCACCAGGGAAGCCCCATTCTTTATTTTAAAGTCTATTTTATCTGATATGAGTATTGCTACTCCAGCTTTCTTTTGATTTCCATTTGCATGGAATATCTTTTTCCATCCCCTCACTTTCAGTCTGTATGTGTCCCTAGGTCTGAAGTGGGTCTCTTGTAGACAGCATTTATATGGGTCTTGTTTTTGTATCCATTCAGCAAGCCTGTGTCATTTGGTTGGAGCATTTAAGCCATTCATGTTTAAGGTAATTATCAATATGTATGTTTCTATGACCATTTTCTTAATTGTTTTGGGTTTGTTTTTGTAGGTCCTTTTCTTCTCTTGTGTTTCCTACTTAGAGAAGTTCCTTTAGCATTTGTTGTAGAGCTGGTTTCATGGTGCTGAATTCTCTTAGCTTTTGCTTGTCTGTAAAGGTTTTGATTTCTCCATCGAATCTGAATGAGATCCTTGCCGGGTAGAGTAATCTTGGTTGTAGTTTCTTCCCTTTCATCACTTTAAGTATATCATGCCACTGCCTTCTGGCTTGTAGACTTTCTGCTGAGAAATCAGCTGTTAACCTTACGGGAATTCCCTTGTATGTTATTTGTCCTTTTTCCCTTGCTGCTTTCAATAATTTTTCTTTGTCTTTAATTTTTGCCAATTTGATTACTGTGCGTCTCGGCATGTTTCTCCGTGGGTTTATCCTGTATGGGACTTGCTGCGCTTCCTGGACTTGGTTGTCTATTTCCTTTTCTATGTTAGGGAAGTTTTTGTCTATAATTTCTTCAAATATTCCCTCGGGTCCTTTCTCTCTCTCCTCTCTTTCTGGGACCCCTATAATGCGAATGTTGTTGCATTTAATGTTGTCCCAGAGGTCTCTTAGGCTGTCTTCATTTCTTTTCATTCTTTTTTCTTTATTCTGTTCTGCAGCAGTGAATTCCACCATTCTGTCTTCCAGGTCACTTATCCGTTCTTCTGCCTCAGTTATTCTGCTATTGATTCCTTCTAATGTAGTTTTCATTTCAGTTATTGTATTGTTCATCTCTGTTTGTTTGTTCTTTAATTCTTCTAGGTCTTTGTTAAACATTTCTTGCATCTTCTCGATCTTTGCCTCCATTCATTTTCCGAGGTCCTGGATCACGTTCACTATCATTATTCTGAATTGTTTTTCTGGAAGGTTGCCTGTCTCCACTTCATTTAGTTGTTTTTCTGGGGTTTTATCTTGTTCCTTCATCTGGTACATAGCCCTCTGCCTTTTCATGTTGTCTATCTTTCTGTGAATGTGGTTTTTGTTCCACAGGCTGCAGGGTTTTTGTTCCACAGGCTACAGGATTGTAGTTCTTCTTGCTTCTGCTGTCTGCCCTCTGATGGATGAGGCTAACTAAGGGGCTTGTGCAAGTTTCCTGATGGGAGGGACTGGTGGTGGGTAGAGCTGGCTGTTGCTCTGGTGGGCAGAGCTCAGTAAAACTTTAATCCGCTTTTCTGCTGATGGGTAGGGCTGGGTTCTATCCCTGTTGATTGTTTGGCCTTAGGCGACCCAACACTGCAGCCTACTTGGGCTCTTTGGTGGGGCTAATGGCAGACTCTGGGAGGGCTCACACCAAGGAGTACTTCCCAGAACTTGTGCTGCCAGTGTCCTTGTCCTCCCGGTGAGACACAGCCACCCCTCGCCTCTGCAGGAGACCCTCCAACACTAGCAGGTAGGTCTGGTTCAGTCTTCTGTGAGGTCACCACTCCTTCCCCTCCGTCCCGATGCGCACACTAGTTTGTGTGTGCCCTCCAAGAGTGGAGTCTCTGTTTCCCCCCATCCTGTCGAAGTCCTGTAGCGAAATCCCGTTAGCCTTCAAAGTCTGATTCTCTAGGAATTCCTCCTCCTGTTGCTGGAACTCCAGGGTCAGAAGCCTGGCGTGGGGCTCATAACCTGCACTCCAGTGGGTGGACTTCTGTGGTATGTGTTCTCCAGTTTGTGAGTCACCCACCTAGCAGTTATGGGATTTGTTTTTATTGTGATTGCGCCCCTCCTGCCATCTCATTGTGGCTTCTCCTTTGTGTTTGGATGTGGGGTATCTTTTTTGGTGAGTTCCAGTGTCTTCCTCTTGATGATTGTTCAGCAGTTAGTTGTGATTCCGGTGCCCTCGCAAGAGGGAGTGAGAGCATGTCCTTTCACTCTGCCATCTTGAACCAATCTCTTCTGCAGTTCTTCTTAATTCTTTCTCCCACGTACTACTGTTCCTCTAGCACTCTTGTGAGGAACAGAAATGTCTTCCTTCTGTTTATTTGCCTTGTAAGGTGGAGTGGAAGTAACAGAAGCTTGCACCTCCACAAATGAGGATATTCAATATTTGTCAAGCTCTTGCCATTCTTACTATTCTCTAAATATTCAGTATGTATTAACTCAGTTATTTCTTGCATCCACCATGTAAGGTATCATCCCTGTGTTAGCAGATAAGGAAATTGAGGTATGGAGATGATAAGGAATTTGTCTGTGGTAGAGCTGGGATTCGAACCCAGGCAGTTTGACTCCACAGTGTACTCTCTTAACCACTGTGCTCACTGCTTTCCACTAGTGTCAGAAGAAGCAAGGGTTTCCAGGGTCTTCCTTAGTGCTCAAGAGAAGGGGGATCCAGTCAGCAGACTCGGATCAGTAAGGGAAGCAAGGAAACCTGCCTGGTAATTCTTGAAGATGATCGATTGCAGTCACTCCCTCTCCTTTCCTTCCGTCCTTCTTCCCTCCTGTCTTCATTGATCCACGTTTGGGAAAACATACTTGTCTTATGCAGATGTATGAATTAGTCACCTTAGGTTCTGCTTTATAAAAGTTGGTGTCTCTGCCTGGGTATCAGAGTGGTGCTTGAAATCTCACCATTAGAGATTAACTATCTATGCTCAGGTGTGACTGTCTCCCTAAAGTTCTCTTCTGTAATGTCAGTACACCCCTACTTCCAGGAATGTTGTATAAGGTGGTGTTGGCATTTAGGGCCGGTGTTCTGTGAAACTAAATATGGCTTGCAGAAGAACGTTGGTGGTTGATAGTCAGAAGAAACAAAAAGATGTAGAAAGGGAAACAGGCTTTGCTTTCTTTACAGTTTTGTCTAGGGCTGTACCTAACTAGGGGAACCATGAATGGGATATGTGTGATCCAAGAAGGCCAGAGAAATGAAATATTAATACTAGAGATTATATTTCAATTGTTGAGACACTTTGCATGTGATAGCAGAGTTCTCTTTTAGTTTTTGGTTTATTAGCTAATGCTAATTTTTATGCTTTTTTAACTCTTGTATAGGATATGGAGAAATTTTTTTTAAAGTGTCCAAGATTGGCTAGTTTTGAATTCTAGTTTCCCAAACAGCTTTTTGAAAAAGGCTACCCTTCAAATCCATTGCTCCAGGAGCAACTCAAAGGCTTCCCTTCTTTAGGGGACTTTGCCCAGGTCCCTTCAGTGATGTTTGAATTAGAGTCTTTCTCTCATTCAAAGACCCAACTCAAGTTATAAGATAGTAGCTTTCATTATCTTCACTTACACTTATTAAGCCATCCGTCACCATGACAAATAATTTTATTATGAATAATGTAATAGACATCATGAAAATGAACTTGCTGTAATTCCGATAAAAATCTATATTTTCTAATATTATAAGAGAAAATGCTAGAGATACAAGCTACCCTGTGTTAAAAGTTGGGAATTAATTTTTAATGGATTAGGAGCTGTCATCTATGATTTTATGAGACTCTACACAAAAATAATTAATTTAGAAGTGTATTGATTTTTTCATATATTTCTTAAATATGTTATTAAAAATAAAGTTTAGCTGAACAGTTTGTCCTAGAACATTAAATTATTTAATGTAGTGGTAAAATTTTTAAAAGCCAAGGAATATCTTAAAAACAGAAATTTGTACAAAACCTTTATTTCACCTAATGAAAGTACACCTAGGAAGTTACTGGAAACATGGATAATTATAATTACATTAAATGCTGGCGGATCTGTTCCAAAAGGATTCTATAGCATTAGAAGTTGATAATTATTTTCCTGAAGTTTGTGATTACTCACTGAAATTCATATGCTTGGGAAGAGAACAATAAAATGTACCGTATTTTTTCCTTGTAACTTTGAATCTTTTCCTATAGTGTTAGTGAGAGTAGATGTTAATGTCTCAAGGTGCGGGTAGAATTCTCCATCTTGTTAGTAATTATACTTGACTTCTTGTGATCCAAGATGAGAATGTTAGAAACAAAATTATGCATAATGTGAACATACTGACTGCAGTTACAAAAGCTCTTCCTAAAAGTTTTGCCCTAGGCAAAAACATAATTTTTTTAAAAAATCAGCTTTTATAAAATCACTCAAATGTAGCCTGCTTGACTCCATTAGAAATAACTGGAATAGCCTAAGACAGTCCATATTTGGGAACTCAGATGTGTTTTATATGTGACTAGATCTGAAATTAAGAGCAATCATCTTCTTGAAACTCTGATATTTAAAAGAATAGAAGGAGGTTTAGTTCATAGAATCTTTAAACTATCTATCATCTTTTATTATCCTTAGCTCTAAAACTTTATATTGAATATGATTCCTCTGTCTACCCTTTAGAAGGCATAGGATACAATGAAACAATTAATAGATACTAGTATTTCTCCAAGGGTGGTCAGTATAACTCTAGCATCAGTTACAGGGGAGGCTTACCCACATAAAGACTATTTGGCCCTTTTCCCAACGTACTGAATCAGAAATTCTACAGATAGGTTCTGAGGATCTGCATTTTAACACACCCTCCACAGTTTGAGAATCTGCAACGTGCTCCTCTGGAATTGTTGGGGACTAATTTTCCTGTATTACCACGTAGCATTTCTTGTGGTTTCTTTCCATGGGTGATGAAACCCTTACCATGAGTGCCTGAAACTCCTCTCTCTTCCCACCCTGCTCTGTCAAATGTAGACGAATCATAAAGAGCAAAGAAAAAGACACTATGATTCTATCGTGAGTGATTGAGGTTGCCTGGGACCAGTATGGAAATTTGGAAAAAAAGAGGGATACTTGCCCATATGTTTACACGGATGAGGAGAATACATTTTGTGGTGCCAAGCAATAGATACTTAGATGATAGAGAACAATATATGCTGCTGTACGAAGAAATGTGTACAGTTAGCCAGGACTGAAATATCAGATATCCCAACAGGCCACACTATTCAGTTGTCTAAGACAAAAGAAGTGCTTAAATAAAAGTTGTGGAAGATCCAGAGATCAGGAAATTCCTGAGTATATTTCTATTACAACACTCATCAGAGGATGTGTGACTGTGTGTGTGTGTGTGTGTGTGTGTGTGTGTGTGTACTGGCTTCTTCCCCATGATGGGAGCTTGTTGAACCTTTGAGGCTCTAGACAGGCAGACAGTGATCCGTGAACAGCCATCTCAGCTGGTAGCACTGCCTGTCCCGCAGCCACGGACTCCTCAACTCTTCTCTTTCTCTGACAGCTTACAACCTACCTCCCTCATCAGCAAGTCCTGTCAGCTGTGTTTTCAGAATGTGTGCTGATTCTCACTAGTCTCAGCACCTCCACTCCCACTCGCCTGTTCCAGCCATAATCCTCTCTGCCCTGGATTCATGGAAGAGCCTATTACCCAGTCTCTGATGCCTCTCTTGCGTCCCCATAATCAGTTCTTCACCAAGCAGCCCAAATCTTCTTTTTAAAGATAAACCAGGGGCTTCCCTGGTGGCACAGTGGTTGAGAGTCCGCCTGCCGATGCAGGGGACACGGGTTCGTGCCCCGGTCCGGGAAGATCCCACATGCCGCGGAGCGGCTGGGCCCGTGAGCCATGGCCGCTGGGCCTGCGTGTCCGGAGCCTGTGCTCCGCAACGGGAGAGGCCACAACAGTGAGAGGCCCGCGTACCGAAAAAAAAAAAAAAAAGAGATAAACCAGATCCCTCTCCTCTCTTGCTCAAAATCTTCCCGTGGTTTTTCTCACACTTGGAATAAAATCCAAAGTTTTCCCCGTGGTCCACGAGGCCCCACAGGATCTGCTTCTTCCCCAACATCATCTCCCACCACTCCGCTGATATTGAACCACTCTCCCTCTGGCAACACCACCCTTGCTCCCCTTCCTTTTATTTCTGGAACATACCAAGGTTTTTCTCACTTGAGGACGGTGTCTGCTGCTGTTCACTGGACCTAGAATGTGCTTCCCTGTAGCTTGTTCACCCTCTAGCTCGTTCTTGCCTCACTAAGGTCTCCGCTCAAATTTCACCTGCCAGAGAAACTTTTCTTACTACACCTTCAAAATAGCTTCCTTCCCCTCCCTGCCCCCGGGCAATCTCTAGTCCTTACCAGACCTATTTTTCGTGTTTGTAGTATCACTTTCTGAAATTACATTGTACATATATTCTATATGTATATATATATTACTGCTTACATCCTCCACCAGAAGGCAAGCCCTCTGGCTCTCAGCTTGGTTCTGTTGACCACTGAAACTCCATGTTAGAGCAGAGTCTGGCGTGGCTTAATAATCAGTCAGACTTCATTGAAGGTCTGCATCCCCAAAGCTGTCACATAATCCGAGGTGTGTGTACCTGGCTGAATGTCTAAATGAGTGACCGTTAGAAGCTTTGCGTTTCTGGTTGCAAATATTTCCCTGGAGCAGAATGTGCTCCTTGCAGATGAGTGCCCTCACGTGGTCCTCCCCTCTGCCTCCTTGATCATATTCTCCCATTGGAACACATTTATTTTCTCCTAATTGGAAGAAGGAAGTCAAGGAGAAGGCTAGTTCTCATTAAGTGAAAAGGAATTTGGGGCTTATTTCATCCTGTAGGATAATCTGATGCCGCCCAACAGAGGGATATAGGGTGACATTCAAGTTATCATGAAACAAGTCAATATCAGAGATAAGCCAACAGAGACTTTATAATGGGCCTTTTCCATTTGTTTCTCTCTTTCTTATTCTATATCAATGAGAACCCAAATAGCCTATAAAAATCCACCTATTATTGGTATTCTTCCTGGTACAATTTCAGATTCCTCATCAAGATTCTCAGAGGATACCAGTTTAGGTTTTAGACACTAACAGCCTCACTGTCACATTTCTAAGCAGAAAGTCTTTATGGGACAAAAAACCTTTAGAACATGGTAATTAAAAGGCTGAGGAATCTTGGGCAGTACAGTGGTCTTATGGAAAACTGTATTGCTATTAATACTTTAAGAAGTGTCTTGAGATTATCATCTGCTGTCATAGGGGGAGAAGTATGGCCTTTGAGAATCTTATCCAAAATATTTGGAAAATGACATTAACGGTGAATGCAAATAGAATCATAAGATTGCTTTATGTTGCAATTCTCCCTCATCCTTAGAATCAGTTTGAGGATAATTTCGCATTGGTAGACAACTGCTTCCCACATGTGAATTAAGGTTAAATTATACCAGTGATGTCATTGATGTGGAATAAAAAGTGTTGTGATTTTTAGTGATGGATATTTCACCACAGCTGTGAACAATGTGTTCCATAAAGACTGGTATAAGTCTCCCAGGAGCCCTGTTAAAACCTTACCCATGCAACTCTTTTAGCAACATAATAATGATTAAAAATGGATGCAAGTCATTTACCCACAAGGTCAGCATTTTATGTATTTCCTAGTTAATAAGTAAGAAAAAAGGTTCCAATATTATTATACACATGATATATTAGGCTAAAGTCCAGCGCATACTTTATTATTAAGCAAGTGTGCAAATTAAAATAAGAGGGTGATCAAATACAGTAAGAGTGACTTTCTGGTTTGAAATAAAAGTATAAGCACACAGTGACTTTGAACTTTAAATATTTGAAGAAAAATAGCCTGGGTCAAAGGTAGAACTAGATTTTTTTTTTCTTTAAAAGCTCTAAGACTGCCTGCTCTTATTTTGGTTGGATTAAAGCAGATCTTTAGCATTACCGTAACCTGGGTCAGAGCCAGCCTGGGGGGGATGGCTATGTGCCCAGCAGACCCACTCTGCGGGAACTGCCACGGTGGCCCTCTCCACAGGTGTCCTCCACGGAGCACAGTTCTCTCCTTGTGGGGTCTCAATGATTCACCACCGAATTTTCATTGAAGAAAGAGAGTTTCTCAAAATGGGAAAAGGAAAACAACACCCAGCAACCAAAAACAGGCAACTGTATTTAGCATAGAGAAAGTGAATTATTCCTTTTATGTGCTGTCCTTCACCTGTATGTCCAGATCGGATGTGACGTGACTCAGAGCAGATTGCAGCCTTTGCCCAAGACGTCTCTCTGTCTGGGTCCTACTTGGCCACATTTTCAGAAGGACTATTTATTTGAGTCATTTCAAAAATAAAGACTCCTGGGTTGGGGTTGTCTGGGGGTGATGGTTATCCAGGATGGTTGAAGGCTCAAGAGTGACTGTGAATAATGCGTTTGCCATCTGTGTTCCGAGCTCATGTATTCATGAGTTCGGAGAATGCACGAATTATTTCTAGATGATTTATCGCAGTATCTCCTGATCTAGCCAAGTGCCTAGCACCTAGCACATTTTATGTACTCAGAAGAATGTGTGTGTGTGTTGAAATGAATAAAAGGAAAACGAAGAAACTTAAAGTGGGAAAATGAAAATGATGCTAAGTATCAGGTCTAAAAGGTAGTATGTGGCCATTTTCAGGGAACTACCCAGAACTCTGACCCGGAAGAACGAGGCTGTTGAACACAGGACAGATCAGTGTGGGTGTTCAGGACGAAGACATGAACTTTGCAGGGTAAGGATATTGGTTGCCTTTCTCAAATGTCCTCATAGTGTGGGAACAAGGCTGGCCTGGCAGTTTCCGGAAACCTTTCATGACAGCACACACACCCCAGCGGACACATCTCCTCCTCTGGTAGGTCCCATCCAGGAATACTTGCCTCCCTGAACAGTGCCTTCTGTCCTTGTGGCATCCCCTCCTCCTGCTTTCCCGGCCAGAGAGTACATAAATCTTAAGAGCACCATGGATTGGCCTCTAGGCCTGAAAGACATAGAATGGTTTCCAAAGACGCTTAATTTGCAATCAGGAAGTAGCTCAGACATGCAACTATTTTGGCTTAATTAAGAAAAAAGATCTTTGACAGCTACAAGTGGAAAGTTCTTGGGACGGGACAACCTTTAATAGCCCCAGACTTGGCAACTTTCAAAAGAAATGCTGCCAGTTCTGATTTTAAAACGAACGCTATATTTCTGCAACATTTAAACAATTGGTTGATTGAGTGAAACTGTCTCCCCAATGTAATTTGACGACATGTAGATGAACAGACGTTTGATTAATTCATCTTCCAATCACTTGTCAAGATGTTGCAAAAGTGGGCTGATTTCTGTTTCACACAGCTGAGATTTATGATATCATTAAAGAACTAAGGTTCAGTGACTTTAAATTATGCTTGAATTATGACTTAATGTCTTACATTAATAACGGTGGGATATGAAGATTTTCTTTAAAACTTAGTGTGACTTTTTTGGCTTTTAGTGACATTTATCAAGGATAAGTAGGTGCTGAGTGCTCAAATGCACTTTAACCATGCTTTTATCTTATGCTTAGAAAACTACAATAGCCTCTTTGTTTTGCATTTTATGATGCTAATCTCTTTCCTCCAGTCTATCCTATACTGTTAAGGAGATGTCCTTAAATATTATTTAATCGTATAATTTTCCTCCTCAAAAACTTCAACACTATATATGTGTACAAATCTCATTATAACCAATCTAAGTGAACATATGGAAAATAATAAAAGTATCGACAGATATACATGAAGGTGATGAATATGGAATGTTTGGTTGCATTTTAGAAATTCTTGTTCCTTATCTGTGTTTTCTTATTTTCTGCAATGAGTACATCTTGCCTATGTAAAACTTTTTAAAATTCCCTTTCATATTTTTAAAGTTTCAATAATTCCCATTTCCTTGATTAAAAAAAGAAACAGGAAAGGGACAAAAAGTGAAAAGCATATAGGAAGAATATAGAAATAATCCAGATGTATTAGTAATCACTATCAATATAAGTAAACTAAACTCTCCAGTTAAAAAACAAATGTCATTCTCCAAAGAAGACATACAGATGGCCAAGAAGCACATGAAAAGCTGCTCAACATCATTAATCATTAGAGAAATGCAAATCAAAACTACAATGAGGTATCACCTCACACCGGTCAGAATGGCCATCATCAAAAAATCTACAAACAATAAATGCTGGAGAGGGTGTGGAGAAAAGGGACTCCTCCCACACTGTTGGTGGGAATGTAAACCGGTATAACCATTATGGAGAACAGTATGGAGGTTCCTTAGAAAACTAAATATAAAACTACCATAAGATCCAGCAATCCCACTACTGGGCATATATCTGGAGAAAAGCAATTTGAAAAGATACATGCATCCCAATGTTCATAGCAGCACTATTTACAATAGCCAAGACATGGAAGCAACCTAAATGTCCATCAACAGAGGAGTAGATAAAGAAGATGTGGTACATATATACAATGGAATATTACTCAGCCATAAAATAGAACAAAATAATGCCATCTGCAGCAACATGGATGAACCTACAGATTGTCATAGTGAGTGAAGTAAGTTAGGCAGAGAAAGACAAATATCATAAGCTATCGCTTTTATGTAGAATCTAAAAAAAATGGTACAAATGAACTTATTTACAAAGCAGAAATAGAGTCACAGATGTAGAAAACAAACTTACAGTTACTGGGGGGAAAAAGGGGGAGAGGGATAAATAGGGAGATTTGGCTTGACATATACACACTTCTATATATGAAATAGATAACTAACAAGGACCGACTGTGTAGCACAGGCAACTCTACTCAATACTCTGTAATAACCTATATGGGGAAAGAATCTAAAAAAGAGTGGATATATGTATATGTGTAACTGATTCACTTTGCTGTACATCTGAAACTAACACAACATTGTAAATCAACTATACTCCAAGAAAAATTTTTTTTAAAAATCAAAAAAAAAGTCAGATTGAATTTTTTTAAAATAAATTTATTTATTTTTGGCTGCGTCGGGTATCTGTTGCTGTGCGCAGGCTTCCTGTAGTTGCTGAGAGCGGGGGCTACTGTTTGTTGCGGTGTGTGGCTTCTTATTGCAGTGGCTTCTCTTGTTGCAGAGCACAGGCTCTGTGGGCTCTAGGCATGCAGGCTTCAGTAGTTGTGGCACATGGGCTCAGTAGTTGTGGCTCACGGGCTCTAGAGCGCAGGCTCAGTAGTTGTGGTGCACAGGCTTAGTTGCTCTGTGGCATGTGGGATCTTCCTGGACCAGGGCTTGAACCCACATCTCCCACACTGGCAGGTGGATTCCCAACCACTGCGCCACCAGGGAAGCCCCAGGTTGAATTTTAAAACAAAAAAATTCCAGCTATATTCTTCTCATAGGATATATACTTAAAACTTTTGGATAAAACTTTAAAATCAAAGGACAGAAAAAGTTTATCGTTCAGTGGTAAACAAAACAAAGTTGGTATGGTTATTTTATTATCATAAAAAGTAAACTTTAAGTCAAGAGGCATTCCTAGGGATGAAGACTTTAAGTCAATCCTAAGATATAATAGTTCTCTTTTATATGCACCTAATAATGTAGTCTCAGATTGTACTAGGGGATCTTATAATACATCTCTCAGTAACTTATAGATCAAGCAAACAAAAACATCAGCAAGGAAATAGAAGATTTGAAAAGTATGATTAACAAGTTTGATCTATTTAACATTATCAGAGAACATTGTACTCTATAACTGAAAAAAAATTTTTTTTCAAGCATACCAGGAACCTTATGAAAACTGACTACATTCTAAAGCATAAAAGTACTCTCAACAAACGTCAAAAGATCGGTATCATATAGCTTATATTTCTTAAACACAATCCAGTGAACTTAGAAATTGATAACAAGTTTGAATCTAAGTTTCAAACTCTTAAAACACATAAAACACTTAAAAACACAATTTCAAAGAACTCATAGATTTAAAAAAACCTAATTAAAATTATAAGTAGAAGTAAATGGTAACAAAAATATTATATAGTGAAACTTTTGGTAGAAACTAAAGTAAACTTTGGAATGAGTTTTATCTCCTTAAATACTTTCATCAGAAGTAGGCTCAAAATTAATGAGCTAGATTGTTTATCCAATAATACAATGTTGGTTTAATAGTAGAAATTATTTAATATAATTTACTATATTAACAGATTAAAGGAGAAAAAGTAATTATATTAATAAAACCAGTTAAAAACAAGTTTGACAGAATTCAGCATTCATTCATGATAAAATGCCTTAGCAAGCTTGGAATAAAATTGAACTTTCTTAACCTGAAAAAGGTCTTATACAAAAGTGTACAGTAAGTGTCATACTCAACGTGAAGTGTAAGAAGCATTCTTTTTATAACCCAGAACAAGCCAAAGATGCCTACTGTCATTGCTTCTAACCAATATGAAATCAATGAGAGAGTTTTGCAAGTTTATTTGATACTGAAATAAAAACACGAACTCAATTCTATATCCATGTACCTACAACAATCATGAAATGTAATTAAAATAAAACAGAAAAATACGTTTTTTCTGGTATCCCCCAAATCAACAACAATTGCTAATCACCGCCACCAAAAAAACCTGTCAAAATATGCATGCCTTTTGTGGAGAAAATTATAACATTTTGTTGTATGATATTAATAAGACCTAAACAGATACATATATACTATGTTCTCAGGCCTTACATTATGAAAAAGTGAATTCTCTCAAATTTTACCTAAAAATTTAAAGTAATTGTAACTTGGTTTTCATGGACTTGAATAAAGTAATTCTGAAATGTATATGGAAGAGCAGAGATGATCAATGTGGTGTTACTTGCTCAGCCAGATGTTGGGACAGTGTGTGTTGTCATAGAAAAAGACAGTTAGACCAATAGGAACAAATAAAGAAACTGGACAGATCCCTTTCTATTTGGAATTTGAATTTTAGAAGAACAGGCATTGTAAATCAATAGGAAAAGGAAGAACAATGTAATAAATGATGCTGGGAACAGTGATAATCCCTGTGGAAAAAATAAAATTGGAGTGCTATCTCATCTCACACACAAAAATTTTAATTCCAGGTGGATTAAATGAAATGCAATATTTAAAACAAATACTTTGAGAAGACAATATAACAGAGTATCTTTATATTCTGGTGTTTGGGTATGGAAGTGTCTCTTAAGATATTTAACGTTACTTTAAATTAAGTACTTCTTTCTAGCAAAAGATAACCATAAATTAAAAAGAGTAAAAGATAAGCCAAGGGCTGGGACAAAATATTTCCAATATATGTCACTAAAAAATTATTACTAACTAGTATGTATAAAGAACTCCTATGGCTCAAAAAGGCAAAAGGAAAACTCAACAAAAACTAATAGAAAAGTTGGCAAAAGAGATGAATAAACATTTCACAGATGAGGAAACAGGAAAAGCTCATAAGCATATGAAAAGATGATAAACATCATTAGTAATTAAATCAAATTCAATTTGGTATATTTACATGTTAAACCATAATGAGGTATTTCTTTTTTTTTTTTCAGTTTGCTAGTATTTTGTTGGTAATTTTTTTAAATTTTAAAAATTTAATTTAATTTATTTTTTTTATACAGCAGGTTCTTATTAGTCATCAGTTTTATACACATCAGTGTATACATGTCAATCCCAATCGCCCAATTCAGCACACCACCATCCCCACTGCCCCGCGGCTTTTCCTGCTTGGCGTCCATACGTTTGTTCTCTACATCTGTGTCTCAATTTCTGCCCTGCAAACCAGTTCATCTGTACCACTTTTCTGGTTTCCACAAAAATGCGTTAATATACGATACTTGTTTTTCTCTTTCTGACTTATTTCACTCTGTATGACAGTCTCTAGATCCATCCACTTCTCAACAAATGACCCAATTTCGTTCCTTTTTATGGCTGAGTAATATTCCATTGTATATATGTACCACATCTTCTTTATCCATTCGTCTGTCGATGGGCATTTAGGTTGCTTCCATGACCTTGCTATTGTAAATAGTGCTGCAATGAACACTGAGTGCATGTGTCTTTTTGAATTATGGTTTTCTCTGGGTATATGCCCAGTAGTGGGATTGCTGGGTCATATGGTAATTCTATTTTACCATACTGTTCTCCATAGTGGCTGTATCAATTTACATTCCCACCAACAGTGCAAGAGGGTTCCCTTTTCTCCACACCCCCTCCAGCATTTGTTGTTTGTAGATTTTCTGATGATGCCCATTCTAACCAGTGTGAGGTGATACCTCATCACAATGAGGTATTTCATATGCACCAAATTGGCAAAGATTTTAAAAGTCAGAAAATACCAAGTATTTACAAGGATATAGAATACGGGTTGGCAAACTTTTTCTGCAAAGGGTGGAAGGTAAATATTTCAGACTTTGCAGGCGAGGAGTTCTCTTGTAAGGACTCAACTTTGCCATTGTATCACAAAAGCAATTGTAGACAATATGTAACCAATTGGTGGCTGTTTCCAATAAACTTTATTTACAAATTAAAAAAACCCCCAAAACCCAGCAGGCTTGCTTTGCCTTATGGGCTGTAGATTGCTGATCCTTGATGTAAAGGAAAGAGAAATCACATGGGAGTGTAAATTTGTGTAAACCTTTTGTAATTATCTACCAGAAGAATCATGCACAGTCCACTCCTACATACATTACTGTAGAGGAACTCCAGCACGTGTACACCAGTGGCCTGTGCAAAAATGTT
Source organism: Tursiops truncatus (assembly GCF_011762595.2). NCBI lineage: Eukaryota > Metazoa > Chordata > Mammalia > Artiodactyla > Delphinidae > Tursiops > Tursiops truncatus. Next base: position 56,122,908 of record NC_047044.1, on the reverse strand, counting down.
CATAACAGGATGTTCATGACAGCAAAATGCTAGAATCATCTCAAATGTGTATCACCAATAACACGGAGATGAAGTTTTAAATATTCATAGAAAGAAATACTATATAACAGAGAATATGGATGAACCATGGCTAAAGGCGGTAACAGGGATGCATGTCAAAAACATAGTGCTGAGAAAAAAGGTCACTGAGGAGTAAAAGAGGCAACACTAAAAATATACATATTTTTAGAATGTCATGCTAGGTGGCAAAACTAAATTGAGAAGCCATAGAATGATTAATATAGAATGCAGGACTATGTTCCCTTCTTGCGGGCGGGACAGAATGTAATCTGGGAAGGTCACACAAGGGTTTCTAAGGTACTGGTGCTGTTCTCCTCCTTAATGCAGTTGGTAGATCCTTGGGGGTATCTTTCATTTTATTCTTTAAATACTAAATATATATTTTATGTTCCTTTATCTATGTGATATTTTCTGATAATATATCAATTCAATGACAGTGTGTGATCAAGGCAATTAGATTTTTTAATTTATTTTTTATTGAGGTAACATTGCTTTATAATGTTATATAAGTTTCATGTATACAACATTGTATTTCTACTTCTATATACTCTACAGTGTGCTTATCCCCCCAAATTTAGTTTCCATACATTATCATAAAGTTGATCCTTTTTGACCCATTTCACCTTCCCCTCCGCCTCTTCCCCACTGGTAACCACTACTCTGTTCTTTGTATCTACATGTTTGTTTTTGTTCGGTTTGTTCATTTACTTTGTTTTTTTTTTTATATTCCACATATGAGTGAAATCATACAATATTTGTCTTTCTCCATCTGACTTATTTCACTTAGCATGATAACCTCAAGGTCCATCCATGTTGTCAAAAGTGGCAGAATTCCATCTTTTTCATGGCTGAGTAGTATTCCATTGTGTTTATATTCCACCTCTTCTTTATCCATTCATCCATGAACTGGCACTTAGGTTGTTTCCATATCTTGCTGTTGTGAATAAATGCCTCAATGAACAGAGGAATGAATATATCTTTTGGTATTAGTGTTTTTGTATTCTTTGGATAAATACCCAGAAGTGGGATAGCTGGATAATATGGTAGTTCTATTCTTAATTTTTTGAGCAATCTCTGTACTATTTTCCATAGTGGCTGCACTAATTTATATTCCCACATCCTGGCCAACACATTATTTCTTGCCTTTTTGATAATAGCCATTCTAACAGGTGTAGGTGGTATCTTATTGTGGTTTTGATTTGCACTTCCCTACTAATTAGTGATGTTGGACATCTTTTCATGTGCCTGTTGGTCTCTGTGTTTTCTTTGGAAAAATATCTATTCAGCTCCACTGCCCATTTTTTAATCAGGTTGTTTGTTTTTCTGTTGTTGAGTTGTATCAAGTTAACTAATGTTTTAGAACAATTACTCTGGTACAGGTATTCAGTACTAACCAGAGGGATGTAAAGTAGTATTAGGCAGACGAGTTAAGAGATTGTTAGAGTACTCCATGCATAAGGAGCCTTGGTCATGTAATTTGAGAGAGAGAAGTAAATTCAAGAAACTTTTAAGATACAGATGTAAAGATCTTGGGTAGAGGTGGGAAGCTTGGGAAGCATGGATAAGGCTAGCAAACTTTTTTTGTTGTTGATGTTGTTTACATCTTTTATATTTTCTGAGCGCTTGTTGAAGATGTTAAGAAAATGAGGAAAAAAATTAATGAAGAACTTTTGAGTGATCTAACCAAGTAATTTTGCCCCAGAAGAGCCTACATGAAATGTTTACTGGAAAAAACACAAAACAGGAAAAACAAAACAAATATTTATTGTAAAAATTCCCAAGAAAAGTTGAACAGCATTTATTTTGACGTAGTGATGAAAGAATAACTCATAGTAATATTATTTAATGAATAATGACCGAACAGTTGGCACCATATAAATAGTAGCTACTTTGAACAGGAAAAGGTAGGAAGAAATGTGATCAACTTACCCGTGGTGGTGAAGAGTGTGAGTTCAAACCCTGAGTGATCTTTGGCAACGTTTTTAATGTTTTTACAACTCAGTTTCCAATCTGTAAAATGGGTGTAATGATATCTATTTCAGATAATTTTTGTGGGACTTGACGTAGTGTTTTCATGTGCTTACTACATTGCATAGCACATGAGAAAAACTTGGTAAATGACAGACAACAGAAATATAATGATATAAAACATAGGAGACATTGTGTCTTTTAAAGAAGTATCCGGTAAGTTTTTTTTCCTAACATTATCTTGACCTGTTTATATCAATAATAATGTTTTTACAAGTGGAACCATCAGCTGCCTGGCTTTGCTGCTTTGCTGGTGTTGCTCTTTTCCTCCAACACTTTGAAAAAACGTGGGATGATACAACTGGATTTATTTTAACTCATACTTTGATACAGTTACTTTTCTCTCAATGACTTTGGAAAGGGCAAATTCACAGAATAAGTGTAGCTGTGATTTCACAAAAGTATCTCACACTTCTGTGCTTTGGAGTGTATCCTTAGAGAAAAAAGTTGAACATACCCGTCTCACTCCTAGCCATCTGCAAGAGAGAAATGGGTAAAAGCTGGGCTTACGTGCATTGAAATTCTGAGTTCTGAGCTTCTCATTTCTGTGGGAAACTCAGTTATAATAAAAAAAAGTAGAGTGGGTAAAAGGAAGGAAGGTGAGAGCCCTTGCAGGAAGGACAACGGTCACTGTTTGGAGTGAATGATTTACACTAACTGCCTATACAACTCAAATTCCACTGATAATAGTTGAATTTCCTGCTGTTTTTTTTATTGGGTACGTTCAACCTTTAATGGCTCAAAACTTTTTTTTTCTCATTTAATAGTAAGAGCAATAAAGTCATATCTTAACTACATGAAAGCGGATTACTTTAGCATTTTAAAAATATGCATTGCCTTGGGAGAAAAACACACAACCTTCAAGGTGAAATGTGAAATATCGCCTTTCAATTATTAATTATATTTTATGGAGATACTATTTCAATCTTACTTGACTTTTGAATTAGACTGTTTAACGCTTGGGGCCATATACAGCTACTATAAGAAATTAACTTCAGAGATACTTTAAAGAAAATAAAGAGAAAGAAAATGGAAACTTGGCTTCTTTATGAAAACCTGAAAACTCTTTCTAGTAATTTTCTCAGGTTGATCAAGCAGGTAGTCTGTTAATTGTCATATTTGTGATATTTTAATAGTAAGTTACTAATCACCGAAACAGTGCCTTATTTGGAAGTGGTTTTGGTATATTTTACATAAGAGTAAAAGTTAGATTTTCCTAAAGATGTAGCTGGTCTTTGCAACTGGGGAGGTGGGTTGGGGGGAGAAGTAGGTTTGTCACTTCTAACTATAATTTGTTTTCATTCACTTGTTCTTCTTACGTAGGTTTTAATATGTCAATTTAAGTAAATAATGAAAAAAGAAAAGATCAAATAAATACACAGGGAATATCAGAGATATTCTTGACCAGGAACTCATTCATTAGAAAAATTTAGTAATAGTATTTCACAACTTCCTTTACAACTAACTAGGACAAATAAGTAGTGACCAAAGCACCGTTTACATAGATTAAAAGCATGGATACATTCAATCATAGCAATTAAAAACATTTTTCAGTTTGTTAAAATCCAAAGTAAATTCTTGTAACTTGTTAAAAAAATAAATGATCTGAACGAATGTTTTGCTTCTGGAGAGTTGTGTAGACAGGAGCCAATCTCGATGTCAGTTTGGTAGTGTATGCATCATCATCAAAGTGAAGCCACTGGTTACAGTGCCCACAGCGCTCTCTGATGGGTGACACAAGATACGATAAGCCACGGACTGAATTGGAATCTCTGTTTGCTCAGGCCGTTGGCTGTCTCTCAATGATGAAGGACGGAGGTATATGACTGGCAGGAAAACCCAAGAGTGTGTTAGTAAATAAAGTGAAAAACGAGGGCTAGGCTCAGTCTTATTAACTCCACAGCAATAAGAACACATGGCAGAGTGTAAACTTTATTCCACAAGATTGAGAAATGATTATAATGGCCAGTACCCTTCAGTGCTTGTGATACACTAGACACTTGACTAAGAACTTCACATACCTTATGCCATCTCTTGATTCTCGATCCTGCTGACAACACTGCGTAGTAATTACTGTTGTTATCACCATGTTAGAAGGAGGAAGCTGAGGCCAAGGAAAGCTAAATAAATTGGATCAAAGTCACAAGCTAAATAAATAAATGAACTAGGTTTTGAACTTAGGTCTCTGATTCCAGAGCCCATATTTTAAACCCCTTACTGTGGTTCTGGAGTAAGGTAAGACTAAGTGACTCCCACTGTAGGAGATTCTACTGTGAGACCAGGATTAAGTGTTTGATTTGGGGATCTAGTAATAATACCTATGCCTTCTGCGTGACCAATGATAAATATGAAAGATCTGATAAGATATATTGGTTGTTATCTATCATAAAAAGTCTACAAATAATAAATGCTAGAGAGGGTGTGGAGAAAAGGGAACCTTTGTACACTGTTGGTAAGAATGTAAATTGATACAGTCACTATGGCAAACAGTATGGAGTTTCTTAAAAAACTAAAAATAGAACTACCGTATGATCCAGCAATCCCATTTCTGGGTATACATCTGGAAAAGAAGAAAGCTCTAATTCGAAAAGATATGTGCACTCCAATGTTCATAGCAGCACTATTTACAATAGTCAAGACATAGAAATAACCCAAATGCCCATCAACAGATGACTGGTTTGAGATGTATACACACACACACACACACACACACAGAGGAATGTTACTGAGGAATATTACTCAGCTATAAAAACAATGAAACATTGCCATTTGCAGCAACATGGATGGACCTAGAGATTATCATACCAAGTGAAGTAAGTCAGAGAAAGACAAATATGTTATCACTTATATGTGGAATCTAAAAAATAATACAAATGAATCTGTATGTGCAAAACAGAAACAGACTCATAGACATGGAAAACAAACTTATGGCTACCAAAGGGGAAAGAGAGGGATGGATAAGTTAGGAATCTGAGGTTAGCAGATACAAACTACTATACATAAAATACATAAGCAACAAGGATTTACTGTATAACACAGGAAACTATATTCAGTATCTTGTAATAACCTATAATGGAAAATAATCTGAAAAAGATATATATAACTGAATCACTTTGCTGTACACCTGAAACTAACACAATATTGTAAATCAATTATGTTTCAATAAAAAAGCAATAGATCATTGAAACAAATGCAAAAAAGAAAACCCCGCGAATAAGTATTGCCTGTTATAATTTAGGTAAGCTGAAGAAAGCATTCTTTGAAAGTTCCATCTGTTTACTAGACACTTGCTTATGAACATCTGTCAAATTTCCAAGTGCCTATGGAGGGTCAGCAAGGATATAAGAATAAAGATGTCCCCAAAGAGTTCGTTTGGGGGAGGCTCTGAAATCAATGTGGCAAAGTGCACTAGGTTAATTATTGCAGCCATTTAAGATAACTTAAAGTCTATATAGTATCACAAAGAAAAATGATGAGAATATTAATGGCATAGGCAGAATATAGGTTGCACATACATTATTATTATGGCTGTATTTTAAAAGACACTCTTAAAAAACCCAGAAATATACTAAATGCTAATTACTTACTATTTTTTTCTCTAATTATGAGTCTTAAATAATGTAAATTATTGTCATAATAGAAAAGAATGAATAAATAGGAAACCAAAACAGGAAAGTAAGAATGTATTTGAAAGAGACATTCAGGGCTTGGGATCCATGGGGTTTCTTGACCTGTGGCTGTGGCCGATGATGAAGCAGAAGGAGCTGAGGATGATGATTCCTAGCTTTTCTGAAGAGTGGAATGCACTCTTCAAGATAAGAGGAGCAGGTTGAGAGGAAGATAATTGAGTTCAGTTTAGACATTGTAGAGTGTTGCAATTAACCCGAATACCGAATGCAGAAGAAAGAGGAGGAGATGTGGGGGGAACAAAATTTGTTAAGTTTTTGTTAAGTTTATTATATGCTGACTATCCACCAGACAACTGGTAATTTTATACCAGTGTTTGGAACAGAGGTTAGGAGTAGCGATTATCATAGGGGAGCTGGGGCTTCCCTGGTGGTGCAGTGGTTGAGAGTCTGCCTGCCGATGCAGGGGACACGGGTTCGTGCCCCGGTCCGGGAAGATCCCACATGCCGCGGAGTGGCTGGGCCTGTGAGCCATGGCTGCTGAGCCTGCGTGTCCGGAGCCTGTGCTCCGCAACGGGAGAGGCCACAACAGTGAGAGGGCCGCGTACCGCAAAAAAACAAAACAAACAAAAAAAACAACATCATAGGGGAGCTACCGATGCATAATGACTGCAATTCTGAGAGTGTATGAAATTGTCCAGGAAAAGATCCCAGAGAGAGAACAGAGCCAAAGAAAGAACCTTGAGAAACTCAGATGGGAGTAACGGAGCAGCTGAGACTGTGGGCGTGGAGTCTGTTTCAGAGGCTGGTACTACGTGTCTTCTGTGAGTTACTGAGGGCATTAGGAATGGACTCAGGCACTGAAAGTAAAAAGTATTTAGGTGTAAATCTGAGTTAAAGAGGTGATTAAGAAAGGAAATGAGGGTAACTTCCAGGTAACTCCAGGTTTGAATGACTGAATGAATGGTGGTGTCACCAACTGATTAATGGAATGAAGAGGATTAGCAGATTTAGTGAAAATTCATGGATCTAGATTTTGAGTCTCAAATGTCTATGGTATATCTGAGAAGAAACAGCCAGTCAGCAGGGAGATCTGATTGGAGCTCATGAGTAAGGTCAGGGCCAGTGTGGAGATGGTGGTTGAAAACCCTGGCAGTGGGTGTTGTATCCCAGAAAGAATAGGTCAGAGAGCGTCCAATGCTGCAGAGACGATCAGGACAAAGTATGAGAGGGAGCCACTGACTTGGCTGTGGGAGGGTCATTGGTACTTTGGTCAGGGTATAGGATCCAAAGTGCTGTTGCACTGGGTTGAGTAGTGAATGTGGAGGACGGAATGACAACAGCGAAGACAGCCCACCCTCTTAAGAATGTTGGTACATATAAGGTGCCGAGTCTTTTAGACTCAGGAAAAGATGCACCGCATGTTTTTAGAATGTAGAAAATGAGCCAGAGAGGAAAGAATGGTTGAAAATACTTCAATATGGAGATGATGGATAAAGTAGGCCCTAGAGAAGGTCTCAGGGGGTCAACTGGAAGTAGAGTTGCCATGGAAAGAATAGGGATACCTACTGCTCTGAGAAGCCCACCATGAAGTGCTTTGCAAACACACATTAAAGCAATAATTCTTTTTTGTTGTTGTTGTTGTTGTTTGTGTTTTTTGTGGAGTTTTTTTGCGGTACGCAGGCCTCTCACTGTTGTGGCCTCTCCCGTTGCGGAGCACAGGCTCCGGACGCGCAGGCTCAGTGGCCATGGCTCACGGGCCCAGCCACTCCGCGGCGTGTGGGATCCTCCCGGACTGGGGCACGAACCCGCGTCCCCTGCATCGGCAGGCGGACTCTCAACCACTGCGCCACCAGGGAAGCCCTGAAGCAATAATTCTTGCCCTCTCTCTCCATGCCAACCTAAATCTATGTTACAACTAGACTGTCATTGTTCCAGAAAAATAATTAGCAATCTTCAAATTAATAAGTCCCGACCACTCTTCAGCCTTGAGCTAGCTATTGGAGTTACCCAAGTAAGAGCAGCTCCTTATTAATCAACTCCTGAAATGTGGATCATCTGCCCCTTTGACTTTGAAATCACAATTTATTTCCTCTCCATCCTTTGGCAGTGGAGACTCTTACTTTTGAGATGCCATTAGACCCCCAACATAAATAGTCCATGGAGCTTATATGTTAAGTCAGAGCACTCCAAATTTGGTAAAAATTCATCGAGCTGCTTTTTTGTTTTAATTCATGAGGCAGAAAATGAGAAAAAATTAAGCATACATTACGTATTTTGCATATATTGCGTCAAACCATCATTTCCAGAATGAAGGAAAAAACGAAGATCTGAAGGGATGAAGTAACTTAGTAACTTGTGGTGACAGAACAGGAGCTGCAGGTGAGGCTTCCTGCCTTGAATTCTGGTGCTTCATCCTGTGGCATACGGTTAGAACTTTCCATTATTAAACACGGGGATGCTTTTTCCCACTTTCACTTCTTTTTCTTTAAAAGTACATTCATACTTTATTGTATTTGCCCTCAAAGAGTAGGCTCATCCTCTTATTCCTGCAGATGATCTAATCTGGGTCTGTTTGAGAGTTCTGCTACTTACATACGTGACAGGATTGGGCTGTCACATAAATAAAACGGTGTTTCCTTTGGCCTCAACTGCTGTAATTGGCTTATTTTGTAATTATCCCCTTTGCCAAGAGAATTGGTTTGAAGGACTTCTTCAGCTTTCACATTTGCATGGTATGATGTACCATGTCCTGAGTAGTACATGAGTAATAAAAAATAAAAACGGAAACAAGCAAACCTGTCTTAGAACTGGTATGTTATTGGCCCCTGAATTTGGTTGTTTCTGGTTTTATAGATTTAAATGTAAAACATATGAAAAGATTCTTTTGAAATTCAACCTTTAAGCTTTTCTGAGAAGAGGAGGTTCTGCATGTGTCAATTGAATTAAACATGACGTGGGATTCCCAGAGTGGAAATCTGAGCTCTTCAGACAGTGTTAGGTGGTTGGACTGAAGGGACAAATAAATCAGAGATTTGGAAAGCTTATAGGTCTTATCAAATCTTATTTACACTCTGGAGGGTGACAGCATGTAAAACAAATTAAGATGTGTCATTATTGGTATCTAAATCCCATGGTAGTTTTTCAGCTCTTCTGTGGCAATAATCCTACTTACTTAGTTTGGGTTGATGCCATCTTATTTCAAAATTGGAAGTTCTTTTGTCTTCCATGGATTTCTGTCTTTCATTTGAATGATATTTTTGATGGTAGAGCCGGAGCACAGCTAAACAAAACAAAGCAATCCCCACTGGTGACTATGTTACATTTAAGGGTATTCCTTCAAAGACAAGACATAAATAAAGTGCATCAATTAGGAGTAGGTTGGTCTAACTTTAACAATTTTGTGGGCAGGAACAGGCTTAAATTATAGCTCAGCAGTTGGGGAAACCCTTCTTAGTCTAAGAAGCTGAAGTCAGTAACTTGGAAGTGACACTAGTGTGTTAGAAGCACAGTGTGTGACATGTGTTCCTTATTTGAAGCGGTAATCACTATAGTGCATACGCTTCAGCATTTCAAGGTTTGAAAATTGTCATAGCAATATTTTGTTCATGTCTACACTAGGTGATTTCATTTTCCTTGGATTTTAAAAGCCTTGCATGAATCTCTTCCTAAATTTATAAAAAGCAGAAAAATATAAATAGAAACTAACAGTCCCATATTAAACCTACAGTGTAGAGATAACCACTATAACAATTTGGGTCCTCTTTTCTCCTTGATTAAAGAAAGTTATTAATAATAATAAAATAATAATAATATTAAAAGCAACAATAATTATAACAACAGGTAACATTTACTGAGGATTATGAACCGATAACTTCATAGTTTATTTTGCGTTTATTAAATGAGGAAATTTATATAAAGTACACAGAGTAGCGCTTTATAAACATTCTATGTGCTTTATATAATTTTCTTCATTTGATCCTCACAAAGATATTATGGGATAGGTAGGTTAGTGTCCAGCATACAGGGGACTGAAATACAGAGAGGTTAAGTAACTTGCCTAAGAGCACACAGAGTAAAGTGGTGGGGCGTTTGAATACAGATTCAAACAGTCTAACCCCGGAGTCTGAACATTTAACTATCACCCTCTGCTGCTTCATAAACATGCTCATTTATATTTAATTTAAATCATTCTTTAGAAATAATGTAACATTTTGCTTTTTCTACAGACTTATAAGGATTTCCTATGTTAATAATTCTTCATAAACATAATTTAGTCACCTAAGACATCATTATATGACTGTCTTATTATATGTAATTGTTCCCTTTAAGTGAGGCATTTGGATTGTTTGTAGATTTTTCATATTATAAACAATGCAATGATGAAGTTATTTTTCCATAGATCTTAGCATTTCTGATCCTTTTCTTGGGATAGATTTCTAGAAGTAGAACTATTGCTCTGAAGACATTTTAAGGTCACACTTTTCCAAATTATGATGAGTACAAGTCAATTTTGAAAAAAACCCCACATCTACAAGTAAACTCCAAATCTTCTTTAAGAGTTAATTAATGGGAGTGCCTACATTTTAGAAGCTTTTATGACGTGATGAGAGAAGGCAGGGGGCTAAGCAATGGGGAAGCCATTCTCTTAACTCAAGCCTGACCTTTGCTCATTAATAAGCCATGGCCTTATCTCTGTATGTGACCCCTGGAGCTAATCCACCTGCGGATTGCCCATTGATTTTGAATAAGCTGTGTTTTCAGAACAGCTTTTTAAGGGGGATACAGCAAGAAGAGAAATTAGGCCAAAGATTGCAAAGCATGTACAAATGCTTAGTTGTTTTTAATCACAATTCTTTGTAAGACAAATATAAAAATCAAATTCTGTTCTAAAATAATATTCAGCATGAATATGAGAATTTCAAGATCATTATGAAATAAAAGCAGGATGAGTCTTCTGCAAACATCTTTATTCCCAGAGCAGAAGCCAGAACCAGTGAAGTGAGTTGATCTCAAGCGGTGGTCGTGTGATTCAGTAGCTGAAATGCGGTAGCTTCCTTTGGTAACCCGCCTGCTCTTCACTATTTTCTTGTTCAGTGCTTCACTTCTGTCTTTAATCCTGGCCTAATCAATCCTATCTCCAAATCTCAATCTTATTTACTCACCACGCTGTTCTCTTCTTGCCCCTGGTAGTTTCTCTTAAATTTTTTTTTTTTAATCATGCTATCTATCTATCCTACCCTGGACTCCAAAAGAAAACCATGTACTTGGCTTTATGTTTTTATATACATGTATACATTTGCATATACACACGTACACGTGTGTGTATGTGTGTATATATACATACACACACATGAACATGTACACACACACACTTATATTTGGGGATATTTTAATTATATATTGTCTTCATTAACCAATAAGCTTGACCCCTAGGTGAAAATGTAAATCATTATTCAATGTCCCCTCTTTATTCTTTGTCTTTGTTCAGTGTTTTCTTACTGTCCTCTGTCCCAGGGTAGGTTTACCCACCTGGCCCAAACTTGTCATGACTATTTTCTGAAAAATGACAGCTGAGTAATTGAATGAGCAAACGCAAGCTAAACGAAAGGGCATGTTCCTGGCTCTAGTAAACTGACAAATGAAAGCAAGAGGATTAAATACAATATGATTACAACGAGAACACGTAAATATGTAATTGCATTTAGGGCTGGCTAGGAGATTAAGTTCTTGCAGTTATACCTCGCCTTAAATAACGTACAAATGCCCCTTTTCCAATGCTCCCACAGGGAAGGTAGAACTGTGTATAATGTTACCTATTATGAAGGATCTATTGGTGCTTCATTCAGAGGCAAAGCTTTAAATTCTTGACTTTCAAGGAACACTGCATAAAGAGCTCCCCCTCGGTGAGCCTCTAGGCACTAAAGAGCAGTGGCTCCCATTTGGCTGCACATTTGAACCACCTGAGGAGATTTATAAACATGCCTTGGGGCCTGGGAATGTATATTTTCCAAAAGTTCTCCAACTGATTTTGTTGCTCAGCTAGGTTTGAGGACTCCTGTTGAAGTGGTTGCTTGGAGATGAGCTGAGTTGGTTTCTGTGCCTTCAGTGGGTATTCAGTAGGAGGCTAACAGTTACTGAGCGTGAAAGCTGTGCCCATAACCCTGACCTTTTATAGCTGAGGACGTTTGTCTAGGTTTGTGAGTGGCAGAGGCTGAGTTCAAAATAAGACTGAGCACTCATTCTTATGGACCCTCTCAACGAAAGGTTGATGAAGGCACACAGAAAGGTAATGAACAGGCTCAAGTTAAAGATTTGCTCTTTAACTCTCACATCTTAATCAAACTCTTTCTTCACCGTTAAATAGAAATAATATCTTTGTAGGCTATTTTTTACTTAACTTTGTTCTAAAATAATTTTATCCTTAGAGAAGATTTGCAAAGCGAGTACAGAGACTCCCTCCCTATACACCCTTCACCCAGCTTCCTCTAATGTCAGCAGCTTATGTAATGTAATACCCAACATAAACATTTTATGGAACCGTGGTATAGTTATCAAAACTAGGAAATTGACGTTTTGGTTTCCCCAGTTTTTCCACTAATGTCTTATTTTGTTCCACGGTCCAGTCCACGATACCACATTGCCTTTAGTCATCATTGCTCCTCCACTGTGTGACAGATTCTCGGGCTTTCCTTGTCTTTTGTGACTTTGACACTTTTAAAAACTAGGGGTCAACTCTTTTTAAATTATAAACTGTTTCGTTTTCCCTTCTCTGCTTTACTTTTCTCCATGTGTAAAACTTTCGAATGAACTATACAACTTACTTACTTGTTTGGTTTATTATCTCCCTCCCTCTACTAGAATGCAAGTTTCATAAAAGCAGGGATTTCTCTCATTGTTATATCCAAACACCCAAAAGAGTGACCGGCTCATGGTCGGAACTCAATAAACTTTCACTGAATGGAAGAATAAAAAAAAAAAAAAACCCAAACAAACAAAAAACAGAGAAAGAAAAACTGGTGGTCAGGTGTTTTTTAGAATGTCCCTTCATTTTGGGTTTATCTGATTTTTTTTTTTATGATTAGACCAATGTTACGAATTTGGGGGAAGTATACCACAGATGTGATACAGCCCTTCTTGTTGCATTGCAATAGGGCTTTTATAAGATTTCTGACAGTGGAATCCATGTGTTCCCTCCCAGTGGAGACATTTAAGCAAAAGCTAGATGATTGTTTGCAATGCTGAAGGAATCCCTGTATTACACAAGATCTTCAAGACCTCTTTCAACTCTAAAAGTTGAAAACTAATAAGTGAACAAATAAAAAGTCACACATACAAGACGAATATGAGATTTGGGTAGAGCTCAAAGAATAGAAACAATCAACTTTCCAAATAGCAACCTCCGCTGTAGAGAGTACTAGGGTTCTCCTACATGGGGGCTGAATTTAGAATATCTCCATTACACTGAGGACTTTTCCCAACATTACAGCCCAGAAGAGGCATCTGTAAGTGAGTGTTTGCTCTGGGTAATTGAAGCCACTGGGTTGCTCTTGTGGTTTTCCTCTGTGTTACAAAAAATTAAATTGATGTGTAGTTAATTAGAAAGCAATCTAATTTGAAAGAAAGCAGTGACCTGACTCTAACTATGACTCTGTGGTTTGGATATGTTAAGTAACCTATTTTGCCTTAATTTCTCTAACTGTGAATTATAATCATTCCTGACATGGATTGACTTATACTGGACTTAGAACATATGTCCAGAAATACAATGCCTACGCTTGGCAAAATGGGATGTAACATGGTTAACTCAGAAGAGTTAATACTTTATTTCAACATATGCCTAGTAAAGGTGCTTCATTACAGTATGTAGTTTAAAAATGAAGATGTCAAAAAAACTAGAGAAGTGGAGGCACAACTGTCACATTGCAAATGTTCTGTTGGAACGCTGACTGCAAATTTTGGAAAGACTGTGGTACCACGGAGGATGCTCTTGGAAATCAGAATGCCTGGTTTAGTGCCAAGGCTGCAGCTACCTTACCACATGTATGACCCCCAACAAATCATTTAATCTCACCATTTGGCTTCTTCTTCTGTTCTATTAGAGAATCAGACGTGATTTTTAAGACTCTAGTTTCTAATTTCTGTAGCTCTTTGATTTTGGGGGGGGACTTCATCCTTCATAGCTATAAAGCCATTGATTCTCTATTGCTAATACACTGTAAGTATATTGTGCTGATATTCCTTTGAAAATTCAGGAAACGCTTGGGTATACATTTTTGCAGCTTGGAAAAAAACTTGTCAATGTCTCACAGTGCTTAATCATTTCTTTGAAAAATGGATACATTTTTGTTTTTGTATTTCTTAACCAGATAAAACCACTGCTTCAATCCCCAAGGAGAGAATAGCTTTGTTATGAGATCTGAATATTTGAAATAGAAAATTACATCATAAATGAATACATATACAATTTAATGAATAAACTGTCTATCTACTCAAGATGTTCCAAGTTATTTTACTGGCGTGAAAACTGTAAAGTGTTTGGAAAAACAGTTTCATTGTGATAAGTATAATCAACACATTTCCTGTACTCTAGTTGCAGACCTGTTCATAAACAACATTAAAAGAAAAATAGAGTGACATAATGTCTGGGAAAGAATTCTTTAATAGAAACAGACTCAAGTTCAGGGGTTGTGGTTTTGCAAGTACACAATTCCTTCTGGGAGGCCCTCTTGACAGATTGGCCCGGATCAGAAAAGGAGTGTCATTTAGCTTCGCACAAAGGTGGTTCACATCAGTGTGGTCTGGCTCATTCTGTCATCCTTGCTGACCAAAGAGGGAGGAGCAAATTACCCAGACTCCGAACTATACTGCAAATGTCCTAGCTCCTTCCTGGAATTTTTGCCAGCTCTGACTAACCCTTTAACGTCCAAGATGAGATTACTTTTGAGGGACCTTCATGACACCTTCAGTGAATTATACTGAGAGGCAAATGGAGCTTTGGGATGGGCCTGATGTGTCATGAATAAGCACCTGTCACTTCAATTAACTTCTAGCCTGGGATCAATCCCGACCTGAAAGTTCATTGTTTTTCCAAGTAACAGGGAATCAAGCTCTTTATTAATGATTTTCTATAATGGTTTATAACGAACCCTGTTCAAATAAACATGTAGACTGCTTTGGTAAACAGAGTCAGAATATTTACAATCTACATAGAAAAATCAAACACTTTTGAACAATGTCCCTAAAGCCTGTCAGCACACTGACAATATGGATACTGTACTTTATACTTTGTTTTGCGGTAAATGTTTAACAGCTGGCTCTCTGGAGAAAAGCTGTGATTTTTGTAGTGTTCTGCCATGTCCATGGTGTCAGGATTCCCACCGTGGCCAATCGCAGACTCTCAGGGTTCCTGTACGTGGAACTGAGGAGAGAGGTGCGCAGTCAGCTCTCAGGAGCTGAGATGAGCAAGCTCTAGCAACAGCACTGATTATACCCGGGATGTGAATGAAGAAAGAAGAAGACCAGGTGGCAAACTCAGGACCACAGAGTCATAAACACACGGAGAAATGCCTGCTTCCTAGATTCAGTCAGGCAAACCCAGCAATTTCACAGACATGCCTGTCTACTTTGGAACATTAAGAACAACCTTCTGCACAAAAGTAGATTAGGACTGAGATGTCATCCCTTTTTGCTAAGGTTTTTTACTACTGTTTTCAAAATTGGATCCCTAAGAATTGTGGAATTTTGATGCAAAAATGTGTGTGTAAGTAAAGAGCCCCTAAAACTACTCTTCTGACATTTGACGGGAAAAGACTCTGAAGATAAACTTGATGGATGGTGACTTAATAGTCTTATTTATGAGCGTATTCATTTAAGTGTTTTATGATGTTTGCTATAATCAAAACACATATAAGCCTCACACCTCTTTTGAATGCTGGGATTCCTTAAATGTCTGCTTAAAATCTCTCTTTCTCAGGCTAAGGACTTTTTTTTCCTCCTGTGTGGGAGGGAATGATCATTTAAATGTCAGCTTCACAAATCTTTTGAACACTTTCTCTTTTTCTCCCGTCTCCTTCCCTCTTTTCCTCTCTCTCTCTCCTTTCTGTTCTCCCTCTCTCCTCCCCGACAACCCTCTCCCTAACCTCTTTTCAGGAAGAATGAGGAGAATCAATCCAGGAAATGAATTATAATTGAAATACAAATACAGGAAATTCCAGGCTTAAGCTTCACGTGGCAGAGTTAACTTGGCCATCAGTGGGTTGCATTTTATATTTTTCGGATGCACGGACTACCTTAGGATAAGGTAACCAGATGTCCTGCATTAGGGAAGACAGTGTCTTAGGTTTCAGCTTTTTTTTTTTTTCTCTTGACAATGTTTCTGCTCAGAAATTTCTACCAGGCCCATTCTGCTGAGTGGCTCATTTTGATTCCAGAAATGCTAAAAGCCTCCCTGACCAAAATTGTCTTTTGGAGTCCTTGAAAGTGGGCATTTGATCTGGGAGAGCTCCAGTAGAGCTCCAGAGCAGCAGAGAACTGAATTGTTCTATAGTAGGATCTCTTCCTCTCATGAATAGAGGACCACTTCTTACCTTCCAGCAGAGGATACAGCCCCATAATAACGGGCCAGGAATGTTTTCTTAGAGGAGGGAAGTAAATAAAGATTCTTTGCTTGAACAGTGACAGGGCAAATAGCGACGGGAGGCCAGAGAAGAGGAAGGCTAGACACAGGAGGAAGAAATTACCTAAAGGAGGGGTAAAGGAAAGAGGAAGAGCAAGGGGCTACCTGGGAACATTTAGCATTTCTGACTCACCCTTCGTTCTCAGAAACCTCTGCCCTGTTCCCCAGTCTTCCTATTCTTCACCCTCCCCCATTTAAAAAACTGATTTGCTTTTGCTGCTCTGTTTAAATTTGCTAATCTATAGGGCATTTATTTCTCTAATTTCCACAAAGAAGGGAAAAGTCTATCCACCTGACTCGACTCACTCTTTATTCTCTGATGGTGCTTATTGGCTGATTTTACACACCCTTCCTAAGATAGATTTCTTCACCTAGAACATGACTTGCCTGGCCACGAGCATGCATCCCACAGCTGTGCTAGGAGTCTCTATATCTGAAATCACAACTAAAATATATGGTGATTTGACAAAATTGTAATGAGGTTCCACCTCACACCGGTCAGAATGACCATCGCTAAAAAGTCTACAAATAACAAATGCTGGAGAGGGTGCGGAGAAAGGGAACCCTCCTACACTGTTGGTGGGAATGTAAATTGGTGCAGCCACTCTGGAAAACAGTATGAAGGCTCCTCAGAAAACTAAAAATAGAGCTGCCATATGATCCAGCACTCCTGGGCGTATACCTGGACAAAGCTATAATTCAAAAAGATGCATGCACCCCTGTGTTCATAGCAGCACTATTCACAAGTAGCCAAGACATGGAAACCACCTAAATGTCCATCGACAGAGGAATGGATAAAGAAGATGTGGTACATATATACAATGGAATACTACTCAGCCATAAAAAGGAACAAAATAATGCCATTTGCAGCAACATGGATGCAACTAGAGATTATCATACTAAGTGAAGTCAGAAAAAGACAAATACCATATGATATCACTTATATGTAGACTCTAAAATATGATACAAATGAACCTGTCTGCAAAACAGAAATAGACTCACAGACATAGAGTTGTGGTTGCCAAGGGGAAGGGGCAGGGAGAGGGATGGACTGCGAATTTGGGGTTGGTGGATACAAACTATTACATTTTATTTATTTATTTATTTATTTATTTTTAAAGGCATAAAACCAAGTTTTTATTAAGTGTCTTTATGATCTCATGGATTCACATATATTTGATATTGTTTCAAGTCCACTGAGTTGTGCTAATTGGTGCTCAGGTCACCCCATCTCTGGCCAGTGGAACTGCCTCAAGTTGGCCCCTGGGTCCCTTTGACACGACACTGGTAGTCACAGGTAAATAGTTGCTTCTAGGCCTTTCTTATAAGACAAACCTAGGTTCCAAGCCCAGCTTCACCACTTGCCAGCACTTGACCTTGTAAAGTTACCTAAATTCTGAGCTTCTGTTTGCTCAAGGCCCTACAGTATAGCACAGGAATCCAATCTCCTGGGATAAACCATAATGGAAAAGAATATTACAAAAAAGAATGTCTAGGGTTTCCCTGGTGGCACAGTGGTTGAGAGTCCGCCTGCCGATGCAGGGGACACGGGTTCGTGTCCCGGTCTGGGAAGATCCCACATGCCGCGGAGCGGCTGGGCCCGTGAGCCATGGCCACTGAGCCTGCGCATCCGGAGCCTATGCTCCGCAACAGGAGAGGCCACAACAGTGAGAGGACCGTGTACCACAAAAAAAAAAAAAAAAAAAGAATGTCTGTATGTGTAAAACTGAGTCACTTTGCTGTACAGCAGAGATTGGCACAGCACTGTAAAATCAACTATACTTCTATTATGTATATATATATATATATAGTAATTAGTAATTAGATGCTAGTGATGGAACTCTAGGTTTAAATTTGTGCATCACACAGTTAGGTAAATACGGTAGAGTCAAATCCTGTACCATAATCCTGGAACACATGAGCTCTCCATGAGCTGATCCCCTCTTCCATTTCTCAATTTACCTCCTGTCACTACCTGCCACCCCTCAACATGTGCTCCTAACATCACAGTTTAATCATCAAACATACCGTGTGACTTCCTATTTTTCTGTTTCTGCAGAAGCTTTTCCTTTTTGCTGGAATGTACTCCCCTCAATGTGTCCCTTTTTTTCACCTCTGCTTGAAATAGATGTGCCTTTTCATAATGAGGAAGACAAAGTATGGTTTTTACTTTAGAACTAGGTAAGAGTATGCTAAATGTTATTTAATAAAATAAGCAAAAGGAGGTAGAAAATTTTTGAAAAGGAGTAGTAATGGGGTAGTAGTAGTAAAAAGCCTACTAGGTATTAATGGTATTATCAGGTATTAAAATGGAAAATAAATGAATACAATTAAATCAGTTAATTAAAGTAAATTTTACCAAGGCTTAGGGAAGTAGAGCTAAATAAACATAGAGACATAAAGATCACGGATAAGAAGACTAAATCATGAAAAAATTGTGAATTCTCCCCAAATTAGTAACTAAATACTATTTATATTATAATTTCAAAATTATTTTTCATGCAAATTAACAAACTAAATCTGATATGAAAGAGAAAATATCCAAGAATAGGCATTTTTTAAAGAAGAAAACAAAAGAGACACTTGCCTTATCTATAGGCAAGATAACATATAAAAAGAGTTAATGGTAATTTAAACAGTGTGGGGTTAGACAAATGAATTAGTGGGATACAATAGAATCCCAGAAATGGACTATGGGTAAGTCATAATTTGAAATGATAAATGTGGCCTTTCAAATTAATGAGAAAAAGTTGTGGGACAACTGTATATTTTGAAAAAATATGTGTTTCTACTTCCCACAGTTAAAGAATAAAAGTCAAGTGTATTAAAAACTTTCAAGAAAACAATATGGAGTAATTTTCCCTACCTTGAAGTAGGGAAAGCTTGCATTAGCAAACTGAAAATCAACTTGAAAAATAGACCCTAAACAAAGTTTAAAAAACAAATGAAACACTGGGAAATTACCACATATAACAAAAGATTGGTATCTATATTTCACATTTTAAAAACTTCCAAATTTCAATAAGAAAAAGACCAACTAACAGAAAAATGGGCAAGTATTTAACAGTCAATGTATAAAAAAGAAAGTACAGATAGATAATAAATGTGAAGAGAAATGTTTTACTTCATTAATAATCAAGAAAAATACAAAACAAAAATTAGGTGCTACTTCGTAACCACCAGATGGGCAAGCTTTTAAAAGCACGCTTGGACCAGTGTATGGGGAAATAGGCACTAACACACAGCACAGCTGAGAGAGCAATGTGGCTCCCCTCCTGGCCTCCTTATAGAAGTTCTCTCAGGGTTACTTGAGGTGCTGCCTCCCGGGCTTGAAGTCCTAAAAATTCCCCCCCGAATAAAACATAACTCTCAAGAAAAAATAAATAAATAAAATGCACATAACCTTTTGAGCCACCAATATGCTTCTCAGTAGACATCAGAGAAATGAGCACAAAGAAGCCTCTGTAAAGATATTCTCTGAACCATTGTTTGAAAGACTGAGAAACTCCTTTGGTTTTATCAGCAGAGGAGTGTCTAAACATAAAGGAATTGTAGAGTAGTGTAGACATGCAATTACATGTATGATATAGCAGATGAGAGGAGTACATTTAAGAATAAATAACATGTAATATTTGTTTAAAATGTATATATATTCTCCGTGATTTCATGTTTGTATGCAAATGTAGAGAAAAAAAAAGTTTGGAAGGATTTACATCAAACTGGTAACAGTGGCTGTTTTAGGGGATGTGCCTTGGATTGGGAAGGTATGTGGCCAAGGGGATTTCAGCTTCATCAGACTAGAAGCTCCCTGCCTCTCTTCCTTTCCTTCTTGCCTTCTCTCTCCCCCCACCTCCTTCTTCTCAAGGAGAATCATTTCATGTATTACTCATTTATTAAAAAGTTTAAAATTTAACCTTTATGCATTTTGTTCCAGTAAATTCAGTTTGTATTAATGTATTTTATGGAACCAGAGATATACACGTCTATCTGAAAGAATGTTCGTTACAGCATGATTGATTAAAACACACTGCCATATTTAAAATAAAATGCCTTTCCATGAAAAAATAAATTTAAAAAAACCCCACCAAAACCCCCCACAAAGTTGGAATCAAACTAACTGTATAACAATAGAGACACACCAGCTTGTGTGGCTTCTCCTGTTCTCTTATCAAATATCAAACAGTTTCCTATTCAAACAGAGTTCTGTGTTTTCCCTTTCAAGGGGATGCTTTGCTATGTGATAAAGGAATCCAAGCAAAGGGACTACTGAATAATGATGGAAAGTGTGTTTTGATTCCATTGAGTATTTTTATTTTAACAGATATCCAGGGAGTAGTTCCCCTAGAGAAGGAATGTCTAATGGTCAGAATTTCAGACGTGAGGAGATGTTCTGGGGCAAGCCAGACTTCAGGAACTTCTTCATCTACTACTTGATAATGTGTCTTACTTTTCAGATCTGTCTGGAGATCTTAAGTCCTGAGAAATTCCATTCTCAACTTACAGGAACCTGTGTCATAAGGGAATAGCTGAAGGCATAGGGTATGTCTAGCCCAGAAAAGAGAAATTTGGGGTAGACTGGATAGCTGTCTTGAAACGTGTGACAGGTTGTCATGCAGAAATGGTTGTGTTCTGTGTTGCTTTATATAGTCAATACTGGGAGTAGTGAGTGAAAATTGGAGGAGGCATTTTATAACTTTGATGGATGAAATTTCCCCCATCATGATAAAAATACAGTGAATTACTTGGACAAGAAATGATAGCCCTGTTCCTTGAAGTATTAATAGATGGTGGATGAAAACTCACCAGGGATGGTGTACACTGGATTCCCGAATTGTGTGAACAGTGGGAATGCACATCTCTCAAGTTGTTTTCAAATCTTAGACTCAATTATGTTCTGCAAACATGTATTAAGCACTTACTCTATTCTCAGCACTGTGCTTAGTAATAAGAAAATACACAGATAAAACAAGTGTGGCTAGAGAGATCCATGCTAGTATTTTCAACTCCAATCTCACCAGTTTGAGCAGAAGACACACTGTTGGAAGCACCCATTGAAATAAGAGCTAGATGGAACCTGACTGCCCCCTCAGGACCTCTGTGGAGAAGCTGAACCGTCACCTTGATTTGATCAAGGGAATTGGTGTTGGAGGAGGCCTTCGAGAGGACATGACCACTGGTTGACCCAAGAGCTGGACCTGGGCAATCAGAGACTCCTCAACTTACTCCCCTGTCCTTGGAAGGTATGTTCCACCTACCATTCCCACACCAGGAGGTAGTTTCAAGGATACAGTCGTGCGAAAGTAAGGTGTTGTTGAGACCATCTGGACTGAATATGTGACTGAATCCTGGTCAGGCCTCCATATGAACTTTAAGATTCTGGTGGACAGATGCAGAGATCTACTCATTTTGTGGCGTTCTAAGACAGGTCTCCTATGTAAGTTCCCTTGCTCATTAAAACTGCCACCTACCGATCTAGAGTGGTCTGCCTTGCCCTCCCTGGGTCTCTCCTTGCCCTCCCTTTGTAGCAGCCAGTTTCAGATTTTGCCTGAGAAGTTCCCGAGGTTTTGAACCAACAGTGGGTTTTGCTCATAAGCCTCAGGTTTGTTGAGTTTGCGTCTTGATCATGAGCTTCAGTGGGGCTGATGTCTTGTTCTGTTCTCACTTTGTTTTCCTGATTCTCATTTTCTGAAACAGTGGCTCTGGAACTAGGCAATGATGCATTCATGAAGGTTTGTCTTTACATTTTTATTTTCACAAAATCGTTCCTTTTGGCAAAGCTCTACATTAGATCTTCCTTGATGTCAGTAGATACATATACTGGCAAGTCAACTTCATAGGGGACCCAGAGAGCAACGAAGAAGAAAGTCCTTTCAGGATGTGTCCTGCCCTGGAGCCCTTGCTGGCAGGAGATGCCAGGAAACAAACATATGCTTTCTCCACTAGGGGGTCTTCCCACGGGACTATGATGGGTGCGTATTCCACGTCCTCTCAGGAGGCTTTTCATTTAAGGAGAACCAGTGCTAACATAAAACTAAGTATTTGGGGGAAGCTTGAACATAAGATAATGCCACATGATTAAGTCCATAACATGTATTTGCTGTTAAGTTCTGAGGGGAATCCTTGCTTTCAAAAACGAATTTTTGGAAATGCGAAGTTGGAGAATCTCTTCTTTTCCTCCTTTCGCTAGTGGTTGTTTGTGGCCAAACGGGTGATTTGGGAACAATCAGTGTGACTCCTAGAGTTCTGAGCCATCGCAGGCCATATATTTCTACTCCATGGATCTCAGGGGGTCAGTATTCAGAGCTTTAGTCTTGGGGGATCACATAGCCATGGTCTCTAGTCTTAGATGATTCTTCTCTGACTTCTTAAGTGTCCTGGCTTTTTTTTCTGTGCCTAAGTTAATCAGGTGGTTGTAATTACTTGGAAAGAGTATGTGTAGATAGTTGTTCATTTTGAGTAATTGATGGTGACTGGGAAAGTGGCCACATGGAGATTTCTCTGTTGAGAATCCATGTGAACCCTGAAGGTCTGGAGCATCTGACCTATTACACAGTGGTTGAGATGGGTTTGAACCTAGTCTCTATGATGTATTTTGCCTCAGGCTCTCAATTCCTGTCATAGTTGAATTTGGAACTCGAATTTTCCAGATAAGTGTTTCAGTTCATAACTTTTCTGTGTTAGCAGAGACCTGATTTTTGTGGTTGGAAATGTTATGCCCTCTCTTATTTATTGGAGGGCCCACTGTTTAATTTGGGGAGTCCTCAATGCACCTGCGAGAGAGATGCACAACATTGTATTCATTGGAATATTTAGTATTTGATACACAAAATAATATGACATATATGTTCATTATAATTTATATCAGGCCCAGGTTATATACGATGTTGGAGATGCTTAATATTGGTAAAATCTCAAGTAATTTAAGTTCTAAGAATGGGCAATCACAGACAACACAGTTATGAAGGGCCAGTTGATGTCCAGGGTAAGTTGATATACGTGAGATGAGAATAGTCCCTTTCTTATTTCTTTCTTTGAGGTTTTTTTTTTTTTTTTTTTTGCTGTATGCGGGCCTCTCACTGTTGTGGCCTCTCCCGTTGCGGAGCACAAGCACCGGACGCGCAGGCTCAGTGGCCATGGCTCACGGGCCCAGCCGCTCCGCGGCATGTGGGATCTTCCCGGACCGGGGCACGAACCCGTGTCCCCTGCATCGGCAGGCGGACTCTCAATCACTGCGCCACCAGGGAAGCCCTTCTTTGAGTTTTATAACTGACTTGCTGAAGGTTAAAAACTTGGAAATGAAAAGTTTTTTTGTGCCTTGATTTATCATAAACATCAATGACTTCCTCATCTTTATGTTGACAGTAGCTTGTTTCTGTTTTATTTGTCTTTCTTTCTCCTATAATATCATCTCACTTTGCTTGGGCTTTTTTTTTGCGGTACGCGGGCCTCTCACTGTTGTGGCCTCTCCCGTTGCGGAGCACAGGCTCCGGACGCGCAGGCTCAGCGGCCATGGCTCACGGGCCCAGCCGCTCTGCGGCATGTGGGATCTTCCCAGACCGGGGCACGAACCCGTGTCCCCTGCATCGGCAGTCGGACTCTCAACCACTGTGCCACCGGGGAAGCCGTGCTTGGGCTTTTATAATATATAGTACTTATGAGTGGATGGTGTGTGGAAAGAACATGAACTTTGGTATTAGGGAGACCAAACTTCAAAGTTTAGCTCTGACAATTGCTGGTTTACTTGTGTGACCTTGGGAAAATTTCTTAAGCCCTTCATTTAATAATAACATGTGTATTATAAGGACCTTATGATAATTAGAGAAAATTCTATGCATGCACTCATGCATACACATATACATATATGTGTGTGTGTGTGTGTGTGTGTGTGTGTGTGTGTGTGTGTGTGTATGTGTAAGTGTGCATATACACATATATATCTAGGTGTTTTGAGACCTGGAATCTAAAGTCTATACATGAAGGTGCTTGTGAATTAATTTTCAGAAATAAAACACTTTGATGTAATAGCAATTTTTTCCTTTTCTAAAAACAAAAAATTCCATTTTTAACCTTAAGTTCCCTGGCTTCCTTTTGTAATTTTCAGGCCAGATCAAGGGCTTGGAAATCAAATCAATGACAAGAAAACACAATGCACAGAGCTACTCTGGAGGGAGCCTCAATCACCTTCGCACCCAAATGTTTGCAATTTTTCAGCCTTGCTTCATCTGCAAGTGATTCCATTTCGGAGACCAGGAAGGGGGAAGTTAAAGGTCAAGGGAATCCAGTTCTCTGGGGTAGTTTGTAACAATCAAGAGAACACAGAAAGCCGAGGGAAGCCGATGGTCTTCCTGTCCTGGCTACAGGCACCATATGGAAATAGATTTGTTCGACAAAAAAGGGTCCGGGAGGGTGTAGGGAAGAAGCCAAAGAAAAATAAATTTAGTTCAAAATTGTAATGAGGAAAAGGGAAGCTGAAACGCAAAGCTGACAAATGCCAATAATAATTTGCATCTGCCCCCAACTCCATGTTTTGAACCTTTCAACTATTTAAGCAAGGGTGTTTTTATGCCATTCTTCTAAGGCTCTTTATTTCTTACTAGTGCAAAGACCTCAAAAATGTGAACATTCACCCAGCAGGGGTAATTTGTGGCAATCCTAGCAGCTTCATTTGCCTGAGTAACCCCACATCAAGGTTACGTTACTGTACTGAGTTCATAGACCACACTGGCAAGAAGGGGAAGGCTCTGGTGTGCTGGGTGTGTACAGATGGCAAAGTCCCAGCAGTCCTGAGTCTGAGTATGACACACACACACACACACACACACACACACACACACACACACTGCTTACATGCAATATAGCATATTATCTATATTAGATGTAAACCTGAAATAAAAGTCTTCAAAGTATTGTTCTTTAGTTTTCCAGGGCAAATATTCCTCTTCCAAAATATAGCTTCTATAAACAGAAATGAGCCATAATAACCAAGAGCAATACATTTCATTCATTCACTCAACGATTTTTGAATGCCTACCATATGCCAGACACTGTACTAGGGAAGTAACACTGAAAAAGCAGTGACTTCACAGAGCTGATACTTTAGCAGAGGAAGGTGGAAATGATAAGAATGATAATAATATGAATAACAGTATTAACAAAAATAATAAGAAATTATAAGCAATATTTTAGGGTTATACCCAGGACACCTAAGTCAATGTAACAGGGCAAAGATGGAAGGCTGTGCTGAGAAAAATTTGTTTTTAAAAAATTTTTTGTTTTGAAAACTGGCAAATAGCAGGAGAATGTGATCAAATTTGTACTTTGTAAAATCATCCCATGGAGAATGAATTGGGCTTGGGGGTGGGGCCACACAGGGTGAAGGTAGACCTTTTCCGAGGTCTTTGGGGGGAGTCTTCTAGAAGCTCAGATCCTTTCAAGCAGGTGAAAACACATAAAGGCACTGGTAAATACAGGACTGAATGCACACGTCAGTCCATATGTGGGCATGTAGGAAGCAGGACGGTTGTGAGGCCTTGCTCAGCCTGGGTCCGGGGGAGACGCTCGTTCATTGTCAGGCAGGTTGGTGGAGGAGGCCCTCCTCGCTGGCTGCAGAGTGGACAGGTGTTCAAGTTCCTGAGTGTTCTCTTCCCTGTGGGCAGGGTGCCTCTCCTGACTTGCCCATGTTTTTTTTTTTTTTTTTTTTTTTTTTTTTGCGGTACACGGGTCTCTCACTGTTGTGGCCTCTCCTGTTGCGGAGCACAGGCTCCGGACGCGCAGGCTCAGCGGCCATGGCTCATGGTCCTAGCCGCTCCGCGGCATGTGGGATCTTCCCGGACCGGGGCACGACCCCGTGTCCCCTGCATCGGCAGGCGGACTCTCAACCACTGCGCCACCAGGGAAGCCCTTGCCCATGTTTTGACTTGTGATCAGTTTAGACCTTCACTCAGCAAACAGAACTCATCTTCCATAGGAGATTTTGCCTCCTGTTTTTCTGTCTTGTCTCATGACCCCCCAGTTCTCTGAGCAGGTCTGCAACACATTTGCACAGTTGTAGAAATTTTCCTTTCTGAACTCAGCTTTCTAAATGAAGCTTCAAGATTTATAAGATATTGACAAATTGCAATATAGCTCAAAAAATCTTGAGAGTTATTTAAACTCAAAATCAAAACAAAAAAACCCTTTTTTTAAATTGAGTTAGAGGTCTAGAAGTTAATGAGTAAAATAATCTCTATCCTTTAAGCTCTTCATTTGGTTGTCTTGAACCTGATTACAACATGTGTCCACTGCAGATTAACCGCTGCAATGCAAGTGGGTGATGAATTTCCTTGGGACCAAAGCACACGCACGACCAGACAGCTGTTGCATGACTTCATGCCTAATCCTCTACATGTGTATAGTGAAAAAATAACAAAGGGAGCAGAAGGCCGCTTCGTTCCAGGAATATCCTAATCCTTCAAGTTGAAAGCGATCGTTGAATGAAATAAGTTGCTTCTAGTCTTAAAATGGAACAGAATTTAGATATTCTGAAATTCAACTCTCAATGTTAAGCCAGACTTAGGACTCATCACTGAGAATGTACCAAGTGCTTGAAAGGTTCTTGCTTTGTTGTAGAGCTTTTGATGATCTTTGATACTCAGAATCACAAAGAATTATGCTCTAAGTAATCACAGATGTACTGGGAACGGATGGTTTCTCATGCATACTCATACAGTTATGTTTGGCTGTTTCATTTTTCTTTTGGCTCAATATATACCATAGTAATCAAATTCCAAGCTCTAATTTTACTTGCTGTGCTTCCACATTTATTTTATTGATGACTGATACATGATTTATGAACATGTGCACTTTTGTCTGCACATATGTGTTCATATTTCCCTTCTTTAAAGTTTTAGTGTTAGTTTCTTTAGTAAAAGAGCTATTTTTAGTGACTTACATTCCACATATTTAGGGTAAAGTTTATTTTCTTTGATAATCATTTATAATTCAAGAGGCGAGTTATAAAGTTTTTATGGAATAACATCTGAAATTATGAGAGTTTTGAAAATTCAATTCCTGGTGAGAATTTTTATCTGATATAGACTGAATGATTTCATTAAAAGCAAAGCTCTACCTGAATCTGTCTTGTTGTCTTCGTATCTTAATTACTTATTATTCCATGAAAAAATCATCAAACTTTATTGTAATATTTGGCCTTCAGTAGTCATCGTTTGGTTTTGTATGGTAAATGCAGTATATAGGTTTTAGGCATAATCTTCACACAGTATATTTAGATTATGCAATAGATGCCTCTGGAAACATAAGGGCATATTGGTTTTTTAAAAAATATATAAAACCATTTGTAAAATGTACTAGGGACACATTAAAAGCAATGCTGCCGCCAAACATTTTGCCATGTAAAGAATATTCATACTATGAATACAGACCACCTATTATATTTGTTTTGTCTTTCTGGATTCTTCTTTAGAATTTCCATAAAACAGGGCTGTTTTCCTCTATGAAAGGATTAGAGATGAAAGGCTGCTCTCTCCCTGATCTAACTTCTTCAGTAGCATCCTTCCCCGTTGCAACATCTGGTAAAGCAGCCTGCAGACAAGAAAGTATCTCCTGCAGGGAATGCAATTTTTGGCCCCCTTTGTAAGGAGGATTTTAAATAAAGCCAGGCCTGGTTATAAGCTACCCATCCATTTTAATATAGCCTTTGCTGATTTCACTTGGGGTAATCTTTACAATCATTTGCAAAGGAATTGTAATCTGCTGTGCTTTCTTTGTGGTTTCTGAGAGTCATTCCTGTGTCTTCTACACTCGTCTCTTAAGATTATTTTCTCTGAGCCAGCCTGTCTAGCCCAGTCCTGAGTATAAATAGCTCCAAGTTTGGATTTCTTGAGCACTAATGCCCTGCTATTGCTGGGTTATGTGAAACCCTTTCTTATGTTGAACACAAGAAGCCCATGATTATTGGTACCACAGATTCTCACATTCTTAATCAGTTCCACCTGGCCAATAAACAGTAAAGCCAGGACAGCTTCTCTTCTGTGTGGGTTTTCTACTTTATGGGTAATAAAACTGTCCTCAGTGTGATTTAGGAATCCCTTTGATGCCTGCTAGTTTACTGTATTGGTATTTCAGGGGTGTTGGCAGTCACTGGTGATACTTCACTACTGGCATCCCAGAACTGTGGCAGTGAGGTAGTTCTGCTAAATAGTGGGGAAACACAGCTGGTAATGCATTTTCTTTTACTTAGATCCATCAAAGGAAAATTTAGAAATGGTCTTGTTGAAACAAGCAAGGTCAAGGGTGGTTAGATTTCTTTCAAACATAGAGAAAGGAAATGAAGAAGGGGCAGGGAGATAGAGGGGAAGAAGAGGAGAAAAGGGACAAAGAAGATGGAATGGAATGTTATGATCCCCATGAAAATTCCAAATTGCTTTCTTGCAATGGTTCTTTCTTAAAATAAAATCATTGCTAGAAATCAAGCTCCTTGTCTGCAAGTTAAAGAAATGAAGCTGGGCTAATTCTTAGCTTTTCTGTATTGAATTAGCTGGGAAGTAAAAGTGCTGTCTGCAGATTTCAGGAAAGAGAGGAGTATTAAGAACATTCTCTCTCAGCCCCTTTCCAGCTCCAAGTTTGAGGGCTTTTTATTTTCAGTGCATGGTTTTGGTACTATGTTAATGTTTCATGGGGGGTCGGTTGTGTTTTTGTTTTTATTTTTACTTTTTCTGACCAATTCGCTAGGATGTTGGAAGTGGGAAAAACTAAATGGTGTAGGAGGTTAACTCCTATCAGATCAAAAGAGACAAGAAACTGGGGCGTCTGGAAACAGTGAATGCTTTGCAAACTTGGGGAGCTCTCATTGGTTGGCACTATTTATTTTGAACTATTTCTTTTAACCACACTAACCATTAACTGTTAAAAATTGGAACTCCTTTGGACTTTGAAGTAGTTTTGTTACAAAGTGCTCTTCTTTGTATTAGCATTACCTACTCTTGTCTGTAATTATTTGGGTCACTTCTTGAATGAAATAAATGCCATCAGCCTTAACATTACTATCATCATCACATTTTTTTTTTTTTTTTTTTTTTTGTGGTACGCGGGCCTCTCACTGTTGTGGCCTCTCCCGTTGCGGAGCACAGGCTCCGGACGCACAGGCTTAGCGGCCATGGCTCACGGGCCCAGGCGCTCCGCGGCATGTGGGATCCTTCCGGACCGGGGCACGAACCTGTGTCACCTGCATTGGCAGGCGGACTCTCAACCGCTGCGCCACCAGGGAAGCCCCATCATAACATTTTAAAGATAAGTAATATTAATTAGCTACAATTTAAAGAGCTTAGGGAAAGTTTTATGATGTACAAGAGAGAACTCTCCTGTGAGTGCCTAGTGCCCAAGAGTTATAGTTATCAAATGCATAATTGTTGGCATCATCTATGTATATTTTTAAAGATCCAAAGTTTCTCCTAAAGTACTTTCCCCCCCAGATCAGTTAATGTACATTAATGAATATTTTTAAATATTGGTACAATTTTCTAAAAATCTCACTGTAAAAATTTATTAATCCATATTGCAGGTGGTGAAATAAGTGGAGACAGTGCAGTGTGTTAACAATGAGCAGAATCTGTGTGTGTGTGTGTGTGTGTTTGTGTGTGTGTAATAAGACTTTAATAAACATGTACTGAACGCCTATTATGCATGTGCTAGGTACTGTAATAAATGCCGTAACTATAAAAATGAATGAGGCATAGTCTCTATCCTTGAGAATTATGTGTGTGATGGGGTGATAGATTTTCAAGTAAATAATTATAATAAAAAGAGTTAGTACTAAAATACAGACTAATTTTGCCTCAGGGAGTTGAGAAAGGCTCCCCGAAGAGGTACCTTTTGAACTGAGTTTTGCATAATGAACTCAGGTTTGGTAAGAGCGGGGCAGAGAAGAATATTTTGAAAGGAGAAGTCTGAAAAGGCGTCAAGGAGTGAAGTACACCATCTGTCTGGGAAGAGCTGGAGTATGGAAAAGAAAGACAAGAATTAAGCAATGAAAGTTCTTTTCTCTGCCTGATTTTTACTTATGATTGCTCTGAGAAAAAGTTTATGAGGGAGCAGGTTGACACTTGTGATTAATGTTCCACAAATGTAGT
This sequence comes from Tursiops truncatus, assembly GCF_011762595.2. NCBI lineage: Eukaryota > Metazoa > Chordata > Mammalia > Artiodactyla > Delphinidae > Tursiops > Tursiops truncatus. The sequence continues at coordinate 56,092,390 of NC_047044.1, read as the reverse complement.
TAATTGAAAGTATTATAGAAGAGTGAAAAATATAGCAACGTGAAACCAAAATGATGGAGTCTCTAGCCAGTACTTCCTGACTACGTATTGAATTCTTCTAGGATTATTATATCTGCTTATATTAATTCTTTATGCATTTATTAATAATGTATACCTAGTCTTTTAAAAAGTATTTGAAATAATAAAGATTGTGACAGCTTTACATATTTGATCAAAATTAACATAGCAATTTCTTACTTTTATATAAAGTCAACACTTCTAGCTGGCTTTAAAGGAGAAAACAATTTAGGCATTGAAAAAATTGGATTTCAGTAAATCCTAAGTGTGAAAGGAAACAACTTTGTTTTATCTTAGTTTTTGTCTACATGGGTTAATATTTATAATACTTTGTGTCATGTGTTTCCCATGGAAAGAGATTTACTCAAATACTAATAAATTAGTGTCATCCTAATTGAAACTTAATAAGCAAGAGAAGCTCAGTTACCCTGCTCCCATGCTGCATGCCTACCTCTTTCACACTCGGACAGCCAAAGAGTGACATGTCAAAATATCACTTGAAATGCTTATATTTTTAAACTTAAAATAACACAGAGTAAGACTTTTGGTTTAGGAAGTGATATGGGAAGCCACTGAAGAATACCTTCCTGGACTATTAGAAGTCTTTTTTTTCCTGCATAATTATAATTTCCTATGGAAAGTTTAAATATTTTAGCCTGTATCCTATTATAGAAAACTTACTTATTTAAAAAAATAGAATATTATTTAGCCTTTAAAAAGAAGAAGATCTTCTTATATGCTATAACATGGATGAACCTTGAGGACATTATGTTAAGTGAAATAAGACCCTCATGAAAAACCAATACTGCATGATTCCACTTATATGAGGGATCTAAAGTAGTCAAACTCATGGAAACAAAGTAGAACGGTGGTTGCTAGGCATTGGGGGGAGGGTGAAAAGAGTTGTTCAATAGTACAGAGTTTCCGTTTTGCGAGATGAAAAAGTTCGAGAGATCCTGTGCATGTAGTTAACACTACTGTATACTTGAAAATGGTTAAGATGGTAAATTTTATGTCAATGTGTTGTTTTACTATGATTTAAAAAAAGCAACAAAACAACAAGAGATATTCATTCTACCATGCAGATTCACATTAAAAAGAATAAATTTCAAGATACAGCTATTTAAATCCTTGTAACGTAGTATGGACATATCTTTGAGACTGTCTGGGCACATACATTTAAATTTAAGTCAGGTAAAATAATTGAAGATACAATTTGTAGGATTGTATATGATATGAACCTTTTTCTGCTTTAATTGATGTTTTCATTTTACAGTTGAGTATTTTACTACTCGTAGATATTGTTCCTCCATAGATGTGTTGTTTCATGTAGGCAGGAAACCATTTCCTTCCCCTGAAGTCACACTTCATTGTTGCTCTGTTTACTTCATACACAAGAAAGGCTCATCCTGTCTGCTTTGCATTGCTGCTGAATGGGTGGGAAAAACCTGGAGTGAGGAACTATGATGACCCTGGGAGTCTGAGAAGCTCTGGGTCTATTCCTGAGCAATGGTTCTTACTGCGTGATTTTGGTCAGAGCAAGGAGAAACTTGGGTGGATAGATGGTGACGAGACCATCCCAACACAGATACCATATTTTTGTTTGTTTGTTTCAATTAGGGCACTGGGCTAGTTACAACCAGAGTTGTAGTTGTGATTGTATTTGCCTGGGTTGTGGGATTTCCTAGCTTCTGGTAGCATCCCTGGGGTACATAGGGGCAATGGCCTGCTTCCAGAGTTATTAGTCAGCCATTTACAAAACTTTAATTTTTACCCAGACTCTCTGGATCACCTCAGATGTATTAATAGTACTAAAGCTGATAGGAAACTCACTTTCCATTTATTGATGTGTCCACTAAGCAGATCATAGGAATTTTCACAGGAGTCTTAGTAAGGGCTGGTGTTCTCTCTGCTTCTCTTCTTCCTCGGGTAGTCACCTTAGCACCATTTCACTTATCACCTTTTAACATACTATATAATTTACTTATTTATTATGTTTTTATCTGTGTTCCCTCCACCCCCCATAAGAATGTAAACTCCAGGAAGGCAGAGATCTTTTTGTCTCCTTTGTTCACTGATGTATCACGAGCATCTAGAACAGTGCCTGGTCTGAATAGATATTCCCTAAATATTTTTGGAATGAGATGGTCTCAAATTTAAACCTCAAAAGACTGAAACAATGTATCCTCTCCTTTGATTACCATCCACACACCAATAACTTTCAGATCTCTACCTCTTGTCAGAACTCCAGCTCCATCTTTAGGCTCTTGTAACCAATTACAGGGATGTTTTTAGAAATGCCCAACAACTGGCTAATACCCTGTGATTCAAATGTAGAGTTGTATACTTCTTAACAGCAAGGCCATGCTATCACATAGATGTGGGTTTGAAGCCTAGTGGTTCTATAACTGTGGATAAGCTGTTTAAATTCTCTGAAACTCAGTTTCTTCATCTGTAAAAGTGATATTTACTTATTGTAATATTTACTTATTGGGGTGTCATGAAGTTTAAATGATTTTGTTTTGTACATAGTAAGCTCTCAATTAGTAGTAGCTGCAATGAAAAGGAATAATTATTCTGGTAGTTAGAATTCCTTTATCACAACACTACTGAAAGTAGTGCTTCACTTTCCAACATTTTAGTATGACCAGTGTTACCCTCTGGAAAATCAGTATAGCATTCACTTTTCTCATGATATTTCCCACTAGCAGTAACAGGTAGGAATTGTCCGGAATAAAAGTTATTCTTTATATGAATCAAGTTTCAGTTGGTCATTTCTTGCAAGCCATTAAGTGAATCACTTGCGAAAAATCCCACTAACTATAACGATTTCCACTGGAAGAGATGGTAAAAGTAGAGTGTTTTTTGTTTTTGTTTCTTCTACCGTTGTACATTTCAGGCAAATTCGTAAATGCATTCAAGTTCCTTAAGTAGAATTCGTAGTAAATAACCAATTTCCTGCCGGATTGTTTCGATCATTTTAAATCTCCCTAATTTGTTCTCAGTGAGTTCTAAAGGTTTTTACCTTTACTTATGGGACCAGAGTATGAACACTCTGAGTGCTTTGTGAGCTGATACGGAGATTCTAGGCTACAAGTCGCTGACCAGCATTCATCTGTCTCTTAAGGAACTAGTAAGAACTCAAGTAAGAACTCTGGTAAGAACTAGTCAGAGTGTTTGCAGAGTGACTGACTTCCCTGGTCATGTCAGTAGCTGCTACATGATTTTGGGCAAGTCATTTCTCCTTTTTGGATTATATGATATTTAATGTCCTTTTAAGGTCAAAAATGCTATCCTGCAGAGGTAGTGTTTGCTGCCTTTTGAAAACCTCATACTTTCACAAGGATAATCATTAATATGCAGTGACTTTGATCCTAAACAGTCTGATGAAAGGCATAATTTGATAAGCTCTTATTTACACATAAGATAAAAGGGTAAATGGTATGTATTAAACTACAATGACATTTAGTAAACTCCCCAAGTTAAGGAGGCGATAGCCTGGGAACCATTTAATAAAAGTTGAGAAAAATTAGATCATGTGATGTCATTTTCTCCAACTTGTCCCCTTTAGCAGAATCTGATGTATTTTGATCCTGGCTTCACTTTGTGCTTTCTCAGTTGTCCACTGGTTCGGGTCCATTCTGTTCATTAGGTATAACAGGCATGGGACTTAGGGCCTGAGAGCTTTTTTAAGGCCCTTTGAAAATATTTGAGTCCTAAAAACAAATGATATGCTCCAAAATCTGAAAAAGGAAACCATAAAACTAACAACTGATACATGTTTAAATGTCTTCAGAACATAATATTAAGTCAACTTCATTAATTGTTGAAATTAGTATTCACAAAATTTTCATATTTGGAAATGATCTGTAGCTTAGATTTCCCTTTTTGTAAGAATTCCTGAATATGCAAGTTGCTTATAAGAAAAATATAACAAATCGTAAATTCACTGAGATGCCGTAGGCAAAGAATTTCAGAAGCAAAACTATAAAAATCCTTTCATGATTTTGTACTAACAAAAATCATATTTATGTGTGCTTTAGTGTATTTTAACATATTGTATATTAAGTACAGTAATAATAATAACATTTATTGAATGTTCATTATGTGCCAGATGCTATTCTAAGCTCTTGCAGTTATGTTTACGACATGGATTTTTTTCTCTCTCCCTCTACTGCATATCTAAACAGTCTCCAGTTCACCACTTGACCTGCATTTTTCCTTAAATTCATCCAATGATTTTTCTCTCCACTGACACCTGCCCTGTCCCCCCAATCCAGAATCCCACTGTCTCTTTACTGAACTACTGCGAAAGTCTCCTTGCATCCCCACCTGTCCCCAAAGTTCAGTCTCCAGTGAAAGCCTATTTAAAACTGTTGTGTCTCCTATTACTACAATGAAAGAGTATAAAATCCTGAACATAACCTACAAATCTCAACAACTGTGTAACCAGCCTTGTCTCAGGGGCCCCGTCTCTATGCTCAGTCCAGAGGTATTGAACGTGTCATGTGGTCCTCTGCCTCGGGGACCAGGAGAGCTGGCATGAGTCTTACTCAGGAGGTGTTGGGGGTAGGGTAGGACCTACATAAAACCAAGGTTACTATCAAGGAGGGATTGAGAATTGGAGAGGGAAAGGAAGAAAGACACATTTATTGAGACATATTGCTGCATGCAAGTCCTGGCTAGGTGCTTTACACGCACAGTCTCACTTGATAATACTCAGAATAGCCTGTGAGGTTGACGTGATGACGAGCGCACGGATGAAGACATTGACGCTAGGAGAGGCCGAGTTGCCAGGACAGCAGAGCTTGTGGACCGCACAAGTTGGGATTTGGAACTTGACTCCAAAGCTAATGTTTTTTCCACCCACTACGCCACCTGCCTTGCTGTTGGATCAGCTTTATAACACCAGTTGCTTCAAGACACTGAATATCCATCCAATAAATGTTGGGTGAATCGAATGCCAGGGTAAATCATCTCTAGCCTGAGAACTTCTTTGGAGCACACTGCCCCGCTTTGTCCTGGAAGCTGAGATGGTTCTGTGTAGGCTAAATGACCTTTCCCACATAGACCTACATTCACAACTGCATTCTAGACATCTGAGACCATGTCAGTAGTTTACCACTGCAGATCAATCTGACTTTCATATTTCTACATACACAAATTCTTTCAGCATGACTCCTGTGAAGCACTGTGTTCTCAAAAGTAAAATTCAGCAATTCCCTGAGCACAGTGGCACAGTATTTTCGTGACTTTTTAAAGTACCTGCGGGCTTCCCTGGTGGCGCAGTGACTGAGAGTCCGCCTACCGATGCAGGGGACACGGGTTCGTGCCCCGGTCCGGGAAGATCCCACACGCCGCGGAGCGGCTGGGCCCGTGAGCCGTGGCTGCTGAGCCTGCGCGTTCGGAGCCTGTGCTCCGCAGCGGGAGAGGCCACAACAGTGAGAGGCCCGCGTACCGCAAAAAAAAAAAAAAAAAAAAAAAAAAAAGGTACCTGGGTACATTGTTTGGTTTTTATTAGCACGTACATATAAATATTTTAAAAGGTTCACTCAAGCGAGGCAGGCAGCCACTTGGAGGCTTGTCGGGCAGCTGCTTACCACCAGCCGGCAGATATCTCCTACCAGAAGCTCCTTCTGGCGAAGGGGCACGTGAACCCCCAGATGATCACCACATGTGCGAGGTGGAATGTCAGCCTCCATTGGCGCTCCTCAGAAGCTCATCCATAATTCTAGTTTTCTTTTGTTGCTTTCCCTACGCTGGGTTTAAAAAAATCTGTTTAAAGATGTCACAAATACTTATGATATTTTTAGATCAACTCTGAGTAAAATAGAAACCAGCGATGGCTTCAAACTGTCTTGAAATTGTTTCCTGAATCCTTTTTCTAAAAAAAAATTTTGGGCCACACAGAGAGGCATGTGGGATCTTAGTTCCCCAACCAGGGATTGAACCTGTGCCCTCGGCAGTGAAAGCACGGAGTCCTAACCACTGGACTGCCAGGGAATTCCCTGTTTCCTGAATCCTTTAAGCCGACAACTAAGAATATTTATTTGGGAAGCTACTACTTTTTAATCTCCCTGTCTAAAGTTTTCAGTACCTTTGATTATATTTCCTTTTCAATAAGTCAAACTTCAGCAAATATCTTATATCTGATTAAAGGTAGGAAGACAGGGGTGTGGGGCTGCTCAGGATAAGCACACAGGTGCTGTGGAGGAAGGCCCCAACTGATCTGCACTTTGCTTTTATTCCTGAACCCTACCTCTCCCCCCCAGGTCAGGTACTGAAAGAACTTCTAGCTCCCTACAGATGATGGCCAAAAACTGGGCGCCTCTGGGATGGGCAAGAATAATTAAGTGGAGGTGGAAGCTCTGTTGCGTAAGTCAGATGACCTTCATGCCCCCAGTACTAATGTGTGTGACATTCCCTGGGTGAGTGCCTGTTGTAGAGGGGAGCAGGGAGCCGGGGATAGGAGTCAGGAATTCAGACCTGGATGGAGTCAGTTCCTGCAGTTTTCTAGTGTGTGACCCTGACCAAGTTTTCTAACCTCCTCAGTCTTAGGATTTCCATCCGTCATTAGAGAGCCTAATTCCTTCCGTACTGTTGCTGTAGAGAATAAAGCGTGCGTATCAGTATTTTAGGGCTGCCGTAAAAAGTCCCACAAACTACGGGGTTTAAAACAGCAGAAATGTATTCTCTCAAGTTCCGGAGACTAGAAATCCAAAATCAAGGTGCTGGCAGGGCCATACTCCCTCTGAACACTTTAGGAAAGAATCTTTCCTTGCCTCTTCTAGCTTCTGGTGGTTACCAGTAATCCTCGGCATTCCTTTGATTACGTAACATAAATCTCTGCCTCTGTCTTCACATGGACTTCTTCCCTTTGCATCTACGTGTCTCAAATCTTTCTCTCCTTATAAGGACACTGGTCATTGGATTTTGAGCCCAGTAATCCAGTATGACCTCATATTAACTTGACTATATCTGTAAAGGCCCTATTTCCAATTAAAGTCATGATCACACGTTCTGGGGGCAGTGGAAGGACTTCAACATAGCTTTTTGGGGGACACAGTCTAACCCACAGCAGTATGTAAAATATTTAGTACTCTGACTATGTATATGCGCATTTAATGGCGCATTACATTTTCAATTTCAAATGTGTGAAAAACACAGTTTGCTATTGGAAGGTTTTGGTCCTGTAGAAACCATTTTTGTGAGCTTTAGTTTATTCACATTTTTCTTACTTATATTCCCTGGTTTTGCAGAGCCGTAGATTCCTACTCTTGAGACTCTAAAGATCATTTAGTACGGTTACTCCATTCAGCTGGTTTTGAAACGTTTTCTAGAGCATCTCTGTCATGTTATTGTCTAGCCCCTGCTGATACGGCTCTAGGACAGGAATCTCAGGACCATGCAAGGATTCTGATTATCAGTAAGTTCTTCCACATCTGAAGTCCACATCTATATCCTTTAAATTTAGTCACCAGTCCTCTACGAGCAAGTCGAATTCCTCTTCCCTGTCTTAGCCTTTCACCTAGTCCAAGTCAGCGATCAGATACACCTGATCCCTTATTGTTTTCTACTAATCAACCCAGTGTCTTTGTCTGGGCTTCTCTGATATGATTACCAGCTTCCTCAACGTTTTGGTTACGTTCTTACTAATACCCTTCAATTTGTTTATGACAAAGAGAATTATTTTCCTTGTGAGGACAAATAGTGGAGTGGAATCCCTTGCAGGTTTTAGCTCTGAAGCACGGTGATGAAATGAGTGCTGGGTCTAAAACCAAAGGGGAGTAGATCCAAAGCTGAGCCCCTGGGCTGACCAGTGGGCTAGGGAAGGAGACCAGGGGCTTCCCAGTGATTCTAGCAGTGTTTGTGGTTTGACTTGATTCTCAAATAACACAAACAAATGATACGTACATACTTTATATAAGTAAATACTCATGGTTGTGAGCATTTTAACTCCTTGGTTAAAGCAAAATGCATTTAGACACGTAGGAACTACATTTCCTCAAATGTTAAATAATAGTACAGCAGAACCTGTGTTTTCTCTCTGAATTTCTTATCTGTGCTTTTTTTTTTGTTTGCTAATATTGCCTCATAAGAAATAATATTTCTGATTGTTGTTATTTATTTATTTATTTTTGCGGTACGCGGGCCTCTCACAGCCGCAGCCTCTCCCGTCGCGGAGCACAGGCTCCGAACGCGCAGGCTCAGCGGCCATGGCTCACGGGCCCAGCCGCTCCGCGGCATGTGGGATCTTCCCGGACCAGGGCACGAACGCGTGTCCCCTGCATCGGCAGGCGGACTCCCAACCACTGCGCCACCGGGGAAGCCCTGTTGTTATTTTTTATCCACTTATTTGCAAGTTTCTATCAATGTCCAACAAATGGATGCACGAAATCGTAAGTATCTTTTTCATTTGTTTTGTTATCATAGCATACTTAATGAATGCTTACGGTGTGCAGAGCACTGTGAAATTCATAATCAGGTTACAGGGCATGTGTGTAATCAGGATTTTAACACAAACACATACAAACATAAAATACAGTCTACAAGGATATAGTGCATAAAAAAAAACTAGGACTGCTTATATCTGTCCTACTTAAATATCTTGGCTAATTTGAACATCAAATGATATAATGTGTGAAAACAAAATTAGGGAGTGATAGTAGACACGTACTGAGAATCACTGTGCCAACCTCTGTTCCACAAACTCCACATGTGTTCACTCGTTTAATCTTCACAACCACTTTATGTGGTTCATACTTACATTTTCACCAGTTTGCAGAAGAGAAAACTGAAGTACAGGATGGCTAAGTGACTAACTCAGAGTCACATGACTATGGAGGAGCTAGGATTCAAATGCTGGCAGTCGACCTCAGGAATCTATTCTCGTGACCACTATGCTAAACTGCTATTTTAACACATGCATGAACATGTAAAGTGGCCTACAAAATGTGTTACAAAATGATGTGTCTTGGATGGAAATGGAATGATTGGAAACAGGCAAGGTTTAGCTACTTTTTGGAGTTTACATTTACTTGGTTATTTTACTCTAAAATCAGTGAATTAGATATTGGACAGCTATATTAGGATAGGTATAAAAATTAGTTTAGTTACTAGGAAATCTTTATTATATCCCAGGAGTTTTGTGCAATATTAAGGAAGTCTTTGTACTTGGCTAGAGCTGTAAAAAATATTATCCTTTTATTGTGCCCTCTTGGAAGAAAGATAAAGAAGCACCATTTTTTTATAACAGAAATTATATTTTACTAGTCTGAAAGATTGGTTTTATTCCTTGATTGTTAGAGGGTTTACTTCCCCAATAAAACAAAATATCCATAGTTTGCCTTAAATCCCCTTCTCATTTCTGACAATCCAATATGGACGGTCAGGTGTCACGTCTACTGTGAATGACTATGAATTTCTAACTTCTGCTTTGTACCAATTTGAAAAGGAAAACTATTGATAAAACTGGGCATCTCCCAAATTCTTCCAGTGTTTACTTACCTGACCTTGCTCTTTCAGGTCACCAATACTTTGGTGACATTGATAGATGAAGTAGCAGGTGATTCCCAGGGATGGATATCTTGTTCCAAATCTAATTGATTGTGGCACAAAAGCCTTTTATGTTTCTGTCCCATGACCAAGGAAGAGGTAAGGAGATTATACCCTCCGCTCTCACAACATGTGGGAAATCAGTGTTTGAGGAACCGTCCACAGGGGAGGTGGCTAGAGAGATAGGGTTTGAAAGTAGGATTGTTTATTTCTCCCTTTTAACTTCTGTTTTGTTTTGGGTTTTTTTTTTGACAGCTTTATTGTAATTCACATAACATGCAATTCACCCATTTAAATGTACGATTTAAAGTCTATGTAAATGATATATATGTGCAACCACCACTGCAGTCAACTTTAGAACAGTTTTTATCACCTCAGAAAGAAATCTGATACTTTTGAGCTATCAACCTTCATCTCCCCCAGCCCTAAGCAACCACTAAGCTACTTTCTGTCTCAATATATTTGACTACTCTGCACATTTCATATTAATGGTCTTTTGTGACTGTCTTCTTTTATGTAGCATAATGTTTCCAAGGCTCATCCACGTTGTAGCATATGTCAGTGCTTTATTTCTTTTTGTGGCCGAATAATGTTCCATTGTATGGGTAGACACAGTGTTTATTCATTCATCAGCTGATAGACATTTGGGTTGTTTCCACCTGTTGAATACTTATGACTAATGCTGGTAACATTGCTGTACAAGTTTTTGTGTGGACATATGGTTTGCATTTGGGTATACACTTAGGATTGGAATTGCTGGATCATATAATAAATCTATGTTTTTAATCGTTTGAGGAATTATCAGACTGTTTTCCAAAATGGCTACACTGTTTTACATTCCCACTAGCATTGTATGAGGGTTCCAATTTCTCCACATCCTCCCAACACTTGTTATTTTTCGAATTTTTGATTATAGCCATCCTAGAGGATGTGAAGTGGTATCTCACTGTGGTTTTTTTTTTTTTCGGTACGCGGGCCTCTCATTGTTGTGGCCTCTCCCGTTGCGGAGCACAGGCTCCGGACGTGCGGGCTCAGCGGCCATGGATCACGGGCCCAGGCGCTCCGTGGCATGTGGGATCTTCCCGGACCGGGGCACTAACCTGTGTCCCCTGCATCGGCAGGCGGGCTCTCAACCACTGCGCCACCAGGGAAGCCCCTCTCACTGTGGTTTTGATTTGCATTTCCCTCATGACTAATTACGATGAACGTCTTTTCAGTTGCTTACCTGGTCATTTGCATATTTCTTTGGAAAAATGTTTATTCAGATCTTTTGCCCATTCTTAAATTGGGTAAAAATCCAATGTTATTATTTTATTATTAGTCTTTTATTACTGAGTTGAAGAGTTTTTTGTATATTCTAGGTACAAACCCTTTATCAGATATATACTTGCAGATACTTTCTCCTTTTCTGTGGGTGTCTTTTCACTTTCTCTAGAATGTCTCTTGAAGCACAGCAGTTCTCAATTTTGATGAAGTTCCACTATGTGTTTCTGTTGCTCATGCTTTTGGAGTCATACCTAGAAGATCCTTGTCAAATCCGAGGTCATGAAGAATTACCCCTAGATTTTTTTCTAAGAGATTTATCATTTTAGCTCTTAGATTTAGGTTTTTGATCAATTTTGAATTAATTCTTGTATATGGTGTAAGGTAAGGTTTCAACTTCATTCTTTTGTATGTGGATATCAGTTGTCCAAGAACCATTTTTTTGGGAAACGACTCTTCTTTCCCAGTTGAATGATTTGGCACACTTGTGAAAAATTAGTTGACCCATACATACATGGGTTTATTTCTGGACTCTCAATATTATGTGTTTATCTTTATGCCAGTCCCACACTGTTTTGACTAATGTTGCTTTGTAGTAAGTTTGGAAGCCAGAAAGTTCGTCTTCCAAATTTGTTCTTTTGAAAGATTGTTTTGGTTATTTGGAGTCCTTTACAATTCCATACACAATTCTGTATTTCAGAATACAGCTTGTGAATTTTTTTTTTCACACACACACACTGTATTTTATTTTTACAAGAGATAAATAGACTGGCACCAACCATTGTAAATGGATGACCACAACGAAAGCAACAATGATTGCAATTACCAAACACGAAGCACACTCATACTATGTCATAATATTGACATTCAGTCCAGTAATCCTCCACTGTAACAGCTCCTTTACTTTGCAGTGAAAATTGATTTGTATATTTTTTGCCTCTGAGTCCTTGTGGGATTTTTTTTTAATGGAAACAGAAAGTCACAAAAATTATAATCATCTTCATCAGTTCACTCAGTCCCATGTAATTTTTTTTTCATCTTGATCTTTTGTTAGCACTTTTATGAGTTCATCAGTTTTCCATTAGAGTTCTGAAAATGCTTATTCATTCAGTTCAGCAGTATAGTCAGTTATCAGAAAGCTGTACTTGTCAGAGTCTTTTCCATGAATTCCTTGAAGATGAAACCCTTTTATAGGAGCACATTTGCAAAAGCATCAGAATACACCCAGAACTGTCTGTAAATGACAAAAGACTTAAAAATGACCACGGTTAAAGATTTGATGAAAGTTCATAATAATGCAGTTGACAAGGAAATTTAGTTATTTCTGAGATATACATTTTAAAGTAATAACTAGAATTATGACTTATAACATTATACCAGACATGTAAGATTTTTAGAAATTTAATGTCTGAAACATTTATATTAACATATTTCCATACAAATAACCCAAAGAAAGTTTAGTATTAGTTGTTTTGTTTGTTTGTTTATACTGCAGGTTCTTATTAATCAATTTTATACACATCAGTGTATACATGATGTGTATACACATCTTTTTGCTAAAGAATATTAATTAGATAGGAAATTAGTGCAATGCAATATATGCTATAGAGAAAGAGCACATGATTATGAGCATGGGGTCTAGAATTGGATTCCTCAGATTCAAATACATCCTTTATTCCTTCAGAGCTAGGTGTCCATAGGCAAGTTATTTAATAAGTCTGGGATTTAGTTTCCTCATCTATAAAACAGGAATAACACTAGTAGCCATTTCATGGTTTATTATGAGGATTGTCAGTTTATCCTTATAAAACACTCAGAGTAGTAACCGACACATAGTAAGTGCTCAATGAATGTTAGTGATAACCATTATTATCAATAAATAATGCTATTATTTCTTCTTCCACTTATGACTGGTAAACCCCTACTAATTCTTGGATATCCCATTATCCCCTCCATGAAGTCTTCTCTGATGGCCATTTGCTCTTCTTTGGAACTTTCGTATTAAAATTCCACCACTTTCCAAGAATATGCTTATGTATTTTTCTTCCCTACTCACTTTTGAACTCTCAGATATCAGAACTTATTTAATTTGGGAAGAATGCACAGCATACTACCCAGTATATTAGACACCTGTGATTAGTTAGTAAATAAAAATTGAGAGCATGCCATGATATAACATGGTTTTTGCTGTATTTATTATCTACTCTTGGTTCTAAGTGTGCTACCAAGATGCAGTTCATTGCCAGAATCTATTATTGGCAAGATTGAGGCAACTGAATTGCCCTAAGGAAGATGATCAGAATCCCAGTAAAACTGAAGATGTAGTTTCGAGTTATACTTACTTTAGGCAGAATGGTAGGAGGCCATACAAATTATAAAAATCATAACTGGTTTCTCTGCCTCTGATTTCAATCCTTTCTAATAATTTCTATTTCTTGTAAATAGACTTTTCTTTCTAAAACACTACTTTTAACTTTTTTTCCTGCTCCCAAACCTACAGTGTTACCTAATGCCTAATAAAAATGATAATAGCTAAATTTCTGAGTGGTTATTTGGTGCCAGGTACTGTGCCAAGCACTTCCACGCATTATCTTACATAATAAACACATGCGATATTTATTATAATATTAGCCTATTAGAAAGGAAGTTCAATGAGAATAGAACGCTTGTCTTTTTTTATTTTATTTTATTTTTGGCTGCATTGGGTCTTCGTTGCTGCACGTGGGCTTTTCTCTAGTTGCAGCGAGCAGGGGCTACTGTTTGTTGCGGTACGTGGGCTTCTCATTGCAGTGGCTTCTCTTGTGGAGCACGGGCTCTAGGCATGTGGGCTTTAGTAGTTGTGGTACATGGGCTCAGTAGTTGTGGCTCGTGGGCTCTAGACGGCAGGCTCAGTAGTTGTGGCGCAGGGGCTTGGTTGCTCTGCAGGCATGTGGGATCTTCCCAGACCAGGGATTAAACCTGTGTCCCCTGCATTGGCAGGTGGATTCTTAACCACTGCACCACCAGGGAAGCCCCAAGAACCTTTGTCTTTTGAAGTGAAAGACTAAACTATTTCTAGATTAATGAATGGGTGAACATGTTGAACGAATGAGTTTGTTATCATTATTCCTGTTTTATAAACACGGAAAATAAGAAACAGAGACATGCACCCAGAAAGTAAAAGGCAGAACCAGGATTTTGACACATGTAGTCTGTCTACCTCTGACACAGGATAGATAGCTTAAAGATTAATCTCCATGCTTTTCAGCCTAGCATTCAAGGAGCAGCAAATTCTGGGCCACCGTAAGTTTGAGACAGGCTGCTTTTCTCCACTGTGCACTGAACTTGCCATGCTCATTTACAATAGCACAGTGTTGGCCCTCCCTAGATTGTCCTTGTATTTCTATTTGTGTTGTATGTATTGAGCTTGTCCCTCCAAAGAGATCTTAGCTCTTAGAAGTCAGTGTGTCTTACTATTCTCTATCATTTCTCATTGGCCTAATTCAAGTAGTTGAGCTTTATATTTAAGAAACATTAAATATTCATTAGCTCAATGAATATTTATTGAGCACCTAGTATATGTGTTTTTAGACATGGAGATGAAACAATACTCATGAAAGACAATGCCCGTATTTTCAAGAAACTTATATTGGAAGGCATAAATAAGTAATGCCAAATATAACAAGATAAATAAGTAATGAAGAAATATAATAAGACATAGATGGAGATAAGTACAATGGAAAAAAGTAAAACTGAGGAAAGAGGTGATAAGTGATGGGAGATAGCAATGTGAGCTTGATAATGTTGCCGGGGGGAGGGGGAAGAGTGGTGTGGTGAGGGAAAGCATCTCTTAGAAGATAGAACTTGAGGTAGGTTGGCGGGACCTGAAAGACGGAGGCAGCTGCGAGACATTCTGTGGCATAGTGATCTGGCCAGAAGCAACGGCAGGCGGAAACACGAGAGTAAGCATGGCATGTCTGAGGAAGAAGAAGGATGGCCCACATGCTTGGAGACCACTGTGATTGGAAGGACAGACATAGGCCGTGGCCAGATTATGTGGTACCTTGTTGGCCAGAGAAAGAAGTTTTGAATTTATTTAAAGTGCGATAGAACCCCTCAGAAGGATATTCTCAGAGAGAAGTATCTGCTTTATATTTTAAAAGATCACTCTATTAAAAGAGTAATTAGGTGTGGAGCAGCAGGAACTCTCATTCATTGCTGGTGGGAATGCAAAAGAGCACAGCCACTTCGGAAGACAGTTTGACAGTTTCTCACAAAACTAAACATACTCTTACCATACTATCTAGCCATCCCATTCCTTGGTATTTTTACCCAAAGGAGTTGGAAACTTATGTCCATACAAAAACCTGCACACAGATGTTTATAGCAGCTTTATTCATAATTGCCAGAACTTGGAAGCAACCAAGATGTCCTTCAGTAGGTAGGATGGATAAATAAACTGTGGTGACGGTGGTTTATAATTCAGCGCCAAAAAGAAATGAGTTATCAAACCATGAAAAGACATGCAGATGACTTAAATACGTATCGCCAAGTGAAAGAAGTTAATCTGAAAAGGATGCATACTGTATGCTTTCAGCCATATGACAATCTGGGATAGGCAAAACTGTGGAGAAGTAAAAAGATCAGTGGTTGCCAGGAGTTAGGAGTGGAGCAAGGGATGACTAGGTGGAGAGGAGAGGATTTGGGGGGCAGTGAGAATACTCTGTGTGATACTAATGGTGGATGTGTCATTATACATGTGTCCAAACTCAATGAATCTGCAACACCAAAAGTGACCCCTAATGTAAACTATGGCCTTTGGGTGATGATGATATGTTAATGTAGGTTCATCATGTACCACTCTAGTGGGGGCGTCGGTAATGGGGGAGGCTATGCAGTTGGAGGTAGGAGGTATATGGGGACCTCTGTACCTTCCTCTAAATTTTGCCATGAACCTAAAACTGCTCTAAAACTATACAGTCTTAAAATTGCAATTGTAGTGGAATAAGAGGGGAATAATAGAGAATCGTTAGTGATTTCTTTTTGCACTCCAGAAGAGAGCTGGTATTCCAGGGCAGAAGTGATAGAGATGGAGGGGGGAAAAATCCAAAAAAATCAAACAGGATATAACTAAGAGGAAGAGCCAGTAGAATTTACTGATGAATTGTATGTGAAGGATGGTGAAAAGAGAATTATGGATAATTCTTAGGTTTTTGGCACGAGATCTGGGTAGACAGTGGAGCCATTTACTGAGGAGAGGATGCCTTGGGACAGAGGATAAAGAATTAATAGGTGGATCAAGGTATTAAGGAGACAGATCATAAATATTCATTTAGTTCCTTACATATTCACCACCTTGATACACAAAGGATTTGAATCCTTACAGTGGGAATACATATTTATAATAATAATAAAGTAGACATAGAAAATAAGGAGGAAGGGAAACATAAGCAGAAGTAGGAAGTCAAGTGCAGGGTAGGAAAGAGATACGCAGTTGCTTAGATTCTAAATTCTATTATTCAGTCTCAGATTTGGCTCTGAGGGAAAAGGGAGTCTTGATCAGTTAATTTTCACTATCAGATCAGAGGCAGCATCACCATGCCTCAGGAGAGGTAAACTTTTTCAGGCTTTAAGTTTTAAAAGTCTTCACTGTGAAGGTTAGAGAAGGGTGAACTGAAGAATGCAGTGTGAGAATTTTGATTCAGTTTCAGTCAAGAGCCTTCTTTGGAAAGGACTGAACAGACATAAACTGCCTAAGAGTAATGCAAAGAAGTCAAAATTTTGAATAGCACCTACACCTGAGGATTGCCTGGTTTTATGGTTTCTAAGCTCAAATTCTCCAAAGGGCTCTCCTGAATGATACTAACAGTCTTCAGTAGAGAGACCCAGCTTCCCGTCTCCCTGTTGGATTTAGCCATTATTTCCCACTGAGAGCTCTGAATCATCTACACTAACCGGTAGTCCATATAACTTCCTACTTACTGTGTCGTGGTAAAGGTCTTGGTTTGTTCTATTCAAGTCCAGAATGACTTGGAATCTAAATTTCAAACTACTTCTACTGCTGTTTTTTTCTTCTTTTGTATTTTATTTCCCCCAAAATAATTCTTCCCATGTATTCTCAGAGACAAGTTCTAAGCAGGTCCATAGGCAGTGTCATTTGTTGATAAGAGCATACACTCCTACAGTTCTACACAGACCAGGTTATCTTGACCCTTGGGCAATGTCTCAAGACACACATGTTTATTTAAACATCTGGCTGAACTGGTAATTAACAAAATTGGGTGGGGGCAGGTCTCTGTTTCTCTGAGATGAATCTGTACAACCATTTCATCTGTAATCTGTGGTTAAGGATGGAGTTAATAATAATTTGAACATGACAGTATCTCCTTAAAATGTACCAAAGATGTAGAAAGATAACTTTACAGCAAATAAATCTGCTCAAAGTTCTAATGAAATTGCTTCTTTACAACAAAATATTCAATCAAATAGCATAAAGGTTTCAAAGTGTTACCTTTGTTTGCATACGTGCTGAAAATGCTTATACTATAAAGAAATCATGATGGGAGAACTTTATAATATTCATGGAAATATAAAGTAAGGTTTCGTATCACTTAAAATTCCAGATATGAAGTATTTAGAATGGGTGATACAAACATTTTGTATACTTGTCTTGGTCTAACAGAATACTGGGTGGCTTAGCACAAAACATTTATGTTTCAATTAGGAGGCTGAAAAGTCAAAGCTCAAGATGCTGGCAGATTTGGTGTCTGGTAAGGGCCTACTTCCTGGTTCATAGATGGCCATCTTCTGACTGTGTCCTTACATGGCAGAAGGGGTGAGGGAGTATTTTGGGTCTCTTTTAGAGGACACTAATCCCATTCATAAGGACTCTGCCCTCACGACCTAGTCATCTCCCAAAGATCCCACCTTCAAACACCATCACATTGGGGATTAGATTTCAACATATGAATTTTAGGGGGACACAAGCATTCAGTTTATAGCAATATTATAATATGCAGGATTGTAAAACGAGTACCAAAAAGCATAAAGACATTAGTTTGCTAAAAAGAGTTAAGTACTTTCAAAGCAAGGTAATTCCATAGAAGCTAGAAGCAGTTTTGTTTTGTTGATTAAGGTAATGGGAATAATAAAAATCACAACATACTAATATTATATATTAACACTTATCTTTGATCTCAAAATATATTGGCATATATTGTCTTAATCATCTTTTTTTCCCTGTGATGGCAGTCACATAATCAATGTTTTAAAATCATAAAATACATAAAGATACTTCTGTGCGCTAATGTATTCAATTACACAAATGTTTATTGGGCACCAATGTGCAAGGCCCTGTTAGAAATGGTAAAGATGATTTACAGTTCAGTTGGGAGATCAAACACAACTAACTCTAATAAATAGCACACTTTAATAAATGCTTTAATGACGGACAATGAAATAGAAAGGAATTAGTTTCTATTATGAAAAAGGTCTTGTCAAGCTGAGAGCATTTTGAGGAAGACAATGAGGTTAACTTTTCATAAATGGAGATGAGGAGGTTAGAAATTTACTGGAAATATATTTTAACATATTTCCACTTCTGTTCTTTACCTACTGTTCTTCCTAATAATTTTCAAATAGTATAAGGCAACATTATTGAACACCACAAAGAAAGGTTTTCTGGTTTGACTTTATATATATATATATATATCTCCAGATTTGTTTATCATTACTGTTACTCTCAGTCTAGGCAGTAGGATGAAAAGTCCTCATTCATAAATACACCTGTATTTATCTTCTGGCCTCCTCTCTTCCTCTGTTAAGAAGTATTAGAAAGCTAGCCTTCAGTGTCGGGTGTCAGAGTGCCTTTTCAATGATTACGCTGGGCACATTAGTTAACTGAATTGAAAAAAATGAGATAGAGAAAGATTTTCCAGGCAAATATGAACCATGTGCTTAAGATAAAACAAAACAACAAAGCTTCATAAGGGACAGAGAGGAACAATAGATCAGGAATCTGTAGAGACCATGAATATAATTATTTGGAAGATAGGTTGGAAGCAAAGACAAAGAGAAAACATAAAGAGAATGTTGCTCATGCAGGAGAGAAAGGAAGGGGATTGGGGATAGTATTGGATGGAAGAAATAATACGAATCAGAAGAATGTGCCTGAACTAATGGTGATATATGCCATGTTTAATTCTATCCACCTGAGATTCAAAAGAAGAGAAATAAAAGGAACGAGATGCTGACGGGTGCCATGAAAAGCATCCACTTGGAAGGCTATGGGGGTGATTAGGGAGCTCTTGAATAGCCATGAAATTTGTGTATTTTTTGGTCTAATGTTTTGATGGAAAGATATCCTAATAATTATTTAAGGGAATTATCAAAACTAGCAAATAAGAGCAAGGACTTTGTCGCCAAACAGACTTGGGTTGAAATCTTGACTCCATCTGGTATTAGGTATGTGATCTTGGGGGGAGTTACTTAATCTAGGCTTTAGTTTCTTCTTTTTTAAGTGGAACCAAAGACCTATATTGTAGTGATGATAGGAAGATGAAATGAAATAATATGTGCAAACTATTTAACATAATGTTACCATAGTACCTTCAAGAAGGGAGTATGTTTGGGACATTTTCAGGTCTCTTTCATTTCTCTGACAATATCTATTGTCTTTATATTCATTTCACTGCATATAGAATTTGGAATCAGTCTTGCCATTTTCCCACTGTTTTAGGAATTCACAGTTGCAGAGAAGGATGAGAGACACCATATTTATTTCCATTGTAGGACACCTGTTTAATCAGTTTGGATTACTTTTGTAATATTTTCTATGTCTCTGCATTCCAAAACTTTGCTGATATGTATGTAAGTATGGGTACTTTTATCGGTGGTCTAATCTAGAACACGTGTGACCTTTCAATCTACGCATGGAGTTCTTTCTTCAACTCAGAAAATAGTTTATTATATTTTTGATTATTGCTTTGGTTTGAATTTTATTGTGATCTTATGTTCCAACGTACTTTTACTCCTTACAGATATTCTGTGAGCAATGAAGTACACAGTCTGATGTGTGTGTATATGTGTGTGCATGCATGCGTGTGTGTATGTGCATGAAATCAGCCCTGTTAATTATATTATCCTCTATGTTCATGTTTATTTCTGACTATTTGAGGCTTGCCTTTTGAAATTTTAATTAGCTGTTTCTAAATTCAATAATTACTTTCTTCTCTAAAAAACAATTTTCCTACTTTAAGACTTGAATTTCTAAGACAAATGTTGATTTCACTATGGTGTATTGAAAGATAAACTTAATGCTTCTGAATTTTGATCTGTTCAAGAACAACTGTCAATACTAACTATAGTGATTTTGCCCATTTCTCCCTGTATTTAACAATATTTAATGAAACATAATTTAGGGCATACAAATGTATCTCACTTTTCCATGTACATTGTAAATTTACCCTTTATCATGTTAAAATTTCGCTCTTCTAAGTTACTTATTTGATTTTTATCTCTTTTTTTTTCTGTTGTTAATTTATTCTGCATTTGCATAATTTGTATTTGTTCATACTTTTCAGATTTTTATGATACTTTTTTTTAGGTGTGTTTCTTATGAAGAGCTAGTTGGATTTTTGATTCAATTCACAGGTCTTTTTTTTTTTTTTTTTGCGGTACGCGGGCCTCTCACTGCTGTGGCCTCTCCCGTTGCGGAGCACAGGCTCTGAATGCACAGGGTCAGCGGCCATGGCTCACGGGCCCAGCCGCTCCGTGGCACGTGGGATCTTCCCGGACCGGGGCACGAACCCGTGTCCCCTGCATCGGCCGGTGGACTCTCAACCACTGCGCCACCAGGGAAGCCCCACAGGTCTTTTAACATAGACTGATTATCCATTTTATACTTGCAAATTTTTAATTAATACTCTCGTCATGCTTCCCTTTGCTCTCTGTTTTTCTATACTTCCCTCCCTGATGCTCCTTTAAACTTTTTGCCGTAAAAAATAAATTAAAAAAATAAAATTTTTGTCTTTTTTCTGTATGGTCTACTTTCTTTGCTTATACATCCTCCACTTTTTTGGAAAGTAAAATTTTGCAAAGCGGTTTCCTTTAAATTATCCAAAGTTATGTTTAATCTCTGTTCAGCTCATTTTCAACATTGAGTAAAATACTAAAATACTATATTTGAGTGTTCCTGTTTGAGGCATGATATTTAAATTTAATTAACTCTCTTTGATCTTTTCCCTCTACCTCCTTTTTAAGATAAGATAGGATTTTACATGCAAATAATTTTTATAATATTGCAGACTTTTTACATTATACAGTTTTTTCATGAACAGAATTATATTGTTTTTAAAGTCTCAGCTCAGGTATCTCCTCCTCCCACTTCCACCCCTACTTAATAAAGTCTCTGATTTCCCTATCTGGACTCAATCACTCCTTCTTCTTTGAATCTACTACATGTTCTTTCTGGTCTGCTCCCCATAGGTATCATAATTATTAGTTTAGATGTGTGTCTCCTCAATCAATGGTGAACTTTTTGCTGATCAGAACCATCTCCTTTGTTCTGTATTCACAGGACATAGTATAATGTGTAATGTTTCATAGAAGCTCGGTAATATTTGGTAAACAGATGAAGGTGTAAATGAATATGGAATGTCTACATGAAATATGTAGCTTTATTTTTGGAACTCTATATGGATTTTGTTATTTTAAAAATAATAAGAAGGGGTTATGAAATAAAGTTTTTAGGTGACCTTTTCTTAGCTTCTAGAAAATCTTCAGTGACTTAGATCCTATATAACAATGAAATGACTGTCATCTTACTAGCAACAGTAAAGAGCTACAGCCTGAAAGGTACAGTCCTTGCTCTTAAAGGGTATTCATTCACTAAATATTCAGTAAGTTCAACATGTAGTAAGTGCCTACACCATGCCAGACACTGATATATAATCTACCCTCTCATAAAGGATTCTGAGATGATATTATAAACCTTGAAGATTGCTGTAAGATTGACCAGTTTTAACATGTTGATCAGTTCATTAAGGTCCATAGGGTAAACTGGACCTTAATGAACTGATCAATATATTAAAACTGGTAAAAATATTTAAGTAACTCACACGAATTCTTTAATTCCCTAATCCCCAGCCTTGGGATTTGTCCAGTACAAAAGGATCATCCACCATTTGGTTGTGAACATATGTTGTCTAAAATCATTTGGTCGTGCATCCTAGGTATAAAACTTATTGGTGGGCACCATGGAGGAGTCCTGTAAATTTAAACCACTTTCAGAAGTTTTATATTGTTGGATACAGATCACATAGCCTACTGTCTAGTTAATACTGATTTTACCTAGTAATTTACATGAATTCTTAGTATATATTTATTCTGATTGAAATTGTCCTTTTTCTCCTAGATGGGAGATGAGGTGTGGATGGAAGGAATTTCAGATGATTCCGATTTGGCTTGAATGTGTTAAGTTCATTTGCTAACTGAGCTCCTAAACAAGTGAGATGATTTCTAAGTAAATCAAGCGTGACACTGTGTCCTTCACTAACCAGTGCTCCGGTTTCAAACACAGTGCAGCTGCTGCTGCCGCCCCCATCCCTGGGTGCAAGCCTCCGTCCCTAAAGTTGTTAGGGTTACTGATACCATCTATAATTCCAGACACACCACTCATTGATAATGTCCTATTTTACTCTTAAAAAAACTAAACTCATTGATTTCTAGGATGTATCTGAGTGAGGTCACAAAGTTTCAAACTTACATTTGTCAAAATTAATAGGAAATTTTTAGAAGAACAATCTCATTTCAAGTGTGAAACATGTATCTGATCATTGTAATTCCAAGTATTAAATTGAAATATCAGCAATAATTTATACATGTGTATACACATACACGTGTGTGTATTATATATATATAAAAAGATAAAAGTAGACTCATTAGCTCACATCTACTTATTACATAACTTATTTGTAATACCTTAGAACACAAAAATGAAACTTTATGATAAAAAAGAAGGAAAAGAAGAAATACAGGGAAAAGCAGTGGACAACGAGTTTTCTCATCCACACCTTCCCAAATCTCCAATTAACTTTAATGGTATCAGTTGACTCCTCTCCCCTCCCCACTCCCCCCCTACCAAATTATAAGGCTTTGAAATTCTACTCTCTTGAAAGAAAGAGGTGATGCCCTTTGCTTACATGCTTCCTTAGCTAGGTGAGATGGGTTTCTCTTTCTCTCTTTTGTTCACATACTGAGTCTTGAAAATACACGGAGACACTAGAGTTTTCACTGTCATTTGCTTGCTTTAAAAATGTTCTAACTTATACATTCTCATGTCAAGTTTAAAATTTTCTTTTTTATGCTAAAAATATGTGAGAAAGTTTCAAATGACATGACTGACGGTATATTAAATGTGGAAAGCTCCGTTACTGTTCTTCTTCCTAAGAGACTACTGTAGGGGCTATAAGGAAATATCTTGTCGATAGGAAATAGTTAAAACTGTGCTTTAATATGTTCTTAGCAAGAGCAATTCTTTTGTTCTGAACTCAAAGGATAGGGCCCCAGAGGGAGGGGCCAGTTGGTCTGGTTTTGTTCTGTTGAATCTCTAGTGAAGAGTTTAGCTTAAGAAGACTGCGTACATGTTGAATGAACAGTTTTTTCACAGCTTCATTAAGGAATGATGTGGTTGGATGTAGAAAATAAATAAGCAACAAGGATCTATTTGTACAACACGGGGAAATATAGCCATTGTTTTGTAATAACTTTTAATGAAGTATAATCTATAAAAATATTGAATCCCTATGCTGTACACATGAAACTAATATAATATTGTAAATCAATTATACTTCAATAAAAAAAGAATGAAGTGGTTCGGCAGGAATGTTAAATAATTTTATAGTGGGTTCCTTACACATTAATGAATTAAGTATGTTTTCCTATAAGAAACTTTTCATACCTAGAGATCATATACCGCTCTCTGCATAAAAAGATATCTAAGTTCATAAACTCATATATATAACTTAAGAAACAAGTTTGGAAACTTTAACAAATTACATATACTTTTGCAACTTCTGCTTCCAAACAAAAAGGAGTAACAGGGGCTGGATTTACCTTCCCATGTGAAACAACTAGAAAACAAGATGAAATATGTGAGAAACACCAAGCATCAGACAGTGTTGGATGATAATCCTTGAGAGATGGGAAACTAATGGTGTGAGTGTGATAAGTGCCTCACTCACCACCTTGAGAGAGTTTTCAGACCATAGTACAGGCAGAGGGACCCCAGGCAGAGCTTGGTGGACTCTCTGAGTAGGAGAGATGGAGCCAGGGTATGAGGGGATCAAAAAAAGCAGGAGTTCAGGGTACAGAGTGCCAGAGGAGAGAGGGCTGCATGGAGGAGAGTTTAGAGATCTGCGTTCCATTCGAATATTCAGTGGAGTACTGTTAGGCACATGTGTGTGAGGGAAATACTTGAGGCTGAGGAAGAGGCACTTGAGAGTATCAGAGAAAAGTGACTGGCACTCACACAGGGATATGGATGGTACCTACCAGTCAGGCTGGACAACTTCATAATTCATAGGGCATTGGATAGAGAACTCAGAAGGGGTTTTGCCTCATGACTGAGGAATAATTAACCTTAGACTTAATGCTGTTCTGATACCACCTAGCATACCTTAAAAGTAAAACTTGAATGGATCAAACTGTTTCCAAGTAACTTAACCACATCCCAGAATAAATTTTAATGCTTAGAGGAAAACAAAAAGATCTAGTGTCTGACATGGTAAAATACATAATGTCTGACATCAATCAAAGATTACCAGCCATGCAAAGAAGCAGAAAAATGCTACCAATAATGAGGAGAAAAATTAACTGCTTAAAAAATGATGTAGAATTAGCAGGTAATGACATTAGTATAGCTATTATCATTGTATTCCATAGGTTTCAAAAGTTTAGTAGAGACCAGTAAGATATAAAATTACCCAAATCGAACTCCTAAAGAAGATAGTAAAAGTTTCTAAGAGGAAAAAATATTCTGGATAGAATTAACTTGAAGATTAGATATTACAGAGGAAAGGTTAGTGAACTTGAAGGTACAGCAATAGAAACTATCCAAAATGAAACACAGGGATAAGCAAGTACAAAATAATTGAATAGAGCATCATTGAGCTATGGGACAGCTTCAAACAGCTTAATATATGTGTAATTAGAGCCTCTGAAGAGGAAAAGGCAAACAAATATCTGAAGAAATAATGGCTGAAAAGTTTCCAAATTTGATGAAAGCTATAAGTGTACAGATCCATAAAACACAACAAATCCTAAGCACAGAAATATGAAGAAAACTATACTGACACATCAAAATGAAACTGCTCAACACTAACGATAAAGAGAAAATCCTAAAAGCAGGCAAAGGGGAATAAAAAGACATGTTATGTAGAAAGATAAAATGAGAAGGATGGCAGAGGAAAAAACATGTTGCGCTGAAAGGAAAGATGATAAGGATAACAGCAGATTTCTCTGATAACAAAGCAAATCAGTGGAGCAACTGAAAGAAAGGTGAAATAGACAAATCCACAATTATAAATGAAGGTTTCAGTGTCTTCACTCAACATTTGGTATAGAAAGTCAGCAAGAATATGGAAGACTTGAAAAATACTATCAACCAGTTTGACCTAGTTGACAATTGTAGAACACTCCACCAAAAAACAACAGAGTAAGCATTCTTTTTAAGTGCACAGAGAACTTTTACCAAAATGGACCATATTTGGGGCCACAAAACAAGTCTCAATACATTTAGAAAATTATCTGGAAAGTCCCCAAATGTATGGAAATGAAATAACAGACTTCTAAATAATTCATGGGTCAAAGAAAATAAAAAGTGAAATTAGAAATTATTTTGAATGGAATAAAAATGAAAGTAGAACATATCAAAATTAAATGCTACCACGTAAGAAACTAGAAAAAAAGAAGAGCAAATTTAAGGCCGAAGTAAGCAGAAGAAAGAAAATAATGAAGGTCAGAGTGGGATTCCATTGAAACAGGAAACAGAAAAACAGTAGAGAAAAATACATGAAAACAAAACTGGTTCTTTGAGAAAACCAATAAAATTGATAAATCTCTAGTCCAAGTGATTAAGGAAAAAAGGCAGAGGACACAAATGACCTATATAAAGAGTAAGAGAGAGAAGATGACTACAGAGTCTACAAATATCAGAAGGATAACTTTATAGGAATAAATTCAGATGAAATGGACAAATTCCTTGTAAGACACAAACTGCCAAAGCTCACTCAAGAAGAAATAAATATCTTGAATAGCCCTATACCCATTAAAGAAATTGAATTTGTAGTTAGAAACTTCTCCACAAAGACAACTCCAGGCCTAGATGCCCTAACTAGTGAATTCTACCAAACATTTAAGGATGAAATAATACAGTTTTAAACGAACTTTTCCAGAAAATTTAAGAGAAGAGAGTACTTCCCTTTTCATTCGATGAGGGTATTGTTATGCTGATTCCAAAACCAGACAGAGACATTACAAGGAAAGAAAATTACACATCATTACCCCTCATGAGAATGGAGGCAAAAATTCTACGAAATTTTTTTAATCAAATAAAATCTAACAATTTATAAAAAGTATAATGCATTGCCACTAAATAGAGTTTATCCAGGAAATGTAGTGTTGGTTTAACATCTGAAAATCAATCAATGTAATTTATTAACTAAAAACCATATAATTATCTCAATAGATGCAGAAAAAGCATTTGAAAAAATCCAACATTCATTTCTTATAAAAATTCACTAAACTAGGCGTAGAAGGGAGTGTCCTCAACTTGCTAAAGGGCATCTAAGAAAAATCTTCAGTTGATATCATAATGGCGAAAGACTGAATGCTTGCCCCCTAAGATCAGGAACGATACAAACATTTTCACACCTATTTCTTCTATTCAGTTCTGATCTATATGTTCTAGCCAATGCAAAAGGCAAGAAAAGGAAATAAAAGAAAGATAAAGAAGGAGGTAAAAATGTCTTTATTCACAGATGGCATGATTTTCGATGTAGAGTTTGATGGAATCTGCCAAAAGCTTTCAGAATTAATAAATAAGTTCAGTAAAATTGTAGGATACAAAATCAATACACAAAAATCACTTGTATTTTGATAGAGTTGTAACTAAAAATAAAAACCGAAATTAAGTAAACATGCAATTATTATAAGTATAAGCTATGAAATACTTAGGCATAAATCTAACAATAATGTGCAAGATCTGTACACTGAAAACTACATACTAATGATGAAAGACAGGAAAAAAGACACAAATGGAGAGATATGCCATGTTAATGGGCCAGAAGACTCACTATTCTTAAGATGTTAGTTCTCCTCAATTTGATCTAGAGATACAATGCAAGCCGATCAAAACTCCAACAGACTATTTTTTTTAAAGAAATTGATAAACTGATTCTAAAATTTATATGAAAATGGAAAGGATCTAGATTTGCTCAAACAGCTTTGAAAAAGAAGAACACAATTGGCGGACTTACGCTACCTGATTTCAAAACTTATAAAGCTACAGTAATCAAGACGGTGTGATACTGGTATCAAGGTAGACACAGATCAGTTGAACAGAATAGAGAGTCCAGAAATATAGCCACACATACACGGTCAGTTAATTTTCAGTAAAGGTCCAAAGCAAGCTGGTGGAGAAAGGAGAATCTTTTTTAACAAATGGACTTGGAGCAATTGGATATGCATATGCCAAAAAATAGACTTTAACACACACTTGGTACCGAATTAAAGACTCAAAATGGATTATAGTTCTAAACATAAAATGTCAAACTATAAAACCTTTAAAAGAAAACATAGTAAGAAAATTTTGTGACTTTGGATTAGGCAAAGATTTCTTAGATATGACACTTAAAGCAAAAACTATAAAAGAAAACATTGAGAAATTGGACTTCATCAAAATTAAAAACTCCTGGTCTTTGAAAGGCAGTTAAAAGGATGAATGAAAAGATAATCCATGGACTGGGATAACATATTTACTAAGCATATTTCTGATAAAGGACTTTGATTCAGAATATGTAAAAGAACCCTCAATATTCAATAGTAAAAAGCCAAACACTCCGATACAAATGGGCAAATGATGTGAACAGATACTTCACCAAAGAAGATAATACAGATGGCAAATAGGGACATGATAAGATGCTTGATATTGTTAGTCATTAGAGAAATGTAAGTTAAAATCACAAGATTACAGTATAGGCTTATTGGAATGGCTAATATTAAAAAGATTGATCATACCAAGTATTGGTCTGGATGTGGTAATAATGTTCTCTGGAAACCAGTTGGGCAGTTTCTTTAAAAGGGAATATATAACTCCCATATGAGTTGCCATTCTACTCCTTAGAAATTTTTATCATAGAAAATAAAGCATATGTCCAAAGATCTACATGAGTATTTTTTTAACAAACTTTATCTGTAATAGGTAAAGACTAGAAACAACCTAAATGTCCGTCACCAGATAAATGGATGAACAAATTGTACTGTATTCATATAATAGAACACTTCTCAGCAATAAAATTGTATGAACAATTGATAAACACAGGAACAGGAAAGAATCATGAAATAATTGTGCTGAGTCAATGAAGCCAGGTAAGAAAGAGTAGATGCTGCGTTTACTGTACACACTGTGCCATATGGTTCCACTTATATAAAACTCTAGAATTAAAGTTAGTAAGTTAAATACTATTTTTTAACCCACTGTTTAATTTATAATTTTTACTCTAGCTACTGGGAATTTCTATAACTCCTTAGGAAAAAAATTCATAATACTGATCTTGAATCTTAATATTATAAGAGAAAATTATTAGGGATTCAGGATCATTCTTAAACTGACTTGAAAGAGTATTAAATCTTTTGGGAATCTTTGACTGAAATTAAGGAATGTGAAGTTTGAAATAGATTTCTCTTTTTAACTCACAAAGATTGGTTATACCTCTGGCTTGAATTGTATATATGGCATAAAATATCACGGAAGGTTTATGTAGAAAACTGTATGAAATATGAATTCAGAGAGCTGTAATGAATTTAACACATTTTATCTTTTTTTCATTGATGTATAATTGGCAAATAACATTGTAATACATTTAAGGTGTACAGTGTGATGATTTGATATACGCATACAGTTTTAAAGGATTCCCACCATTGAGTTAATTAACACATCTATCACCTCTGATATTTACCTTTTTTTTTGTTAGTGGTGAGAACACTTAAGTTCTCTCTTAGCCAGTTTCAATTATACGATGCAATATAATCAGTTTTAGTCATCATGTTATACATTAGATCCTCAGACCTTATTCATCTTATAACTGAAAGTTTGTACCCTTTTACCAACCTCTGCTCTTTCCTCCCAGCCCCCCCACCCCCACCCCAGCTCCTCCTGGTATCTACCATTCTACTCTCTATTCTGAATTCGACTTTTTTTTTTTGGATCCCATATAAAGTGATACCATGCAGTATTTGTCTTTCTCTGTCTGGCTTATTTCACTTAGCATAATGTCCTCCAGGTTCATTCATGTTCTTGCAAATGGCAGAATTTCCTTTTTTATGGCTAAATAATATTCCATTTTGTGTGTGTGTGTGTGTGTGTGTGTGTGTGTGTGTGTGTGTGTGTGCATGCGTGCACGTGTATACCACTGTATTGGATAAATCACTTATCTCTGTTTTATTAAGACTGCTTTCTGGATATATATCTTTGTTTGGAACATATTCCCCTGTTTCTTATTTTCCTTGATTCTCTGTGTTGGTCTCCGTGCATTAGGTAAATGCAGGAGGTGAACCTCCTCAATCAACTTGGCCCAGACTTCTGGTTGCTTCTCAAATCTTTGTGTTTATCCAAGCCATTGTCTTTGTATTTTGTGACTCTCTGTAGTATAAAGTGTGCCAAGACCCATCAGTGTTTCAAAAGGGACGATCATAGTCAACACCTAGCTGCGGGTGGATTAGAAGCTTGACCCGCAGGCAGCAGCTAGGAAAGTGTGCAGTCAGACCCCCTCTGGGGAGAAACTGGGATGTGGGCATTTTTGCCTGTTTCTTCTGTGTTGAGCACAGGTGTACAGCTGCAGGAGATGCTCCTGCACCTTTGTAAAAACTGCTGCTTTTTCTGCTGTAATCCTGTGGGACGTGTGAATGTCAGCCCTGTTGGCTCTCAGACCTAGGTGATTAGGAAGCACGCCTCTTAGGTGGCAGCCTGAAAAGTTGGGATGCTAGATATGTGGTCCAAACCTTCACTTCTCAGGGAGAAGCTGGGAGTTAAGGGTTCCCTCCTGATTGTATGGTGCTGTGCTGGGGTGGGGGGAGGTTATGGTGATTCTGTGTCTCAGGCTTCCCTACCCATTTTCATGCAGCTGTTTTCTCAGTTGCTGAATGTGTAGGAGTCACTCAACTGGTTTTTGGATTTTCCTCAAAGGAAACTACTCTGTGTGTAGTTGTCTCTTTGGCATGTCCAGGGGAGGAGGAAAATTCCTATGTCGCCGTCTTGGTCCAGAATCTTTTTTTTCTGATCTGTTTTTATGAAGGAAACACAATGGATAAAGTGCAACTTCCATAGTTCCACCATCTGTGAGCAAACTCAAGTTGAAAATGTGCTGTGGATGAAATGCATCAGTCCTTCAGAAGCTATAGAGACTTGTTTAGGTTGGGAGCATGTTCTGACAATGCAAAGTTCTTCTAGGGATGTTTGCAAAGTGAAACTTGATTTTAGCATCAGCCTCTGCACAGTTTCTAAACTATTTTAAGCCAGATTTTATGGTATTTTGAACTTTAAATGAAGAGTAACTTCATATATATATATATGTATACATACATGTGTATATGTATATATATATCAGGGTCAATCCATTCATAAGTCCTGCAACAGATCCCAATATGAGACTTGTTAGAGATCACTGAGGTACCTGGTACCTGAAACCTCAAAGAGGATGTCTTGGCATGCGTTCTACAATGGCATCTGTGTTTTCTAGTGAAATCATTGCTCATATAGATTCTTCTTGAAATGTGAGATCATTAGGAGGAACTCACGGTGGTGTATATCCTCTTCAGAAACTCTTCGTTGTCCCATTGTGAAATTTTTCAAATTTTAAATTTGTCAATAAATTTGCTATTGGCATACCTTGACTTTATGTATTTATTATTTATTTTAGACTAATAGATGGTACCAAAAAGGGAAGGAGTAAGCTTGAAGGAAGACGTGTAAGCATTGGCAGTTAAGTTAAATACAATGCAAAGTGTTCTTTAAAATAATCTGTAATGTTGGACTGAATTTAGAAAAAATTTAGACAGTTAATGCAGCCAGGCTAGTTTTACAAATATACATATACACGTGCTCTGTCCTCTATTGGATTTGCCGATGCAACAGCCAATGCAAAAGGATATTCAGTTACAGTATTTAATTCCAAAACCAGTCAAACTAAAAATAGAAGGACAAGTTTGGGAATAATTAAGCTGGTGCTGGCCAAAAAATTTTTAAAGGCTTTCAGTCCGGCTTTGTGGGTCATGTTTTTACAGCAAATATTTCCTGAGTTTATAGTTAAGGAACAAATTATCAGCTGCTCTTTTTGATATGTTGGAAAAATGGGTGATCTAAATTGAATGTGATAATACCATGTTTAATCGGATAGATTTGGTTAAACAATCCTTGTTAAACAAACCAGGCCTTCTTGAGCCAGCCATATCAGTGAGTCAGTCTCACTCACCAATTATTGTTACTATCTATGAGATCCTTTCCTTTAAACCTATTAAAAAAAAAA
This sequence comes from Tursiops truncatus, assembly GCF_011762595.2. Taxonomy (NCBI): domain Eukaryota; kingdom Metazoa; phylum Chordata; class Mammalia; order Artiodactyla; family Delphinidae; genus Tursiops; species Tursiops truncatus. The sequence continues at coordinate 56,060,735 of NC_047044.1, read as the reverse complement.
GAAAAAAGATGGCTGATAGTCACATAAAGAGTGTTTTCCTCTTTTTTTTTTTTACAAGTTTCAATTTTGTTGAATTAGAGTAGAATGTGTAATTGTGTTTTTAGCCATTCATCTGAGTAAACTTCCACAGTTGTACAGCATGGAGGTCATAAAACACCTCTTCAAAGCTCATTAAATCAACATGATGGTTTCCTACAGCTGCTCGCTTTTTGTCTACGGCTTTCCAGTGTGTAAACCAAATGTGTTTTGGTGGGATAATAAGCCTCTTGCTTTTTCCACCACCCTCTCTCCCCTCTACAGATTTTTTTTTTTTTTTTTTTTTTGTGGTATGCGGCCACTGTTGTGGCCTCTCGCGTTACGGAGCACAGGCTCCGGACGCGCAGGCTCAGCGGCCATGGCTCACGGGCCCAGCCGCTCCGCGGCATGTGGGATCTTCCCAGACCGGGGCACGAACCCGTGTCCCCTGCATCGGCAGGCGGACTCTCAACCACTGCGCCACCAGGGAAGCCCCCCTCTACAGATCTTTATGTATTTACCATCAAGCGCAATTTCATATATTCTATATTATCATCCACATTTAACACATTTTGAAGAATGTGGTTTAGTAAGACAACCATTATTTTTCCTGAACACTTTTTTTAAATCGATTTTGCTACAACAATGGCTGAATTCTTATATAGAAAATGGAATAAGCCTTTTCTGCTGAAACTATAAGCCTGAAGAAAGAATATAATTCCTACATTGCTAATATTTTAAAGTGTTTTATATCAGTTATCATAGGCAAGCTGCAAATATTTAATATTGTTATTTTATTTCCATAATAATCCTATGAGGTATTATTATCTTCAATTATCAGAAGAGAAGACTATGGTAAAAAAAAAAAGGTAGAGTGATTTTGGGGCAGAGAGAGCTGAGATTAACATTCGGTTCTTTTGATTTCCACCTTAGCTTTCTTTGCATTCAAGCAGAATATTAACTTTGGAAATTAATTGGGGTCTTTCCATTGAGGGAATAGACTATATTCTACTGGCTTTAGATAGTTTCTTTCTATATTTAGTGGCTAACTATTCTGTGAGCAGCTCATGGTCAAGTTCTTTTTTCTTTTTTGGTAACAAAGAAGTTGCTTTCCCTAAAACAGCAGCAAAAATAATGAAGTTTGGCTCATGTTGACTCATTTCTTTCAGAAGTAAAAATATTCTTCAGTTATGCACATGTTAACACTTGATTTCTTCACTCTTGTCCTTGAAAGTAGGGCAGTCAGGACACCCCATGTAATTAAAGGCAGAGCAATTTACATGTGATAAATAGAAGATACGTTCTGACACGTTTTTATTCTTTTAAAGAGGTATTGCACTGCAGCCATGCATATATAACACATTGCATACACATGTGCATACATAGAAATTTGCAAAGATGTATTTGGGGTGGAAGCCCATGCCTCAAGTTTCATGGAAGTGTTTTCCATTTCAGAGCAGAGAAGTCTCACTCTTCTAAACCATCTGGCTCCAATTACTGCAGGTTCTGCTGTCAGCATTTACTTAAATAGGGAGAGGCTACGCCTTTGTCACCCTAGGGAGGGTCATTATTTAGTGACTGGAATGGTTTAAGGTTTTTTTTATCTACTACAACAAAATGGTAACACAAATAAATGCTTCTGAGTTAGAGATGATTCATTTTCAGAGTTTAATCACATTCACTTAAATATAACTTCATTGTTCATTCCCATCACAGTCTTTATGAATGGAAACTATCTTACTAGACTGTCAGATCAGCATACGATAGGCATTTTGCTATATAGACATGAATACTGGACGATATAACTCTTTAAAAGTTTTGTCCAGATTCTCTGTTTTATCAGAGTTGGTACATTTGGTAATTCCATTTCCATCGTTACAAGAAATAGTATGGTCTGGTAATTAAAACCTGGACTCTGGAAACAGACCACCTGGGTTTGAATCCTAGCTCTGCCCCCTCCCACTTATCCACTGTGTGATCTTGAACAAGCACTTTACCTATCTGTGCCTGAGAATCCTCATCTATAAAATGGAGATTTTAGAAATACCTTGTGTATGCTTGTGAGGATTAAATAAGTTAATATATGTTTAGTGCTTATATAGCATCCAGTGCATAGCATTAGTTGCTATTTTATTATGAGTATATAAAAATGACTTAAATGTTCTCTTTGAAATATACAGTATTTAATAATATTTCACCAAAGGAAATTTTGACTTATCAATAATCATTGTTAGAGTTACAAAGTATTTTCCGTCTATGTATTACAAAAAAGGCATGCGAATTCATCTTAAGGCAATTCTAGTAACTGGATATATTGAGACCAAGAAGGAAGTAAAGTTGCTTTATAACAAAACCCATTGGGGTTAGATGTAAATTCATTTCAAATTCTTTCAGAAAATTCTATTTCCTCTCTTTTGTTATTCTTCTTACTGTGAAGAGAATATTCCCTCGGGGGGTAGAGAGAAGAACTTTAATCGCCAGCTTCTCCATTTCCTTGCCCCAATTTTATTTGGTCAGATAAAATCTCCTGGGAATCTGTCCGTTTCTTTCTCCCTCCCTCTCTCCCCTTCCTGCCCTGCCTCTCCCATCCTCTTTTCTCCCAACCTCAGCTGCCTATATAAGCTCCCTTTCTTCATTTTCCTTAGTAACTCTTGCTCATTTACTCATTCTTTAAGACTCAGCCCAGTTTTCACCTCCCCCATAAAATCTTTCACTAATCTTCCAGAAGTGTTGATTTTTCCCTTCTCTGGGTCCTCACTGGACTTTGATCATTGGGACTTATTATGTTGTAATTATTATTTAATATGTTTGTTTACCATGCTTGATGGCGACTTGAGAACACCAACCACGTCTTACTGGCCTTTGTATGTCAGTATCTAGCATAGTGTCCACTATACGTTAGGTAGTCAGTTCATATTTATTGTCTAGATGAACTGTGTAGAGCATACGCATCAGGATTTGGGCAGAGTTCCTCCTAGATGTACCTGGTGAAGGTGTCTGCCCAGTAAGTATTATTTGTAGGATACCAACGAACCCAGTCTACTCAATTTGTCTTTACAAATGGCTTGTTGCTGATATCTGTAATTCCCTGTTAGTGATCACCTAAAGGTCTTGGTACATGTTAACCCGGTTAAGACATTATCTTGTCTAGGATTAGTAAAAAGTAACAAAGCAACAAGCCTATTAGCAAGGATTAGCTTATCTGAAAGTGAAGAGATTGGTGGACAGAAATGGTAAATTGTGATGTCGGTAGGGTGTAGTGTGTGGGTTATTAGAGGGGGCGTTGTTCAGTGAGAGTGACCTGGGGCACTGCAAACTTTGTGAGTAGGAGCCGGCATGGAAAGGAGTCCAAATGTTGATAGGAATATCCTGAAAGTCAGCTTGTGTTACTATTCAGCTGAGATCTTGCCTGACTGAGTCATAACATTCGGAAAAGGGGAAGTTCCAGGTGAATTGTTTGCTTGAGCCTAAGTGCAGCTCACCTCGGCTACAAAGGTGGGAAACCAATCTCCTTGCACCAGAGATCCCTGGGTTCCTTGTGGTTTTGCAGGACAGGGCACTGCCTACCCTCAGCAAAATAAATAAGGTTCAATTAAAAACAATTCCATAATTCAATCTAGAGCAGATCTTTGCCATGTTGTTTCTTGAATCCTTGTTCAGTAGAGTTGCTCAGATAGTTCATCAATCCACACGCAATTCATCACGTGTGTTTATATTTCAAAAAGTTGCAGAGACGGAAATTATTGGCCTTACAAACCGTGTCTGTCTCACTATTAAATCATTCACAGACTGTCAAGCAGTGCTCATTCTGGAGGGATTGCAAGGTCCCCGAACTGCATTGCCCCCATTTCCTCCACTGGAAAAAATCTGTTGATATATGAAAAGTAGGTATTTAAATAAGCTATGTGAATGTTCAGAAATGACTCCAGGCATTTTCAGCAATATGAGCAGTTGGGTAGGGTACCTCACACAAAACTTTGGAGCCAGATTTACACAGTGTTTAAAATAGCTCTTGCTAGAGTTTAGCCACATTTGGAAATTCCATGAACAGTTTTAAATGAGTACTCTATTATTCCTGGGCCAGTTTTAATAGCATTAACTGTAGCATCTTCTGATTTACTCTTTTCCACAGATAAAAACAACAGCGCCAGAACTGCCTGTACCTCTCCAGGATTTGATATATTACAGCAAGAGTTAATTTTCTTCCAGTGCCATTTTGATTATTCCATTTCTTTTATTTTTATATACGTGCAATGGCTCCTCCTTTATATTAAGTCCCATTTTAATTTAGTGGTTCAAGACTGGGTCAATACTGTAGACTACCCTCTGAGCCACATCCTGTCTCATCCTCTCCATCCTACCCAAAAGGCAACTACCTCATGCTCCCCTTACCTCACTACCCCTAGATTTAGCTTATTGTGAGCCTTTGTGTCCTGTTCTCATATCTAGAAAATCTTCCCTCTTCATCAGCCAGCGTTTCCTTCTTTCCATAAGACTTTTCTCTGGTTCAAGGATCAGAATAACCTGTGGCTCTTCAGTATTTAATTTGTTTATAAAGAATTAAATCAATGAATTGATTGTTTCTTTATCATGATGTTTATGCACTATGGTAAGCATTGTAAATATCATAAAATAATTATAAAAGGTAGTTCTTTGCCTTCAATTTTGATAGAATTACAACTTAAAGCACACTATTAACAGGAAAGACTAAATACTGTGATATAAACACAGGTAAAATATGATACAACTGAATGGTTGAAGAACAAGACTCTAAATCCTAAGGACATTCAATCTCTCAAGCATTTCTTTCCCTCAGACAATTGGTATTCTTCCTTTAGAGAGCGTGTCCAGGACCAACCCTAACCAGTTCTAGTTTTCTAAGCTGTTCAATATGGTAGCCATTAGCTACACGTGGCTATGAAGAACTTGACATGTCACAATGTGACTGAGGAATACAAATTTAATTTCATTTAATTCTACTTAATTATAAATTTAGGTTTAAAAACTAATATTCAATTCAACTGTTGGAAAACTTGTATATACATTGGGAACAACTTGGGTTTGTAAGTTTAGTTTTCCAGCTGTACACTTTTAAAATCTAAATATGGATCAAATATTACCAGTGAAAATTTAACATCTGGATTAAGATGTGCTATAAGTGTAAAATATACCATGGATTGGGAAGAAAAGAATATAAAAAATCTCATTAATTTTTTATATTGATTTCATGCTGAAATAATATTTTGGACGTGTTGGGTTAAATAAAATACATCCTTAAAATTTCTTTCTTTTTTTTACTTTTAAAAAGATGAGTACTAGAAAATCTTAAATTACACACGTGAGTTGCAGTATATCTCTTCTGGATGGCACTACTCTAGATAAATAAGATCTAAACTAAACTCCTACATGTACCTGGACCTCAGGGCCAGCTACTCCAGTGATGTTTATTGGTCATCTAGAACTCTAGTGCATTTTGGCCTTCTGCTGATCCTACCATTATCAATTTGAGGTTGCGTTTAAAAACATAGTCCTGGACCATCATGTGCCATTGGAGTAAAATGTAGACGGCTGTTCATTTGGCCCATTACAAATGGATATACCTTAGACTTTCACTTTTTTTTTTTTTTTTTTTTTTTTTTGCGGTACACGGGCCTCTCACTGTTGTGGCCTCTCCCATTGCAGAGCACGGGCTCTGGACGCACAGACTCAGCAGCCATGGCTCACGGGCCCAGCCGCTCCGCGGCATGTGGGATCTTCCCGGACCAGAGCACGAACCCGTGTCCCCTGCATCGGCAGGCGGACTCCCAACCACTGTGCCACCAGGGAAGCCCTAGACTTTCACTTTGATGTTTGTCTGTTTATGTGAATAACCCTACTGCTTCTTGTCCATTCCCTTGTGTATTTGCTACAATGGCTTTAGTGTCTATACTAGACTTTCTTCTTTTTCCTCAATCTTGTGTGAGAAAATTAGGTCATTTTTGGCTTTAGCTTCTTGTTGCAGTCCTTACATTCTAGGAAAAAGCTGATTTTAGTTTTTGGCTTTGAGCCCTTCTTCCCTGCCCCCTCTCCACTCTATTCCAGGTAAACTGGAGGACAATAGGAGCTCTGGGGAAAACCATTCAGGTTCTATGTGCATAAATTCATGCAAAACAGTCAGTATTGTACTCATGATACTTGGAGTGCATGAGACTCTGGGGCCCTCGCTTTTTTAATTCTTATTTTCTGAAATCTTTTGTACATGGTTTTTAAAAGTCTTGTCAGCTTCACCGACAGACTATTCATCATTCACCAGATTCAGATCCAGAGTAGCAATTTCCCTAGGCAACTCCTCTCTTCTTTGGGAGATGAAGTCCAAAATATTTGCCTTATTTAACATTCTGCATAATTTAACCCCAACTAACTCCAGCAACTAACCACCTAGAGCAACTAACTAGCCCATCCTGGTCTCTGTCTTTCCTGGCTCTCCTAGAATTAATTCTTTAATATAACATTCTAATGCTGCTCTTCCTGATTTTTAGTTAAATGGAGAAAACAGTATTTAGTGTGCCTGAGAGTTGTGAACCTGTAATAATAATAATAATAGTTGACATTCATATAATCCTTAGCATGTGCTAGGCACTGTTCTAAACAATTTATATCCATCTTCTTTCACTTTCTCTCAATAACCTATGAAATAAGTAGTTATTATCTCATTTCATATTATCTCATTTCATAAAGGATTGAGGTATAGAGAAGTTAAGCACCTTGTCCAAGGCCACACAGTAATAAGTAGCAGAACTAGAATTCATTCAAGCTTTCAGGTCTACATGTATTGAGCTAAATTGTTTTGGATACTTTGTCCCAGACGTTTAACATGGATTATCTCATTTAATCTTCACAATGTGTAAGGAAAGTGACCTCAGAGCGTAAAGTAACAAAAAAGATTTTGGAAGTGAAAGGTATTCCAGTGGACTGAACATATGGCAATGACTCAAGAAACATTAGTTTTGCTAATTCCCTAGCCCAGAAGTCAAGCCTGCAGGTGAATTCTGGCCCACTAGTGTTGTATAAATAAAGTTTCATTGTATCACGACCACACTCCTTCATTTATGTATTCTCTGTGGCTGCTTTTTTATTGCAATGGCAGGATTGAGTAGTTGTGGCAGAGACTTTATGGCCCCTAGAGCCTAACATATTTTCCATCTGGCTCTTTTTAGAAAAGTTTTCCAACCCCTGTATGCACCACACCTGAAGAGTACATAGACTTTGCAATTAATGTTAAGATTACACAGTAAGAGAAGTGATTGTTTAGTACTGCTTGCCCAAACCATTCTTTCTTTAAAGACTCCCTTTGTGTTCTCTGAGAGGAGATTGGGAGATACAAGGACTAATAGTTTTTTCACTTCCTGTGGCTCAAATCATCACAACAGCCCTTCATCTTCCACAACGTATTGACTCCTTAAATAGCAGGTGTCATGCTGCTTGATCCAATTGATATGTCCTTGAAAAGCTGATGTACATCAGAGTTTGGTACATTGAAACACATTTTCTGTTCATTTATATTATAATTTGTGTGATGCTCTATCCGCTTGAAAGGATCTATACCTCTTTAAAAAACGTTGTGTGCCTGCTCGTTCACGATCCTATCTCCCCACTGCCCCAGTACTCAACACTGATGTTTCTGTCCAGTTGTCACCATTCTACAAAAGGAATTGTATCCAATTGTGGAAGGTATAATTAAAAAAAAAATCAAAACAAAACAAAAACTATGTATAATGTTCACAGGATGAGTAATCTTTCTCTGATTAAAATAATTGTACTATTAACATTTAATATTATACATTTTCTTAAATTGAGGTATGCCTCTTGCAGAAAACAATGAATAGTTATGGGCTACCTATTTTATGCCAAACAGTGTTGGGTAGCATTGGTGATTTTTTTACCATTATTAAAACATGCCAAGCAATGACAATGCTAAGGTCATGAAAACCTATCTTCATCATCATTTAAAAAATAACAGTAAATTACGCAAGTGCTACTATGTGCTGGCCCTCATTCTAAGTGCTTACCATGCATGATCTAATCATCCTAACTATCCTATGAATTCGGTTCTGTTATTGTCCTCATTTTACAATGTACTCTTTGTAGCGTGTCATTTGTAATACATATTTTACATTAATGGAGTAAAAAAGAGTTAATCCACTTTTACATAATAATATATAAAATGGAGGGTTAATTTAGGGGTTTATTTTTAAAGTGAGTTATAATGCTATATACTTAAGTATTGTGATTTTTTTAAAGCTATAGTGGTATATCAAAAAAACAAAGAGTTCCATAAACAAAGTATTACATTTGGACACTAGAAGTCATATTTTTAAGACCAGAATATTGAGACATGTAATGAATGAAATCGAAATATTTGTGGGTCATTGATGCATTTATTTATTGAATATTTACTACAGTCCATTTCCTCATGATCTATAAACAGGGAAGTATTCGACAAGCAAGTAAATATATGATTAATGTGAAGATTCTGACAAGGGCTTCCAGCAGCATGAAGAGGGTGGGGATATGAAGAGTAATAGAGAGATCATATAGGTTGGTCAGAGGACATTCTTCTGAGAGAATTTCAGCTTAGAGCTTAAGAATGAAAAAGAGCCAGCCACGTGCAAGAATGTGGGAAGGAGTAGCACAGGCAAGTAGGAGGAATGGCATCTCCAAGAATATGAGGAGAGAACTTGACTTTAAACTCATTGCTTAGTGAGTTTATTTTCCCTCCAGGAAAGTTCTGTGGCCTATCTACCTGCTTACATCTGCCAGCCCCTATTGGCAAAACCACACATGCATTAAAATATTTTCATTGTCAGATTAGTTAGCAGTTATTGTAGTTGCATTTAAAGGAAACTACAATATTGATATTAACTGGTATAGAAAATGACTTTTAAAAAAAAATCCCTAACCTTTGGAGAAATGTGAGTACATGGCATACTGTCAGCCGACTCCTGGAGGGCTGACCTTTGGGTCTCCAGGGTGCACCTGCCGTTCTCTTTGCTCTTCAAGTCGACCTTCAGTTCAGTCACTTACCAGCTCTGTGAGTTTAGGCAAGTTAGGTAACCTCTCTGAGTCTTGGTTTATTTATTAGCATAACAGGGGGAAAAACATGTACTTTAATATTACTATGAAATTGATTAAAATATTTGAAAGCATCTAGCACTTATAATGTGACAGATCTTTTATATATGTTCATGATAGCAATGATTCATATTTATTGAGAACTATTATGTATCAGGTGCTCTTCAAGAACTTCCAGTGTTTTTGACTCATTTTATCCTCACAACAATCCTATGGTGTAGGAACAGTTTTACGTATTTCCTTGTGTCACATCTGAGGGACCGAAAGCACAGAGAATTAGGCATCTTGCCCAAGATCTCAGAGCCAGTAAATGGAAGAACTAGGTTTCCAACCAGGCCATCTGGTTTTGGCGCTTGTGCCCTAAAATGTGTTTTCTCGTTTAGAAAGAAATCATTAATAACTGAATCTTGTCAGTTTCTCAGGTAAGCAACTCAATGCAATGATTACTTTGGGGTGAAGTCTGAAGCTAAAACAACTTGCTTGCTTCACACAGAACCTATGCGCTCGATTTATAAGTGACCTCTGTAGCAGATTAAGGCCAGTTTTCAAAAGCAACCCCCCTCTCCACCCCCCCAAAAAAAGAAAAAGAAAAAAGACAGATTAGCCATTAAGATATATAGCTTGTTATTAAAAAGTGCCCTGCATGTGTATCACATAAAGGATTTACACAGCAATGTAAATTTCCAAGAATCAACTTGGTGTCAGTGGAAAATCACACTCTGGAGACACAGACACTAGGCAGTTCCACAGCAGCTGAATCATAAGGACTTTTATAGATCAATAACCCTCAACCTTGCTGCATGAAAAAGCATCTTCATCAACAAAGAGAGTTTCAGGGAGCCGCAAAAGCATAGTAGGATTATTAGAACAGGTGGGCTTTTGCATACGTGTATGTATGCTATTTTCACAAGGTCATTGTCGCATAGCTACATCAGGATTTAGTCTTGATATTCCAATATTATATAGTAAAATAGTGCCATAGCCAAATACATGATAATGTATTCTCCTACTTTTGTGGGGGGGAATAAAATGCTTTTCAAACTATCCTCAATTAAGTAGAGGAGAGATGAGTTACTGGAATGTGTTTAGTTTTGGGCAACAGTCTAAGTTTCTATTCTGACCCTTATTGTGTCCTTGCGTCTTGGTTTCTTCATTTGTGAATTTAAAGATTAATAATAACCACTTCAAAAAGTTCTTGATCCCCAAAGGACACATCTCATTGAAGTACTTTACCTGAGAAAAATACGAATGAGGAGTTGTATTTCATACCAACTAATTCCAAGTAAAGTTGAGATTGCTAATTATCTTTCTTTACTGTATTATCCAACATGAGAGAAACAAATTCATACATCTATCTAGTGAAAACATTTTAAAAATTATTATGTATTTTTGAATGAGTGCCATCTATTAATTGTTAGTTATATGGGACAGTTAGTATTTGAAATAATCTACAAGATTTTAAAAGACATATGAACTGAGGATAATTTTTAGGTTGTTTCCATCTCATTGTTGACTATTGACTGGGAAGCTATTAAGGAAGGAATTTTATTTATCATATAGCAGATGCTTTACATACATTGAATTCAAACAAGTTTTATGATAGTTACAATGGCATTTTTATCCCCATAATACAGATGAGGTTATTGAGACTCAGAATACTAACTAGCTGAAGTTAACAAAGGCATTAATTAAGTAGCAGAGTAGAGATTGGAACCTAGGCTTGTGTGGATTCCAAAGTTCTCTTTCCACTCTTACTGCCTCTGTGTTTTATTGGTTTGAAGTGATCTTGACATAATCTAATTGCTTAAATAGTAATCAGCTATTCTAAGGATTTCATAATCTGGCATCTATATAAGTTGACTATGATGTGGTTGATTTGGTCCAGTATATACACATTCAGATGCTTATTTTTCAGATGGTAAAACCACAAGTGGTTTTTACTGGTTTGACTATTTAATATTGCAAAAAAAGCAAAACAAAAAAAGCCCTTTAGTGCAGTTCATAACTGAATTTGCCAAATTCAATTAAAATATTAGACTTGGATGGTATAAGTATGGCCAGACTAAATATTTACACTGAAATAATAGTATTGAGATACTAAATCGTATACACTCTATTCAGTAAAATTCAACTGACAAATTTACTAGGAGACATAATAAAGTAAGACATTAAAGGACTGCATTATAATGGCAACGGAGATTATATAGAATCAATTAGATATACACATTGAAGTATTTATGGGTAATACAGCATGATGTCTGGGATTTGCTGTAAAATACTCCAAAAACAACAACAAACCGTAAAAACAAAACAAAACAGCGGGTTGGATGGAAGAAACAAGATTGGTGAAAAATTGTTAAAGTTGACAGTACATGGGAATTTATCTGTTGTATATATGTGAAAACTTATACAATAAAGAGTTTGAAAAAGCAATCAACTACTCATAGCTATTAGGTTGAGGCTGAGAAACCAGAAAAGTTTGATTGCTCCAATTGAATGTATGTTCAGATTTTCAGCTCTACTTTGTATGGTTAAAAATCTGTGTTTCAAATCGTTAGCATAATCAGGCAGCATCCAGAGTGTATATTCTCAGCAAGCACTGATCTCATTAAATAGTTTTTGATAAGATATAACTTAATGATATAAAGGTATGAATCTCAGAGATATATGATAGTGTATATTCTCAACCAAAAGAGACCTGACTTTCGGATAATATTTAAACTCAAATTTTTATCCCCTGAAGATAGCACTATAATATCACTTTAATACAAATCTTATATGTTTTCACTGAATTTTAATTAAAAATAATACTTCCATTCAAATAATATTTAGATCCTAAAGGATGATGGCATATAGCTTCCTTTATGCTACTAGCATGTCATAATTTTTCTTTTGTTAATAAACTATGTCATCAAAACAATTATACCTACATTCTGCTAAATCTCATGTAATTAAAGACATCTTATTAAAATGAGATTTGCTATGTAACTTTATTTTACTATCTAACAAGAGACTAAAAACTTTAGTTTTACGTTTTTAAAGTGTGCAAATGAATGAGAAATTACCTCTTCTTTTTATGCTACAAGAACAGTTTAATTCCTTGTCTTTTTCCATTCATTTTCTAATAGCATGTTCTTCTAAATCAAGTCATTGTAATTATTAAGCATCATTCTTTGACCCTAGGCAAATCGTGAAGTAAGTTTGACTTTGTTTCCCTTTAAGCTTTCCTTCTAGCCACTTGTTTCTTTCTTATGGCATCATTTTCCTCCTAGACCTATAGTCGCATTGGAGCAGCAACTCCTCGCCAGAGTTGAGGCACTTCATCTCTCATTGCTGATCCCGTCTTCACAGCATCATGCTGATGACCATTCATGGCTTAAAGGTAAGCATGCCTCAGTAGATCCAGATAAGTACTTTAATCTTCATATTAAATCAAACAGATACCTTAGGCAGCGGTAGGCACAATTTGCATGCATTTTAAAACTATATCACAAGATTTCAAAGAAATTTCAAGTTTGGAAGTGGGTTTCTTTGGGAGCTGCCCTCCAGAGCCAGGCTGTATGTATTCACTCTTCAGTCTCCTCCTCAACAGCGATGCCTTGCAGAAAAATTTGAGAAGTGCCAGAACATGACCTCTCTTAAGCACATTTATGTTTCAACTTGATTTGAATAACATGGCAAATGGCATTCTATGAAACCGTGAAAATAGAGATACTTTTGAAAGGGGTGGGGATCTTGTTTTCACATTGCCCCTCTGTAGATAATTACCTTCATTCATAGAGATTCTGGGGCATTGACGGCATATACATTTTGTTTAATACAGAGACTTGGCCATTGCCTTTAAGACGTACAAATATTAAAGGAAATTATGAAACGAAAGCAAAAATTTATTGGTGAAACAGTGTCTAGGATCAAGGGATAGTTGGTATAATTTTCCAATTTCCTATGACAATTATGGGAAAGATGTGCTTCAGAACTAGAATTTAAATAACATCTTCCCCCTTTACCATTTCCTATATCAAGTACATTAAAAAATGCACCTGGTTCTAAAGTTCACTTTTCTTTTAATTATGTTTAAAGACTAATATCTGAAATGTTAAACATTGTATCAGAAATAGAACAATAATTTGTAAACTTAAATTTTATTGCCCTCTAAGTTGTTTCCTTGTTAATACTAAGAGCTTTTTTGTCCCAAAACTTGGACTTGGAAATTAACACAAAAATGTATGGAAATGTAGGATAAAATATGCTCGGAGCTTTTCAAAATGTCTGCCAGTGGTTAACAATGAGAATCTCTGAGTTTGGGTTTTACTTTAGTCCTTTGTATTACAGTTAATATGAAAAGAAAAATAGAGGGCGGCAGGAAAGGTTCCTTGCTGGCAAATTGAGTTCCTTGGGGGAAAAAGCAAAAGAGAGAGACCAATTTAGTCAGGGGAAATTATAATACACCAATCACGGAGATTGATCCTGCGTGAGCAGAGGGCGCATGGAAATAATTTAAATGTTGTCCATAAAATTGCTGCTTTCAGGCTTAATGGCATTTTGCTTATCGGGATCGCTGCTTTCAGGGGCACTGTAGAGATTCTGTTGTTCCAGGAAAGAATAAGAAGTTTGGCATTCTTCCTTGGGATTAAAGTTGGAAAATGTAGAGGAAGCGGGAGGCCATTGGTACCACTTCTTGCTTCCTTGTCTACTGCTTCTCTAATAGTGAGAATTTCCCTCAGAAGCTCCTGTATTCAATGCTTAATTCAAATATTCCATATGGGTGAATTCTGGAGAATTTGGAAAAGGTATTTTATTTAGCGCCCCATCTCCACCTTTTATTCTTTTTGTTTAGCTGATTCAGTTTCCATCTGGGGTGTAGGAATTCACTGAGGTGGGCTGGCTTTATAAAACTAAAGAAAAGATCATAATTACCATTATGTGGGTTTTACATAGAAATACTCCCTCTATTTTGAAGTATGACTCTTTCTTGGAGTCACTTGAGACATGGTAAGACAGCACACGTGTAATCCTGCATATTTTCCTTCTTACATGTATGGAAGAAAAGTAAAACCATTGCAAAGTAGTGACATTTTCAAGAAAATTCTTCTTATGATCAGTGTCTTGCTTTCATTTAAGGTAGATTTTCTCCCAGTGTTGGTAGTTTGTTTTTGAGGGAAAAAGGTAATGATTTTTTGATGATGGCATTTAATAGAGGGATTATCTGATCTTCCAAGGTCATTTGGGACCTTTGGGCTATGGCAGGAATTTTTCAGTATTATGCTGCACTGATCCTGATGGTGAGGACTGTCAGAAAGCTGTGATTGATTGAAAGGATGGGAAACGTTCTTCTGAGCTGCTAGCAGAATAAGATGTTTATTTTCAGTTGATTTACTTTTTTTTTTTTACAAAAATGGTAAACTTTGTTATTTGTATAACTTGACTTACTTGCAAGCGCTTATAGAGATCATATATCTAGAGCACATGAACAAATCCTTTTCTTGAGTTTTGCATTTAGTGTTTGAATTCTGGTTTCCCCGCTTGTTATCTTTGTGACCTTGGAAAGCTGACATCACTAAACTTTAGTTTTCTCATCTGTAAAATATGAATAATAATACCACTTGCCTCATAGTGTTGTGTTATTTAAATTAGATAATCTATTATTGCAATGCCTAGCACAATAAACATGAGCTATTATTATTCAGGTTCATAATAATATCCTGGGTTTCTTTTCACCTTTTAGGAACAGAGTGAAAATTCATAATTGCTTATGGTGAAAAAGAGAGAGGAAGGTATTCTTCTATCATATAGATTGAGAAGCTTGGGCACAGGGGACTCCAGAATACAGATTACCAATTATGTGCCTTCTGTTTTTAATATTTTGTTCCCATCATGTACATTTCTCCAATCCCAACCTTGCCAAGATCTTCTCTCTTCCTATGTCTGTTTTCCAATCCTCCCTGTTACTTGCTGTTCCTTAAAAACCCAAGGATTTTCCTTCTCTGAGCCTTTGAACATGCTATTCTTTCTGGCGGGGATGCTCTTCCTCTCTAATCTCTCTAAAATTCATTGAATTTTAAGCTATTGTTCAAAGCTTCATGCTCTTACTTCCATATATTATTTTCTGATTCACTAATTGGGTATTCTTTACCCTCCTCTGAGCACTGTGGTACTCTGAACTTCTCTTAAACAGTTTTCCTAACTCTGTGATAGTAGTCATTTATGTACTTGGTTTTATATGCCCACCAAATTGCATATTCTGAGTGATGACATATATAGGAAGTGGTGGGCCATAGAAAAGGATCCCTCAGATAACCATTTAACTCCTCAGGGATTAAGCATCTTACAGCACTTGACTTCCTGTGTTCTATCACATCTTCCATAGCCATGAGTTCTGTACCTCCCCAAACCCTGACTTTCATGGCCTCTCTTAACAATAGAACTGACCTGAATTCCTCCTGGGGATAATCACTCACCTGGACAAAGATGGGAATGTACTATATGCAGCCTAGAAATCTATGAATCTCCAGCTGCATCCTGGTACCCACCCTGTCCTCCACCAAATGGCATCAGTGGCTGTGGGACATGTGTCCTCTTCCATGATGCCGACAGTAAATGGATACCACATTTACTTCCTGGGGTCCTGGATAAATAAGAAGAAAGCTAAGAGTGGAACATATTCTCTTGACGCTTAAGTCTTAGCAGACACTTAAGGTAGTCCTTGAGATCATATAATATGGTAGGCTTTATCCTATAGCTTAACTGGTACACAAAAAACTGCCTACCAGCAACCCAAGTGGGAAACCACATCTTTATCCTCACCCTACCTCTCCCCTTCACCAGTGGTGTTCAGTATACCTCCTTCTATCCACCCTATATCCTTGTCCACACCTGTGCCAGCTTTCTCTCTAAACTGAGTCATCTCCACACTCCATCCTTCTGACAAAGATGGAAATTCTCTAAGATCCAAACGTTATATGGAGCTGCCCCTGTGTAAAAACTGCCAACAGCTCCCACTTTATTATAGGATATGTCATATAACCTCCTGGCTAGATTGTGTTTTCCTATCATCGTCCTCCTAAGATCCTGTCTAAGATCTGGACATCCTAAGATTCCCTTTGTTTTACCACATAGACATACTCATGGCCCCGCCAACACAGTCTCTCTTTTCATGTATCTTAGCATTTTCATAGCTTGTTACCTGCCAAGAATGCCTTGCCCTGAATGTCACTCCCTTTTACTTAGTTGTTATTTATTCTTTTAGGCTGGGTTCAAATGAAACCTTCCCCCTCATATTTCTGTGTAGCCACAGCATTTGGTATTTATCCATTATGGTGTTTCTCACATTAAATTCTAGCTATTTGCATAATTAACTCTCTCTCACTTGACTGTGAGCTCTTCATTTTTATAATCCCACCTTCCCACATATTTCAACTATCCTTTCTCTGACACCTAGCAGTACCTGTTTTATAATAGGTACTCAGTTTAATAAGAAATAAATGAATAAATGAGAATGACCACAAGTTAAATAAAGTATTGAAATATTTCCAATGATCAGATTAGTTTTAGCATAGAAATACTCCAAATTCTGTTCATGTGAGCCCAGTTTGACTGGTTCATCTAATAACATTTGTTATAATAATCAGAATTCCTTGATGAGTAGGTGGACTCTCAGTGTAATAGGGAAGAACCTTTTGTATTCTGTAACAAGTTAATCACTAAAGGGATGTTGCCTATAAGCTTAACTTAGACATAATGGCCCATCTCTGGGAACCCTGCTTCCCAGGTAATGAGCATTAAGCTAAAATACCTTTGGCTCACAGGAAACATCCTGACCAGGCCCACCCGTGAATGACTGCAGGGAGGAAGAAATTAACACATACTCTCTGGAGGCTGATGGGAACCAGGAAGTGTTTGACTTTACTCCCTCCCCTTTTAGTATAAAAGGAGCCTGAATCCTAACTCAGGTAAGATGGTTCTTTGGGGCACGAGTCCACCAGCTTCTTGGTTTGCTGGCTTTCCGAATAAAGTCATTGTTCCCTTCCCCAACAGCTCGTCTCTCGATTATTGGCCTGTTGTGCGGCAAGCAGTACGAGCTTAGGCTCGGTAACATTAGTGTATTTTGGCGGGGGATGGAGGCAGAAACAACCAAAAGATCCCTGTTGTTTTACTGAAATAAACTGTCTAAATAAGAGCAGATGATTTCTTTCCTCTTTAAACTATGGGACCTGAAGTCCTCAAATTGAAAAACTTAGGTTATATCAACGATCATGTATAAAGCAAACATTTAAAAGTACAAAGTTCATAGATTAACAAAGCTGGTCCATTGACATTTACTAATGTTCTAGCTAGTGAACTAGACTTTGGAGTTGAATTATAATGCCCTCCTTTTTTTACCCAACCCCTTCAGTGTCTCTGCAGTGCTCAGTGATAATGTATGAGTTGTTAAGAAAATCCCCTGGGCCTCAGATGTTAGCCAGCTGCACAGCAGGAGGTGAGCCACAGGTGAATGAGCTAAGCATCATCTGCCGCTCCCCATCGCTCCCCATCTCTCACATTACTGCCTGAACTATCCCCTATAGGAATCCACATTACTGCCTGAACTATCCCCCCTCCCCCCGCCCCCAGAAAAATTGTCTTCCACGAGACCGGTCCCTGATGTCAAAAAGGTTGGGAACCACTGATACAGACGGTAGTGTCCTGCTTCTATTTTCAAGTGTTAATGGAAAAAACTTCAAAGACCTGGATCCTTTAGTTATAACAAAAAAACAATTAGAAAGTTCTTAGAGTTATTTGTGGTTTATCTGGTTTAACTGAAATTGAGTTGTATTCTTATCTTGATTTTTTTCTCTTTTTTGGTCAAGATTACCCATTCCAGACTAGAACTCCTTGATATCCAATTTTAGTGCCTCATGTTTCTTCTAACTGCAAAAAGGATTAAAAAAGATGCTGGTTGAGCGTTTTAAGATTTTTCTGAAGATAGTTTTCTGAATATCCAGTATTAGTTTTTCACTGTTCTGTCTTTGGGCAGAAATGAAGAGATATGAAGAAAACTGCTGAAGAAGAGTTAAATAATCAACTTTTTCCGAGCCAAACCGAGGGCCTCCCGGTTTGGGGGAGATCAAGTATCAGCAAAACATTTTCTAATTTGTGTCCTTTTAAAAGGGTTCTTTTCAGGACTCTATGAG
This sequence comes from Tursiops truncatus, assembly GCF_011762595.2. Lineage (NCBI taxonomy): Eukaryota > Metazoa > Chordata > Mammalia > Artiodactyla > Delphinidae > Tursiops > Tursiops truncatus. The sequence goes on along the minus strand of NC_047044.1, from coordinate 56,042,439 downwards.
GAATGTGAGGTTTGGCCTCCTTTTTCACATAGGAATTGCTGAAAGGAGCACTTTATGTCTTTTATGACTATATGTTTCAAGAAGAATTTTTAACTTTGTCACAGTGTACGACTAAAGTGGTATTTATTAGCATTTAGCCATGCGTAGGTGTGCACCTCCACAGCCAGACCCACTACTTCTCCTCTGTCCAGGTGCTCGTACAGTCTGTCTGCTTTATGCCTTGCATCTGACCAGCTGCCCGTTCTATGGATTTGCCATTTGAAATGCTTCTAAAACACACCCCTTCATCTTCCTACCTTTTATTCCTCATCCCATGAACTCACTGCTTCACTCCATTCTTCATGGAGCCCTCACTCATCTTGGCTCCCCTTCTCCAAAGCTCCCCTCTTTATTATATCAAATGTGCATTGTTTTACCTGGTTTCCAAAATGCTCTTCAATCTGCTCTTATCTTCTACACCCAATCTTATGTTTTTACTGCTCTTTCAACATACTCACAAGTTTCCTATTTCTCAGAGCAGGGAATTAGAGCATATGCTTCGGAATCAGACCTATTTATTAACCAATGTAGACTGCTGTTTTCAGACTTTCTGTTCCCAGCCTGGGAATCTGCATTTAAGTGGGTTCCTCAGGGGTGATTCTTATGTGTCTTAAACTGGAGAGTCTGCACACTTATCTCTGCTGTCCTCCCTGACCCAGTGTCTCTGTAACTTCTAGAAAACATGCCCCTTCTGCACAGGAGGCAGCCTCTGATACATGTTAACATGTGTTGCTTTCTGACTGTGTTTCTCCACCTAGAGTATGAGTTCCCCAGGACAGAGGTCACACTTATACTTCCTGGTGAGCTAGAAAGATCACCGGGTTAGGAGTTGGGCAAGCTGACTTCTGTCACAAGTTCTAACTGCGAGGAAAAACATGGGCTCCTACGGCCTCAGTTTGCTCGTAGGCAAGGGTGAGAACCAGTGGAGATGATGTCTAAATTCACCTATGTTTTAAAAGCCTACAGTGTCATTGTCATAGAAAGGTCAAGAGCTTCACTCTCACATCTGGGTTTAAATCTTAGCTTTGCCATTAGCCTTGTAATTTTAAGTGAAGGATAATTTCTCTGCGTCTGTTTCAGTGGGAGTAATAACATATACCTTTTGAGGTAGCTATGAAGATAACATAGGTAAAGTGCTTAACACGGTAGATCTTATATGAAGGTCTTGGCATGTTTCTATTAATCTGTGTTCTCCCTCACTTCTCATAATGCTGGATAAAGACACATTCTTTCTTGAACACTGTGCTCCAGCATAGCTTTCTATCAGGAGACAGTTTAGTTTAATGATAAAACATGAAATTGGTTGGGTTCAAACTTGGCTCCAGTACTTAATAGCTCAATTACCCTGTGCATGTTACTTTAACTTTTTTGAAATGGAGACGCTAATATTTTCTTTACTATAAAGTTGTTATGAGGCTTAAGTAAGATAACACATGTAAAGGCCCAACCAATGCCTAACCCAAAGTGAATGGTAGCTATTATTAATCCTTCTGCCTAGGGTTAGCCTGATCCAACTGAAAATGTATTGTCTGGGAGTCAAAGAGACCTAACTTAAGAGCTCTGGAAGAGATCCTGGGTGCATTACATCATCTGCCTGTACTTCAGTTTCCTGTTCTACAAAATGGTACTAATAATAACCCACTCCATGGGGCACCAAAAGGATTAGATAAGGTAACACATGGGAAAATACGCTCAAAAGGCAAGGAGCTATATCAGGAATTACTTATATTTGTTGTTATTATTTTCTTTGTACCCATCAAATGAAGGAATTAACCCAAATAATAGGCAATGTTTATTTAAAATTTACCAAGTTACAGGCATTTGATTCTCTAACTTAATCCTCTCAAAATCCACTGGAATAGATATTATTATTCCTCTTTTATAGCATGTGAAAATTGAGGTTCAGAGAAGCCAAGTAACGTGCTCAAGCACTCACACCCAGTAAGTTGCAGAACTGGAACTGGATACCAGGAAGGATGACACCAAAGAGCAAACATTTAACTGCTATCAAAAGACCTCGGGCTTCCCTGGTTGCGCAGTGGTTGAGAGTCCGCCTGCTGATGCAGGGGACGAGGGTTCGTGCCCCGGTCTGGGAGGATCCCATATGCCGCGGAGCGGCTGGGCCCGTGGGCCATGGCCGCTGAGCCTGCGCGTCCAGAGTCTGTGCTCCGCAACGGGAGAGGCCACAACAGTGAGAGGCCTGCGTACCGTAAAAAAAAAAAAAAAAAAAAGGACCTCTAAGAACCCTTCTGGCCAAGTGATCCTGTTCTCTTGGTTACGGCTTTTCCATGAAGAGACTGGATGTGATGTTGGAACAAGGTGGAGGCTCTCAAAGTGAGTGGGAAAACCCCTAGAGTTTAAAATCAGAAGTAGATAGCTGTTACATGCCTGAACGCTGCCTTCATAGGAGGCTCTGGATTCTTCATGGTGGGAGATGGAACCCACCTTGGTCCTGCAGCCTTTCCCTTCATCTTCATGGAATGAAGGAGGCTGAACTATGTAGTTTCCTCACAGAAAAGACTAGCTCCTGTCTCTCCTTAATTTTCTCTATATCTTAGATCACAACCACACTGTGAGGTATTATTACCTCCATTTTGTAGATGAGGAAACTGAGGTTCAGAATGGCCAAGGGCTCTGGTCTACAAAGGTAAAACTGTTGGGACTTGAATATACGTCTCTTGATACCAAGTCCAGTATTCTTTTCATTTACCCACTCTTCTAGACATGTTTTTATCTCTAAATCTAGATATGTTTTTCTCTCTAAATGATCTAACTTGAAAAAATGTGGTTTACATAAATATTGCAGAAATGTCTTCCATTGATATCGTGTCTTATATTACGTTCATACCTTATTTGTCCTCACAACAGCTCTTGAGTGAAACTTTCACAGTGAGGAAACTAAGGTCCAAATAGGCTAAATGACTTGCCAGAATTCACACAGCTAATCAGAAATATAACATATTATATTTCTTCATGTTTCGTATACTTTACTACACCACTCATAGTGACTTGGATGATAAGATACTTTAATCACCATTCATTTTATAGAAAAAGTAAGCAAATCAAAGAATATCAAGAACCCAAGTCACCAGAAAATCACACTTGAAGTTGTGTTTTTTTTCTTTTAAAGTAATTGGAGGAATTCTTTTAAAGCTCTGTTTTAAAATTTAAGAATAATGATGGGGGTTTCAGTTGATTCAAAAGACGTCAGTCCTTTTTCTTTTGAGAAATGAGAGAATTGTTCTCTTATAATACTCACAGGATAATCCAAAAGAGGCTTTCGGTTTTGATTGGGATCTTAGTTAAGCAAATGAGTAAAGACATCTGAAATTTATATTCTTTCACTAATTAACTAATTCTTTCATTCATTATTCAGTAACTGCATTGTGCCAAGTGCTATGCAACATTTGCTGTACTAATGATTACAAAAGAAAATGTGAGATACATTTATAAACAAACCAGAATCAAAAGTTGAGCTAAGTAGTTTGGCCTCCACGCATAGCGGATTAAACTTTATGTCATTCCTTTACTCTTCCCATGGAAATGACAATGTAGCTTAACATCACTCCAGCTTCATTCCATCTGAGCCAAGAGGGAAAAAAAGGGAGTTCAGTTTGTAGTTGAACTGTCTTTATATCTTCTATTTGGCAGGTTTTCTTTTCTTCCCTCCCAAAGTTGTTCTGTGTGTGTGTGTGTGTGTGTGTGTGTGTGTGACTAATTTCGGGTTTATTTTCATTAAAAAAAATCTGAATTTACCTATATAAGGATAAAGATTTAAATGAAATTGATGTTGTTGCTTTAGATATTTAGAATTTATTTTTTAAGAGCATTAGAATTTGATTTATTGAAGGAATGGAAAGGGGTATTTGACCCATACGTCATATGCCAATCCATACATCTGGAAAAAACATACCAGTACTAGTGAACACCAAGAGACCCTGACAGTGTATGTGATGGTGTTAAGATTGGCCCTATCAGAAGCCAGGATGGTGCCACCAGTCAGGTTCTGCTGGCTTTTGAAGCTCTGCTAGCCTCCTACTATCTCATCAACTCCTCTCCTGATCCTGCCTTTAGAAGCAGGCCACCATCCAGTGCCAGAACTAAGCAGGCCACCGTCCAATGCCAGAACTAAGTCCATCATTGCACAATTTAAATGAGAAACAAACAAAAAACCCTAAACAAGTCCTCACTTGTCTGATTTAGGGAAAAGCATCTCTGAGGTTCCCTATGCACAGGATTGGCTGGAGAGGCTATTCTCCATTTCCACTTCATGTCAGTCATTTTTGCTGCATGTTTGAATGTGGAATGTAGTAGAATTTTGGTTGGCCTGATGTGTTAACAATTTCTTCATACCTACATTGGGGTTTTCTGTAGGAAATTTCACCTGTGGAAATGGAATACTTCTTAGTTCTCGTGCAACATCGTCAATTCATGAGCCTTTGACTGCACGGTAATCGTGAAGACTCCTAATAACCCAAAGATGTTTCTTCACAGAGAATTAAGAGAAAAAACGTCCATGACTCCAGAATAACTTTCTTTTTTATGAGAGAATATTTCTTTTTTGACTATAACCTTACTTAAACTCTATTAACTCTAATTTAATTTAAGCTATTTAAATACATCAAATGCTATTAAACTCAAAGAGCACATTTTTTTTAAATGTATTTAGTTCCTGGGCATTTTTCCTCCATATCACACAGCCTTAATTACTATCCACTTATTGTTAAGTATATCATAAAATGAAATATACTGTATAAATTGCATTAATCTCTATAAAAGTAAACTTGAAGCAGAGCCATAAACTAACCAAAATCAGAGGTACAATAAAAAGGCAAAGTACATAAAACATCTTCTAACACTGGGACCTCCATAGATGGTGAACAGATTTTACTGCATTCTTCTATTATTTCTGTGCAAAAGAGAACGGGCATTTTCATCTATGGAGTATTATGTAATATTTCCATCTATTATGTGATTATTTTTTCTTTTCTCCATGCCCTATTTTAATGTCTTTTCCCCAGAGTAGAGCTTCTCTACATCTATAATAATTTTCATAGATTTGCCAAGGCATTTTTACTGAGAGGAATGAAATAAATTTCATTGTGAGGGAGTACATTTTCCTTTCATAATTACTCTTAAAATTATGGCACCCTGGCATATACTAGTAAGTAGGGAAAGAGGACCACTCAGTTATATCCTAATGAACATTTGCAATTATACAATTTTTAAGATCCGTAAGAACTTTAAAAAAATGCTTTCTATCAGGCATAATATTGCTTGAATTTTATTTTCAAGAGTGCTGTCCATTAAATCATTGAGTCAAAATTTGCATTATCATAGAACTATAGACGTCAACTTCAGAATATAGAATCACTGATGCTTGGCATTAGAAGCAGTTTTGGATGTCTTCATGCCCAATTCTTCTATGGCCGCACTAACATATGTTTTACTAAACTTTTTCTAATTTTCAGTACACAATTTTTTTTAAACATCATTATTGGAGTATAATTTCTTTACAGTAGTGTGTTACACCAGTCAGAATGGCCATCATCAAAAAATCTACAAACAGTAAGTGCTGGAGAGGGTGTGGAGAAAAGGGAACTCTCTTGCACTGTTCATGGGAATGTAAATTGATACAGCCACTATGGAGAACAGTATGGAGGTTCCTTAAAAAACTAAAAATAGAACTACCATATGACCCAGGAATCCCACTGGGCATATACCCTGAGAAAACCATAATTCAAGAAGAGTCATGTACCAAAATGTTCATTGCAGCTCTATTTACAAGCCAGGACATGGAAGCAACCTAAGTGTCCATCGACAGATGAATGGATAAGGAAGATGTGGTACATATATACAATGGAATATTACTCAGCCATAAAAAGAAACGAAATTGAGTTATTTGTAGTGAGGTGGATGGACCTAGAGACTGTCATACAGAGTGAAATAAGTCAGAAAGAGAAAAATAAATACCTTATGCTAACACATCTATATGGAATCTAAAAAAAAAAAAAAGGTTCTGAAGAACCTAGGGGTAGGACAGGAATAAAGATGCAGATGTAGAAAATAGACTTGAGGACATGGGGAGGGGGAAGGGTAAGCTGGGACAAAGTGAGAGAGTGGCATGGACATATATACACTACCAAATGTAAAATAGATAGCTAGTAGGAGGCAGCTGCATAGCACAGGGAAATCAGCTTCATGCTTTGTGACCACCTAGAGGGGTGGGATAGGGAGGGTGGGAGGGAGATGCAAGAGGGAGGAGATATGCGGGGGTATATGTATACATATAGCTGATTCACTCTGTAATACAGCAGAAACTAACACACCATTGTAAAGCAATTGTACTCCAATAAAGTTGTTAAAAAAAAAGAAAAAAAAAAACAATGGCAACAACTAGAGTTTGGTTTATTCAACTTTATATCAAAACACATGAACAGCATAGAAGCCTGAGTCATGTACAGAACATTGAAAACAGTTCAGTGCCCCTGCATGCTTGCTCTTTTGTTAAGGCAGAGAGTTTAAACAGAGAGAAGTATGAAGGGCTCTAATCAAGCTGTTGGCTCCCAAGCTCCACCGATGCGCCTCCACAAGGTCGTGGCTCCCTGTGATCCTATCTGTGTATCCTTTCTGTTTTTTGCATCTTTTTATTGTTGTTGTTTGTTTTTTAACATCTTTATTAGAGTATAATTGCTTTACAATGGTGTGTTAGTTTCTGCTTTATAACAAAGTGAATCAGCTATACATAAACATATATCCCCATATCTCCTCCCTCCTGCAACTCCCTCTCACCCTCCCTATCCCACCCCTCTAGGTGGTCACAAAGCACCGAGGTGATCTCCCTGTGCCATGTGGCTGCTTCCCACTAGCTATCTGTTTTACATTTGGTAGTGTATATATGTCAATGCCACTCTCTCACTTCTTCCCAGCTTACCCTTCCCCCTCCCTGTGTCCTCAAGTCCATTCTCTACATCTGCGTCTTTATTCCTGTCCTGCCCCTGGGTTCTTCATGACTTTTTATTTTATTTTTTTTAGATTCCATATATATGTTAGCATATGGTATTTGTTTTTCTCTTTCTGACTTACTTCACTCTGTATGACAGTCTCTAGGTCCATCCACCTCACAAATAACTCAATTTTGTTTCTTTTTATGACTGAGTAATATTCCATTGTATATATGTGCCACATCTTCTTTATCCATTCATCTGTCTATGGGCACTTAGGTTGTTCCCATGTCCTGGCTATTGTAAATAGAGCTGCAATGAACATTGTGGTACATGACTCTTTTTGAATTATGGTTTTCTCTGGGTTTATGCCCAGTAGTGGGATTGCTGGATCATATGGTAGTTCTATTTTTAGTTTTTTAAGGAACCTCCATACTGTTCTCCACAGTGGCTGTATCAATTTATATTCCCACCAACAGTGCAAGAGGGTTCCCTTTTCTCCACACCCTTTCCAGCATTTATTGTTTGTAGATTTTTTGATGATGGCCATTCCGACTGGTGTGAGGTGATACCTCATTGTAGTTTTGTTTTGCATTTCTCTAATAATTAGTGATGTCGAGCGTTCTTTCATGTGTTTGTTGGCAATCTGTATATCTTCTTTGGAGAAATGTCTATTTAGGTCTTCTGCCCATTTTTGGATTGGGTTGTTTGTTTTTTTGATACTGAGCTGCATGAGCTGCTTGTAAATTTTGGAGATTAATCATTTGTCAGTTGCTTCATTTGCAAATATTTTCTCCTATCCTGAGGGTTGTCTTTTCGTCTTGTTTATGGTTTCCTTTGCTGTACAAAAGCTTCTAAGTTTCATTAGGTCCCATTTGTTTATTTTTGTTTTTATTTCCATTTTTCTAGGGGGTGGGTCAAAAAGGATCTTGCTGTGATTTATGTCATAGAGTGTTCTGCCTGTGTTTTCCTCTAAGAATTTGATAGTGTCTGGCCTTACATTTAGGTCTTTAATCCATTTTGAGTTTATTTTTGTGTATGGTGTTAGGGAGTGTTCTAATTTCATTCTTTTACATGAAAGCATCTTTAGCATTTGCCTTATGTATTGAGGTACTCCTATGTTGGGTGTGTAAATACTTACAATTGTTATATTTCCATTTGGATTGATCCCTTGATGATTATGTAGTGTCCTTCTTTGTCTCTTGTAATAGTCTTTATTTTAAAGTTTATTTTGTCCGATATGAGAATTGCTACTCCAGCTTTCTTTTGATTTCCATTTGCATGGAATATCTTTTTCCTTCCCCTCACTTTCAGTCTTATGTGTCCCTAGATCTGAAGTGGGTCTCTTGTAGACAACATATATACAGATCTTGTTTTTGTATCCATTCTGCCAGTCTATGTCTTTTGGTTGGAGCACTTAATCCATTTACATTTAAGGTAATTATCGATATGTATGTTCCTATTACCATTTTCTAAATTGTTTTGGGTTTGTTATTGTAGGTCCTTTCCTTTTCTTGTGTTTCCTGCCTAGAGAAGTTCCTTTAGCATGTGTTGTAATGCTAGTTTGGTGGTGCTGAATTCTCTTATTGAGAGAATTGCTGAATTGCTTCTTTGTAAAGGTTTTAATTTCTCTGTTGAATCGGAATAATATCTTTCCTGGGTAGAGTAATCTTTGTTGTAGGTTTTTCCCTTTCATCACTCTAAATATGTCCTGCCACTCCCTTCTGGCTTGCAGAGTTTCTGCTGAAAGATCAGCTGTTAACCTTATGGGGATTCCCTCTATGTTATTTGTTTCTTTTCCCTTGCTGCTTTTAATATTTTTTCTTTAATTTTTGATAGTTTGATTAATTTGTGTCTTGGCATGTCTCTCCCTGGATTTATCCTGTATGGGGCTCTCTGAGCTTCCTGGACTTGATTGTTTCCTTTCCCATATTAGGGAAGTTTTCAACTATAATGTCTTCAAATATTTTCTCAGCCCCTTTCTTTTTCTCTTCTTCTTCTGGGACCCCTATAATTCGAATGTTGGTTTTTTGTTTTTTTTTACCATGAAAAAATATTTAATGATTAAAAACATATATAGATTGGAAGAATATTCGACTAGGAGGAGGAATCATAAAGAGAAGTTGAAAAAATTAAAGGACAGCTTTAAACACACCAACTGAAACAGCATTTATAATTGGCCAAATTATTCCTTTGGCATTCTTTTAGCCAAATAAAAATAAAACTTACAGATGGATAATTGAGGTTCACTAACATTAGGTAGGATCAAAGTTCAAGGTAAAAATTAACTCTATATTTGGTTGCAGAGAAATGTGAAATTTACCTACGGCAATTTTCTACTGATGCCAAATTAAAAAGCATGGGTCGACATCTTTATAACAAACGGTTTGACAGATATTTTCTTGGCTTTAAAATGTTTTTTTATATATGCATAGAAATGTAATGAGGATAAGAATAGTCTTCTGTATTATCTGAACAGTTCATAAGGCCTTTGTCACTGTTAGTCACCTCAGATGTGAATATCTGCAGGGCCGTTAAATTAAAGCTGGCCAGAAAAGTTTACAAACTGCTACTGTTTCCAACTGATGAGATCCTCAGTTTTCTGGATTTTCTGGATGAGGATTATTTTCAGTTCTTTTTTCTGGCGATATATACAGGAAGTTACAGCAGATATATAAAGGGAAGATCAGAAGCCTGCTGTCCAAGTTCATCACTACTTGTTCTTGGTCCTTTTCAAGTGTAAGTATTTGATAGCCAGTTGTTCTACTCCGTATTAGTTTTCCACTACTATCAAAAGAAGCCAAACGTAATCTAAATGTTATGCTCCTTCAACGTTGTAAACTGACAGATCCACTACATGGCTGATTCAGTGTCTTGCGTTTGAAAATGATGTATCGATTGGTGTAAGTTACAAGCAGGTCAAAGCCGAAGTTAAAACATGTCCACCGCCAGCAGTATTCACCATCTTTGGCAAGCTTTCTACCACACCTCATGCTATTTCCCTCTAGCTCTTCTTTATTGATTTCTTGAGGCCCCACCTCACTGTCTTGTTCTGCCCAGAGCATAGCAAGCCACTGCTGTTTATACACAGAAGATAGCCATTCTGAAGGTACTGGAGAATCTTGTTCGATAATTCTCGTGGAGGCCAAATCACTGATAATATACTGTAACCTTAAATGTCTGAATACTGACACAAATGGTTTTCCTTGCTCAGTTTCAAGGAAGGTCATACCTTCAAAATCTTTTCTCCTCTTAGAAAACCAGACATCTGTTTCAGTCAAAAGCTGTTTTAAAGATCCATTCCAGGGCTTCCCTGGTGGCGCAGTGGTTGGGAGTCTGCCTGCAGATGCAGAGGACGCGGGTTCGTGCCCCGGTCCGGGAGGATCCCACATGCCGCGGAGCGGCTGGGCCCGTGAGCCATGGCCGCTGAGCCTGCGCGTCTGGAGCCTGTGCTTCGTAGCGGGAGGGGCCACAGCGGTGAGAGGCCCGCGTACCGCAAAAAAAAAAAAAAAAAAAAAAAAAAAAGATCCATTCCAAGAAGGCACAAGTTGAAGGAACATCCACTTTTTAAGGGCTGTGTATACATCCATCTCCACTTGCATCACAAATAAGTTAGATGAACCAATGAGTTGTTTCATGACATTTATACTGAGTTCTTTAAAAAGTTCAACATTCTGGTGAGTCATCGGATTGTTTAGAAGCCATTCAAGGCACTTTTTCTTTACAGAGTCCAGTCCATAGGTCCCTGCTGATGTGTAATAGCCACATACGGTTTTCACATTAACTGTTTCCTTCATCGTCTCACCACACTGCTGTATTAAACCATCCAACTGTAGCATACAAGCTGCTGCCAAAATGGCAATAACTGGACTGGGCTTTATTAAGACATCATCTGGATACAGTGACCCAAATGCCACCTGCAGTGCTTCTATATCAATATTCTGGTCTGGAATCTCCAGTTCAATAATATTCATGCTGGACTCCTTCCATGAACCACCAAACATACTAGAAAAGTAGCCAGATTGACATAAATATATTTTGTGTAAGCTCCATTCCTCTCCTAGAGCACAAATCTTAATGCCACTGTTTTCACCATTTAAAAATAATGTTTGATAAATATATTTGGACGTACTCTTCAATTTTTTCCTTCGAGGGGTGTTGAGGAGTCGCTGCTGCCCGTCCCCTTCCTGCTCATCCTCGTCTGTCTCAGAATCGGGGTGACAGTAGCAGAAGGCCCCTCTGCTCCGCTTGCGCTTACGGCTGCCCGGACGGTAACAGAAGCCGTGGGCGGCTGCGTCGCCACCACTCTCCGGCCTCCAGGCCGAGCCCCCCGCCCCAGAACCGGGCTCCTGCTGGGCTCGGGCTCACCCCGGGTGGCACAGCACTCGGCTGCTCAACGAGCCCATGGGTCACGGCTCGCCGAGACTTCAGGGAGCGCACCTCAGGGAGCCCAGCGAAAACGGTCTCCCGCCATGGCCCGGCCACCACTGCCGGCCTCCACGTAGCCTGTGTGCCTACACCGCCACCTTCTCATGGGCAACCCCGACTGTTGCATTGGACACTACCGCCTCCATCCTCCGCCATGCCTGCTGCCTCTGGCCGCGCAGCGCGCGCGGACCTCAGGACCTTGTCCCCACTGTTGGTGTGTTTAATGTTGTCCCAGAGGTCTCTGAGACTGTCCTCAATTCTTTCCATTCTTTTTTCTTTATTCTGCTCTGCAGTAGTTATTTCCACTATTTTATCTTCCAGGTCACTTATCCGTTCTTCTGCCTCAGTTATTCTGCTATTCATTCCTTCTAGAGAATTTTTAATTTCATTTATCGTGTTCATCATTGTTTGTTTGCTCTTTAGTTCTTCTAGGCCCTTGTTAAACGTTTCATGTATTTTCTCCGTTCTGTTTCCAAGATTTTGGATCATCTTTCCTATCATTACTCTGAATTCTTTTTCAGGTAGACTGCCTATTTCCTCTTCATTTGTTTGGTCTGGTACGTTTTTACCTTGCTCCTTCATCTGCTGTGCATTTCTCTATCTTCTCATTTTGCTTAACTTATTGTGTTTGGGGTCTCCTTTTTGCAGGCTGCAGGGGTAGTTCCCATTGTTTTTGGCATCTGCCCCAGTGGCTAAGGTTGGTTCAGTGGGTTGTGTAGGCTTCCTGGTGGAGGGGACTGGTGCCTGTGTTCTGGTGGATGAGGCTGGATCTTGTCTTTCTGGTGGGTAGGACTGTGTCCGGTGGTGTGTTTTGGGGTGTCTGTGACCTTATTATGATTTTAGGCAGCTTCTCAGCTAAGGGTGGGGTAGTGTTCCTGTCTTGCTAGTTGTTTGGCATAGGGTGTCCAGCACTGTAGCTTGCTGGTTGTTGAGTGGAGCTGGGTCTTAGCATTGAGATGGAGGTCTCTGGGCGCACTTTCACCGTTTGATATTACGTGGAGCTCGGAGGTCTCTGGTGGACCAATGTCCCGAAGGCGGCTCCCCCTCCTCAGAGACACAGGGCTGACACGCGGCTGGACCACCAAGCCCCTGTCAGCCACATTGCTCAAAAGAAAAAGGAGAAAAAAAGAAAGAAAGGAAGGAAAAAAACAATAAAGTTATTAAAATAAAAACTAGAGGGCTTCCCTCGTGGTGCAGTGGTTGAGAGTCTGCCTGCCGATGCAGGGGACACAGGTTCATGCCCCGGTCCAGGAAGATCCCACATGCCACGGAACAGCTAGGCCCATGAACCATGGCCGCTGAGCCTGTGCGTCTGGAGCCTGTGCTCTGCAACAGGAGAGGCCACAACAGTGAGAGGCCCGCGTACCGCAAAAAAAAAAAAAACTAGAAAAAATTATTAAAATTAAAAAAAATTAAAAAGTAATAAAAAAAGAAAATAAAAAAGAAAGAAGAGAGCAGCCAAACCAAAAAACAAATCCACCAATGATAGTAAGCACTAAAAACTATACAAACAACAGACAGACAGAACCCTAGGACAAATGGTAAAAGCAAAGCTATACAGACAAAATCACACAAAGAAACATACACATACACACTCACAAAAAGAGAAAAAGGAAAAAAAAAATCTTTTGGGAAGTCTGAGGTCTTTTGCCAGTGTTTAGTAGGTGTTCTGTAGGAGTTGTTCCACATGTAGATGTATTTTTGATGTATTTGTGGGGAGGAAGTTGATCTCCACATCTTTCTTCTCCACCATCTTGAAGATCTCCCCAGTACACAATTGTTTATGAGACATTGCTTAAATACCACGAAGGATGTAATGTGTATCATCAGAGAGGGAAGCCTCTTCCAAGGCTGAATGATGCTAATAGGAGACAGCTCTTGAACACCTAATATGTGCAAGACACTCTTCTAGATATTACACGAGGTATAAATTTGAGTCAGACTTTACGTTTGTACATAAAGTACTGACCCTCAAGTTGAGGGTATAATATGTTTTCGTGAAAAAATGACACTGTAATAGCTGAACTGTGTTCACTTGCCCATGTAGATTTTAGATGCTCTTACCTCCAATAGAGAGTTGAGGCAGATATCTGCTTACCAGGGCCTCTGCTTTGAACATTGTCTCTCCAGGGTCCCCTAAGTTGCATCTCCTTAAGTTTGTACCTGAACTTTCCCTTCCTGCCCAACAACTTTTAATTGATAACACATTTGCATAAATATCTGGGAATTTGATTGGCACTTCCTAGAGGCTCTTTGCCTGATTACATTTTCAGTTCCTGTCTCTCAAGTCATGGGCAAGTAATCCCCACCCTCACATCCACTGTAAGATTCCAGAACACTTGGCTACACACAGGTGCTGGCCCAGGCTCAGTGCCCCAGCCCTGCAGAAGCCAGTGGAGCCAGCTATGTGTGTCATGGAGAATAGCTGGTCACAAAGACCTGGAGAAGTGGAAAATTCTCCTTTGAAAGGGTCTATCAGGAATTGGAAAGTGAATGCAGGAGCTACCACCCTTTTCAAATATGGAGTCACTTTTAACATCTAAAACTCTCATGGCCAGTCATCTGATCCAGTTAACACTGTTAGTCTCTACTGATAAAGTAAATAATAATAATTGCTGCATTCAGAATACTTTAAGTTTATTTCTTATTGTATTAATTCTAATATTTCAAAAAATAATGGCACTTATGCATGTGAGACATATCATTTACTCAACTGTCAGCAGTGCTTGGTGTATATGTAACTTTATGATATCCTGGCAATAATTCCATGGGTGCTCAGGGATACATGTTTCATAGACTTTGAACCATATAATGATAAAAATATAATTAGAGAATCATACTGTGCAAAGCAGATTACACCCATTATCTCTTTTAGTCCTCAAAACCTCTCTATGGGATCTGCACTGTCAAACTCTATTTTATGGATGGGGAAACCAAGGCTTCCAAGAGAATGAGTAACTGGCCCCGGACATAGAGCTAGAAGTGACAAAGCTGAGGTTTGACCCAGGCCTGTCTGCCCTGAGAGCCTGACTCTATGACTTTACCATCAGACACCAGGAAAGGGGTAAGAGAGTCTGAGGTGGTTGAGTGCAAGAACTGTACCCAGAATTGCCACCATGCCCAGCCCTGCCACCTCTGTTGTTGATATATCAGCCTTTCTCTGGAGCTAACTGGAGCCTGACAGTGAAGTTAAGACACACACAACAAAGGGATTTTGTTTCAGTTTCCTAGAGCAGCCACTGAGTTAATGTTAAAATTTGATTTTGAGTTGATTTCACTCATCCATGCGATTTTGTTTTCTTAGTGCTTTCCAGGTGCATTTCTGCAGCATGATAAACCACCTTGGTCGACTGAACACATTTCTTGGTTTTACATCCTAACAAAAGCAAAGTAATTGTATAATTTTTCATCTGGATCCTCCAAATGAGCACAAGGGCAATCAGAAATTTCAATTATGATAAAATATAGGAAGTGTCAAGGATAATAAAGAGAAGAAGCAAATAAAATACTAAAGGAGTTAAGAGGAAAGAGGCATTATTTTGACCTTCTTAGGTTGGAGAAGGCTTTGTGTAAAAATAAGTTGGCATTTTTCCTGGATGTTGAGGAATAGTGAAGCTTTGGCAACTTGAAGTTGATGAGGGGATGGGCCTCTAGGTAGGAGGATCATTCCTCTATCATCTAAATCAGGGCGTATTAGAGACTAAAAATGGGGCACTTTTAATAATTGTAATAATAATTGTACCTAAGCAACAGAACAAACTGGGACTGTCCCGGGCAAACCGCATGTGTGGTCACCCAAAGTACAGGGGAAAGGGTAGAAGACCTCTCTGTCTTTGATTGGAGCAAGAGAGGGGAGTAGTAAAAAATCAAATTAGAAAAGTGCATTGGGACTACATTGCAAAGAACCTTGAGTGCCAGGTGATATTTTATAGACAGTCTAGTCATGGAAAGTTTGTGAATAGGTGAATACATGATATAAATGAAACTGTCTTTCAGAAAGATTAATTTGACAGTAGAGAGGAAGATGAATGACAGAGGGCAGACATGGGAATATTTACTTGATATGTCCATGATTTCTTCTCTATCTCCAAGTCTTCTTAGAGAATTTGCCTTGTCACAGTTTAAGTAAGGATAGCCCCATGTCCCATGGATCCTTGTTTTTCTTGATTACATTTGATAGAACCAGGGGTAAACATATGACTTTCGCTGGTTCAGTGAGATATTGTCCTCTTAGAAATTTGAAATCAAGACCAGAAACCAACTTTTTAAACTATAGGAATTCATCCTTTTGGGATACCTGAGGTGGGCCCTGAGTAAGAAATGAGTTTAGCAGAGAACTGGTGTGCTGTGTGCAGAGAGAGAGCAATACTGCAACAGTGCAAAGTGGAGCAGATATGAAAGGCCATGTGCACGTGTGAGAGAGAGGCAGAGAGACAGAGAGAAATGGAGACAGACAGACAGAGAGGAAGACTGAGAGAAGGAGAGGAGAGGAGAGGAGAAGGGAAGGAAGGGGAGAGAGAGATAATGACTGATGGCTTTGAGGTCCTGTGATACCTGCTGTACCTCATGCTCCATGATATTCCTCTGTGTTATTGTCATTAACTAAGTTGATCCTAGAACAATGTGGGAGTTAGGGGCACCGACCCTCCAAGGAGTTGAAAATCCACATAATCCACTTGTAATTTATAGTCAGCCCTTCGTATATACTGTTCCTCCATAGAAGCAGTTCCTCCTTATCTGTGGTTCTGCATCCTCAGATTCAACCAAGCTTGGATCGTGTAGCACTGTAATATGTACTACTGAAAAACAATGCGCTAATCTGTAAAAATACTGAATCACTGTGTGGTACACTTTAAACTAATGTAACATTATTATAAATCAGCTATACTTCAACAACAAAAATCCACGTATAAGTGGACTTATGCAGTTCAAACACATGTTGTTCAAGGGTCAATTGTACTTTCACCTTAATCTAATTTGATTAGGTTTATTTTCTTGAAAACAAATGTGTTCTGACTAAGGTAAAGAAGGAAATGTTCTCCAGTAAGACCCACCTATTGATTCTGGATCTGCTTTTTTGAACAACACAAACAAGTCTCCTTCTCATAATAGCCCTTCAAATATTTCAAGACAGGCATTGTTTTTTTATACAGTTTCCTATTCTTGAGGCTAAATATTTCTCTCTTCAGCAAGAGCTGTTCTGTCATCTATTTCTTGTTAAAGATGGTACTCAAAATTGAGTGCCTTCTTTTCACAATCTTCTTTTCTCCTGTGTTTTTTTTCAAGGCAGGAAAATTAAAGCACTCACTGTCCCTGACTCTCTTCCAGTTATGAGGAGATGGAGAGGACCTGAAGAATATTCTTAGCTAATGATATGTAAGTAGAAGTCTTATTACCAAACCAAAGTTGGGTCCACTCACCTGGGTGCAGTAAAGCCAATCTACTGACATTGGCTAGTGTTGAAGGAAAGTGCAGCATTTATTGCAGGGCACCAAGCAAGGAGTCCAGGCAGCTAATGCTCAAAAGGCCTGAATTCCTCAATGGCTTTCAGGGAAAGGATTTTGATACAGGGTGAGGGAGGGGGTTTGTAGGGTGTGTGATCAGCTCCTAGGCATTCTTCTGCTTGGTTGGTGGTGAGGTAACAGGGAACAGGGTGGTGTTTCAGAAGTCAACATCATCGACCTTCTAGCTCCAACTGGTTTGGTGTCTACTTGCTTTTGGTCAGCATGCAGTTAACTTCCACCTTGTGAGGCTTTCAGTATCTGAAGAACAGCTCAAGGATATGGCTCAGAATATTATCTATAGCCCTTGAGGAGGAACTAAAGTTCCTTGACTTTGTTTAATGGCTAAGCTATTATTATTTTGTCTTGCTTGACTGTTTTCCTTTGTTTTTGCATTTTCTCACTTCTCTGATTAAATTTGTTCTTTGTAACTCGGGGAAGCCCTAGGAGGCTAAAATTTTTCTACAAAAAAGAGGGAAAAGGAGGTCATGGGTGGGGGGGTGGTCCTTTCCTGGGAAGGCCCCATAGAGTCCTGCTCAGTTACAGTCTCTAGGAAGAACATTTTTTCCTGAACGAAAAGGCGAACGTCTTCTAGGGAGAGAACGCTTTATCCTTCTCTTGTCTAGGATGAGGAGAAGATACCTGGAAGTGTAGCATCCCTCATATGACTTTGAGGAGGTAGCAAGGATGCTGATGTTGGAGAATAAAAAAGACCTGGTTCCTAGTTACTATCTCTGAGCTGGCATATCCTCCATGGGCTGCCATTACAATACTGCTTGTTGCATGAGACAATAAGAGCCGTTTTGTATAAAGCCATGTAGCACATTTTTCTGTAACTAGCATACAAATAATAACTAATAAACTTTCTTAGGCTTGGACATGATACTTCTGTAAATATGATATAAGATTATACTGGCTTTTAAATCCTCCATATCATATAAACACTGTAATTCATTCACTTTAGTGAAATTTCTTCTAATTGTCAAATTTGTCTTCTGTGATAAATATTCATAATTCCTAGCTATAAAGCACAGAAAGAATTTAAATCCATTTTCTTAATCCCGTCTGTTCTGTATACCTGCTTTCCTTTTCTCTTCTATAAGAAAAAAGAGAAATCAACATCTAATAAATTGATAGAAAAATATGGCAGAAGACTTGCAAATTTCTAGGGTTAGTTTATGGAGAAGGATACAGAGAAGAGTAAACCACAATTTGAAGACAGGTTTCTTCTAGTAGGAAGAATAAAGCATAGTCTCAAATTAGTAAACATAAAGCAGAATGAGTGAAGTAATTGGATAATTTTAATGTCTATAACTTTTTGCTGCTCTGCAACTCTTGTCCCACAATAACATGGAGCAACTCCAGTAGAGCAGAAATGATTGTGTGTGTTCAGTCTGTAGAGCACTTGAGATGGAGCCCCTCCCACCCCTGGTCCCCTGCAGCCTGCAGCCCATGTGTGTCATGGGGAGATGCAGAAATGCCCAGGCCCAGAAGGGGAAGCAAGGAGACCTAATGTCAGGGCAGGACAAGGTCAAATGGGCAGTGTTGGGTCGGGAGCCATGGTGGGCCCTCTGGGCATCAGTAGCAGATGCATACGGGCCAGGGGAGTACCAGGAGATGCAGCAGGCAAAGAGGAATTCATCCAATGGTCAAGTGAGGTGACATGGCTCAGTGAGACCAGTGAGGAGCTGAGGACTGCGCAGGTGACAGGGACCTCTCACCCCTGCCACCATGATGTTTTCTAGGAATCTCTTGTTGCTCAGAAGCTACTGGGAGAGAAAGACTAAGATATAGAGGTGTGAGATAACTGTGAAAACATGTACCCCAAATACACCTAGCTAAACTGCAAGAGAATAAGCTTTAAACAAAAATTGACTCTGTTACCCAGATAAGGTATTTTTTTCCATCGCTATTCAAAGACAATAGAGGCTTGTGATTGAATAACATTTCTTTACATCTGACGTATAGTGTGTGAACTTTAAAGTCACTTCAATTACAGCATACTTGATTTAAGAAAGTGGTATGTACAAAGTCATAGGAGAGTTCAAATGAGGATCTCACTCGTAGCCCACGGATTAAAGGGTGACATTCGAACAAAACCATGTGGAATGTGCATGGTTTTTAATGGGAGAGAAGAAGAAGAGTAAAGATGGGTATTTTAGAGTCAGGACACTGGGGCAGAGGAACACGACCTGCATGGGAAAAACATGTTTTCTACTAGCTGGAGCACATTCATCGACTGAAGCATAACATTTCAGAAGTGGAAAGGATTTTAGACATGAATACGTTTTTAATCTGATCTTCTCATTTACAAGTGAGGCGACTGAGGCACGGGGTGGTAAAGGGCTCTGTCACTCTCGCATCAGCGTTGGGGGCCAGTCTTGAAACCTGGTCCCCCAGGCGCAGGTGAGGGCTCTGTTCTCTACGACACCCTGCCCAGGTTGCCAAGGACCCTAATGTGGGCTATTTCATTGGCTATAGAAATTCACAGACTGTTTTTGAGGAGAGAATTTTTAAGAAAAGTAATGCAGCTATAGGGTATTAAGATAGATTAAATGGATGGAATAGGATGGATAGATCTGGGGAAGAAGAAAACGGACCTGGAAAGGATTATTGCATTTGTTCGGGGATGAGGTAACAGAGCCAGGGTGTAACGCTGTAATAATTATAATCTGGGGATTGTAACTATCATTGCTCATTAGGTAATTTCCTAAGGGTCTCTGGTTTCCTAGTGCCTAGAATAGTGCCTAGGGACTCCTGAATGAACTATTGAATGAATAAGTCAACAAACGAAAGTTAGTGACTATAGAAATGCAGAAGGAGATTTCCATGAAAGAAATATTTTTTTGAGTCTCAAGACATAAACTGGAGGATTTTGGAGGAGAAATGTTGAGTTGATTTGGACCTATGGAATTTGATGTGGAGAAGTGACCTGCACAGGGATTTTGCAATCAGGCAATTAGAAAGTGAGCCTGGAGCTCTGAGAAGGGTTAGGGCTGCAGATGTACAGTTCTGGGGAAACAATCAGAAATATGGTGCCAGTGATTTCAAGGCTGTACTCAGGGCTCTTTACAGAATAAGCAGAATGAAAACTGGTCCCGTTCTCCTCTCACCAAAGTAGACTGTGCCCTCCAGTGAAAAGTGAAAAATTAGAACTTTCCCTCATATATGCTAATCAATCTCTGGTGTGTGTGTGTTTAGTACTATTGTAGCATACATATGAAAGCTGACTGGTCTTTGAATTCAGCAGTCACAGTCAGCTAAATTCTGAGCCTGAATAATGCACGGGCGGGGTGCTGTTTACAGGGAGCAAGTGATTTATTTTATTGCTTACATTTCAAATCCTTTCCCAAGAAGTCGTTATTTGAAAAATTATTGCAAAAATACGACCGGAGAAAAAAATGAAACCCATGTCGGTCAGCTGATGTGAATTATTAAGTGTATCTGTTTTTCTAGAATACTTTTACTATTAGAAAATTGGTGTCTCCCATTCCATACTAAATAAGTGTTGAACAAAGATTTTAAATTATTAGTTTGAAGTTGTGCCAGGATTGCAGCCTGTGTGTCTCAGTCCTGTTCTTGATGGGGGAGAAAAGGAAGGAAGGAAGGAAGGAGAAAAGGAGTGAAATTGAATAGTAGAGTAGTAGCGCAAGAAGAAGGGCTCAGGGAGAGGGTTGTTTTATATGTTTTTTTAAAGACAGGAGTCCTCACACCAGCAACCATATTACAGCCATTGTCACATCCCGGACATTCATTGTATAGAATTAATAGTAACAGTGAATGGACATGTTTTTGACTTCATAGCCCCCAGCCTGTGGATAAGCTGAGAGCCTTCACAGATCCTCCTTTGAGAATCACCACTCCGATGGCATCCATGCTGACCCTGATGTCAAGGGACTCACATTCTTGTTACGGCTCTGTCTGTGGCTAACCATATGTCCCGGGGAAAGTCATTTAGCGTCTGCTTTGGTTTCCTGTCTGAATACCTGACCCTTCCTGCTTTACGGGGTTGTTGCAAAATGAATTAGAGAAGGTATGAGAGAATGCTTTGTATTCTCATAAGAAAGGTCCTCTGTGATTCTAAAGGGTTATTATTAATTCACCCAGAATAAAGACTACAAACTAAGCTGAACGATAAATAGATCTGATGAAAGTGCTCACAGTTTCCTGCTCTGTATAACACAAATCTCGGCTTTGGCTGCTATTAGCACCAAACGATCCCAGCTACTTGTTCCAAAAGTTTAATCCGTAATTGTATGTGATTGTGCATTTGGTAATATTTAAGAGAACGTGCCTAAAGAAGAAAATAATGTTACCTGGGTACACATGGATCCAAGGATAGGATTTTTATAATTAGGAACAGTATTTGACACATCACCACCACCGCAAGCACCCAAATAATTGTTTAAACAATGGCACAGCAACCAAGTGCCTCTCGAGGCTGGATTGTTGACTTTAAAGATGAATCCCATAAATAGCCGGCCAGAATTTTAGCCTACACGGGGCTGAAGTACCTTGTGGCAAATCTTTAATTTGTGGCTAATGACTGAATCTATCTCATGTCATTTTTAAATCAGGAAATCTGAGAAAATAAGTATATGAGAGGTTGAAGATCCAAAAGTAAAAGCTATGCAACTTTTAAGCCCTCAGCACTGCAATTTGTATTTAACAGTGATTAAGTACTGGGATCATATAAGGGGCTGTCATTTCATCAGGAGACATGTTCATTTTTAACTGAACAAAGCAGATTTAATGCTTTCCTAAGAAAGGACGAAGGTATTGAACTGTTAGAAAGCCACAAATAATCCTAGTTGACTTATGGTGGGCTAAATAGAAACTAATTTTTGTAGGAGTCAATAAAAATAATCTTTACTAAAAAAAAACCAGTAATAATCTTTACTGGATAGTTTCTATAATATCCCTAAGTCTCTAAGTTTGTGATTTATAGATCAGCTATCCAAAGAATGTAAACAAGAACATTTTCTCCCTACGTCTACTCCATCAAGAAGTTAAGATGAAAATAACATTAATCTGACTCCTGTCTTCTGGTTTAACCTCATCTCATGCCGCTGCTCTATAGAAGCCCAGCCATCAGGCCGATGGCAACAAGGTCTCAGAAGCAGCCATGTCTCTGCTTGGGGGGTTGCCTCTCCTTGGAATGTTCTTTTCTTCCTGCATCTGATTAACTCCTGCTCATTCTTAGAAAATCAAATCACTATCCTTCCTTCCGTTAATCCCTCCACAAACCCGTCTCTGCTGCACCACAGTTGAGGCCCCATCCTCACCCTCTCTGTTCTCAGAGCTTTATGCATTTGCCTTTTATATTACCCTGCTTTGACTTTTTTTTTTTTTTTTTTTTGCGGTACGCGGGCCTCTCACTGCTGCGGCCCCTCCCGTTGCGGAGCACAGGCTCCGGAAGCGCAGGCTCAGCGGCCATGGCTCACGGGCCCAGCCGCTCCGCGGCATGTGGGATCTTCCCGGACCGGGGCACGAACCCGTGTCCCCTGCATCGGCAGGCGGACTCTCAACCACTGCACCACCAGGGAAGCCCTGCTTTGACTTTTTGAAACTTGTTTAACCTCCCTTTCCCTCTAAAGCCAGATCAATGAGCCACATTTTCACTTTTTGAGCAGCTTCCTTCTCTGTGTCGTATCACACAGAGTTCCCTCCTTCAGCCCCCACTTCATTCTAGGTCCACCCAGTATTGCAGGCTTTGGACCTGTTGCCTCATCTGAGTGTCCCACTTAGCCTTTGCATACGCATTTTGCCTCTGAAGTGGACCTTTCTGCTTCTTTTCATCTCTATTATAATTTCCTGGCCTAGGCCAAGCTCTCGATGACCCAAATTCCATCTTGGGTCCATTGGACCAGAATCCTAGTGGGATGCAGGTGGAGGGGTAGGAGGCAGTTATGGCATTTCTTACATTGTTTCATGATAGCTTGTTTTCTTGTCTGTCTCCAATTAACTACCAGTTCCTTGAGGGCAGGACTTATCTTCATCTTGGCATGTAAGGACCTGACACAGTACCTAGTAGATGATTAATAAATATTTATAAAGTATATGTGAATGGTAAACTTAGAGCATATTATTCTTAAATTTTACGCCCTACATGAGACAACGTATTCTTCAACCAGGACAATATAGGTTTGTTTACAAGGAGGCCACATGAAAGCACATAGGTTCATTGGTCAGAAGAAAGACCTCCTCCTTCACTTCTTTGCTCTTTACCTGTGAAACCTACTTTGAAAAATATTTGTCTATAGACTCTGATTTTCATGTTTCCTAGTTACTTATTCGTAAGCTGTCACTGTTTAGAATGGGGACCTCTGATCTGAAAGCTGGCCTCTGGTTCTCCTACCAAAGAGAACTAGGTTCTGGCCCATGAATCTAGATCTCTTGCTGACTTACTGCTGCCTGTGAACTAAGTTCCCAGATGACTCTGTCTATCATGCTGAGCACTTATGCCCCCAACATCGAGCACAGCATCTGTAACACAGTAGACGCCCAATATGTGTTTGTTGAAAGACTGAATGATGACCTCCAGGGTTCTCGCCTGCCAGCTATCTCCTGGCCCAGATCCTCTGCCACAGATGATGCCCACCCACTGGGAAACCACTCTCCCACTTGGCAGGTGTGGCCTCCTGCCCATCCCTAAACACCATGTTTGGACCTTGTGTGCTGTGTCTCGTGCATCTGGCTGTGCCTTCTGAGCCCATTTCTTTAGAGAAGTCATTGCTCTCGGCCTTGATTCCCCTCTCATGCTCTGGGTTTCCAGTCAAAGGCCAGCTATGTCTCTTCCCTCCCCCTCCCCAAAGCCCAGAGCGGCCCAGTAACCTCTTTTATCTGAGATACTTGTGATGCCCTACAGCTTTTAGCACCCCGTCCCACTTGCCCCCCAAATGTTGGCTGAATTGAGTTTGAATTTCCATAGCTGCGGGCCCCCTTCCTTGTCTTCTCATGTACTGCACGCAGTGAGACTCTAAGGTGGGGCGAGGAGAATCTGGCGAGGGCTAGGGTCCAGGCCCCTGAGAGCTGCTCTGCATAAGCTTTGGCGTAGGCCGCTCCCATAGGAACCCGTGTCCTTAATAAGAGTGTATCCATTTTTACTGAGGTTAAGATTAAAATGATATTCAAGTCAAGCCGGATCCGCTCTTTAATTGTCATTCTGGTGTGAGGCAAGTTCTTAGAAGTGGGGCAAAGTCATCTTAGTGATTTTATTCACACTGTGGAGAGCCAGAATCCCAAGAGACCCAGCTTCCTTCCCTCCTTCCTCCCATCCAAGTCACTCCCTGCTGCAGTGTCACGGTGAGATATATTGTGTTGTCTGTGTTGATATAATTTTTAGATCTCTTTTTTCTAAGTTCATTAAAGCCTTTCTTCCTCCCCTGTAAGTGTAGTTGTTAGCCCTGGGGTTCTGGCCAAATTCCAATTTGAGCAATTAATTACATTTCAAGGCTCATCCCTCCCTGCAGTTTCAGGCAGGGAAGGTGCATTCTTTGTCTTCCTCAGCAAGGAACTGCTGAGGGTGAAGCAGCTGTTGCTGCCTCCCCAGAGGAGAGTCGTCTGAGAAGTGGTGAGAAAGCTTCCTGCTTCTCTGAGGGAGCTGCTTGCAAAGTGAGCCTGGACAAAAGGCCTCCCTGTGAACGTGGGGCGTTTTTACAACAGCGGCCTTCAAGCCATCCATCACTCCTCTTTTGAACCGCTGGCTGAGCCCAGAACAAAATGGGAAGTGATTGTGCTTTTATTTTTGAAGAGCCATTCCTGAATGTGATGGTCTCCTTTGAAGCCCTGTCAAAGGGATGTTTTTATTTTGTTTTTGTTTTTCTGAAATCCCTTCAGGTTTTGTACCTCCTGCAAGACCTCTCACACCACAGCCTGACATCATGTTCGATACCTAAGTGGCTGCCTTCACAGCTAACAAAAGACAAAGAACGCACAGATGCAGATTGTTCTAATGGAATAAATCAAAGAAATGAAAGGTGTTTTCCTTTTTAACTTCAAATAGCAAAAGCAGTGAATATTCTTTGGAAAACACAGGTGATAACAACACCAAAACTCTCTCGCCGAGGTTCCCTGTGACATGATCTAACAAGTCAGAAATGCAGTAAGTGTAGTTATATCCTGCAGGTTAGTTTGAATGGTATGGAGAATAACCCTTTCTAGATGCGTACTCTGTGTTTTCCTTGGCCCAGGCAACAGGGTTTGATGGAATGATAATTGGATGTTGATGAAAAACATCAATCATCATTGCATTGTGACTTGAGGTGTATTTGTTTAATGTTAAACTTTAAGTTGTGAAATAAACCATTTGAGTTAGGGAATGGTGTTGCATTTCTAAAACTTCATTCTTTCATTTATTAGGCAAGAGTCAGTCATTCCTTATAGTAATATGGCTTATTGAAAATTCCAGGATTACTCACACAGGTTTGAAGCATTTATCCTGTTAAAAGAAATGCTTTTTCAGGCTGTTGTCTCTAAACTATCCTTCCTAAAGCTCTTGGGTCTTGGTGCAGTCCTATGGCTAACATTCTTGTTGCCCAGGCAAGTCGCATTTATTCTACATTTTCCAAAGCAGGTCATCTATGTGGTTCTGGGATCAGCTACCTTTGAATTCCTTTCTCAGTGGCTGATGTCAGTGTCACAGATACATGTTTCTACACGGAAACAGCCAGTTGCACTCAGCCTCCTTACATGTTTAGCCACTTCACAGAGGAAACGGAGTCTCCTCCTCGCTGTTACATTCTTTTCCTCCCTGGCTCATTCCCTCACGGGAAGCGTGAACAAATCCTCTCACTTTTGTTTTCACCAATCACAGTTCAGTTAACATTTCATCCCGTAGGTCGTTCTCATGTATAAACACACTGCCTGTGTAAGTTGGTCCCTGTTTCCCTACCCTGACCTTCCTCCCTTTCCATCATCCGGGGAAATCCTTGTCTCCATCACTCTCACTCATTGCATTTTCAGGGGCCTTATCGCAGCCTCAAATTGTATGTTTGTTCTTAAATATCTCGCTCACTAGTCTGTAAGCAACAAGAAGACAGTTTCCTCATCTTCATTTGCTCACTGTTTTTGTGTGTGTGTGTGTGTGGTTGTTTTTGTTTTTTTCCCCCTATTTCCAGTGCCCAGCAAAATGCCTGGAAAATAGACATTTGTTAGATAAACAAACAAAAAATCACTTTCATGACTAAATGAACTTTTTTTACGTGCCAACAATCAAGATGTTTAGATTGCATGTAGGAGCACAAATTTAATTCCTCATTTAAAAAAATTTCCTATGTTGCATTAATTAGGAATGTGGCAACAGTGTGTTTTCTTCTAATTTATTTTTTTATTGAAACAGACACATTTCAGTTATGTAGTGTGGCTATCTAGTTTTTTTGTGAGCGACTTGGAATATAATCACTGTCTCTAACATTTTGATGTTGAAAGGGAATTTATTGAGTCAGGCATCGTAGTAAGTACTTTTGCATATTTGAATCTACTCCGTCTTAACCAGAGCTATGTAAGATTGTTTTCTTCTCTTTTTAATATATTTATTTATTTATTTATTTATTTATGGCTGTGTTAGGTCTTTGTTGCTGTGCGCAGGCTTTCTCTAGTTGGGGCGAGCAGGGACTACTCTTTGTTGCAGTGCCCGGGCTTCTCATTGTGGTGGCTTCTCTTGTTGCAGAGCACGGGCCCTAGGCACGCAGGCTTCAGTAGTTGTGGCATGCAGGCTCAGTAGTTGTGGCTTGCGGGCTCTAGAGCGCAGGCTCAGTAGTTGTAGCGCATGGGCTTAGTTGCTCTGTGGCATGTGGGATCTTCCCGGACCAGGGATTGAACCCCTGTCACCTGCATTGGCAGGCAGATTCTTAACCACTGCGCCACCAGGGAAGTCCCAAGGTTGGTTTTTGTATTATCATTTTATGGAAAAAGAAATTACGGTCAGGGAGGTTAACTGGCTTGCCAAGGTCACACAGATAATAAAGTTATCAGGAAGATCTGTATAACTATAAAGCCCATGCTTTCCCTGCTATATGAACTGACTTATGAATAAATATTTTGAGACCAAGAGAAGGACTTCCTAATTAAATTCTATTCTGGATTATTTGGAATCAACCTTCTGCTGAAACCAATAATAAAAGCTGGACGGATGAGTCAATAACAGAACTAAAACTTTTGTTCACCAGATTGATCCTCAGTTTGCATTGATAAAATCAAATGTAGTAGTTTTAGCATTGCTGTAGTTGCAGCCTGTGTTTAACCAGATACCAGAAATGCCAATCTGCTCTAAGTTTAATCATCAGTGAAAACCAAAAGTGAAAACCTGATAATGTGGAAGGTCAAAGGCTGGGACCAAAGCTGGTAGGCAGGTATCTGAGCGGCTCTCCTACAACCACAGAGAGTGGAGCAGAGCCCCTGTTAAATACCACACACTGATGACCCTGAGTACTGGGGGCTGGGAAACTTGTCAAAAACTATGAAGCCCCTCCAGCTGAATTGCATCATTTCTGCAAAGGGGTGTGTTTGGTAGACCACTAACCACGTGATGGCTCTCATCTCACAATGTTAAAAGTGCTACCTGTCCGTGTTCCCGTGGACAGGGAAATGCCTTTCTATCTGCATGCAGTCTAAATTTCACGAGTTTAAAAAACAAAATCATAGATGAAATCAGCAAGAAAAATTCCTTTTTTTTTTGGCTGGGGCTGTGTGATACATGATATTAAATAATCAAATTGATTGGAGTTTCCATTTTTAGTCAATCATTTCTGCATTATGCACTCACAGGTACAGGCAGAATGGATTTGATTAGAGAAAACAGCTTCCAAAGATTCATCTCTTATTTAGGCCTCCCGTATCCAGGAACATTTCTGAATGGCCAAACGAAGACTTCATTTACACACTTATATATAATTTTCTTTCATCTTGGGAATTCAAAGAGCTTTATAATGTTGCTTTTTGAGTTGATTAAACCTCACAACTTCACTAAACACTGTGTTATGAAATTATGGATGAATCAGAGGAAGAGGCAAGATTTCAGCTTCTTATGTGCATATTCTTTTGTTTGAAATTAGTTAATAAGAAGAGTGTTGCCACAGATGAAAGTTTCATTTTTTAAATAAAGTATTTATTTTGGAATAATTTTAGATTTACAGAAGAGTTGCAGAGCTAATACTGAATTTCCATATCCTTTGTTCAGATTCTCCTGTAGTTAACACCTTATAGAACTGTGGCACACTTGCCAAAAGTAAGAAATTAGCATTGGTATATTACTATTAACTAACCTACAGAATTTATTGGGATTTCACCAGCTTTTCCTTGAATGTCCTTTTTGCGTTCCTGGCTCTAATCCAGGACACCACGTTGCATTTAGTTGTCACATCTTCTCAGTCTCTTCTGGACTGTGTCATTTTCTCCACCTCTCCTTGTTTTCATGACCTTAACAGTTTTGAAGAATACTAGTCCGGCATTTTGAAAAGGATCCCTCACATTTTATTTTCATGGTCAGAATAGCCATGGGGTTATGGACTTTTGGGATGGACACCACAGACGTGATGTGTCCTTCTTATCACATTACGTCAGGGGACCTGTGATATCACTGTGATGACTTATCACTGGTGAGGTTGACCTTGATCACTTGGTTAAGGTAGGATGTCACAGGTTTCACTACTGTAAAATTACCGTTTTACCCCTTTCCCCACTATATTCTCTATAAGGGAGTCGGTAAGTCCTAAATCCAGCCCACACTCAAGACAGGAGGGAAGATCAAACAGTGGGAGGGAGAGTATCTACAGATATTCCTTCATAAGGAAGATCTGTCCCTTCTCCCCCATTTATTTATTTATTTATTTATTTATCTACTCAACCATTATTTATATCAGGATAGATTTGTTTATATTTATTTTATTCTTTGGGTTATAATCCAACATCACATTATTTATTGCTCAAATTGTTCTATATTTGACTATTGAGAGCTCTTTCAGATTGGCTCCTATATAAAGGCTTGTCCTTAGATTATTCTTTAAAAATGTATATTTTTAAATCAGTCATACATTCCACCAGTATTTTGGAGGTTTTTACAATGCGAAAGATACTATGCCAAGAAAATGTTAACCTATATTTATTGAGCTCCTATTATTTGCCCGGTGCTTACAGACATTACCATGTTTAATTTTTAAAGCATTTCTAGAAGGTTCGGTTACTCCCCATAAGAGATGAGATAACTGAAGTTCACAGACTCTAACCTAGGTTCCCCAAATTAGTAAGTAGCAGAGAATTGCAGAAGTGTTATATCCTTTGTAGATGATAACTAGCATTTCTGACCAGAGTCAGTATTTTCCCAAAGATTTAAGGATATGATAATTACCAGCAAATATAGTGGGAAAGCAAATCTTGACATCAAACAAATCTAGGTCTTTTTAGTTTCCAGGAATTTCCAATCCTCCACCCACCCCTAACACACACACACACACACACACACACACACACACACACACACACACACACTCACAAATGATTCCTGGTATACGTTCCTAGCACCCAGTTATATTAACCACACACACAAAAAAAATAGGTGATGCATATCTGTTTGGTTTATGGTTCAGTAAATTTCTGTTAAACTTGTAGGGATTTTTGTCTTATGCTCTGCTTTTTGTTTGTACCCCTATTTTTAACTGTTTTAGCCGCTGGTTTTCAAATACAGTTTACTGGAAGGCACCATCATTTGTCAGCATCCTCTTCTCTGTTTCTAAGAATAGTCTTTGCTCATGCTAGACATAGAACAGTAATGCATAACTCATGGGTTTCTTGAGTGGAAGTAGGTAGTAATCAATTTGCTGTCTTCATTTAACACAGCCATCCCTACTATACACACACAGACACACACACACACACGATTGCAGTTGAATCTACTTTTTGGTAACAGCAGATGGCAGAGTTATGGAGGGAAGATCAAACTCTAGAAGTAAGAATTGATGGTTAAAAAGCATTATGCATAAATGAGGGATGATACATTAATGTTTTCTTTGTTCAGGAATTTGTGAGAAAACAGTGGTTTATGTTAAAGAACTTTCAGTTAGCTGTAAATAAAGAAGAAGCTCTTACAAAACAAAGAAACTGGAGTGTAAAGCCCTTATGGGAAAAAGGTAAAACAGCCTTGATGAGGTGTCATTAAGAACATCATTTTTTTTTAAGGATTGCCAAACTCAAATAGATATATATCACCAGCCATTATGTGCCAGACCTTTTTTGGGACCTTGTAAATAAGATGGGGAATAATCTTTTCTCTTAATAAAGCATGAAAGTATTTAGCGGAATCACAAACATACAGAAAATGGACACACACACACACACACACACACACACACACACACAATTTTAACCTGATTTTGAATATCTGAATATATGTCTCAATCAGCATGAGCTCATGGTAATATTCAGTAATTATAATGAAAGTAAGTAAAATAAGAGCACTTTTAATATTTTAATTTCAAAGCACACTAGGGATTCAAGTATCCATTGACATTTCATCTCTGGAAACTGGGTGGGTATTGGGGTTTCTCTGTGGGGTGGGGACCACATAATGGAGAATTGATACCTAACTACCAACTCTGCTTTCCAGCTGAAAGAGAAATATGCATTGACACACTTGTGGCTGGAGTGAATGTCACCACGGAGAGAAAGTGTAACATTAGCAACTGGCTTATGTGTTAAAAAAAATTTTTTTAAGGCTCATGGCCCTTCGCTGGTATGTTTTATGGGTTTGTGGGGGATTTTCATCACTTATATACCTTATGTTACCTGAAACTGGATGTTTCAGGTAACATCCAGTTACCTGAAAATGGAGACTTCTTCAAGTTGACTCCATGGAAACCCTTTTCATTCTCTAATTTTAGAATTTAAAATTCATTTTTATGCTATTCCTATTCCATTTTAAAATTGTGTAACACACTATGGTTTTTTATTTTAAATTAAAAAATTAGAAAAAGGGTTTCTGGACTATACTGGTTTGCAATAAATAGGGAAGGTAGACAAGTACATAATAAAATACAATATAACATGGAAAAATTTTCCAAACTATTTGTTAGAAGTATAAAAGAGAAAGACCCTAGAGGATGCCCTTACAAAAAGAAGAAGTATGTGGGATTCCATCATGTAGACCAAATTTCTATGCTTCCAGAATTCCTATTTAGATCCTAGGTAGAACCCATAAATGGTTCAATCATTTACTGATTACTTGGGATAGAACATTTCTTCAGGAGAGAAAACTGACAGAATTATCTGATTTAGTTCAGACTGTAATCTCCTGGATTTCTTCCAGAAACAGAGTTAGATGGCATATTTGCAGACATGCTTATTCTTGCTGCCTTGTTTTCTATTTACCTTTCTAAGCTAAAAGTATATCCAATTAAGTTATGTTACACCATCAAATCATTGGCATTTAGGTCTTGGATGGTGTGTAGTTTGTTTTAACAACCAGTGTTAGAGACCAGACCATTATACAGGGCCAGCACAGACATGCTTCTCATTAGCCCATCTATTTTAAAGAGAAACACACTGGATGCTGAGTGAACTGAATTTCCACTCACTGGTTTGCAGCAAAATCAGCCTGAAAATGGCTGCGGGGGGACCTCACTTCAGATTTTATTAAAGTTCATCAACTGCATATTATGCAGATACATAAAAATAGATTAGCAATCATAAAAGAATGACATGTTTATTAGCTTGAAGAATAATTGCATAGGACTCAAAAAAATGAAACATTGCTAAAACTTGATAAAGTTGAGGAGAACTCCTCCTTCTATCAAGCACAGCACAAATAGATTTTGGGGAGAATGCCACATTATATCTATTAGCTGAGCTATTATCATATAAGGTTTTGTCTCATTTAAGGAAATGAGAGTCAAAATTAAATCCAGAAAAATGATTATAATTATAGAACCTTTTGTCCTTTGTGGCTAAAAACCACTTGACATGTGTTAATGTCTTGTGGAAAATGTGCAAGTATTTATGGACAACAGTTCAGTCCAATAGGAAGAAACCCCAAAGGGCCAACACCTTCATGTCTGTGTGTAGGCATTATGGGCAGAATCGTTATGGACAGAATTGTATCTTCCCCCCAAATTCATAGTTTGAACCCCTAGTACCTCAGAATGTGACAGTATTTGGAGAAAAGGTCTTTACAGAGATAATTAAATTTAAATTAAGCCATTAGGGTGGCCCCTGAGCAATAGAACTCGCTCTAATCCAATCAGAACAGGAGATTTGGACACAGACACATACAGGGAAGATGATGTAAAGACGCAGGGAAAAGACCATCTACAAGCCAAGGAAAGAGGCAGGCCCTGGGCAGGTCCTTCTCTCACAACCCTTGGAAGAAACCAACCCATTTGACATCTTGATCTTGGACTTCTAGCCTCCAGAACTGAGACAATAAATTTCTGTTGCTTAAGCCCCACAGTCTGTGCTACTTTTTTCTTTGCAGACCTAGCTAATGAAAACAGTAGGAATAACTGAAAATTAGCTATCTACCTGCCAATCAATCACTTGCTCCGTGTGTTTTGAAAGCAAGTTCAGGTCCTGCCCACTGCTAACATTTGCAGGGCCAGAGGACAGAGAACAAATGGAAACCAACAGATCACTTAAGAAAGGGAAAATACTAATTGATTAAATCATTCTCTCATATAGCATGAATGAAATAGATTATTGCAAAATAAAATATTTTTGTGAGTAATATAAATATTTAACAATGCATCAATAACTGTTCAATACAGATGTTTTATCCTTTTGCATTGACATAGTTGTACAATAGTAATAATTTTAAAATGTTTCAGCTATGCTTTTTTTTTTTAGCATCTTCATTGGAGTATAATTGCTTTCAATGGTGTGTTACTTTCTGCTTTATAACAAAATGAATCAGCTATACATATATATATATATATATATATATATATCCCCATATCTCCTCCCTCTTGCATCTCCCTCCCGCCCTCCCTATCCCACCCCTCTAGGTGGTCACAAAGCACCGAGCTGATCTCCCTGTGCTATGTGGCTGCTTCCCACTAGCTATCTATTTTACATTTGGTAGTGTATATATGTCCATGACACTCTCTCACTTTGTCCCAGCTTACCCTTCCCTCTACCCATGTCCTCAAGTCCATTCTCTTTATCTGCGTCTTTATTCCTGTTCTGCCCCTAGGTTCTTCAGAACCACTTTTTTTTTTTTTTTTTTTAGATTCCATATAGATGTGTTAGCATACAGTATTTGTTTTTCTCTTTGTGACTTACTTCACTCTGTATGACAGTCTCTAGGTCCATCCACCTCACTACAAATAACTCAATTTTGTTTCTTTTTATGACTGAGTAATATTCCATTGTGTATATGTGCCACATCTTCTTTATCCATTCATCTATCAATGGACACTTAGGTTGCTTCCATGTCCTGGCTACTGTAAACAGAGCGGCAATGAGCACTGTACATGACTCTTTCTGAATTATAGTTTTCTCAGGGTATATGCCGAATAGTGGGATTGCTGGGTCGTATGATAGCTCTATTTTTAGTTTTTTAAGGAACCTCCATACTGTTCTCCATAGTGGCTGTATCGATTTACATTGCCACCAACAGCACAAGAGGGTTCCCTTTTCTCTACACCTTCTCCAGCCTTTATTGTTAGAGGATTTTTTGATGATGGCCATCCTGACTGGTGTGAGGTGATACCTCATTGTAGTTTTGATTTTCATTTCTCTAATGATTAGTGATGTTGAGCATTCTTTCATGTTTTTGTTGGCAATCTGTATGTCTTCTTTGGAGAAATGTCTATTTAGGTCTACTGCCCATTTTTGGATTGGGTTGTTTGTTTTTTTGATATTGAGCTGCATGAGCTGCTTGTAAATTTTGGAGATTAATCCTTTGTCAGTTGCTTCATTTGCAAATATTTTCTCCTATTCTGAGGGTTGTCTTTTGGTCTTGTTTATGGTTTCCTTTGCTTTGAAAAAGCTTTAAAGTTTCATTAGGTCCCATTTGTTTATTTTTGTTTTTATTTCCATTTCTCTAGGAGGTGGGTCAAAAAGGATCTTGCTGTGATTTATGTCATAGAGTGTTCTGCCTATTTTTCCTATATGAGTTTGATAGTGTCTGGCCTTACATCTAGATCTTTAATCCATTTTGAGTTTATTTTTGTGTATGGTGTTAGGGAGTGTTCTAATTTCATTCTTTTACATGTAGCTGTCCAGTTTTCCCAGTACCACTTATTAAAGAGGCTGTCTTTTCTCCATTGTATATTCTTGCCTCCTTTATCAAATATAAGGTGACCATATGTGTGTGGGTTTATCTCTGGGCTTTCTCTCGTTCCATTGATCTTTCTGTTTTTGTGCCAGTACCATACTGTCTTGATTAGTGTAGCTTTGTAGTATAGTCTGAAGTCAGGGAGCCTGATTCCTCCAGCTCTGTTTTTCTTTCTCAAGATTCCTTTGGCCATTTGGGGGTCTTTTGTGTAATATCACTGATGAACATAGATGCAAAAATCTTCAACAAAATACTAGAAAACAGAAACCAACAGCACATTAAAAGGATCATACACCATGATCAAGTGGGGTTTATCCCAGAGATTCAAGGATTCTTCAATATATGCAAACCAATCAATGTGATAAACCATATTAACAAATTGAAAGTGAAAAACCATATGATCATCTCAATAGATGCAGAGAAAGCTTTTGACAAAATTCAACACCCATTTATGATAAAACCCTCCAGAAAGTAGGCATAGAGGGAACTTACCTCAACCTAATAAAAGCCATATATGACAAACCCACAGCCAACATCGTTCTCAGTGGTGAAAAACTGAAACTATTTCCACTAAGATCAGGAATAAGACAAGATTGTCCACTCTCACCACTATTATTCAACATAGTTTTGGAAGTTTTAGCCACAGCAATCAGAGAAGAAAAAGAAATAAAAGGAATCCAAATCGGAAAAGAAGAAGTAAAGCTGTCACTGTTTGCAGATGACATGATACTACCCATAGAGAATCCTAAAGATGCCACCAGAAAACTACTAGAGCTAATCAATGAATTTGGTAAAGTAGCAGGATACAAAATTAATGCACAGAAATCTCTTGCATTCCTTTACACTAATGATGAAAAATCTGAACGAATGATTAAGGAAACACTCCCATTTACCACTGCAAAAACAAAAAGAATAAAATACCTAGGAATAAACCTACCTATGGAGAGAAAAGACCTGTATGCAGAAAACTATAAGACACTGATGAAAGAAATTAACGATGATACAAACAGATGGAGAGATATGCCATGTATTTGGACTGGAAGAATCAATGTTGTGAAAATGACTCTACTATCCAAAGCAATCTACAGATTCAGTGCAATCCCTATCAACTACAAATGGTGCTTTTCACAGAACTAAATCAGCTATGGTTTTAATATGACTGAAAGTAGCCAAAATGTCAGACAGATACATTTAATTATTATTGTACATATATGGATGTTCCATTGATGAGCTGGCAAAGTCTGGGATAATAAAAGATACGTACATAATTTGTAAATTATTAGAGATTTATTAGATGAAATTTATTTTTGTCTTTATTTCAGCACAACCACTAATTACTTAACTATAATCAGGATTTTTTTCTGATTTATTTTGTATTGTAATTAATTTTAAAGTGCACATAATTTGAATATATCTTCATCAGAATATAAATTAAACAAATTGTAATTATTTTCAAAGTGTATATAATTTGAATACATTATCTTCAGAAATATAAGTTGAATAGGATGTAAAACATTAGCATTATTTTTCATGGAGTTTTTTTCTCTAAAATATGCAATATCATCTAATAAAGTTAAAATGTAGACTTCAAGTTAAAATTATTAGAAATAAAAAATCTGAATCTAAATTATTTAAATAAAGCTAACATTTAAAAATTTAATTAATTAAATATTGTAAAAGATAAGTATTCACCTAGTTGACAACATACAGAGTATTATACTTCACTGTGTGTCAGATTTTGACATAGATAGGTAGATAGATAATAGTTGTAAATAGGTATACAAGTTTAAGAGTAATATTAATAGTTAAATCTTACAGAATGTTTCTCAGCTGCTAAGTAAACCTGTGGTGAATACTGTACTGATTCATACACCTTTTGGATCACAAATTGGATCCACAAATTAGAGCAGGAAGAGAAGTAAATGGATACTCAGCACTATGGGAAACAATACTTATGCAACAATCTGTTTCATTCATGCTGTTTGAGAGGAAATATTTGTCAAGAGAATTAGTTTTCTTTCTTTCTTAAGTGTTTCTACCACATGTGCTCTTCCTGTACCCAGATGCACTGCTACCAAGGCACATATTCATGGTGTTCACGTATAGATGCCTTTTGTTCTAAGGACATATAGGATAAATGAGGAGAAGCACTTCCTGGGGCCTGATTTGTGTTAAAGGAGATGTTTAGGCTTGCAGGTTGGACTGTGATGGTGCTGACAGCCAGACTTCAAGTTACAGTGGCACTCCTCTATTGTTTAATAAACGTATTTTTGCATGTGTGTGTGGTATGTGTGGCCATATTTTTTAATTTGTTATATGTGAGGCCCTCCGAAGAGTGAGAACCAGGGTAGGGACCTCCCTTTCCTGCCCACATCTGAGAGCCTATTGTGGGTTGAATAGTGACCCCAGCCCCCAATATTCCAGTCCACCCCAAATCTCACTGTGACCTTATTTGGAAATAGAGTATTTGCAAATGTAATTAAAGGATCTTGAGATGAAATCATCCTGGATTTAGGATAGACCCTGAATCCAGTGAGTGGTATGCTTTTAAGGAGGGTAGAGGACACGGACATACCTACACAGGGAGGGAGGCCTTGTGAAGATGGAGACAGGGATTGGAGTTATGTTGCCAAAAGCCAAGGAGTGCCTGGGGCTACCACAGACTGGAAGAGGCAAGAAAGGATTCTTCTCTAGAGCCTTCAGGAGGAGCATGGTCCTGCTGGCACCTTGATTTTGGACTTCTAGCCTCCAGAACTGTGAGAGAATACATTTCTGTAGTT
The DNA here is from genome assembly GCF_011762595.2 of Tursiops truncatus. Classification (NCBI taxonomy): domain Eukaryota; kingdom Metazoa; phylum Chordata; class Mammalia; order Artiodactyla; family Delphinidae; genus Tursiops; species Tursiops truncatus. The sequence goes on along the minus strand of NC_047044.1, from coordinate 56,005,484 downwards.
CTTAGGCACCTAGTTGTGGTAGGGTGCTACAGTAGTCCCAGGAAACGAATGTAGGGTGGTCCTGGTTATGATGGATAGACTCTGGACATTGACTCTTGTCTTTCTATAACCAGTAAGAATAACCCAAGAAATGTTTTCTCTCCATGCACTCTAGTAGTTATTATGTCAGCATGATGGAATCCCATTATAGCTTCATTTGACTTAATCAGATTCAACTTTTCAGAAGTGAAGAGGAAAATGATAATTTCAACAATATTGGCAAGTGATATGTTTACCACTCCCTGAGCATATATCCCATTCAGTGTGAGCTTTGGATTTGAAATATGAATCTGTGGCTATCAGTCTAGTTTCCCCATGCTTCTCATAGTATCAGCACCTACCCACCTATCTATCTATGTATCTATGTATTTATCTATCTATCTGTCTATCTTTATTTCTATCTAATAAAGCATGGTTCCTAAACAAAAACACATTCATGCAACTGCTCAACCAAAGAGACATCTGTTCCAATACTGGGGGAAAAACCCAGCTGCACCGTGTTTAGTCACTACTCTGTGATCTCAGAACAGATTATTCTAACTATGTCATCCATGAACTGAATATTATGTTCTGGACCCACTCTGTGAACATTCAAACACTTATTTCCAAGCTGACTAAAGTGATATAATCCAGAGATCCAGGGCATTCTTGACTCTGCCATTGAATCTGGTCATGTTGATTACAAGTTATTTCTGTATTCTCACTATAGTGTGAGAACAAATGAAGTAGGTAGGTGTGGTTCTCAAAAGTTTCTTTAAACTGTTCTTAGGCTACAGTGTTTACAGGGAAAAAATTATGAGGAAAAAGAAAATACACTCATAAATGTTTGAAAAAATCTTGCACCGTATAAAACTTTATAAAACTGCCTTGTAACGTGCAACTTGTTTTAACTACATTTCATTTTGGAAGTGGGAGAGGAAATGCTCTTTGAAGAAATGTTTATGATGGACTGATGAAGGGAACTGGCATGATTACAGTTTTTGAGCAGTTCTTTGCATCTTCAGGGCAGTAAACACACTTTGAGGAGTTAGTAAGTGTGGATATGGGGACCACAAGATGGAGGAGAAGGAAACCCTTCTTCATGTTTGTAGGCAGAATCATCAGTATCTTCAATAGGTCCTTTAAAATATTTGATATTAAAATAGTGTATTATTTTCTTAATCTCTGAAATGTAAGTGATATTGGACTTTAAGGTAACAGGATTTGAAATCCAAGAAATCTAAGCTTGAATATGTTCCAAAGCCTATTGGGTGATTGATGTTGGGAAACCTATTTAATATCTTGGGGTCTCAGTTTCATCACATAAAAATGGGCAAAATAACAATTGCTCATGGAATTCTCATAAAGATTAATAAGATAGCTTCTATAAAGTGACTAGTACAGTGCCTAAGGTAGAATAGGCACTGATCAAGTGGAATCTACTATCCTTTATCTTATTTCACAGAAATTTGTATATGTATATTTATATATTTGTATAATATAAATCATTTTAATTAATTTTTTTTTTTTCGGTACACGGGCCTCTCACTGTTGTGGCCTCTCCCATTGTGGAGCACAGGACGCACAGGCTCAGTGGCCATGGCTCACGGGCCCAGCCGCTCCGCGGCATGTGGGATCTTCCCGGACCGGGGCATGAACCCGCGTCCCCTGCATCAGCAGGCGGACTCTCAACCGCTGCGCCACCAGGGAAGCCCGATTTTAATTAAAATTTTTTAAATGAGCGCTATCCATCAATAACAGGAATGTTTTGAAATGATTCTCTGCCTGGAATGATTTTGGTTGCTGGTGATAGCTGCTTTTACTTTCAGACAATTTTGTTACATTTACAATATTTGGGGGACACAGAGGAAAACCTCTGTCAGAGTCACTCACTCCCTGTCACCAGTACTTTATTCTCTCTCCTGAATGCCTAAGATGTTAAGCCCATGGGAAACATAACCAAAGAGGAGAGGCAACAGTGGGAGCCACTGCTGGCTATGCCACTCCCCGCTCTTCCTCTTTAAAGCAATTGATGTAAGTTCACCATAGCAGAGAGCTTAAATATTATGCTATCTCAAGAGAGGCAAAGTGGAGTGTATGTGCAGTAAGACCAATTATATGGTAGATTCTAATCTGTGTTTTTCATTTTTCATTAACGATCACCACCACTTGCTAATCATCCCTGCCATCTTGGAGAGGACAGGACGAGTTTTACAGGCTGTGCTGGGAGAACGAAGAGTCTCACAGTGCTCTCTCTTGCAAGGAAAAGCAACCACAGTGTTTAGAAGGCTTAGAGCAAATTATTTTCCACTTAGTAGTCCTAATATTTAGGGTTCAGAAAACCAATTAATACAGTTTACTGGTAGAGAAAGGGAATTAGGTTGGATTAGGATACAAATTCAATGCAATTTTCTCTCTTCTGCTGGTGGTGAGAAAAATTTTTTAAAGAAGAAAGATAAAAGCTTACACTGTGGCCACTGATGTACCCACAGACCACCCACATATTACATCAATTTTCTATTTTTCTGAGGTCTTAATTCTAATAAAGATCTGATGAATATTATGAGATGTTTAATATTCTGTTGTTTTTCTTCAGAAGTCAAATTAGGATCTGTTAATATTTTTAGTTGTTTTTTTTTTCTTTTTACTTAAGTAAACCATTTTGGTCTTGGAATGTTTCTGAGAACTATGTCTTTCAAGGACTTTAAATCACCCCTTACATCGATCTCCTTTATATTACTAATATCACATTTCACAAAAAGCAGGAATTGCTAAGAATATGAAAACTAAAAGGCAGATCATTTTATCTTTCTTGATTTTAAAAATCAAGCGACTGAAAAATAGGCATACTTTTTCATGACCCAGTTTGAAGGCTGTGACATGGACTAGGGCCCATTTGTACATGGTGGACCTGAAATTCCAGCAGGTCATTCCTACCTTTTGCTGCCTCTGAAAACACATGCACAAACATGTCACAGAGGCAAAGCAGAGAGCAAAGACGAGAGGACAGCCATCGGACTTGTTGGCTCAGGGCTGTCTCCAACAGTGTACGTGCTCTTGCTCTGTTATAAAATGATATCTTTTTCCCTTCAGTAATGTGACTTAGCGTTTATATAGCATAGACTATGTGATAAAATATTGCCAGTTTCCAGCTCGTTTCTCTTCAGTGATTTAATCATTTCACGCACCCAGAACAGAAAAAACATACACTGCAGGGCAACAGGTGCTTAAAAGTGCCTTGAGGGAAATGCATCCATCATGTCATTCTATGTTTTATATGCATAATTTATTTATTTTTCCTTCCTGGTCCTGAGGTAGGGAAAGCACCTGCAACCCACAGCAATGCTTTTTGTAGGACGCTTCCAGATTCTAGGCAGTTTTCATCAAAGCATCAAATCTTTGGGGCTGTGATCTTCTTTATACACTTCATAGACAGCACACTCTTCAGCTAATATAAAAATAAAGCAATAGAGCTACAGAAATTCATTTTCTTCACCACCTCTCCCACATCTAAACACCCATTTAAAAATAATATCCCTATGTCCTGGAGTGTACCTTTCCTCTTTCCCCCACTTATAACTTTCTGTCTCCCTAGTACCAGGTTGGAACACCACATACTACATAGTTTCTCAATGCATCATAATTACAGAAAGACCTGTGCTATATAGCTTTATACAGGTTTTCCTTATGATGAAAATTCAATGTGCGAACAACGCTTAAAATTTCTCATTTCCTTCACCAAATATAATGTTTTTTTTGATTTTACACAGGGGGCTGCAGCATAAAGAAGGTAAGATCATTCTGAATGGATTATAAAATAATTCTCTATGGCGACGAAACTCCATACGATTCTTCCCTTCCTCATATTAAGATTTCCTGTGTGTGAACACTTAGAAAAAGATGCTTTAGTGTAAAGATGGTCTTTGGCTTTAGTTTCGGAGCTGATGTGAATATAATTTGTTTTTCAAGAGGCAAATTTGATAAGGGGAATCATGGAACCAAAAATTGTTGAGTGCCGTGATATGGACCACAGCAGTGGGCTGGATGGGTAGATCTCCTTGTGTGTTTCCATTTTCTTTTCCACGTATGTACATCTGCTTATTCTATTTTATTACTAGTTAGGAAATGTCAGTAAGCAAGTGTTTTGCAAAGGTGAGTGCATATCCTTCCCAGCGTAGCTTGGCTCTAAACGATATTCTTATTAGATCTCCAGTGCACTGGGCCATGGAGTAGGCTGCTGAAAGAGCACAGGGGAAGTGGTCAATAGTCTTAAGAAGCAGTCAGTGATTGTATCAATCAGGATTTTGTTTTCAACTGCTGGTGTCAGAAAGCCTAACTCAAGTTAGCATGAGGAAATAAGAGGGGATTATTGGTTCTTATAACCAAATTCAGTTCAGTATACGCATGGAGCTGGCCTTAGGAATGATGGAGACAGTGGAGGCCATCACTTTTGAGAATCCCTGCCTCTCTGTGTGGGTTAGATTTATTTTTTACTGATGCAGATGCATTTTCTCCATGTGTGGTAGGAACTCCAGACTTGCATTCCTTCAGCTCCATAATTTGAGAAGAAAGTAGTTCTTTCTCTACCACTTCTAGACAATAAATTCTCTGATGCTAGAAGTTTCTTGAACCAATTACTCACACCTCCTATATTCCTGGGTTCTAGCTGCAAGAGAAAAAATAGGACAATTGGGATCAGTATATAAAGTCAACCACCCCAAAACAATAGATTGATTATAGAATAGGTTTATTCCTTCTTCAACCTTAAGTCTTATCACCACCCATGCTTCCACAGAATCAACTCAGTCCACAAACCTACCCAACTTCACAGAGGACTGGAGGCCAACCTCAGACTTTCCTTGGCTGGCAGAAATGAGATAGTGGGAGACATTTTGGTCAGCCTTGTCTCTAGAAAGTAGATCTTATGGACGCCAACTTTGCAACTTTGCATGGCAGCAAGAAGAAGAAGAAGAGACCATTATGTTTCTTAGAGATTGATAAAACAGGCAACATGATGAGATGGAGGAGTCTATTACTTGTTTTTAAGAGTAGTCATCACACTACATGGCCAATGAATGTCCAGCTCTGACCAATTAGATTAACCATTCGTCCTATCATGTGGAGGCATGGTAACAGTGCTCCCTTCAACACTGCCTTCTTATGGGAAGTAGATGTTCTATCTCCTTTAGAAATCAGAGGAGGGGGAAAAACAGTTCTCCTTTCCCTTCTACAAGGAAGAACCCTGAATTGTGTAGGTCAGGTCACATGCTAATCCCTCAGCCACTCATTGAGACCGGGGAACCAGGTACTATGATGGACCTGACCTGGGACAAATGTCCACACTAGCGGCAGAATGCGAGCCACAGGAATTTTACCAGAAAGAGAAGGGACAGGAGTTTTGTAGTTCAGACATGACCAGCAGTAATCATTTTGAGCCATACAGCCTTGATGGTAAGGATAAAAGTATAGGCTGGAGTGTTCATATGGAAATTTTAACAGAAGAGTCAAGATATCAGATACCAAAGTGAGAGAGAGACAGACCATATATAAAACTGTCAATGAAAACTGCCAAGAACTGGTTCCACAATTTTTAAATCCCCTCAAATGCTTTAAGAGTACAAGTCTAGGGCTTCCCTGGTGGCGCAGTGGTTGAGAGTCCGCCTGCCGATGCAGAGGACACGGGTTCGTGCCTCGGTCCGGGAAGATCCCACGTGCCGCGGAGCGGCTGGGCCCGTGAGCCATGGCCGCTGAGCCTGCGCGTCCGGAGCCTGTGCTCCGCAACGGGAGAGGCCACAACAGTGAGAGGCCTGCGTACCAAAAAAAAAAAAAAAAACCAAACCAAAACAAAAAGAGTACAAGTCTAGAGAAAGTAGAAAGGAGAGGACGATTTGTAAAAAGATTTCTTTGGGGAGAGCTGTTGCCTCATTGTAAATCTGTTCCTCCCGCTTGAAGGTGGGGATAAGGACCCGAATATGTGACCCCTGAAGTTGTGGGGATATTTGTGCCACCAGCTTCCTGGTGAGCTGTGCTGGTATAAGGACAGGTTTAAAGAGAAAGTGGCTGCTATTTTGGGAATTGATGCTGGTTCTGTAAGATGACTGGTTAAAAGTACATGAAATCCAGGGGACAGATATAGAGTCTATGATAGAAATTTAGGCCTGGAGATGTTTCTGCCACAGAATGAAAGGCCACAAAGGGAGAGTTTGTGTGGGATGAACACTGGGTAACCAGAAGTGTAGTGCGCATCGGGGATGTCTTGTGGAAGACCTGCCCCCGTATCGTGGGAGTTGAAGCCAGACTGGGTGGTGGCCTACAGTCCTCTTCTCCCTTATTCAGTGCCTCCCCTTGCAGGAGGATTATAAATCCCTGCCCTAAAATATTTTCTTTGTAAAATCAACCAGTCCATGCATGCATGCATGCATCCATCCATCCATCCCTGCCCTGATGAACTCAGTGTGACCAATGAGGGTGAGTGGACGTTTGCGCATCTCTCATGGGCAGACGTATAAAGAGGCAGCACTTGCTCCCTGTGCTCTTTCCTCTGCTGCCTTGATCTTAGAAGAATGTGCTGTGATGTGGAGCCTCATTAACTTAAATTTCTGAATGAAATTCAGAATTCTGAATGACTACAGTAAACAGAGCCTGCTTGCCCACCCACCCTTGGTGAGTAAGCTGAAACTAAACTCTGTTGTCTTGGGCCAGTGATTTTGGGGGGTTAGCTGTTGCCACAGCATCATCAAGTCTATCCTGACACAAGGGACCTAGTGTGGGAGCCTCTGAAGAGCTCTGAGAACCAACTCTGTCCGTCTCACCAATTCCACAGAGTGAGCCAAGTACCAGCCAAGTAAGAATTTTCTCCTATTGCTTCATCACCCCACCTCTGCCCCCATTCTGGTAGGTCTTGGCTGGAAAGAGGGAGATGATGGGCCTCTAATGATGTCCATATTTTAGGGTATTGTCTAGGACTGAATGACCTAATGACTGAATTGAGGTTGTGTTGGCATTTTAATGTCTTCATAGGGTTATTTATTGCCTGAAAGTGAGCAGAAAAGAAGTAACCCTGGCAGAATGTTGATCTAGAAGCAAGGCAAAAACTTTTCCTTATCTCCACACCCACCAATTAAAAAAAAGAAAACTAAGACAAGCAAATCAAAACGAAACAACCCAAAGCTTTCCTCCATAGGGCAGAATTATAGGAGAGTGGGAAACTGTCTTTAAAAATGAGAATCTTAAACACATCTTAAACATTGTGCTTGTTAACATACCACCTACATAAATAAATCAAGAAAGCTGATTTTAAAGTTTTAAATTGACTTCAGAACTAAAGTTTATTTTTATTTTTTTTAAATGCATTCTATTTTAATAGTTGCATAATGCCTCATAGTATGAATATACAATAATTTATTCAACTACTCCTATTTTTAAACATTTATTTATTAATTTTTTTGGCCGTGTCCTGTGGCATATGGGATCTTAGTTCCCCAACCAGGGATCGAACCCACTCCCCCTGCATTGGAAGCAGAGTGTCTTAACCACTGGACCACCAGGCAAGTCCCTAAAGTGTATTTTTAAATGCAAATGAATGGATGGCACTTATATCTTGCATTTATATATAAGAACAAAATTAGACATTAAAATTTAAACAGTAATGTGTGGGTTGGTTTGTTTTTGTTACTGTGTGTATCAAGTGGTAGAAAGAAGCTGAAACACAGAAGGAAATTTGTGGTGAGAAGAATTGACCGAGTCATGTTTAAGCACAGCGCTGAGAGTCTGACCCCCCTTTTGCAGTTTTGCCTTTTACTGATGTGCCTTACAATCTTGGGCAATTCATTTAATTTTCTATGTTACAATTTTCTCATCTATACAATGAGGGTAATAACTGATTTCTCAGGTTTATGTGAGGACTATCTTATTAATGCCTATAAGAGTCTTGAAAATACAAAGTGCTCCATAAATATTAAATGGAACTAGGTGCGCATCTTCTCAGTGAAAATTATAGGATTGCTAAAATTTGAAAACTTTAGATCTTCATTCCTCCAAAATGGGAATGACCATACTCCAAGGAGAGAATCTCAGAATATTTTTCAAAAATGTACTTTAAACGCTGAAACTTTTACATTTTTTTTTACATCCACATAGAATGTTTTACATCCACATAGACGATTTCTTGGACATTTAATAAAAACATGCTATGCATATTTGTAATAATACTGGTATACATTTCAAAGAGCGTACATATTTATTACTTTAATTGAATCACATAATTGTAGGTTAGGAAGAAATCTTAGCCAGCAACTAGCATAGTTCCCTGTTTCTCTTTCCCACATTTGTGAACTGAGGTCATGAGCGACTCAACAACCTTATTAGTTATCACACAGCTAATTTATCAGATACTCCCATAAGTCTGCTGAGATAAGTAGGGAATTTTATTTATCTTCATTTTCTAAATAATTTATCTGATTTAAAATATTTTGGAGGTTTTTAGAGATAAGTTTCAATTTTGGATTAAAGGCAGTGAGGTGAATTGGCATGAATGTAGGGTTATGGACAGAATTGGCAGAGGAAACTGGGGTTCTCTGATTCTTAATTTTGCTGTTCTTTCCAGTCCACCTAGCTACAATTAATCCTTCCTGTCACGTTAGGCTCCCAAGTTAAGGCCTAAACTGTGTAACCCGCAGTTTAGTTTTATATCAAATATCTCAGGGCTGGTTGAGTTTGACAGGAAAAACAAATGGCTGGCTCTGTCTAGCTTGGCCCTGGGAGAGTAGGATCCCTCAGCTGTTGAGAAATGACTTTCAGTTTTTAACCATAGAGAGATTTGGAGTGTAGTGGCTTGACTGGAGGAGTAGGGCTATGGAGGTGAAGGACAATTGCATGCCCTGAGGTAGTGCTTACAGTTTCTGGCCCTGTTCTCTTTGTTACGGTGTCTGGGACCTAAAGGGAAGGAGCTGAGAGAAACCAATCACAGCAGCAACAATAGTCACGAGGTCACTATTTCTCTGTGAAGAGGACAGTTGGGTAGAGACTAAATCTGGTGTATCCAGTGTGCTTCTTTCTGCTGTCTTACACGAAGAACATGTTGGAACGAAAAGTTGGTAGGCCAGAATGGAAAAGAGAGAAGCATTTTACCGAGATATGTGGATTATTCAAATGCTGATAGTGACTTGCTTCCATTCCTCACAGTACTGGGTACTAAGAATGGATTGGCAGGCATCACACACTACACATCACAGGTGGAATCCATAGCAACCAGGAAGTGAGGAGATCGTGGGGGAAAACAGGGAATGGAAGTTCGTGTAATACGATCGAGGCCACCTCCCACACACATTGATGCGGATGGTGTGTTGATGCTGATGATGGTGATGAAATGATTTTTATTCTCAGGTATCAGCAGAAATTTAATATAACCTAAAAAATATTTTTAAAAAGGAGAAAACAAAACCCTAGCCATTGTCATATCTCTCTTGGCATATTGTGAGCTTGACTGAAGATGAACACTGGGGAAGTAAAGGTGGTTTAATTTTCTGGGCAGTCTATAGAAACCTTTCCATGCACAGGCAGTCTTACTCTTTGCTGACCTTTCCAACAGTACTTTTTGTTTCTTGAGCCATCCGTACCTTCCCGTGTGAGGCCCCTTGAGATGGACAGTCTATACTTGCAGGTACGACTAGGGTAAGGAATGCATGTTATAGACTGTGGAACGTAGAAAGGTGAACTAGTTAACGTAAGAATGAACTGCTTAGTGATATAGCACAATGGTCCAGCCCTGAAGGAATTTCCTAATTAGTGAGTAATAGGCTCACTAATTTTATTTGTTCAGGGCATTTCCAAATTATTGAGTTTTTGTTTGCTTTCTCCAAATGAAAGTAGAGAACAAAGTAGTCTCACTTGTAAGGTTATAAGTTTGCTTCCTTACTGTTATTCTCCCCACTCCCGGTCACTTCTTTGACCCATCTGTCTTCCAAAAACATATTTAAGGCTATAATTAGGGTAATTAAAGAATAAATATCATTCTATTAAGAAACATCATTTATGATAACTGTCCTTCATGTACCACTGTACTCTGAATATACCATGAGCTTTATTAAGTGACCAGTTAGTGATCAATTACTTTTAAATAAAATGTAATTGCATTTTTATATCATGTAGATATATTTTCACCCGTTCATATTCACATTTATGTATAGAATCATACGACAATTAGTCTAAATCTGGGTAGCAATAACTTTGTGCATACTTTTCAAAATCTCTGTCTTTGTGTGTAGAAGCCATGCTGCTAAAACAAATATATTCTCAACGGTTCTAAAACCCATTAAAGCCCTACACGACCATTAAAAACCAAATGTGTGCTGCTGTCGTCTGGAGGTGCTGTAAAATTGGTTAAGTTAAACTTGTTTCTTAGTACTTGGGGGCAAAAACAACACACATCTAAATCAGATGGGTCCTAGGGGCAGGACAGGAATAAAGACGCAGACGTAGAGAATGGACTTGAGGACACGGGGAGGGGGAAGGGTAAGCTGGGACGAAGTGAGAGAGTGGCATGGACATATATACACTACCAAATATAAAATAGCTAGCTAGTGGGAAGCAGCCGCATAGCACAGGGAGATCAGCTCAGTGCTTTGTGTCCACCTAGAGGGGTGGGATAGGGAGGGTGGGAGGGAGACACAAGAGGGAGGAGATATGGGGATATATGTATATGTATAGCTGATTCACTTTGTTACAAAGCGGAAACTAATACACCATTGTAAAGCAATTATACTCCAATAAAGATGTTAAAGTAATAATAATAATAATAAATAAAATAAATCAGATGGGTCATTGTGGATTTTAATGAAGAGTTTTTTTAAGTATGAAAATAATTCTAGCAAAATATCCTGGATACTGATATGATAAACAATATACAGGGATCCTCAAAGGATCTAGAGTTCAATGCTGTGCCGCCAGCTGAAGAACAGGAACCTAACATATTAAAGACGTGTGGGTTATACCAGGAGATATGGTTTGACTCATATTTTAGCTGGATCTCTGCCATCGCACAGTGCTTTTAATTGTCTTTTGTCCTACATGCTTCTCAGTTGCAAATAATTCTGCCACACCTGGATTCAAATACTTCCAGACCTGACCCAATCCAACTTCCTCAGAGACCTCCCAGGCTCAAAAATGTCTCTCTCACCGGCTGCCACAGAACCTGAAATTTCCATTATTAAACTCATTCCTTTAGGATAAACTGACTTTTCCTTTTACAATGTGAGTATGCTATCTGGAAAGGCGAACTAATTATCATATTAAATTCATTATCGATATGGGATTGTACTGTGATATGGGCAGCCCCCTCTCATCCCTCCCCACCCCCAACTCACAAGACCCTACCTAAGAAGCAACCCTGCTTCTGGTCTTGCTGCCTTTGACTGCTCATTGGTGTGATAGTTTCCACCCAAAGTGCAGGGGATGTGCAAACAAAGGGGGAAGCGGCACCCCGTACCCAGTTCCTTTTAGGGAGACCTGACCCCACAAAGCCGGTTAAATAGGGAGAAATGATTAAAAGTGACTTTTGACAGTAGGAAGGAGAGAGCACGTAAGGAATTTTTAGACTACTGTAGGGAAGGCAAGCCCAGATTGGATACTATAGCATGAAACCCCAAACAGCTGTGTGGACAGCGTGGCAATGCCAAATGCTGAAAAAGAGCCCCAAGTGGATTGGATAAGGAGAATGGATGCCAAAGACAGACTGGACCCGCTTCCTAGTTTTCAGCATTCTTCCAGTAGACACCAGAGATAGAACCGAACCAGGTGGAGGAAGGAGACAGGGGAATATCAAATATTTATAGGTGTGATAAGACTTGAAGGGTTTAAAGCAGGCGGGAGAGAAAAGTGAGCGTGGGACTGAGGGAGGGGAAGGGTATGTTGCACAAGAGGGGGTCTTTATAAGTTTTTAAGGAAGGAGTGATGTCAATGGCGCAGGTGTGGAGGCAAATAAGACACCCAGTTCTGGTGGGTAAGTGCATATTTTCTTTTTCCACGGCTGGGTTAAATTACTTCCCCTAGGTCATCCAATTAATCACTTGGAGGGCAAGGAAGAGAGTTGAGCTCTCAAGGCTCTCATTTCACATCTGGAGCAGGCAAACCTAGCTTCTCTTTCCCCAAACACCCTCTTCATTTAAAAGAAATCTTTTGCAAATCAATGAGGTTTTGAGCTCTTTGACGGAGAATTTGCGAGACCCTCTTACTGCTTGTGTGATTTAAAACTTGAGGTAGAGTTAGTATGGAGAAACGCTATAGATTGCTTTCCGCTTTATCCTTCATTGAAGAATTTTAGATATCTGCCAGATTACTTTGATTTCCTCCCCCACCCCCCGCTCGGCCTCCAGATTCAAACTATTATTCTGAGGAGCTGAAAAAAATGAGTTACAGATCTGAGAAAGCAGTGTGTGCGGAGCTTAACTGCTGCATGACCGATCGTGTGATATATTGCTCTTTTCACTAATAACCACAAAGCAGGTAGAGGCATGACAGACTAATTTGGTTTATATGTCCAGCTGTAGGGCTAGACACTGCATCATTCTTTGCAGAAACCAGTGACTTTAGGCATGTGGAACTTGTCGTCATGACAACAATAAACCAGCTTTGAGTCTGAGTTTCAGCTCAGAAACTGCCTTGTCTCCATTACTTCCTGCTCATGACCTGACTTTTCTTACTCTCTGGGGCTGGGAGCTGGGGGTTTATGAAAGATCTATTGAACAGAGCTCCAGTATATGTTTAATGCTTGAAATGTCTGGGTTGAAAGTTGTGCTTGCACAGATGGCTAAAGGCTGCAAGGAGGCTAGATCAATCATTATTATAGCTAATGACATGGCTATAAGGGTGTACACAAAGGTGAGCTGATTTGGAAAATGGGAAAAGGCAATGTGAAAAGAGTGACTTGGAAGCATTTCTTTGAATAACGTACACATTGTTATCACAAATAAAATGTTCTTTTAAACACAGGGGAATTATGCTATGTTTCTGAGACGACCTATCCAAAGGTACAATGGAGAGTAATCAAACAAAAATTAGTACACAAAGCTGAGTGTATGCTTCTGTATGTGTTTGTGTATACTTTTTTAAATCTGAAGACACAATTTGCAGATGCTCATGGCAAAATCTCTAAGTGATCATTTTTGTGTCCCATGTATTTAATGGATTTAATAGTGACTACAGTAAGAGACAGCATGGCTCGGTGACAAGAGTATGCCAGCACTGGGTTCAATGGCCTTCATGTAATATCAGCTGCAATATTGGAAAGTTATCTAACTGTACACAGTCTCTGGATATTCAGCTGTAAAGAGAAATTATAGGATTTGCACTTTGGTAGTTGAGAGGTGAAATGAGATAATGGAGGGGAAGAGCTTGGGATAGAGTCAACACTCAACGACGGTTAGCTGTCAGTGTTGATGCTATTGGTGTCATTCTAGCAGGGTTTGTGCAGTAATTGAAATCTGTTCTTCATGTGATTAAAATGGTTCAACTGTTCACTGTTACAGAGACATGATCATGGAAACTGGATGACTTTTTTCATTCTGTAGTGCTGTTTTCTGGCTTCACTATGTTCTCCATATAAACTAGACTTTAAGGAAGGTAGAGAATTAATGGCTGGAGAAGGCAGAAAGGGCAGGGTGTGAATTGCCAACATAAAAGGTGATATGTCTGGAGAACTTTGTGCCTTTTTACTGCACAGGATTTTTTTCACAGGAAGTGAGGGATTCTAGTATCATTTTTGTTTCCTATTCCTTTAGCGCATTGACCTAGTTCTATATGATTACCTTTTTTTAAGCTTCTATTTTCTAGCAACTTGGTACCACAAGCCAATAGGCAGAGAAATAAGACACAGATCAAATAAATCCTAGAGGGCAGCCAAATGCTTCCTTTCTTTTCTATGCACTGAGAAATTGAATGATTTGCTTTCCTCAGAGATCGGCTTCATGATTTCACGATCATGTGGTTAAACTTCTTAATAGATGAGATGCTGCTCAGAGACCATGTTATTCTCCATGACCTTGTAGAGTGTGGATCACCATGTAGAAATCTGATAAAGTACGTTCGGTTATTAAGTTATAATTTGAGAAATCATGGACCACAAACTGATTATGTGTTTCTTATTATAAGAGTTTAATGTGGTTGCAAATAATTGAATTTCTGTTGCATTGTCCCCGGACTGGCAGTTACAATTTATAGCAATGTAAGATTATTTTCTGAGACACACAATTAGGTCCCATTTTTATCTTACAAAGTTTATGTGAGAAATACAGTTTTGTATGTTCCTCATTAGTGTGAGAGGGTTAATACACCTCCAGAAAAAGAGAAATATGTTACTTTTCTCTAGCAACATTAATTTTTATATATTTTAGATTGATTAAAACAATGGGCTGATTAATATGAGAGAAATTTAAACATTAGCAAATAAGACATTTGGAAGTATAAAATAAATGTATATTATATAATTACTGTGTTGCAGAAAAGATATGATTGAGTGAATAACTTCTGGACATCATAAGCATTATTGAAAAATATAATTGCATACCATTACAATAACATGACTATAAAAACATTATTTTTTCATCCCAAATGGACTTGTGTTGATAGTTTTTCACCATCTTTTAATTAGATTCAGATAAAAATGTAGCCAAAGTCTGGAAGATTTTCTCATTCTTTCCAAGATCTCATAATTTCATAAATATTGGTCCTAATGTTTCTAAGCTTTGAAGGAGATTCTGAAAAGCACAGGCCTTTTTTTTTTTTTTAACCAAGTTAGAATGTCTAGTGTATGCAAAAGATAAATCTTTTGAAGATTCAAAGTCTATAATATGCCCAGAGGAAACAATTGTCTTTTTAGGAGTTTCTTCCTGGAATATTTCTGTCTCTTCAGTATTGGTATATTTTTGTTATTGCTCACAAATGTTGCTGATAAAGGCGTTTTAAGTAAGGGAATCAAAATAACGGAAAAATAAATCTATTCTTTAATATGTAACAGAAGGCCAGTTCATCAAATATGGATTGATGTGTATGATGTGTTTAACAGCCAAGAGCTTTAGTTTTCCTGTTGGACTTGTAGGGATATTAATGACAAAAGGCCAGATTCTTCCCCTTTGAATTCCCTGTGGATCTCTCTCAAGCACCAGGGCAGAAGTGGAATCCAGGGGTACAAATACAGACTTAGTCAAAGCAAACCTCTACTCCAGAGGAGCTTGGTGTAGATATACATACATACATACATACATATATAAAAGACCCAAGTTTTTTACTAATAAGTACAAAAAGTGAGTTGAATCGTGGATGCTTAATCCAAGTTATTCCATTCAGCAGCCAATCTTCTTAACTTGGGCTGGAACTAAAAACACATTATCTAGTTTGCAACAAACTTTCTGCAAAAGTAAAGATGCTCATTGCAAAGATTCATCATCATTCATTGCCAAGAATTGATATACAATAGCTGGGCTGATTTATCTGTAGTTTAAAATGCACAAATAGTGAGTCTTTGCTAAAAGGTAAATGAACATTAAATGATAGCGTAAGATGGTGATGATGATGATGCTTTGAAAACTTTCACGTGATTTTGTTTGTTTTTGTTGTTTGACTCGTGTTATCACTGTTCAATGTGAAATAGTTTTTTTTTTCCTTTCCTTTCCTTCTCACTGACCTTATCTTTTACATATTCTGATTATTCTTGAACCAGTAGCTTAAGGATAGATGCAAAAGTGATGAGAGTTTGATTTAGCTTTGGCTTTTATTGTCGGATACCCAGAAGGAAATAAAGCTTTGATCTACTTCCTTCGAAAGTTAATCCCAGTGATTATGTGGAGATGTGTGCAGTGGTAGCTACAGGGATATACATCTTTAATCTCTTGGTGTTGAATACTTAATCCAGTTTGGGTTCTTGGCAAGGAGATTTAAAGAAAGAACAAAATAATTACACTCTTCATGGAGTTTGTTTTCTGGAATGAATATTTGGTAGCTCTGCTTGCTCTTTTACAGTTTAATAAGCATGCTTAGGAAAACAGATTTAGGTTTACTTAGAGTGATATAGAAATTGATGATTTTGGGCTTCCCTGGTGGCGCAGTGGTTGAGAGTCCGCTTGCCGATGCAGGGGACGCGGGTTCGTGCCCCGGTCCGGGAAGGTCCCACATGCTCTGGAGTGGCTGGGCCCGTGAGCCGTGGCCGCTGAGCCTGCGCGTCCGGAGCCTGTGCTCCGCAACGGGAGAGGCCACAGCAGTGAGAGGCACGCGTACCGCAAAAAAAAAAAAAATGGATGATTTTTGTGGTCCTCAATAGGTAAATTTAAAGTACATCTGTTAATGATGGGGCAGTTTGTGTGGAGTTTTTGTTATTCAAGCTTGTTTATCTGGGTAGAGTGAAGGCTGAATAGAGAATACTCTACCTCCAGTGGAATACTTTAAAAATTATTCTAGAACTATATCACTCTTATTAAAAAGTGCTCATCTTTTCTAATAAATAAAAACTTCATTTGCTGTTGTAGGCCATAAAATGGCCACTAAATTTAAATATAATGCATCTTCATTAGAAAATGTCTTTAAGCCAAGCACATTTATTCCAAAATTGCTACGCCATTTTACTGAGAAAACATAAATTGGGTTAAAATATGTTCAAGCCCACTTTATTAGTTAATCCATGTGTAAAGATAATATATATTATCTTTCAATTTACATCATAGTTATAATTTAAAATTATGTGTCAAAAAGGAAAACAGAAAATAATCAAATCTCAACCCTACATAAACATTTAGCATTCATGATATCTTAATGTAATAAACATACAAGTCTTTTTTCCAATCAACATTATTTACGAAGTTTTTTCCCATTGTTCCTTTTTATGCGTAAGTATGATCTTATACCTGTATAAAATGCCGTCAAGGGAATTACCGTAATTTACTCAGCTACTCCTTCAGTTTTCTTTCTCTATCATGATAATACTGGAACTTATTTGTATTGAAATCTGAAATGCTGGCAAAAGGAATAACATTATTTTGTTACTTATCCTAAATCCTCCGTCTTGATTAAAAGAAGTTGCAAATAGACCTCTACAAATTAATTCTGATATCAGAAAAAGTATAAGTAAAATTTTGTACATTTCTCATTCATTTCCAGTCTAATGATTCATAGTTTTAAATACATTCGTATGTAAAACAAATGTTTAAATAACGAGATTTTCCTTTAGAAGTTAATTTTTGGCTACTGTTATATTATATTAGCAGTTTTGATAGTAATTCAAATTCAGCCATCTGTGTTAATTCATTACAGACAGAGGTGGCCTCTCCCCTTCCTCCCTTCCCTAAGTAGTATAGCTCTTGTTTCTTCTGTAATTGAGGCCCCCAAATTTTGTGACCATTTTAATTATCTGGTAAAAGTACATATTCCAAATGAGGTAAAATTTAATCTTCAGAAGTTGTCTTGGAAATATACAGAAGAACAACTGGGCAATACTTGAATGAAAGTTTTTGTGTCATTTGGAGGAAGACATATTTGATTTTACATTCTATCCAATGTACTTTTTAGGAATTCCTGAAACACTCCCTAAAAAATATGCCATAGTTTAAATGGATCCAAACACAGTTTTCATAGAATTCCCAAAGATTTTTAGCGCAGGCATGTATGACTGAAGAATATATATAAAGCTGTGTTCTTATAGACCCCCTCCAAGGAAAGAATTCAACCAGGTGTCTAAATTGTACAAACTTTGTTTTGTTTTTGAAATGAATTGATAGAAAGTTCTGGCATAGGTAGACAAGGATAAAATCTGTTTGTAATCAGCTCTAAGTATTCCTTTTCTTATATATCTTTGCCTCCTGTGCTTTACCTACTCTGCTCAATGGCAGTTTATAAAGGTGAGTGACCTTGGTACTTTATTTATTTTTCAGGAATTTTCCTCCAAGACTAGAGAGAATAAAATCTTCAAGCAGAATCTTTCATTTGGCATAAAACCTTCTCTTCGACTTCCTTTTTGAAGCTAACCTTAAAATTGTAGGTGACACCTGGCTGTGTCATTCCCTTTCTCCTGATGGCATGCGCCTGGCCATGGGCACACAACCTTGTGAAAAGTGTGTAGCAGTGGCAAGGGCTGAGGGAGCTGGTGGGGAGTGGAGTCTTCACGTGTGAAGAGAAACAAGTTGCCAGGTAGAGGCAGCTTTAACCTCATTCCTGGAATATGTGTGTTTCCTCAACCCTAAAGGAAAAATCAGGTGAATGTCACTTCTTGCCACTACACCTTCTGGAGTCACAATTTATAGTGATGATTGGGGTATTTTTCTCCTTGTCATCTAGATACTGCAAAATCTTTAGTGTACTCAGATTTCCAGGTCAACTTTATAAGAATTTACATCAGTGTCACTCAACATGGGGACCAAGGACTCATGTGGGTCCTAGAACTGTTTGTTACTGACTTGGGATGAGGTAAGGAGTTGGGGCCAGAATGTCTATCAACCAAGTTGCTAAGCACACTGTTTAGTTCACCTGATTTTTATTTTTTTATTTTTTATTATTTTTTTTTTTGTGGTACGCGGGCCTCTCACTGTGTGGCCTCTCCCGTTGCGGAGCACAGGCTCTGAATGCACAGGCTCAGCGGCCATGGCTCACGGGCCCAGCCGCTCCGCGGTATGTGGGATCTCCCCAGACCGGGGCACGAACCCGTGTCCCCTGCATCGGCAGGCGGACTCTCAACCGCTGTGCCACCAGGGAAACCCTGTTTTTTTTTTTTTAAATGTAACAAGACTTTCTTGATTATTCCTGGAGTGCTGGTAATAAACAGCTCAAAGACAGGCAACTTTGAGGAGCAGTTATTTAGATTTTTCTTTCAGACTTTGTATTAATGTTAAATATGGGAAACATATAAGTAGTTGATGTAAAAACTGAATGTTTACTGATAAAATTGGACAGCAGCTTGAGGTTGGGGGGGGTCAGAGAACCTGGATCTTTGTTTAGACTCTGCCACTTACCTGTTGTGTGATCTGAAGTGAATCATGTAATCTCTGTGAGTTTCAGTTTTTCTCATTTGCAAAATGACCTGGAATTGTTCTGGATTAAATATTTAATGAAATGTAACAAATTGAAAGGAACTGAGTGCATTGATGCATCACATTTTCATATCTATACCTATGTCGTTAGCCTATGAAAACAGGTGCTAAATGCATTAATTTTAAAATTTAAGTTGGATACCCCTGCAAGTCTCATCCTTTGATTATTTCCCACCTCTAAACACGCACTTTGGTGTTTGAAAAATTCTCCTTCTGTGGCCACAGTGTGTCTTCATTGCTTATAATAGTGTTCTGGAATTCAACCTGTTGGTTAAAATATATCCTTTAGCCAAAAACCTCATTTATTTCCATGTCACCCTTATGAAGAACGGTGACAACATGCATTTTCTCTTTTGTACAAAGTCACAAGACCTAGCAACCTGACCCTCTGGGAGAATACATTGAAAGCTGTCAACTTTTTCTGTACTTCAACATATGGTAAAACCTTACTCCTTCTTACTCATGATAAAAACATGAATAGGTGTTGCAGATACTTTTAATGATGGTCCAGACTCTTCCATGGGAAGAGCAAAACCAAATGCAAAGTATGAAAAAAATAAGGAAAGATATTTTCCTAGAGATAGAAATGACATTAAAAGTGAATCGTTTGGGGAAAAGCTTGCAACATGACCCAAAAAGTAACATATGTTAATTTTCTCCTTCTTACTCTACAAGGTTTATCATTCAGTAAGCTAATCAACTCACATCCTTCCAATTTGCAGGGTGGGGGGAGAGTTTTCCAGGATGCGTGTGTGTGTGTGTGTGTGTGTGTGTGTGTGTGTGTGTGTGTGTGTGTGTAAACTGCATGGAACCAGGAGAAAGTGAGCCCTTTTTAATTTCCAAAATATATAAACTGAAATAATCATGAAGGCATAGAGCTGCCAGGGACCATCCCTCCCACCAGGAAGGGAGAATCTAATTAAGACTGAATGCAACACAAAGAAAGAAGAGCTGTGAATTTGGGGGTTGGCTAGAGAGAGAGAGAGACAGAGACAGAGACAGAGACAGAGAGAAAAAATGGTAAGAATGAGCATTATGATAATTATTTTGGTACCTGGATTCAGCTGTATCTGAAGTCAGTCCACTTCTATACTTTTCAGTTCTGTGATTCAATAAAATACGTTTTTTCCCCTTATATTAGTTTGAGTTGACTCTCTGACACTTACCAGAAAGATAGTTTCTATTCAAGATTTAAAGAGATTTAAGATTAAATTTAAGATTTAAATTTAAGATTTAAAGGGATTCAAGATTTAAAGTCATAACATTCTATAACCATAAATTTCATTATATCCCTGCAGTCCTAAAGGAGTATGTTTTCTGAACAAAGCAGATACTAAATAAATATTTTTTTAAATAAATGGAATTGTTCAACCTGCAATCCAGGGATAAAAATAGGTATACCTGGGTTCAAGAGCATGTGTTTCAAATGAGTTTTATAGGTTCCTGGCAATTGACTACTTTGATAACAACCTAAAATAATTAAAACCAGTCTTCCATTGGCTTATGGATTTTTCCTGAACCAGCTGACTTCTCCTGGATCTTGTTTGGAAAGCCAGCTGCTCTAACTAGTAGATGGATGCAAACAAAGGGGTGGTTTGTGAGCCCGAAGATGAATCCTTCCTGAAATTAACAAGCAGAACAAAGGATGGAATTGTTGAGGGATAAGTAGGATGTAAAGGGAATTACCAACTATTGTGTCTGTACGAAAATATAAGGACAGAAAATTCAAAGGGGCTCTTGGAAGGAAAGAACCGAATGGCTCTCTCATTTGGGATTACATCCATTTTATATTAGATCCAATTATCCTCACACACCCACACCCACGACACAATCTCATATTCACAAAGATGAAGAGATATTCAGATGTGATGTGTGAGCAACTCACAAAGATGTTAAACAACTGCTTTCAGTTTGATAAATATGTATGCGTATATACCTACTGCTTCTTATGTCCAAATGTATTCATATACTTAGAACCATATGGAGAAACCCCCTCTGCAGTCATCCACAGTTGAATCCTTTAAAAAGAAAACAAACTCTCTTAAATCAGTCCCGTGTGCCAGGAAGTATGCTAAATACTTTGTGCATTACCTCATACTCTTCTCAACAGAGATATGAGACAAAAAAATACCATCATCCCCATTTTATAGATGAAGCAAATGAGATCTAGAGAGTTTAATTATCTTGCCCAAAGTCTCACACCTAGTAAGTAGTGCAAATCTTTCCTGCTTTAAATGCTCACCTTTAATCACCATGCTATGCTACTCCTTCCAGATCTAATTAGTTTTATTGATAAAAATACAGAGATATTGCCTGCCCAACAAAAGGAGTGAAGAATTCAGCTGAGATAGTGTAGAACTGGGGAAATGAGAGAGAGGGAGTAGGTGTATGGTACATGGGAAAAGAATCAAGTTATAAACATTTTAGGGAGCTAATATTGGAAAAAAATAAGACTAAGATGTACAGTTCCTTCCCAAGTGATAAATCCTTTCCATTTACTGTGACTCGGTTCATTTCATGTAAATTCTATGTTTAACATGAACTCATAGTTTCATAGCTCAAACCTGCTTGCCTGCTAGCATCCTCCTTAGGGCTCTGCCAGCCAGAAAGTGAGGGATGCTGCCAGCAACAGCGAGGCAGTGCGTGCTGCAGCCTGCCAGATGTAGCTGCTGAAACCTAGCAGCAGATTTAGTGTTTCCTGTAGAGCCTTTCTGAGAAGGAAAAGTTCCCAGCTTGTTTGTATATGACAAGCTTATGTTTTCATGATGCCTTGAACCATGGCTTTTTGGGGGTTATTTCATATCATAAACATTGTTCTGACTCTATAGGGAATCAGTTACATTCATACAGCCGTGCTTATGAAAACAATGACATTTGATTTTTAAGTGGAAAATATATTGTTTATTATTAACTTACCAAAAGGACTTTTCAGAGTCATGCAAAAGATTAGGGCAGTGTTTGGTGCAACGGTCATCCATTTATGGAAGTGATGGAGACAAGGTAACACTCGCTGATGAGATAAAACTTTAAAAGCCTTAGAAATGTGAGAGGTCTGTGGGTAAGGAACTCCACTGAGCACAACACACACAGTATTAGCTGCTCACATCTGTCTGTAGCTCAAGCAGAAATAGTGATGGAGTCTCTTAGAGCAAGGGATTGCTTCCCAATGGCCTCACTCCAAAGAGTTGTATAAGCTTTGGGGAATAGCTTCAGTGCAACTGCACATGTGGTTCCTTTTTGTGACGTCAGTTGAAGAGCTGATTCCACATTACTGAACTTCAGATTTGGGGCTCAATCATTTCTCTAAAAGTTCAGAAGATGCAACATTCCTTTATCCCTAGCTTAATTTGTTTGTTACTCAAGCTTCTATAATGTATGGGGTTCTGTGAAAAATACTTCACGTATTTACCTAACAAGTGTGTTGATATAATGAGATATTATATCTATTTTTTATCAATAACAGTTGCTGAAAGTTTTCTATATATTAGACACAGGATATATTTTACTCTATACTTAACATTCAGTACCTTTTTTAATTTAATTTTAATTTTATATTGGAGTATAGCTGATTTACAATGTTGTGTTAGTTTCAGGTGTACAGCAAAGTGATTCAGTTATACATATACATATATCCATTCTTTTTCAGATTCTTTTCCCATATAGGTTATTACAGAATATTGAGTAGAGTTCCCTGTGCTATACAGTAGGTCCTTGTTGCTTATCTATTTTATATATAATAGTTGTGTATATGTTAATCCCAAACTGCTAATTTATCCCTTCCCCCAACCTTTCCCCTTTGGTAACCAAAAATTTTCGAAGTCTGTGAGTCTGTTAACATTCAGTACCTTGTATCTCTTTGTTTTGTTTATTGCTGTCTCCCTTTACTAGAGTGTAAGCATCAGAGGGGAAGGGACTTTTGTCTATCTCACCCACTGCTGGGTCCGAAGCACTTACAGTCATGCCTGGCTTAGTTAGGCTTTCAATAAATGTATTTCATACAAACGAACAGGGAATATGCTAAGGGTTTTTAGGCATATCTTTTTGAATCTTCATATCAGCCCATTCAAGCATTAAATCATTAATGTGTGTTATGCTTCCATTTCTGTTTTACTGATGAGGAAAATGAGGCTTTGAGAATTTAAATACATTTCTCAAGGCCATATAGCAGATAAATTATAAAACCTGGGTCCCAGTATAGGACTCTATCTCCAAACTTCATGTTCTGGTTCATGCTCTTCTCCTGGGCATTTCCACATAAAGTCTGAGTCCACCTGAATAAAATATTGGGCCCTCTTCTGGGTAAAGGAAGTTCCCAGTGAGGAGAGATGGGATTGGTCATGGTCCCTAGAATTCCAGTTGTATCTGTCATGAGACAAAGTCGTACTTTCATACTTTCATGGAGTTCCTGTGATGCCTCACTTTCTTGACCACCTGTCTGCCTGTCAGAAGTCTGTGAGAGAGGTCATCACTCCGGAGTTTCCCCTCAAACACCTGAAGGGCGGGGAAGCACGTATGTAGAAGAAAGAACCAGACTCATTGTGAAGCATTGAGAAACCTCTCGTAGCTCTGTCTCTCAATTTCAACTGCCTGGGCGTGTCTTGTATGTTAGAAATGCACAGGTTTGAACAGCGTGTGTTTGTGGTCTGGGTTTAAAGGGGACTGAGAAAAGATTAGAGGGCTGAAAAAAAAAAACAAGGTAAGTAAAGACTATGAGTGCCTGCAACACTAGGGAAGAATAGCTTTATTTAATTTGCCTTTATAAAAAACAAACACTAAAACGGACTTATCCATAATGGTTACTCTCTGTCTAGAACAGGAGAAAAGTGCACCACAAGGCTGGCAACGAGAAGTACGGTCAGGTCTTCCTAGAACCTCGGGTCCTGGCCTTGTCCCAGCTACTTGTCACCCCACACCCCATTGCTGTGTCCTTGACTCCTCAGCCTTTGGTTCATGGTTTTGCGTCTCTTGTAGGGTAAGCCTGAGAGGTGGTTCAGATATACATAAGGCACATTTTCTGGGGTAAGATTTTTAAAAAATGGTATGTAGCTGCTAACCGCTTTTCCTACACAGAAGAAAGTTTGCCTAGGAATCTGTGTTGAAAAATACTGAAGAAGCTTCATCAGTGAAGTATTGATTCCTAGTACTCTGGTCCTCTCTTTGGAGACCAAGACTTAGCTTGAATATTATCTGTGACCTTTCGGTCTACTCCATCTAAACCTAATAGTTAAAACTTTTCTGTTGAGAACAGCGATCTGAAAGTGACGTGTGTGGTTGAGGGGTGGGGGTGGATGAAAGGAGTGAGCATAAGGTTATATTGTTTCTTCAGATTCTGTTCCCAGAGATTCATAATGCTTTGGGTGGTAGTACACAGTTACACTACAGTTACTATCACGTGGACTGCCCATTATAATTACCCAGGGAAATTAAAAAAAAAAAAAACAACCAAAAAAACACTTAGACTTGGTCCCACCCCAAACCAATTAAATCAGAATCTCTAGGAGGGAGCCTTGGGCACTGAAATTTTTGTAAAACCTCCCCAGATGTTTCTAACATGGAGCTAGGACGGAGGGTTCCTAGATTCGAACAAGGACTGTAGGTTTTAGAGTCTGCTAGGTCTGTGTTGGAACTCCAGATATGCCACTCTTTGTGCTGTGTGACATTGGGAAGGTTTTTGAAGCTTCATAAACTCATGTGCTTATCTTGTAAAATGGAAACAGTGTGCCTTCATTAGAGGATTGTTTTAAAGATAAAGTGAGAAAATGTATGTACTGTAGCTAGTACAGTGCCTAGCATATAATTGGTGTTTAATAAATTAGAGTTATGATCACTATTACCATCATTATTAGGCTTGGAAAAGGCCGTCATGTCTGTATGCAAACTTTGCTTAGTCATAGAGAAGAGCAGGCACCCACCGGAGACCGCTGCGGCCATCTGCTCCTTGTCAGATAGAATATTGTACTACGATTATTTTTCCTCCTTTATCCAATCTAATTTTGAATCCCAGTGCTGCAATGGTTAAAACTATCCTTTTAACCATTGGATATTTCTAGACATATTTATATGTCTAGAATATAAATGTATCCATCTTTATATTCCAGACATATAAATATGTCTAGAAATATCCAGACATATTTCTGCTAAAGGGTAAAACATTCTCAATGTTCAGATGCTTCCTTCAACATTTAGATTTAGTTTATTCATTTTAATGTTGGTTCTACTATTCTTTTAGTTGTATCCTTCCAATATGCTGAAAATCTTAAAGTATTTGTATTATTCTATTGTGGACTTCTCTTCATCTCTCTTTGGCAAGATCAAAAATCAATTTTTCTCAGTACTCCCTTCAAAATACGTAAGAAGCTGTACCATGTTTTTGGTCTTTGAATAATAACTGCCTCTTGAATTCTTTGCCACGGATTCTACCCTCCTTTATGAAAACCAGGCAGTTCATTAGCTATAGAGTTGCAGCCTGGATTAACTCATCATTAAAATGTAAAAGTACAAGGATACAAAGTTCGGATGAGACTCACCTGATTTATGAACAGTCTTATACACAATAAATGTTCATGTCACTGTTAAATTGAAAGGCAATGCTCTACCGTTAAACAGAAGCAAAATGATTTTCCTAACAATGATTTGTGTACTTAAAAAATCTACAGATGTTTCAAGGAGAATGGTTAAGACCATTTTTTCCATATTCTAGCAAGTCAGGTACACTATGTCTGTGACAGATGACACCAATGTTCTCACAGGCTGCTTTTTGGAATCATTCATGACTTGTGCCCAGTAAACCCAGTGGTTTAGCTATGTAGGCTCTACCCCTGAACCAACTCTCCAGTGTTTTACACTTTTCAGTTACTAGCGTTGTTCTAGCCTTTATTACCTTTACCTTTGGTCTCTGCACTTGCCCATGCATCCCATACAGTGAATCCAGATAACTCTCTTGCTCCTTTCACAAACCTTTAATAACTCCCTGCATCTCTAATAAAGTCCCAGTCATGTGGGGGCAGATGCAAAGAGCTCAGTTTGCTTGAATTTGGAGGCAGACAGATCTGGGGTTTGACCTGGCTTTGTGGCTTTTTGGCTTTTAGCTGTGTGAATGTGTATATATTATTTTCTTCTCTAAGCCTGTTTCATCATCTGTAAAATGAGGATAAAAATAACTACCTTAGGGTCTAATAAGCATTAAATGAAATAACTTCTGCACATTACCTAGTACAATATCTGGTTCCCAGTGGAAGCTCAGCTAAGATTAGTCACCTTCTCTGATGCTCTGATTCTAGACCTGACCTACGCTTCCAATTCCATCTCTCACAGCACCATCCCTCTGTCTTCCACATGCCCTGGTCTCTTTTCCTTCTGTACTATCACTGTATGCATATGTCTTCCACTCCCTAGCTTCTATGGCTTTATTCATCTATATATTTATGTGGCCATAAATACCTTTTTCTTAGTGTCTAACCAGCTCTTCGTTTATTTTTCCCCAAGATTGCCCATCAAAATTAACCTCCAACCTCCCACTCATTGCCCTTGTCCTACCTTCTCAGTGATCTTTCCAGCCTGCCTTGGGTTCCATCCCACGTCGGTGTTTGCATCCACCTCCTCCAACTGATTACGAGGCCCTCAAGGGCAGGGGAAGGGTCTTTCTTATCTTCGTCTACACTTGCCCATCTCCACCACTCTTTTCTGAGAGCCTAGCAGGCTTTCTTGAAAAGGAAACGTTCAAAACATTTAATGGATATATTATTTTAAAAATTCATTGTATTGCTAAAACTATAAAACACTGATGTATATAAGATGGTTATCCTATTATTATTGATCACATAACTAGAAAAATTAATCAAGTCCACCAAGTGTAAGTAACTTCCCAGAGTAATACCATGAATTTTTATTCATATCTTGGGAGCTTTCATAAAAGCTCTGAACAGACCCTGGGCACTAAAGTATACCCAGCAAGCTCACAGCAGCAGTACAACACTCTTAGAAACACTAAGATTAAGGCAGCAGAAGAAAAGACAAAAGGCATGTGGTGAGATGCAGGCTGAAGTGCCCAGGACTCAAGAGTACGGCTGACTTTCGGCTAGTTGCTGAAACTTCAGGTGTGTTTATTCTGGCCTACGGAAGCCTGCAGGACAATATTCCCTTCCTTCCCACCATTCCTACTGGCAACTAGAGAAATAGAATAAATAGAGAAGAGGACTGAATTCTGAGCTTCACATAAACCAACATTCCATCTGCCTCTAGAGCTTGTATTAATCAACTCTCTTTCTTTTTCTTGTTTATATATGTTTCATGTGTAATAGATCTATGCAAATGATGTGTCCTGACTAGTATGTTTCTCTGCCATATTTTAATTCATTTGATGACCACCTTTGGTTTCTCCATTTAATGAAAACTATAATTATTCAGTGTTTCTACAATCAATCACAGATTTTCTCTGTATTATCTGATAGGGTGACCAGCCAGCCCAGTTTGCCAGGGGAATGAGAGGTTTCCTGGAACACGGGACTTTCAATGTTGAAACTGGGATCGTTTTGGGAAACTGGAAAATTCAGCACCGTGCTAAAGGCTTTTTCAGAGAAAAACGTAAGCTACTGTTCTTTTCCATAAGGTGTTTGCAATCTCTGGAGGAAATAGGATGCAGGAAACCAAATACAGGACAATTCAAGAGAGAAAGAAATCAAGCCTAAGTGTGTGTGGTGCGGAATATAAGGGTTGCTGCGATGTTTCAGAGCTGGTAGTGGGAGAATGATGATGAAGAGACACCTTCTTGGCAAAAGTGAGCCTAGAGAGGGAAGCCTCAGACAGGACAGAAGCTTAGAAGCTCAGGAGGAGGGGGTGAGAGGTACACGGAGAAAAGACAAAGTGTGAAAATGAAACAGAAATGCAGCAGCCTGGCCTGGGCCTGGAGGGGGTGAGCTGGGGTGGTGCAGAAATGCAGGTCGTGAATACAAGCTGAAATGAAGTCTGACAAGTATGTGCAGTTTGGAGTAACTTTCGTCTGGCCTTCCAGCATTTGCTTGAATCATTGAGACTTGGCTGCAATTAAGATTTACATTTGGTGGCTTCACTTCCTCAAAAGGAGAATTTATGGGTCTCGCGGAATAAACCAACATATGTGTTACTGAGGCCCATCCGTGTTTCAATGGAATGATCGCTGGACAGTAAGTCGGAGAGAGACAACATCTACCATGAAATGTTCTGTGTGGTGAAATACTCTATCGCGAGACCAAAATGCTAGATTAAAGAAGGTTCTGCAAAGAAAACAAATAACTGCTCTTTTCACATAGAATTTGCCCTTTATCTGATATTGGCAGCCCTGAATGTTTGGTTTACAGGAAACACCCTTGCCATTTGTTTTATTGCTTCTCTGCAAGTTATTTGCCTCCAATTTTAGCTGCTGAATTATTTTTCTAATCCTTCTCAATTAACATGCCTTCTGCATCATCGAGGAACTGAAATGAATAGAGGAAGTTACATGGGAATGACATTCCATCTTTCCTAAAGAACAATTTTCCTGTCAAAAATCCAAGAGGAAGAATGTGAGATTTTTTTTTTTATTTATCTCTAGCCAGTGTCTACTTAAACTCAGATGAACTGAATTTTCTCTGACTGGTTTTGCTTCCATATAAACTCTGTAAAATATTCCATTTTCTTCTCACCACCCCTCCCCTCTCCTTGAAAGCAAGCACTTACAGAGGGGGAGAGACTCTGTTTCTCAGAGTAAACAGCCCCTGCTGAGCAGAGCCCTGGGCCCCTAGAAAGCCCACCCCTTCAGAAGGAAATCAGATCCTAGGGCAAAATAGGTGAAGAAAAAAAGGGCAGCTGTTAAAACATTTAGTCTGTTTTTCTCCTCAACCCCTGCCGGTCCCCTTGCTTCCCAGCATCCACCTCCACGTGATCCTTTCCATCCTCTGGCTTCTGTGCTGGGAAAGCAGGACCTTAGCATGGAGCGTGTATAAGAAGAACGTTCCCCGGCCTCCGCATCCTCGCAGCCGTCTTTCGCCTCTCCACCCTCCGTGCCACATTCCTGGAGGATAGTCGAAAGATTGATTGGATGATTTTCTGGCAGCTCTTTGCAAAGCCTGCAGCCACAGCTTGGTTTAATTAAGGAATCAGCCTTTCTTTTATGTAGGTCACATCAGGTTTTGATTCCAAATCTCATATAGCTCTAACCTTTCTAAAAATTCAGAAATGCATGTGCAATTGGAAGATTTTTTTTAAAAAAAGGTTTTTCATAATTCTCATCAGAGTTATTTATGCTAGTATAGCTGTGGTCTCTCTCTTTGCCTAATTATCAGAATCAGGGCAGCATTCTATCTATGAAGCCTTTTCTTCCACGAGGCTCCTGTCGTCTGAAGCACATATGCCCTTATTATAAAATTATTAGCAGGGATCTGGGGCTGGGGGAAAGTTTGATGGTCTTTTGCTTGTTTCTTTGTGCATTTGTGTCCCAAAGGTTTAATGGGTTCCCTGCCTGTGAAATCTAATACTAAAGAATCTATTTGGGGGGGTGGTGAGTGTAAAAACATTTAACCAGTTAATCTTTGAGATGGAATTAGAAATAAATATAAGGTAGTAAGAGAAACTGGGCATTATAATGACACTTCATGAACTGAAACCCCATAATAACCCCATAATAATTCTCAGATCGTAGGCAGCCCTTAGGAAACCTTGTCTAAAGAACTGATAATGAACAAAGAATATCCCTTGGCAGGTAGCCATGCCAGAGCCACTGATGATTTCAGAAGTCTGAATGATGAACATGGATCCTGAAACTGCCTTTGAAAAATTCGAACCTAATAATACCCTTTGCCTTTCAGAAATTTGTGACAATTAGCACATGACTCTGATTTAAATTGTTCTTCAGGTACCACATTTTATGTTTCCTTTTGCTATTAGAAAGTTTGAAATTTTATCAGTCAAATAAAACATAAATACAAAACATCCAAATGTTGAAGGGCAAGACAGCCACCTTAACCTTCACCTCCAAAAAATCACATTTTCAGAGTACATGTCAACACAGGCAATGCGTACTTAATGACTAACGTGACCGCGTGTAATCTGCCACCCACAGGTAATTAATTAGGCTATTCAGCGAGTGTCATGCAAATAGGTGAACATTACCAGCTCTCAGGAGTGTGAAGCAGTGTCCTGTTTACACTTCCTGGATGGTTAGATGAAGAGCAAAACACTGACATGAAATACCATGAGCTTGCAAGTTGTGCATCTCTCATAATGTTCAGCCTCAAAGGCTGCAGGTCCAATCAATTTCAAATTGTTAAAAAGCAGCTGGATGGGCATGTCCGTCAAGGAAGGAGATGTCTGTTGGAGAAACTCACAGACTCTTGGGCTCATTATTTTCAGAATGAAAAGGGAACTGCAGCTGTCTGTTCTGATACGTTTGATTAAACTGCTCAACCGAAGGTCAGAGAGATGGAGGAAACTTCGGTTGAGTTCCCCAGCCAATAGTTTCGGTGCGTATATTGACTTTGCAGACTTTGTATTGAGCAGGAAGTATCCCAATAATAGGACTTGCTGTGAGATCTCTGGAATGTTCGTTGTTGGAACCACATCATTGAAACCGCCTGTCTCAGGATATTTTACTCTTGTTCTCCTCGCCTGCGACTCTCACCCCAATGAATACTATCCAAGAAGAATAAAATGAAATCATTATGGTTTCAAATTGCCCGAGGCAGAAACTGTGCCTTCACCTTTCACAGGAGGAGTGAACACTGGTACCAAATATGCAGAAAGGATGGAGTTTGTATACCTCCGAATCAAATTTAAGTCACCAAAGCTCTGTTGGTTGTGGTCTTAAACCCTTAAAGAAAAGGTGTCTTGGCTATAGCTCTTGAATCACTTCTGCTTTCACTAAATTCATTCTGTAGCATATGGAGTTTCATATTTTTGTTATGGCTGGAGTTAAACCACAGCCCCTCTCAAATTTGCAATTGGTGATAGCTCAGTGCATCTAAATTTAAAAAAAAAAAACCAAAAATCCATGGTGTATTCTACAGGGCTGCAATGCCCCCTCCTGTCTGCTCTGCCTGGGGTGGAGAAACTCACCTGGGTTTAAGGGAGTCAACTTGACAAGTGAAAACTGTGTCTGTCTTTTCTCTATCACCATTCTCCTATACCCATGAAGGGCTGTAAAAGCCAGATCTCCTAGTAGCGAAACTGATCATGCAAATTCTATTCCGTTTTCTCACTTGGCCTTCTATAATCTCTAGGAAATAAACACACAACACTAAAGGTTGCTGCCATTTTTATAAAAGTACTCAATTATGCCCAATTATCTTTGTGATGAGGAAGATGGGTTAGTAACATCTTGTTTATTCTGATATATAAGTAATCTTAACATACTATATACCCTAATAGCAACATATCTTTTTCAACCACTAGAATCTTGATGGAAATGATTGATTGGAGTTGCCTGACCTCTGTATCTATTTTCAATAGGACTTTATTTATTCTTTATCTTATAAAACCCATGCAATAACTTATAAAATATATTCAGTGTAGATCATGTTGTAACTCCTAATAACTTCTCAAAAAGGAATTGGTGAGACCATTAAGCAGGACTAAACAAAGGAAAAAAATATCCCTGCTTTGGTCTGTATTCTCTTTTTTCACCATCAGTGTGGTGGTGTTTCCTTGTCTGCTTTTCTGTCTTCCCTATCATTCATGATCCCACAAGGTCTGCATGCAGCAATTGTTTCCCTGGGCAAGGTTTTAATAAATATTGTAGAAGATTCTCAGGACCTCTCACTGCATTTGTTCAAAGTTCAGATTTTCCATGGAGTCTTCATTAAGTTTATTTTTAAAGCATGTTTTCATGTTTCTAATATATTCTGGAAACTAGCTCAAGTTTTTATGCAGAAATGAGGTATGATAAATCTTGTGAACTGCAGGGGTGTGTGTGTGTGTGCATATACATGGATATGTGTTTGGATGTGGTGTGCCTGTGTCTAGATGTCAATTGTGTCTCAATGACAGAAAGAGTTTACAAATGTGGGCTTTGTGTTGGGAAGAGAAAAGCTTTTTCTGTGAGGCATAACCTAAAAAAATTCTTCCCCATGACCTAAGAATAATGAATGCTGAAACTTCCTACACATCAATACTAATTTCTCCTTACATTTTTATTTGTCTTTAATTGTGTTCATAACAATACTTATAAGATTGACCCACTTTTAACCTAAAAAATGAACTAATAGATTCTTTTATAGATTGTTTTCAAATGAAGTTAGGCTTAGAGTCTCCAAATCCTAGATTTAGTTGCTGGGGGGAGGCCTTAAAGCTCTGCTCTGGGTACAGAAGAACGTGCCGTGTGTGGAGGTCAGTGCCCAGGAGGTCAGGTATGCTTTGTAGTTAGTTTCCTTCTCACATGTTTTGGGGCGTCTATAATATTAGTAAATCTTCATGTCACCTGGCAGGTAGCTGAGACTCAAATTGAAAAGATTGCAAATAGAAAGAGGTGACCTATTGATACCCTGTTTTCTTTAGTTCCCCTCTTTATTGAAGTCTCTGACATGATTATAACCTAGACATGAAGCAGCAAATACTCTTCTTTGGCCCAGTCCATGTCCATAAAAGGCCTTTGGTACACAGGGCTTAGGAGGAGGCCTTTATATCGGGATGCCTGTGTTCTGATACCACTGATGAGTCAGCTATATCTCTAGCTGGCTACAGGATCCTTGGAAAAGACATTCATTCCTGTCAAATTTTCCCTCTGGGCCTTCCAACTAGTGCTCAGTCAGAAAGAGTGACCTGTTTTTTTGTGGTTTTTTTTAGCATCTGGTGGTAGAATTCCTTAAGATACCTCAGTATCTGAACCTTAGCCCAGAAAGTTACAACTTTTCATGACTCGCGATGAGGCTGAACCCAAATTTGAAATTCTAAGTGGGAGAGATTGATAAATATTTAAACCGCAATCTGACTCCACGAGAATGTTGCCTTTAGAAGAAAGAAACCTTTAGCTTGCCCTAGTTTTATAGTGTTCCTAAATGGGAAAAGTCTCTACCCACACTGTTATCTACTATTTGGGGGTAGCTCTCAGGCAATCGAATTTGGAATACTTTAGGTACAAAATGGGAAAAGTGACACTTTGAACTGAATAGAGAGTGTACCAGTGAATGTACCACTCTGTCATATATAAAGATCTTAATCAATGGAGATCCATTAGGAAAGTTCTGCAGAAAGGGAGGGATGAAATATCTCAAGAGGAAAACTAATTAGAAAAGAAGGAGTTCAGATGCAAATTATGCCAGCTGTACTCAAGTCAAAATAAGCTGTTCCCACAGGAGAAACAATAGACTACTTTCTTTTAAGATATTTGTCATTCTTCAAAAGATATTTTCACTTCTAATTAACTGCTTTTCAAAAACGGCATGCAGTTAAGATATTATCCCCTCCTGGACATTTTGAATTTTAATTTTTGTAATAAAAAATCCAAAAATATTGTAATTATGTGCAGAAATGGTGAAAACTGAATGTTTTATAGTAATTACGGGGTCCTGGGAAGTATGCTAAGAGCTTTCCAAGTGTTCACGTATTCAGTCCTCACAGCTTTCCCAGGAGGTAGGTGCTGCTATTTTATTAGAGATGAAATACTGAACCAAAAAGAGGGGGACCTTGGATTTGAATATGTGTGTCCAGTGGCAGAGATCAAAGTCCTAACTCACAGGCTTTGCTGCCCTAGAAATCATTTGGTGATATGAGGCAAAGGATTCAAATACAGTGACTGTTTCTGACTTTGATGAGGTCATCTTTGGGAGACTAAAAAAAAGAAAGAAAAAAATATTCCAGCTCATTATTTGTTCTGAATTCTTTGTTGAACCAACCAGTAACTTCCAGTTATCTCATTTTGGATCCTTGGTCATTTGGTTAGTCAGTCCACAACAGTTATTGATGATCCACTTTTTCCTTTCTTGGTTGTTCACTTTTCTCCCATAGTCTTTTTTTTTTTTTTTTTGGTACGCGGACCTCTCACTGCTATGGCCTCTCCCGTTGCGGAGCACAGGCTCTGGACGCGCAGGCTCAGCGGCCATGGCTCACGGGCCCAGCCACTCCGCGGCACGTGGGATCCTCCCGGACCGGGACACGAACCCGTGCCCCCTGCATCGGCAGGCGGACTCCCAACCACTGCACCATCAGGGAAGCCCCTCTCCCATAGTCTTGATGAAGGGAATGGAACTTTAGTGATTATATTCATCGTATGACATTTTTCACGAGCACAATAAATTCAAGTTTCCCACTTTTGGGGGCAATTCATGGAGGTGGGACATAACCCTACTCAAGTGTGGCTGCATTTAGTGAATTCCTTCCAAAGAGCATAGTATAGAAAGGGAGGGAGAAAGTGTAGCTTTGCAGTGGAGGAAGCTCATAGATACCAGCTCGGACAGGTGATCAAGGTCAACAGCCACAGTGATGTCATGTTGATGGTATGTTCCATTGATATGATATGAGGAAAATGGCATGTTACCTCAGTGTTTCTCTTCTGAAAAGCATGTTACCCCTGTATAATCATGGGAAGTACATCAGAAAAATCCCAGTTGAGGGACATTTTACAAATACCTGACAAGTATTCCTCAAAACTGCCAAGGTCATCAAAAATAAGGAAAGTCTGAAAAACTGTCACAGCCAAGAGGAGCCTAAGGAGACATAAAGACAAAAACATAAGTGTTATCCTAGATGGGATCCTGGGACAGAAAAGGACATTAGGTAAAAACTAAGGAAATCTGAATAAACTATGGACTTTAATAATAATATATCAATATTGGTTAATTAATTGTGACAAATAGATCACACTAATGTAAAAAGTTAATAATAGGAGAAACTGGGTTTGGGGTATATAGGAAATCTCTCTACTGCCTTTGCAATTTTTTTTCTGTAAAAACCTAAAACTGTTCTAAAATAAAGTGTTTCTAAACAGTGCTGGGAAAAATCTTAACACTCATTTAATCATCTGTTGATTTTGGAATGTGTATAGTCATGTATTTGTTTAATTTCTTTCCCAACTTCATTAGACGGTCTGAGGGGAAAATTTGCTTATTTGTTTATTCTTTCAACAAGCATATTTTTAATAATACTAATACTAGCTAACTTGTTAAGTATTTATTATTTGCCAGACAATGTGCTAAAATCTTGGCTTACATCATCTTATTCAGTACTTAAACACCAACATTTTGAACTAGTTATTGTTACTGCCCTATTTTACAGATGAGGAAACTGAGGCTTGGAGGAGCTAATAACTTGTCAAAGGTTATTTGGCTAAATTGTAGAGCCAGGGTGTGACTGTAGCAGCCTGTCCATGGTCTCTGTGCTATTAGACAGTTTATCAGGAAAGGTTGCATTCAGATGCGTATAACAGAAGCCCAACTATAAATGCTGGGGTGTATTTTTCTCATGTGAAAAAGATCAGGCTTCTGTGGCTGATCTAGGAAATAATCAAGGGCTCAGACTCCTGGATTTCTCCTCCTTCATCCTGAGTGTATGGCTCTCCCTCTTATAATTTAGCCTCATGGATTATTCTGGGATAAAAGAAGGAAGTCATAAAGAAGAAAAGGTAAGAATGGAGCCCGCGTTTCCACAGAGCTGGAACTCCTGACTCAGGGTCTCTTCCCTCCATCGTCACTGAACTGCCCTGGATCCCAAGGGGAGGGCGGCCTCACTGAAGCTGCCGGCTCTGGAAAGGCCCCAGCAGCCGAAGCTGCAACAGTCCTGGGGACCGCGGGCCAGTTGTTTCAACAAGTAACTTAAAGACAAAGTGGAAAAACAAGGAGGTTTGTGCCTGAGATCATGTTGATGTGAAACCAGGGATGGCTACCTTGTGCCAGCCATGTGGATGACAGGCTCTTGGTGCTCCAGCCAGGCGTCAGGGCTGTGCCTCGGAGGTGAGAGAGCCAAGTTCAGGACACTGGTCCACAAGAGACCTCCCAGCTCTACATAATATCAAACGGAGAATATCTCCCAGAGATCTCCATCTCAACGCCAAGACCCAGCTCCACTCAACGACCAGCAAACTACAGTGCTGAACACCCTGTGCCAAACAACTAGCAAGACAGGAACACAACCCCATCCATTAGCAGAGAGGCTACCTAAAATCATAATAAGGTCACAGACACCCCAAAACACACCACCAGACGAGGAACTGCCCACCAGAAAGACAAGATAAAACCTCATCCACCAGAACACAGGCACTAGTCCCCTCCAACAGGAAGCCTACACAACCCACTGAACCAACCTTAGCCACTGGGGACAGACACCAAAAACAACGGGAACTACAAACCTGCAGCCTGCGAAAAGGAGACCCCAAACACAGTAAGTTAAGCAAGATGAGAAGACAGAGAAACACACAGCAGATGAAGGAACAAGGCAAGAACCCACCAGACCTAACAAATGAAGAGGAAATAGGCAGTCTACCTGAAAAAGAATTCAGAATAATGATGGTAAAGATGATACAAAATCTTGGAAATAGAATGGAGAAAATACAAGAAATATTTAACAAGGACCTAGAAGAACTAAAGAACAAACAAACAGTGATGAACAGCACAATAAATGAAATTAAAAATTCTCTAGAAGGGATCGATAGCAGAATAAATGAGGCAGAAGAACGGATAAGTGATCTGGAAGATAAAATAGTGGAAATGACTACTGCAGAGCAGAATAAAGAAAAAGGAATGAAAAGAATTGAGGACTCAAGAGACCTCAGGGACATCATTAAATGCACTAACAACATTCAAATTATAAGGGTCCCAGAAGAAGAAGAGAAAGAGAAAGGGACTGAGAAAATATTTGAAGAGATTATAGTTGAAAACTTCCCTAATATGGGAAAGGAAATAGTTAATCAAGTCCAAGAAGCACAGAGAGTCCTATACAGAATAAATCCAAGGAGAACCATGCCAAGACACATACCAATCAAACAATCAAAAATTAAATACAAAGAAAAAATATTAAAAGCAACAAGGGAAAAACAAAAAATGACACACAAGGGAATCCCCATAAGGTTAACAGCTGATCTTTCTGCAGAAACTCTGCAAGCAAGAAGGGAGTGGCAGGACATATTTAAAGTGATGAAGGACAAAAACCTACAACCAAGAATACTCTACCCAGCAAGGATCTCATTCAGATTTGACAGAGAAATTAAAACCTTTACAGACAAGCAAAAACCAAGAGAATTTAGCACCACCGAACCAGCTTTACAACAAATGCTAAAGGAACTTCTCTAGGCAGGAAACACAAGAGAAGGAGAAGACCTACAATAACGAACCGAAAACAATTAAGAAAATGGTAATAGGAACATACATATTGATAATTACCTTAAATGTAAATGGATTAAATGCTCCCACTAAAAGACATAGACTGGCTGAATGGATACAAAAACAAGATTCGTATATATGCTGTCTACAAGAGACTCACTTCAGACCTAGGGACACATACAGACTGAAAATGAGGGGATTGAAAAAGATATTCCATGCAAATGGAAATTAAAAGGAAGCTGGAGTAGCAATTCTCATATCAGACAAAATAGACTTTAAAATAAAGACTATTACAAGAGACAAAGAAGGACACTACATAATCATCAAGGGATCAATCCAAGAAGAATATATGACAATTGTAAATATTTAGGCACCCAACATAGGATCATGTCAATACATAAGGCAAATACTAACAGCCATAAAAGGGTAAATCGACGGTAACACAATCATAGTAGGGGACTTTAACACCCCACTTTCACCAATGGACAGATTATCCAAAATGAAAATAAATAAGGAAACACAAGCTTTAAATGATAAATTAAACAAGAGGGACTTAATTGATATTTATAGGACATTCCATCCAAAAACAACAGAATACACATTCTTCTCAAGTGCTCATGGAACATTCTCCAAGATAGATCATATCTTGGGTCACAAATCAAGCCTTGGTAAATTTAAGAAAATTGAAATCATATCAAGTATCTTTTCTGACCACAACGCTATGAGAGTAGATATCAATTACAGGAAAAAATTTGTAAAAAGTACAAACACATGGAGGCTAAACAATACACTACTTAAAAACCAAGAGATCACTGAAGAAATCAAAGAGGAAATTTAAAAATACCTAGAAAAAAATGACAATGAAAACACAACAAGCCAAAACCTATGGGATGCAGCAAAAGCAGTTCTAAGAGGGAGTTTATAGTGATACAATCCTACCGTAAGAAGCAAGAAACATGTCAAACAAACAACCTAACCTTACACCTAAAGCAATTAGAGAAAGAAGAACAAGAAAACCCCGGTTAGCAGAAGGAAAGAAATCAAAAAGATCAGATCAGAAATAAATGAAAAAGAAATGAAGGAAACTATAGCAAAGATCAATAAAACTAAAAGCTGGTTCTTTGAGAAGGTAAGCAAAATTGATAAACCATTAGCCAGACTCATCAAGAAAAAAAGGGAGAAGACTCATATCTATAGAATTAAAAATGAAAAAAGAGAAGTAACAACTGACACTGCAGAAATACAAAGGATCCTGAGAGATTACTACAAGCAACTATATGCCAATAAAATGGACAACCTGGAAGAAATGGACTAATTCTTAGAAATGCACAACCTTCTGAGACTTAACCAGGAAGAAATAGAAAATATGAACAGACCAATCACAAGCACTGAAATTGACATGGTGATTAAAAATCTTCCAACAAACAAAAGCCCAGGATCAGATGGCTTCACAGGCAAATTCTATCAAACATTTAGAGAAGAACTAACACCTATCCTTCTCAAACTCTTCCAAAATATAGCAGAGGGAGGAACACTCCCAAACTCATTCTACGAGGTCACCATCACCCTGATACCAAAACCAGACAAAGATGTCACAAAGAAAGAAAACTACAGGCCAATATCACTGATGAACATAGATGTAAAAATGCTCAACAAAATATTAGAAAACAGAATCCAACAGCACATTAAAAGGATCATACACCATGATCAAGTGGGGCTTATCCGAGGAATGCAAGGATTCTTCAATGTATGCAAATCAATCAATGTGATACATGATATTAACAACTTGAAAGAGAAAAACCATATGATCATCTCAATAGATGCAGAGAAATCTTTCTACAAAATTCAACACCCATTTATGATAAAAAACCCTCCAGAAAGTAGGCATAGAGGGAACTTTCCTCAACATAATACAGGCCAGATATGACAAACCTATAACCAACATCATCCTCAATGGTGAAAAACTGAAACCATTTCCACTAAGATCAGGAACAAGACAAGGGTGCCCACTCTCACCACTATTATTCAACATAGTTTTGGAAGTTTTAGCCACAGCAATCAGAGAAGAAAAAGAAATAAAAGGTATTGAAATCAGAAAAGAAGAAGTAAAGCTGTCACTGTTTGCAGATGACATGATACTATACATAGAGAATCCTAAAGATGCTACCAGAAAACTAGTAGAGCTAATCAATGAATTTGGTAAAGTAGCAGCATAAAAAATTAATGCACAGAAATCTCTTGCATTCCTGTACACTAATGATGAAAAATCTGAAAGTGAAATTAAGAAAACACTTGCATTTACCATTGCAACAAAAAGAATAAAATATCTAGGAATAAACGTACCTAAGGAGACAAAAGACTTGCATGCAGAAAATTATAAGACACTGTTGAAAGAAATTAAAGATGATACAGATAGATGGAGAGATATACCATGTTCTTGGATTGGAATAATCAACATTGTGAAAATGACTCTACTACCCAAAGCAATTTACAGATTCAATGCAATCCCTATCAAACTACCACTGGCATTTTGCACAGAACTAGAACAAAAAATTTCACAATTTGTATGGAAACACAAAAGACCCTGAATAGCTAAAGCAATCTTGAGAAAGAAAAACAGAGCTGGGGGAATAGGCTCCATGACTTCAGACTATACTACAAAGCCACAGTACTGAAGACAGTACGGTACTGGCACAAAAACAGAAATACAGATCAATGGAACAGGATAGAAAGCCCAGAGATAAACTTACGCACATATGGTCACCTTATCTTTGATAAAGGAGGCAAGGATATACAGTGGAGAAAATACAGCCTCTTCAATAAGTGGTGCTGGGAAAACTGGACAGCTACATGTAAAAGTATGAAATTAGAACACTCACTGACACATACACAAAAGTAAACTCAAAATGGATTAAAGTCCTTAATGTAAGGCCAGACACTATCAAACTCTTAGAGGAAAACATAGGCAAAACACTCTATGACGTAAATCACAGCAAGATCCTTTTTGACCCACCTCCTAGAGAAATGGAAATAAAAACAAAAATAAACAAATGGGACCTAATGAAACTTCAAAGCTTTTGCACAGCAAAGGAAACCATAAACAAGACGAAAAGACAACCCTCAGAATAGGAGAAAATATTTGCAAATGAAGCAACTGACAAAGGATTAATCTCCAAAATTTACAAGCAGCTCATGCAGCTCAATATCAAAAAAACAAACCACCCAATCGAAAACTGGGCCGAAGACCTAAATAGACATATCTCCAAAGAAGATATACAGATTGCCAAGAAACACATGAAAGGATGCTGAACATCATTAATCATTAGAGAAATGTAAATCAGAACTACAATGAGATATCATCTCACAGCAGTCAGAATGGCCATCATCAAAAAATCTACAAACAATAAATGCTGAAGAGGATATGGAGAAAAGGGAACCCTCTTGCATTGTTGGTGGGAATGTTAATTGATACAGACACTATAGAGAACAGTATGGATGTTCCTTAAAAAACTAAAAATAGAACTACGATATGACCCAGCAATCCCACTACTGGGCATATACCCTGAGCAAACCATAATTCAAAAAGAGTCATGTACCAAAATATTCACTGAAGCTCTATTTACAATAGCCAAGACATGGAAGCAACCTAAGTGTCCATCAACAGATGAATGGATAAAAAAGATGTGGCACATATATACAATGGAACATTACTCAGGCATAAAAAGAAATGAAATTGAGTTATCTGTAGTGAGGTGGATGGACCTAGAGTCTGTCATACAGAGTGAAGTAAGTCAGAAAGAGAAAAACAAATACCGTATGGTAACACATTTATATGGAATCTAACAAGAAAGAAAAAAAATGGTCATGAAGAACCTAGGGAGAAGACGGGAATAAAGACACAGACCTACTAGAGAATGGACTTTAGGATATGGGGAAGGGGAAGGTAAGCTGGGACGAAGTTAGAGAGTGGCAAGGACATACATACACTACCAAATGTAAAATAGATAGCTAGTGGGAAGCAGCCATATAGCACAGGGAGCTCAGCTCAGTGCTTTGTGACCACCTAGAGGGGTGGGATAGGGAGGGTGGGAGGGAGGGAGACACAAGAGGGAAGAGATATGGGGATATATGTATAACTGATTCACTTTGTTATAAAGCAGAAACTAACACACCTTTGTAAAGCAATTATACTCTAATAAAGATGTTAAAAAAAAAAGAAGAAAAGGTGTCACAAATATCAGGAAAGCAAAACTTCTCTCAAATTCCTAGCAATCTTCTGTTAATATTATAGTCAGAATGCTGTCATCTAGCTACAAGAGAGACTGGGAAATCAGTTCAGTGTTTTTTGTCAATTTAACATGAAAAGTTTAAGGCGGGAATTGCTGTTCAGAACAAAACAGGATTCGATTCGTAAGGAAAAAGGGGAGGCTGTCTAGCATAGAACTGGTGAATGAATTAAAGATGGATATTGGGGATCAACTCGATTTTCTGCTGCAGTCATTGAGCTCTGCTGGGCCCCTGGGGTACAAATCCACTCCAAACACTGCTCCCATTCTTACGTCACTCACAGTTAATTAGAGGAGACAGTCTTATAGGCCATGTGGAATTACGGAGATACTCACAGGGAGCAAGGAGTGGCACTGAAACTCAGCCTGAGAGAAGTGGAGAGGTCTTCTTGGAGGAAGGGGCATCTGAACGTACAAGAAAAGGATGCATAAAAGATATGCAAAAGGAAGGGAAAATTTCAGGCATTAAGGTGAGAACACGTGGTGCATGTTAGGGACCAACTTGGCATTGTGGAAACTCTGTATTAGTCTCCCCTGATGCCCTCTCCAAACTACACTGGTCTTTCTTTTCCTCTCTCCCATCTCCCTAACAGCCCCTCCTCACCTGCGAGGTCTCATGTAAATGTCTTCTCAGGGAGACTTCCCCATGGTGCCACCTGTTAATCTCCAACTTAGCTGTTGTTTCTCTTTTTCTTGATATTTACTCTGTACCAAGTATATGGGAAGCAATCAACAAATATTTGTAGAATGGCAGAAATGATAGTTATTTAATTCATTTAATTTTAGAGGTATGAATCTCAAATTATCTTCTGTG
Organism: Tursiops truncatus; assembly: GCF_011762595.2. Lineage (NCBI taxonomy): Eukaryota > Metazoa > Chordata > Mammalia > Artiodactyla > Delphinidae > Tursiops > Tursiops truncatus. The sequence continues at coordinate 55,963,045 of NC_047044.1, read as the reverse complement.
TATAATTGCAGACATGCACATCAGACATGTAATCTTTGATTATCCTTTAGCATTAATCTTATAGTTTTCTCTTTTTCTTTCCTGAGAATATCTTTTACAGGCTAATTTATCAAGAACTAAGGGCATTGAAGTAGGGATCATGTCTAACATGTGTCTGGAATCTTCAAAGTATTTGATATAATATTTACTTATGGTAGATGAGCAATACTTAGTGTTACTGAATGTGCATGTAATAGAAAAGTAGGGAATCCATGAAAATGTATTAAATGTAACTATTTCTTTTGAGAAAGCAACTGGAAAGTTAATTTCTACCATCATTTAAAACTATTCTGGTCCTACTTCTCAATATATCAGTTGATATTTTTGCAAGTTCAAAGAAAATTTAGCTACTGTTGACACTTTTGTGTCTCTAATTTCGAATCCCTCTACAGAAAAGTGATAGATTATGTATCTCTTGAAAGAACTTTAGGATTCCAGAAGCTTCAGTGGAAGTGCTATATAATTACCAGAATGAGGCAAGTGCCTAGTGTTTTATTACAAGCTCTCCACCTGCTTCTCCCATTTCTTTCACACAAAAAAGGAAGCATACCAAGCTCTCTATCAGGGGAACTGCTAGTGTGATGAATTAGAAAAGCATTCATATACAGAGTCATGCAAACCTCAACATCCTTTATTAATTGTGGGGTTCTCATCCGCAATGTAGTTAAGAATGGTCTTATGCAAACATAACATTGCAAGGCAGGTATTGGTATCCAGTGTCTGTGTTGCCTACTTGACTGTAAAGGGGGTACTGACTGTCCCATATTCACTTTATAAAAATTATTGAAGGCAGTCAAAAGATACAAACTTCCAGTTGTAAGATAAATAAGTACTAGGGATGTAAGGGACAACAAGATCAATATAATGAACACTGCTGTAGGTTATACTTGAAAGTTGTTAAGAGAGTAATCCTGAAAGCTCTCATCACAAGGAGAATATATTTTTTCTTTTTCTTTCATTTTGTATCTATGTGAGATGATGGATGTTCACTGAACTTACTGTGGTATCATTTCATGAGGTATGGAATGACTGGAATCCCAACAGAAAGAGCTGAGTGGCCCTTGTCTAGAATATAGTACTCTAGATCAGAGGTCTGCAGTGTTTCTGAAGAGAAGCAGAATGGCTGAGCAGTTGAAGCCTCAGGATAACCAAGACTGATGATTTGGCGGGAGGTGGTGGAAGGGTATCTACTGTCAGGGAAACCATAAGTATAATGTCGAGGACTGTGTAGGTAGGGGATATTGACAAGGCAGCATTCAGCTGCCTGTCTCTCCTTTGCATTCTGTAAACCACCTAAAGTCATGTCCCTGGAGAGCACCTGGACCACCAGCAAAGAACTACCTCTTACAAGGTGGTCTCAGTTGCAAGGTGGTTCCATATGGTAATTTATTATGTCTAAGCTCCAATTGATCTGAGCTAACCCCTCAGCCTCACCCTGTAAATTTCTCTCAGAGCTCTCTTTGATTCTTTATAACTTTTGTCAAAGTTTATACTTCAATATTTAAATAATTTCCCTTAACTGTCACCACAATTAGGTTATAAACGCCACAGTGGCAGGAACCATGTCTGTTGTACCACCATATATAGCACTTAGAATAGTTCCTGTAACATAATAATCAACTGCTTAGTAAATATATTATGAATAAATGAATGAATGAATAAACCATGTCAAGTTTTTTGTAACTTGAAGAGCATTAGTACCATTTTCACTAAGTATGACATGTGATTTTGTAAACATCGTGTACTTACAATTTCCATTTTTAGTTGAATGACCTTACTGAGTATTGCCTTTGTGCACTATTTTATATTTTATGTTTACATTTAGGTGTAAGTTGATTTTAGAGTAAATGTTAATTAAAGAAAAAGAAGAAGAATATAAAAGCCCAAGGGACGATTGCACATAAGCAACGTAGGTATCTGTTTAGTCATAAAAACTTACAAAGAAATCTTAGAACCTAAATAATCCGATTCCCTTTCCTCCATCATTTTAGGAATTAAGCTAAAAGTTTTATACAAGATCATAATTAATAGTGAAACTGGGACCAGGCTGAAGGCTTTTTTCTTTTAACCCAGTAATTTTTCCTTAATTCATCCTATCTCACATTGTCATAATAAATTCCCCTTTAAAATTTCTTGGTTTATGGTGGCTAAAATCTGAAAATTTAGCAATGTATTGCCAAGTGTAAAAGGAAGAGATGGTTTGAAAGGTCCGGTGGGCTAAATTGTGAAGAGCTTTGCCAAACCAAAAAGTTGAAATCTTTCTTCAATAACAAATGGAAACAAGAGTTTTGGGGTAGAAACCAAAAACTTAAAAACAATTTGAGAGTGAAGTAATCAGCTTTATTTTCTAAATTCAAAAAAAACCAGAATTAAATAAAGATTTCTCTGGAAGCAACATGGGAAATGTAAGAGGAAAAAAATCAGGAGACGATTGCAACAGTTCTGGGGAGACGTGGTACAGGTTTGAATCGAAAAGCAGTGGCAGCAGAGGTCAAAAAAGAATACATTCTTTAAGAGTCATTTCTGAGCCATAACTTAGATTTGGTGCCCATCTGGATAGGAAGGCGATGAGAAAGACAGGTGAATGAGCCTATCTGGGCTTCTCGTCGGGAGACTTGGTGGAGGATTAAAGATTCTAGGAAGCTAAAGTTTTGGAAGAAATTAAATTTGAGGCATCTGTGTGCATCCAGGCGTGCTGCAGGGATGAGTGTGCCTCGCTGTGGGTCTGCAGGAGGGCTTCTGGCAGTTCACTGGGCAGGTCCTTGGTTGGGCAAGATTGGCCGCGGACTGCAGCTGAGAAGGGCTAGAACAGAACCACAGGGCTACTTCAGAATCTGCAGCTGATGGTGGTCGGTAGGCCTGCCTTCAGAGGCACAGACCTGTGAGTCTCCCACCAGATTCCTGGGCAGACTGGACTGCCCCCGGGGCTGCAGCTGAGAGGGGCTTGTACTGTGTCACGGGGCCACTTCAGGATCCGCAGTCAGACCAATGCTGGTAGGCCTGCCTCAGGGATACAGATGAGCACGTCTCCCCGCAGGTCCCTGGGTGGCAGGACTGCTTCTGGACCATGGCTTTGAGGGGTGGAGTTGGCTTGTGGAGTTGCTCCAAGATCCAGTTAGAGCAAAGTCAATGAACTTGCCTCAGGGGCACGGATGGGCATGTCTCCGTCTGGGTTCCTGGGCAGTTACGACCGGCAGCTAAGAGGGACTGGAGCGGGGTCAGGTACCACTTCAGGGTCCACATCTCGGGCTGAGGTCGGTAAGCACAGGTGGATGTGACTCTTCCCAGGTGCCTTGGTGGATTGTGAGTCCAGAGGGGTCTGTAGCCAGGACAGGACCACAGTTGAGCCTACCACCTGGGCACGGACCTGCATTCTCAAAATGGCCCTGCTTAGTCTTGGGCTCCACCAGCGTTTCACAGTCTCCTGCTTGGATCCCATACATCCACAAAGGCACTTTTGTCTGTGGATGGTTGCCAAATTCTTGCTGCTGAGTAGGGATGTGAGTGAGGGACCTCCTATTCCATCATGTTGCTGATGTCACTTTGATGAACAGGTCACAATTATCTATTTCATTTGTTACAGTTCCCATAAAAACAGGATTTTTTGACCATTTACTAATTTATGGATGGTTTACTGGTTGGGGCATATCAACGTTGTTAGTTATGCTGTTTGATCACAGTTTCAATTTTATATTTGTCCCCTTCTGGGCTGTGTATCTTAAGTAGCAGACACAAAGATGTGACCGTGTTAGACTTGCTTGTGGTTTGATTTGAGGTTGTATGCAGATGCGGTCTGATAAAAAATTGAGGATAAAATATGCACATTTAAAAAATCAGTCTGTGATTATTTTGCCCTGAATACCTCTGTTAGAGAAAAAATACGTCTTTGGAAAGTAAAATTATTCCAAATTTCCTTCTGAAGCATCTATAGTATTTCTTAAACTCATAACATCTTTAACTAGGCATTGTGAACTATTAGAAGCTCTACTAGTTATATATTATTTGTAACGCTTTGGTTTAGAAGTAGAAAGAAAATCATCATTAACATCTGAAGCAATATGGTGTTGAGTTAATGTTTTAAAAAATTAACCACTGGGGCTTCCCTGGTGGTGCAGTGGTTGAGAGTCCGCCTGCCGTTGCAGGGGACACGGGTTCGTGCCCCGGTCCGGGAAGATCCCACATGCCGCGGAGAGGCTGGGCCCGTGGGCCATGGCCACTGAGCCTGCGCGTCCGGAGCCTGTGCTCCGCAACGGGAGAGGCCACAACAGTGACGGGCCCGCGTACCGCAAAAAAAAAAAAAAAAAAAAAAAAAAAATTAACCACTGATTAACAGTGACACAATTATTGCTCATTTTTTGGAGTTAGTCGGAAATTGCAGAAACTAGGAACTTTACTCTTGGGGGATAAATTATAATCTTCTCCATATATACATATATATTTGGTACAGCATCCTAGGACACCTATTATGGCACCTGGAATGGTGCTGTTGATTGGCATTGGCTGCAAGAATGCCCACAGCAACTTTAGTCCTAACTCCTCCCAGATATTCTGCTTCAGGCAACTCCATGGAATAACATGGGGACCTAAGGGGATACCAAACATAAGAAGTAAGAAGAAACCCATCACAGTCATTATTTTTAACCTAGAAGCAAAATGGTTACTAAAGGTAAGATTTCTGTGAAATCTCAAATGGGCCTTTTTTTTCCCATCTGTATGATTTCGTAGCACTAAAAAAATCAATTAAATCTATAATATTGTTAGAACGGAATAGAAGTTCATGTAATAAAATTAAATGTATAGCTCAAACATTTTTTTTTTTTTTTTTTTTTTGCGGTACGCAGACCTCTCACTGTTGTGGCCTCTCCCGTTGAGGAGCACAGGCTCCGGACGCGCAGGCTCAGCGGCCATGGCTCACAGGCCTAGTTGCTCTGCGGCATGTGGGATCTTCCCAGACCGGGGCACGAACCCGTGTCCCCTGCATCGGCAGGCGGACTCTCAACCACTGCGCCACCAGGGAAGCCCAAACATATTTTTTATAATTGGCTTCCATTCCTATTTGAATATCAGAATCATCTGTGAAGCACTGTGCACTTTAAATATATACAGTTTTATCTGCCAGTTATACCCTGATAAAGCTGAAAAAAAGAATCGTCTATGAAGGTTATTAAAGCCTAGAGGCTTCAGTTCCATGCATCTCTGCCACATACTGTGGGCGAGTTGCCTAACCTCTCTGTACCTCAGTTAGCTCATCTGTTACATAAGGATAGTAACTGTATCTTCCTCATAGGGATGCTGTGAGGATTAAATGAATTAGTGTATGTAAAGCCCTTAGGACAGGGCCTGGCACATAGAAAGCATGCCCTCATATAGTGCTTGCTACCGCTCTCCCATGAACAGGTAACTTGGATCTTTGTTTCCAGGGGTTCTGGTCTGATGCTCAATATGGATTTTTTCCTAGGGGGAGCATAGTTTACCTAGTCTGGCACTGTGAATAGAGGGCTAAATGGAGAGGAAAAGTCGTGCATGTTGCTGCAGCTGTTAGGGCAGTACTCCTATTGGTTGTGTGCTGTGGGGGGAGTGCCGTGGCCGTGGAAGAGGGGGAAAGGGGAGGCATGCGGAGGCCATACTTTGGGCCTGGAAGCAGGTAATGCAACACCCTAATGATTCCAGAATGAGATTTCGCCTTGCCATTTTCCCCGAGTGCACAGCCTACTGAAACATGTGTTTACTTTAAAAAATATCTATGAAAATAGATATATTTATGCAAAGGAATCTCATTCTATAAACTTTGCTTACATTTATTTAAAGCATAGATCCAAAACTTCAAATTTGTAACAAAATGTGGAACCAGTCCTGGCGGCAGCGGAGGTTTGGCAAAGATAGTATCAAGCAGTTACCACCAGAGCTGAATGTCTTAGCAGATAGAGATACTGGACATTTCCCCTGGAAACCTATATGGACAGACACCTGGAAGATCAGATGATTTCTCCCTTCCTAATACTTTGGTCTCTGGATGCTTGACACAAATTCAGAGAGATTGGATAAACTCATGAGGTTGGATTACAATGAGGTTCGAGTTTCTTGCCAGCCCAGGAGGAATGGGGGAGCAGCGAATTAACCAAAATGTGTACAACTGTAGAAAGGCTACCTGAAATTATGGCCTGAGATGCATCCCTGTTCCATTGTAGGACTTGTCTGGTATTATTAAAAATTCTTATGCTCTGTGACAATGATCCGTTTATTACCTCTCAGCCCTCAATCTACCCTTTCGTTTCCTGCTTCGCAGCAAGTACAATGCTACACTTGTCAGTAGGGGGCGCTGGAGGGATATTACTGGAGGAAGGAATTGGTCCTTCTGGTTCCCCTGTGCTGTCAGTGTTTTTGCCTCTTGCTCCTTGTGCATTGCTGCTGTCCCATCTGTGCACCCAGCAAGCACAGCCTCCAGGCAGACTCATAGCCTCAGCCTCGCTGACTGTAACCCTCCTGATGCAGACCCCACGTGCTCTAGGCCTCTCACTGTCCTGCCATTAAGTGGGATCCCAGCGCCCCACCCAGGAGGCTGCTCCTGCTTGCACAGGGACTGTGAACCAGCTCTGGCTGGGGCAATGCAATAAACGTCACCATCTGATAGGCCCCAAGTTCGCCTTCTGCAGGAGGTCTGAATCCCTGCTTTAGGAAACCAGCCCCCTTTCTAGGCTCCTCCTTTCTTCGGTTCCCTTCCCTAGCCCTAAGGTATTCTTTAGAACAGGGGTCAGCAACTTCGACCTGCTGTTGGTTTTTGTAAATAAAGATTTATCAAAACACAGCCACACTCATTCATTTCTATTTTGTCTCTCTGGCTGCTTTGATGCTGCCACAGCAGAATTGAATACTGGTTGGAACAGAGATCTGATAGTTTGCAAAGCCTGAAATATTTACTGTCTGGCAGTTTAACAGAAAAAGTTTGCCGACTCCTGCCTTAGAGTTCTCTGTTCTCTTTTATAGTTATTCCATTGTTACAGTTAATAATTCTTTATGTTAAATGTCCTTGTTCAAATTACTATGTGGTTTCCGTCTCCTAATTGGACCTTTCTGATACATGTACTACATAGCTGTGCACCCTTAGGGATTATAGCCCATGGAATTGGTACTGGTTCAATTTGGGAAAGAAGCATCTACTACTTTACCCATGACCAGCAAAAACCCCAAGGCAAGGAAATGCTGTGGACCTTGCTACTCCTTGCGAAGTGGGAAAGAAAAAAATAGGGAGAACAATCATAAGTTAGTTATATCGATAAATTGCCTCACCGCATTCATACCTTATACATTTGTTACACTTAAAAGCAATCCAGATGCCTAGCACATAGTAAGAGTTTACTAAATGATTTTGAATGAATTGAGTGTATGAATGATATAAGAAATACCAAAAACACACCACAGGCAGTGTTTTCCTTTCAATGCAAAGAAGTGACAAATAATAAAGTGTAGATAAGTGACAGTTAATGTTTCCCCAAATATTTACTCTGATTGTATGAAAATTATGGAGAATATATAAAGAAAGAAGATGTGACCATGAATACATTATCTTAAGCCATATATACAAATGAAGTGGAAAACACACAAAAAATAATTTTCTCCTGAAACACTTGGATAATTGAGACAAGCACTGCATTTTTGGTTTGAATTAGCTGAGCTGAACCAGTTATTAATTTGACTTTGCTTGTGAGGCTGCAGCCATAGAGGGGTTCATACTGGCTTCACTTCAATAAACAGCCGTGGACTGGGGTCAATTCTTATTTTATTTAGCATTTTTCATTCATTCAGATTCCATATTCAGCTAATTACTTCCAGGAACAGTATGCATTAAGAAGAATAACTCATTTACATGGAAGAAGGCTACAGTTTGCCCTTTTGCTTTTATCTCCCTTCCTTCCCTTTGCCTTTATTCTTCTTTCATTTGGAGCAATGTGAAGCACAAACATCAAATCAATGCACCTTACATTCTGATTTTTTGTTTCCAAAGCATGCAAACCTTTTTGTTGGCAGAAATTAGCCTTTGCCAGGTAATTCGAAGAAAAATGTACATTTGATTTTACCCTCGTCAAGTGAGTGTTTTGCCACGTTTATCGCATCTCCCTGGCTGTTCACAGACCACTTTGCAGATGGTTCGCTCTGCCTTCTCTTTAGCTGATTGCTGGGCAGTCAGTGAAAAGCTTCAGATGCTGGTGATATTTTCTCTACTGTTTACAAAAGCAGAAAAGAATTTCACACTTGTTTTGAGCACTGCAGCTGTCTCAGTACCTTTAAATGCCCCTTATAAGCCATTCTAAACAAACCAGCCTGCCTACTGGGAAACCAAAATACCTGTTAGCACTTTCTTTCCATGAAGAATGAAGAGTTGTCTTTAATGCACCAAATGAATTCAAGGAATGCATTTTCTCTCTAGACATGACAGAAAGAAACGTAGATAGCCCAACATTCAAAAGATAAAAGTAGTTCATACTGTTATCATCAGTAGGAACTTGATAGAAGGGGAGAGAGGTGATTATTCCCTAATAGCAATCTTATAAGAAATAGAAAATGTTAATTATCCTGTCATTTTGTTTAAACCAGCCCTGGATCTCAAACCTGTTTGCACATCGTAATCACCTGTAGAAGCTTCAAATAATAATAAGAAGAAGAACAGGAGGAGGAGAAGGGGAGGAGGATGCTTGTATCCACCCCTGGAGACTGTGATTTAATTGGTCTGGGGTATGGCCTGAGCTTTGGAATTTGACTTTGGAAGTTTCCAAGTTTGGGAACCACTGCCCTAGGTTCACCTTTAAATTCAAGGACTAGAGTAGTGCTGCCCAACAGGACTTCCTGAAGTGATAGAAATAACAACTGCAGGGAGTGTTAACTACCCTGAGAGAAGGAAAACAAAGGGAAGAGGTTGGTGTTTTCACAATCAGGAAGCTTGTAAGAGGACCCGAAAGAACTGAGATCCAGACCTCAGAGAAGACGGCATTGTCCCATTGGTGCTGGTACCACTGAGTGGAATGCATCATTCTGGGAGTGAATGGAAAAAAGACAGAATCAACTGCTATTAGAATCCGCTGCTGCTGCCAGGGAGAAGAGCCAATGCTGAGAAGATGGAACAGACCAACAAGAGGAAGGTCTTTGTCATTGTCTCCTGCTTGGCAGTCTCACTCTGATGCGCCCTAGTAACAGGACCTAACAAGGAAAGAGCTGGCCAAAGGGAAACAGTTTGCAGAGTCCTAGCCCCCATCAGCATCTTCAAGCTGGGTACTGAGGAGTGAACTTGTAGCTAAAAAACAATATTTAATGCCCAACATCACTGTAACCAAAGAAGTGAACATTTAACAAATATTTTTACATATCCAATTAACATAGATTTTAAAAACAGTATTATTACAGGTTCTGTTAGCATGCATTCTTCTTTTTTTTAACATCTTAATTAGAGTATAATTACTTTACATTGTTGTGTTATTTGCTGCTGTATAACAAAGTGAATCAGCTGTACATATACATATATCCCCATATCCCCTCCCTCTTGCATCTCCCTCCCACCCTCCCTATCCCACCCCTCTAGGTGATCACAAAGCACTGAGCTGATCTCCCTGTGCTAGATGGCTGCTTCCCACTAGCTAGCTATTTTACATTTGGTAGTGTATATATGTCCATGCCACTCTCTCACTCTGTCCCAGCTTACCCATTCCCCTCCCCGTGTCCTCAAGTCCATTCTCTACGTCTGCGTCTTTATTCCTGTCCTGCCCCTAGGTTCTTCAGAACCGTTTCTTTTTTTTTTTTTAGCATCCATATATATGTGTTAGCATATGGTATTTATTTTTCTTTCTGATTTATTTCACTCTGTATTACAGTCTTTAGGTCCATCCACCTCACTACAAATAAATCAATTTCATTTCTTTTTATGGCTGAGTAATATTCCATTGTATATATGTGCCACATCTTCTTTATCCATTCATCTGTCGATGGACACTTAGATTGCTTCCACGTCCTGGCTACTGTAAATAGAGCTGCAGTGAACATTGTGGTACATGACTCTTTTTGAATTATGGTTTGCTCAGGGTATATGCCCAGTAGCGGGATTGCTGGGTCATATGGTAGTTCTGTTTTTCGTTTTTTAAGGAACCTCCATACCGTTCTCCATAGTGGCTGTATCAATTAACATTCCCACCAACACTGCAGGAGGGTTCCCTTTTCTCCATACCCTCTCCAGCATTTATTGTTTGTAGATTTTTTGATGATGGCCATTCTGACTGCTGTGAGATGATATCTCATTGTAGTTTTGATTTGCATTTCTCTAATGATTAATGATGTTCAGCATTCTTTCATGTGATTCTTGGCAATCTGTATATCTTCTTTGGAGAAATGTCTCTTTAGGTCTTCTGCCCATTTTTGGGTGGGGTTTTTTGTTTTTTTGATATTGAGCTGCATGAGCTGCTTGTAAATTTTGGAGATTAATCCTTTGTCAGTTGCTTCATTTGCAAATATTTTCCCCCATTCTGAGGGTTGTCTTTTTGTCTTGTTTATGGTTTCCTTTGCTGTACAAAAGCTTTTAAATTTTGCTAGGTCCCATTTGTTTATTTTTGTTTTTATTTCCATTTCTCTAGGAGGTGGGTCAAAAAGGATCTTGCTGTGATTTATGTCATAGAGTGTTCTGCCTATGTTTTCCTCTAAGAGTTTGATAGTGTCTGGCCTTACATTTAGTTCTGTAATCCATTTTGAGTTTATTTTTGTGTATGGTGTTAGGAAGTGTTCTAATTTCATTCTTTTACATGTAGCTGTCCAGTTTTCCCAGAACCACTTATTGAAGCATCTGTCTTTTCTCCATTGTAGATTCTTGCCTCCCTTATCAGAGATAAGGTGAGCATATGTGCATGGGTTTATCTCTGGGCTTTCTATCCTGTTCTGTTGATCTATATTTCTCTTTTTGTGCCAGTACCATACTGTCTTGATTACTGTGACTTTTTAGTATAGTCTGAAGTCAGGGAGCCTGACTCCTCCAGCTCTGTTTTTCTTTCTCAAGATTGCTTTGGCTATTCAGGGTCTTTTGTGTTTCCATACAAATTGTGAAATTTTTTGTTCTAGTTCTGTGAAAAATGCCAGTGGTAGTTTGATAGGGATTCCATTGAATCTGCAGATTGCTTTGGATAATATAGTCATTTTCACAATGCTGATTCTTCCAATCCAGGAACATGGTATATCTCTTCATCTGTTTGTATCATCATTAATTTCTTTCATCAGAGTCTTACAATTTTCTGCATACAGGTCTTTTGTCTCCTTAGGTAGGTTTATTCCTAGGTATTTTGTTCTTTTTGTTGCAATGGTAAATGGGAGTGTTTCCTTAATTTCTCTTTCAGTTTTTTCATCATTAGTATATAGGAATGCAAGAGATTTCTGTGCATTAATTTTGTATCCTGCTACTTTACCAAATTCATTGATTAGCTCTAGTAGTTTTCTGATAGCATCTTTAGGATTCTCTATGGGTAGTATCATGTCATCTGCAAACAGTGACAGTTTTACTTCTTCTTTTCTGATTTGGATTCCTTTTATTTCTTTTTCTTCTCTGATTGCTGTGGCTAAAACTTCCAAAACTATGTTGAATAAGAGTGGTGAGTGTGGACATCCTTGTCTTGTTCCTGATCTTAGTAGAAATGGTTTCAGTTTTTCACCATTGAGAACGATGTTGGCTGTGTGTTTGTCATATATGGCCTTTATTATGTTGAGGTAAGTTCCCTCTATGCCTACTTTCTGGAGAGTTTTTATGATAAATCGGTGTTGAATTTTGTCAAAAGCTTTTTCTGCATCTATTGAGATAATCATATGGTTTTTATCCTTCAATTTGTTAATATGCTGTATCACATTGATTTGCATATATTGAAGAATCCTTGCATTCCTGGGATAAACCCCACTTGATCCTGGTGTATGATACTTTTAATGTGCTGCTGGATTCTGTTAGCTAGTATTTTGTTGAGGATTTTTGCATCTATGTTCATCAGTGATATTGGCCTTTAGTTTTCTTTTTTTGTAACATCTTTGTCTGGTTTTGGAATCAGGGTGATGGTGGCCTTGTAGAATGAATGAGTTTGGAGTGTTCCTCCCTTTGCTATATTTTGGAAGAGTTTGAGAAGGATAGGTATTAGCTCTTCTATAAACATTTGATAGAATTCGCCTGTGAATCCATCTGGTCCTGACCTCTTTTTGTTGGAAGATTTTTAATCACAGCTTCAATTTCATTTCTTGTGATTGGTCTGTTTATATTTTCTTTTTCATTTTTTTTTTTTTTTTTGTGGTACGCAGGCCTCTCACTGTTGTGGCTTCTCCCGTTTCAGAGCACAGGCTCCGGACATGCAGGCTCAGCAGCCATGGCTCACGGGCCCAGCCACTCTGTGGCATGGGGGATCTTCCCGGACCGGGGCACGAACCCGTGTTCCCTGCATCAGCAGGCAGACTCTCAACCACTGCGCCACCAGGGAAGCCCTGTTTATATTTTCTATTTCTTCCTGCTTCAGTTTCAGAAGGTTGTGCTTTTCTAAAAATTTGTCCATTTCTTCCAGGTTGTTCATTTTATTGGCATATAGTTGCTTGTAGTAATTACTCATGATCTTTTGTAATCTCTCATGATCCTTGGTATTTCTGCAGTGTCAGCTGTTACTTCTTTTTTATTTCTAATTCTATTTATTTGAGTCTTCTCCCTTTTTTTCTTGATGAGTCTGGCTAATGGTTTATCAATTTTGTTTATCTTCTCAAAGAACCAGCTTTTAGTTTTACTGACCTTTGCTATCATTTCATTTCTTTTTCATTTATTTCTGATCTGATCTTTATGATTTCCTTCCTTCTGCTAACTTTAGGGTTTTGTCCTTCTTTCTCTAATTGCTTTAGTTGTAAGGTTAGGTTGTTTATTTGAGATGTTTCTTGTTTCTTGAGGTAGGATTGTATTGCTATAAACTTCCCTCTTGGAACTGCTTTTGCTGCATCCCATAGGTTTTGGGCCTTGGTGTTTTTATTGTCATTTGTTTCTAGGTATTTTTTGATTTCCTCTTTGATCTCTTCAGTGATCTCTTGGTTATTTAGTAGCATATTGTTTAGCGTCCATGTGTTTGTATTTTTTACAGTTTTTTTTTTCCTGTAATTGACATCTATTCTTGTAGTGTTGTGGTTGGAAAAGATACTTGCTAAAATTTCAATTTTCTTAAATTTACCAAGGCCTGATTTGTGACCCAAGATATGACCTGTCCTGGAGAATGTTCCATGAGCACTTGAGAAGAAAGTGTATTCTGTTGTTTTTGGATGGAATGTCCTATAAATATCAATTAAGTCCATCTTGTTTAATGTATCATTTAAAGCTTGTGTTTCCTTACTTATTTTCAATTTGGTTGACCTGTCCATTGGTGAAAGTGGGGTGTTAATGTCCCCTACTATGATTGTATTACTGTTGATTTCCGTTTTTATGGCTATTAGTATTTGCCTTATGTATGAGGTGTTCCTATGTTGGATGCATAAATATTTACAATTGTTATATTTCCTTCTTGGATTGATCCCTTGATCATTATGTATATGTCCTTCTTTGTCTCTTGTAATGGTTTTTATTTTAAAGTCTATTTTGTCGGATATGAGAATTGCTACTCCAGCTTTCTTTTGATTTCCATTTGTGTGGAATATATTTTTCCATCCCCTCACTTTCAGTCTGTATGTGTCCCTAGGTCTGAAGTGGATCTGTTGTAGACAGCATGTATACAGGTCTTGTTTTTGTGTCTGTTCAGCCCATCTGTGTCTTTTGGTTGGAACATTAATCCATTTACATTTAAGGTAATTATTCATATGTATGTTCGTATTACCATTTTCTTAATTGTTTTTGGTTTGTTGTTGTAGGTCTTTTCCTTCTCTTGTGTTTCCTGCCTAGAGAATTTCCTTTAGCATTTTTGTAAAGCTAGTTTGGTGGTGCTGAATTCTCTTAGTTTTTACTTGTCTGTAAAGGTTTTAATTTCTCTGTCGAATCTGAATGATATCCTTGCTGGGTAGAGTAATCTTGGTTGTCGGTTTTTCCCTTTCATCACTTTAAATATGTCCTGCCACTCCCTTCTGGCTTGCAGAATTTCTGCTGAAAGATCAGCTGTTAACCTTATGGGGATTCCCTTGTATGTTATTTGTTGTTTTTCCCTTGCTGCTTTTAATATTTTTTCTTTTTATTTAATTTTTGATAGTTTGATTGATATGTGTCTTGCCATGGTTCTCCTTTGGTTTATCCTGTATGGGACTCTCTGCTCTTCTTGGACTTGATTGACTGTTTCCTTTCCCATATTAGGGAAGTTTTCAACTATAATGTCTTCAAATATTTCCTCAGCCCCTTTCTGTTTCTTTTCTTCTTCTGGGACCCCTATAATTCAAATGTTGGTGCATTTAATGTTGTCCCAGAGGTCTCTGAGACTGTCCTCAATTCTTTTCATTCTTTTTTCTTTATTCTGCTCTGCAGTAGTTATTTCCACTATTTTATCTTCCAGGTCACTTGTCCGTTCTTCTGCCTGAGTTATTCTGCTATTGATTCTTCCTAGAGAATATTTAGCTTCATTTATTGTGTTGTTCATCATTGTTTGTTTGCTCTTTAATTCTTCTAGGTCCTTGTTAAACGTTTCTTGTATTTTCTCCTTTCTATTTTCAAGATTTTGGATCATGTTTACTATCATTACTCTGAATTCTATTTCAGGTAGACTGCCTATTTCCTCTTCATTTGTTAGGTCTGGTGTGTTTTTACCTTGCTCCTTCACTTGTTGCGTATTTCTCTGTCTTCTCATTTTGCTTAACTTATTGTGTTTGGGGTGTCCTTTTCTCAGGCTGCAGGTTCATAGTTCCCATTGTTTTTGGTGTGTGCCTCCAGTGGGTAAGGTTGGTTCAGTGGGTTGTGTAGGCTTCCTGGTGGAGGGGACTAGTGCCTGTGTTCTGGTGGATGAGGCTGGATCTTGCCTTTCTGCTGGGCAATACCACGGCCGGTGGTGTGTTTTGGAGTGTCTGTGAACTTAGTATGATTTTAGGCAGGCTTTCTGCTAATGGGTGGTTGTGTTCTTGTCTTGCTAGTTGTTTGGCATGGGATGTCCAACACTGGAGCTTGCTGGTCATTGAGTGGAGCTGGGTCATAGTGTTGAGATTGCCAATTGATATTACATGAGGCCAGGAGGTCTCTGGTGGTCCAATGTCCTGAACTCAGCTCTCCCACCTCAGAGGCTAGGCCTGACACCTGGCTGGAGCTCCAAGACCCCATCAGCCACACGGTTCCTAGTGTTGGTGGGTCTCCTGCAGAGGTGGGCGGTGGCTCTGGCTCACCACAGGGTCAAGGACACTGACAGCAGAAGTTTTGGGAAGTACTCCTTGGCATGAGCCCTCCCGGAGTCCGAGCATGCATTCTTATACATTATTGTTGGATGTGTAAATTAACATCCGGGAAAGGAAGTTGCAAGTCCTGAAGTGTTTATAACCTTTGACTCAATCGCTTTGCTTTCAGAAATTTATCCCAAAGACACAATGAAAGTTATGATGTAAGATGTGTGTTTAAAATATTTACTAAGATGTTGTTCATACTAATAAAAATCTTAATGACCCAAATAAGAAATGTTAAATACATTAAGGAGTATATCTATTATTTAATTTTACAAAATCATTAAAATTGTATTTACAATGCAATTTATGGACAAAACGCATTTATGGTATAATTATTGAGACATCATCTTTTCATTTAATACTTTACTACAAGCATTATTGTTGACTTCTTATTTTCTCCTCTCCCTATTGCTATATGTTCTGTTTCTTACAATATATTACATTAATAATAATACAAATAATAAAGTAACAAAAAATAGATGTATTATTTTAATAGCATTAAAATAAAAATATTTTATGTAAACAAAATACATGAACAAAAACAATACATTGGGAAAAACCTGCAGAAAATATAAATTTTTTGTCTTTAATAAGTAATGAGTATATATAGATTCATAAGAAAAACATCAAAACTCCCAAAAGATAAATGAATGATCAAAATTATTTATGAAAGGAAAAATACATGTGATTAATGAACTCATAGGAAAACGTTGCCTATCAAATTAGCACGAATCACAGAATTTGACAAGAGCAGTATGCAAGGTATAGTATAAAATCATGGAACCCTTTTGGCAAAAAAGAAAAGAAAACCGGACTATTTTGTAATAGTTAAAAGGCACATATCTTGAACCTTGTAACAGTTTTTAGGATCTATCCTGATTATAATTTGAAATTCATGAAAGACTTTATTCCCCTAAATATTCAAACTTTATTGTTAAAAATTTTTAAACCACTGGAAACAAGCTAATGCCTAAACTTGTGAGGATATTTTAAAAGCTTAATGTTCTAAAGAATTTTATAACATTCTTTAAACTTATATTGAATTTAATATCTTATGAATTTGTCATTTTAATGAATCTATTAAAAGTATGTTTATAAAGGTTTTTAAAAAGAATTGGATAATGTTTAAGTTTTAATATTGTGTGACATCCAGGTTGCATAATTTAATATTCAGAATTATCTAAGCTAGGCAACATTATGCACAGAACAAAGTTGGAATGAACACTAAGGAGTTAAATGTGGTTGCCTCTATTTACTACAATTACACATGACCTTTTATTTCTTTATACCTCTGTCAGTTTTCAAAAAATATCTAAAACGAGCATGTATTTTCTCATAATTTCAAAACTGAGCATTATTAAAATTCTTTAATTATTATTATTATAATAAGAATAATTCCCTGATTAAGTTACTCTGACCTCTCCCATTCTTAAATTCTCCAATACCAGGATGAGAGACTAGTTTTTGTAGGGTCATGACATAGGAAACCCTGCATGAATTTTGATCATATGGCCTGGAAGGATTAGGGATATAACAGGAAGCTTAGTTCCTGTGAGGTTTGATATATTATGTTCTTTCAGAGATTTGTGTTCTAGATCAGGGTTGACAAACTTTTTCTGTAAAGGTATGCATGGTAAATATTTTAGGATTTGCAGATCACTGTCACATATTTGTCTTTGTTTGTTTTTTACAACCCCTTAAAGTGCAAAAAACCATTCTTAGCTTGTGGACCTAACAAGAACAGGTCACAGACTGGATTAAGCTTGAGGGCCATGGCTTGCTGACCCCTGTTCTAGATCACATATATAGGGAACAACTAGAGATTCTGTGTGATGTTTTTCTTGAGTTCAAACACTGGTACAGCTAATGAGATTCTCTGTCCTCCATATTTTCTGTGGCTCTATAACCATCAGAAGGAGGGACAGGAATTGATAAGTAAAGGTGTCTGATAGTTACTGCTAAAAACAAGTGCTGCAAAACAAATAGCCTAAACTCAGAGGATATCACTTATTCTTAAGAGACTTGTGTTGGTCAGTTGCTGATCTAGGCCTTGCTCAGCTGAGCAGCTCTGCGGACTCATACATCTGAGGGTTATCTGGAACCACCAGAACTGGGCTAGTCTCTGCTAGAGTTGTCTGGCTCTCCTCTAAGTATCTCTCACCCTCCTCCTGGGACCAGTCGGCTTCCCTGGGCTTGTTTTTTCCATGGCAATGGCAGGGATACAAATGAGCAAGCCCAAACATGCAAGTGCTGTTCAAGCCTTTGGTCAAACAATTGGTCAACCACAGCAGAAGCTGAAGTAGAACAAGTAGCTGAAGATCCAGGAAGCAGATAAGTTTGAGGGGAGATGTGATATAAGACATTTTTGATACAATCCACACCTTGACCCATTCAAATCTACTTCTACCCTCCTTTTGTATCTGGTACCCATTCTACAAGGTGGGGCCATACTTTTTTGTCATAAAAAGATGTCCTCGCTCCATCCTCATTTCAAGATGGTGTGGCCGTAATCTCCTGGGAGACTTAAGAAGATTAATAATGAAATAAACTAGAATCCATACTGCTACGGCTGGTTCTATTTAGGTCAAGCCATTAATATGGCTAGGGGTCTGGGTACAATAATTAGCAGCCCTCCTATTTGCAATAAGTTTAGGAGAGTGCTGTTTCTGGAAGAGAGGGGTGTTACATAACAATAGGAAAATATGTCCAATAAAATAAAAATAGCTACATATATTGATTATGTATATAGTAGAAGCTGTGTTTAGTGATCTATACACATGATACCATTCCATATTACAATCATCTAATGAAGCAGATATTACTACTTTTACTTAACATATGAAGAAACTGAAGTATAAGAGGTAGTTTGAATGTCCGAGTATGTGGCACAGTATGTGGTGGAATCATAATTCAAATCTGGATGTTTCCATTTTAAAAAACTAAGCTTTTAGCCACAGTAGCTTTACTGCCTCCTGTCCTTGAAGTCAGATGTGTTTTCTCTAAGTTTTACCTCCAGGATTCTCTTAGAAATTATCTTTCTTCATTCTCTGTTTCCTTGTACTTCTGTTTTCAGTGAATAACCACTCTACCTACTCATCCCCAGTGTCTAGGAATCCATTAGCATTTTAGCTATTTTTGATAGTTTGACTGATTGTTCAGCAAATATTTACTCCCCATTGATGTTGGGTTTGGCTGGCTGACAGACTTTGGCTGATAGAATGTTAGTGGACCTGATAGTGTCTACAACCTGGAACAGAGCAGCCCAGTGAGTCCATCCTACATTGGAAGAATCACAGTTGACCTGAAGACTTGTGAGAATAAATGCTGTTGTGTGTCACTGAGTTTTGAAGAGGTTTGTTATGCAGCCCACACCTTCGGCTACTTAGGTGGATTAAGGACTTCTAACAAACAAGAGCTGTCTGATATATATTATATTATCACAAGATAAAGAATGTGTGGAAGTTCTCTAATGGTAGCTAGGATGGTATTGTCTCAATAGTGTTTTCTTTTCCTTTATTGGGCAATAAAAATCTGTCATTGTTGTAGGAAATTGAAAAATGGTAGATAACCATTATTAGAGAGTAATTTGTTGATACACTGTCTTTTCAGCAATTCTATCTCATAAAGAGCTTCAATTCACAGTTAGCAATTCTTGTATTTCCATGCACCTCATTAATTGAGTGCCTTCTATTTTCCAGATATTATGTACCTATAGTCTCATTTAAAGCTAAGGCTACTACATCTTATAAATAAAGAAATAAAGTCTAGAGAAGGAAGTAATCATTGGAGGTCAAAGTGGTATCTTATGGTATCATAGACAAGTTGGGGCCAAAGATGGATCTAGAATTGTGGGTGGGATTTGGAAAGGAGCAGAACAGGACATCCTAATTTGGGTAAAAACTACTAGAATAAGGATTGTGGAATGGTGGGGATAGAAGTCAGTTGGGATTCTAGTATACCTGGGTAGAGGATTTGATTAGGAATTGGTAATAAACATGTTATAAATGTGCAGTGGAGAAATATTGTCAAAGACATTAAAAGAATGACAGAGAAGTTTATATGTGATGGAATGGGCAGTAGAGAGCTTGTACAAAATCACATTGAAAATACTGATTTATGAAGATCTGTCTTATGATGACAGTCAGTTAAAATCTTTAGAATTTGAAAAACATGTTTTGACTGCCTACTATATGCCTATTATGTGCCAAACACTGTGCTTGGTAGTTATACTTACATAAGTGGAAAATCAGACATTGAGGGGGTTAAAAACTTGAATAAGATGTTGCCCTTTCTCTCAGTAGAGAAGACAGATATTTTAAAGCCATGATACAAGCTATACTTTAATAAGTGCTATAACAAAGGTAAAAGAATTAAGAGAATATAAATGAGAGCGAGATTAATTGCTATTAAGAGGATCAAGGAAGTTTTATATGAGGTTACAAATGGACTTGCTAATAAATTACTCATAATGGGCAAAATCAGGGCAGGATCAAAACTGATGTCAAAGCTTTTAGTCCAGGAGACTGGAATAATGGTGCTGGCACTGACAGAAATAGAAGCCTGGAAATTATGATAATATTAATTTTGCATCAATTTCATAATTGATATGGGTTGTGATGAGTCAACTATACTTTTTTGATTCAGTTCTAAATTATTTGTGTGGCATGGTTATAAAACATTATAACATTTGTTTTTAAGAGTTAACCTCATTGAACTCAAGATATTTAACTCAAATAGGTTGATATTTAAATGAGTAAAGACTAAGGAAATATATCCCCATTTGGTTCTTCTTAGACATAAATGTGTACTGGAAAATGTGAATAAACACTTAGTTTTATTATCTTACAGGCTACCTGTAGTATCCTAACTTTTGGGAAGCTTTAGAGGTGGTGTAGAGATAAAAATTTAACTGTAACCCTAAAAAGTTTGGTGATAATCAAGACATATATAGAAACATAGACATATGAAAAGAGGAACTTCATATTGTACTGCAACGGAATTTCAGCAAACATCAGCTTTGGTCTAAGGAAAGAAAAATCTAAGCCAAGTCCATGAAGTCTTGGAAAAAATGTACAAAGACATTGCCAGTAACATTACATTCCAATCAGTAACACATGCTTTTCATGAGGTTAAAATTACTATTTTAAATAAGTCAGCAAAGACAGTAAAATTTCTGCAGATTCTTTTACTTTTTAAGTTTCTTACTAATGCTCTAAGTCAAATTCCCCTCCCCTATCTAAGATGCTGTGGCCTGGAGACTCTTAACATGCTGTATCTGTAGAGTGGACCAGGCACTTTTATCGCTCAGGACTTCAGTTTCCTTGTCTGAGGATGAGAGCTTAAGACTTGACTTCCTCTCTCCCTCCCTTCTTGCCAACCTCTCTTTCTCCTTCCCTCCCTTCTTCCTTCCATGAACTTTTAGTGAGGACCTCCTTTGTCTCCCTGTTTAGATTCATACGTTTTACCCAGAATACTACAATCCATAACAAGTCTCTCTACCGCCAGTATTGTCCCTTCAAAGTCATTCTGAAAAAATGGCCCGAGTAACGAATTTAAAATTCCAGTGCAACTATGTCCTTTCTTAGTCTGCTGTAGATAATTCTACCTGATGTGGCTCCCACTGACCTTTTCATGGCTTCATCTCAGGCTACTTTCCTGCGTTCGCTTATCTCCTAGTTACTGCAACGTTCTCTGGATATAGGGAGAGCCCTCTCTGACTGTGTCCGAGCAAACTCCTACTCATTCTTCAAACTCTTATCAAATGTCTGTTCTCCTCAATACCTTCAGGAAGAGTTAATCCTTTTCTTCTCCTTAGTCACCATGCTAGGTAGTTGCCCCTATTGTAGCACTTATTCCATTGTGTCAGACTTAATATTTTTGTATGTGTCTCTTTCAGCCCTGGGTACAGTGCCTTGCTCATAATGGGTAGTCACTGAATATTGTGTTGAGTTGCAAGCCTTTCAGTGATTTTTACTTGAACTACATAAGTGTCCTCAATTTTTAACTTCTTCTTGGTAAATTCAGAAATCACTGAAAATTAAAGGACCAGGAAAATGTGATTTTCATATTTCTTAGTGTAAGAAATTATATCTGAGATATGATTCTTTATCAATTTTAGTGTATTGATGACTAAATAAAGCAGTAAAATGTATGATCACTCTAAGGTATAGAGACACATCCAGGCTTCTTCTTCTATGTGTTGAGAAGCATTGGACAATTGTTCATATTATGGATTTTTGAACTAGTTCTTCACCAACTGCCCATAAAAGCAACACATCTATTTCCTGAGAAACATCTGTTTCCTTGAAAAAAATTTTGCTCACCAGTAACTTGACTTCATGTTATGTCTTCTGATATGTACTTGGAAAGCCTATGCGACACATTTTCCTATAAATTTGGCTACAGTTTTCATTTGAGCCAACTTGACCACTTTGCCTTATAAAAACACCGTAAATTCCACGATCTAATTGGCACAAGGATTACTTTTCCAGAGATGAGGCCAGATGTAGAGCAATTCCCCAGTTACATTCTCTTAGCTAGAACTTTTCTTGTTTTTCCTCTAATAGCATCTCTTTAAATAATATCAGAAAATTGAGCAGAAAAAAAATATTTTGGGGGGTAGTTGAGCTATAATTTAGAGAAATACACAGAAAATGTTATCTTTACTCCTTTACAACCTCTGACTGATTTTTTCAGCACTGATCAAAATTTTACCAAAATTCTACTTTTTAAATGCAGATTAATACCTATGGCTTACTTGACATGGTTTTAAGTATTAATATCTGAATACAAAACTTTAAGTCTTATACAGTCATTAAAAGAACCATCCTTTGGAAAAAATAACATCACAAACTTTTAGCTTTATTAATACTAAAAAATAAAAAGTTTAAAGGTAAAGGCTGAGGTTAGGAATCTGAAGTTGACCCACGTAATGAAAGACAAGCAAGGTCAACAATGTCACATGTAACCTGGATGGAATAGGCCTTTCAGCCGGGTGAGGAATTACTTGTTAGTAACTTTTATATGAGCATTTTTTAATAAAGTTTAAACAAATTTAAGCCATTCTATAGTAGATGAAGAAGGTAATGGATGGCAAGAAAATTCCACTGTGGTTGAAACTTATTTTAACAAACTTGGAAGAGAAAAAAAGATGCTAACCAATGGGGTAGGAGGGCATCATGGTCAAATGAAATTATTTTTCTTTATGATTATTTATAAAAAGGTGCTAGAGAGCAACCAAAAGCAGGCAGAATCTGGTGGGAATTCAACCCTTGAAATATGAATGAGCCATGTTCAGATTTGCTTAAGGGTCAGTCTATGATATGGGATGGGTAGAAGTCAAGCAGAAAACCACAGTCTTATTAGCTTGTGGTATCAAAGGAGAGGGTTTAAGGCTTCCAGAGTGCCTGAGGATTGAGGAGGAAAATCTGAAAAGGATAAATACACAGGTGGGGAACCCCCTAATCTTTTTTATTTTTTAAAATTTATTTATTAATTTATTTTTGGCTGTGTGGGTCTTCATTTCTGTGCGAGGGCTTTCTCTAGTTGCGGTGAGTGGGGGCCACTCTTCATCGCGGTGCGTGGGCCTCTCACTATCGCAGCCTCTCTTGTTGTGGAGCACAGGCTCCTGACGTGCAGGCTCAGTAGTTGTGGCTCACGGGCCTAGTTGCTCCATGGCATGTGGGATCTTCCCAGACCAGGGCTCGAACCCGTGTACCCCGCATTGGCAGGCAGATTCTCAACCACTGAGCCACCAGGGAAGCCCACCCACTAATCTTTATATAATCTTCTGACCACTTGCAAAGGCACTGTGCAGACTCTGAGGAGCTCATGGAAAGCAATAGCTGCATGGCTGAAAATATTGAAGAGAGATTTTAGCTGCTGCTAAATTAGTTTGGCTAAAAATTATAAAAATAGGTGCCCATACCAAGTGTTTTGGAGGAATTGCAGCTTATATACCTTTCTGGTGAAAATGCAAAATGGTAAATCACTTTGGTAAAATCGGACATTTTAAAAAATAATGTTAAACATCCATTTGCTATGTGACTCAGCCATTTCACTCTTAGGCATTTGCCAAAACAAAGTGAAGCATATGTGAACAAGAAGACTTGCAATGTGAATGTTCATGGTAGCTTTATTTGTAATAGCCACAAACTGAAAACAACTCAAATGTCTCACTTGGTGATGAATAAACAAAATGCAGTGTGTCCATACAATGAAACATTATTCATTTCAATTATTAATTCAATTCAATTATTAATTCATTATTCAATTATTAATACATTAGTAACACAGATGAATCTAAAAATCATTCTGAGAGAAAGATGCAAGCAATAAAGCAGAGTATGCGATATTATTGCATTTATACAAAATTATAGAAATTGCAAATTAAGCTGCAGTAATAGAAAGTAAATTAGCAGATGCCTGGTGAGGGGTAGCAGGTTAGGGCAGGAGGGAGGGGCTGCAAAGGGCAGGAGGAAATTTGAAGGTGATGGAAAGATTTGTAATATTGGTATGGCAATAGTTTCATGAATGATTTCATATGCCAAAGCTTATCAAACTGTACTCTAATTATGTGGACTTTATCATTCTTCAATTATATACCTCAACAACATTTTGTTTTAATATGTTTATATTCTCTGTTATATTTATAACATATTTATATGTTTATAATTTATAACATATTCTCTTATATTTTTATAACATATTTATATGTTATAAAATATGTTTTATATATTTTATACATAACATATAACATATTATATATAACATATTTGTATGTTATATGTTATTTATATGTTATATGTTATAAAATATGTTATATGCATATATTATATGTTATTTACATATTTTATAACGTGTTATATGTATATGTTATTTATATGTTTATATGTTATTTATGTTTATATGTTATAAAATATATTTTATATATAAAACATATAAAACATTTATATGTTTATAATTTATAACATATTCTGTTATATTTTTATAACATATTTATGTTATATTTTTATAACATATTTATAACATAAAGAATTTATAACATAGTCTCCGTTATATTTATAACAGAGAATATGTTTATATTCTCTGTTAACACACATGCTAGTCTTTTCTCACAGCAAAATTTAATTTTCCTTGGGGACTGAAAAGTCAGTATTGGTGATTGGTAATCTTGGACCATATCCGATCCTACCTTGAACTTCTGGAGCATAAGGAGGTTGTTCCCCATTTCCATTATTCTGAAGACAAATATATTAATCCATATGAAAAGTTTTTCACCAAATGTATTACTGCCCAGAAGCTGAAAGTGTGGAATGGTGGCACATAAAAATGAATCTAAAAGAGAATTTAATTGGTGTTATTCACTATCTTACTGTTAGTCTCCATATATTCACTACCAACATTAATATGCATATTCAGTGTTGAGCAAAGAGAAAATAGTCAATCTAGTCTAACCCAACTTCCCAGGTTATTAACCATGGAACCTAGCTATGGACATAATGAGATTGGATAATCTAGGGGCATGGGACATTTAAAGGGGGAGAAGAGGCTTCCAACACTATTAGTGTCTTGTTTTTATCCAAGCTCCTTTAATAAATACTCTGCCTTGAGCTCCTTGAGGGAGATTTTATAAGCAGAAACAAGGAAGTTGAACTAGGCAAAAATTTTAAAAATGGGTTGGTTGGTGCAAGATTACTGTCCTTTTGGGGAATGGTAAGGGAGATTACCTAACCAGGGCTCATCAGGTGATTCTTGATTAAATGGTTTAAGAATTCCATGTCTGGGAGAGCTGAAGCTGTAATTAAGTCTCGATTTCGTGACGTGGGGCTTAGCATAAGCAACTCTATTTTGGGTCTTTGTCTTGTTTTTAACATGTGTCATTATATCAAATTCTTTTCTTTTCTTTTCTTTTTTTTACATATATATGTAGTTTTTCTATTACATTTTAAAAAATGACATCAGTTAGTTTAGATGTCTTGTATTTAGTCTGGAAATGGGTAGGTGCAGAGGGTAGCTGGCTTAGTTTGGCCTAATTTGATATTACAGATATAACCTTTGGATTTTCTTAGATTTAGTAAAATTAAGAAAGTTTAAAAGGAAAGAACAGGCACAGAAATAGCAGTACACTTTAAATTTTTATTGTAAGCAATTATATTTTAAGGTAAACTAAAATGGTATTTCCAATTATTTTAGGAGAAAGTCCTGCCATTGCCATGTTTTAAAGATCAACTTGTTATTAGACAATTTAAATCGTTTCTTAAGAGACAGTGGAAGATAGGAAGGAGTTTGAGGAGAGAAAGATAGAAGAATTGATATCACTCATAGAACAGTTGTCAATGATTAAAGGAACGTCTGTCCATTGGAGGCTGTGCCAAAAATACCAAAGTGTATGCAGCATACGTGTAAAAAAAGAATGTTTTTCTCTGGAACTGTAATTTTCACTTGTAAGGATAAACTTCCTAACTTAGCATTTAAACTGACTAGATTAAAATGTTGTCCCCCCCAAAGTGTGCGTGTATATGGTGTGCATATGTGTGTCCCTCAGGATCATTCTAAGACTGAACTGCTTGGTAGGAATGGGATTTTTCTCCCTACTCTCACATTTTAAAACAGCTCACACAAGTCAGACAAGGACTGCAGACTCCTTGGTTTACAATAATTCTCTCTTTGTGCTGGTGGTGTTAGAGGCGGCAAGACAGAACCCGCCCTGGGATAATAGGCTCTTTCTCATCTGCTTTCTCATTCTGCCTAGACTAGAAGAAAGAGAGAGAGAAGAAGGGAGAAGGAGAGAGAAGAGAGAGAGAAATGAGAACTTTCCATTTAACTTTTAGCACCTGAGAAAACACCCACTGAATTGAAATTATTTTCATCCCTCTGGCAAACCTGCACTTGGCCTTTGTTTTGGTTCTCTTTAGACAGAGCTTTATTCATCTGTGATAGCTGCCCACCACCTCAGCCGAGGCAATGTAGAATGAGGCCACTATTTATAATTCAAGGTATGTGTAAAACACAAATGGAGGAGATTGCTCTGAAGGAAGAGACATTTAGTAAAGGAGACAAGACAGAGATGGCTTTCTTGAATAAAATGACATTTTTAGTTATTTTTCTATGTCTTGAACTACTTCCCCTGAGGCACTTTTTGGCTCACCAGTGGAGGAACTGAAGCAATCCTAAACATCCCCAGGGGTCTCTATTGATTTTCCAGATGTGACTTTTCAAGTGGTTTGTTGCTCATAGGAAGGGGGGAACACCTTAATTATTCAATAACTCCTGAAGTTTCCCCCAAACTATGTGTCAAGTAAGTAATTTTTTTCCCTTTAACTATATGCAGCCTTCATTTGACTATAAATTCTATCAAAGACTGATTGTTCAACTTCAGATTTAATTTTAAGATTTAAATGCCTGGCTCCTTAACTCACTCTGTTGCATTCTTTATCTCATTATTTACTCCATGGACTGACTAGTTATCCTGAAAGAATATGCATTAGTCCCCTTCGTTTTCAGATGCCCTCATATTTATGCCTATGTGGATTCATACCCTAATTACTTGGACTACAGGCCTGTCATGACATATAAACTCTAGGCATGTAAATATGGTAGTTTCGCCCTAAAGTCAGATTTGTACCTTCAGTGTACCACAGAATTTATAGTCCAAATAGATTCCTTTTTCAAATGTTTGTTTTAAAATAAGAAATTGTAGTCTCTTGAGTTCTAGAGTTTCTGTAAGAACAACAGAAGGAACACTCAGCTAATGTTTAGTATCCATATGCTTCATTAAAGTGACCAGATGTCCTACATTTGTCAAGGGGGATGGGGAATTGTTTTTTTGTTTTTTTTTTTTTTGGTCTTTCCTGATTATTTGCTTCTAAAAGTCTATCATGGATACGTTTTGTGCCTTCACTGGCCCTCCTTGCAATTCTTCTTCATGTCCTGCTCTAAAAACCTCATAATTGATAACCTACTGCTTTTTGTACTTGGGACTTCAGGGGAAAAAAACCAAAAGCTTGCTGTTCCTCTGTGGTTCTATAGTTTATTGTGTAAAAAATTTATATCAGGATCCTCGTCTTGCCTATGTAGTCCTATAAAATAAATTTATAGTCTAAAGCAAGCAAGATCCTTTTTTTTTAAGGGCTGAGCTCTTCCACACATTTTAAATCTTCTCGTAAGTACTGAATTTAAATAATAAAATGTGATCTTTTATATAGTAAATAGTGTCAGGAAAAATTGTCCAAGATTTGGAAATGGAAGAAGGAGATTACTGGACATCCCTCAGATGGAAAGCCAAGTGTTGCCTATAAGATTCTTTAGTGATTA
Source organism: Tursiops truncatus (assembly GCF_011762595.2). Lineage (NCBI taxonomy): Eukaryota > Metazoa > Chordata > Mammalia > Artiodactyla > Delphinidae > Tursiops > Tursiops truncatus. Next base: position 55,935,316 of record NC_047044.1, on the reverse strand, counting down.
TTCACTTCTTAGGAGATGTGCACCTGAGTAACTTTGTATTGATTAGGTCAGGTGTTTGAAAACATCATGGTCTCAGAATCCCATTATATTCTTAAAAATTGACCTCCAGGGACTTCCCTGGTGGCGCAGTGGTTAAGAATCCGCCTGCCAATGCAGGGAACACGGGTTCAAGCCCTGGTCCGGGGAGATTCCGCATGCCGCAAAGCAACTAAGCCCATGCGCCACAACTACTGAGCCTGCTCTCTAGAGCCCACAAGCCACAACTACTGAGTCCGAGCACCACAACTACTGAAGCCTTTATGCCTAGAGCCTGTGCTCCGCAACGAGAAGCCACTGCAATAAGAATCCCTTACACTGCAGCGAAGAGTAGCCCCTGCTCGCCACAACTAGAGAAAGCCCGTGCGCAGCAACGAAAACCCAACACAGACAAAAATAAATAAAATAAATAAATTAAAAAAAAACACTGACCACAAAATTTTTGTTTACATGGATTTTATCTATTGATATTTACTGTATTGTAAATTAAAGCTAAGAAATTAAAATACACATTTCTTAATTTATTTTAAATAATAAAGAATCCATCACCTGTTACCATAGAACTGGCTTATTTTTATGACAAATAATTATATTTTCCAAAATACAATATTTAGGGGAAGAGCAATGTTGTTTTACAATTTTTGCAAGTGTCTTTAATGTCTGGCTTGATAGAAGACAGCTGTATTCTCATGTCTGCTTCTGCTTTCAATTGTATGCAGTGTGGTTTTGGTTGAAATATATATATATTAAAAAAATAGTCCCACACAGGTATGTAGTTAGGAAAAGGAGGAGACTTCTAAGAACCCTTTCATATAATTGTGATGTTCTTTGATATTACACCAACAGTTGACAAGTGATAGTTTCTTAAAGGTTAGTTGCAATGTGGTATCTGATACCATACTAATGAACTTTTCAAACAGTTCCTTTTAAATTCATTGTCCTATCTTGCACTTTAAATGGATCATTTATCCATGTCTGATTATATAACATCGTGCATTAGTCATTCAGAAAGTATTGTTATGTGGATATATGCAGATTTTCTAAATGCTGACACATTTGACATCCAATATTAAAAAAAAATTAAATTTGTTCATATTACCCCCAATCTCATCAGCCATTTTTGCAAATCGGATGGTCTAAAGGAAGCACACGTTCATGGTGGTTTGGAGAATAGAATGCCATTAGACCCCAGGGAGCCCTCTAAAATATATTTTCTTAAAGGGATCATTACACAAGTATGTAAAAGGTATGTAAAACTATAAGCACAAAGATATTTGTCACAGCATTGTTTATAATAGAGAAAGATTGGAAATAACCTTAGATTTTCCTTAATAGATAACCTGTTAATAAAGTGTGGGAATACAAAAAATCAGATTATTTTACTCATTAAACTACACTGTATATATATATATATATATATATATATATATATATAGGTATGAAAAGATGTACATGATTTATTGTAGAGTGGAAATTTTTATCATAAAACTGCGTTAAAGAATTTTGGAGTATGTATATTGGCATAGATAGATAGACAGATAAAGTTTTGAAGGAGATTCTCCAAAATGTTAATCATAAGTATCTCTGGGTTGAGAGGTTTGGGGGCTTTTGATTCTCTTTTTAATATTTTGATTGTTTAATTTTTGTTAATAGATGCATGTATCAATTTTTTATAGTCAGAGAAAATGAAAGTTTTGTTCCTTAAATTAGAAAATATGCATGTGTTTTCTTTTTTTTTTTTTTTTTTGCTGTACGCGGGCCTCTCACTGTTGTGGCCTCTCCCGTCGCGGAGCACAGGCTCCGGATGCGCAGGCTCAGCGGCCATGCCTCATGGGCCCAGCCGCTCCGCGCCATGTGGAATCTTCCCGGACTGGGGCACGAACCCGTGTCTCCTGCATCGGCAGGCGGACTCGCAACCACTGCGCCACCAGGGAAGCCCCTGTGTTTTCATTTTGACAGTCAGTGCCAGCAAGAGTTCAAAGCAAGGTGTTGCTTATGTACTACTAGTAGAACTATTAGTGCAATCTTCCTGACAAGTGATTTGACTTAACATTCTTAAAATTTTTATATCTGTTAACCAGCTAGCTTACCTCAATTAATTATCCTATAGAAATACTCAGAGACTTGTGTAAAACGTAAATGCCAAACAATAGGAAATGATTTGAATTTAGTATGGTTCTCTATTTGATAGGCTACCACGAAGAGGATGCTATGAATACTCTTAGATTTTTGCCTCTTTGAATGTGTATGCTGCTGTGATTTGGAAAAAGAAGGAAGAGGAAGTTGAGAGATGGGGGTCATAAGCCATCTTCCCCTCTTTTTGGCAGGTCTGTGGGATCTCTTGCCTTTTTAGTCCTTCCTTTCCTTGCTCCTACACTTTGACCTCTAGTCTCCACTGTTCTTGGTCTCTAGTTGCCACCGTCCTAGTTGTTATTGGTCCATGATTCTAGGTGTTACTTAGAATTACAGGTCCACATTCCTAAACCTTTCTGATAATGTTTTATTTCTGGGACTCAGAACTACTATTGCAGAAACTATTGAAAACAAGAAAGACTCGTTTTTAACCAAATTATTTTACAACATAAAGAGGTATAAAAATGAGTATGAGTATGCCAGGGATACTCATAGATACCAGAATATACATTTTCCATTCAGAGAGCAGAAAGAATTAAATATTTAATAGTTTTGTGTCTTTTTTAAGGGTGGTATAAATATAAATTTTCTTTTCTTGTAAAACTATTAAAAATTATTTTTAAATGCTTTTCCTAAGTACACCTGAGACGTTTTTTGGACAGTTTTTCTTTATATTCAATTTAAGTTTCTGTGCACTCAAGAGCAACCATAATAGAATCTAAAGAGCACTAAACTTATGATCCAGCATACATGGGTTCCCAGGGCTAACAGCTAGAAAAATTCCTCATGAGTAAAATTAAGTTGCTAATCTACAGGATCTCTCCATCTTTCTCCAATATCACAGTAAAAGAGAAATTCCCACTCTATCCAAAGGATTACCTTTTTCTTTTCTTTTTTCTTAAAGTAGAATTCTGTAATCCCAGGTTAAGATAGAATAATATGTATATTTTTAATATATGTGTATGAGTTTTTGTTATAAACAAGGGGTCTATATTGAATTTCTAGTAAGAAATTGTCAATCTTTAATATTAGAATGTATTTTTGAAGCCAAGCCCAGCTCTGAAGATAGGCCTTATTAATGCATCCACAGAAGTCATATTTTTTTTATTTGGCTATTCCAATATAGGAGGAGAAAAAACAAAAGACTTCTATCATTTAAAAAGCCAAGTAGAAAATAATTTTTCATCATAATCATAAATATTTAATCTTAAATAATTTTTCATCTTCATTATGAAATGATTTTTATTGTCCAAAAATATTCCGACACCTCAGTTATAAAAAGAAATTTTTACTGCCTGTGGACAATGTCAGGTTTATTTTTCATGTATTCCCATTTTGTTACTATGTTTAGTGGTTAAATCTAAAGAAAATTTAAATAGATCCCTGACTAAAAGCAAACACAAAAAGCAGCAGCAGCAATAAGGATAACAATAAAATAGCTGCCTCTCACTAAAGGAACTAGGAAAATATTCTGTTTCGGTTTCTTGGCATCTCTGATTATGGTTTTGTTGTTTAAGTCACACGCATGTGGGGAGGTTTCAAAGTAATGTAAATTTGGGGGGAAAGTTCACAGGGTTTGGAGTTTTGGTTCATGTGGATTCACCCACTCCAGTTGTATTTAGGTTAGGTTTCAGATGAAACCAGGTTTCTAAACAGGACTTGATATTACTGCCAATATTCGCATGGCTTAGAGTGAAAACTATCATTATCCCCATTGATAACAAAAGTGAGCATTATGTATTTCTAAGTACTCATTGCACACAGAATGCCTAATGACATTTTCAACTTTTTTTATATGAAATTTATTTTATTTATTTTTATACAGCAGGTTCTTACTAGTTATCTGTTTTATACATATTAGTGTATTTATGTCAATCACAATCTCCCAATTCATCCCACCACCCACTACCTGCCCCACCTGGGTTTCCCCCCTTGGTGTTGATATGTTTGTTCTCTACATCTGTGTCTCTATTTCTGCCTTGCAAACTGGTTCATCTGTACCATTTTTCTAGATTCCACATATATACATTAATATACGATATTTGTTTTTCTTTTTCTGACTTACTTCACTCTGTGTGACAGTCTCTAGGTCCATCCATGTCTCTACAAATGACCCAATTTCGTTCCTTTTTATGGCTGAGTAATATTCCATTGCATATATGTACCACATTTTCTTTATCCATTCGTCTGTTGATGGGCATTTAGGTTGCTTCCAAGACCTGGCTATTGTAAATAGAACTGCAGTGAACATTGGGGTGCATGTATCTTTTTGAATCATGGTTTTCCCTGGGTATATGCCCATTAGTGGGATTGCTGGGTCATATGGTAGTTCTATTTTTAGTATTGTAAGGAACCTGCATACTTTTCTCCATAGTGGCTGTACCAGTTTACATTCCCACCAACAGTGCAAGAGGGTGCCCTTTTCTCCACACCCTCTCCAGCATTTGTTGTTTGTAGATTTTCTGATGATGTCCATTCTAACCAGTGTGAGGTGATACCTCATTGTAATTTTGATTTGCATTTCTCTAGTAATTAGTGATGTTGCGCAGATTTTCATGTGCCTCTTGGCCATCTGTATGTCTTCTTTGGAGAAATGTCCATTTAGGTCTTCTGCCCAATTTTTGGTTGGGTTGTTTGTTTTTTTTAAATATTGAGCTGCATGTGCTGTTTATGTATTTTGGAGATTAATTCTTTGTCTGTTAGTTCATTTGCAAATATTTCTCCCATTCTGAGGGTTGTCTTTTCATCTTGTTTATAGTTTGCTCTGCTGTGCAAAAGCTTTGAAGTTTCATTAGGTCCCATTTGTTTATTTTTGTTTTTATTTCCATTACTATAGGAGATGGGTCAAAAAAGATCTTGCTGTGATTTGTGTCAAAGAGTGTTTTTCCTATGTTTCCTCTAAGAGTTTTATAGGATCTGACCTTACATTTAGGTCTTTAATCCATTTTGAGTTTATTTTTGTGTATGGTGTTAGAGAGTGTTCTAATTTCATTCTTTTACATGTAGCTGTCCAGTTTTCCCAGCACCACTCATTGAAGAGACTGTCTTTTCTCCATTGTATATCCTTGCCTCCTTTGTCATAGATTAGTTGACCATAGGTGTGTGGGTTTATCTCTGGGCTTTCTATCCTGTTCCATTGATCTATATTTCTGTTTTTGTGCCAGTACCATATTGTCTTGATTACTGTATCTTTATAGTATAGTCTGAAGTCAGGGAGTGTGATTCCTCCACCTCCATTTTTTTCCCTCGAGATTGCTTTGGCTATTTGGGGTCTTTTGTGTTTCCATACAAATTTTAAGACTTTTTGTTCTAATTCTATAAAAAATGCCATTAGTAATTTGATAGGGATTGCACTGAATCTGTAGATTGCTTTGGGTAGTAGAGTCAGTTTCACAATATTGATTCTTCCAAGCCAAGTACATTGTATATCTCTCCATCTGTTTGTCTTATCTTTGATTTCTTTCATCAGTGTCTTATAGTTTTCTGAGTACAGGTCTTTTACCTACTTAGGTAGGTTTATTCCTAGGTATTTTATTCTTTTTGTTGCAATGGTGAGTGGGATTGTTTCCTTAATTTCTCTTTCTGATTTTTGCTGTTAGTGTATAGGAATGCAAGAGATTTCTGTGCATTAACTTTGTATCCTGCAACTTTACCAAATTCATTGATTAGCTCTAGTAGTTTTCTGGTGGCATCTTTAGGATTCTCTATGGGTAGTATCATGTCATCTGCAAACAGTGACAGTTTTACTTCTCTTCTGATTTGGATTCCTTTTATTTCTTTTTCATCTCTGATTGCTGGAGCTAGGACTTCCAAAACTATGTTGAATAAGAGTGGTGAGTGTGGACATCCTTGTCTTGTTCCTGATCTTAGTGGAAATGCTTTCAGTTCTTCACCATTGAGAATGATGTTTGCTGTGGGTTTGTCATATATGGCCTTTATTATGTTGAGGTAGGTTCCCTCTATGCCCACTTTCTGGAGAGTTTTTATCATAATTTGGTGTTGAATTTGTCAAAAGCTTTTTCTGCATTTATTGAGATGATCATATGGTTTTTCTCCTTCAGTTTGTTAATATGGTGTATCACATTGATTGATTTGCATATTTTGAAGAATCTTTGCATCCCTGGGATAAATCCCACTTGATCGTGGTGTATGATTCTTTTCATGTGTTGTTGGATTCTGTTTGCTAGTATTTTGTTGAGGAATTTTGCATCTATATTCATCAGCGATATTGGTCTGTAATTTTCTTTTTTTGTAGTATCTTTGTCTCTTTTTGGTATCAGGGTGATGGTGGCCTCATAGAATGAGTTTGGGAATATTCCTTCCTCTGCAATTGTTTGGAAGAGTTTGAGAAGGATGAGTGTTAGCTCTTCTCTAAATGTTTGATAGAATTCACCTGTGAAGTCATCTGGTCCTGGACTTTTGTTTGTTGGAAGATTTTTAATCACAGTTTCCATTTCGTTACTTGTGATTGGTCTGTTCACATTTTCTATTTCTTCCTGGTTCAGTCTTGGAAGGTTATACCTTTCTAAGAATTTGTCCATTTCTTCCAGGTTGTCCATTTGATTGACATAGAGTTGCTTGTAGTAGTCTCCTATGATGCTTTGTATTTCTGTGGTGTCCATTGTAACTTCTCCTTTTTCATTTCTAATTTTATTGATTTGAGTCCTCTCCCTCTTTTTCTTGAGGAGTCTGGCTAAAGGTTTATCAATTAGCAGATTTTAGTTTTATTGATCTTTGCCATTGTTTTCTTTATTTCTATTTCATTTATTTCTGCCCTGATCTTTATGATTTCTTTCCATCTACTAACTTTGGATTTTGTTTGTTGTTCTTTCCCTAGTTCCTTTAGTTTAAGGTTACATTGTTTATTTGAGATTTTTCTTGTTTCTTGAGGTAGCATTGTATTGCTATAAACTTCCCTCTTACTACTGCTTTTGTTGCATCCCATAGGTTTTGGATCATCATGTTTTCATTGTCATTTGTCTCCAGGCATTTTTTAATTTCTTCTTTGATTTCTTCAGTCATCTCTTGGTTATTTAATAAAGTATTGTTTAGCCTCCATGTGTTCGTGTTTTTTACGGTTTTTTTCCCTATAATTGAAAAGATGCTTGATATGATTTCAATTTTCTTTAATTTACCAAGGCTTGATTTGTGAGCTAAGTGTGATCTATACTGGAGAATGTTCCGTGTTCACTTGAGAAGAAAATGTAATCTGCTGTATTCAGATGGAATGTCCTATAAATATCAATTAAATCTATCGGGTCTGTTATGTCATATAAAGCTTGTGTTTCCTAATAAATTTTCCGTCTCGATGATCTGTCTTTTGGTGTAACTGAGGTCTTAAAATCCCCCACTATTATTGGGTTACTGTCGATTTCCCCTTTTATAGCTATTAGCATTTGCCTTATGTATTGAGGTGCTCCTATGTTGGGTGCATATATATCTATAATTATTATATCTTCTTCTTGGATTGATCCCCTGATCATTATGTAGTGTCCTTCCTTGTCTCTTATAACATTCTTTATTTTAAAGTCTATTTTACCTGATATGAGTATTGCTACTCCAGCTTTCTTTTGATTTCCATTTGCATGGAATATCTTTTTCCATCCTCTCACTTTCAGTCTGTATGTGTCCCTAGGTCTGAAGTGGGTCTCTTGTAGACAGCATATATATGGGTCTTGTTTTTGTGTCCATTCAGCGAGACTATGTCTTTTGGCTGGAGCACTTAATCCATTCACATTTAAGGTAATTATCGATATGTATGTTCCTATTACAATTTTCTTAATCGTTTTGGGTTTGTTTTTGTAGGTCCATTTCTTCTCTTGTGTTTCTCACTTAGAAAAGTTGCTTTAGCATTTGTTGTAGAGCTGGTTTTGGTGGTGCTGAATTCTCTTAGTTTTTTCTTGTCTATAAGCTTTTGGTTTCTCCATCAAATCTGAATAAGATCCTTGCCAGGTAGAGTAATCTTGGTTGTAGGTTCTTCCCTTTCAAGACTTTAAATATATTGTGCCACTCCCTCTGGCTTGTAGAGTTTCTGCTGAGAAATCAGCTGTTAACCTTATGGGAGTTCCCTTGTATGTTATTTGTCATTTTTCCCTCATTGCTTTCAATAATTTTTCTTTGTCTTTAATTTTTATCAATTTGATTACTATGTGTTTCAGCATGTTTCTCCTTGGGTTTATCTTGCCTGGGACTCTCTGTGACTCCTGGACTTGGGTGGCTATTTCCCTTCCCATGTTAGGCAAGTTTTCAACTATAATCTCTTCAAATATTTTCTTGGGTGCTTTCTCTCTCTCTTCTCCTTCTGGGACCCCCATAATGCAAATGTTGGTGCGTTCTATGTTGTCCCAGAGACCTCTTAGGCTTTCTTCATTTCTTTTCATTCTTTTTTCTTTATTCTGTTCCGTGGCAGTGATTTCCACCATTCTGTCTTCCAGGTCACTTATCTGTTCTTCTGCCTCAGTTATTCTGCTATTGATTCCTTCTAGTGTATTTTTCATTTCAGTTATTGTATTGTTCATTTCTGTTCTTTAATTCTTCTAGGTCTTTGTTAAACATTTCTTGCATCTTCTCAATCTTTGCCTCCATTCTTTTTCTGAGGTCCTGAATCATCTTCACTATCAGTATTCTGAATTCTTTTTTTGGAAGGTTGCCTATCTCCTCTTCATTTAGTTGTTTTTCTGGGGTTTTACCTTGTTTCTTCATCTGGTACATAGTCCTCTGCCTTTGCATCTTGTCTATCTTTCTGTGAATATGGCTGCAGGATTGTAGTTCTTCTTGCTTCTGCTGTCTGCCCTCTGGTGGATTGACATTTTTAACTTTGGAAAGAGCTGCTTTTATTTAAGTATACTGAGCTGAAAGGTTGGTTTTATAAGATTTTAGCATCAGTAAAATGGAAACAAACTTAATTTTGTTCCATTGAAAATATAAGGTCACTTATTATGGATCAATGAAAAATTATGCATTATTATCATGAATTGTTAAATCATACATGTATCAGACACCTAAAGAGAATGTGAATACTGTTGAGGAAATGAGTTTTCCAAAAGGTGCTTTGTTTTATATTAATGCATAATGTACATCGGAGCATGTTTTTTCTCTCCAATACATTTGCTTTTATATTTTTATCAAAGTACTTTGCTTTTCAGCCATATTTCTTATAATGTCTTACTAAAGAAAAGTTCATGCAACCTATACAAAGTATGATGGCATGACAAGGGGGGAATTTTTGCAATGAATTCATTACATTTACAAAACACTTTATATTTGCAAAGTTATTTATATATAGTGTTTCATTGCTCATCAAATAACTTAATTGTGCAAATATTATCTACTGTGATCAGATGATAACACTATGTCCCGGAGAGATTAACAGTTGCTAGTTCAATGGTGCATTTGAAAAAAGCATCCAGTTCTTCTAACCTCTTATCAAATGTTCTTTTCACTACCACACTGAGGGAGGGGATCATTAACTCAAATACTGGAGGCTATCACACTGACATGAATCCTTGATCATAAATGACCTAAATTATTTTGATCTAGAGCTGTTTAAATTAAAATTCAACAAATAATTGCTCAACTTCATTTTATGCTGACTGCAGAGACTTGGCCTTGGAGGGCCTGAAAAGGGGATCTATTACCGAGAAAATACAGAAAAGTTTTTACTGGATTGAATTAAAGTGATCCACTTCTTTTTTCTTCTTTAAAGATCTTTTCATTGATTGTTATTTTTAAAAATCCCTTAGGAAATTCTTTATAAATGAATAAGGTTGATTTTGTGATTAAACTACATTCTGCTACTTGTTGTTTTCCTCACTTGGAGTGCTTGGAACTTTCTCCCTCTCCATGTCTACTTTCACTTCATCTATACACCTGTTACCCCAAGTAGCTTTTGCTCATTCTTTCTACCCTTTAATCTCTTTTGTGCTCACTTAAAATAGGCTTTCTGTGAAGGTGCATTTCAATCTTGGGGTGGGGTATTTAAAAGTAAAAATTTAAAGAACAGAGTAATGTACTTAACAATCTTCCAGTATTAATTCTGCCTTTATAAGCATATATTGAGCTGAGAAAATTATTTTAATGACATTTTTAATCAGTTTCTTCAGGCTCTTGACCAAAATCTTTTGAGATTTTTACCAAGTGTAGAGGTCTCTCCAATATTGGGAATTAAAAAATGATTAAGACCCAGTCCTTGATCTTGAGAATCCTTGAGTTGAGAAAATCTTCCAGTTGAGTACATTGGCATATTTATTTTTGCCCAATTTGCAGATTTTTTGCAGAATGTTTAATAGGTCTTTGCTTTAACCATCACTCTGTGACTCTGACAGTCCATACAATGGAATTTCATTTGTTACATTAAATTGGAAGGGAAGGGATGGGTTAGACCACTAAGCCTTCTTGGGTAATAAAAGTGATCTTAAAGAAGAATTGATCGCTTACACTGATACAGTTTTGTCAAATTTGGAGAGCCATAATTAACTATGTATTGAAGAAAAATCACAACTCATTTTCTGACGTTCTATCTGACTAGATTAAATTCTTATTTTTTCTTTTTTCAAAATTGGTTTGAATTTTCTAGCCACTATCACTACAAATGACCTGTCTCAGTTTAGAGGGATAATATTTTGAAGAGATTTATATAAAGCATTTCATACACATATCAGTATTTAGGTTTTTCCTCATAAACATTTTTTAGGTTAGCTGATTAAATATTAAAATTTTTCCTAGCTGTGAAGTAGGATTTTTTCCCAAGATTTCCAAAGCCTGGTTACTGAAAACGATGAAACCCTATATTTTATTGGGAAAGAGCTCTAAGGATTTAAACCTTTAATCAAGACTTGCTAAATGCTTGAGTTTATAAATTGTTTATGAGTTAACCAGGACTCTCCAACCAAATCTGTTCTGCTTGAGTGTTAAGGGCTGGTTCTCTGCTTACAGTATCCTAGACAGTACAGGTTTCCATGTTCACATGTGACTGGAGCCAAGATGAGATGAGAGTGGTCTGATCATGTATAGAAATGCTGAAACATTGTTGGCATGGATCCACTCAAAGTTACTGGGTTTTCACTTGAGAAGGAGTCTGGAAATGTGTTTTAAATGACATTCTATCTTCTCTTCTGCTTGTCTCTTAAAACCCTTGCCTGTCCCCTGTAGCCGATGTAACACATACACTCTTCCAGGAGGACAGTCAGACAAGCACAGGGTTTGATTCATAGCCAGCTTTGTTCCAACACAGTTGTATGAGAGCCACATTCATGAAGCTAATGACCCTTTTCTGGCCCTGCTGCAGAATTCCAAGTGTTCTTCCCAGATGGCTGTGCAGCTTCAGCCCCACCAGCAGGCTGGAGTCTTCATCCATCCAACAAAAGAGATGTCTGCTTCACTCTGGAATGTTAGCATGGCATTTCTAATGATGACAATACCAAGATTTATGCAACTGCAGTTATATATGCAGAAGACAATACTGTTAGGTAAAGAGTGGATTTTTTTTCTTGGCCATCCATTCTAAGAAATGATATGCAGCTGTATCCTATCTTTAACATCAGGAGAATACTTTCATTTATGCGTTCAATCAGTTATTAAAAACTCATTTGCTGAGCACCACTCACTGTGTTTGTCTCTGTGGTAGGTGCTGGGGATACGGAAACAAATAATACATGTTTCATTTCTATAGGCTATAGACCCATAAACAGTTATTAATGAGACAGATGAGGGAGGTATGCCTAAAGGTAACAAAGAGGCAAGAGTAAACAACATTGCTCTGGGGGAGAGAAAACGGGAAGCAGGAAAGGCTCCACAGAGGAAGCGGTTCGAGTGGAACATGTGATGTTTTTTATTTATTTGTTCCTGTTTCTTATTGTCTTATAAAGTGAAGGAAATTTTCCTTACTCAATTTAACATTAATAGTTTTAATTTTACATCAATGATGTCTTTTAATTCCCGTAACAAATGCCACAGTGTGTGTGTTATTCCTTTTTACTTATCAGAAAGTTGAACTTCAGAGATTAAGTGACTTACTCAAGGTCACTTAACTGGTAATTGGAGAAACTGGAGCTAAAAATACTCCCGTGGCACCAATTCTGCTTTTTTCACCAACATACTGCCTCTATTTGATGGTATTTTGGCTTCATAGACATAATACTTCATGACTTAAATTCAGCTCACGCCTGATTAACCAATTTGATTTTAGTTGACCCAGATGCTAAGGAATTTGCTTTTGCTTTTGATTGCAAATATTAGAGGAACATAAAAGAATTATACAAGGCATGGCATTGGCACTTGAGTGATTTAGTTCACAAAAATCTTATGACGCAGCTACTTTGTTTCCATTTTACAGATAAGCAAACTGAATCTCAGAGTAATGAAGTAACTTGCTCAAAGTTGCATAGTTAGTATATAGAAGAGCTTGGGTTTAGTCTTGGCAGTCTGGTTCCAGAGCTCACCACTATGTTCTGATACCTGATAAGTCACAAGTTTAGTCCACCCTATGGTAGTTCAAGAATTAATGAAATAGATGATTCAAACTATCTGGAGATCCTTTCCAGACTTTTAAAAATATAAGATTATTTTACTGTATAAACCTGAAGAGAAAGTAGAAAAGATAGGGTATTGGGACACCTACACTCTGCTTTTTCCCAATTTACCACTTTACATCTGTTCTTCTAAAAAACATAGGATGATGTAACAGTTTCGTATTTATGCATGACAATTTGTATATTAATGATGGCTTTACGCCTTAAAAGCAAGTGTATACAAGTGTGTTAGATGCCCTTACATCCTTCCTGTCCACACTGTCAAAGAAGTGCTTTCCCCAAAACATAGTAATGCTTTGTTCCCATTTCCTTGGTTCACCTCCTCTATTTGGCTAGGAAACAGGCGAATCTATCCAACAGATTCAAATTTGTTTGTATTTCTCTATCCTAGAAGGGCTTCTGGGATTTTCTCTCAAGAGCATTTAGGAAAAAGAGGAGAAAAGGTGGGAGAGAGAAGAAAAGTAAGAGAGAATGTAAATTCCAGGAGCCTGAGAATAAGCATGCCAGTTTTTTGATTGATGACTCAGTTCGGTGTGGTACATGTGTTTGGTGTGGTATATGTGGTATATGTTTGGTGTGGTATATCACACAATCCTAAAAATTAGTGATGAGAAGACTTTCTGTGAAGAAGTCAGCCGTTTAGTGCAGCAAATGCTCTGGTTCTTATTCGCTACATGGAACCAAAAAACAAAACGCCCACTGTGACACTTAGAATGGACTTTCAGACTATCTGTTTTAAGATTATTTTTAGAATATATATAGTCTAAAATTTTAATATTTGATTAGTTTCCTTTCCTTAGCATCATACTTACATAAAATATTCAGGGGCAATTAGAGAAGATGGTAGCAGGGTGGGGAATCCAGATGTGCCATGGAGATTTTGAACCAGTTATTACTCTTTATCCATGTGATGAAGATTAGGGATCTAACTCTAACTGAAAAACGAAAGAGGCACCATTTGTCCCAGTTGGAAAGCCAGATTTCATAGCAATTATAGTTCATTGGTTAAGTAGAAGTTAAAGAGCAAGGGAAACATCAACAGCTCCATACACCTGTGACAGATGGGTGTGGCAGCCTAAGGGTATGTGAAATATTCCATCACACAGGAACAAAGAAAAAACTTAAATCTAAGAAGAAAGAATACCATCATTGGCTCGGGATGGTGCTTGATTTAATCAGATGCCTTATATTGAGGGTCTATATTGTGTAGAAAATAATTTGAGCAGTTATGATATGCAGTATTTTGTTCAGACATAATCTTCTGAATATTGAAGTTCTTTTCTGCAGGTTTGATTTCCCTAATGGTCAAATTAATAGTGACTAGTTTACTAAGTAGATAATTCAGGGGAATCAAGTTAGCATACAATGAACCTGCCTCACAAGTTTACCTGGTAGTGGTAAAATGTCCACATTCTTAATCTCTGATTATAAAATTAATTCTAAAAAATTTAATTGTATTTCCAGCTGCTGCAGAATATGGCGTAAACTGAATGTTACGTGGGACTACTATTAATTCAGGGTTTTTTTTGCTCATCTTCTGAACTGGTTGAGTACTTTACTTTGTAGGACTGGTTGACTTAGAGAATGCTTTCAGAAAAGTGCATGGAATAAAATATTGTAGCTTGCTCCCCCCCAAAACAAAAATGTGTATATATTTAAAATGAACCTAAACAGATGGCAAAAGGACTGCTTAGAAGTTGTTTTTATTTTAAAATGGCTAAAGTAAAATAAAACATGAGAATAACTGAATTAATTGAATTACTATTGGTTTCAGCTTAGCTCTTTTGGAATTGCAGAATTATTTTTACTGCCATTATATGAGAATCATTTTTAAAGCGTTATCTTGATATAGAAATATGTATTTTAAGTGCTAGCCCAAAATTAAAAGAAGAGTATTTTTTTAACACTATCAGAGGGAGGGAGGGAGGGAGAGAGAGAGAGGCTGTGAAGGGGCGAAGGGGAAGGGATAGAGACTGAATATTAGATAAATGTGATAAGCAAGGGAAACTATTTATGTAGCATCTGATTTCTGAATTACTCTTCTTGTGTTCTTCCATAGAAACAGGAAGTGCTATGTCACATGAAATTACTAAAATAATACATTCTATAGCTTCTTGAGGGAAAATTATGTTGAATCTGATCAAAGAATAATGCAGTGAGCGAAGCAGGAGATTAGCAGAGACTATCATTGCCTTTGATTGTCCTTTGTTATCACCTCTAATTCCAAGGTTATTAGTCACTCACATGTAGTGAGGCATCTCATCTCCAATATCAATTGCTTTGTTAAAATCCCATAAGAATCTCTACTGCTCCCCAGAGCACTAACGTAACCCAAAGATTGACGTGTTTGTAATCAAGTCGTGTACCAGAAAAATAATATATTTGCCGAAAGTGAAGCCATTTTCCATCTTCTGTCACTAGACTTAATTAGGTAGTTAGGTGACTTAAAAGGATTTTCTTGGTGTATGTCAAGTAAAGTTAAACTTGTTGTGAATCCTCCTACTTAGAATGAGATTGTGAAAGATAAGCTTTACACAGAAAGTAATTGACTAATCACTTCTAGAATCCATTTCTCTTTCTTCAGATATTGCTATTGGGTTCAGCCTGGTTTCTCTTGCCTTATCCTAAAGTAGAATTTCAGTTGTGCTGATGATATCGTAATTCATAAGATGATGACATCATAATTCATAATTCCTCCACATTCCCCAGAGTCAGAACATATACACTAAGATCATTCCGGTGGCAATTAGCCATTACAGATTCAAGATATAACAGCACCACCACTGTCTACAAATTGGCACCTGCCGTCGGCACTTGCCATCTGCCTCTACAAGGATTACATCATGAGCTGCTGCAGCCGCTGATTTTCAACACCCCCTGAAAGGAGTTCAGAGTGGAGAGCAGAAATGAGGCACTCTGTGCTCTGAGAAAACTGGCAGAACAGGTCTTCAGATAGTTAGATAGTTTTATTTTCAGAAGCCGATTTTATGAGCCCAATTCTTCCCTCATATCTAGAAAAGCACTAAAATCCTTCACGGGGACAACTGGTCCTCATGACTAGAGGAAACCTTCTGCAAGGTTTCTGCAAAAAATTTTGCAGAAATTTTTGTGCTTTCCGCAAAAAATTTGTGCTTGATTGTATGTGCTCCCCCTTCACCAAAATCACATATATACAGACCATCCCCCCTACCTCTTTGGAGCAGTTTCTCAGAGCTATCTGAAATGCTGTCTCCCAGGCTATAGTCCTCATTCTGCCCCAAATAAAACTTGACTCACAATTCTCAGGTTGTGCATTATTTTAAGTCGACACCACCAACAATAAATTAACATCATTATGCACATAATCAAGTGCAGCCACATAATATCAAAAGTACTAATGACAAATATTCAGTTAAAAAGTGAAAGTTCTGAGGAAAAGTGAAAAAATACCAAGGTATCAGTGGGACTCTTGGAAACGGTTTCCAAATTGATTTCTTCTGAGTTCAAATTTTTTAATGTGATGGAGCTTATTTTTTTTTAGTGTTGGGCCAGAAAAATATCTTATATCTTAAAATACCAACTTAGTGATGTACAAATAAGCATAAAGTCATGAATTTTAAAGTGAAAAAGGAAACTTAGCCTTCATTTAGCCCAATGTTTACAATAATGACACATCATCAGAATTACCTAGAATTGCACATACACACACACACATATATGTGTGTGTGTGTATATATATATTTGTATTTATGGTGTACATATATATATATGTGTATGTTGTTTGGCTTCATTTCTGGAGATTCAGTTCTAATTTAGTAGGTCTAGAGACTAGCAAAGCAAGGTTTCTGATGACCATCCAGGTTTGGAAGTCATTTATGTTACAACTTCCATAATTTTGCATATGAGGCAACTGAAGTCTATGTGGATTGGCCAACCTACCAGTTGTCATACAGCCAATGGATAGGAGTCAGGGATAAAACCCAGGCTTCCTGATTCTTGACTTTTCCCATTAACCCAGGCTTCTTCAAGATGTTCTGTGAGAAATGGCTAATCCTGTCTCTCACTTCACTTATAGTTTTTATCTAGTTTTTGTTTAATGAAAAATTATTTATGCTGCTAATTCACTCCTTAGCCTTTGAAGGTAACTAGACATTGTGTTTGTACATAAAAATAAAGCTGCTAACACTTGGTCCCTTTGATTGGAAACAGCTTTCACGTGTTTTCTCATTTCACTTGTTAAGATTTATCTTCTAACTGGTGTTTTTTTTTCCACTTCAAATTTAAACTATTTAAATCCAGAAAAAAGCAAATTGTTTATTAAACTCATATGCTTAACAATTTCAGAGAAGTCGGCCAATGAATTGTTTATTGAGAGGGTTGTGTTCTTTCCTTCTTCCTTTCTTTCTCTCTTCTCCTCCCTCTTATAATCCCAAAAGGTAATGGCAGATTGTAATAGCTGGAACATAATGTAATATACTGATTTCTTTGCCTGGTGTATGTATGACTGCCCTCTGTTGGATGAAATTAGATCTGCTCTAATATGTTAGACTGTCTTGCCCTCTAGTGGTTTGTGCAGAAGATAGTAATGAGGACATTGGGGAACACTACCTGAAGGATCAGTCATTTCTTCGCAAATAATTGGTATTTTCACAAAATTCAACCAAAAGCCTGATTTAATAATAACTATAATTTAAAATGTAAGAACTCACCCTGACTGTGCCTCAAATTTCCTTTATGGATAAATCAATAGGATCATTAAGTTAAATTAAATGAATGTGTTTTATAAGGAATGTGAAATTTATGGTTACTTTTGATACATAACTCAATTTATCACTTATTTAACCAGAAACTTCTAATAGGTCATTTTTTGAAAATGAAATTTCCTGAAGTGGAATGAATTGTATTCACTATGACTGAGATTCTACCAACTGAAGCAGAGGCAAGCAGCAGAGATTTTTAATTTTTAAAAAACACTCATTTTTGAAGAAAAAAACATTTGTGACTTAAAATATGAAAGCCAAGTTGCCTATTGTAAATTTACTACCCTTTAAACTTAGTTGAAACATAAACTTCATAATTTATCATTTAATTAATTCAAAGTCAATTGAGCATAACCTATTTTTTCCAGCTCTCAGGTGAACATGAAATAAATAAGATTCTTGCTCTTTTAGCCTACAGTAATCAGATTTGAAGATGCTGGCAGGGCTGAGTCTTGTTTCTAAGAATAGATTAATTTTTTCCATTTGTTCTATTACCCTAAATTTACCACTCTCATGGCTCTTGTTTATCAGCTCAGTAATTCATCTCTGAATCTCCAGGGTAGAGTATAGTACATGAACCATGGTGGACCTTTAATAAATCGCTTTTTCCAACACCTCTTCTAAGCCTTACCTCTTCTCTTGCTCCCTCTGGTGTCCAAGAAACCCTGAGTCCCTATCATCAAAACCTCCACTGAAAGGTAAATCAGGCATCATTGCCTTAAAATAAAGTCAATAATTTATTTGTCCAGGAGTAAAAACATACAAAGCCTTTTCTTGAGCTTAAAATTGAGGACTGGACTTCCCTAGTGGCGCAGTGGTTAAGAAACCACCTGCTAATGCAGGGGACGCGGGTTCGAGCCCTTGTCCGGGAAGATCCCACATGCCGCGGAGCAACTAAGCCCGTGTGCCACAACTACTGAGCCCACGTGATGCAACTACTGAAGCCCGCATGCCTAGAGCCCGTGCTCTGCAACAAGAGAAGCCACTGCAATGAGAAGCCCGCACACCGCAATGAAGAAGAGCCCCGCTGCCGCTCCCAGGAACCAGAGAAAGCCCGTGCACAGAAACTAAGACCCAACACAACCAAAAAATAAATAAAATTTTAAAAAATAAATAAAATATAAAATTGAGGACTTACAGGTGTATATACACACACACCTATATATAGAATAGATGCCTATATATGTACATATATAAAAGCTTTGTATATACATATACACATACACATAAATAGATAAAGGATAGATTCTGGAGGAGAAAGGGTGGCTATTTCTAGCCCAGTGAAAGAGATTACCATGTAGGTATTTATGTTCTTTCTTTAGGAAAAAAAAAAATTTTGTCTTCTCACTTTATAAGACCATATGCCTTAAAAAGCAAAGCTACCTCATCTGTTGTTTTGTTTTTTTTTAAAATCTAGTGTTCATTCTTTTCATTTTTCCCAGATCATATTTGCTCCTTTTTAAAACTGTGGTTTGGACACCAGACACCTGAAATTGGAAATAATTAGGCCAAGGAACTTGCCATTTGCTGTCTGTACCAGCAGGAGTGACATTCAGCCAGGTAAGTCATACAGGTTGTGTAGAGCTGGTATCTATCCTGGTTGATTGCTGTATATGTTCTGATGAGCTGGTGCTTATTACATATTTTAATGATCCCCATAGGGCAACAGGAGGTTTTCATTTGTCCACACCAGAACCTTGCATGTGCCGCTCCCTCCTTCTACTCACTTTTACTTTCTCTAATACTGAATTCTCAGCCATATTAGACCTAGAACTCTTCATATTTGTTATTCTAAAAACTCTAGGATAGAGTTGATCGCAACTGCATTTGTGTACTTTGTAAGAAACCCTATTAAGGTACTTCTCATTGTCTAGCATAATTCCTGAGCGCTGGGAACTTTAGCTATGAACATTGGTTTTTAATTTAAAAATAATTGTTAAACTTGTCTTGCACTTCAAAATTTTTACCTTTTCATTCTTTTGGGAGATCGTATTTTAGTCAGATGTTATATATTCTAACTCAGACCTTTTGCATTTTATCTCTTGTCTCATATGTTCTATCTTTCTATACATTCTAGATTTTTAAAAATATTCTTTCATCTTTCAATTAATTAATCTTCCAACTTTTTTTTAATTTCTAGAAGCTATTTCTTGTGCATGGATTTTTCTCATAGCATACCATTCTTATAATGTTTTAAGGATACTATATCTTATTTAGTCTCTCTGAAAAGCAATTTGCTTTTCAACAAATTCTCTTCATCATGATATACAAATTATATGTTTCTATTGGTTTTCCTCTATCATGATGCAGATATCCTCCAGTCTGTGTTGAGGACTGGTTTTATGCTCATATTTAACAAGGAAAAAATAGGAAGCTGTGTGTGTGTGTGTGTGTGTGTGTGTGTGTGTGTGTGTAAAGTTCAGCAGACTTCAAATTACAGGAGTGGATAGGAATAACCATTAAATGAGAAAACCTCTGAATACCGAGAGCTTTACTCTATAGTTTTTCATTCAGAGAGCTGTGCTGATGATCCAGAGATAAATGATGCCACTTTTTCTTTTAGAGAGAATAACCCTTTGCTTTCGTCCATTGCTAAGAGGCCTGGTAGCAGGGGTACTGCTTGTGGTGGTGGGAGACTTCTGCTCTCTGCTAACCTCAGGGTCCCTGAGTCAAAGTCACTCAAGTGTCTCCTGGAGCAGGTTAAATCTCTTCTTGACCTTGTTGCCTGAGGATTTCTTCCCACTCATCCTAGTCTATAGTGTTCTGCCACTTCTCATCCTTTTTCCTTTTGTCTTCTTCTAAAATGCATGAGTTATTTGTCAGTTAATAGCATCTTCATCATTTTCTTCATTGTTGTAAAATTTATACCTCTTTATTTTCTATACTATCAATTTAAGATGCAGGGATGAAAAGAGATATATGCCTGGGGTCAGGCCACCATTTTGAAACGGAAGTCCTAAGAAGGACCAAGAGAGAGAACACCAAACACTTGTACTGCCCTGGTGATGAGAAAATAGAGAGTGACAGAGAGCAGTTCACGAAGACATATGTTAAGGCCTGTCATGTTCTTAAAGCCTATCTATTGGATTAAATACACTATCCTTATTTAAATCCCATAATAAAATACTAGAATTAAACTGCTCTCTGAGGTCATCTTGCCAAACTTCAATTTGGAGGTTGGAATTCCTTCTATACCATTTCACTCAATCTGCTTCCAAAATATACTTAGTCATGCTCACTGAGTACTTAATGAAGCAATGCACATTGTTGGAAAATTTCGACTTTGTTAGAAACTAACAAAGAAATGAATTCGGCTTCTCTTTTAGTTTCACCCACTAATTCTAATCTATCCATTAAAAACATGTACTTCAGGGGACTCTGTGAACACTTGAAATTGTATATAAAAATAATTTTTAGATGTGCATAAGAACACTTTTCTGGGAAGAGGGTCCATAGGTTTCATTATGTTCTCAACTTAATCTATAACAAACAAACAAAAGACCAAAAGTCTCTAGTCTCAAAACAGTACAGAGAAAGCTGGCTTCCTTTAATTTCTGGCAGTTCTTCAAATATCCAAGGGTAGCTATAATCCATTTTTATTTTTGGTATTTATACAGTAAAATACTTTGATTGTATTTATACAATCAAAGTCATTTAAATACCATGATACTGCAGATATTTAAATAGGGTACAGATTTTAAAGAGCTCGATTTAAACTTATTATAAACCTGTTCATGTCCATACCCATAAATATAAAGAAGTCAGTTAGTAAAATAAAGCAATAAATTCAGTACATTCTAAATGATGGGAACTAGAGGCTTGTTATCTCTAAGAAGTGGGATGAACAAAATAATACAGGGAATTCTCTCTGTGCTCTGTGTTTAATCACCACACTTGTAAGCTTTTCAATAACAAAGGATGGGATCAAATCAGTGTGATTTTTGCCTTCACTCACTGATAAATACATCAGCATTATTTACAAAAACCGTTGTAAAATCTTGAGCAATTTTTAGAAAGCCTATTATTTTGCATAAAGTTATCATGGCTTCACGAAAAGTATCACAATTATCAGGACTTCGAGAAATTTCAAGTTTTTTTTCATTTTTATAGCATATAATTTTTCTTTGTTAAATTATTTAAATGAAAAATGATAATTTTAGACATAAATTTTTAAAAATTAGATACAACTAAAATTATATGAAATATCTATACCCAGTGTACCAATGCTAAGATTTTGGTGTATGTACTTTCAGAATAAAATACTATATCCCTTGACTTCTTTATTTATTAGTATATTATGGATGTCCTTTCACAAGAGTGAATATAGATCTACCTTTTAATTTTAACATATTATTCCACTGTTTGAATGTACTACAGTTTACTTATAACTGTCTAAATAAACATTTTGTTTCCATTTTTTTGCTTTTATAAACAGCAGTATAATATAAAGTTTATGCATATATATTGGGTCTTATACATGTTGCCAAACTCTCTTGAGACCAACTTATCCTCCTACCCACAGTAAATTAGAATCTTCCTTTCTTTTGCACACTCAGGCTAAACCAGGGTATCGAAGCCCATTTTAGCTTTTTCTAATCTGTTAGGCAAACTGTGTATTTGTCTTTGTTTTATGATGCCTTCTTTTGGGGGGGTATATCTCATTGCAAAAGACCACTGTTTCCTTCTAGAGGTAATAACAAGGTCCATGTGAGTTCTCCTGGGTTTTGAGACTTGTGATTCCATGAATAATAAGGGTTATTGTAAGAAGTCTGCAAAGAGCCTATGGTTTTGGAACAGCCTTTGCTTTATAATTAAAAAAGATGAATTCAATCCATCTCTATAAAGAGAATATATATCCTCATACTCTTATAAGGATGGAAGATGCTGTATAAACATCAATACCTATTATAGTAAATTCCCAATTTGAGAGTTATGAGGGTGAAAAGAAAAAGGAAAAGAATGCAGAGAAAGAAAGGATGGCTGCATTCAAAGGTAATCCAAAAGCTTCATTTTGGCCAATAGCTTATATGAATCTCTCACACCTGATATTTCCCCCCAAACTGCTAACAACAAATTATTTTTTAAAAAAGTAAAAAAATGGAAATAAAGTTGAAATTAAAATTAAATTAAGTGGTATAAAATAGATCTTCCTTATACGTTAGTTTGAAACAGTTATTCATAAGCAAAAATTATTTAAAAGAGGATAGAAATATCAGGAAGACCCAAGTTTAGATAAATTGACAGTGAATCATTTCCTGAAAATTACATTATCATACTTACTCAATTATTTCAACTGTAATACATTTTAGAAATTATTCTATTTTACTCAGATATTTTTTCACATCTAAAACCCCAGAAAATGGAGCCAATGACGTAATATATAGTAAAGTTGTTTAAACTTGTAAAAAAAAAAACAGAAGAATATTTTTCTTTATTGTATTTTAAACACAATAACCAGCCTTTAGTATATTAGAAATTGAAAGGAAGTTACTGTTACCTACATTTTTTTCTTCAGACTCAGTAGGACTTACATGTGGCTTATGGACTTTTTAAGCTGAAGTTCAACAAAAAAAGGCAATTATGTACCTGGAATGTACTGGAATTAACCTAATTTGGATTTAATATTTTCAGAATAATGTTAAGTCTGTTTCTTCTATTTCTTTTTTTTTATGGTACCTATTTCAGAAGGTTATTTGTGATGTTAAATGAGACAGCATATTTATTTATTTATTTATTTATTTATTCATATATTCATTTATTTATTTTTTGGCTGCATGGCATGTGGGATCTTAGTTTCCAGACTAGGGATTGAACCTGTGCCCCCTGCAGTGGAAGCGCAGAGCCCTAACCACTGGACCACCAGGGAATTACCTTTTTTCTATTTCTCTACCCTTACCTAGTCACAAGATTTCTAGCATAGATTGCATAACTTGATATTCAATGTTTTAAAATATATGCCCCTCAAACATCCAAATGACTGAGACCATTATACCTAGTGCTTAAACGAAGCGACCACTATGATGCCTCTGTGAGGATCCATCTTGATCCCACCTGAGATGTCTGCGTCACAGGAATTGTGCCTTTCTGGAAGCCTTGGTTGGTCATTTGCATCCTGGCCGATCATATCATCACTATGCACTGGGCACAGTGAAGGTTACTTTCATCTTAGGCCCGTCTTAACTGATAGCTCTGCAGCCTGCTACAACACTGGGCATCAGGCACTCGTCTTCAGTAGCATGCCCTTTGCTTTTAGTACATTCCCTTGATGTTTCTCCTGTGTTGAATGTTCCACCCCCTCTTTTGGACCCCATGCTTTCTTCTTTCCTGGTTTGATCCCTTGGTTTTGTTGGAGCATGTTATCCTTTAGCTTCCTGAGAAGCAGGTTTTGAAAACTACATTTTTGATTACTTGGCATGTTAGAAATATTTTTCTACCCTCATCTGTGATTGAATTGTGTCAGGGCATAACACTCTGAAGTTAGAAATAGTTTTCCTTCAGATTTTAAAAATCATTATACCACTGTCTCCTAATCTCCGATGTTTATCTATGAAGTCCCATACCTTTCTGATTCCTGACACCACATGCATTACACCCTGGACCCCTATTTCTTTTAACTCTCTGGAAGCATTTAAGATCTTTTCATCTATATACTTTTGAAATTTCATGATGATGTCCCTTGAAAAAAGGTGTACTTTTCCACCATTATGTTTCAGGACAGTGTCTCAACCCAGCCATTCAGTTCTGAGAAATTTTATTTTATTATTTCTTTTTAATATTCTCCTTACATTTTCTCTGTTTCTTGATCTATTTCCAAGAACTTCTATTAGCTACATGTTGAATCTGGGTCCTTAAAATATGTATATTTTTAATATTTCTTGTCCCTTATTCTACTTTCTAGATGATTTCTCAATATTTTTTGATGTTTAAAATGCATCACCATTTTAATACTAATAGTTATTTGTTACACTCTGATCATTACTTTTTAAAAAAGAATCCTGTTCTTATTTTACAGTTGTAAAATTTTCTCTTATCTAAAAGTTATATTTTTGAAAATATCTTCTATGTACCCCCCTGCATTTTTTCTGAGTTTCTCTATTTCTTCTGAGTCTCATTTTTATCTGTTTGTGTTGGTCTGCTCACTCATGTTGGAAACTTTTATTTTTATAACTTGTCTGGAGATGTTTGTCCAGTAATTTCTGAGAATGAGGCTCTAAGAAATGGAGAGTAAGCTCTGTTGGCTTATAGACTCCTGTTGGGCTTTACATTAGTGTTACTGGGATAAGAACCTGACCAGGAGACCCCAAATATCAAAGTCTGGAGGTCTTTTCTCTTGGGACAGGAGGTATATGCAAAGAAACCCTTGGGTTATAAGCCAGTCTGTGGCCTCCAGGGCCCAGCACTGGGTATCTAAGCACTGTAAAATCCTAGGAAGACATGGTGGATCTCTCCTTTCAGCATGAAGACATTCACTTACTCAGTTTCTAAGGACGGGCCTTACACTACACTCCTCCTTGCCCCAAATCTGGAGACTCTTTGGTTCAGTTTCTCCAGAGTAAAACTTTCTCTTTTGTAAATAGGGAAGGAGGCTATTTCAGTTGTGAAGGAGGGAATCTGGGCTCTGTCTACTCCTAGGCACAATTCTGCTGATCCTTTTGTTTCTGTCTCCATCCTTAATAACTACCATTGTAAACTGACCTAATACAATTAGGTTATGCACAATTCTTAAGTCCTTTTTGGTAGATAATAGATGCCCACTAAAAACTTTGAGGTGAATGACACTAGCTGCTCCACTCACTACCAGGTGCCACTCTAACCTTGCTACCAGGTTATAAAAAAGGTAATTCTCAAACCAAGGGTTGCCCCTATCTACACACACAAAAGAAGCAGTTCATGTGATCTTTCCTGTTGAATCAAGGAAATCCCAAGCTCTTGGTTCCTTTAGATGTTTTTATTACCACTTTCTGAAGTGGTAGATTTGTCAAATGCTAAAATTTCAGGGCAGGATTCTATAAGTCATATAGGTGGAATTCTGCAAAAGAACACCCCAGAGTTCACAGCTTGATATAGGACCACAATTCCACTTAGGAATTCAGCCCAGTTCATCTTTCAAGGTAAAGGGAATAGACCTAGCTGGCTTCTCATACATGGTTACACAAACATGGGAGAGTCTCTAAAATATTTTATACAGTGACCCTATTTTGAATAATTTAAATTTTACTAATGAGAATTCATATCCAGTATTCATCAAATGAGGCAACATATTTTACCAACATTTAGTAATATTAACCAACCAGCTTTGGATGCTAATTAAGATATGGATAACAGAAACAAATACATTAGCTACAGCTAGAGTAGGGCCTTCCTTCAAATGCCGTCCGATCACAACTCAGTTGTACATTATTGATTTGTGTTTTAACTGACCAACCCTAGCTTGGACATTCTTGGTTAGTACCTGGGTTACAGCCTAAGCTAAGTAGCACACATACCATATCACACTGCCTGTCGTCTACTTTTTTATAAAGTACATTAAGACTGCAACCTTGTCTTCTAAGGAAACTGGGCTTCTAAGAGCCGATCCAGACCTCTTCAGGACTTAATGGTTTCCTTATACAGGCATACCTTGGAGATATTGCAAGTTCAGTTCCAGACCACTGCAATAAATTGAGTGACATGAATTTTTTGGTTCCCCAGTACATATAAAAGTTATGTTTATACTATACTGTAGTCTATTAATTGTGCAATAGCATTATGTCTAAAAAACCAATGCACAAGTATTAATGTAAAAATACTTTATTGCTGAAAAATGCTGACCATCATGTGAGCCTTCAGTGAGTCATAATCTTTTAGCTGGTGGAGGGTCTTGCCTCGATGTTCATGGCCGCTGACTGATCAGGGTGCTGGTTGCTGAAGGCTGGGGTGGCCGTGGCAGTTTCTAAATATAACACAGCAATAAAGTGTGCTGCATTGGTTGACTCTTCTTTTCACAAACAATTTTTCTGTAGCATGTAGTGCTGTTTGATAGCATTTTCCCTATAGTAGAACTTCTTTCAAAATTGGAGTCAATCCTCTTAAGCCCTGCTGCTTCTCTGTCAGCTAAGTTTATGTAATATTCTAAACCCTTGGTTGTCATTTTAACAATCTTCACAGCATCTTCACCAGGAATAGATTCCATCCCAAGAAACCCCCTGTTTTTTTTTTTTGTTTTTTTTGTTTTTGGCTCATCCAGGAAAAGCAACTCCCCATCCATTCAAATTTTATCGTGAGATTGCAGCAATTCAGTCACATCCTAAGACTCCACTTCTAGCTCTAGTTCTCTTGCTGTTTCCACCACAACTGCAGTTACTTCCTCTACTGAAGTCTTGAACCCTTCAAAGTCATCCATGGCTGGAATTAACTTCTTCCAAACTCCTGTTAATGTTGATATGTTAACCTCTTCCCATGAATCGTGAATGTTCTTAATGGCGTCTAGAATGGTGAATCCTTTCCGGAAGGTTTTCAATTTACTTTTCTCACATGCATCAGAGGAATCATTATAAGGCAGCTATAGCCTTACAAAATTGATTTCTTAAAGAACAAGACTTGAAAGTTGAAATTACTCGATGCATGGGCTGCAGAATGGATGCTGCGTTTCCAGGTGTGAAAACACATTAATCTCCACCAGAGCTCTTGGATGACCAGGTGCATTGTCAATGAGCAAAAATATTTTGAAAGGAATCTTTTTTTCCTGAGCAGTAGGTCTCAACAGTGGGCTTAAAATATTCAGGAAACCGTGTTGTAAACAGATGCGCTGTCATCCAGGTTTTGTTGTTCCATTGATGGTGCACAGACCAAGTAGATTTAGCATAATTCTTAAGAGTCCTAGAATTTTTGGAATGGTAAATGAGCACTGGCTTCAACTTCAAGGTATCAGCTGCCTTAGCCTTTTACAAGAGAGTCAGCCTGTCCTTTGAGGCTTTGATGCCAGGCACTGACTTCTCTCTAGCTATGAAAGTCCTAGATCTTCTAATACAAGGCTGCCTCATCTACACTGATAAACTGTTGTTTGGTGTAGCCACCATCATTTATTATCTTAACTAGATCATCTGGATAACTTGCTGTAGCTTCTACACCAGCACTTGCTACTTCACCTTGCACTTTTATGTCATGAAGACGGCTTCTTTTCCCAAATCTCATGAACCAACGTCTGCTAGTTTCAAACTTTTCTTCTGTAACGTCCCCACCTCTCTCAGCCTTTGTAGAATTGAAGAAGGTTGGGGCCTTGCTCTGGCTTTGGCTTCGGCTTAAGGGAATTTTGTGGCTGGTTTGATCTTCTATCCAGACAACCACAGCTCTCCATACTGGCAGTAAGATTGTTTTGCTTTCTTATCATTCGGGCATTCACTGAAGGAGCACTTTTAATTTCCTCCAAGAACTTTTCCTTTGCACTGAGAACTTGGCTAAGTGTTGGTGCAAGAGGCCTGGCTTTCAGCCTGTCTTGGCTTTTGACATGTCTTCCTCGCTAAGCTTAATCATTTCTAGCTTTTGATATAAAGTAAGAGGCATGTGACTCCTTCCTTCACTTGAACACTTAGAGGCCATTGTCGGGTTATTAAGTGGTCTAATTTCAATATTGTGTCTCAGGGAATATGGAAGCTCAAGAAGAGGGAGAGAGATGGGGAAATGGCTAGTTTGTGGAGCAGCTAGAACACACACATTTGTCTATTAGGTTTGCTGTCTTATATATGGGTGTGGTTCATGGAGCCCCAAAACAAGTATGATAGTAACATCAAAGATCACTGATCACAGATCACAACAAATATATTAATAATGAAAAAGTTTGAAATATTGCAATAATTACCAAAATGTGAAACAGAGACATGAAGTGAGCAAGTGCTGTTGGAAAAAAGGTGTCAATAGACTTTCTCAAGATGGGGTTGCCACAGACATTCAATTTTTAAGAAACCCCACAATATCTGCAAAGTGCAATAAGGGGAAACCCAATAAAAAAGGTCTGCCTGTCATGGTCTAAGTTTTCTAAGTTTCCTCCATTCCACTAAATCATCTACTTTCTCATTGACAAAAGATTGCTGACACTTACCTTCTACTGTTATATATTATCTCATTTTCCTTGTCCTTCTGGATTTGTACTCCTTTAAAAATATATTTACTTTTATAATAGTCGGGTTATAGGAAGAACAAAGATAAACTTTTTTTATTTAAGCCTCACCTCTTAACCAACACTCTTATTAAATTATTTTCCTAAACGTCAAAACATTTTCTTATCCGATCATTTAGGCAGCAGTGGGTAAAAACTGCACATTTAGAACCAATATTTTCTATAAAACCAGGCAAAAGCTATTGAATTAATATTTCTTAACATCATCTACATCCTTATGCTTGGAATGGGAATTCTCTACAAGCAAAAGCAATGGGTTAGAATGAACAATAGGAAAAATTTATAAGTTTGACTGGCATAGTTTCAGATCTTTTCTATTATTTAAATTATTGTTCAGCAGGATCCCCAAATATTTATTTAAAATAAAACATACTAATAAAGTCTCCCAATTACACCTTTAATTGTGCTCTAAATAATGAATACAGTTGCTGAAAAAATATAGCTATTGTTATGATATTGATAAGGAGATTGTTGAAGGATGTCATCATGCCTGGAAAAGTGACCAGAGAGGGTGTTGGGTGTTGCATGTAAACCAGCTCTTAGGGTTGATTATGAAGGAAAGTCCCAGAAAGAAGTGTCTATGATAGTACTGAGACTTGCCTTAACTACCTGAAAGTGACATTTTGTGTTACAGTTTTCTATAAACACACCTTTGTGCTTGAAATAATTCAAAGTTGAGTTTTAAAATCTAATCTATGTGGCTATGTCATAATAGTTGGGATTGTTTCTGCTGTCTTTGCCTCAATTTGGGGCACATTGACTTAAAAAAAGATTGAAGTCTATTTCTACCAATTATAATTAAAATTCTAAAATTCAAACCACACTGTAAGTTAGATTTCCAATGGGCTACACTTTACAATAATACCAGAATATTTTTGAAAAAATTGTGAATATTAGAAAATGAAGCCATACTTGTTTACAATTGGTATTTTTACACTGACTGAACTACTCAATTACCATGTGAAGACAATATAGGTGGCAAAAATGTAAGTTTTCTAATGGTAATAACTTTTAATACTAAACTTACAGAAAGGCAGTTTTTAAGGTTAAAGCAGATGGATTAATTCTATTTATCAATGAAAACTTAGTGAGAAATGCAATAACATAATCAGAAGGGTAGTTGGTTCTTGAACTCATAATAATAACATCAATTTTCTGTGAACATTTAGAAAGCAGCTTTAAAAATTCAGTTTTGTACTTATAGACTTTTTCTCTGAACTTCTAACTTACTGCATAATTTGGGGATTTGAGCTGGAATCATGAAATGCCCTACAGAGTATGGCTATTGGTATATACAATAGACTAGCTCCCTGTTTACTCTGTCGGCTCTCCCTTCTTTTCCTGGCAACCACTTGGGGCCAGTATATGAACAAAGAGAACATGAGGTGTGATAAATTAAATAGGAAGCATACATTTACTTGTCGGATTTTTTAAAATAGTTGTAGGATGAACTATTAAAAAAAAGTTAAGACAACAGGGTTTTATTGTTACCCAGAAAATTTGAGAGTAAATAAAACTAGAAGTACTAGGAATGTTGGTACTGACATTCACAAATAAATTCCTGTATATTATGGGAATAAATGTTAGAAGGTCTATGTGGCATAAACTTAAAGGAAAGTGAAATTTATTTTAATTTATTCATTATTTCGCTCAACCATTAAATAAACGTGCATGAATTCCTACCATGTGTTAGTCTTGTGCTGGGCCTTGCAGAAAGAATAAAGATGAATAAAACATGTCTCTTGCCTGGGGGCATTCACAGTCATGGTCTAGTGAACGATAATAAAAAACTAAGTACACGAAGAGAAGGATTTGTGTGATCAATGTGTTGGGAATTAAAGTCTGGTAGGCCATCTATCCACAATGGTTGATTTATTGATTTTTACCTTATCTTATTCTAGAAAGAATGTTTTAGGAATGAGATAGACACAATGAAACAAATATGAAATCTGGGGTGTTAAGGAAAAAAGAAAAAATAACCGTTACAAAGGTGGAAATAAATATACATCTTTTTCCAAAGGATAAACTGTAACCCAACCAAGTTTGAAGTGGGGATAAACAAAGAAAACACTGAGAAAGGAGAAGATGATGAGTGGAATGTTGACTTCTTTCAGATCGAAAGAATAGAACAAAATGCATGTGTTTCAAATATTGTTAAAGTTACTTGCTAATGCTTTGAAAAATTAAATATCATCTCTCAGTATGAGATGATATTTATAAATGTGCTTTAAACACTTCAAGAGGCAATATGTGGCACTTACTCTTTGCTATATTTTATCTCTTTATGTACATTTTTTATCATTTTGCTTCTTATTATGAAATCTCCATGACATTAAAGATGAAAAATAAAAAGAGATGAAAAGCTTAAGTCACCGTATTTTCTTACAGCTTCAATAGAGGTTTGATGAAAACATTTGTATTCTGGCGCCATGTTGACTGTCGAACTTACTCCCAGAGCAGCTACAAATATGTCCTATGGCCTGAGGCATTGAAACACCACAGAGCCCTGCAATAATTTCCTGTCTGATCAGACAACCCAGTTATTCCATTTTCCCAGGTGTCCTGGTGACCTGTATTATTGTCAACAACAAGCATTGCTTCAGCTTTAGGTTTAAAATATCTGCTGGGTTTGCAGACTCAGATTCATTTTACCATCTAGCTGAAAATGTACAGTGCACTTTAGGGTGATGGAGTTCGCCTTCATTCATTCATC
Source organism: Tursiops truncatus (assembly GCF_011762595.2). Lineage (NCBI taxonomy): Eukaryota > Metazoa > Chordata > Mammalia > Artiodactyla > Delphinidae > Tursiops > Tursiops truncatus. Next base: position 55,904,011 of record NC_047044.1, on the reverse strand, counting down.
CATCCTTACTTTTATTCTATTTGGTTCTTAGTGCAAAAGAAAGAGTGCCACCTCCTGGATGTGGGATAGGAAGAGCATATGAACGTAAAAATGTACTGTCTTATGAAAGGCAGATTCAAAGTAATTGTGTAAGGAAAAATTTCAGAGTGTCTCATTTCACTAATAATAATTATATAAATGTGCTTAAATGCTTTTATTATCAATAAACACTGAATGGAAATTATTTTAGAATTTCCATCTAAATATTTAGAAATAAAGATTCCTCTTGTTTTCTTATACCTTATTTTTCAAAGGAAATTTTTAAAATTTAGAGCAGTTTTAAGGTTCACTGCAAAATTAAGAGGAAGGTACAAAGATTTCTTATATAACCTACCCCTATACCTGCATAGCCTCCCCCATTATCAACATCACTCAACCAGAGTGGTACATTTGTTACAATTGATGAATCTGCATTTACCAATTACAATAAACTAAAATCCACCGTTTACATTAGGGTTCATTCTTGGTGTTGTACATTCTGCAGGTTAGGACAAATGTATAATGCCATGTATCCATAATTATAATATTATACAGAGTGTTTTTACTGCCCTGAAATTTCTCTGTGCTCCACCTATTCATCCCACTCCCCCTCCCTTGTGGCAGCCACGGATCTTTTTACTGTTTCCATATTTTGCCTTTTCCAAAATGTAATATAATTGGAAACATACAGTATGTAGCCTTTTCAGATTGGCTTCTTGCCCTTAGTAATATTTAAGTTTCCTTTATGTCTTTTCATGACTCCATAGCTCCTTTCTTTTTAGCACTGTATAATATTCTGTTGTCTGGACATGCAAGTTTATTTATTCATTCACCTACTGACAGATATATTGGTTGCTTCCAAGTTTTGGCAATTATGAATCAAGATACTGTAAACATTTGTGTGCAGCTTTTGTGCGGATAAAATTTTCAACTCCTTTGGGTAAATACCAAGGAGTTGGTATTTACCAACTGATTGATGGATTGTATAGTGAGAGTATGTTTAGTTTTATAAGAAACTGCCAAATTATCTTCCAAAATGGAAGTGTTTATACTTAGGTATAAATCTAACAAAATATATACAAGATCTGTATGAGGAAAACTACAAATCTCTGATAGACAAAATTTAAGAAGAACTAAATAAATGGAGAGATTCCATGTTCGTGGATAGGAAGACTCAATATTGTCAAGAAGTCAGTTCTTCCCAACTTGATCTATAGATTGAATACAATCCCAGTCAAAATCCCAGCAAGTTATTTTGTGTCTATTGACAAATTGATTCTTAAGTTTATACGGAGAGGTAAAAGACCAAGAATAGCCAACACAGCATTGGAGGAGCAGTACAAATTTGGAGGATTGATACTATCCAACTTCAAGACTTAGTATAAAGCTATGGTAATCAAGACACCGTGCTATTAGCAAAATAATAGACAAATGGATGGAACAGAATGGAGAGTTATAGGAGAAAACCTAGATGACCTCTTTAGGCATGCCTCTGTTTACCCCTGATAACTTTCCTTATTTTGAAGCCTGCTTTGTCTATAATTAATATAGTTATTCCTGCTTTATTTTGATTAGTGTCAGCATGGTATATTTTCTCCAGCCACTTACTTTTAATCTTTATGTATCTTTACATTTAAAGTGAGTTTCTTGTGGACAACGTACAGTTGGGTCATGTCTTTTGATCCACTCTGGCAATCTCTGTCTTTTAATTGGCACATATGGACCATTGACCTTCAAAGTGGTTATTTTTACATTTGGATTAATATCTACCATATTTGTTTCTGTGTTCTATTTGTTGCCCTTCTTTGTTCCTGTTTTTGTCTTCTACTCTTTTTCTGCCTTTTGTGGTTTTAATTGAGCATTTTAAATGATTCCATTTTCTCTCCTTTTTTTAGCATATCAGTTATACTTTATTCTTTAATATTTTAGTGGTTATTCTAGAGTTTACAATATACATTTACAACGAATACAAGTCTACTTTTAAATGACACAATACCACTTCACTGATAGTGTGAGTACCTTATAATAACAAAATATTCCTAATTCCTCCCTTCCATCACTTGTATCGTTGTCATTTATTTCACTAATATATAAGCATACATAAGCATAGATATGTATATATGATATATACATAAGCATACATTATCAAATCCATTGTTACTATTATTATTTTGAAAAAACTCTTATGTGTTAGATCAATTAAGAATAAGAAAAATAAAAGTTTTGATTTAATCATCACTTAATCCTTCTTTGATGCTCTTGGTTTTTGGTTTTTTTTTTTTTGCGGTATGCGGGTCTCTCGCCGTTGTGGCCTCTCCCGTTGCGGAGCGCAGGCTCCAGAGGCGCAGGCTCAGCGGCCATGGCTCACGGGCCCAGCCGCTCCGCGGAATGTGGGAGCTTCCCGGACAGGGGCACGAACCCGCGTCCCCTGCATCATCAGGTGAACTCTCAACCACTGCGCCACCAGGGAGGCCCCGATGCTCTTGCTTTTTTTTTTATGTAGATTGAGTTTCTTTTTTCTTTTTTTTTAAAAACATCTTTATTGGAGTATAATTGCTTTACAGTGGTGTGTTAGTTTCTGCTTTATAACAAAGTGCCTCAGTTATATGTATACATATGTCCCCATATCTCCTCCCTCTTGCGTCTCCCTCCCTCCCACCCTCCCTATCCCACCCCTCTAGTCACAAAGCACCAAGCTGATCTCCCTGTGCTATGCGGCAGCTTCCCACTAGCTTGATTGAGTTTCTGACCTGTATTATTTTCCTTCTCTCTAAAGAACTTTTAATTTTTTGCAAGGCAGGTCTGCTGGCAACACATTCTCTTAATTTTTGTTTGTCTGAGAAAGTCTTTAATTCTCTTTCACTTTTGAAGAATAATTTCACAGAGTAGAGAATTTTAGATTGGTGGTATTTTTCTCTCAGCACTTTAAATGTTTGACTGTATTCTCTTCTTTCTTGCATGGTTTCTGAAGAGAATTTGTATGTAACTCTTATCTTTGTTCCTGTATAGGTAAGACATTTCCCCCCACTCTGGCTTCCTTCAAAAAATTTTCATCTTTGATTTTCTGTAATTTGAAAATGATATGCCTAGGTATAGGGGTTTTTTTCTTTTTTTTTTTTTTTTTCCGTTTATTCTGTTTGTTGTTCTCAGAGCTTCCTAGATCTGTAGTTTGGTGTCCGACATTAACTTGGGGGAGATTACCAGCCATTATTGTTTCAAATATTTTTTCTATTCTTTTCTTTCTTCTCCCGGTGTGCTCATTAAATGTATGTCACACGTTTTTAAATTGTCCCACAGTCCTTGGATACTAAGTTCTGTGATTTTCAGTCTTTGTTCTCTTTGCTTTTCAGTTTTGGAGGTTTCTACTGAGATGCCTCTAAATTCAAAGATTCTTTCCTCAGCTGTATCTAGTCTACTAGTAAGCCCGACAAACGCATTCTTTACTTCTGTTACAGTGTTTTTGTTTTTATCTCTAGCACTTCTTTTTGGTTCTTTCTTAGGATTTCCATCTCTCAGCTTATGTTGCCCATCTGTTCCTGCCTTTTGTCTATTTTACCTATTGGAGCCCTTAGCGTAATAATCATAATTGTTTTAAATTCCTGGTCTGATAATTCCAGCATCCTTACCATGTCCGCTTTGGGTGCTTGCTCTGTCTCTTCAAATTGTGTGTTTTGCTTTTTGATATGTCTTGTAATTTTTTTAAATAGCCAGACATGATGCAACAGGAAAAATGAACTGCTGTAAATAGGCCTTTGGTAATGTGGTTGTGAGGTGGGGGAGGGGAAGAGTTCTATAGTCCTATGATAGTCTTTTAGGGAGCCTATGCCTCTGGACAGTATCCTTCACAGGTGTTTTTAATTTTTCTTATCCCACCCTTAGGTGGAAGGGTGTGGCTTAGAGTGGGTTGGAGTTGAGTATTTCATTTCTCCCAGGTGAATAAGGTTCTGATAAAACCCCAGCAAGGTTAGGCTGTGGTTAATTAGTTTCCCCTGAGGTCAGGCCTTCTTATAAAGAGCGGAGTGCTCTGGCGAGTTTCAAAATGGTTCCTTTCACCTTCCCTTCAGAAGCGTGAGGGCGTTTTCTGCAGGATGCTGTGGAAACCTGGTTGAGCTCCTGGACGTAAATCTCTCCAAACTGTAAGTGCTCCCCCGTGACCGGGTACCCCGAGAGTTTTTAGCTCTCAGAGTTGTCCTCACTGAGCTTTCATCAATTCGTCAGTTACAGTTCTGGTTTCCCTACACTGGCGCTCGTTCCTGTGGTGGTTTTAGCTCATGAATCTCTGCCCCAGTGAGTTATTTTCTGTGTTCGCTTGTGTATCTTTCTGATTTTGGGGGCAGCAGTTTGCCCTGTATTCTCACCTCTCTTATGGATCCTAGAAGGGTTGTTGATTTTTCAGTATTTTCAGCTTTTTACTTGCTGTTCTAACAGAGTGGTAGCTTACAAGATCCTTACATGCAAAACTGGGAACTGGGCGTCTGTCTTATACATTTAAAAAATTGTTTACCTTTTACCTAATAATATAGAATAATTCAATATCTTCTTATGTTGTCTATGTAAAGAAGGCTAATTTTCTTGACAGTCTAATCCTATAATATGGAAAACTCAGGTTATCGAAAGACTAAAAACCCTCAAAACCTGGATTCTAGTAATTAAAGGGGGTCAAAGTTGAGGAGGAGAAAGAAGCTCTCCTCATCTAAATATGGTCAATGATTTTCATCAGCTGAAGTCAGCATATAAGGTTTAAACGGCTGGTTCTCTATATTGCATTCTTTGAGTCTCTATTATTTACTCCATAGAATCCTAATTAACTTTAAAAATATAATCATTAGTCCCCTTTGCTTTCAGATGCTCTTTTATGCATGCCTGTTGGGTCTCTCTATACCCAAATACCTTGGAATACCAGCTAGTCATGAAATATAAACTCTAGGTATATAAATACGGTAGGCTTTCCCTAAAAGTCAGATTCATGCCTTAATCTACCATGGAAGTTATATTATCATAACCCCCCCTTTTTTTCTGTTTGTGTTAAAATAAGGAGTTGTAGTCTCTTGAGTTCTAGAATTTCATAATCTATTATTTAGAATTTATTCACTTAACATGTACTGTGTGTATTTTATGTTGGGTGATAAGAAGCAATAATCAACACACAGAATGATCTGCTCTGATGGAATTCACAGTTTAGTGGAGAATTTTTAGGACATTGTTCAATAATTATCAAAACATAGTGTATAATCATATGCTATATATCCATAATCTAGAGGTCACATTTAGGGAGATCAGACGTAAGAGGCATCTTTTTCAGATTGGCTCATTCAGTATCCACTCATAACTCCTTTTAGACTTCCTTTTTTTTACTCTACCATCTGCAAAGGTAAAAATCTACATTTTAAAGATTTTTTAGACCTGACATTCCCCTGTAGAAGCTAGACTCCATCTGGAGAAGAACCCAAATGATACTAGAAAGGCAAAAGTGGGCAATCTGAGGTAACACCTGGGGAAATCATAGCTGTGGCAGTTACTATGCAAGGTCTACTGTATGATCTCCAGCAACACAGGAACTGAGCAGTGGACATTGGTTGCAGTGGGCTTTACATTGGAACATTCCCGTGGTGTGGTTGTACATTTCTCCAGGGTGTAGGCCTCTTCCTTGGCTTTGTAACAACCAAGCTTGGCTCCCTGGCCCTTGCAGAAATTCTTTAAGTTATCTTAATACTTTTGAACTAATTTCTTTTCTCATTAACCCAGCTGAAGGAGATTCTGTTTTCTATAACAAGGACCATGACAATAGAGTATACTTTGTGAGTCTCCATTAAAGGTCTTTCTTCAGGAACTTAGGTTTTGAATGATCCTGAATCTGATTTCATATGTGAATTTATGAGCTAGTGGTGCCCATAACCCACAGTTGTATAAACTTGGAATCTTCACCAATCTGTGTTGAGAGCTTGGAGTTTAATTTCTGGTGGGGATTTTTGTTTTTACTGTTTTTACTTTTATTTTTTTTACCTTCGACTCAAGACTCCAAACCAGTGGCAAACTCTCTTGAAGCATAAATATTTTCTATCCCTGTTCCACAGACTATAAACTCGCTTCAGACTCTGGGATTTATGAAGCTCCCCTGCCAAATATTGGATTTAATATCCTAAACCCTGCTCTTAAGCCCTTATATCAAAGTCTGAACTCTTAAGGGTTGCTCATTTATCAGTATCCTTTTTTTCCCTTTCTTTCATTTCTAGTACATGTGGCATTTACTTTCTTTGAGTGCATAAAGTGTTAATTTTTTTTTTAATTTCGTGACTTATAGTTAGTGATGTCACAATGTCTATTTATTCTTCCATAGTGCCGTAAGTCTATGTTTAAAAATGTCCATCATTAATCAAATCAATTTGTAACATTTACAGGCTGATGATTTCCTACAAAAAGGGCAATGGTTTGTATGAATTCATGGGGAAAGAAAAAGATATTCAAGGAGAAAAAAATTTTTTTGTGCATTACCAACACCATCTAAGGTAGAAGCTATTTCGTTTTGGGACACTGGAACTGATTATCTAGAACTGTACTGTGGAATACAGTAGCTATTAGCCGAATGTGGCTCTTGAAATTTAAATTAATTACATTAAATAAATTAAAAAATTCAGTTCCTCAGTCATACTAGCTACATTTCAAGCGCTCTATAACCACACGTGCTAAGGGCTACTGTGTTGGACACCTACTGTGTGTCAGACACTATTGTCATCATAGGCATTATGAGGGGACATAGCCCCTGTCCTAAGGAGCTATCTCTAGTCTGGGAAAAGACAGAATAAACATGTAACCTAGTTTAAAAAAAAAAAAGAACATTTAAGAACAGAAAAGAACCCTTTAGGTATTGGTATTTAATGACAAGGATAAAATAGGATAATATTGTAGTGACTAGAGGGCTGCTTAATAGGTAGATTTATAAGTGAAGGCTCTCTGAATCATCAGTTGAATGGTAACAAGGCAATAACATGCAAAAATCTTGAGTGTTTACAGATACAACAATAAGTACAGAGGCTCAGGACAGAAAATACTCAACATGTTTAAGGTACAGACAGACGGCCAGTGTGACTGGAGATTAGTGAAAGGAATAAGAGTAGAGGGAGATGAAATCGGAGATATTGGCCTAAGAGTTTGGGTTTTCTTTTAGTTGCAGCAAGAAGCTACTGAAGAATTTTAAACAGAAGAGTGGTAGCATTGTCTAATATATACTTATAAAAATATCATGAATAAAATAAGAGATAGCAGGACAAATTTTATAGAAGTGACTCATCAACTGAGTTTTGAAAGCATGCTGCTTCTTCATCATTGTTTATTTCTTTGTTCATTTCTAGGGTAGGAGGAAAGGAATTTCTGCATTATAGTCTCTAGTAATAGACTCTTTTTCCAGTCCACTTGGTGGACTGTTTTGGGCAGGGATCTTGGTGTATGGAGAGAGTAGACTGGGGACTGGGATGGTGAATTAAGAGTGGAAGAACAGGTTGCATTTACTGGGGTCAGGTGTGCTAATTTAGCAAAAATTGGAATGAGAAAATAAAAATGATCACGTGTAAAATTCCTTGAAGTAAATGAAATGTGCTCAACTGATTTCTCATCCTATCTCACTAATATTATCAAAACTAAGGGTTGAAATCTTTTAAGGATATCAATTAGCTACCTGTGTATGACTTTTTTGAAGCCCCATAAATGCAAATGTAATGGGGCAGATGCAAGTTCAAAGCACCGGAGGATAATATTTTCAACCCTGTCTGCATTGTTTAATGAGACAATGAATTCAGTGGACTTCAGATGTGTCACGTCTTGTAAATCATTGGGTTATAAACTTTAACAGGGTAAGTGGATGCACTGTTTCTGTCTCCACTGCATAGGGTTAGTGCACTAGATAATAGCCAGGGAACATGGGGTAGTAATGCCTACATTATTGGTTTATAGGTAGAGTGACCCTCTTACATGTGAGGGATTTAGAAGGAAAATACATTTATATGCATGAGAAAAAGAGGGAAAAATTATGAAAATTTAGATTAAAAAACCTGAATTTTACATTTTCTCTTTATTTTCATGCAGGACATTAATTGGGTGGCCAATTAAAATTTGTGTTTATGGGTACAAGTTATGGTTCACCGTTGCTCATTTCCCTAATCTTTGGTGGTTTTATAGGTTTTAATTTTAGTGTAAGAGTGAGCAAAACCGTAACATTGCTATGCCTCTCTATGTTTTACTTAGAGAGAGTCTCCTGGTGTTTATTTAAGCTTTCTTGGTGGGATTGCCACTAAGTCACAGTGTTCTATAATATTGCTCTAGTCCAAAGACTTGATATCCTAGTGCCTTAGTGATTAGTGTCTGGGTGGTTGGGTAACTTAAATTGTTTTTATGTAGCTCAGGATGTTTTGAACTGATTTGACATTGGTAATAGCTGGGCTGGTTAGGGGTATGAGCAAATTTTGTGTTTCAGGGACTAATTGATGTATCAAGCGAATGCAGCTGTCAGAGTTAAGAAGAAAAGACATTTAAGCCACTATAGATACAAGATACTGCTGTGATAGATTGAACCTACAAAATGTGGAGTGGCCCAGTTATGCACATGCAGTCTTGTTTTATTTAATATCTCTTCTTGTTCGGGTCTGAATCTAGCCTTAGGCACCGGGCTGAGGAAGCATTATTACTCAGTTGCCAAATGGTTTGGATTTAAGATTCCCATCCACTCATAAGTTTGTGGGCTTCATCAAACAGGACATTATGAATAGGTAAGGAAACACTTTTGCCTTTTCTCTCAACTAAATTAATTACATCTAAATGACAAAGATTTTGTTTCTGAGTCACATTTGTCATTGAGCTGTTCTGTTAGATAAAATCGTGTGAATTTTCTGCCTATCTTCTAAAAAATGCTAATTTCTGTACCATTATTGGAATCTGAAAAAAGTGGAATGTAAGTAAAACACAGATCGAGATTAATATGGTAGTTCTCCAATTTCTGCTGGTTGAACCGATCTTGGTAATTTTGTGCTATGAATTCTTACTTGTCTATGCTAATTGGGATGAGAAGGGAAAGAAAAGTTTCCTGCCCTTTTGTTCCTCCTGGATTTCAAATCACTGAACAGATGCAGTGATATAAACCTGCATTTAAGTCCTTTATATTTTCCTTTATAGACACGATTGTAAATTGTGCTCTTCCTGCATTTGTAATTAGAGGGTGAAACAGATTGCAAAGGCTCAGTGTAAAGAAATGTCCATTAAAATAATTTATAGTGCCAAGTGATTGTTCACTCCAAGAGGGGAACTCAATTTGCTCCACGCAAAAGAATGCAGTTGCACATACACATTTTGAAGAAACTTTGTTATGCAGGGCAAAGTAACTCAGTAACTGGACCATACAGTGAAAATCATAAAACTAAAGATGCATAAATGATTAAAAAAAATGAGCATTGTTGGAAGGGAGAATTGAAGTCGTTGGAAGCCCTTCAAAGTACAGTTTAATACACTAACCATATCTGCTCCTAAGCCTGCTGTAGATAAGAAATGTGTGGTAATAGTTTTTCCCTCTCTGAAATTTTAGCCATTCTTATAGAAGCAAATGTAGCATTACTAGCGGTGATTTGAGATACATCCCTCTATGCATTCAATATATATTTAGTAAGGAAAGAGTTAAGGTATTTTAGCTATCATGTGAGGCAGCACAACATACTGCTTAAGAATGAGGATTCTGGAGTCAGCCCTTCTGGGTTTGAATTGCATCTGCCATTGACCCTTTGAATGACGCTGGAGAAATTGTCTAACAATTCTGTGCTTCAGTTTCTTCCTGTGTCAAATTGGAATAACTAAAAATGCTAATCTCAATGGTTTGTTGTGCCCGACAACACAAATGTATTGAAATTTTATTATTAAGTAACAGCTCATGACCAGAATTTAATATCATCCAAATATTTTATATTTACTTAATCGTCTTTTTACAAAAACAAGTTTAATAAAGCATTTGTTTCCAAAAGAGAGGCAACTGCAGTTTTTCTGCCAAAAAAGTGGAAGTTTAAAAAAAAATTTATTGTAAAGCAACTATACTCCAGTAAAAATTTTTAAAAAATTAATTTGCCTAAAATTTAAGACAGATCTGTATATAACCACAAGTCTCAAGTTCTAAGCTTGGAAAAATTCCTTGTCTGGTGCTTATGTTTTTGACAGCTTTCCTGTCTACACAGAGCTGAAAAATTTTAAATGTAAAAATGTTATCAACATGAAACTTACACCTAGAGAAAGTTTCAGGAAAGAAACTATGCAGTTATTTTGTTAGCTCCTTATGTGAGAATCTTTAATTTGAATGACATAAACATGTATGTTTCCCTTTCAACCAGTATAAAAATATTTTTTATGCCTTTATGTTTCTACTCTACTGGGCACTGAAGTTTGAGATTGACTCAAATTCTGCCCACAGGGAGCTTGGGCCATCTGTGAGATTAGTAGAACCTGCAAATCCTAGGGTTTACTTGGTCTGTAGAATGGCAAACAGAATTGGAATGTTGTGTCAACTTCATGTGTAACCTTGGCTGTTACTTTACCTTCACTTTGAAAGTAAGATTGCAGCTCTTAGAGTTGTGAGGAGAAATAATTGCATTGATCTAGTGCAGTTTCTGGAACGTGTTTGATACTCAGTCAGCAGATTGAGTAACTTTCTCCCTTTTCTTTTAGATTCTACCCCAGATAACTTCAGTGCACTCTATTCAAGGTACTATTTGAAGCCTAATGCCAAAGCTATGCAATTCTATTTTTTTATTTTTCTATGGTTTAATATTATTAGAACTATGTTTTTTTTTAAGATTAAGAATATGCTGGGAACCCAACAGGTCTCGATGTCTTTGTCTATAGTAGACTTTTTAATTTTTGAATTTTATTTAATTTATTTTTTATACAGCAGGTTCTTATTAGTCATCAATTTTATACACATCAGTGTATACATATCAATCCCAATCGCCCAGTTCAGCACACCACCATCCCCACCTCCCCGTGGCTTTCCCCGCTTGGTGTCCATACGTTTGTTCTCTACATCTGTGTCTCAACTTCTGCCCTGCAAACCGGTTCATCTGTACCATTTTTCTAGGTTCCACATACATGCGTGAATATACGATATTTGTTTTTCTCTTTCTGACTTACTTCACTCTGTATGACAGTCTTTATAAGAAGTTAAGACGTCTTCAAAAATAAATCAGCCTCTGAGTCACCAGTACTCAGTGTGGATGAGTATAAATCTGCTATATAATACCTGCATGTCTCTACTTTTCTAGATCAGAAAGCCATGTGGCCATCTGTAGGAGGAAACTGTTTGTGGTGCCTGACGTATTGTTATTGTTATGAAGGCTAGATGATCCTTGCAGTTAGGTGGGAAAGGTTCTGACAATGTCTAGAGCCTAATGATAATCTTTATATATCTCTTTTTTATCTCTTTTTATATATCTCTTTATATATCTCTTTTTAAAGTTCTGGCTTACATCATTTTTGATGATTACAACCATTTAAAGTAGAATCACCATTCATTGATCATAAAACTGCTTCTCTAATGGATACTTTTAACTTCTGAGTTAAAATCTATCTTGATCAAAATCTATCTTCTGCAAAGTAATATCCTTTGGCATTTAATACATATCATCATATCACTCAGTTTTCATTCTTTACATTGAACATTTATCTGTCCCTCTGATAACTTAAAGTTGATTTTCTGAACATGTAAACTAGATTGTGCTAAGAAACAGAAGCAACATTTCAAGAAGTCCGCACAGGTGTCTATGGATGTTTTCCCCCTAAGGATCTGACATTTCTTGCATCTGTGTTTCTTGTTTTCCTTCTTGATAAAACCTAGTGTTTGGTTTTTATGCTTTGTTCCAGAAGCACATTTGTCTCATATCTTCAGAGAATAGTTTACAATGAATTTTCACTATGAAACATAACTGATGGTACAAAACCAGTCCTTCTAATCCCTTGGGTCAGTTTGCCAAAAAAAAGTATTATTTTAGTTTTGCCTACAGTGACACTCACATGCCCTCATGGCTTCCTGAATTCTCCCCTACTGATTCACATTTTACTGTTTTAAGGGCTTTGTGTGAATCTGAAAACACATAAATTTCTCCATGTAATTCCTTTTTAGATCATCAAAAAAGTTAAATAATTATTTTGGCATTGAGATTTCCCATCATTAACTTTTCTCTGTTCAGAAAAGTGCCTGTTTGTTTCAATTTCATGTCAGTTTTCAGATATAACAAATGTTTACCCCAGAATATACGTTTTTCTCCAAGTAGAATCAATTTGATCTTAGGGCCTTAGAAGTCATTTGTTTCTCTATCTGCCTAATGATTAGATTCAGCTGAAATATAGGAAAACCTAAAGGACTTCTCTCTGAGGCAAACCATTTTACCTTTAGACAGTATTGTCTGCTAGTTGACATTAACAAAGAAGACATTACCAAATAGTTCACCACATATTTTCTTTAAATAGTTAAATTTTCTCATATATTGGGGGGGGTGTATAGAAATTAAATTTGCTTAGATTTGCATGAGTCTAAAATAATGTTGTCTATTGCCATGTAACTTGCGAGAAAATCTCATTTCTTTGCAGGTATATGATTTATTTCTATTCAGGAATCTTGTTATGTCCAAATTACTCTTTTTTTTTTTTTTTTGCGGTACGCGGGCCTCTCACTGTTGTGGCCTCTCCCGTTGTGGAGCACAGGCTCCGGACGCGCAGGCTCAGTGGCCATGGCTCACGGGCCCAGCCGCTCCGCGGCACGCGGGATCCTCCCGGACGGGGGTACGAACCCGTGTCCCCTGCATCGGCAGGCGGACTCTCAACCACTGCGCCACCAGGGAAGCCCCAAATTACTCTTAATAAAGGTCTACTCCTCTCTATTTAGTGAGCTAAAGCAGCATGACAGGATATAAAGAGCAAAGGGTCCAGGAAAAACTAAATTTTATCTTCCATTTTTTCTACTTGCCAACTCTGGACACCGAGTTAACCTCTCTGAGCCTCAGTTTATCCTTATGTAAATTGTAAGAGTAACAACATTAATATGTATATTGTCCAAGTCTCAGGATAACTGTGTGGATCTCGTATGTGAAAATCCTTTGGAAAATGAAAAACATATTTAATAAAGAAACACCAATATATTTCTAAAGTACGTGCTGTGGGATTGATTCATGTGAGGAAAAGCTGCATGCTTATTTAGTCAGAATGCCCTGAATCTTTCAGACTTCATATGAGAATGTTATAGCTCATTTAAAAATTGATACTGTATTTTTAAAGATTGAGGGTAGCCTGGGTAATCTAGCTATGCTATAAATCATAATATATGAGAAATTAAAAACAACCCTTTTGTCTGGCACAATTTTCCTAGGAGTTCATTTTGGAAAGTGCGGTGACTAGACAACTGCCAATTACTGAACTGTCAGTCAATCAGTTTTTCTCCCATGGGAAGTTTGGGATTGGTTATTTTAGGAAAACAGTAAATGTCACAATTTCTAGGATAAGCAAATGGGAACACATGTGGACGATTACTTAAAGAGCTCTATCCCAGCCTAAGTTCCTTAGAAATAGAGCTTATTATATGCTAAAATTTTATTGGGGATGTTATTCCAGGGAAACAGAGTGAGGGAAAAGGGAAATGAGTAAAGAAAGAAGGGAAAACAAAGACACAGTGGGGCATTGCCAAGCTGGTTACAGCTTCCCAAGAAAACAGAATCGATTCTAGGTCACATGTGAAGTCTCCGGAGAAGACTGAGTCAAATTTACTTGCTGGCTCCGCCTCCTTTTCTGTCTCTTGTCTCTCATTGATCAAAGTCTGACCCACAAGATGTTAAAGCCTCTGCACAGCTAGGTTATTGTACATTGATCTCAGGGCAGCTGCTGGAAAACCTGAAACTGTGTGGTGTAGATGATCTGATCTCATCCCTGAGAAGGCTGAGGCTGTAGTGTTTTCAGGAGATGAAGTGATTGTGGTTTTTGACCACCAGAACAGCTTGAGCAGTCACCAGAGCTCTTCAGCCAAACAGGAAACAGGGCACATGGCAGAGCCCCGGATGGGAGGTGGACATGTATACCGGATTTGGTATAATACACACACACACACACGTACACACCAGAACTGAAAATAATTACATAATTTGCCTTATTAAATAGGAAAATGCAAGAAATTTTTATGCAAGAAACTTTTCCAAACCCATAGGACTAACCTCATCTACTTAGAGGAATTGTAACCCAAGGAAGTATCTTTTGATTCCTTACCAACTCCATGCTATACTTACAAAACAATCATTTATACAAACGACTCTGCATGTTGTAAATGACCGATATCATTATCATCTAATTGCAATCATCATCATTGTCTAATGGTACTTCTGAAGGGGACCACCTGCCCATTTCAAAGCAGATGCACCAAGTGATGGATTGATAAGTCGTCCATTACATTAGGGTACATTTAAATAGGTTAAGAATTTATTTTGGAATTAGACCAAGATAAGCTTGCCACTACTTTCCTGAATAGAAAATATTTTTAGAGGAAGAGTGTTTTTGTTTGTTAGGGTTGTTGGAATTTTTAAATAGTTTTTATTTTTTGTTTAATTCTTTACCTGAGAGGATAGAAGAAAATACATTACAATAAAAAACTATGTTAATTCTGACTGGGAAAAGTAGTATACATAGCGATTGGAACGATAAAGAGAGAAATAGAGCCTATTAGTCAATACATTAAAAGTGAATATTTACTGTTTGAAAATATTTGCTATTAACGTAGTCTCCTGAAATAGATAAAGGTACACTAAATTGAAAGACAAAGAAGGATAAAGACTGTCTAGCTGGATCATTATTGGAAAGTCAACAAACCAAACATTCAGGGGCCAGTTTAGTAATATAACTGCTGACTTGAGAAAAATTAATCCTTCTTTAAAATATTTGATTAAATTGTACAAATGAGATTCCAACTTAATCAAATCCAATAAATACGTTCTTGAGCAGCATAAACTATGCTTTGCCTACCTTGGCACTTAAAGTTCTCAGGCTGTAGACTGCCATTTTAGAGCAAAGTACAATACTATATTTAACTGCTTGTATCATGCCTAGTGGAAAGTATTGAACAAGATGGTTACTCCATTGAATTTTGGAGGCATTTAGGAACATTAACAGCCTCTTATTTTTCAAACATATTTAATGATATAATGAATATAAAATAATTCCCTCTGCAAATCAACATGACCTTTCTATAACAAAAGAGGAATCAGAGGATCATTACTTTACAGAAATACTCATCTGTGACATGCTCCATTGAATTCTATCCTTAGGATTTTATGAACAGCACAGACTGTGAGATGAAAAAATACTTTTCTGTCTCACGAATGTTAATATAAGGTGAGATTGTGAAGATTAGATGATCCAATGTTAATGGCAGATATTCCCATGTTAAAAACGTCTAACTCTCTAGGTATAGAAAACAAGAGTGAGTCAATTTTAACATGTATTTCAAGATCAGTTTTATTAGTAATTTTTAAATAAAAACTAGTGTTAATATAAATTACTAATTTATTTATACCCCATGGTGAGAGAACTGCTTGTTACAATCTGCTGGATAATCGAGAAGAATAGGTAGGCAAACTAAAGAAATTTCCATTAAAAAAATCTTAAATATTTTGATAAAATGCTTGCAGAGAATTAAATGGAAAGTTACTCATCAAAAGTATAGATGTCACATAACATAAATTTTCACTCACGTGAGAAAATCCTTAGACACCTAATATAACAAATTATCACAATGTACAAGGACAATATTACAATGTTGTATAAAGCAAAAGCTCAAAACTATTAAAACATCATGTTATAAATCAAGGATTTGGATACAAAATAACAAGATTATTTGGTCCAAATAAAAGTTACAATAGTGACTTTTGGGGTTAAGATGATCCTTATGCTATTGCTTTAGGCATTGCCACCTCTTCCATCCATCCCCTGACTTTCTTCGTTTCAATACCCTGAACCATACCAGCCTTTAAATAATCTTTGCATTTAAGTGATTTAATCTTTTCTGAGCTGCAAATCTGCCAGATTTACTCTGACGTGTACAGAGAATAATCTTTCACCTGGAGAGCAATCATATATTATGATCTTAGGAAGAAGAGGGGTGAAAGAGAAAGAAACAAAAAGCAGCTGAATAAAATTGTTTGAGATAATTCATGTGAAGAAATGAGCACTTTGCAGAACACATTGGAATCCTCAAAAATACGAGTTATTATTATTCATGATTAGACAAAATGAATTCATACTTAGGAACATCATTAACTTGTGTTCTAAGAGGCCATTTAAAAAGCATTGAAATAATATGAAATTAAATCTTACGAATATTTATTAGAGGAATCTGTACATTTGAATGTGTGTGTTTGAATTTAAATGCTTTCAGTAATTCACTTATTTTTACGCTGTCAACTGAGAGCTCTCCATGGAAGTCGTGCACTAAATACCTCATTTCTTCCTCCTGAGGTGTTACATCTTCTGTATCATTTTATGCATATATTGACAGGAAGAATATTGCCGTAATGTTTGCCTTTTTTTCCTTTTGTACCACAAGCTAAAAAAAAGCTGAAAACAAAACAAAACACACACACACACACACACACAAAAAACCCACAGAAAGTCTATGAGTATGGAAATCAGAATGGCTTCTACTTATTTTAATAAATTTATATATACAACATCAGAGCATATATGTGTGACAGAGAAGAAAATCTATTCCTAAGCCATTAGAGGGCAACAATAACAAAATTAAATGTAAGCCAGTGAAGAAGTATATATATGTGTGTGTGTCTTGGCAGATGAAAATGGGGTTGGAGAGTATGGTAGGGGGCTTGTAATTGCAATTGTTATAACACATAAAATAAAAGAGAGATGGCTATCTCATTACCAAACCAAGCAAGTACCATTTGATTGTGTCTAAATGCAAATCTATATGATAAAATACACACAGAATGAATTTCATCTAAATATAATTGTTTTCTACAAGTGTTAATTTCTATTTGAGTATTGTCACAGAATTTCACTTTTCCCTTTGAAAAATTTAAAGTGTAAATTCGTTCTAAATGTCTGTTAACTTTAGGATACAGAAAAGTAGATAGGAAAAAGGTAAAGATTTTTGAGATACAGATTTTCTAAGAGAAATCGTTTCTGCATTTTCAACTATTCACATGGTAACAATGTCAAGTTGAGATTGTCAGTATTTTGGGAAGGTCATTTTGCAAGTGAGGCTGCTCTAGTCCCTTAATTTGTCATAACTGACATAGTAGCTGGACAGATTTGAACATGTGCCAAAGAGTGTGTTAGACAAATCCTCAACGTGATGAGCTGATAAAACCCCGGTTCAAGAGCTTGAGTGTTCCCGTTCTTTATTTTTTACTTTTTAAAGCGTTGAATGAGACAAGGTCCCTGTTTTGAGCCATGTAAAGTCAAGCACTGTGTTATCTGACTGAGATGTTCCCATTCTTTATTGCTTCTTATCTTTGTCTTTGTGAACATTTTCTATTTCCTCAGAGACCAAAGTGACTTTTTTTCCCTTTCTTTTGCTTCCCTCACGTTCTTTACAGCATAAAGCTCTTAGCTTGCAATTTATTTCAAGGACACTGCTTCTAGCCTCAATGATATTTTGTCTGTGTGTGTATGTATGTTTGCTGGGGCAGAGGAGAGGGTAGAAAAGGAGCCAACGTATGTAGTTTATTCTGAAATGAGTTATAATTCACGAGCATTTTCAGATGTGTGGGAAAACAGATAAGTTACAAACTAAATGACCAGCTTAATCCACATCATAGCTCTCATCTGAACACGTGAGGAGAGGGATTTGAACAGATAAAATACTCTTCCTGACTATAGAGGCAAGAATCTGTAGGGCACACAACCAACAGCTGATTGATAGTGTTCTCCGTGACTTCTATCTGGCTAAATAAAGCTCATTCTCCTCGGTCAAGCTGTAAATATACTTTCAAATCCTGGAAAAAACCAGCAGTAAAACCCAACTCTACTTTATGCCATCCTCAAAGGCACCTGGGTTGAAGTGTCAGGTTTGTTTCTTTGTTTTTTAATAAGATGGCAGTAGATGGTATTTCTCGAAAGTGACTGGTTGAGCAATGTTTGGCAGTGAAACCATATGGAAGGTTACATTTTTTGTTTGTTTGATTGACTTGAGAATTTCAGAACAGGGGAGATGTTTTTTGTCATTAACAAAGATTTCATAAGGCGAGTTTGCAAGACTTTATAGCCAACTCTTTTCTATACCAACAAAGTTCTGTAAAACGAGATTTGGGATACTTCATATTTCTCTTATTTGGATTCATTTAGAACTGGTATAATTGAAACGAAAAGTTAGATGCCCTATGATATAGAGAGACCGAAATCCTGGAAATACTAGCAGTCAATTCTGAGACTAGAACCCAGTAAAAATCATGAGTGATCTGTAAGCCTTGAAAATGTGTTTTTCATCCCCAATTCAAATTTCTTATTACAGTGTACATCCATATCTCCTGAAAGTTTGTTTAAAGGAAGTTTCTATTCTAAAAGATTAACCTGAAATAGCTCATACCTGAACAAATATCCTCTATTGTTTTAAGCAGACAGTTAAAGACATGACTCAGCTTACCCTCATTCAGCTAGTATACTATTTGATAGCTAAAAAAATAGAATAAGGTACAAAATAAAAAGGGGATTCTTGCCTGATTATTTGGGAACAGAAGAGTAGAGAAAGGGGGAATAATTAATTCTGGACAGAAAGCAAGGGTAGAGAATGGGAAGGAAAAACATTTTATTTGTCAACTTTAGGCTTAATTTAAAATAGAGTTCAAATCAGGACTCTGTAGTATCACTGTGCAAAAGGTGCAGGACTGGCTAAGTAACTAAAAATACCATAAAAATATTTGTTTTTTTTCTACCTCTCCTCATTCTTCACTCTCTTCATTCATTATAAATAGAAGACAAACTAGGTAGAGAAGCTGTATCATATGAGGTGAACCAGGTCCTGATCATCAAACCTAGCACAGATTGGGGTTATGGGAAGGTTAAGTAGTCAAATGGGAGAAAATTGACTTGTCAGGATAAGGCTATGAGGCTGGCTGGCACAGGTTGTTAGGGGCCCTTCGTGGGGACGCTGCACACCAACTCAGAGGTGTGCCAGGTGAGGAGGAGGTCACACCCCCTGAGGCTGAATGACAATCAGGCGATTTAGCCACCAGCCCAGGGTCAGCCTAGTTTTACTAAGTAATATCTCAAACTAGGAGTTGTCTGACAAGGTGTGTATAAGAGGATAAATTCCAGTCAAGTGCATCCCAGAAACAAGTTCTTTTTCTGTTCTGTTAACGGAACTAGAACCGTGGGTGTGTGTTTAACTAGATAATGTGCAACGAAACACAACAAAGTACCTGATGCAGAATAGTCCTATGAAGAAGGAAATTGTCTTTTTTAAAACACAGGATATTGAAGTCCCTTCGGTAACTTATTTTCATGTTTGATATTTAAATGTGTCTCTTTGTACAATTAAAAAAAACTATCAGATTGGCAAAAATGAAAAAGTTTGACAATGTAATATGTTTGGTAAGGCTGTGGGAAATGAACAGTTTCACATATTACTGGTGGGAAAGCAAAATGTTACATGTTACATCATCTATGGAAGGGAATTAGACACCATCCAAAAAAATTACCTACGAATACAAGCTTCCATTTCTAGAGGTCTATCCTTAAAAAACACTGGCCAAAAAAAAAAAAAATTCATTATCATCAGGCTATTCACTGTAGACTTATTTTGTGATAGAAAAAAACTGGAAACAACCCAATGTCTTCAGAGGTGTACCAGTTGAAAAAAAACAATGGTATAGTCAAAGGGGTAGGCAGTTGTAAAAGAAAAGGAGAAGTGTTTTTATGTATTGCTATACAATGATCTCTGAACTTATCGTTAAGTGAAAAAGAGGAAAAAAATCTGTATTGTGTACGTCTATTTATCTAAGAAAGAGGAGGGTAAGATTAAAAATACACATGCATTTCCTTGTATTAAAAACATAAGCCAATATTGAAAAAAAAAGTGTCAGTGGGAGGAAGGAGGAGGCAGTAGAGGGACAGGAATAAAAATTACTATATTCCCTGAATATACTGTCTTTTGTAGATTTGATTTTGGCACTATATAAATATTTTGTACAACTAATTAAATTAAACTTAAAACTGCAGTCCCTAAAAAGAGAAAGCCTATGAACCTAAGTCTATATTGAGGTGATGACATAATCACACAGAGTTATTTCAAGTGACGTTAATAAAACACAAGAGTTTGATTATGTATCCATTATGAGACATACTCCAAAAATAAAATTTTTAGTATAAGAAATTTGGGTATAAAAATGATTTTCAGTAATTATGTTGTTGACATTTATTCTGAGGTTGTTTGGTGCAGTTGAAACCAAGCAGCTCGGATTGGGACTTGAACCCGTGGGCTGGGACTTGAACCCACGTTCTTTTAACTGAGATCACACAGCTGGTCTCAGGACTCAGTGAAGCTCAGTTTCTTGATGTCTCATCACAGAAAGAATTCAGTGAGAGACAAAGTGATAGGTAAGAAGTGAATTTATTTAGAGAGAAACACACTCCATAGATGGAGTGTGGGCCATCTCAGAAGGGGAGCACGGCACCAGGGCACGGGGGTTGTCAGTTTTTATAGAGGTGGGTAATTTCATAGGCTGAGTAGGGGGAGAATTCCAGCTATTTGGGGGAAGGAGTGGGGATTTCCAGGAATTGGGCGACTGCCCACTTTTTGACCTTATGGTTGGCCTTGGAACTGTCATGGCGCCTGTTAGGTGTGTCATTTAGCTTGCTGATGTATTAAAGTGAACATATACTGAGGCTCAAGGTCTAGTGGATGTCGACTCGTCCTCCATCTTGGTCCTATTTGGTTCTAATCAATTTATGTCGTGTCCTCGGGCTATGTTATTCTTTTAAAGGTTGTGCCCTGCCCCCTTCCCTCCTCTTTCACAGTTGTGGAATAAAACATACATAATTACATTGGTATTATTGAGAATTAGGATTTGGGGCATGGGAGAAAGGAGATAGAGGTATAAGATCAAAGAGGTTAGTGAAAACTCTAGTTTTGAATTTGAATTCAAAATACCAGAAGGAACTTATATTGTATTTTACCTAAAAAAAAAAAAAAAAAAAAAGAAAGAAAGAAAGTAAAAAAGAAATGAAATGGCTGATTCCAGTTCTGGGATGAGAAATGTTCAAGATAAGTCTGGTATGTCATGTCATACCTGAAAACAAAGAGACTTTCAAAACCTAATGGAGTTGTATCGAAGGAATGAAGGTGTCCGTTTAAAGAGACTCACCTGCCAAAGACTAATTCATTTATACATGAATCAAACAGAATTGCAATGGATTAGAATACATCAAATGTATTTATTTTCATGAGTTCATAATTGTAATAAAATAATAACTACTTGGATCAACTTTGGCAGATGTTGTAAAAATTATAGCAAAAAATGATAAATAAAATATAACAAAAATGTATTTTCCAAGATGATGGCAACAACATCTCTCATCCCATGTGATCTTCTTACAAAATGACATGGACATTCCTCCTGTTGAGATGTGGAGTCCATGTTTCTTCCCCTCAGTATGATGGGCCTGTGACTATGGTCTGTGATTCCCGAGGCTAGGTCATAAAAGATGACACAGCTCTCACTCTTAGAAATCAACTACCATGGTAGAGAAAGCCCAGGCCACGTGGAGTGGACATGTATAGGTGTTCCAGCTAACAGACCCATCTGAGGTCCCAGTGGTTAGTCACCATTATCCACCATACATGTGAGTGAGGATATGCTTTTGTTACCGAATTAGGTCATGTGAAGCCCCCACTTAGGCCCTAGCCTGGCAGCGAAGGTTCTTTTTCCATTTGGGTTTGCACAGCCAAACACAAAACTGAAGCTAAAATTGAAGCAATGCAAGTTTTATTCAATGGGCAGAAAATGGAGAAGCAGGAATTTAGTTCATAAATCAGCTTCTCACCCAGGAGGATGATTAAGGCAAGATTTTAAGGGCACGATTAAAGAAAGGGAGGCATATGCATTGGTCAGCAAGTGACCTGATCTTTTATTTTTTAATTTTTATTATAATTATTATTATTATTTGGTCATGCCACGTGGCATGCAGGATCTGTAGTTCCCCGACCAGGGATTAAACCTGTGCCCCTGCAGTGGAAGCGTGGAGTCTTAACCATTGGACCGCCAGGAAAGTCCCTGACCTGATCTTTTAAATAAATGTATTTCAAGAGAAGAAAGAGAGAGAGCGGAAAACCAGTAGTTTAGAAGAGAGATAACAAATTGTAATAGATACTATTTTGATGCTGATTAAACTAAAAAAAAAATCATTTAAAAAATGTATGAGGTAATCAGGTAATTTGATGATTTAAAGCAATTATTGTTAACATTCTCGTGTGATAATGATATTGTGATTGTGTTTAAAATTTAAGAAATATCCTTATCTTTTAGATACGTATTAAAGTGCTTTGATACCTGAGATTTGCTTCAAAGTAACCTAAGGCAAGGCATAGATAAAATAAGATTGGGCTGTGTTTTGCTAATGGTACAAACTGAGTGATGGGAATATGAGAGTTTTTCATATTATTCTCCTTTTGTACATGTTTGGACTTTCCCATTGTAAATGTTTTTCTTAACATCTTTATTGGAGTATAATTGCTTTACAATGTTGTGTTAGTTTCTGCTGTATAATAAGGTGAATCAGCTATATGTATACATATATCCCCATATCCCCTCCCTCTTGCGTCTCCCTCCCACCCTTCTAGGTGGTCACAAAGCACCCAGCTGGTCTCCCTGTGCTATGTGGCTGCTTCCCACTAGCTATCTATTTTACATTTGGTAGTATATATATAAGTCCATGCCACTCTCTCACTTTGTCCCAGCTTACCCTTCCCCCTCCCTGTGTCCTCAAGTCCATTCTCTACATCTGCGTCTTTATTCCTGTCCTGCCCCTAGGTTCTTCAGAACCCTTTTTTTTTTTTTTAGATTCCATATATATGTGTTAGCATATGGTATTTGTTTTTCTCTTTCTGACTTACTTCACTCTGTATGACAAACTCTAGGTCCATCCACCTCACTACAAATAACTCAGTTTCGTTTCTTTCTATGGCTGAGTAATATTCCATTGTATATATATATGCCACATCTTTATCCATTCATCTGTCAATGGACACTTAGTTTGCTTCCATGTCCTGGCTACTGTAAATAGACCTGCAATAAACATTGTGGTACATGACTCTTTCTGAATTATGGTTTTCTCAGGGTATATGCCCAGTAGTGGATTGCTGGTTTTATTTTTTAAAGGAACCTCCATACTGTTCTCCCTAGTGGCTGTATCAATTTACATTCCCACCAACAGTACAAGAGGGTTCCCTTTTCCCCACACCCACTCCAGCATTTATTGTTTGTAGATTTTTTGATGATGGCCATTCTAACTGATGTGAGGTGATACCTCACTGTAGTTTTGATTTGCATTTCTCTAATGATTAGTAATGTTGAACATCCTTTCATGTGTTTGTTGGTGATCTGTATATCTTCTTTGGAGAAATGTCTATGTAGGTCTTCTGCCCATTTTTGGATTGGGTTGTTTGTTTTTTTGATATTGAGCTGCATGTAAATTTTGGAGATTAATCCTTCATCAGTTGCTTCAATTGCAAATACTTTCTTCCATTCTGAGGGTTGCCTTTTTCTCTTATTTATGGTTTCCTTTGTTGTGCAAAAGCTTCTAAGTTTCATTAGGTCCCATTTGTTTATTTTTGGTTTTATTTCCATTTCTCTAGGAGGTGGGTCAAAAAGGATCTTGCTGTGATTTATGTCAGAGTGTTCTGCCTATGTTTTCCTCCAAGAGTTTTAGTGTCTGGCCTTACATTTAAGTCTTTAATCCATTTTGAGTTTATTTTTGTTTATGGTGTTAGGGAGTGTTCTAATTTCATTCTTTTACATGTAGCTGTCCAGTTTTCCTAGCACCACTTATTGAAGAGGCTGTCTTTTCTCCATTGTATATTCTTGCCTCCTTTATCAAAAATAACGTGACCATATATGCGTGGGTTTATCTCTGGGCTTTCCATCCTGTTCCACTGATCTGTATTTCTCTTTTTGTGCCAGTACCATACTGTCTTGACTACTGTAGCTTTGTAGTATAGTCTGAAGTCAGGGAGTCTGATTCCTCCAGCTCCATTTTTTACCCTCAAGATTGCTTTGGCTATTCGGGGTCTTTTGTGTTTCCATACAAATTGTGAAATTTTTTGTTCTACTTTAGTGAAAAATGCCATTGGTAGCTTGATAGGGATTGCATTGAGTATGTAGTTTGCTTTGGGTAATATAGTCGTTTTCACAATGTTGATTCTTCCAATCCAAGAATATGGTATATCTCTACATCTGTTTGTATCATCTTTAATTTCTTTCATCAGTGTCTTATAGTTTTCTGCATACATGTCTTTTGTCTCCTTAGGTAAGTTTATTCCTAGGTATTTTATTGTTTTTGTTCAGTGGTAAATGGGAGTGTTTCCTTTATTTCTCTTTCAGATTTTCATCATTAGTGTATAGGAATGCAAGAGATTTCTGTGCATTAATTTTATATCCTGCTACTTTACCAATTTCGTTGATTACCTCTATTAGTTTTCTAGTAGCATCTTTAGGATTCTCTATGTATAGTATCATGTCATCTGCAATCAGTGACAGCTTTACTTCTTCTTCTCTGATTTGGATTCCTTTTATTTATTTTTCTTCTCTGATTTCTGTGTCTAAAACTTCCAAAACTATATTGAATAATAGTGGTGAGAGTGGACAACCTTGTCTTGTTCCTGATCTTAGAGGAAATGATTTCAGTTTTTCACCATTGAGAACGATGTTGGCTGTGGGTTTGTCCTGTATGGCCTTTATTATGTTGAGGTAAGTTCCCTCTATGCCTACTTTCTGGAGGGTTTTTTATCATAAATCGGTATTGAATGTTTTTGAAAGCTCTTTCTGCATCTATTGAGTTGATCATATGGTTTTTCTCCTTCAGTTTCTTAATATGGTTTATCACATTGATTGATTTGCCTACATTGAAGAATCCTAACATTCCTGGGATAAACCCCACTTGATCATGGTGTATGATCCTTTTAATGTGCTGTTGGATTCTGGGGGCTAGTATTTGGTTGAGGATTTTTGCATCTATGTTCATCAGTGATATTGGCCTGTAGTTTTCTTTCTTTGTGACATCTTTGTCTGGTTTTGGTATCAGGGTGAGGGTGGTCTCGTAGAATGAGTTTGGGAGTGTTCCTCCCTCTGCTACATTTTGGAAGAGTTTGAGAATGATAGGTGTTAGCTCCTCCCTAAATGATTGATAGAATTTGCCTGTAAATCCATCTGGTCCTGGGTGATTGTTTGTTGGAAGATTTTAAATCACAGTTTCAATTTCAGTCTGAATCTTCTAGTACTAGTGTTTTAAACATCTATATAGAGTAGTCTTAAAAAATCACTTATTTAATATGCACTTGCAGTGTCTGTATATCATTGAGGGTGATATTTACCCTCCATTCCTGTTTCCATGTGAAAGAATTTCCTTTACACTCAGGCTCCTTGTGCTCCTTGCCCCTCTCACTCACTCCTAAGAGGAATGAGTCTCTTCCTTGACTGATGAGTTTGCAAAAAGTAGGTGAACTTTCTTGTCTGGCCCCTTCCCCCTCACTCTGGTCCATCAGCCTGCCCACACAGTCAACTCTGAGCCGCTGTTATCTTCCATAGGGGAGCCTGCAAATGACCAACTGCTCGAGACCAGATGAATCTGTCTTTCTCTTTTTTGTGATGATTCATTTGCAGACCCATTTGTCTACAGGTCTAAAATTATGTCATATTTAGTAATCCTGTAAATTTTATTTACTATTCACAACCCATGCAGTAAAGTGGATTTTGTATTTTTAGTTTTATGGTTGAACAAACTAGGTTTCAGAGACATGGCCAGATCATGTTACTAGCAAATTATAAATGTCAGTCCCAATTCTAACTGGGAGTCTTCAAGAGGGTCCATTAAAGAGTATATTACCCCTTTCCCTGAACCCAGTTCTGGGAAATTTTGAAATAAATCGAAAAGTGGCAGATAGAGGACAAGAATCAACAATATTTATATGAAGAGTTAAGTTGAAGCTCAAGTGCTTGCTAATACCGAACCCCAGAATTAGGCAAATTTGCCCACATAGGACTGGGACAGACCTCCTGCCCCCACTCCTCTTGCCTCCCTTTCTTCCTTTCTCCCCCAACCCCCAGCAAGGATGGAGCCTAACTATTAACTAGTCTCGACTCTAGAGAAATGAAGGAGAAAGCTTGCTCCATGAAGTAGCTTGCTTTCAGAGTTAGAATCTCAGAGGAGGGATGAGCGCACTAAGTTTAGTCTTCCCCAGTTTGCCAATCAGATAAGTTGCTCAGCTTCCCCGGGTAGAGTAAGTGAAAGATGAGAGAGAGGCTATAGGATAAACCAAATAGTTCTGCATCCACAGGGAAGGAAACATCAGGAGTGGGAAACAAGCATTCACCCCCAAATTCCTCAGATTAAACTTTCTCTTAACCCATTACATTCAAACAGTAATGTCATGCTTAGTCCTCAGAAGAGGAAATGCACAAGCCATCAGACAGTTTCACTCTTAATCTGCATGAGGTTCTTCTCCAAATTCTTACTGCCTGCCCTTTTGGGTTCTCCTGGGAACCTTGGACCACTGTAGAATATGACTCTAGAATGCCCTGAAATGGATATGTACATCACATTAAGTAAATCAACTTTAAGGCCAGTCTCAATCCAAAGTTGAAAGTTCATTCTCTGTTCTATTTCTAGTTCCAAATTATGTCTAGCCACATTTTCCCACAGTGTGTCAGAGGTTCTTCAATGAGATTTAACGCCAACCAAAAGATAGAAAGCATGAAATTTCTCCTAGTAAGGAGATGCCAACATCAGAGAAATACCCTGAATCTGAATATAAAGACCCCCACTACTTTAAAGTCCCAGGGCAAAACTGAAGTTCAAAGATTAAATCTCCTTTCAAGTTAAAGTCAAAATATATTAAATTCCAAATGAATTAAAGTCTGATATCAAATTATTTTCCCCTGTGGAATTATATATTTGAAGTTTAAAATTTCTAAGTTATAATTAAGATCCAAACTACCCTCCCAAATTTATTATTCAGCTCAGTCTCATCCAAGGGATTCTGGTTGCCTGGGTAGAGTTGGTCTTCTTTCAACAGCTGCCTTCTGAGATACATCTCAGAGGAATAGGCGTAGTTCCTTCATCTAGGGCTTCAGAATTTGTAATGTCAAGTCTATCTCTGATACACCTCATTTTTAAAAAATCCAAAGGAGTAATAAGAAACAAAATTATTACAGCATTGGCTCCACACCCACCAAATTTAGAAAACAAGCTCATTCCTAGTCCCTCGCGTTAACATCCTACATAAAATTAGGTTGCCAGAAGACCACTGCAGAGACTCAGTGCTCTCTGAGAGAAGGGTAAAAGGATCCTGGTTGGTTCCTACCAGTTGTCTGCACTCCACTACCTAGAAATTGAAACTCCACTGGGATAAATCTTCCAGCAAAAGGCTAACGGAGGCACCATCGACTTGCAGATCTGGGGGGAGGAAGGAGCCCCTTGTGCATACTGCTTCTTCTCTTGGAGAGTGACAAAAAGCCACTGCTGTCTGAACTTAAAGTTGAGAAATTTGCATTGTTTACAGTTCTAAACATCAGGACATAACTAAGGTGCCTTTCTAGCCCCCAGTAGCGCATGAAAAACCTCTTGGTTTCTACTGCTTCTAGTACTGTGTATGGACTCTATCTAGAGCCATAGCATCTGTGTGTGTGTGTGTGTGTGTGTGTGTGTGTGTGTGTGTGTGTGTGTGTGTGCAGTTCCTGAGCCACTGTTATTACTACCATGCCCTTTCATTTAAAGTCATATTTGGGCTCCCCAAAATTGTTTACCTGACATTGTTTGTTACTGTAATTATAATTAAACCATTTAGAACCAAAATGAGTTTGTGCCGAGCCTCATAAGTCCAAGGCTAACCTCAACCTCAATCATTTTCCTGTAGATAAAACTACCATAAGCTATTTTCATCCACCAAGGTCAAAATACAATGTTGCCCAAGGCTTAACATCTCTTCCTTATGTCCCAGCAATTAAAATCTAGCTCCATACACATCTCTAAATATACAAAATAAAGAAAAGAAAAGAAAAATACAAGTTCAAAACACCCAGCCAAAAGAGTAAACCCCAAGCCTAACATCTTACGTCTTGGTCCCTCCCAAAGCCTCCCCACATGTACATTTGGTCTCCCATTTGACACTTTGGTTTCATTTCTCAGGGTTCCTGGCCCACGCAGGAAATGCTGGGAATGTTTAAGGGAGATAGAACAAGACACTCCTCTTCCATAACTAGGTTCTGAATAAATTCAGAAATAAAACAAAGACATACAGATGGAGCTTATTTTTGGTAAACTTCAGGTTGGAGTACATGGCTTATACATGAGCAGGTAAGCTTCCTAATACTGCATGTTAGAGTTAGAAGTAGCCATGTGGACAGGTGGCCCTGGACTGGTAGGCCTCCTGCTACAGGCTGTTAGAGTGACTGTAGGCACTTGCTTCCAGCTGCCAAGAGGAAGAAGGGCAGAGCTCAGCTTTTGAAAATGCCCAATTTGTTTGTTACAAATTTAGCATTCGTTGCTTTCCTTCTCCCCAGGGAGGAGTGAGAAAGGGAATAGAGAGTATAATGCTAATGAGTTCTATGCCCAAAAAAGGAAACATCTTAGGGAATAATTCCACCCCTGTCCTCTACCGCCCCTTAACAGATCCAAAAGCTTGTGTCTCCCAATCTTTCTATTAGAGAGCACCTATTTTCCTACTGGTAAAGTTTCTGTTTGTGCTATTGTTCAGTTGCATATCTAATATATATATTGACAGTTATCTTTAAACAGACTACTATCTCTACTGCTATATCATGGACTAAATGTATGTAAAACTATCTATAAATCTGGCAACACATGCCCTGTCATTAGACTCAGCTGAAGCCATGAAAGTGGTGGTGAAATGAGACAACATTAAACTGGTCTTTGGCAATGTGCCTTTACCTTAGCCCCAGAATGCCAAGGTGTTAATGTAGCCCACAGGGACTGATGACATCATCCCTTCTCTCTTCCCACAGCCTCTGGAATTAGAATAGAAAACAAAGTCAATGAGAGGCCATGCTTGTGAAAGGCACTGCCATAGAGTTAAGGCACGGTACATACTAATTCTCCCTCTCCTTTCCTGTGAAGAGACACATTCTTAATGCATTTGAGAATTTAAACACATGAGTGGAACTTTATGCTGAAATGACATTATTTATTTAAATGCTTGATGACACTTGGTGGAACATAATAATTAGAGTTAGAGCTGAGAATAAACTATTTTCAACTTTCCTTCTCTGTTTCTTTTTTTTGGGGGGGGGGGTCCTCTCACTGCTGTGCCCTCTCCCGTTGCGGAGCACAGGCTCCGGACGTGCAGGCTCAGCGGCCATGGCTCACGGGCCCAGCCGCTCCACGGCATGTGGGATCCTCCCAGACCAGGGCACGAATCCGTGTCCCCTGCATCGGCAGGCGGACTCTCAACCACTGCGCCACCAGGGAAGCCCTCTTCTCTGTTTCTTAACAGAAGAAGAAATGATGAGGAATTCATTAGAATGAGGCAAGCAATCTTTATTTGACTATGCCTGTTGATTCTGATTTGGGTCACAGACATTCTCTTCCTCATTGTTTGAGATCTGTTGTTTGTAAAAGAAAAGGAGCATGTTGGAATTATTAGCACTGGGGAGTTGGAGAGCAAATAATGCTAATGGAATAAATAATACATCATTTATAAGAACTGCTCTTTAGGGATTTATATCAAATCACTTTACTAGCCTCAACAGCATAATATTTAGCAATCTCTAACAAGTTTCAGGGAGAGATATTACTTTGTGATTCAACAAGGATCCTTGATATACTGCCTAAATTATACAGCATATTAAAAATTAATGGCAGGCCAATTTCCTACAATTATACTTTTAGCTAGGGAACAGTCTGCCTGGTTTGCATGAGATTAATAACTTTTGGCTGTACATCTTCTTTACAATTTCAGCTGAGTTTGTCAATGAAGTTTTTTTCACACATGAGCTTGTCAATAAGCAGACATATTTAAATATATATGTGTGGATATATATACATATATATATATACACACTTAAATAACATATATACTTAAAACAAAATATATAAATATATGTACATATTTTTTCAATTAGCAAATAATCCATTATGACTAAGTGTCGTTTATTCTAGGGTTGCAAGGTTGGTTTAACATTGGAAAATCAATAAAAATATTCACCATGTTAACAGAATAAAGGAGAGATATATATGATTATATCAGTAGATGGTGAAAAAATATGTTTATATTCAATCTCACTCATGATTAAAATCACAATAACCCAGGAATAAAACAACTTCTCAAGCTAATTAAGGGCATCAACAAAAACCCAACAGCTAACATAATATTGAATGCTTTCCCACTAAGATTGGGAACAAGGCAATGTCTGCTTTGACCACTTTTATTCAGCATTGTTCTGGATATACTTTACAGAGCAGTTTGGCAACAGAGAAAAATAAAAGGCATATACATTTCTGAGACAGAGATATGATTTTACTTTTCAAACAATCTGAAAAGTTTGTCTTGTGTTATTGTTTTAAATATATTTGTTGTTTGGTTTCTAATCCAGGTACTCAAATTATGCCATGTTTGAATCTTTGCCTGTCTTTCATTTCCACCGTTTTTTTCTCCTATAATTTTAACTTCATTCTTATTTTTGTTTATTTTGTTGTTTTCAAGCCTTTCTTAAATTTCTCTTATTACGTAACAGAATTTTTACTTGAATCTAGTACACCACATAATTGGTGTTTAGTTTTTATAAAATTGTTTTGTATTTTCTTTAGTTTCTTAGTTTGATCAAAATATTAAAAAAAAATTTTTTTCTGTGTTTTTGCCTATTTGTATTCTGAGTTTCTGAATTTCTGATCTAGGTTTCATTAAATATATGCAAATGCTTGTATACGTATGTTTTATCCAGCCTGGATGCTGTTTTATAATTTTCTCCTTCCTCGTGGTTGTTTTTCTTTGAGGGTGGGGAAGGTTTTTCATCAACTGTATTGCTTTGATTTTAGTTTTCTGTTTCCTTTATAGAGAAGTTTTTATGCAAGTAGACTGGATTTTTACTGTTTATACCCGGGTCTACAATAACAATTTATGTATACAGCAATCAAGTGTTTGGGGGACATACAGGAATAAATGTTTCTTTGGGGAAATTGATGGGCATGTCTTTGGATTTTGTTCTCTTTTGTTTCTGTGAGATTCTTAAATTCTCCTCTTACTTTCTTCTTTTCTTTATCACCAAATCTGTAAAAGATGCCCTACCAATCCTATTTGTGTCATGATTTTCCAGAAGAGAGCATGTTTTGAATTTGCCTCTTCAGATTCTGTGCACCTTTCTGTAGCCAGAGCTCAGGTCTACCAAGTCTCAGACCTGTTTCAGAATTTCTGTAGTTTGATTGGGCCTTGCCATTCTGGGTCTTATTTTATATGAGCTCCATTATCCTCCTTCTACCCAGCCTCTTCAGACACCACCTCATTTCCACACAGGCTTATGGGGTGAGGTCACATTTATGTCTGCTGGAATTTGGTCTTCATTTCTTTCCTTATATTTAGTATGAGGACTGTGGCACTCTTGGTGTCCAAGTGATGCCAAAGAAGGCAGTTTTGTGTGTTTTCCTTGGCTCTCCTTGTTGATCAGTTTGCTTTTTGGAGGAAGTATTGAGAGATTTTAGTCTAAGAAGCTGACATTATCCTAGAGTAACCCGGAAGTACATCCCACTGATTTAGCAAATAATTTTCTACTATTTACATTGGAGTGATTGTTATCTATTTAAAATAACCATATATGAAATTGCCATAAAAGGCAAAATCTATAGAGACAGAAAGTCGATTTGTGGTTGCTAAGAGCTGAGGAGGGATGGGGGGCTTGGGGGATGGAAACTTTCTGCTAATAGATATAGAGTATCCTTTTCTTTTCTCTCCTCTCCTCTCCTCTCCTTTCCTTTTTTTTTTTTCCTTTCTTTTCTTTCCTAATAGAATTTATTTTAAAAAGCAGTATCAGCTTCACAGAAAAATTGAGTGGAAGGTATAGAGGTTTCCTATATACCCTTTGCCCCTACACAAGTACAGCCTGCCCTACTATCAACATCCCCCCCATTAGAATGGTGCATTTGTTACAATTGATGAACCTACATTGACACATCATCACCCAAAGTCCATAGTTTACATTAGGGTTCTTTCTTAGTGTTCTACATTTTCTGGCTTTGACAAACGTATAACGACATGTAGCCACCATAGTATCATGCAGAGTAGCTTCACTGCCCTGATAATCCTCTGTGCTCTGTCCATTGGGTTTCCTTATGGGATGAGAAAAATCTTGAAAATTAGATTGTGCTGGTATTTGAACATCTGTGAATATACTAAAAAACATTGAGTTGTACACTAATGAGTGAATTGTATGGTATGGGAGCTAAATATTAATCAAGCAGTTAAAGTATTTTGTTAGGAGTTTCATTGTTTGGGTGCTTACATTGTTCAGATTTTTGGGTAAGTCTATACTCATAGAGTCTGGAAGCCTGTAAATTATTAGAACCTTTCTAACATTTCCTTTTTCCTCCCTAGTAAATGGGTTCTTGCTTTGCTTGCAATTTTGTTCCCTTCACGTCTTCTTCTGAGAGTTAAAGCTGTGAGAAAAATTCTTCCTCTTTTATCCCTCATACAGGTTTTGAAAAGAAAAGGGAGTGCTATAAAAATAAGGCATGCATAGTCTAAGGTTTCAGTAGGAATTTTTCAGATAATTTGAAAAGAGGCATTTATATTATTATAGGAAAGGGTTATTGTTAAGCATTGCTGTCACAGAAAGACCCTTTTTGACCCACCTGCTAGAGAAAAGGAAATAAAAACAAACAAATGGGACCTAATGAAACTTAAGAGCTTTTGCACAGCAAAGGAAACCATAAACAAGACAAAAAGACAACCCCCAGAATGGGAGAAAATATTTGCAAATGAAGCAACTGACAAAGGATTAATCTCCAAAATATACAAACAGCTCATGCAGCTCAATATCAAAAAAACAAACAACCCAATCCAAAAATGGGCAGAAGACCTAAACAGATATTTCTCCAAAGAAGATATACAGATTGCCAACAAACACATGAAAGGATGCTCAACATCACTAATCATTAGAGAAATGCAAATCAAAACTACAATGAGGTATCACCTCACACTGGTCAGAATGGCCATCATCAAAAAGTCTACAAACAATAAATGCTGGAGAGGGTGTGGAGAAAAGGGAAGCCTCTTGCACTGTTGGTGGGAATGTAAATTGATACAGCCACTGTGGAGAACAGTATGGAGGTTCCTTAAACAACTAAAAATAGAACTACTATATGACCCAGCAATCCCACTACTGGGTATATACCCTGAGAATACCATAATTCAAAAAGAGTCATGCACCACAATGTTCACTGCAGCTCTATTTACAGTAGCCAGGACATGGAAGCAACCTAAGTGTCCATTGACAGATGAATGGATAAAGAAGATGTGGCACAGATATACAATGGAATATTACTCAGCCATAAAAAGAAATGAAATTGAGTTATTTGTAGTGAGGTGGGTGGACCTAGAGTCTGTCATACAGAGTGAAGTAAGTCAGAAAGAGAAAAATACCATATGTTAACACATATATGGAATCTAAAAAAAAAAAAAGTTTCTGAAGAACCTAGGGGCAGGACAAGAATAAAGACGCAGACGTAGAGAATGGACTTGAGGACACAGGGCGGGGGAAGGGTAAGCTGGGACGAAGTAAGAGAGTGGTATTGACATATATACACTACCATATGGAAAATAGATAGCTGGTGGGAAGCAGCCTCATGGCACAGGGAGATCAGCTCAGTGCTTTGTGACTACCTAGGGGGTGGCATAAGGAGGGTGGGAGGGAGACACAAGAGGGAAGGGATATGGGGGTATAAATATACGTATAGCTGATTCACTTTGTTATAAAGCAGAAACTAACACACCATTGTAAAGCAATTATACTCCAACAAAGATGTTAAAATAAAAAGCCTTGCTGTAATCTAAGCATCATTTTCATATTACTTGAGAAATGCAAGTGCACATCTGCTTATTTTCAAATTATATTTTGGTTGTGAAACTGTATCCTTAATGATTACTGGACCATTTGGATCATGGCTTCAACTTATTTATAATTTTGGGGGGTGGGCATAAGGTTTGGTCCTCAGTTGAATCCCAGAATAAAACATCCCTCTAGACTTGAACCATTTGTTCATTTTTTCCATTTTTATCAGACAGCTGGAAATAGAATCCTAAAGAATAGAAGATTGTGGGGGCGGAGCCGAGATGTCACCAGAATATTATCAAAACAGAAGAGACGTGGTTGACATCATGCTAATATCAAAGGGAAAATTGTGGGAACATTTGCTTTTCTAGACTAGAAGTACCAGCTGGAGAACCACATCATACAAAGTTTTGTGAGTCACACTAAAGTGAGAACTTGAAAAGCAAAACAAACTTAAAATGCTCTTTGGAAGTAGCAGCCTGGGAATTGCTTTTTATTCCAAAATCTGTTGACATAGACTCTTTTTAGATGCCCACAGGTGGTTAATGCTAAGTATAAAATGGCTATATGTGAATTGCATGGTCTTAAACAATTCTTAATCTCACCAAGCCTTGGGGTTTTTGTTTGTAACATGGAATTATACTAGAAATATCATGCAGTTGTTGAGAGATTTAGATGGGATAATATATTAGAAGGTACCCGGTACATAATAGTTGCTTAATAAATGCTAACTTCTCCTAACTTGCTCCCTTCTCCTTTACTCTTTATGTAGAATTTCTATTAATCTCAAAAGAAGCCATATATTTACATGTAGATCTTCTTTGGTTGAAAACCACAGGGAAAGATAATTAAGTTTAATTGATGAGCAGATATAAACACGCATTAACAGATGCCCCATTTTATAGTGGCAAAGGCTGACTGCTTTACAAATGCTTGTTATAAAACATGACAGTAATCGAGAAGTCTAATTTTGGTGCTGATGTGATTTGAAGTGCTTCCACTCAAACTCCACCTAGGGAAAGTAATGAATTCACAAACAGTAGCAATTGGGGCAAATCCCTGTGGCTGATCTTACTTATATTAGCTTTTCTGCCTATGGGAATATGAGTAATTTCAAAGTGTAACACAAAGAATTGGATGCTGAGGGAACTTCAAATTTAACTTCTTGTTTAGTTAATGTTTCAGCTCTTAGGGTTTTACTTTTATTCAAGTCATTTCCCAAATTATTATTTTACATGATCTGATCTGGAATGTTCAAATATAGGAAAGCTGATAGACATCATATTTCCAGCACATATTCCTTTAATTCATCTGATAATGAAATTTAATTTTATTGTAATGCTTACCACATCATATTGTATTTGGATACTTACTTGTATGTCTTGACATCCAGGCAAATTCCAAGAGAAGGTAATACCTTTGGCTTACTCAGTATTGTTTCCCTGACGTCTAGAATCATGCTTGGTACATATGAGTGGCATATATGGAACTATCATTCTTTAATATGGGACAAATTGAGCTATGGTTGCTCAATAACATTGTTTGAAAAAAAATTCTTAAAGTTTCATTTGATATTGATTTATACCATAAATACATACGTGCTATGGACTGAAGTAAGCATAGGGATTACAGTGAACAAGAGAGAGATGCAGTCATAAAGGTTGCACTCTAGCTGTGCAGAGAGCATAGTTAATGTTAAGAGCATAGACTCCAGAACCAGCCTGCCTGGATTTGAAACCCACTTCTATTTTATAGCTGTGTGATCTTGGTCAGGTTACCCAAGCTCTATGTGCCTCAATTTTCCTCACTGGAAAAATGGACATAAGAATAGTATCCTTCTAAAATGTTAGGACAGTGCCTAGTACATAATGAGTGCTAAATTAGGACTTGATAAATACAGTAAGAAACAAACAAGCAGTCACAAGTAACTATGGGTAATATAAAGGGGAGTATGAGGTCTGTAGTAGACAGTTCTAAGAATAATCCTCAGTGATCCTAATCCTTGTATAGTCTCCTCCCCTTAAGCTTAGGTGGAGTCTGTGAATATGTTGAGATATCATTCTTCTTGTGATTATGTTATGGTGAGAGGAATTTTTGTGTATCTAGCTAAGGTTTCTAATCAGTTATTTTGGAGTTAATTAAAAGGAACTGTATCTGATAAGCCCAATCTAATCACATAGGCACTTTAAAAGCAGAGAGTTTTCTCTGGCTGTGGCAACAGGGGAAGTCAGAGACATTGAAAGCATGAGAAGGATTTGCTATACCATTGGTGGAGGCCACAAAGCAGGAGTCCTCTGGCGGGTAAAAGTGGTACCTGGTTGACAGCGAGAAAGGAAATGGGGGCTTCAGTTTCAAAAGCACAAAAACCTAATTCTGCGAGCAACCTGAATGAACTCAGAAGCTGATTCTCCACAGGGCCTCCAGAGAAGAGCCCAGCCAAGTTGGCCAACACCTTGACTCAGCCTTGTGAGCCCCTAAACAGAGAACACGGTCAAGCCTGCTCAGACTTCTGCCCCATAGACTGTGAGACAATCAGTGGCTGTTATTTTAAGTTACTAACTTTGTGGTAATTGGCTTCATATCAATAGAAAAAGAAAGATACAGGGTCCTATGAAAGCGTATAGTAGGCTCATCTAACTTAGTCTAGAAAGATCCATAAGGCTTCTTAGAGGCAATGATATGAAGTTGAGACCTGAAATGATGAGTAAGAGTTAGCAAGGAAGAAGCAGTGGGAGGAGGGGCTTAGGTTGAGAGAGATGCAGAGGACTAAAGAGAGAAATAAAGGCACATGGAATGGAGCTAAGATCAGTGGGTTACCGGGGTGAGAAGAGTGACAGATGAGCGTGCATAATTAGCAAAATGTAACCAACCAGGCCAGGATGGGTCTTTTAAGCCAAATTAGGGCATTTACATATTATCATATATGTGTGTGTGTGTGATATCCCATACACAAACATCACATACACACACATATACTTTTGGGAAGCTATTAAAGGATTTAAATAGCAGGAGAGTAGTGTGGTTAGAATTTCTTCACTTTCTTTCCCTTCCTAAGGATATTCTATTCATATTTCAAATGCATCCTCTTTTGTGAAGCTTTTTGTTATCCCCAAGGCTAACTTAATGTCTTCTCCCTCTGTTCTCCCATACGTCTAAAGTTTCCCATAGATCGAGCATAGATTGTTTCAGGAACAGTTCTAAACACTTTATACATATTAACTCAAGTATTCATTATTCCAACCCCATGAAATAGGCATGTGTACTTATCCCCATTTTACTTATAAGATGGGCTGAGTGCAGGAGATAATAGGGGTCATGAAAGTCTTCACAGCCACCAATGGTCATTCTGTGGGTAATAGCTACTTCACTTATATACACTTATGACAGATCAGTCAATAAGTATTTATTGAGTGCATTTCATAGCTTATCCAAGTCTAATTTTAGGAAGGTTTTGATGAGGCAATCTGAGAGGAATCATTAGTTAGTATGTGTTCCCACTAAGTACATAAATTTGATTTTAAAGAAGATAAATCTTTGTAATTTTAGTCATGGTATTGAACACACGTGCATTTTAGCTCAAGCCTCTTCCTAACTAAACCATACCTTTCTATCTCTTTTCTATAATGGAAGACATATTAGCTTATTATTTAGAGTTTCATTTACTTCCAAACTTTCCCGGAAGCTCTTTTGTTTGCTTTTCCTACTGTGAGAATATTGGAGAGTTCTACTAGTCATTATAGACAGTTCTAATGAAGGCCTCATTGTGCACAATATATACTCGGAAAAATTCACACCTGATTATGCCAAAGCAAGTTGAGGGTTGTTTTTCATTTCACTCAGTTATGGCATTTTTATTAGGTCCCAGATGGCTTACTTTGCCTTAGACATTTCCTATGTTAATTAAACTGATGATGGTTCCACTGCTTAAATTCTCCCCTTCTAAAGAGTTGAATGAAAGGGAGAATGCCTTAGAGTATGTTTGAAACTTTTGTATATAAACTGAAATATGAATATGTAATCTCATTTCTCCTTCTTATAACCATTGAAATTCCAGAGAGATAAATATTTGATTGTTAATTGAAAAATTGCTCTTTGTCGAATAAAAGAGCATCTCTTTAGATGTCAACAAAATCAAGAACAATGTAAAAACCTTTTTTTTAATATTTCAAGATGAAAGAAAATGTTTTTAAAATAAAAGTGTGATGTTACGCCATAACACTGTCAAACAAAATTTCATATTTATTTGTAGTTAGAGGAGTTTTAGTCTCTGCAGTAATTTTTCTATATTTGAAAGTATACACTGATGGTTAAAAAAATCTTTAAAACCTTCTTAAAATCCTTGACACGGATTATAAAATTATTTGTTTTAGATAATATGACATTTGAGTTAAGGAGAATGAGTTGACTATTGGAGGAGTTATTATAACTATGCCAGGCATCCTCACTCCCTTCAAAGGGACAGTAAGTTGTTGTTTTCAGCGATCTGGGGGCATTTCTTTCCCTTTGGTTATAATTCTCTGGCAGTATTAGGATTAGAATAACACTTAAGTGTCCTGATGCCATGTTGGCAAATATGAAGCCAGAATCGTTACATGGCTCTTGCATTAATATTTTTTGAAACAAACAAGGTAAGTTCTCCACGTGTAAAGCACTGGGCTGAATGGCTGCTGGTCTTAAGCACAATTTCCAAGTCAATCTAGATTGATATTTGTGTTAGACCAGCCCACGAAATTTGCCCGACTAAGGCATTTGGTAAAACTGTCCATAATACACAACTGCCTCCTAAGAATTGCGTGTCTCTGCGAATTAACGGTTGTGTGATGTTTTTGAAATGCAAACACCATGTAAGGGTTGATTACATGGTGTAATCCCCTCCTTTTTCCTTCTCCTCATTTTTGTTCTGCTGAAATATTTGGACAACTAAACACTTCTCTTTGCTTACCTGCAGTTGCTTGCAGATTTCTCCCTTTCTTTCATCTGCCAAAATAAAGGCTCTTTTCTTTAAAACCAGACCTACTATTACAAGAAATAAATACATTTTTAGAAGAAAAAAGAGCAGGGTGTAGGAATGAGGTTTTTGGTTCCAGAAGCTACAGAGGAAAAGATTTTCTTGTTCACTGAGTATTGTCTTTAAAAATCATCTTTTAAATGATTTAAATCTCAGTCAGTGGGAATTCTGTTTGACTTTGGTAGTGAATACATAAACAAGCGGTGGTGTATGGTTATATGTAAAAAAAAAAAAAAAACCTGAAAGTAACAAAACTTCTGCAAAACGACTTAGAATGAAGAAATATTTTCCATAGCAGCCTTTATTGTTCATCAAATCTACTGAATTCCTATTTTACTTTTAAAAGCAGCAAATAGGATTGGATGTCTTATATCACAGGAATATACTTCTAGAAACTGGGCATTAAAAGGTAGTCTAAAATTCCATTTGTGTGCAAGGCAAGGACTTAAAACCTTAATTTTATTTGTGTGAAGTTGATATTAGTTTTGTTAAACTATTTACTGATTATAAGGAGTATTATCTAGTGCTGTGTAACAATTTGTCTGGAAACAATGTACATTTATAATCTCAGTTTCTGAGGATCAGGAGTCTGGGCAGAACTTAACTGGGTCCTCTAGAGTCTTTCACAGGCTGCAGTGAAGGTGTCAGCCAGGGCAGGGTTCTCATCTGAAGATCCAACTGAGGAAGGATCTGCTTACAAACTCACATGGTGTTGGCAGCATTCAGTTCCCTGAAAATTATCAGATTGAGGGACTCTGTTTCTTACTGGCTATTATCCAGACCCAGCCATCAGTTCTTTGTCATGTGGAATTCTCCAACATGTCCAATTTCTGTATAAAGATTGCTTATTTAGAGCTAAATAAACTTTAATTATAATTTTAGTTTTCATGGTTATCTCTCTTTCTTTCTCTTTCTCTCTGACACATACACACACACCTCTCTCCTTCCTTTCATTTGTTTCTTATTAACTGTGCCTTACCTAAGGCCTTCATAGCCTATAGCATCTCACGTTTGGGTTTGCAAGTATTTTCTATCTAATGAAATTTATGCATCTACATCTTCTGTCACATGACTTATCCCTTTTGACTCCACCTTGCCTTTCTTAAGGACACCCACAATGAAAAGAAATAACCAACCAAAGGAAAGTAATGGAAAAATATGGGAACTTAAAGGGAATCTCCTAGTTTAACTAGTTGTCTTAGAGTGTTGTCTATTAGCATTAGGTCATAAAATGCTAGAACTTAAGACCATACATCGTGTTTTATTTTCATTTCTATTTCATTCTCTAAGTGTTCACTGTAGATACTCAGTTAATGCTCGTTTTCATGCATAAGTGGGACTTGTCAAATGAGTATGAGGCACTATCCCTGATTTTGTCAATAAGTGAAGACCTCTATTCACTAACTAGAGTCTTTTTTTTTTTTTTTAACATCTTTATTGGGGTATAATTACTTTACAATGGTGTGTTAGTTTCTGCTTTATAACAAAGTGAATCAGTTATACATATACATATGTTCCCATATCTCTTCCCTCTTGCGTCTCCCTCCCTCCCACCCTCCCTATCCCACCCCTCCAGGCTGTCACAGAGCACCGAGCCAATATCCCTGTGCCATGCGGCTGCTTCCCACTAGCTATCTACCTTACTACGTTTGTTAGTGTGTATATGTCCATGACTCTCTCTCGCCCCGTCACAGCTCACCCTTCCCCCTCCCCATAACCTCAAGTCCGTTCTCTAGGAGGTCTGCGTCTTTATTCCTGCCTTACCCCTAGGTTCTTCATGACATTTTTTTTTTCTTAAATTCCATATATATGTGTTAGCATACTGTATTTGTCTTTTTCTTTCTGACTTACTTCACTGTGTATGACAGACTCTAGGTCTATCCACCTCATTACAAATAGCTCAATTTCGTTTCTTTTTATGGCTGAGTAATATTCCATTGTATATATGTGCCACATCTTCTTTATCCATTCATCCGATGATGGGCACTTAGGTTGTTTCCATCTCCGGGCTATTGTAAATAGAGCTGCGATGAACATTTTGGTACATGACTCTTTTTGAATTTCGGTTTTCTCAGGGTATATGCCCAGTAGTGGGATTGCTGGGTCATATGGTAGTTCTATTTGTAGTTTTTTAAGGAACCTCCATACTGTTCTCCATAGTGGCTGAACCAATTCACATTCCCACCAGCAGTGCAAGAGGGTTCCCTTTTCTCCACACCCTCTCCAGCATTTATTGTTTCTAGATTTATTGATGATGGCCATTCTGACTGGTGTGAGATGATATCTCATTGTAGTTTTGATTTGCATTTCTCTAATGATTAATGATGTTGAGCATTCTTTCATGTGTTTGTTGGCAGTCTGTATATCTTCTTTGGAGAAATGTCTATTTAGGTCTTCTGCCCATTTTTGGATTGGGTTGTTTGTTTTTTTGTTGTTGAGCTGCATGAGCTGCTTGTAAATTTTGGAGATTAATCCTTTGTCAGTTGCTTCATTTGCAAATATTTTCTCCCATTCTGAGGGTTGTCTTT
Source organism: Tursiops truncatus (assembly GCF_011762595.2). NCBI lineage: Eukaryota > Metazoa > Chordata > Mammalia > Artiodactyla > Delphinidae > Tursiops > Tursiops truncatus. The sequence goes on along the minus strand of NC_047044.1, from coordinate 55,862,177 downwards.
TGGTCTTGTTTATGGTTTCCTTTGCTGTGCAAAAGCTTTGAAGTTTCATTAGGTCCCATTTGTTTATTTTTGTTTTTATTTCCATTACTCTAGGGGGTGGGTCAGAAAGAATCTTGCTGTGATTTATGTCATAGAGTGTTCTGCCTATGTTTTCCTCTAATAGTTTGATAGTTTCTGGCCTTATATTTAGGTCTTTAATCCATTTTGAGCTTATTTTTGTGTATGGTGTTAGGGAGTGTTCTAATTTCATTCTTTTACATGTACCTGTCCAGTTTTCCCAGCACCATTTATTGAAGAGGCTGTCCTTTTTCCACTGTACATTCCTGCCACCTTTATCAAAGATAAGGTGTCCATATGTGCATGGGTTTATCTCTGGGCTTTCTATCCTGTTCCATTGATCTATCTTTCTGTTTTTGTGCCAGTACCATACTGTCTTGATAACTGTAGCTTTGTAGTATAGTCTGAAGTCAGGGAGCCTGATTCCTCCAGTTCCTTTTTTTGTTCTCAAGATTGCTTTGGCTATTCGGGGTCTTTTGTGTTTCCATACAAATTGCGAAATTTTTTGTTCTAGTTCTGTGAAAAATGCCAATGGTAGTTTGATAGGGATTGCATTGAATCTATAGATTGCTTTGGGTAGTAGAGTCATTTTCACAATGTTGATTCTTCCAATCCAAGAACATGGTATATGTCTCCATCTATTTGTATCATCTTTAATTTCTTTCATCAGTGTCTTATAGTTTTCTGCATACAGGTCTTTTGTCTCCTTAGGTAGGTTTATTCCTAGATATTTTATTCTTTTTGTTGCAATGGTAAATGGGAGTGTTTTCTTGATTTCACTTTCAGATTTTTCATCATTAGTATATAGGAATGCCAGAGATTTCTGTGCATTAATTTTGTATCCTGCTACTTTACCAAATTCATTGATTAGCTCTAGTAGTTTTCTGGTAGCATCTTTAGGATTCTCTATGTATAGGATCATGTCATCTGCAAACAGTGACAGCTTTACTTCTTCTTTTCCGATTTGGATTCCTTTTATTTCCTTCTCTTCTCTGATTGCTGTGGCTAAAACTTCCAAAACTATGTTGAATAAGAGTGGTGAGAGTGGGCACCCTTGTCTTGTTCCTGATCTTAGTGGAAATGCTTTCAGTTTTTCACCATTGAGGATGATGTTTGCTGTGGGCTTGTCATATATGGCCTTTATTATGTTGAGGAAAGTTCCCTCTATGCCTACTTTCTGCAGGGTTTTTATCATAAATGGGTGTTGAATTTTGTCAAAAGCTTTCTCTGCATCTATTGAGATGATCATATGGTTTTTCTCCTTCAGTTTGTTAATATGGTTTATCACATTGATAGATTTGCGTATATTGAAGAATCCTTGCATTCCTGGAACAAACCCCACCTGATCATGGTGTATGATCCTTTTAATGTGCTGTTGGATTCTGTTTGCTAGTATTTTGTTGAGGATTTTTGCATCTATGTTCATCAGTGATATTGGTCTGTAGTTTTCTTTCTTTGTGACATCCTTGCCTGGTTTTGGTATCAAGGTGATGGTGGCCTCGTAGAATGAGTTTGGGAGTGTTCCTCCCTCTGCTATATTTTGGAAGAGTTTGAGAAGGATAGGTGTTAGCTCTTCTCTAAATGTTTGATAGAATTCGCCTGTGAAGCCATCTGGTCCTGGGCTTTTCTTTGTTGGAAGATTTTTAATCACAGTTTCAATTTCAGTGCTTGTGATTGGTCTGTTCATATTTTCTATTTCTTATTCAGTCTTGGCAGGTTGTGCATTTCTAAGAATTTGTCCATTTCTTCCAGGTTGTCCATTTTATTGGCATAGAGTTGCTTGTAGTAATCTCTCATGATCTCTTTTATTTCTGCAGTGTCAGTTGTTACCTCTCCTTTTTCATTTCTAATTCTATTGATTTGAGTCTTCTCCCTTTTTTTCTTGATAAGTCTGGCTAGTGGTTTATCTATTTTGTTTATCTTCTCAAAGAACCAGCTTTTAGTTTCATTGATCTTTGCTATTGTTTCCTTCATTTCTTTTTCATTTATTTCTGATCTGATTTTTATGATTTCTTTCCTTCTGCTAGCTTTGGGGTTTTTTTGTTCTTCTTTCTCTAATTGCTTGAGGTGCAAGGTTAGGTTGTTTATTCTAGATGTTTCCTGCTTCTTAAGGTGGGCTTGTATTGCTATAAACTTCCCCCTTAGAACTGCTTTTGCTGCATCCCACAGGTTTTGGGTCGTTGTGTCTCCATTGTCATTTGTTTCTAGGTATTTTTTGATTTCCTCTTTGATTTCTTCAGTGATCACTTCATTATTAAGTAGTGTATTGTTTAGCCTCCATGTGTTTGTATTTTTTACAGATCTTTTCCTGTAATTGATATCTAGTCTCATGGCGTTGTGGTCAGAAAAGATACTTGATACAATTTCAATTTTCTTAAATTTGCCAAGGCTTGATTTGTGACCCAAGATATGATCTATCCTGGAGAATGTTCCGTGAGCACTTGAGAAAAATGTGTATTCTGTTGTTTTTGGATGGAGTATCCTATAAATATCAATTAAGTCCATCTTGTTTAATGTATCATTTAAAGCTTGTGTTTCCTTATTTATTTTCATTTTGGATGATCTGTCCATGGGTGAAAGTGGGGTGTTTAAGTCCCCTACTATGAATGTGTTACTGTCAATTTCCCCTTTTATGGCTGTTAGTATTTGCCTTATGTATTGAGGTGCTCCTATGTTGGGTGCATAAATATTTACAATTGTTATATCTTCTTCTTGGATCGATCCCTTGATCATTATGTAGTGTCCTTCTTTGTCTCTTTTAATAGTCCTTATTTTAAAGTCTATTTTGTCTGATATGAGAATTGCTACTCCAGCTTTCTTTTGGTTTCCATTTGCATGGAATATCTTTTTCCATCCCCTTACTTTTAGTCTGTATGTGTCTCTAGGTCTGAAGTGGGTCTCTTGTAGACAGCATATGTAAGGGTCTTGTTTTTGTATCCATTCAGCTAATCTGTGTCTTTTGGTGGGAGCATTTAGTCCATTTACATTTAAGGTAATTATCGATATGTATGTTCCTATTCCCATTTTCTATATTGTTTTGGGTTCGTTATTATAGGTCTTTTCCTTCTCTTGTGTTTCTTGCCTAGAGAAGATCCTTTAGCATTTGTTGTAAAGCTGGTTTGGTGGTGCTGAACTCTCTCAGCTTTTGCTTGTCTGTAAAGGTTTTAATTTCTCCATCAAATCTGAATGAGATCCTTGCTGGGTAGAGTAGTCTTGGTTGCAGGTTTTTCTCCTTCATCACTTTCAGTATGTCCTGCCACTCCCTTCTGGCTTGTAGGGTTTCTGCTGAAAGATCAGCTGTTAACCTTATGGGGATTCCCTTATGTGTTATTTGTTGTTTTTCCCTTGCTGCTTTTAATATGCTTTCTTTGTATTTAATTTTTGACAGTTTGATTAATATGTGTCTTGGCGTATTTCTCCTTGTATTTATCCTGTATGGGACTCTCTGTGCTTCCTGGACTTGATTAACTATTTCCTTTCCCATATTAGGGAAGTTTTCAACTATAATCTCTTCAAATATTTTCTCAGTCCCTTTCTTTTTCTCTTCTTCTTCTGGAACCCCTATAATTCGAATGTTGGTGCGTTTAATGTTGTCCCAGAGGTCTCTGAGACTGTCCTCAGTTCTTTTCATTCTTTTTTCTTTATTCTGCTCTGCAGTAGTTATTTCCACTATTTTATCTTCCAGGTCACTTATCCGTTCTTCTGCCTCAGTTATTCTGCTATTGATCCCATCTAGAGTATTTTTAATTTCATTTATTGTGTTGTTCATCGTTGCTTGTTTCATCTTTAGTTCTTCTAGGTCCTTGTTAACTGATTCTTGCATTTTGTCCATTCTATTGTCCATTCTATCTCCAAGATTTCGGATCAACCTTACTATCATTATTCTGAATTCTCTTTCAGGTAGACTGCCTATTTCCTCTTCATTTGTTAGGTCTGGTGCATTTTTATCTTGCTCCTTTATCTGCTGTGTGTTTTTCTGTTTTCTCATTTTGCTTATCTTACTGTGTTTGGGGTCTCCTTTTTGCAGGCTGCAGGTTCGTAGTTCCTCCTGTTTTTGATGTCTGTCTCCAGTGGCTAAGGTTGGTTCAGTGGGTTGTGTAGGCTTCCTGGTGGAGGGGACTAGTGCCTGTGTTGTGGTGGAAGAGGCTGGATCTTGTCTCTCTAGTGGGCAGGTTCACGTCTGGTGGTGTGTTTTGGGGTGTCTGTGGCCTTATTATGATTTTAGGCAGCCTCTCTGCTAATGGGTGGGGTTGTGTTCCTGTTTTGCTAGTTGTTTGGCACAGGTTGTCCAGCACTGTGGCTTGCTGGTCGTTGAGTGAAGCTGGGTGCTGGTGTTAAGATGGAGGTCTCTGGGAGATTTTCGCCGTTTGATATTATCTGGAGCTGGGAGGTCTCTTGTGAACCAGTGTCTTGAAGTTGGCTCTCCTACCTCAGAGGCAGAGCCCTGCCTCCTGGCTGGAGCACCAAGAGCCTTTCATCCACACGGCTCAGAATAAAAGGGAGAAAAAGTAGAGGGAATTAGTAGACGTATGAGGAAAGAAAGAAGGAAAGGAGGGAAGGAAGGAGGGAAGGAAGGAAGGAAGGAAGGAAGAAAGAAAGAAAGAAGCAAAGAAGGAAAGAAGGCAAGAAGGAACGAAAGGAGGGAGGGAGGGAGGGAGGAAGGAAGGAGGGAAAGAAGGAAAAACAAAAAGAAAGAAGATACAGTAAAAATAAAATAAAGTATAATAAAGTTATTGAATTAAAAAATTCTTAATTAGAAAAAAAAAAAGGACGGATAAAACCTTAGGACAAATGTTGGAAGCAAAGCTGTACAGACAAAGTCTTACACAGAAGCGTACACATACACCCTCACAAAAAGAGGTAAAGGGGGAAAAATCATAAATCTTGCTGTCAGAGACCACCTCCTCAATTTGGGATGATTCGTTGTCTAAAGGAGGGAAGGAAGGAGGGAAGGAAGGAAGGAAGGAAGAAAGAAAGAAGCAAGGAAAGAAAGAAGGCAAGAAGGAACGAAAGGAGGGAGGGAGGAAGGAAGGAAGGAGGGAAAGAAGGGAAAACAGAAAGAAGATACAGTAAAAATAAAATAGAGTATAATAAAGTTATTGAATTAAAAAATTCTTAATTAGAAAAAAAAAAAAGGGACGGATAGAACCTTAGGACAAATGTTGGAAGCAAAGCTATACAGACAAAGTCTTACACAGAAGCGTACACATACACCCTCACAAAAAGAGGTAAAGGGGGAAAAATCATAAATCTTGCTGTCAGAGACCACCTCCTCAATTTGGGATGATTCGTTGTCTAAAGGAGGGAAGGAAGGAAGGAAAGAAAGAAAGAAAGAAAGGACGAAGGTAAAGTATAATAACATTCTTAAAATTAAAATTGATTATTAAGAAAAAAAATTTTAAGAAAAAAACATGGACGGATAGAACCTAGGACAAATGGTGGAAGCAAGACTATACAGACAAGATCTCACACAGAAGCATACACATACACATTCACAAAAAGAGGAATAGGGAGAAAAATCATAGATCTTGCTCCCAAAGTCCACCTCCTTAATTTGGGATGATTGGCTGTCTATTCATGTATTCCACAGATGCAGGGTACATCAAGTTGATTGTGGAGCTTTAATCCGCTGCTTCTGAGGCTGCTGGGAGAGATTTCCCTTTCTCTTCTTTGTTCTCACAGCTCACAGGGGCTCAGCTTTGGATTTGGCCCTGCCTCTGCGTGTAGGTCGCTGGAGGGCGTCTGTTTTTTGCTCAGACAGGACGGGGTTAAAGGAGCCGCTGATTCGGGGGTTCTGGCGTACGGAGGCCGGCGGCGGGGAGGGAGGGGCACGGAATGCGGGGCGGGCCTGCGGCGGCAAAGTCCGGCGTGACTCTGCACCAGCCCGAGGCCCGCCGTGCGCTCTCCCGGGGAAGTCGTCCCCGGATCCCGGGAACCCGGCAGTGGCGGGCTGCACAGGCTCCGCGGAAGAGGGGAGTGGAGAGCGACCTGCGCTCGCACACAGGCCCCTTGGTGGCGGCAGCAGCAGCCCCAACGTCTCCCGCCCGCCTTGGGGTCCGCGCCTCCAGCCGCGGCTTGCGCCCGTCTCTGGAGTCAGCGCCCTCAGCCGCGGCTCGCGCCCGTCTCTGGGGTCCGCGCCCTCAGCCGCGGCTCGCGCCCGTCTCTGGGGTCCGCGCTTTCAGCCGCGGCTCGCGCCCGTCTCTGGGGTCCGCGCTTTCAGCCGCGGCTCGCGCCCGTCTCTGGGGTCCGCGCTTTCCGCCGCGGCTCGCGCCCGTCTCTGGGATTCGCGCTTTTAGCCGCGGCTCGCGCCCGTCTCTGGAGTTCCTTTAAGCAGCGTTCTTAAACCCCTCTCCTCACGCACCAGGAAACAAAGAGGGAAGAAAAAGTCTCTTGCCTCTTCGGCAGGTGCAGGCTTTTCCCCGGACTCCCTCCCGGCTAGCTGTGGTGCACTAACCCCTTCAGGCTATGTTCAAGCCGCCAACCCCAGTCCTCTCCCTGCGCTCCGTCCGAAACCGAAACCCTAGCCTCAGAGCCTCAGCTCGCAGCCCCGCCCATCCCGGCGGGTGAGCAGACAAGCCTCTCGGGCTGGTGAGTGCCGGTCGGCACCGATCCTCTGTGCGGGAATCTCCCCGCTTTGCCCTCCGCACCCGTTGCTGTGCACTCCTCCGCGGCTTCGAAGCTCCCCCCTCCACCTCCCGCAGTCTCCGCCCGCGAAGGGGCTTCCTAGTGTGTGGAAACTTTTCCTCCTTCACAGCTCCCTCCCACTGGTGCAGGTGCCGTCCCTATTCTTTTGTCTCTGTTTATTCTTTTTTCCTTTTGCCCTACCCAGGTACGTGGGGAGTTTCTTGCCTTTTGGGAGGTCTGAGGTCTTCTGCCAGCCTTCAGTAGGTGTTCTGCAGGAGTTGTTCCACGTGTAGATGTATTTCTGGTGTATCTGTGGAGAGGAAGGTGATCTCCGCGTCTTACTCTTCCGCCATCTTCCCTTACTCTCCCCCCACTAACTAGAGTCTTGGAGTGCCTGAGCATATTACGACAGCAGAGAAAAGTGCCAAAAACCTTATAAAAAACAAGATCCTCAATGTGCCCTTTGGCTAGCTGGCATTGTTTTATGTCAGCTACTTTTTTTCCTTACCAATTTATATTATCCTACAAAGACAAAAATATAGTTCCTAGTAAATAAAGTTTTGTTTTATCATGATTCAAGCAAAATCATTATGAAGAAATGACTGATGAATAGAGTTGTGCCTACTAATTGTGCGCAATTGACATAATTACCTTTACTTTATCGACCATCATATTGGTATCTGATGAATCTTAACATGTTCCTTCAAGCCAATCATAACAGTAATTTTTCCACAATGAACTACTTTATTTTTCTACCACACCAACATCCTGGTATAATACAGACATGTTAAAAAAACTATATAATACCAAAACTCCCAAATAAAAATAGTCAATTAGTAATTCAAATATTTAGTTAACATCATACCAAACATGTGGACACTTGGAAGCTTCCAGGTGACTGGCAGAAGTGTTCATGTTTTACCCATATGTCTTGCTGTTTTAATGATATACTGATTAACTTTCTTCTTAGCCTATAAATTTGGTCCTTCTACCCTAAAGGAGAACTGAAAGATTGGGTGAGAAAAATTAAACAAATTTCCTCCTTTTTTCAACTTATCATTGTATTCAACAACGTGAGAGATACTGAAATTTAACAGTGTGTGGTTTCCAGCATAGTGGATGGGCGTAGCTTTGGCAAAGTATTTGGCTATCTTTAACCTGATTCCTTGAACACATAGTTCCTCTACATTTTCAAAATCGTTATGAACTTTCTGTAATGTATTAACCCCAGCTCTCCTGCACGGAAGTGCATTCCTGTGAGGGTCACACCTGAAGGGAGATCTAATAATGAAGGAAATGAACAAAATAAATACTTTTGCAGGATTTATATATATTTTACACATCTTATGTTTTAAGGGTAGCAGGAAAAATGTGAATTGCTCAAAGGCATCTAAGATTTACTATGTTTGAGAGCCACAACTTTATCCATTCAGTCTTATTTCAGCACTAGATTGCATTTATCTGTGTAGTTTCAAGGACATAATTCATCTTCGCTTTTCTTATGTTGCAGAGAAAGAAGAAGACCAATTGATCATTGCAATAAGAACCTAAACAATGAAATATAATGATAAAGCCTTTAGTAATTGTTAGAAGAATCAGGATAGGGAAAAACACGGTGGAAAGTACTATTTTGTGGCCTGGTTCCTCATAGGTTCATTTAAATATTGAGGGTCAGAGATCTAAATCTAAATCCTGTTTCACATTTTTACAGCTTCTTTTAAAGGCACAGATCTAATCTTCTGAGAAAAAATATTAGGGTGTCAATTTCCACAAAATCTAAAATAATCTGATTTCTGCTTGGAGCATTTCTAATATGTATAGGATAATATCTAGAAAGTACTATAAAGCATGAACTCCATACATAATAAATTAAAATGAATTCAAAGTCTGCATTTGGTTTCAGTTTATCTTTGGGGTAAATTATGTAAAATGACAAATTTCCTATAAGAAGTTATTGAAAACATCAAGAAAATGTTAAAGTTTAATGTTTTGCTGCTATACTGAGATTTCTAATATAGAATACTTATTTTTAAGGAACCTGATAGAACAATACATTTTAAAGGAGTTAATTACTTGTGAAATATCATTATGTTTAATTTCTATGCATTAGCTAGCTTCTGTTTTCTGACGCTCTGATCATAATTCTTCTCTGTTTTCATTCATGGGCCACAATGCGCCAATTTTCCCCATTTCTTACTAAGTATCTCACACAGTCAATTCAATTCAGTACTTTTGCCAAAATCTGCTTCAGAGACAATGACATGAGAATATATTGCAACCTTTTCAAATTTCAACCTTAAATGTTACCTTTTCCCCAAATTTCATACAGAATATTCTTTATATGTAACAAAATATCTAACAATTGGAAAGCACTTTGTTTCATATTTTCTACCTAACTTAATATTGTACCAATAAATTTCCTAACTTTATTTATTTTGAAAATTAAACAGTAGTAATTCCTTTCAATTATACTAAAATTATTTTGTTTGAGTTTTAAAATTTGACATTTTTGAGATAATTTTAGGATTGGAGTTCCATAGTCTGTTCCTTTTACCTATATAGTTCATGATTTGATTTTAATCTACAAGTATATATCTCTTAAAATAATTAAGGGAAATTAATAAGTGATATGAATAATTAGTTTCCAGAATAAGAAATATGAATTGACAGTGAATAAGTTATGTTACTCAATCTTATTTTTTATTAATCAATTAATTTTCTTATTGGGGTATAGTTGCTTTACATCAGTCTTCTTTAATAATAAAAAAATTCACAGCAAAATGAGGCACCATTTTTTTCACCAATCAGATTAGTGAAAGTTAAAAAAAAAATTACTAAATGTTTGCATGAGTGATGAGAAACAGAAGTGCCCAGCTAATTTTAGTGGGATATAAATACAATACCGTCATTTTGGTTATTAACTATCTTTTAAATTTTTAGATATCTATACACTTTGATCCAGAAAATTTGCTTTTAGATGGTTACCTTATTTTAAACTATATTACAAAGCTATAGAAATCAAAACAGTATGGCACAAGCATTAAAAACAGACACAGGGACCAATGAAACAGAATAGAGACCCCAGAAATAATTCTGTATATACATGGTCAACTAATCTTTAACAAGCATGTCAAGAATACACAATTGGGACGGATAGTCTCTTTAATAAATGGTATTGGGGAAAAAATGTCTTCATGCAAAAGAATAAAATTGAACCCTTATTTTATTGCATCCCGAAAAATTAACTTTAAAATGGATTAAAGAGTTAAGTGTAAGACTTGTGACCATAACTCTCCTAGAAGAAAACATAGGGAAAAAGTCTCTTGACATTGGTCTGGCAATGATATTTTGGATATAACACCAAAAGCACAGTAAACCAAACAGAAATAAAACAAAACAAAAACAAATGGGACTACATCAAAATAAAAAGGTTTTGCACAGCAAAGGAGACAGCCAACAAAAGGAAAAGGCAACCTACAGGATAAGAGAAAATATTTGTAAACCATATACCTGATAAGGGATAAATATACAAAATATATAAGGAATTCATACAGCTCAATAGCAAAAAGTCAAATAAGCCTGATTTTTAAAATGGACAAAGGACCTGGATAGACATTTTGTTATCTGCCTTCATGTCATGTCACCTTCAAATGTAAAGTTTGTTAATACTGCTTATGTTTTAACAACTCATGAAAACAATTTAAAAAATACGGAATGGAAAATTCACAATGTTATGCCCAATAAGACATCTTTTCATGCAGGAAATATCATCCAGACATAGTGGTGTAATCTTCCAGAAAGATATCTAAATTGCAGGGAAAAGTTTTGGTGAGTTTATAATTTTCTTGAAAGTTTAAAAGGCAAACCAAATTTATCAATCAACAAATCCTTGCTCAGTGAAGCTTTAGATAACCTTTGAATTTCCTTATTACAAATAAACTGTATATGCTTGAGATTCAAAGAAAATACATGATTGTTTTATATTTCTTGCCCTCTGCTTGAAGCAGTGGACTTGGAACAGGTCAGTTAGAAGTGTGTACTGGAGGAATCCAGGCTTTTAGATTTTATGGCATTAGGTCCATTCTCATGGGGTGTGATTTTATGTTAGAAAGTGGAATAGTTTGAGATCAATTGTAGTGCATGGAAGGCAAAGGGAGCACAGCATACTAAGAACATATTTTGCAAATACTTTCTTTCACTGAAGCCCATGTGCATTAGGGGTAGGGGGGAGATACTGAACTCTTAGCTGAACTCATCTTTCCCTCACTATTTTTAAGAGAGAAATTTTTAAAAAGGCAAATGAGAGTAATATTTCTACTGGTAACAGCACGAGGTCCTTTTGGATCAGATGATTTATGGAATTGTTAGTAACCCTGTGTGATTAGGATTGGCCCTCCCTTTTTCTTTCTGCCTTTTTATGTGGTGCTTTCTTCATTTATTCCTTCTTAACGACTCCACACATGAAAAGTAGACTAAGGTACCTGGCACCAGGAAAATCAGAGAACTTATATCAATAACAAATGGAATCTTTCTCTTTTTAATTAATGTGATTTATTAGATTTGACGCTAGATAAACAACTCCTGCTGGAGTTTCCATGTAGTTTTCTCATACTGTTTTAATTTATTGAATATCTCTACTGTATTCTCCTAGTTAATTTTGATACACTTTCCAACAATTCTAAAACCCATGACTGTTGCTGTTGTTATTTGTAAGAGCTTTTGCAATATCTAGCTTTTTTAGGTCCTGTGTAAAGACAATCAGGTAAGATAGAGAGATGTCATGTTATAAAATGATTACATTAAACAATCAAAATTCTCTTCATAACCCACAAATAAAATGGCAGAAAGGTGAGTAAGAAGAACATTGCTAGAAATTTTATTTCTCCTAAATAATTTCAACAGGAAAAATGTTTCTTTTGAAATAACTTTAACAGTTCCTAGTTTTACTCTATGAATAATGATATTAATCCTAACCCTGTTGTTAAAAATGTATCTTTCTCCAGAATGATGAGACAAAATTAAATTTGTATCTTAATCTTAACCCTGGCCTAGTTCTAACATTTCATTTAATACCTCCACATAGTGGGATCTATTATTGACAATTGCATAGTACTAACTCAAAATGACATTGTGTCCATTTGACTCTATTTTTATAGACACTATTGTATAACACTTATGCATATGCTGTCAAGATCAGCACTTGGTTAGTTTTCACCTTCTCTTAAAGTCAAGTTCAAGGTCAACTATTTTAGCCCATATTGATTCTTCTACTTCTTGTTATACCAAACCCTTTACTAGCTCTATCACAAATTCTGATTCTCAATTATATGCCAGGATTTTTCATTGATTGAAAACATGTCCCAATTAGAAATTAAACTCTTTAATATAGTAATCATATAGTGTTTTTATACTCACCATTACTAACACAATCTGGAAACTCAGCAAACTAATGCTTAGTTTAGAGAACTGGAAATGTAAGTGCAGCTTCCCCAAAATAAACATGAAAAGGAAGATTGTTTTATAGTTAAGCTTTAATATTACACTTTGCATCAGCTTGGGAAATCTTTCTTCCAGTTTTCACAGAAACATGAATATCATGAGGTGTGTAATCTAATTTCTTTAATTTACAGCTAACTAAGAAACGGTTGGCCAATCTCTGGTGAGAGGGAATTTACTACTTCCTAGGGCACATATACCTGTTCAGACAGCCCTGACAGCAAGTTTTATAGTAAGCTGAAATTCATCTCTCTGTGACTTCTACAGACAACAAAATCATTCACTCTACCCATCCTTTTGAAAACAGTGTTACCATTTGGCTTTTCTTCTCTAGATTAATTCTTCCTCATCTCCCTTCATATATTGGTTAGTATGCATTCTGCTATAAGAAATAACAAACCCTCGTGCAAATAAACTTAAACAATATGGAAAATTATTACCTCACATTACAGTTAAGAGGTAGGGTGGACTCCAGTGCTGGTTGATTTATCTATTCAAAGATGGCATCAAAGACTCCAAGTTTTTCTTTCTCTCTTTTTTCTTTCTCTCCTTAGTAATTCTTAGTGGTATCTTCATCTTTAGGCTGGTTGGAAGATAGCTTCTTTTCACTTATCAGACAAGATAAAGATGAGAGATTATCTTTTCTTACACATCTCTCTTAAGAAAGAGATATATTTTTCCAGACCCCTCAGCAGGTTTCATGTCTCATTAGCAAAAATTGGGCAACATACCCATGCCTGAAGCAATTTCTGGCAATCATGATGAGATTACCGTGATAGAAAAATTATCTGCAATGAAGCAGTCAATCACATTTCTACTTCACCTGGTTTTCACATGCTTTTTTGTTCTCTTCTTGTAAAAGCTTTTCCCAGCTCTTTTGAGATATAATTGACATATAACATGGTATAATTTTAAGGTGTACAATATGTTGATTTGATATATTTATATATTGCAATTTGATTACCACGGTAGTATTCGCTAACACTCCATCATCTCACATAATTACTATTTCTTTTTTGTGGTGAGAACATTTAAAATCTACTTTATTTGTTCTTCTTTATCCAGGTGATTACAAACTACTGGATTTTAACCCCTTAAATATTGAAGGTCATTAATAAGTCACTATTTTGTGTTACCACCAAGCTGTACCTAGTAGGAAAGTCTTCTGATAGCACTTTGATAAATATCCAGGAAATAAAAATTTCAAGTATTTATTAAGTTTAAAAAAGGTTAATTAAAAAAAAAGAAGGGAGGGGGAGGGATTCCTTATGGAAAAAAGAAAAAAGTGTTGATTTATTTGTATATAATCTATACATATCTTTAGAGTGTATTTTTGTATTTTTTGTACCTTGTAAATTATTTTAGATTTACATTCAGTTTAGTACATGAAAATCCCCATACACTCAAAAACAACGATCTCATGTGTTGAAATATGTCATGAGCTTATCCAAAAGTATAGTTGGTTGTTTTCAAGCAAAAACTATATTTTTGTCTCTGGTGACAAATTTTGTTCTTTTCAAGGTAAGAAAGAAAGATCTGAGGCTTTTTGATTTTTCTTTCTTTTCCACCAAGCTCATTCTGGGTAGTAATTAAAAGTATAATTGGTAAAGTAAACGGGTATTTATTATACTTTTATGCCCACAATGATTATAATGAGACTTACACAATTGCCAATATAAAAGAATAAAATCAAACAGAAGCAAAGCAAGCTATCAAATGTTTAAATTCTTTCCTAAGACAGAATTGAATGTTGAGAGAAGTTGTTTCAGTAAGCTATACTAGCTGCAGCTTCACAATAATTGAAAATTTCTGATAATACCAGGTGCTCATCAAATATACACACAAACACATTCCCTGGCGATCATAAAATCTAAGCAAGAAAAATTATCGAGTTTTTCTTTCATTGCTTAGATTATTACTTAGCTGTCACATAAATATTTGGCAGATTCCAATAGTATACATACTATTCCAATAGTATACATATATGATACAAGAAGCCTCTTTTCTTCTCTAACTGTTGGGAGAAATTTTTTGTTTCATTTATTATTTAATTCATTTATGAAATAGTCTTGAATAAAGCCCTTTCTAGGTACCATGGGGACAGGATAAGAACTAGTTCCTATATTCTGATTACATTATTTACAAAGCTAATACTTCTCTCTTCTGAAATCTTCTAATATGCAGTAAATGGATCATAAAAGTATGGTCCCATAAAGGCAAAGAGACTTGGAGAGGCAACATAATAGATGAGAGGTGTAGATCAACTTATGAAGGGAAAAAACCCAGAAGGATGAATAGTGACTGTCTTAGATTTCTGTTATTCTGCTCTGCTAAGGGCCAGCAGAAAGGAAAACCAACAAAACATCAAAATGCAGAACTCGGGACAGGTTTAGGAAGTGAAGGACCCATATGTCGAGGTGGGGTGTGGATTGATTGACAGTGTTGTAGCAAGTTGTTAAAATGGGACTTGTTTTCTGCTAAGGTCTCAACAGATGGAGAGAAAACCATAAAGCTGAAAGAATTCTTGCCTTCCAAAAGATAAACCAAAAATGACAGTGATGACAACAACGAGGTTGTAGCAAAGCACCCATCGAATAGACACAGAAGTATTAATCATGAAGGGACCAAGACGGAACTTTTTTTTTTAAGGGAGTTACAAGAACTTTGGAGACAGCGTGCTGTAATATTTCTCCTCTCTACTCTAGCCCTCCATGAGGCTGAATTTGAATTAAGAACTTTAGTTTGGTTCCAGAGTCACGTGCACTAAAGTTGGGCTCCTTCTGGAGAAGTTTAAACCTTGCTGCACTGGGGGCAAGTGGAGACAGGAGTTTCTTTCCATGTTCAGATGTGGACCTCCTGGGTGAGCAAGACCCACCCTGGATCATTTAATAGGGAACCTCCGTCAAGATTGCTTCTTGCCATGGGCAGTACTACAAAGAGACTGCACTTGTACCCATAGAGACAGAAGCTTAAGATTTTGTTTGTTTTCATCATCTTCTATTTGAATGTATTGTTAAATGTCCAGCCAGAGGAAAGGCACTGCCTCATTTAGGCAGCTGCAGTCAGATTTTCCCTCGGGGGGATCTCACAAGAACTAACTAACTAACTAACCTCAGGAGGAAAAGAGTCAACTTTCAACTTTCCAAATAACATGAAAACCTGATGGTGACAGAACCTGCTAAATAAGACCTTTCTTTTCCCTCCTCACTTATTCTTCTATTATCCCAACTCTGGAGGAATAAAGAACAAGGGGCAGGCAGCTGGTGGAAGGGAGGAGAAGGAGCTGGGCAGGCCTGGGAAATAGAGAAGAAGGTCAGTAGCTCCCTGTCTTCCATATTGAGGTTGTTAGAGATTCCTATTGAAGGGGCATAGAACTGGGGAAAGAAGACTAAACTTTAAATTCAGACAAAAATCTTTGATTATTAAGCTTAATGCACATGTTCATTACTGAATTAAGACAGTTGTTAGGTCTACAAGTGACTGAATAATATTTTTTTTCAATTGTGAAATATCCTACATATCCAGAAGAGTGTATAAACCATATATGTGACATATATATCATATATGTGAAGTTAATAATTATAAAACAAACACTATGTAACCACTACCCGAGTTAAGAAATATAACATTTTCAGACTTTTCTAATTTTTTCTTTAGTTTTGTCAAGATTTATTTATCTTTTTTATTCTTGATAAATATTTATTTCCAGCATTTTTTTTCTTTTAGAATTGATGTTGCTATGAACATTCTTGTATGTGTCTCTAGGGATTATATTTCTTATACAAACTCAGAGTCAGAGAATATGCATTTCTTTACTAGAAGTTTACCAGTTTAGACCCCCTCGCAACACTGCATGAAATTTCCTGTTGTTTTATGTGTTCACCAACACTGATTATTATCTGCCTTTTTGATTTTTGTCAATTAGTAGATACAAAATGTATTATAGTTTAACAAAGTTCTTTGATCATCAATGAAATTGATCACCTTTCCTTATGTTTATTAACTTTTTTGGATTTTCTTTTTTCTGATATGGCTGTTCAAATAATTTGTCCATTTTTAGTTTAGGTTGTTTGTCTTTTTCTTGCCAATTTAAAAGAGTTTAATATATATTCTAAATACTAGTCCTTTGTTAATTATATGTTGTGAAAAAGTATCCCACCTGGTAGTTTGTCTTTATTCTCTTCGGCTTTTCCTGAATCACAAAATTTCAATTAAACACATTTCAATTATACACACAATTCAATTTACATTTCATACATACAATTCAATTTAATGCCCTTGATTTATAGTCTTTTTATTTTTAATAAGTACTTTCTGTGTTTTAAGAAATCCTATCCTTTTAAAGATGATGAAGATACATTCTTATTTTATCTTCTAAATTTTTTAGAAATTTCCTTTTCACATTTAGATCTTTAATCCCATTGGAATGTAGTTTTGTGTATTTTTTGAGATAGGATCCTTTTTCTTTCCAATTTTTTTCCCTTATGGTTACCCAGTTGTCCTGGCACCATTTAATGAAAAGGTGCCCTTTACTTTGTTGATGTGTATAATCATTTTGGTTTTATAAAAAACATCCATTTTATTAGATCTGTTTCTGGGCTATTTATTCCGTTCCATTGGGCTATTTGGCTATCCCTATATAATATCGTACTGTTCAAAGAATATAACTTTATATATGCTTGAAATCTGAAGAAAAATAACCATCATTGTTGTTTATTAATAGTGTCAAGAATATTCTTGGCCCTTTCTGTTTTCAAATAAATTATAGAATTATATAATATAACTATATACTATAAGAAATATAATTCTATAAACTATAGAATTATAGAACCAGTTTTTCAAGTCCACATGGAAGCACACACAAAAACCTCATTGGGATTTTTTTTTAATTGAAGTATAGTTGATTTACAATGCTGTGTTCACTTCTGCTGTACAGCAAAGTGATTCAGTTATGCATATATTCTTTTCCATTATGGTTTATCAGAGGATATTGAATATATTTCCCAGTGCTATACAGTAGGACCTTGTTGTTTATCCATTCTATATATAATAGTTTGCATCTGCTAACCCCAAACTCCCAGTCCTTCCCTCCCCCAATCCACTCCCCCTTGGCAACCACAAATCTGTTCTCTATGTCTGTGTTTCTGTTTCATAGGTAAGTTCATTTGTGTCATATTTTAGATTCCACATATAAGTGATATCATATGGTATTTGTCTTTCTCTTTCTGACTTACTTAACTTAGTATGATAATCTCTAGGTCCATCCATGTTCTGCAAATGGCATTATTTCATTCTTTTTTTATGGCTGAGTAGTATTCCTTTATATATATGTACCATATCTTCTTTCTCCATTCATCTGTCAATGGACATTTAGGTTGTTTCCATGTCTTGGGTATTGTGAGTAGTGCTGCTATGAAAATAGAGGTACATGTATGTTTTTTGTTTTTTGTGGGTTTTTTTGGCCGTATTCGGGCCTCTCACTGTTGTGGCCTCTCCCGCCGCGAAGCACAGGCTCCGGACGTGCAGGCTTAGCAGACATGGCTCATGGGCCCAGCCGCTCTGCGGCATGTGGGATCTTCCCGGACCGGGGCACGAACCCATTTCCCCTGCATCAGCAGGCGGACTGTCAACCACTGTGCCACCAGGGAAGCCCTACATGTATCTTCTGAATTAGAGTCTTCTCCAGATATATGCCCAGGAGTAGGATTGCTGGATCGTATGGTAACTCTATTTTTAACTTTTTAAAGAATCTGTTTTCCATGTGGCTGCATCAACTTACATTCCCACCAACAATGTAGGAAGTTTCCCTTTTCTCCACACCCTCTCCAGCATTTGTTATTTGTAGACTTTTTATTGATGGCAATTCTGACTGATGTGAGATGGCAACGCATTGTAGTTTTGATTTCATTTCTCTAATAATGAGAGATGTTGAGCATCTTTTCATGTGCCTGTGGACCGTGTGTATGTTTTCTTTGGAGAAATGTCTGTTTAGGTCTCCTGCCTATTTTTCAATTGGATTACTTTTTGTTGTTGTTGTTGAGTTGTATAAGCTGTTTGTGTATTTTGGAAATTAAGCCCCTGTTGGTTGCATTGTTTGCAAATATTTTCTCCCATTCTATAGGTTGTCTTTTCATTTTGTTTATGGTTTCCTTTGCTGTGCAAAAGCTTGTAAGTTTAATTAGGTCCAATTTGTTTATTTTTGCTTTTATCAATATTTCTATTGCCTCGGGAGACTGACCTAAGAAAACATTGGTACTATTTATGTCTGGGAATGTTTTGCCTATGTTCTCTTCTAGGAGTGTTATGGTGTCTTGTCTTGTTTAAGTCTTTTAGCCATTTTGAGTTTATTTTTGTGTATGGTGTAAGAGTGTGTTCTAACTTCATTGATTTACATGCAGCATTCAACTTTCCCAACACACCTTGCAGAAGAGACTGTTGTTTTCCCATTGTATATTCTTGCCTCCTTTGTCAAAGATTTATTGACCATAGTGTGTGGATTTATTTCTGGGCTCTCTATTCTGTTTCACTGATCCACATGTCTGTTTTTGTGCCAATACCACACCATTTTGATTACTGTAGCTTTGTAGTATTGTCTGAAGTCTGGAAGTGTTATGCCTCTTGCTTTATTCTTTTCCCTCAGGATTGCTTTGTCAATTCTGGGTCTTTTATGGTTCCATTTAAATTTAGGATTATTTGTTCTGGTTCTTTGAAAAATGTCATGGGTAATTTGATAGGGATCACGTTAAATCTGTAGATTACTTTGGGTTGTATGGCAATTTTAACAATATTAATTCTTCCAATCCAAGAGCAACCACATTGGGATTTTGATTTGGATTACAAGTGATCAATTGATCAATTCAGAGACAATTTACATTTTACATTACTGTCTTCCAACAGGGCATTTCTCTCATTTTTATGTAGATCTGTTTTAATATTTGCTATGGGTTGAATTGTGTCCCCTCTAATATCATATGTTAAAATTCTGACTCTCAGTGTGACTGTATTTGGAGATAGGGCCTTTAGGAGACAATTAAGTTTAAATGAGGTCATAACAGTGGGTCCCTAAATCAGTAGCACTGGGGACCTTATATAAAGAGGAAAATAGAGCCGTATCTTTCTCTCTCTGAAAGCATAAAAAGCATAGGTCATGTGAGTACATAGCAAGACAGGGGTCAATATGCCAAGAGAAGAGTGAAACCTAACTTGTGAACCCTCAGAATGAAATCTACCTCCTGCCACCTTTATCTTGGACCTCCCAGCCTCCAGAACTGGAAAGAATAAATTTCTATTGTTGAAGCCACCTAGTCTGTGGTATTTAGTTAGGCAGCAAGTAGACTAAAACAGTAGTGCTCAATGTTCTCCACAGAGAGAAAGTAGATTCCTGGGCACTTCATACTTTTGATGCTAATCTACTTGAACATTTCATTTTTCTGTTTGTTACAGAAAAATGAAACTGATCTCTGTATTTGACCTTGTGTCAATAAATCTTACTAATCTCCCTTGTTAAATGCCAAGTACTAATCTAAAAATTCTTTTACAGTATTCTAAAGTGACAATAATACTTGTGAATAATGAAAGTGTATTTCTGTCTTTGCAATCTTGATTTTTCTTCCTGGTCTTACTATGCTGACAAGGACCTAATTCATTGGGCCTGAGGTAGGATCTGAGAATCTTCATTGCTGACCATATCCTGGGATGATTCTTGCAAGTTTATGGAACTCCAGCTTAAAATAATTATATTGGGTCATAAAGATCTGGCGCTATTGGCAGATATATGTTGATTACCTCACATTTGTTGTTTGATTCATATTTCTCTTCATAATAACAATTTATGAAAAGTTAAATGTATCTCTAGCTCAGCAAAATGCAAACAGAGGTATCTGTGTCAGAGGAGGCGCCTCCACCAGGGGAAAGGCAGAGTAGAAAACTGAAGGGCAGAGAAATAGTGAGATAGGTGACACGGAGAGGGAGATACTTAACGAAAATTAATATCAGATTTCCTCGTACACTCCAAGCTCACAAGGAGCTCTTCTTGAAGTTCTCCTTTGTCTTACAGGTCAAATATAAACTTCACCAAATCTGTTAAGCCCTCCTTTTCCCCTGAATAACTACCCCTTCTGCCTCTAAAAAAATACATTAAGTCCAACCTCAACATGCTTACTTCCACATGGCAATATGGACTACTACAAGGGGGTCAAACAAGAAATACATTTATTTTACAAGTAAAATGAAATAAATATATACTTTAAAAATAATATTTAAAGGCAGAGGTAATTTCAGGTGAATAATGGGAACAGATTCATCAAAGAGATAACAACGGAACTGAATTTTAAAAGAGGTAAGAATTCAGAATGTAGGCATGGGGACTTCCCTGGTGGCACAGTGGTTAAGAATCTGCCTGCCAATGCAAGGGACATGGATTCCATCCCTGGTCCAGGAAGATCTCACGTGCTGTGGAGCAACTAAGCCTGTGTGTTACAACTACTGAGCCTGCTCTCTAGAGCACGTGAGCCACAACTACTGAGCCCGTGTGCCACAACTACTGAAGCCCGTGAGCCCAGAGCCTGTGCTCCACAACAAGAGAAGCCACCGCAATGGGAAGCCCACGCACCACAACGAAGAGTAGCCCCCGCTCGCCGCAACTAGAGAAAGCCCGCATGCAGCAATGAAGACCCAACACAGCCAAAAATAAGTAAATAAAATAAATAAATTTATTTTTAAAAAATGTAGGCATGGGAAGGCACAAAGTATGCCATTAGCTAGAGGACATGGGTATTTAGCAGTGGATGACAAAGCTTGTGAGTCAGCTTAGTAATGGATTTTAGAGACTGTTGAGGCCAAGCAAAGATGTGAGAATATATGCTAGAGAAAGGTAACGTCATCTAAGGTTTTTGGATGGTCACGTGACACATACAAAATTAAATTGGGGCATGTTGTACAAGAAAGAATGAAGGAAGGAAAGAATTGGAGCGAAGGTAACCATTTAGTAAACTGTAACTTAGAACACAATGAGGACCCAGTGTAAAAGGGCAGTGAAAGTAGAATAAAGAATGTTTAAAGAATGCTCTAAAAATTCACCAACATAAAAGTCACTGCTGGGGGAAAAATGCCTTCAGATATTACCTAACACTCCTATTTCCAGAAAGCCTCATAACGGGGACTGCTCCCCCTTTCTAAACCTAGAAAATACATTGGATGAGACTCAACATATTCTGTAGAATCAGATCACTAATCAAGAAAGTGTTCTTCTGTAGAAGGATTAAAAAAGAAACAGCCTATGATTTCTGAAATCATTGTGCTTTTGGAAAATATCAGGCCCTGGTTTGTATTCAAGAGGAGTAATTTCAGGAGATTTCTCTGATGCAATCCTCTAAAATTTTGTCAGGGTGACAATACCTTGTTTATCCCCTGATGAATGTATTATTTGTAAAGAACCACTGTGGAGATCTGATGTGTCAGTTGATGTAAATGCTGCCAGTTTGCTTTTGTTGGAGCAGCATGGCAATCACCCTCACACTGCAGTGAATAAGACCTTGACAGTTGCTTCTGTGAATGTCTGATCCATCTTCATAACTTAGGCAGACAGAGGTGGAGAGGGAAGAAAGAAGAAGGAAGAGTCCTTTTATATCCATATTTTCCAGAACTCCACTGACAGACTGTGCAATTTATGATTTAGACTGTATGGAAAGAGAGCTAGGGAATGTCTCACTTCCTTTGCAGCTTAGCTTCTTTGAAAACAAAAACAGCATGCTTTGTCAGCAAGTCAGGCATATGGCTTTAACTTTTATGTGGAATATTCAATTGTCTAAGTGTGTAGCCAAAAAAATATAGAATTTCTTATATTGGCATTATTTTACTTTATACATGTGGTTTGATTTAGCATATGGTACCTTGCAGAATTTATTTCTTCTTTGGACTCTCTTACCTTGGTCAATGTCACCACCTTCTATCTGTTCAGTTGTTTATGTTAAGGATCATGGAGTCCTTCTCGACTCTTGCCCTACTTGAAACATTTACACTGTATATTCCAAGTCATTCCCAAATCCTTGCACCCCTCCCCATGTCCGTGGCCTCTGCTCTATTTTGGCTTTTTTCAGCTCTACTCTAAATAATTTCAATAACGTATTAACGTGTTCTTCACTCCAGTTTCCCCTCAAAAAACTGATCCTTTACACTGCTGCAGAGGTTGCCATATTCAAAGGTAAACTTCTTTATTCTTTATCTCATTTTCTCCTTTGTTTAACATCTCCCAATCTCCACCCTCACCTCCCAGAATTTCTTGTACAGATAAGTACAAATAACATCCATGCAATATCTTCCAAAATATGAATTCAGCAATTTTTGTGACTTCATGACTTTCACAGTTGCCTACATGAACTGCTCCCCCTTTTCTAAACCTAGAAAGTACATTGGATGAGACTCAGCATAGATGTTTCCTCCTACATGTAACTTTCCCATCTTCTCTACATTTAGGCATTGTGAACATGCCCACTCTCTGTTCCGATAGCATTTTTATAGATTTCTATTAGACATTTTTATTTCTTTGTAGTTATTTTATGATATGGCATCTTGTCCATGTATCAGACAGATTGTGCTTTCTTCCAACCTTTCGTAGCTAATTACCACTAATCACTTGCATAAAGAAATCTGGTGCTATCAAAATGAACACAACAAAAACTGCTTTATTTTTTCCCAAAAAGGATATATATATATATATATATATATATATATATATGTGTGTGTGTGTGTGTATGTGTGTGTGTGTGTAGATATATATATATGTGTATATATATATATATAAAATTCTAAGCCTTCTGTAAATTCTTTAGCAATTTTTGTGAACACCTTTCCCTTGAGTAGTATCATTGGTTGAGATGTACTGAAATATCCTTATTTATTACTTGAGTCCTTAGCATAATTCCCAGTGAAGAGAAAGCACTCAGTTGACTTGTTAAATGGCTGACTCAAGGGATACTTTTTAATTCAGTTATTTCTTGTAGCTCTGGCTTATCATTGTCATAGCTCCTCAGTGCTACTTTTCAAGCATGCTCTTTGAACACGCTTGTAAAAATCCTTGATCATTTGAGGATTATGTAATCCAGAAACATCACCTTCTATTTCTCTTTTTTTTTTCCCTTCTATTTCTCTTAATCACTGTCATCTACTGACCGGCTGACACTTACCTATTGAGCAAAATTTTAGCACCAACCATCTTTTCCTTTAACCCAACTCTTAATCTGTATCCTATATTAATTTAATAGTTATAGGGTTAACTTCCTGCTGTTTCTACCTTTCTATTTTCTTGAATTACTTATTTATCAACTCCTTATCATTAATTTCCTCATATGTGTTTTTTCTTCAAAATATAAAAATACTCTTATGCCCTCAACCTTGCAGTAGCAACAAATCTTTTTCTTCTTCACAGTTAAGTCTCTTGCAAGAGTTGTATGCATTCTTCAATTTTCTTCTTTCTCTATTTTCTTCAAACTGCTGCCATCTAGCTTCTGTCTCTATGACACCAATTAAATCATTTTCAACAGTGATCTCTTTTTTTGCTAAATTCAGTGGACAATTTTGTGTTCTTTTGTTTCTTAGTCTCTACCATGTGACATTATGACTTACTTCATTCTTTTGGAAGGCTTGCTTTGGCTATGTCATTCTCTCTCTCTAATCGATCCTTTCTGTGTCTATCCAGGTTTCTCTTCCTTTTTCTGTTCCTTAAATATTGCTGTTCCAGCATTCTGCCCCTGGCCTCTTTCTATCAGACTAGTCTGAGTATATCTTTACCTGTATAAAGTCCTTCCATAGATTCCCAGTGCTTCCCAACAACGCTGCTACTTCTCAGCCTGGAATTCTAGACTATCTGCGCCCTGGTCTTCACCAGCCTCATGTTAATTAATGTTCCCTCCCATTTCTCATGATGTGTATCTTACACAAGTGATTTAATTTCTCATTAACTCAATTTATCCAAATTTAAAATGGGAACACTAGTAATACCTGCATCAGTATTGAAAGGATTTTATGAATAAATATTTGTAATATGTAACATACAACAGTTCTCGGGACAAAGCAATTAATAACGTTATCTACTGTTCTTTTTTAAGTATTTACTTTCTCCACACAATATTTTTTGGAAAACACTCTATGGATAACATGCATCTGAATCAACCGGGGTGACTTTGTTAAAAAAATAAAAAAACAGATTCCTGGCCTCATAGTAGACCTATGAATTATAATCTCTGAGGTTAGGTTTTAAACCTGTTCATTTTTAGCTACTATCCAAGGTTATGAGCTTTAAAAAAAGAAAGGTATATATATCTCTGGAGGCACATAAAGATTTGCCAAAGAAGGGTAGGGGCTCAAATAGTTCTAAGTGAATCAATTTCCAAATTTTCAATTTCCACGAGTGCTATTCCTAAAACTAATCTGCCTGAAAATGTATTTGGGTTATCCTGGTTTTCTTTTACCACATTCCCACTTATACTGGGTCTTTTTCTAGTTCACATAACTAGGCCTTGTCTAACAATGGCCCAGCATCACTGCCATGTGCAATCCCCCAGGATGCCAAATACAGAGATAATTTAAAATATCAATGTTGATGTTGAGAAGGTAAATGTCACTAATGACTAGAAAATAAATCTTTCTGCAAGTACAGTGTTTTCTAATTACTCCCTTTCAACAAAATTAAAAGAGAACTAATTGAGTTGTCAGCTTTTAGATCACTGAACATAATTTTTGATAATGGATTACTGCAATTTGGGGCATGTAACTCACAAGTAGTTCAGAGAGTCATGTTATATTGCTATTATGAAACTCCTTCCAATCTCATCTACATTTTTATGTGAACAAAGTTTGTCAGTGATTATTATTTTAAAAAGTCAGGAATTGATTGGTATTAGAACCCTTCTCATTCTGGCCAAAAAAAATATTCACCCTTGGTTACATGATCTAAATTGGAAGAGAGTACCTTATATCTCATTAAAGGTTGAATTTACAATGAAATTTTACTTTTATGTTACATTTTGTTATCAAAATTTGAAATGTATTTTCAGTCTTTTGTTAAAACATGTACTAATACTAATCACAATGATGACTCAATCCTGAAGAAAAAACTTAAGACATAGAACTTTATGGTCATAGACTGTTTTTAACATTAATTTAAAAATTATCATAGAACTATGATAATGTGAACATTAAGATTCTTGATCATAAGATATTTAAATTAAGACTAAATTCTCCAGTGAAAATAAAATGGACAAATGAGTTAAAAGAGAAAAAAATGAATATTGTTACTTTTTCAACTATTGAATGAGTTTTTCACTTTTTTTTAAATGCTGGGTATCAAATCACTATGGTATTTTTATTCCATTGGATACATTAAAAAGAATGACTAAACACATATTTTTTAATGCTTGTATTTACAGTACTCTGGAGGTTGTACCCTTTGTAACTATTTAAAATTATGTTGGAAAGCTTTAGATATCAAGTTGAATATGCAAAAGGTAGTTTTCCAAAATTATCTTAGGATAATACACAAACAAAAATCAGAACCCAAAATCACTTGAAGAACACCGAAAAAAAGTGGCTTTCATATACACTAATCTTTGAGAACCAATATACTCCATGCCATACTGCTTTTATAAGGGGTATAAAAACTCAGGGACATATCATGGGATCAAGTTACTTTGAATAGTGTCCCAAAAAGCACTGAATGCCTTAAAGAAAATGACATTATGAGAAAGTTCTGTTAATTAGTATTACACTATTACCTAGAGAATATCATACTTTTCATTCATTCATTAGCTAATCCTTCATTTAATTAATATTTGTTGATCACCAAATGTTTTCAAGAACCTGCTCTAGTTGTGAGGACTATAGAAATGAGTAAATTGGGATCTGTGAATTCAGTAAGCTCAGAAAATAGTGAGATGCACACACATACAGATAACTAAATATTATAAAATAAATAACCATAATAAAAATAAGGACATTATGCTTTGAGATGGTGGCAGGAATAGTGTTGCTTTTTTTTCAGTTATATATATATATACACACACACACACATATATATATATATATACATATATATATACCTATATATGAATATATATATTCTTTTTTCAGATTCTGTTCTGTTATAGGTTATTACAAGATATTGAGTGTAGTTCCCTGTACTATACAATAGGTCCTTGTTGTTTATCTATTTTATATATAGTAGTGTGTATATGTTAATCCCAACTCCTAATTTATCACCCCCTCCCCTTTCCCCTTTGGTAACCATGAGTTTGTTTTCTATGTCTGTAAGTCTATTTCTGTTTTGTAAATAAGTTCATTTGTATCATTTTTTTAGATTCCACATATGAGTGATATTATATGATATTTGTCTTTCTCTGTCTGACTTACTTCACTTAGTATGATAATCTCTAGGTCCATCCATGTTGCTGCAAATGGCATTATTTCATTCATTTTTATGGCTGAGTAATATTCCATTGTATACATATACCACATCTTTATCCATTCATCTGTCGATGGACATTTAGGTTGCTTCCATGTCTTGGCTGTTGTAAATAGTGCTGCTATGAACATTGGGGTGCATGTATCTTTTCAAATTAGAGCTTTCTCTGGATATATGCCCAACAGCGGGCTTGCTTGATCATATGGTAACTCTGTTTTTAGATTTTTAAGGAAACTCCATACTGTTCTCCATAGTGGTTGTACCAATTTACATTCCCACCAACACTGTAGGAGGGTTCATTTTTCTCCACACCTTCTTCAGCATTTGTTATTTTTAGTCTTCTCATGGCCCAGCTCAGTATTTATATTCTCTGTTAGGTAGTGGGCTACAGTAAAACTGAATCATCTATTTGTAGACAAACACACTCAGATCTGAATCTTAGCTTTTCCCTTTACTAACTGTACAGCAAGTAAATCCTATTTTTCTAATGTATAATCTCAGACTATTTCTCAAAATGTTAATTATGAAGAATAAATGAGAGAAATACAAGGTGCCCCACAGAGTGATGGGAAACATGGTGCATAAAACTGTCTACTTTCCCCCTTTTTTGTCTCTGCTTCTCTTAGAATAAGATTCTAATTTTTTATCGGGAGCCCCTTTTACTTCTCCAATCTCATTTCATCTAATCTCTCCCTTACTCATTATGTACCACCCAGATGCTGCTTTTCTGCTAAGAATTCCCCTAAGGAGCTGCACATATTTTATTTTCATGTTGGCATCTTCTACTTGTGGAACAGTTAGCTTCTTTTCTTTTAGTTCTCAGATAAAATTTGGCCTCCAAAGAATCTTACCTGAATTTTTGTCTATGTAGCCCCTGAACCATTGTTTTCTATCACATTTTTTTGTTTCATTACACTTTGCTCAATTTATTTACTTAAATTTCTGTGTGTATATTATATATACATACATGCATATATGTATATACACACACATATATAAATATACATACACACATATACATATTCTATTCCTATAGATCTGAGTTCCATGAGGGCATGGATTGCATCTTCTTCTGACAAAAAACAGGTACTCTAAAATATCTGTTGATTATATGAATGGATGAATGTCATCAGTATCATAGCATGTCCTAAGATCGGAAACATAGTCGTCTAACATAAATTTTACTGTACACCAAGAACAAAACATGTCAGATTTTGAATTTAAATAGTTAACTAGGTTTTTAACATACATATTTGCTTTGTTAAAAAGGTTTATGTAAAAAACTTTAAAAATAGACGTTTATGTAAAGAGACTAACTAGAAAGCATAGTAAGATGCAAATGAAGCCCCATCAATAAGATACTACATTAACTCTGTGTGACTGAAGGAAAGCAGATCAGGTACATTGCCAATAAAGGTAGGTTGTTTTTTAAATTAGAAAGTATTCCCAATAGACTTAATTTATAAACTGTTGAAGTCTAGTGAACTTTTGTCCCAGTTTTCATGGTAACGTTTACCTTTGTATCAATTTTTTACATAGGTATCAAGAAAAAATAAAAGTAATCATCAGGAATATCTCACACATTTCTTGAGTAGACGTATAAGAGCTTAAGACATATTTGTTGAGAAATGTCTACAGCAAAACACCGGCCTGTACATGATAGAAGAGTAAATTACGGAAATAGAAAAGAGATTAAGAAAAGGTTTTAAAAGCTCTGAATGCTGTTCCCTTAAATTGTATAAAAAGCATTACTTCTGAATGGAATGGCCCACTGTATTAAGATGCAATTTAAAATTTCATAGTGTATTGAGTTCAAAATATTTTAGTTCTGAAAAAAGTGGACGTTTATATTTGACCTTTTACAATGATATGTTCCCTGAGCTTAGGTGATAAATTCATAGATATAAATTGTTCTCAAGTGTCATTCATTTTAGAAAGGAAACCAAAATAAGGAGACAACTCAAAAGTCAGAATATGCCACTAGGACATTATATAGAAAATCAGTATGAGAGTAAATTAATTCATGAAAGAAGTAAGGAAAGAATGGCTATAAAATTCTATTTAAGTTTGTGGTTTTCATGCTATGCACCACTTCAGTTATCGACAAAAGCTACTGATTACCTGACTTATTCATACCTGCTAGTCTCTGAAAAAGCCTGTTTGTATATGAATAACAATAATGGCATGTAGTTCTTTTTTTACTTACAAAGGAATTTGGCATTCCTTTATTCTTTTAATATTTGCAATCATTCTTAAAGTTGCCGTCTCACCCTCATCACGCACCACTCGGCTCCTTTTTTTTTTTTTTGCGGTACGCGGGCCTCTCACTGTTGTGGCCTCTCCCGTTGCGGAGCACAGGCTCTGGACGCGCAGGCTCAGCGGCCATGGCTTACAGGCCTAGCGGCATGTGGAATCTTCCCGGACCACGGCACGAACCCATGTGCCCTGCATCGGCAGGCGGACTCTCAACCACTGCGCCACCAGGGAAGCCCGGCTCCATGTTTAAACTAAGCAAAATAACACCCATAGGAAAAGGTAGCTTGAACTATGTCACACAGGTGAGAAATACTTGAGTTGAGATTTCAAAGTTTTCTATGAGTTTTAATTATACAAAGTTGGAGAAACAAATTCCAATCAGATAGAACATGTACTCTCATTTAAGCAAGATGGAGGGTAGTGCATTTGAAGAGCTAAAAACAATGTGAGTTGATCACAAAGAGAGAGAATGGTGGTACAAGTGGAAGCTGGCTAGGGTCTTGCTCTCTACAAGCAATGCTTTAGTCATTTTGATTTCTTCTCTCTGTCATGCTGTCTCTCATTTCTTGCCCATTGCATACTCTGTTGCTTCTATTGGGAGTATCTTTTCTGAGTCTTTAACCCAATTCATCCTTGAACAATCAATCGCGTTTGCCTCCTCAGTTGGGTTAGGTGCTCTGCTTGTGTTCACTCCTTGGGCTGTGCATAACTCTGCCGTAGCACTTTCCGTACTGTAAAGTCATGTTGTTTTTGACTAGAACATTAATGCCTTGAGGGAAGGAGCTGAATATCATGCCTCTTTGTATCTCTAGTACCTCGTACCATTTCTAGTGCAGTTTCATCAACAAATATTTATTGAGAATTTGTTATGGAAAGGTACTAGAATAGAAATACTGAAGAATACAAAGTTGTATAAACACCACCTTTAAGGAACTTGATGTTTATTACAAATGGTATATGATGAAGAACATCTGGGTTCATACTTTCCTGAAGCCAGATGTGCACAGAGGGGACAGATACAACAGCTTGCTTAGACTAACACTTTGAGGGCAAGCATATATTAGAGTTTAACAAATAATTATCTTTTAAGAAATAATATTCATCTTTGTGCCTTCTAGCTTTTTCTTTTTTTCTCTTAACATTCTGTGTTCAGTAGAAACTTAAGAAGAAGGTGAGAAATCTACAGAAAAACAAGAAAAAATTTAAGAACTCTGTTAATACTTTGTTCAACCAAGCCAATGCCGTCTATCAGAATATTTAATCCAAATATTATATCAGCTTTCTTTTTAACCATATAGTTTCTGTAAGCTATTTTCCTACATTCTTATATTTTATATACAATTTTCATCAAGCCTACCTTAAATTTATATCTTTCTTTCCTATTTGAACATTATTTTAACCCCACAACACCAACACAAGATCAATATTGACCTCAAAATTTCAGTTTTAGCTTTGTTCAAACCTACTGACACCATTTTTATTCAGTTTGCCTGGGTTCAGCCTTTCTGATGAAAATTCTAGCTCTTGTACCTTGATTGAGCGGGTGTAGAATACATCACAATTATAGAACCCTCTGGAGTAGAAGTGATGCCTACATCTTCAAGTGTATTTTTATAATTCCCAGCATATACTCTGGAGAACACTAATCAACGAGATAAACTGTGGAGAAATGTTGTATATCTTAATAAGTTGGGAAAGACTAGCATAGCTCTTTGTTGGAGAAAATATTTTTAATTTTAAGACTCTGATAATCCTATAATAAAGAATCTTTTGACATTGCCCAAAGCTGTTTTACCATAGACATGATATTTTCATGAATGTCTGTTAAGGCATGGAACTAAAATTTTAGGAACACTTTGGGAAATGCTAATGTGGTAAATTCTTTTAATTTTATAAATGAATCAAAAGAAACCTACATCAGTAATGACCTAATACCATCACCAAGGTAGCTACTGGTAGAATTGGGAGAGAATCCAGCTCTTTTTCCTCCCGGTCTTGACCACAAGGTTCATGTTCTTTAAGAAGACAAGTAGGTATGCAAGTGCGTGAAACAATCTGTGGAATCTCTAAAATAATTAGGACACCATATACAAAATAGATGGCTTAGCTAATGCTGTGATTTAACTAAGCTTATGCTTAATATCACATTTAATGACTTTATATATATATATCAGTGAAAAGCATTTCTTATTGACATTTAGGAAGGATAATAAAGTAATCCACTTGTAAGATTATATGAGATTCATGGTATATTCTCGGTTTGTCCGTGTAAGTAACTTGAAATTAAGTTCTACATGGGAGGATAAGCCAAATATAGTGCATATAATGAGACCATATTTCAATAAAGTATACAGCAGAGACTTTTTATTTTACTTGTAAAAAAAATGGAGAAATACAGTTGGGATGGTTGTATAATTTGGTGGATTAGTATCTAGTTAAAATACTCTACTCACATAGTGCTAATTAAAGAACTGAGGATAACTTGGAGGGAAATGTTTACTTCTCTTTTCCTGATCCTGTTCTATTCAGTGCTTTTATCAGTAACCAGGAAGAAAACATAAAAGGGACAATTATAAAAATTGCTAATGGCATAAAGCTCAAAGAAACTGTGAATTAGGTAGAAATCAGAAAGTGGGTTTAAAAATATTTTGACAATGTGTTGAATCTAACATAAAATTCAACAGGAAAAATGTAAAATTCTGATAATGACTAGGAAGCAAAAGAAACAAACTAAAGACAGTACTGTATTCTGCAATCCAGAATGGGGAAAGATACGCAAGAATCTTCAGGTCAAGTATAAATGTGTAATAACGATCATTTTAATGAATTCAGTGAATTGGACTCCAAGCTCTCAAGGATGGTGAGAGTAAAAGGAAAAGGGAGGAGGAAGCATGATGTAAAGAAAAGAAGGTTGGCTTAGAATTAGGAGTTCAGGATTTGGTCTACATGTTCAAATTGCAGTTCTATGACTTATGAGTCATTTGATCTTGAGCAGGTCATTTTCCTTAGCTTTAAAGTGGAGATATTGATAACTACCTTAAAAGATCCTTCATTCTTTTTTTCTCTATGTCTTAGTCCTCTTCTCCCTTCTTCTTCAACTTATACCCTCTATTTCTCTTTTACTTTTCTTCGATAACCATAATTCCTCATTTCTTTCTTTTTTCTTTTATTCCTCTTCTTCTTTGTCTTTTATTCTAAGTTTTCTATCAAATTCATTGTCCAGTAAGTTTCACATAGCCTTGGTCTCCCAGTTTCCTACTGATGTGGTGTCCAAGTATTCTGGGCCCTGATGGCAGCTCCATTTCCCTATC
Source organism: Tursiops truncatus (assembly GCF_011762595.2). Taxonomy (NCBI): domain Eukaryota; kingdom Metazoa; phylum Chordata; class Mammalia; order Artiodactyla; family Delphinidae; genus Tursiops; species Tursiops truncatus. Next base: position 55,829,978 of record NC_047044.1, on the reverse strand, counting down.
ACTGTTGTGGTTATGGGCTTGCCATCATCTTATAGAACATTCATACTGATGGATCTTGGCCCTAAATTCACATTGCCAGAGAAGGTTCAGGGGACCAGTTTATAGTAAAATGAGCTGAGGGAAAGGCAAATATTCAGAACCCTATGAACACTACAATGATCTTTATGATATTGAGAAAATATGCATTTATATCAAGTTTTCTAAATATTTCAATGTAAACTCCTTTTGGACATAATTGAATGGGTGTTCAGTAACATGTTAGATTATATTTTGCTATTAATTATTAATTGATAATTGCTGCTAGAGTAAAATATTTCCAATTATTAAAATACTTTTACAGTTCTGGATGAAATTGGTTGTGAGGTTTTGTGTGTATCTGCATATAGACTTGTTACCTTTTTTTTTAGGTTCTGTATTTAGATACATATTTTCACAAGTGAGAATGGTCACTGGTTTTCTTTTTAGTTCCGTAGCATTTATATTTTAGTATTAGATTACACTAGCTCTACAAAGTGAATTAAGATGTTTTAAGATTTTCCTAAATTCCGTGGTAGATAACATTGGACTTATATGTTCTTTGGAAAGTTTAAGAGAAATCATCTGGAAAAACTCTGGCCCTAGGTCCATTATTAGATATAAATTTTTGATAAGTTTTTCTGATTCTTCTGTGATGCTTGGTCTATTTAGGTCTTCTAATCCTTCTCAGATATATTATTTTAAAATTATACATAAACAGAAGATTTTCCATTAAAATTATTTGCCAATTTGTTACCACAGAGTTGTGTACAGAGCGCTTATATTTACAAATCTGTATATCAATGGTTATAATACCATTTATTCTTCCATTTTTTGTTTTTGTTTTGAATATTTTTGTAGATTCTTACACTGAATATTCCTTCTACTAGGATCTGACTCATGTCCATATTATTTTATATTATGGCCTCAGATTCTAGATTATTACTGAAATGTGGTCAACAATAACTATATGTTTAATTAATTATTTTAGTTCTTTTTTTGAATTTTATTTTATTTTTTTATACAGCAGGTTCATATTAGTTATCCATTTTATACATATTAGTGTATATATGTCAAACCCAGTCTCCCAATTCATCACCCCACCACCCCACCACCGCACCACTTTCCCACTTTGGTGTCCATACGTTTGTTCTCTACATCTGTGTCTCAATTTCTACCTTGCAAACCAATTCATCCATACTATTTTTCTAGGTTCCACATATATGCGTTAATATACAACTTTTTTTTCACTCTTTCTGACTTACTTCACTCTGTATGACAGTCTCTAGATCCATCCACGTCTCTACAAATGACCCAATTTCATTCCTTTTTATGGCTGAGTAATATTCCATTATATATATGTACCACATCTTCTTTATCAGTTCGTCTGTTGACGGGCATTTAGGTTGCTTCCATGTCCTGGCTATTGTAAATAGTGCTGCAATGAACATTGGGGTGCATGTGTCTTTTTGAATTATGGTTTTCTCTGGGTATATGCTCAGTAGTGGGATTGCTGTGTCATATGGTAACTCTATTATTAGTTTTTTAAGGAACATCCATACTGTTCTCCATAGTGGCTGTATCAATTTACATTCCCACCAACAGTGCAAGAGGGTACCCTTTTCTCCACACCCTCTCCAGCATTTGTTGTTTGTAGATTTTCTGATGATTCCCATTCTAACTGGTGTGAGATGATACCTCATTGTAGTTTTGATTTGCATTTCTCTAATAATTGGTGATGTTGAGCAGCCTTTCATGTGGTTCTTGGCCAGCTGTATGTCTTCTTTGGAGAAAGGTCTATTTAGGTCTTCTGCCCATTTTTGGATTGGGTTGTTGTTTTTTTTAATATTGAGCTGCATGAGCTGTTTATATATTTTGGAGATTAATCCTTTGTCTATTGATTCATTTGCAACGGTTTCCTCCCATTCTGAGTGTTGTCTTTTCATCTTGTTTGTAGTTTCCTTTGCTGTGTAAAAACTTTTAAGCTTCATTAGGTCCCATTTGTTTATTTTTGGTTTTATTTCCATTACTCTAGGAGGTGGATCAAAAAAGATCTTGCTGTGATTTATGTCAAAGAGTGTTCTTCCTATGTTTTCCTCTATGAGTTTTATAGTGTCCAGTCTTACATTTAGGTCTCTAATCCATTTTGAGTTTATTTTTGTGTATGGTGTTAGGCAGTGTTCTAATTTCATTCTTTTACATATAGCTGTCCAGATTTCCCAACACCACTTATCAAAGGGACTGTCTTTTCTCCATTGTATATCCTTGCCTCCTTTGTCATAGATTAGTTGACCATAGGTGTGTGGGTTTATCTCTGGGCTTTCAATCTTGTTCCATAGATCTATGTTTTTGTGCCAGTACCATATTGTCTTGATTACTCTAGCTTTGTAGTATAGTCTGAAGTCAGGGAGTCTGATTCCTCAAACTCCGTTTTTTTCCCTCAAGACCTCTTTGGCTATTCAGAGTCTTTTGTGTCTCCATACAAATCTTAAGATTTTTTTGTTCTAGTTCTGTAAAAAAAAAAAGCCATTGGTAATTTGATAGGGATTGCACTGAATCTGTAGATTGCTTTAGGTAGTATAGTCATTTTTACAATATTGATTCTTCCAATCTAAGAACATGTTATATCTCTCTATTTGTTGATATCATCTTTAATTTCTTTCATCAGTGTCTTATAGTTTTCTGCACACATGTCTTTTGTCTCCCTAGGTAAGTTTATTCCTAGGTATTTTATTCTTTTTGTTTCAATGGTAAAGGGGAGTGTTTCCTTAATTTCTCTTTCAGATTATTCATCATTAGTGTATAGGAATGCAAGAGATTTCTGTGCATTAATTTTTTATCCTGCAACTTTACCAAATTCATTGATTAGCTCTAGCAGTTTTCTGGTGGCATCTTTAGAATTATCTATGTACAGTATCATGTCATTTGCAAACAGTGACACTTTTACTTCTTTTCCAATTTGGAATACTTTTTTTCTATTTCTTCTCTAATTGCCTTGGCTAGGACTTCCAAAACTATGTTGAATAATAGTGGCGAGAGTGGACATCCTTGTCCTGTTCCTGATCTTAGAGGAAATGCTTTCAGTTTTTCACCATTGAGAATGATGTTTGCTGTGGGTTTGTCGTATATGGCCTTTGGTATGTTGAGGTAGGTTCCTTCTATGCCCACTCTTTGGAGAGTTTTTTATCATAAATGGGTGTTGAATTTTGTCAAAAGCTTTCTCTGCATCTATTGAGATGATCATATGATTTTTTTTTTTTTTGCGGTACATGGGCCTCGCACTGTTGTTGCCTCTCCCGTTGCAGAGCACAGGCTCCGGATGCGCAGGCTCAGTGGCCATGGCTCACGGGCCTAGCCACTCCGCAGCATGTGGGATCTTCCCAGACCGGGGCACGAACCCGTGTCCCCTGCACTGGCAGGCGGACTCTCAACCACTGCGCCACCAGGGAAGCCCGATCATATGGTTTTTATTCTTCAATTTGTTAATATGGTGTATCACATTGATTTATTTGCATATTTTGAAGAATCCTTGCATCCCTGGGATAAATCCCACTTGATCATGGTGTATGATCCTTTTAATGTGTTGTTGGATTCTGTTTGCTAGTATTTTGTTGAGGATTTTGCATCTATATTCATCAGTGGTATTGGTCTATAATTTTCTGTTTTTGTAGTATCTCTGTCTGGTTTTGGTATCAGGGTGATGCTGGCCTCGTAGAATGGGTTTGGGAGTGTTACTTCCTCTGCAATTTTTGGAAGAGTTTCAGAAGGATGGGTGTTAGCTCTTCTCTAAATGTTTGATAGAATTCACCTGTGAAGCCATCTGGTCCTGGACTTTTGTTTGTTGGAAGATTTTCAATCACAGTTTCAATTTCATTACTTATGACTGATCTGTTCATATTTTCTATTTCTTCCTGGTTCAGTCTTGGAAAGATATACATTTCTAAGAATTTGTCCATTTCCTCCAGGTTGTCCATTTTATTGGCATAGAGTTAATTGTAATAGTCTCTTAGGATGCTTTGTTTTTCTGCGGTGTCTGTTGTAACTTCTTTTTGATTTGTAATTTTATTGATTTGCATCCTCTCCCTCTTTTTCTTGATGAGTCTGGCTAATGGTTTATCAATTTTGTTTATCTTCTCAAAGAACAGCTTTTTTTTTTTTTTTTTTTTGCGGTACACGGGCCTCTCACTGTTGTGACCTCTCCCATTGTGGAGCACAGGCTCCGGATGCTCAGGCTCAGCGGCCATGGTTCATGGGCCTAGGCGCTCGGCGGCATGTGGGATCCTCCCGGACCGGGGCATGAACCCATGCCCCCTGCATCAGCAGGCCGACTCTCAACCACTGTGCAACCAGGGAAGCCCCAAAGAACCAGCTTTTAGTGTTACTGAGCTTTGCAATTGTGTTCTTTGTTTCTATTTAATTTATTTCTGCTTTGATTTTTATGATTTCTTTCCTTCTACTAACTTTGGGTTTTGTTTGTTCTTCTTTCTCTAGTTCTCTAAGGTTAGATTGTTAATTTGAGATGATTGTTGTTTCTTGAGGTAGGATTGTATTGCTTTAAACTTCCCTCTGAGAACTGCTTTAGCTGCATCCCATCGGTTTTGGATTGTCGTGTTTTCATCGTCATTTGTCTCCAGGTATTTTTCAATTTCCTCTTTGATTTCTTCAGTGATCTCTTGTTTATTTAGTAAATTATTGTTTAGCCCCCATGTGTTTGTGTTTTTTACATTTTTTTCCCCTGTAATTGATTTCTAGTCTCATAGCATTGTGGTCAGAAAAGATGCTTGATATGATTTCAATTTTCTTAAATTTACTGAGGCTTGATTTGTTACCCAATGTGATCTATCCTGGGGAACGTTCTATGCGCACTTGAGAAGAAAGTGTAACCTGCTGTTTTTGGATGGAATGTCCTATAAGTATCAATTAAATATATCTGGTCTATTGTGTTGTTTCAAACTTGTGTTTCCTTATTAATTTTCTCTTTGGATGATCTGTCCATTGGTGTAAGTGTGGTGTTGAAGCCCTCCTCTATTATTGTGTTACTGTCAATTTCTTCTTTTATAGCTGTTAGCAGTTGCCTTATGTATTGAGGTGCTCCTATGCTGGGTGCATATATATTTATAATTGTTATATCTTTTTCTTGGATTGATCCCTTGATCATTATGTAATGTCCTTCCTCGTCTCTGGTAACATTCTTTATTTTTACGTCTCTTTATCTGATATGAATATTGCTACTCCAGCTTTCTTTTGATTTCCATTTGCATGGAATATCTTTTTCCATCCCCTCACTTTCAGTCTGTACGTGTCCCTCAGTCTCAAGTCAGTCTCTTGTAGACAGCATATATATGGTTCTTGTTTTCATGTCCACTCAGCAAGCCTGTGTCTTTTGGTTGGAGCATTAATCCATTCACATTTAAGGTAATTATCAACATGTATGTTCCTATGACCATTTTCTTAATTGTTTTGGGTTTGTTTTTGTAAGTCCTTTCCTTCTCTTGTGTTTCCCACTTAGAGAAGTTCCTTTGGCATTTGTTGTATAGCCGGTTTGGTGATACTGAATTCTCTCAGTTTTTTCTTGTCTGTAAAGCTTTTAATTTCTCCATCGAATCTGAATGAGATCCTTACTGGGTAGAGTAATTTTGGTTGCAGCTTCTTCCCTTTCATCACTTTAAATATGTCTTGCCACTCCCTCTGGCTTGTAGAGTTTCTGCTGAGAAATCCGCTATTAACCTTATGGGAGTTCCCTTGTATGTTATCTGTCGTTTTTTCCTTGCTGCTTTCAATAACTTTTCTTTGTCTTTAATTCTTACCAATTTGATTACTATGTGCCTTGGTGTGTTTCTCCTTGGGTTTATCCTGTCTGGGACTCTCTGCGCTTCCTGGACTTGGGTGGCTATTTCCTTTCCCATGTTAGGGAAGTTTTTGACTATAATCATTTCAAATATTTTCTCGGGTCCTGTCTCTCTCTCTCTTCTCCTTCTGGGACCCCTATAATGCGAATGTTGTTGCATTTAATGTTGTCCCAGAGTTCTCTCAGGCTGTCTTCATTTCTTTTCATTCTTTTTTCTTTATTCTGTTCCGCAGCAGTGAATTCCACCATTCTGTCTTCCAGGTCACTTATCCGTTCTTCCACCTCAGTTACACTGCTATTGATTCCTTCTAGTGTATTTTTCATTTCAGTTATTGTGTTGTTCATCTCTATCTGTTTTTTCTTTAATTCTTCTAGGTCTTTGTTAAATATTTCTTTCATCTTCTCGATCTTTGCCTCCATTCTTTTTCCGAGGTCCTGGATCATCTTCACTATCATTATTCTTAATTCTTTTTCTGGAAGCTTGCCTATCTCCACTTCATTTAGTTGTTTTAATGGGGTTTTGTCATGATCCTTCATCTGGTACATAGCCCTCTGCCTTTTCATCTTGTCTGTCTTTCTGTGAATGTGGTTTTTGTTCCACAGACTGCAAGATTTTAATTCTTCTTGTTTCTGCTCTCTTCTCTGTGGTGGATGAGGCTATCTAAGAGGCTTGTGCAAGCTTCCTGATGGGAGGGACTGGTGGTGGGTAGAGCTGGATGTTGTTCTGGTGGACAGAGGTCAGTAAAACTTTAAACTGCTTGTTTGCTGATGTGTGGTGCTGGGTTCCCTCCCTGTTGGTTTTTTGGCCTGAGGCGACCCAATACTGGTGCCCACCTGGGCTCTTTGTTGGGCCTAATGGTGGACTCTGGGAGGGCTCATGCCAAGGAGTACTTCCCAGAACTTCTCCTGCCAGTGTCCTTGTCCTCACTGTGAGAAACAGCCACCCCCTGCGTCTGCAGGAGACCCTCCAACACTAGCAGGTAGGTCTGGTTCAGTCTTCTATGGGGTCACTGCTCTTTCCCCTGGATCCTTATGAGCACACTACTTTGCGTGTGCCCTCCAACAGTGGAATCTCTGTTTTCCCCAGTCCTGTCAAAGTCCTGTAATCAAATCCCACTAGCCTTCAAAGTCTGATTCTCTAGGAATTCCTCCTCCCTTTGCCAGACCCCCACGTTGGAAAGCCTGACATGGGACTCAGAACCTGCACTCCAGTGGGTGGACTTCTGTGGTATAAGTGTTCTCCAGTTTGTGAGTCACCCACCCAGCAGTTATGGGATTTGATTTCATTTTGATTGTGCCCCTCCTACCATCTCATTGTGGCTTCTCCTTTGTCTTTGGATGTGGAGTATCTTTTTGGTGAGTTCCAGTGTCTTCCTGTCGATGATTGTCCAGCAGCTAGTTGTGATTCTGGTGTTCTTGCAAGAGGGAGTGAGAGCACGTCCTTCTACTCCGCGATCTTGCTTCCTAATCCCCCATCATCATATTTTATAATATAAAAATTTAGAAACCATCTAAAGAGCCATTAATAGGGAATTGGCTGGAGACATTGAGTTTCATCAACCCGTAAAACGGAATACGATTTTTTTTGTCATTTTAATAAATGAAGTAAATTTGTTAAATAGTAGTTATATAGCAATAATAAATATAACTATATCAATAGCTGAAATATGCTGATTGCTCTCTAATTGCTAGGCAATGTGCTAAGTGCTTATTGTATCATATGTAGTCCTCACAATAACCCTATGAGATAGATACTGTCCTTATTTTACAGCTAAGGAAGGATTAAAATGTTAAGTAATTTACCCAATTTAATACAGTGCTGAGTGGAGGACATGGTATGTATGTCCAGATAATCCAATTACAAATCTCATGTGCATGGTTGGTACTGATTAGGTAGATACAATACCACATATTAATTTTAGAAAGCAGCAAATTGAAGAATATTCTGTATATTGTGATTCCATTTTGGAAAAATTGTGTGTGTGTGTGTGTGTGTGTGTGTGTTTTAAAAGATAGAAGTATATATAACACAGGGGGTGGAAATGGGAAGGAGAATTCAAATTACTGAGTGGTACCTACCTAACAATACCCAAAACTTTTCAAGTTGTAGGATAGAAATATGATTTAATACTCTCTTTTGTCATATCAGAAAAAAAAAAAAAAACCCAGATACTCTCAGAAGTGAAAGGAGATCTTGAAGATATGTTTGCAGGTAAACAGTTTATTTGTGCACAGCACAGTTTTCTACTGTACAGTCCTGGAAGGGCTTCCCCAATCTGATCATCTTGGTGTATGACAGATCTGCTGTCACAGGTTGCTTCTAGAAAAATTACATTTGGTTCTGAACAGGAGGCAGAGAGAGACATTGAGATTGCAGGATTGGTAATGGCAGGTTTAGAAGGGCTGAGAGAATTTTTTTTGATCTGCCAGGAGAAAGAATGGTGGCGTGGAGAGCAAGGAAGCTTTTCTCTTCTCTCTCTCTAATAGGGGTGTTGGGTGGGGAGAGACTTGGAGGGATTTATGACCCTGGCCTCACAGAGAAAATAGTACTCACAGCTCAAAGTGCTCATTAAACTGCCAAAGCTTGGGAGCTCCTCATATGGGGAGGCAGCAGGATACTGACAGTAACAGTCGGTGGATGGGTGTAACTATTCAGCTACTTGGAAGTGACTGAATCTTTGAAAAAAAGTTTCATGATTAGAGCCCAGCAGTTTTGACACATTGCAATCAAGCTGTAAAGAAACACAGCATAGTAGTAGGGGATATGCCTGTCAAAAGAAAAAAAAAAAAACCAAGTACATTCAGGTAGAGCTGAGATACAAGCTTCTGGAAAGAGGAAAGCAAAGTAACCAAACTAATTTCAGGCAGCATTGTTTTCATCTGATTCAACTATTTGAGATGAATAAATACCTGTATGTTAGAAAGGTAAAAATAAAACTACTTATAGGGCTCTAAATACCCCAAAGAAAATCATTCTCAAATTGGAGACAAGGAGGTAAATCCTTCACTTAAAATGTATTGATGAAATAGTCTAAAGGGAATTTTTGTTATTCTGAGTAATCAATCGTGCTGTTTTAGGTATGCTTGTTGTCTAATGGTTCAATTCAAAGTCTTCTATTGTTGACAAAGAGAAATACATTTCTGACTATGGAATATAGCTGAGCTATTACAGTTAACACCAACTCATAACAGTCATTAAAGCTTATTGGACATTTATAATGTGGCAAGCAATAATCTAAGCATTTTATTCACATCTATGCATTTAGTCCTCAGAAAAAGCCTAAAATGTAAGAAATATCATTAGCTCCTGTTTGAAGAGGGAGCACTGAGGCACATGTTAGTTAATTGACCCTTGATCCACAGCTAGTACATATTAGAGCCAAGACTTTGACCTGGGCAGTCTGGCCCCAGAATCTCAGCTCTGAGCCACTACACTGAATGGTTCTACTACCTCATAGGTAATTGATAGAGAATTAGGTGTTACCAACATATGCTAGTCTCCCTATAAGAGCCCAATACTGGAAATAGCTGTAAAATAAATAACTGTGCTAGTTTGAAATATGTCCACAAATTATCTGATACTCTTCCTTTCAAGAGGTAGATCCTAATCACATCCTCCAGAGTGTGGGCTGGATTTAGTGATTCACTTCTAATGAACAGATACAAAAAGAGGAAGTGACCGTGTGAGACTTGCAAGACTAGGTCATAAAAGCCAGGGTGGCTTCAGCCGTCTTCTCTCCTGGCTCACTCAGGGAGAAGCCAGATGACATGTTTTGAGGATATTAAGCAGGCTGTGGAAAGGCTCATGTGTGAGGACAACTGAGAGCTCTTGCCAACAGCCATGTAAATAAATAATCTTGGAAACCACTGCTACAGCCTTAATTAATCCTTCAGATGACAGAAGCCCCTACCAACATCCTGACCGCAGTGTAATGGGACCCCAGCCTGCTAAGTCTTCTCTTGAATCCCTTAACCATGGTAACTGTGAACTGATGAATGCTTATGGTTTTCTACCATTATGTTTTTAGGATAAATTGCTGTGCATTTGATAACTAATATAATGCTTATGAAAAAATAGTTTAAACTCATTTGACATATTTAGTTACAAAATGCATAATGAAATAAATGAGATGCTACCCGTTCACATTTTACTTACAAAATAAATGAGTGCTCTGAAAATTCAAGGATACATTTTGCAGAAAGAGGCATACCCAGTCTTATTTGATTAAAAAATTGCTCAGTGAATATTACTTAAAAAAGGAAAGAATTTTGAAGACATATTGTGGTATACTTTTGTTTCTATGTGGGTTTTGCAGGTTTTTTCGTTAAAAAGAATTAGTTGCTGTTTTAAGTTCTATCAGTCACACATAATTTTAATGAAGATTCTGTGCATGAATTCATAGCAGTCTAGATGATAGGTGTCTGGTTCGTTATTTACAGAGTTTATACTCACCTGCATGTGTTTTTCTGGGATGTTCTACTGAGAGTTTGCTTACTGTTATTTACATTGTCTCTTTCTCTCAGGAAATAAAGTACTGAACAAACATTAAATTCCCTCACAGCTGCCTTGCACTCTCCCCTTAAGGGGCACTTGTCTTAATCCCTAGTTTAGAAGTAAAGGTTGGCTTACTGGGGAAATCTATGCCCAAGATGAGGCAATTTAGCTCTTCACATTTGCACAGGACACTGGGTTGTCTGCATATAAATAAACAGCCTTAAGCTTTTCAGTAGTGCTACATTCCTGGATGGAGACCAGGTGCCTGAATCTTAGTGTCTGGAGTGCTTTGCCATATGATAGGCACTCCAGGAGTTATTTGTTGACCTTTCAATGCATTACTTTTTTGTTTTCCCACAATCCTGTGAGAGAAGCTTCTGTTACTATATCAATTTTTAAAGTGAGGAAACTGAGTCACAGAGAAGTTATTTTGCTCAAGGACAGATATCTAGTTAAGTGGAGGATTATAGAATTAAAAAGACATTTTCTTGTCAGAATTCACTATGATTTCTGTTCTACCTATCTGGAAAATCATTCTTTTTGAAGAATTTTTTTGCATTAAGAGAACTAGTTTCAAAAGAGTTCTTATGCATTTTAAATGTCCATAGACACTTGCATATGTGTTCTGTTCCTCAGGAAAGGAACCCCATGGAGTCAGTACCACCTGCTAGCCTGAAAAGGAGAAGGGCTTCAGGCTCTACTCCCCACCACACACCTTCCCACTGACTTCCTAGGAGACCCCCTCACCACACACCTTCCCCCTGACTTCCTAGGAAACCCTACACACTTACCCTCTCTGCATCTCCATTTTGTTCATCTGTAAAATTACGATGTTAATTTAATTTAAGCGCTGAACTTCCTTACAGGATTGCTATAATGGGCCATGGATAAAATTTCTTGCAAGGTTTTGCAAACTTGGCATCCAACATAAATTTTAACCTCCAGCTTCTTATTAAACTTTCTTGTTCTTTGCCTAATATGGCTGCGGTCTACATGATTTTGGATTAAAAAAAAAAATCTGAGCTTCTTTTCAAAGAAAATGCTGCTTTCTTACAAATTTACCAATTACGGAGCATGACAGTTTAACAGACGTGTTAAGGAAGACTGCATTTAAATATGATCATAGGAAATATTATGATGACATTAAAACACAAGCTTGTTTCTCTGAGTTTTGATGTGTTGATTTTATTAAGATACTTATTCAATAGGTGTCAGTTTAACAGATATCTAGGCCATTGCTACGATAACAAGGTGTTTTGCCGTGAATGCAGAATAACACGTTATAATCTTTTACTAATTACTTCTAAGGATTATATAGCTACCCTGGGGCCAAAGTATCTTTCACACTTATCCTAGCTGGCAAATTATTATCCTTATCTGTTGTACTAGGAATGCTAGGAAAGTTCACCTTCTGGTGAGCTAGGGAGACCTTAATTAAAGTCAACTGAGCTTGTCTGTGTGTCTTTGATACTAAAGGTGACATACTGATGAGTTCCCTTTGGAGATTGTCTCTGTGCTGCTTCCCACTGCCATTTCAGTATTGACTTTTCCTGATTTTCAAGGAAGCCATCAATGCCTGCTTTCAAAGATCTGTCCATAGTAATTTTTCTTTCAGTAACTAAGAAGTTCAAGGGGTTTGGAGGGAAAGAACTAAATAGGCATAAGTCGTCTTTGGAGGCTTCTTCTGAAACTGTGCTTTATTTTGGCATTGCCTCTTCTGCTTTCCTTTGAAACGTGACAAAAGACTAGTCCCAGATGTGACTGCTGTGTGGAGAGTGCATTTTAGCAGGGACAAGGGGGAGGCGAGGAGACAAGTGACAAGTGAGGAAGCTCTGAAAGTCATCCTGATGAGACTGGGTGGAAGCTTATCTGGACCAGAGGATGTCTTCAAGCCTTTGTCTTTCATATTCACTGTTTACAACATCTGAGCAAATTTGCAATACATTTTATCTTCCTAAAATGAAAGTTAAAAAATGTCATTTCTTAATGTTTATGTTGATGAAAGGCTTTATAAATTCATCCAGCAAATATTTATTAGGGACTTACAGGTATTGTGCTTATTGCTGGCGGTATAGTGGTGAACAAAGCATGCTTTGGGATATAGTGGTGAACAAGCATGCTTTCCTCTCCTTCACGGAGCTTACACTCTAATATGGGAGTCAGAGACTAGACAATTAAACAAACTAATGGATGTAAACTCTGTAGTGGTGAGAAGGGCTCTATGCCATGTGATACAAACAGAGAGAGTGAGAAGGAGCGGTCCAGAAAAAGAAACAGAATCTGCAAACGTTGAAGAGTGGGAAAGAGCTCAGCGCATTAGAGAAAGAGAAAGAATGTCAGTGTGTCTGGGGCAGAGTGAATTCAGGGAAGAAGAAGGAAGGAAGATGAAGAGTCAAACAAAACCCATGTGATGCAAGCGCTTGTAGAGTGTGGTAAGGAATTTGGATTTTTATACATTTTATTAGAAGGTTTTTCATATGATCCTGTTTGCATTTTAAAAACATCACTCTGCCTACCCTTTGGAGAATGGATTTTTGCAGATGAAGAGTAAAAAGGTTATAGAAGGGGATCTGGATAAGACCTGATGGATGACATGTACTAGAGTCATGGCAGTGGCCATAGAGAGAAGAGGAAATGCGTATTTTGGAATTCAAATTAAGTATACTTGGTCTACTAAGCACATGAGTATTAGATTTCAGGCTTAAAATATTGGATGTTCTGGAAAAGAGTATAAAAAAGCATTGGATGTTCTGGCTATAAGCATATTGGAAGACTGGAGAAACACTATCGTGTATTGGAGGGGGAATTAAGGATCAAATGTTCAGTTTTGCGCATTTAGGTATGTGATGCTTTCGGGGCACCTATGTGGAAATTTCAAAGACATATTTGATATACAAGTTGGGAACTCAAATAAGAGATTGGCTGGAGATATAAATGTGGGAGTCATCTCATAGAACTGCTATGAAACTCAATGCAAAGAAATAATGTGGGATTTAACACGGAGAGAAGTGAAGGGATGTAGGAAACAGTTCTGAGAACGTAAAGATTTTGGTCTTAGAAGGAGAATGAAAAACTGACAAATCAAGCTGAGAAGGAGCAAAGAGAAGGTGGCAGGCAAGGAGAGTGTGGTGACGTGTATTTAAGAAAACCATATGTAATGAGATGTGTCGAATTCGAAGGAGAGACCTAGCAAAGATAAACACTAAAAATGTGCTTGAGATTTGTCAAAACGGTAGTTGTCTGTGTCTTTGGCCAGATCTGTAACAGTGGCTTTGTAGGGACAGAAGCCATCATGGAAGGTAAAGAAATGGAGAAAAAGCAGTGTCAGACTCCTCAGCTCTTCTGGCTCTAATAACATTCTGCTCCCATTGCCTTGGTCCCTCACAGCGCTGTTGCGTCCATCATGAGTCATTACAATGTGGAAATGACCCTCACTGTCTCTCCCTTCTCCACCTAGAGATGCCCGAGGGGTTAGAGTCCTTTTCTTCCTCTGTTTACTTTTGTTGCAGGAATCTCTTTGCTCAGTTTTACTTATTTTTCTCCTCAGAGAATGGATGAAAACCAAGAGGCTAGAAAGACAACACATTATCACAGGGCATGCGTTGTGACATGTTTTGCACAGGCATGTGTGTATGGGAAACACAAATCTACACCGCCCTTCAGGAAAGGACTGGCTCAGCAGAGGGAAGTTTGGTCATTAGAGGACTATAGCTGTCAGTGGCTCAGGGTATGCCTCGCTCCGGAAAACTGCCTCCTCTGAGGCCACTCCTTCAACAAGTAACTGACTGAGGTGGGGACTTAAAGGCTGGGCCATTTTGGTCTAAAGCAGTCTTTCTCTTACGGGCAAGTTTTGTTTCGGAACTTCTCATGGGGTTGACTAGGATTGTCAGACCTGCACTGCAGTTTGTCTTATTCCTCCCACTCTTGCTTTTCCATCCCCAGCCTTTCTTTCACATGTGTTGATCCCTCATAAACATCTTTCTCCCCAGACTTCTCAGTGTCTGCTTTCAAAAACATCTCAATATACACCATGTATATGCGGAGGGTGACTTCTAGCACCCTCTAACAATTTTTGTTTCCTCGCATGAATTAAAATATACTGAAAGTTGAAAAAAGAAAATCATCTTTTGGACTTTTGGGATATTTCTGTTTGATCTTTTTTCCTTTGTACGTTGTGCTTGTGAATTTGAGATGATATTGGACATGTGCATGTGATATGATGGAATATCCTCCTTTATCACCTAAAATCGTAACATAAATGCTTAACACCTTTATTACACTTGGATGTAAAAGTGTTAATTGTGGAAGCTTCTGGGTGCTGAGTCCAATCTTACTTAACACTTTATAATAAATATAGAGGAAGGAATACAAAGTGAAATATAAAGCTACATGATAGAGCACTTCCTCAAATAAACATAATGCATTAGTGGATTTCAAATAGATAAGTGCCAGGGAGAAAAAGTGAGAAAAGAATTGCAGTGAGACAAATGTAAAGTGATGCGTCAGATCATACCGTTTGGCTGGAATAAGCTCTCTAGCCACTACCCAAGTCAATCAGAAAAAATTCCAACATCCTTACAATTGCCTAAAAGCCCCACCATCATCTGACTTCTTATTTACTCCCCAGATCTCATCTCTTCCTACTTTCCCCTTCACACACTGGACCATATTCATTTAACTTGAAGATTGTCAAACATGTATGCATATTCCCATTGCTGGCCTTTACACCTAATGTGTTTTTTCTCCATGTATCTACATGGCTCATGACCATACCTCTTTCAAATCTCATAATATCATTGAGCCTTTCCCTAACAATTCTTTTTTTTTGGTGGGGGGGGGGACTGTGCCATGCAGCTTGTGGGATCTTAGTTCCCTGACTAGGGGCCACAGCCGTGAAAGAGCTGAATCCTAACCATTGGACTACCAGGGAATTCCCAACAATTCTATTTACAATTGCAACTCCCATCCCTGCCTTTCCCCATTCCATTTTCCTCCAGATTTTTTCACTGCCATCCACTATACTCTAATAAACAACTTATTTTAGTTATTTTGACTTTTTTCTAGCTCTACCACTAGAATATGAGAGCAGATAATTTTGTCCGTTTTGTTAACTGCTGTATCCTGCACCTTAACACAATGTCTGACGTATAGTAGGTATCCAATCAATATTTTTTGGATGATTGAATAAATTACACTGTTAGTTTCAAAAATGCAAGCATGAACCTTTCGTCTATAGAAGCTTTAAATAGGAACAGTCTAAATTTCCACAGATGAGGATGTGTCTACGTGAAGGAAGAATTCTGGGCAGTAGCATTCAATTTCTAGATAGGTACCTTTTTATGTGATTTATAGAGGCAATCCACAAAGAGTGTCTACTTTTAGAATTTTGGTAATAATTAAAGCATTTTTGATACAAAATACTGTCATATGAACCACACTTCTTAAGAGCATTCACATTTTTCGAAGAAAATCTGCATAACTAAATTCATTAGAACTTTCATTTAAAGGAATTTTGTCAATAGGCCCTTATTACCCAAGTATCCTTCTGCTAGAGAGGATGCAAAACAATTTTCTAAGAAAAGTTTTTATTTTACATGTGGGTCCTACCTTTGTAACTTCCAAGGAAAGCGTGAGAATCGTTAATCAGGAATTCAATCTTGTCAGGCTCCTTAGTTTTCATCAGAGATGGGTAGTGTTATATCTAGGTTAGTTGTCTTCAAAGCCTATGAACCTGTATTTAACTGGTAACCCCAAATAGTTGCATTCGACATTAATATGTTCTCCATTATAATGTATCTCTCTACCACTAGATATTTACCAAGTCGGAGCTAAGCAAAGGACCTCTTGAAGAGCAGATTATCCATTCAGTTAAAATGTATTCTTAAAAAAAAAAAAGTATTATTTTCTTTTCAGTTGACTATAGTTGGTTTACAATGTTATGTTAATTTCTGACATACAGCAGTGATTCAGTTGTACATATATACATTCTTTTTTTAAATATTCTTTTCCATTATGGTTTATCATAGGATATGGAATATAGTTCTCTGCACTATACAGTAGGTCTTTGTTGTTTATCCATTCTGTATGTAATAGCTTACGTCTGCTAACCCCAACTTCCCACTCCATCCCTCCTCCAATCCCCTCCCCCTTGGCAACCACAAGTCTGTTCTCTATGTCCATGAGTCTCTTTCTGTTTCATAGATATGTTCATTTGTGCCATATTTTAGATTCCACATATAAGTGATATCATATGGTATTTGTCTTTCTCTTTGACTTCACTTAGTATGATAATCTCTAGGTCCATCCATGTTGCTGCAAATGGCATTATTTCATTCTTTTTTATGGTTGAGTAATATTCCATTGTATATATGTACCACATCTTCTTTACCCATTCGTCTGTTGATGGGCATTTAAGTTGTTTCCATGTCTTGACTATTGTGAATAGTGCTGCTATGAACATAGGGGTGCATGTATCATTTTGAATTAGAGTTTTGTCTGGATATATGCCCAGAAGTGGGATGTATTCCCACTAAAATGTATTCTTGGTTTTGTGTAAATGGACCAGGAAAAAAAAAAGTTTTGATAATCATCTCTTCAAGGAAAGATTTTGACTAAATTTGTGATGTGTGCATAGCAAAGATATTCCTTCCCTTATTCTCTAGCTAATTTTACAACCGCATCATTTTGCTTCTAAAATTAATCTGTGCTTTCTTATCTCATTTATATGTCATTGTAAGTTACCTTGTATTCTTTCTGGGGCAAAAGTAATAAATGTACAAAGAAACACAAGCATCTTTTATTTACTTGCAAATAAATGGAATTTTATTTTAAGCAATTTCTGCTTTTTGAGGGATCATTACAGATCGAATTCTTATGAAGGGAACAGGGAAAATGTTGTCTCACTTTTTGCTGAGATGAATTTTTTTGAAATCCTCACCTGGCGACACGTGAAGTCCAAGCTGACTGCTATGCATATTTGTCATATAGAGTTTTTTTAAGAAGTAAATGTGGTGTTGGCTTTGCCTTAAGTGCTGAGGACTGTGGACTGTGCTGATTAGCACATGTTTTATGAAGCTATTTGGAGAGGGTGGGACTCTGCCTTGGAGGAAAACTGAATATTATCTCAGGGAGTTGTTAGTACATTCCCTGAGGCAGGGTCAGCTAGCAGAAAGATTACAGAGCGAGGAATTAGGAATCCTAGATCCTAGGTTTTGTCTGGAAGAGTCCAATCTCTACTCACTCTTGTAATGGCTCATTTGTAAAACATTTAATTATGCCAAAGTCTCTCCTGTAAAATGGAGATATTTCTATACCTCCATAACTCAAAGAATTCTGGACAGGGTGAAACGTATGGTGGAAAGAATGTATTATATAATGGTGGAGTCAGGAGAAACTAACTTGAATTCTAACACTGTCCCTTACTAATTGTGACATTGGACAAATTATCTAGCCTTGGGGAACCAATTGCTACTTTCTAAAACTAACTCAATTTCATTTCCAAGTTAAATAAAGGCCTACTTTCCCAAGTTGTTATGAGGATTAAATGAGATAATGAATTGAAAGAGCTATACAACTATAAACTCTACAGGCATTTTTATTTCTCTGGCTAGGAGGCAGAGAGAAACTTAGATGCTTTTGTTAGGCAAAAGCTTTGAGACTCTATTGGCCTACTAACTGAATTTACTGAGGGGGGAGAGAGCACCTACAGGTTTGCTCCAACAGTGCAATCCAAACAAAATAGATGCCAGTGCTTTAGTGCCACCTACCAAAGTGAAGCTGAGCTCAGCAGGCCACCAATTAGGTTCCATTAGTATTCTCATGCCCTTCCTAAATTGTTGGATTGGCTTGATAAGTTCTTGAGTATGTTGATATATTATAATTAAATTTTATTACCTTAGTATCCATGAATAGTTCACAAAGGAATCATTTTACTGTTCTAATTATAAGGACTTTATATTCCCAATCTCCATGCGATTATACCTGGTAGTCCCAAGAGAGATAGTGAAGTCTAGGCTGTGAGTTTCAGAGAATAGAAATGAAAGGAAGCTGCGGTCAGGATAGTCTTCTTTTGAGCGCTCTGAATTCTCTCTGAACTCTTGCATTTAGAGAGATCGAGGCCTGGGGGAGAATATTCTTAGTCTGATACCTTGGGACTCCCTCATGACCTCCTGGATGTCTGGAAAGGAGAGTTCTTACCCTTTCTCACTTTGTACCTTCCCTGGACGGGGTCAATCTTATTCAGAGAGCTTGGGGTGCACTCTTTATACCTGCAGTTCTTGATAATTTAATCTTAATAGTAAAAATCTCTATTCCCAGGAAGCTATAATAAATCTTGAGTTGGTTAATTTCAATAAAATATGAAATAAACATGAAGTATAAAGACATATGTATCCATCTACAGTTCTTCTATGTTTGATAGACTGGGCAGGAAAAAAAAAGATTTGAACAATACAATTAATGAGAATGATTTAATAAAGAAAAATGGGACCCCGTGCCCAATTATTAGAGAACATATGTTTCTCAAGAACATAGGGAATATCTCTGCAAATTACTGTCCATGTAAGTCAAGTCTCAACACATTTTAAAGGATTGGTATCAAACAGCAGTATTTTCTAACCATAATGTAATTAGGTTAGAAATCAATAACAAAAATGATAACAAAAGAGGAAAACAATATATTTAGAAATTTTTTTAGGAATTCCCCAGCAGTCCAGTGGTTAGAACTCTGAACTGTCAGTGCCAAGGGCCCAGGTTCGATCCTTGATTGGGGAACTAAGATCCTGCAAGCTATGCAGTGTGGCAAAAAAAAAAAAAATTTTTTTAACACAAACTTCTAAGTAACCAGAAAAGCAAAGAAGAATTTTAATGCAAATTAGAGAATAGTTGTTGGAGTGATGGCAAATAAGTGTTACATAGAAGTGTATAATAACACAGGCTTACTGTAGGAAGAAATGCTGAAAGCCAATGAACTTAAAGTTCAGTTTAAGAAGTTAGAGAAACTTCTTTATCGCAGAACAAATCCAGAGAAATTTAATGAATGACAATAATAAACAAGTATATAAAATAATGGGATAGGAAACAAAGCTATAATAAAGAGGATAAACAAGGCCAAAAATATGTTCTTTGACACTAATAAAGTGGACCATACATCAAAAGGGAATAAACAAATAAATAATAAAATGAATAACAAAGTGGGGCATAACTACAGATGTAGCAGAGATTTTAAAAATAATACCAGAGAACCTACCAGTTTATTCAATGGACTAGATCTCTTTATTTTTTTTATTTTTTATTTTCTTGCGGTACGCGGGCCTCTCACTGTTGTGGCCTCTCCCGTTGCAGAGCACAGGCTCCGGACGCGCCGCAGGCTCAGCGGCCATGGCTCACGGGCCCAGCCGCTCCGCAGCATGTGGGATCTTCCCGGACCGGGGCACAAACCCGTGTCCCCTGCATTGGCAGGCGGATTCTCAACTACTGCGCCACCAGGGAAGCCCCATAGATCTCTTTAGATATAAGCAGAAATGAACTTCACTTTTTCTGACACGTGTCTTGCAAAGATATAGTGAAAAATATGCTGTCTTGCCGTTGAAAAAAATCTCTGGCAAATTCCGTAATTTTTCTGATCTTAAAAATAAAAGTAAAAATAAATATTTTTAGTAATAGAAGTCCAGTCCACATTAATATGACTGCTCTGAACTTCTTAGAAGCTTTCCTTCCTCTTCCAGTTAGGGCCTGCTTCAGTCTTCAGTAAGTGGGGGGAGTGGGGAGGATGGTTGTTTTCTCTCTTCCCTTAACCTTTTGTGGAGTTTTACTCCTTTGGGGAAGATGTTAAGGTAAAGGGGGCTAAGAGAAAAGAACAAATGCTTCTTTGGCTAACACAGTTCACCTCTAGCTATGGCAGATGCATTCTTATCTGGTGTTGATTTCATGAGCACTTGTATGTGTTCCTCAGAAATCCCCCACTGGGGATCTCCTGATAGAGGACACCCCTGCTGTCTGGCCAATTATAACTCCCCTCAGCCCTTGAGTTTCTGGCTGGGTCACATTGTTCCTCCAGATGATCCTCTTGGATTGCGTTCCTTTTAAGATAACTCTTGGCTGACTTCCTTCTGTGGACATTCGTACCTTTGTCCTTCTCTTGGAGGAAGAGACTTTGGTTTGAGTACAGCCTTTTGTCTCATTGCTATGTTAACTTCAGACTACCTCTTGTGTTTCATTTGTTCCTATGAAAATTGATCACCAATCTCTACATAGTCTCTCAGCTTCTCTGTGTAGCTCTCTTTAAGTCCTCTTTACTCAGCTTACTACGGCAAGGGGAAAGGAAACTGCTTCTGTCCCACACAGAGGAAGAAGGATGTGAAGAGCACGTTGACATGGACATGCTCCCTCCAAGCATTATTAACCCATACTCTTTCTACCATCAACAGTGGGTGATAAAAAAAAATGCTGGCAGTCTCATAAATGGTAACTTGCTTTAAGAAGACGTACCTGAGAGCTATCATGTTGTTTGTGTTGGAGTTTCAGCGAAGGCTGAGACAGAAGCAGTCTCATTTTAACAACCTGTTATATTACAAGTAACTGTATGCCAATCAACTTGAAAACTTAGAAAAACCAGAATTTTTTTTGAAAAATATAGCTTAGGAAAGAAATTTTAAGAAAAAGAAAAATGAATAGACCTAATCATCAAAGAAATTAAATGAGTATTTGCAAATTTAACCTACTCCCTCAAAAGTAAAACAAAGAAAGAAAGAAACAAAGAAAAGTAAAACAAACAAAGAAAGCAAAGAACCCTGTATTTCACTATGTGAAAATTTTAATGGAGATTCTAACAACTGAAGTAAGACAATACAAAGAAACAAAATCTTTGAAGATTCAAAAGTAAGAAACAGTTATCATTATTTGAAAGCAATTTAATTGTCCTACATAGGAAACCCCAGAGAATGTGTAGAAAAACTATTAGCATTTTTGAATCTAGCATTTACAGAAATCAATCATATTTCTTATATTAACACAAATAGTTAAAAATATAATTTAAGAAAAGAGGTTTAATGTGGCTAAAAATAATTCTGTCAAAAATATGGAAGAACTTTATGAAGGATTTTACAGAATTCTATTGAAACATATTAAAGAGGACCTAAGTAACTAGAGAGATATATCAGAATTATCGTGTATCAGAAGAGTTGCTGTTATGAAGATGTCAATTCTTTTGTAAAATGAGGACAGTTATGAATGAATTCACATGGAAGCTTATGATATGGAACTTTGTACCTTAAAATTACCTATATGGGTGTAACACTGGAAGGATTTTGCATGCCATCAAGGATAAACGTACTCCTGTTTCAAGACTACTGCCTTAAAGAAATTCTTATATGTGTAAAAAAGAATACTTATACCAGAATTATTGTAGCAGCATTCTTTATAATGAAAAAAAATGGAAACGACTAAACATTCATCAGTAGTAAAATAAATGAGTTATACACATATACAGTAAATCCCCTGCCTATGAACAAGTTCCATTCCAAGAGCACGTTCATAAGTCCAGCAAAGTTAGCCTAGGTACCCAACTAACACAATCAGCTATATAGTACTGTACTGTAATAGGTTTATAATACTTTTCACACAAATAATACATAAAAAACAAACAAATATACAAAATAAAGAAAATATTTTAAATCTTACAGTACAGTACCTCGAAAAGTATAATAGTGCAGTACAACAGCTGGCATACAGGGGCTGGCATCGAGTGAACCAGCAAGAGGAGTTACTGACTGGAGGAGGGAGAGGAGGTGGGAGATGGTAGAGCTGAAGGATCATCAGCAATAGGAAATGGAGGGCAAGCTGCAATTTCACTCACGCCTGACGTTGATGGTACAGGTTCTGGTTCCTCGCTGGATTCAATTCTATCTATCCTCTTGAAAAAATGATCCAGTGATGTCTGGGTAGTAGCTATTTTTCTCATCATAGATGACACGGTAGCACTGGATTGCAATCTGAACGGCTGCTGCAACCTTTGTGTACCATTCTACGTTTGGGTCCTGTGCCTCAAAACTAACAGTGCCACCTGAAATAAAGAAAATCCCGTTGCCATTTCCTGCGTAGTGAATCTCTTCGGTTCTTCAGTTACTTCTTCCTCTTGTCTCTCTTCCTTCTTTCTCTGGGCCTCCAATTCCATCAGGTCTTCATTAGTATCCTCCATGTCCACATCTTTGAAAGTTTGCAACTTGAAGGTTTGTACGTAGAAGACTTACTGTAGTAACTAGAGTTACATGTTTCAATGTGTAGATAAATCTCATGAACATGGGCTGGTCAAAAAAGGCAAACTGAAGACAGATGTATATAGCTTGTGATTATTCATATGAAAACAATAATTTTACATGTGTTTGTGCATATACTAAAATATATGTATATATACTTTAAAATAGAAAACATGCATGGTAAAAATTAATACCAAATATTGGATAGTAATCGTTTCCAGTGTTGGGCAGGTGGGAAGGGTGAAAAATGTGATTTATATTATTTCTAAAAACAGTAAAAACAAAATATAATGGAAGTTTTAGTTTGTTTCGAGATAGTAGGATACCTCATTTTTCCTCCTTTTGTAAAATAGTAAACCCTCTTTATGAGGTACTCCTTTCAGATGGAAATAAATCCTGTTATACAGTGTACATATTTAGTAAATTTCTTAATTTTATGTTTATGTTTCTCCTTCAAAAGCAAGAAAAAACACAAAAATCTCTGTACCCTATGTAGGGTAGCAAAATTTGGGAAAGAAAAACTGTTTATTTTTACCCTAGGCGGCAAATAGCCTTCAACAATATTTTCTTTTCAAAGATTCATCAAAGAAGTCATGTGTTAAATAGCAATAGAGCCATTCCTTTTACTGTGGCCTTAATATTAGACCATTTATTTTCTTTAACTGGTCCTCATCTCTACCATGATTAAATGAACCATATGACACAAATAATCAAAGGATGGATTTAGAAGATTCCCAACCTGCTAAGATATTACAGCTAGAATAGAAGACAGCATTGGCAAAACACAGAGTCATCTCAGATATAGCAGATGAAGAGAATTTTTTCTATTTATCAGTCACCTTTTTAAAAGGAACCCCTGAAGGGAAACCTGAATTCATTCTCTTTTCTTGTCATAATTAGTATTTCCTGAATGTTTTCTTTCCTTCACATCTTGAATTTTAATGCTTCACTAAAGAATAATGGAAAAATCATTTGATGAAGCCAAAGATTACATTTAGTTCTAGTGTGTGTTAATTGCCTTTATTAAAAATTAGCATTTTTGAATTTCTAATTCTCTTTCTAATTTATGAAGTGTCACTCATTTTTTCATGTATCATATTGTAATTAAATTTTCATGGGAGTAAATTTTATTTGTCTCTGTTGCTGAAGAACTGAAGATTTGTCTGCACTACAAATGCAATATATTTCTGTATTTGTATGTTGACAATAAAATATTCATTAATTTTAAACTTGGCAACAGCAGTATACATGCTGCAATTGTAATTACCACTGCTTAGTAACAGCCTGTTTCTTAGTGACAATGGGAATTAGCTGAATACTTATTACATGTGCTTCTGCTTGCAATATTTTCTCAATGTAGTTCTGATCCCTAGGTAGAAGTTTCCAGTTTAGGTGAAGATATTTGGGCCAAATACTGATTCTGCTCCATAAACCATCAATGTAATCAGTCTAAGACCAACAGCAGTCCACAATTAATCACATAGTAATTGGATCCTTCCTTCAATGTCAATACATTAGAAGCTGCATGCAAGGGGAAAACTGTTTACCAGACTTAAATTTCTCTAGAGAAATCAAACACGGTACAATTAACAGGAAAAAATGCATTGTTCATTCTCCGGTTTAATTAGAAATGAACCACATCTGAAGTACCCTTTGCTGGCTTCTTTTATTGCCTGATTCTGCTGTTTATTCCAGCATTATCTTTCAGCCAAGTAGCTTTTGCAGCAGACCTTCACCCAAATCAATGACAAATGGTAGGCAACAATCTTCTATCAGCACTCTGATGTTCTTTATTGTAGAGGTTATAGCAATCAAGCAAATTCACTGTCGAAAAATTGTGGGGTCATTTTCATTTTTTCTCTAGAATCTGGTGTTCATTGTACATTTTAATACTTCCTTTCTTCTTATACAGTTGACACTTGGATAGAGTAAATGTTTATCACAAAACCTGAGATCAGAAGGGCTATTTTTATGATTTATTAAACACATTTGGATTGGATTCATGTGTGGCCCTTGGGATTCTTTGTGTAGTATAGGTCAACATAGGTGGCTTTTCCCATGGTCTATTTCCTCCCAAGTACTAGTGTTGGGCATTTTCCTTTCACACTACCACTGCTC
This sequence comes from Tursiops truncatus, assembly GCF_011762595.2. Lineage (NCBI taxonomy): Eukaryota > Metazoa > Chordata > Mammalia > Artiodactyla > Delphinidae > Tursiops > Tursiops truncatus. Next base: position 55,805,248 of record NC_047044.1, on the reverse strand, counting down.
CTTTTGGAATCAAAGGACACACCCCTATTTAGGGGAGCTGTTAATGAATGCCCTGGTCTCATGTGCCCTGGCTGTGCCTGTAGGATCAGTTTGCATGGGCACTCAGGATTCTTGGGGCAAGAGTGATCAACCTTCTCTGAATGAGCTATGCGTAAAGAGCAAGCAACAATTGTAGAAGGCCTTCTATAAACAGTATCAGAGACCAGCAGACATACCTCCCCCAAAAGGCAAAATGATTGACAGTATTAAGGAAAAAGATTTCAAAACTAGGAAATAAGACTAAAAAATAACTGTGTGTCCTTTTAATGTCATAGTGGAGCATTGTCTGACAAGTCTGCCTAGGAGCCATCTGACTATTTAGGGACTTGGAACTTTCTTTGACTTGCTATTGCATATTGACCAGGGTCCAGGGCCTGTAAAATTAGATGTTATCTTGGAAAAAAGAGAAATTGCAATTAACTTGTGTGCAGTAAAGATGCAAATGTAAATATATATACATACATTTACTATATCTATACATATCTATATGTATCTATATATATCCAAATGTTATAGCTTTATTGCCTTTTAAACACTTTTGTCTCTAATTCAGTAATATCATTTCAGCATCCATTCTTTTTTTTTGAAAAGAAACTTGCAAGTCATATGTTTGATATTACATAGTACATATTATTATTAGTTGTACATAGCACATTAAGTCAAATCAATTCTAGTCAACATGCGTATCATATCCAATAGCTCACGAATTTAATCAGCAAGCTGCATGAAACCATCAACCGCTTGGCAGGTGTCCTTCTCACTCCGGTACCATGATTTGTGGGAGCTTCTATTAATGAACTTTATCACACATCTGGTTCTTACTTCAGGACCATCTCACCTAAAATCGCCCACTCTTTCTGCTTAAATAAAACATCTCCATGGACTAGTGACTAATCAGCCCATGTTCACACATAACTGTGGTTTCATGCATTTGGTGTTTTAAAAAAATTTTTTTAACATCTTTATTAGAGTATAATTGCTTTACAATGGTGTGTTAGTTTCTGCTTTATAACATAGTGAATCAGCTATACATTTACATATATCCCCATATCTCCTCCCGCTTACATCTCCCTCCCGCCCTCCCTGTACCACCCCTCTAGGTGGTCACAAAGCACCGAGCTGATCTCCCTGTGCTATGCGGCTGCTTCCCACTTCAGCATCCATTCTTTTGTTGACTGTTTAAACATCTCTCATAGTCTCTTGAGCCACTTTGTCACCTTGCTAGTATTGTCATTAATAAATTAATTCTCTGACACAAGCTCACTATGTATTTCTATTAGAATTAGATGTTTTCTAAAATTATAGTTTGAAATAATTTTAGACTCAGAGAGAAACTGCAAAAATTCCAGAGTTCCCATTAACCCTTCACCTGGATTCCCCCAGTGATAACATCTTATATAACCATAGTATAATAGTCAAAACCAGAAAATTGATATTAGCATAAAATACTCTTAACTATAGACCATATTCAGATTTCATCATTTTTAAAAATAAATTTATTTATTTATTTTTGGCTGCATTGGGTCTTCATTCCTGTGAGCGGGCTTTCTCCAGTTGCAGCGAGCGGGGTCTACTCTTCATTGTGGTGCACGGGCTTCACATTGCGGTGACTTCTCTTGTTGCAGAGCATGGGCTTCAGTGGTTGTGGCACGCAGGCTCAGTAGTTGTGGCTCACGGGCTCTAGAGAGCAGGCTCAGTAGTTGTGACACACGGGCTTAGCTGCTCCGCGGCATGTGGGATCTTCCCGGACCAGGGCTTGAACCCGTGTCCCCTGCATTGGCAGGGAGATTCTTAGCCACTGTGCCACCAGGGAAGCCCTTCATCAGTTTTTTACAAGCAGTCTTTTGTGTGTATAGTTCTGTGAAATTTTATCATACATACATATTTAAGTAACCAGTACCATCAGCAGAATCAAAAATGTTCCATCATCCCAAACAAGCTGCTTCATGCTATCCCTTTGTATTCACACCCTCCATGCAAACCTAATATCCAGCGACCATTGATCTGTTCTCCATCACTATCACCTAGTTATTTTGAGAATGTTATTTAAATGGGATTGTTCCCATATGTATTCTTTTGGCTTTTTTCATTTAGCCTAATTCCCTTGGAATTCGTCCCAATTGTAGTAGGCATCCGTAGTATGTTTCTTTTTATTGTTGCATAGTACTCTATTCCAAGAGTGAACCATGGTTTGCTCATCCATTCATTCATGAAAGGACATTGGGTTGTTTCCAGTTTTTTACTGTTACACATAAAGCTGTTATAAAATCCATGTATTCATGTACAGGAATTTGCTTGTATATAAGCTCTTATTTCTGTAGGTTAAATACTCAGGAGTTGGATGACTGAGTCACATGATAAATGTATGTTTAACTTTATGAGACTGCCAAAATGTTTTCCAGAATATTTGTACCATTTTACATTCCACAAGCAATGTATGCTCTTCATCCTCACCAGCGCTTGTGACAGTGTTTTGTCTTAGCAATTCTAATAGCCATAAAGCGATATCCAATTGTGGTTTTAAGTTGCATCTAATTAATGATCAATGATGTTGAACATCTTTTTGTGAATTTAGTTCATCTGTATATCCTGTTTGGATAAGCACCTGATTAAGTCTTTGCCTGGTTTTTTGTTTTGTTTTGTTTTTTAATTAGGTTGTTTTTGTTCTCTTTAAGTTTTGAGAATTGTTTATATACTCTGGGTATATGGGCATTTGAGTCCGTCTGATGAGTTTTTACTATTTCAGTTGTTGTATTTTTCAATTATAAAATCTCCATTTGGTTCTTCTTTTGATCTTCTATTTCTTTGCTGAGGCAGTTTTCTTATTGATTTCAAGAGAATTTATGGTTGCTTACTAGAGCATTTTTATAGTATCTGCTTTAAAGTTCTTGACAGATAATTCTAGTATCTGTGTTTTCTTAGCATTGTCATCTCCTGTCTTTTCTCATTTGATTTGAGATTTTCTTGGTTCTTGCTATGCTCAATAATTTTAGATTGTATCATGAGTATTTTGAATATTATGCTCTGTACCTCTGGTTTCTATTTAAGTCTTTCATTTGCGCTGGAGTATTTAAGTTCAGAATGCACATCCCCTCCCTCTTTCATGGACTGTGGTTCATACGGCAATTACGAAGCTTTTGCAGTGCTCTTTTGGTCAGCCTTGCTTGTGTACTACAGAGAAATCAATTTGAAACCTGGGTGGTGTTCCATACCCACAGTTCTTCTCTCAAAGTTTTTGCTTTTTGATTATGGTTGGTTTTATGAATGGGCCACTTGGGGATGAGCCTAAGCTTCATACACAGATAAAGGATTCCTTTCTCTAGCTCCCTCCTTTCTGTAATCCCTCTTGCACTCTAGCTGAAAGGGGAAGGATACCAAGTTTCTGCTGTCATTTGCTTAGTGCAGGGTAGGGATTGTCAACAGGGATCCTCCCCAAAGTTCCTATGTTCCATTATCTACGAGATTTTCCCTTTTTATTCTTTTTTTTTTTTGACCAGGCTGCACAGCTTGTGGGGTCTTATTTCCCTGACAAGTGAAAGCACCAAGTTCTAATCACTGGACCGCCAGGGAATTCCCTCCCTTTTTGTTCTAAACAGCTTAGTTTATATTTTGAAACCCTGAATATCAATGGTTTCTCTCTCTTTGTCTAGTAATTCTCTTTTTTCTCAGTGCCACAGGGATGCTTCTGACGGCTTAAAGGCAGGTTCAAGATATATAAGGGAGAGAGAGAACACACACAAATTCATATTTGAAAATTTTATATTTCTACAGGCAGTTCTTTTTTAACATCTTTATTGGCGTATAATTGCTTTACAATGGTGTGTTAGTTTCTGCTTTATAACAAAGTGAATCAGTTATACATATGTTCCCATATCTCTTCCCTCTTGCGTCTCCCTCCCTCCCATCCTCCCTATCCCACCCCTCTAGGTGGTCACAAACCACTTAGCTGATCTCCCTGTGCTATGCGGCTGCTTCCCACTAGCTTCTATAGGCAGTTCTTAATGTTGAATGCCAGTTAGCTATGGGAATGTATGTTTTTGTTTTTGTTGTTTATTACTATGAACAGCATCGGCCTTCTGTCTACATTGCTATTGACATACCACCCTGGGTGTTTGCTCTAGTATATGCTTGCTGCTTTTATGCTAATGCTCTCTCTGGAGCTGTGCTGTGAAGTGCATGTATGTATTATAAAGTGTATGGTTATAAAGTTTTAGTATTTTTACACAGAAACAATGATGCAATGGAAGATTGCGTTCAGATTTAATATTTGGACACAAATAAGTCACAGATAGGATTAATAGAAGACAGTTTTAGTAGAAGCCACAAGGAATTAGAAGTTAAGCAGCCCTATTTTCAAATCTTAACTCTGCAATATAAATTTGAGGAAATCTACTACTCCCTGAGAGCCCATTTCCTCATTTAGGATGGGAGATGACCACAACAATGGAACGGTTGTTAGGCCTGGATAACATTTTATACAAAGAGACCAACTAAGATACTTCCTGGCACAATGACTGTCAGTTCACTTCTCTAATAAGCATAAAAAGCAAAAAAATGACTATAAGATTTGGTAGTAATATAAATTTAAAATCTAAAACTTAAAAATTATGATCTAAGCCAGAAAATTATTTCGAATCAAAAGGGACTCTCTAAGGGGGGTTGGGGGAGGGCAGAACTGGGAGTTTGGATAAGCAGATGCAAACTATTACATATAGGATAGATAACAGGTCCTACTGTAGAGCACAGGGAACTATATTCAATATCCTGTGACAAACCATAATGGAAAAGAATATGAAAAGAATATATATGTATAAGTGACTCATAATATAGATGAGTCACTTTGCTGTACAGCAGAAATTAAACAATTTTTTAATTGTTTAATCAACTATAGTTCTGTAACTATAGTTCTGTAACACTGTAAATCAACTATAGTAATAAAATTTTTTTAAATGTTAAAAAAAAGAAAAGGGACTCTGATGCAGCTCCCCCTTTTACAGATAGCAAAATCAGACTCCAAAGGGTTAAGTGACTTGCCAGGTGTATTTCTTGTGTCCAGGAGCAAATCTGGTGCCAGAACTCTGATCTCCTAATCAGTAGACCTTAACACCATGGCACAAACATCCCATACAAAAACCCTCTAAAATGGAATACATTGTACTCATTGATCTCTACAACAGGCCCCAACATACTATAAAATGTGCACATGGCATATAAACTACAACTGTATTGCATCATAAACTGATATCATTAACTGATATGCTAATTGCAACAAACATCTAACTAAAAACACTGATTGCTTTAGAAAACTGGAACTCTTGGGGATGATATAGAAGATTGGGTCATTCAAAAAGGTTATCATGGGAAGCTTAAATAGATACTTTTTCTATTTGTAGACAAATGTTCTTATAGCAAAGAAACATTAAAAAATTATTTCATTGACTATTTCTTGACAAACATGGTTACTGTCTATGGAATGTTTCAAGACATCCGTAGGACTTTGGGAGTACTTGGAAAGACCTGCCTTCTTCTGTGCACCTGCAGCAGTTGCCCCAGCGTAACAGAGGGTACTGACGGAGTTGGGCTGCACGCGGTCCTCTGGCAATCATGGCACCCCCGTTTGCCACAGCTACCTTGCTACCCTCGCCCCTCCTTTGTTTTTCTTCCCTAATATGGGGCACAGTTGCTTTTGTTTATCCTTTCATGGACACTCCATTTCCTCTATCTTGGCGGGCAGAGGGGGAAGAGGGGAAGCTGGACAGTAGCTTTGGGTGGGGTAGGGAACCTGGGGTTGTTTTTAATGGGAAGTACCTCTCGGAGATGCTCATATGGGCTCCTTAGCGTCGCATCCCAGACTGCTTTCCATGGAGATAGGGCACTGAGTCTCCCAGTGAGGTTGGAATTGACTCCACCTTAGGGGTCTCCAGTCAGCATCCAGCCCCTTCCCCCCAGGTTGTCAGCAGCACTGATGAGATGCTGTATTTCCACCTAATTCTGGGTATATCAGTGTGTCTTGCACAACCTTAGATCATTAAAGATAAGGTAAACATTTTTTTTTTTAAGTGCAGAGTGTGGTTCTGTACTAGCTTGAAATTTTATGGAAAGGCTTTTTCAGTTTCTGCCGGCTCATGCCTCATCTGGTACCTTGAGCAAACAACAGCAAACAAATGAGGGACGCTGTGTCTACTATCCTTTCTGTTCATTCTCCCACCCATGTCATGGGAATAAACGCTTTCAATTTGTAGGTATTTTTGTTTTCAGGATGTATGTAGCCTTTGTTTAGCATTGTGCTAATACCACCTCCTAGACTGTGACTCAGTTTTGGTGGCTAGTTCTTGCCCTGAAACTAGAGGGTGCTGCAGCTGAAGCTGGGTGGGTTATTTATACATGATGCTTAAATGACCAAAGGTAGCAGGTCCTGTCTGTCTGCAGATCTCTGACTTGACAGTACTTTCCAACCCAGAACCAGCTCCTTTTCTGTTAATCAGAGCAGATGCGGAATCTTCCTAGTGCCTATATATTCTCCAAGCTGTCACTTCACTTATACAAGGATTGTTTCCTTTTGGGCTGTTTCCTCCTAAGACCTATGTGCTCTCATTTTTATCTTTATTGAATCAGATTTTTTGGGCCTAGATTATATTGACCAGTAAAATTCTCTTTGATTTATTGTCCATATTTGAGACAAAACATCCTGTTGGAACTCTGACATTAGTTAAGAATCTCCATTCTGTTTCCCAAAGAGAAGAAAAGTCAAAATAATATTTCTCAGAAAATAACTTTCCTCCGCCCCCCCCTTTTTTTTTTTAATTTTATTTTATGGAACGCGGGCCTCTCACTGTTGTGGCCTCTCCCGTTGCGGAGCACAGGCTCCGGACGCGCAGGCTCAGCGGCCATGGCTCACGGGCCCAGCTGCTCCGCGGCATGTGGGATCTTCCCGGACCGGGGCACGAACCCACGTCCCCCGCATTGGCAGGCGGACTCTCAACCGCTGCGCCACCACGGAAAGCTCCCTTTCCCCCTTTTTATTCTCCAACATTAGATAATCACAAACAGGACTTTAGCTACTAATCCAAATACGGAGCACCTTGAGCACGATTTGATATTCCTTTTTCATTTCCCATACCATTAAGTGCTCTAAAGAAAGTTGATCATTGCAGCCTTTGCCCCCGACTGCTTTTGTGTGATATGTGTTACATGGTAGCAATTAATCAATATTTGAGTGCTGTTTATCAAAAATCCCACTTAGAATCTTTTCTGTGTTCAGCCTATCATTGAAGAACACTTGGATATGTCTGGCATTCTTGTAAGTTGAGCATTCAGGGGCCCTATTTATGTGGAAACCCCAAATCCTTATATTCTGTAAGATTCTACAAGTAAAATTGTGCTAGTCTGGTTCAAAAGCAGTAGATTCCTGCAAGAGTGCAAATTTGAATACAGCTCCATGCCTGTCACTCAAGTTGTTCTCCATCCAACACTTATAGATTTATATCTTGATCCTTGGGTAAGAAGCCTGTAATAAAAGAGCAAGTGGGACTTCCCTGGTGGCGCAGTGGTTGAGAGTCCGCCTGCCGATGCGGAGGACACAGGTTCGTGCCCCGGTCCGGGAGGATCCCACGTGCCGCGGAGCGGCTGGGCCCGTGAGCCATGACCGCTGAGCCTGCGCGTCCGGAGCCTGTGCTCCGCAACGGGAGAGGCCACAACAGTGAGAGGCCCGCGTACCACAAAAAAAACAAAAAACAAAGAGCAAGTGAAAACTAAAATTTAGCTTTCTTAAAGCCTCCCCAAAGTATTGAGGGCACGGGGCATCAGAACTGTTGCCGTCAGCACTTATAAAGGCAAAGAGTGATGATGCCATCCTATGGGCCAGAATGAGAGATGATGCCAGAAGTACAGACAGAAGGGACTGTTAACATCTCTCAGTAGCTGCTGCAGTGTAGAAATTGGCTGGCACTGGCCCCAGTGGTGTCACCTGCAGTGGCTAGCTGCAGTAGTGTCCACGGTAGCCATAGCAGGGGGCAGAGCAGCCAGCGTGGTACAATCAGGAAGCAAGGGCTTAAGGGACAGGCAGCCTTGGTATGTGTCTCGGGTGGTAGGTAGCAGCAGCAGCAAAACATTCTGTGTGCCTTGGCTTGATAGCTCAGACTTCTTTTCTGGAGCATGACAGAGACACTGTCTGTTGTAGGTTTCTCCAGAGAAACAGAACTGCTACTCTGGAGGCTGAGAAGTCTCAGGATCTTCTGTCTGCAAGCTAGAGACCTAGAAAAGCAGGTGGTGTCATTCAGTTCAAGTCTGAAGGCCTGTTCTCCAGGGGAGCCAGTGATGCAATCCCAGTCCAAGGGCAGAAGATGAGATGAGGTGTCTAGCTTAGACAGGGAGGCAGGAAATGAGGGGTGAATTCCTTCTTTCTCCAGCTTTTATTCTCTTCAGGCCCTTAATAGATTGGATGCTGTCCACCCATGCTGAGGAGGGCAGTCTACTTTACTGAGTCCACGGATTCAAATGCTAGTCACATCTGGAAATAGCCTCACCAACCAGGCGCACCTGGAAATGTTTAATCTGGGCACCATGTAGCCAGTCAAATGAATGCATAAAATGAATCCCCATGTCATCAGAATTAGCTAAGGCAGAAGAGGAGCCAAAATGTAGCCTGGAGGGTTGATTTATGGCATGTTCATTGTGTACTTCTTGGGAAATCTCAACTCTATGGCACAGTTTGAAGAAAACTGGTTTTAATGATAGGAGATGGGGAAAAATTCAGGAAAATAATGGTTTTGTGACCCACCCCCCATCTCTCTGCAGGCTGGTGTGTCCAGGGAAAGATAGATCACATTTCCTTAAACAGTTATGACTCTGTTATTTTTCAAAGGGAGCTTTAGAGAGAGAGAAAGAAAGGTAGAAAAGGCCACTTGAGAGACATGTAATTTGGGGAGAAAAAGAACGGTCTTTCTTGTTTGATTTGCTGCTGTTGAGGTAGTTTCAGACCATTTTATAATATCAGCTGGTAAAGAATCGTAATTCTTTTTTCTGCAGACACTGTTAAACGGGTAGATAACTGTATTGAGTTGTCTGAACTGTGACTTGAGTCCTATACCCCAAAGACACATATATAAGGAAATTATATTTTTATTTTCTTCCTGAAAAGTCCAAATAACTCCCCCTTCTACTCTCCAAGAGAGTATGCACCGGGGAGTCTAATTCTCATGGCAAAAAATGTGTGTGAGCTTTTCTTTATGTAATAAATTCCCCTCAGGTAGTTTAAATGTTTACTACCTAGGGGCAGAAAAAATTTTAAATGAAGCAGGTGACACACTGAAAATGACGCAGTTCCATTTGGAAGCATAACTGCCAACAGTCTTTGTGATTTTTAACTTTTATCATGAGAGCTGAACACAGTATCTTTGTGAATTTCTCTCTTCCACGGCACAAACCCTCCCTCTCTGTCCTCCAGACAGCATTAGCAGATCCTGTCTACTGAAGATCAAAAATGAGACTAAAACACCTCTGAGGCAATAAAATCGATGAATAAAGATTTGATTTACAGTTCAAATTCTACTTTCCGTGACACATCTAGGTGAGGTTTCCCCACCTGCATTATTCCCTGCAGGGCTTGTTAACTGTTCCTCTAAACTAAGATGCATTGAAGAGTCTGTGTCCATTTTTTACATGTTTACTGAATACAAAAACGGTGGTTTTCTTTAGAAAACCAAGTTCAACTTCTGAAACCACGATGGTAACCAAGCTTGAAGGAATTTTATGAAAAAAAAAAAAATCTCTCCATATCTGTCTAGATATATAGACAAGTCTGGGAAAAAAGACACACACACACATACATATACAAACACTGTATAAATACAGACATGTATAAATGTATGGGTAGATAGATAGACGGACGGATAGATATAGGTAGATAAAATGAAATGAGACTCTCTAAGATAAACACACACACATACACAGACACACAAAGATTAGGGACTGAAAATTTGCATAACTCAGAGGAAACTTGGCTGTTCTAAAATATACCAAACTATTTACTTGTAATCCAAGAAACATTTTTGTATATATTTAAGAGGACCTAGCAAATGCACCCCACTTCCCTGAGTTCACTTACAGATGGCAAAACACAATCCCCTTAACACCAAAACAGGTGGACGAGGCTCACGTGTGAAGCACCCTTGTACTCCTTAAAAATGAACCGTAGTGTTAGATCTTTTCTGTATAGCTACAAGCAGTGCTATGCATTTCAGCCCTCCCAAGGGAGAGCTCTTGGAACCAAATGTTCCTAATATGAACACGTGTAACTATATTGACTTGAAGGTTTCCTGTATGCCAGAGCCTCTGCTAAGCACTATATATAAATCAATTCGTTCATAAAATATGTAGCAGATACTGATAGTCTTTATTGATTATATATACTGATGAAAAAACTGTGATATTGAAAAGTTCACTATCTTGCCTAAAGTCAGGGAGTTTATTATAGATAAGCAAACTAAGGCTCAGAGTTTAAGGAACTGGCTTAAGGTCTGAAAGATCGGGATCAAATGCAGGGCTGCTATAATCAACAACCCAATCTGTTTCACTTCACGACATTGCCTTGCAAGGGAATGCAGTAGGCATAGTTTAAATGTTTACCTTCCCAAAGCTCCTCAGAAAACTGCCCTCATCTGAACCTTCTGAAGGGCAGCAGGTGTACTTTATATCACAAGACCCCACACCAAAAGTTAACTGGATCAGGAGTGACCCCTGACACAATGGTGAGCACCCATAGATTGCCTGGTTAACTATGATTTGTGAGGCTTGGGTCAGGAAGATGAGATCAGTTAATTGGAGTTCTTTGAAGAATTGCAACAAAGAAACTGAGAGACTGGAATTTAGGTGTGGTGGGTCATTATTATAAAGGATTCTCTGATGTTGAGTAAATCTCCTGAAGCCATGATAATTATTGAGAAACTTCAAAAGACAAGGTGAACTTCAGAAAACCCAGCACGTGATGCTATTTTCTGTATACACACTGAATTTAAATACAGAGCTTTATGTTCACTAAGAAAAGTTGTATTTTTTAGCAAATAAGTTAGCAAGTGAATGTGTATAATACTAAAAACATATAAGTAAAATTGATAAGATATTTTAAAAGTTAGATTTTAAATTTTACATTATAGTTAATTATATGGTTTAATAAAATAATATTTAAAACTACCATTTTTTATTGGCCATGAAACTTAGTTAAATATGTGTCTTTTAAATATGTTTAAAATGTAAAGAAAAAAGTTACCTCATTTTTTTCTCCCTTAAAGTATGGATGTTACTTAACAAGCATTGTTAAGGAATCAGTTGCAAACTAGAATAAATTAACTTCTTTTTTCAGGCACTGAATTGCCCTTTAAAAATGATAATTGGTGAGTTAAAAAAAGTTCATGTGAGTTTGCCCTTTGCATGGCTGTCTATCAATATTTGTCAGATTTTATATAATGAAATGACCTTGGTATTTCTCTAGCATATCATATACCAATGACTATCAAAATTTGATAACTCTTTTTAACATAGAGATATTTTTTAATAAAACTATTTGCTTGAATAATCATCATTATCAATGATAATGGGGAGGAAACAGAAAGCAAAAGAAGAAATTATTTCAAAACCCAGTAAATAAAAAGGCAATAATGTTCTGAAGGTGGGGTGAGAAAATTAGATTTAGTGTATGAAAATTTAGGGAAGATATATGTAATGATTACTTGGATATTGGGAACATTCTATAAATACTCATCAATTTTCATAAGCATGTTTTTCAGAAACGCTAAAGATCATATGTCAACAGTTAATATTTTTGGTTTATAAATGAAAATACTTCACACATTTGCCGAAATTTTATTGACTGTGAGCTGTTAGAAGAGCTTTTATATATCAAGGATCTCTGACTACCTTGGTTTACGTGTGACACTTTTATTTTTCTGTATGTAGCTTCAAAAATCGCTGTTTAGTTTTCTCTCCTTTTTGTTTAGTAGATATCAAACAAGGCTATTCAGAGATTTCCAGCTAATGCTTTTATAACAACCTCCTGAAAGAGTACTTACCTGAAAGCAACAAGAATATGAGATATACACAAATGAGACATTTATTAAATTAGTAACCATGTCTATTTTCAAAAAGATATATCCATATTTTATAACTGAGGGCTCTTTAAGAAAAATATAGTTTTCAAGGAGTTAGTAAAATAGGACAAAAGATACAATTTTCATCAAAATTCTTTGTTATTAACATTTTTTGTCATGGCCTGATTTTTTTCGTCTAATCTTGTCCAATTTGCTTTTTGATATCAAATTTATAATCACTAGAGAATGGGGGCCGGGCACACATTTAGAATACCTCAGATAAGGTTTTAGAACGCTGAAGTAATGTATACCTTAAATGTTCATGTTTTTCCTTCTACAAGCCAAAAAATCCCAACTCCTAATAATGTTTCAGAGAATAACTCTTATAACCAAGAATGATATTTGGAATTATCACAATAATAGGATGTCATGGATAATGACATATGATATTCAATACAACTGAACTGGTGAAGTGTACAGTGTTTAAAAAAAAAAAAAGACCTAAGGCTTTTAACTTAATTCATGTTAAGGAATAAATTCCTTGCAGCAAATGCATTGGAAATAACCTGTCTGATTTGGTGGACTGTTGTTTAAATAACTAGCTGGTATCTATTTGTAAGTAAGTGACAAAGTGACAAGTTTGAGTTAGATAGCTACTTGCTTAGAACTGCTACCTACCTGCATACTGGGGAATACTGTTTGTTTTACCTAAGCAGATGTTTCGATTGACTTGAATAGGATAATTAAGTATGCACACACTAAATATTTGTGAGGTTCAAACATGTACTGATTGCTAGACTCCAGTTAAATAAATGAGCAAATCATAGAAGATATCATGTGTGTAGATTTTAGCCTAGTAAATAAGTTCCAATTAATTTAAGTGGGGAAATCCTTCAATTAAAGGATGAAATCCTTCAATCCTGGTTTTCCTTTAAAAATCAACAAGAAGAAACAGTCTTAAAGCATAGCAACAATTCTTGGTACCCTCATTTCACGTGACTGATAAAACCAACTATCTATCCAGGCAAATGGAATGCATTATTTTTGTGGGGACAATTGGACAATTACATCACCAATGGGTAGTAGGCTAACGTAGACCAGAAGAATAATTAGGAATAAGTCACTTCATCCACATTGGTTTGGTTCTCTGGAATGAGATTTTTATCACTGACAGTGCGTTTTGTCTCATGTCTTGCTCTCTGGTTTTATTATCTTGCACTTTACACAATGACACATGATGGCCTGGTCCTGCACATCCAAACAATGGCATATCCAGCCAGGTACCTGCTTTCTGTGTTCTAGCTTCTTCGTGTGCATCTGAGTGGATAATGCAGGCACTTAGTGAAGGAGCGTCATCTTTAATCAGGGGCCAGGGAGTAAGAAGATTCTTCATTCTTGGCTACAAATCCAATACTTTATTCTAATTTATCTTTTATAGAGTTGATATTTTGATCCCCATTTCTTTCCTCATAATTATTCTTGGTTGTTTAGAACCTGTAAGGGAAGAGAAATGAGCAACTGACAATAATCTCTTACAATTTACAGTCAGCTAGTCACCTGCTTAGCAAGATGGGTGGAAAAGATTGAAGCAGAAAGATAATAGCTCAGTAGCCAACAGATTCAACTTTAAAATTTTTTTTACTGTGTCTAGGACCTCATTTCCTCTTTTTTACTTTGAATGTATATGTCATTCCTAAGTCTTCAAGTAGAATGATAATTCTATTTGCCCTCATTTGATTCTTACAGTTTTCATAATTATATCTATAAGAAGAGGGAATTTAAGTAAGAGCAGAGAAAATACCAACCATATAAAAATGCCAATTTGGGGCAATTATAAATAAAGCTGCTCTAAATAGTCATGTGCAGGTTTTTATGTAGACATAAGTTTTCAATTCATTTGAATTGAAATAACTGCGAGCATGATTGCTGGATCACATAGTAAGACGATAGTTAGCTTTATAAAACAGAGATGTATCTAAGCTACTAGCTCTGAGATGAGCACAGTATAGGGAAATGAAATATTTTTGAGGGTGATAAAGTAAACTTTTGATTATTATGTCTGCTTCTCCTTAAGATAGGTCTTCTTTTGGCCAGAGGAGTAATTTCATTCTAGCTTGTAAGTTGGTATTGTTTATTGATTAATGAAACTCAACTGTCACTCTGTCCTTTGAAATTAAAAATGGAAAAGATGTTTTGATTGTCCCAACCTATAGTCTGTCGCTATTCTAAGGTCCTACTCAAGATTTCTGTTAATTTCCAGGGGCTTTTCATTTTTAGAATTAATTCTGCTTCTGAGTTTCTGGTACCTTTGAACTATCTATTTCACTTGTATCTCACAGTGCTTAGCTGTCATTCTCTCGCTGTTCTTACATAAACATAGAATTCAATCTCTTTCTAAGGTTCTCCCCCCACTCACCACACACACACACACACACACACGCACACACACACGGGCACACACACATATAAATACATTAAAAGGAACTTCACACAAAGCACTTGTGGGAAGAACATATTTTTTGAGGAAAACAGGGTTTTCCTACCATGGAGTTGCTCATCCCCTTTTCCTCTCAAGACTCTGCTAAGAACCCACTTTTTTCTCTTCATTAACCCCCCACTCTTCGGTTCCTTCACAGATACTCAAATCACCTTGTTATGCAGAACAAGTTAGTTCTCTAAATTACGCTTGGCACGACTCCAGGCTTAATTTTACACATCCAAAGACTCCAAGCCTTTGCTAAAACAATGGGCTATTTATGCCCATTCTTCCCCTTCAGTAGCATGGAAAAGCGGGCAGAAGTTTTGACAGTTCAGTTTTTTCTATTCTCTCATCCCTGTCAATCTCTGAATAAAAGGGTAGAGATCTATTTTCCCTTTAATGTGAAATATGGTATCCCTTAAGAGGGATTAAATAGTGATAATTAGTTTCATCTTTATGTATTTTCTTCTATTATCTAAATATCAGAAAGCTTTTCCAAACTGCTTTCCATAATTACAGCCACATTTTTCATCAATGTTTACAAACTTTACCATAGGTGAAATTTACTCCAAAATATGTTCCATTAAGTTAAGTAGGAGGCGATAACGTGTTGGGCCGTATTAACGACTCTTGTTCTGAGAATGACGTGTCTTCCCTTTCTGAAACCCATACACAGACACAGACATACACTCCACAGGAAAAGTTCAGAGGGCTTGAAAACTACCTAACAGAAGATTCATGTGATTTTTCATTAACGTTATCAATTAGGGCCATCGGTTTTCATTAGTATGTTTACTAATAACTAAGGAGATCATTACACACACACACACACACACACACACACACACACAAACATATATCTGTGATGGGGATTTTACAGGGGAGAACCGACCTACAAAAGCAGAAGGGACTTTTCAGGCATCATACGAGTGTGGAAGATGTGAAGAACAGAAAATGAGTTTTATATGTGGACAAGAGGAGGTGCTAGAGGAGGTGTTCAGCTTGCTCTAATTTACCTTCATCTCTTGCTCTGCCACGTCACCAGCTTCCTCCTGTGCTGTGTTGTGTTTTCCTTGCTGTACTTCTTCCTTTCCTCGAGCATGCTCTCACTGTCACTGTAGGGCCTTTGCACAGGCTCATCTTTCTTCCGGGACTACTCAATTACCACCTCAATTGCTTGTCCTCCAACACTTCGCCCACACTTCCAAGGGCTTTTACCTTTTTTTTCAATCTCAGTTTAATTAAATCATACTCAGAGGTCTATTCCTTCCTTTCTATCTAAATTAGGTATTTCTACCATCTTGTGTTTCTTTTGTAGAAAATCTTATTTTTTTCATATCATTTGGTAAAATACATTAGTGTATTAATATAAAACTAATTATAAAATAATCATGATGAAATTTTGTTTGATTTGCTTGTTTCATGCTGTCTTTTTAAAATATTTATTTTTATTTTTGGCTGTGTTGGGTCTTCGTTGCTGCACGCGGGCTCTCTTTGGTTGCAGTGAGCAGGGGCAACTCTTCCTTGTGGTGCGCAGGCTTCTCATTGCAGTGGCTTCTCTTGTTGTGGAGCACGGGCTCTAGGTGCCGTGGGCTCAGTAGTTGTGGCACACGGGCTTAGTTGCTCCGCGGCATGTGGGATCTTCCCAGGCCAGGGCTCGAACCCATGTCCCCTGCATTGGCAGGCGGATTCTTAACCACTGCGCCACCAGGGAAGCCCCTCATACTGTCTTTCTCACTATGCACTAAGGTCCATGAAGGCAGAGACCACGATCCCCATTGTTGCCCCATGAAGGCAGAGACCATGATTACCATTGTTGCAGTCTGTCCTACCACATTGTCTATGTAAATAGTTATTGAATAAATGAACACAGATGGAAAAGAACATGAGAACAGGTTACAAATGGTAATATACATTGTGCCAGGCTTAAGCAATACATTATATTTGCATATTGTTAAATAAGCCTTCTTAAGCAATACATTATATTTGTTCAGAGGGATTTGATTTCAGTGGTTAAACCGCACAAGTAAGAGAAGGCTTGCTAAAGGTGAGATAGTTGCCCATTATTTTGGAAAATATCAAATTTGGGCTTATTGATGGCTGTAAGGAAGTTCACTCTACTCTTGCATCACGGTCAGAATGTGCTATTCTGGTCCTGCCCTGGATGTGCAGGTTGTTGAAGACACTGTCACACAGCATTAGTTCATGCCTTTAACAGTCGCAGCTGGCAATCTCTGCTGGGGGGTAGGGGCAGGGCAGAAGAAATTTTTGTAGTGTTATTCATAACGTGAATCTTGAGGCTATGTTGTCAAGCAACGTTATAAGGAAAAAGGTCTCCGTGGACAGAGAAAGATGTTAACTTATTTTAAATGGAGTTGTTACTCAAAAATAACTAAAGCATTATGGAGCACTAAAGTACTAACGGAAGGTTTGCACATATCGATTATGCGTCATCATCTGTCTTGTTAGCATTTTGAACATAACACTTGTAATTTGACAGTGCTGTAAACATTACTTTAAGTAAGATGATGAGAATATATACAGTTCTAAAGATTCTTTTGGTGATGTTATGCTTACTTGATGCAATAACAACTAAATTATTCTCATTTAGAATGCACTGATTTTCTGTCTTTGGGGAACTCTAATTACCTTCAAGATAAGAGACAAGCAGCCTTGCTTCCACACTGAATGCACAACTCTTCACAGTTTATGCTGCTTTCAAATGCCATCTTCTTAAACCAGTATCTTTATTTTAACTCTGGGGAATTTAAATTAAACATGCCAAGCTATTGTAAATGTAATTAGTTACGTCCACAAAGGAGCCGTATTTTGAGGTTTGGGCAATGAGTTACTCCGATTAAAGGAATTCAGTTGAAACATATCAAATGAAAGGAAGGGGCCCTGAAATTTTGTTTTTCATATCTTTCCAGAGGTAATTCAAAAAAAAAAAAATCCTTTCAGTAATACAAAAAGGCATCTCATTCATAATCCTCTAATTTCACTATGTAACTCTTCCAACCTCTTTGCCTTGTAAGTTTTTAACTCCTAAATTCCAAAATCTCCACCTACACTCATGTTAACAGGAATGTTCACACATTGGAAGAGCTCCCTGAAACTTCCATCTTCAGAACTCAACTTCTCTACTTCCCTCTCTGACTTAATCACTGCTTTTAAGCCCACTCCTTGGCCTCATTAAACTTTTGTTTCCTCAGTCCGTGCCTGTTCCCCAACCTATCAGCCCCTTCTGAATTTAATTTGCTTTCCTCACTTGTGTAGACATCATAGTCAATCTTGACAGTGACTACTTCCAGAACCCCTGTACCTTCTGCCCTCACCCCACCTTCAGTTTTATGCGATTGTAACTTAAAAACTCCAGCATGTACGTTCTCCACTCACAGGTTTTGTAACAGCACTTGAGAAAAGCATGACCCTCTGCTAGTTCTCTAGAGACTCATTCCATCTCAACTCAGTTGCCACTTACTCATCCTTCGTTGACTCTTCACAATTTATTTTCCAAATGATACTCTTTGGCCCATCAACTGTAATTCTCCTATCTTCCCCTTTATTTAGTATATTATTCTGACTTTTTGATCAACAGAATTCATTGATCTCTGAGGGAAAGTACCTAACCTCCTCAAAATAATTCCTTTTCTCTACATTTTTTCCCACTTCCCGCTTTGCATCAGAAGAAAGAGTACAAAGGCCTCCTTCTTAAGACTTATCTTTTCAATGGTCTTTCTTTACATCATTTTTTATCTTCTCTAAAACCTTGCTTATTTGATTCTACCCTCCTTCTTGAACATTGACTATTTCTCCGTTGTTTCCTTCCTTGTACCCATAAACGAACCTTCTCAAATGACTTATCAAAAAGAATAACAAGTTCAAAATCCTCCTTCAACCCCACAATCATGTGAAGCTCTTCACTCTCCTGTTTTAACCATTTTCCTTAAAGATACTATATTTGTGTATTAGATTGTTTAAACAACCTAATCACCTATCGTTTAATTGGTGAGTTTAATCCATTTTATTTATTGTAATAGCCATTGTGTTAGAGTTTATTTCTGCTCTCTTATTTTATATTTTTAAATATGTTGCTTCCTTTATTGATTTTGGTTTTATCTTTCCTACTTTCCTTCAGATAGAATCTTTTTCAGAAAGGTAAATACTGTACTTAATGTGCTCTCATGTTCTTTCGATTAGCTTTTGTCTGTATCCTTTTTCTTGACAACCTTTTTTAAGCAACAATAAACTTCCCCCCAAACTGATCACAATTAGTTGACCTATCTTTTGCAGCATTCCCTTTAACCTGTTTCATATGCAAGTACATCCTCCAAAACTATTACCAATGTGGGATCTTAGATGACGCATTTCCTTGTAATGTATGTCTGATGTAATGTATGTCTAATAAAAAACGTATTTTTATTACGTTCTCATAATTGAATGACTTTCACTGTATAAGCATTCTAGGTTTAAAGATTTTACTTTTATTAATACTTAAAAAAATGATTTCTTCTTCTTGGACTCTATATTGCTGTTGAGCAGTGTGCAGTCAAGCTACATGTAATTTCTCTGTAAGCAGTCTCATCTTACTTTCTGTAAGCTTTCAGAAATGATCTTCCTTTGGTAGTCCTAAATTTAAAATTAATGTATCTCTGTGAGTTTTTCCACAAACCACCCCCCCCATTTCATACTCTAAGAACTTCTTCAATCTGAGATCTTTGTTTTTCTTGAATTCTGCCACCTGTAAATGCATTATCTATTTTTCTCTTGGCCCTCAGATGCATGATTTGATTTAATCATAGCCTATATTCATGATACATCACCATCATTTGTCCATGCATGGTCTTCCTTTTTATTTATATATTTAATAATTTAACGAGCAACTATGAATGTAGAATCCATCCCAATATTTAAAATATTTCTAAGTAACTTATATCCCCTCAGATGCTCTTTCTCTGGCTTATAGCATCTGAACCCTGTCTGCCCCTTTCCCCCAAACCAGGTGACCAATATTTTCAATGTTCTATTTATTATATACTGTATTTTATATTTTTATACATGTATCAGAAATAATTTATCAAAATTATTTTCATAATATATATAATCATAATGTTATTTACTTGTAGTTTATTAATTTTGACATCTTTTAAATATTCCAGTTTGTCAATATAGGGGTTATTTATTCATTCTGTTGTTGATGAGTATTTGGATTGTTTGCATTTATTTGTTACCATGAACAGTGGTGCTTAAAACATTCTGATCCAAGGTTCCTGGAACACATACAAGAGTTTCTCTTATGTGTATGTATAGTTATAGTACTGATGGCTTGTAGAGTATGGAAATGTTAAACTTCACAAGATAATTCCAAATTGTTTTCCAAAGAGGTTGGACTAACTGATAGTTCGTTAGAAATATACGTTTGTCATTGAGGTAATATCTATTTTAAATCTTGGGATTTAAACTTTTACAATCAATGCTTATAAAATGAACACATCAACGTCTTGTTTTCCATGTCCCTGATGTGCTATATGCTTTTTTATGTTTATTGATCATATATATTTACTCTTGGGTGAAATGCCTATTCATGTTTTGCCCAGTTTTCTGTTTTTTAAAAAAATCTTTTTACGTTGCTTTTTTTCACTTTGTTTTAGGTGACTTTGTGTGGCCTCTCCCGTTGCAGAGCACAGGCTCCAGACGCGCAGGCTCAGCGGCCATGGCCCACAGGCCCAGCCGCTCCGCGGCATGTGGGGTCTTCCCGGACTGGGGCACGAACCCGTGTCCCCTGCATCGGCAGGCGGACTCTCAACCACTGCGCCACCAGGGAAGCCCTAAGGTGACTTTTAATAATTAAAAATTCTTCATTTGAGGGGCTTCCCTGCTGGCGCGGAGCGGCTGGGCCCGTGGGCCATGGCCGCTGAGCCTGCGCGTTCGGAGGCTGAAAAAAAAAAAATTCTTCATTTTAGTGAAGTAAAATGTATTAATTATTTTCATTTTGTGGTTGGCACTTACATGCCTTGTTTAAAAAAATCGTTCGTTATCACAGACTGAGAAATATACTAATACATTTTCTTCTAAAAGCTTAAAATTTATGCCTTTGAAGTATGAGCTACTAATTCATTTAGAGTTGATTTTTGTGATGGTGTGAGATACTTATTTTCTTTTTCTTTCCTATATGGATAACTATTAATTCAAACTCATTTGTTTAATAATCCCACCCCTAAACTGTACCTTGCTACATCCTCTCTGTCATCTGATAAAATTCCAGATAGGCATGATATGCTTCTGTTTCAGTTGTCAGTTTGTCTAGCACTGCGCCAGTAATCATGCTTTCAAGAACTATCACTTTATAGTCAGTCTATTTTATAGGGCAAATCCTTTCTCCTCCTATTTCCTTCTTCACAGAAGTCTTGGCTAATTTTAGCACTTTGGTCTTTAAGATCAATTTAAAAATCAATTTGTCAAGTCCCGTGAATAACCCTACTAGAACTTAGACTAACATTTTATCAATGTAATAGATAAACTTGGGGAAAATGGCATCTTTAAACCCTTCTCTCCTTGTCCTTAAGCAGTAAAGGATTCTGAATATTCGATCAGTTGGTACAGAACACATCCACCTGGAACACACTTTGACCCTGTGATCAAATTGCAAACAGCCAAAAGATAAACTCAAAACATCAGGAAACTTTAAAGTTGTACTTAAAGGACAAAAGCAAATTTCTTCATTGTTGGATGCTATGAGCACTGCTAATTTTTTTCGAAGGAAAGTCTGATTTGGGAACATAAATATAGATTTTAAAATCGCTCTCATCTATCCACTGTAAAGCGGGAAGTTTGCAGCATGGATAATTAACATATACAGATATGTGTATGGACTCTTTAACCCGTGGAGCTCACATAAAGCTATTTTTGATATAGAAATATAACCCTGGAGTCCCAGAAACAGCCACAGATGCAACATTCTGCTGTCAAAGGCAGCATTGTGCCACTTAACATTATCCATAGACAATTACCGAAGATCATTACTTCCTATCACCTTCTGTACCAGAACATTTACCAGAGCTAACAAATAGCAAAACTGACTGAATGGAAATTATCCTTCTGTTTCTCTCCTAACCATCTTGATTTGGAACAATTAAACAGTATAAATATAGGCAGAAAAGAAGGAAGTGATTAAGTTTGGATTGTAAAGCCACTAGAAAACTACTCGGTTCAAAGTTATTAGTTTCCTTAACCACCCGAGAAAATCAATAATTTAAGCAATGAATTCCATAATTTCCCCAAATGTGTAGGAATGTTTTGTAAACAGTAGTAAAACCATTATCCCTCTTTATCCAGGGAGAATAAAATTTCAATCATCTAATCAATACTTCAATATGTGAGATACAAGTTACTTCCATAAAATATATCTTTCTAAATTTCTACCTCTGGATTCAACCCAACCTTCAAGGCCCAACTAAATGTAATATTACCCTTCCCTAGTCAACCACAACAACAAAAATATGTGATGTCCTCCCCTAATCCCCATGCCACCTTATACCTATTATGACACCAATAACGTTTTACTTGTCCCTATAATAACTTTTGGATTGTCTCATTTCACACATCTACTGTCAAGGGCAGAGAAACTATTGGTAATATTATTTTTAATGGCAATTTCATAGGTTCAACCAGTGACGTGTAGAATCTGTCTCAGCATAACACTCAAAAAACATGTCAGCCTATTAAATACTGGTACACCAAGAGAGAGCAATCTGTTGGCTTTCTCAAGTGACCAAATGTGATGATTTGTGTATCTGCATTTAATATTTGGGTCACTACGATGTGAGTTATTGACACTAATAGGAAAGGACAAACAAGGATTATCACTGACAGCTGAGGGACAGTTGGAGCCGGACATAGCTTAACAAGCTCAGTCTAGTTACAGTGACTTGATGCTGCAAGCTTAGAAGAGTGGCAGGCAGCTACCCAACTCTAATTCTTACGGCACAGAGGGCAATACTTTAACTAAATCATAAAATGATTTTATATTGTGAAACTTTATCAATAGCATTGTGGTGTTTTTGTCCAAATGTGAAAAAAAATCTCTGAAATAACAGTGGAGAACTAATATATAACAAAAGACCGGACTCAGTTGATTTAGGATATGTGGTTCTTTTTTTTTTTTTTTTTTTTTTTTGCGGTACGCGGGCCTCCCACTGCTGTGGCCTCTCCCGTTGCGGAGCACAGGCTCCGGACACGCAGGCTCAGCGGCCATGGCTCACAGGCCCAGCCGCTCTGCGGCACGTGGGATATTCCCGGACCGGGGCACGAACCCGCGTCCCCGGCATCGGCAGGCGGACTCTCAACCACTGCACCACCAGGGAAGCCCATAAGTGGCTCTTTTAAAAACTAATTTTCATTCCATTTCTTAATAAAAACAAACAGTTAGATACAATAGCCAGAAAATGACATATTGCTGGTACAGAAAGAACTGGTACCCAGGATATTAAGCCCATTTCTGTAAATCTGATGAATCAATGCATATGTGAGCCCTATCAGATTCCTTTGACCCCTCCTACTGGTCCTCCTTAAAATACATTGGCTGCGATCATCATTAGTCAAATTTCATATGCATATTTAGATTACAAGTTTATTCTTTCAAGAAAAATGTCTCCTTTGTGCCAGGCACTGTGGTACCAGATTTTATGAATAGAAGGTTAAGTAAAACTCTCATTCATGAATCTCAAATTCAGGTTGACAAGAAAAAGGACATTCCAGTAACAGATGCTAAAACCCAGGATTCAATCAGAAACATTCAATCTTTTAGTGCAACAATTCCACAAACATATATTTTTTTCTTTTCTCCTGGCCATTAGATGTGGCCAAATTATAAACAATTGGTGTCTTTGCTCCAT
Organism: Tursiops truncatus; assembly: GCF_011762595.2. Taxonomy (NCBI): domain Eukaryota; kingdom Metazoa; phylum Chordata; class Mammalia; order Artiodactyla; family Delphinidae; genus Tursiops; species Tursiops truncatus. Next base: position 55,781,753 of record NC_047044.1, on the reverse strand, counting down.
GTTTAATGATGACTTTATGAAATTAAAGGAAATAAAGATCAGCAGTTTAAGCAGTTATTTGAATAAATGAGCAGTTACTGAAGTTACTTAGCCCTTCATTTAAAAATATACTAGCAGCAGATTCGTCTTACTTTCCCAACATTACCTTTGCATTACCCCTTAAATCAGAACACCAAATACAGCCCATGAATTAATAGCATAATCTCTCAGATGAATGAGGTAAATGCAACTTTCTTTACTGATGCTTCAAATTTGTAGGCAACTATTATCAACCTGCCAAGAGAATTGTAAAATTGTATTAGAAACTGGTAAGGGGACTAGACTATTTATAACATATTGGAATTAAAATAAAACTTTTAATGTGAATAAATAGTTTTAAATTAAGTGAAACACTATGTTACCAAGGTATGGGGATTGGGGTTTGAGGAGTGATCAAGCCTGCACGTATTATTTGTGCATAAAATACCCCTGCAAAATGAGACCACTGAGACAGATGTTTACCTAAAATTGATGTTGTTGTCTGTAATAAGTTTGGGATCTGTGTGACAAACCTTCACTAGTCATGTTAGGTTTGGTATCATTTAGTTATATATGCCCTTCTTTTGTTTTATTTTTAACAAATTTCCTAAATCTAGTTACGGGGCTGTTTCCTGACTCCTGTTTTTTGAAATCTAGAATAAGGCAGCTTGTCTAATTACATGCTTCCCTTCTTTGATTCAAATAAAAGTTAGTTTCTTTAAGATTTATGTAATTTCTCAAAAAGTAAAAAAGTCATTGAAGTTTCTAGGAAGACTGTTTCCTGATATCGTTCTTATTTGTATGAAAGGGACTTGTCAAAGCATCTAGTCTCCAGAACGTTTACACTTCTAGTCATTTATCCCCTAAAAAGGAGGCAGGGGTAAAATAGTGGTGATCTTTGTTTCTGAATGATGTGGGTCGTCTTGGTCTAGAAACAAATTAGAGAGTATGTGAATTAAGTGGAGAAAATTTGTACTGAAAGTTATTGGAAGGTAAGAGGAAGCAAAACAGAGGAGTTGGTATATGATCTGGACTTACTACATGTTACACCATGTACCTTTGGGGACATTAAATTCTCAAAGCAAACTTATTAGAAAATTTTTGAAAGGAAAGTGTGTACAAAGGAAACAAAAGAACACATACTGTTTTACGGAACTACAACTAATTTTAAAAAATCAGTGTGGCTGGGTATAGAATATAAGAAAGGTGGAAAGAAAAAATATGTAAAAGTGAAGATATAGAAGATGAAAAGAGCCAGATCACCTTGGATGAAAAATATAAGGAGTGTTAACATTATTTTTTAGGCAATAAGGATAGTGTTAGAATATTTCATATTCTTTAATTTAGCATCATCTGTGAGAGGATCCTGTCTCTAAGCACAAAAGAGATCGATTCTTTCAAATGGTCTGAAACACTTGGCTCCTTATATCATGAAATTATTCAGAGCAAATTACAGAGGGGATAATGTACCAGTGTTCAAGGTTGTGACTTCTATTGTTACTGTATATTCCAAGGAGTCTTCTAAATGGAAGTTTCTTGGAAAATACCCAATAGATTTCCTGCCAGAGATATACTATCTCCATCTTAATTTGATGCCCCTCACTAATACTCTGAATGATAAGAGTGGAACACATCTTCATCTAAAATGTTAGTGGCAACATTTAACGTGCTTCTGACGTGGCGGATTGACTACATACTCCTTGAAGGAATTTCTTGACTTGGCTTTCAGATAACTGCATGCTTGGTCCTCCTCTGGATTTATTGGGTCCCTTCATCTCCTTTGCTGGGTAGGCTTCCTCTTCCTTATCTCTGAATGTTGGAAGGAGTGAGGACTCCAGAACATTTCTCTCCTGCTCTCTAAATTCACTTCTAGGTGACTTTATTCAAGGGTGTCACTGAATGTATGAATTGGAGATCAAAAGAGAGGCTGACACCAGTGAATAAATATTATTATTTGTAATAGACCTAAGTGTATTACAGGAAAACTTAAGAAAATTAATTGGGAATCAGAGGAAATTTAGTTTATTATGAAGGCTGTATTTCAAATCAGTGGAGGGAATATTTTCTACATATTGTCTTGGGTCGACTTGGAGAGACATTTGAGGGAAAGAAAACAAAACAAAACTGAATGTCTGCTTTGCCCTGTACAAGAACAAATTCTAGTTGGAGCAAAGGTTTAAATGTAAAATAAAATAACAAAAGAAAACAACCAAAATGAACACACACTTATAAAAACTCATACACACACATAAATAATCATAAATGTAGCAAAAGAAAACAGTTATGTCATCATAATCATGTGTAAGTAATATTATTAAAACCTGGAAGAGGGCTTCCCTGGTGGCGCAGCGGTTGAGAGTCCGCCTGCCGATGCAGGGGACGCGGGTTCGTGCCCCGGTCCGGGAAGATCCCACATGCCGCGGAGCGGCTAGGCCCGTGAGCCATGGCCGCTGAGCCTGCGCGTCCGGAGCCTGTGCTCCGCAACGGGAGAGGCCGCAGCAGTGAGAGGCCCGCGTACTGCAAAAAAAAAAAAAAAAAAAAAAAAACCTGGAAGAGAAGCCTATTGTTGTCAAAGGTACAAGGAAGAGTACCATGAGGTGACTAAGTCAGAGGATTCTAGAGCCAGACTTTGTTTCCCACCCTGCAACCTTATGCAAGTTATTGTTTTTTCTTCCATGCCTCTTCTTCTCATCTTTGAAAGAGAGTAAGTACTTACAAGACTGTTTTGAAACTCTAAGGATTAAAGTAGCTATTAATAATAATGTAAAAATGCTCAGAATTGTGCTTGGCATATAGCTCATACTAAATATCAGTTAGCTATTATTATTCTAATAAATTGTGGATTTTTGAGTATGAAATACTGCTTGAGCATTTAGGGCCTAAGGTATGAAAGACAGAAAAGCAAGGCTAGAGCTTAGCAGACAGGTCAGGGTGATAGATAGATTTGTTTGTCTGCACTGAGAAGTTTCCTGGGACGTAGGACTTTAAGAGCTAAAACGATGAGTCACTCTACCTTACCTGGAAGATGAGATAAAAGTGATGAGAAAGACAGTGCTCAGCACCAAGGTCAATGTTCTAGGCTGGAGCAGTTTGTATAATCTTACGAGTAGATATCATTCCATCCTCCTCTGAGGAGGCATTCTGTAATAAGACCATGCACTGTAATAAGACCATGCTCTTACCAAATCACCGTCTAGGGAGAATAAAGCATTGGAGCATTGCAGTGCTGGGGGTGAGGTTCCAAAAGCTAGCTGTGCAATTTTTGCATGCTACCAGTGTGTTCCCTGATTGAATGACCAGACCATTAGTGCCTAGAGAACTGTCCATTTTACTTCTGTTAGTCGACTTAAATGTGTCCTTGAGAATTATTAAACATACTGATTATTTTTTTAATGCTATAGTCTCTAAGCCCAGAGAATATCTGAGTGAGAAGCAACTCAGTTAACAATCAGTGTTAATCCTTAGTAATGTGGTATTTTTCCTGTCCGTGGAGTTTTAAGAGAGCATGTCTCTTTCCAACCATGATTCTCTCTCAGTTCCTTAAAATCTCTCAAAAATTGCTGTTTGTATCTTTGAGGTGTACCTCCACCAGAGTCCCACAAAGCAAATTTTGTGTCTGTTAGATAACCCCAAACACACCGTGACAATTTACTGTAGCCAGTATTCCATGATTGGTCATTAGATAAATGGGGACAGGGACAGATACATATATGACAGATATATAGTTTTTCTTGATCAAAGTTTTGCAAAATTTCCCTTCTCATGGAAAGTTCTTTTTTTTCCCCATCAATCAAGGAAGTTTGTGTTATAGTTTGCCTTCTATGCCAAAGTACACATTGAACTTTGGTGAGGAAAACCAGATAACATTTATGAAGTTTACCAAAATATTAGAGCCAGGAGGGAGAGGGTCAGGCACTCGTTTTAACTTAGTTTGTATTTTACATCATCTTGGTTATCTCAGGAAGAGATGTCACAGATTATTTTTTTTTCCATTCAAAGCTCAAGGTGACTTTAAGCTGCAAGATATTGTATTTTAATCTCCAAGTCAGATGTGTACAACACACTCTCAAAAAAAAAAATCTGTGTACCGTGTTTAAAAGAATTGAAAAGAAAGTTTATGCTCAGGTGAAGTTGAAAAAGGTCAACAGAATTTGGTTTCAGTTTGCTAAAATATATGTATATACATATAACAATGGCAAGAGAAATTTACTTTTTCCTACAAACATGTTATTTATTTATTAGTTTACTCTTATGAGGAAAAAGTCCTAAATTGGAAACTATCAATAGTATTGTTTATATTAATAGATTCACACCATACTCTTAGATTAATTTTTAAACGTATTTTCTGCCAAATTGTACATGGCTACTGATGACCCAGTTTCAGTATTGAATAGCTGCCATTTAGACTCCTCAAAAGAGAGCAAAAAAATCATATTTAAAAATACAATAATCCTAAACTTCCAGTTACAAAATAAATGAGTCACAGGGATGAAATGTACAGTGTGGGGAATATAGTCAGTAATAATATAACATCTTTGAATGGTGACCAAGGAAGTCAAAAGATCCAAACTTCCAGTTATAAGATAAATAAGTACTAGGGATGTAATATACAACATAATTAATATAATTAATAGTCTTGTAGGTTACATATGAAAGTTGTTAAGAGAGTAAACCTTGGGCTTCCCTGGTGGCGCAGTGGTTGAGAGTCCGCCTGCCGATGCAGGGGACACAGGTTCGTGCCCCAGTCCGGGATGATCCCACATGCCGCGGAACGGCTGGGCCTATGAGCCATGGCCGCTGAGCCTGCGTGTCTGGAGCCTGTGCTCCGCAACGGGAGAGGCCACAACAGTGAGAGGCCCACATACCACAAAAAAAAAATAAAATAGAATAAATAAAATAAAAAGAGAGTAAACCTTAAGAGTTCTCATCACAAAGGAAAGAATTTTTCTTTCTCTTTTATTTTGTATCTATATGAAGATGATGGACGTTCACTGAACTTACTGTGGTCATCATTTCATGATGTATGCAAGTCAAATCATTATGCCATATGCATTACATTTATACAGAGCTGTGTATCACTTATATCTCAATAAACCTGGACAAAGAAACCCCAAATTCCTCAATATAGTATAGTAAGATGTTTACAGACAGAACCATGTAAATTATCATCACCCTGTGGAAAGTACTCAGCCATATCTCTTAATAAAAATTGAATCACCATCAGTGTATTCACATTGTGCCATTATCAAGGCACGCAACATAGGGTATCCCATGCACAGAAGATACCATATGTCAATGTATATAGCAAATACTAACATAGAATAGCTTGGTACAAAACAGATTGATATGGAGCAAACTTCAAACAGTTCTTTGAGAAGCTAATGTGAGAGGAAGAAGTGAAGGCGCACTTGACAATTGACAAGAAGTTGACAGTTCTTCATCAGGCAATTTAATGTGATAACAAGGATTGGGGTTCTTTTTCTTGCAAAAAATGCCTGTAAGAAGTAATAATTGTGGAAGCATGAGAATTTGCTGCAATAAGCTGAACAAATGCTTAAAATTCAAACTGTAATTCACCCTAAAGGGCTTGAGGTTAAAAATGGAATACAACTCAGAATATATATATTTACACTTATCTCTTATAGAGCATACGTTCCCTTCCAAGCTATTTAAGGATTTACCATTTGCCATGTTTTCACAGATTAAATATTGTTAAATGCTCCAAGGCACAGTTCATAGCTACTTTCAAGATTAAAACTAACAAAAAATCTGTTTTAAATACATCCTTGTTATTTGACACTTTAGTGCCTCTAAATCATATAAAGAGAGCCTATTTTATTCCTCTATAATTCAATACTGCAAATGTTAGCATATTGAATATTAATATGATCAATAGCAAAACATCTAACCCAACTGTATTTCTTTTTTAATTCTATAAAGTAATATACTGGATACTTTTACAAAGCTGGGAGGGATATCAAAGTCTTGAATATTCATTTTACTTTGCTTTTTTTCTATGTGCAACTATGTGTTTATGTTTCTATCACTTTTTGCTTTTTTCCAAGAGCCCTTATAGGAACAAACAATAAATATTTAATATACAGGGCACCTTTTGTACAACTTTTATCCTTCCTTTTGTCTCTCAGTAGCAGGATCACTACTTTTTCAGTTTGGGGGTATAATATCTTAAGTGTCATTTCTATCAAAGGGGAGCAGAACATGCAACCCCTAAATGCCACTTTGGCATGTGGATTATTTTGAGCTGAAGGCACTTAAGACCCAGCAGAGTCAGGAAAAACTTTTACCTCTCCCTTAAGCCTGTAAGAATTTAACTAGGGGTCCTGGTCCAGAAATTGAGCAACTACCAGAGATGACTACTTTTATCTGGAAGACTTATCTGCGTGGCAGGGCAAACATCTAATTACCAAGCATCTGTTCTTCTTATCTTCCTGTGAATTGCCCTCCTCCCCTTTGAAGCCTCAGGCCCCTACCCCATTTCTTATCTCTGGATATAGTATAGCTCAGGATATAATACATATTTTATTAATATGCCATATTATTATAGCATATTGAAGGCTCTAAGAAGTCCTTAAATAGAGACACTTGCTTTGCTGAAATTTACCTCAACATTTCCTGATCTTTTTGGAACCTATTAACACTCCACTGTTCGTTTAGGAAACAAGACTCTGACAGCTGTTCTGCCTGACTGTCCACGTTGTTTTGGCCCTCTTTAGAGGGGTGTGTGTGTGTGTGTGTGTGTGTGTGTGTGTGTGTGTGTGTGTATGTATAAATTGTCATTTGCCACTGGCCACGGTGAAGCGTATTTTATAAAATAATTATATGAGACTTCCTGTTTCAGGTATTGGAGAGTTCAGTTTGTTGACTCTGCCCCCTAAATCACACAGGGTCCTCTGCAGAAAGTGTCCTTGTATCTCAGGACCAGGAAAAGCAATAGTCTTATGCTGTAATTTTTTTTTAAATTAATATTTAATGAAAAAAAAGAAAAAAAAATTTAATGGACTACAAACTGAAAGCAAAATCATTTAGAGTGTAAGTAGCAAAATTATATTGTAATGATAACTTTAACATCTATACACTCAGAATTGAAAGAACATTTTATTCCTAGTTTCTAGCAGAGTCTTGGCAAATGGTAGGAAAGCAAAAAATACTTTTCTGATATCTATCACTATATTTCATCTAGACAGTTGTTTTCATAATTATAATGCAAAGCATCCTGGGAAATTATTTATCTTATTTAAAACAGTAGATGGTGTTATAACCTACACTTGCTGTGGCCTATGAAAATTCATTCCCTACCTCACCTCTCTTCATCCCCTGACCTCTCCCCAAAAGACTTGATTTTGTTCAGATTTCCATCCTCCTTTGCACTCAGAGAGTCTGACCCATCTCTAGTAAGAGCAAGCAAGTCCCAATTTGTCTAAGCTAATCATAGTAGTTATTTCTAGCCAATGGTGCATGAAGAAAACTTATTGAGGGAACACTTAGAAAAGATTTCTTCACTCTTTAAAATGAAGATACAGAGTTTATCTCTTTTGACGATGGCCATCACTACCATGCCTGGGTGTGATATCTGGAACTGCGGGTAAACCAAAGAGCAAAGCCAATAAATGTGGGGATGGGGGTTAGAGACAGAAATACGGGAATAACTAAGTCATTAATTTTCTTATCATGTCACTGAAGACACCAACCCTGGAGTTGTCCTTTCCTGTCTTTCCCTGAGCTTCTTGTTAAGTGAGAATCTTATTAAGTAAATGAGTAAAATTCCAAATAAAGTCCAGTTGAGGCTATTTAAATGGCAGGTTTCCATTACTTGCAATCAAAGCATCCTAATTGCCATACTTGTCTAGCTTCCAACACTTTTACTCAGATTAAAATTCTGAGTAAAATTTTACTCAGAATTTTAATCACCAAATCCCGTTTTTGTAGTTTAAATTTACTAGGTGTAAGAATTCATATCACTAGACTTTTATTTTCCTTTTATTTTACTAAGATTACAGGTGCTAGATTATCCTTCTCTCAGATTCAATGGCATTGTATCCTTATTAAGTTTATTTCATCTATCTTAAGTGTCAATGTGAATAGAAAGATTCCATCTTTAAACACAAATGCATTAAGCTTAAGCTTCCACAATAAATAAATGTATTGAAATTTTATAAATTATCAACACTTTTCCTGATAAATTTTCAACTATTTTTCATTCACAGTGATTTTTTTTTCTTAAACATACATTCAAAATGGTGAACATTTTAGTCCTCTACTTTAACAAAACTTAAAAATCCCAGGTTTGACTGACTGAAATTGAGACCTTCTATATTAACATCTTTAATGTCACATCTTAAAACTATGCCTTTCTAACTGAAATTTTCTGTTCTTACAGTGGTATTTCTTTTGAGAGGATTTATTATGTGGAATTTAGTACAGCAGACATGGCCCTTGCACTGCTCTCTATTTCTCATCCCAGTATTTGTACAATTCAGTATTTTGAATGGAACATCCTGCTGGAATCTGCTCTTTTCTGTTTGTGAAACTTACTAAATAAAGAATAGTTTATTTCTCCGGAGGAAAAAATAAGCCACGGACAGTAAATCCTGTCTTTATGTTGATATGTGTCTCCTTCATGAAGAGAAATCCAATATATCAAATATTGAAGAGACTGACATCTAAAATATTGTTTTTACTAGTTAAGTTTAGGACTTTGAAAGAAAAAGAAAAACCCAACAGGCACCCAACAGAAAATTTTAAACTGGTAGCATTTTCATTCAGCTGTGAAGTGATTAGTTTTTTTATCCATTTTGAACAACTTCTTTCCAACATTTTCTACTATGTGAGTCAGATGAGTATTGATGGACATTGAAGCTTATTAATATGACCTTCTTTAATAACCAGTCTCATACACACATAGGCAATTGATGAAAAAAGCTGGTTGTAAAGCAGAGAAATTGTCTTCAAACAAAGGGAGATGAAAACTGTTTTAGTCAGCTCATACTGATATAACAAAATACTATAACCTGGTAGCTTAAACAACAGACATATATCTCTCAGAGTTTGGGAGGCCGCGTAGTTGGAGATCAGGGCCGCATAGTTGGAGATCAGGGTGAGGATATGGTCGAGTTCTGGTGAGGACCTACTTCCTGGCTTGCAGACAGCTGCCTTCTTGCTATACCCTCACATTGCTACACAGTGGAAAGAGAGCAAGCTCTTTGATCTCTTATAAGGGTACTAATCCCATCATGAGGACCCTACCTTCATAAGCTCATCTAAATCTAATTACTTCCTAGAGTCCCACCTCTTGATACAATTACATTGAGAATTAGGCCTTCAACATATGAATTTGGGTGGGAGGGAACACATCAGTCCATAACAAAAACTTAGTAATTAAGTAACTTTGGAAATTATTGATTCCACAAATAAGATTACAGTTTTAATCACACTCATGATCTGATGTAATTTTGCCTATGTATGTGTATAATTACTCATCACCAAACATATATTCTATAGAAGTTGGTCAGCTACCTTAGGAAGCAAACTTGCATCGTTCTCAGAGAGCCTATGCTATATAGAAGTGGTCAGTCATATTTTTCTCCCAATGAACTCAGGAAATTTTTTTAAAGCCATTCATGAGAATTGTTAAACTATATTTTTTTGAAGCTCAAATTTCATGAACTTAGAGGCTGTCCAGGAAGCATTTTAGGGGTCCTGAAGCCAGTGGTAGCATCAAATATATCGTATTTGGCTTCAGTGTCATATTTCGGATTTTGGAAATAGCATTTCTTGGAATTGCACTGTGGATGTGGAATGAAAAAGGAGTTCTGGCCGACATCTCTTCCATCACCGAACTCGGTGGCTTTGACCCGGTTTGGCTCTTCTTTGTGGTGGGGAGAGTGATGTTCATTCTGGGATGGCAGGGTGCACTGGAGCTCTTTTGTTTCACTAATTATCTTCCAAAAGTCACTGGTACCGTATGCAAAATGTCAGTATGTGTTTATGACAAAGGGTCTGTAGTCAAAATTACAAGTCACACAGTAGAAAAATCTGTATGTAATTTTCCAGTGGCTCTCTGTATCCCGAGGTTCTGCATTTGCAGATTCATCCAACCGTGGATTGTGTGGTACTCTAGTATGTATTTATTGAAAAAGGACCACATGTAAGTGGACCTTCACCGTTCAAACCATGTTGTTCAAGTGTCACCTGTATTAGGTGACTGATAACTTAAAAGTTACACTCCATGACTCATACTATAGAACTTCTTTGAGCTATTAAACTGATCATGTTTATTGTGCATATCAGGAAGGGGATAACATACACGATAGTTTCCATGCTTGTTTCACCGTGGACTCCTACATGCATGCACGCGTGTGTGTTGGGGAGGTTGTGTATTTAGGCCTCTATTAACATGAGACATCATGTGGAACACAACTTAGGAAAGTGAGAAAAAGTATCAGGATGAATTGCTTGATTTTATGCTCAGATCTTCGTAGAAACCTAAGTTGATTAAATAATAATAAAATATGTAAAGGTTATTTAACAGGGTACCTATGTGTTTTTTATTCATTTAAATATTGCTATAAACCATCATCCTGTAAAATAACTTATCAACATTTAGCAAATTTTGTCCTTATTGAGCTTGTACATGGCCCTGGTCTGGTAATTTAGAAAGGGCTTGAACCAATATATTTTAGTATATTTTCCTAGAGTTTTAAGGAAATGGCTTCCCTTACAAGATATTTATTGATATGCCTTAATTAAATAAAAGGGTTAATTTCTAAAATTAAACATTTTGTTCATTTTCTACTATATGTCTGGTCTTTTGTAATCAAAGGATCCCTATAGTCCTTACACCTTTCCCCCCATATATCTTTTGCTTGGAAAGAGGTATTTTTTACTTTAAATGTATATCACTTTAAACCAAATGTGTATAACTTCTATTGTGCAAAATTTCTTGTTTTCTTTTAGCCCTCTATTTGTGGACTAGCCATCTATGTCTTTGATGAAAGAGCACCTCTTGATTTTCTGACAAGGACTAACCCTACTGGAAGCAGGTTATCTCTCTCCAGAAAACTTTAGCTTTCTCATTTGAATGGTGTAATTAGCTAGTTTGTGGTCTATTTTCCCGGGTCAACACATGCGACTAGTCTTTCAGGAAATGCCTCAATAAACTTAGCTCTCCTTTTCCTTTTTAACCTCGACAATTTTTTAAAATCAATGATTGGGACATGATCCACCATAACAGAATTAGGGAACAGTAAAATCATGCCATTTTTCACCAAAAGGCCTGGTTTGAAAACTTTCTTCACCATTAGAAGCTCAGTAACTGTATTATACATCAAATTATAACTTCTGGTTTGGTCTTCTCTTCTGTAAAATTGAAATTATATTCGTATGTGGTCTGGTGGGGCTATTTGGAACTTGTCAATATGTAGAAGCTTTAGTAAAGATGATGGGAGTATTTCCAGAAAGTGACTGGCTAAGGGGGAACCAAGCTAAACTCTTCTCCTTGAGGGTTTGTGAAGAGAAGCAGCTGAGTGAGCAAAACCTTCTGGAACAGAGTCATGTGATAGATCTATGTCTAAAGGGTGAGTTTTGTTGTCGTTTTTTTAGAGTTTTAGGTTCACAGCAAAATTGAGAGGAAGGCACAGAGATTTCCCATATATCCCCTGCCTGTGCACATGCATAGCCTCTTACATTAACACATCTCTCACCAGAGTGGTACATTTATTTCTTTTATTGAAGTTGAGTTGATGTACAGTGTTGTGTTAATTTCTGCTGTACAGCAAAGTGACTCAGTTATACACATATATAATTCTTTTTTATTTTCTTTTCTATTATGGTTTATCCCAGGATATTGAATATAGTTCCCTGTGCTATACAGTAGGACTTTGTTGTTTATCCATTCTATATGTAATAGTTTGCAACTGCTAACCCCAAACTCGCAGTCCTTCCCTCCCCCTTGGCAACCACAGGTCTGTTCTCTATGTCTGTGAGTCTGTTTCTGTTTCATAGATAGGTTCATTTGTGCCATATTTTAGATTCCACATATAAATGATATTATATGGTATTTTTCTTTTTCTGACTTACTTAGTATGATAATCTCTAGTTGCATCCATGTTGCTGGAAATGGCATTATTTCATTCTTTTTTATGGCGAGTAGTATTCCATTGTATATATGTAGAGTGGTACATTTCTTACAATTGATGAACTTACACTGACACATCACAATGTATTAATAGTTAACTTAATATCCATTAGGGTTCGCTCTTGCTTTTGTATATTTTATGGGTTTGGACAAATGTATAATCACATGTGCCCGTCATTATAGTACCATACAGAATATTTTCACTGCCCTAAAAATCCTCTGTTTTGCCTGTTCATCCCTGCTCTCACCTTAGTCCCTGGCAACCACTGACCTTTTTACTAACTCCATAGTTTAGCCTTTTCCAAAATGCCATATAGTTGGAATAACACAGTATGTAGGCTTTTCAGATTAGCTTCCTTCACTTAGGAATGTGCATTTAAGGCTTCTCCAAGTCTTTTCATGGCTTGATAACCTGTTTCTTTTAAGTGCTGAATAATATTCCATAGCCTGGATATACCACCCTTTATTCATTCACCTACTGAAGGACACCTTGGTTGCTTCCAAGTTTGGCAATTACGAACAAAGCTGCTGTAAACATCTGTGTGCAGGTTTTTCCCTAAACACAAGTATTCAACTCATTTGGTTAAACATCAGGGAGCATGATTACTACATCACATGGTAAGAGTGTGTTCAGTTTTGAAAGAAACTGCCAAACTGTCTTCCAAAGAGGTTTTACCATTTTGCATTCTCACTAGCAATGAATGAGAGTTTCTGTTGCTCCGCATCCTTGCCAGCACTTGGTGTTGTCAGTGTTCTGGGTTTTTCCATTCTGCTAAGTGTATAGTGGTTAAAGGGAGAGTCATTAATAAAAAACAGAAACAAAAAAACAGGTTGCGTTGTATGACAGTTTCTGTCTAAAATACAATAAGATGCAATAGGCACTTGTTCTTTCTTTTGTTTTTCCTTGGCTCATAGTCTTCTCTCTTGTTTCTCCTTGTCAAGCCTCGCTAAGGTTTGACTCTGTTGACCTAGAACAAATAGACTGCCAGATATTTCTCCAACAAAGATGGATTTATTGAAGATCAGCAGAGAATTGCAATTTGGGGTCTGCAACCATGGTGAGCCATGTGCAAGTTCCTGCTCAGCAAGGGAAGGAGAACACTTTTATAGAGAAGAAAAGGAAGCTGGGAGCGTTATAGTAAACGGAGTCCATGGCTTTTCATTGGTTGAATCCTTGCCGGGAAAGAAAAAGGAGTCTTTCTTCTTCCCGTTTGGGCTCTGTTAATGTCACAGGGTGTGAGAGCTCCCCATTGGGCCTCCTGACTCTATTTAATTGAGGTTCCTGTATATTAACTTTTTTGCAACTCTAACCTCCTTATCTTTTACTTCTTACCATAGTAAGTATTGTTTCAACAGCACTAATTAATAAGATTTTATTATTAAAATATTTTTGCTTTACATGCTCCTTGTCCTAGGTGAGCTCACATGGCAGTCTCCAGAGGTATATGTTAGGAAGACTGAACCATAGTAGGTAAAAACAAGAAGGAAATTGCCAGAGAGCAACCAAAGTTACATTCTGTGGGCCTGCTTGTGAAATCCAGGGAGTCTGAAATAGGTTTATCCAAGATATGGGATAAAAGAAGGCTGCAAATAAGAAAAGGTTATTTGGGGTCTTAGGAATTGCAATTTGGGAGATACGGATTTGGATAAAACCGGAAGGGTGTTCCAGGGATGAGAAAGAGTCAGGGGCTTATAAAGGCAAAAGCCACAATATTGTTGAAGTTGTCTGGCAAGAATTATGACTGACTCAGACACAAAAACGGAAATATTTGTTCTTAAGGGATAGGCTATCATGAGTTATTTTAGAGTAAGCATCCAATAAGTATCTTGAGTTCCTGGAACACTGGGCAGACGTTCTGGATGCCTACAGTAAGACAATAAGTGGTCAAAATTCAGATTCCATCCAGGCTGAGACGTGCATATGTCACACTTCCTCATTAGCCTCCTGGCTCTGTTTTAGAGAGCTCTTTTAGCAATACTGACTCCATCTTGGTTTCCCTCTCATAAATTATAAGTGAAGAAAAAAATAGCATACACTGTCCTAGAATGTTCGGATAAAGGCTGTGAATCAGTAGGTCAGGGAATCCACACATATGTGGATTCTATATATGTATATTTATATATATACATTTCTATGAGTATATATAAATTTGTATATATATGTATATAATATATGACAGAGAAACTATCATAAATGCTCTCTGGAGCTAACATATTGAGTTTTGAGTCCTCTGCATATAGAAGATAATTACTTGCTTTTGGTGTGAGGGAGGCAGTGTGAAGAAGAATGAGGGCATGAGGGTCTGGGAAGAAACCTGGAGAAAGTCCATCTTCCAACATTAATAGGGGAGAAAAAGCATAGGATCTAATAAAGTACATAGAATTAAGGAGAAAATCCAGAAGAGTATTATGTCACAGAAACTGAGGCACAAGTGTTTCAAGAAAGAGGAGTTCACGGGCGTCAAAATAAGGACTGAGGAATGTCAGCTGCATGTAGTGACACGGCAGTCATTGAAATCCTTAGAAGGAGTTGCTGTGGAGCAAGGAGGAGAAAGTAAGCCAGACAGGAGCAGTGCGTAAGAGGAATGAGAAGAGGTAAACGATGTCTCCTGAAAGTTTGGTTTTCAAGAGGACAACCGTGGGGCAGTAGCTGAAAGTTTTTATTTTTTACTTTAAAGTAGAAGTCAAGGGCTTCCCTGGTGGCGCAGTGGTTGAGAGTCCGCCTGCCGGTGCAGGGGACACGGGTTCGCGCCCCGGTCCGGGAAGATCCCACATGCCGCGGAGCGGCTGGGCCCGTGAGCCATGGCTGCTGAGCCTGCGCGTCCAGAGCCTGTGCTCCGCAACGGGAGAGGCCACAACAGTGAGAGGCCTGCGTACCGCAAAAAAATAAAAAAAATAAAAATAAAAAATAAATTAGAAAAATAAAATAGAAGTCAAGGTCACTTGCTAAGAGTAAGCAGGATAACTGTGGTCCAATGTTTGGAAAACAAGTAGAGCGCGTTTGAGGTAATTGTGGAGAATGCAAAAGTGAGTTATCAGAGAATCAGAGAAATGTGGCAATGCTGAGGGCCCATTTGAAATTGTTGCATTCCAGTTTACAGTAGAATTCATATATTGTCTAATGAGATATTTTCCAGTGGTTTTAGAATAATCTGTGCAGGCTTAGAGAAGACAGATAGGTTCATTAAAGGTAGGGGTTTGGGCAGGTGTGTTCAATTAAAAATGAAGGAAAATGAGTTTCGTTTTGCAAGAGGGTTGCTGAGATGATGTACCATGAAATCTAAGTAGGAAAGGAGAGAAGGGACCACCACAATAGGTGGTCTGTTTTTTGTTGAAGAACAAAAGCAAATAAGCACGTTGAAAAGAGTGTAGGTGGTATTCAGAGTGAAATGTTTGATTATTCATTTTATAGTTGTTACGCATGTTGACAAGAACCAAGGTGTGATGGTGAGAGTAGCTCAAATAGAGGAGGCGGCTGTCATTGAAGGTGAATGATTTGAATCCCTTGGAGGCCATTGGATTAAACAAGCCGTTCAAGGGGACATTTAAGTCACCAGGGCAATGGCTAGAAATGAGGTATATAGGGATACAGAGGAATTCTGTAAGCCAACCTGTGAAATTGCTAACAAATGAAAGGGGGTGACATGAAGGTTGCTAAGAACAAGGAAGGAAAGAGGGTGCTGTAGATGAATATAACACATCTCAAAGAGACTTCCTTTTCTTTAAGAAGATAGAGAAATAAAGTTTTGGCAGAGGCATTAGTGATGGGAGGAGGGGTAGAGATCATACGTCTCAGCCCCAAGATTACTGAGGAATAAGAACTTCAGCAGCTTGAGAAAACGCGAGAGAAAATGGAGTGTCAGGGGTCAAACCAATTTCACTTAAGTCAAGAGTTAGGGAGCACCTTAAGGAAATATAGGTCACAGTTTGAGTAGTGGTTTGGGAGGCCTGGGGCGGGTCAGTGAAGTACCAGAGTTTAGTGCTGGAAAGGTGCATGTGCAAGGGGAACATGTCAGCGGGGAGGAGGTAACAACCTAGAGTCCAGATGTTGACTGATGAAAACTGGGATGTGGGCAGGATGGATTTGGTCTCTATAGTTACTTATTTATTTTTTTGGCTTATAACTTTGAGCATTTATCTTTATCTTTTGTGGGTCTGTGGGTTGGCTGAGGCTCTGCTGGGATCCGCCAGGTGTAGTTCCAGGCTCTGGGTTGGTATTTTCGTTTCCTAGGGCTGCCATAACAAAATACCACAGACTGGGTGGCTTAAACAACAGAAATGTATTTTCTCACAGCTCTGGAGGTTAGAAGTCCAAGATTGAAGTGTTGGTAGGATTGGTTTCTCCTGATGCCTCTCTCCTTGGCTCGCAGATGGTCTCCTTCTCACTGTGTCCTCATGTGGTCATTCCTCTGTGTGCGTATCCCTGGTGTCTCCATGTGTGTCCAGATTTCCTCTTTATCTTTTTTTAACATCTTTATTGGAGTATAATTGCTTTACAATGGTGTGTTAGTTTCTTCTCTATAACAAAGTGAATCAGCTATACATATACATATATCCCCATATCTCCTCCCTCTTGCGTCTCCCTCCCACCCTCCCTATCCCAGCCCTCTAGGTGGTCACAAAGCACTGAGCTGATATCCCTGTGCTATGTGGCTGTTTCCCACTAGCTGTCTATTTTACATTTGTCTACAGTTACTTTAAAGAGAGAATCCTGTCTATAGCAGCTACATGAACATTTATTAGCTCAGCTGATGAATCTTCATAAACTGATTGAGAGGATTAAATAAGTTTATGCAAACACTTCATAAAATAGAATGGAATATACAAATGTCCATTATTATTTAAATATCTGAATCAACTTTAATAAAACAATTTAGGTATCAATTAAGATATTCTTTCCTCTTTTAAAGCTATAAGCATTATTTCTACTGAAACTGGAGTTGATAATAATACAGAATAGCATATCATGACAAAATGTACATAAGATCTAAATTTGATCAAATTCTGTTTTTTTAAGATGGAAACCCATCATTATTCCAGATTCTTTACTATGTGGTTCAAATTTTTAAGGCACTTGATTGCCAAGTTTCCTTCTTCCAATTTCACTTGATTCCAATGCTTGCTAATCCTGTTTACAGCATCATTTGGCATTTTTACTTTGAGTAGAAAAAACAATAAACCATATGGCGAGACTATTTTAAATGTCTCTTTAAGCGTGTTTCTAGAGCCATGAATAATCCCCAAACATATATTATTTAAAGCCTCTTTCAAATACTGACCTTTTATTCATTGTGTATATATAATATCTATCATCTGTTAATTTTCTCTTGTATGCTAGATATTTTACGTATATTATCTCTAATCTTCGTAACAAGCAACACAAGTGGATTTTCTAGGTTTTATTTTCCCAATGAGATAAGTAAGACTTGGAGAGATTAGGAAACCTGTCCAAAGTCTCCAGCTTACAAGTAATGAGTGTCCTGGATTCAAATCTGAACGTGTCTGATTCCAAAGCTCATGCTCTTTAATATTGTGTTGCCTCTAATTATTGCAGTCACCTTTTCTGTTAGGATAGGATTTGAAGGATCCAAGGAAGGGCTCTCGTTCCCTGAACACCTCTTTACTGACGTTTTGCAGTTCTGAATTTCCACCATTACAGAGTCAATCATTTGGGTTACCATTTTGATTTTTCTACTAAATAACTTCCAAAAAACTTAAAATATAGGCTGGAAATCACTCACACATTCCTATAAATTTGTTCATCAAAGCTGTTTCCTTTTGCAGCGGTGTTCAGTGATCATGTGAGTTTGGTATATGAAAAGACTTGGGTCAAAAGATGTAATTTAGAAAGACTGCATCTTCACACGTGGGATTGTCTCTTGGTGGGACTGCACTGTAGAGAACACTGGGCTATGCATGTGTTCTGGGTATTGTAGGGCACAAGACTTTAGAGTGAGATTCAGAAATTATATATCAAAATACTTTATAAACAAAGTACTTTCTTCACAATTTTGTTCACAGGTAGGTTTACTTTACAAACCCTTTTAAATCAAAATAAGATGCACAGCCAGGGATGAACTTTTTTTCTGCCCGCAAGAGATGTATCAAAATATTGCAAATCATATTTGATTTTTGATATGCTGTAGATAACAAACAGGTATTCCATTTTTTAGGTGTTTCAACCTGTTGTTTCAACTACTTCTTCCTTATGTGCATATTTTAAATAGTTGATTTTTTTTAAATATAGGGAATAATTTTTCAGTCTTTTGCAAGTATTAACATGGCAAATTGGCTTTTACTTCTTTTTTTTCATTTCATGGTCACTGCTGCATCTGCTTTGGATGGCAACTAACTGCCTAAGTATGTATACACATTAAACCAGATGCTCTCAGGACCCAAATAGTTTATATTAATTTATAAAGAGAAAAGTAAGATGAATGACTTCAGAATTAGTTTTATAAAGTTACATGAGATTATTATTTATTCTCCACATTTATGAGAATAGTAATCTGTAGAAATGAAATATCTTGGTTAAGTACAATATCTGGACCAGAATGTTACAAACATATATGTATATATGTTTGTATGTGTATATATGACATATATAAAATAATAATATGAAAATTACATTCCAAATCAGAAGTAATACCTTTACCCGTTTTACTGCCATTTAATCACTGAGAGAAATCATCCTCTGCTTATAATCTTGAGCTGCTTCACTGAAATTTGACAAAACCTGTGTTACACACGTTATAGAAAGATTTAAGTAAATAATTCTTGATTTTCTTGGTGATTATAAGACCTGAAAACCCAAGATGTTTTAAGACCTTTTATAATGAGATTTATTTGGTTTAATGTTAAATGAGTAAACTCAATCACAAATTAGTACAGACAGCATACTCACTACATTCTGGTCTTGATTTTTTTTTCCTTTTTTCTCCCTAAATAATATGTTTGTGAATGTACTTTTTGTTCTAATTCTTCAAGAAATAAAATTTGGAGCCCTTATGAGAAAAACGATAGTCATGTGTATAATAGAATGTAAATAATTAGCATTTCATAATCTGAAAAGTTGCTTTATGTTCCCAAATTATCTATATTTAGATACTCATCTATTTGCTTATTTACTGTAATTTCTAGTGCCATCTGCAGACTCATAAATACAAGCTAAACTTATTTTTTGACAAAAATAGTGTGGATCCTTGTTTACAATATTTTGTTTTAAAAAGAAGCAAGGATTTTTAGAACATAAGAAATGCACTGTGTTTTACTCAGTCATTGGTAAACCAGTGTCTCAGATGCTTCAGGTTCAAAGTTTAATTTTGCAAGAAACTTGCTTTGATTGTGACACTAGAGCAAGTTACTCTCTGCCAGTTTCCTCACTTGAAAAATGGAAAATAATGTTGACCTCATGGAGTTCTCAGATTGAAAAGCCAATGAAAGCAGTAGCTATTCTCAACTGTGGTGGCAATGATCTAAAGTGTTTAAGATCAGAACATCTGGGTCATGATCTGGATGATCTGTTAATGCCAAACAACCATGAGGTGAAATCAGAGACTTTTTTCTAACCTAATAGAAAACAGAATTCTTCCATGAACTGTGGAGGAGAGGATATGACCTGTTTAAACAACCTGTACAAATACAGGAAATGAAGATGACATTTTGTGTTGTAGGGGAATTTTACTAAACCTTGGCCATACCTTTCAGTTAGAGTCATTATTAATTCAAGGCCCTCACATGATGTATGGGACCTCTTTTCACTGTAACATGGCAATACAGAAGCGTGATTTATTATATCTGTTACAGTTCATTGTCCAATATCTTTCCTTTCAGGTTAGTATCATAATTGATTTATCTTACATTATTAGTAATCAGTTAATTTTGTGAGGTATAGTGACGACAAATGAACCAAGGCAATTAAGATATTGTGAGAATCATAATTGGTTAATAGTAGAACTATTTTTTTATTGAGGTATAGTTGATTTACAATATTACGTAAGTTTCAGGTGTACACCATAGTGATTCACAATTTTTAAAGGTCATACTCCATTTATTGTTATTATAAAATACTGGCTATATTCCCTATGCTATACAAAATATCCTTGTAGCTTATTTATTTTATACATAGTAGTTTATACTGCTTAATCCCCTACCCCTGTCTTGCTCCTCCCCACTGGTAACCATGGTTTATCCTTTGTATCTGTGAGTCTGTTTCTTTTTTGTTATATTCACTAGTTTTATTTTTTAGATTCCACATATAAGTGATATCATACAGACTTTGTCTTTCTCTGACCTATTTCACTAAGCATAATACCTTCCAAGTCCATCCTTGTTGCAAATGGCAAAACTTCATTCTTTTTATGGCTGAGTAGATACTACACCTTCTTTATTCATCTGCTGATGGACACTTAGGTTGCTTGCATATCTTGGCTATTATAAACAATGCTGCTATGATATTGGGGTGCATATATCTTTTCGAATTAATGTTTTTGTTTTCTTCAAATATATACCCAGGAGTGGAATTGATGGAGCATATGGTATTTCCATTTGTAGTTTTTTGAGGAACCTCCATACTGTTTTCCACAGTGCCTGCCCCAATTTACATTCCCACAACAGTGTACAAGGTTTCCCTTTTCTCCACATCCTTGCCAACATTTGTTATTTGTGGTCTTTTTGATGATAGACATTCTGACATGTGTGAGGTGGTATCTCATTGTGGTTTTGATTTGCATTTCCCTGATGATTAGTGATGTTGAGCATCTTTTCATGTGCCTGTGTCTTTTTCAGAAAAATGTCTATTCAGGTCTTCTACCCTGTTTTAATGGATTTGTTTGGGTGTGTTTGTTTTTTTTGGCTGTGTTGGGTCTTTGTTGCTGTGTGCGGGCTTTTCTCTAGTTGCTGCGATTGGGGGCTACTCTTCGTTGCGGTGTGCGGGTTTCTCATTGCGGTGGCTTCTCTTGTTGCGGAGCACGGGCTCTAGGTGCATGGGCTTCAGTAGTTGTGGCACGCGGGCTTAGTTGCTCTGCAGCATGTGGGATCTTCCTGGACCAGGGCTTGAACCTGTGTCCCCTACATTGGCAGGCGGATTCTTAACCACTGTGCCACCAGGGAAGTCCTGTTTGGGTTTTTTGATGTAGAGTTTTAAGAGCCATTTATATATTTTAATTTTATAAACAATTTTTTGTCTTTCCCTAATATGGTAGCATCCAGTACTATGGTTTAGAAATCTTACTTGAGGTTTCACTAGCCATTCTCTGGTCTGTTTGAACTTGACAACTTCCTGAGTCCAGCTCCTGCTGTAAATTAGCAATCATGTTCAGTCATGCTTGCTTGAGCAATCTCTTCTTAACTATTGCTATGCTATATATTTATAGAAAAGTGTAGTGGTTTGTCAATAAACTAGTGTTTTCCATACTATATTCTATTGAATATTAGCTCTGGAAGAATATTAATCAAGATTCCTCTTCCTAAAGGGACTCCTGTGGTCAAATTGTTTCAGAAATGCTAGCCTGCAATCATTCCTCTTGGAGATTCACAGGCTAGCTTGGCATGCCAAAGAAAGACCTCAAAAAGTCTTGCAGCAAAGACACCTGATTAACTGTGACTCACTGAAGGCTATGGCTGAAGAACACACTAAACGTAGCAGGTCCCTCTTTTAGCCCTACATTAAAATATATTTCTACTATTTCTCTTGCTTCTTCTGGCAGAACATGCATGGAAATAGCTCTTTTTTGGTAATTAATCAAGATGGGAGTCATAAATAGCCCCCTACAGAACTCTGAGCCTCAAGGACCACATGCAGCAGGAAGAATTCTCAGTCCAGGGCTTTGGGGAAAGTTTGTTTAAATGTAGATCTTAGCCCAACCCCATGTCTACTAAATCTGTTCTCTGAGAGTGGGGTCCAGTAATCTACATTTTAAATCAACAGTCTAATTGTTAAAGCTCACGAGCCAGACTCCATTCTGAAGACATAGCATGCCCTATGACAGCAGAATGAGAGAAATTCTAACTGAAAGAATAACTGTGTTCCATAAAATTATATAATTCTACAAGGATAAGCTCTCCTAAAAAGAGACCGTTGATAGGGTGATGGGTAAGACTCCGGTTAAAACACAGATTTTTTTTTTTTTTTTAGTGAATCTTAAACATCTCAGTTCACCTTCTTTGGATATTATCTGTCTGTCTGTTGCCTCAGACATTGACCTAATCCTTTTTCCACTCACTGTGCAGCTTCCCACCCAATCTTGAGGTGATTAGAACATTCTTTCTTTTTACATCTTATATGTAACCTCTTTCCATCTTTTCTGGACTTGTGTATAGTTTCTAATGGACTCCTACTCGTATGCATGTAATCGAACCTTAGCCTTACATAATTTTGTCCATGAGTCCTACATGATTTTGATACTATTTACTTGAATCAACTCTGGCCACACTTTGCTAGAAAGTTATGGTTGCCTTCTGCCTTCTTAGTGTATGTACATCACTGGCTCAAACCCTGACAACTCCTGAATCTATAAGTCCTCTGCATACCACTAACTTATTTTAGCCCATCCTGCTTCATTTGAAAAATCTAATAAATATTTAAGTAAGCATCTCAGAAATAAAGATATTTTGTGGGTCCCATCTTTCCTTTTGTCTCATCTGTGGTTAAAAAAAATCTAAATACTCTTTGGCTTTTCATTTGTATGCTCATCAGCTTTCTGTTTTGCCAAGAATATAGGGCTTGAGAAATATGCGGAAGTTGTGAAAGTTGTTTGCATTCCACTGAAATATTTCTTTAGCTGAAGGGGACCAAATCAATAAAATATGATGAAACCATATGCTCATTATTTCAAAGGAGAGCAGCTGCTTCAGGGAATATTGGGAGATTTATTAATTCTACCACTACCTCTCATTAAGGCTAGATATCTCCAAACCTGATTTCCTAAATAAAATGCACCTCAGTAGGAAAAGCACACTTGTAGAATTTGTACTGATGTTCTATTTGCTGTATTCCCACGGTTACTTTTATGGTGGAGAAAGCATTGTACAATCTGAAAATATTAAGCACACACACAAAAAAATACAATTCATTACATTGAAAAGGTTTATAGCATACCCATGGTTTGGAAATGCCATAGAGAAATGAGTCTTGGCAAAGACGAATGCTTACTGCTATGGGCCATATGTGCATGAAAATGAGTTTGCAACTTTCCAGGCAAGATGCCAAATGAATAGTCTGCCATCTGGTAAGAGAGGTGATGTGTTCTGTCTTCTTGTTCTCACCAATTCTAGATGTACAAGAAGACTCAGATTTGCTCTTTGGAAGACTTCTATCCAAGTACAAAATCAAGTAAATGAGCAGACCAAGTCAAATAACCAATGCATTGAAGTGTTTTATTAATTCGGTTTAAACTCATGTCCACATACCCAAGGGAGTTCAAAGTCATGAAAATTCGTTGCCCAATTAGTTAATCACAATTATAAAATTTAAAATGAATAACAGAAAGGAGACATTTAATCTAACCACCTGTGTCCCATTCTTTAAAACAAAGCAAAGCAAAAAAGGCAAAACAAATAAACAACAAAAAAACAAAATCCCTAGGAGGAAATTACAGAATCTCTATTGAATTTAAGAGAGTTTTAAACAGTGCATATTATTACAGTATACTCTCTCATATAAGTAGAAGTTAAGACAAATTGTCTAAAAACACTGATTAAAAACTGTTTTTACATTTTCATTGAGGTATAATTGACATACAATAAACTGCATATATTTAAAGAGCTATTTTGATAAATTCGGATATCAACACAATCAGGACAATGAATATATCTGTTAATCCCCAAAGTTTCCTTACACCCATTGGAAATCCCTCCTTCCTGCCCCTCCCCAGCCCCACCCCCAGGTAGTCACTAATTTGCTTTCTGTCACTATAGTGGTTTTTTTTCTAGAATTTTATACAAATGTATTCCTAGAATGGACCCTTTTTTGTCTGACTTCTTTTATACAGAATAATCATTTGGGGAATAGTCAGTGATGTTTCAATTGTAACAAAAGTTCATTCTTATTTTATTGTCGAGTAATATCTCATTGTCTGACTATACCGCAATTTTTTATGCACTCACCTGTTGTTGGACATCTGTGTTGTTTACAGTTTTTGACTATTACAAATAAAACCACTAGGAAATGTTGTGTACAAGTCTCTTTGTAAATGATTGCTTTCATTTCTCTTGGGTAAATTCCTTGAGTGATATGGCTGAGTCATAGAGTAGGTGTATGCTTAACTATTTAAGAAACTACCAAACTATTGTTTTTCCAAAGTGGTGTTCTACTTTTCATTCCTGCCAGCAGGGTATGAGAACTTCCAGTTGCCCCAAATCCTCACCAGCTCTTGGTATGGTCAGCCTTTAATTTTACCCATTCTATTGACAGTGTACTATCTCTTTGTGATTTTAATCTTCATTTCCCTGATAATCAATAATGTTGAATTTATGTTAATGTGCTTCTTTGCCAAATATATATCTTCTCTGGTGGCATGTATATTTAAATACTTTACCCATTTTAAAACTTAGTCATTTATCTTCTCTTCACTGAGTATCAAGGGTTATTTGTATATTCCTTATACACCACCTTCATCAGATATATGTTTTACAAATATTTTCTCCCAGTTGGTGGACTGAATTTTTACTTTTTATAAAATTAATGAAGTCTCATTATTGATTTTTTTAAATATAGTTTTTGCTTTTGCAGTCATATTTAAGAAATCTTTACCTTAGCCAAGGTCCTTAATGATTTTCTCCTGTTTTATTCAAGATTTTAGAGTTTTAGGTCTTATATTTAGGTCTATAATGCCTTGTGAGTAATGTTTTTTTACATGGTATGATATCAGGACTGAGATTCACTTGTTTTTGCCTATGACTACCTATAAGTTCCAGAAGCATTTGTTGAAAAATTTATTTTTCCTCCATTGCATTGGCTTGTAACATTTGCCAAAAATCAGGTGACCATATATTTGTGGGTCTATTTCTTTATTTCCTATACAGTTCCACTGATTTATTAGTCTATCTTTACATTAATACCAAAATGCCTTACTAAAGCTCCATAACTCTTGAAATCATGTAGTTTATGTCACCCGAATCTTATTTATATGTTTTCAAATTTGTTTTAGCTGTTCTGATTCTTTACATTTTCATATAAATTTTAGAATAAGCTTTCAATTCTTAAAAAAAAAGTCTGTTCAGATTTTGATTAAGATTATATTGGATTTATAATAAATTGGAAAGTATTGGTGAAGATATGGAGCAACTAGAATATTCATATATTCCAGTGAAAATACAAAATGGTACAGCCACTTTGGAAACAATTTAGCTGTACATATAAAGTTAAACATACACTTACCATATGACCTGGCAATCCAACTCTGCCTGTTTACCCAAGAGAAATGGAAACATATGTTTAAAGCAATCGTTTTACTGGAATGTTCATATCAGCTTTATTCAAAAAAGCCATAAAGTGGAAACATGTTCAGATTTATATCAGATAGTTAATACACAGAAAAATTGTGTTATATTCATATAATGAAATACTACTCAGTCATAAAAAAGAACTGTTGATATGTGCAATATAGATGAATCTCAAAAGCAATAGGCCAAGTGGAAGAAACCAAACATAAAAGACTATATTATGTATATTTTAAATTCTATTTACATGAAATCCTAGAAAAGGAAAACTATAATGACAACATAGATCAATGGTTGTCAAAGGCTGGAGTGGCAGGGAGAGAATTTGTTGCAAATGCACATTAAGGAACTTTTTAGGGTGATAAAAGTGTCTCCAAAGTATTCTACAACTTGACTGCAGTGGAGGTTTCATGACTGTATATATTTGTCAAAATTCCTGTAATCGTACTCTTACAAATATTAGATTTTATTGTATATAAATTATAACTCAAAAAAGCTGGCCAAAAAATGTGCAAAACTGCATACATCTTGGAGATCTCTGGATATAATCAAAGTTGAGAAAATTCCATGTGATTCTGCCTATACAATTTAAGGTGCATTACTTTTTGGTGGTATGCTTTCTATGTACAGTGTATTAGCTATTTAATATAATTCAAACACTAAAGAAGAAAATTAACTTACCAATTAAAATTACAGGTAAAATTTAGGTAACTAGGAACCATTGATACAATGTATAATCTAGTACAAACATAAGTTCAAGAATAAAACCTTTCTGTCACAACCAAAATGGTTTCAATGAAGATTGATAATTAAAATATATTCATATTACTATTTCTAAAATCATATTTTATGACCTTGAGGCTTAAGGACATGACATCTTTAATTTAAAGTGGTCTCACCTGATTTGAGCTGACTCAGTGAAATCTAGTGCCTAAGTGTGTTCCCTTTCTACAACCATTTTTTCCCCGTTACTATGAAAATGCTCCTCAATTTAAGAATGCTTAACATTTGGAGTGTTGCCATATAGCCTTTATTATGTAGCATCAACATTTGGTAATGATTCCAAAAATACTTTTGAAATGTTTACTTTGAGTTTTGTATTAAGTGTTGTGCATCAAGGGACCATATGGTCAGGCATTTTCTAACTTTTTTCAACTGGTGTTACGGCAAAACTACTACACTGAATGTAACTGAGAATATATAAAATCTAACTAAAATTTAGATGTTCAAACAAGAGACACATTGAGTAAGTGATGATACCAGAATACAATAAAAGCTCTTTAATTTACAAGTTACCAGAGGCAAACATACTTTAAAGTTGATGTAAATCAAGAAAAAAAAATTACTTTTTGTGTGAGAAAGATACAATCAAAGGAAGTAGAGGTTTCCTTGTTAACACAAAGCCAGAATTAACATTTAGATTCCCAATATCTCCTGTAGGACATAGACGAGAAAACTGATTTTTCCCTTTTACTCTCAATTAATTTTCAATCTGTTAAAGATAAATAGGCAGAGCCTCATTCTAAAGCTGTCTATGTTCTAGAATCTATTGATGTGGTCTAATTTCAGTGTGTACCTTTGGGGCCAATGACAACAATTATTTTCAAGGGACATTGCTAATGAAACACCAATCATAGAGCTGACACAGTGTGGTGACATGGATAGAAAATCATATAGAGAAAATGGCAAAAAGTAAAAGGAAATCTTTAATCTTATCTTGCTAATAACAGGAAAACAAATGAATAAACACCAGACATGGACAGAAGGAGGAAGTGTTGAAAATATTATTGCTGTATCACATTTAATATCCAAGGAAATTTTGAAAAATCCAGTTTAATATTCATATATTTTCTGAAATCCAGATAGTATATATTTTATCTATATAATATCACATGTTATATGTATATAAACATTTTGACACACTGATATATAAATCTGTCTACTTTACAATCACTTCTTGAACCTTTATAACATACACTTCTTATTAGAGACACAGAAATGAATAAGATGTTTGGTCATTAAGAAGACAGGGAAGAAATGATTATTTTATACATATTTGTGTATATATATATATATATATATATATATATATATACACACACACACACACACAAACACACACATACATATATATATATATATATATATATATATATATATATATACACACAGAGAGGGAGAGAGAGAGAGAGACATCAGATGCAATTGGGAGCACAGAGGATAGGGTTCCCAAACTCTACTCTGACAAGTTGGATGGGTTGGAAAGCAAAGGTAAACAAAATCAGAAAGGGGATTTGGGGCACAGGAAACAGCTTATGCAAATACAAAATTATAAGAGTATAGACATTATGTAAACAGTTTTGTGTGACCAAAGTATGTTAAGGGTGGCGCAGTGCAGGAAACCATTAGAAACAGGACTGGTGAACTATCAAGTCAGATGGTTAAGGGTTTATTAAGCAAGCCAAGGGGGTTAATTAATGGATAAAAGAAGCCATTGATAAATTTTTTTCAGAGATACACCATGTTCAGATTTGCATTTATGAAAGATCTCTTGATATTGAAGGGGAGCAGAATATGCCACCCCCAAATATGCTACTTGAGCATATTAATTTTTTAAATTAAAGTTACTTAAACAACTGATATGAGTGACACTGTGACTTCCTTTGCCCCCCTGAAGGCAGAAAATAAATCCCCCATACGAAATTTACCCTCCCTCTACCAGAAGGGTAGAAGGCATCCTTATCACCAGAGACAGAGAATTTGGGACCAAGAAGGCTGTATAAATAAGCCTTGTTACTTCTTCACCAGTTTGCCACCCCAAGCCTGAACCCCTTTGTCTTGTCAGTTCTTCACAGATGTATTGTTTCCTTGCCTAATGGTATAAAAGCTGCCTGTTTTGTTCACTTCTTTGAGTCTCATATTTTTATGGGATCCCGCACATGTGAAATTAAATTTGCTTTTCTCCTATTAGTCTGCCTTATGTCAATTTAATTATTAGAACAGCCAAAGAACCTAGAAGGGAAGAAGGGAAAAGTTTCCTCCCCTACAAGATCTACAACTACTCTGACTTGCATAATTTTCAATCTCTTTTAAGGAAAATGACCATTCCTTTGCAAGCTAACACATCTATCTGGAGAACACATTTAACGTTCAATAGATGCTTGTGACAGATCTCTGAACCCTGCAGACAGAAGAAATACAGTAGACTCCTGAACAACACAGGTTTGAACTGTGCAGTTCCACTTATATGCAGATTATTTTCAATAGCAAATGCTACAGTACTACACGACCAGCAGTTGGTTGAATCCATGGACGCCTGGCCACTGAAATGAAGGAAGCGCATGCTGATTCTCTGATTGCACAGGGTGTCAGTCCCTCTAAACCCGACGTTGTTCAGGGGTAAACTATATTTTTATGGTTTGGATTAAATAGTATTATAATTATTTTCACATATGAGCTATTTGAAAGTAGAAATCATTCTGTTCAGGTTTACCTCTACAGTAGTAGCTCTCCAATCAATAGTTGAAGATCTAAATACAAATGAACCAAAAGAAATGACTGGTAATGGAGAGCATGAAAACAAACTAGATATAAGAGTTTGTTGGGGTAAACAGAAATAGTGAAACATCTAGCAAAGAGCAGGTGTTGATGGCATGTAGGGGTTTTGACATCTTAAAAACCCCTATATATTTTTTTGTGCTATGTATTATTATGTTAGATAGCTTAGCTTATGAGCATGGAATTTGAGAAGATAGAAATGTAATTCTTATACCTACGAAGTCCAGTCCCAAGGAATGTCATAATTACTTTTACATTAACTGAAAGACTTGAGTAAAACCAAAATATTAACTGCTAACCAGGGTTTTGAATATGCAAAATTATTTGTTTGAGAATTTTAATAGGAAAATACATTTTTTTTTTTTTGGAAAATACATTTTTTGAAAGCAGGAGAAAAATGAGTCATGCATCTTATTGAGTACTCCCAGAAAAATAATATGCTATAAACTATTAAATGGAAAGAGTAATCCACTAAGATGATCAAAACAACCAATGAAAAGTGAATGACATTGACAAAATTATATAGTAAGAATAGATAATACAACAGGTTAAAACAAACCATCAGTTTTTGTTTTTCCAAAGTAAGACTGTAAGAGGAATTTAACCAAGACTGGTAACTACTTGGTAATTCCAAATTACTATATTTTTTAAATTATTGTGACTTGTTAAAAGACATTATGTAAGAATATTATTTTGAATTTCAGTAATATCTCAGAATATGCTTTTGATCAACTACAAGGTGCTGGGGATTTCTTGAAAAAGGAAATCTTTTAAAGAAATGCTTTCTTTTCTGGAATATGTGAAAAACACATTAACAAGTAATTATACTGTGGCAAATGGTATAATAGAAGCACAGCATTATTAAGTACTATGAGAAAACACACAATGAGAAAGTTCTTTTTTTCTGACCAGATACAGGAAGAAGAAATTGAAGTAGCTCCTGAGTTGGGCATTGTTGTAGGAAAAGAACAAATGGGCAATTTGTTAATGTAGGTTTTTTTTTTCTTTAGTTCTTTCATTATGGGGGAAGCTGTCTATTCAATTAAAAAATGAGAAAGGAAATGGTGGCAATGAAAACTAAATATAACATAGTATGAGGCATAAACTTCAGAGTATAATCACTATTTACTTACTAGTTATTTTTGGAAAATCTCTCTCTTCAGAATGCAGCAATTCAGTGAGCATTGAGTTTTCCATGTGCCAAGCATACCTCCTATATACCAGGCACTCCTCTAAGGACTAGTCTAGAGGCACGGAGGTCAAAAGAGCCTTTGCTGTCAGGGAGCTGGCATTCCAGTGAGGGAGACAATATACATGAGATGAAATTTACTCAGACAAGTGAATGATGAGCAGGCATCTTCTATGTGACTGCTGAAGCCACTGGACTTGTCTAGTAGGATTCCCTGGACAAAAAAGAGATATCGAGTTTAGGAAGTCTTGATGTGTATAAGGAAAAAGAAGCCATATTTTTTTCTGGATATAAAAAATTTTCAGTGACTTTTCAAGAATATCATACTTTTGTATTAGGGAAGGTACCTTTGAATGTACCTTTTATTTATATAAACACTTCCCCATGTTTTTAGAAAACAAAACCAATATCAGAATGTAAATGTTTATCTTAAGAACAGCACTATTCTTGCAGGTAAAGCACAATGCCCTGTGTAATTTTTAGTATGTCTGCAAAACTTTTGCCCATTTGGAAGAAATGTTTCTTGGTCTTGTAAGAATTTAGTGTTCACTGAACTGTAAACTGATCTTACTTGAAGTCTTATATGTATTGGTTTTCAAGTATTTGTGGATGAAGCTGATACTGCAAAAAAAGAAAAAATTCTACAGGTGTGAGCTTCGTGCCACACAAGACAGGCTGTGAATCAGAATTTGACTAATTTTAAAAAATAAGTTGCATATAGTATTATTTAGATGAGTGATTTAGAAATGTCACTCTTGGACTATTATGTTCCAATTGATGAGGCCGTGGTGACTGAAGGATTGTTCCACATCTTTTTGGGAGATAATATGGAATTTTCTCTAAATGGTGAGGCATTTAGAAGCATTCTAGGAAGGGCTTTGTTGGAGACAAAAATCTGAGATATGGGTTTAAAATAGGGACCTCTCTATAACTCATAGCAATTTGATTTTCAATTTGGAGTCACAGATATACATAGAATTCTCCCAGTAGTTTCTCAAATTTATAAGTGTATGTGTGTGTGCGCGCGCGCTCATGTGCATGTGTGTTTTGAGCGAGAGTTGGCATCTTTCCACAAGTTAGACAGGGAAACAGATGCTGAGGATGGCCATGGACCTGCAGACCCTGAGAACAGGCATATTTAGGAGCTAGTTTTACATTACTTTTGGTGCTGTATTTCTGTATTCTTGTCCTCACATCTTTCACTAAAATATTAGTAAAATGGTTGTCATCATCAGAGTTGTATAGTGATGAATTATGAGAAAGGCTTGTTGCATGTTAAGGATGGGGTGACATTGGAGAGAATAGTAAGGCTGACCTTCCAAGAGCTTTAATATGGGGTGATCACCCTGCAGAGGCTGACTGCACCCTGCAGAGTGGTTCTCTATCGATGTATTATTATCAACATGAAAGCTAATGAATTAATGAAGAAGCCGAAGTGGAAAATTGAAGAACTTATTCCTGAGTAGTCATAGGACAGCTCCTTGGAGGGCCCTCAGAAATAACTAGAGGACCTTGCATAAGGAGATTCGATATTAACTTGAATTGGGATGAGAATATAAATTAATTTTCCCCACTGTCACATGAGGCCAGGATCTGTTGGTAACTTGCAAGATAACAAATAAGAAGGATTGAGTCAACACTGAGAGAAGGGTTAAGAGTCTATGTCACTTTGGGTATTGATGCTGAACTCTTTGGAAATGGAAAATTGGTGGTTTTAAAGTGAAGCCAGAATAGCCACAAAACTGAGGGCAAGTTCTACCTTCTGAGGCATTAGAAAAGGTGGCATCACTTGCTTATACTTTATTCTAACCAAAGTGACAAACTATGAAATTTCAGAGAAATTGCATTTGTCTTATTTATCTCTGTATTTCCAATTTCTAGCAGAGTACTCTACTGAATGGGAAAATTTTGAAGAAGTTGGTAAATATATAGATTTTCTCATTAAATAAAATCTAAATTATTAATTTAAAAAATTGGTCCATTCTAAAGGAATAAATCACAAACTCCAGATCAGTGCCTGGCTCCAATCTACTTTAACAATCTCAGCTCCCAATTTCTCTGTATGAATTTATAATCATATTAACCCCCAGCCTTTCACCAATCACAAGTTGCCTAATCCTATTGCTCTACTCTTGCTCAGCTCTTCCCTTAATTAAGGATGTATTTCTCCCAGTCTCAGTGTCCATCTATATATTCCTCTTTGATCTTTGGACTTTGGAGGGGTGATAATTTTGGATAGGTGCTTTGGCTACTTCCACTTGTGCCCACAGTTTTTTTTCACGGCATTAGCCAGAGAGAGGTTTCATGGGGTATTTTGATTTTGTTTATTTGTTTAATGTAAATTAGGTCATATCAGTCCATCTTAAAACTGTCCATTGGTTTGCCATCACACTTAAAATTCAAGTCTTCATCATGTCTTTCAAGGTCCACGCTTCCCTGGCACATGGCTTCCTCTCCAAAGTCATCACTCTCACTTACTCTTCTCCAGCCATATTGCTTCTTATTGTTCCTTGAGCCTGCCAACTCCACTGTAGATTCAGGGCCTTTTTTAAAAATTTATTTTATTGAAGTATAGTTGATTTACAATGTTGTGTTAATTTCTGCTGTACAGCAAAGTGATTCACTTATACATATGTATACACATTCTTTTTTATATTCTTTTCCATTATGGTTTATCACAGGATATTGAATACAGTTCCCTGTGCTATACAGTAGGACCTTGTTGTTTATCCATTCTATATATAATAGTTTGCATATGCTAATCGCAAACTCCCAATCCATCCCTCTCCCATTCAGACTTTTTAATTTGCTTTTTCCTCTGTCAGGAAATATCTTTTCCCAACTCTTTTTGTGGCTCATTCTTTATTTTATCCTTGTTTCTACTTAAATGTCACCTTCTGAGAGAAATGTTCTCTGACTTAACTAATCTAAAATAGCCCCAACTAAAACCTTTATCCTTCCCACATCTACCATTAATATGCAAATATTTTACAATATGTACTATAAATTCCGAAAGCTGATATATATATATATATATATATTTTAAACTAAAATGGATTTGAAATAACTTGTTTATTAATGAAACCACTGAGAGTAAGTAATCTCACTCTCTAACCTGCGTTTAGCTATTTTGTTCAACAAATTGAACCTAAAATAAGACAAATAAAATCTCACCTTTGAGAGAGGAATGGGGTGAATCTCCTTTTGATCAGTAAGCACTCATAATTATTGGTCTTGAATAATTACAGGATAATTACTAGCTCAAATCCAGTCTCTCTTCAGTGAAGCGTATCAGGATAGAGTAAAAGTAAACACAGATTTGTAAGTGGTTTTGACCATATGCTGATGGTCTGGAAAAGGTTGATTCACTCAGCAGAAAATTTTGATCTGGCCAACTAAAGGCTGCTTCTCTTTTTTACCCTTAACTTGTATAAGTCTTCTAACCTTGGTTTAACCTTTGTCAAAACCTTAGAAAGTCTCTGCCCTTGACTTTTCAACCATGAAATTGCTTTCTGCATATAATGCAATTTTAATTTTTTCTGTTTCCCTGGATCTTCAGTTGCTCCTAAGTAGCTGCTAGAAATATGTGGCTAGCTTTAGTTGAAACTGCAAATTCTCAACTCCCAATTTGAGATGCACATAGATAGGCTTTGGGGAGTTCACCTAGTTCTCGTTCCCTCAAAAGGAGAAAAAAATTTTGCAATTTGTATTTCTTTGAAAATTATTTTGTGGTGCAAAATTATGCTAAATTTATGGTGTGAGGGTTATTTTTTTTTCTCTAAAAGACCCAAAGAACCATAGGGTAGCAAACTATTATTTATATAGAGTTATTATTACTTCCATATTTCATCATTTAAAATGGTCCACCATTAATAGCACTTAGGGAAAATATTTCATTTATGGATATCTATATATTATTTCACACTGGATCATGTTTAAGTATTCTTGTCCTGGAATTCAGTATTCTGTTCACAGATGAAATAACTTCTGTCAAGGTGATGGTTAGAAATCACCAGGTTCTGTGGCTCTGGTAAAGAAAGAAGGTCCATAGTTTCAGGCTTACTGTTTCTATCAATGTTGTGTCCAAAAGGCTGAAAGTCTTTCACCAGCTGAAAGTCTACCAACCAACATAAAATTTGTTGACTTTGTCAGATATCACACCATAAATCATTTATCAAATGATTTTGTCAAGAGTTGAGAATGGGGTAAGAAGGTTTTGTTCTTCCTAAAAAGTCTTTAATCTTCCTTTATTTTTAGAGGATATACTTGCAAAGTAGAGCGTTCTTGGTTGACTGTTTTTCTTTCAACACTTTAAAGATGCTACTACGTTGTCTTTGGCTTACATTTCTGATAAGTCTTCTGTATATCTTATATTTGTCCTTTTAGATGCAAATTGTCATTTTTTCTGGCTGCCTTCAAGATTTACTCTTTACCTATGATTGTCAGCAGTTTGAATGTAATATGTTTATGTGGGGGTTTCTTGATTGTTTTGTTCTATTTTTAGTATTTATCCTTCTGAGGTCTCTGAGCTTTTTGGATATGTGAATTTTTTTATTTTTGGAAAATTCTCAGCCATTATCTCTTCAAATATTACTTCTCCATTCTCTTTCAATTAGCTCCTGGAATTCCAATTACACATGTTATATTGTTTTATAATATCCCACAAAATGTTCGATTCCATTTTTTCTGCTAATGTATTCTTTTGTGTTACAGTGTGTGTAATTCTTATTGATCACGTGAAGGCCACTGATCCATTTCTTAGCTATGCCATATATACTGCTAAGCCTACCAAAGGCTTTCTTCAACTATGTCACTATACGTTTTCTAGCATTTTCATTTCATTTATATCTCTGCTAAAATCTCCCATCTGTTCAAGCATGTTGTTCACCTTTTCCACTAGAACTTTTAACTTATTCATTATAGTCATTTTAAATTCCCTGTCTGAACTTGATTCTGTTAATTATTTTGACCCTTAATAGTGTTTCTTTTTTGTCCCTTGATAGTAACTTGTCTCTTTGTTTTTATGTTTTATAATTTTTAGAAAATATGAAACTGAGGTAAATATTTTTGCCAGAAATTGGCATGCTTCCCTTTCTGCTATGCCTTAAGTATGCTGGGTTGAGTTAATCTAGTTAGGAGTTTAGCTGGGCTTGGGTTTTATTGTTTACTTTTGTTTGAAGTTTGTTATTGATATCATTATCCACAGTGTACTACAAGCTTCAGAGTCCTCTAACATTACCTTAAACTTAATGTAGGGCTAGACTGAGTGTTTTTCTCAATATTCCTGTTCCACCCTCAGCTTTAGGTGTTTCCTCTAAGCCTCTGCCTCAAAGAAGGATTTTCTTCACACTGTTGTCCATTCCCCAGTGGTAAACCACTATTACTTATTACTTAATGCATGTTAGTCTGGTAGGAAGTTGTATGTATTCTCTGTTGTCATAATTATCCTATTTTATGCAAGCTTTGTTTCTCTGGGTATTGGGGATGGGACTTGTTCAGTGATGCTGCCTCTTACAGCACACCTTTAATGGTCAAAGCCTAGGATGGTTTCTATTTGAAGTTCAGTAGTAAAGACATTTTTTCTTTTAATTTCCCCCAGCCAAAATGGGTTTTCAGTGTATCCCTGTGGGTAACAGAATTTGCTTCCCTTAAGAGTATTGTACAGTGGAACTTTGTGCCTTTCCTGCTACCCTCCTTGGGCCTACACTTAAGGGTGGCTTTCCTCATTCTACCATTCTGCCTTCCATCTTTTTCATGAGAATTTGATGAACTACATTGAGAGAAGCCTTCAAGTGGCTGCAAATTCTCATGCTTACCCATATCTAGTCTTTAACGACTGGTTAAATATTTTAGCTTAATATTTTTTCTGAGTTAAGAATTCTGAGGTATAAAGGTTGATTTTATCTTTTAAAATGTTGCTCCTTTGTCTTCTATCTTGTATAATTTCTTACGAGAAGGCTATGATTCTTCTTTTCTTTGTTCACCTATACATAATATATGTTTTTCCTCTGTTTTAAAATTTTTCTCTTCAGTGGTTTCTAGTAATTTAATTACAGTATGCCCTGTGTGGTTTTCCTTGAATTTATACTGATTTTGGTTTATTAATCTTCCTGAGTGTGTGGGTTTAATTTTCATGAAATTTAGAAATTATTATTTCAAATTGTTTTTCTGATTCTTCCCTTTTTGGTAATCCAGTTACAATGATATTAAACAGTTTGGCTTTGTCCAATATGTCCCTTAGGTTATGTATATTTCTTCAGCATATACAGAACTATGCTTTATTTTTTATAATATCTTTTACAATAACATAATGCTCACTGATTTTCCCCCTGCATTACATAACCAGATGTTTATTCTATTCAATTTTTAAATACAGATATGTGCTTTTCATCTTTAGAAATGTGTATCTTCCATTTCTTCTCTCATTATTTTCATGTTTTACTTTACATCTTTGAGCATAGTTATAACACATGTTAAGGTCTTTGTATTAACCTCATCAACTGTCACTTCTGTATCTGTTTCTATACACTGATTTTTCTCATGGTAAATGTCTCAGTTTTTCTGCATTGCACGTATCTATTAATTTGGGGTTGGATGCTGGATATTTCTGAGGGATGAATTTTGGTGTCTTCCTCTTAAGACTGTTGTAGTTTTTTTTTCTGGAAAGCAGTTAAATTTGGAGATTAGCTTGGTGTTCTTCAAAGCTTATTGCTAAGCATTGTTAGGACAGTTATAGGATAGCATTTTTTCTACATCTAGCTTAGCTCTCCTCTGAAGGCATTATCCTTCTAGAGTGTGTACTGAATGTCCTGGTTATTTAACAAGGTTTCTTGACTTTTGATGGCCACAGTTCAAACATTCTCAGACCTGTGTTAGCTTTGAGGATTATTCTTCTTACAATTCCTTGCCACGTTTTTCACTGCACACATTTGGCTTATTACTTAGCAACAAACTCTAGGAAACTTCTATGCAGATTTATAAAACTTTTTTCACTGCTATCTCCTTTCTGGTACTCAGCCCCACAAATCCTGGCTGCCTGTACCTCCCTCATCTCCAAGCTTTGTCCTCTCAATTAAGCAGGACTTTTATGATCTATAGGGGTCTTCATCTTTGCACCACCATCTGAAAAGTTCCACCAGGCAGGAAACTGTCCATTGCAGGGCTTATTTCATTTATGTATCTTCTTTATGGATCACTTTCAAGTGTTCAGTGTCTGAAAATAATATTTGCATTTTTTTTTCAGTTTCTAGTTGTTTATGGTGGGAAGGCAAGTGTGGTCCTAGTTAATTATGGCTGCTAGCAATTTTTGAGCAATTTATTTATGTATTTAGAGCTTTTCTAGATTTCAATTTATTTCATTATCCCACTTTATAATCTAAAGGCCTGGATGATTTTTCCTTGTTCCTGAAATATCTCTATACATGTCAATTCCAGCTCTCACAGATAGGGCATCCACCTGTCATGTGCATCCACCGTCGTGCACAGAAGTTGCTCATAGGCAATGTGCTCTTCTGTGACAGCTTGCTCCTCTTTGAGAATTTGGTTTATCAGGGTTTCTTTGCATTTATCACTTTTCACTATCCCCATAGAACAGTACGATTTTTATTTTGACTTATATTTCTTCTTATTACCAGGCAATGAAAATCTTTCACATCCATCTCTATCTGACCAAGAATGAGAGCCGTGTACTTTTCACAGTATATTTTAGTAAAATGTTACTAATATAACTTCTTGTTGACACACTCAATAAATTAATTGGTCTCTTTAAAAACAGTGAGGCAAGCATTCAGATTTCTTGAAACATAAATCAACCTAAAGGCTTTTTTCAACACAATTCTTTATGTCACAGGATCTAAAGCCCCTCTTTTTGCTCACCTTTGCTGAACTGCAGCTTTTGGTAAAGAGAGATACTTTACAAGTTGAGCTCTTTTGGGAGTTCCACATAGGGATAAGGGCAATGGTTCCTCATCCTAACATGCCATTCCATTCTTGGACTTCAACGCACAGAAAGCAAATGAGGATATATGTATTACAGGTAGCCTCTACCTCTCTCGAGACAATCTCTTCTCCTCTGGTATAGAATTAATCTCTGTCCTTTCTAAATGCAGCCTCAAGTTATAACCTTACCATTTGGCATTCATGAAAACTGGCTTACTCTAGGAAACAAATCTGTAAAGCTTTTACAAATACTCACCTGACAGTGAGACTACGTGTGAAAAGCCTTGTTTTCAAAGCAAACATATATGAAAGATCAGGATCATAGATTATAGAACTAAAGTTTTAATGAAATTACGAAAAATAAAGAATACAGACTTCTTATATACTAATTCTTTTTCTTTTTTTATTCTGAAACATTGATCTTTTGCCACAGGCAGTCCTTAGTGTTCCTCCATATGGTACTACTTGATGCAAAAAAGATAATTAAAATTTTTGTCCTGTTTTTATTCTCCAGGGTAAAAATTATGGAGGTAGCACCACTAATTTTTAGAAATTTGCTTCCTTGAATAAATTCCATAAATATGGAGGGTGGGCAGAAGTGAAAGGGAAAAACTGATTTGGGGGAGTCAACTTCTTAGGAAATCCTTATTTCTTCTGAAGGCAAGTTAAAGATTGACAAAATATATAGAGATAAACAAATACAGTTATGAAAGAATACTGATAACAGAGGTAAAGACGTATAGGAAATATATGCACAGTATTTTTGCTAATTATTAACTAATCCATTAAGCAAATTGTTTTGAAAGCCAGTACTACACTGTCTGATACTGTAGCTGCTAAGTG
Organism: Tursiops truncatus; assembly: GCF_011762595.2. NCBI lineage: Eukaryota > Metazoa > Chordata > Mammalia > Artiodactyla > Delphinidae > Tursiops > Tursiops truncatus. The sequence goes on along the minus strand of NC_047044.1, from coordinate 55,742,613 downwards.
CATATGAGTAAATTTAAATTAATCAAAACAGAATACAATTGAAATTCAGCTCCTCGGTCTCACTAACCACATTTGAAGGGCTCAGTAGGCACATATGTCAGGTGGCTGTCCTACTAAACTGTGTAAATATAGGACATTTCATCATTGCAGAAAATGCTATTGGACAGTACTAGCCCAAAACATACTACATTCTGTCCTAGGCCCTTGGTTATAGAAATATACAGAATTTTTCTGCCTTCATGGGACTAAATATGTTGCTATATTCAGACAATAAACATGTAAACTAATACGAGCTCATGTTAAGAATAAAATAAAAAAGGATCATAGGAATCAAAGAGAAATGTCTAGGTCAGCAGGTAGTGGTGGTTAGTTTATCCAGAATGTTTAGGGAAGACTTCTTTGAGGACATGGCGTAGAAGTCTGCCATGCCAAGACCCAAGATAAGAGCATTTGAATCAGAACAGAAAATACAAATATCCTGAGTTTTGTAAAGTTATCCTGAGACAGAAAAAAAAAACAACATTTGATGAGGGCAGTCTTTACCAATGACTTATGAAAAGCAAAGAGATCTGAGAAAAGGATTGATTTAAAGAGTTGTCTTCTCAGTGTGACCTCAAGGAGTCCCTGGAGTGGTGGTAATGGGGGTGTTAGAGGCAGGCTATTAAAGGGGACACACATGTCTTAAGGGTTAATTGCTTTTCACCCAAGTTTGGATCCCTTTGGACACACACGTCCATCCATAGTGCTATACCTTATGAAAACCAATGCTATGCCCATGGTCAGTTTCTTTCCCAAACTACATTTTTAAGGGCCTAAGCACATAAGAAGATGTGGGAGAGCCCCTTTTTCTCTGTCCCAGTTCTTTCCTGACGGTTACGAGTCAGATGCACCTTAGAGTCCTCTAGAGGGCAGCATTGCTTAATTCCAAATGCCATACACACAGTCTTGGGTCTTTGAAAAACACTGATGCAATACCTGTTAAGATGAAATTCTTCCAGAAGTTTCCTTGGAAATGGAAATAATTCAACACAATTTTTGAAAGATGTGCTTGGGAAATTTTCTGTGAAAAGATATTCTTCTTCAAATGTTCACAAGGATAAATTAAACCCTTGAGGCTAGAGTTTTCTCTCTTGCCAGTTTGGTTACATCATCTCTCAGGTTCTCATCACAAAATCAAGCTCTCCCCCAAAGACTCCTATAAGTCTTCATTCACCTCCTCCTCTGTCCAGGAAACATTTATTCATCCTTCATGTTTCATTAGTCTTTGAGGAAACCTTCATGACCTCTTCCTCCCTGACCACCCCTCCCCCAACTAAAGATAAGGGACATGGAAGTGAAAGAAGTGTTCCTGGAAAAGAAACAAAGGGAAATAAGTATTTTATCACAATTTTGATGACAGTTTTATATATTTAAGGAAATAAATGGAAAACGTCTGATACTAATGCTTGAGACTAAGGTTAAAAATAAATGATTTCTTTGTGTGTTCATCTGGGGCTGAAAGAGCAAACCAATCCATCAATTAATAAGTCTTTTATATGGTTTCTATGTGCTTTGAATGGTGCTCTTGAATAGGAGATATTCTGGAGTGAAAAAGGAAATATATTTTCACTCCTGCTAATTTTATTTTAAAATATTATATCTGTTAAAACAACAACAACACAGGCCCAAAATGGCATCGCTTATGCTAAAGCCCATGATACCAAACCTAGATTTAATACCTAACTGCAGTTTCAACCTTCACCAGGAATGTAATTTTTCTTAATTGAGATACAGTTGATGTACAATATTATAGAAATTACAGGTGTACAACATAGGGATTCACAATTTTTAAAGGTTATACTTCATTTATAGTTATTATAAAATATTGGCTATATTCCCCGTGTCGTATAATATATCCTTGTAGCTTATTTTATACCTAGTAGTTTGTATGCCTTAATCCCCTATCCCTATATTGCCCCCACCACTTCCCTTTCCCCACTGGTAACCACTAGTTTGTTTTCTATATCTGTGAGTCTGTTTCCTTTTTGTTATATTCACTAGTTTTCTTTTTAAAATTCCACATATAAGTGATATCATACAGTATTTTTTTTCTGTCTCATTTCACTTAGCATAATACTCTCCAAATCCATCCATGTTGTTGCAGGTGGCAAAACTTCATTTTTTATGGCTGAGTAGTATTCCATTGTATATATATACCACATCTTCTTTATTCACCCATCTGTTAATGGTCACTTAGTCTGCTTCCATATCTTGGTAATTGTAAATAATGCTGCTATGAACATTGGAGTGTATGTATCTTTTCAAATTAGTGTTTTCATTTTTTTGTTTGTTTTGGATATATACCCAGGAGTGGAATTGCTGGGTCATATGGTAGTTCCATTTTTAGTTTTTTGAGAATCCTCCATACTGTTTTTCACAGTGGCTGCACCAATTTACATTCCCACCAACAGTTTGTGTCATCTTCAATTTCTTTCATCAGTGTCTTATAGTTTTCTGAGTACAGATCTTTCACCTCCTTAGGTAGATTTAATCCTAGGCATTTCATTCATTTTGATGCACTGGTAATCTTACTGAGTCCCAAGCTCGTACTGCTCGCCACATGACAGGCCAATCAAATCAAGAGACAAGTTGTTGGGCAAGGAATAGCAACTTTATTCAGAAAGCCAGCAGAGAAGATGGTAGACTAGTGTTCCAAAAAACCATCTTGCCTGGGTTTGTATGCTAGTTTCTTTCATAGAGCAAAGAGGGGGAAGTGAGGAGATAAAGTAAAAAAAAAAGGCAATAAGATGTTGCAAATATTTCCTAGTTCCAGCCAGACTCTGGAGGGGGTGGATGTTAATTTCTTCTTTCCTGCAGCCATGCATAGGTGGGCCTGGTCAGGATGTTTCCTGTGAGCTAAACAAAGGTATTTTAGTTTAAGCTCAGGCATAGGAGGCAGGGTTCCCGGAAATAGGCCATTATGTATACTTTAAGCTATAGGCAGCATCCCTTTAGTGACTAACTTGTAGCAAAAGCACTAAAATACAAAGGTTAAAGTAAAAGAAACATCCAATATGGAGTCAGATGTGTTCTTCCCTCTTACAGTAAATGGAATTGTTTCTTTAATTTCTCTTTCTGATAGTTCATTGTTAGTATACAGAAATGCAACAGATTTCTATATATTAATTTTGTATCCTGCAACTTTACTGAATTTATTGATAAGCTCTAGTAGTTTTCTGGTGGCATCTTTAAGATTTTCTGTGTATAGTATCATGTCATCTGCAAACAGTGACAGTTTTCATTCTTCCTTTGCAACTTGGATTCCTTTCTACTAGATGTAATCTTTTTTTTTAAAATAAATATATTAAATTGCAATGAAGAGTAACCCCTGCTTGCAACAACTAGAGAAAGCCCACACACAGCAACGAACACAACACAGCAAAAAAAAAAAATTTTTTTTAATAAATAAATTAAATAAATAAATTTTAAAAAAGGAGACCCAGGTTTCGTACACTCACTCACATATCCATTGTCTTAACACATATTAAATAAATCTTACATGAATCTCTGCTCTCAGTGCTATGTACTGCTCTCAGTGCTCCTATGGTTAATATGTGGATTTTAACAATCAAGTATGTAATTAGGAAAATAACAGTGTGACAGAGAACTTTAAAGAAGATAATGATTCCTTTTCACTTTACTTTTACCTACAAGAGGTATTGAAGAGCTTCGGGTGGTAGAGAAATCACCTCCACCTCAGGACATTTTGAGAAGTTTCAAAAGAAAAGTTGAATTTGAGGTACACCTTATAAGAGAGGTAAGATTTCTTTAGGTACCAAGGGAATAAGAGTGTGTTGGTTGGAGTGAATAGAAGAAACTAAAGTGGGAATGACACATAATGATAGCAGTCATTTATTTAGTGCTTACTATTTGTCAGGTAATTTATCTCCTATAATTCTCACAATGACCTTAAATCCTCATTCAGTAAATGGGGAAACTCAAGATCAAAGATACTGAGTAATTTGCTGTAGACCACACAGCTCTGAGGTAACAGAGGCTGAATTCATTCCTCAGAGCTCTCTGACTCTTGATTAAAAGAGTCACCTACCTAGATCTCTTGTTCCTGGATCACAATTCATACTAAAGAGAACTCAACTTTAAGACTCAAACTATTCTAGGGAAGTCTGTAAGTGAAAAACCACATGTGCCAGTAGCTAAGCAATGTCTTGTTTCAATGCAGAAATGATATTTACAGTGAAACTGACCTTTCTTGTATGTAAGAGATTCAATACAGGATTCCATTTACTATGGCAGGATATGAAATTAACTCATGAGATTTGAACTTCCTGGTACTTTCAAACCAAGACTTAAAAAAACCCTGAAATTTACAACAAGCATGTTACAACTGGTGACTAAATGGGAGCACTGGGAGAAGTACAGTTGTAACAAAAGAGTTTAGATAACTTTTTATTACATTGGACTGTCTCCCTGCCTTAGTTCAAGGTTCTGATATTAGATTTCACTGGGGAAAAAATGAATTGAGATAACATCAGATAAAGCAGCATATTGTGAAAATTATGCATGGGATATCCCTATGAAATGAAATATTCCCCATCACTTAAACTAGAGTTGTATTAGAAGTATAAAGGCTTCCCATAAAATACATACAATATGGTCTAGCTCATATAACTTTGATTATATTTTCATCAGTCAAAACTGATGAAATTTAATTCAAAATTTATTCAAAACTTAATTCAAACTTAATTTGGAAGGTGAAATGTAAGTGTGTATGCAAAACTCTGGATTTAACACTGTAGTGATTATGGTAGCCTAAAAATATAGAGACCTGCAATTTAGAAAATGTTACTGTGGTTGAGGATTAAAGAAGCAAAGGAAATCCATTGCTTTACTCTGACTCACATTTTCTACACAGGAAGCTTAAATTCATCTCATGCACGTGCGCGCGCGCGCGCACACACACACACACACACACACACACTTTCAAGTAACTTTTGTATTCTACTAGGTAGATGCATGCTGGAATTAATTACTTTTGTCAGCCAAAGACAGCACCAATGAACATTCTCAAATGTTACCTTATCACACAAAAAAGACCTACAATTTTTATTATGATCTTTTTGTCTCTTTTTGTAGACACTTATGATGAAATTTCATCTTTAGTGATGGCATTCATTGCAGTATTAGGAAAGGATATTTTCTCTTTTGGAGATAAATGGTGAGTTGACATTTTTGAGTCTCACTGGATTAACACAGAACCAGCTAGGGAAAAAAAAAGTTGAAAATGAAAAGTAGAATATAAGAAGTTCAGATAAAGCTATCCTTGAGTTGACAGTTTGCTATGAAAATCCATTTCCTTAGTTCTTTTAATTTAACTAGAAATCTTTCAGTAAAGCTCACTATTTAATAAAATGGTTTTATGATATACAAAAAATGATGATGTGATATCTAAGGGCTAATTTTTAAACTAATATGGGAAATTTTTTCTTGAATCCAATGTTATCATTAAATATAATTTAACAACTCCCTGATAATGAAAACTAAAACTAACATTGTACCAAATGTAGTTATAATGGCTTATAGAACAGGAAGATATTTCTCTTGGATATGCATATATTTTATATTGAATGAATCAAAAAGTATGTGTGTACCTGCAATCCTACACTGTAATGCACGTATTCCTTTTAAAATAATGGCTTCCTGTATAATTCAGTTCATTGACATTTAAGCAGCACAAACTTTGTAAAACAAACCAGGTGCGTTGGAGTGATCAAAAAAATAGGCATAGTTTGTGTTTCCAGGGGATATTTAATCTCTTTTGTTTCACAACCAAATTCAGTGCTTTTCAACTTTTAGTGAACATCAGACTCATGTGTGTGCCAGTCTAGGATTTGATTTTACTTTTCTTACAAGCTATTATATTAGTCTGTTACTTTTCCATGGATGCTGGTAGGAGACACGAGACTCCAAGTTCAGAGATAAAGGGCTTTGTTACTCACAATGTAGCAAACAGTATGTGAACATCAACAAGCGCTTCATTTCCTTGCCCCATATTCTCCAGAAGTGATGTAGAGTGCCCTGAAGCATGCCTGCACATGATCCATGTTGCTAGAATCCAGGTGACTGAAACAGAATTATGTTTCAATCTCCTAGCTTCCCTTTTGGCCAGGCTGCCACCCAGAGGGTGAACCAGTCAGGCCTACCTGAGGTTACTGGTAGGAGAAAGACACACATCATGCCCAGGAATAGTCAGGGAAGAATCCTGAATTTTCAAAATAGTTTTATATATTTCACCTCCCCTTTCCTGTGATCATTACCCAGGAGGAAGGCAAGAGGAGATCAACCCATTCTGAGATGGCCACATTCAGTGATCACACTGTTTTACCAGGAAGAGACAAGGTCGATAGAGTCAGAAATAATTTTTAGATGATTGTTTTTTAAAATGCATTCTACCTCTCAATGATGCCAGCAGCCTGAAGATGATAAGGGCCATGAATGTACATCAAATACCCTGATAATCAGCCTATTTTTCAGTGGCCTTTAGGACAAAAGGCAAACCATTGTCAAACTGTAGATGGTTTGGAAAGTGGAACACGGCACAATTTAGATTTTAGAGTCATAGTTCGGTGGCCAGATTTTACTGATTGGACTGGAACAGCAACCCTACGACCAGAAAAAGTGGTGACAGTCATGAAGTATCACAGATATCCTTAAGATAGGGATCAAAGATTCCATGTAGTCAATTTGCCAGAAGGTAGAGGCAATGACTCCTGCAATGTGTCATTCCACTTGTGCGTCAGATGGGTCAACTTTTGGCAAGAGTCACAAGTTTGGCGTAAAGTAATAACTTCTAGATCAGAAACATACAATTCTTTATGAACAGTCTATGAAAGTGGAGGTATTGCCATGTCCAGTCTAATGATAAATTTAGGTAGTGATGGTGGCCATCTGATCAGCAGCTTGATTCCAGTTGGTCTCATTAGAGAATGGGCCCTTACCACAGACATCTACATGAGTAACTGACTGCCAGCTGAGATTTGTTTCCACAGTTCATGGCTCAAAAAAAAGGGTGCCTTTAATCCACCAGTCTGAGGTCTTCCAAGTGGTAGACCAGATACCTGGGATATTGGCAACAACCCAAGAATTAGTAAAAATGTGAAAAGATTCATCAAGGATAGTATTGGCCAGGGCTATTAAGACTACCTTGAGTTCTGAACACTGAGTAACCACATCCACCTTTGTTTACAAATATCTAGCACTAAGACTGAATACCAGTAGCAACCCAATGAACACGATTAAGTATTTTTTTTTTAATTTTATTTATTTATTTATTTTTGGCTGCTTTGGGTCTTCATTGCTGCGTGCAGGCTTTCTCTAGTTGTGACGAGCGGGGGCAACTCTACATTGCAGTGTGCGTGCTTCACAATGCGCGTGCTTCTCGTTGCGGTGGCTTCTCTTGTTGCAGAGCATGGGCTCTAGGCATGCAGGCTTCAGTAGTTGTGACACAAAGTAGTTGTGGTGCACGGGCTTAGTTGCTCCACGGCATGTGGAATCTTCCCGGACCAGGGCTCGAACCCATGTCCCCTGCATTGGCAGGTGGATTCTTAACCACTGCACCACCAGGGAAGTCCTAAGTTTTAATAATTTAGCTGAGCTATCAGTAAATCAGGCCTAGAAATTTAGAAGAACACCTGTAAGTCAAAGACCCCCATTGGGCCAGCACTGTTGCTTCATGAAGGCATTGGAGTTGAAGATAATATTTCCTCCAAAGGTGTAGCTGCCTGTTTCTGATGTAAGGACAAAATGCTTCTCCAGCCAATCCAGCTGCGCTCTTGAGTGTACCATTTCCATTCAACTAGTGAGGCTTGTTGGGTTCCTTCCTTGTCAGTAAGCCTGGACATCATTTTATGTGTTTATTGTCTATTTCTACTTATTTTCTATGGATTGTCTGTATTATTTCCCCACTTTTCTATTCAGTTGTTCACACCCGTATTGCTTTGTTGAAGTTTTTTTATATTGTTTTCCAATCTTTCATTGCTTGTCATTTATGGCATCTTTCACTATACAAAATTGATAATGTCTATAGAGTCAAGTCTATCATGTTATATCTAGATGCCTTCTGGGTTTGGTGCATCACCTCAAAGATACTCTTCTACTTCAATATTATTAAGACATTTCTGTATGTTTTCTTCCAAATATTGTTTGAATTTTTAGTCCATCTAGATTTCATTTTTATATATGATGATTAGTATTCAAACTTTATTTTCTTCTAAATAGTCAATATCCTAACAGCATGCATTTTATTATTCTTCCATTCCCCACTGATTTAAAATGCCTCCTAATTTTCATGCAAAAATTCCAAATATGCTGGAATATATATTCCAAATATATTTTGGACTCTTCATCTGAGTCTAAAATATTAACACAAGACTGTGGACAGGGCAGGGAAATAATTATGTGGTATTGTTTTGAAATGAATAGTAATTTTTAAAGCTATTGCCTTGTAGCTCATAATGTCATTGCATTTCTCAAATCATGCTTAAATGTGCATTTTTTTCATTTTCTTTATAATGTTACAAGGAGTATTATTAATAGAGCTTACATTAAATTTAGGAAAAGACAGAATAAAATTTAGTTTTTATAAGCAACTATTCAATAGCAAAAACAGAGTCAATCTTAAAGCATCCTAATAACTAGGATCAGTAAGAAAAAACACTGCTTCATTCTATATTCACATTTACTCCAATGTTGGAAAATCAAAGATGTGAGTGAAGCTAAAGATGATTAAGGATATGTATTTTCTTATTGTTACTTTTCTTTATTTTTGTGTCAAGACCAAAAGCTACTGAAGTCCATATAATTGGCTTTTCAGTCTTAAGTGAAGGAAATATTCAACACTTATTATATTTAATTATGGATTACAGAGGTTTCATCATCACCAAGGAGGTAACTTCTCTAACTTACATGAAATCCCCCCAATAAATCCTATATTAATTGACTTGATATTAGATTATATTTCAAACTTAATTCCTGCTACTTGGTTCTTGAGTTTAGCCTTCAATCATGTGTATAGAATGTAGTCATTCATAGTTTAACATTGGCTATCCTAAACCATTCTAACAAGATGGAGGCTTGCTTGCCTTTCTTTTAGGATAGAGAGTGCATGCTCGGCACTCTTTGCCTAATTATGTCATTTAATTTTCACTATATTCCAGTCAATTAGATTTTGTTATTGTTCACTTTACTGATGGGGAAAACCACAGTCAAAGAGATTAAGTGATCTGCCCAATGCCAAGAGCTAACAAAGAGCAAATTTGAAATTTAAAACCTTATCTGTCGTCTTCTGAAGTCCATGATATCACTGCTGTATCATCGTTCAAATTAAGCTTCAAGGGACTAGCTTACAGGTGTACACCAATAGCTCTGAGCAATAACCCTGTGGATTGAATGAATGGGAGTGGAAAGCTTACAAAGCCAAGACACAGACATTTTCATTACTTCTGGGCACAGATCTATTAAGAAGAGTCAGAAATTTGTCATGATTTTGTTTTTAAATTCAAAGCATGTGTTCAAAATACATGTTCAAGAGTTACTTAGATCATTTCTCCCAGGCCCCCTTTTCAAGACCACTTATGTTGTTTACTGGACTATAGCTTGGCTCCTTTGTTTTCATTTATGAACATGTAAAAATCTCACGGGGACATGTTACCTCCTTCCCTTTTTCTACCCTGTTTCCTTCCACTCAGTTGCCATAGGTAAGCAATTTCTTTAGCTCTGATTTATACTTTCACTTCTCTTTTTAAAAAAGAAGCTAAAGCAGATACATGTATATTTTCTTATTTCAAACATTATCTCTTTAAAATATAAGCTGAGTTACTTACCTGCTTAAAACCCTCCAGTGGCTTCACCTTACTCTTGTGATAAATCCAAACTCCTTCTGTGATCTTCTAGAACCTAAATTATCTGCTATTTACTAGCTCTCTGACTTTCTTTTCTAGCATTCTACCCTTGGTCATTCCACTATATCTACTTGAATACACACATACTCATCCTTGCTCATGGTCTTTGAACTTGCTAAACTCTGCCTGCAGTGCTCTTTACATTGTTCACCCTCTTACATTTTTGCATTATCTGCTCAAATCTCACCTCAAAGAGGACCTCTCTGGCAACCCCATTATCATGCTCTATACCCTACCTTGCTTTGGTTGTTTTTCATAGCATTTGACACTACCCAACCTTTCATTATACATTTATTTGCTACGTGATTGTTATCAGTACCACTCACTATAATTTAACCCCTGTGAGGCAAGAACATTGTATTGCTCATCATTCTATCACCTGTGCTTGCAACAGTGCCTTCAAATAGTGGGTGATCAAAAAATATTTGTTAACTGTGTTGATAAACTAATGAATCAATAGTTCCTCCATGTCTCATTTTTTCCTTATTAATCTCATGCTGCCACCCTTTTGTCTATGAGTTATGTTAAAAAAATAAAACTCTATGTTTTTTATTTCATTGTTCCACTTGTCTTCAGTATTCCCATTGAGTCTTGCTGCTTCTATTGCTTTTTAGAATTTTGCAATCATGTTTTCCCTTTCCATGCAATTATCCTTCCTGATGTCATAATTTCCCTCTTTGAGCCTGTCTTCCTCTAGCAATGTCTTCTGCCTTGCTGAAAATAAAAGATTTTCTAACATCCTACCTTCTATCTTGCAGAAACATCATTTCAAAGGATAGTTATTTCTCATTCCTCAGATTGATTCTCTTGAACTGCTGAAGCATTTCTCATCCTAGTGATTTTTTTCTCTTTGTACATCTTTACAGAGGCAGATCTGTGCTCATGCAGTCTTGTGAATTGGGATGGGTTCTCCAAAAAGACTGTGTATTTCTGGTAGAATCTCCCAGGCCAGGGGGCAGTTAAAGAGAGAAGGAAAATGTTTGATTTGTTGTGATTTAACTTTGCCAATTTGGACATCAAGGTGTCATATGGAAAGAATATGGAAGGAGGAAGTGTTCCTTCTAGAGGCTTTTTTTTTTACTATAGAGCAGCATCTCTTTGCTGAAGGAGGTCCTGATAAGTGTGTTGCGGGCAACTAGCTGGGCCACTTTCTCTCTAGGTTAAATGGTCACTCTTTCAGCAAGACTACTGCCCCATGAGTATGCCATGCATGGAGTAAACATACTTTTTAAAAAAATCTTTGCTCTTTTATCTATAGCTTTCTCAAGGATATTGGTAAAGTGAAATTGTTCCCCAAATATACAATAACCTACTGTGTGGACCACTTTCACCACATATTCCTTCACTTCTAGCTAAGGATGTACTAGTAGTGTCCATTTCAGATACTGAAGGAGTTCCTTGCATGTACTTTTCAGTTTCCTGGTTTACAGACTAAAATAGACTTCCCGATATTTTTATATACCTTTCCCAATTTCAGGGAGAATCTGGAGGAGAGGTGCCAATTAAAGATTATGTTCAAGTCACCAAAGTTAGTTGCCTAATTGCTTTTATTTTAACGTTATATAAAAATAAAGAGAATGGTATAAGCAGACCTAGATACCCACCTTCCAGCTGGTTTACGTATCAAATATAATTTACCTGGTGATGGTATTTGTGTTCACATATTACAAGACTGAGAATTTTAGATCTGTTACCAACCAGGGTTCTTGGCCTCCTTAATCAATAGAAATTGATAAGAGGCCAGACAAGAAATTCAGGCGGGGCTTCCCTGGTGGTGCAGTGGTTGAGAGCCCGCCTGCCGATGCAGGGGACACGGGTTCGTGCCCCGGTCCGGGAGGATCCCACATGCCACGGAGCGGCTGGGCCCGTGAGCCATGGCCGCTGAGCCTGCGCGTCCGGAGCCTGTGCTCCGCAACGGGAGAGGCCACAACAGTGAGAGGCCCGCGTACCGCCAAAAAAAAAAAAAAGAAATTCAGGCAAGGCTTTATTGGGCCTCCTGCTGCAGGAGGGAAGAGCAAGAACAAGAAACAGGTTCCCTTGCTTGCTGGCTGTCCAAGGCGGGCAGCAGGCTGCTTCCTTATATGGACTGAGGGTAGCGGCAGGTCCAGGGGTCAGGCCGGAGGGGTGCTTAGATGGCTTGCCTACCCCTTTGGTGGTGGTTTGTGTGCAGGGGGCATATGTGATACCCTGCTTTTGCTCCCAACACCCTTGTTTTGCTCCTGGCTCTTCAGAAGTGGCAGTTGGGTTTTTGATCTCTTTGTGTCTTTTTGTCCAAAATTTGCCCAACTGCGCATGTATGCAGTTATTTTTAGTCCCTTATAGTTTCTTTGTATTTTATTGCTTGAGGAGACATGTGTCCAGGTGCAAGCACTGGGTCACAAGTTCCAGTCCCAACCTGTCTCAGATCCATTTTCCCATACCTTGTTTGTGATAAGAATAATATGTTACCTGGCTCTTGTTTCGATCCTGAACATAACAGTATCTCAGAGCCAAGAGTTGCCTTTACCAAATGAATGCTCCTAGTAATAAAAAGGAAGCAATTATTAGTGAGAAGAGTGTATAAAGAATGAATAGTAATTTTCAAAATGTTAGAGGAAATGAATTAAGTTGGTACATTCCATCTGTTTTTCCTCTTGTTCTATACTCTTACTGTGCCCTAGAAGGCTGAGGAAAGGGAATGAGATAAATTCACAGGGGGAAGTGTTTCTCAAGACCTGCTTTGTTACTTTAAATTAACCCATCCACCCATGATCCAGTGGCTAGGAGTCCTAACACAGTATGTAGATATTGCAAATCCTTTCTCAGCCATTCCACTGGGCTCCCATTACTTTGCTACTATTTCATTTTCCAGTCCTGACTGATTTCTGTCCTTCTCCTCTCCTTTTAGGTTCTGGTCACACACTCTTGGCTCTCACAGTAAAACTGATTTCTCAGGTTTTGATCCCTCAGGTTGTCTGAGCATTTGGGATGTCCTCATCTTCTGGCTCCTGGTGCTAGATTTAGCTGCTTCTGTTAAATTTTTATTTCTGATTCAGAGAGCAGGGTATGGGTACATAAGGGCATAGACAAAGCCAGAATGTCTGGATTTGAAAGCTGTCTTCACATTTAGTCAACTGAGCATCCTGGGCCAATAACTTTACCTCTCGAGTTTCCTTAACTGCAAAATGGTGACTATATAATAGTATGAACCTTATAGGCTTGCTTCAGGATAGAAATAAGATAATATTGGTGAAGTGCCTAGTACAGTGGTAGATGCATGCCAATTGTTATAACTATCTTGTAAGTAAACGAAAAATAAAATAGTCCGTTAACCCAGCCCGGCTCCTACCGGGTGAGAAGCAAACTAGATATTTCTTTGTTTCATGTTTTCAACAGAAAGCCCTAGTTATTAAGGCTAAATCATTTTCTGCTTTGGACTTATCATTTTCCAAACCAGCTGCTTTTCTCTCTGACTCTCTATGTCATGCTTCCAGAAAGCCCCAAACTTGGCACTGAACAGCAATGAAATGAATGTTTGCAGAGTTTAACATAAAATGACTTACAAACTACAAGGACTTTGCATTTAAAGGAATATAAAATTTATAGACAACATACAAACTGGACACTTCATAGGGTGTTTTCCTCAAGTGCACCTGAAAGCCAGGGCAACAGGACTGTAAATCCCCCTGTAAATAAATAAGATACCTGATTTCAAGTTGAAAGATTAACTCTACTCTTGAATAAAGCAGACACGTCTGCTTTATTCAAGAAAGTTACTTTCAGTGTTCATTTGATTCCCATGCCTCTTAAGTTTCAGCAAATAGGAACATCCAAAACACTTTTCACTTTCACACCTCATTCTCAATTAGCCTAATTCTGGACTGGATTTCAGTTTCTCTCAATTTGGAATATCTGATTGTTCCTGAATTGCTGGAACCTTACAAGATCCAGATGAGCTCGTCTGTATTGCCAAGTTTCTGTTAAGGTCAAGTTGACATTTTGGGTTTTTTCCAAGTTCAGACATTACCCCAAAATTGAAAATAGCTCTCCCTATTTCAAATTAGCTTAATTAACATTTATTAACACCTAATTCTCATTGATTCCTTTTTAAAGTTCTATCAAATATTTTAATTCTAGAAAGTTTTGCTCTCACTTGTCTTTTTTTTTTTAACATCTTTATTGGTGTATAATTGCTTTACAATGGTGTGTTAGTTTCTGCTGTATAACAAAGTGAATCAGCTATACATATACATATATCCCCGTATCTCCTCCCTCTTGCATCTCCCTCCCACCCTCCCTATCTCACTTGTCTTTGATGAGTTTCTTTTTCCACTTGAGATTAAACTTTTTTAAGATTACCTCTTGAAATACATTGATTTGAGGAATGAACATCTGTCTTTTATCATTAGTTTGTAAGGGATTATGCAAATGCTGGTTCTGTTTTCACAAAAAGGAAGAGAAAACATGTGAATCAAAAGATTCAGCAAGAGTTCTGTATAATGTAACTCTAGTCAGATGTGATGTCTTCTGAGTCAGTTACAGGAAAGAGAGGGTAGAAAGAATGAGGAACCCAATTCTGACCTTTTGGAAAGACCTTGTATCAGGATGAACTCTAAAATGTAGAGAAATACTAAAGTAAACGTTACAATAAATTCTCCCACAATATAACAAAGAGAATCATTGATGCAATAAATGTTGGAACTTATCTGTTTACTTGATGTCCAAAAGAATCAACAATATTCTGTTTAGTGTGTGGTAAGCAAATTTGTTAAGTAACAATTCTTTCAAGTTTTAACATGAATTTTTTTGTATAAGAATTTATTTGAATCAAAGCAGCTACTCTGTTCTCTTGCCTTATTAATCTCTCTCCCTCCAGTTCCCAATCCATTTGCCAACATTTATGACTACTGGCATCTAGTGGGTAGAGAACGGGGATTGTGCTAAATATCCTACAATGCATGGGACACCCTCCACAACAAAGAATTATCTCAACCCAAATGTCAACAGTGACAAAAGGAAGAAGCCCTGAATTAGGTGTTTACAAATATAGTTAATCAAGAAAACAAGGTAACCATAACCAAGAACTCACGACATTTCGAGAAACTCTCCTCACCCTTTGGCAACAAAACAAGACTGACAGAAATTGCAAAATGCCATTCCAGAAATAGGACATATGTAGCCACAGTTATGTTTCCTTTCCACTCTTCTCCTTGCTTTTCCTGCTATAGGATTTTGGAGGATGGAGGTGAGGTGGTGGTTATAATGTGTTTAAAGTGTTTTGTAATCTTTAGAGAGCTATACAGATGTAAGGAGCTATTGTGAAGATAAAAGCCCAGAGCACCTTTCAACAGGCTTCTTTGTTGTCTGATGCTGTTGCAGTTTGTACAGCCACTACTCCTGGCTATTTTATTTAACCTATAGGTCATTCCCTTTGAGCATAATCTGTATCCTAACTCCTTTTGCCTAGTACTGCCTCGTGGAATTTTCAGCACAAAGCATACTGAGGCAGTTTTAGCATTAAGCTCTGTTTTTCTGAAATGTTAGAGGTTGAATTTCAAATTCTATACAGATGAGTAAAACCCAGTTATTCTCCAGTAACAATATTTCCTACAAATATATCTCCTGGCAGCTGGTAGGGCAGACAGCCATTGTTGCTTCAATCTGATCAAGTTTTTTGAAGGGTTTTGGTACCACCCAACTGTCTCCAGGCCTCTGAATCATGATTTCGCAGGAAGACTTCCCATTGCTTACTCTAGGGCTTTCAGAAACAACTTCCTTAGTAGCTCCAGATGGAACTTGAAGATCAAATAAAGCAGCAAATATTAGAGGGAATATGAACCTCTGCTTCACTGGTGGTGTATGTGTGTGGGCGGGGCGGGTGAAAAATATATTATCATTGCAGCCAGAGCAAACATCCTTACTGATTAGAAACTGGACTAATTTTAAGGCAGAAGGACTACCCCTGCAACCTGTATAAGCAGGTAATTTATGTAATGTTGACCCTAAACCCCTTAGACACAGAGATTTCTCTGCTGTCCACATCTGTTACTTCATATCAAAAATGACCCATATCCTAGGGGAGGAGCTATGACTCAAACCTTAACTCTGTGTTGCTAATTCTGAGAAAGAAATTTTTCATATCTGGGCCAGATTCGGGCTATTCGAATAATTATACTTCCTGGTTCTAGATTTTGGTGAGGCATTGTGGATTAGAGATCAAAAACATCTAGGAGCAGTTAAGACTGATTTATCTTTAAATGCTTTATACTTTATATATAAAGTATATAAAATGCTTTATATATATTCTCTTTCCCCAGAGAATTCCCCAGCATTCTCTGGGGAAACAGGGCTATTTGTCTTTTCTAAAAATCTAAGGCAGTATCGCTGGTGTTCCTCTCACAGAGATGGCCCCCGACCTTTCACGGAGCCAGTTCATGTGCATTTGAAATATGACAATCTGGCTGGTCTGCTCTCCCATCTCCTAAATCTGAGAAAAGCACTTCTTGTTTTGGAAATTCTTGGCTTCCTTAGTGTCCACTTGAAGGGGAAATACATTGATGCTTTTTTTTTCTTTTTTTTGCAATGGATGCAGTAAATGGCTATTTAATTTCAAATTAGATGAAGATTTCTTTATACTTCATAGATTCCAAACAAATGATTATACAGCTCCTGTCATTTTAGTACATTAACATAAAGCACCTTATCTTGATAATACTGAGAGAAATGCATTAGAACAAATCACAGGATAAACATCAGATTCCAAAGTGACGTGACGCCATTTTTTGAGTTGTTATATGTGGGCATAATTTTCTTGGCTAGTCTTTTTGTTTTTTAATACGTCTTTACTGGAGTATAATTGCTTCACAATGCTCTGTTAGTTTCTGTTGTACAACAAAGTGAATCAGCCATATGCATACATATATCCCCAAAAAGACATAAAGTTGAGAGTAGAATTGAAGTGAGGAACATTTTTCAGAAATAAATGAAATGAAATGGAAATTTAAAGTACCTGATGGCAATTCTGTGGCATAGTGTGACCTCTGTGCTTTGATGATAACTAGTACGAGTCTAGAGCAGAGGCTACAAACTCTATGCCACTAACTCCCTGTGGCCATCAATAGTTTGAATTCCTATGGGAGCATATGTATATGTATAACTGATTCACTTTGTTATAAAGCAGAAACTAACACACCATTGTAAAGCAATTATACCCCAATAAAGATGTTTAAAAAATAGTTTGAATTCCTTATATTTCCACTCCTTTTCACTTAAAATAAAATTCTTCCCAAATTAATATTCATATTTATGCTTATCTCCTTCCCTCAAATTTCAGAGAAAGTGGTAGCATTCATTCCTCCTTTACAAAGAAAATCTTTCACCTGTGTTTTCAATCCCATCCCTTCAGCCATCTCCAGGGCCTTGTTCTAATTATTCCCCATCTCCTCTACTTTCTTTTCATTTGTCTTTTTATTGAGGTACAATAACATAAAATAAGGCATCAGATTGATCATAAGTATGCAACTTGATATTTTTACATATATATCCATGTACTCAACACATTACATATATAAAACATATATGCATATTCTATATACACAACACACACACACACACACACACGTACACATATCCATGTAATCAACATTTCCAACACTCCAGCAGGCTTTCTCTTGCCCAAACAGCATATACAATCCCTCAAAGGAAACTACTATTCTGATCTCTATCACCATAGGTTGTTTTTGCTTTCTTCCTAATTTCATAATTTAATTTCAACATAATATTATATACTCTTATGCCTGCCTTCTTTTGCTCAGCTTATGTCTGTATCAATCAGTCATGTTAGGGTGTGTAGGAATAGCCCATTCTTTTTCATTGCCCTACATAACTGCAGTGAATGGATACTTTGTGATTTATTTCTCTCTCCTACTGTTCATGAACACTACTGTTGTTTTCAGTATGAGGTTTTAGAATGAGGCTTACAAGTAATGTTGTCATGAACATTCTAATACAGGCTTTTGGTGAATACATTCACTCATTTCTTTTGTAGATCTACTCAGAATAGAATCAAAGGTTCAAAGATATATAGAGAGATACATAGATATCGATATAGCTATGTTTTGTGTGTGTGTGTGTGTGTGTGTGTGTGTGTGTCTTCCACCATGGAACAGGCCCAGACTAGCCTGCTAGATGATGAGGGACACATGGCCAAGTCATCCCCTGCCTTACCTGACATAGAGCCAACAATCAGACATGTGAAGGAGGCCATCTGGAACTAACCAGAGAAAGAAAATTTAAGATCAGATCTGAAGCCTAATAGGAGTTAGCCAGCAAGTCTCTCTGTGCCAACCAGTGCCCAATATCAAGCCAGGAACTGCCTCTCAAAGAAGGTGGGCTGGTGTCAGACGTGTAACAAGACCCTCCTCAGGAGGATAGTAGTTATGTATAATGCCTGCACTAAAAGATCGGTCCACATGCTTGTCATCTCTTGGTATTACCAATTCTTCATTTTATCCATTCAGGTGAAATATAATGGTATCTCATTGTGGTTTTAATTTGCGTTTCCCTGATGACTTTGTATGCTGAGTTTCTTTTTATATACGTTTTGGCTATCAGGATCTTTTTTTATGAGGGGCCTGTTCAAGTTTTCTGCTTATTTAAAAAAATCTGAATTGTCAGTGTCATTCTTCTAATAGTTTTAAATATAATTTGAAATTAGGTTTGTGTCAGATACATGTATTGTGAATATCTTCTCTCAGTATACAGCCTGCATTATAATTTTGTCTTTTTAGAAACAGAAGGTTTTTTATTTTAAATGAAGTCCAGCTTACAAAACTTTTATTTTATGGATAGTGCTTTTGTGTCCCACTTCATACATTTTCATCTACTTCAGATCACAGAGGTGTATCTAGAAGCTTTATTGTCTTACTCCTCTCTTCGAAGTCTGTATCTTTTGCAATGTGTATTACGTGTTATGAAGCAGAGGTCACGATTTAGTTTTGAATATACATACCTAATTGACCCAATAAATAGGTTTCCAAAAACCATTTATTGGAAAAATGAGCTTTATGCTCCTGAATTACCTTGGGGTCTTAGTTGTGTATCAGGTGAACATGTAAACTTTGTCTGGTTCTGGAAACTCTATTCTTGTTCTATTAGTGTATTTGTTTGTCTTTGAATCAATACCACCCTGCCTTTACTTCTGTAGCTTTATAATAATTTGTGATACCTAGTAATGGAAATCTTCCAACATTGCTGTTCTTCAAGATTTCCTTGGATATCCTAGGTCCTTCGATTTCCATATAAATTTTAGAATCAGCATTTCAATTTCACACTATTGCAATGAATATATATCAAGCTGGAGAGAGCTGATTTTAAAACCATTGAGTCTCTTAATATATGAAGATAATACTTTCTCCATTTATTTAGATCTTTGATTTCTCTCAGAAATAACATGTAGTTTTTTGGTTGAGGTCATGCACATCTTCTGTTAAAGTCATTTCTAGGTGTTCGATGTTTTGATGTTTTGTAAATAGTATTTGTTTTCAAATTGAATTTTCAAATTATTTATGTCTAGTATCTAAAATACATTTGATTTTTTATATTGACCTTGTATCTAGTAACATTGCAAATTACCTCATAATACTATGGTTTTGGATTTTTTTCTAAGAAAAGTACACTTTTTCTAAGTAGAATCAAGTCATCTTTAAAAAATAGTTTTAATTCTTCCTTTTCAACCTCTATAGATTTATTTATTTTCATTGTCTTACTGCACTGGATAGAACCTCCACTAGGACTTATAAAAGTTAGGCTTCTACCCTCCCACAGAGACTGGGGGACAGGGGCCCTGTCTTCAGGTGTTGATTGTAACAAAAAACACATTCATTTGGCAGCTTTGAACTTTCCCGGGCAGGCATTTTGAAGGGGATAGGGTCATGCTAGGGATAAGACTTTAGCGGCTGGAAGCCATGAGAGAGTTTAGAGAGCGTCTTTGTCACTTCTTACAAGAATTATTCATGCTTGCATCTTCACTTTTTGATTTTTTTTCTCAACCAACTATAATATGGTTTGGATTTCCATTATCCATTCAAATGATTTTTGTGGTTTTCAAAACAAAATGGACACGTTTTTGTTTTGTGACCATTCTGCCGATCTTGTCTCCTTTAGCTACCACTTCCTTCTTGAAATTTTTTTCTCCCTTGCCTACAGAAACACATGTCTTATAATTCTTCTAGCTCTTCAAATGCTTCCTTTTTTTTTTTTTTTGATTAGTCAGGATTATACCTCTTAAAAACTAGTGTTTACAAGGGTTTCATCCTCAGCATTTGCTGAACTCCTTATCACTCTACTATAGCCTGGGCTTTCCCAGAACCTAAGCTTTAATCCCTCCTGAAGTCCAGACATATTTCCAGTCACCTGGTAGAGAGCTCCTAGCTGGGTGGATCTCTGTAAGGCTGTAATGGACAACATCAAGTTCTTCACTGGTACTATGTCTTTGTAATTACTTTACCTGCTTCTTAGTAGATTATTCTCTTTTCCTTCAACCAGTTCATGCCTGAACTCAATGTTCAGCAATCCAGATTTAACGCAAATATTATCTCTTGTGGGAAGCCTTCCCTAACCCTCTGAGGCTGATTTATAGTCTTTCCTTGTTTTGTCCTAGCATAACCCTTTGTTCATATTTCAATCATATGACTTATTGCAGTTATTGAAATTATTGACTTATTTTTGCTCCAACAAAATATTTGTGGTAGATTGCCTTTATTTAACATCTCTCTTAAAACAGGATTCAATCTTTGGATGTTGAGTTAGGCTAAAACCTCCTTCCAATTCCTTGGGTGTTATGACTTTGTTAGTCCATATTTCTATCCCTAGAACCAAATTACCTGTCTTGCATTTGGAAAATGACCAATATGGTATTTTTTTTTTTGCGGTACGCGGGCCTTTCACTGCCGCGGCCCCTCCCGCCGCGGAGCACAGGCTCCGGACGCGCAGGCCCAGCAGCCCACGGGCCCAGCTGCTCCGCAGCACGCGGGATCCTCCCGGACCGGGGCACTAACCCGCGTCCCCTGCATCGGCAGGTGGATTCCCAACCACTGCGCCACCAGGGAAGCCCTAATACAATATTTTTTAATGAATGGCCACTAAGTGGCCTGTGAATAGAGGAAGGTATTCAAGGTTATCTTCTCTCACCACAATCTTGCCTGAATTTTACGGTGCTGAAGTACAGAGAAACAAAAGAGGAAAGCACAGTATAGGCATCTTTAACATCACTGAATAGTAAGACTTATGAAGAAGTTTGCTAAGCACAGACTGGGACTACTGAGATCCCCCGGAAGACTCTGGTTTTCATATGGGTGACTGCCACCTACTGGACAAGATAGGGATATTTTGTTTGTATTTGGAGAATCTGCACATTTTTAAGTCACCGATTTCAATTTCAATATGTTTCTAAGTTCAGCTTATCTTTATTTAATGTGCCTCATTTAGAACAGGACTCAAGCATTAGATTTTGAATTAGATTAGTGTTTCCTTTCAATTCTAAAATTTACATTTCATAAGGCCACAGTGTAAATAAAATAAATGCATTCATCCGTACGTGAATGAATCAATTAAAGAGTTATTCACTGATTTTGCTAATTTGCAAGTGTTTAATGTTTTATCTTCAAGTTTCATCTTTACTTCTAATTTTAATAGCACCTAGACTTTTCTTTCTTTCAGAGACATTGTCAGAAACATGAAAATTTTAAAGAATTTTTGGTGTTGTTGGGTTCTTTGGAATATTGTCCCATATGCCTAATATTTTCAGCTCAAAACTTGATTCTTCAAAGTCAACCAATATTTTGTTTCCTGGACTTCTAACTACCATCTTGACCTCATCTCCATCCTGGAATTAGTAACTAAACATTTTCTTTGTTCTCTGTCATTCAACTTCCTCCTTCTCACATGGGCTTTGCTGCTCTTCTTCTCTTTAAAATATTTTATGGCTGACATGGCTGAAACAGAATATGCGCTAATATAACCCTTCTTTCAATTTGAATTAAATAATACTCATTTTCAATCCATTTTGTTCTTTCTTGTCATCACTGTGCCCTATTCACTTAGCAAACCTACTAGCATGTTTAACATCAATATTTATCTTTTACAACTGCACATACAGGAAACAATTTATGAAATAAGGCAATTTTCTTTACAACACATAAATTTGAAAAATTAAAACATATATAGTTTAAATGTCAAATATTTCCCAAATATCTTACAATTTGGAGAATAAGTTATTCATAAAGAAAAGTACAGTATTATTACAGTAATAGTGTGTAATATCTATGACGTGATTAAGATGTGACAAGATTTCTGTTAAATGCTCAAAAGGCATCATTTCATTTAGTCTTCAAACAGGTTTATGAAGTTAGTACTTCTAATTATTCCCATTTTACAGATGAGGTTACTGAGGCTTAGAAAAATTAAGGAATGTGTCCAAGATCACATAGCATGTTGGACAGTCCAAGATCACATAGCATGTTGGAAGAAAAGCTATATGCCTTGCACCTTGCTCATGCTTCTAGACTTATCCATTTTTCCAGTTAAATAAATGTGAACTTTAAACAGGCTGTAGAAGGCCATAGTGATCCTGAATGAAAATGGAACTAATGCTAACAGCTTTCAATTTATCATTTTCCATTACTCAACTGTCATTTGAAATAAGGATGTCCTAGTATTTTTTAAACTAAATGCAGTCCCCAGTTTTCTGGTTTTCCTTTGGACAGAGTGGACAGTCCATCAAATAAACTGTTGGCAAAATGGCCTTAAGATATATACTCGTCAAAAGAACAACCTGCCTCTTCAACAAGAAAATAGTGGACCCTCTTTAAAAATCCAGCTGGTAGTAGAGTACTTGGGCATTTAGGAAACAACTTCAGGTGAAAGGTAAGAATCTTCATGCAATATAAAGTGACATTTTCAGGAACCAAGATGACGGAGTAGAAGGATGTGCTATCACTCCCCCTTGCAAGAACACCAGAATCACAACTAGCTGCTGGACAATCATCGACAGGAAGACACTGGAACTCACCAAAAAAGATACCCCACATCCAAAGACAAAGGAGAAGCTACAATGAGATGGTAGGAGGGGTGCAATCACAGTTAAATCAAATCCCATAACTGCTGGGTGGGTGACTCACAGACTGGCAAACACTTATACCACAGAAGTCCACCCACTGGAGTGAAGGTTCTGAGCCCCACGTCAGGCTTCAAAACATGGGGGTCTGGCAATGGGAAGAGGAATTCTTAGAGAATCAGACTTTGAAGCCTAGTGGGAATTGATTGCAGGACTTCGACAGGACTGGGGGAAACAGAGACTCCACTCTTGGAGGAAACACACAAAGTAGTGTGTTCATCGGGATGCAGGGGAAGGAGCAGTGACCCCAGGGGAGACTGAACCAGACCTACCTGCTAGTATTGGAGGGTCTCCTGCAGAGGCAGGGGGTGGCTGTGGCTCACCGTGGGGACAAGGACACTGGCAGCAGAAGTTCTGAGAAGCACTCCTTAGCGTGAGCCCTCCCAGAGTCTGTCATTAGCACCACCACAGAGCCCAGGTAGCCTCCAGTGTTGGGTTGCCTCAGGCCGAACAACCAACAGGGAGGGAACACAGCCCCACCCATCAACAATCAAATGGATTAAAGTTTTACTGAGCTCTGCCCACCAGAGCAGCAGTCAGCTCTACCCACCACCAGTCCCAGCCATCAAGCCTCTTAGATAGCCTCATCCACCAGAGAGCAGACAGCATCAGCAAGAAGAACTACAATCCTGCAGCCTGAGGAACAAAAACCACATTCACAGAAAGACAGACAAGATGAAAAGGCAGAGGGCTACATACCAGATGAAGGAACAAGATAAAACCCCAGAAAAACAACTAAATAAGGTGGAGATAGGCAACCTTCCAGAAAAAAAATTCAGAATAATGATAGTGAAGATGATCCAGGACCATGGAAAAACAATGGAGGCAAAGATCGAGAAGATGCAAGAAATGTTTAACAAAGACCTACAAGAATTAAAGAACAAACAAACAGAGATGAACAATACAATAACTGAAATGAAAACTACACTAGAAGGAATCAATAGCAGAATAACTGAGGCAGAAGAACGGATAAGTGACCTGGAAGACAGAATGGTGGAATTCACTGCTGCGGAACAGACTAAAGAAGAAAGAATGAAAAGAAATTAAGAAAGCCTAAGAGACCTCTGGAACAACATTAAACGCAACGACATTCTCATTATAGGGGTCCCAGAAGGAGAAGAGAGAGAGAAAGGACCTGAGAAAATATTTGAAGAGATTATAGTCAAAAACTTCCCTAACATAGGAAAGGAAATAGCCATCCAAGTCAAGGAAGCACAGCAAGTCCCATACAGGATAAACCCAAGGAGAAACATGCTGAGACACATAGTAATCAAATTGGCAAAAAATAAAGACAAAGAAAAATTATTGAAAGCAGCAAGGGAAAAATGGCAAATAACATACAAGGGAACTCCCATAAGGTTAACAGCTGATTTCTCTAGCAGAAACTCTACAAGCCAGAAGGGAGTGGCATGATATACTTAAAGTGATAAAAGGGAAGAACCTACAACCAAGATTACTCTACCTGGCAAGGATCTCATTCAGATTTGATGGAGAAATCAAAAGCTTTACAGACAAGCGAAAGCTAAGAGAATTTAGCACCACCAAACCAGCTCTACAATAAATGCTAAAGGAACTTCTCTAAGTGGGAAACACAAGAGAAGAAAAGGATCTACAAAAACAAACCCGTAACAATTAAGAAAATGGTAATACAAACATACATATTGATAATTACCTTAAATGCAAATGGATTAAATGCTGCAACCAAAAGATACAGGCTCACTGAATGGATAGAAAAACAAGACCCATACATATGCTGTCTACCAGAGACCCACTTCAGACCTAGGGACACATACAGACTGAAATTGAGGGGATGGAAAAAGATATTCCATGCAAATGGAAATCAAAAGAAAGCTGGAGTAGCTATACTCATATCAGATAAAATAGACTTTAAAATAAAGAATGTTACAAGAGACAAGGAAGGACACTACATAATGATCAAGGGATCAATCCAAGAAGATATAACAATTATAAATATATATGCACCCAACATAGGAGCATCTCAATACATAAGGCAACTGCTATAAAACAGGAAAACGACAGTAACACAGTAATAGTGGGGGACTTTAACACCTCACTTACACAAATGGACAGATCGTCCAAAATGAAAATAAAGAAACAGAAGCTTTAAATGACACAATAGACCAGATAGATTTAATTGATATTTATAGGACATTCCATCCAAAAACAGCAGATTACACTTTCTTCTCAAGTGCACAAGGAACAGTCTCCACGATAGATCACATCTTGGGTTACAAGTCAAGCCTCAGTAAATTTAGGAATATTGAAATCATATCAAGCATCTTTTCTGACCACAACACTATGAGATTAGAAATGAGTTACAGGGAAAAAATCGTAAAAACCACAAACACATGGAGGCTAAACAATACGTTACTAAATAACCAAGAGATAACTGAAGAAATAAATGAGGAAATCAAAAAATACCTAGAGACAAATGACAATGAAAACATGATGATCCAAAACCTACGGGATGCAGCAAAAGCAGTTCTAAGAGGGAAGTTTATAGCTATACAAGCCTACCTCAAGAAACAAGAAAAATCTCAAATGAACAATCTAACCTTACACCTAAAGGAACTAGAGAAAGAAGAACAAACAAAACACAAATTTAGCAGAAGGAAAGAAATCATAAAGATCAGAGCAGAAATAAATGAAATAGAAACAAAGAAAACAATAGCAAAGATCAATAAAAGTAAAAGCTGTTTTTTTGAGAAGATAAACAAAATTGATAAACCATTAGCCAGACTCATCAAGAAAAAGAGGGAGAGGACTCAAATCAATAAAATTAGAAATGAAAAAGGAGAAGTTACAACAGACACCGCAGAAATACAAAGCATCCTAAGAGACTACTACAAGCAACTCTATGCCAATAAAATGGACAACCTGGAGGAAATGGACAAATTCTTAGAAAGGTATAACCTTCCAAGACTGAACCAGGAAGGAACAGAAAATATGAACAGACCAATCACAAGTAATGAAATTGAAACTGTGATTAAAATTTTTCCAACAAACAAAAGTCCAGGACTGGATGGCTTCACAGGTGAATTCTATGAAACATCTAGAGAAGAGCTAACACCCATCCTTCTCAAACTCTTCCAAAACATAGCAGAGGAACGAACACTCCCAAACTCATTCTATGAGGCCACCATCACCCTGATACCAAAACCAGACAAAGATACTACAAGAAAAGAAAATTAGAGACCAATATCACTGATGAATATAGATGCAAAATTCCTCAACAAAATACTAGCAAACAGAATCCAACAACACATTAAAAGGATCATACACCATGATCAAGTGTGATTTATCCCTGGGATGCAAGGATTCTTCAACATATGCAAATCAGTCAATGTGATACACCATATTAACAAATGGAAGAATAAAAACCATATGATCATCTCAATAGATGCAGAAAAAGCTTCTGACAAAATTCAACACCCATTTATGATAAAAACTCTCCAGAAAGTGGGCATAGAGGGAACCTACCTCAACATAATAAGGGCCATATATGACCAACCCACAGAAAACATCATTCTCAAAGGTGAAAAACTGAAATGAATGGTGAAAAAATGAAAGCATTTCTTCTAAGATCAGGAAGAAAGCAAGGATGTCCACTCTCACAACTATTATTCAACATAGTTTTCGAAGTCCTAGCCACGGCAATCAGAGAAGAAAAAGAAATAAAAGGAATACAAATTGCAAAAGAAGAAATAAAACTGTCACTGTTTGCAGATGACATGATACTATACATAGAGAATCCTAAAAATGCCACCAGAAAACTACTAGAGCTAACCAATGAATTTGGTAAAGTAGCAGGATACAAAATTAATGCACAGTAATCTCTTGCATTCCTATACACTAGTGATGAAAAATCTGAAAGAGAAATTATGGAAAAACTCCTATTTACCACTGCAACAAAAAGAATAAAACACCTAGGAATAAACCTACCTAGGGAGACAAAAGACCTGTATGCAGAAAACTATAAGACACTGATGAAAGAAATTAAAGATGATACCAACAGATGGAGAGATATACCATGTTCTTGGATTGGAAGAATCAATATTGTGAAAATGACTATACTACCCAAAGCAATCTACAGATTCAATGAAATCCCTTTCAAATTATCAACGGCATGTTTTACGGAACTAGAACAAATCATCTTAAAATTTCCATGGAGACACAAAAGACCCCGAATAGCCAAAGCAGTCTTGAGGGAGAAAAACGGAGCTGGAGGAATCAGACTCCCTGATTTCAGACTATACTACAAAGCTAGAGTAATCAAGACAATATGGTACTGGCACAAAAACAGAAACATAGATCAATGGAACAAGATAGAAAGCCCAGAGATAAACCCACACACCTATGGTCAACTAATCTATGACGAAGGAGTCAAAGATATACAATGGAGAAAAGACAGTCTCTTGAATAAGTGGTGCTGGGAAAACTGGACAGATACAGGTAAACGAATGAAATTAGAACACTCCCTAACACCATACACGAAAATAAACTCAAAATGGATTTGAGACCTAAATGTAAGACCAGACACTATAAAACTCTTAGAGGAAAACATAGGAAGAACACTCTTTGACATAAATCACAGCAAGATCTTTTTTGATCCACCTCCTAGAGTAATGGAAATAAAAACAAAAATAAACAAATGGGACCTAATGAAACTTAAAAGCTTTTGCACAGCAAAGGAAACCATAAACAAGACAAAAAGACAACACTCAGAATGGGAGAAAATGTTTGCAAACGAATCAATGGACAAAGGATTAATCTCCAAAATATATAAACAGCTCATGCAGCTCAATATTAAAGAAACAAACAACCCAATCCAAAAATGGGCAGAAGACCTAAATAGACATTTCTCCAAAGAAGACATACAGATGGCCAAGAAGCACAGGAAAAGCTGCTCAGCATCACTAATTATTAGAGAAATGCAAATCAAAACTACAATGAGGTAACACCTCACACCAGTTAGAATGGGCATCATCAGAAAATCTACAAACAACAAATGCTGGAGAAGGTGTGGAGAAAAAGGAACCCTCTTGCACTGTTGGTGGGAATGTAAATTGATACAGCCACTATGGAGAACAGTATGGAGGTTCCTCTAAAAAACTAAAAATAGCATTACATATGATCCAGCAATCCCACTAATGGGCACATACCCAGAGAAAACCATAATTCAAAAAGACACATGCACACCAATGTTCATTGCAGCACTATTTACAATAGCTAGGTCATTGAAGCAACCTAAATGTCCATCAACAGACGAATGGATAAAGAATAAGTGGTACATATATACAATGGAATATTATTCAGCCATAAAAAGGAACAAAACTAAGTCATTTTTTGAGACGTGGACAGATCTAGAGACTGTCATACAGAGTGAAGTAAGTCAGAAAGAGAAAAACAAATATCGTATATTAACGCATGTATGTGGAACCTAGAAAAGTGGTACAGATGAGCCAATTTGCAGGGCAGAAGTTGAGACACAGATGTAGAGAACAGATGTGTGGACACCAAGGGGGGAAAACCGTGGTGGGGTGGGGATGGTGGTGTGCTGAATTGGGCGATTGGGATTGACATGTTTACACTGATGTGTATAAAATTGATGACTAATAAGAACCTGCAGTATAAAAAAAACAAATAAATGAAACAACTAATAGTAAACTTTCTTTGGGTTATTTGTATGGAAATATGTTAATATAAGTGTTTCAGACATTACATGAAATTTCTAAAAATCTTATATGTTCTGGTATAATGTTATAAGTCATAATTCTAGTTGTTACTTTAAAATGTATATCTCAGAAATAACTAAATTTCCTTGTCAATTGCATTATTATGAACTTTCATCAAATCTTTAACCGTGGTCATTTTTAAGTCTTTTGTCATTTACAGACAATTCTGGGTGTACTCTAATGCTTTTGCAAATATGTTCCTATAAAAGGGTTTTATCTTCAAGGAATTCAGGGAAAAGACTCTGACAAGTACAGGTTTTTGGTAACTGACTATACTGCTGAACTGAATGAATAAGCATTTTCAGAACTCTAATGGAAAACTGATGAACTCATAAAAGTGCTAACAAAAGATCAAGATGAAAAAAAAATTACATGGGACTGAGTGAACTGATGAGGATGATTATAATTTTTGTGACTTTCTGTTCGAATTAAAAAAACTGACATTTTCACATTGTATAAATTTACCCTGTAGCATGTCTTCTTTTATAAACCTGTATGATTTTATTTACTCAGAAATATTTCACGCTAATTTTTACGTTTATTCCAAAATTAACTTTATTTTTAGTCTTCCTGAAATTTCCTTGGAAGTTCATTTTTATATATCTCAACTGGGATTTCTTCCTCAATCTTTATTAGCATCTTTATCACAAGGATAAAGATTAGTGCTTTTTTTGCAAGTTGGAAAATATTTTCCAACTATACAACATTTTCCAGTTAAACTGGTCAAATACCATCCTTCAGAGATGAAAGTAGGATCAGACTGGTTTAAACTCCATGGCAGTGAAATTAATGAGACTGTTGAATCAATGTTCCATCTATTAACCTGATCAAATCATGTTTCAACTAATTTGATCATTGATATGCTGTTTTAGGAAGACTCTAAAAAGGGTAGAAGAATAAGCAAACTATACTCTGATATTGTGGCAAAACTTGCTGCTTTTGTCTGTTATATATGGTCTGAGGAGGCAAGTCTTGATTGATTATCAAGAAGCAATTCTTGAGGATACAGGTACCTCATGGTGATAGAGAAAAGGTGAATATAAAGATCTCCCTGCTTTTATGTATACTGTTTTCCTCATAATAAGATGTACTTCCCTCTTTCCATCTGCTAAACTCTTACGTGCCCTGAGATGCTAAACTGGTAATCGGTTCAGAAATATGCATGTGGTCTCCACTCTTCGATCTCTAATTCCCTTGAGGTTTCCGCAATCACTGCTTTGAATTAGGGAGCTAAACCTAAGTCAACCCAGAGACCACTGGCAGTGTCTAACTCCATAGTTCTCTTATTTTTACTTTTTTTCTTGCAACCTAGAGAGTTTCCTGTTATTTTTAAAACTATTCCGGAGTTGGTAAAAACTAGACCAGGCAGTCTTCCAAAACACTGCATTTTATACCTCAGCATGAATTTAATGCCTGTTTTTCCCCTGGTTCTGATGTGACAACTACCTTTTGGATCAGTGGGTGCTTTATAGCTAGCTGTCAGTATGGGAAAGGGCCTCAGGAGAAAAGAAAGTACAGTGCCGTTTCCAAAATACTTCTCTTCTCATTCTATTTGGGGGTTAGTACATGTTGATCTGATAAGCATTTATTGACACATATTTCGAAGAGCTGAGTTAATTAGACACTTCTCAAAACTTAGGGCTAAATAGGATTTTGGATGATAATCTTTCACCTCCTAAGACCACATTTAACCTCTACAAGGCGGAGAATTATTATATTTTCTACTTCTAATTTTATAGCCTCTGTTTATGATCCAGCATAGATATTTTTCATGCATTGAAACTATATGACCATCTCAAATTTGGTTGGGGTAAGAAAGGGTAGGAAAAAAGAACTATTGATTTATCTTTTTTGGTGATCAAACACTAGTCCAACTTGATTCTTTTGTGTTACAAATCTTTTATGATCCCAGTGTATCTTCTGCACTACTCACTTTGCCTTGTTTTTAGAGAAAAACAGTGTCAAGAGTAATAGTCATGAAACTCAAAATTTTCTGAACACTTATGGTCTAGCTACTGTGCTAGTTGCTGAGGATTCATTGGTGAGAAAGATCCAGTCTGTATGTACGTAAAACTTAAAGTCTAAAAAACGTCTTTAGAACGTCAATTCTGATGCAAAAAAAAAAAACAACAACAGTATGCCAAATATAAAAAGCATTTTGGATTATCTACAGTTTGGGAATATCTTTTTTTTTTAGTTTTGGAATATCTTAATCAGTCCACTCATCTCTAAAGCATGGATAATGAAGGGTTCTTATTTACTGAAATGCAAGCAAACACACAAGCCATGATATATTAGTCAGAGTTCTCCAGAGAAACGGAACCAATAGGATATATAGATATGTATAAGAGGAGATTTATTACGGGAATCAGCTTATGCAGCTTATGGAGGCCAAGAAGTCCCATAAAATGCAATCTGCAAGCTGGAGAAGCAGGAAAGCCTGTGGTATAATTCAGTCCTAGTCCAAAGGCCCAAGAACCGGGGGAGCCGAAGATGTGGTTCCCAGTCCGAGGCTGTGAAGTCCTGAGAACCATGGGGCTGCTGGTATAAGTTACTGAGTATGAAGGTTTGAGAACCGGGAGCTCCAAAGTCAGACAGCGGGAGAAGATGGCTGTCCCAAGTCAAGAAGAGAGAGAAAATTCCTTTGCCTGTCTATCTATGCAGGCCCTCAACAGTTTGGATGATGCCTGCCCACATTAGTGAGGGTGGGTCTTCTTTATTCAGTCTACTGATTCAAATTCTAATCTCTTCCAGAAACACCCTTACAGACACGCCCAGAAATAACATTTTTCCAGCTATCTGGGCATACTTTGGCGCAGTCAAAATGACACATAAAATTAACCATCACCCGTGATGACTAAAACATATTAAATGGCAATGTAATTCTATATCAAATGCAATCGATAAAGTCATAAAACAGTCTTGGTAATTAAGAATCATCAGTTCTTTGATGCCAAATACTTCTTAAGCAAAACAGGGCTGTGGGACAGTGCTTGAAGGCATTGACTCTGGAGTCAGGCTGCTTGGGATTGGATTCCGGCTTCACCACTATAATGATTGTGTAAAACACTGTGTGACTTCATCTTTCTCAGTTGTTTCAGTTTCCTCATATCTAAAGTGAGGATAATGGTAGCATCTATTTCATGACTTGCTGCAAGGATGAACTAAGGTAACAGAAGTAAAGTGCATAGCAAAGTAAGCATACACACTTTAGCCATGAACCATTATAAATGTTACTATTCATTTGACAGTTATTTACTCAGTAGAAATGTCTAGCCCGGTGGTGAGATGTTGAAGATACATGAGACAAGGCCCCAGTGTCAGTGAGCTGACTGCCAATGACTTACTTCCAGTGAGGATGGTGAGTATACAAAGAGCTATACTTCACAAGTAGATAACAAAGATGTGCAGATTGTGCTGTGGAGAGGAAGGAAGAATATCCATGGGGCAGGACAGATAAAGATGAGAACACTAAAATTGTCTGTTTATTTGAGACAAGATAGTTTTTGGTCTTCTTGAAATGGAAGAATTAAATGTTTCATGGAACTCCAACTTGAGTTTTAAATCAGGGTAAATGAAATGGTGCTATAAAACCAAGTTTATTGCTATAGAATAGATTAAGAATGGAAATAAGAAACTCAAAACTTGGCAACACTATCTCATCTAGGGTCAGGAGTTATGGAGAATATTATGAGACCACGTTTACTGAAAAATATGTTTTCCAAATAGGAAAAGAATTGCACACCTGAAAATCATAGGCAAAGAATGATTCCAAAAACAGCACTAATAGTAGTGGTTTCCCTTCGAATACCAGTTTTATCTCAAGTAGCTGACAGGTCTAAACACATGCATGCAATAGGAATGGAAAAATCACTGATTTTTTTAGACTGAGGTCTTCAGCAGGCAATGAACAGTGTTTAATGCCATATGGAGGTAATTTAATGTGAATTTTGAAATACTTGAACAAGCATCATCACAAAATATGCTAAATGGAGTGACTGATTTTGTTTCTTTCTAGTGTGATAATTTAGTTTTGCAATGGTACTGTCACCAAATGAGATTACTCACAATAATGATGCATCTTTTTGCTAAGGACATTATCATAAATCATTCACATACAGCCCAAGAGAAAAGGTTTCTAGTTAAACTTTCTAAATGTTATAAAATGGTTATAAAGCATGAGCTGTTGGAAGTAGACATTATTTTTATTTCATTTTGGGAGCATATGGCAAAA
Source organism: Tursiops truncatus (assembly GCF_011762595.2). Classification (NCBI taxonomy): domain Eukaryota; kingdom Metazoa; phylum Chordata; class Mammalia; order Artiodactyla; family Delphinidae; genus Tursiops; species Tursiops truncatus. Next base: position 55,709,514 of record NC_047044.1, on the reverse strand, counting down.
TGATTATTCATTGACGCTGAAGTGATTTAGCAAATACACACACACATGCACAGACACTTGAGTATCTTAAGAGATATTGAAACTAATGATATTTATCCTACAATACCAATTTCATGTGGTTCCAATTACACGTATATGATGTTAGGTAACTCACTTAAAAATTGGGCCTCAGTATCCTTATCTATGAAACAAAAATAATAATATCCATTTCATAGGATTTTTATGTAGTAACATCTTAAAAATGCTCTGTTGCTCTTCTTCCTCTACTTGTCTTTCCCTTTCCTATTATTAATTAGTCATAATATTACCAGTTCAAATAGATATAATGTATACTCTCAGAAATACTTCATAAGCTTGCCTCAACATTATAGACCTAAAGCTACACTCAAAGAAAATTTTGCTGTGCTAAAGCTTAAGGTTCCAGTTTATTCTGTTTTCATAGACAATACTGTTTATCCTAAACATCTACAAACCAATCACTATAATATAGTCTCAAGTTGACAATATACTCTCTTAGCTGAGAGCTTAGCACATCAACTTTAATTTCTTTATCTTTTAATAATTACCAATTTGAAACTATTGTGCATAAAATGTGGTCTAAAATATTCAGCTGGTAGCTGATTGTAATCACACAATGCATAGTACCTATTTTCTTCACAACAGTATTGTGGAAATCTTTAAAAATTGTGAAACTCATTTCACATTCTAAATACTATTGAAATGTTACATAATGGAAAAGTGTTGGAAATATTCTTCTCAAAATTTATATTCCAAAATACTTTAGTTTTCAAGTTTGAAACTTTTTTTGGCACTGTTTTTCAGTTGAATATTAATTACTAATGGTAGATACAATGCTTAATTTACCCCCACATAGTGACTGCCAGAAGGATGAGGAGAAAATGAGTTTGGCCTAAAAGAAGAAAAGGATTAAAGTTTTAAATATTCCTTAGAAAAACAATATTTTAAAAATCTTTTAAGAAGATGGCAGAGTAGAAGGACATGAGCTCACCTCCTCTTATGGAAACACCAGAATCACAACTAACCGCTGAATAACCATCAACAAAAAACACTGGAACCTACCAAAAAGATACCCTACAACCAAAGACAAAGAAGAAGCCACTGTGAGATGGTAAGAGGGGCTCAACTGTGTTAAAATCAAATCCCATACATGCCAGGTGGGCGACCCACAAACTGGAAATAATTATACCACAGAAGTTCTCACTCAGGAGTGAAAGTTCTGAGCCCCAAGTCAGGCTCCCCAGCCTGGGGGTCTGGCAATGGGAAGAGGAGACACCAGAGAATCTGTCTTTGAAGGCCAGCAGGGTTTAATCGAGGAATTCCCCAGGACTGGGGGAAACGGAACCTCCAGTCTTAGAGGGCACATACAGGGTCTTGTGTGCACCAGGACCCAGGGAAAAAAGCAGTGACCTCATAAGAGACTGGGCAAGACCTACCTGCTAGTACTGGAGGGTCTGCTGCAGAGGCGGGGTGTGGCTGTGGCTCAATGCAGGGACAAAGACACTGGCAGCAGCAGTTCTGGTGAGTACTCATTGGTGTGAGCCCTTTTGGAGGCTGCATTTTCTCACTAAGAGTGGCCCCACCCAACAGCCTGTAGGTTCCAGTGCTGGGACACTACAGGCCAGACAACCAAAAGGGCAGGAACACAGCCCCTCCCATCAGCAGACAGGCAGCTTAAAGTCTTTCTGGGCACACAGCTCCCTGATAAACATACCCCCTGACATGGCCCTGCCAACCAGAGGGACAAGACCCAGGTCCACCCACCAGTTGGCAGGAACCAGTCCCTCCCACCAGGAAGCCTGTACAAGCCTCTTACAGCCTCATCCACCAGGGAGCAGACAGCAGAAGCAAGAAGAACAATGACCCTGCAGCCTACAGAATGGAAACCATATTTACAGAAAGTTAGAAAAAATGAGACGGCCAAAGGAATATGTCCTAGATGAAGGAACAAGATAAAAGCCCAGAAGAACAACTAAGTGAAGTGGAGATAGGCAATTTACTTGACAAAGAATTCAGAGTGATGATAGTAAAGATGATCCAAGATCTCAGAAAAAGAATGGAGGCACAGATCGAGAAGATATGAGAAATGTTTAACAAAGACCTAGAAGAACTAAAGAACAAACAAACAGACATGAACAATACAGTAACTGAAATGAAAAATACACTAGAAGGAATCAATGGCAGAATAACTGAGGCAGAAGAATGGATAAGTGACCTGGAAGACAGAATGGTGGAATTCACAGCTGAGGAACAGAATAAAGAATAAAGAATGAAAAGAAATGAGGACAGTCTAATAGATCTCTGAGATAACATTAAACTCACCAACATTAGCATTATAGGGGTCCCAAAAGGAGAAGAGAGAAACAAAGGACCTGAGAAAATATTTGAAGAGAATATATGAAAACTTCCCTAACATAGGAAAGGAAAGAGTCACCCAAGTCCAGGAATCACAGAGAGTCCCAGGCAGGATAAACCCAAGGAGGAACATGGCAAGACACATAGTAATCAAACTGACAAAAATGAACGACAAAGAAAAAATATTAAAGACAACAAGGGAAAAGCAACAAATAACATACAAGGGAATTCCCATAGGTTATCAGCTGATTTCTCAACAGAAACTCTGCAGGCCAGAAGGGAGTGGCATGATATATCTAAAGTGATGAAAGGGAAAAACCTACAACCAAGAATACTCTACCCAGCAAGGATCTCATTCAGATACGATGGAGAAATCAAAAGCTTTACAGACTAGCAAAAGCTAAGAGAATTCAGTACCACCAGACCAGCTTTGCAACAAATGCTAAAAGAACTTCTCTAGGCAGAAAAGAAAAGGCCACAACTAGAAATAAGAAAATTATGAATGGAAAAGCTCACCAGTAAAGGCAAAATTACAGTACAGGTAGGAAATCATCTGCACACAAATATGATATCAAAACCAGCAATTGTGCAGACATAGAAAATGGACTTGAGGACACAGGGAGGGGGAAGGGTAAGCTGGGACAAAGTGAGAGAGTGGCATGAACATATATGCACTACCAAATGTAAAACAGAAAGCTAGTGGGAAGCAGCCACATGGCACAGGGAGATCAGCTCCATGCTTTGTGACCACCTAGAGGGGTGGGATAGGGAGGGTGGGAGGGAGATGCAAGAGGGAGGAGATATGGGGATACATGTATATGTATAGCTGATTCACTTTGTTATAAAGCAGAAACTAACACACCACTGTAAAACAATTATACTCCAATAAAGATGTTAAAAAACAAACAAACAACCCCAGCAATTGTGAGAACAGTAGAGCACAAATGCAGGATACTGGAAATGAATTTGAAATGAAAAGACCAGCAACCTAAAACGATCTTGTGTATATATAGACTGCTATATCAAACCTCTTGGTAACCACAAACCGAAAATCTACAATAGATACACACAAGAAAGAAAAAGAAATCCAGACACTGCACTGAAGTTAGTCATCAAATCACAAGAGAAGAGAACAAAAGAGGAAGGGAAAAAAAAAACACCTACAAAAACAAATCCAAAGCAATTAACAAAATGGCAATAAGAACACACATGTCAGTAATTACCTTAAACATAAACAGATTAAATGCTCCAACCAAAAGACACAGACTGGATGAATGGATGCAAAAATAAGACCTATATATACACTGTTTACAAGACACCCACTTCAGATCTAGGGACACATACAGACTGAAAGTGAGGGAATGGAAAAATGTATTCTATGCAAATGGAAATCAAAAGAAAGCTGGAGTAGCAATACTCATATCAGACAAAATAAACATTAAAATAAATACTGTTACAAGAGACAAAGAAGGACACTACATAATGATCAAGGGAATCAATCCAAGTAGAAGATATAACAATTGTAAATATATATGCACCCAACATAAGAGCACCTCACTATATAAGGCAAACACTAAAAGCCATAAAAGGAGAAATTGACAGTAACACAATAATAGTGGGGGAGTTTAACGCCCCAATTTCATCAATGGACAGATCATCCAGACAGAAAATTAATAAGGAAACACAGGGTTTAAATGACACATTAGACAAGGAATTAATTGATATTTATAGAGCATTCTATCCAAAAGCAGCAGAATACACATTCTTCTCACTGTTTAGCCTCCATGTGCACATGGAACATTCTCCAGGATAGATCACATCTTGGGTCACAAATGAAGTCTTGGTAAATTTAAGAAAATTGAAGTCATATCAAGCATCTTTTCTGACTACAACACTATAACATTAGAAATCAATTACAAGAAAAAACTGTAAAAAACACAAACACATGGAGGCTAAACAATATGTTACTGAATAACCAATAGATCACTGAAGAAATCAAAGAGGAAATAAAAAAAAATACCTAGAGACAAATGACAATGAAAACACAATGATCCAAAACCTATGGGACATGGAAAAAGCAGTTCTAAGTGGGAAGTTTACAGCAATACAATCTTACCTCAGGAAATAAGAAAAATCTCAAATAAAAAACCTAACCTTATACCTAAAGCAACTAGAGAAAGAAGAACAAACAAAATCTAAAGTTAGTAAAAGGAAAGAAATCACAAGGATCAGAGCAGAAATAAATGAAATAGAGATGAAGAAAACAATAGCAAAGATCAATGAAACTAAAAGCTGGTTCTTTGCAAAGATAAAATTAATAAACCATTTGCCAGACTCATCAAGAAAAAGAGGGAGAGGACTCAAATCAATAAAATTAGAAATAAAAAAGGTGGAGTTACTACTGACACCACAGAAATACAAAGGATCATAAGAGACTACGACAAGCAGCTCTATGCCAATAAAATGGACAACTTAGAAGAAATGGACAAATTTTTAGAAAGGTACAATCTCCCAAGACTGAACTAGGAAGAAACAGAAAATATGAACAGACCAATCACAAGTACTAAAATTGAAACTCTGATTTAAAAAACTCCCAACAAACAAAACTCCAGGACCAGATGGCTTCACAGGTGCATTCTATTAAACATTTAGAGAAGAGTTAGCACCTATCTTTCCGAAACTATTCCAAAAACTTGTAGAGAAAGGAACACTCCCAAACTCATTCTATGAGGCCACCATCACCCTGATACCAAAACCAGACAAAGATACCACATAAAAAGAAAAACAGACCAACATCACTGATGTACATAGATGCAAAAATTCTCAACAAAATACTACCAATCTGAATCCAACAATACACTGAAAGGATCATACACCATGATCAACTGGGATTTATCCCAGGAATGCAAGGATTTTTCAATATCCACAAATCAATCAGTGTGATACACCAGTGGTCCCCAACATTTTTGGCACCAGGGACCGATTTCGTGGAAGACAATTTTTTTACAGACCAGTAGCAGGTGGGGGGGATGGTTCAGGCGGTAATGTGAGTGATGGGGAGCTGCAGATGAAGCTTTGCTCTCTCGCTGCTCCCCTCCTGCTGTGCAGCCCAGTTCTTAACAGGCCGCAGACCGGTACCGGTCCATGGCCTGGGAGTTGGGGACCCCTGTGATACACCACATTAATAACTGAAGAATAAAAACCATGTGATCATCTCAATAGATGCAGAAAAAGCTTTTGACAAAATTCAACACCCATTTATGATAAAAACTCCCCAGAAAGTGGGCATGGCAGGAACATACCTCAACATAAGGCCATATAGGACAAACCTACAGCAAACATCATACTCAACAGTGAAAAGCTGAAAGCATTTCCTAAGATCAGGAACAAGACAAGGATATCCACTCTTGCCACATTTATTCAACATAGTTTTGGAAGTCCTAGCCACAGCAATCAGAGAAGAAAAAGAAATAAAAGGAATCCAAACTGGAAAAGAAGTTAAACTGTCACTGTTTGCAAATACTATACATAGAAATCCAGAAGATGCTACCAGAAAACTACTAGAGCTCATCAATGAGTTCAGTAAAGTTGCAGGATACAAAATAAATACACAGAAATTTGCTGCATTTCTATACACTAACAGTGAAAAATCAGAAAGAGAAATTAAAGAAACAATCCCATTTACCATCACATCAGAAAGAATAAAATACCTAGGAATAAACCTATGTAGTGGGGCAAAAGAACTGTACTCTGAAAACTACAAGATGCTGATGAAAGAAATTGAGGATGATACAAACAGATGGAAAGATATACCATGTTCTTGCATTGGAAGGATCCATATTGTCAAAATGACTATACTATCCAAGGCAATCTACAGATTCAATGAAATCCCTATCAACTTACCAATGCCATTTTTCACAGAACTGGAACAAAAAATCTTAAAATTTGTATGAGACATAGAGGACCCTGAATAGCCAAAGCAGTCTTGAGAAAGAAAAACAGAGCTGGAGGAATCAGGCTCCCTGACTTCAGCCTACACTAGAAAGCTACAGTCATCCAAACAGTATGGTACTCACAGAAAAACAGAAATATAGATCAATGAAACAGGATAGAAAGCCGAAAAATAAATCCACACACCTCTGATCAATTAATCTACAACAAAGGATGCAAGGCTATACAACAGATGAGAAAAGACAGTCTCTTCAATAAATGATGCTGGGAAAACTGGACTGCTACATGTAAAAAAATGAAATTAAAACATTCTTTAACACTATACAAAAAATAAACTCAAAATGGATTAAAGTGCTAAATGTAAGACCAGATATTACAAAACTCTTAGAGCAAAATATAGGCAGAATACTTTTTGACATAAATCACAGCAATATCGCTTTTTAATCTGTCTCCTAGAGTAATGAAAACAAAAATAAACAAATGAGACCTAATTAAACTCAAATGCTTTTGCACAGCAAAGGAAACCATAAACAAAACGAAAAGACAACCCACAGAATGGGAGAAAATATTTGCAAACAATGTGACCAACAGGGATTAATCTCCAAAGTTTACAAACAGCTCACGTGGCTCAATATTAAAAACAAACCACCCAACTGAAAAATGGGCAGAAGACCTAAATAGACATTTCTCCAAAGAAGACATACAGATGGCCAAGAGGCACATGAAAAGCTGCTCAACAGCACTAATTATTAGAGAAATGCAAATCAAAACTACAATGAGGTATCACCTCACACCGGTTAGAATGGGCATCATCAGAAAATCCACAAACAACAAATGCTGGAGAGGGTGTGGAGAAAAGGGAACCCTCTTGCACTGTTGGTGGGAATGTAAATTGATACAGCCACTGTGGAGAACAATATGGAGGTTCCTTAAGAAACTAAAAATGGAGCTACCATATGATCTAGCAATCCCACTCCTGGGCATATATCTGAAGAAGAACATAATTTGAAAATATACATGCACCCCAATGCTCAATTCAGCACTATTTACAATAGCCAAGACATGGAAGCAACCTAAATATCATATGATATTACATATATGCAGAATCTAAAAAAAAATGATACAAATGAACTTATTTACAAAACAGACTCATGGACTTAGAGAACAAACTTATGGTTAGTGCGGTAAGGGTTAGGGAGAGGGATAGATTGGGAGTTTGGGTTTGACATGTACACACTGCTATATTTAAAATAGATAACAAGGACCTACTGTATAGCACAGGGAAATCTGCCAAATACTCTGTAATAACCTAAATAGGACAAGAATTTGAAAAAGAATATATACATGTATATGTATAACTGAATCACTTTGCTGTATGCCTGAATCTAATACAACACTGTTAAGGAACTATAGTCCAATATAAAATAAAAATTTAAAAAATCTTTTAATCCGATACATGCTATATTTCATGTCTCTTTATTGAAATAAAAAGAATGGAGTTGATTTCAATACTACTCTCAAAAACATTTTAAATATCCAATGGTTGCATTTTTATGAATGAAACCTATAAATTGATTAACTGAAACCAAGTAATTGATCACACTACAAAATACTGGAACAGAGGAATTTGGTTTTCTGTGGTGTCTTGACTATTTAGTTTAACGGTCAGGATGGGCTTAAATGAGAGAGCTTGGGGTCCTTCGATAGGATAAAAACCCCTTGAAGGTGATCAAAGGTGATTACTTATTACCTGTAAGGGAAAGAGAAACACCAGTGTGTGTTTCTTCTAGCTGCTTATTATTTCCGTGCCTGTTCTCCCATGTATAATATGGTAATCATAATAGTATCTACCTACCTCATATTGGTACTGTAAAGAATATATAAGTAAAAAGTACTTAAAAGTCTTCCAGACACAAAAGGTTAAGCAGTAGTCAGAAAAGAGTTGCCAGGCAAAAAAAAAAAAGTGCTGTCTCTGTATGACTTCACATGGTTTTTAGAATAAGCTTCTTCTCACCTCCTTCACTTTACCTGTCTTCCCTTCTCTTCTGTCTCTTCTTTCTTCTCCTCTTGTGCTCTGGCCCTCCTGTAGCTATGACCATTTTATTTTTCTCTCTCACTCTCTTACCTTCTGACTCTGAATTTCATACTTTCTCTCTGAATTCCCATCCACCTGTTCTCCTCTTTCAATCTCTTTCAGTTCGTGTCTCTTCCTTTTGGATATTCAAAGACTTTTAAAAATAAAAATTCTTCTTGACCATCAGTGAATCTGATGGTCACTAGAGGGGTAGACCTTGAAGTATGAATGTTGACAGAAGAGGGTCCTCCAGAGAGATGCCCTCAGTGTTGTAAGGGGGGGCCTCTTCTGTGTGGGTAAAGGGGTCACAGTGAAGCCACCAGGGCTGCCCCAAGAGGAAAAGCATTGAGATCATATGTTCCTATGACACAGGGTGCCTGTGCATTCAGTAAATACCTTTATCCTGACTATATGGGGTGCTGGTTATAGGTCCAGTACCAGCTATGTTCATCACTGATCTACTCATCATGCTATGGCAAGGAGCCAACATACAAATGAGTTTGTATCTTTCTCGATTGAGCATCGCAAAGCTGAACTGAAAGCTTTAGGCAGGTTGGGATCCAATTGTTTTATTGTGTCCCACTTTTCTCCTTAAAATACATCACGGTTTCTTTTTTTTAACCAAATAAGTTTGAATCTTACATACCATTGGCTAAAATTTGTTAAAAATATACTCTGTGCATCAGGCTCTATAACAAGCACTTTAAAGATACCATCATATGTGATCTTTCCACAGTTCTAAGAGGTATTATTTTTATTTTACACATAAAGAAACTGACACTCAGAGGATTTATGTAATTTGCCCAAATTTATACAGGAAAAAAGTGTCACAGTACGGATTTAAACCCAAGCAGTCTGCTTCCAGAGCTCAGATTCTTAATCATTATAGATGGATAGAGGGAACAAAGTTTGTGTGGCTGCAGTTACTTGCTTCCCTGCAAGAGGTACAGAGTTGGATCTTCAATAGGATTTCTATTTAGTTAGAAAATGTAGAGATATTGAGTAGATCTATGCTGTGAACTTTGAAAGGCACAAACATTTGTGCATGTATCTTCCTTATTTGTACAAAACATTAATTCAACTAGATTCTTTCTTTTAATCTTTGTTTTCTTATCTAAATTGACCTCAGCATATGTACTTAGTTTTTGTCAGAATGTGTATACAAATAACACTTAAAAAGCAATCGATTGATGAGAGCTCCCATTATATTCTGAGCTGTATTAATTTTTAATGTACCAAATGCAGGCAAGTTCCTGGACAATGCTGAATCATCTCACATCCTGTGGTTCATCGTCAAGGATGTCATGATCTTACCAGAGAGTAAACCAATTCTCTGGAGAATGACCACCTTGGAGGGCCAATGTAAGCCATGACTAATGAGGTCATTATAGAAAAGGCAAGCGTTATTTTAGGATAGGAAAGCCCTTTTCTCTTCCGTGTTTGTTTTGGGCTTTGATTTTAAGTGTTCTGTTTATTTTCAAGCACAGAGTAGCACAATTTTATTCATGTGTTATCTGAACATTGAATAGATTGTAAGATCAAAAAGACCTCTGGTCATGTAAGAAATATCCTTGGAGGGAAACAGAAAATGGGAATCACTCCCAACATTTCTAAATTATAGACAAGGGTCAAGTACCTATACACTTTTTACTGTCAGGTTTGTATGTTTCATTTCCTCGCTAACCCTCCTGAGGAAATCAGTGGCACTGACAATGGAAAATTCTGTTTTATCAGTTTTACATACGTGAAAGCAATCTATTTGAATAGAAGAGATATTGGGAAACGGGGCTCTATTTCAGAATAGACTTGGATTTACAGACGTTTTATCGCCCTTCAGAGGCTGTGAGTCCTTTAATTCTTTGGTAAAACTGGAGTCACCATAGAGATACAACACAAAAAAATTGACTGAGAAAATTAACAGTAGCTCACATTTTTGAAAACTATACATTAAAATTCCTTTTTATATCTGACTTCGAATGTGTATTTCACCTCACTGTAAAATGTTATAAAATTTTGTAATAAGTAGTCAATAATTAATAAGGCAGAAACCTGTAAAAATGTGAATTACAATGAAGTGTTATATAAAAATATAATGCTAAAAATTAGATACGAATTTGTAAACCAAAAGTGAGGTGGATTGGAGATCAAAAAAGTAGAAATTTTAACAATTCACTATACCACAAGAAAATTATATTATTTGGGGGTACATCATGACTACCAATTTGTCCCAATATTTTTCTCTCTCTCTCCCTCCTCATTCCTTCCCTCCGCCACACTCCCTCTCTCTCTCATTCCATTTCTCTCAATGAGAACATTTATATTTATAGATAATGAATGTTTGAAAGTACTCATTATGAGAAAAGGAAGAGAGAGCCAGATTTTAAAGGGGTGGCTTTCTTTTTCCTAGGCTTAATTCTTCATTATTCAATTAGCTGTGCTTGCAAAATTGAATGAGAAAACAGTTTTACCTGAAACTAATTAATTGCACGTCCTTTAATTTGAATGTTCAAATCATCTAATTCAACAATTATCATACGCATGTAAAAAGGGAGCTTTAGAAAAGATGTCTTTGAAAACCTACTTCACAGTCTTTTCTGTTCATTTCTGATCCTTGCACAAAGAGAAAATACTATTAATTGAGCCATTTTTGTGACACAAAATAGCTTCCTTTATGACAGAAAGACTAACATTGTGTTTGTAAAAGCTACAAGGCTTTTAGAAAATTAGTCATTATATAAAGAAGAGTCATTAGTTGTATTTCATTTATGACATAAGTAAAATAGTCTATGGTTGATATTGAATGTAATCTTACTGGATCCTTGTGAGTCTAGAATTAATATTTAAAATATTTGTATTTCTGTTTACTCCTTCTTGTTATATACCAAGTATATTATCTGATTTGAAATAATACATAAAATTTCAGGGGCACATTGTAATATTTATAACCCTTCAAACCATTCGACTGGATGTGTTTTTATCTTGAATGTGTGAAATGTCTTCCTCCTTACCTAATAGTAATTGGTATCTCTTAGCATTGAAACAACAAATTTAACAGCCAATAGATGGCACTGGAAGTATTCAGAACATACTCTTTATCTTTTCCATTCCATTGAATACGATTATTTCTGAAAGTAAATGACAGTTTTTAAATTTAAAGTAAAAACATAGGCATATTCAGAATGTCCATGGTGAAGAAACTCAAATATTTAGTTGTTGTATTCCTGTTGAAAATTTTAGCACCCTAACAATATGAAACAATGCCTCTTTCTCTACCATGCTGTAACTTATCAGTGTGTCATTCAAAGATATTTTACCACCACCCGCTAGGATTTCTGGGGAAGTCTGTATGCTCATTCGGTATGTGTGATATCTGCAGAGATTTCATTTTTGGTACAGTGTTACTGCTTATTTTGACTCTGGTAGGGTGAGGATTACTGAGAAATGTAATTAAGTCTTTTCATTACTGGTCCTCACCTGGATCTTTCTAAAGCCAACTTCACAAGTAACCTTTTCATTCTCTGTAGTAAACAAGCCCACAAAATATTCAATGAATCACGCATTGTAAAAGAGAAAGTGCGTGACAGCACTTCAGCACAGACTGCAGTGAACAGAGTAATCCATTTATAGGATGGGACTAATTTCCCTCTAAAATTGGCTAACAACGGACTTGATTAGGTAAATTTGGTACAAAAAGATCCCATGTGGAGTTCAACAAAAATGCCACATACATAGGAAGCCAAACTAGCACTATATCTGTTTTGTTAAGTGAGATCCAGTGTCTATGCCCTAATCTTTGCCTTTTTTTTTTTTTCAGTTACATCGAGTGTCTCACAAAGCCAGGTGATATTTTCAGGGAAATGTTATCAGCATGATGCAGCACCAAACATTACAGCTATTCCATCTTTATATTATATCCCACCACTTTTTCAAAGCGCTGTCTTAGGGACGTCCTGGTGGCTCAGTGGTTGAGAATCCGCCTGCCAATGCAGGGGACACGGGTTCGATCCCTGGTCCGGGAAGATCCCACATGCCGTGGAACAACTAAGACCATGTGCCAAAACTACTGAGCCTGCGCTCTAGAGCCTGTGAGCCACAACTGCTGAGCCTGCGGACCACAACTACTGAAGCCTGCGTGCCTAGAGCCCCTGCTCCGCAACAAGAAAAGCCACCGCAATGAGAAGCCCGTGCACCACAACGAAGAGTAGCCCCCACTTGCCGCAACTAGAGAAAGCCCACGCGCAGCCACAAAGATCCAACACAGCCAAAAATAAATAAATAAATAGATAGATGAATTTATTAAAAAATAAAAAATAAATTTAAAAAATATATATGGCATTAATTTCCAAAATGTTTAAAAAAAAAAAACTGTCTTAAAACTATTGAAGAGGGCTTCCCTGGTGGCGCAGTGGTTGAGAGTCCGCCTGCCGATGCAGGGGACACGGGTTCGTGCCCCGGTCCGGGAAGATCCCACATGCCGCAAAGCGGCTGGGCCCATGAGCCATGGCCGCTGAGCCTGTGCTCCGCAATGGGAGAGGCCACAATAGTGAGAGGCCTGCGTACCGCAAAAAAAAACCAAAAAGCAAAAAACAAACAAACTATTGAAGAAGCTCTTGCTTTCATCTAAAACAAACATAAATCATTGCTTTATGAAAATTCAGCACCTAGTGAAACTTACACATAGCTAGAGAAAGACCACCTTTCAATCTATTTGCTTATGCATAATAAAACATTTGTTGTTAACGTGCTGATATTCTGTTAATACTAATACTGTTTCTTTTATGTGAGACATCACCATGAAATAAATGGATACATATATTGATATGCATATTTCATGATCATTATGTATTTCATGTATGTACATATGAAGTAAGGCAATGTGTCTGGAGGGCCTAATACAGTACCTGGTTATTTTTAGAGTACCTACTAAAATAGGTTGCAGGACAGACAATCAGCTGAAATAATGTGTTGCCTATTCAAATACTAAATATATATTTTTAGCAATAATGTTTGTACACCTCCCTTCACTTTACTAAAACCACTGATCTTTAATATCAGGCTTTAAGAAATTCTCTAGATATTATTTCTCATAGGAATATTTAGTGCCTTAGAAATCCTTGCATAAATGTGATCATATTCCCCTAACTTCTTATAACCACACTAGCTTTATGTATTATACAACGAGTAGGAGAATTTTTTAATTCTTCCCAAGAAGATTAGATACATTTTCATGAGTTCTGTGACACGTGCAGCTGAACTAAGGCAATTCTTTAATGTGCCTAAGGATGTTTGAAGTTCATATATAAAGCGGGGGACACATAAAGGAAGTGTCCACAAGTGACACTCAGAGACTTCTGGAATTCTATAAGGGGAAATTTGTATAGAATACTGCACTGTGGCCTGCAGATACTTTAATCTTTAATAATACAACAGTGTGACTTTGAAGCTTGGGCGTCTAGAATGACAACATTCATCTTGATGTCTGCATTTTAGTCTCAATGATATTTCCTTCCTTCTAAAATCAGTAGGTTCTCCTTTTAAACAAAGAAACAGATCACAACTACTCTCTTGTTTTTCAAATTAGGTAAAAATTTTAGAGCAAAGAGTGTGGAACTGTATTAAAGTTTAAGAGTGAATATTCAGCTGTTATGCTGCAAGGTTGTAAGATGTTTGTTGCATATGAATGAATGAATGAATAGGTGTACTATATTATCCACACAACTTTGTGCCAAATTTGGTAACAGGAAGTGACTCAAACTAAGAGGATATAGGAAATTTGACTGGGAATGTTTAATTCAGTTTACAACAACAAAATAAATGTCAAAATAAAGCTACAAGTTGTCTTCATAGCCCAGGAGAAAACATATAAATCAGAGATTCTTCCTGTCTGTGTTTTCATGGACTCAACCTAATGTTTGATGAGCTCTAAGTTTAGTCAGGAAGCCAACAAATTATAGGGGGTGACTTTGGGCAAGTAAGTTACCTAGGCTCTCGAGCCCTCAGCCATCTTATTAGCATAATAATCTTACCACCTCATAGGGATGTTTTGAGAATTATATTTAAAAATGCATGTACTGAAGTGAAATGGTGCAACTACTGTTGATTAACAGTGTGGCAATATCTAGTAAGTTAAACATAGTTAGACATATGACTCAACAATTCTACTCTTAAGAATTTACCCCAAATAATTGAAAACAGGTGTTCAAATAAAAACTTGTATATAAGTGTTCACAGCAGCATTATTCACAATAGTCCAAAGGATGGGAACAAGCCAAACGTCCATCAACCAATGAGTAAGTAAACAAAATGTGGCATATACAGACAAAGGAATATTGTTCAGGCATAAAAAGAACTGGAGTATTAATACCTACTATAACATAGATAAGCCTTGAAAACTTGCTAAGTGAAAGAAACCAGGTCACATATTACATGATCTCATATAGGGGAAATATCCGTAATTAGTAAATCCATAGAGACAGAAAGCAGATGAGCAGTTTGCAGGGGCTGGGAGGAGAGAGGAGTAAGGAGTAGCAGCTTATGGGCATGGAGTTTCCATGTGAGGTAATGAAAAGGTTCAGGAACCAGATAATCATGTTGTTTCACAACATTTTGAATGTATTTAGTGCCACTGGGTTGCACATTTTAAGTTCTGTGCATTTTACAATTATAAAAAATAAAAATAGAATAAAAAAAATGTATATGTTAAAAGTTCTGAGCTCTCAACATTGACCAATGGACACAGTTTTGAGCTTGCCATGGTTCTTTGTGATGTGCTGCATGTGTGGAGACTAAGAATCATTCAAGAGAATATTGCCAAAAGACTCTAGCCTGGTGAAACCACAAAGATGCTATAGCTTTGAGTCTTAATTTTACATCAACTGATTAGCCAAAGCTGCATTGTGAAGCGTTCGATGTCTAGTCTGGTAGAGTTTTGTAGTTGTTGATAATATTTCTAATAATAATAAGTATACTGTGACAGAAAAGACATTTTTTCCATTATGGTTGCTCACATGAAAAGTGCTCTTTAAGGATCGTGCACAGGATCCACTTAAGTTAGAATTAAAGATAACAAAGAGATCATTTAACCCAACTACTTAAATGTTTAGATGAGAAAACCATGACCCAGAATAGTCAAATAACTTACCTAAGATTACTGAATGGGGATATGTGACATTTTGATGCTACCTAGCACTTTTTCTTTTTTTTTTTTGCGGTACGTGGGCCTCTCACTGTTGTGGCCTCTACCATTGCGGAGCACAGGCTCCGGACGCGCAGGCTCAGCGGCCATGGCTCATGGGCCCAGCCGCTCCGCGGCATGTGGGATCTTCCCAGACCGGGGCACGAACCCGCGTCCCCTGCATCGGGCAGGCGGACTCTCAACCACTGTGCCACCAGGGAAGCCCCCAACACTCTTTATATATGTATTTTTGTATTAAGTTAATTTCAATAGATTAAGGTAAGATATACCTATCCTGATTAGGAAAATCTCAAGTATATTGTGTTAGATTGTTTATGTGAGTGTATGCATGCACAAGTATGCATGTGTTCAGTGCCTGTAATGCGGTGAGGGAGGAAAGGAGGTGTGGAAAGAGGTATGAATAAGACACAATTCCTGCCCTCAAAACACGTGTTTTGCCTTAGAAGCAGTTAAATAAAGAAAACTTATTTTGATTTCTGTATAAGCAGCTTTGATTAATATTTGCTTAAACACTGAAATGGAGAAAGTGTCATCATATGAAAAATTCACTTGCCTTCTGTGCAACTTAGCAGTTCTTTTATCCATACCTAATTGACTTCCTACTAAATTTCCCACCAAACTAATTTCAAATTCCCTCTAATCTTCTCAAACGGTCTGATCAACGCCTGTTTTTCTTTCCTACAAGCAGACAACCCTGCATTGACTTTATTGAGATTACGGTCATCAGATAAGAGCTCCCTGAACTATCTTTCCCTTGTGCCACAATTGTCTCTGAATTATTACCCATGTGTTTCTATAGTTCTTTTTCCCTAAGAAGCGTCCTTTCTGAACTACGTTTTCTCTGCAAATAACATTCCTGTGCTGTTATTCTACATTTCCTCCTCCCAATCCGTACGTGATTTCTCTGCCTTCCTCTGCCCTGCTCCGAGTTACTGAAGACTAGCCCCTTCAGACTAACTCACTTAGCCACTCACACGCTCTGATTTTTAGTTCGGTTTGGTAAATGGCAAGCAGTGAAAGGAAATTAGAGAGTGGGAGGAAGAAGATACCAGGAGATTTATTCCCCTACACCTGCCTTTTGCTTAGCTCCTATGGGTAACCCTCTTCCTCTGCTTCAGCTCTCACTTGGACTTGGCTAAACCATTCATCCCCCAAACCCCGGACCCCCTCAGGCCAAGAGGTTGTAAAGACTTCCTGCTTTACAAGTCCCTGGGTGCTTCACCAGTCCTTCTGTTCCTTTAATCCTGTTCACATCTCTGTAGATGCTCCATCCCTTTCAAGTAAACCCTTTTGAACATGCCATTTGAATCTGGGTGGCACCCTGAATGTGAATGATCCAAGCTTCTTTCATCTTCTCTAGGTCCAAGCTTCAACCCTCTTTCTCTTTTTACCTTGCTCAGTTTTACATTTTTTGCTTTCATTGACTAGTGAATATGTTCAAATATTATCACTATTGGGAGCCTCTCCCTCATCCTTCTGACTCTTTCAACCCTATCTTCAAAGAGTTGTCTGGAAACATTAAACTGTGGTATCTGCTTATCCAACTGTTTTAATATAATTACATCTTATTTTTTACTAATAAGAAAGATAAGAAAACATAAATGCTCAGTTTAACAAACTGATGGAGGACAAACACCCTGTAACCCCCACTGAGGTCTAGACATGGAACACAGCAGGTCCCTACAAGTCTCCTACAGAGACCTTCCTGATAATATCCCCCTTCCTACTTCCTCCATTAATAACTATCCTGAATTTTATAGTATTTACTTCCCTTCCTTACTTTAGAGTTTTACTACCTAAATGTATATCAGAAAGAAAAGGTTAACTTTGTTGATTTTGAATTTTATATAAATGAAATCATACAGTACTTTTCTTAACTGTATTAATTTCTTTCCCTTAACATTATGTTTTTAAGATTCATAAATGTTTTTGTATGCATCTGCAGTTTATTTTCACTGCTGTTTAGCACTTAATCATATGAATATAATTTATTTTACAGATGTTGGACATTTTGGTCGTTTGTAGCTTTGAACTATGAATCTTCTAGTACATGTACCCTAGTGAACACATGCAAGCATTTCTATGGGTGCCCATGAATTAGGCTGTGTCATATTATGTCTGTCTTTCAGATCCACTAAATATGGCCAATTGTTTCCAGAGTGATCTTAACAGTTTACACTTCCACCAGCAAACTGTGAAAATCCCTGTTGATCTATATGCTTGTCAACACTTGCTATTATCACACTATTGAATTTTTGCCATTCTTCTCATCAGTGAGTTATATCTTATTGTGATTTTAGTTTGCATTTATTTCTATGTTTACTAGTAAGATTGAGCATTTTTTGAAGTGCTTTTTAAGAATTTTGCACATTTTTCCTCATTTTGCCCTTTTCTTATTGCATTTTAAGAATTTTTAATATATTCTGAATATGAGATTTCACTGATTACATTGATTAAAGTTATCTAACTTTTTCCTATTTGTAGGTTGCACAGTGGAAAGTATTTAAAATTGGTAGTCCCCATCCAACTTCCTACTTCTATTTCTTCTGGGTAGATTATGGATACTATTTTTATATCCTTTACTCTTTAAGTAACATCCTTTGGTGAACATGAGTTCTTAATTTTAATGTAGTCCATTTATCAGTCTTTCTATTTTGCCTAATTCTTTTTGTATCTTGCTTAATAAATCACTCTCTATGCCCAAACTCCTAAAGATTATATTGAAAGACTACCAATATTTACCACTATATTGAGAGTTGTCCCTTGGTATTGGCAGGGGATTGGTTCCAGGACCCCACAAGGATACCAGTATCCACAGATGCTCAAGTCCCTTATATAAAATAGCTTAGTACCCTCAGCCGTCCATACATGCAGGTACCACATCCACAGATTCAATCAACTGCAGATCCTGTGGATACAGAGGGCCAGCTGTATTCTAGAAATTTTATTTGGTGCTTTTCACATTTAGGTCTGTAATTCACCTGGAATTGTGTGTGTGTGTGTGTGTGTGTTCGCACATATGTGTATTAGGTGATATAAGGGTTCATTTAATTTTGTGTTTTATTTATGGATAACTAGTTTTTGCAACAATATTTTTTGCAAAGATCTCTATGTACCTCAAAGTTTTACAAAACTAGCATTACTAAAAATCAAATGTTCATATCTGTGTGGTCTGTTTCTGAGCTTCTATTCTGTTTCATTCATATCTTTGTCCTTTTACTAGTTCTCAATTACTGTATATGTATAATTAGTATGATATTTGTAGAGCAAGTCCTGTAACCTTGACCTTTTTCTTCAAGTTGTTTTAGACACTTTGGCCCTTTGTATTTCCACACAAATTTTAGAATTTCCTTTCAAGTTCCTAAAAAAAAAAGTATTTGGTATGTTGATTATAATTGCAATAAATCCAATAAATCTATATATAAATTTGGAGACAGTTGATACAATTCTAATATTCAATTGTTCAACTCATGAACATGAAAATATGAAACACTTTGTGAATTTGTATATTAGCCTTGCACAGTGTCATGCTACTCCCTCTATTGTAATATAGACTATTATGAAATGAAATTGGAGAGTCAGCATAGAGGGGTTAGAAGAATAGGAGGTTGTAGTCAAAAAATGGGATACTTGAATTTGAGCTTTCAGAGGTGATTTGTGATGATGAAAATCAGAGGTATAATCAGGGGAGTGGGTAGCTGAAGGAAGGTGGAAGAAATCATGATTGGAGACGAGAAGTCTGAGCAACTGAGGATCTGGATCTGGGCTCCAGGTACCATTTTCAAGTTGAAGAATAAGGATAATGGAAGGACCTACCACTAAGTACCGTTGTACGGTTTAAATGAAATAATCCTTATAAAACACTAAAAATAATGTGTGGTATCTTATAAGTGCTCCCTAAATATCTGCTACCTAAAAATCTTTTTTAGGAAATTCCTCTTCTATAATTAAGGATTTTTCTCTAAGAGAACTTCCTAAGCCTATGTGTACTATTCACATTTAGGTTTTCTCCTTTGACACTAAGCTGGGCAGCTTTTGGAAATAGGGCAAATGAGATACAGGTATGTGAACTGTATGTTTTAAAATACTTATTTAGGGAAAAAAGAAAAAAGGGATAAAATTAGATATAGCTTCTGCAGTTATGTGTGAAGTAAGTATGCAGTCTGTGTATAGCCTACTTTGCTCAACCATAAATAGCATTAGTTAAAAAAATATTAAACTAAAACTATAAAAATTACATAGTGAATCATTTAATTTTTCAATACATTGCAAAATACCTTTTTGGATGCAGTGTTCTAAAATAAGCATAACCTGTGTAAACATAACAGTACTAGTGTTTATGCTTCAAGTGATTTGTTCTTTCTAAAAAATATAAAACAAAAATCAAAACTCCAACTCCTCTGAACACACCAATAAAAAGACTAATAATAAACAGCTGATTTGATTTCACTTCACAGTAACTCTCTTCTAAACATTCTGATCCCAGGTAAGATTAACATATAATTCATGCAGTGCAGTTCTTAGAATGATGATCTAAAAGATAGACATGCTGATTAAATGTGTACACCATAACAGCCTACAGCCTTCTCAGAAGCATCCCATTTATAGTGTAAATTTAGTACACCTTCAGAAAAGCCCTGAAGAGTTATAGAGAAAGATGGACATCCTAAGTTGCAGCAGTGAAAAAAGAAAAAAAAACAGAGAAGGGAAGGATCTAAAAATAGTATCCATAATCTACCCAGGAGAGATACAAGTAGGAAGTTGGATGAAGGCCATCAATTTCAAATCCTTTCCACTGCACAAATAGAAAAATCTTAGAGCCACGTGTCTTAAAGCACATAACTTAACCCTCCCTAGCTATTCCCCAGCTCACCAGCGGTGGGGGAAATAACCTCTGTGAAAAATTGTCAAATCAGGAACCAATTTGTGGAAATTAATGCAAATATTTTGGGATTAAAATCTCCAGGAGGAAGCAGGCATGACAAATTTGGTGGTAACAATTTACTGGTGTACATGCTTAATAGCATGGATTTTTCTTCCTGACTGCATTCAGGAGACTGCCTCTGAAGGATATAGTAGCCCTGCCCTTGGTATCTACTAGGACCTTTCCATGTAACTGGAAGGAGGAAATAACTGTAAATGTCCTTCTCACCCACAAGTGCATTAATATCAGACTGCCAGCTGCACTACTGTCACTTCACTGACAAGGGCATGTTTGAGCCTTATTTAAATATGTAATGGCTTTCTTTGTTACCTATTTCTTAGAGCTTTCAGATTGGTGAGTAGCATGTGACTAAATGTTTGACCCTTGTCTGAGTTATCCAGACATTCCCAGTCCCTTCTGACATTGTTTCTTATTCATTCACTCATTCACCAAATCTCTACTAGGCACCGCCAATGTCTAGGCACTAAGTTCTATGTAAGGTATGTTGATGAATAAAATAGACGTTCTCCATGATTTTACAGAATTAATAGTTTGGGGATAATTATTCAGTTCCTGTAGCTTTTCTCTTCTCTCATCCTCCCTAGCAGTATGTTCCATAGCACTTATTACCACTTGGCAAAAATACATTTTTCAGTAAATTGTATTAAATCAAGGCAATCAAAATAAGAGATCATAAAGGGCATTTGGAGCTCAGAAATTAAAGTTGCTGGAAGAAAGTTTAAGTTACTTTTCTGGAGCTAGTGTTTAGCTCCTTCCTTCCTTTCCTCCCTCCCTCACTCCAACCCTCCCTTCCTTCCGTCATTCTCCAATGCTTGGAAACTGCTACTGCTGTGACTGCAAGAAAACTCCCTAAGGGAATGACCATCTGCTCTGTATTAGGGATGTTAACGCTGTTCTCCATTAGTATAGAGGACCATGTGCTGACTGTGTGCTCAGAGAGGGAAAACCAAACAGAAGTCAGCATGATTAGGAGTTATTAAGTTACTGTTAGGAGAAGATATTCTCGTTATTTTGCTACTTGCCACATGCATCCGATAGCAAGAGTCCAAGTACCTATAATTTATTCTTCCAATGACCCTTAATATGACTTTGGGTTTGTTAATCTTTTAATATTTACTGACTGTATTTTAAAACAAATTCATTTTAGTTAAGCAAGAAACTTTCATGAATACAAAAAAATTGCAAGATAGTGATTTTATCTGTGGAATATGTGAGTTATTTTGTCTTTGGAATGAATTTATTGATATGGTCTTCTGACTGTACTATTATATGTTACACTCAGTTCTAATACATTTTTTAAAATGAAAAATGATTTAATTGGCTGTCCTTTGTAGTTGTCTATCTGAATATATATAAATATAAAATGAGCTAATATCAATTTATATCTATTAAATTATCTGGTTTTGATTAAAAAAATACAGCTTATGCTGCATTGAACCAGATGATACAATCTCCAAATGAAGATGAATTTTTAAAAATAAAGATGTAGGGACTTCCCTGGTGGCACAGTGGTTAAGAATCTGCCTGCCAATGTTGGGGACACAGTTTCGATCCCTGGTCTAGGAAGATCCCACATGCCGCGGAGCAACTAAGCCCGTGCGCCACAACTACTGAGCCTGCTCTCTAGAGCCCGCGAGCCACAACTACTGAAGCCCTTGTGCCTAGAGCCCATGCTCCGCAAAAAGAGAAGCCACTACAGTGAGAAGCCTACGCACCACGACCAAGACCCAACACAACCAAAAAATTTTTTAAAATTAAAAAAAAGAAAAAGAACGTGAAAAGGTAATAGAAGGGTAAGGAAAATGGTGATCCTACACCCACGGAGCCTATCCCTGCATGAACATCTACACCCTGGGTGGTTACAGAGCAAGATTAGACCTGAAGGTGAACCAAGTTCAGGTAAGTTTGGAAAAGAAGGGAGTACTCTCTAGAGAGTTTGAGAATGTAAGGTAGTTTATTTACTATGTAAAAACCCCAGACATGCAGAGGAAAGAGTAGGAATAAAGGGAAACAGAGAAATAGAACAAATTAATTTGTAGATGAGAATTTGTGAAAGATTGAGGAAGAAAGCAGCTTATACTTTCACAGAACTGAAAATGAGTGGGGTGTGAGGCACAGTGGGAATATCTAGTTTCAACTTTTCAAACAGAAGTCTATCTCACATTAGGCCCTCTATAAATATTTATTTCATGAATGAATACTGTCAATTCAATTGTAATGTCAATCCAGACAGTGGAAGGGCAGCCCCTCATGAATGGGATTGGTTCTCTTATAAAAGAGATGCCGGAGAGCTCCCTTATTCCTTCCACCTTGTGAGGACACAGGGAGAACATGACCATCTATGATCCGGGAAGGGGTGTCATCATATACCTAATATGCCGGCCTTGATCTTGGACTTCCCAGCCTCCAGAACTGTGAGAAATAAATTTTTGTTGCTTATAAACCACCCAGTCTATGGACTGAGACAGTCATTACTGCAAAGAATTAATTTCTATCAAATGCACTGTCCTCTTTTGTGCCTTTTCCTCTTCACCTTGCTGAGTCAGCAGAGAAAAAACGGGGTGGGGGGAACCCCTATTTCTCAAATGAGATTAAATTCCCTAGAGAAGATTCCTTAAATACCTGTTGTTCACTACGAATAAAAGACTAGGTAGCAAAGGATCTTGGTTTTAGTCTCAGCACCCTCAAATTTATTATTCTAGTCAATCAAACCAAGTAGCCTCTCTGAGCTTCAGTTTGCCCATCTCCAAAATAGGAATAGGACTTCCCTGGTGGCACAGTGGTTAAGAATCTGCCTGCCAATGCAGGGGACACGGGTTCAAGCCCTGGTCCGGGAAGATCCCACACGCTGCAGAGCAAGTAAGCCCGTGAGCCACAACTACTGAGCCCACATGCCACAACTGCTGAAGCCCACATGCCTAGAGCCTATGCTCCGCAACAAGAGAAGCCACCGCAATGAGAAGCCTGTGCACTGCAACGAAGAGAAGCCCCCACTCGCCCCAAATAGAGGAAGCCCGAGCGCAGCAAGGAAGACCCAACGCAGTCAAAAATTAAAAATAAATAAATTTATTTTAAAAAAATAATAGAATAGGAACAATTATGACCTTTAGTTATTTGTAGATATTTGAGAGCTTGTCATGAACTGTTAATTTGAATACATAGATGGAAGATGGTACTGTATTTCTTCAATTGATAATATATTTTTCTCAAAGTGGCAATTGAAAAAGTTAACACACCATAGAAAATACCTCCTTGCAATATCTCATGGGGTTATTGTAGAAGTGAAAAAATCAGGTTTAGTTTTCCTAAGTGTTGAAATGTAATGTGATTTTACTATGTAGGTGAGCTTTCTGAGAATTAGCTAATACTGCCAAAGTAGTCAAGTTTTCCTTCTATACGCCACCCCTCAAGATCAAGCCATGCTCCTTTCAGAGAGACCGTATTTTCCACCAGAGAATTTTTTCCAAACCAAGAGAAGAATACTAGTAATACCATTAATGACAATAAAAAAATAGCTGTGATACTAATAGTCAACAGTTATATAAAACTTTCTGTGTCAAGCACTATTCTTAGCATTTTACAGCATCTTACAATGTTATTTGGGCCACTAGTCAAAAGTTGTGATGAATAATAATATGATAATAACAAGAGTTAAACAGATAGCATTTATGTGCCAAGCACCATTCTAAACACTTTAATTTGTTCAAACTTTATAAGAAAGCTTTAACATAAAAACTAGCACTATCTCAACTTTACATGTGAAGAAACTGAGGCACAGAAAGGCTAACTGACTTTCCACTGGGACACAGACAGCAAATGGTAGAGCTAGTATTCTAACCAAAGCTGGACAACTCCAGAGTGTATGCCCTTAGCCATGAATGCGAGAAACCAGTCCCTTAGACCTGGACCCTGGTAGATGTCAGGAACTGCTCCTGGATCCAGAACACTATTTTACTTTAAGGAAGCCAAATTTTATCTTTTGATAATGTAATTTCTATCATTTTGTTTCCTTTAAATGTAAGTTAATTTTGCATTTAAACTGTCCTAAGTTGGCTGCAATGTTATATTGTACATATATGTCCAGAAATTATTTCATAACATATTTTTAAAACCAAAATTAATTTTGAGAAAAGGTACATTTTTATTAGATGATCTTCAAATATGGGTGTCTATGGATTGAATAAATAATTACAAATTTATCATGTGGGAGTCCATACTGTTTTGTACTATAAAGATAAGACCCTGCTCAAAAACACTGAAAGGCCATTCATATATACCTCAACACTCAGATCTCTGATTTACTCTTTAATTAATAACTTAAAATATTTTGTAAATATGAATGGGGTATCCACTCCTCTACTTCAGAGTTGTGAGAAACTACAATTTGAACAAGTCCTTATTCAACTGCTTATAATCTATTAAATAGTAATCACATGGTTCAACCTAATAAAATCATGTGTACTAAAATGTAAATTCCCTATGGGCAGGGTATTTTGTTGTTGTTTTTGCTTTGTTTTCTATTACATACTCAGAAACACCTAAAATAGTGTTTTGACATAGTAAATAATTTTCTTTATTTGTGGAATAAATGTAAATAATGAATTTTTTAGAGACTTTTTTAAGAGCATGGCTTTTTAGAGACTTTTTAAGAGCAGATTTGGGTTTCCAATAAAATTAAGAGGAAGGTACTTTGCCCATATACCCCCAGCCCCAACATATGCATAGACTCCCCCACTATCAACATGTCCCACTAGAGTTTATATTTGTTTTAATTGATGACCCTACATCACAATCACCTAAAGTCCACAGTTTACATTAGGGTTCACTCTTGCCTCTGTATATTTATGAGTTTGGACAAATATATAATGACATGTATTCATCATGATAGTACCATACAGAATATTTTTACTGCCCTAAAAATCCTTGTGCTCACCTATTCATGTCTCCCTTCCCCAAACCCCTAGGAACCACTGATCTTTTCTACTGTCACCATAGTTTTGCCTTTTCCAGATGTTATACGGTTGTAATCATACAATATGTAACCTTTCCAGATTGACCTCTTTCACTTAGTAACGTATACTTAAGGTTCTTTTATGCCTTTTTCTGGCTTGATAGCTCATTTCTTTTTTAGTCCTGAATAATATTCCAGTGTCTGGATGTGTCACAGTTTATTTATACATTCACCTGCTGAAGGACATCTTGATTCTTCTAAGTTTTGGCAATTATCAGTAAAGCTGATGTAGACTTTCATATGCAGATTTTCGTGTGAACATAAATTTTCAACTCCTTTGGGTAAATACCAAGGAGCATGATTGCTGGAACATATGGTATGAGTATGTTTCATTTTTAAGAAACCACCAAAAAGTCTTCCAAAGTGTACCATTTCATGTTCTTGTCAGCAATAAATGGAAGTTCCTGTTGCTCCATATCCTCACCAGTATGTGGCAGTGTCAGTGTTCCAGAGTTTGGCCATTCTACTAGGTATGTAGTGGTATTTCATTGTTGTTTTAATTTACATTTCCTCGATGACATATGATATGGAACACCTTTTAACATGCTTATTTATCATCTATTTTGGGGTTTTTTGTTTTTTTTTTCCCCGTACACGGGCCTCTCACTGTTGTGGCCTCTCCCGTTGCAGAGCACAGGCTTCGGACGCGCAGGCTCAGCGGCCATGGCTCACGGGCCCAGCCGCTACGCGGCATGTGGGATCTTCCCAGACCGGGGCACGAACTCGTGTCCCCTGCATCGGCAGGTGGACTCTCAACCACTGCGCCACCAGGGAAGCCCAGGGCTGTTTTTGAATTAGGTTATCTTCTTATTTTTGAGTTTTAAGAGTTATTTGTATATTTTGGATAACAGTCATTTATCAGATATGTCTTTTGCAAATATTTTCTCCCAGTCTCTGCCTTGTCCTCTAATTCTCTTGGTATTGTCTTTCACACAGAAGTGTTTAGTTTTAATGAAGTCCAGCTCATCAATTATTTCTTCCACGTCTTTCATGTCATGTCTTGTGTTGTATCTAAAAAAAAAAAAATCACTATATCCAAGGTCATCTAGATTCTATCCTATGTTATATTCTAGCAATTTTATAGTTTTATCTTTTACGTTTAGGTCTATGATCCATTTTGAGTTTAATTTTGTGAACGATGTAATGTCTGTGTCTAGAGTCATTTTTTGCAGGTGGATGTCCAGTTGTTCCAGCACCATTTGTTGAAGAGACTGTCTTTGCTCCATTGTTAAAGATCAGTTGACTATATTTATTGGTCTATTTCTTCAATATCTATTCTGTTCTATTAATCTAGTGATCTATTCTTTTTCCAATACCTGTCTTGATTACTATAGATTTAAAGTGAGGGAGCATCAGTCCTCCACCTCTGTTCTTCAATATTGTGTTGGCTACTCTGGGTCTTTTACCTCTCCATGCAAACTTTACAATTAGTTTGTCAATATCTAAAAAAAATGATTTTGTAGTGTTTTGATCGGGATTTTATTAAATCTATAGATCAAGTTGAGAAAAACTGATGTCTTGACAATATTGAGTCTTCCTATCCATGAACATGGACTATCTCTCCACTTATTTAGTTTTTCTTTGATTTCATTTATCAGTTTTATAGTTTTCCTCATATAGATCTTGTATATATTTTGTTGGATCTATACATAAGTATTTCATTTTGGGGGATGCTATTGTAAATGGTATTATGTTTTTAATTGCAAATTCCACTTGTTTGTTGTTAGTATATGGGAAAACAATTGACTTTTGTATATTAACTTTGTATCCTGCAACCTTGCTATAATTGCTTATTAGTTCCAGGAGGTTTTTTGTCAATTCTTTTGAATTTTCTCCAGATGATCATGTCACCTGCAAACAAAGACAGCTTTATGTCTTCCTTACCAATCTGTATGCCTTTTATTTTATTTTTTGCCATATTGCATTAGCAAGGATTTCCAGTACAACATTGAAAAGGAGTGGTGAGAGAGAACATCCTTGTCTTGTACCTGATATTTGTGGGAAAGACTGGAGTTTCACACCTTTAAGTTTAATAATAGCTGTACGTTTCCTGTAGATAGTCTTTACTACGTTGCAAAAGTCTCCCTCTATCAGCTTAGATTTTTTTTGAGCACTTGCTATATATCAGCCACTGAGTTCAGCACTTTATGTGTACTGTTTCACTTCAGTCCTATGAATTTTGTAATATTATCTACCTTTTACAGTTACTTAGACATGTTCAATCACTTTTCAAAAGTGATAGAGCTAGTAAATTGATCTAATTTGACAAACAATACCTTCTTCACATCACAGCAGTCACTGTGTCTGCTCTTACCTCATAGTTCTTTATTTTCTGCTTTTTTCTGTGTCCTCCCACTAGAATATTAAAAAATATGATGGCAGGGACTTCTCTGGCTTTTTCACCATTTAATCCCCAGTGTCCAAAACAGTGTCTGGTCCATAAATAGTTGCTAAATGAATAAATAAATTAGCAAATTGCATCTGAGTGCAGGTATTCAATTCTGGTGCATAACCCTTAATTATTTTATACTACTTGTGAAACTGAAACATGAAAGAGTCTTACTGAATACCCTCACCCTACGGACCAAAATTGATAAGGTGATAGTGTTTTTTCCTAAGTGTCTATGGCTAAAAGTATGGGGAAAGGTGGATGGGTCCATACTGTGGAGCCACAATCCTGGGTTTGACAATATAGAATTACACCCAATGACTGATCACTGATTAAACCAGACTGTAAGAATTGAAATACAGAAGAAAAACCTGAAATTAAAAAAAAAAATCTCTTTATATATTTACAAACTAGTTTAAACCAAAGAACAAAGAGACTTCTGCTATTAATCTAAACTTGTTGGCTGCTGTATATCATTATTACTCTTGAGATTGTCCTATTATTTCAAAATTGTGAGCTATATTAAGTTAAAATTAGTAAGGGGATTTGAGTCTCTGTATTTCCCAGCTGGATTTCTTTTAACCTGAATAATTTGTATGTATACACTCAGGGTTTTGATTTTGCAATTTTAATGCCAGTTACAAAACAGTCAGGTTACAGCACTAAGTTAATTAGTAGAAACCACAGAAGTATTCCAACAACAGGGCCTTGGTGGCATTCCAAAGAAATCAAAGGCAAAGGTATAATGTTTGGTTCGATTCAAGCTGTATGGCTATTTAGAGTAAGTTCATTCTATACTACTTGCCTAAGGTCAGTCCAGGAATCTCCCCATTTGTGTTTCCAGGATGATACCTTACTACCAAAATTAGCTATGTTCTACTCTGTGCAATTGCTGATACTGTACAGATAAGTTTGTTTAGAGCTGGTTCCAAAGCAAAGAGATTCAAGAAATCATCCTTATTAGTTTTTCAAAGTAATACATGCCCTGAAAGATATATGTGGGAGGAAAAAAAGCATTAATAAAACTGGAAAATATAACTCATATTATTATTATTATATTTCGGCAGTACGCGGGCCTCTCACTGTTGTGGCCTCTACCGTTGCGGAGCACAGGCTCCAGACGCGCAGGCTCAGCAGCCATGGCTCACGGGCCCAGCCGCTCCGCGGCATGCGGGATCTTCCCGGACCGGGGCACAAACCCGCATCCCCTGCATCGGCAGGCGGACTTCCA
Source organism: Tursiops truncatus (assembly GCF_011762595.2). Classification (NCBI taxonomy): domain Eukaryota; kingdom Metazoa; phylum Chordata; class Mammalia; order Artiodactyla; family Delphinidae; genus Tursiops; species Tursiops truncatus. The sequence continues at coordinate 55,680,345 of NC_047044.1, read as the reverse complement.
ACCACTGCGCCACCAGGGAAGCCCATAACTCATATTATTTATGTGTATCCCCAGACAGTTATCCACGGGAAAAGTTTGAAAAATTTAAAATTTATGATATTTAAAAAAAAAAAAACCCTCAGTTTCTTCACTCAGCAAGCCAAAGAGGACATTTTCATTTCCCACCATAGTAAATGCCAATTACTAAGGACTTATTTGCCAATAACTTAGTCATGTTATTTCTAATCCTCATTACAAACATACAAATAGCAATAATTTGGCCCATTCTTAACAGGAAACTAATGTATTTGCCTAGAGTCACATTACTAGGTTTGGAAGACTGCTTTGTGGGACTCCAAGGCATATACTCTAAAATATAGAGTGAATAGCTTGTGATTACTAAAGTATATGGGTTTTTTTCCCTAATAAGGTCTGCTTCTGGGTCACCTGAAAGATCTGCTAACGAGTGTCTTTTAATGATGATAAGCTTCATGTCTAGTCTATCATTTGGGATGTTTTTCTGCAAAGAAACACGTATTCTCTTTTTATACTTGTTAAGCTATATTTTAGTCTATATCTTTCTTTCAATAGTCACATTAGGAGAGAATGAAGAAATCGAAATCATCTTTCATGAAGAAGTAAAATACAACTATATCCAATAGATTGGAGAGGGGAGTGTGGATTATTCTGTTACCAGCAGAGCCAGTTCTTCTATTCACTCAGGATATTCAGTGCATACTATGAAGCAGATGCTATGCCAGGAAAGAATATTGATGATCTAACATAAGCTGTCTCATCAAGAGACCCCCATAACCTTATGAAAGTAAAGCTTCATATTTTCAGGTAAAATTGGAGAAATAGCATTCATTTCAACATTTAAATAAGTATCTATTATCTTGCAAAGTACAATGGCCTGGGGTAGTAAAGCTTTCATAGTCTTTGGAGCCAGACAGACCTAAGATCCAATCTATCTGTTACTCTTTCTTTTATAAGGTCAACTGAGATAAATTGTTTAACTGCCCTAGGTCTCCATAATCATAAAACTGAGATCATAGAACTCATTAAATGAGATAGTGTGTGATAAAATCTGGCACGTAATCGATGCTATCATTATTATAACTGAGACACAACCTTAGGCAAATTCTAGTTAAACTTTCTAAATTTTTGGCAAAGAACGTGAGAACCAAAGACTTTCTTGGTGGCATTTCAAAGTTACAAAATAAGGCCGAGACATCATGGTCTACTGCCCATAACTCCTGATGTCTATTAGTTCAATGCTGAGTATTTTATACTTTAAAAAAACATCTGATGGAGATAGTATGCCTTTAACGAGGGTTAGGTTCTGGTTTCTCCCTCCCTCCTTCCTTCCCTATCCCCCTCTGCCTCCTTCCCCTAACCTTCCTCTCTCCCTCATAGTGTTATTCAGTAAATTGAAAGTTGTATCAGAATATACCAAAGGAATGTGAGTACTAGAGTGACTTTTTTACTTGACAAACAAATGAATGGCTCACAGAGAAGTAGCTGGAATTAGCTTGCCTCAAAAGTTTGTAACTCCTGCCTTTTTAATCTGCCTTCTCGATTTCATATTAACAAGAATACCATTAACAGAGCGGTAATTCACAGGCACACATTATCACTTAGATCTTTCTTCTGCTTCACAACCTGGGAATGGCAGTCAGCTGATGTTAAAGGACTCTGGATCATTTGAAAATATCTATATAACCTTGATCTCTCCTGTCTCAGGGAGATATTATCACTCTACTGGCCCTGAATGAACACTCAGTTTCTGAGACAGCTTGACTCCTAGGGATGTGGGGAGGTCATTGCACCTGGGGAGTCATTCTTTCAGAACGAAATCATCTTATCCTCAGACTTCTTTCTTACTTTCGTCATTTAGGAAGCAGAAAGCCTGACACTTCCACAACAGAGTCTATTAGGTGCTGCCATTTCTGTAGATGTCATTAAATACATCCTTTCCTTTTTGGATTTCCTTCTGACAATCCTGATCCATATCATTTTTCCCTTGTAACTATTCACATCAACAATTCAAACCAGGCTCATCATGCCATAATACATTTTGTTGCAACATGATATGATGAAAAGTGATGTTCCAAAATTCTGAATCAATACACTGCATCCAGACTTGATTGTTAAAATTGAATTGAATACTAAGGCTACTTTTTCATCTAAAATGCTAATATAAATGGAGGCTCCAATGAACAGTAATGTTGCCAGGTCAGAAAATTTTTTTCTGTATATAATAATCCTTTTTGATAGTTATTTAGGACAAATATCAAGGTAAAATTAAAACCCATATTTCAGATGTGTGCAAGTCTCTTTATAATCTACTCATTTTAAAAAGACTATGATAAAGAGACATTAACATATGTTGTTTTATAGTGTTTATGATTATTGGGGGACAATTAAGCTAGCTTTTTAATATACTTCTTAGAAATTTTGGAAAAATACATTCCAATGCTTAAAAGAAAAAAAAATGGAGAGAAGAAAATAGTTTTAAGAAGCCTTATATTTAGATGAATGGCACACCATGGTTACAAAGCAAAGATAATTCATTTTTACACCCATCCTAATACTCACACATCAAGTGATTTGGCACCCCACAGGCCACCCACCTGTAAAATACATTTCTCCATTACATCTGGAAGCTCTGCCCCATTTTATTTGCTACAGAACTATAGAATTATTTCTTATGGAAACTCTTCAGTCTGAGTTCAATAATACACATAGTGTGCAAAAAAGTCATGGAAGAGTAATCACATTGTATTAAGTCAAAAGATAAAAAATGAGTTCTACCTATTGACATAATAGAATGCTATAATGCAAGTAGCATAGTGAATGGAAAATAGCCTGGATTTTAAAACTCAACTCTGCCACTAAGAGTTTGGTGACCTAGGAAAAATTACCTAACTCCTCTCAATATAATTTTTCTTATTTTTAAAAATGAGAACAAAAAACAATCGCTTTTATCCCAACTATATTATACTATATGCTTTTAGATTGTACCATTAAGGAGAGAACATTGTTTCTCAGGACTTGTAGCAGATAAACTGAGGAATTCAGCAACCATTCTTTGACTTTGGCATGCAGGGGTCCCACATCCTCATTCTCTAAATTCAGCCCAGTGTATAAGCAGTGGTTGTAGGGGTCTGGGTAACGTGGCATCAATTTACATCCTTAGCATGTCATCTGGTTTCCTTATTGTCTTTTTTTTCCATTTTCTTCTCTTATTAGTACCCTCTCTATTCAAAGATTTGTTTTTTAGAAAAGAGAAATACAAAAGTAGTTAAAGGTAGCTTATCTCACTGGGTAGAGACTTCAGTGGTATACATAACAAAGAATACAGATATATATTATATTACATATTATATATTATAATATATAATGTATAATATATTCTGTATATTATATAATACAATATATATTGTAATATATTATATATATTACATATTATATAATATTATATTATATAATTAGTCCAGGAAAGTCACTAAAGAAGTAAACTACAACAATGACAAAATGCAGAGAAAACTGTGGGGTGATGTCTGATTATTATAATTGCCACATTATTTTATTTAAAGTGTTCAATTTGCAATAAAAATATGAGACACACAAAATATGGTCCATACATAATATAAAAAGCAGTCAAAGAAACTGTGCATAAAGAAACCCAAACATTAGATTTACTAGACAAATACTTCAAATCAGCCATCTTAGGTATGTTCAAAGAACATACCTTCAAAGAAGGAAAATATGTCTAAAGAATTACAGAAAAGTATGAAAAGTATGAAAATGATGTCCTTCAAAGAATGAAAATATGTCCAAAGAATTACAGAAAAGTATGAAAATGATGTCTTCAAATGAAGAATGTCAATAAATATACAGAGATTATTAAAAAAAGACAGAACCAAATAGAAATTCTGAGTAACAAATAAAGCATTTACTAGAGGCACTCAGAATCAGCTTTGAACTGGCAGAAGAAAGAATAAGGGAATTTGAAGATAGGTCAATTGCAATTGTCCAATCTGAGGAAACAAAAAGTAAAAGAATAAAGAAAATTAACAGGCTCTCAGAGACCTATAGGACAACGTCAATTGTACCAACATATACAAATTGGGATCCTTAGAAAAAGAGAAAAGGAATGGAAAAAACAATAATTAAATAAATAATGGCCAAAATCTTCCCAAATTTGATGAGAAGTATTAATCTGCACAACCAAGAAGCTCAACAAACTCCAGTAGGATAATTAGGAACATCACTGTCAAATTGTTGAGAACCAAATCCAAAGAGAATCTTAAAAGCAATGAGAGTAAAAGCTAATCATCATGTACAAGGAAACCTCAATAAGAATAGCAACTGACTTCTCAACAGAAAGCATGGAGAACAGAAGGCAGCAGGATGACATATTCTAAGTACTAAAAGAAAAAACGAAAAACTATGAATGAGCAATTCTATATCCAGCAAAACTGTCCTTCAAAAATGGAGCTATTAAGACATTCCCAGATAGACAACAGACCTGCCCTAGAAGAAATACCAAAGGGAGTCCTTCAAAATCAAAGAACAGTAGAGAAAACCTCAAATCTACACAATAATGGCACAAAGGACTGGGAGGATATGGAAATATAAAGGAACAAACTTTTTGTACACTGTTGAAATCAAGTTGGTATTCATCTGAACTAAATTGTTTTATTAATTGTAATTTCCAGGTAAACTATTGTGATAATAACTCAAAAATTAGTAAAAGAAACAAGATTTCTGCTTCTAGGAAGATGGAGTAAGCACGTTTTCCTTATTTCTTTCACTAAATACAACCAAGAACTCTGGACATTATATATAAACAAACATAAGAAGACTCTGAAAAGTGAAGAGAAGAAGGAAGATCAGCTAGGGACCTTGGGGCCCAAGAACAATATGGTAGTGAGTTCTCTGTGTTTTCTTTTTGCCCCCTGTATCCTAGACTTGGAGTTGAACATGTCGACAACCTAGAAATACCAATGGGTGCAGATTATAAACAACGATAACAACAGCCTGCTCTCTCTAGCCACAGGAAAGGGAAGCCTAGCAAGATAGGAAACTTATAGACAATAACTGCTTTACTCCAGCCAAACAGAAAAAAACTACAGAAAAATCTATGGCTACATTCCCATCCATATCAGGAAAAGCTGAGTGTGCCACTTAGACTTCCACTCTTGTGAGCCTGTAAGGAGGTGCCCTACCACCCCTGGTGGGATGGTATCAAAGAAGGCCAAGTAAGACGTAAGGACTTTCATTCCCACTGGATGGCAACGAAGCCCATCACCAGAGAGGCTAGTGGAGATTGAACTTTTACATCTACTCAGCATTAAAAAAGTGCCCTACCCACTCCCCACTGGAGTGGTTTCAGGAGAGCCTAGTGGGGATAATGTCTTTCACCATCACCCGGTGGTTATAAGGCCACCCCCACCATAGTATCAATGGCAATCACATGGAGAGATCTAACAATAATAATGACACTCCCCTTGAGGGTCAATGGAGGCTGAGCAGAGAATCTGGACTCTTATCTCTCTACCTGGCAATAATGAAGCAGCCCCTCTCCTTCCACTGTAGGAGTGGTGTCACAGAAAGGCAGCTAACACAGAAGATTTAAATAAGATTCAGAGTCTCATACATATTATGAACATGTCCTCGTTTAAATAAAAAATTGCTCATGATCAAGGACCAAGAAAATCTCAAACTTAATGAAAAAAGATAATCAGTTGATGGCAGCACCAAGAAAAAGGAGACGTTAGAATGATCTTACAAGGATTTTAAAGCAGCCATGGTATAAATACTTCAACAGGTAATTGCAAACATGCTGGAAACAAATTAAAAATTAAAATGCCTCAAGAAAAGATTAGAAAGTCCCAGTAAAGAAAGAAAAGATATAGAGAGCCAAGTGGATATTTTATAAGAGAAAAATATAATAACCATAATTTTAAAGACTTATGTGCTCAGTGGCAAAATGGAAGGCCGAGGAGAAAACTCAGGAACTGCAAAATGAACAATAAAAATTACTCAGCCTGAAAAACAGAGAGAAACTAAACAAACAAAAAAATAAAAAACAGTTAACAGAGCCTCAGAGACATGTTGAGACTATAACAAAAGATCTAACATTTGTATCATTGGAGCTCTGAAAGTAGAGGAGAAAGAGGTCAGGGCTAAAAAAGTACTCAAAAAAGTAATGGCTGAAACCATCCCAAATTTGGCGGAAAAAAAAAGCATAAACCTACAGATTCAAGAAGCTGAGCAACCCCAAAAGGATAAGCCCAAAGAACTACATGCTAAGACACATCTTAATCAAACTTCTAAAAACTAAAGATAAATTAAAAACTCTGAAAGCAGCCATTGAAAAATGACACCTTACCTATAGGGAAAAAATAATTAGAATTATAACAGAACTCTCACCAGAAATCATGAAGGCCAGGAAAACGTGGCACTACATCTTCTAAGTCCTGAAAGAAAAGAACTATCAACCTAGAATCCTATGCTAGCAGAAATATACTTCAGAAATGACGGGGGAATCATGACATTCTCAGATGAAGGAAAGCTAATAGAATTTGTCACCAGCTGACTTACCTTAAATAAATGGTCAAAGGATGTCCTTTTCAATACAAAGAAAACAATAGAAGAAGAAACTCTAGAAGACTGGGAAGGAAGAGAGAACGTGGCAAGGAAAACTATGGGTAAGTAAATAGGCTTTCCTGTTGAGTTTTCTAAATTATGTTTGGCATTTGAGGAAACATTATAGTACTATTGTACTTCTAAATATATGTAGAGAAAATATTTAAGATATTATATATATTACAAACATGAGAGGATAAAGAGACATAAAGGGGAGGTAAGGTTTCTATAAATCACTTGAACTAATTTATACCTAAAGATACCACTAAAAAGCTATATAAAGCCATATGCTCAAAAACACTATAGACAAATGAAAATGGAATTATCTTTTAGAGATATTCAAGTAGTATACAGGAAGGCAGGAAAAAGAAAACAGGGAGATGAAGAAATGGGAAAAACAAATGATAAACACAAACTACAATGGCAGACAAGTTTAACATATTAATACTTATAATATTTGAAAGAAACACAGGAAATTTACTTTTATGTGAAAATTAAGCAACACACTCTTAAATAACTAATTATATAAACTAGATGAAATTGAAGAACATAAACTTCCAAAAGGGACTCATGAAGAAATAGAAAATCTGAGTAGATTGATAATAAGAGATTGAATCAGTAATTTAAAACTTCCCACAAAAAGAAGCCCAGGCCCTGATGGCTTCATGGTGAATTCTACCAAACATTTAAAGGAAACAACACCAATTCTTCACAAACTCTTCCAAAATGGAAGAGCACGAAACACATTTCAACTCATTCTGAGTCCAGTATTACTCTGATACCAGAGTGGACCAAAGCATTACAGAAAACTACAGACCAAATCTAACACCTATTTAAGATAAAAAACACTCAACGCTATGGAATAGAATGGAACTTTCATAACTTGATATAAATTATCTACAAAAAAGCCACAACTAGCATCACACTTAGTGGTGAGAGGCTGAATGCTTTCCCCATAAGATCAGGAACAAGACAAGGATTTCTACTCTTATCACTTCTATTTAGCATTATACTGGGGCTTCTAACCAGGTCAATGAGTCAAGGAAATTAAAGAATACAGATCTGAAATAAAGAAAGTAAACTCTATTTAAAGATTCCATAATCTTGAATGTAGAAAATCATAAGTAATACAAAAAATCTATTAGAGTTAATGAGTTCAAGTTTATAGGACACAAGTGCAATATACAAAAATTCAGTTATATTTGTAAACACTAGCATGAATAATCTGAAAATGAAATCAAGAACACAGTTTTATTCACAATAGTACCAAAAAGAGTAAAACACTTTTAATAATCTAACAAAATAAGTGTAAAACTTTCACACTTAAATTACAAAACAACCCATCGAAACCCCTGCTGTCAGTTTTGCAGACATTGACAAGCTGACCTTAAAATTTATATGGAAATTCAAGGGACCTAGAACAGCCAAGATACTCTTGGAAAGAAGAATAAAGTTGGGGAATTTATACTCTTAGATTTCAAAAATCTTCTACATTACTACAGTAATCAAGACAATATCGTACTGACATAGGATAAACATACAGATCAATGGAACAGAACTGGAAATCAAGAAAAAAGCTCACATTTATTGTCAATTATTTTTTGGCAAGGATGCCAAGACAATATACAGGTGAAAGAATAGTCTTTTCAACAAATGTTGCTGAGGCAACTGGATTTTCACGTGCAAAAAAAAAAATCAAGTTGAGCCCCTACTTCACACCAGGTAGGGGAATTAACTCAAAATGTATCACAGAACTAAGTGTAAGAGCTAAAAGTGTAAATCTCTCATAAGAAATCATAAGTATAAATCTTTATGACTTTTGATTAAGTAATGGTTTCTTAAACACGACACCAAAAGCACAAGCAACCATATTAAAAAAATAAATTGGATTTCATCATAATTAAAAATTTTCATGCTTCAAAGTATACCATAAAGAAAGTGAAAAGACAATCCAGACAATGGAAGAACATATTTGCAAAACACCTGAAAATGGTCTTATATCTAGAATACATAAAGAACACTTATAGCCCAACAATAAAAAAACAGTTAAAAATGGGCAAATAATTTGAATAGACATTTCTCCAAAGAATATACACAAATGCCTGATAAACACATAAAAAGATGCTCATTAGCTATTAAGGAACTGTAAATCACAACCAAAGTGAGACTTCACTTCACACCCACTAGGATGACTATAATAAAAATGACAGACAATAGCAAGTGTTGACAAGTATGTAGAGAAATCAGAACCCTCAGACATTAATCACAGGGATTTAAGATTGTGCAGCCATCGTGAGAAAAAATTTGACTCAAAATATTAAAAACAGAATTACCACATAACCTAGTATTTCCACTCCTAGGTATATACCCAAGAGAGTTGAAAACACATGTCCACACAAAAGCATGTACACAAATGTTCATAGCAGCATTATTCATAATAATCAGAAAGTGGAAACAACCCAAATTGCCCTTCAGCTGATGCCTAGACATACGAAATATGGTATATCCATACAACATAATATGATCCAGCCATAAAAAGCAATAAGGTATGTGGATGAATCTTGAAAAAAGTATGCCAAGTGAAAGAGCTCAGACACAAATGGCTAATTCATACGAATAGAAAGTAGTTTATTGGGGGAAGTGACTGCTAATGTGTATCTTTTAGGGTTTCTTTTTGAGATGATGAAAATGTTCCAAAATTAGATAGTAGTGATGATTGCACAACTTTGTGAGTATACTTTAAAACTTTGAACTGTACTTTTAAAAGGATGAATTTCATACTGCGTAAATGATATCTCAATAAAGCTGCTATTTTTACAAATGCATAGGCACAAATAACATCCCTCCAGTCATGGAGCTTTATAAAACCACTTTACATAGACTTTCTCAGTATAGATCACTCAGGAAATACAGTGGATAAGAAACATGAACACAAATAGAGAGAGCTTTTAATAAAATAAAACAACCATTTCTTTTAAGATGAAATATTAATAAACTACAAGTTCCCTCTGTGCTTCCTACTTGTACAATAGTCTTAAATTTATTATTTGGCCAGCAATGCCAATAGAAGTTGACAGCAGCAATATTCTCAATAAACCTATTAGCTGATTCTGCTGAATTTTAGTTAAACATACTCCTGCATATAGCTAGTTTCATTTTCCTACTTTGTAAGTAGTTATAACTCATTAATACTTTTAACAAATATAACTCATATTCCCATCGATCTCTTTTTTATGATTCCATTTATTGACACCTCACAATAATTCCATTGTTTTTTTTTTTTTTCAATTTATTTTTGGCCACGTTGGGTCTTTGTTGCTGTGCAGGCTTTCTCTAGTTGCAGCGAGCAGGGGCTATTCTTCGCTGCGGTGCATGGCCTTCTCATTGCGGTGACTTCTCTTGTTGTGGAGCAAGGGCTCTAGGCGTGTGGGCTTCAGTAGTTTTGGTGCATAGGCTCAGTAGTTGTGGCGTGGTTTCTAAAGTGCAAGCTCAGTAGTTGTGGTGCATGGGCTTAGTTGCTCTGTGGCATGTGGGATCTTCCCAGACCAGGGCTCAAACCCGTGTCCCCTGCATTGGCAGGCAGATTCTTAACCACTGCGCCACCAGGGAAGTCCCTCCATTACTTCTTAAGTCATGCTAATAACTTACATTCAAAATTAACTTTTGTTTATAATGTATTTTATCAGAAGGTTAGCTGTGGTTTATTTAGGAGAAAATGCAAGACACAAGGCCTAAACACTCTATTACTGTAATACTATTCTGTTTCTATTGCTTTTAATTCTACATTAAAATTTAAGTACTCTAACTCTTGGGAGAAAGAACAATTTACTTCATACTACATATCAGGTAAGACTGAGAAGTTCAGCTTAAGCCAAAAAAAACTGTATTCTTCTCTAACATAAAAGAAGTCCATGACTGGTATAGTGGCCTCACAATGTATACTTCTAGCTCTCTTCATTCCATTCTTTCATTCAGTCACAATTTTACACACACTTATAATTCTAAGAATAAAAAGGGCAAACCATATTGAAATGATTATCATCCTCCATAAACAGTGAAATAATTGTCCTCATTACATATGCATGAGATGCATATCATTACTTCTTAAAAATTAATTTTTAAATGAAAATATATCTACCCAAGTTTAAAAATCAAACATTATTAATATGTTTATTATACTAATAGTAAGAAAAATCCTGATATTAAAAACCATCTTCTGGCCTGTCCCTCCCTATTTACCAGTTATTACCCAGGGGTAACCACTTTCAAGTCTTTAGCTGTTTCTTCTGATATTTATATCCACTTATCTAAATAGAAAATTTATACTATTTCTTCTTAATTCAATCATTTTCTCATTATCTGTTGCCTTCCCCTTATGGTAGTTAAGAAGATATCTCTCTACTCTACTTCCTCCAATCTCACCTTGCCCATTCCCTCAAAACAGTTGTATTGATTAGGGGTTTTTTGGTTAAAGTAATAGTCACAGTTCACATTATTAAGACACCTATATCACTCCTTGTATCTCCCTTCTTGTTCAGTTTTTTGTTTCTGCTATAGTTATTCATTTTCTCATTGGCTTAGTTTTCTATGTAAGCATTACAATTATTCCATGCTGCTGTGAATTTGTCAAATAAGCTATCAATAATTTTCTCCTAATATTCAAACACATCAAATAATCTATCATTTGTATTTACTTCCTGGAACATCCTCCCTTCCTCATGCAGCTTTCTGCTCCGATTGTAGAGTTTTGTTCCCTAGACAGAGAACAGAGGCTTTCCAGGAACTTCCTTTGCTATTGTTCTCTCTAGGATCCTTCTTTTCTGGACCCCTTGCCTTACTTTCTTTTTTATTGAATCCCTCATTTTGCTGAACGAGGAACATCCTCTTGCTTGAGTTGTTGTTGTTGCCATTATTATTACTGGATGCCAAGAAATGACACTTTTATGACATTTTATTTTACCCTTATACTTTATTTTTTTTGCCTGGGTATAGAATTCTAGGTTAAAAAAATAGTGTTTGTTTTTTTTTTCTCAGAAGTTTGAGGGCATTCACTTCTAGTATCTAGTTGAGAGTTGTTGGTTAAAAATATGATGAAATTCTGAGTCCCATTTTTTTGCTGATTGATGTATCCTTCACTTTGGAAGCTGTAGTGACTTCTCTTTATCCTGGTGTTTGTCTTGGTGGTGTGACTTGCTGATGGCCTTTTTCATTTGTTTTCCTGGGACCATCAAGGAGCCCTTTCAGTTTTCAGAATGATGTACTTTCCTTGATATATTCTACTGATAATTTTGTCCCTTCTTTTTTTCTGTCCTTTTTTCTGGACTTGTACCCACTCTTAGTTAGATATTGGACCTCCTAGATCAGAATAGTCATTTTCTTATTTTATCTGACCTATTTTCCATCTTTTTGTCCTGTGTTTCCCTTTGAATGATTACCTTGACTTTATCTTCCTTGGTTTCAGTGCCTTACCCTCACACCATCCTGTTTCTGTGCTTGTTCTGAACTGTCCCTAGTCCTGCATAAAGGATATATTAGTCAGTGTTCTCCAGAGAACAGAACCAATAGTGTGTATATTATATGACAGAGGAGTTTATTTTAAAGAATTGGCTCACGCAATTGGTTGGGGTAGGGGTGGCGGGGGGCGCTTTAAGCCTGAAATTCGCAGAGCAGGCTGGCTTGCAGGCTGGAAGTTGTAACAGGAGTTGATGTTGTATCTTGAATCTGAAAGCAGTCTGGAAGCAGAAAAACATACCTAGGTCTTGCCTCTTAAGGCCTTCAACTGATTGGGTGGGGCCCACCTACATTATGGCAAGTAATCTGCTTCAGTCAAAGGTTATTAAAACATAACCACAAATCTGATTTTTCTATGAGTTTGTTTTTAAAGTATAATTGACCTGCAACACTATGTTAGTTCCTGTTACAAAACATAGTAATTCAGTATTTCTATACATTTCAAAATGATCACCATGTTAAGTCTAGTTACCATCTGTCACCATGCAAAGATACTATATAATTATAGACTATATTCCCCACACTGTACACTTCATACCCGTGACTCATTTATTTTGCAGCTGGAAGTTTATACCTCTTAGTTTTCCGCACCTATTTCTCTCCTTCCCTCTCTACCCCCCTTTCTGGCAACCACCTGTTTGTACTCTGAATCTATGGCTCTGTTTCTATTTTTTTATGTTTGTTCATGTGTTTTGTTTTTTATATTCCATGTATAGGTGAAATGATACAGTATTTGTCTTTCTCTGTTTGGCTTATTTCACTTAACATAATACCCTCTAGATCCATCCACATTGTCACAAATGGCAAGATTTCATTCTTTTTTATGGCTGAGTAATATTCCATTATATAATATATCACATCTTTTTTATCCATTCATCTATTGATAGGCACTTAGGTTGCTTCCATATCTTCGCCACTGTAAATAATGTTGCAATGAACATAGACATGCATATATCTTTTCAAATTAGTGTTTTCATTTTATTCAGATAAATACCCAGGAGTGGAACTGCTGGATTGTATGCCAAAATATAGTTCTATTTTTAGTTTTTTGAGGAATCTCCGTACTGTTTTCCATAGTGGCTGTACCAACTTACATTCCCATCAACAGTGCAGTGGGCTCCCTTTTCTCCACATCCTTGCCAACATTTGTTTGCTGTCATTTTGATAACAGCCATTCTGATAGGTGTGAGATATCTCACTGTGGTTTTGATTTGCATTTCCCTGATGATTAGTGACGTTGAGCATCTTTTCATGTGCCTGTTTGCCATCTGTATGTCTTCTTTGGAAAAATGTCTGTCTAGAACCTCTGCCCATTTTTTAAATCAGGTTTTCATGTTGAGTTATATGAGCTCTTTGTGTATTTTGGATATTATCCCCTTGTCAGACATATCATTTGCAAATATCTTCTCCCATTCAGTAGACAGACTTTTCATTTTGTTAATAGTTTCCTTTGCTGTGCAAAACCTGTTTAGTTTAATGTAGTCCCTTTGTTTATTTTTGCTTTTGTTTCCCATGACTGAGGAAACAGACCCCCCAAAAATATTAATAAGACTAACGTAAAACAGCATACTGCCTATGTTTTCTTCTAGAAATTTTATGGTTTCAAGTCTTACATTTAAGTCTTTAATCCATTTTGAATTTATTTTTGTTCATGCTGTCATACATATATATTTTTTAATGATACCTCCAATTCCAATTCAATGTCACAGATTTTTCCCTCTTCCATATTTGTATCTTTTGTTTTCCACAGTGAGAACCTGGTTCCTAACAACGTCAATATCTGTATTCATTTGCTCATACTCCTATGATATTTCTAAAATAGATTCTGAGTTTCTACACCCATATGTAGACATTCCCTTCCTATGCTGTAAGTCAAACTTCAAAACTAGCATAACTTTTTTCAGGACACTAACAAATGATTTTATCAATTAGTCTGCTTTCAGCTATAAAAAGGAGAAAACCCTGATTCAAGCTGTCTTTAAAGTAACAAAGTTATTTATTTATTTATTTGCTTGACAAATGCTGAGTACCTACCATGCACCAGCTACTGATCTAGGCTTTGGAGATATAACTGTGAACAAAACAATGTCCTTGCTTAATAGTGTTTACATTTTGGTGGGAATGCAGACAATAAGTAAACAAACGAATGAATACAATATTTTATTATGTAACTGGAAGTTCATTATAGGGTATGTGCTCCAGAGTTGGTATGTGAATTGTCAACTATGCTCCCACTCACCTTGCTCTAATCTGTGATCCTTGGTACCAGCTACATATTCGGGTAGGTAGCAATATGGATGCAAAATTGCCTGATATCTATCCTTTCAGTGAAAAAAGGTAAGCTATTCCTTCTTGTTGCTCTCATTTGAGAGACAGAAAAGTTTTCCCAGATCCCTCAGTTGGCTTTTCTTCACAAGATCAGGGTCACACATCCATTTCTGAACTAATTATTAGTCAGGAAAAAAAGGAATTATTGGCTTAGAAAAATAATCTAAGATGGAATGGATGTTGGTGAGTCAACTGCACTGTCTACTTCAATGGCTTTACACTAATGTATGCATAATAAATAGATTTTAAATGTAAAGGTAGTTTTTAGTAAATGGCTTTTTTTAAAAATATATTTTCTCTATTATAGAAGTCCCTGGAGAGAGAGGGGAAAAATGGATTCAGAGGATTTCATCACCCCTCTTTTATTGATAATAAACAAATATTAAATAGCTCTCTTTGAGAATCTTCTTTGTGTCTTATTTTATTACAATCTTCCTGGATAATTTTTCCTTCCAATTTCAATTAATTTGAAAACAATCTAGTCATAAATTTATTATAAGGAGAAGTCATAGCTTCAACTAACTTTTTAAATATATTCCCAGTATTAGACATTATGTGGAAAGTACATTCATACAAGGAAGTCATTTAATTTCTGACACATAGACCAAAAGGCAAACTAATTAAATTCAGTTTGATAAACATAAAATGTAGCTATTTTATAGTAGGAATGGGTACTTTTTCTGTATTTGTTGCTGAGAATACATGATTTATTTTATATTTATTTATTAGAATCCATACCAGTTGAAACAGTTGAAAACTTCACTTGCTTTGCTTGAGTCCACTTTGCATTAATATTATGGTTGGTTTCCAGGAAAGATATCTATTACTAACAACAGTGAGTATTTTTAACTAGCACTACATTGGTTGCATCTAAGTAATGCTTCACTGCTGTGCCAAGAAAACACTGGCAACATTGTTTAAAAGCAAACTAATTTTTAAAAGAGTATCTAGTATAGATATTTAACATTTACTAATGTCATCTTTATTTCTGGATTTAACGTTTATAAAGTATGCTAGTAGGCTTAACTCTGAGTAACATACATACTTAAGAGTGTAAGAAAAGAAGGTAGAGAATATTTCTGATTTTCACTAATTATTATGTGTCTTTTGAGTACTACAAATGAGTGAGAGCTAGAAATAGAGAGGGTATGAGTGCTAAGGAATTGCATCACATATAGGTTTCCTTTTAAAATCAACACACAAATTGAAAATCAAGATGAGAATACTATTGAATATGATGTTAGCTGTGGGCTTATCATATACGGCCTTTACTATGTTGAGGTATGTTCCCTCTGTGCCCACTTTCTGGAGAGTTTCTGTCATAAATGAATGTTGAATTTTATCAAAGGCTTTTCTGCATCTATTGAGATGATCATATGGTTTTTATTCTTCAATTTGTTAATGTGGTGTATCACACTGATTGATTTGTGGATACTGAAAATAGAGAAAAGCTGAAAGCATTTCCTCTAAGATCAGGAACAAGACAAGGATGTCCATTCTTGCCACTTTTATTCAACATAGTTCTAGAAGTCCCAGCCACAGCAATCAGAGAAGAAAAATTTTTTTAAAGGAATCCAAATTGGAAAAGAGGAAGTAAAACTGTCACTGTTTCCAGATGACATGATACTATGCATAGAAAATCCTAAAGATGCTACCAGAAAACTATTAGAGCTCATCAATGAATTTGGTACAAGTTGCAGGACACAAAATTAATACACAGAAATATCTTGCATTTGTATACACTAACAACAAAAGAAAGAGAAATTAAAGAAACAATCCCATTTACCATCACATCAAAAAGAATAAAATGCCTAGGAATAAACCTACCTAAGGAGGTAAAAGACCTGTACTCAGAAAACTATAAGATGCTGGTGAAAGAAAACAAAGATGACACAAACAGATGGAAAGATATACTGTGTTTTTGTATTGGAAGAATCTATATTGTCAAAATGACTATACTACAGAAAGAAATCTACAGACTCAATGCAATCCTTATCAAATTATCAATGGCATTTTTCAAAGAAATAGAACAAAAATTTTTACAATTTGTACAGAAACACAAAAGACCCTGAGTAGCCAAAGCAATCTTGAGAAAGAAAAATGGAGCTGGAGGAATCAGGCTGACTTCAGACTATACTGCAAAGCTACAGTCATCAAAACAGTATGGTACTGGCACAAAAACAGAAATACAGAGCAATGGAACAGGATAGAAAGCCCAGAAAAAAACCCATGCATCTACAGTCAATTAATCTATGACAAAGGAAGCAAGGATATACAATGGAGAAGACAGTCTCTTCAATAAGTGGTGCTGGGAAAACTGGACAGCTGCATGCTAAAGAATGAAATTAGAACATTCCCTAACACCATACACAAAAATAAACTCAAAATGGATCAAAGACCTAAATGTAAGACTGGACACTATAAAACTCTTAGAGGAAAACATAGGCAGAACACTCTTTGACATAAATCACAGCAACATCTTTTTTGATCCACCTCTTAGATTATGAAAATAAAAACAAAAATAAACAACATGAGACCTAATCAAATTTAAAAACTTTTGCACAGCAAAAGAAACCATAAACAAAATGAAAGACAACCTACTAAATGAGAGAAAATATATGCAAACGAAGCGACCAACAAGGGATTAATCTCCAAAATACACAACAGCTCATGCAGCTCAATATCAAAAAAAAGACAACTCAATCAAAAAACGGGCAGATGATCTAAATAGACATTTCACCAAATAATATATACAGATGGCCAACAGGCACATGAAAAGATGCTCAACATCACTAATTATTAGAGAAATGCAAATCAAAACTACAATGAGGTATCACCTCACCCTGGTCAGAATGGCCATCATCAAAAAGTCTACAAATAATAAATGCTGGAGAGGGTGTGGAGAAAAAGAAACCCTCCTACACTGTCGGTGAGAATGTAATTTGGTGCAGACAGTATGGAGGACAGTATGGAGGTTCCTTAAAAAACTAAAAATAGGGCTTCCCTGGTGGTGCAGTGGTTGAGAGTCCGCCTGCCGATGCAGGGGACATGGGTTCATGCCCCGGTCCGGGAAGATCCCACATGCCGCTGAGCGGCTGGGCCCGTGAGCCATGGCTGCTGAGCCTGCGTGTCTGGAGCCTGTGCTCTGCAACAGGAGAGGCCACAGCAGTAAGAGGCCCACGTACCACAAAAAAATAAAAAATAAATAAATAAACTAAAAATAGAGATACCATATGATGCTGCCATCCCACTCCTGGGCATATATCCAGAGAAAAACATAATTCGAAAAGATACATGCACCCTAATGCTCACTGCAGCACTATTTACAATAGCCAAGACATGGAAACACCCTAAGTGACCATCAACAGATGAATGGATAAAGAAGATGTGGTATATTTATACAATGAAATATTACTCATCCATAAAAAAAGAATGAAATAATACCATTTGCAGCAACATGGATAGACCTAGAGATTATCATACTAAGTGAAATAAGCCAGAGAAGGACAAATGTCATATGATATCACTTATATGTGGAATCTAAAAACAAAAAAAGAAAAAAGATACAAATGAACTTATATACAAAACAGAAAAACAAAAACCAAAATTTTTCTTTGGCCAAAGAAAAGAAATTAATGGTTACCAAAGGGGTAAGGGGGGAGGGATAAATTAGGAGTTTAACATATACACACTGCTATATATAAAATAGATAACCAACAAGGACATACTGTATGGCACAGGGAACTATACTCAATATTTTGTAATAAGCTATAAGGGAAAAGAATCTGAAAAAAAGGTATATATGTATGTATAACTGAACCACTTTGCTGTATACCTGAAACTAACACAACACTGTAAATCAACTATACTTCAATAAAAGAAAAAAAATATGAGACTTCTGTAAGTATAAAGCCTTCAATGCCACTAATAATCTTTGTTTTAGCTTTTTGCATATTATTTATGAGCTAAGAAGATTAAAATGATATTAATCTTATCAGAAATTTCTACCTAAGTTAGTGCTGCATTCTACCAAATAGTTATCTTGAAAAGCAATGCTTCTCCTTCAGTGATGCTGCTTTTCCATATTATTCCATTTGTAATGCCTCTTTTTAGAATCCTTATGGTATACATGAGAAACTAGTTTAATTGCATTAAAGTCATGTCTTTTTCTCCCCACAAATGTTATTTTACAGTTTGATCACCACATAATCACACATCGTTTGCTCATGTCTCCATTAGATTTGGATCCAAGTGACATTCAGTCATTCAAAAAATAAGTAGATAAAATCTATCCTCAGTAGAGGAAAGTTTGCTTATCTTGGTCATTACTTTGAAGATAAAATACTCACTTGAATCTCACAATACTGAAAGTTGTGGGGAAAAGACTCATTTTCAAATATTTAAACACTGAACACATAAAAAATCAGTGCCTCAAGTAAATAATGGTATCGCCTGGAATATTAAATATACGTATATTATTCTTACGATCATAAAGGATGCTGATAGGGAGGGTTAAGTGTGGTTTTAGTATTTGAAACAAATACTAAATACATATGACAGGAATTGCAGTTCTCCCAGTTGGTGCCTTATTGGACACTCTCCCACTCTCCCAGCCTTTCTGGGAGCTGAGATTATTTTTTGACACTTGCTTATATTTGTGGCATGGAGAGTTGAGAGATGTTTTATCTCAGAACTTTTTATTCTGTAACACACTCTTTTGTGTCTCGAGAAGATGGTGTAACAAGATGTGAAGTGGAATTATTTTAGTCTTAGTTTGGTTAAGTCCTGAAGTCAGCATTTCTACTACTCCTCGCAATAAGACTGCCTATGCACGACTTAGAAAGGAGATGCCAGAACACTAGTTCTTGACCCTTGGTTCCTCACTCCTTCAAGGTTTATAGTATAGAGGCTAAAACACCGGAGACTAGAAGATTTGTCCACAGAAAATTATCTATGGGCTATGAGTTCCATCCTACCCTCAGTAGAGGATAGTGGGGCATTGAACCTCATTTTAAGTCTAGGAAAAGGTGCTTCAAGAGACCATGTGTCTTCTGGATGTTCAGTGAGGTACTTATGGGTGCGGGACTCAAATCTGAAAAATCTAAAGCTTTATGGTTCTAGCTGCCCTGAATGCTGAGTAAGATATTGAAGATGGCCAGCATTCCCAGAGCTTGTTGAGGTAAAGGATGCATGACTACTTCCTGTGGAACAAAAGTGGGCCACTCGAGCAAGCAAGCAAACTGGGGCCTCACTTAGATCTTGGCCAAGAGAGCCGCGTGGAGGTGTGAGGCGACACTGCAGAGCACACGGGGAGTGTACTACTGGTGCCTCAGGGCTGAGCAAAACATATAAATGACTATTGGAAACACATAAATCGATTTTTGAAACAGATACAGTAATTCATTACAAAAGATCTTGAAGAGAAAGATTCCCAGTATTGCAAGGTCTCTGGAGAACCCAAAAATCATCCCACAAGAAAAGTGTCAGTTTTAAACCTCTACCAGACACAGAGGACACTACCACCAGCTCAGGACAATCTCAGTCAGGTGAGAACTTAAGCTGCCATTCACCTCTCCTGTCTCGCAGAGACAGTCAGATGGTGGGGGAGGGGCACTGTAGGCAAGAAAATAATAATGACAAGACCACCAGGCCCTGTTTTCCACTGCAGTTAGCCCACTTGACATAGGCATGTGTTCAAAGTGACCAGAAAAAGCCTTGAACTTCCTCTAGGTTTTATTCAATGAGGAGTGGCCAAAAAAAAAGTATAGTTGCCTAGAACAGGTTTGAATATGCAGTGGGAAAAAGTTTAAAATACTTTTCTTATTATCTTTGTGAGTCCAACTTATTCTGTATAACTGTTTCAATAGTCTTTTTGTTGATATAATGCCAGAATTATACTTCTTTTACTCAAATCCAAAAGTTATTTTCAAAAGAAGATGATACCCTCTGGGCTGAAATCAATGACAGTGCTAGGCCGCCAAAATAGGAAAAGGAAGAAGATAACTTGCCGCATACACCTACTATATGCCAGGACCTGTGCCCAACAGTTTACATACATTATCTGATCCTCGTGGTGATTTTAGGGGAAAAGTGTCATGATGCCCATTTTATCATCGAAGAGACCAAGGTTCAGGGAAGTCATATTTTTTTTGGTCAGGTAGCTAATTAGTGCCAGAGGCAGGATTCAATCCACATCTGTCTAGCCTGCCTTTCTCTTTACATCCTATGAGACAGCATGCAGCCAGCCCCCAGCCCCCAGTCCTTCCATCTACCCATCCTGCGGAATCCACCTTCTACTCCTCTCCCCTCCCCTTCCACTTGGTCATGATGCAGCCTATCATGCCAGCCCTTTCCTTGTAGAACTAGGGAGAAGGAAAAATGTAGAAAAGGACATAAATAGTGAAGAAGAAAGCCACAGCAAAACAGCCCTGCCAGCCCCTCTCGGACCCAGTGTCCAGGTACCCTCTCCCCTGATTCTCTATACTCCACACGTACTGACTGTTATGAGCAAATCAGGCATAGTCCCATTTTGGATCTTTTGCACTGAGAGCCTTCTCTTCCTCCAAATATATGCAGGGCTAATTCTCTCATTTCCTACTCCTCAACGAGGCAATACCACCTCTTTTAGATCTGTACTAATCATCCTACTTAAAATTGTAATCGGTTCCACACTCTACAGCTCTGATTCCTCTTGCCTAGAGCTGTTGTTTTGTTTTGTTTTTTCCATAGCCTTTATCACTTTCCAACAGTTGCTTATTCATTATGTTCATTATTTATGGTCTCTCCCCTTCACTAGAATGTGAAATCCGTGGGGCTGTTAGGAAACCATTGACGGAAACCGCCCACCCTGGCCAGGCACGATAATAACTGCTTGCATGAGTTGTCTCACAACAGGAGGTCCTGATAAGGAACACAGTGCTGCTGCCACAAACAAACCAGAAGAATTCGGGTGGGGCCAAAAGGAGGGAGGAGACGCCAGCCCATAATATGTCCTGCCAAAATCCCAGAAACCCTCAAGATAGAATCCATCTTGACTGAGAGATGTGCGTGCCACCAGGAAGGATCCTGAGTCAGACCAAATATGGGCAGAGGCAAGATGATTGGCCAGAGACAGCCCATAAACTAAATCCATTACCATAAAACCTGAGACTGCGAGCCACATGGCAGAGCAGTTCTCCTGGGTGCCCTTACCCCGCTGCTCTCCTCCCAGGTGCACCTTCCCAATAAAGTCTTTTTTTTTTAAAGAAATATACTTTATTTTTTTATTTCCAATAAAGTCTTTTGTTTTGCCAGTACGTCTGTCTCTTCAGACAATTCATTTCCGAGTGTTAGACAGGAGCCCACTCTCAGGCCCTGGAAGGGGTCCCCCTTCCGGTAACAAGGCCACAGATTTTGTCATTACTCTACCCCAACCCTCTAAAAGATTGCCTGGTACACTTGTAGGCGTGTACCATATATTGAGGAAATGAATTACTGAATACTAACTTATAGCCCCTACAGGAATTATCACAACTACTTTGAGTTCCTGGCACCTTGCTTTTAGTTTTTTGCTCTGTTTCACTTGTTGGGATTCCAGTAATATTCTTGAAACAGCTCATTCTGAGGTTTCCACTTTATCCTATCAGACCTGTCTAGCTTTCAGCTGTAAAGTCCCTTGATTTTGTTCATCTCAATATTGATTGAGCTCCTGCCCTCATTCCGATAAGTATTTGTTAAAGTCAAGTGACATGAAAAAGATCTTAATTTTCATAACACTTAATACAGTAAACATATTTTAGGTTTTATAAATTATGTCCACTGCTTTTGATAGACGTGTAAATGTCAACAAAAAACATACTAGTTTTTATCACAATAAATTTTGATATATGAGTAAATTCTAGTATTTACTAGGTAAGCTCTTTCCAAAATTTTACATTGATTTCTGATTCCACTTTATAATTAAAATATAGGCATGAACAAACATTTACATGTAATATTTGGTAGCTGAATTTGCATAAAACTCAGAAATAAATATGTGCATGTGAGATTGGAATAAAATAAGTTTAACATTGTCTATGGCTGTAAAATTCATAATCTTTGATCCTACAATGAAAGATTTGCAGAGAAAATTATGTATTCAAGACCATTCCCACGTGGATCCATTTAGTGCAACTTTACTTGCAAGAACCTGTAAAAATGCTAATAAACCACATTTCTCACCAGCTTAGATCTAGCTCTTTACTTGTTTCTGGCTTTGAGGTAACTTGAAATAGGCAATATAGTGTCACCATGGGTAATGAATGATGCATGCATGAAATAGTGACCTTAAAACAGCACATTTCTCTTAAAGGAATCAATTTACACATCATTGCTTCTTAAATTTTACGAGCAATTATGTATCCTGTCTTTCCTATATAAATGATAGAAAATCTATTTTAATCAACATTAATTTCCATGAAATTGTAAATTTGTTAGTGTCCATTAACAAGGATAAAGCAGATATTGGAAATAGTTTTAAGAAAATAAAGAATTTAAGGAAAAATACAGCAAATGTATAGGAAAAATGCACTTTGCTTCAAAAGTTAAATGTTTCGGGAAAAATACAGGAAATCTCAGCAATGTACCTGGGGAAGAACATTATTAGCAATCCTAAAAGATTCTCCAAATGCAGGTATGTTCAGAAGGTACTTTTGTAAATTAGAAGGATCTCCATTACTTGCCAAAACAGAGCATATTACTATATTTCAAGTAACTAGCCACATAGGATTTTTGTTTTCTCCCTTTAAATACTTTCTTCCAGTTTCAGTCTTACAGAATCAGAGTTTGATGCACTGTTATTAATTGGTTGCTTAACCATAGTAATCCAGTAATTCCTGTTGGCAATGCAGTGAAGGTGAATAAACTGTAGATAGATTTAGATTTCCACTCTTGATTTGCTATTCCTTTGCAAATATCCTCAACTTTCTTTGCAAATATCATCAACTTCCTTGCCAAAACAAAATAAAAACAAAACCATTCTAACCCTAATGAACCCAACTATCCACTTCCTTTTTTCTGGACTCATTCAGCATATTATAGAAGGGGTTCGATCACAAAACCAAGCAGACTGGTATCACTATAAATTTGTTCTCACAAAACTCAAATGAGTACTTACCACCACCTGAAAATCTCACCACAGTCCTGTAAGTTTACTCTTCCATTGTCTCTAATCATTATTTCATACATTTAATGATCTCCCTTTATGTCCTTTACCACCACCATCCCTGCATTCTTCAGTTGATAACTTTGCCTTATACATCATGTAGGAAGAAGTTATCAGACAAGAAGGGATTCACCTTCCTTCCAGCAGGTCTGCAGTTTTGAGCTTAGGCTCTGGGTCAAATCCCATTTCATTATTTACTAGCTGTGGAACCTGGGCAAAGTGCTTATACTTTTTGTGTCCCATGTATGAAATGATGATAATACCAATCTTACAAATTCTGATGTAAGAATTTCTTCCTTATCATTTTGTTTATTAACCTATAGAGCAAATCTTACTATATAGCATGAGTTTGTTTCAAAAATGTATTGCTTTCTCTGTCCCATCTTCTGCCCCATCCAAGCCAGCAGCTGGACTTCCCACATAGTGGAAACTTTGATGTAACTAGATTTAATTTGTTTATTTTCCAGTCATTACCTGTGTAACTCTGGTAAAGTTATTTAACATCTTTGAGCCTGTTCTCTCATCCATAAAGCTGATATGATAATACCTATCTCCAAAAGATTGTGGTTAGGGTTATATCAATGACATGTACAAAGCATCCAGTACGTAGACATTCCATAGATGTAAGTTCCCAGTTCCTAAATACCCAAGATACCATATATAGTGTAATTTCCCAAGATTTTCATCCAAATCCCCATCGATTTTTCACGTTTAAGCTCAAATGTTATTTTAGAAGGCAAATAAACCTGAGAAGTG
The DNA here is from genome assembly GCF_011762595.2 of Tursiops truncatus. Taxonomy (NCBI): domain Eukaryota; kingdom Metazoa; phylum Chordata; class Mammalia; order Artiodactyla; family Delphinidae; genus Tursiops; species Tursiops truncatus. The sequence continues at coordinate 55,655,933 of NC_047044.1, read as the reverse complement.
TGTCAAATCTCTTTCTTCAGAAGGCCCATGAAGCACCTGGGGAGCTTACTCAAAATGCAAATTCCAGGGCCCCCACTCACTGACATTTGATTCAAAAGACGTGGAGCGAACCCAGGAATCTGCATGTTGATAAAGCCAACAGGGTGAATCATGTTCCACTAACTTCATTCTGAAGACCAGTTTTATGATGCATCTAAGTCTGGGACATAGAAATATTTTCAACCCTCCAAGTGTTCGAGTTTGCTAAAAGTGACAAATGAGCTGACGCTTCCTCAACATGCACGTTTATTTCATTAAGAGTTGAGGGCTTATTCATGCTGCTTTATGAAATGAACTTAGCATTAAACTTAGGAGAAATAGAGCAATTCCCTTCCCAAAGGCACCTCGCATCAGCCTATAAATAGGCCTTCTAAGTTGTACATGAATCTTAACCCCTATACCTGTACTTACTCTCTAGGAAGTCTACCCACCAATGAGAAGAGTGATATTATAGATTTATATGTTTCAGAAATAATACATTTCCTGAAAAAAAAATCTACTAGTTCTCATAAGACCGACGTGTAAGCTTATATTTCATAAAGGATATACGTTAGAATAAGCATTACTACATAGTAATCATGGGATATAAAAATACCAAGAACAAGAAATGGAAGAGTGAGGTAGATAAACATTTTATGTAACTTAAAAAAAAATTCGGGCTTCACTGGTGGCACAGTGGTTAAGAATCCGCCTGCCAATGCGGGGGACACAGGTTCGAGCCCTGGTCCGGGAAGATCCCACATGCTGTGGAGCAACTAAGCCCGTGCGCCACAATTACTGAGCCTGCGCTCTACAGCACGCGAGCCACAACTACTGAGCCCGCAAGCCGCAAGTACTGAAGCTTGCATGCCTAGAGCCCTTGCTCCACAACAAGAGAAGCCACTGCAATGAGAAGCCTGTGCACTTCAACGAAGAGTATCCCCCACTCGCCGCAACTACAGAAAAGCCCATGCACAACAATGAAGACCCAACACAGTCAAAAGATAATAATAAGATTTTTTTTTAAAAAGTCACAAACATCTCTTTATAAATCAGTGCCAAACCACCACCTTATTCTTTTAATGATTGACATTAAACATTTTAAATATCAAAGACTTCATAGGTAAAAGTCATTTAGTTGTCTCTTTTTGAAACCAAAAATGAAAAAGAAAATTGAATATCAAGTTACTATAAGCATAAAAACCTATTAAGACTATAAGAAATAACCCTCAGATGCCATATGCATGCAACAAGCATCCCAGAGTTGCTTTGGCTTTTTTATAAATATATGATTGATTTTTGCTTACTCCATAAAATATTTTTAAAAAGATGATTAAACTGCATAAATGTATAATACTTACATTGATAAGTATAAATTTAGTCTGTAAGACATGAAAGATGAAATTTATATGTTTCCATCTTACTTTATAGGGATGTTTTTCTCCAGATAGGTGGAATAGTGTTCTGATTTTTGCATTTATAACTAAAATGACTCAAAGACATGTTGTCTTTGGTTCTTGAAGTGTCAGAAAAAATATTTTAACCTCTGGAAGCTGTCTTAGATTCTTGCTTCTTGATGCTGAAACGAAGGCAAATTTTCTCTCATGTAATTTAGAGAAACTGAAAAGTAAGGCTGAAAAGAACCCTGGTCCTTGAAGGGCCTGCTCCTTTCCATGTCTGACTTTAGAAGTCTACTTGTCCTTTAGGATGCAATAGAAAGGATTCCTCCTATGAAATCAACCCAGTCAAAAGTATTTCTGAACACCTTTAACAATTTTTTTTTAACACAAATGCCAATGCATTGCCCTAAATATTCTAAATCACCCTTGATCTATCACAGACCATATCAAATTGGTCACCAAACCCCAAATCTCAAAAAGATCTCATCTATCTATTCTCCACTTGCCATTCTCACTGGTGTGACCTTTGTGCCAACACTCTCTTATTGACCACCTGAAAATAACGCACCCATCTCTTACACACCCCTAGGCTTTTGGTCTCTCGTGCTGTGTATTCTGTCTTAACACTGCAGTCATCTTAAACTATACTAAAATATAAAAATGGACACAACATCTAGTCTTCATGGTCCAGCCCATGCTGCATCCATCTTCTCATGTGCTCACATACACCAATCTACTTTCTCATCTCACAAAGCTCCTTGCCTCCCAGGATACCCACCCAAGGTATTCTGTTTATTTTTGCTTTTTTATGAATGACTTTGCATATTATATTTTCTCTCCCTCAAATGACAGTATTTAGTTTATTTATCGTCTATCCTGCAACACCCTTGGGAAGTTCCAACGAACATTTCAAAAGAATATTCCAGCATAAGGGATAGCAGGAACAAAGAACCTTAAAAAATGAACTTAGTATCTTCAGAGTTATTACAAAAAGGAGGCTAGTAAGGCTGAAGTAGAGTGAGCATGAAATGAGAAGAGGAGGGAGACGGGCTGAAATAATATCTGAGATTTGAAGATATATAGTTTTGGAGATCATTATTTTATTTTACTATTCTATAAAGAAACAAGAAGGAGTTGGAGGGTTTAAAACAGGGAAGTGATGTTATCTAACATAGATTTTAAAAATCACTTAAATTCTGTGTGGAGAATAGATTGTAAGAAACATAGGGAGTTGTCAGTGAGGAAAAGGGAGAAATCAACGAATATTTATAATTTATACTCTTCATCAATATCACACTGCAGAAAGACATATGTAGACAGGAGTCAGTTAGTTATTCAGTGCAATGATATTAAGTGCCTACAATGAATGAGAGTCTGTGCTTGGGGGAAAGAGTGTTTAACTTGGAGTTGGAGAGGTATGATTCAACTCCTGGTTCCACTGCTTGCAAACTATGTGACCCTCGGAAAATTATATAACCTCTGAAAGCCTGAGTGTCATCACCTACAAAATAGATGAAGATTCGATGAGGATTAAATGGACAGATTTAGCACGTTGCCAGGCACTTGATAATTATTTTGCTAATTTAGTGTAGTAGTAACTACATTAAATCAGTGGCAGTTGGACATTTTATCAGTTTTTAGGAATGCTTCAAGATGCAACAAACTCAATGAAATTACTGCTCCTCTCAACATACATTTAACAACCTTGGTTCTACAGAAAAGATCAAGAATCATGACTTGCTCTTCATTTTCATTTTCCTTGGGGACTTTTGTCGTTTTTTCACTATGACACATTAAAACAAAGGAAAGAAGTTCTTCTGTTTCATGCTCGTTGAGGGTAAATATCTGCAAATAGAATTGAATTTGATGTACCAAGTTTCCACATAAATTAGACTTCAATTTTTACCATGATATTCTTTCCAATATCATAGAATTGGAGCATGGAGAAAGAACTAATAATACACTGTAACTGCCACAAATGTCATTTTATTACAATTTAATACAGCTCAGTAGTGGGACTTGTCCAGAAAATTTTATAATTTTTCATATAAAACATAACTGGTAGTATTCCAGAAAATACATATTCCTCTTTTTGATAAAACTATACTTGAAATGAAAATAGTTTAGAAGCATAAACTTTACTGTAGGATGTTCATTTTGCATATTAATAATTTACATGTAAAAAGAGTTGCTTATTCTAGAAGAAAAAATGATAGTTTTCTGTTAATTTTTGAAGAAAAATAATGTCTACAAATAAATGCCCAAATTTTAAGACCAAGAAACAATTTGGCCATTATGGAAGCTCTAGTTACAAGCTTTGTAAGAAATTAACTAAAAATGAAGAAAAGAGTGTTGTTCCCTTGGCCTATCTCTAACCCTACCCCATGCCATGTGCATGGAAATGGGCACCAGGCACACACATTTTGTGTTCTGAGAGGCATGTTTCCTTCCACCTAGGCTGTAGGTAGGAACAGTGATGACCCGGGGTGGGGGACAAAGAAATTGTAAAGTGAAGCTAGAAGTGTTTGGATCCCTAAAGAAAATGAGTCTGTGAATACTTATGACCCTGAAAAGAAATGGGAAAGGAGAACATTCACTTTACTGATTATCCAAGAAAAATACAACTAGAAGAAGATATGACAGAAGTAATTTGTGGAATAGCTGAGATAGATTTGAAGTGGCCAAATCCAGAAGAGGTGTAAGAGCACAGTGCATGGCCAGGAACAAAGGACTCAAAGATTGGAAGATTCATTGTCTCTCCCTGGTAACTCTGAGGTGAAACGCATTCTGGGACTTCAAGAAACTGTGTGACCCAGTAGTACTGTATGTCACTGTAAGACTGTAAGACAGATTATTCATTATTCCCTGGCAAATTTTGTGTGAAGAGTGCTTACAAATGTAACACTCCCAATCAAGTTGTCCAATAGAATGTGCTTTTGTTGCACAAGTATTGTTTCTATCCTACCATATGCCAAAGCTCCTATAGGTAAGAGGCACCTCCGGTAGAAAAGAAACGTGACTATAATTTTTCTTTATTAGTTATCTATTTTATACATATTAGTGTATATATGTCAATCTCAATCTCCCAATTCATCCCACAAAATGTGACTATAATTGATGCACTTGAAGAAATATTTCTGGAAGAAATATTTCCCACCATGGACCCAATATTATCTGCTATCAGTTGTAAGGAACTTGAAGATTAAAATATATCTTCTCAGTATCTTTCATTCTTTTAATGAGTTTGAGAAATAATGAAAAAAATTCTTGGCTTTATATTCAAAAGCCCAGATTTAGGTTTACAACAGAAAAGATTCTGAAAGATACATGATCCAGTGGTTTGTGTGCTACCTCACACACTAAACTCAATATACCTGAATCTTTTTCAGATTATCTCTAGATTCTGTTCCATATTCTACAATTATTAGGACTTAATATATAGTCCAAGATCTACAAATAGGTGCATCAATTTGGATTAGGCAGGTTTTGGGGGGTGCAATCTTATTTTGGATAATAAAGGAAGACAACTATGGCTGACAAGAATTGAGGAATGATAGAAAATAGGTAATTATCCATGAATGTGACCTGTGTTTGGAGTGAAATAACTCAACATAATAGGGTTTCTTGATTAAAATGATGAATTCAAATATAAGTTTTGTTCTTAATAGATATATGGCATTACTAAATTTACTTAAATAATTTACTTTAAATTTACTTATCATCTCTGAATCTTTTAAGTAACATCTGGAGACGGAGGATTTACTGAGTTCTTTGATTGGTTTTAAATCCTCTGACATTAGGAAATATGTAAGTCTTATTCATCCCTATAGTTTCAATACCTACCAAAAACACCTGCCCAACGTTCAGCACAGTTACAGAGTCCTTAAAATGGCCTATAACGTCTTAGATGACTTTCTCACTTTATCACCTATTCTCTTCCTCCTTTACCATGTGGGACTCTTCCTTTATCTCAAATACATCAAACTTGCCACTACCTCAGAGTATTTTATTTGCTGTTTCCTTCTCCTGAACTCCCTTCACCCAAATATCTAACTGATTCACTTCCTTACTTCCGTTAGACACTGCTCAAATGACGTAATTATCACAAGGTCTTCTCTGGAAACTGTAAAAAAAAAAAAAAAGCACCTACCACATACTTTAACCTTCCTTACTCCCTATCCTTCTTACCCAGTTTTATTTTTTCATAGAGCTTTAAAATATATGGTATATTATATATTTCTAGTTCATTAATTCACTGTTTACCACTGGAATATAAGATGTCAAGGCAAAGTATTCGCTAATTGATTTGTATGTATTGTCACTAGTAAATGGAAAAGCCAGGATGTAAATATAAGCTTGATTGAAAAGCGTGTATCTGTGTGTGTGTTCTGAGGTAATACAGTTTCCCGTAATTTCCTAGAGTGAAACATTTCCACTGCTTTTATGCATTTATATCATATTGTAGCTATCTGAGCTAAAATATCACCTCATATATCTACACAATACTTAGAACAGTATTAAGTAATAGTTTGTATTTAGTAGTATATATTGACCGAAAGAAATTAATAAATGATTTTCTTCTGGGCCTTTTGTACAGAAATAAATTACTATTATATTAGAATATTTCTATTTTATGATACTTCTGTGCCTTAAAATCCATTCTCTTAAAATTTCTTAAGTACTCAATAATGATTCTTGAGAAAGAGAGACAGAGACAGAGAGAGCTCCAAATATCTTCAAAGGGCCTTTTGAGGCTTTAGCTGAATATTCATCACTGCATATGTGTGAAGGAACTACTGAAGCTGGTAAAAGAATGACTAGAAAAGATTTGAGAGACCAATCTCTGGATATCTCACAGGGCTGAGAAGAGTTCCTGCTCCCATTAGCCATAGTGGAAAATCTCATGACTTGGGGGTACTGGGGAGAATACCCAGAAGGGTTTTGTTTCAATAGTGGGAAAAATTAGGCTTGTATGAAATGTTATTCTGGCCCTGCTTAACAAAGTTTAAAATCAACATCTGAAATTAATAATTAAACTCTTCCTGCTAGGCGAATCCCAGAAAAAATGCTTAAGAGTTATTTATAAAAAATACCTTTACGCAATAAGGTAAAATTCACAATGTCTTGTCTCCAGTAAAAAATTACCAGGCATGCAAAGAGGCAAGAATATGTGGCCCATATGAGGAGAAAAATCAATCAATCAAAATCAACCCAGAAATGTTGCAGATAATAGAATGGAAAAGAACAATAAATCAGCTATTATACCTGGAATACATAAATGAACAGTTTATGTAGAGAGACGAAAATCAAACTTCATCTCCAGCAGATCTGTCGTACAAAAAATATGTAGTAGAAATTCCCTCAGGCAGAAGGAAAATGACAACAGTTGAATATCTCTATCTACACAAATGATGAGCATCAGAAATGGTAACTACATGGGTAATATAAAAGATTTTTAAATTATGATTTACATCGATTTAAAAAATTTAATGTAGAACAAAAGAAATATAACATATGTAGAAGTGAAATGTATGACACGTATAACACAAAATCTAGAATGCGATAAATGGAAGTATAATTTTGAAGGTCGTCATACTAAAGGGGAAGAATATAACTTGAGTGTAGGCTGTGATAAGGTAAAGATGTGAACAGTAACACTGAAGCAACCACTGAGAGAGTTAATAATCCAACCAAGGAGATTAAATTAACTTATAAACAATACTCAATCCAAAATAAGGCAAGGAAAAAAAAAGAAAATGAGAATTAAGAAAATTAAAAATAAATAGAAAACAAATAGGAAAGTATTATAATTAAACTTAGTCTTATTAATAATCACATTAAATGTAAATGGTCTAAACACACCACTGCATAGAGCTTTTCAGAATGGATAAAAAAAAAAATGAAGACCCCATTCCATACTGCCTACAAGAAATCTTGCTTTAAATATAAAGACACAACTAGCTTGAAAGTAAAAGAATGGGAAAACATGTTAACAGTAATCAAAAGAAATCTGGAGTTTATATATTAATATTAGACAAAATGTATTTGAAAATGATATGAGTCAGTTCATACAGAGAATACAACTAAATAATTATGAACCTAATAAAACACATGAAACAAAAACTTATAAAACTATAAAGAGAAATAGACATATCTATAATTTTAGTATAAAATTTCATACTCCTCTCACAATAATTGATAGAAAAAGTAGTCACAGAAATTGGTAAAGTTATAGGATATTTGAACAACGTTTCAACCATTTTAACCCACTTCATATTTACTGAATGCTCCACCCAGGAAAAAGTAGAATAAACATCTGTTAGAAGTGCACCACGTACCATAAGCTAACACATATATATGGAATCTAAAAAAACAAAAAAAATGGTTCTGAAGAACCTAAGGGCAGGACAGGAATAAAGACGCAGACATAGAGAATGGACTTGAGGACACGGGGAGGGGGAAGGGTAAGCTGGGACGAAGTGAGAGAGTGGCATGGACATATATACACACTACCAAATGTAAAATAGACAGCTAGTGGGAAGCAGCCGCAAAGCACAGGGAGATCAGCTCAGTGCTTTGTGTCCACTTAGAGAGATGGGATAGGGAGGGTGGGAGGGAGATGCAAGAGGGAGGAGATACGGGGATATATGTATATGTATAGCTGATTCACTTTGTTATACAGCAGAAACTAACGCACCATTGTAAAGCAATTATCCTCCAATAAAGATGTTAAAAAAAAGAAGTGCACCAAGTAAGATCGTATTCTGTGCCATAAAAAGACTAAGTAAATATAAAGGCCTTCATGAAAAGCTCAAATGTATATCTACCATATGACACAGCTATTACACTCAAGTATTTACTGAAGAGAAATGGAAATGTATTTCTGTACAAAGAATTGTACACAAATGCCCATAGCTATTCAGTTGTTAATAGCCCAAACTGGAAGCATCCTAAATGTCAACAATATGTAAATAGATAAATAAATTGCACTATATCTATAATACTTTTCAGCAATAAAAAGCAATGAATTCTTGACACACACAAAAACATAGATAAATCTCAGAATAATTATGCTGAGGGAAAGAAACCAAAGAGAGTACATATTGTGTGATTCCTATTATATAAAATTCTAGAAAATACAAACTAACTAATAGTAACAGAAAACAGATCAGTGGTTGCTTAGGGAAAAGAAATAAGGGCAGGAGGAATAAATTGCAACGAGGCCTGAGAAGCCTTTTGGGTGTGATTAATATTTCATTTTCTTGATTGTGGAGTTAGTTTTATGGTTGTACATATACATCAAAATGTCAAACTATACACTCTAAATATGTGTAGTTTATTGCACGTCAGTTATAACTTCGATAGAGCTGTTCTAATAAAATAGCCATCTATATGACCTCCTGAAAAACATCATTGAGGTATTTGAAATTTATACACAAAAATCTAAAGAATACCATGGTCAAAAGAAATGACCAACAAAATACAGGATCACTTATTTTCTAAAGTTGCCCCTTCATTAACTTATCCAGAAGAAACAAAAATAATGGAAGGATTTTATCATGATACTTATGAAATATTCCCTGGGAATAATTCAGGCTTACAGGAACATGCTTTCATGATTTAAACCTCTAGTGACGTTAAGTGCACAGCAGAAGTAATTCATTTAATGGTTCCTCAGTGACCTAAAAGAATGAACACACCTGTCAAGGTTTCTAACCAAGTCTTATGCCAGAAGAAGGAAACTGACAAAAAAAAGCTTTTCCTTTTTAATTTTCATTAACCCTCACAAAATTACAAAGGCATATTAGTCTAATGTAGTTCCAGATTTACATGAATTACACATAGATTAACAGTGCTTATTTTTTTTTTTTGCGAATTCCTGCATCAAATTACTTTTGTTTGGGAGTTGGATATAAATTTTGCATTTCTTATAAGTAATTAAACATAGGTTGTCTTTTCTTAGATTACTAATGTCCTTTGGATCTTTCATTTTAATAAGCTTGGTGACTTTTCCTTGTTTAGCTCTCATGTGCCAAATGCTGAATTCTCTAACAGAAAGATAATTAGAAGGAAAAAAAAATCCTGGTGGCACCAATAAGATTTCAAACAGGTTTAATAATGCCATTCTACCAATATTCAGCATATCTTTTGCTACTATATTTTAATATCTGTATCCTATATGTAAAGATGCCATAATTCAATAGAAAAACATGAGTAAACAGTGATTTAATGAATGTGGAACAAATGAATAAAAACATTCGACTAAAGTATAAATTTCACATTTATGGTTTAGTAGGGCAGAACTGGACTAGGTATTAAAAGAACTAAATTTTGAACCATGATTTACCCTTTGTAAGTTATGTGACTGAGCAGTGCAATATGCTATTGCCATTCTTCTCAATGTCAGAATCATTGTTTTAAGATTATTTCATAATATTCTGTTTCATGAATGTACCATGATTAACTTCACAACTTCCCTAATTTGGGACGTTTAAGTGATATCCAAGCATTACCTCCTCCACCCATAGAGTTACAAGTAGTAATATGGTAATTAGTTTTCATAGTGGTCTGTACACAGCAATATTCTCACTTCCATAACATTCATATATCAAGATAGGCCACAAATCCCATTGATGTGAAAATGAGACGCATGGTCAGTCAGAAAACCAAAAGCTCCTCAAGATAGAAATTAAACAAAGCACATATGACCCAAAATGGTTCCACCTCTAATTCCCGATTCTTTCATCATCAGCCTCTCCAACACCATGCCTTTTGTTCCCTAATGGGCCATGATCTTTCGTGCTTCTGTGCCTTTGCACATGTGGCATCCCCTCTCCTAGAAACCACTTCCCTACTCCTCCACTCCACGTGGCAAAATATGACTTACTTTTCAAAGTTCAGCTGAAATGTACCTTTTTGATTACTCCCCAGTTCTCCAAATTGATTTAGTTACTTCTTCCTTTGTTGTCCTCAGTTTTTACCTCTCATATAATCCTATATGCTCAGTAAGATTTAGACCAGATTCTTTGAAACAACATATGTCCAGTTCTGAAGACTCACTAGTCTTGCAGCTGAATAAAAGTCAATGATTTTGGGACTTCCCCGGTGGTGCAGTGGTTAAGAATCCGCCTGCCAATGCAGGGGACATGGATTCGATCCATGGTCTGGGAAGATCCTCCATGTCATGGAGCAACTAAGCCCGTGCACCACAACTACTGAGCCTGTGCTCTAGAACCTGCAAGCCACAACTACTGAGCCTGTGCACCACAACTACTGAAGCCCGTGAGCCTAGAGCCAGTGCTCCGCAACAAGAGAAGCCACCGTGATGAGAAACCCACGCACCACAATGAAGAGTAGCCCCCTGTTGCTGCAACTAGAGAAAACCCGTGCAGCAACAAAGACACAACGCAGCCAAAAATAAATAAATAAATAAAATAAAATTTAAAAAGTCAATGACTTTAAATTTAATTGGTGTAATGGACTGAATGCTTATATCTCCCTCAAAATGTATCTGTTGAAATCCTAACCAAATGATGGTATTATGAGATGGGGCCTTTGGGAGGTGATTAAGTGGATCCTTCATGAATGAGATTAGTGCTCTTATAAAAGAGTCCCAGAGAGCCCTCTCCCCCCTTCTCCCATGTGAGAACACAGTGAGAAGATAGCCACCTATGATCCAGGAAGTGGACTGTCACCAGACACAAAATCTACCAAATCTCCTGCCTCCTTGATCTTGGACTTCCCAGCCTCCAGAACATGAAAAATAAATGTCTGTTGCTTAAGCCACCCAGTCTATGAAATTTTATTACAGCAGCCCAAACAGAACGTATTGGTGATTGACACAAAAAAAAAAAGGAGAGGAAGACATGAGATAAGGAGGCAAAGAAAAGTTTATTATCCTACAGGGTGATTTGTCCTACAGGGTGGAATAATTCACATTCCCTCCACACTAGTTCTTAGAATATTTTAATTTGTTTGTCAATGTAAAAATCTACTTTTTCAGAGCCTTAAAAAAAACCAAGTCAGAACTTTTTCTTCAGTGTCCACCAAATGAGCAAAAAAAAAAAAAAACCCCAGAAAACTATCCTCTAACATTGAAATCAACAGTGCAGAAACCTGGGGGTGAAAGTGAGGCTGAAGGTGGGGGACAGAGCAGGGGAGCAGAAACATGATTATAGACCACAGACAAGCTTGCCTTTTCCCATCTTCCAGGAGAATGTGAGTGTCAAGGACAAAGCCTATAATATTAGTAACTGGACTTCGGAGTATGGAGAGAGGAATAATGGGTATGATTATTAGGGCAAGCAATGACAGTCATTTCAATTAGCACAGGCACCAATAAAAACAAAATTGGAAATAAAAACAAGACAAAATCAACATGAAATTAACAAAAGTAGCCCCTCCCACTCTTACATGTCAAGAGTGTAACCTTACTGGTTTCTGAGCTGATAAACTGTCCTCAGAGTTGTATACTTTGCTTTACAAATAGCAATAAATAGGTCTGCAGTTTAACCCAAATCTTTAGTAAAACAAGTTTTACATTTATTTTTATAATAAGCTTATTATTTGTTTCTGTCTAGAGTACCTATTTAAGAACCAAATAGATTTAAGGTTCTTAACACCTAAATGTATAGACCCAATCTGATGACTGCAACCATACCTCAGAAAAAGCCAATTGCCCCTAATTTGGTTGATAGTTATGGAAGACCTGAAAATTGATTAGGTGCAGTTATGGAAGCCTGAAGGAGTTTCCCAGGGGAAGCCATATATCTAGATAATTCCCAAGGAACTTGAGTTTCATAAGAAATTATTACTGAAGAGTTTTGGGATCTAATGGTATTTATTATATTAACAGAAAACACATAAGCTCTAATTGTAGGTCAGAAATTAAGATGTGAAACAAGGAAGTCTGCTTCCTCTTAGAGAATCTTACAGTACAGATCTTACAAACTACAGAAAAATCTCAAGTCTGAGATTTAAATTTCTATCTGTGTTCTAAAAAATACAGAGTCAAAGTCATATGCTGCTAGGAAAAAGTGGTCAAAATGTGAACCTTCAAAAAGGAGTATTGCATATTTATGGAGAATAAATTTTATACTGTAAATTATAAATAATGTACTATAAATTAATTTAATATGATAATGTTTTAAGTACTTTTATCTTTATTATGTATTACATAATACATTTTAATATAGGAAGATAATTTTTTATTTAAAGTTTGGCCATCCGTCAAGGATTAAAGGCTTTTTAAAAATCTGCCTTTTTGGTACATGGTTTTTTTTTTTTTAATCTCAAGATAATGTATCTGTAGGTCAAATATCTACAATTTTACATGGTTTAACCCCCAAATAATAATCTAATGAATATAACTGCAAACACAATAAAAATAATTTTATAAAATATAAAAAGAAATTGTCCTCCAAGTAGGACAAAATGAGAATGTTGAGGCAGCTAAACTGAATAATTACAGAAAGCCAAAGGCCAAAATATGCTGCATATTGCATTAGTATTTTTAATATATTCTAAAACTGAATTGTATAGCTGAGCCCATGGGTTGCATTTTAAAGAAAGAAAGAACCTGCTAAAAATCAAATTTTCAGTATTTCCTCTGCTTAGGGATTTAGTCACAAAACTGTCAATATCATCATTAAATCAGCATCAACAATATGAAACATTTGTATTTTACATATTATGTCATGAAGTGGTTCATAGTAAATCTCTCAGTGATAATGGATTCCAAAGTGTCAGATATGTTAAACATATTTTCCTCATATACTATAAAACTTACCTGCAAACGTAAGAAAATTATACCATGAATTGTGTTAAAAATTGGCTAACCAGTTGTTTTATAAATCAAGTCATTCATATTATGAGAAAATAGAAATTGAATTTCAAATAATAAAAAGTATATATTTGGGGGCTTTTGGTTACATACAGTTTACGAAGATCTTTTAACCATAAATACACACTTTGTCTTTCACCTTACATGTTTTAATTTGAGCTAGCCACAAAGGATCTCACTTAAAATGTCCTAGGAGGGATATTCTGTTTTATTTTCACTATATTAAAGTCTTTCAAAGTTTTTCTTTTGCCATGTCTACCAGAAGGAATCCCATTACACAGCTACAGGAAGAAAGACAGGATGTGAGAGAGAGGGCAAAGTAGGAAGGAGACCTTCTGAAGTCAGATTGCTTTCATAGGCAAAAAGTTCCTTCGTAGGAGTAAAAATGGTGAAATTATGTTGATATGTCACATTTATCTAGCACTCAATTTTCAAAATACTTTCTGTACTCTACCTTATGTGCAGAGAGGGTTAGATGTATAGTACGTTATCAAGTATCAAATGTCAACATGGCAAACGACAGACAAGGCACTGGACCGAGATACAAAACAAACTAATAGGTAGATAAGTAGGTAGGTAAGTGATAGAGGAGATTTCTTCTAGAGCCTATACCAGGACATAAAAATTGGTTTGTCTAGAGCATGAATTAATGCTATATGTTATTATATACTATATGACTATGCAGTCATACACAGTTAATTTTCTATATTATATTTTAACACTTTATATTCACATGTAACAGTTATTTTCTACACCCAAAATTAGAGTACTCTTGGCATTAATAATTAACCAAAGCTATCTAACACAAACACACAGCATAACCTAGTCTTCATAATTAAACATTAAATCCAAAAAAATCTATTTATAGTTGATTATAAAAGATTTAAGTTTTCCATTTATAAAATTTATCACAAATATCTTAGAATATTAAACAATTGTACCTTAGGTTTCCCTGGTGGCGCAGTGCTTGGGAGTCCACCTGCCGATGCAGGGCATGCGAGTTTGTGCCCTGGTCCGGGAGGATCCCACATGCCGCGGAGCGGCTGGGCCCGTGAGCCATGGCCGCTGAGCCTGCGCGTCTGGAGCCTGTGCTCCGCAATGGGAGAGGCCACAGCAGTGAGAGGCCTGCATACTGCAAAAAAAAAAAAAAAAAAAATTGTACCTTAAGAGACTAACTTTAAAAATAAAATTACAATTTTTACTGTCATAGATAAGAACAAGTAAAATACTCTTTCACTCAGGAACACAGCATTTGTTTCCCAAGTTTAAATAAGAATATTTCAATAATTTCCATTTCATAGATATAATTTTTTACTGTAACATTTCTGGGGAATTTGATCTGTCACAAATCTGAAAATATACACTAATTTGATAAATCAAGTTCTCGATATATTTTTCCATGATGCCCCACTGACCTTTAGAAAAGATATGTTATTTTCTTTCTAACATCTTATCCGATCTCGAGAAGAACATGAGTAAAACACAAAAAGGCTTTGCACTCTGAATCTCAAGGTGACATTTAAGACTGACATCCAGGTAGCAGAAGATCTCAAAATTTTTTCCTTGTCCCATGGGGATAAGCAAATCATTAATATGAGAAGGTATCAGGCTAGTAAGTGCTTTAAATGTCAACAATAAAACTTTAAAATCAATGCAAACCCTGACAGGAAGCCAATATGAAAACTGGAGACAAAAGTGATGTACTTTGAACAGGTAAGTAGCCTCACGCTGAATGAACTGAACCTTAGAGATTGATTTATCAAGAAATCGAAACATCAAGATGTTGAACCAGTCCAGGCTCAGTGATTATCACATTGCAGTAGTTTCAGTACCATTTATACTCCTCTTTGCTCTACTCAAATCATGTGCTATAGAAGATAACTAGTTCTTAATAGATTTTAATCATTTTACACTGAAACCAATGACTAGACTCAAATTAATAGTAACACTAACCTTCATCCCAGCTTACCCTTCCCCCTCCCCGTGTCCTCAAGTCCATTCTCTACGTCTGTGTCTTTATTTCCGTCCTGCCCCTAGGTTCTTCAGAACCTTTTTTTTTTTTTTTTTTTTTTAAGATTCCACGTATATGTGTTAGCATACGGTATTTGTTTTTCTCTTTCTGACTTACTTCACTCTGTATGACAGACTCTAGGTCCATCCACCTCACTACAAATAACTCAATTTCGTTTCTTTCTATGGCTGAGTAATATTCCACTGTATATATGTGCCACATCTTTATCCATTCATCTGTTGATGGACACTTAGGTTGCTTCCATGTCCTGGCTATTGTAAATAGAGCTGCAATGAACATTGTGGTACGTGGCTCTTTTTGAATTATGGTTTTCTCAGGGTATATGCCCAGTAGTGGGACTGCTGGGTCTAAGTGAGAGAGTGGCATGGACTTCTATATACTACCAAATGTAAAATAGATAGCTAGTGGGAAGCAGCCGCATAGCACAGGGAGATGGGCTCGGTGCTTTGTGACCAACTAGAAGGGTGGGATAGGGAGGGTGGGAGGGAGACGCAAGATGGAGGAGATATGGGGATATATGCATATATATAGCTGATTCACTTTGTTATAAAGCAGAAACTAACACACCATTGTAAAGCAATTATACTCCAATAAAGATGTTAAAAAAATAGTAACACTAACCTTTGCACAATATTTTATTTGCACTAACCTTTGCACAACATTCAAATAGAATTCTAAATGATCAAGGAACAAGGAGATTCACAATTGAATTCACAATTGAAAGAATATATTTACACACTTACTTTTGTGCTATTATTATGATAATAACTTGAAATTGTTGAATACAAATGTTAAAAAGTGAGAGCTATGTGGTTCTAAAAGTTACTCCTGGTGTGCAAAATTTATGGAGAATTGTTCCAATTCCTTTTCAATATATTATTTTCCATTTCATACCTTATGTAATCATAATAATAGAATCAATAATATTAGTAACAATAATAGCTAACACTAACTGACCATTTATTGTGAGACATGCATTGACTGATTTAATCACCATTGTTACTACCCACATTTTACAGATGAGGAAACTGAGGCAGAGACAACGCGAAGTGACTAAGATTCCACAATCTGTAAATGTTAGAACTAGGATTCTGACCCCAGAAACTACTATATCACATTTGTCATATATACACACACTATTTTAATATATATGCTAAGGTATTCATATGTGTGTTAAACTTGAAAATCATGATATAATTCTCATATTGCAAACAGTAAAAAAAAAAAAAAAAAGCAAAGTGAGAAGTAAATACAGTCTGCAAAAAATACCACCCTTTTCTTAGTGAAAAAAATCTTTTGATGCCAGTGTTCATACACAAGTGACTAATGCATACATCATTCTATTGGGCTTTGCTTTATTGCTCTTTGCAGATATTGGTTTTTTATAAATTGAAGGTTTGTGGCAACCCTGCTTTGAGCAAGTCTGTAGGCAGCATTTTTTTCTGACTTTGTGTCTCTGTGTCACATTTTGGTAATTCTTGCAATATTCCAAACTTTTTCATTACTGTTATATTCGCTATGATGATCTGTGATCAGTGATCTTTGATGTTACTACTGGAAAAAGAGTAGGACTTACTGAAGGCTCAAATGATGTAATAAAGCAGTTTTAAATTAAGGTATGTAGATTTTTTAGACATAATACTACTTAATAGACTACAATGTAATGTAAACATAAATTTATACATACTGGGAAACCAAAAAGTATGTGACTCGCTTTATTGCAATGGTCTGCAACCAAACCTGCCATATCTCCAATGGATGTCTGTATTTCAAATGTCAGTGACTGGAAAAGTAGTTCTGTGGGCTTTTTTTCTTTTCTTAAAAGAACCCTACGGAGTGTGCTTGCATTTATTACATAGGATTGGGTAACTGCAAAACACACAAAACTCCTCCAGGTGTACTTACATAAGCCTTTGTTAAAAGTAAAGGATGTGGTACAACAGAAGAACGTGCAGGCAACTGTCCAGGGCTTCCAGCCCCAGGGTCCTTTCTCAGTCACATAGAATGTACTTTGTTTTCATATTATAAACTGCCATGTTATGTACCAAGTACCTTGATTTCAAGAGAACTCAGGGAAAATTTACTCAGGGTAGAGCTCAGGGTCTTTCATAACCTGCTACTCAGGTAAAAACAGCCAGGCTCTGTAACCAATTAAAACAGGTACAAAACATCAATATAAATGTTTCTACACAGTGTAGACAAGCGTGCCCCCGGCGCCTCCAGGAAGTTTGAACTTTTAACACCACATTACGTATCACTAATTAATACATCTCACCCTTACCTTAGCCAAGGATCAGTTGCAGATTTCCAGGCATCCACAGACATAAGTGTAAAACTTTCCTACTCCAGTTGTAAGATAACAAGATCTAACACAGAGCTCACTGTTGAGTGAGGCAATTTATCGAGCAAGTGCTCAGAAAGTACCAGGGGCTCTCTGGACACTCAACTAAAACAATAACTTCTCTCTCTTTTGGTCCCATGTCCTGTTACAAATATAACACCCTCCTTTGGAAGGAGTGATGGCAAAATTAAGAAGTCGGTATTTACTACAGAACTAAGCGTGGGGGGAACGCCCACAGTCAAAAAAATGAATGACAAAGTGAAACCCATTAAAGAGAGGGGAAAAGTGAGAACATGGGAGAGAGCGCCCTACGCTGGGGTTGGGAGATGTAACTTCAGTGCCCCTTTTCTTTGCTTCTTAGACAGATGCAGACACAAAACTAGATGATGGGATTATCAATAGGAAGAGACAAAGCATGAGACAACCCATCTGAGCAAGCTGGAAACTGAATATTCACTTATTGCTCAGAAACTGTAACATAAAATTCATGCTCTTCCAATGTGACTGGTGCCAATATAAATTACGTGACAGCTCAGAAGCATAATTTTTCCTAGATGTAGAAGAGGAGTTACAAGTCAGAATGTTGTTATGGTCACTTTTTCTCTGCACTGTATGTAATAAACATGTTGCATTCACCACAATCCCTACCTTAGGATGCTAACTATATGTTACATATTGACTCTACGTTATTTATTTATTGCTGATGTGGTAACCTTATTATGCATCTGATAAATATTATAACATTCCTTTTTATTTTAAAATAAATATTATAAAGTGAAATTCAAAGACAGCGAGGCTTTTTCCCCTATCGCGAGGGCTGGGTAGCTCTACAAGTGTTCAAGCCTATTGTTCAAGTAGGTGGAGGCTGATGGAGCTGGTAGAAACATGTAGGTGGTATGCATGGAGAAACTAAAATGGAGACACACGATCCTTTAAAAAGAGTGAAATGTGAAGTCAGACTATCATCTCTACTGTTACTTGTAATATGAATTATATCTTTTATAGTGTATCTTCCAATGAACTTGTTATATATCTTAAAGGAAGCTGAAAGTGTTAATATCAAGAGTCATACTGACCAAAACAGCTATGATAAAAGCAGCAAACTGTCTTTACTGCTATAAAATTTCCATATCCTCATTCATATCAAACGTGAACGTGAAGCAGCAGGACATCAAATTACTTTTGCCTTCTTACAGCCACTCATGCGAAGTTTATGAAAAAGCTTGAATACTGATCATGCTGCAGGGAGTGTGCAGAAATGAGTCTTCTAAAGTAGTGCTTATAATCAGTGAGCTACATCTTTTACTATCATCCGTTCATGCTGATATCTCCTTGGTAAGTAATTTTCTATTTCTGACTTTACTCTTTATAGCTGGGGTTGAGAGCCCTACAAAAGTAGTCAGTGGAGGTCCAAACAGTAGAAAGTAGAATGGGTTGAAAATCATCCAGGAAATGCACATGAGGGATATATATTAGTAAGTAGTGGGCATCCATCCACGAAGACTGGAGTAGGAGGCAGAAGTCATGGTCTCTCAAAAACATGAGATACTTTGGAGAAAATACCAACCTCCCTTCCCCGGTGAGCAGAAGCCAATGTGGTCTTGATCATCAGGAACAAAATCTGGGCAAGGGAGTAGATGAGGCAGGTTTGGTTGTTGTTGTTGTTTGTTTTTGGGTTTTTTTATAGTAGGTTGGAGGAAAGATGAAATGAATCATCCTGCCTGGGTCAGAGGGTCAACAACAGAGATGGACTGATATATTGAATGTGGTAGGATGGTGAGAGAACAAAACCTAGATCCCAATTGAAGGGTCTACAGCAGAACCAGACAAGTTAGTAAGGCTTTAGAAAGTACAGAGGGGGTTTAACAGAGGAAAATGTAAGTTGAAAGTTGGAGTAGGAAGACTTTATTAAGTACCTTGGATTGTAAAGTAGCTGTGAATAGAGCTGAGAGTTAAGGCAAGACTGATGTCCCAGAGATAGTGGAAAACTAATGTGGCATTAATTACAGGAGAGGAGGCAGAGACCAAGTTACTGGAAGCACAAAATAAGACTTTATTTTACTTTACTTTGAGACTAAAGTAAAAGAGCTATTTTTAAAATATTACTTACAGTAATATTAAGAATAGGTAAAACTAGTCACTTATACTCCACCCAATGACTCTCTGACAAATTGTTCCTGCCTTTAAGTAGCTATTTCAAAACAAGAGGAATTCCTTTAAAGATGGAGAAATTTTAGAGCACTCATTTCCAAAACAATACAGTCATTCATTGTTAAGTTGGAAAGAATTTCTTAAAGATGAATGTCTCAGATGCATATGCTTGCCTCATTTCTAAATAACATAATCATATTTAGGAAATACGTTTGCCACAAGACTGAACATGAAAGTGTCTGTAATTATCTACAGATATAATAGTATGGAAAAAAATAAGGGACACACCCAGACTTGAATATCCAGGAGAGTTTGTATCTGTTTTAACTGTCTTTTTACCCTGGAGTAATATTGACTTGGTACAGGTACAGTAATATTGACTTGAAAATGGTTTACCATTTTCAAAATGTTTCACAATTTTAATGCCACTTTAAAGTTCTTCTTTTAAATATGTGGCAAGCTTGAAATTGCAAAGCCAAACTATCAATAAGAGAAGGATAAAAGCCATAAGAGCCAAACTAACAAAAAAGCTATCTTTGCCATCTTGTACTTTTGTTACTGAGAAAGAGAAGATAATGTGTAAAGATCATCTGAGATGAAGACATTAAGAAAGGGGTAATTAAATGAAAGCATCTGAAATACATCTGGTAGTTCATTAAATACAGTATTGTGTTTTAACTAAAGACATACATGATGCTCTACAGTGGTGCTTGAGATGTGGCTACTGGAACTGAGGAAGTGAATTTTTATTTAATTTAATTTTAAATAGCTACCTATTGAACAGCATAGGTCTAGAGAAAGTAAAAGTTGATCTCTAAACAAAGAGAGGAAACGTTTTCTTCATGTAGCACTTCATTTAAAAGTTGAGAGAAAAAATTTGAAAGCATCTTACAACATGCTTAAAACTCTCAAAATAAATTGAAATTAGTAGAAAGAGTAGTTTAAGTCAAACATACATGTCAAAAAGTGAGCATTTTTGCTATATACTCACATATATGGGGTTATAGGAACATTTTATAGAATGGTCAACCATCAAAAGAGAGTATGAAAATTTAGAAAATATGAGATATCAACATTAACACCATTGCGTTTATTTTGTAAATAGTTTTTGTGAAACACACTTGCTGATCCTAGCTCTGCTATGAAGCTATTAGGGCAATATCATTACACAGTGGTTTAAACGTTCCCAAAGTTACAAACTGCCCATCTAAGACCTTCAATCTTACTCGAAATTGATATCTTTATTCAAGCGACAGCTCTTGATTTTTCACTATATGCATACCTTTGTACCAGGTAGTGATGGGAACTGCAAGAAAGAAAGAAAGAAAGAAAAGAAAAGGAGGGAGGGAGGGAAGGTGAAAGAACACTAGAAGATATGGAGCACTGGTTCCAAGAAGTATTTATAATCTAAGTAGGAAGCCAAAATTTACACGTCTCAAATGTTTGATGAACTTCTAAAAAATGGCATCAGTAATAAGGAAGTGATATGCAAAGTACCTGGGAGGGTTTGCAAGCTGTAGCAGTAGGAGACATAGCTGAGTGCTTAAAAAAAAATGAGAAATGGGGGTGAACAAACAAACAAAAAAACCCTGGGTCTTTTAAAGCCTCAAATGTACATATATGTGTACTTCAGCATGAGTACAAACACCTATGAAACAGTCCATCCTCCATAATTTATCTTTCTATAATCTGCCTTTGACCTAAACACGAAATGGTGAAATCTGATTAGAGTTGACAGACATTGAAGTGAGAAATAGGATGGGTTGTTATTGTTCCTTTAAGTCTTGTTCCTTTGTTTTGTTTTCCACTTTAAGCACAAGCAGCAAGGTTATGTTGTGACTGAAATGTCTTTCAGTGAGCCCTCTGCCTGACAATCCCTATCACCGAAACTTTGTCTCAGATCTGAATATAAAAACCCATGTTATTATTAGGTTGAACCATTCAAAACTGCCAATACTCGATCATTTCTTTATCTACAAAAATGTCAGTTTCAAATATTGCAACTTATAGAATCAGTAGGTGCAATTCAAAGAATCTTGATTTTAATAATAATAATCAGAAAAACAAAATTATACATTATTGTTGCAAACAGAATATTGAAATAAAAGCAGTTTTTATTTTTGTATAACACTGTAAATTGTTCCCATTTGCAGATTTTATTATTAAAAAATAGAAAATATTCCAACATGTTCTCAATTTCTTGTCTAAGTCCTGCTTTTGTTTGTTTGTCGTATAGTTTAATACTCCCTCCTTCATAAAAGAAAGACCTCGGTTTCCTAAAAAACAAAACTAACCAGTTTCTTTGGAACTTCAACTTTCTTAACTGGATCATCTACTCCTTAGCAATATTTTTTTAAATACTGTAATACATTGTGAAGTATTATCAAATATCAGTAATTTAATAACAGAGAAAGCCTTTTAGCTAAAAAATAGTTTAGAATATTTAAGGAGTGGCAATGTATGCATCACAAATATGAAAAAATCTTCAGGAAATATTAAATGACAAAAGCAAGGCACAGAACAGTGTATGGTTTGCTATCTTTTGTGAAAGAAAAAAGAGAAAATAAAACTATATCTATAAAAATGCTAACAGCATACACAATAAACTAAAAACAGTGATAAAAAGGATGAATACAGGAGTGGGAGGAAAAATAATAACTGTGTATCTTTTTATACTGTTTTGATTTTTTGAACCATGTGAATGTACTACCTACTCAAAAAATTAAATTAAATGTTAAGAAGTATATAAAATAGGCACCAGTTTGCTCTTGTATTGTTTTCAAAATAAGAGTACAGCAGTTACAAAGATGCCTGGGTTTAACTATAGCAGCAATTTAGGAAAGAAATTCTCAAAAATGTTAGGTAAAAGATAACTAGTATATAGTACAGCAGTTCTTAAATTTTATTGTGCATAAAATATCCCAGATGCTTTGCTAAAAAATCCATAATCTGGGGGCCTAACTCTGATTATAAATGACTATGTTTGAACTGGAGTTTAAGAACGTGCATTTTAACAAATCCTAGGTAAGGGTCATGTAAAAACTGATTGACCCTACTCTGAGTAACCTTGTCTTAATGTTAGGGTATCTAATATCTTAAAATTTTATGCTATTACAATATTAACTAAAATAGTATTTCTGAAAATAGTAATTTCCTAACAGGCATTATTTTCCTTTTTAAATTTGATATGATTTTACTGTGTTCATTAGTTAATTTAAAAAGTTATTTGTGGGCTTCCCTGGTGGTGCAGTGGTTAAGAATCTGCCTACCAATGCAGGGGACATGGGTTCGATCCCTGGTCTGGAGAGATCCCACATGCCTTGGAGGAACTAAGCCCGCACACCACAATTAACTGAAGCCCACGTGCCTACAGCCCGTGCTCTGCAACAAGAGAAGCCACTGCAATGAGAAGCCTGTGCACCGCAAAGAAGATCCAGTACAGCCAAAAATAAATAAATAAAATAAATAAATTTTTTTAAAAAAATTTAAAATAGTTATTTGCAAGTCCAAAGTTTTCTTTATATTTAATATTAACTGGTAATCTTATACAGTAACCCATAAGAAGATACTAAAGAACCTTGCAGGTTTATCATTAAAAACAAAAACAAACAAACAAAAGGCTCCGTATCAATTTTAGAGTGCATTTCAAACTTTTTTAAAGTGGAGTAATGGATATTGTTAATCTTTGTGATCACTCATCCTCTGAGCCTCATTTCTGTTTGGGAAATCCTCTACTTTGTGAGTTTTGTTGACAGGCAGAAACTACTTTTTAATACAGAAGCTGAATACTCTTTTTTTCAAAACAGTATTTAGAACTGCAACCAAACTTCACTCAGGTTCAGGGTCACAAAAACAAACTGCATTGACGGCATGGCCTCCAAGTCTGGTTCTCTGGCCCTACCAGACAGTGAGCTACCCAGAATCCTTTTAATATACTCTTTCTCTGCTTAAAAAACCAGAAATATGTTGATTCTGATTTTTTTTTTTTTTTAATGTCTAAGAATCCTAGCTGATACCTGTGGGCTTAGGTTTGAAAAAGCAACTGAAATATCACATAGAAGAAGTAAGACCTAACAGCAGTTCATGCAAAGGAAAACTAAACATAGCTGATTTCAACTTAATACAAGTCAACAATGCTAATGTGCTTGTCCCAAAATATTCATATAGACTTGGGGAGGGAGGCGGCACTGAAAGGATAGAGACCAGGACAAGAGAAAAAATGTTAAGACTGATTCTACAGCTCTGCCCGGGCCTGTGCACATGTGGTGCAGAGTCTTAGGCTCTGGGTCCCACTTCTTAGACAAACCTTTATAAATGTGTGTTTCCAGTGAAAGGCTTGAAAATTATAACTGTCAAAGCAAACAGATATTTAGCAGTTTAAAGACAAGATTTGATGAAGGATATAAGAGCATCATCTTTCAATAACAATCCAGAGATTTTTCCAAAGAAATTAGAAATTTAAACTGGTACCAATGGGGGTATTTTCACAGGATATGATCTCATTGTGAGACTTACTTGACAGTTAAAGCTACATAAAGAAATAATAGAATTCAATTAAAGAAATTAATAGCAACAATAGAGGCCTAATGATAACTTCTCAGCATGTTCAAAGGACATGTTACCATGTAATGAAATTTACTTAATAAACCCCAAACCTAATTGTCTATTTACTATGTCTACTTTACGTTGTCTATTTCACCAGAAGATATATTTTTACTCAAAGGCTCTTGCTTGCCACAACACTGGAAATGAAAAATAAGCTTATAAATCCTTCCCATCGTACTAGTGCTGAGGCCACGAGCAGCCACTGTCATCACGAAGTGACAAGTTCAGTCCACACAGATCATCTGTAAGTTTTTAGGACGAGGTAAAGGGCTTCTGAAATAGTCACGCAGAGTACAGTTCTGGAGGATCTATGAACGGTTTGGTACATGAGATTTCATCGGAGGAGGCAGTGTCACTATGTATAAGGTGATGGGCAGGACTCAAGAGCAGTAGGGCTTCAGCCAATGGAGAGAGCACTTGAAAGTTATGGCTGAGTGACTCACAAAACTGAAGGTGGAAAGTGTGAAATACAAAGAGAGCTGTAATTCAGCAGCTAACGTTGGAAGCCAGCGGCACTCACTGAGATACAAAATGTTGGGATCTGCTTGTGAGTAAAGGGTAATATGGGGCTCCGAAGATCAGTGTTGAGATCCATGACCTGGGACCTGGGTTCTGTTATCTGGACATGTGAAAAATCCAAATTCGTGGGAGGATCAGAGATTCAAAGCCAGGTTTAATTCTTATGTGCCTAAGTCAAAGAGTGCTGACAAGATAAACTTCCAGAGTCACGGACACCACTGGATTCAGGAATGAGCCCAGAATTCTTACCAGCACTGAACGCACTCCTTTGATGATCTCATCTAGTTCCATGAGTTAAAAACTATCTCTGTGTTTATAAACGTATCTTGAGGCCTTTCGTGTCCTCTTAATTCCAGGCTCCCCTTGGATATTTAACATGTATTCCAAATGCAATCTATCTAGAACTCCCAATTTCCATCTCTATAGTTCTATATATTAATTCAAATAAGAGCAACGGTTTTCCCTATAGAGAGTTCTGTATGGTTTTCCATCAGGGGCAGTACCAGAATTTCCATACAGGTGTCCCTTTGGAACAATAATCTGATTGGAAAGGGGAGGTTGGCTAGGGAATTTGAGAAAGATGTTTTAGAAGCACTGGCATTGCAAGCACACATTTTCACTCAAATTGTATACTTATTTAAGTGAAGAGAGATTGGGGTATGATGCTGAGATGCCCCCTACCTGCAGCCACCACTTTGCGTACTTGAATGAATTACCATTGACCTTAAAATAAATGAAGTATTACATTTTATAGTTTCCCGGGCACTACTTGTGCTGGCCTCTTGCCTCCTTCTCTGATGTCATCTTGATCCACCATCCATCCCCTGCTTCACCTTTGCCAACTACATTCCAGCTAAAATACATGTGTTGCTCACACTAGACCTCGAATTTTTTCAGCTTTTTTAGTATTCCAAGCACATTCCTGGTTCAGGACCTTCCCACGAGTTGTTCTATCTGCTTGGATTACTTTTCCTTCCACTTTTTGAATAGCTGTCTCTGCCTTGTTATTTAAGTCCATTTCATTGTCACCTCTTTCTCAGAAAATGTTTCCTAACTATCTAATCTGAACTCTCTTTTCTCCCTCATCTAATATTCAAACCTGCAATTTCTATCATATCGCCTTTTTTGTTCATCTTAGCAGTTATTTATTTTTGTGTTAACTAGTGAATTTTTGTATTTCTCTATCAGAATGTAAGCTTCAAAGACAAGGAGATGGTGTATATCAGGTTTGACACTAGACTCCCAAAATCTGAAACAGTCAATAGGTGTTCGATAAACATGTATAGAAAGACTAGAAAAAGCAGAAGTAGGTAAATATGCAAAAGGATAGGTAAATCAATTTTTCAACTTTAAATACAAGTTATTACAATGTTAACATTTTATTTAAAAGGAAGGGGTAAGAATTGAAACATTGCAGTGTCAGAAGCCCTTTGATCTGTGTTAAAGGTAATGGGTAACCCCTGATATTTACTTGATGACATGGTACCCATTACTTGAACATCTCTTCAGCGTATCATTTCACACAGGGTAACAGTGAAGTAGTTCCTGCAAATGGTTGCAGTTAAATGTCTATATATTTAGTTTCTCATTGTTATATACTATAAATCGACTTTTAACTTATGATTAATCTTCCTTTGACAATAATTTTTAGTTACTAACAGATAAGGGTTTTTTCTCCACACCTTGTCAAGAAGTTAATTACATGAAAATATTTTAAATATGTAACTGGTACTTCTATTTTAACATACTTTGCTTAAATATTTTTAAGTGAAATAAGCATAATTTATCTGTGAAGAGAACTATGCTAGAATGTTTCACGAATGTTTTCATAAAATTGTGGTTTATATACTAAGTTTTCTCAAAAGAAGGGTAATCATTGCCGTATATTCCATTTTGAAAAATGAATATAGTCAGGTGATCCCAGAAAACATGGATTATAATATAATTACACGTAATATTACTGACTTAAAATTGTCCCAGGCTCATAGAAAAAGGAGTATTGTTTCAAAAGGAATCCAATTCAACAGATTTTCAATACAGGGCTTTCTTATTGTCTTCACATGAGCTATTGAAGAATTCTCACTGGGAAATAAGTAGATATTAACAGAGCCCCGGCAATGAAAAATCCATTTAGACCACTTTAAATATCACAGTAGATGTTATTAGACATTTATAAAGTGAATCGTGTCAACCCTCAGGAGTTCCGATTTATTTATTTTACGTAATAAAAATACAACTTTCCATGAAAATTTGATGCAATATAAGAAATCGCTCTGAAAATTCAGTTTCCCTAATTTAAAAAATTCCAATTGACTTACACCTTCCAGTAGAAATATTCATAAAGTTGTCAGTTTGTGTCAGTTGCATGAGAAAGATGATATAAATTTTCAGAGAAGGCAAATTTAACCTATCATTTATAACAACTTTTCTTAAAGCCATAGTCTAAATATTCTATTTCTCATATTCACATTTCTTAAAATCCAATCCTGATGAGATATGGATTAATAAGAGTTATAGCTAAATATGTTTAATAACTCTTATGTTAATTTAATTTTGATGAAAGCTAGTATACTGCAGCAACTAGAGTTATTTTACAAAATTCAAATTCCTAAGGGATGTCCTTTTAGACTCTCTATCAAACAATAAAACACTGATCACTATATGCTAATAGACAATGTCTTAGTTCAGCTCTGGTTTGTTTAAGTATTGGGAAATAACAATCCTCTTCTCTACTGTCATTTAGAGGAAAATGTCAAAATTATATAGTGAATAAACGATTTATAAAATGTTTTTCTACTGTCTACTCTCTTTAAAGGATGATAGCATTCCTGAACTAGAATTAGAAAATCTGAACTCTAGTCCCCAAATCATCTTTTAATAGATTACTCTGAATAAATAACTTTAGCTTTCTGTGCTTTCCTCTTTTTACCTATAAAATGCTGACAGCCACATTGTCCTTTTTAACCCATAAACTCTTTTAGTGGTAAAATTAATTTTAGGGTCAAATCGTGTCTATGATTTATTAAAGGAGACATGGGCACAATCCATGAAGAATTTGCTGTTTCAATGATAAAAAAGGAGAAGACATTATTTTGGATACTGGTTCAATTTTTAGCTACTTTTATTGAAATATACATACTGGCATCTGTATTTTTTTTGAGTGTGTATATGTTTTATTGCATAAGAGTGGATAGGTTTTAGTTCTATGTAATGCAAACTATGCATTTTGGACCACAACTTCCACATAAGACAATTTAAAAACTATACAAAATATTTGAAATACTTTCCTTAGAACATCAAAGAGCAAACAACTATAACTCTTACTGTTGAAAAGTAGCAACAGACTGACAGCTATCTCCTCAATAGCAAAAAGGAAGTCAAAAGACTGGAATAATTTACCAAAATGCTGAAACCAAACATTTTCTATCTAAAAAAAAAAAAATCTCCTTTTAGAATGAGACCTGAAATAAAGGTATTCTCACAAAAACCAAAAAGCAAAGAATTCATTACTAGCAGACTGATGTTAAAAGAAATTCTACCAGGGCTTCCCTGGTGGTGCAGTGGTTGGGAGTCCACCTACCGATGCAGGGGACGCGGGTTCGTGCCCCGGTGCGGGAAGATCCCACATGCCGCGGAGCGGCTGGGCCCGTGAGCCATGGCTGCTGAGCCTGCGCGTCCGGAGCCTGTGCTCCACAACGGGAGAGGCCCCAACAGTGAGAGGCCGCGTACCGCAAAAAAAAAAAAAAAAAAAAAAGAAATTCTACCAGATGACAAGTTAGTAATGCAGAAAAAACAAAGAGCACAGAAACTAATAAATATGTGAAAAAACTAAGTTAACATTGGTTTGTAAACCAATACATATGCCCATAATTTCCCATAGATAATTTCTATTATCTATTTAATAATAGATATAATAAAAATAATGTTTAAGTGCGTCTTAAAGTATATAATGTGATATTGGCTCAGGGATACAGAAACAGATTAATACGATAGAGGATCTAGTAACAGATCCAGCGATCTATAGACACTTGGTATATGTCAAAGATGGATTTGCATAGCAGTGCAACAATAAATAGTCCCCAGATAATTGAGCATTCATGTGGAAAAATAATATTGGACCTACTTCATATGGCTAATATTTATAGAATTAAATGTGGAAGGGAAAATAATAGACAATAAACAGTAGAAAAGAAAACAATAGACATAATAAAGGAGAATATATTCAGAATATTAGGACAGGGAAATACTTCTAAAACAGGACATAAAAATAAATAATACTAAGTAAATGATTTATAAACTGGGTTACATTAAAATTAAGACTGTCTGTTTATCAACGGCACCATTAGGGATGTAGAAAAATGCAAATCACTTAATAAGAGAATACAGTTAACAACATATGTAATTGACAAAAGTCTTGTATCCAGAACATATAAAGAATATCTACAAATCAGTAAGAAAAGACAACCCAATGGAAAAATGGGAAAAATGAGGAACTGAAATTTCACAGAAGAGAATGTGTAATTGGCCATTATACATATGAAAAGGTACAACCGCATTATAAATCAGGGTAACTCAAATCTATAACGAACTATCACCTTGCAAGCACCATAATGGATGCAATGTAAATGTCTGGTGATACCAAAGTGCTGGAAAGAATGTGGAGCACCAGGAATTCATACAATGCTCATAGGAATATAAACTGGTACAACTACTTTGGAAAAAAAAAACAAACCTGAAATTATCTACTGAAGTTGAAAATATGCAAAGCCTAAGGCAAGCAAACCTATCCCTGTGTATTCAGCCATGGAAATTATGGGCATATGGTACATTAGGGAATCAGCACCAAAAAAAAGTTAATAGCAGCATTATAGGCATAAACTAAAAGTCCATTAATAGCAAAATAAATAAATATATGTTGATTCATTCGTGCAATGGAATCGAGTAAAGTGAAAAAAGTGAATGGACATGTAACATTACCAGTGAAATTATAAAAAGAATGCTGAGCAAGAGATGTCAAACACAAGAAATACACATTGTATGATTTAATCTATGTAAAGTTTTAAAACAGCAAAAACTAAATTATAGTGCTTAGGAATGCATTTTTGGGGGTGTAGAAATTATACAGCAAAACAAGGAAGTGTTTACATAAAAGTCAAGCAAGGGAGGTGAAGAGTTGAAAGTGGCAAGTGGGGAACTTCTGGGGAGCTCAAAATGTTCTCTTGACCTGGGTAGTTTAATTGCTGATCACTTTTTAATAATTTGAAGCTGTATACATTTATGTTTCATGTACTTTTCTGTGTAACCTTATCACATTTTAAAAAGATAAAAATTGTAATAGAAACAGCTCAACTCTGGAAATCAAATGCTTAGACAAAAAGCTAAAATGATGTAAAGAATGAGAAAATAAAGGAAATCAAGAAATTATATGACATATATACATATGACATATTTCAAAGGAGACTGATAGATCTAAAAAGGTAAATTAATGCCTTGTTTGGATAGAACATTTAAAACACCCTTAACATGTCACAGGAAAATCGTAAGAAATGTTTTTCACATCTCAACTTTCTGATTTAATAAACATATGGGAAGAAGAGCCTGCAACCCGAGTGCTTCCAAGAAAATTAATTTGTCTTCCACAATGCAAAGGGATTGTGAGAGGGGGTAATACAAAGAAGCTACAACTAGAGAAAAAGGGTTTATGGCATTAATATTATTTTTAATGGTAAATGCAAATTAGGATAATAAAGAATCATGATTTTGTGATTAAGTGGTGTCTGGAGGGAAAATCTTAGACCATAAATGTGCTATCTAAAACTGACCAGAGAAGGTAAAATACATTAAATAAAACAGGCAGAGATAATGCTGTAAGAGAACAAGGAAAATTTGCACGTCGTATTTTTAAAAGATAGATATATGGAATGAATACAAACTGTGTGTGGTATTTCCATCCATTTCTTCAAGAAGGAGAAAATGATTGTAACTATATACAATATTAAATTTCCTTTTACAATAAAAAGTGTGAACATTAAATGAGGATGAAAGAAGAAATGATATAGTAAAGTGAATAGTAAAGGGCTGTTAACAAGAAAATAGGCTCAAAATGGAGTTGTTTATGCTAAGCCTCAACTCACCAAACTGAGACTTAACTTAATTACAGTTTCTGTTCTCCCAGAAACAGACTGTTAAACTGTCTATCAGGAATCACCAGATGAGCACAAGTTAGTTAATCTGCCTGATGGACCCCTTGCTGTGCCCCAAAGGAAGGCAACCTTGCAATAAGCAACCAACTTTTTTTGCATAGTATAGCTTCTTTGTTCCTGTGCCCTTCTGCCTATAGAAGTCTTTCATTTTGTACAGCTCCTCATAGCTCCTTTCTATCTGCTAGATTGGAATGCTGCCCAATATATGAATCATTGAATAAAGCCAATAACATCTTTAAAATTTACTTAGTTGAATTTTTTTTTAACACGGCCAAAGAAAAAATTTTCTTCATCTTCCAAGGAATCAACCTCTATCTTCTCCTACCTCCATGAGAATTCCTTATTTAAGGGGTTTCTGCTCTTCTGCTACTCCTTAAATGTACATCTATTCCATGGTTCCATCCTCAAGCCTCTTCTGTTTTGTCTCTATCTGCTTTCCTCATCCTTTCTAGTGATTTAAATCACTTACATATCATTGACTCCCACAGTCCTTATTGCTTTCTGTTGTTCCACTTGCCTGCTGGACATTTCCACTCAAAGTCTCAATTTTCCATTTCCAAAAAGGAATGCATAACTTTTTTCTTAAGACAGAATTATATGCCTGATTTTGGCAAACAGCATGACTATCCATGTAGTAATCCAATTAGAAATTTTGAAAATTTCCTTAGATCTTTTTTCTCCTTAGGAACACTTTCAACCTTCTTCTTTGCATACACAGAGATCATCATCATCACCAACACCACCACCACTGTCATCATCATCATCAGTCTCCAAATAATTCTGTTCTCTATAATGCTGCCAAAGTTCCTTTATTAAAAACAAGCCTGAATATATAATACAGTTGCCCACTTAACATTCTCTATGACTCCATAATTCTTCCAGTTGACAATTACAGAATTTTTGACACACCATATAACAATCTAGTTTCATACTTTGTTTACGTGTCTATCTCCACCAAATTGCAGATTCTTCAAGAACCAATCATAGGCTTCAATCCTTAGAACAAGCAGTATTGAATACAATAAATATTTATGGAATGAATGCATTTTTTTGCATGGCTGCTCGCTATAAATTCAGCATACTCTAATTATTAACCAAAGGTCCTTGGATCCCCATGGCATCCATGTATAGAATTTCTGAGTCATCAAAGTTGGATCAAAAGATACACACTTAATTTTTACTAACCTCTGATGAAAGTGAGCATTGTCTTCAAACCATAAACTACAGTAGTACCTACAGCTTTGACACTAATAAAATCGGAGAATTACTCATATCAGATATGAGTTATTACAGATATATTAAAATATCTTTAAGACCATAACAACTTTGGAATATGGCAATTATCGGGTCCATGCTATACCATTCTATGCAATATGTTAACAAACACGGGCACATATATTAATGTA
Source organism: Tursiops truncatus (assembly GCF_011762595.2). Lineage (NCBI taxonomy): Eukaryota > Metazoa > Chordata > Mammalia > Artiodactyla > Delphinidae > Tursiops > Tursiops truncatus. The sequence continues at coordinate 55,623,416 of NC_047044.1, read as the reverse complement.
TGATGATTTTAAATATTTTGGTAAACATATTCCAAAACAATACTTTTCCTTAATAACACTATGCATTTAATTTTATTTATTTAAACCTGAAAAAGAAGGGCTCCATAGGTTTCAATAGATGCCCAAATGGTTCATGACACCAAAAATATTAAGAATCCCTATTTTAAAATGAAGTGAATAGAACACACCACTAAGAGATACATTTTAATTCTTCTATTAGATAAGGAGTTCATCCTACTATGCAAGAAATCACTGAAGACGGACCAGCAAATCAGTTGGGGGGAAAAAAAAAAAGAGAATGTGAAGGTCAACAGTGCAAGTGGAAAGGAATGGCATTCCTATCAGTGACTGAACAAGGAGACAAACAGAGGTATGAATAGAAAGAAAGGTAAAATATAGAATTAAAGTTAAAATATAAGAATTTATAATAAGACCTGAAAACTCTTGTATAATGAAAATGATTGGACATTGAGTATTTGATTAGAATATCTAAGTCTCCTGGAAAACATAAAACAAAAGACAGAAGTATTACCACAGATAATGGTTTGCTGAGATAAAAATATAAACAATTTTGAAGCACTTAAGAAGAATACAGGTGAAGACCAAGAAAAAAAAATAAAAAGCAAAATAAGACAAAACAAGTAAACACAGATATAATTTGTAAGTTGTGAACTTTTGCAAATTCCACATGGAAAAGAAACTGGTTGCCAAAAACCAAATTGTAATTATATATACAGGAATATCACATTTTATTGCGCTTTGCAAATACTGAGGTTTTGACAATTTGAATTTTTGTGTCAACCCTGAATTAAGCAAGGCTATCAGCACCATTTTTCTAAGAGTATTCGCTCACTTTGCATCTCTGTGTCACATTTTGGTTATTAGTGCAATATTTAAACTTTTTTTTTTATTATTTTATTTTTTATGATGATCAGTGATCTTTGCTGTTACTATTACAATCATTCTGGTGGGGGGGGGCACAAACTGTGCCCACATAAGATGGCAAACGTAATAAATTTATGTGCTCTGACTGACCCATGGACTAGTTGTTCCCTGGCCTCTCTCCCTCTCTTCAAGGCCTGTCTGTTCCCTGAGACACAACAATATTGAAATTAGGCCAATTAACAACCTTACAACGGCCTCTAAGTGTTCAAGTGAAAGGAAGATTCTCACATCTCTCACTTTAAATCAAAAGCTAGAAATTACTAAGCTTAGTGAGGAAGGCATGTTGAAATCTGAGTAGGCTGAAAGCTGGACCTCTTGTGCCAACCAGTTAGCCAAGTTGTGAATGCAAAGGAAAAGATCCTGGAGGAAATTAAAAGTGCTCCTCCACTAAACATACAAGTGATAGGAAAGCGAAACAGCCTTATTGCTATATGGAGAAAGTTTAAGTAGTCTGGGTAGAAGATCAACAACTTCAAACCCTTCTCTTAAACCAAAGCCTCATCCAGAGCAAGGCCCTAACTCTCTTCCAATCTATGAAGTCTGAGAGAGGTGAGGAAGCTGCAGAGGAAAAGTGTGAAGCTAGCAGAGCTTGGTTCATGAGGCGGAAGGAAAAAGCTGCCTCCGTAACATAAAAGTGCAAGATGAAGCAGCAAGTGCTGATGTAGAAGCTGCAGCGAGTTATCCAGTAGATCTAGCTAAGTTAATTAACGAAGGTAGCCACACTAACCAACATAGTTTCAATGTAGACAGAACAGCCTTATATTGGAAGAAAGATGCCATGTAGGACTTTCACAGCTAGAGAGGAAAAGTAAATGCCTGGCTTCGAAGCTTCAAAGGACAGACTGACTCTCGTTAGGGGCTAATGCAGCTGGTGACTTGAAATTGAAGCCAGTGCTCATGTACCATTCTGGAAATCCTAGGGCCCTTAAGAATTATGCTAAATCTACTCTGTGCTCTGTAAATGGAACAACAAAGCCTGGATAACAGCACATCTGTTTAAAGCATGGTTTACTGAATATTTTAAGCCCACTGCTGAGACCTACTGCTCACAAAACAAGATTTCTTTCTAAAGATTCCTGCTCATTGACAACACACCTGGTCATCCAAGAATTCTGATGGAGATGTACAATCAGAATGAGATGTACAATCAGAATGTACAATGAGATTAGTGTTGCTTAGCACAACATCCATTCTGCAGCCCGTGGGTCAAGGAGTCATTTCAACTTGCAAGTAATACTGTTTAAGAAATACATTTCATAAGGCTATAGCAACCATAGACAGTGGTTCCTTTGATGGATCTGGGCAAAGTCAACTGAAAACTTTCAGGAAAAGGTTCACCATTCAAGATGCCATTAAGAACATTTATGATTCATGGGAAGAGGTCAAAATAGCAACATTAGCAACAGGAGTTTGGAAGAAGTTAATTCCAACCCTCATATGATGTTGAGGGGTTCAAGACTTCAGCAGAGGAAATAACTGCAGATGTGGTGGAAATAGTAAGAGAACTAGAATTAGAAGTGAGGTCCGAGATGTGACTGAATTGCTACAATTTCATGATAAAACTTGAACAGATGAGGAGTTGCTTATTACAGAGGAGCAAAGAAAGTGGTTTCTTGAGATGGAATATACTCCTGGTGAAGATGCTGTGAAGATTATTGAAATGACAACAAAGGATTTAGAATATTACATAAACCTAGTTGATAAAGCAGTGGCAGGGTTTGAGAGGATTGACTCCAATTCTGAAAGAAATTCTACTCTGAGTAAAATGTTATCAAATAGCATTGCAGGACTTCCCTGGTGGTGCAGTGGTTAAGAATCCGCCTGCCAATGCAGGGGACATGGGTCCAATCCCTGGTCCAGGAAGATCCCATATGCCGTGGAGCAACTAAGCCCGGGCTCCACAACTACTGAGCCCACGAGCCACAACTACTGAGCCCGCGTGTCACAACTACTGAAGCCCGCGTGCCTAGAGCCCATGCTCCACAAGAGAAGCCACCACAATGAGAAGCACGTGCACCACATCAAAGAGTAGGCCCTGCTCGCCACAACGAGAGAAAGCCTGCACGCAGCAACAAAGACCCAACACGGCCAAAAATAAAAAAATACATAAAATAAATTTATATTAAAGAAAAACAGCATTGCATGGTACAGAGAGATCGTTCATGAAAGGAAGAGTCAGTCAATCAATGTGGCAAGCTCCACTGCTGTCTTATTTTAAGAAACTGCCACGGCCACCCCACCCTTCAGCAACCACCACCCTGATCAGTCAGCAGCCATCAACTTTGACGTAAGACCGCACCAGGAAAAATTACAACTCGCTGAATGCTCAGATGATCGTTAGCGTTTTTTAGCAATAAAGTATTTTTTAATTAAGGTACATACACTGTTTTTTAGACACAATGCACACTTCATAGACATATAAGTATATGTTAACATAACTTTTATAGGCACGGGGAAACCAAAAATATCGTGTGACTTGCTTTATTGCGGTGGTCTGGTATCAAATTTGCAGTATCTCTGAGGTATGCCTGTAGTTTCCTTAAATAAAGCGGCTACTAGTTTTATGCATTTGACTAGACTTAGTAAATTAAACTGCAATTTTATTGTCGATGCTACAGAATTATTTTCAAATTTCCTGCTTTAATTTATTCACATTCAAATATAGGTCAACCACTCTAAGCATCTGGTATTTACTCTGTTTACCAGTATCCAGTGATGAAGTGTTCTTGAATCTTTTTGTCTCTTGGTAACATCTCTTATTACCAAGGTGAACAGAGAATGGAGAAGAGATGACAACATGGATTTACACAATGAAACAGGGGCTATTTCAAAAACACCGGGAAAATATGAGCGACTATACTAAATTATTATTTAGGGAATAGAAATATGCCACCTACCATTCGTTAAAATCACAAGATATATTATGTATTATTCTGTGTCTGTCAGGCTGTGTTAGATACCAATGATTTAAAAAAAAAATGATGACACCATCAGTATCTTCATGAACCTACCATCTAGGGAGAAGGAAGAATTTAATCAGATTAACACATAGCATATAGTTTAATATGATCAGTGCTACAAGCACTATGAAGGAAAGATACATTCATGTAGGACAGGGAAAATAAACTAGTCTAGATCTGTAAGGAGACAATATTGGAGCTGAGATCTGAATGATGAGTTGGCTGGAGGATGAAGGAAGCAAACTGCACAATGAGGCAGTACAGACTCAAGATAGGAAAGAACTTGACATGGTCCAAGAAGTGAAAGATAATCAATGATGTGTACTGAGCATGATGGAGGTGGCAAGAGGGAAGGCAGGGTATACCACATAGGACTTTATAGGTAGGATAACCGTATATCCCAGTTGCCTAGAATAGTCCAGGTTTAAGATAAGTAATAATTAATAATGATACTTAGTAATTAATGTCCTTTTCCACTCTCTTAAGTGTCCCAGTTTGGTGACATATTATTATTCCACTTTAAATGAGTAGGGTAGGATCATGGTATCAATTAGCAATTGCACTTAGCTGATAGTATCCCTTGTCAGAAACAATAAGAGCTCAAAAAAAGATACAGGTTTAATTTTCTCTCATTAAAAAAAAAAAAAGTACAACGGTAGGAAGCCCTGCCCTGATCTGACAGTTATCTTCTATATTTGTGTCTCAACATTCCTAGGTAACAGCTTATCATGTCATCTCATGATTCAACAAGACTTAAGCCTCAGCCATCTGGTCCACATTCCAGGTAAGATAAAGGAAGAACGAGGAAAGAACAAAAATGTCTACACCCTATTAAGGAGCCTTCACAGAAGACCCAGACTAAAAAACTTCCATTTACATTTTATTGGCAGGAATTTAATCACACAGTATCACTTCGTTGCAAGAAAGGTTAGAAATTGTAGTTTTCAGCTGAGCATATTGCTACCACACCAAATAAAATAGGGTTCTGTTATTAAGGAAACTGGGGAGAATAGACATTGGGTAGGGAATTAGCCATCTGTGCAAAAGACATACTAATAGTTTTAAATAAATAAATAAATATATATATATATATTTTCTAAGTGAAATGGAAGCCATGAAGAGATTTATGCAGGGTAGTGCATAACCTGATCATAGTTTTAAAAAATCTTTTGGCTTTCATATGTAAAGTAGGCCTGAGGAGGGCAAGTGTAGAAGTGTGGAGATCAGCTAGGGGACTTGAATTGACATGACGTAGGAAAAATATGAAATAGAGCAAATTCTACTGGAGACAGAGAACGTGTGTAGATTAAAGAGTGATTATGGAGGTTGACCAAGAGGCAGATGTTAGAGAAGACAATTATTTGTGGCTTATAGGACTGAATGAATAGTGTTACCATTTGAAGAAATACGGAACCTTGGGAGAGACACAGATTAGAGGCTAAAGAGCACAGGTTTAGCTCTGGCCATGTGAAGTTGGAAGTGCATTTGAGATATTGAAACGGAAATATCAAGTCAGTTGTTAACATATAGGCTTAAAATAAATTGGGAAATTATTGGCATATAGATGATCACTGAACTTGCAGATATTACTAAGTTTACTGAAGAAAGGCATATATAACATGAAAAGATGGCCTAGGGACAACCAGAAGAAACCACAACATCTAATTGTAGAAGATGATCTTACAAGAAGACTGAAAATATCTGGCAACAAAGTTCGAGGAAAAACAGGAGAGGGCATTGTAATGGAAGCCATGGAAGAGAGAGTTTCAAGAAGAGAGTTGACAGGTGTTACATTCTAGTGAGATATCAAATAAAACAGCTGAACAATATCCAATGGAGTTAGAAAATGAAGGTTATCAAAACTTGATTCTGGAAAGGGGAAGTGAGAAGCGAGTACACATTATCGAGGAATAATTGGAGGTGATGTGATAGAGGTAGTAGACCCGGGTAGGACGAATAACTTCTGCAAAGGTTTGCACTGCAAAAAAGTTTAAGCATTGTGTAGAGAAAAGTAGGATCTAATGAGTATTCCTTTGGTTCTTTTTCTAAATGGTAGGGTTTAAAGCAAGTTTAGATGCTGCTGGGAAGGATTCTATAAACAAATGGTTTATTAAATGAGCAAAACGTGATGGGACAAACAACACATTGTTTCATATTTCTTATTTCTCTCTTCAAATACACCATGTCAGATTTACTCTCCCTGTTAAGGACATCTCTGGAAGATCCCACATTTAGCCACCACTTTCAAGAATTAAGAAGTCTGATTCTGTTTTATATTAAACATCCATCTCATTCAAGTTAAAGTTTCTTCTCGTCCTTCAATGTAGGCCTATCTTTTTTGCCTGGGGACCTGTTCTGGCAAAGAAGTAATTGATCTGGTTTTCCTTCACTTACTTTTCTGCTATTTGCACTGCCTGGAGCAGAGCAGGGATTGAAGGCAAGTAGGCAAAAGTTCTACTTGGTTAGTGCTATTTAATCCAGCCCTGTGTGAACTGTTTCCTGATGTGGGCAAATGCACAGCTGACTTCTTGCTACCTTTCTTCAGCTTCTGTCTCCTGGAGGTATTTACATCATAGAGTTTCTTAAGTGGGGTCCCTTTGAGACAACTCAAGCCCAGGTACATTCCCTGGCATCTGATTGACTTGTGGGGGATCTTACGTATCTTTGGTTTACCAAATGGTGGATGTACGGCTTCAGAAATTAGCACTCTTTCATTCTCTTCCCTGCTGTCTAAGTTTCCTTCACCAGCTCCAGCTTCAGACTTCTGCAGGCAGGAAGTAGGTATGGGTTTCACTGTTTCTAAGTCCACATACATTTCCAAGTATTTGAGAACCTATGTCCAGCCCTCCCAAAAGTACTCCCCCAAACTCTCATAGTGTACAATTAAAAGGCCAGAAAAGGGAAAACAAAAGTATTCTCTACTTTTACAAAGTCTTCCTTTAACAAACCTCCTTTTAAGTTTCTAGTCTTTCATCTAAGCTGTGGAGGCTGTGATCACTGTGTCCATTTTCTCATTTTGCAGTAAGTTCTTCACAGGTGTATCCCGTCCTGTTTTCCAGAATTCTGAGACTACTAGAAAAGTGGATTATGTCATGTTATAAAAACAGTCAAGATAGCAGAGAGAGGGCACAACAGATATATTGGACTGCCAAGAAAGTGCAGAGTGAGTGGAATGATTCCCCCTCAGAAAGCCAGGATCATTCTGTGAGGGATTAGACACGGAGGTTCTTCTGTTTTTTAAACATGGATTTCGTTCTACTGGTATCATGAGACTGTTGAATATATGGCCTGTGAACTGAAAGATACAAATATATTCTTTAAAATGAAAATGAAACAGGGGGGAGGGTAGTGTGTGTAGGGCGGAAGAGAGAGTGTTATGGGAATAATTTAAAGGGAGTGGTAATCCTTAATAAGACAGAGACAGTTGGAAATGAGAAGAGAAGGTAGATTCAGGAGAGATTATGGAGTTACAAATGGCAGGACCTAATGACCAGAGGAATATGAAGAAAGAAATAGCCTTAAAGGCAGTGGTAGGAAAAGGGAACTTCAGAGTTGATTTTGTTTATCACTCAAATGTTATGAATTTGAACTAGTTTTGTCATATGTGTGCTATGAATTTAGATGCAAATATTACCTCTCTGAGTCATAGAATTTTACTTTAAAATTTAAATCACTTCCATAGTGACTTGAAGGCTCTAAATTCACAAAAATTGCTAATTCCTACCTCATTTCATTTTTCTCCATGTTAAAAGGAAATTTTCTTCCTGTTTTTTAAGTTCCTGTTCAAAAATTTTTTAAAACAAATAGACAAATATTATGTGCCAGGCATGATTCTACTTGCTTTATAAATATTGGCTCTTCCAGTTTTCACAATTGACCCTATAAAGCAATTGTTATCACCTACATTTTGCAGATGAAGAAATCGAACCCCTACAAGACACCCAAGATCATGCAGCTAATAAGTAGCAGAGCTTGGATTTGAATTCAAGTAGTTCATGCTTGTCATTACTGTACTGTACTCTGCTACTTTTCTCTCCCACAAGAAGCCCTAGATTCTTTCAACCACCAGAAATTGCTCCACCGTCCTCCCACTCCCAGCCTGAATTGCTATACTGCTTAACCTGGACTCTCATGTTGGTCGTTTCTTTCCACCTTGAGTTATAATTATTTATATACATGTTCTAACTAGATTATATACTAAATTCTCTGAGGTAAGGACCACTTCTCATTCATCTTTGTACCTACGGCCTAAAAGAGCATAGTACTATAGCGTGCTGGGCTATAGTACAGCACAAACCCTAGAATCAGACAGACTTGAGTAGAGTGGATGTTACTGAGTTGCTGTATGACTTGAGCACAGTCCTAAAATTCACGTTTCCGTCTCCTTGCTCGCAAAATGAAGAAAAAGTCTTTCTCTTGTGTTTGTTATGAAGATTAAATAGATAATATAAACATTGCAACCTAGTTCCTGATACATAGTGAGCACTCATGAAATACCTATTGTTTCCGTTTTTATTGCACATAAACCCTCAGCAGATGTTTGTCGAATTATTGATTCTGTTTTTGAGATTACATACAGATCTGGCTGGTAACAAGCACAGAAGAGGCCTTGCCTATTTTAAGTCACAGGTGAAGTGTTTTAAAATAATTGCAATCAAGTATTTCTACGTTCAGGTGTGTTGATTAGTCATCCATTCACGTTTTAAATTGTAAGGAACAGCTGTCAACTATTACCCAGTAGTTTATCCTTGTAAATATAAAAATTATGTTCATGAGATCATATCAGATAGGAAAGACAAAGGGACAGTTTTGTTTCAAAATTTACCCAGAATATTGCAACATTTCCATCTGTAAAAGGAATAATACATCAAAACTCAAGATTAAGGCTAATTATATTTGTAATTTAGAAAACGAAAATAAGAAATATTAAGCATAATTGTTCAAATTAAATCAGTTGGGACTGAGAATGAATGGGTTTATGAGCTGTTTGTTGTTCTTAATAGCAACAAGAAAACCAAACATTTTCTATGAAATAGTAGCGGATTTTCATCCAGCCCTGAATTATAGACTTTGTAGATTGCCCTCCTTGGATTCTTATGTGGAAACACTTAATGAAGGATGTTATGACTCAGTAAGGCAAATAGTACTGCATACTTGGACTTCTTTTCTCAGACTATGGAAAGGTACAAGAACATATGATTTCCCTAATCTCCAAGCAACACTCTCCTATTATATTTATTTCTGGCTGGCTGGGAAAATATTATATGAACTACAAATTGTTGCTATAATGGAATTGCAAACATTGTATGTCTATATTTTTTCCTTGAAAAGGCTTCCCCAAAGAAAAGCTCTTGTATTACATTTGGTGGGGAACAGAGGTATTGCTTTAAGTCAATCTGCATACCATTTAAAATGTCGCACAGGTGGTTTCTCTCTAACCTCTCTTTCTAATCCTTCACTTTCATTGGAAGATTTTAACAGGAAGAAAGATAATACTGATGCCTTTGCAAAGGATAAAATGCTGAAGGTGGAATAACATTAGGGATAGGGCAATCATTTTGAAGAGTATTTTAATCATCCAGGTGTAGCTTGATGAAGTCTTGAATTAGGATTAGTTCCTATTATATAAAAATAAACTTTTTATCCTTTATAATTTTTCAGTTCAAGTTCTAGTAGTAAAGATGTTTCCTATTAAATGGACTTAATGTTTAATGAAGCAGAAAGCCATTTAAATCTAAAACTTATAGGAAGAAAGTAGGTGATATATAAACATAAACTCATTTGATTTCATGAGTCCTGGAGCCTCTATGTGATTACTCAGTTCAAGTGGGGAATCTTTGAGAACCTTAAAGCAATGAACTCTGAGAAAGGAGGAGCTAGCTTGACTGATTGGAAAAGGCAGAAGATAAAGCCCCAGAGCTAGGTAATATGGAAGCGGGATTAGCATATCATGTCATGCAGCAGCAGAAATGCCCTTCAGGTGAGTATAAGATGTTCCAGAAAATGCAAGGGAGCCGTTTCCTGAGGGTTTGCCTTGTTGACACTGAATTGGAATCAGCCTAAAATTCTGGGCATGATGGTGAAAGAGGATAAAGTGTCAAAAGAAAGGAAAAATGTTGCAAATTTTATCAAGATAAAATGAGTAAAAGGAACTTGAGCTCACCTGCTCTCATGAGCACACCCAAATCACAACTAACTGCTGAACAACCATCAGTAAAAAAGACTGGAACCTACCAAGAAAGATATTCTACATCCAAAGGCATAAAGAAGAAACCCAGCGAGACGGTAGGAGGGGGTGTATTTACGATATAATCAAATCCCATACCACCCAGCTGGTCGACCCACAAACTGGAGAACAATTATATCGCAGAAGCTCTCCTGCAGGAGTGAGCGTTCTGAGCCCCATGTCACGTTCCCCAGCCTGGGGTTCTGGCATTGGGAGGAGGAGCCCCCAGAGCATTTGGCTTTGAAGGCCAGTGGGGCTTGAGTGCAGGAGCCCCCCAGAGCTGGGAGAAACAGATACTCTACTCTTGGAGGGCACACACAAGGTCTCAGGGCAAAAGCAGTGACTTTACAGAAGCCTGGGCTGGACCTACCTGCTGGTCTTGGAGGGTCTCCGGGGAGGCAGGAGGGCGGCGGCTGTGGCTCACTGTGGGAACAATGACACTGGTGGTGGAGGTACTGGGGGAATATTCATCAGCTTGAGGTCTTCTGGAAGTCGCTATTTTGGCAACAAGACCTATCCTCACCCAACAGCCTGTAGGCTCCAGTGCTGGGCTGCCTCATGCTAAACAACCAACCGACAGGAACACAGCCCAAACCATCAGCTGACTGGCTGCCGAAAGACTAAAAAGCCCACGGCTGCCTCTGGACACGCCCCTAGGCACGGCCCTGCCTATCAGAGGGCTAAGACTCAGTTCCACCCACTGGCCCCTCCCTCCACGAAGCCGGCCCAGCATCTTAGACCAGCCTCACCCACCAGGGGGCAGACACCAGAAGCAAGAATACTACCAAGCGGTAGCCAGTGGAACAAGTCCGCAAACGCAGATCAGAGCCTCCCCTGGGGCCAGCTGGTCCCTGGCCCTAGGGAGACGAGAGGGGAGTGCGGTGCTGGGACACATAGGACATCACCTACAGAGGGCCACTTCTCCAAGGTTAAGAAACATAACTAACCCTCCACATACATAAAAATAAAAATAGAAATCTAGACAAAATGAGACAGAAAAGGAATATGTTTCAGACGAAGGAAAAAGATAACACCCCAGGGCTTCTCTGGTGGTGCAGTGGTTGAGAGTCCGCCTGCCGATGCTGGGGACACAGGTTCGTGCCCCGGTCCGGGAAGGTCACACATGACGTGGAGCAGCTGGGCCCGTGAGCCATGGCCGCTGAGCCTGCACGTCCGGAGCCTGTGCTCCGCAATGGGAGAGGCCACAACAGTGAGAGGCCCGCACGCAGCAAAAAAAAAAAAAAAAAAAAAAAGTGATTCTTCTCTCGGGAGAACAATGGATGCACAAAGTGAGAAGTTACAAGAAGTCTTTTAACAGAGTTAGAAAACATAAAGAATAACCAAAGAGAGTTGAAAAGTCAGAGTGAGTAAAAAAAAAAAAAAAAGAAAACAGTTAGAAGGTACAAAACCAAAACCCAAATCGGTAGTTGCCAGGGACTGGGAATGCAAGAAGTGGATTGATGACTTGATTCTGGTGTAAGTTACAGGACTGTACACGTCTGTCAAAATTCATAAGACTATTTGCCTAAAAAGGGTAAATTTTCCTGGAGGTAAATTATACTTCATTAAACTTGAATTTAAAAAGTTAAAAACAAATATTATTCACTTAGAAAGATGAGCATGCTAGTAGAAGTAAAAAAAAATTATGTGAGTGATTTAATTCACAACAATTTTAAATTATAGCATGTGGATTAAGAGATGACCAGAGTTTCAAAAGAGGAAAGGGATGGGAAATTGCATATTAACTTGACTTTTCAATTGCTGGCTTGGTGAGACTGTGTATTCTTTATGTGCAGGAATTTCACACAATTCTGTGTCTTGAATGTGGCTCCTGAGGCAGAAATAAAAGATTGTGCCCAGTTTGCCTTTATAAACTGGTATGTCATAGGTTAGGTGCTCCAGAAGTAAATGCCACCACTGCATTTAGTGAGTAACGTGTTTATTAGAGAAGGGGAAAAGGGATAAGCAAGATTGGGTAGCAAGAAATTCCGTTGTGATGGACCCAACAAAAACTTGGCCAATTCAGCATGGAGCTCCAGAGAGAACTCAGGTGATCACCATGGACATCTATTGATCCTTCCTTAACCAAATGTGACAGTAAACAGGTAGGTCCACCAACGCCAGGCTGCCTAACATGTCCAGTGGTCCAAATGGCCAGGCCTTTCCACCCGTCCCTGCCTTGATCAGTCTTTAGCTGCAGGTGAAGCAGTTTTCTGCAGCTGAGGCAACTCTGAAGAAACTGACACTGGGAGGCTGCCTGGTGATGGCATCCCCACAGCAAGACAGTCTCTGAAGAGCATCTGGGTGGTATAATCTTCACATCTGTCACAGTTCACCCTTTGTACCACTGGCATCTACTTCTCCATATTTGTTCAAGTAGCAGCTCCTAGTCGAGCAGGATTCTGCTGGGTCTCTCCCCTGAGGCATCTCTTAGAAGTGGGAGGTCAGTGAGACAAATGATAGCCCCTCTCATGGCAGTTGGGCCTGGAGCCACAACTGATATTCAATTAGAGTCTTCTCTTTACCTCAAACACCAAGGATCCAATGTGGGAGTTGCTCCAACTGTCCAGTGTTAAAATCTTGGATCAGAAATGACCACTGAATGAATCCATTAACTTAGTGAACTCACTATAAGCTGGATCTTGGCAATACTCCATTTATTATCTGGAGCTCACATGTCCAAATTCTAGGAAGGGGCATGATGATACTTCGGGTTTTTAGTTGTCAACGTCCACTCATTCACTCTGTCCTTCAGTCTGCATAATATCTAGGTTTCCCCTTTCCCGCGTTCCTTTGGGGAAAGACCTGGGGAATCATTCAAATACAATTGTCATGTTGTTGCAGGGTTGTTTCTCCTAAGAACCAGCCATCTCTGTAGTCAAAGTGTTCCAGTTTTAAAAACTGGCTCAGGTCTGGAAACAGGGCAAAGACTTATGATTTTTTTTTAGTGGGGTGACTTCCCTCTGCCTCCCCACCCAGTAATCCAACTTTGATTTCTTCTGCTGGCTCAAGACGAGTAGTGCCTTTGTCAGCTGTCCATCTATTATGCCCTTTTGTATGTCATGTTCTGTGAATCATCTGAATAGCTTTCTGCGGATGAGCCCCCCTAGGATGCCACACCAAGTTAATTAGTCATTGCAATAGTCTTCGTATGCTGATTTTTGGTAGTTAAGCACTGCTATCTGAATTACATTGTTTTGAGGCCTTTTCAGCCCCATTGTTATCAGTGAGCCAAGTTCTGTAACTGCCTTGTCTAAACTACAGAGGAGAGCCACCACTGAACATTCTAGTGATGCTGGTGCCCCTTGCACCAGCACATTCCTTATGGCCTTGTTGAATACTGTGCTCTGTGGGTCTCCCTATAGAATACAATAATTGGTGAGTCTTTGGGTAGTATATAACATCTACATTCCTGCATAGGCACTTCCCTGAGCTTTTAATGATTTCCTTCACCATCTGCCATGGAAATTCTGGCATTTCAGCTTTGCTCATCGTGATGGTTAATTCTGTGTGTCAACTTGACTGGGCTACGGGAGCCAGTTGTTTGATCAAATGCCAGTCTAGATGTTGCTGTGAAAGTATTTTTTAAATGCCAAACATTTAAATCAGTAGATTTCTTAAAATTATAGCCATCTGTATCTATATCCATATCTACATCTATATATAGAGAGAGACACATACTGCTTCTCTGGAGAACCTGACTAACACACTCATCTGTGGGCTACTGCTTTTTCTGTGTTTTTCTAGGAGCCTTTCTAGTAGAGAGTTCACATCATCTCCTGGGGGTAGTTGCCAGTGTGTTAAATCCCGTATCAGGAGAAACACTGCCAAGTTAATCAACTCTTTCCTATCTAATTTTAAGTTTTGACCCCCTTGATTAAGCGTTCTTAGTATCCAGTGACACAAGTACTATACCAGCTCCACTGGCTAAGTCTTGTGGCTGCTTTGGGGGTATAGTCCTGTAATCCTTAAGATACCAGTTACTCCATATGTAGGGCGCGGTCAGCTAACTGCTACGCGGCAGGAAGCTGAAATAAGCTGAGTCATCCTTCCTGTGGCCACTGCGCTTGCGTAAAGTAGCGACCTATCCGATGTTGGCTCACAAATCGCACCATCGGCGAAAGCCAATCACAGAGCGACACATGTTCTTAATCCCTATATAAGCAGACTGCTATAGGATTGCGGGGTCTTCCTTCCATCTTTCTTCAACCAAGCTGTGCTCCAATAAAGTGTGATACGAGAAGAATCTTGCGTGTGGCGGCTCGTTATTCTGCTGGTCGGAAACGGCCCGCCGCAAGTGGTGCCGAAACCCGGGAACTTCGCGCCCTGCATGGAGGACCGATTCAGAACTCGACACACGGAGTGAACCGTCGGTGAGTAGTCCAGTCAGGTATGTTTTCAAGATAGCGCATCAGAGAATGAACAAACAGGGACTACGGTAGATAGGCCTGAAATTATGAAAAGAGAAAAAAGAAAACAAAAAGAAAAGCAAGAAACGGTGCCAGGATTATATCCAATCCTAGATGAGTTCAAGGAATTATATCTGTTTCAAGATGAATTAAATCCTAGAGAGGAGGAAGATTTAGAAGGAGCGGCCGCGGCATATGAACAAGAGCGGTATGGGCATTGGTACATGCCGCCACTCGCTAGCCCACCATATTTTAATCCTGCGGAGGCTAGAGCTTCCGCCCCTGATATCTAATAGAGGGATAAGACGTAAGTTATAAGGCATGACCGCCCCTATAGAAGCCCGCGGAAATTTAAACCGCCGAGGCTTGGGTTTTTCTCAAGGGTCACTGAGTTTATGACCACAACACCTCTGTGGGTACCTCAGTGGCCTTTGTCAAAGGAAAAGCTGGAGGCGGCATCCAAACTAGTGAATGAGCAGTTACAATTAGGGCATTTAGAACCCTCCTAGTCACCCTGGAATAATTAAGAAAAAATTAGGGAAATGGCGTAAAGATTGTTTCTTTTCTATTCCTTTGAATAGTCGAGATAAAGCCCCTTGTATGGAGTTGCTTGAACAGGCCTTAGGCGTTTTGATTAAATATTTAGGGAATGGGGGATTGTTTCTTGCTCCCGAGGGAATACAGAAGGGAGATGTTGTAAATTTTTTAGGAGCTGCTGTACATGGGAATAAGATAGTACCTCAAGAAATTGAGATTGGGACTAATTGCTTAGAAGCATTGAATGATTTTTGGAGGTTGCTTGGAGATGTGAATTGGATTCGGCCATATTTAAGTTTAACCCGCTTGGATCTAAAACCTTTGTTTAGTGTATTAGAGGGAAATCCTGATCTTAATTCCCCACGCCAATTGACCCCAGAAGCCCATCAGGCACTTCAAAAGGTAGAACAAGCTATTACAAATGCACAATTAGAACGCTGTGATGATTCTCAACCTGTTTGGATGTGTCCTTTTAATTTAATTTCCACACGCGCTCTAACAGCGCTAGACTCTACGACACAGGCTCAAGAGTTTCATGAGCTATATCATGTGTCATCTACAGTCTTAAGAAAAAAAAATTTAACATTACCAGAGCTTTGGCTAGGAATATTGTGAAGAGTTGTTACCCAAAAGACTGGGGTTAACCCCAGAGGCATTCCAAAAGCTTTGCTCTTTTTAGTCAAAAAATGCAGGTGATTCATATTACAGGCTTGCCCTATAATCCACAAGGCCATGGCCGACGAAAAGCCCAAGGAAGGAGTCAAGACTGAGAACAACGATCATATTAATTTGAAGGTGGCGGGGCAGGATGGTTCTGTGGTGCAGTTTAAGATTAAGAGGCATACACCAACTTAGTAAACTAATGAAAGCCTATTGTGAAAGACAGGGTTTGTCAATGAGGCAGATCAGCTTAAAGAACTCTTAATAAAACAAAAAGGGGGAATCGCAGAGAACTGTACCCCTAGACAGAGACTTTCACTTGCCTTATTTACCATAAGAAACCTCTGCTGAACGCCATGTGGCAACAAACCATAAAAATTATGGCAAAGTGATGTGGAAAGATGTGTTGTCCAATCAATGGAAGGGCCCGGATCGTGTTATTACTCGATCCAGGGGATCTCTTTGTGTCTCCCCACAGGATCAAGATCCGATCTGGGTGCCATCAAGACTGACGAGAATTGTTGAAGAAAACTTCGGAGAAGATGCTGAGCTGGATGTTCCTGATGATTCTTAATCGAAGTCTTTGTATTAGTTGGAATTCCACAAAGGATTATTCAGATTGTGCAACTGAGTGCTGCCGGGCTGGAGCCCGTTGCCTTTGGAGATTTTGCCTCTTGGCTCTCTTCTGCCTTTTCCTTCTTTGGGGAGTGGGTGGGGGTAGGAATCTTTGGAGTCTGCTGTGTATTTGGGATTATGCTGTGTCTCTGGTTGGTCTGTCGTGTGCGCATCAGGGCACATCGAGATAGGGTCCTGCTCACTCAGGCACTTCTGGCTATTAATGAAGGAGATTCTCCCGCAGCCTGGCTCTCCGCCCTGAATAATTCGAAATGATTGCCCTTGCACAGAGAGGCCTTGTTGCCATTGCACCTCTATAGGGAGTCATCCATTGTCCTGATTGCCCTTGCACAGAGAGGCCTTGTTGCCATTGCACCTCTATAGGGAGTCATCCATTGTCCTGATTGCCCTTGCACAGAGAGGCCTTGTCGCCATCGCACCTCTATAGGGAATCAGCCATTATTCTGAGGCAGCCCTTGCACCCTGCGGCCCTTGTTGGCATTGCACGCAGGAGGGTGCCTCAGACATGCCAACAGAAAACTGCCCTCGTACGGGCTATGTTCTGCTTGGTGTTCTAATAAATAAAAAAGGGGGAGATGTAGGGCGCGGTCAGCTAACTGCTACGCGGCAGGAAGCTGAAATAAGCTGAGTCATCCTTCCTGTGGCCACTGCGCTTGCGTAAAGTAGCGACCTATCCGATGTTGGCTCACAAATCGCACCATCGGCGAAAGCCAATCACAGAGCGACACATGTTCTTAATCCCTATATAAGCAGACTGCTATAGGATTGCGGGGTCTTCCTTCCATCTTTCTTCAACCAAGCTGTGCTCCAATAAAGTGTGATACGAGAAGAATCTTGCGTGTGGCGGCTCGTTATTCTGCTGGTCGGAAACGGCCCGCCGCATCCATACATCTAAATAATCTGATACTTCACTTTCACTAGTGCAGAGCTTCCACTGGTACGCCTTCCAACATTGCTGAAAAGTTTTAATAAATGAACCACCACATTGTTCCATAAGCTGTCTGTGTTGGGGTCCTCCAGCCAGGTGATGAATAATGCAGGTCTAAAAGTCTGTAGTTACACTTGCTTTCTCAGATCCTTCCTGGTACCAACTTTCAAAGGTTGGATTACCTAAAAGCAGACTCTGAGAAGTTTAAGGTGCAACATATTTATCAGCAGTCAACATGTAAGAAGGGAAAGGGGAATTAGCATGACTGGGCAGCAGAGGAAATCAAAATGACTGGGTTTTAATACATCTGCCACCCTTGGTCACCAGATGCAGGCTACCCAAAACAGGAGGTGACATCAGACAATGTGACTTCCTGCAGCTAAGGCAGAACTTGAAGTTGATGACATGTGGAGGCTTCCTGCTAACCCCGTTCTCTGCATCTGGGCTGCATCTGGGGTCTAAGAAACACAACTGTGTCTACCACATGGAATTAAATTTTCAAAGGCAGAAGACAAAACAACAAAAAAACCAAGAAACAAACAACAAACCACCTACCTCTTTCTCTCTATATCAGACCTGACTTTTCTAAGGAAAACTATAAGCAGGTCCATTTGTTGTTTAGCAGTTTTTGTTTGTTTGTTCTTTGCGGTACGCGGGCCTCTCACTGTTGTGGCCTCTCCCGCTGCGGAGCACAGGCTCTGGATGCGCAGGCTCCGGACGCGCAGGCTCAGCGGCCATGGCTCATGGGCCCAGCCGCTCCGCGGCACGTGGGATCTTCCCAGACCGGGGCACGAACCCGTGTCCCCTGCATCGGCAGGCGGACTCTCAACCACTGCGCCACCAGGGAAGCCCTTATATGTACATATTTTGTATATGATAATACCACCTTTCATTTTTGTTAAGCTTTACAATTTAGAAATCAATTCCACTTATTACATCATCTGGTTGACTCTTCTTAATAATCAAATCAAGTTTTTTACTTACAAAGAAAGTAAATTTTAAACATATTTGTGTCTTTGCCAAAGTAGTGCATTAGTAAAGTGCCCAACTAGTCCTATATCCAGTTATTCAGATGCCTAGTATCTGAAATACTAATTTCAGACATTGTATTGCTTTTTTAACACATTTTTTATTTTATGTATTAAAAATCAAACTTGATATGATAACACATGTCCACAGAAATATTTTTATTTAAATATTCATAGAGGTATTTAAATAATAAAAATCCAAATATCTTCAACATGTGAACTGATAAAAAAAATTGTGGCATTTCCACACAACAGAATACTAACCAACAAGGAAATGAAGAACTACTGATGCATACACACAACTACATGGATGAATTAAAGATAAATATGCAGAATAAAAGAAGCCAAATAAAAAAGAATACATATGATGTCATTCTATTCACATACCATTTTAGAGTACGGAAAACCAACTGGTCTATGATGATAAAAACCAGATTAGCCATTGCCCGGGCTTCAGGGAGGACTGAATAAAAATGGCATGAGGGAACTTTCTGGGATGATGGAAATGCTCTATATCTTGATTAGAGTGGTGATTAAATGGATATAATAATTTGTCAGAATTCACCAAACTGTACACTAATTAAAATGCATGCATTTTAATGTAACTTATATGTCAATAAAGTTTATTGGAAATAAAATAAAGCTGGTATTTTGACAGAGAAATCCACAGTTGTTGTTTGAAGTCTTTGGCATCATGGAAGAAAGCTCATTCTCTTTCATAAAGGCTTCCGAGGAAAAAACTCTACATGTCTTTTTGAAACATGTTTCTGAATCTCTGGATAACCCTTCAACTCAATACTGTAACTAGTATAGTCAATTCCAGTTCAGACTGAAATTCCAGTTCAGATTGAAAAAAATTATTAGTATCATAATAAGTACGAAAATTAAAGAAATAGTGTATAGTCTGCTTGAGAGAACCACTACTTACATCCCAAAAGCTTATCACAGTGCCTATCATGTAATAGTTGCTTAATAAATACGTCTAATGAATAAAACTCATGAAGATTGAATTCCGTGACTCAGGACATGCATTGAGAAATGAAATTCTGGTGAATCAAGGAAAAAAAAATACAGAATCAATAAACTTCAGGTGACCACCTACATGCTAGGCTCCAGCAAAAACCACAGGGCTGGATTTGAAACCTACATCACATTTCATATAACAAATGTTATACAGATTATTTCTTGGGAAAAAAATTTATAACAAGTGATAATTCAAGATCACAATCAACAAACTCCCAGAAAAATGAACCAACAGTAAGAAATCAATTAGAATTATACAGAGAAACAGCAGAAAATAAATAAGCAGTTTGAGTCAATGCCTGGCAGATGCAAATCAGCAAAAGAGCCTCTGAATGGAAGACAAAATGGCAAAATGGCTCTAACTTTAGGCAAATAAAACAAAGTAAGGGCAGCTGAAAATCTAGTTTACTGAGAAGCAGGCAGCTGAGAGTGTTTTAGCCTGAAACTATCTTGTGACCTACGAGGCATTATGTAAATGCAAACAATGACTAACCCTTCAAGGACAGTTCAGGCACAGGGCAAGTTACACCTGGTTACAAGTTAAGCAGGTAACTTTGTGGTCGCATTCTTATGCATCGTGATCAAAACTACTCTCCAAAATATTTACAGTAAACAGTTATTTTTGGTTAATTAGAAAAAAAACCTTCAACATACATAAATATTTTCTTCATTTGTTAACAGTGTGCATAATATCTGTAAATCTTTGTGCCCTTGAAGTGCTTGAAAGTACCAGGGAGTTCTAAAAAGTGAAGCTAAAGTTAATAGACCCACCTAAGACCACATGTACAGGAGAAGGCACTGAAACCTAGGTTCCTTGGTACCATATTCGTTCATCATTCATTCATTTGATAAAAGTCATTAAATATTAAATGCTTATAAGCCATTATTTACAAGACCCTGCTAGGAAAGTTTATAGTTTATTGTAAAAATTTTTAATCCAAGTTTTTAATTTTATATGCTTTCAGAATACTTAACATATTCAGATGAAGGCATCTATAATTAGGTTTATAATTAGAATTCATTAAGTTTACTTTATGGATAACATTAAATAAATTGTAAAATTAGAAAAATCCCAGTGGACAGGACTTTAAATGCAGAATCCACGGAGAGATTTTTGGAGCCTCAAGAGTCATTTCTTTTGACAAAAGACCTCTCTGGGCTCTTGTATAGTTATTGAAAGGCACCCCATACAACCATGTCCAACATGATTGTTTTTCCTTTTTTTATTCTTTGAAAACTGAGACTAGGTTTGCATTCTCCTCAATTCTATGGGAGGCTTCCATAGAAGAGATTTCCAAAGTAGCTGATCCGGTGCACTCAAGATATAAATCTAGAAGCAGTGGAGTGATGTCTTTCATATTTTGTATATTGTATGAAACCAGGTCAGAGCAATCATATTCACAGCTGCTAGCCAGCTACAATCTCAGTCACAGTATGCTGCCACTAGATGCTGGATGGCAGGTGCACGTTCATTTTCACTCAGGCTGAGGGGAATACTGGGACATTTGGTCTTTTGTCCTTAGTTAAAACCAATCTATTGTGTGTAGTTAACACACACACACATACCCATGCTTTGGTCTCACAGAGTCTTGCCAAGAAAAGGCTGTTATATGTTAAGTTCGGGTTGTGAGGATATGTATTTTTAGCCTTGACTTAAGAACACATTAGAGCATTCTCGTAAGCTCAATGTTTCATTGGGTTGTTATGCCATTATGATTTATAATCTTATTAAATAACATCTTGTATTGGTCAGAATAGGCTAGGCTATGTTCTCATGACAAATAAATTCTGAAATCTCAGTGGCTAAACACAATAACGGTTTCTTGCTCACACAGAGTCCAGTGCAAGACAAGCAGCCTTTCTTTATCTTTTAGTGACTCCACGTTATAGTGACTCCATATGAAACATGAGGCTATTAGAGCAGGAAAGGCAGGGATAAAGGAGAATTACTGGTTCTTAACGCCCTTCAGCCAGAAATAACGTAAGTTGCTTTCATTCATACTCTATTAGTTAGAACTTGTCACATGGCCCCAATATAACTGTAAGAGAAGCCAGGAAATGTAGTGACATGCAGATCATGGATACTATTAGTGCCAGCAGCCTCTACTACATATCTGTTGCAAAAAACTCACACTGTCATCTCTTTCCTCCCTTGGGCAAACATTATTGATTACTTTCTATCTACAGGAATTTGTGCTGGATGCTGGAAGATTACAGGGAGGAGTAAAACTTCATTGCTACCCTCCAACAGCCTAAAAGATAGGGGAGACAAAAAAATTACAATATTGCCATACTGTGAAGCAGAAGAAAATCCCCCAAATACAGACATACACCATGTACTATAGGAACATGGGAATTAATTCTTATTGAAGGAATCCTTGAAATGCTACAGAGGTGATGACATTTATGCTGGGCCTTGAAGGACACGTTTAATACAGAGAAGAGGGTGGGGAATGAGAAAAGACATGGCATGGCGGAGGAATGAAAGGGCAGAGAAACTGGAAATGAGGCTGTGGGTGTGTAATATGAGTTTGGGCTTTATTAATTTGTATGTTATGTATATATTCACTAGTTCACTTATTTATGGAACAAGAGTTGCTGGAATATTTAGTATATTGTTATCTTTTGTTTCTCCCATTGTTATTTCATCTATGAGTAGAAATCAAGGCAGAAATTTTACCATAAAAATTTCAAGTTCTGATCATATGATTTGCTTTTCCCCTAAATTGTATTTTTTCCCTCAATTTCTGAAGAATATTAAGACTGCAAGTTATAGGAGAAACTGACTGGATTTATTCCCACCTAATTCTCTTTTCAGATTCCTTTCTAAGCCAAGCAAATATTTACATAGCATGTCTAGCCATAGCAACAAGGCAATTTAGAAATGAACACCCAAATACTAATACTGGGGCAGTAGATAAATTAGATCCAGAGTTTTAATTGTTGGAAAAACAAGACTTAAAAAGACAACTTGCTACAGTTCTGATATAATACTATGGGTAGTGATGTTTAGGAGTTTGTAAATAGGTTAAAAAGGCCAAGAATATGAGGCTGTGAAAAATACAGGACGAAAAAGAAATATAGGACAAAAAAGAAAAATCAAAGAGAAGGAAAAGGGAGAGTAGGGTCAAAATTCAGGAAATATATGGTCTTTCTCCTTCTTTCTCTTCTTTGAAGTAAAATAAAAATGATGTATGAATGAGAAAAATGTCAGTAGCGAACACTCAAGAACATGACTTTGAAGTGTGTATCTTAATGTTGTTTCTTTTTAAAATTTAACATTCTTTTTTGTAATGAAAATGAAGCATTTATAGTCACTGCTAGACATTCCATCATTATCAAAAGTCTATTATATCTTATACAAGTGTCAATTTACAGATTTCTTCCTTAAAAGAAGTCTAAAGTTCTTCCTGGAGTTTCTGTCTTCGTTCCTTAGTTTCCAAACTACCCCTTTCTCTGTAATACCGTCTTCCAAACTTTCTGATGTTACTAATAATGGCCACCATTTATTCATCTCATATTATCTACCATCAACTTCACATATATCATTTCACCTAAATCTTCTGACAGCCATAAAAAGTTGATATTATTACTATTTTGTAACTGCAGAAACTAAAATTCAAGCCTACAGACTAGCTGTGGCAGAAGTAAGGCAATGTGAATTCAGCCAAATACTTAATTTGTTTCCAAATTTGTAAAATGTGAATAATCTACCAGCTACAAATGGTCACTTGCCACCTACCTCTACAAGATTGAATCGTGAGCTGCTGCAGCTGCTGACCTTCAACACCCCCTGAAAGGAGTTCAGGGTGGAGATCAGGAATGAGGCACTCTGTGCTCTGGGAAAAACTGGCAGAACAGGCCTTCAGATAGATATTTTCAGGAGAAGATTTTATGAGTCTGATTTTTGCATCTCCTCGTATCTAGAAAAGCACTAAAGTCTTTTATGGTGACGTCTGCTCCTCACGACTAGCAGAAACCTTCTGCAAAAATGTGTGCTTGACTGCATGCACCCCGCCTTCACCACAATCACATATATACTGACCTTCCGCCCGCCTCTTCAGAGCGCTTTCTCCGAGCTTTCTGAAACGCTGTTTCCTGGGCTACAGACTTCATTTTGCCCCAAATAAAACAACTCACAGCTCTCATGTTGTGCATTTTTTCCAGTCAACAAATCTCATATGGCTACTGTATTGAGAAAATCCATATAAGTACTTAGAACAGTGCCTGACAATGATAAGCACTTGATAAATAAGTAATTATAATGATTATTACTACCATATTGCCATTTTGATTCTTTGTCCCTTGGACTTCAAAATTCCACTTACTTCAACTAAATTACCTTGGCTTTTTAGAAATGATTTAATTTCTAGAACAAACAAGAAAAGCTTCTAAGAAGTTATATTTTTATCTAAGGTTAATGCAACATTTTATCTTTTTCACTTTTTTGGAGCAGGAAAGGGGGGTGGGTCAGTTAAATGGACAGAAAAGCTGGAATATGAATTCTCAAATCTAAGCCCCCTCTTTTTTCTCCTGGATTGTTTCTTTTCCTCTAAGTAGTACTTCAACTTTAAAAACATTAGAGGAACCAATGTAAATGTTCATTTCCAGCCCTCCTTTCCAACTTCCCCCAAAACATGTTCTAGACAGCGGGGAAATGTAAAGGTAGAAGAAACAAAACCAAGACTGGTATTACCATTATCCCTAGCATTATGTATTGTCAAATAACTTAATCCTATTTTGAAGAATTAAATAATTTGAGAAACTAAAACTGATTCATTTATAAGTGACCTTCTTTCACTTCTTTCCTATTTTCGAGTTCTTGCGCTACGCCTCCACGCCCCGGGGTGTAAATTTTATTTTTCCCTTAGTGTGAGGGATTTGGTTGGCAAGCCTAATCTCCAACACTGAAGTCGCCCCTCCCGCCTCCCTGCCCCGGGCGCCCCCCTCCAAAGACCTCCAGTGAAAAAAGGCCCAGCACTTTGCCTGCAAGCTCAAATGAGACTCTTCTCTTCTCCCTGCCTTCGGCCAGGTTCCTCGCCTTTTGCATGGCTTTCCTCACCCCTAGGTTGCACCACTCCCTGCGGTATCTAAACAGAGCTACCACACACCTGGCTGCTAGGTTAGGTGCCAAAGTACTTCGGGTAAAGCGTGTTCCGACTGATCTGGAGCAACAGTTCTACCAGACTTGTGTCTTTCTCTCAGGGTCAAAACTAAAATCCGAAGTGGAGCGCCCCGAGCCACAGAGAGAGCGTCTACAGCGTTGACAGTGGCCTGGAGCATGCTCAGTCCGCCTGGAGTCACTGGGCGGCGGCCGGCCCCCACTCGCGGCCCCCGGACTCAGGCGGAGCCGCGGGAGCTCGCGGCCACCCTCCTCCTCCCCGCACCCCCCTCCCCCGTCCCCCCGCCCTCCGCCTCCCCCGTCCCCCCGCCCTCCGCCTCCCCCCGCGGCGCGGCGCGCGCTCCCGGGCATCCACAAGGGAGCTCAGCCGCCTCGCCTGCCCTCCCCGCCGCCTCCACCTCCTCCTCTTCCACCTCCTCCGGCTGAGGCGGGCGAGGACTCGTCCGGGGACATAAATAAATAAATAATTCCATTCACCCGGTGACAGCGAGGCGAACCGGCGGCGGCCGGCGGGGGACGGATCGCTGCAGCGCCCACCCTGTGCCGGAGACCAGGTAAAGTAAGTTACACCCCGGGAGGAAAAGAGCAGAGGACTGGGCGCCAGCGGAGAGGAAGGCGAGCGCTCATCAGTCACCCGAGCTGCCCGGGGAACCGCACGCGTGTGTGTAAATAATGGCCAACATGTGACACGCACGCCAAAGCCATTAGCCGGCGAGCCCTTATATAGACAAAATTCCCCCAGGCGGCTGCCGGAGGAGAGTTCGCGTCACACGAGCGCGGACCTCAGCCGGGTGCAGCCCCGGGGCGCGCGCGCGCGAGCATCGGAGAGGGGGGCCAGAGGGGTCCGGGGCGGAGAGCGCTCCGTGCGCCCGCGTGCTTCCGGCCAGGCGACGCCAAAGCTCCGAGCTTCTGCGCAGAGGCTCTGCCGGCGCGGTGCTCCCCCCATCCTTACCCCACGAGTCCCTCCGGCAGGTTCCCGCCTGGCGTGTGCCGCTTGCGCTTCTCAGCAGCATCCCGCCCCTGGCCCGCCAGCACCCCGGGGTGGCCTCGGCCGCAGGAGCTGGGGATGGGGGGTTGGTGAGAGAGTGTGTACGGAGCATCTTCTCTTTTAGCAGATGGTGGGGGCTCGGAGAGGCTGGAAGGAGAGGACGCAATACCAGGGGGTTCGAGTTTTGTTCTTTTTCGGTCCACAGGTAGCGTGGCGGGGGCGAGGCCAGTCGGGGGCAGAAAAGGAGTGTGACTTGACGAGGGCGGAGGAGGGCCTGCGCCTCCCGGGCTCACGCTGGGTTTCCTGCGTGAGCTGCTGCGCCGCGCTGGGGGTGCCAGGCACGGCCAGGTAGCGCGGGAGGCTGGCGAGGTTCCTCCTTCAGGCGGATGCTGCTTCGCAGCTGCTCCCGCCACCCCCATTTTCTCCCTTACTTCCGCGAAACGGGATTGCAGACTGCCTTGGCAGGGCTGGGGGGGGGAATTTTGTGGTCTACGTCAATAGTACTGAGTGGGGTAGTAGTACGAAAGCTAATGTTTCGTGTCCTCCTTTCTTGGGTCTGTTAAGGGACGCAGCAGAGGAATAAAAGCACGGGCAGTGGTGAGGGTGATGTGAAAAAGCCTGGAAACAGTGGGCACTAGGTGCCGTTTACTGGCACCTCATGCTTTATGAGTAAATCCAAACTGGGAACTCGGGAGGGCTGCAAACTTTCAACAGACACGTCGGCTTGAATGTGCTGTGTCATTGAAACCTCAAGAACTACGTGTGCATTTGGGGGAGAGTGGCTGAAAAATTAGAGCTGGGTGGTGGCTGCAGAGAATGATGAGGATTGGACAAGGTGACCCTTATTTGGCCCTGGTGAGGCAATCCTAGCTCCACTTTCTGCCTCTGACCACAGTGCATTTGAAGCAGTCTAAGTCAGCTGGCCTGAATGATCTCAGTAAAAGGGAAGGATTACGGTAAGCAACTCAGTGTGTTGCATAACAATTCATAAAGTCAGAAATTAGTTTTTGCAAAATTCATAGCAACAGTTTGCAATTAAGTACTGCTCCCCCCACCCCCGCTCGGACTATTTTAATAATGGTAAGCGATCTGAAATTTTAACACCTTCTCCCCAGTGTCCTAGTTAGTTCACCTTCCTTTAAATGCTCAGTTTATTTCTAGACATGCATTTACTCTTCTATAATATCTGGCTGATATCTTTGGCCTTGAGCCCTCCTGAAGGGAAAGAGGGCAAAGAGGCTTAAAGAAATATACTTTATCCAGAGTTATATTCCTGGTTCATGTATCTAAAGTAAAAGAAGTCTCCTGCAATTGCTTTTCATTCTGTATTCATTTATCAAACATGTTTTTGAGACATTCACATGGGAAAAGGTAATTAACTTTAGAGTTAGACCTAGATTTCAAGCTCAGTTCTGCACTTTTGTAAAATTGGGTAATTATTTAACAATCTCATCGTCAGTTTTTCTTATTCATAAAATGGGATTCGTGGTATCCACCCTGAAGTGCTATGGTGAGGAATAAAGTATACGGAAAACACTTAATAAATAAACTAGCTATTTCTGAACCCCTAAAATCACCCCAGACACTGTACTGTGGTTCCCAAGATGAAGGAGGTTGGAATTCTGCTCTCCAAAAACTCAACGTCTAGTCATCTAGGATAATCTTCCTCCTGTCCTCTTTGTTATCAGTCAGTTTCCTCTCAGTGGAAGAAGCATATATGTCAAATAATTTGAAAGGGATGTGGCAATTTCAAGAAATTAAGATGTGCTAAAAGGCAAATTTGAGAAGGGTACCTTGCCTCAGAAACCTGTGTGTTCAGCCCCATCCATTTGCCCATTGAGAGTGACCCAGTATAAACAGGTAATGGAGGATTTTCTCTTGTTATGAGGGCAGGACATCCCTTCCCCGAAGAAGGTCTTTGCTAATGAATTGATTTCCATTTTTTTGAGAGACTGAGCAGCAAGTTTTTTCTGCACTTTGGACAGACTAATCCACTCACTCTGAGAAGCCCAAGAGTATAGTAACTATAACAACTGTAATGCTACCATGTTCTGGGCACTGTGCTACCACTGTCTATTAACTCCTTTTATCTCCTTAACAATCCTGCGGTAGGTCTGTCAATATCCACATTTATAGAAGAGCAATTGAGGTACAGAGAGTTAAGAAAGTTGCTCAGTTTGCACAGCTAGCAAGTGGCTGAGTTGGGGCAAGCACCCAGGCAGGCTGTCTGATTTTAACCACTGAGTGGTACGGCTTATGCTGCACGAAGCTGAATGAGGGCAGGGACTTTGTCTGTCGTGTCCTCTCTTCTCAGTGCAGTGCCTGGCAGGTGATAGTCCTGAACAGCTGCTTATAGAAAAAATGAAGCGCGGAGGGACAGGAGGAGAAACAAACAAGGGAAGAGTGAGCCTCCTTTCCTGCCTACAACTCTAAATCTGGCAGGGGAATCCCTCACGGACTTTGCCTGGGGGACAGGATAGTTGAGGATCTTTTGAAGAGTTGTTTGCCTGGTCCCGCATTATTTATTCTGTGTAAGCACATGCATAGAAATAATTCATGGTAGCTAGTGTCAGGTATTAAATGTTTGGCATTAAGGCTACTAGGTTGTTATAAGGTTCACTGGCTTGTTTTTCTTAACAGATTTTTGGGAACCTTTTGGAGAGCCAAGTTTCTCAATAGATGGCATGATAGTGCTGGATTGCATAATAAGCCACTGAATGGACTCTCATTGTCTGAGAGGTCATCCTTGTTTGTTCGAGGCTTTCTCAACTATTTGGATCAAAGTGTGCAGGAAATGTGTTGGGAAACGACTGCTCACTAAGTTTCAGTGTGTAATAGAATTTTTTTTTTAACTGACGGAGCAAGCTTCGTTTTCTCAGTTGGTCCCTTAAATGGTGAATCCAGGGTCCTAATCTGCCTACTTGGAAGATCCAGTAGTTTTTATTAATCTTTATTGAAATCCCAAATAAGTTCTTGAAAATTTTACAGGACATTTGGGTGACAACTACAAAATGCTGGTGTAAAGATATTGTTGTTAAAAATTTTGTACACTTAGGATAGCCCCACAAAAAAATGACATACTGTGTGGTTCAGATATCTGAACTGGTGATTACTGTTTATTTGGCATTAAAACAGAAACTTTCAATGGAAAATATCTAGTATGGGTGGTAACACAGAGAAATATTCGTTTAAATAAATAAAGATCTGTACAAACTGTTGGTATTTTTAAAAAGCAGTTAAATTAAACATTGGCTGTTTCCTCACCTAATAACACAATGAAATGTATTCTTATTAATCATGTACACCCCTAAACAGATTCTGATTAGAGCTAATACGTAGAAGAGTTATAGATTATAAGAAGCTGCCCTACTAAAAATTTACTTGAAGACCTATTTCTTTTGGAACTAGATTAGATATGAATAAACAGTAAAACTAAAAGGCATGTATTTGCTTGAAAAGTTTCTAAGGGATGAACTGTATTAATGATATTTGCCTGTTTTTGAAACTGATTCTCCAAAATTTCAGAATCTGAAGTTCTATCAGTTTTTCTCAAATATACAAAAGGTGCATTCAGTGATAAACAGCATTATGTGACAGTGTTTCTAAACAGGTGACACTGTTGGCATTTTGGGCAGGGCTCCTCTACATGGATTAGCAATGCCTCTTCTATTGCAGGACATTTAGTGTGTATGGCCCCTGTCCTCCATATGCTGCTAGAGTCCCCTCAGTCATAATTACTGAAAATGTCCCCTGAAATACCTTTTGGAAGAGTAGTACTAGATGGGATTGAAAACTATTGGCCAATAAGATCAAATTGAGAATGTTTAAGGAGATTATCCTTGAAATGCGTGTACCTTCCAATAAGAAATTCTTTTGTTTTTTCTTCAAAGGATAAAAAGAGTAATCTCCTGTGAAACTACTTTGATTTAAAGGAGTGAGTCCTTCCCCCTAAAGTATATTAAGTATTAATATTTCAGAATCAGGTTATAATTGGCCTCTGAGGGTCCAAATCTTCATTCGCTTCACACTGTCAACAGCCTCTGGTAACGTTGGCACCTGCTGCTTCTTAAACTCTTCTCTTCTGTGTGCTCTTTGTGCCCCTCTTACTTCTCTGACTGCTCATTGGTGGCTGCTTCTTCGGCTTTCCTTTCATCTCCTGCTCACTCAAGTATGTGTTCCTCAATTTCCGTTTGAGTTCTTCTCTTATCTGTATTTGATCCATTGGCAAAGCTCATCCTCTCTTGGCCTGTGTTTTGACCTCAGTAGGAGTAACGCCCAAGTCATTATCTTCAGCCCTGACTTTCCCATAGCTCCAGGCAGCCCTTTCCAAGTACCTGCTGGACGGCTTACCTCTTCTGTGCTTCTGACACGGCTAACACCCTGTGGACTCTTCTGAACACTGTCTTTCCTTTCCAATGAAAGCCCCTGTTGCTTTCATTGGTATTAACATTCTCTTCTAGAAGCTTTTGAGACCCTCAACACCCCCAGCCTTACGTCTTACAGTCAGGTGCTAAGACCTGATATCCGAAATGCTTCTTTCACCAGTTTCCTCTTTTCTGATGCTGCCACAGAGTTCAGGCACATTTGACATACTACCTAGAGTCATGTCCTAGTCTCTTAGCGGGTCTCCTCATTTCTAGTCTCTCACTGTACCAGTTAATTCTGTACGTACCACGAGATAGTCTTACTGAAATACACCTCCTTTTCCTATTTGTTAATAGCACTTTGTGACTCCCATTACCTAGGTCTAAGGACCAAGGTTTCAACCTCTGTAATTCCAAAAAGGTTTTCCAGGCTCATCTCCCACTGCCACCATCCTCGAGTCAAATTGACCTGTCCCCTGTGCCTCATTTATCTTCATTCTATTTCCTGACACCACACCTTTGGTCTTGCTGTTCTTTCACCTTAAAATGCTCTAACCTCCTGCTATTTTCATGTCTAGCTTCAACCTTCAAAGCTGAGCTTAAACACCACATTCAGATTTCCTCCGAAGCCTCTGGATAGGTAGAAGAAACTTTTCTAAAATTTCGGTAACATTGCATTGTCATCTGTCTTGTGTGTTTTAAACATTGTATTATAGTTGCATATAGATTTGTATATCTTTGGTTTCCCTATATACTACAAATTTCTGGGTATTGGGAATAATAACATATCCATATTTACATATCCTTTAGCACTTTGGTGGATTACGGAGTTACATGGGACTTAGAGGACATTGGTTTCTGCTTTTCTTTATTGTTTCTTCAGCATTTTCAATATACCACCATCTATTTTTATTTTAAGTATGTTCACTGAGGCAGCCTGTTCTTTTAGAGACAGTTCCAGTTGTGACTGCATTCTTCTTGCTTCTACCTAGGACCCTCACACAGCTTTCCAGGGCCACACAAAATAAATCTTGCTCTGGGTTGATTGAGAGCCTGTACCTATGTGGTGACAGCTCACGTTCTTACGTTTTCGCTCTGAATTTAACATATTCCGTTTTTCTACCTGTTCTTTACGGGACCTGGTGAAGCTATTTTTTAAGGCCATTGTGTTTCTGGAAGCATTCAAGTTTAGGAAAGTCCATGTATGTACAAAAGAGTTCAAGGATGAAAATGGTTGCTTATAAATATAAATGTTTGAACCCTTGTTCATGAGCCCATTGGTCATCAATATTATCTCTTTTCAGATGAAGTCAGAAGGTGGGAAATAAAGGCATATAGAGGGATCCACTTTTGGAAGAACCCACTGTTACCTCAGGGCTGAACATTTTCTTTCCGTGGCCCTCAGTGTAGTGAATGAATGAATAAACCACCGAAAGGAAGGAAAGAAGGAAAATTCACTTTAAATTTTGGTTACAATTAGATATTAGCCCCTCAGTTAAATTATTTACCTTTGTAGATTAATGCCGTAAGAGGTAAAGCACCTAAGATGCTGTGTGTATCTGTGTGTGTGAGTGTGTGTGTAAGAAGTGAGTTTAGAGACCAAAGATGTGGCTATTAGGTAAAGCTATAGAGATCACTTTGAGTAAAAATAGCTTGCCTTTATCAAACACTTCTATGTGTCAGGCATCATTTTACATATTCATTTTACACATTTTAACTCATTTAATCCTCCAAACCTTATGAGGAAGCATTGTTTTGACCCTCATTTTACAGGTGAGGGAATTAGGGCAAGAGGTTAAGTATCTCGCCCAAGGTGTGTACGTCTTGTCAGTGGAGGGATCTGGATTTGAATATATTAACCACAATAGACCTTCTCAATATTAGTATTTTAAAATATGTAGTTCTGCAGTAGATTTTAAGAGATTCTAGAGGAAGGAAGTTTGAGAAATGTTAAAAAAAAAAAGACTAGTCAAGGATAACGAATCTTGATCTGTTAAAACACAGAGTCAGCAGAATGATAAGACTTCCTTACTGCTTAAAGGAAGTATCTGGAACCAAACTAAAATGCTTAGAAAAAATAATGACTTCTTATCGCGCTTAGAAAAAATGATGACCTCTTATCGCCTGTGGACTCAGGGAGGCTGGGGAACCATTAGGGACTGAAGAAACAGTAAGTCCCGGATGTTATCCCTTTAGCACAGGTAGCAAGATGATAGGGGTGGACTGGGCATGGGGTGGCAACTCTCCTGTGGACACCCCAGGCTGTGGGCACCAGTGGGTACATGAACAGAGTAGTGTCTAGAGAATTCCCATGGATGTATAGATGTCAGATCTGCAGTGAAGTGGGCTTTTGAATAAAGCCTATGACGTATTTCAAGCCAGACAATGTAATCCTTTAATAACAACTATTTATTCATCCACTGCGCTCCCAGACACCGTTTTAGATGTTAGAGATGGCAAACAGGTAAGCTCCTTTTAGTCTTGAGTCCCACAAATAAAGGAACATATTCTCAAAACAAGGCTAAGCAATTTATGTCCTTCAGTCAGCTTTTTGTAGACCTCCGATGTCGTCTTCACTCTGTAGTTTGTCTCAGTCTGTGGTTCTCTCTTTTCTCTTTTCTCCATCACAGTGTCACGTGGTAGATCAGAGGCTTTGTGGTTAGTTAGATAGACCTTGATGGAACTTTGACTTAGCCACATCTCAGCTGTTTAACTCAAATCAAGATACGTGAACCTTCAGAGCCCCAGTTTCCTCATTTAAAAAAATGGAAACAATAAAACCTATATCACAGGATTGTTGCTGGAGAGTAAATAAATAATGCAGGTAACTTAGAAATGGTAATCATAATCATTTTGCTTTTATCTCTACCAGTATTTTTGGTGCATCTTGAGGCAGGGCCTCTTTATTTTTGAGGAATTCTCTTCTGTGCACAGGTATTTATGAATTATAATATTACTGTTCACAGCCTGAGCCAAGTAGGAGATTCATAAAACAACAACAACTCATTGACTTTACAGTTATGTGGGTCTTTCCCATATAGACAAAGCTCTGGTTTTTGGTACATATAGGAAGACAACTCAACACTGATATTGATGCTGCAAAAATATTTCAGTGCTAAATTTTTCACTTAAACACAATGTTAGTAACATCAATTGGGACTGTATCCCAAGGGAATTTTAAGATGGAAATTTCTTATTTTCCACTTAGAAGTAGCAGTGCACATAAGCACATTTAAAAGCTATGACAAAGAGAAAAACAATAGTCATTCTATTATCACGACTTAGAGACATTTATTCATATTAAGATGCAAACTTATGGCAACGTAATTATTGGTACCATGTAAGTGCTTCTTATGTGTCTGATCTCTTAAAAATAGAATTTCTATTCCTCATTATTACCAAGTAAGATATATTATATTCATTTACAGGTAGAATAAAGACTCAGCAAGATGAGGCTGCCCATTAGAGAACCCTAAGAGTCAATGTCTCAGTAGATGTTTCAATGTAGGTAGGATGCTAATGGCAACTAGATCTTGCTCCCAAATCTTAAAATCAGTTTAAATCAGTAAATAATTAAGTATTGCTCCATGAAGTAATATGCACAGAGACCTGAAAAGATCATGTATAAGACATCTTTCCTGACCCCCCTGAGGAGACTCTAATTTCAGAGACATTCTCTATGTGTGTACAGTTAAAGGTACAATCCAGAGTAGGACTGAGTGTCAAAATAAAATGATAAAGCAGTGATTGTCTACGGCAGAGGTTGACAAAGTATAAATAACCCTTGGGCCACATCTAGCCTGCTACCTGTTTTCATAAGTAAAGTGTTTCTGGAATATAGCCACACCCATTGGTTTCTGTATTTTCTGTAGCTGATTGCCTGCTGCAGACAGAGTTGAGTAGTTGTGACTAAGTCTGCAAATCCTAAAATATTTACTATCTTTCAGTTTAGAGAAAAATACTTGTTGACCCCTGCTCTAGGAGTCCAGAAGAAGGAGACTTTACTATGTAACGGAGCAATCAAAGAAGGCTTTAATGAAAGAAGTGGAAATGTTTTTAGAGCTGAGAGATGAATAGTCTTTAAGTGAAACGAGGAGATGGTCATTATAAGTGCCCCAAAACTCGAGAGTAAAAGCAAAAAACACATGGATAAATACAAAAGTCTGCTGAAGTATAAGGATTATATTTCTGTATATAATTCATATAATACTCATTTATCTTTGAGTATACTTTTTGTAAGTATTCATCTAGAACTGTGATTCTTAAACTTGATGGGACATTTGAATCAATTGGTAAAAAATAAGATATATTTTTTTACTCATTGATCTGTGATACTGAACTGTGGAAAATCACTAATCTAGAATACTTATTCATTTGCTATTTTCTGTTGAGGACAGAGAATATTTTTTTCTCAAATGGTATCTCTGCCTCCTTAAAGTACATGCATGCTGGACATACATTAATAATTTTGCTAATCACTAGTTATAATAAAAATAATACTAGCTATTGAGCACACAGCTAGGTGCCAGCACTATGCCAAGAGCTTTTTATACCTTCTCACATTAAAAATTTACAGTAGCCCAATGAGGTAGATATTATTATTCCCATTTTGCAGAAGAGAATACTAAGAATAGATGGAACAAGTGATTAATTGCCTTTATACTACAGTAGTAGTAAATAGACCCTCTTTAATATCACCAAGAAATTGACTTTTTTAAAAAGAGAAACTTTTTTGTGTGTGTATTTTTTTTTTTTTTTTTTTTCGGTACGCGGGCCTCTCACTGTTGTGGCCTCTCCCGTTGCGGAACACAGGCTCCGGACGCGCAGGCTCAGCGGCCATGGCTCACGGGCCCAGCGGCTCAGCGGCATGTGGGATCTTCCCGGACCGGGTCACGAACCCGCGTCCCCTGCATCGGCAGGCGGACTCTCAACCACTGCGCCACCACGGAAGCCCTGTATTTTTTTTTAATTAATCTATTTTATTTATTTTTGTATGTGTTGGGTATTCGTTGCTGCGCGCGGGCTTTCTCTGGTTGCGGTGAGCAGGGTCTACTCTTCGTTGCGGTGCGCAGGCTTCTCATTGTGGTAGCTTCTCTTGTTGTGGAGCACGGGCTCTAGGCGCACGGGCTTTAGTAGTTGTGGCACGCAGGTTCAGTAGTTGTGTCTCGTGGGCTCTGGAGCGCAGGGTCAGTAGTTGTGGCTCACGGGCTTAGTTGCTTTGCAGCGTGTGGGATGTTCCTGGACCCGGGCTCGAACCCTGCATTGGCAGGCAGATTCTTAACCACTGCGCCACCAGGGAAGAGAGACTTTTGGAGGTAGGGCATAGATAGGAATGGGCTTTCAGAAATTTAAAAAAAGTGAATTTGCCAATTTGTTCTATTATGTGACTTCTTTTCTTTTAAAAGCATTGTGCCATATTTTTATAAAAGTTGAGTCTGCTTTCACTACAAATTATTCTACAAATTTTTATTGAACATACTGATGTTTTTTTGGACTGGAACTTTCTGTACCCTTTCTGTTTCTCTTGTTTCTGTCACTTTCTGTCCATAGATCTTAACCTTGTCTCTTAAGGTTCAGTTATTTGTAATGTCCTTCCTTTCTTCCTTCTTTTTCTGTAGTATCCCTTCCTAATATCATATAGATTCCAGTTACTTATTGCCTGGTGTCTTCAATGTAGCAATAAAATGCTTGAATGCATTTTCCTAAAGCCATGGTCTCTTTCAGAAGAAAAAGAATCGATGCAACTAAATACCCGTTTCTTTTTCTGAACTTAAAAAGTGGCAGGTACTGCAGGAATATTTGCATATCACTAATTGGTATGACAACATGATAAGTAGATAGGAAAAGGTGAATGATTCGGAAGAAACCTCAGGGAATATAAGAAAATGTAAGTCCATCCCCTGTGGACCACATTAGCATCTCTGTGGGGAGTCACCTGGCCGCTGTGTCCCGGGGAGAACATTAATTACACTCAGTAATGGCCTGCTACTGGAGGATTTACAGATGTCAGATCTCAAGCTCATCTAAACATTATTTCCCTTTTTATCGTTAATTTTCTTAGTAATATGTGCTGTAATTTAAGGGAAAGAAAGCACTTCAATGAGGAAGCATGCAAATTTTTATTGCTTTAAGTTTATTTTTATCAGTAACAGATATATTACTCTATTAAGCTATCTGGGCCCATTATCTACATTTATTTTCAAATATTCCAAAAAAAGGGCCTATGCACTTCTATAGCTGTATCACCAAATTAAAAGTCTTATTTTAAATGCTTAGAAACCTAATTATTACTGTTCATTGGGTTACTTCAGTACTGATGATCAAAATTATTATGCATATTTGACCTATAACTTTCACTTCAGAATGAAGGTTCCATCCAACGTTTTTAGTCTATAATCTATTTTAAATTATTTCACATTTTATTAGAACTCTTATTTTACTAGCTTTTGTCTTGAAGCAGTACTACTAATGTCTCCTCAGCTATACATTCAGATATTGAGTTGTGGTCTATAAAATCTAAATTTAAAAATGTAATTTTTTGCTATTCTCTTGGTGTCCAAAGGATTTACACACTCAGATTTTTGGGATTGGGAAAGGGAAAAGAGAAGACACATATCATACTTGGTGCTGGCTGTGTGCCCGAGATAAAGCTGCGGGCGCTTTACATGTATCACCTCACATAATCCAGAAAGTCATTGTCTGACCAGCAGCCCTATAATATGGGCATCTGGCATTGTTATCACTAATTTAGAATGAATTGAAGTATCTGATATCTCAAGTAGGTTAGGTCACAAAGCTCTATTTTCAAAATCCACATTTTTCCCTATGTTCCATGTAGTTGTCCCAGGTAGGAGTAGATTCCTCCATCTTTGCATAAACATATTATAGAAAAGGGAAACTGTAGGGAAGATAAAAGAGAAATACTTAGGATTCTGTCCTTCTGAATTGTGCTACTTTTTAAGAGTCATGCTTTTAAGTATCAGAATCGCACCTGGAAGTCTTTCACAAAAAAACAAATGACAAAATTAAAAGGACAAGAAAAATGTTGGCAAAATTGTATTTTGTCCCTCTTCTACATTGTCTCAGTCTGTTTGGGCTGGTATGACAAAATACCACAGACTGGGTAGCTTATAAACAACAGAAATTTCTTTCTCAGCGTTCTGGAAGCTGGAAGTCAGAGGTCAGGGTGCCAGCCTGGTCGGTTGAGGGCCTGCTTCTGGGTTGCCGACTTTTAGCTGTGTCCTGGCGTGGTGGAAGGGACTCTGGAGCTCTGTGGGGTCTGTATAAGAGTACTAATCCCATTCATGAGAGCTCCATCCTCATGACCTAAGCACCTTACAAAGGCCTCACCTCCTGAAACCATCACACTGGGCATTAAGATTTGATCATGAGTTTATGGGGCCACAAGCATTCAGACCATAGCACACATACATAATCCTTCTTTCAAAAATGTCAGCTCCATGAACTGTGTATACTGGGACTGAAGTTAGTACCAAGAAATCGAGTAGGCACGGATAACACTATTGAATTAAGGCTATGTTTAAATAAATTGGGATCCGAATATTGTTTACTTTTTTCTAGTACTTGATTATGCTTTTTTAAATAGGTACATTCAGCTCCAATTGTACCTTAATAAGAAAAACAATTCATGACACATTAAAAAAAATCTTAGTAATAATTGGTTCATTAAAGTACTGTAACTTCATTATAACTTGAAATTCAGTGTAAGAGTTCGTCTTACACAGAGTCCATTTCAAAAGGATGTTTTAGAAGGAAGTCCCCCACTATAAGCAATTTAGCTCTTTACCTTAGCCTTGTTATAGGAACGGGAGCATTCAGCTGTAGCACCTTGAAGATGGTGCTGTAATGAAATCCTAGCATCATTGTTTTAAAATGTATTCCTTTTGTAGTAGAACAACTTCAAAATATATGATTGAGGTACTACATGTTTTAAAATGTGAGACAGTTGAATTGAACGCTATGTCTTATTTATCCAGTGTCTGATACACTTACAGTGTGAATGGGACTTTTCTTTACAGTTGAAAAGAGAATATAATTGGTTCATTGCAATTAAAATGTCCTTTCCTTGACTCCAAAAAGGAGGTGTGGGAAAATTTATCAGGTATTATTACCATCTACTGAATAGTATTTTATAGGACAGAGTTGATGGGGAAAACAGGAAATGCTCTGATGTTAATTGAACACTTGTATGGACAGTTTAAGAGCACAGACAACCTATGTCTTAGACAATCTATAGCATTTAAGTTGTAGTTTACCAAAATCAAGAGTCTAAGGCCAATAATTCAAACAAAGAGAAATTATGCAACTAAGGTATTCCTGTATGCAGACGGCCTCTTCCACAAAGGTGGAACTAGAGATTCAAGTTGAAAACATACAGGATTATGATCAATAATCCTATGAATAATTATTAATTAATCCTGAACACAAATATAATATCCCCAAATAGTCCATTGGGGTTAGAAAAGTTTCTACATGGACTGTTTTAGCTCCTGAGAAGGGCCATCTTTTGTAATCAAATCATTAATGATTTCAAAGGAAGTGGTTCTGATATGCTCTTTATGTTATTAAAAGGCATCAGAATAATATAAGGTAGTTGAAGTGCCATGATTTTTTTTAATTGAAATACAGTATAGTTGATTTACAATGTTGTGTTAGCTTTCAGGTGTACAGCAAAGTGATTCAGTTATATACATATATATATATATATATATATATATATATATATATATATTCTTTTGCAGATTCTTTCCATCATAGCTTATTATAAGATATTGAGTATAGTTTCCTGTGCTATACAGTAGGTCCTTGTTGTTTAAATATTTTATGTATAGCAGTGTGTATCTATTAATCCCAAACTCCTAATTTATCACCCCTCCCCCTTTGATAACTATAAGTTTGTTTTCTATGTCTGTGAGTCTGTTTCTGTTTTGTAAATAAGTTCATTTGTATCATTTTTTTAGATTCCACATATAAGTGATATATATTTGTCTTTTTTTAAAATAAATTTATTTATTTATTTATTTTTGACTGCATTGGGTCTTTGCTGCTGTGTGTGGGCTTTCTCTAGTTGTGGCAAGCGGGGGCTACTCTTCTTTGTGGTACTCAGCCTTCTCATTGTGGTGGCGTCTCTTGTTGCGGAGCATGGGCTCTAGGCATGTGGGCTTCAGTAGTTGTGGCTCACGGGCCCTAGAGCACAGGCTCTGTAGTTATGGCGCACAGGCTTAGTTGCTCCATGGCATGTGGGATCTTCTTGGGCCAAGGCTTGAACCCATGTCCCCTGCATTGGCAGGCGGATTCTTAACCACTGCACCAACAAGGAAGCCCCCATACATTTGTCTTTCACTGACTTACTTCACTTAGTATGATAATTCTAGGCTCATTTTTTAACTTTATTTCATTAGAGAATCAAACTTTGTTTTAAAAAATTGTATATTGAGGAAACTTGCACAAGCCTTTTGGATAGCCTTATCCACCAGAGGGCAGACAGAAGAAGCAAGAAGAACTACAGTCCTGCAGCCTGTGGAACAAAAACCACATTCACAGAAAGATAGAAAACATGAAAAGGGAGAGGGCTATGTACCAGATGAAGGAACAAGATAAAACCCCAGAAAAACAACTAAATGAAGTGGAGATAGGAAACCTTCCAGAAAAAGAATTCAGAATAATGATAGTTTAGATGATCTAGGACCTCAGAAAAACAATGGAGGCAAAGATTGAGAAGATGCAAGAAATGTTTAACAAAGACCTAGAAGAATGAAAGAACAAACAGAGGTGAACAACACAATAACTGAAATGAAAAATACACTAGAAGGAATCAATAGCAGAATAACTGAGGCAGAAGAATGGATAAGTGATCTGAAGACAGAATGGTGGAATTCACTGCTGCAGAACAGAATAAAGAAAAAGAGAATGAAAAGAAATGAAGACAGCCTAAGAGACCTCTGGGACAACATTAAATGCAACAACATTCACGTTCTAGGGGTTCCAGAAGGAGAAGAGAGAGAGAAAGGACCCGAGAAAATATTTGAAGACATTATAGTCGAAAACTTCCCTAACATAGGAAAGGAAATTGCCACCCAAGTCCAGGAAGTGCAGAGAGTCCCATACAGGATAAACCCAAGGAAAAACACACCGAGACACACAGTAATCAAATTGGCAAAAATTAAAGAGAAAGAAAAATTATTGAAAGCAGCAAGGGGAAAATGACAAATAACATACAAGGGAACTCCCGTAAGGTTAACAGCTGATTTCTCAGCAGAAACTCTACAAACCAGAAGGAAGTGGCATGATATACTTAAAGTGATGAAAGGGAAGAACCGAAAACCAAGATTACTCTACCTGGCAAGGATCTCATTCAGATTCGATGTAGAAATCAAAAGCTTTACAGACAAGCAAAAGCTAAGAGAATTCAGCACCACCAAACCAGCTCTACAACAGATGTAAAAGGAACTTCTCTAAGAGGGAAACACAAGAAAAAAAAAGGACCTACAAAAACAAACGCAAAACAATTAAGAAAATGGTAATAGGAACATACATATCGATGATTACCTTAAACGTGAATGGATTAAATGCTCCAACCAAAAGACACAGGCTTGCTGAATGGATACAACAACAAGACCCATATATATGCTGTCTAGAAGAGACCCACTTCAGACCTAGGGACACATTCAGACTGAAAGTGAAGGGATGGAAAAAGATATTCCATGCAAATGGAAATCAAAAGAAAGCTGGAGTACCAATACTCACATCAGATAAAATAGACTTTAGAATAAAGAATGTTGCAAGAGACAAGGAAGGACACTACATAATGATTAAGGGATCAATCCAAGAAGAAGATATAACAATTATAAATATATATGCACCCAACATAGGAGCACCCCAATACATACAGCAACTGCTAACAGCTATAAAATAGGAAATCAACAGTAACACAATAATAGTGGGGGACTTTAACACCTCACTTACACCAATGAACAGATCATCCAAACAGAAAATTAATAAGGAAACACAAGCCAAAATGACACAATAGACCAAGTAGATTTAATTGATATTTATAGGACATTCCATCCAAAAACAGCAGATTACACTTTCTTCTCAAGTGCGCATGGAACATTCTCCAGGATAGATCATATCTTGGGTCACAAGTCAAGCCTCAGTAAATTTAAGAAAATTGAAATCTTATCAAGCATCTTTTCTGACCACAACGCTGTGAGATTAGAAATCAATTACAGGGAAAAAAACATAAAAAACACAAAAACATAGAGTGTAAACAGTACGTTACTAAATAACCAAGATATCACTGAAGAAATCCAAGAGGAAATTAAAAAATACCTAGAGACAAATGATGATGAAAACACGACGATCCAAAGCCTATAGGAAGCAGCTAAAGCAATTCTAAGAGGGAAGTTTATAGCTATACAAGCCTACCTCAAGAAACAAGAAAAATCTCAAATGAACAATCTAACCCTACACCTAAAGGAACTAGAGAAGGAAGAACAAACGAAACCCAAAGTTAGCACAAGGAAAGAAATCATAAAGATCAGAGCAGAAATAAATGAAATAGAAACAAAGAAAACAATAGCAAAGATCAATAAAAGTAAAAGCTGGTTCTTTGAGAAGATAAACAAAATTGATAAACCATTAGCCAGACTCATCAAGAAAAAGAGGGAGAGGACTCAAATCAATAAAATTAGAAATGAAAAAGGAGAAGTTACAACAGACACTGAAGAAATACAAAGCATCCTAAGAGATTACTACAAGCAACTCTATGCCAATAAAATGGACAACCTGGAAGAAATGGACAAATTCTTAGAAAGGTATAACCTTCCGAGACTAAACCAGGAAGAAATAGAAAATATGAACAGACCAATCACAAGTAATGGAATTGAATCTGTGATTAAAAATCTTCCAACAAACAAAAGTCCAGGACCAGATGGCTTCACAGGTAAATTCTATCAAACATTTAGAGAAGAACTAACACCCATCCTTCTCAAACTCTTCCCATAAATTGCAGAGGAAGGAACTCTCCCAAACTCATTCTATGAGGCCACCATCACCCTGATACCAAAACCAGACAGAGATACTACAAAAACAGAAAATTACAGACCAATATCACTGATGAATATAGATGCAAAAATCCTCAACAAAATACTAGCAAACAGGATCCAACAACACATTAAAAGGATCATACACTATGATCAAGTGGGATTTATCCCAGGGATGCAAGGATTCTTCAATATATTCAAATCAATCAATGTGATACACCATATTAACAAATTGAATAAAAACCATATGATCATCTCAATAGATGCAGAAAAAGCTTTTGACAAAATTCAACACCCATTTATGATAAAAACTCTTCAGAAAGTGGGCATAGAGGGAACCTACCTCAATATAATAAAGGCCATATATGACAAACCCACAGCAAACATCATTCTCAATGGTGAAAAACTGAAAGCATTTCCTCTGAGATTAGGAACAGGACAAGGATGTCCACTCTTGCCACTATTATTCAACATAGTTTTGGAGTCCTACCCATGGTAATCAGAGAAGAAATAGAAATAAAAGTATTCCAAATTGGAAAAAAAGTAAAAGTGTCACTATTTGCAAATGACATGATACTGTACATAGATAATCCTAAAGATGCCACCAGAAAACTGCTAGAGCTAATCAGTGAATTTGGTAAAGTTGCAGGATACAAAATTAATGCACAGAAATATCTTGCATTCCTATACACTAATGATGAAAAACCTGAAAGAGAAATTAAGGAAACACTCCCATTTACCACTGCAACAAAAAGAATAAAATACCTAGGAATAAACCTACCTAGGGAGACAAAAGACCTGTATGCAGAAAACTGTAAGACACTGTTGAAAGAAATTAAAGATGATACCAACAGATGGAGAGATATACCACGTTCTTGGATTGGAAGAATCAATATTGTGAAAATGACAATACCACCCAAAGCAATCTACAGATTCAGTGCAATCCCTATCAAATTAGCAATGGCATTTTTTACAGAACTAGGACAAAAAATCTTAAAATTTGCATAGAGACACAAAAGACCCCAAATAGCCAAAGCAGTCTTGAGGGAAAAAGAACGGAGCTTGAGGAATCAGACTTCCTGACTTCAGACTCTACTACAAAGCTACAGTAATCAAGACAACATGGTACTGGCACAAAAACAGAAATATAGATCAGTGGAACAGGATAGAAAGCCCAGAGATAAACCTATGCACGTATGGTCAACTAAACTATGACAGAGGAGGCAAGGATATACAATGGAGAAAAGACAGTCTCTTCGATAAATGGTGCTGGGAAAACTGGATAGCTACATGTAAAAGAAGGAAATTAGAACACTCCCTAACACCATACACAAAAATAAACTCAAAATGGATTAGAGACCTAAATATAAGACCAGGCACTATAAAACTCTTAGAGGAAAACATAGGAAGAACACTCTTTGACATAAATCACAGCAAGATCTTTTTTGATCCACCTCCTAGAGTAATGGAAATAAAAACAAAAATAAACAAATGGGACCTAATGAAACTTAAAAGCTTTTGCACAGCAAAGGAAACTAGACACAAGACGAAAAGACAACTCTCAGAATGGGAGAAAATATTTGCAAACGAATCAATGGACAAAGGATTAATCTCCAAAATATATAAAGAGCTCACGCAGCTCAATATTAAAAAAACAACCCAATCCAAAAATGGGCAGAAGACCTAAATAGACATTTCTCCAAAGAAGACATACAGATGGCCAAGAAGCACATGAAAAGCTGCTCAACATCACTAATTATTAGAGAAATGCAAATCAAAACTACAATAAGGTATCACCTCATACCAGTTAGAATGGGCATCATCCGAAAATCTACAAACAACAAATGCTGGAGAGGATGTGGAGAAAAGGAAACCCTCTTGAACTGTTGGTGGGAATGTCAATTGATACAGCCACTACGGAGAACAATATGGAGGTTCCTTAAAAAACTAAAAATAGAATTACCATATGACCCAGCAATGCCACTACTGGGCATATACCCAGAGAAAACAGTAATTCAAAAAGGCACATGCACCCCATTGTTCATTGCGGCACTATTTACAATAGGCAGGTCATGGAAGCAACCTAAATGCCCATCGACAGATGAATGGATAAAGAAGTTGTGGTACATACATACAATGGCATATTACTCAGCCATAAAAAGGAACAAAATTGGGTCGTTTGTAGAGATGTGGATGAATCTAGAGACTGTCATACAGAGTGAAGTAAGTCAGAAAGAGAAAAACAAATATCGCATATTAATGCATATATGTGGAACCTAGAAAACTGGTACAGATGAACCGGTTTGCAGGCCAGAAATTGAGACACAGATGCAGAGAACAAACGTACGGACACCAAGCGGGGAAAGCAGCGACAGGTGGGGGGGTGGTGGTGTGATGAATTGGGAGATTGTGATTGACATGTATACACTGATGTGTATAAAATGGATGACTAATAAGAACCTGCTGTATAAAAAAATAAATAAAATAAAATTCAAAATAAAATTGTATATTATTTGCCTATTCAGACATCTCCTTTCTACATTTCTGGGAATTCTCTCAAATTCCTAGAAGTCTGAAAATAAAAACATACACAACCTCATAATTTCTCAATTTGACTATGTGATTTTTGTTTCCAATATGTCAGTGATCACTAATAAAAACTTTCTTTTCCTTCGCTTGACATTGAGTTTTATCTTTTTTTATCCCCCCCCCACCCCCCCAC
Source organism: Tursiops truncatus (assembly GCF_011762595.2). NCBI lineage: Eukaryota > Metazoa > Chordata > Mammalia > Artiodactyla > Delphinidae > Tursiops > Tursiops truncatus. The sequence continues at coordinate 55,578,803 of NC_047044.1, read as the reverse complement.
ACACAATCTCCTCTAGCAGTAGTTTCCTGATAGGATTGAAAAGAGGTATGTGGAGAGAAGTGTGTGCCAAGACTGGCAAGAACTCAGATGCTGCATTTGTTGCCTCTGTGAAACGGGTGCACCGTATAGTCACGTAATTGCGCCGATAATAATACCAGCGAAGTGACCAGGCATTCTTATCTTTAGTGACTGTTCCTGTTCTCAGAGTGTCATGGATGCTGTTGCCATTGCCCCAGAAATCTGCCTTTGGCATGTTGCTGAAACAGTGTCCTAAGCAACATAAAGACACTTGTGCCGCTGACATTTGTGTTTTCTGAACACATAAGATGTGGATTTTTCTGTGAACTTTAAAGCGCTGGAGAGTCTAAAAAGATGCGCCTCTTGGAGCCTGCTTGTTGCCTCATCCTGGACCCAGGCCTCGCTCCTGCCTCGTGACTTGACTTTGTTGGATCTTGGCATTGACCCTGGCCAGCACCTAGTGACTGTGCCCTGAAACGCCCTTTGGTTTTACTGGAAGGGGAAACTACAAATAATAGTCGTGGGAACCTAACAGTTGCCAGAAGCCAGACTGACAAAGAAAACCATAAGGACCATGCAACAGCATGATGCCTAAAGTAACTGGCTTTTAGCTTTACCACCCTGGGCCTGTAACCTTTAGCTATAAATACATAGAGTAGGGATTTCATTGTACAGCATTTTACTTGTCAGAGAACAGTCGGAAGCACTTATTAAAGTATTTACTGAAGGTGGGAAGCACTCTGATAGTTCCTAAATAACATCTTTTTATGGGAATTCTCTTGTTTGCTTCTGACCAAACCATTTGATCATTTACTTTGAACAAAACTAAAAAAATTAGATGGCAACAATAATCATTTGTCATGCAATTCAGATATTCTGGGTAGACCACCAGAAGTGTCGAATTTGTACTTATCCTCTATAAGTAAGCTCTTAGTTTTCCCTGAGTTTATTTTAAATTTTGATAGATATTTTAGTTTTTTAATGAAAAAAATTCCAGATATTTTTTCATAAATACAAAAAAGAAATATTGTGAGTTGATTTTAAAGTTACCTTATTTGCCTTTTATTGTGTAAAAATTACCGTTATCTTCTAAAGGCTCTGCTTGATTCTGTTCTTTAGTTACTTAAGTCGTCTCAAGTCAACTGTTAATAAGGGTAAAAATAATGTTCAGTAGACTGAGGAAGGGGAACTGGGTCAGTTTTATTCTGGAGAAAATTATAGTCCATAGAAATTAAAGGAATTTCAGCATTTACAGAATAAGCCCATTACATGAGGAGAGCTAAGCTACGTGTAATGTATTTCCATATTCCTGTAACGTTCATTATTTAAAAGGTAACTAGAACTCACTTCTATTATTACCCTTAATAGCATATTTTCTAGCATCATTACCCAGTTAAAAGTTAAATTCTGCCTGGGAATTTACCTAAAATCAGTGAGATTTTAATTGTTACATGTTTTGGCATAAATGTATTCTTTGGAGAGGTGGCTGGCTAACTTTATTAAATAATTAATTTGATTTTTTTTTCTACTGCATAGAATTTTGAGTTAATAAGTAGGGTGAATGAAATCAGTTTTTTTTTTTTTTAGGATTATTAGTAGGCCCTCTTCTCCATAAAGAATGAAATAAAAAATTTAATCTGCATATGTTCTTGCTCTATTCTACAAGTCTTTAGTCATGTGAATGTATCACCTAAATTAGCGCACATTCATAAGATTTATAAAATGGTTTATTCTTATTCAATATATATACACTTCTCATCCATCATTATTAATGTACTATAAAATGCTACTTGGCTTTGGACAGGCACTAGCCTCCGAACTATAGTCAGTTCAGGGAATGCCTAAATTCAGAATTTTCCAAACTTATTTACAGATGCCATTTTTGAACAGAATTTCAAAGCGTTGGAATTTAATGGAACACCACTGAGAAAATATTGCCTTGAGGAAAAGACCTATGTGTTTAAACAAAATAGAATTTTTTTTTTTTTTTTTTTTTGCGGTACGTGGACCTCTCACTGTTGTGGCCTCTCCCGTTGCGGAGCACAGGCTCCAGACACGCAGACTCAGCAGCCATGGCTCACGGGCCCAGCCGCTCCGCGGCACGCGGGATCTTCCTGGACCGGGGCACGAACCCGTGTCCCCTGCATCGGCAGGCGGACTCTCAACCACTGTGCCACCAGGGAAGCCCCAAAATAGAATTTTGAAAGTATTATTCATAAAGTCATGCCTGTGCCTGAAGAGTAACTGAATTTGGATTTCATTTTCATAATTCAAACATGTGATATATTCTCAGGTGTTTTACAGTGCATATCAAAGTAGGTAGCCCACTGTCCCTGTTTTCATAATAACACTACCAACATCAAAATCACATGGGTTGGGCTTCCCTGGCGGTGCAGTGGTTAAGAATCCACCTGCCAATGCAGGGGACACGGGTTCAAGCCCTGGTCCAGGAAGATCCCACATGTCGCGGAGCAGCAATGCCCATGTGCCACAACTACTGAGCCTGTGCTCTAGCGCCTGTGAGCCACAACTACTGAAGCCCGCATGCCTAGAGTCCGTGCTCCGCAACAAGAGAGGCCACCGCAATGAGAAGCTGGCGCACCGCAACGAAGAGAAGCCCCCGCTCTCCGCAACTAGAGAAAGCCTGCACAGCAATGAAGACCCAATGCAGCCAAAAATAAATAAATTAATTAAATAAATTTATTTAAAAAAAAATCATATGGGTTACTAAAATTTTTATATTAATATAACAATAATAAAAACAAAATAATGTATGGAATTATTGAGGTGGGGAATTAATTGTTGAAACCCGGGGTCTGGCCTAATCTACTCAAAATAATTTAAATATAACTTCATTATTAGGGAGCTAAATGAACACTTCTCATGTGAGGTCACTATGGTTACTTTGTTTATTATTCATAGAATCACTCTGCCTTCCCAAACCTTGAGGTTTTAATCATTAGAAAAACATTTATTTTACTAACATCTGGTTCCCTTATTTCTATGGATTGCCACATCATACACAGAGGCATTCTAAAATTTTGAACGCCTTTGCTAAAAGCTCTTAAATGAAATATGGCTTTATTTTACTATCGTTAAGTAACTGACCAAATTTTGTGCAATCCTTGAGGGTTTTGTGGGGTTTTTTTTCTTTTTTTGCTTCACAGGAAGCAAAGACATTTACTGTGTATTACAGAAATATTATGAAAAAAAATATTGGAACCATTCCCTGACATCTGTAACCCATTTTATCTTCCATTTTACAGTTATAGCATTGTAGCTTGTGGCCATGTCACTGAGTTGCTTAATTATCAATACCATTTATATGCTCATCTGCTAAATAGACTTCATAGATTTCCTTAAACACACGACTCAGCATCCCTAGATCATTTTTCTCACCATATTCTAAGCTTTATTCCATATATTACATACTCAAACATTTGTTAAACCACATGGTTAACCAACATAGATTGCTATGTTATTTTATACAATAGATTTTAAAATACAGGTGCTTAGTATGTTTTTGCTAATTGTGCTTCCATGTAAGCTTATTCCATCTTTTCTAGCATGACTGAGACCAATGAAATGAAAAATATTGTTGTACTCAATAATGGGGTTAAAAGATGAATAAAAGTCACCTGCATTCAAGCCCAAGAACAAGGCTTCCTAAATTCTGACTAATGTTTGCCAGTCTATGAAAACAGCACACTGGACTTTCCTTCCACATTTCCTGTACCCTTCAAGGAAGGGTGAAAATAAAGATTATGCAAAAACTAATTCTTTGAAAGTAGAACATTCCCCTCCAAGTCTAAAATGCATGACAGTTAACAGTACTAATTGTTCAGTAATCACACCCTTATTGGGTGTGATCTTCCTTTCTTAATAGTGCCTCTGGTAATAACGTACACATAGATACTAAGGTCGGGAACTTCCAAAGAGAAATGGTTGACTCTTGACCACTGACACCATCATCCCCATCTTCCTACCCATAACTCACTTTTTTCTTGGTTTTGTGGGAGTCACCTATCTACAATGAAATTTTGGTATAATAAGTGATATCTTTGATAGTAGAAATGCTGTTTTACTTGGAAGTTGGCTGTGTTTTCTATGTAGAATTTTATGCTGATATAATTTTGTGATTTATATATATTTTTACCTGTTCCTATATATTCCCATTTACAACACCTGGTTATAAAGAAAATTTTCATGGAAATTTTATTTTATATATTTTTTTTAATTTTTCAACTACCCTGAAAACTCTGCATGTTAGATGTATCTAAACTGAGCATTTCAAGTCACTGAGTGACTTCTTACTTAAACATGAAGATTTTACCAGATACTTTCTATTGAAGTGGGCATTTAACCTTTACCTAATCTGATTTGTGAGCTAAACCCTTTTCCTTTTCAGATTTCTAGGATTCAAACAAAGGCAAATTTAAATTGCAGACTTGTATCGAAGACTTCCAATTTTACACAGTCAGTCTGTGTAAACTGAATCATTTACTCAAACAAACTTAGAGTTATTTAAGCACATTATTTCACCCCATGTATTAATCCTACTGAATCCATTGAAAGTGATTATCTAGCTTCAGTTGACTGCTTTGCAGGCATATAGTTACTCACCATCTTACAAGCAGCTCATATGTTTCTTAGCCAGCTTTGTTTGTTGGTAAGTTTATATTAATATTAACCTGAGAGGGAAAGTGCCTGTGAATTTTATTAATCTATGAATTGGAAACGTTCACACCAGAAAGGCAGATCTTTGGCTCCCTGCTGACAGATCCTGAGGGAATCTGTCCCTTTCCACAGCCCTAGTGAGGATAACCATGTGTACATCACATGACGTGGGCTGAGTAAATCAGAAATGATGGGCACTGGAGTTGTGAGAAATCAGTAACTCTGATCTAGTGGCTATGTTGGCACGTATGCAAATAGAGGAAGCTGCCAGGCAGAGAGAAGACAGAGCATATGCTCAAAAGAAGCAGTTACAATTATGTTATCATAATGACTTTCGTTTATTGAGTGCGTACTGTCTCAGGCACTGTCCTAAGCCTTTTACATGCGTTATCTTGTTTAATCCTATAAGAAAAGTACTGTTACTACTTTTTTACAAAAAAAGGAACCGAGGCACTGAGACATTCAGTGACTCACCACAGTTCACAAAGTTAGTAAATAATAGAGATAATGTTTGAGACTAGACACTCTAACCTCAGATTCCACATTTTATCACTTAGATTATACTCAGCATCTGAACCCGTTCAGGGCCCTAAAGAGACAGAGGAGGCAGCTGCCTAACAACTCTACAGTTGAGTTCTGTGTTGATAATGTTTTTTTTTTTTCTTTCTCCCCTTTTCCTTAAGCTACACTGAGTGAATTTTGATTCCTTGCCGCCATAGATCCCTGCCCATGAAATGGATTGGATTATTCATGTTATTCTAGGTTTTGCCCGCATAAAGAACTCTTGAGTGTTGTAGATTCATTGCTGGGATTCTAGATGCAAAGCAGAACACATCAACTTGGAAATTATTTACTGCTTCATATAAAAACCCTTTTTTCTGAAAAGGTCCAGGTAACTACTGAATTTATAATGAGGGGTGTTTATGAAAAATTTGCACATGAAAGCACCACAATGTGGTCTGCATTGGAATTAATATTAAGGACGCAGACATCAACCAAGTGGTCTTACTTATGGATTGAGAACAGTTTTCGCTATGTAGTGCTCAAGAAGTTATAACATTTCTCTTGGCTTTTTCATTAGTCAGGAACGTTGATGTCCAAAGCCCTTCTAATCACTTCCTGCTCTCTGTTTTGCAAAAATATCTGTCATTTTACCACTATAAAAACAATATTGAATTAGACATGTGTGTCCTCTTTGGAAGGCACAGAAAACAGGAAATTGGCAAGAGAAAATGAATCAGAGCACTGTAGCAGAGGAGAAAGTAGGAGGCAAACATTTGTGAGGAAGAGAAATCAAGTGTACAATAAGAATACATCTCAGAAGGGAATCACATTGGATTATTGATCAGAACATAAAATTATGTACAAAAGTCCACCCCTTCCAAACTGGGAGAAATATAATATTTTGTTGTAGTCATAATATTACTTTAAAAAAATTACCCTTCACACCAATGTCTGAGTTTATGGCCTTTCGTTGGCTTTCCTTAGCTATGCAGGTGGCCCACTGATTGTATTTACAAACCCAGCCCAAACATATTCTGGTTTTGCAGGCCAATCTGAATAGAGGCAGAATATGTAATTAGTCTCTGCCCAGGATTCTAGGAAGTGGTGAGGCTAAGCTGGAATGGGGTGCTCCATTACTGACAATTGTATCCTCTAATATTTAATATGACTTGAATGTCCCATTCTCTTGCAGATGTCTAACATGATTCACCGTGTACCAGAATTGCCAACCTACTAATTGTTTTCCTCTCAGTCTTAGATTACAAAGACCTTGAGAGGTGAAATCACGTCATAGTTTCTTGAGATCCACATACAGAGTGTTCCCCATTGTTTATTTCTTTCTGACAGACTGAGTCAACTTCTAGAATCATTGGCCCTTACACTTGTCTGGGTGTGAGCAAACTATCACATGTTACTGTTTGGTATTTTGTGGTACTAACTGATAGCTAGTTTAAACTTTTTTTGAAGTTGTTTAGTATTGTTATTGTTTTACCATATGCCAGAATAAAAGGTCAACATTCCTTTAAATGCTTCTCTTACAATTTGGTTAAAACTAAGACAGTGCAAATTAGACCGTTTGGGTATGTGGTGTGAGTGCAGTTTTGTTTCAGTGTTTAAGGTACATAAACATCAGTTTTACAAATTTGTTTTATTAAAACATGAAAACTTTTTTTCTATATAGAAGCTAAGAAAGTATGATTTTTTTTTTTTTTTATCCTGTCCATTTGGGGGAGGGTAAGGAAGTGGATGGTACACAGAGAAATACCTATTCATGTTAATTCAGGGATGAAAATTAATCTTTGCCTTGAGGAAACTGCATTTGAGTTATATTTTCAGTATTTCCTCATATGTTTGTAACTTTATTTCCTTTACCATTCCATCCTCCAATCACACACGTCTTTGTGTTCTCTGACTCTTCTGATTGAAGTAAATGTGAAATTAATGCCTTAGTCACCACATTCTACACTCAGAGCGAGAAGGTGGTATAAATGTACTATGTGCCTCCCACGTATGAGTGCTCAAATAAGGTAAAGATAAATTGTTAAGTAAGCTAGAGAACTATCTTTTAATTAAGGATAAGCTAACATTAGAAGTATCTATTTAATTACATGTTCAAACATAATGATCAACCTACTTATATGTTGCTGGGATGGTGTCCAAACCAGTATAATCTTCCTTCCAGGCTGAAAAGTATGTTGTTGTTGCCCTCTTACTCTTGGTGATTTAAAATAGAACACAGAAATTTGTCAAACATTTCAATCTAACCTACTCCATATATGGATAAGATAAATCAGGCTATAATTATTTTTTTGGTCATCAAAGAGAATGAAGTACCTAAGTCTTTTATCCATTTTTCTATGTGATTATCTTTTTGTTGCTTAGAGTCTTTATATATCCCATGTATTCTATATATATATATATATATATATATATATATATATATATATATAAATATTACAGATACCTTCCTTCAAATTAAGGCTTTCTTTTTCATTTTCTGTAGTGTCTTTTGACAAATGGTTCTGAATTTTAATAGCTGAATTTATCAGTTATTTTCATCCTTTTCTGCTTGTTTGTTTAATTTATTACTCCTTGCTTAATACATCCCTTCCTGACCCCAAGGTCATAATGATACTATTGTAAATGTCCCTCAGTACTGTCCAATAGACCTTTCTGCACTGATGGAAATATTTTATACCTGGCACTGCCCAGTATGGTAGCCACTAACCACATGTTACTTTTGAGTACTTGAAATGTGAACAATGTGACTGAGGAGCTAAATTTTAAAATTTAATTTCAATTAATTTACATATAAATTTAAATAGCCCCATGTGGCTATTGGCTATTGTATTGGCTAGATGAGCTGTGGCTTTGTTTTATCATGAAGGGTGATTCACCTTATGTTCATTTTTCTGCAGGGTGTGAGGGGAAAACCTAGGGTCATATTTTCCCATATGGATGACCAGTTGGCCTAGAACAACAGTTTTTTTCCTACTAACTGATAATACCAGTTTTGAAATAAAAATAAATTGTGTGTGTGTGTGTGTGTGTGTGTGTGTGTGTGTGTGTGTTTCCTGGCTTTCTGTTGTGTTCCTTGATGAATTCATCTACCCTGGTACCGGTGCCTCTCACTGTCAGGCACCAAAGCTTTATAATAAGCCTTGATATTTAGTCATGCTCATCCCAGTCCTTTGGTTCTATTTCAGAAACGACTTTGCCATTCTAGGCCTTTGATCTTTCAATACATTTTATTTTATTTTATTTTATTTTTTGCTGCACGCGGGCCTCTCACTGTTGTGGCCTCTCCCGTTGCGGAGCACAGGCTCCGGACGCGCAGGCTCAGCGGCCGTGGCTCACGGGCCCAGCCGCTCCGCGGCCATGTGGGATCTTCCCGGACCGGGGCATGAACCTGTGTCCCCTGCATCGGCAGGCGGACTCTCAACCACTGCGCCACCAGGGAAGCCCTCAATACATTTTACACTCAGGTTTTCAAGTAAAAAAAAAAAAAAAGGCATTTTTCATTGCATTTGAATCAATACATCTACTTGGCATTTTTATGATATTGAAACTTTCAATTCATGAGCGTGATTTATCTCTATTCATTCAGGTCTTCTTTCACGGGCTCCATTTGTTTTTAATCTATAAAGGATTTGGTATATTTTGTTATATTTTAAAGGAAGAACTATATGTTGAAGATACTATGTTGCCTTTTTAAAACCACATATTCTAATCTCTCAAACGGGTAACATTAAGTATGATGTTACAGATTTTTGTTTAGTTTTTTGTTGTTTTTATAGATAGCAGATTGAGGAACTTTTCTTCGATATTTAGTTTGGTAGAATTTTGAGATGGTTTTAAAATTTTTCCTTTATTGTGGTGAATTATAGTAATTGGTTTTAAAATATTTACTTACTTATTATTTGTATGTTGGCCCTCTGGTATTCAGAATTGAATTAAAGACTAATCGTAATCTTTAGGTTGTGACATGCTCTCCTCATTCATAGCTGTGTTTAATTATTTGTTAACATAATGAAAATTAATGAACCCACCAACCAGTTCAAGAATTCGAATATTAACAAAAATGTAAACTTACCTGTGTGCATCTCCCTGGTCTCATTCTTTGATCCTTATCTACCCATCCCCCCACCCCTTCCCAGAGCTAACCACTATTGGAAATTTTGTATTTATTATTCATTTGCTCTCCTTTTCTTTTGTTCGGTTTTAGTAAGTTATATTTGGGCAAAAGTCTTTTTTTTTTTAATGTTTAGTTCTTGTACAATTATTCGTGGTCTCATACTGTTTAATTATATTTTAATCCTGTTTAAAGCATGCTCAATTTATATTTTCTGGTTGATAATTTTGTTATCTAATGTATTTGTGGACCAGATTCTACTATCTGTAGTTTCTCCTGGTTCTTGCTTAATAATGCCTTTCAAATGAGTATTACTTGGATCTCCATCATGCAAGAATTATTTGAAGCTTGGACTAAGCTGGATTTCTAGTTGAGAGAATTTGTGTTTCCTTTTTCCAGGGCCTGGGATATTACCCGATACTCTAAACTATTTTTAGATGTTTGAACCACCTTGACAGTACGAAACTGGAGGGCAAAGTCACGTGAGGGATTACTGTTGGTTATGAATCCTCAGGTGATATTTTTTGTTCCCTGTCACCAGTGCCAAATTTAGAGGCAGACTGGTTTCTTTGCAGTTGCCAGCAGTGTGTAGTGTGTGTGTCTGTGTGTGTGTAGCATTGCAAACTTGCAAACTTATTTCTGGTACAATGACGGTACAGTTTTATTGGGTCACAGGAGGGAGTATCACCTTTTAGACTTTCCATCTCTGGCTGACCTTGGGCCTTGTGATCTGTTGCAGCTCTTTGGGCTGTGAAACCCCAAGTCCAAGTCTACTTCGTTGATCAAATGTCCCAAGAGGAAACCTGAATAAAGTACTCTTCTTAACCACTTGGTTTCCACTTTCAGTTAGTTTCGTTTTCTGGATGTTTCTTACTTTCTTCTAGTTTTCCTGTTTTATGTACAATTTTTTAGTTACTTTCAATGGAGGGATTTTTATACTATAAAGGACAGAGACTTGCACAAATTAACTCAAGTTGGAAACACAGGGGATTTTCTTGGAGCCTAATTTCAGGAAGTATAGTTAGATCTGGCTGGAAGAGTAATGCAGCCCTGACCTTCCCCCATGGCCTACCGATTTTCCTTTCTGTTGCAGTGCTAAATGACCTCACACTTCTAGTGTCCAACACCATCCAACTGACTCAGTCTCTCCATGTATCACCTCAAATTCTTGAGATAGAAGATAAAATTGTCTTTGCCTCACCTATAGATGGTAGTATGGTGGTATACTATTTAAGGACAGCGTGCCACAATGGTTAGAGCTTGGGTTCTGCAGCTAGACTGGCTGGATTTGAAGCTCAGCTCCAAATCTTGCTAGCCTTGTAATCTTGGGAAACTTTCTGTGACTCAATTTCTTCATCTGTAAATGGGGATGATAATAATATTCACTACCTCACAGTTGTAATGAGGGTTAAATGAGTGAGTGCATGTGAAGAGTAAAAGGAAGAGCCTTGGATATAGTGGCTACTCAATAAGTATTAGTTATTTCTTTCTCCTTCTCACTCGATGTAAGCCCTGGTCTAATTGGCTATGGCCTGGGGTTAGGATCATGTGGTACCTAGGTATGTTCTACCTAGCAGGTCTACCTAGGTATGTTCCTTTATTATCATTGAGAAGCAGACTGAAAGAAAGGAAGGCAGTAGCAAATGTGCCTAATATAGATTGGTGAAATAGAAACAAAACAATTTGTCAGTTTAGAAAAAACATTTTTTAATATAATTTGCTTTATATAAAAAATATACTTCAATGGTAGAATTGTTACCTAAAGAGATAGTTTGTTTTTTAATTGGTATATAGTTGTTTTACAGTGTTGTGTTAGTTTCTGCTGTACAGCAAAGTGAATCAGCTCTATGTATACATATATCCCCTCTTTTTTGGATTTCCTTCCCATTTAGATCACCACAGAGCACTGAGTAGAGTTCCCTGTGCTATACAGTAGGTTCTCATTAGTTATCTATTTTATACATAGTAGTTGTATATATGTCAATCCCAATCTCCCAATTCATCCCACCCCCCTTCTCCCCTTGGTGTCTGTACGTTTGTTTTCTACGTCTGTGTCTTTATTTCTGCGTTGCAAATAGGTTCATCTGTACAATCTTTCTAGATTCCACATATATGCATTAATATACGATATTTGTTTTTCTCTTTCTGACTTACCTCACTCTGTATGACAGTCTCTAGTTATGTATACAATGGAATATAACTTAGCCATTAAAAGGAAAGAAATTGGGGCATTTGTAGAGGGACAGATGTTTTTAAAAAATTACATTGACTGAGCTATATTATGTAACATTTTACACCTGAAAATTTTCCTGCTGCAATTAATCATATACTTATTGACAGTCTGTTGTGTATGAAACACTGTATTATATGGGAGGAGCAAAAAGGAGGTAAAAGCAGAATATGTTAGTAGGTGTAATTACAGATTATAGGAGTAGAATCATGAGCATTTTACAGAAGAAAGTGTCATTCTTTGCCTAAATATTTCTAGGAAAGCCTTAAACATTTCAAGGACTCATTTTCTCTGTCCTTTTAAGTTCCTCAGGTTTTTTTGTTTTTTGGCTTTTTTTTTTTTTTATTGCTTTGTTAGTTTCTTAAGAGAAGAGCATGTAACATAAAAGTGAAGGTCTGGACTCAACCTAATTCCCTACAAATTAGTACATGCAGTTATGTTCTGGGTTATTTCCAGGCCCTTGGTAACTTAAAAATGAATAAAAAAAACTAACCATGATTTCATTTGTACAGTGTTTTACGATCAACCCAGTGTTTTCATTGATTCATCTCGTTAATTCAGTGAGGTGGATCAAGGTGATAATTCTCTCCATTTTACGGATGAATACAACTGAGGGACTTTAAGTGACTCACAGTCACATAACAGATACTCAGGAGAAAGAGCCTGACTCAAACATAGGAGTTCCTGCTGCTTGCCAGCAACCAGTCCTGTCACAGAAATGCATATACTGCTGTCAGTGTATTAGAGGATGCGCCTGAGCTCAGAATGTTGCCTCTGGATTCAGCTGATGACAACTTGTTCAGATTGAAAAACAGGGAAAGCAAGTCTGGTAAAAGCAAAAGGGATATAAATTGCAACAAGGACAGTTTTAACTCCTTTGACACTGAGTAAAACATGTTTAAACTTTCCATCTGAATATATGTTATATGGGAGCTCAATGTGTACCAACAAGAGACTTTGTTCTTATAACATTTATAAATGTTATTTAATATTGGTTTCTTCTAGTCTCAAGAACATGGAGAGAAGTACTTGACCTTTAAATGCAGAGGGTATAAATTAATTCGTGTTATTACTTCAGCTATCTTGTAAATAAAACTTTTCCCTCATTAGAAAGGAAGCCAATCTTGCAATTCCCCATAGGTCTCATATCACTTACACCATGCTGTGCTTCATACATTGACCTGGAACCCAGGAGAATTTATGCACAGTTCGTGATTTAAACCAGAAGTAATTTCCTGTGGCATTATGTCACAACATCAACCATGGAAACAAAATCCATTCTTTTTTTGTTTCATTAGAAAAATTTAAATAAATTCCTTCAGAAGTTCATAAAATTTGATAGGCCACTGTTTTAGATTTCTTGCTCTGTGTAAAGTGCAAATCCATTTCTTATGTAAACCATGTTATCATGCAGTTATCTATATATGTGAGTGTATGTGCCAATCTTTTGATTTTTATTTATTTATCTTAGTGTCTGATGTTTGTCATTAATTTTTCTAGACAGAAACTGTAGCTTCCTGAGGAAAAGCTTCTTACCTTGAAGTAATGAAATATTTTTGCTCACAAAGCTTCAGAGAAAGTAAGGTTAAATACGGGGACTTTCTCTGGATAAATTTGTCTTTACTCAGCCCCTGCTCTTTTTTACATTTTTGTGCATTTAGGCAATCTTCCTCCCCGCCTTGGTCTTTTCCCCAGACTTTGCTTTTTCTATCACCTAACACTGTTTATTTCCAAAACCTCTGCTCTTTCCTTGCTCATAATTTCAGTGACATGCCTGTCTTCAGAGTTTCAGCTCCACCCTCTAAGCTGGTGGTTTCTGAGTCTACAGCCCTTACCCTGACTGATCTCTTGCTGCAGTCCTGCATGGCCATTGCCTGTATGATGTTCTTCCATTCATCCTGTGCCAGAATTGCAAATCCATTAATATCCACCCAGTCTTCCACATTGGGAACATAAGGTCGTTCTTGACATTTCTTACCATCTAGTACAACCACATTTTCATCAAACCCTTACGACTCAAGCTATAACCTTGAATCCAACATTTCTTCCCATTCTTGTTGCCACTGCTTTTGTCGGTATCTTTACCATCTTCTACCTGAACTACTCCGCAGTTCTTCCCTGCACTTCGTAATTCTCCCCATTGCCCTCAAAGCAATTTTACTGAAAAGTAAATCTAATCATATCTTTCTCAGGCTTAAAAGCCTATATAGACCTCCCTTTACTGTTGTGATCCGTAGCCTTGCTTTTGCTGTCAAGCACCATCGTACGTTTTCAGTCTCGATTCCTGCCCTTTCTGATCAGGCCTCCAATGATTCAGGGCCATCGTTTGCTACATCAGGAGTCATACCTTTGAACATTCTGCTCGTTATATCTGAAATGACTTATTCTTCTTCTCTAACTGAATGTCTTTCATGACTCTGTTCCATTCTCATTTCCTCTATGAAATCATGCCAGAGTCGTATAGGAAGCATTTATTGCTTTCATAGGACCTTAATCTACCCCTGCTGTAGCTTTTATCACATTTGACTATAATTATACGCTTATATGTCTATCTCCTCCACTATGTAGTGAGGAAAAAAACACATCATTTCTTTGTGTGTGTGTGTGTGTGTGTGTGTGTGTGTGTGTGTGTGTGTGTGTGTGTATTTTAACCCAGCACCTAGCTTAGGGCCTACCATATGGGATGTCCTCAGTAAATAATAACTGAATAAATAAATGAATCAATTAATTAATGTCCCACCCAGCATTCAGATTAAATTTTCCCATACTTAGGTTAGAGATATAAATAACTTTTTAAGACTACATTGATTCTCAAAAGACTCTTCTCTATCTTCATTTATATAACAATTTGTTTGTTAGTTGGTCTACTTACCTATTTATGTCTTAGCTCAGGCTGTTATAATAAAATACCATAAACTGGTGGCTTAAACAACACACAGTTATTTCTCACAAATCTGGAAGCTGGGAAGTCCAAGATCAAGGTGCTGGCTAATTTGATTTCTGGCAAGAGCCCTGTTCCTGGCTTGCAGATGGCCATTGTCTCGCTGTGGCCTCCTATGATGCATGCACACGTGTGACTGAGATTGGGACCGGGAACAGGAAAGGGAGAGGGAACAGATAGATACGGTTTTCTGGTCTCTTCTTACAGGGGCGCTAATCCCATCCTGAGGACCACCCCACCCAGGACCTCATCTAACCCTAATTGCTTCCCAGTGGTTCTACCTCCCAATGTCCTCACATTGGGAATTTGGGGGGAACAGAGACATTCACTCCATAACATTTTTCATCTAACTGTATCTATCTGTCTCCATTTCAGCATTATCAGTGATAGAACAATACTTGGAGAACTCAGATTTCTCAAATGATAATCAAATTTTCTATCCAGAAGCTATATGCCTAACTATTAAAATGATATGCTCTAGCACAGGGAGATCAGCTCGGTGCTTTGTGACCACCTGGAGGGGTGGGATAGGGAGGGTGGGAGGGAGGGAGACGCAAGAGGGAAGAGATATGGGAACATATGTATATGTATAACTGATTCACTTTGTTATGAGGCAGAAACTAACACACCATTGTAAAGCAATTATATTCCAATAAAGAAGTAAAAATAAAAACAAAAAAAAACAAAAACAAAATACAAGTACATATATAATATATGCATATGTGATTATATAAATATCATATAAAATCTATAAAGATGTGTAAAAAAAATAAAATGATATGCTCTTCTCATACTTGTTTAAAATACTATATTATGACCAGTGTACCTATTACATATTAAACTACAAAAATTATCTACTCATAAGTAATAAAATGAAAGGAAATAAATTCATTTTTATGTGCAACTTTAAAATGAAAGTAGTAGATGGTATTTATAAGTTGTTGCTATAAAAACCTTCTGCTACAAAGCATTTAAGAATGTGTGCCTGTGTAGAATTTCTTCAACTTCAAATTTTATTGTCATTTCCCAAATATGCTTATATGCCTTTCTGCATCCAAACTTTTGATCTCTGAATTTAGTATATTTTCTTTTGCAGTCTGTATCTATTAATATTTAGCCTGTCCTTCAAGGGCAGTTCAAATTCCACCCTTTTCAATACTGCCTATCCTGATGACCCCAGCTAGAATAATCTGTTTTCCCTTTTGAATTTTCATAGCATTCCCTGATTGAATAATGTTTTTGGAACTCATATATTATCTTACTTTTCAACTTTTTATGCATTGCATGTAAACTTTCTGAAGAAAAACATGTTTACACCTTTCTATGCTATGCAGTAGTCACTGAAGTATCATACACCGTAGGCCCAGATCATCAGTTGTTGAAACAAGGAACAAAGGAGTGAGAACTGGATTAACTTTGTGGGAATTGTGATACCTCATGGCTCTCCCATCCTTCTCTCTTTTTTTTTTTTTTTTTTTTTTAGTGGTACGCGGGCCTCTCACTGTTGTGGCCTCTCCCGTTGCGGAGCGCAGGCTCAGCGGCCATGGCTCACGGGCCCAGCCACTCCGCGGCATGTGGGATTTTCCTGGACCGGGGCGCGAACCCGTGTCCCCTGCATCGGCAGGCGGACTCTCAACCACTGCGCCACCAGGGAAGCCCCATCCTTCTCTTTGTATACACCACTGATACTCCAGCAGAATGATGGCTCCCTGTTGCGGTCTATTTCCTTGATGGGGTGCACTTCCTCTTTGGGAAGCTCCTAGTCCTTGCTTTACCTTGAACGTTATTACGCTTAACATCAAGTGGCATATATTGGTTCACTAGTGGAACACTCAAAATATGAGGAGATTTTCTGCCTTTCATAGGTTAAAATGTAATACAGAACAGTCTTCAGATAGCAGTATTTTGACATAGTTGGAAGATAATACTTAAGAAGCACTGTTTACCAGTGTCATGAAAATTGGCACCTTGCTAAACATCTTTGGAGCTGTTTCCTTATCTGTAAAAGGCAGGTGGTGAAACCTCTCTTAGCAGGGTTGTTGCAGCTATTGAATGAAACACACATGGAGGTTACTTGGCTTTTACTGGGTGCTCCAAATAAGTCAGCTCCTTTCTCCCAACTAATGGCTATGGACTAAACAGTGAAAATGATTCTTACTTAGCATAGAATCAGCTAGCACTATGAGAAAACTTAACATAGTAGTTTTGTTACCTCGAGTTTTGAAAGTTATGTTCATGGAATATACATGCATTTAATCTTCAATGATTTTTTCACGATAACTGTTTCGTAATAAACTTGTAAGATTAGAATTGTATCTTTCCAGGTGCTAGTTAAACATTAAGCTAATTCTCTGATAAGAGGATTAAATGATTAAAATCAGTGGTTTTTTGGTATCCATTAGGGAAAGCCTTCAATTTCCTTTTTGTCAAATCACATATTTAGAAACTAAATATATAAGATATTTGTTTCGAGGACAAATAGCTGGGAAATTTGATTGTATATGTATTGTATTCTTTCTCAATAGAAGATATTTATAGCTATGTATTAATTACTTAGGTAGTCAGTTTATTTTTGGTTAAAATTCAAAATCAGAAATTTCGAATTCAGACTAGTTTTAAGGTTGAGGGTGAGGTAGAGGGTGATGGAAATGTGTTTTCATGCTGCATCAGTTTGGCTTCCTGAAGAGTTTGACATACTACAAGGCTATTTCTTCAGCTTTTATTAGGAATTGGATTTATTTTCTTCCTGAGTTTAGGCTCATAGCTCAGGCAAAGACATAAGCTCTTCTGCTGCTAGAACAGGTCTCTGGGAAGAAAATACATTCCATTCTGTGCTTTTGTTTATAGCAAAATGTCAAGTCAGTTACCTACTGAACACAAACCTCAAGAATTCTGGGATCTCAAACTTGAAATAGATGGACACATCTGCCAGGAGAAGAAAATTGGTACTGGATTCGACAAGGCCTAGTAACACAGTGTTATATTTAGATTCAGATAGCCAACAGGAAATATTATGGTTCATGCTATCATGTATTACTGTATATAACTGCCTCGTTGATCCAGTTAAAACATATATTGAGTTCTCTACATGTTCAAAGCACTGTTCTACATAGAGGTTCTCGGGAAAGTAAATATAAAGCAAACCTGATTCATGACTGTAGGGAGGTTAAGTCAGTGTGTGTATATTTGTGTGCATGTTCATATGTGTGGGTGGGGCAGGGTAGGTCAGGGATAGGGAGAATTAAAAAGGCAAATAAATGACTATAGTGTAATATAAGATACAGAGAAAGATACGCAAGAGAGAGAAACAGATCTGAGAAGGGAGGAGTCACATTTTGATGGGAAGGTACCCTTGCATCTGCCCCTTAGAGGTAAATAGGGTGAGTGAGAGATGCACCCGCAGAGGGAAGGCTGGGGCCTAAGTACAAAGGCCAGGAAGGAAATGGGTCGAGTTAATTGAACTTCATTGTAGGCTATGTGGATGGGAGTAAAATGGATTAAAGCTACCTGGTAGAATTTGGTATTATTTCACTATTAGAGACGTTAGATTTAACAGAGTGTGATTTAAAATTTGTAACTTAAAGTGGAAAAGGGAGGGAATCATGTATCCAACCCTGATCTTCTTTAGATTCTTTAAACCAGTCTGGGTTTCTCAGCCTCAGTATTATTGATATCTTGGATTGGATAATTCCTTTTATAAGGATGTTTAGAGGCAACCCTGCCCTCAACCCAGGACTGGGACTAGAGGGAGGCAAGGGAGGAAGGTAAGCCATGGTTTTAAGGAGGCACTCGCTCCCAGGGCCCTATGAGCTTTAATCTTGTGTCTGGGTGACCCTAAGGGTGAGTGAGTGCCTCCTTAAATTTTGAGCCTCAGGCACCTCCCATGCCTGCCACAGTCCTGGCACTGCCTCCATCCACCAGAAGCCAGTAGCACCCTCCCAGTTGTGACAGCCAAATAAGTCTCCAAAAACCTTCCAGGTTAAGAAACACTGCAGTCTAACTGGAATAACTCAGCAGATTTCTTTTTCATTTGTAAAATGCCAAGAGGAGCAGCCAGCAGTGTGATGGAATTCAGCTGAAAGGTAGCAACTAAATACAGGTACAGTTTGGACTGAGACACACTTGGGGAGTAAGATTTGAAGAGAGAGCTGTGGAAAGAAGCTGCTGTGATTAATGGGCTGATAGGCATTGGCATTAGGAAGAGACAAGGGTTTGTATGAAAGTTACCTGAAGGTGAAGGATCCATTCTGCTGTTAATAACATACCTGACTTCTAGGCCTTGGCTGCACTGAAGAATAATAATTCTGCTGTCAGTCTTGGGGTCGATATAACAAGACTTCCAAGTATGTTTTCCTGGTGCTCATACAAATGCTCAAAAAAGTCTACAGCACGCTTGTGCTTTATTTTCTTTTTACAGAATTAGGCTGTCTTCTTGGTTAATACGTCACTGTGCTTATATTTGCTGTTATCAATTCTACTCTATTCTGTTTTCTTGGGCTCTGGGGAAGCTGTGGCCTTGGTATTGTGCAGTTTGTGCAGTGTGGTTGCCAAGATTACAGATACATCAGACCCTAGTGGACTACTAACCGTATCAGTTACTATGAGATCACAAAGACACGTAATATTGTGTGTATTTTCATGGTAGGGGTTAAATACAAGTGATATGGTTAATTAATGTTTAGCAATAGAGTTTAAAGCCTGAAATTCCAGGTGTCTCACATTCAATAATGTGTCAACAGCACATAGCTCTATATATTTTTGTGGCACTTAACCACAAAAGTTGGTATGTGATAATAATAACAACAGTTGAGTTTTATAGCTCGCTAACATCTACCAGGCAGTGTCCTATGTGTTTTATTTGCATTTATTGTTCCGGTAGCCTTTGGTGGTGGCTAATATTATTATCTACATTTTATGGATATGGAAACTAAACTTAACCAGTTTCATTAACTTGCCCACAGTCATACGGTTAGGATCACTTGATTCCAGATCTGCCAACTCCTGAGTGCATGTTCTTAAATATTGCTTCAGGGCTGCCTGTAAATGACCTTGTAGGTTGTGCAGGGCACAACTCCAGGTGTCCGCCTACACACTGTACACATTGTGAGTGCTCCAAGACTGTCCTGGTAGGTGCACACACAAAGAAGTGAATTCTAATGCTTTTAAGTGTTATTTATTTTTACATTTTTATTGCATGGTATACAGTGAGTGATGGGAACCTGGGCAGGGATTTCTTTCCCTCCCTCCCTCCTTCCTTTCTCCCTTCCCCCCCTCCCCCCCTTTCCCCCTTCCTTCCTTTCTCCCTCCCCCCTCCCTCCCTCCCTTCCTTCCTTCCTTCCTTCCTCCCTCCTTTCTTTCCAGCAAGGACATGCCTGGATGTAAATTCCATTGAGGAAAGGATGGAATTCAACCAAAAGGTTGTTTCTTGCCTGTTGTTATTTCCCATATTCTAGTGCAGCTAATGCTCTTAGGAGAAGGAAACTGCCCCTTTAGAAGTCCTCCTTCAGGTAGTGTTAGCGAAAATCGTATAATGCCACCCATTCTTTTTCTGAGGCCTGAGGCCAGAATATTCTCTCACTATTATTTATTATTGTCATGGAGCCATTAGCTTTTGCCATTAGAAGCTATACTTATACTAAAGGTGTTAACAGGTGGATGTATGTGCTCCAAATTCTCATTACATGCTGCCAACCTCTCCCTATAAATCTCAGCTTGGAGATATCAGCTTTCTACTTGTTGGCTCTAATTGGAAAGTTCTCTGCTATATCCAGGTACAGAATGTACTATCAGAGCTTGAATTTCTGCCCCTTATTAACATTGCCTTTGTGACTTATTTCCTCAATTCTCTTTCCATTGGCAATCCGGCTGAAACAAATTTCTCAGTTTTATATACAAAGTGAGCTTGTGGTAGAACACATTACAAATCATGCAATGCAATAAAACAGAGCACAGTCTAATACTTTTACCATTAGAGAATATTAAAATGTCCTTTACTAATTAATTACTTGCACACCATTTTTTCACTTAATAATTTAGAAATAAATTCATGCATTTTTCATCAGTTTGAAACTCATTTTACAGTTAAAAATCCAGCTGTCAAGTATGCAATAGGAAATTTCATGAAGAGTTTGTGAGGAGTTGTGTTATAATTTCCTGAAACCTACCTACACTTCAAATGGTTTCTAATTTTATGGATATGGAAACTAAAGACTCTTGTGTAATCCAGAGGTGGCAAAGGGAACGTTTGTGACTTGATTCATCTGTCCATCAGGAAAAATATTTCCCTGAGAGAATCCTTTAGATTTCCCATATATTTAAGCTGGTGAATTTTCCGATGGTGTATCATTATATCCTTTTTTTGAAGTAGGAAGCCTATATACCATACTTAAAAACTCTTAAACACTCAAACATTTCTGTTCTAGGTTCTTTACATATGTTAATAATGACATACTAGAAATCAGTGTTACTCAGAAAGATTCATCTTAAGTGCATACTTAGAAGTATTTTTGTCTTCAGTAGATATTTAAATATTTAAACAGTTACTTCTCAAATTTCAATCAAAAAGCACTTACTTTGAAATAATTGTGTAGGGTATGCTGAATGTGAGTTTTGTTCTCCTTGGGTTTTAATTTATTTTTTCTATGAAAAATTGATTAAACAGTTTTCAAATAAATGAAGCTCAAGCTTCATGAGGCCATGAGGTAAAATGATCAAAACTGTATAATTTCTAAATTAAGATCTATGTAGAATTATGATATTTCCAAGAAATTAAACACGAACACTTCCTTTTTCCTCAAATGAACTTATTTTCCCTAGCATTAATATCAAGAAAATAGGACAAATTTTAACTTAGAAAAATCTTCATTATTGAAGTTTGAGGTTAAATAATCATCCTCTTTTTGGAAGAGGATGGAACAAAATTTTTCCAGGCCTTTTCTGATTAAGTTATTCTACAGAACATTTAGACTATGTGCTTCTCTTATATTTGGTGACAAAATATGTGTACAAAATAGGAATTTATTATTGGATGTTGTTACTTTCAGAATTAGAGGGGTGCTGGGCAAATTCAGCTGAAGAGACAATAGGTATATTAAAAGATAAACTTCACTCTGTATGACAGACTCTAGGTCCATCCACCTCACTACAAATAACTCAATTTCGTTTCTTTCTATGGCTGAGTAATATTCCATCGTATATATGTGCCACATCTTCTTTATCCATTCATCTGTTGATGGACACTTAGGTTGCTTCCATGTCCTGGCTATTGTAAATAGAGCTGCAATGAACATATTGGTACATGACTCTTTTTGAATTATGGTTTGCTCAGGGTATATGCCCAGTAGTGGGATTGCTGGGTCGTATGGTAGCTCTATTTGTAGTTTTTTAAGGAACCTCCATACTGTTCTCCATAGTGGCTGTATCAATTTACATTCCCACCAACAGTGCAAGAGTGTTCCCTTTTCTCCACACCCTCTCGAGCATTTGCTGTTTCTAGATTTTTTGATGATGGCCATTCTGACCGGTGTGAGATGATATCTCATTGTAGTTTTGATTTGCATTTGAGTGAAGTAAGTCAGAAAGAGAAAAACAAATACCGTGTGCTAACACATATATATGGAATCTAAGAAAAAAAAAAAAAGGTCATGAAGAACCTAGAGGTAAGATGGGAATAAAGACACAGACCTACTAGAGAATGGACTTGAGGATATGGGGAGGGGGAAGGGTAAGCTGTGACAAAGCGAGAGAGTGGCATGGACATATATACACTACCAAACGTAAAATAGATAGCTAGTGGGAAGCAGCTGCATAGCACAGGGAGATCCGCTTGGTGCTTTGTGACCACCTAGAGGGGTGGGATAGGGAGGGTGGGAGGGAGGGAGACACAAGAGGGAGGAGATATGGGGATATATGTATATGTATAACTGATTCACTTTGTTATAAAGCAGAAACTAACACACCATTGTAAAGCAATTATACTCCAATAAAGATGTTAAAAAAAAAGATAAACTGAGGCATATTAAAATTCTTAAGCATTTGAGCAAAAAGCTATTGGAATTAGCACCAAACCAGAAGAGGTTAGGAGTGCTCCGCCAACAGGAGCCTAGGAGACACTTTTATAGAGAAAAAGCAGAAGCAAAGTAAGGAAGTTGTTGGCTGGCTACGGCTTACAGCCTAGCTGGCTGCTTGTGATTGGTTGTCTTTCGTGTTTTGATTTCATAACCGTGAGGCACTCACAAGCATAGATTTTGTTTGCTTACATAGACCTCCGCAGCATTACAGCCAGCACAGTCTAACGGCCTCCCTGTTTAATTAATTTAACAAGAAGTACACACTTTGGATATGTATTATATTATGAATTTGATTGCATGGATTTAAGAGAGATTTCAGCTTTCACGTAGCATCAAACACACTGTGTTAATCCACATGTTACTCTCTGAGCGCATAGACCTGACATTATTTTTCAGATAATATGTAGATTGTGAGAAAATAATTCCTGATTTTGAAAACTTAGAAAATTTTGTTCCTATTTCCAAAATGGATCTGTGCTAGTCAAGTACCACTGACCTCTTTGCTCATTTCTTTATATAGCAAATGGAGACCATGGTTAAGAATAGTCAGCTTCTACCTTTTGAGTATTAAAGAAGAAACTATCACCAGGTCACACCGCTTAATTGTAAACGTGGTCTTTTCTGGTTTAGTAGAAAGGTTATCTTTGTTTCAACCTCAGATTGCCCTTAGTAAAAGAAGCAGCTCCCATTCTGATCTTTTTGGGTGCACATTGGAAGACAAAGGAAGAAATGTGTCACAAATATTAAAAACTGTTAAAAGTGCATAAACGTAGGATACCACTGAATGTGAATCTGTAATCTGTAATACCCACATAAATGTCTCGGGCTCAAAGGACACTACCAGAATGCATTTGGCGACAAGAGAATTTTTTCCCCAAATACTTTTAATACAACAATAATCTGATATTTTATAGTGACTAGTCATTTCCACCTCTTTGCCTCCCTGCTCTTTTATCATTCTATTTCTCCGTTTCCTCCTTCTTCTTTCTGTCTTGGCATTCCCCTAAAAATAGGAGTGTATTCTATTATCGTGGTCATTGCCTTTTATTTTTTTAAGTTGCCATTATTTTCCAATCTTGTGATTCTTGTTTTATAGGAACTACAATTCTGGATGGAGGAAGAATTTTAAAAATAAAGTTTTTAATACTACTTCCTTTTTTGTTGCATTTCAGTGGGTTAATAACTTTTTCTGAAAGAAATATAATTGATAGTGCTGTGTGTTATCAAGTGCTAAGCTGTCTGCAAGTAGTATATCATTTTATTATTTCAATGACCTATGAAGTATTTCTATTTTGGAAAGGAAGAAACTTTGACTTTCGGAAGGTTAACTAAATTTTCCAAATTCACATAGCTTGTTAGTGGTTGGCCCAAGAAAAGACAGATCCTGACTCTTAATTTTTAAATATTCTGCAAGTAATTCTTGGATGTCTTAGAATTAAGCATTACTTAAATAGTTTCTCAGTACATCAAGTATAAATATTAAAACCTCTTCCATGATAATCTTTTAGAAAAAAAAGTTTATATGTTTCTAAAAAAGTGGACTAGAATCTCTGATAACTGTGTTTGCTTATAATTAACATAGGAAACATAGTATTAAGTACTTGTATGAATATCAGATTATAAGAACAGCAAAAGTATTTTCATGTGTTCGTATTTCTGTACCTTATCTATTAATACATGAGTTGCATTATACCTTGGTTGTTGACATGATCTGAATTAGCAGAGTTCTGTTTTCAGCTTCAAATACTGATTTGGTAGTTTGCAATCCAGTCCAGTTTTTATCTATCATTGGGAAGTATCAACTCAGTAATACACACCTGACCAAATTTTATAATCCTTTAGGCTCATGGGCTCTGACCTTGAAGCCTTTAAAAAATATGTTGGGGCTTCCCTGGTGGCGCAGTGGTTGAGAGTCCACCTGCTGATGCAGGTGACACAGGTTCGTGCCCCGGTCTGGGAAGATCCCACATGCCACGGAGCGGCTGGGCCCATGAGCCATGGCCGCTGAGCCTGTGCGTCCGGAGCTTGTGCTCCGCAGCAGGAGAGGCCACAACAGTGAGAGGCCCGCGTACCGCAAAAAAAAAAAAAAAAAAAAAAAAAAAAAAGTTGGTTTTGTTTTCCAAAGATTCTTAGCAACTCCAAGACTTGGTCCAGTATTTGAAAGCTAATTTTTCATAATGCTCTTGCAGTTCTTACCATCTTTCTTTGATTTTATCATTCCCTATCCTGGAAATTAGTCTTTAGTTTGCTCTGTTACCTTTTGTTTGCTACAGTGTACTGTTGTGCCCCTGTCTTATTCCTCCTCTTATAATGTTCTTACAGATTATTACTGTTTATATGCAATAAAACAAACACAAAAACAACCCAAAACTACAACCCAAACTCTTTGTGATAGTGAGGGAGTTGAAACCATGCTGTAAGACCAAAGTGATGTAGGAAAAGACAGTGTTGCCAACAAAGAATGGCAGCCATTGTCACTGGCTCATTCTCATCGTGGGCTTAAAATTCACATTTCTACTTAGAGCAACATCAGCAGATGCTAACCCATGTTTCAGCCTTGTGCCAAATTTAAATGCTTGTAAGGAAACTCAGAAATACTGCTAGAAACGAAGGAGGCATTAGACTTATGCAATTTGTAAGCAGACCGAAAGGAAATTTGTGATTTACTCTTTGTTTTTAATATTTGACTTTTGGGGGAGGGTAGATTTCATGATTGCAACCTATACATTCTATTTAAATTTTGGTGACTGTCCCTTTTTTGTCATTGGAAATAATATGTTAACTTGAACTCTGCACTCTGACAGAAAAAAACACCTTAGAATTTCATTTTTCCAAACATTGAGATTGTTCTTTTCATTTTCTACAAGAAATTAAATGACTGAAATTCTGAAAATAATGTAGTGCTTTCTCTAAAATACTCTTGCATTCCATCTACCCAAATAGCACAAGGATCGATGCCACCGTTGGCTACTAAAGCCATTTATCATGCCAAATGTTTGCAATTGTGTAGGATTTATTTCAATGATTTTTTTTTCTTTTTTACTATTTGACTGACAGATGTAATGAAAGTCATTGGCAGCCCCTATCAAAAACAAGTACTGCTGTGTATTAGCAACTGAAAATACCCCTTTCATCTTGGCAACCTAATAGAGAGCCTGGTATTCTAAATGTCTTCTCAAAAAGAAAAAAAAAAAGAAAAGAAAATTTTAAAAAGAATATTTTGGTGCTCAGGCAAAGTCTCCTCAGAAACCTTTAAACTTCCGTTGTACGGGTTTTTTGAGAGGAGCTGCATGTATGAAAAATGACTTACATGGGCAAATTGAGAAGTCTACAAAGGTTTCTAGTTGAAC
Organism: Tursiops truncatus; assembly: GCF_011762595.2. NCBI lineage: Eukaryota > Metazoa > Chordata > Mammalia > Artiodactyla > Delphinidae > Tursiops > Tursiops truncatus. The sequence continues at coordinate 55,552,882 of NC_047044.1, read as the reverse complement.
AAAACACTGAGGGCAACATTTGTATAGAAAAAGTTTTAGTATATGTTTGTTTGTTTATTTTTACAGTTGACCCTTGAACAACAGGGATTTGAACTGCGCTGGTCCACTTCTACAGGGATTTTTTTCAATAAATACATACTAGAGCACTACACAATCTGTGGTTGGTTGAATCTGGATACGGAACCTCAGATACAGAGGAACTGCGGGTACGGAGGGCCGACTATAAGGTATACTGGGATTTTCAACTGCATGGAAGCTCAGCGCACCTAACCCCTCTGCATTGTTTAAAGGTGGATTGTATATACATACACGTATTACTTGAAACAATCGTGTATAAACTCTTTAAGCTTTTTCTCTGCCTTTATATTGGAGCTGTGGTAGCTGCCAGGATACGTTGTAGTAAAATAGCACACACAAAGTATTTGTTTAGGTAAATCTGTATCCTGCACCCACCTCTTCCATCTCAGAGGCCTTCCCTAATCACATTAGCTAAAAGGACCATTTCCCCCAACCCCTTATTCCTATGATACTTTAAAAAAATTTACCTCATACAAAGCAATCCTTTTAATTTGTCCGTTTGTATCCCCTACTAGGGCAGAGTACATTGTGTGTTGATTTTCTGCCAGATTCTCCTGAGTCTAGTCTTATACATAACATGCACTCATGCACTATTCATTCATTCAAAAATAATTCTTAGTACTTGTCTTGAGATGGGGAAAATGTGACGAACAAAAATGAAGACCCTGCCCTTATGGGACACAAAACTCTTTGTATTAAAAAGTAAATTTTTTTGATAGTTCCAGATTTATTCTATAACCGTGCAATAGTTTCTAGGGCTCTTATTATATATGTGTCAGAATAGAAATAAAGCTAGTCTCTTTTTTTTTAATGTTCCCTTTATAACTTTTCTGCCTTTATTCCAGGGAGTCACTTTAGCATGGGTAAACATTACCGGTTATCATTGTTTCTTACTTTCTCCATTTGTGAAAAGAGGGAGCCAATTCCAAGGCTTTTCTACAGCCTAGGGCTTAATAAACCATTATCAATTGTGCTTTCCAATGTGTGTCAGTTTCTCTTTATAGAGAGCCTTTCTGGCCTTTTCCTACATGTTACTAAGAAGGCAGTTTAGAGTTTGTTTGGTGGGAAGATGTGCAGTAATGTTAATAGTCCACCATTTTGGAATATCGGTATTCTATCCAAGTAACCTGAAACACTGAATAAAAGTCTAACAAAACAGACGTTTCCTAATGTTGCTTTAAATGGTGTTTTAAGAAAAAAATGTTTGAATTTACAGTTTCCTTTTTAAATTAAATTTATTTATTTTATTTTTGGCTGAGTTGGGTCTTTGTTGCTGCATGCGGGCTTTCTCTAGTTGCAGCAGGCGGGGGCTACTCTTCGTTGCAGTGCGCGGGCTTCTCATTGCAGTGGCTTCTCTTGTTGCAGAGCATGGGCTGTAGGTGCGTGGGCTTCAGCAGTTGTGGCGCGGGGGCTCAGTAGTTGTGGCTCACGGGCTGTAGAGCGCAGGTTTAATAGTTGTGGCTCGTGGGCTCTAGAGCACAGGCTGAGTAGTTATGGCTCACGGGCTTAGTTGCTCCGCAGCATGTGGGATCTTCCCAGACCAGGGCTCGAACCCGTGTCCCCTGCATTGGCCGGCAGATTCTTAACCACTGAGCCACCAGGGAAGCCCTGAATTTACAGATTTTTAAGATTGTAACCTTAATTTATTTTAACTTAAACACAGTCTAATATAAAACCTTTCCTACCCATTTTTGTGCTGGAGTAATACTTTATGAACTGATGTGACAAGAGTTGCAAAAGTTGCTGTCTTAGCGTTTCCCGTATGAATACACTGTCATTTGTTTCTTTGCTTCATACTGACCCTTGGGCCTGGAATGTCCTTCCCCTTTTCCTTTTAGTCCACTGGTTCCTTTCTATCTTTTAAGAAACATTGCTTTTTCTAGGATTCTGTCCCTGTCCTTACTTACCTGAGGCTGGTTAATTATCATAAAGCCATGCACATCGTTATTTCTCAGTGTTTTCATAAAGCCATGAGCATAGTTATTTCCTTTATCACATTTTTCATAATTATTTATTTCTAGCTTTGCATCCCCTAATTAGTCTGTGAGCTCTTTGATCCTAGAGACTTTATCGTGCTCTGGTTTGTAACAATCTAACCCAACACGGTGTCTGGCACAAAGATTGTCGGAGACTTTTCAGGTGGCTATAACAAACTACCACAGACTGGGCAGCTTATAAACAACAGAAATTTATCTTTTATAGTTCTGGAGGCTGGAAGTCTGAGATCAGGGTGCAACATGGTCAGGTGAGGGCCCTCTTTCAGGTCGCTGATTTCTTATATCCTCATATGGTGGGGGAAGTGAGCTAGCTTTCTGGAGGCTCTTTCATAAGGGTCCTAATCCCATTTCTAATAACCTTCCAAAGGCCCTACCTCCTAATACCATCATCTTAGGTGTTAGATCTTCAACATAGAATTTTGGGAGACACAGACATTCAGAACAGCATAGATCATGCTCAGTATATGTCCATAAATGGATGAATAAAAATTAAGGCTTAAGATTGGATCCAATTCTTTGTGCAGAGGATAGACCCTCAAAGAAGGTATAGTCCAGAAGGGAGAATACAATTCAGCAATGATTACTTTTTCCATTATGATAATCGCTGAAGTTATGAAATATAGGGGCAATAATGAAATGAAAGTTGATTAGGGAAGAGCATGCAATTTAGGCCAGAAAATTGAACTGACAATGAACTCAGATTATGGTTATGGGGACCAATTGAGAAGGATTCTTGAATGATTATGAAGAATTTGCAAGGAGTGTACCGAGTAAAGAATGATGAAATTTAATTGAAAATAACTTGTTGAAACTTTATAATAATTGGGAAAATAGACACGAAGGTGTAGGAAAATTCATTTTAATGCTGTAAATTATTGATGAATTATCACTGCTAGCATATGCTCAAAATAGACTTATGTTGTCAATTTTTAAAAGCCCTTGGATAATTTAGATTAATATAATTCACTTAAAATCTATATAAAATATTAATAAGTGACATTACCCACCACATTAAGACCTTGCTCCATGTCATGGACTGTGCTGCATACTTTTGTATACATTATCTTTAATACTTAATCCAGTGCAATTGTTCACATTTTACAGATGAGAAAACAGAGGGTTAGAGAGTTCATTCCACTTGTCTTTGATCACACAATTCATTAAATACCAGATCTGGCATTAAATCCATTCCATTTGAATTGAAAGTTTGTGCCTCATTACACTACACTGTCATATACGCCAGTGAGTCCCTGAAGTATGTATACATTTTCAGCATGAGCTTAAAGTGTCAAGCATAAGTGTATATAATTTAGTTATCTTTTACATGGTCACTCATTCATTCATTTATTCATTCATCAAACATTCACTGTCTCTCTAGGCACTGAGCAAGGTACTGCATATAAAACACATTTGCATGCTCTTTTGGAATTTATAGTGGAAGAGAAAGGCATTTAGAAATATAAATAACTATGTAATAACAATCTTGATAAATTCTATGAAGAAAAATACAGTGCCTTTTGTTAAGTAGATTACAGAGCAGGGTTCACATGTACTTACTTTCCCGTGGGCAAAGGTAATTAGATTTACAATATAGCTTACTGTAACTCAAGAAGATGCTTAAAATAGCTCTAGATAAGTGGTACCACACCAGTGTAATCAAGCCGAACAGTTTGAAAACATTGCTCTTCCAGCAGTCTTTCGACAGTACAAAGGGAATTTTGGTGAATTGAAGAAAATTGTCCTGACAGGTTTTGAAACTTTACCAAATGTCATGTCTGTATTTCAGCTTTGGAAGGTGACTTTGGAACTCTCTCTACAATGACCTACATCTGTTCACAAAAGATAATAAATATCCATGAAGATGATTATTGCGCTGCCCTTTAGAGAGCAGTATCTATCCCGCTGCAACTCTGAGTATGTGGGAGATTTTGAACTAGACATATTGAGAGAGTACTCGATAAGTTTGAATATTTGGCTTCATGTATTGCTAACATTTGGCATAAAATCTAAACAGCAGTAGAACAGGAGAATTTATATCATTTAAGACCTACTAAAGCTGAATGGCCAAACTAAAACAAACAACGAAAAACATTTTTAAAAGGCAAACAAAGCAAGGCAAAACAATGTGAAACTTAACCAGGTGTTAATAGCAACTTAGGTCCTGCCTTTATTGTAGTTCAAAGGTTATGACAGCCTAAATTTCAATTTCAGAAGTTACCTTAGGCCTGTGTTATAATGATGTTATAAGTAACTGGCACTTAAGGAATTTGTGAAAATTGCAGAAAAAGCAAAGTCAGTGATCTCTGTTGTTTTTTTTCTCACCCACAAATGTGTGTTGTAGTTTGACTTTTCTTTCTGCCTTCTCCGTTCAAAATCTGTTCATAAACCGATGGAAGTCTGGTAATTTCCTGACAGTTGGAGGTACTTTTGTAATTATCTGTAAATCTGAAAGGCTTGAGACTATTTATTAGCTGTCAGGGAGCCATTGAAATGCTTTTCATGAATTAAGTGGAAATGTATGTTAAAGATAGAAGTTAAGCAAGAAATCCGATATCATAATTGAAACTCATTGTTGTCTATCAACTCTAGGTATTGTAAGTCTTCCCTATTATCACCTTTCCTGAGAGTTCCTTATCCTGTCAGTACTTCTCAGTATCCTCTCCCTTGTCTTTCTTTCCTCCTCTCACAAAAGAGGAATTGTTAAGTTGGGTCTTGAGGAATAAATAGGAGCTTTGCTAACAGAAAAGTGAGAAAAGGATTCCTTGATAGGCACTGACTTCTACCAAGGCGGTAAAAACATGAAGGTATGAAACAGCAAGGGTTAAGCTGAAAACTGAATTAATTCAGTGTTGTTAGAACATATAGTGCAAGGCAAGAAGTGACAGTAGAGGAGGACGATGGGGGAAGGGGTCAAAACAGATGGCAAAACCATCCAAGATCAAGAAGAACTCATCGTATATTAGGTGAGGGCCTATTTGGTGACCAGGAAGGGGCTTACCTCTACTACCAGGGCAGGAGGGAATGAATGAAGGATTAATAGAAATACAGAAATGTGCACAGATAAGAACACATTTGTGAGATTTCATGCCTGGTCTGATGGTTTTCATTTTCTTTGCAAATAAGAAGCCTGGTTAACCACAGGTGATGACAGAGTGGTCAGGAAACTTGAGGAGAGAGGAAGCTGTTTAGAACTGTATTGGAAAGGAGAGGAAGGTACCAAGAGGTGTGAAAAAAGCTTACTGGGAGAGGCACTGAGAGTCCTGTTAAAACTGAAATCCATGAATGTGTATTGGCATCCGTCTGTGCACTTAATTTATATTTTTAGAGCTCTACTTAGTACTCTAATTGTACAGCCCATTTTTGACTTTGGAATTTTCAGGTTCCTTGTTACCAGAAGACAAAGTTGACTTGAGAACATTGATGATTATAGATGATATTAATATTTATTGAGTGCTTATTGTGCTAGGAATTGTGCTTAGTACATTATGGACATTGCCACATCTATTCCCCTCTTTCCTATGAAGTATAAGTATTATTCCCATTTTAAAAAACAAACTGAGAATCCTGTTAAGTAATTTTCCCAAGGTATTTTACCAATGAGAAGCAGAACTAGGATTTGAATGAAGATCAGCATTGCAGCTGAGTAGAAAAAAAATTGAGGTTAAAAAGCGCTAATAGTTTGGGAGAAGATGTAAGTGTCAAAACAGTGGAAAATTTCAGGGAAATTCCAGGACAGAATTGGTGGAAATAAGGTTTTTAGTGTTGTATAAAAGACGGGAAGCTAATTGGGAATCGGAATGTCAATGCTTAAGACCCCAGTAATAGAAGCATTCAGAGTGCCCATTAGCTTCAAGTTGGAAGTGAGTTACTGAAAGGAGAGTAGAAGTGGAGGTTGTGGATTCTCTGGCTAAGTTATTGATCACAGTGCATGATTATTGATCATCAGTATTGATTATGGTGAGACTTTGGAGTGAAGAGAAATGGATTTTGAAGAAATGATCTGAAGGATGATAAGTCCTAGTTTTCAGGATGATATAACTTGATGAAATGAACTTAAATGAAGAAGGATTTCTTTGTATGAGTTGAAAAAGTAATGACAATAAGATGGAGAGTGGAACTAGGATTATGGTGAGCCTCTGTTCTGGACCTAATGATATGGAATTAGCATGTATTCAGGAGGACTCAATATAAGTCATGTCTTCAAGGAGAAAAGATCATGGAGAGAATGCAATGTCTAGGTTAGGAATAAGGAAATTTATTTGAAAAAAATGGGAGCTCTAGAGGATACAGTGAAAAATATTGGGAAGGACATCAAGAGGGGTGGAGTAGGGTGGAGAGTATGAACCAATAGGAAAAAATAGTGTAGTTGTGTGAGTATGAGACTGAGAAAGAGGATTAGTGATTAGAAGAAACAGTTAATTTAGGACCTGAGAGTATCAGAGACAGAGGCATCAGTGGAATCTGATGGCTTCAAATTTGTAAATGGAGCTTTGGTTTAAAGGTGTTTATCTATTTTGATTCCAAATAGTGCCATGATTTGACTTCAGCCGCATTAATATTTGAGCTGAGTGTGGCGCTGTCCAAAGTTCTGTAGGTGTTGAGCTGATGGAGGTACCTTGCTGGTGGGTCGTTCAATATAAGATCTGGATTAAAAATAACTGGATTTATGCTTCTGGTTCTGTCACCTGCTTAATAATATTTTACTTAAAAAATCTAATATTGATATTAGTACATATTACTTAGGCATCTTTTTCTAATATTTCACTTATTCAAAGCATCACACTGCATTAATATTTAGTGTTTAGGATTGTATATCATCATCTTTTGATTATTAGGACAGGTTCCTACTTAATGATATTAATTTCTATTGCTATATTTAAAAACAACATAATCTTACCTAAGCACTTGAATAACTGTAACACAAATTAAGAAATATAAATGGGGTCTGTAGATTTACTTTTTCCAAAATGTATGGAAAAGAAAGGTGGCTTATAGAAAATAAAGTAGATACAACATCCTCAAGTGGATTTTCTCCAAAAATTCATCAGATTTTAGCACTGCAAGTGTTTTTACACATCACATAGTGCATCCACTCATCAATGCAAGCATTCAAGGTTTTTTTTTTTTTAACATCTTTATTGGAGTATAATTGTTTTACAATGGAGTGCTAATTTCTCCTGTATAACAAAGTGAATCAGCTATACATATACATATATTCCCCATATCTCCTCTCTCTTGAATCTCCCTCCCACCCTCCCTATCCCACCCCTCTAGGTGGTCACAAAGCATTGTGCTGATCTCCCTGTGCTGTACAGCTGCTTCCCACTAGCTATCTATTTTACATTTGGTAGTGTACACATGTCCATGCCACTCTCTCACTTCGTCTCAGGGTCTTTTTATAAAAGATATATCTTCTAACTGTATGGTAGTTGTGGAAAGAGTGAGCAAAATTGAGGTTGGAATGTTGGCTCCTGCCCCTAAAATTGTGTAACCCTGAAAACTTGGCTTCTCCAAGCCTAATGTTCCCTGTTCTATAAAATGGGAATGCTAGTATTATCAAAGAGTAATTGAGAGGATTGCAGCAGCCCATTTAACTTTTAGACACCTCTAGCTATCAGAGGTTATATTTACATGGAACAAAACTCTGTCTCTCTCTAGTTTTCTAACATATTTGCTGTACTTCAACTTCCTGGAATTGCATTAGGAAGCTGAAAAATCATCTTAACACTAAGTTTCACACAGAGTTTAATTTTTGATGTTTATGCAGCAATCAGGGCTTTGACAACTCAATAATAACAATGGTTTATTTTCCCCAAAGACAAGTATTGAACACCCAACATACATAGGCAATGCTATGTGGAAGCCCCCCCAGGCAAAATCAGTCATCAGAGGAGTCATGTATATCCCAGGAACCATCTGCTTTCATGGCCCTGCTGTGCTCAGGTGCAGGCTGGGAGCAGCCTGTGGGAAGTGTGGATTCTGTGCAAATCCAGCAAAGGGTTTCAGAGCTCAGCAGATTGTGCCCTTGGTCACTTACACTGCATCTAGCTGGAGGTCTTGGAAGCACCTTGTTCAGGACACCACATCATATGTGTCCACCCTAATCATATGTAAAAATAATATTGCTAAAGGGTCTGGTGTACACTTTGTTTCACAGAAGAAAAGATAAATGTAAATTTGGCTGTAGGGAAGACAGCAGCTAATAGGAGCTCCTATACATTTTGCTTTCTTCACATTTCCCCATGCCAGCCCCCTCATAGCCACCTCCACATGCATCATAAAAGTATGGTGACACCAACAAGACAAACTGATTAAGACATGCTTTTGCAATGTGGTTTGGCGTCAGCCTTCTTCATGGTTAATTTTCAATACAATACTTAAAGAAATTATATTTGTTTTCAATACTGATCAACTTTCTTTCATTTTTGACTTCTCACTTATCAGGCTGGTGATTTACATCTCCATAAAAAAGATACGTGAGCAAGAATTGTGCATCGATATTTTTGCTAAAGTTCTGCAGTCACAAATTTCTGTTCTTCTGTCTTCTCACTTTATGTTTATTCTAAGATGGTTTCAGTCATTTCCTTGAATTATGTAATTTTGGTGTACTTGTTTACAGATTTTAGGTTATACTACTTATTAAGGAGTGCAATAGAATTTCTTGAAGTCGGCCATGAAAATGGCTACTTACAGTAGCTGTAGATAGTGTTTCTGTAGTTGTATATTACAAGGCTTTGGAGAATCTGCCTCCTGTGACTTTCAAAGCTCACCCTTTGAATAAGAAGGACTTACTCTTTAGCTTTGTCCTAATGCCTTCACATTCTACAACCTTGGTCAGTCAGCCCCTTGTCAGCTGATGTGATTCTGCATTTTTGCTTTGATCATTAATCACTCACTTTAAGTTCTCCTTTTGTACTGTTTGCTATTTGCTTCCAAAACAAACATGCTTTCTGTGCTTGTGAGGAAAGGAAAGGAGAAAGAGAATTAAAAGAAAAGAGTAGGTGGGTTCTCAGTTATTTTTGCTTCATTGCTAATGCTAACTACTATCATAAAGTTTGGAATTATGATTGAAGTATTCGTGAATAATTCATTCAAGGGACCTTTTCTTAAGCCCTAATGAACACTGAATATTTCCAAATATGATTGGATGATGCTATTAAGTTAAAGGGGAAAACTCTCTCCTAGAAGAGTAGGTTTATCTGCTGTTTCTTCTGAAAATTTGAATGTGGATTTGCATAGTACTAAATATTCTTTTTAGCTCTACTATGTTTTCTAAAATAGCTTCTTATTTTTGGAGGGCTTTTTGTCCATTCTGTCAAATATATCAATAAATTTACCTATTTTAACTAATGTAATTTTTAATTTTTATCACTCGGTAGTAACCAACCATGTGTAAACATGAATGATATATTTTCCTCCTCTACATCACACTTCTTAGCCCCTTTAATAAGAACCTTTATAAAAATAAGATCATGAACCCTGGGTAATGTATTTTAGTTGCAACAAAAATTCCTAAGTTAATTAATTATGAGATGACTGTACACCAGACATAGAACTTCCTGACACCATGAAGTATTAAAATACTGAATTAGCTGCTGTTCTTTCTAAAAAGTATGGCCATTTAAATCACCTAAATAATGGCCTCTGAAATTACAGAATTAAAAAATTATATTTTTTCTACCTGATAATTGGATAAGAGATTGGAAATTAATATAACCTTCCAGGGGCTGAGAGATTCCTGGGTTTTTTTTTACTTCCTTCTCTTGTTTGTATTGATTTTCACTATAATGGATCAAGGAATTTCTTTTAGCTTCTGGACTTTTCTAGAAGTGCGCTAAGTTTTGGGTATTGGTTTTATAGTAAGGGACCTATAACACAAATTGTTTTTTTCAATAAGTAAAAGCCTTTGTCAAACTTCTCTGTGATTTAGCCATTCATGTTTCAGAAGGTCACATATACTAACTTTTGTACAAGGTGAAGTTTACTCAGGTCAAAAGGCATGCCAAAACAAATAGAAAGCATTTTATTTCATTTTAACTACATCTCTTTAAAAAAAAAAAAGTGTTTATTTAATGGATATGATCACATGACTGTCAAATTAGTCCTTTCTTTTTTTGTTTTACACATATCAGCTCACAAGCACGTACCTTTTAAGGTCTGTGGCCTGTTTCTGTTTTAAAAAATAATAATAGTAAAAGTACACAATAAAGCAAATGAGAAAACTTTTTCTGCCCTATTTTTCACAACAAAATACTGTAAATTAAGATAATTCTGGTACTCTGATGTTCTAGAGTCAAATCAGGGAATTTCTAAACTCAAACTTAAAATAAGTTTACAGTTAAGATACAAAAGAAAGAAAGAAAACTTCCTTATCTCATTATTCTCAAATGTTAGTAACATTATTTTATCTCACATGAGAATCAAAATATGAGAGACATTGCTTTTGGGGCATGGGGTAAATAGTGAATTACTCAAATAATACCAATATATCATTGTATCTACACATGAAATGAATTCAAAATTATGTATTTCAGTGGTAGTCACTGAAGCAAAAAATTAAGTGTAGTAAGATGTTATGTCCTTAAACATGTTAACTATATTATATAAATTTTACTTATTGTGGTGTAATAATACCAGTAATTTTGTAAAATATATTTTAATATTGATTCTAAATTCAAATAAATTTAATTGTCACTACAAGGAAGTTCTTCACATATATTATAGAACTGACAAATTTTCATGAGATATTTACTAAATGAGACAGTTATATGTACATAGTCTGCTTTTTATAGTCTTGGAACTTCCACAGTAAGCAGATTGACTGCCAGTCTGAAATTCCTTCCGTTTTAGACTACAATGACAAAGTTCTCCGGTCAAACCAGGTAACATTGCAAGTGCTATCTCAGTGACATTGTATTATCTCTGTTTTCTCCTCTTAGTCTTTGCTCCTGTGAAATATATTTCAATAATCTTTGCACTACACCATACTCTGTAAAACAATCTGATTTCTCTGGATCATATCTAAAAGTTGATTAATTATATTGGTTAATAATAAGACAAATAGGACTTATGTACGTAAATAAATCTCATATTTTTCAAGTCAGGAATAAGCAAGGATCTAATATTTATTCATCTATATAAACTAATATTTTTCATTGTGTCAAGTACCAACTATTGATAATAATAATAGTTCTTATTATATTCTTCTTTTTCTTCTTCTTATTTTGTTGCCAAACACTATGCTAGTATTTTACAAAATATTAACTGACTTAATTTAGTAGTCATGATTCTGAGTTAAATACTACTACATCCCCTTTTTTTTCCAGGTAAGGGGATTGGACAGAGAAGTCAAAAACTTGTCTTAAGGTCTATATAATCAAAGAACATACAAAGAATTGATGGTCAAATTCTGACGATCGTTTTCAAATTTTTCTGATTTATTGTTAGAGCTTAATAATCTTACTGAAATTCTCTTCAGTTTTCAAATTAATTGATTAATTCTCTTCAGTTTTCAAATTAATTAATTAATTCTCTTCAGTTTTCAAATTAATTAATTAATTCTCTTCAGTTTTCAAATTAATTAATTTCAAATTAATTAATACATTTAATGTAAATAGCCTTAATGAATTTATGTAAAAATTTCAAGTTATTGATTTATAAACATATACATACACACACATTTATTTATCATCCTACCAAAAGTGGAAAGAAAAGCCTCGCAAAAGTTCAAGACAAGTTATTGTTTGTTTTGAAGTCCCAGATACTTTGGGCTGAAGTGAATCTCTTTGATGTTTCCACAGGAATTCCTCTACACTTTGGGAAATATGACTTAGGACAGAAAATATAAAGGCAGGCACAAATAAAGGCAGTCACCATAGTTATGACGGGTTAGTGGTGATATGAAGTAATTTAAACAGTCTGTCCATATCTAAAGAGGGCCTTGAAATAAAACCTTGGAGATTTAGAAAAGGCAAACAGCAATTTCAGCCAGTGCAAGAGAAAGCTACATGCTATCAACTCTTTCAGAGATGGAGTTGGATACCTTTTTCATTTTTCTTTTTATCATGCATCTCGATATTTGGGTGATTATTCTTTCATTCTTTTAGGAGTCACTCTTAAGATGTGATGCTTTCCTGTGAAACCTTAGACACAGGAATCTTGGAAACCAAAGGACTCTAGGACTCTGTGCCAATAGAGCTGCTTTGTGAGTACCCTCAGCGTATAATAACGTTTTCTTCTGTCTGAGTCATTCTAAGTCATGCCGCTGTGGAACTGGTGGATCTTAATGTGAACGGGAATGTTAGCTTGGCTGGTGTTTAAATCCATTTTCAAAACTAGAACGGATTTCAAAGTTGGCACTTTTAGCTTTTAGTCCTTCTATGAGTCTATATTCTGTGTGATCTTGGTCAAGAGATTAAGCTTCAGTTTCTCTGTATATAAAATAGAGCTAAATATACGGACTTCCTTCACTGGAAGGATATTATAAAAGTAGTAAATTTCAATAATAATAATTATATTATGTTATTATTACTAATATGAATGCAGGTTTTAAAATAAAGGTGGAGACTTTAGGTATATACTTTTATTATTATCTTTGTCATTTGCACCCTTTAAAAAATAACTATATTTTGAACAAAAATGTTTATGTTGGGAGTTCTCGTATTCATATTTTATTTGTATTGATACATACTCTTTATTACTTACAAAGATTTAATCTAACTTGACCCTCAAAACAATCCTGGTGTAAAGGAGGTCAGGGATTATTATCCCCACTGTGCAGATGAGAAAACTGACCCTCAGCACTGTCAGTGTCTTGTTCAAGACTGTATAACTAGTAACAGAGAGAATTTGAAGTCAGATGTTCTTAATAACCAGTCTATGCTCTTTTCAAAAACTATATTTAATTGGCCGAATTTCCTTTTTGCATTTGGATTGCTACATACTTTATATTATGAGTATTGTGATAAATTTACGAAGTTGTATCACCTGTTTGTCAAGAACAGTTCCTAGACCAACTGTATGGTTATATTCTGCCTTCATTCTCATGTTCATGAACACATCTTCGTATGTCCAGGTGGCAGGCAGAATAGTGGCTCCCCACATCCTAATGCCTTCACCCTGTGAATGTTATGTTGCATGGCAAGGGAGAAGTAAGGCTGCTATTCAGATGACCTTGTGATTATCCTTGATTGTATGTATGGGCCCAATGTAATCACCAGGGACCTGAGAAATGAGAGAAATGGCATGAAAAGGATTCAGCCCAGTGTTGGTGGTTTGAAGATGGAGGAATGCAGCCAGAGTCAAGGGATGTGGGTGGCTTTTAGGAACTAGAAAAGGCAAGGAAACAGATTGTTCCCTTGGCCTCCCACTAACACCCTGATTTTAGCCCAGTGAGATTTCTGACCTCCAGAGCTATGAGATAATAAATTTGCATTGTTTTAAGCCAGTACATTTGTGGTAGTTTATTACAGCTGCGATAAGAAGCTAATACAGCCTAACACTGTGAGATGAGGTGACGAAGCTTGAGAGTAGAGTGGTTTATGCCAGGGTGACTGAAGTCAGTCACGGGGAGATTTGCCTCTGTGGTGTGTTCATTTTATTGTCCCATGCTAAGCATATAACTGTTGAAGTAGGTTGTAATATGTCATATAGTTCCTTTTGGATACATGGTTTACTAAGGGAACGGACTTGTCCTTGCCTATTCCTTATTAGTTAAGAGCACAGACTACGGATCCTGAGTATATGAGTTGACACTCTGGCTCTGATTCTTACTACAGGCATACTTTGTTTTACTGCATTGTACTTTATTGAGATTCCCAGATATTGCATTTTTTTTCAAATTGAAGGTTTGTGGCAACCATGCATCAAGCAAGCCTAGGCACCATTTTTCCAACAGCATTTGCTCACTTTGTAACTCCGTGTCACATATTGGTAGTTTTTGTAATATTTCAAACTCTTCACCAGCAAAATGATTACAGCTCACTAAAGGCTCAGATGATGATCAGAATTTTTTAGCAATGAAGTAGTTTTTAATTAAGGTATGTACATTTTTAGACATAATGCTATTATTGCACACTTAATGGACTACAGTATAGTGTAAACATAAATTTTATGTGTGCTAGGACACCAAAAAATTTATGTAACTTGCTTTATTTTGATATTCGCTTTATTATGGTGGTCTGGAACTGAATCTGCAATATTGCTGAGGTATGCCTGTAATTATGACCTGCCAGAGCGTTCGACTTTTCGTCTGTGAAGCAAAGACAGTAAAAAGCATCTTTTTCATAGGGTTGCTGTGAGAATGAACTGTGTTAATTTATGTTACGTACTTAGAACAGTACTTGGCACATAGTAGGAGCTATATAAATATTAGCTATTGTTATTATTATTACTTTTATTCCTTAAATACTGTATTCTCTAGGGTCACAGTCTTTGTTTTCATGGATAGACAGGAGAGTGTCCAAAATCTTGGGGGGAATGCTTTTGGGGTAGAAGGATTTTAATGAAACTAAATTCTGTCAATTTCATAATTTATCTAACATAATTTTTAAAAATTATATATATTTGATAGCTAATATTTAATATATTTTAAAATAACATATTTTACTTTTCTTTTTTTAGTTGAGGTATAGTTGATGTATAATATTATATACGCTTAAATATACAAAATAGTGATTCACAATTTTTAAAAGTTATATACTCCATTTATCATTCTTATAAAATAGATTAAAATCTTTTACTTTTAAATAACTCCCTTCCTTGTCTGCTCTCATTATCACAAACATGTAGATGGGGCAAGTTTTGCATATTCTATAATAATTCACGTCATTTGTCTTTCTATTTTAGACTCTATTGTGTGTCTTTAGGTTTGTTTTGATGTCACTGTTTAAGCATGCAGATTTCTTGGTGCTAGGAAAAGTATGCAGCACCCTGTAAAAAAAGGTCTTAGATTAAAAAAAAAATACTTTGCAAGTGAGAAAACCCTAGTCTGAATTTTCAGACATTCTATGAAGAGAGGAGCCTCTGAACTGGGTGAATAGAAATTGCTACTTCATTCACTGTGTCTGGCAGTGGTGTGGTGGATCTTCTAAAGGCCTGGTAGGAGCATATCTTTGATTAACTTTTTAGACTGTGGGCACAGTAGCTATATTGCAAGGCACAATATATTAATTAATTCAGCCAACATATGTTACACACCTCCCAATGTCAACAGATAAATGATGTCTGTTCAAGGCTTTCCCAGGACAGTGGGGAAGAACCGATGATCCCTGAAATAGCATCGATTCTAGTAGTAGAGTTAGGCAGGGATGCAGGATCTGTTTATTCCATCTACCGCCCTACACACGGAGGCCAGTAGCAGCATGCCATGATTCCTTACATAGTTTTTAATCATGCATTGTTCTTATGGAATAGCTTGTCTCTGCCTGTTTTCTGACTCCCTAGGTTTTCTCTGGTAATTGGATCCTTAAAAACTATATCACAGACCTATTGAATATGTGGTTTAAAAACACCAATAATCACATTGTGTGCTTTTAATTAAATGTTATTTCTATTTTCCCTGAAATTTATTTGGCATCTTTGTGGTGTCCTTTAGTCTGTTTCTTCAACTTCTAATTTACAGCCTCACTGCTCCTACGCTTCACTAATTGGCGTCTCATTTGCCTGCATATAGTTAAAAATCACAGAAAATTGGGAGGGGCTTTCCCCAAGGCACTTAACTATGTGGAAATATATAGATCTTTGTGTGACCTCAGAAACTTTTGAACACTGAACATACAAAGGATATCACTCTTTCTTAACTCTGCTTTAATTTTAATCTGAGATTTGACAGAAGGGTAGCAGAAAAAGAGAGAAATTATTTGAATAAAAAAAGTCACTGGAATGAGTTAGTGGAAGGTTTCAAGAAAATTACATACCAAATACCTTGTCATGTCTTCTTTACCTCTATATGCCTTTCTACCTTGAAATCACATCAAGAAATCAGTAGGGAGGTAAGCTGAGCACACTCCACAGTATTCTTCCATTAAAACCAATGCCACTTACTCACTCACTGTGTCCTCATTTCTTTTACATAGACTGTGGATTCTGGGGGTTGATGTTAATGCTGAGAGCAAATATTCAGGCTGAACTGACATATATTTTTGGCCGTCTCTTTAACCCAATTTTTAAATTAAATATTTAGTCTTCACCATTCATGTTATACTCCAGAAATAATGAATTGAGAATTCCTGTTAAGAGTAAATCACTCACTTTTGCTAATGTATCCATGAAAAATGTGGTTAATAATGAGTACATTGGTTTCAGATACGGGGAATATTTCTAAGATATTAAATTCTGATAATCAAATCCTAACATTGCTTAACAGCTTTATGATGTTATGGCAGATGCCCTGAGCAGATAATTTTATGATTATGGTTCTTATCTATAACATGCAAATGTATGTAGAGATGAGTTAAATCACACAAGATTCTACAGTATATGACAACTCTCATAATACTTTATATCTCTATTTTAGGTTTAATAATTAGGCCTTGTTAACTGTGTATGAATCTATTTTCCATCATGGAAGAGTGACTGTTTGAGAAAAGAGAACCTGTTTTATTTATCTTGGCATTCCTACTATTCATAACATAAGACCTTTTGTATGCTAACTGCTTACTAAACGTTGGTTAAATTGATTAATTAACACAAGGGAAAAATAGATTGGGCTCTCCCTTTGACTCATGCATTTAATTATTAAAATTGATGCTAACCTGGAGAATGTGGCTTGGCTATGTGGTCAAATGGAGTTTCTAATGGAACTTTTCTCCAAAATTTAGGCTTTCCCTTTGTAGGAGCGCAGCCTGCCCTAGTATATACATGGTGTAAACGTGACCAGAAGGCAGCTCCTCTGTAGGAAGGCACATAGGGAAAAGAGAGTGCCCAGAAATGTCTGTCCTAAGCGTGCATAGTTTGTTTGTTTTTTCTCTTTTTCCAAATTCAGCAATCAGATGTGGAACAGACTGAAGTGTTATTTTACCAGAAGTGTCTCCGTAAGGAAACATGAAGCCAGTAGGTAGGTGAGAAGCCTGAGACTCAGAGGGGTTAGGTCCTTTGTTCAAGGTCAGAAGTCAAGTGTGGGTCTGAACCTAAGCTTTCTAACACTAAATCAAATACTTTTTAAAAAAAGAATCCTTTAGAATAGGGTGAAGAAGGACAGCAAGGAGTTACGCTGCACCACAGTAGGAAATAGCTGGTTCCCCAGGGGGAGGAAGCCTAATGAGTAGGCTGGGGCTCATCACAGGGCCAAACAAAGGCAGGGAAGGTCCATGTGCTCTGTCTGTTGCTGAGGAGGACACCAAGAGAGTCGAGCCCACACAGGGAAACCAGAGACAAATAAAATAATTGAAGCCATAGGATTTTCATCAAGCCCTAGGGTGTGGTGGTGACTCCTATAAACTTTACCTTTGTCATATGACTTTACATTACTTTTCTTTTTTTCCAGCTCTACTGAGATGTACTAATTGACCTAAAACATTGCGTAACTTTAAGGTGTACAATGTAATGATTTGATACACATATATATTGTGAAATTATTGTCATAATAAGGTTAGTTAACACATCCACCACCTCACATAATTATCATTTTGTTGTTGACATGGTGAGAACATTAAAGCTCTACTCACCCAGAAACTTTCAAGAATACAATATGGTATTCTTAACTACAGTCACCATGCTGTACTTATCCACCAGAACTTATTCATCTTATAACTGAAAGTTTGTACTCTTTGACCACCATCTCCTCATTTCCCCTAGCCCTCAGCCCCTGGCAACCGCCATCCTACTATCTGTTTCTATGAGTTTGAATCCACATGTATGTGACATCACACTGTATTTGTCTTTTTCTGTCTGACTTATTTCACTTAGCATATTGCCTTCAAGGTCCATCTATGTTGTCACAAAAGGCAGAATTTCAGGCTTTTTTACGGCTGAATAGTATCTAATGTACACATATAATATATATACCACATTTTCTTTATCCATTCACTTCTATATCTTGGCTGGTTTGAATAACGCTGCAGTGAACTTGGGTGTGCAGATATCTCTTCCAGATAGTAATTTCATATTCTCGGGATGTACACCTAGAAGTGGGTGAACTACTGCTGTATCATACAGTAGTTCTATTTCTAATTTTTTGAGGAACCGCCATATCGTTCTCCATAGCGGCTACACAAATTTACATTTCCACCAACAGTGTGCGAGGACTCCCTTTTTCCAGCATTTGTTATCTCTGGTCTTTTTGATAATAGCCGTTCTACTTTTTAAATTTATATGTCATGGCATCAACAATTAAAGATTTTATACTTTCATTTAAAGTAACTTTAACATGTTTTAAAGTTTTTGTTAACTTTTACTAAGGATATAAACTTATTTTGAGGTGTGGAAAAATCTCATACCTGGTGAGATGTGACTGGGCCAGTAGATGTAATGTTGCCTTAAGCTCTATTTACTCATATCTTATATTAATGTCTAATGCTTTTGTAGCATTTTTTTTAAAACCAGGAGAAATAATGGCTTCTAATTTACTAATGGCCGTGAAAAGCCAAAGCACATTAAAACTCCAACGTTAGTATTACTGACTATAGTAATAGATGGAAACTACACACTTGATCATATTATCTTATAACATATCCCCCAGGCATACTTGTGTGTGTGTGTGTGTGCGTGCATGCGTGCACAAAGATGGCTGTGGGGTATAAGGGTTGGAAAGCAGCAGTGAGGAGTTATTGACCACTGTGCCATGGTCTGAACTTGTACTAACTGTCCGATTTAGGCAAAGATATTGAGGCTTTACTCAAGTAGAGAAATTGGATGCCGGTATAACAATTGGAAAGCTACCAAATTTATTGAAATAAAATGGTACCTGTGGGAAAGAAGGGAAGGAGATGGATTTGAGTCCTTGTGGAAGTAGACTCTACCAGGATTGGTAATTTGATTTGATGTTAGAGAAGGGGAGACAGTATTGGTGATTCTGACTTTGAGCTGAGTCACTGGCAGGTGCTGCTGCGTTTACTAGAAAGCTGTGAGGCCCTGTGCACGCTGAGGGCAATGGCAGGGAGCTAAGAGGAGTCAGAGGTTCTGAGCTAGAAGGGTATTTCCAAAGTACTCTCTCTCTGAATGTGTTTCCTGTATTGGCTGACTATAGTAAGATCTATTAATTGGGTAACAGTCAAAGAAGGAAGGGTCTTAAATGTTCCCTATACTCAAATCATGCTTCCAGTAATTCTGTTCTATTAGTGAGCCGCTGTCATCAGCAAAAAGAGGGAAATCTGTTGAAATGGTAGAATACCTCTATATTATATGTTTAGGACCTCTTTGATCCCATTATATTTTCCTGTGGTATTTTGAAACCATAACGGAATTATTTTATGCAAGCAAATTTAACTAAAGACTTATTTTCCTGTTATGCTTATCAAGGTTAAAAAAAAAGGATTTCTTTTTACATTATAACTCCAAAGGATAATTAACTCAGAATAGATTTGGGTTGTTTTCTTCTATTATATGCTGATTTCAAACTCCATTATAATTCTAGAATTCAGAAAATAATGGGATCACAGTCAATTATGCTAAATGAATGTTAAGCTTACAGTACTCTTTCCAGGAAAAGAATAGGAAAAAAAATTTATCCAAATGAGAAAAGCAATCCATTAAAAGATTCCCATTGTGTTTGTGAGGTGTTTGATTAGTCTTTTGACTAGTTCACTGCTTTTCCTCACCCAAATATCTATATCTGAGCTTTCCGCCTTGCAGAATTTCTTGCAATTTTTATTCACATGAGAAACTTGGGTTTTCCCCACGAACTCAGTTTTCACTCCTTAGTCATAATGCGAAAAACATCAAAATCTCACAAGGGAAATGTGCGAATGCTGCCTAGAACTTGGGAATAATGTTATAAACAAATTCATTGCCAGGAACTCATTGTCATATTTCAAAGGCAGAATTAATAACCTGTTCCAAGAGCACACATGCTGTTTATCAAGGTTTTCGTCTGAGAGCGTTTCCTCTCTCTCTCTCTCTCATCCCTGAATTATTGAAGAATTTTGGAAACTGGAATTTAAAAAAAAACTCACATTACCACATTTATGGAATTACTTTGAGAATTTGTAACCTTGGCAAAGGTTAGTCACCTTCAGCCATTTTCTCCCCCGGGCTCAGGGTGTATGAGTCTGTTTTGTATTTGGCTTTCCTTTCTCGAAGGTTTATGTAATAAACATCACTGTCTTTGAATAGTAATTTCTTAAGAATTTAATATTGTTGTAACAATAAGCAAAATCATACAAAATAAGTACAAAATGTATTGTTCGCACTCCTGTTCACACTCCTTTAGAATCTAAAAATTCTAATTTTTTTAGATCTTGCGTTATCAGGTTATTTTCTTGATAATGTAATTTTTACATATCAATCTTAGAATATATCTTTGTATTTCTCTTTTTATTTAACTTTAGAACTTTTTGTAATAATACTAAGTAAAAATATTAATCACACTTATGAGAGCTTTTTAAATTTAGCATTCTTGGTATAATTAATGGCCTGTTTGCTTAATAAAGTTAATAATCATTTATTTGCATAGAATTAAGTCTTATTGTCATTTGGCTTTATAGAAAAGTAGTTGATGAAGCAAATGACTAATGAAATTTTATTCTACCACCTTTTTTGAAAAAAAAAACTACTTCAGGTATATCTACAGAGTACAGAGTGAAGTTATTATTAATTGATTAGTCACCTATGTTGCATCAGGTAATTTTATCCCAAATAAATGTATTGAACACTTCCTAGCTACTAAGCACTTTGCTGTGTTGGGACAAAGGTATTTGAAGAGTTCTCAGTAAAGACGTCATCTGCTTTTGATTGCTATATGTACTATATAATTGTGAAATCCACATTACAGTTTATTTAGTGTGTTAAAACTTCAGTGTATGCCTAATTTTGTACAAGGCAAAATTTCCTAATGCTTTTATTTTGTTTCATTATATTTTTTGAACTTAAGGTTTTAATAGAAGACATAAAAATATCACGTCTTATTTTTAAAGGCATTTGCATTATTTAGCTAAATAAATTAGAGGAAATGTCCAGAGATTATTTGTTACTACCTGGTTATTGTAACCATTATATATGTACCTTTAGAAATGCAGCCTATTAAAATCTTTGGGAATCATATTTTATAAGTCATTGCTTATTACCTAAGTCTAAATAATGGCATCTTTCATGTAGGAAATCAAATTCTCCTCATCCATTGACCGTAGAAAGGCTGACCTGCTGTTCAGTGGAGAGGAACATGGACCTTGGACCCACATAACCAAAATTGGCATCCAGGACTCAATGTTTACTAACTATCTGACCTAAGTAACCAAACTCTGACCCTCCGTGTCCTCATACTTTAAATATGTATCATAATGTCTATCTTATGTGGTTTAAAGAATGAGGTCATGGATGTAAATTGTTTGGTACAATAACCTACGTAGAATATGGGAAACACCCACTAAACGATAGCTCTTCATTTCTCCAGAACTTATTGTAAGTTCTTCAAATCCAAAAATGGCAACACTGACCCACCATCAGATTCCCCAGTTCCTGTTGTTGTTTTTTTTTAATTTATTGATTAATTAATTTATTTTTGGCTATGATGGGTCTTCGTTGCTGCGCGTGGGCTTTCTCTAGTTGCGGTGAGCGGGGGCTACTCTTTGTTTTAGTGTACGGGCTTCTCTTTGTGGTGGCTTCTCTTTGTTGTGGAGCACGGGCTCAGTAGTTGTGGCTTATGGGCTCTAGAGCACAGGCTCAGTAGTAGTGGTGCACAGCCTTAGTTGCTCTGAGGCATGTGTGGGATCTTCCTGGACCAGGGCTCGAACCCGTTTTCCCCTGCATTGGCAGGTGGATTCTTAACCACTGCACCACCAGGGAAGTCCCCCCAATCACAGTCTTAGGGGAGGACCCTTTGTGACAGAGGGCAGACATTTACAGAATGGCTGGCCAAGTAAGGCATGTAGTTTATGATTAGGCAACAAAATGAAATTATCTGCCTCTCAAGGGATTTAACACATGACCTGGGCCTCTTTATTATTGTTCATAACTGGTCAAGTTATCTAGTCAGACTAGGTGAAGATTCACTGACAGTTTAATTTATATATTATATTACTTTTGCAATGTGTTCTATTCATGATATTAAACAACACCATTGTACATACATTTGAAAATATGGTTATATAAACATCAGAGAAAGAGAATCAGAAGGTTAAATATAGCAGAAATTTAATCAGAAGATTAAATTTAACCAAATTGCGAGACTTAGTTACCTTCTTTGACCCAGAATATAATTTAAGCCAAGTTAACTTTACACTATAAAAAGTATGAATTAATGGTGCATGTCAAAGCAAGACCTTCAAGAAGAGATAGAGCTACCTTTCCCCTGATTTGAGAGAAGAAAGAGGGGAGGGCAGAGCAGAGAGTCTCTTGAGATATGTGTGCAAGTTTGCTTCCAGCTAAAAGTTAATGATCAGTTGCCTCTGTTCTCAGCTCTGAGCCCTGAGAAGTGGCAAACTCATGTTCTCTCTCTATTCAGGTAACTTTTAAATTATACAACTTGTACCCATGTTAAGCTACACTTTATTTCTTTTTTTGAATTTTATTTTATTTTTTTATAAAGCAGGTTCTTATTAGTTTCTATTTTATACATATTAGTGTATATATGTCAATCCCAATCTCCCAATTCATCCCACCACCGCCCCCGCCCCGCTTTCCCCCCTAGGTGTCCATACGTTTGTTCTCTACATCTGTGTCTCAATTTCTGCCTTGCAAACTGGTTCATCTGTACCATTTTTCTAGATTCCACATATATGCGTTAATATATGATATTTGTTTTTCTCTTTCTGACTTACTTCACTCTGTATGACAGTCTCTAGGTCCAACCATGTCTCTACAAATGACTCAGTTTCATTCCTTTTTATGGCTGAGTAATATTCCATTGTATATATGTACCACATCTTCTTTATCCATTTGTCTGTCGATGGGCATGACCTGGCTATTGTAAATAGTGCTGCAATGAACATTGGGGTGCATATGTCTTTTGGAATTATGGTTTTCTCAGGGTATATGCCCAGTAGTGGGATTGCTGGGTCGTATGGTAGTTCTATTTTTAGTTTTTTAAGGAACCTCCATACTGTTCTCCACAGTGGCTGTATCAATTTACATTCCCACCAACAGTGTAAGAAGGTTCCCTTTTCTCCACACCCTTTCCAGCATTTGTTGTTTGTAGATTTTCTGATGATGCCCATTCTTACTGGTGTGAGGTGATACCTCATTGTAGTTTTGATTTGCATTTCTCTAATAATTAGTGATGCTGAGCAGCTTTCCATGTGCTTCTTGGCCATCTGTATGTCTTCTTTGGAGAAGAAATGAACCAATCTATCCTAAGCTATACTTTAGATTATAGACATTTTTTACTCCTTTAATATCAACTGATTTCATGTTCTGAGGTTAATGAAAGACAGTGAGAAAGTCTGTAAGTGTTAGCTGATAGAAAAAGATTTTGCTTTTGAGTGGTACTGACTCAAGGCTAATGAGGTATTCTATGCTTGTATTAGGGAAAGAGAGTTTTTAATGTTTTTATAAAACTAACTGTTGTCATACTTAAGCCTCTTGGCTGAAAGATGTATTAGTCACACTTACACTATATAGTACATTATAGAGTCGGCCGAGTCTTCCTTAGTAAGAAAATCTAAAATTTTACTTAACACTGGAATTTTGAAAGTAACTCTGAATCTTTAATCCCTAAAATGTCATTTTAACTTGATATTAGATAACACTATCAAAAGTAATCTTATTTTTCTTATTCTAAATCATAACGATTTATAAATGTCTATGTGTACTTTGCTAAGAAACTGTAAACATGAATTGGGTTTCATTATGAGGCTTAGGTAATTTGTTCCCCAAACATTTGGGACTATATTATAGCAAGATTTGAAGTTATTTGGGGTGATGCTATCTGTATAATTTATATGTAATTAAAGACATTGCTTATTAATTTTACAGTTTTCTAAGCTGGTTTCTAAAAATAAAGGTATCTGGGCTTCCCTGGTGGCGCAGTGGTTGAGAGTCCGCCTGCCGATGCAGGGGACATGGGTTCGTGCCCTGGTCTGGGAAGATCCCACATGCCGCGGAGCGGCTGGGCCCGTGAGCCATGGCCGCTGAGCCTGCGCTTCTGGAGCCTATGCTCCGCAATGGGAGAGACCACAACAGTGAGAGGCCCACGTACCGCAAAAAAAAAAAAATAAAAATAAAAAAAATAAAAATAAAGGTATCTGCTCTATACATTTACAGAGTAGTCATATTCCGTACTGAGTTTCCAACATAAAGAGATACATTACTTATGCCACTGGAGCCATAACTTAGATAAATGTATATATTTTCTGTTCTTTCTAAAGTGTCTGGCCATTGTTATCTTTATTCAGCAAGCATCCAAGGCCAGCAAAACTTGTTTTGGTTGTATTTAGACTCACATGATAAAGACAAGTAAACCTCAAAAGCTAAATGTTATTGTGGTGCTACTTATTGCAGATTTCCATTTATATTTCTCTTGAACTGAAATTAAATGTCAGACAGTGATTGATGATTTTGCAGTTGAAATTTGGAACTCATAGAAACCTTGAAGAACCATCACATTTTATATATGAGGATCTGGATCCAGAGAAGGAAAGTAACAAGCGCTATTGAAAGTGCTGGCACTGGTATCAAAAACTCTATTTACTGGGTGACAAATAGAGTTAATGGTTTCTTAGTGTTCACGCTGTTTTTGCAAAGGAAATCATTCTTTAGTCCTCAATACATTTCCATTTGGAGGAATAGCTATATAAGCACTGGCATTTAAGGTGTAGTTGTGCAGTGATATTTTCCAGATGCACTCTAGTGTGGCTGAAACTTTTGTTATCAATTTATTAAAACTTATATAATCCAGTCCTTTGTATATGGATTTGCTTAGGTATGTGTATGTTCTCAATGTTAGAGAAGAGAGTTTTGCCACTTCTCCTTCTGCTCTACACTAAAGCCATGCTGACAGGTTCATAATTTATAACTTAAATATTCAGGTGGCTGAAGTTTCACTAATTAAGGAAATTTTAAATATGAGTAAAATCAGCATTTGCACATATATATGAAGCATCTTCATGTAAAGTTTGAAACAATCTGCATTCAATCTAAAGATAAAACAATTATTTGACTATCATGGTCAAAAAAACTAAGTTTGAGATCCTGACAGTGTTTTTTTTAAGTTGGGTATGTATAAATTTCTTATCATGTTTTAGCAGACTCTTCAATTCACCTTTGATTATTAGATATTTATATTCAGAACCTGGCTTGCATGTATTAATATGTAGGTGCTAGTCTAATTCACTGTGTCCATTGGATATTCACCTACTTCTCAGTTTTCTACTGAGAGTATGCAAATCAAATTACCATCAAAAAGTTTGTCTCTGTTCCTTTAGCTCATTATCAGATCTACTCCAAGAATTGCTGAAAAGGTCACCAAGGTCCTTTGACAGTTACCCATAAATATTAACACACACACACATATATATATACACACATGCACACACACATGCATGCATGCATACAGACACATAAGATCCGTCTAAAAGGGAAGGAAACAGAGTATCAGTGCTTTCAATTCTGTAAAAGGTCTACACCCAAGGTGTTGGAAAACTTTGCTTAAAGTCCCAGCATCACAGTTAACTTGCTTTGCCAATCATGGGTAAATCACATAACCTGTAAGAGCCTCTGTGAAGTAAGCTATAAATGGGGGTTATAACAATAATAGGGCTTCCTTCACTTATTTTGTATGAGAATCATGTAAATTTATATAAAACCTTAGCTGGTAGACTCTAAATCCTTACTGAGCACTTCCTAGGGCTGCCATAACGAAGTACCACAGACTAGGTGGCTTGAAACAACAGAAAGGTATCCTCTCTCAGTTCTGGAGACTAGAAGTCTGAAATCAAAGTATTGACTAGGCTGTGCTTTCTTGCAAGCTTCTGGGAGAGGATCCTTCCTTTCCTCTTCTACCTTCTGATAGACCCAGGTATGGCGGCATAACTCCAATTTATGCCTCCATCTTCACATGGCATTCTCCCTGGGTTTCTGTCTTCACATGGCCATCTTCTTATAAGGACACCTGTCATATTGGATTAGAAATCCATCATACTCCAGTATGACCTTATCTTAACTAATAACACCTACACTGGCCCTATTTCCAAATAAGGTCATATTCTGAGATTGGAGGTTAGGACTTAAACATATCTGTTTTGAGGGACACAGTTCATTCCAAAACAGGTTGCCTTCTGATACTCCCAAAACTCATGTCCTTCCTTCCCATGTAAACAATATGTTCACCCAATCCCAGTATCTCCAAAGTCAACCATTCCAGCATCAACTCTAAGTCCAAATTTTATCTCAATCAGTTGAGATAAAATCAGTGAGGCTTGGGGTATGGTCCAGCCAGGGCAAAATTCCTCTCCATCTGTGGTCCTGTGACGCCTAGAAAACAAGTATTCTCTTTCCAAGATACAACAGTTAGACAGATATAGAATAGACATTCTCCTTTATAAAGGGAGAAATTGGAAGGAACAAAAGGATCACTAGTCCAAAACTCTAAAGTAGCTTTTCAGCTTAGCTGGACAAATTCCATTAGTTTTAAAACCTGAGAACAATTCTCTGTGGCTTGTTGCTCTGTCCTCTGGACCTGCTGGGGTGACCCCACTGCTAAGCCCTGCCTCCTAGAATGGGAGAGGCAGCTTCACCCTCTGGAACTGAATTGGTCCTTAGCTGAGGCATCTCCATCTGTGGTTCTCCCCTCAGAGTCATTCTTCCTTGATTTCATCTTACCTCCGTTCCTTTGAATCCATGCTGACAGTATTTCTGCTGGTACAAAATGTTTAAAACCATTGTCTGCCTCTTGTGCAATTCACGGGGGTTCTCAGACAAGACAGAGACAAGAGGGTTCTCCACAGATCTTTTCTGGATTCCTGCATCTTGGTCCCTGGCTTCTGACGAGTTGGTTGATTGGATCCATGAGTCACACACCTAATCCCTTTAGGAAATGGTTGCTCTTGACTGTTTCCAGAGTACATTATTTGGATAGGCTGAGGATTTTCCAAATCATCACGTTCTGGTTCCTTCTTGCTTAACCATTTCTTCAATTGCTTCAATTTTTGTCTTCTCCCATTGTACTATGCAAAGCAAGGAGTGACCAGGCCATGCCTTCCACACTTTGTTGGAAGTGACATCCTCAGCTCAGTGTCCAGTTTTATCACTTACAAGTTCTACTTTCCACCCAAAAGAAGAACACAATTCAGCCACGTTCTCTGTCACAAGGTCATCTTTCCTTCAGTAACCAATAACGTATTTCTTATTTCTATCTGAAACCTCAGCAAAGGCATCTTCAACATTCATATTTCTAGCAATATTCTGGTCAAGACAATCTATGCTTTTACAGTCAAACTCCTCAGAACTCTTCCAGCCTCTACCCATTACCCAGTTCCAAAGCCACTTCCAAATGTTTAAGTATTCTTCACAGTAACTTTCCATTTCATGGTACCAAAATTTGTCAGGGTTCTCCAGAGACACAAAACCAAGAGATTAATTGTAAGGACTTGGCTCACATGATCATGGAGGCTGGCAAGTCTGAAATTTACAGGGCAGGCTGGCAGGCTGGCAATCCATGTAAGAGTTGATGTTGCAGTCTTGAGTCCAAAGTTCATAGGGCCAGCCAGCAAGCTGGAAACAGACAGGATTTTTATGTTACAGTCTTGAGGCAGAATCCTTTCTCCTTTGGGAAACCTCAGTTTTTGCTTGTATGGCCCTCAACTGATCAGATGAGGCCCACCCACATTGTGGAGGGTAATTTTCTTTACTGGAAGTCAGTTGATTGTAAATGTTAATTACATCTACAAAATACCTTCACAGCAATATCTTGACTGGTATTTGACCAAACAACTGGGTATCATAGCTGAGTTGACATATCAAATTAACCGTCACATGGGGGTAGTATAGGAGAAAGGATATGGAGAAGCATTTGATTTTTTTCTGCAAAATGCTTCTTTCTTCCTGTCATTTTTTTTTTAGATAAGAGACTTGACTGGAAATTTTCTAGGGAAACTAATATTTTGCCACCTCAGCCTTCCTTCCTTCTTTTATGACTTATTCTCAGTGTGATACCGGCTGCTTAGAAGGTATTGGAGACTTGAATCTGTATATTGGAGACCAAAATCCATGTATAATGCATTTTTCTGTCTCCTACCCAACCAGATAGTTCTGTTAAAATAACTTGAACATTATCACTATTAAAGAATAGTTATATAACTTTTAACTTTTAATAGCAATATAACTTTTTATTGTTTACTGTGTGCCTCTACATCTCTTTCATTTTGAACTTGTCATGCACACTGCAGCCTCAGGACTTTTGCATATGTTCTTCCCTCTACCAGAACTCTTCCTCCAGGCAACCTTATATTTTATACTGACACCTATTTCTGGTTATTTGTTTAAAAGTCACTTTCTCAGTGAGGCTGTCCCCGGGAGGCATTCTCTGACCAAAAGATTTAACATTGCACCATTCTACCCCCAGCTTTCCATTACTCCCTTTTGGGTTTCATTTTACTCCATAGAGGTTATCATCATGGGAAATACTTTTCATTTAGTTGTTTCTTCTTTGCCTTCACCTATTTTTCTACTAGAAGGTAAGCGGTACGCGGGCCCCTCACTGCCATGGCCTCTCCCGTTGCGGAGCACAGGCTCCGCATGCTCAGGCTCAGCGGCCATGGCTCACGGGCCCAGCTGCCCTGCGGCATGTGGGATCCTCCCGGACCGGAACACGAACCCGTGTCCCATGCATCGGTAGGCGGACCCTCAACCACTGCACCACCAGGGAAGACCAGCCTGTTTTTTTTTTTTTTTAATCGCTATTCTCAGTGCCTAGAATAGTGCCAAGCACATAGAATGTACATAATATGGTTACTTATTGAATAATTAAATCTTATCTTAGTTCCTTAAGTCCTAATTCCTTATAGATGCAATGGAGACCCATGCTTTTCTCCTCTGCTATTGCTCCCCTTCCCTCCTTCCCTGTGCCCTGTAATAATAGCCTTGCTGAATTTGGGGTTTATCATTCTCATTCGTGGTTTTATATTATTACTATATATGAATGTTTCATATATAATATTTTATAAAGTTTCTATTAGTTATCAGACCTCATATATTGGTGTACTGAATTTGTCCTCTTACCACATGCTTCGTTTATTTGAGATGGCTCAAACATATAACTTGAGCTCATCCAATTTAACTCTGTATATTCCATTCTGTGAATATACATACTTTAATTATCATTCTCCTATTGATAGACATTTAAATTCTTTCTAATTTTTTAAACTCTTATTTCCACACTGCTATGAACATTTGTTTACATGTCTTCTTGTGCAAAAATGTGCACACCTAGAAGACAAATTGATGATTGTAAGATATGCATAGCTTCAACAAGCAGTTTTTGAAGTATAGGAGAGTAACCACTGCTCCACATTCTGTGCTTGTTTGGAAACTATAGACATCTAGGATGTAAGCCATGGAGTAGCTTCGTTTGATTTTTGTTGCAAAGTTATGCCTGGGTCCCATTGACTCCAATGTAAAAAAGAAAAACAAAAACAATTGTCACAGGTGGTGATGGGCAACAGTTTTATTTTTTCTTCCTCCATTCAGGAGGGATTAAAGAGGGTATGGAATACAGCCCAGACCAGCACCTGGCTTACATCAATGAGCCAGACTCTCTTGTCTCCCATTTTGCATGGAATCCTTTAAGTTCCCTCTATCACGAAGATGAACTTCTACTTCATTGACGGTTCCAGATTCCAGCAGCCTCATTGTTTCACCACACTATGCTTCTGACATGGAGATGTTTATTGTTGTTGTTACTATAATTATCATTTGGTTAGTTATTTCATTTGATTATCCCTTTTCAGATTTTATTTTTCATCACCATTATATCCAAACGAAAATTTACAGAAATATCTTGACCTGTTGGCTGACTTTTGACTAAATTTGAATAGCAGATAACTGAGACTAAAGAGGTGGGCAGTTCTGTATTGCCTATTGTAATAGGATAGATCTGCTTTGTGTTCTAATTAAGTGGGTTGCAAAAATGACATTATTATATAAAAATCAAAGAGCCTTACTTGTATTCTTACCTAGATAGAAGGCTGTGCCGTGTCTGTACTAATATGGTTTTGCAAGCGTAGTTTACAATAGTACAAGAGCTTTAATTCAAATGCAGTTTTGGATCTAGTCAGCTATTTGAACCAAAGCTTTGATAAAGCTGTGGAATTCTATACTATAAAGTATAAAAGAGTTGACTCTGACTTGGGGTATTTTGTAAGCAGGAAGTTTCCATTTCTATTACCTCTATCATAAAATAACTTAAAAGGCTCTTACAAAATTTAGGAATTTTGAGCAGTGTAGTGAGCATGTCAGGATGATTTTGCTACATAATCTTCCCATGTATAATGAACCTAACCTGTTGGATAGAATTTTTAGCATTTTATATCTGAGTGCAGAAGAGCAACAACCAAAAATGATGAGTTAGTTTTGGCATAATTAATATTGAGCTGATCTTTCTGACAGTAATTGCTAAATAGATTCACTTGTTTCTCGAGACTAGTTGTGGAATATACTAGTAGGACCAAGTCATCAACATAGAATAAATACTGAAGATGAGACTCCCATGATGTTGAACAAAATTAAGCCTAACTCAGGAAGGAGATGCACTGTGTTACTTATAAACTAGAGCAGGTGCCAGTGAATATGGGTTGTCCACTAGTGGTCATTATTAGTGTATTTAATTTTTTTTAGCAGTAAAACATTTTACATTAATGTTTATTAATACTTTTTTTCTCTTCATTGTAGGCTATAATGATAGAAATAGGCTAAAATGATAGAAGTGTGAATAACTGTCTCATATAACCTAGGAGGATATTGGCAACAATGAAGAAAATATCACATATCCATTTCTTACCCATGACACTGAACTTAATATTGGTAACACTTTATAAAGATGAAACTACATGTTTCATTCAGTGTATCACTTCTTCCAAGTGACTTCAGCTCTTTTGGACTCTGCTGTAATATTTTCTGCAGCATCATTCGTTGTCTAACAGAAAGAGTCAGTTTTATCTGTTAGCTCTCTAAGTATCTCTTTTACTTGGAAGGTTTGCAAAACATTCTTGTCAGAATCACTTTTTCTCATTTCTTTTCACTTGACTAAATCATCTCATCATTCAAGACTCAACCAAAATATGTTTATGATCTCCTCAGGCTGGTTTAATTGTACCTCCAAATACAATAGTTATTATCATAGACCAGTTTTCCTCAACTAGAGTTTGATGAAAAAAATTAAACCTTTGATGAGAAAATTAAACCTAATGACATAAGTCTTAGAATGGATTAAATTAACTTATCTCCCATGCATTAAGGTGCATAATATTTATGTAACATCATTAGGAGAACTAAGAAAATGGTCACTCAAATCATTTTCTGTGTTTGATGGTTCAGATAGCTATAATTTTCCTCCTTATTTGTTGTTGTCTTCAAATAACTGTATACTCTGTGAAGGAATGGACTGCATCTTGTTCCATCATTGTACCCCTAATGCTAACACATTGAACTCCTTCCATGTAGGAGTTGTTTGATAAGTATTTGTGAAATGAATGATAGAAAGAAAGAAGGTTCTTCTGGAAGAACTTTAATGGTAGAACTGTATAAGGTGATTTATATCTCAGTGTCCAAGGAGGGATATGTGAACCTAGGTCACATACGAAGTAGTGTTAAATTTGAAGGGTCTGGTCAGGTGGGGAGAGTGGTTGTAATCAGTGGTTACAGTCCTGAGCTCTCAGGTCATGTTACTCATAAGTGAGCTAGTCTGGGTCAGCAAGAATGAAGATGGGACAAGGCCACATGTCTCATTATCCAGCAGGTTAGCATTGGTTCCTTTCAGGTAGTGATGACAAGGGTTCCAAGAACAGCAAGAGAAGAGGGGCTCAAATACACAAATGGTTTTCAAGTAACTACTTGTTTCATATCTGCAATTGTCTCTTTAGCCACAACGTCATGGACTGAATATTTGTGTCTTCCCCAATTCGTATGTTGAAGTCTTAACCCCCAAAGTAATGGTATTTAGAAATGGGGGCCTTTGGGAGGTAATTAGTTTATGAGGTTGGATAAACAGAGGCACCAGAGAGCTTAATCTCTCTTGGTCTGTACCCATGTACCAAGAAAACGCAGTGTAAGCACACAGCGAGGAGGCAGCTTTCTGCACACCAAGAAAAAGGCTTTGAGCAGAACCTGACCATGCTGGCACCCTGATCTGGGACTTCTAGCCTCCAGAAGTGTGAGAAAATAAATTTCTGTTGTTTAAGCCACCCAGTCTGCCACCCAATCTATGATATTTTGTTATGGCAGCCCACACAGACAAATACACATAGCAAGTCACATGGCCAGGCCCAGAGTAAATGTGAAGAGGAATCATTTAAAGAGGTAGATACTATAGGGAGGGGAATAATTTGAGGCCAATTTTGCAATCTATCATAATTGCATCATAGTCTTTAAGTACATATGATGCATGTAGGTATCATAAGTTAACAAATTATGCTTCTTTAGATGTAGACTTTTTTTTTTTAAAGTGAATCCTTTAGAAAAAATGACCTGGAGTCAGATATTCTGATGTTCTTCAGTGCTTACACGTTATGCACTTACTTATAAAGTGCGCTTCAGAACTATTATGTGTTTTACCAGTTTTGCAGGCTATCCCATATTTCCCGGTGGATACATACATGAGACCAACTGACAATGCAAGCTAAATTACTCATTAAATCCGCCTTCACATAATCTGTTCAGAACTTAAACTTTCTATTATTTCATTGTCTATTGACCTTCAGGCAAATCGTTAAGAAATTTATGAGGGTAGCAGCATGAATATGTGTTCCCAAATGTCTCTTGGGTAAAATATGACTCATGGTTTTCTTGCTCCTGAAATGATTAAGCAAGAAACCTGAAGTTGACAGCAGAGTCATTGTACAGATTGATGTTTTCGATGACTAATATTTGACAGAGTTTGCTTCTGATTTATTATGCTGCTAGGTAAAAACAATTTACCTCAAGGTAAATTTTTTAGTATTTTTACTATGCTCTTTCACTAATTGGATGAAAAAGTTCAATTTCTTTTATATTGAGTAACATGCATTTTGAATAAACTAATCATTTTAAATTAAACTTTAATTTTTTAAAAATATAATTTTAATGTGTTTTTTTAGTAGGTTCATGTGGTCCTGCTCTTTTCTTTTTTGATGCCATGTAGCTCCTGCTTTTCTTTTGCTTGTTCCTAACAGTAAGCCTAATACCTATATAAAATCTATTTAGTAATTATTGGATTTTTATTATCATTCATTTATTCAAGCACAGCAACTATACTTGAAAAACAATCATAGACAATAAGGTCAGCCTTTACTAATAACTGAGCTTGTAATTCCTGGAAAATAGAAAACTAGGAAATCATTTTTCTCTTACTCCTTAAGAGTACTTTGAATAATTATAGTGTTTTAAATTTATGTTTTAAAGAATTAAAGTACATTATGTTAAGAAAGGAAACAATGCAATAAATGGAAATGGAGGAAGGGAAGATAATATACAATTACTTCCTACAGTATTTTCATCTACTAACCAGACAAAAAAACATTAATATTTATTATACAGCTTCTATACCGCATGTATTTTTGATAATTATGGATTTTAAGTAACATTTACATTAATCAGAACATTTCTTAAAGCTGAAGTGAGTCTCTTATAGGAAGCATATAGTTGAGTCTTCTTTTGTCCATTTAGACATTCTATACCATTTGATTAAAATTTTAATCCATTTACATTTAAAGTAACTATTAATGGATGAGGACTTACTAACACCATCTTGTTAATTATTTTTTGACTAATTTGTAGCTCCCTTATTCCTTTTTTCTGTCTTGCTGTCTTCTTTTAGGAACTGATGATTTTCGTTAGTAGTATGTCTTAATTTAATTCTCTTGACCTTTTATGTGTCATCTGTAGCCTTTTGCTTTGTGGTTACCATGAGGCTAACATAAAACCTCTTATAGATATAATGGTCTATTTTATGATGATAATTTAACTTCTGTTGCATACAAAAACCCTTTACTCTCCATTCCCCACTTTATGTTTTTGATGTCACAAATTACCTCTTTTTATATTATGTATCTATTAACAGATTTTTGTAGCTATTGTTATTTTTAATAAGTCTGCCCTTCTCTCTGTCCCCATGGCTCCTGCTTTGTGATGGCTTTTCTAGATTACTGCAATAAAATTTAACTACTTTGTTAATACATCCTCTATCTCCCTTCAACCATCTTCTCTGACCTATCTCCAGGATTATTTTCTAAAATACAAACTAACTAAATCATTCCTTTGCTCCAAAAGCAGAATATAATTTCCAAAACTTTAAGATGAATGGACTATGCACCCTTCTACTCTTATTTCTCTCCAGTCATATCATGGTGTCATGCTGTCTCTCATTTCTAGAACATACCAACTGATATTTTTTTTTGGTCACCTAACACTCGCAATCTCAACCTATCTCAGTCCATCCCAGGAGAGGCTCCCGTTCATCTTTCAAGACTCAGCTCACCCAAATCAGATTTACTTCAACTCCTCTTGAGACTGTTTCTTGACTATCACCATATAGTCTAGGTTTTCCTCCTCTTAGCCTCATAGAAATCTGAATTTACCCATCTAATGATGTTTACTGTAATCATCTACTTCATAATTTACCTACTAGATTGAGTTATTTTATAGGTCTGGGACAATATCTTATGTCTTAGTCATCTTTATATTTCCAATGTCTGGCCCATTCTTTGGCATGAAATGAGATGCCCAGTAAATGTTAAGCGAGTGAATGAATGAATGAACCCTGGAAACAAGATATGAAAAACAATGTTCTACTTTGACTTCATCATCAGGGAAGAATTAGAATAAAGGAAGAAGCTTAGTAAGGTTTATCGCTAGGAATAAGAGCTCAGAATAGAAAGAGCTCATTTCCACTTTAATTATCATCTCAGAGAGAGGCAGGATCTGTATTGAAGACCAGACCAGCACAGTTAATACAGCATAAGCAGTGAATCTTATACATTTTAATAATTTTTACTATTTCCATGTGTTTCCCCACAGTGATGATTAGTAATAACCTGAAAAAGAAAGGAGGAATCAAGGAAAGGCAGGTTTAAGGAGACTCTCCCACTTTGAGTTCACGACTGCAAAAGTAGAACTTTTACAAAGGACAGAGAGGCAATGGGACATGAAGATTAGAAAGCAGGCTGAGTCCCTGGGACCCACAGCCAAGAAAAAGTGAAGCAAGGGAGAAGTGAGTTTGTCCTGAGAGCTTTCAAGAACACTGGGGCTGAGCATCGTAGAGCATGGGGGGCATTTTCCAATATAGTGTTTCCATATAATAGTTAACCGGATTTGAAAAACAACCTTGAACTTTATAGAAATTATATCTAGTCTTACTTCTCTTAGACTGAGAATGAATTATCTTGATTGCTGCTGTATTTTGGATTGAGAAGAAGGCAGGGAGGAGAGAAGGACGTTCTTCAGCTTCTACTCCCTAGAAGCAAGTAAAACAAGAATTCCTTCACCTTTTACTTTTATCGGCTGCAATATTTGCAAACCCTTTTTTGTTTACCCCTACCCCTGGACAAGTATTCTCTATCATAGTACCCTGTTTATCTTTTTATACAAGGCATCAACCTGTAATTATCTTGTTTATATTTGTAACTTTCTTTTTGCATATCTTCTTCACTAAAATATACGTCCATGGGTCAGAATTTGTTTTGTTCAGCACTGTAGCCACTGTGCTTGGCACATAGCAGGCTTTCAGTTGATATTTGTTGAATGTTGACTGAATATGGAGTCAGATTGCTATTAATAATCTCAGTTTTTCTGACTCTTCACCCTT
Source organism: Tursiops truncatus (assembly GCF_011762595.2). Lineage (NCBI taxonomy): Eukaryota > Metazoa > Chordata > Mammalia > Artiodactyla > Delphinidae > Tursiops > Tursiops truncatus. The sequence continues at coordinate 55,516,726 of NC_047044.1, read as the reverse complement.
CATTTGACTTCACAAGGACCTTGGATTCTCCAAAAAGTCTCCTACCAAATATTTCTGGGAATCACATGAGATCAGAGGGAGATGAAATGAGTTTTCCACTACTGTTTCTCACCATTTCTAATGCCCTCAGTGGAAACATTGCCGATAGAAAGGACCATATTTCCTGATGCTTCTGCAGTAAGTAATTCCCCAGGATCCAAATCTGGGGTACAGGCTATAATGGCCAAATTGCCCCCTGTCTAAATCTTCACCAAATTTTATCATCTGAATCTTAAACCATCACTGTGTAAAAGCCTCAAAATCTCTCAGGAAAATAGCTGCTTTAGCTTCTGTCTTGAAACTCTGTCCCCTGGAACCTTCAGGCTGGACAGTGTGGGCACCATGCCAACCATCTTGTCTATTGTTTTACTCTCTCCTGGGTATCCATACATTCTTTCTCTACCTATGGCCACATAGCACAAGAAATAAAACAAAATTGTCAATTCATGCAAATAGATTCCTAGAATCATCTTCAGTTCACTAGCTCTGTAAGAATAGTTTGGAACCTCAGTTTTACCTGTTTCAGAACAAACTCTCTGCATAAATAAATATACTGTTCTCCTCTGAATCTAGAAACCTTCATGGCTCCTTGCAAACATTTTAAAAAATAGAACTGCTTCAAAAATTGTAGAAAAATTGTTAACGTTTTTTCCTAACCAAATTATCTACTATAATAATTTCCCTGTTCACCAGGAGGAGCATACAAACTAGAGCAAGGTGCAGGCATGGTGGGGAATGAAGAGGGATGAAGAGTGGTTCTCATTTTGCAGCCCCTTTTAAGGTCAAGTGTGACTGAACATAATATTGCAAATAGTTATTCAACCTACAGCATTTCTTAATCTCTTATATTTGGATGGGGATCTCTCTGTTACTCCTTTGAGGGGGTCAGCTGTGGGAATAACTGGAACCAATGACATTCAGGTCATTTTTTTCTTAGGTCCCTGAGGAACATGGCTTAGTCAGTGCAAACTCCTCCCAGGATAGGGTTAGGTTGAGAGAAGTACTTTTGGGAGATTAATTCTGAAGAGAAGCTTGGTGTATGGAGAGGTGTGGGAGAGAAGGATGGGAAACTGAAGTTGAGAGAGTCCCTTAGGGGACTGTGAGGGGAACAGGGGCGTGAACCATGGTGGTAAAGAAGAGGAATGGAAAGAAAGACGCATTCAAGAGCTATTAAAGAAAAAAGACATATGCAAGAAAGGGGAAGAAGAAAGGACTCAGGGTCTTTCAGCCTAGGTACCAGCTCTTATTACAATTAACAGACTTAGGGGCATTCAACATTTCCGTGGGGACATCCTTCTGAAAATGTCTAGGAAGCTATAAGAAATGAAGAATTATAACTTAGGAAAAGGACTGACACAGGGGATGGAGAATTGGAACACACCAAGTATAAAACATTAGCTGAATTTATAAAGGTAGAAGGTATCATGGAGAGCATATAAATAGAGAAGAGAGTCAACAATATAACCTTTATGAGAACTTACACATGTTGGACCTGAAGAGAAAAACTAGCCGTGGGAGAAGGTGTAGGGATATAGTGAGATAGAAGCCAAAGTCTCAAGTACAAGGTCCAATGAAGTAATTGCTAAATACCATATAAAATTTTAATGAGATGAGGCCTAGTGGATTTGGAGATTAGGAAGTCATTGCTCATCTTTAAGAGAAAATTTATTCAGTAAAGCTTGAGAGAGAGAAGAGAAGGTCTTACATTAGCAAGGAATTAGGAGTAGGTGGTAAGAAAAAAGAGGTTACAGAGAAGGATGGCCCTTGTGTGAGTTTTGAAGATGAAATATAGTGACAGCACAAGAAAAATAGAGGCTCTAGAGAAGGTTATGCTTTCCTACTATTTTTAGGCTTGAGGAGATTAACATTTTGTAAGCTAAAGAAAAAAATAACAGAAAAGACATTAATTAAAAGTGTGAAAATTATTGGAGCCAAATCCCATATGACAGGCAAGAGAGACTTCATTAACAATGAAGAGAAATATCTTATGATATCGCTTATATGCTGAATCTAAAAAGAAATGTTGCAAAAGAACTTATTTACAAAACAGGAACAGACTCACAGACTTAGAGAAGGAGCTTATGGTTACGGGGTGGGGGGGAAGGGGGGAGAAGGGTTAGATTGGGAGTTTGGGATTGACCTGTACACACTGCTATATTTAAAATGGAGGCTCAAGAGGGAGGGAATATGGGGATATCTGTATGCATATGGCTGATTCACTTTGTTGTACACCAGTATTGTGAAGCAATTATACTCCAATAAAGATCTATTAAAAAATAAAAATAAAATGGATAACCAACAAGGACCTACTGTATAGCACAGGGAACTCTGCTCAATATTATGCAACAACCTAAGTGGGAAAAGAATTTGAAAAAGAATAGATACATGTATATATATCACTGAATCACTTTGCTGTACACCTGAAACTAACACAACATTGTTAATCAACTATACTCCATATAAAGTAAAAAGTTAAAAAAAAATGATAAGTAAATGGATAGCATGAGAAAACAAGAGGGATGCCTTTTTCTCTAGGACCCAACTGGAAGGAGAGGTTTGTTTCCAATGGCGGTAAAACATAGGAATCCCCTTCCTGTTTTTCCCAGGTTTGGAATGTTGGCATTCCTGTGAGCAGAGCAGAAAGGATGGCAGCCTGTGACTCCTATCAGCTACTTCCCATGCTGTCTGTCAGACTGGGATGTGTGGGACTGGCAAACAAGAAGTCAGAGAAAGCATCGCACTCTCTTGTGGAGCGTGAAGGAATGTAAAGGAAGTGTTAGGGCAAGGAAGTGAGAACTCTTCATCCAACCTGCAACAAAGTTAGAACAAACCTGAGTGAATAGCCTGGAACAGAATGGTCTGCAGTCAGGCAGGAGCATATCTGGTCTGGGAGAATGAGTTGATGCTAGGATGTAAGGGGAAAGGGCAAGGCGGAAACAAAATTAAACTAATAAAATAATTTAAAGGTAGAGAAATTAAATTAGGATCAAGATGATGCTTGGGCTTATTGATATCTTCCCTGCCCAGTTGGCAGCCAAACCTGAAAGAAGGGAGCCTGCAGGCCTTTAGGAGAAAGCTAAGGGGGAGAAAGATGGATGCGGCGTGCAAAGGCGAAACGTTTCCCGTAATTTCATTCCTTCTAATTTGGTGTAGTACAAGTGTGTCATCAATTCTCAGAGGACTGTGTTTGTTTGTGTATTTTTGTGGGATTCACAGTCTTGACTAATACAGTAAGGAAGAGGGAAGGAGAAAGAGTTTTTCTTTTCTCTGCATTTGGGATGATGCTCCTTTCTGGTGACCTTCTAGAAGTGACAAGCAGGATTGAACCAATTGATTTCTTTTCAGCGGCTCCTGTAGCTCTTATCTAGGTTATATTTAACTTTGGGTTCATTTTTGTTCCAGTCAGCACGACTTCATTATCGGTGTTCACTGAATATCATAACAGTAACATCCAGTTCTAAATACGAGGGCTTGAAATAGCGAATTCTGTGGAGCTTCACAGGGAGGTTTCCTTAGAGAGAATCGTCATGGCGAGTCTTTACGATGTCATAAAATGTGACGAAAGTGATCACTTTCAGCTCTGCCTGTTTCAGCTAGGTTTTATCGATCCTTCATAAGAAATGACTGCAGTTAACATTCCCACGATGTCACTGTCATAAAATTTATATATGTTTGACAAGAGGAATACCTTTCGGCATGTTTGTAAATAGTCAACTCATACATTATTAATGATACCTTTAGTGACTATTTAATTTCTATTGAATGTGATACTTTTATCGACCAATACATGATTGACATGATTCCGATTTGGTAGTTGTACAATATAATTTTTTTATTTAAGTGTATAAAATTTGGCAAATATGGGAACTAAAAACATGGTGTATGAATTGAAATATTACATCATTCTTTAAAACATTTAAAATATATAATAGGTGAGGTGCTGTTTTCATTCTATCTTTGAAAAATATCTTCATGTGATTTATTGGCAACACTGAACCAAACTGTCCCACTTTTATGGGAACATATTCTATTAAAGAACATGGAAGTATGCTTCAATATTTTATCTTAATAAATAAATGAAAAACTATTCAAATATATACCAGTTCCTTTGAGGATCTTGTACAATAACTTTTATGGTAACTAAATTGTGATTTGGGAATTGAATAAAATTCCAAGCACACTTAAGGAACTAATACTTGGGTTCTAGAAGCCTCTGTATTTCATTAAACACATGACCCTGTCTGTGTATGTAATGGAATTCCTTCAGATGACTCTTTCAAAAGAACTTTTCTCATTCAGCCCATAGTCTGTAGAATCTTGTAAAACTTGCTCAATTAATGTCTATCTGTTCATTACTTGTTTTTGAACAGCAGATTTTTCCCAGAGAAGAGAAGAAATTTGTATTTCACATGTTAAGAAAGTCTATTAAATAGAACTATGTGTTTTATAGAATCAAAATCAAAATCATAGAATCGAAAATGAGCTGAAAGGGACCTCAGATAACACTTAATCCTGCTCTGGCTTTTCACAAATAAGGAAACTAAGAGCCAACGTGAATGTCACTTGCTTATAGGGTTACAACACTTTTGTGACATTTATTATATGTATTTACATTTTCCATGGTGTTATATCCTGTACGTGACATAAAGCAAGTTACAAGATACTGGAGTTATTTCAATCACTTGGTCATTTGACATTTCCAACAGTCACTCTTCCTTTCCGTCCAAGGTGATAGTACATTTTATAGTATAATGTTTTGAAGAGTATTTTTTAATTAGTTGGTTTCAGTTAGTGCAAATAGTAACACTCTCACTTCTTTGCGAGGCTCTAAATATACTGAATTATAGAAAATCTGAGTTTGTTAGAACTTCAGGGACTACACCATTGGTCTCTTTTCTACCCCCGCTCCTAAATATTTTTCAAACTGAAAGAATTTACTGGGATCTGACTTAGCCTGTAAGAGATTCTAAGAAAAGGTACAAAAGCCACACCGTTGGTTTGGTCTTTTCCTTGCTTTAGTAACCTTTGGATTTAGTTTTTGCCCTGAGGGAGTGTCTTCACTTGAGAAAGTTTTACCAAGCGAAAGATGGGTGGGGGGCTGGGGGATGTGTCTTTCAATCCTGCAAGTCCTATAATACATGCATTGTGCCTTTTCTCTTCTCATCCCTGCTTGCAAACAGATCAAATCTATCATGACTTCATTGCCTCTCCTAGTACTTATTAAACAGGGCTAATAACCACTAACTAATGCTACCAACATATTTTCTCCTTATCTCTTGTCCCAGAACCCCAACTGCATTGTGTGTATTTTCTGCCTCTTTTAAGATATCATAGGCAAAATTTTACCAAATATTTTACGTTTTTCTAACCTCTTCTAACAGGGTCCTCACCACCAGCTGTCCATCTCTAAAGCCAATGCCACATATTTTAGGATTTCGTTTTAAACACCCAACCTCAAATTTTTTGGGGGCTGACAACAACAGATATTTATTTCTTGTTTTTGCTACTTGAAAGCTATGGATCAGCTATCACTCTGGTTGTCTCTGGTGGGCTTGGCTGACCTCCAAACATACTCTTATTTTTAGCAACCCAGACTAAAGGGACACGTTCTCAGATTGGAAGGTAAAGACTACAGGTGTAAAGTCAAAACATGCAAACATTTTAAGCTCACTCTTGGACATGGACTATACATCATTGGCTTATATTCCATTGACAAAACAAGTCCAAAGTCAGGGGGTATGGAGTATACTTGGCCTGCAGAGAAGCATGACAAGGATGGGTAAGGGGCAAATAATTACTATCAAAAAATAAAATTAAAAATTTAATTCACTTGTAAGTGTATAGTAGAAGAAACAACTGATAACTTGACTAGTTTCCGAAGAGTTTCACAGCCCTTCTCTTTGAAGTTTAAATCCTGACCACTAATACCATTTTCTTGAATCTGCTGAATGGTTACTTTTCTGTGGGCTCCAGCTTTTGTTTCCTCTTCCTATTTTGGCAAAATTACCAAATTAGCAACTAATTGAGTGTCTCCTGAAGGCTTTGGGAAGCACACAGCTGGAATGGATGGAGGGCAGAAAACTCAGGCAAGTGACCACAAGCAAAGCAAGTATTCGAACAGGCAAAACACAGGAGGGTGGAGAGGGGGTGGTGATATGAACACTTCAAGCAGTTCATGACTGAAAATTAACATGAAGACAATAGAAAGTGTATAGCTCTTAACTCTGTAAGGGCCTAGTTCAAAACAAATGCTGCAGGTGGACTTAAAAGATAGTTGACATGGTTGAATTTCATTTTCATTGTCTGAAAAATGGAGGTAATAGCTACTAAACAGAATTACAAGGAAATTTATGTTAAAGTATCAACTGTCTTACTCAGTGATGCTTACTTGTAACAAAATAGGTAACAGTAAATGTTATTTATATAGGTAATTGGTAATCAGCTAATGTAATTTATATCTAAATTTAAGTGTGGGGACCATCTCTGGGTATATTCTTTACAACTTATGCAAGAGCCTCATAATCTCATTTAGGCATAACTAAAAACAAAATGACATAAAACAAACAAAAAGGGAACTTAAAAAATGGAGGTGAGGTCTTTAAATAAAATACAGCTTCCAATTTCACTATATAACCTTACATTTTTTAAATGGTTGTAGACTAGTTAAAATTAAAATATTTTTCAAAGTAGTTATAAAACCCCAAACTAGGGCAAATCATTAAACGTATAATATTAACTTAAAGTATTTTATATATCAGGATATTACAGGGGACTTCCCTGGTGGCGCAGTGGTTAAGAATCCACCTGCCAATGCAGGGGACACGGGTTCAATCCCTGGTTTGGGAAGATCCCACATGCTGCAGAACAACTAAGCCCACACACCACAACTACTGAGCCTGCGCTCTAGAGCCTGCGAGCCACAACTACTAAGCCCATGTGCCACAACTACTGAAGTCCGCGCGCCTAGAGCCCATGCTCCGCAACAAACAAGAGAAGCCACTGCAATAAGAAGCCTGTGCACCATAACGAAGAGTAGCCCCCACTCGCCACAAGTAGAGAAAGCCCGCGTGCAGCAACAAAGACCCAACACAGCCAAAAATAAATAAATGAATAAAGTATGCACTATGATAAATCAAAAAAAATATAATAGTATTATCCTAAATTTGAATAGAGAAATATAATTTTTCTACAATCCTCACCCTCTTACTGTGTCCTATCTTTTTCTTTTTATGTATCATTTTTGTCACATATTTTGAATTTTGCAGACATATGAGCTTTTCATTAAATATTATATAATAAATATTTCCCATGTTATAATTTTCATAACTATCACTTAATGTATGTATAATGGTTTATCAAGTAGATGACCGTAATATATTCACTGACTTTCCAAATTTGGGTCTTTAGGTTGTCTTTAGTTTTCCCATACCATAAACATGATTATTCAAGAGACATAAGGGGCAGCGGTCATAGAATCATGAGGTTACAGGGGCAGCAGTCATAGAATTATGAGGTTACAGCTGACAAAGTGCTATGTCATAGATGGAACTGAATATGTTCAGGATTCTGAAAAGAGCAGTGGTTCCCAGGTAGCTTCAGCCGTTCGGTAGGCAGAGGAGTCAATAGACCACGATGGCTCAAGAACTGCAGTTTATTACATTTACTGCAGCCAACACTTGTAGGTGTGTTGGAGGAAGAGCTAGACCAGCAGCTTTTACACATTAGTGGGCATCAGGATCACCTGGAGGACTTACTAAACTACAGTTTGCTGGGTCTCACTTCCAGAGCTTCGTGCAGTAAATCTGAGGTGGTACCCCAGAATCTACATTTCTAAAAAGGTACCAGCTTACGATTATTCCGCTCAACTGGAGCCGCACTATGAGAGCTACTCCATAAGATCTGTAAGCAGGGGCCAATTCCTTTTTACCTTAGTTGATTAAAATTTAGCTAGCAGAAAAAAAAGCAGTAGAAAAAAGTTATGAAAATCCTATGTAAAATACAAATAGAACTACCTGCTACAACTCACAACCAGGTTAACAACTAAGGGGATATATTTATATTTCATAATAAAGGTTTGTGTTTCAGCATTTTTGTAAAGTTTTGGAAAGAAAAATGAGATATACTTATTATGTAATTAAACATTTCAAAAATATATAACTACTTTCCAAAGTCACCTATTAATAGCTTTTTAGTATTGCTCTAGATAATTTGTATGCAAATAGAAATATGTACACCTAAGTCTTCATGTGTAAGTCTTTATGTGTGTATTTAGAATAAATGGAATCATATTTTTTATAGCTTGCTGTTACTGCATTTGTTATACTTTTAACGATATTATGTATCAGTGCCTATAGATCTACTTCATTCTTTTTACAGTTGTGTAGTACTTTATTATGGATGTGCAGCAATTTACCCATTACCCTTTCTCTTCGTACCTCCGATTCCTTATGCTCTTATCTATAAATGTGATTAAAAATACCACTTCCTCTTAGTTCGTGGGATTATGATAACTAATGGAATCTTTTTAAAAAACTGAAAGCTCTAAAGCATTTTTTAAGTTCCCTGTTATAAGTAAAACCCATCATAAAACATGTGGCATATATGTGAATTGCTAACAAACCAAATTATTGATAGCTGATACCACAGCCCAGCTTCTAGCTATAGTAATTAACACTGCTTTTGTAGGGGAGAATAAACTTTAAGCTTTATGCCTACTTGGATTCAGTCTCCAAAATTGTTTCTTTCCTGAATTAAAGGAAAGCTTTCCTATATTAAGGATTGTTGTTTCTTCTCTTGGTTTTTTCATCAGACACACAAATTTTAAAACACTGACTTTCATTTTTAAAACTAAGGACCAATCTATGCACTGTACGAGTTTATTTGCCTAAATGTGTATAAAAATATGATAGTTTAATAGGTATTGAGAAAGAGATGTAAAATAGATTAATATAGTTATAACTATCACAGAGGATTCCTGGATTGTTGGCCAATTTGTTGAAAAAACCTCTGGATACGGGTTGGTCTTTCTGGAGGAAACTAGACCAGTCAGGTTAATAAAGCTCTGTGACGATTGTGTAGAAATGTTGGTGAGCATTTAAAATGTGGCCTTGTCATGTTCGCTTGTTCTGGCCCCTATGCTGACCTCCGTGAACCATGATGATAATTAAGCATAGATGGAGGGTTGGAGCCCAGTTGTCAGGAATGCCTGAGGCTTTCCTCTGAGGCTTTGCCCTAAACTCCAGGCAACTCTCTCTGCCAGAGGGAACTGACAGAAAATGTATTTCCTCCAAATATAAGAAGGGTTTTCTGCATTTGGATGGGCCGGTCACTTGTGGTAGGGTGGAGCTACCACCCTTAAATTCCTCGGTTTAAAAAACTCACAAAGGCTCCCAAGCCTCTTGGTAGGTCCAGAGCAGATGTAAGCCTCTTCTCCCTGCTGTTATCCCAGATGTAGGAGACCTACTGAGTGTGAACTCTCCATTCCTAGCATAAGTTAAAACTTTAATTCCGGCCTTATCTATTTCTCAGATTTTATCCATGACTTTCTAATTCCACTACTAATCTTCATTCTAATCCCCACCCTCAGTTTCTCACTGACTAGGCAACTAGATCACAGGCTTTCCTCATCCTCTCATAAAGACGTCATTTGGCCTGGTGGTTGCATCGACTTCAACACTTTAGGATAAGTGGCCCTGGATGCAAGGCAGGCAACTGGGTATTTAACTGACAGAGTTAACTTTTCCTTAGCTTTGATCTCGGCAAAGGAATGCTTGACCCAAGCAAAATAAACCCTAAGTACTAGCATCTGTATACTCAGTACCAGATTTAAGTTGAAATAAAGGCATTTGATGTATTAGGGAGATTTATTAGCATATTCATCTATCACCCAGATCTGATTAAGACATTTGGTTTCTAAATCATAAGATTTCTAAAATACTTTTTGTTTCATTTGCATGACTCAGTGTGTCTCATTGTAAGGCATGTATATTATTGATAGTGTTTCTAATAACTCTCTTTTAAATTTTATATTTATTTTCATTGTCAATAGATATTTTATTAGTTGAATTTTAGAGCAAATTATTTAAATGAGTATAGGGAATTATTTGAGTGACAGCTAATGAATGCCAGTAAATTTCCTTCTCACAATGGTAGATATGTAATTTACCGTTATTTATTAAAAAAAAACTAATCTTCATTTCATACTTCTAATTTTTTTTCTCCTGCACACGTTTCATCATTTTGTTCATACATAATAATTCAATCAATAGATTGACAAATATATATGCACATATATATATATATTCAATTTTGTTAATTATTAAAACAGGGTCAAAATTTATTGGATGAATTAAAGGTAGTGACCCTAATGAGGCTTCTGGACCTCAATTATATATGTAACGCCTGTTTTTCTATTTCTTTAGATAATCCAGAGTCTGCTCTACCTCTCTTCGTTTGTATTGCCTTCAAATATCACACTTCAAGCAATAGTGACAAGGTTTAACAATATCACACATAATCCAAAGAAATCTGTTCAAGAGAGCATCTGTCAACAGGTAAAATTATACTTTTCACTCTGTTTTTCTTGATTATGCCCACAAATAAAAGGAACAAGACACGACAGACATAAGTTGTATAAAATATTACAGAATTGTGCACAGGAAAATAACGTGAGGCCAATGAGTGTATATGAATTGGGTCTGAACTATTGGTTAACTCAAGAGTTGTTAATAATGAACAGGTGATAATCTTGGAAGTGGCATTTTTCAAGGGTTAATTGATTTTGGTCTACTCTGCAATGATTCAGCTAAGAGATTGTAAGATGTCAATTTAAATGGAAGAAACAAGACAGCTGGAGATAAGGAAGTGAAGAGGTATCTGAGTGGTGACTTGCAACCAGGAGGATGCAATTATAATTAAAATCAAGTAAATATGCTGGAGAAAGAGTATAAAAGATCATATACTGAGATAAACTGGTGAACTATGAAAAAATAATACAGAAAACAAAGTATTGAGGAAAAAATAACTCCATCATATAATGCTTTTTTAAAGGCCACTTCACTTTTCTATGAGCATAGATTTCTGTCTATAAAATGGAAATCCCAACATTAACCTAGATCATTAGTAAATTTCAATATTAATAGTAATAACATGATTTGAATATTAGTAAACTTCAATATTTATATTGATATAATGATTTTAAAATAATGGATTTAAGATTATTTAGAAATGTTATTTATGATTTGTGAAATGGCTGAAAAATAAATCATCCAGTTGTATTTCTAAGTGTTTACTCCAGAATATAGAGGTGATAAAAGGTACAATAGTTTAAAATCATAAATTAATAATGAAAGATGTTTTAGATTCCTTTATGCAAGCAGGAAAATCACAGAATGAGGACTTTAAACCTCATGATAGTTTTTATACTCTGATAATACAACAAAAAGTAGTTTACCCCTTACAAGTGCCATTTGGTATTTCTTTAGTATTATTCTAGATTTATTTGATTTCCACGCAATAAGAAATTTGTCTACTTTAAAAATATAGTAACAAAATTCAATAATATATAAATTCAGATTATTTAGACAACTTTCAAAGACCGAGTGCTATTTTCAGCTGGTTTAGCCAATACTTACAATCTGTCTCTTTCCTCCTCTGTCTTCCTTAAGTATTATACTTTTTAAAAGATGCTATTTCTGGGCTTCCCTGGTGGCGCAGTGGTTGAGAGTCTGCCTGCCGATGCAGGGGACACGGGGTCGTGCCCCGTTCTGGGAAGATCCCACATGCCGTGGAGCGGCTGGGCCTGTGAGCCATGGCCGCTGAGCCTGCGCATCCGGAGCCTGTGCTCCGCAACGGAAGAGGCCACAACAGTGAGAGGCCCGCGTACCGCAAGAAAATAAAAAATTAAAAAAAATTAAAAAAAAAGATGCTATTTCCAGTGCTCATATGCTGTAAATCCATCATGTTGGATTAACTGATGACCAAAGAGAAACCAAATTACATAGATAGATGATAGATAGATAGACAAATTTTTATTGTTTCCAATAAGGCAAAAATGATTACAAAAGTAGACCATAAACATTCTGAAGACATTCAAATCTTTTCAAAATCATTCTTTGACAAGGTACGGTGTTTTGGATCGATCTGAACAGTTGGCATCTGTAGAATATTAATGAGCTTACAGAAGGTCCCTGCTGTGATGTGTCCATTTTTGAATAGGATGTACACTGTGTGCATTATTTGTCTGTGGTGAAAGCTTCTCATTTGACCTTAATGCTATAGTTTTCCTGGGTAGGTTTCTAACATACAAATGTATCCATGGAGAGAATTTTTCAAGTTATTTTCTTACAGTCTTGAAAATCGTCTTTGACTCTTTTGACCCATAAGAATATTTTAGACATGCAGAGAAGACATAATAAAAAATACCTAGTTTTTTTTTTCTTGTTTCCTCTTCTAAATACATTAACCAAGAGTATTATTTCTAATTCTATTTATGTAATTTTAAGAGTCAGCAGTGATTAGTGAAATCCAGTCCCTGACATTATTGTTTTACTTGGGTCTAGTTTCCAATATTTCCTGAGGTTTAGTCTTATTTGAAAGATAGGTACAGCATCTTATAGGGCTTTTGTGGAAATTTAACTGAGCAAATAAATATTTAATAAGCACTTAGCAAGAGTACTCAATATTTGAGTCAGAGATCCCTTTATTCATTTTTGTATACCTATAGATTAGGTTATAGGTTAATTCGATTATAATACATTTAAATCAGTAAGGTAAGAGACAAGCAATTTGAACTTTTGAAACTATTCCATCTAATTAATGTCACTATATCTAGAGCCATACTGTCTGTGTGTGTGTAGTCAGAGAGAAGTAACTTGTTATCATGCTTTTATTGTATCTTCTTGGAAAAATAAAATGGATTTGCCTTGCCTCTACCATTTAAAACTTTTTAAATTAAAAACATTTCTATTCACAGTCCCTAATAAAAAGGTAGATGCCTTTGTCACTTCTACCCCAACTTCTGAAACAATAATTTGAGGTGGCTTTCCAAACAGCACTTCTAAATGTATGGGTAAAAAAACAGATGTAAATGGATATAAAAAGAAAAAACGGGAGGGAGAAGATACTTTCTCTGTAAATCATGGTGGCAATTGAAGACTTTATTTGATAGTATTTTATTCTGGTTTATACTTTTGCATTTTCCATATTTTGTAAAAATTGGAATGCGCCACTTATCTAATCAAAACAAGAAAAAGAACTTAAAGACAAATAATAAAAAATAATAATGAAAAAGCAGTATATACAATTAGATCTGTATGATCTATATGATTACAATATTATTTAAATTCATCAGAAATATAGGAATATAGAAAAATAATGAAAAGAGATATGCAAAATTGCTAATAATATTGTGTAAGGTTAGTGTGATTATGTACAATTTCTTTCTTTTCTTGGTTTTCTAATGGTATTCTATTACAGGGATCAGCAAACAATAAACCTTGGTCTAATTTGTAAATAAAAGTTTATTAGAACATCCACACCCATTTTTTTATAGTATTGTCTGTGGCTGCTTTTGCACTAAAACTATTAAGATGAGTAGTTATGAGAGAGACCATACAGCCTGCAGAGCCTAAAATATTTATTATCTCACCCATTACAGGAAATGTTTGCTGATTCTTGCTTTATAACTATATCAATGTTATAAAGTGAATAAAATAAAATGTAATTGTTGATCTAATTCAAAAATAGAATAGAACCTTTACCACAATTATCCAAAAGGAGAAATAAAAGAAGGCAATAGAAAAAGCCAATAGATATGCCAACAACCTACGCGAGGATTATTCCATTCCTTGGTTCAGCATTAAACTGGAAGGAAAATCCAGAACTATAAGTGTCAGTTAACGAGATCGGGACAAACAAATGGTGATTAAGTACTCGAAATCCTAGTCAGAGCAATTAGGCAAGAAAAAGAAATCAACATCCAAATTTAAATGGAAGAAGTAAAATTGTCTGTTTGCAGATGACTTGACCTTATATTATAGAAAACCCTAAAGACTCCACCAAAAAACTGTTAGAACTAATCGACAAATTCAGTAAAGTTGCAGGATACAAAACCAATATTTAAAAATCAATTGTGTTTCTAAGCACTAACAATGAATTATTGGAGAGAGAAATTAAGATAACAATTTCATTTACAATAGCATCAGAAAGAATAAAATACTTAAGACTACATTTAACCAAATAGGTGAAAGATCTATACACTGAAAATTATAACACTGATGAAAGAAATTGAAGACAGAAATAAATGGAAGGATATTCCGTGCTCATTAATTGGAGGAATTAATATTGTTAAAATGTTCATACTACCCAAAGCAATCTACAGATTCAATGCAATCCTTATCAAAATTCCAATGACATTTTTTGCAGAAATAGAACAATCAATCCTAAAGTTCATATGGAGCCACAAAAGGCCCCGAATAGCCAACCAATCTTGAGAAAGAACAGCTGGAGGTATCACACTCCTTGATTTCTAACTCTATTACCAAACTAATAAAAACAGACACATAGATCAGTGAAACAGGATAGAGAGCCAAGAAATAAATCCATGTATTTTGTCAATTAATTTTTGACAAAGGTGCCAAGAATATACAATGGGGAAAAGACAGCATCTTAAATAAATGGTGCTGGAAAAATTGGATATCCACATGCAAAAGAATGAAACTGAACCCCCATCTTACACTATACACAAAAATCAACTCAAAATGGATTAAAGACTTGAACACGACCTGAAACCATAAAATTCCTAGAAGAAAATATAGGGGGTAAGCTCCTTGACATTGGCCTTGGTGATGATTTTTTTGGATTTAACATCAAAAAGCAAAGGCAACAAATGCAAAAATAAACAAGTGAGACTACTAAATGAAAGCTAAACTAAAAGCTTTCTGCACGGCAAATTGTCCACAACATGAAAAGGCAGCCTATGAAATGGAAAAAAATACATGTAAACCACATATCCAATAAGAGGTTAATATCTAAAATATACAAGGAACTCATACAACTCAATAGCAAAAAACACAAATAACCCAATTTTAAAATGGGCAAAGGACCTGAATAGATATTTTTCTAAACGAGATATATAAAAGGCCAACAGGTACATAAAAGGGTGCTTAACGTCACTAATCATTAGGGAAATGAAAGTCAAAACCAAAATGAGATATTACCTCATACCTGTTAGAATGGCTATTATCAAAAAGACAAGCAATAGCAAATACTGGCAAGAATGTAGAGAAAACAGAAGCTTTTATGCTGTTGGTGGGAGTGTAAACTGTTTCAGCCTCTATGGAAAAAAGTTTGGAGGTTCTTCAAAAAATTAAAAATAGAACTACCATATGATTGAGCAGTTCTACTTCTGGGTACATATACAAAGGAAAGGGAATCATTCTCTCGAAGAGATATCTGTATTCCCATGTTCACTGAAGCATTACTCATGGTAGCCAAGATATGGAAACAAACTAAGTGTCCATTGACAGATGAATGGATAAAGAAATGTATACACACACACACACACACAGCAAAATATTATTCAGCTTTAAAAAATGATGAAATCCTGCCATTTGGGACAACATGGATGAAACTGGAGAGCATTATGCTAAGTGAAATAAGCTAGACAGAGAAAGACAAATTCTACATAATAACACTGTAGAGATGGAGAGAGGATGGTAAAAGTGTACAAACTTTCAGTTATAAGATGAATAAGTTCTCGGGATCTAATGTGTAATATGGTATCTATAGTTGATAATATTGTACTGTATAATTGAGATTTGCTAAGAAAGTAGAATATGAATTGTTCATACCAAAAAAAGTAAATATATGGGGTGATAGATGTATTGATTAATTTGATTGTGGGAATCCTTTCATAATGTATATGTATATCAAATCATGTTACACATTAAATATATTATACTTTTATTTGTCAATTATACCTCAGTAGAGCTGAAAAAAACTCAAGAAAAAAAATGTGATTAAAGCTGAATGTCTCAGAACTTCCTTGCAGATATGTCTGACTCACATAATGTAAAATAAGCATATTAATCTTCAGCCCTGTTATCTGTTAATTGCAGATTATATCGATTTCCCTCCATCTATGAAATACTGTAAAATATTATGTTAAAAAGGCTTAAGTATATTTGCCAAAATTAACATTCAGAAAAAGAGTGAAGGTAATAGTTGTCTGCATTGTTACTTCCATTCTAATACTCATCATCATAGTATTTATTCTAGGGAAACGGTGCTCTACCTATTTTAAGTTTCATTTTTATCATTTTGCCTATATGAGTTTCTGAAGGCAAAGTTCTTGGGTAGAACTATGGACAAATTAGAAAACTTTAAAGAATGTTTTCACTCAAAATATGGAAGGTGCGTATAGAAGATCACCAAAAATATCTTAGATACAGTTTGACATCAAACAAAAATTAAACCTCTCTGTCTGTTCATAGATACCTGTTTAGTTTTTTGGTAGGTTTCCTGAATTAGTGGCAAATTTAGCTTTTATTTGCTTATTTTCTATATTGTCTTACCAAACAGACAAGCGTTTCCTTTTTCCTCTACATTCCAATTGAAAAATATTCACAAATGGAATGAGAGTAGTAAAAGGAAGATGCTGAGAAATATTGGCGATTACAGCTAAAGACCAAGCAAGCAGCATCGCTCTACAAAGGAACATTGATGTTAGGGAACCAAGATTTTTTAAATTTAATTTCAGTTGTATTAAGCTATTTGTGATCATTTCTTCCACAAGAGAGTGGGTGCTCTGTACCATAAAGCTAGCAGTTAAGTGTTCCTAGGCATATCCAAAAAGAAAGTCCTTTTCTTTGAATAAAAATAACATACCATCCATTTGATTGGGAGCGTATCATTGCTATGAAGAATTCGTAAAATGTATCATTCATAAAATGATAGGTATCACCAGTTTTGGAAGTGCATTAAAATTAATTCATTAGAATCACACAATTTCTAATCCTATAATTTTAGAAAATAGATCTATGCTAAAATGTCTTTAAGTATTGTCAATTATTAAAAGTGGAGGACTTCCCTCGTGGCTCAGTGGTTAAGAATCCTCCTGCCAATACAGGGGACACGGGTTTGAGCCCTGGTCCGGGAAGATCCCACATGCTGCGGAGCAACTAAGCCCGTGCGCCACAACTACTGAGCCTGAGCTCTAGAGCCCACGAGCGACAACTACTGAGCCCACGTGCCACAACTACTGAAGTCCGCGCCCCTAGAGCCCACGCTCCACAACAGGAGAAGCCACCGCAATGAGAAGCCTGCGCACCGCAACGAAGAGTAGCCCCCACCCACCACAACTAGAGAAAGCCTGCGCGCAGCAACAAAGACCCTACGCAGCCAAAAATAAATACATAAATAATTTTTTTTAAAGTGGAAAAATTCTAAAATATGCTTACTATTTAATTCTGTGAAATTCATCAGACGTAATGTAAGGTCTTCTTAACCTTTGTATAGAAAATCTTAAATGTTTCGGATTAAGAAATTATTCTAAGTGATGACAGCTTCATTTATCTTGGAAATCAGACTGAGATAGCTTTTGTTTTTTGGTTGGTACTTTAGTATAATCTGAATTCTTAACGTCTCTTTGAGTAATTGTTGTTTCCATAAACAAAATGCTTTCAATTTTTAACCCATAAGAAAGTTACATACCTCACTCCAATTTTTTGGTTAATTTTCTGATAACTTTCTGAGTACCAGAGTATTAAAAATATTTATGAAAAAATTACATAGTTGTAGTTAATAGAATAAAAATATAATAATAATATTATTTTGATAACTACCAAGAGTGATTTATGAAAATGGAAATATGGCTTAAACTGTTATTTCATTTTTTTAATGCAGGTTACTTGAATTCCAAATAGAGGAGTGGAAATGCCACCCCCAGCAGGCTCCCCACCGCCGCATCCACCTCCTGATGGAGGATGGGGCTGGGTAGTGGTTGGAGCAGCTTTTATCTCCATTGGATTTTCATATGCATTTCCCAAAGCTGTCACAGTTTTCTTCAAAGAAATTCAGCTAATATTCAACACTACCTACAGTGAAATAGCATGGATATCATCCACTATGCTAGCTGTTATGTACGCAGGAGGTAAGGTTCTTTGGACTAAATACAATTCTGGTTTAAGAAAGCAATTGCTCCATGCTACAGTATTTTACATGTAGTGCCTTGGTACATTAAAGCCCTGTTTTCATATTATCCTCACTTAAAACCAACCAGAAGTATAATTAGGACTGAAGTTTTAGTGATTTTAGTAATTCAACATCTTAAACTATTCACTTTATTCTGAGTCTTACTAGAGTATTTATTTGAATGAGGATGTCTTTGCACAAACTAAGATTTATTAAATTATGGAATTTTCAAGGGTGGTACCTTTCCATTTAATTTGGAATAGAGTCTATACTATAATGGTAGTATCATTTCCTAATATTGCTACAGTTGCTTTTTTCTGAATGAAACTCAAGTTGCTGACAATCTATAAGCCTAGAAAGTAATTCACTTTAAGTTGCAAAATAGAGTGTTATCATGTACGTTCTGGATCCATTCAAGTTCGTGTGAATAAAATAATTCCTTATCTCTGTAGTACTTACTAAATATGACATTTTTTAATTTAAATGGTTGCCTGACGATTATCTTGTTACATTCCATGTTCAAATGAGGGTATGATGCATAAGGAATAATGAATAAACAAGTACCGTATCACTTCTGTTAAAAATTATTGGAATTATTAGTTCATTGCTATGTCACCTATCTGCTTGAAATCAATCCTTACAGCAGACCAGACTGTCTACAGTTTTCTTTTAGTCACTACTTAAAATATTTAGATTTTAGGGTTTTCATTTTAGATTTTTAGGGTTTTCATTTTCAGCTGGATATTTGACTTTAAGATACAGATATACACTCGGAATATAAGCACTTAAAGAAATTATACAAATCATCTTTCAATGTCTTACTTTACAGGTGAGGATAATATGGTTCGTAGTGATGGGGATATACCGTTAGGAGCAATATCCAATGCATGTTCATATTTACTTTCAGTTAAGGCCTCTCTAAATGCTTGCTATGTGTCATATGACCTGATTCTTTTAACATTCTGTGAAATAAGAATTACTTCTTTCCATTATATAGCCAAGGAGATAGAAAGATAAAGTACTTTTCCCAGGTCAAGCAGCTCATTAGTGGCAGATAGAAATTGAGACCCCACACGTGTAATCACTCTGCTCTTTGGCCTTTCTCTTACCTCCATAAAGTAAGTGGCAGAGCCAGGTCTGTGCAAGGCCTTCCACAAACCTGATTTAGGTACTGCCCCACCAAGGTCATTTGTTTAGTGACATAATAATTATTCTTTAGGGTATTATCTTTTTATTGTACTACCAAGGTAAAAATTTGATCCCCAAATAATCCTGCGTGCGTGTGTGTGTGTGTGTGTGTGTGTGTGTGTGTTAGTGGGTATTTTCTACTTTCTGTATGTCAGTGATTTTACGTTAATCCACTGTATGTCTCCATTACCTTTTTGGTTAGGTTAAATTGATGCATTTCTGTTCCTGGACCAAAAGGTAACTTTAAAGTGCTATTTGGATATGTCAGTGAAAACCTTTGCTTTTAAAACACTTTCTGAGATTCTCCACTAGACAGTTGCTTTAAAGGTCGTACCTGTGTTATCTCTGATGACTGCAGAAACAGTAGATACTGTACGCTGGTCATATGACGTTCTTCCACTCCCAAGCTGGCTCTAAAAGGAGGCTTAGAATGAAGAACAACGTAATTACTTTTCTCAAACCAATAAATCTCAATGCCAAATTATAAGTAAGTAAATATATATTTATCATTAAATAACTGTTTTTATTTTATTTGTGCTCTGATTTTCCCATTTTTAATACATACAATATAAACGTTAAAAAACACAAAAGAGAAGTTTTTTGAAGTTCATCAAGAAAACTTTAGTTTGGTAAAATAGCAATTTAGAAAAAACTGCCTTAAAATGTTTAGGGTAATAGATGAATAAAATAGGTATAAATTAAAGATCCACGGGGATTTTGTATCTAGTTCTTTTAAGAAAGCAATGCTAGACACATGACAATACTTAGTACGTAGTGATTGAAGTTGATAATATCTAGGTGAGTTCTGAGTAAGTAGTTGGAAAAAGTGCTTAGAGTCCTTACTCATTAGACCTGAGGCATTTTGTACATCATCTCTGCTATGGAGAAGAGTCATCAGAAATTCACCTACCCTTTGGTCTTTCCCTTAAAAGTAGAAAAGTAGGGCTTCCCTCGTGGCGCAGTGGTTGAGAGTCAGCCTGCCGATGCAGGGGACACGGGTTCGTGCCCCGGTCTGGGAAGGTCCTACATACCGCAGAGCGGCTGGGCCCGTGAGCCATGGCCGCTGAGCCTGCGCGTCCGGAGCCTGTGTTCCGCAATGGGAGGGGCCACAACAGTTAAAGGCCCGCGTACCGCAAAAAAAAAAAAAAAAAAAAGTAGAAAAGTAATTCCAGGTCCATTGCCTGCTGGATAGAACAGTTACTACCTGCCATGTCCACTGTTGCATGGAGAACTCATACACTTACATGGTTTGTTGGAAATAACATCCATGTCTTACCTTGATAATTAGTTTTTAATTTTTCTAACAAGAAATATTGGTACATTTAAAACTGTAATCTCATTATGAAATCAATTCCCCTTATGTGGGTGCAGATAATTTTTTTCAGAAACATAGTAACTATTTAAAACAAAAAGTCTGATAGGCTCAATTAATCTAAGACACAGACCTTGGTCCTGTTACTAAAGTGGCAGTGCTTTTCCAAGTATGGTCCACAGATTTTCTGCTTCTGAATCATCGGTCTGTTATTAAAAATGCATAGTTCTGGGTCTTATCCCAAACCCTTTTTTATCCGAATTTCTGTTGGTAGAGTCCAGAAACTTACATTTCAACAAGTATCTCTGAACTGTTGTAAGAGCAAATCAATATTTGATTTAAAAATATTGTATTTAAATTTTTCTCTAATATTTGAAAAATCTCTACTTATAGAGGCCTCTTAGGCTGATAATTATGAAATAAATTCAAAGATGTAAAGCAAAAAGGCATATAGTTTACTATGAAGTATAATGAGTCTCTCTACCAAGTAACTGAAATATTGTGTTCAACATAGTGCTAATTACATTAGCCTAGAGAACATCTAAGATCTGACACTCATTAGGGCTTAGCACTCAACCTATTAATCACCATGGTGGGGTCACTGGGTAAGGCGGAGTATGTTCAGAGGCTTGGCCTGTGATGTCAGGGCCGGAGTCTCTTGTAATAATTAGTTGGCATTTGGGCCTTGGTAGCAAGGTATTATTTTCCCTTCTTATGTCTGAATTAAAAATGAAACTAATAAAAGGCATGCAGGAAGGATGGAAAAGAATGCAAATTATGTTTACCCTTTATTTCATCCTTAGAATAACGGCATTAAATTACAGTACCCCATCTGGCCATCCGTATGGTCTCCTGGAGCTCTAACGAATTTCAGCAAATAGGTCAAGGAGAGTGGTCACCCCATTAATAAAGCACTAATTAGAGGTAGAAAACATATTACGATTTAAAGTTTCCACATTGTTTAGACAGATATAAGGATTTATTTTGTAAACAGTGATTATGTTGGATTATCTTTTAGTGCAATGTGTGTCTTTGTTACTATACCAAAAGATAATGTGAACATGGTTAGCTACTCAATGACAGAACACAGATTTGGTGCTGCCAGTCTGTGTGAGTACCTCATGTTATTTTTCTGGTAATATCTGTTATGACTTGGAAGAATCAGCCATTCTAAAGTGGAGAGTTGGCTTTATCTCCATGGCAACTTACTCTTCTGTTTTACGTGAGCAGTACCTGCCAATTGTGCTAAAGGAAGGGTGATGGTTTTATGATGGACTACTATACCCAAGGGACCAAGCATCAGACCACTGAGCTTATTTGACTGGAGGCCAACAAGCAAAAGGTTTTAGTCATAGGAGGTTGGTGGCCATAGTATATAATGTGTATTTTTCTATTCTTTTTAAAGTCTAAATAAGCTCACTATATTATTTTGCTCTGTGCTCTAAATATGTTTGCAGAATGAAGGAGACTATGAAAATAAGTCATATGGTGTTGTATCTTAGCAGCAATTAAGATAGAAAAGAAGTTCATTCTAACCTTGCAATTAAGATACCTAGGACTTTCAGCTTAGCTTTACAAAACCCAGCGTACCCAAAGTACCAGGTACACTTGGACAGCCCTGTGCAAGCAGGCTGTGTTCTTCTTATACCTACACCATGGTGGGTTATTTTTTCATCCACTAATGTAGATATTGCTAAGGTTTTCCTAGGAAATATGGTCCAGTGTGGCAGAAACCATTTTGCTCACCAAATTTCCATGTGCTCTTGAATATTTCCCATCTTCCCTTTTATTTATTTATTTATTTTTAAATTTTATTTTTGGCTGCATTGGGTCTTAGTTGCGGCATGCAGGATCTTCACTGTGGCATGCGGGATCTTTCGTTGCGGCGGAAGGGCTCTTCATTACGGCACACAGGCTTCTCTCTAGTTCTGGCCTGCAGGTTTTCTCTCTAGTTGTGGAGCGTGGGCTCTGTAGTTGTGGTGCACAGTTTCCAGAGCGCATGGGCTCTGTAATTTGTGGCACACGGGCTGTCTAGTTGAGGCACGTGGGCTTAGTTGCTCCGTGGCAGGTAGGATCTTAGTTCCCTGACCAGGGATAGAACCTGCATCCCCTGCACTGGAAGGTGGATTCCTTACCACTGGACCACCAGCGAAGTCCCCAAGTGACTAGTTCTGACCAATGAAATGTGAGTGGAAGGATGTTTGTCATCCCTGGACACCTGGACAAGGCAGTTCCAGCTGGCATGGATCTTCCTTTTCCTTTTTCCCCACAGCCTTATTTCATATGATGTGGCTACAAGGGAAAGATCCTTGGTCCACTTTATACTTTGAATGAGTAAGAAAGAACTTTTTATTAAGCTTCTGCAGTTTTCTTATGTGGAATAAAACCTAGATTATACTGATCAGTACAAACATGAAGGCTTCGATTGTTGTGTAACCACAGTATAAGTTATGTAAATTTTAAGTAAGGACTAGAACAGACGATGGGATGTCCTTAGTCATTGAGCTTATATTATGTCATGAGAAGGTTTGTACATATGCTACTTTTTCAGATCTCTGTTAGAGAAGAGGAAGCCTTCAGTATCTCAAATAGAAAAGGAGTCGTAAGTGGAAATCCCATTGCCATTTTTCATGGGAATACAAGTGAGAGGCAGGCGCTTCAAGGCACAGAAATAGGGATCAAATAATGCCCACAGAACTTTCTTTGTCCCTCTCAAGGCAGGGATGGAGGAGGCAGGAATCAAGGGCAGATCCCAGGTATGTTTAGGACTTTGAGACTACTCAAGGAAATACTTTCGCTACAGAAGGCTGCTGATCCAGTCCACATACTATTGGGTTATTACTAAAGGTTATTTTCAACAGAGAAAATTTAAGAAACTTTACTGAAATCCCTTTTGATATGTGTGCTTTAGACAGTGAACATTTTACTTACGGACTTACGAAAAGAACCTACTTACTAATTTATGGCCTGGCAAGAATAAGAATATCTTTCCTGATTTTTGGCTTAAAATTTCTCTAAAATACACTATTTTCTCATTACATATTTTATGCAGATGTGTTTTGGTTGCAAATGACAGAACCCTTATTCAAACCCCCTAAGGTCTAAAGAGAAAACATTCCTGCATACAGGTCAGAGGAGGGACTTGGGTACCAGAGTCTTCCAGGTCGACTAGCACAGATGATTTCCATCTGTCCATCACATTGTTCTCTCCCCTCTGCTGCTTCTCATGGGGTAGCCTTGTCTATTTGCTTCGGTATCCTCCCCCTGACACAAGGAAGATGATTACCGGCTTCTCCATCTCATATTTCAGTCTCAAATTTGACATGAGAGAGATTGCCTCTCTTCCCTAAGTTATACTTAGACAAATTCTAGGGAAGACTGCTAGGGTCTGGCCTCCTTTCATCTGCCCCTGCAGGCAGTGGATGAATGAGGAGCTAACATTGGCAGGCTGAGTGGAACTCTGTATTTGGTGTAGGAAAGGAGCAGTTCCCTAAAGGAAGGATGACACTCTTCCCAGAGGAAGGAAGGCTTTTGAAGAGACAAAACAATAACTGCTCACTACCCTTTTAAAAATAGAGTAATAGGGCTTCTCTGGTGGCGCAGTGGTTGAGAGTCCACCTGCCGATGCAGGGGACACGGGTTCGTGCCCCGGTCCGGGAAGATCCCACATGCCACGGAGCGGCTGGGCCCGTGAGCCATGGCCACTGAGCCTGCGCGTCCGGAGCCTGTGCTCCGCAACGGGAGAGGCCACAACAGTGAGAGGCCCGCGTACCGCCAAAAAAAAAAAAAAGAGTAATATATGATTTCCCAAGAATAAAACCACGTGTTGCTTTTACTAATCACTCATGAGTAACTTTACAATTAGATAATTTCTCTATAGCTAAGTGGCTATCTAGGTATATGTCAAAATGCTTATACCAGATTGTCTAATGAAATATAATATTTAGTAGCCAACCGGAGGACTCAACTGTACCTGACAAGAGTTGGCCCCTTGAGTGGAGCTTCGATCTGCAAAGTCCTGGGATCTCCGGAGGGTTTATTAATGGCTTAATAGCAGAACAGAGAGGCAGAAGAACATTGCCATTAAAATAATGAGCTCCAAGATAACAGATATGAAATGTGGACTTGGCCACTTCGTTGTTTGGGCCACACATTTGACCCTGGATCCTCAGTTTCCCCATCTGTAAAACTGCAAACGAAAGAAGTGTTTGTATATGTACATATGGTATCCACTGGTCAGGGTCGTTGTCATGAATAAATGATTATAATGTATAGAAAGTACTGAGTTCCATGCTTAGGAATTTTTAGCATTTGATTCGTGGTAGTTGTTCCTGTGTTCCTGTGTTGATCTTGATATTAACCATTATAGAATGAAACTGCAGATTAGGTTCACGCAAGATAGTAAATCTGACTCGAGCAACCTGTGCCGATAAGGTTTGGAAACAGAGGGTGAAGCAAGAAATAAATAGGTCAATAATCAGTTCTAAAAGAATACTATGGACTTCACTCACATTTGCTGTGGCATCTCCCCTATGCCTCCTACTACTCAGATGGTGAAACGGACATAGATCATTCTTTGGGGCCATCATAGATCTCTGAAAATCCTTCCTGTAAATAGGGGATTCCCAGCTTCGTGATTTCCTGCATCCCCAGGTAAAAAGCCAGAAATTTACTTTCATAGAATTCCTTTCACCTAGAGTACCCAGGACCCATTAACCCAGTGTAGCAAGGCCAGGTTTGATTCAGAAACCACTGATGTGAAGAAACAGATGCCCCAGAGAACACATTCAGAGGAGATGGTTGCAGATAGTCCATGATCCAAAAGCAACACAAAAATAGGGTCAGTGTTGAGAGTCAGTGGGATTTGTGGTATAGGCGGTACGGTCTGTGGTCATTGGTGGCAGCAGTTGGTATGCCTTCTCTGGAGCAATCCATTTTATAGTGTGATTTAGGCTGTGCTGAATTGCGTCTTCTCCGCAAATCCATAGTTGAAATCCTAACCCTCAATATCGCTGTTTGAAGATAGGGCTTTTAGGAGGTAATTAAGGTTAAATGAGGTCATAAGTGTAAGGTCCTACTCCAGAAGGATTGGTGGCCTTATAAGAAGAGGAAGAGATAGATCTCTTTCTCTCCATGCCCACACACCAAAGAAAGGCCATTTGAGGACACAGCAAGAAGGCAATTGGTCTGCAAGCCAGGAGGAGAGCTCTCATCAGGAATCAAGTTGGCTGGTACCTTGACTTTGGGCTTCCAGTCTCCAGAACTGTGAGAAATAAATTCCTGTTGTTTAAGCCACCCAGTCATTGTATTTTGTCATGGCAGCATCCAAGCTTGTTTTTTTTATCCTCTCATATTCTGTGAGTTACTTTTCATGTCCTTGTTGAATGCTTTCTTCTTTAACTAACTAGAAAAGATCTATGATAGATATATGTGGGTTAAATTTCTAAAAGGTCCTAGTGAGGTCTAGCATGAAACACTTTCCTGAACTATATTGGTTAATTTGCAAACTATTTCTATGAATGTTTCTTTCAAAAGAAGGAGCCGTTCTCTGCCCCCTCAAACAATATATATATTAGGATTGGGAATATGCAACAGTTTTTTTTCAATTAACTATTTTAAAAGGACATTATGAAAATTAAATTTCATATTTTCGTGTGCTGTGAGTGACTTAAGTTTGACAAATTATGTTAGAAAATTGGAAATACCCTTTGAATACTTTTTTCTTTATTCCTTACAAAAATAGTGACTTTGGCAGAGTAATTGATCTATTCCAGAGAGATTTTTAAACAATTAATCTAGATGGCTGTCCTTGAGCAAGAATTTGCTCAGCCAGCTAGAATTACATATGCAGATGTGTGATTCATGGATCTGACCCTAAGATGAGATCCCCAACTGTGGCAGAAATACCAATTATGCACAGTATTTGTTTGTGATCAACAGAGGTGGGGATATGTAGGTAATCCAGTGTCATAATTGGGGACTAAACCTTATATAATTTCACTCATTCATTTACCTTACAGATGTACATTGAGCATCTACCATGTGCAAAGTAGTGGCTTGGCACTGGAAAGCCACACCAAGCCATCAGACACCAGATATGCTTACAGAATATGAAATAGATATTTTCACCTTTCTCTAATAACAGTTACGATACACATGAGTAAAGAAACATAGTAGTTGCCATGAAACTATATAAAAAGGAAACAGATCTCAAAGCTGTGATCAGGAAATGTTTCTTGAGCTGAACTTGAGAGTGAGGATACAGCACTAATCAAAGGAAGGGAAGTATTCAAAGCAGAAGAAATATTATAAATGAAATCTCTAAAGGGGAAGAGTTATAGAGAGTTCTAATAGCAAAGGAGGTGAATGTGATTAATACATGAGGGCAAGATGGAGAGAGGTGTGGTTGATGGCCTACAAGTCCACTGAAATGATCCTGGGCAACATATTTTGTGTCCATACAGACAGAAGAGATCAGAAGATGGGCATCTAGGATACCAAGATCACAACTCTGAGTACTCTCTCTGCTTTTGTTCTATTTTAAGAACATATTCATAATCCGAAAGTGCTAAGATACAGTTGATTCTCATTATGCCAATTAGTTAGTTATGTTCTATGAAATTGACATGGACACTGAAGTATTGATTACTGAGCTCCCGCTCCTAAGAGAAATACAGGGTTAGGTTCCTACGATCCGCTGGTCATAGTTTCATCAATCGATCAATACATAACTTTGTTTTATGCGCGTTTCTGTTTAAAGACACCTTATTTAATATGTATCATTGATTCATTAACATGGAACTCATGACAAACAGTATTATAACTCATGCCTGAAAGAAAAATATATAACATATATATTTTCTCTGTAAGGCACATCACAGTCTTCTTGTGCTTAAGAACACTAGCCAGCACTTCAGCGCTATGCTTGAAGGCCATTTCAAACATCAAAATCACTAATAAAAAGTACAAAAGTGTGGAAAATGTGGCACTAAATAGGGAGACACTTGTTTATAGTATGAGAGCTGGAAAAAGATGGCAGAGTGTCACCTTCTTTGACCTCAGCTGGGAACATGTGTAGCTGCTGGTTCCAGTTTGTCCCCAGTCTGCACATCTCTGTGGATGACAGTGAAAACACTGCAAGCATTGATTTGGGGGTTACAAATACATTTTAGTGAGTACGCAGGTTCAAAAATATGGAACCCAACGATAATGAGGATTGACCACACCTTTAGACTTTCTGTGACAAAGTTACTGTTTCTTGTACTGTATGAAAAGATTTGGAGTTACCCAACATTTTTATTATAATTGTTTTATCTGTTGTTTTTAAGAATGCAATAAGCCTGCACAATCACAAGGCTAATTTACATTAATGTTTATGATTACATATTGATTATCACCCTCAATTTTACTGAAGTTCTTACTAGAGGAATATAAATTTCTCAAGCTATTAAAGTAATAATAATTACACTTAGAATCTTTCTAGTCACTAGGGGGGCATTAAGTGGAAAGCTTTGGGCAGCTTCTGTGGGAGCTCTGATAGATTTTGGAAGCAGTGCTCTCTAGCCTTACACTGTTCTCCTTAGGATGTGCTCTGCACTCCCTAGGAATGTTTGACGGTCATAGCGTGTTTTTGATTCATGCCATTCTTCTTTGGCCTCACCTCCCATGCAATCAGTGATTGGATTAAAGATTCATCTGAAGGACTAAATGGAAGCAACCTATATATTTTCTCAGCACCCCAGCAATGAGTGTGCATTTCCGGAAAGCTGAATAGGAATAAAACCCAAGAAGTAGAACTTGGATCTACTTTGGATTCATCTGTTCTCTTCAGATGATGAGCGAAAAGGATCTGTGAATAAGAACATGAGTGAAATCCAGATAATGGAAGGAGAAACATTACGTGTGTGTTAGTGATTTGGAGTTTCTTTTAAATTTTCCAGACGTCTACCAGGTGACACAATGTTCAGGTCCATGACTTACGTTGATGAAGAGAATCATGTAGAGACCAAAAACATTTAGAGCAACCTTTTAGTCCTATTAATTAGGAGAAAAAAAAAAATCAGAGTAAGGTAAAAGTATTTGAGATTTTATCTCATTGGTTGTAAGCTGTTATGACATTAGTGGAAAGATGCAATGGTATGTGCTGTGGAAATGACAGTTGTGAAATCCATGTGGCAGAAATAACAGTTGCTAATCTGACTTCTGGGCTAAAGAAACTGTTTTTGAAACAGAGTTCTTTCTCAATGTTGCAGATTTCTGTCATCTTCCAGAGTGGACATGGATCTAGAGATTGAGAAACTTTTTAAAGTTTCTCAATTTCTTTGTCCCTTGTTGTCTGGAACAAACTTTTCTTTGTCCCTTGTTGTCTGGGACAAACAGACAACAAGGGACATGTGGGATGCGTGAGGTGCCAAGTCCATCCCAATTGCAGAGAAGTTGTTGTGTGCCGTCATTTGCTGTGAATGGCTGCATATTGTCTGAACAGATTTTAACACACTAGACACACAAAGTGAGCATCATACTTGGTAACATAATGCGGCCAGAGAAAATTCAAAACAGAGAAGCTAGAAGGATCAGAAACACATATTTGTGAGCCTGTATTTGTTTTTGAAATAGAGAATACCACTTCTATCAAGACAGACAAATCAGATTTTGTCTTTATAGGGGGGAAATACCAAGCCTGAAAAGGGAGATAATAAAACAATATGAAGTCCTGAAGGGTATGAATTGTGTGAATAGTTGTAACTAAATTCCACAATATTGGAATCGCGGTGCGAGAGAAGGAAATGTGGGGCCCAAGACAGCCTGAAAAAGGGAAATTTTATAATATGACAATGATAAGCCAATAGAATTTATGATCCCAATAAAAAAATGAATTAGACCAAAATTTTAACAGAATCAAACTTTAGATGAATGCATGAATGGTAGATCTAGATATAAATGAAAACAAAGGTCTTTAACATATATTCCTTATCAGTTCACCCATATTGGGGTTGTTGAATTGTGAATTTACTGGGAATAAGATAGCATGGTAATCTTTCAAGAAAACGGGACGCATAACTTGGTCTCTCTGACTTTCATGCTCATATCTCTGTTCACTTTTCAGTTTTAGTGATATGAGAACCTTATCCTTTTCTTTCCTGCTCTCCAGGTTGGGGTAACGTGCATCAGCCGTATATTCCGTCAAATCCATTATGGCATCACTGTCAAAAGAATACAAAATTGGAAGGAGAGTAGATTTGTCCTAGTTTGGAATTTTCTTACTTTATTGTTATTTGTATATTTATAGTTGACTAAAATTTCTAATTACATCACTTTTTTTTTCTTGTAACATACGTTCATGAATTTGGCCTATGTTTTCTTGCAATAGAATGTGGTCAGACTTGTGAAGGCATAATTAGTTCTCATGCCAATAGAAATATATCGTTCTATTATTGAAAAGGACCAGACATGGTAGTATGAACTTCCTATGTCACTAAAAAAACAGAGAGAGAAAAGTATAACTTTGAAGTCAGATAGGCCTAGGAATGTCCTGTGTCTAATACCTCCTGAAGCGTGTTATCTATCCCTCAAAGCTTTAGTACTTTCTCTACAAAATGGGAGGACGTTATGGATTCCAACCTGGACACTTTGTTGTAATAGAAAAGATAGTGCTGGAAGTAGTAGCTATATCGTCATCATCGTAATCATCATCATCATTCAGTCCCTCTCCAGTGAGAACCTAACTCCGATGTTCACATCCTTAAACTTGTCATTACTAGTAACTTTTAAACCCTTCATAATCTCAATTTTCTTGTATTTTACTCTCCAGCACTAGGTTCTATCAGCCCATGTCCTCTAGCACCCCAACTCTAGTAACCCTTCAGCCCACTGGTACTATCCATCTATGTACTGATACTGCCGCACTTATCAGTGCTCCCCTTATGCCATCTTCACCCTCCTTACTTAGCTAAATAGCGGATTCAATGATTATCACTTCTTTGCGTACGTTCTCGTTTACCTACCTACCCATTTTCCTGCATGCCTTGATGAAACCAGCTGCCTCTTCACCTGCTCAGTGCCTGCATCTTCACAGCTCAATGTAACTGAGGAAAAACACGCTGCAGGATGTACTTGTCTCTTAATTGATGATCGGTAATCTCAAGAAGGCCCTTAAGCTGCCTGGTAACCATACTCTATTTTCTGTTGCTCTAACCCAGCCTCTCTCCCAATCCATGAGATGACTATTTCTCACTGACTTCTCATTCTTCAAGTCCACTGTCATCTCCTCCTTTATTCTTTTCCTTTAAACTTTCTTATTGAAGTATAGTTGATTTACAATGTCATGTTAGTTTCAGGTGTACAGCAAAGCAATTCAGTTATACATACATATATGTCTATTTTTTCCCCTTATAGGTTAGTACAAAATATTCAGTATAGTTCCCAGTGCTATACAGCAGCTCCTTGTTGGTTGTCTATTTTATATATTGTAACGTGTATATGTTAATCCCGAACTCCTAATATATCCCTTCCCCCTCCTCCTTCATTTTTTTTTTTTTTTTTTTTTGCGGTACACAGGCCTCTCACTGCTGTGGCCTCTCCCATTGCGGAGCACAGGCTCCGGAGGCGCAGGCTCAGCGGCCATGGCTCACGGGCCCAGCCGCTCCACGGCATGTGGGATCTTCCCGGACCGGGGCACGAACCCGTGTCCCCTGCATCGGCAGGCGGACTCTCAACCACTACGCCACCAGGGAAGCCCTCCTCCTTCATTCTTTATCCCAAGTGATAACTTTGATTCTCACTTCATTCGGAAAGTTGAAGTAATCAGAAGAACTGTCACGTGCTTTACACCACATTTTCCCACCTGTGTACATGTGAGCCTGTACACTTTACCTTCTCACCTGTACTGTCGGCATCCCAACTAAGGCCAACCCCTTTACTCATGTGCTTCACCATTTATCTCTCACCTATTCATCACTACAGATGAAATTCTTTCTTCTCCCGCCTTCATTAACAATAGTGTCTTTACAAGAGGATCACTCCCATAGCACATAAACATGATATTTCATCTTCCAACTTGGGAAAGAAATGAAACAAGACAAATGAGAAACATTCTCTAGACCCATATTTTCTGTCAACCACGCTCTATTTCTTTCCTTCTCTTTAAGCAAAACTTCTTTAAAATGTTGCTGTATTTTTATCTCTAGTTTCTCTCTTCCCCATCTCTTTGCCCCCATTCTAATCAGATTCTTGGCCCCACCACTCATCTGAAATTGCTGTTTTCGAGATCAATCGTGGCTTCCATGTTATCAGTTTAGTGGTCGTTTCTCAGTCCTCATTATACTGGACCTTTCAGCAGCATTTGATATAGTAGTGATTGTTCTCTTTTATTAAAATTTCTTAATTTTACTTGTAAAAGTCCACACTTGTGTTTTTTCTTTTGATGCCATTAGCCACAAATGGCATCTCGGTATTTATTTCTTGTATGTATTTCCTTAAACTCTCAACATGGAAAGGTCAGCTCCTGTATCTTTTCTTTTTCCACATGTACTTGATGTGTAGGTGACTCACACTTTCTCATGAGTTGTGCTATTATTTATAAATTGATGCCCCCCAAATCTCCCAAATTTATGTCTCCAGTCCCAGTCTCTCCTGACCTATAGACCTATGTATGAAGCATCTCTTCAACAGTTCCACTCAAAAGCCTCATAGGCATTCTCACTTAAGTTATCTAAAATTGATCTCCTGAAATTCTTCCCCAAACCTGTTGATGAGGCCAAAAAGATTGGAGCCATCCTTGATTTCTCTGTTTATTTATTTATTTTTCTTAATCCCACTTAGCCCACCTTTTGGTTCTACCTTCTAAACAAATCCAACATTTGATCACCTCTCACTGCCTCTGCTGCCATTACCTGGTCCAAGGCATGGTTATTTGTGGTCCAGATTGTTATTGTAGCCTATGATTTGGTGTCCCTGTTTCTGAATATAGCTGCCAGTGAAATTCTGTTGGAACCTAAGTCCGATCTTGTCCCTCCTCTCTGTAGACCTACCCTAAGCTTCCAAAGCTTCCCATCTCACTCTGAATATCACCTCTCCTTCGTTCCTTCCTGACCTCATCATTCTCCCTTTTGCTCACTCTGCTCAGCTACACTGATCCACCTGCTGTTCCTAAGATATGCCAGCCCCATGGGGACATGCTTTCACCTCTGGGATTTGTACCTGTTCTTCCCTTTACCTGGAATTGCATTCCCTTGATGAATATCATTTATAGTATGGCTACCCCCATGCCTCCACTTCTTTCAGGTCTTTACTCAAAATTCACCTTCCCAGAGAGGCCATCTAGAGCTATCCTATCTAAAATTTCAACATCACATCCACACAGATCTGTCCTCTGTCCTTGCATTATTTTTCCCATCTGTGGCACTTGTCACAATAAGTTTTTTTATTAGAAAGCTTTCTGTGATGATACAAATGTCCTTTAAATCTGATTGTCCAATGTATGTTATCTATTAGCCACATGTGGCTTCTGAACACTTGAAGTTAGTTTGAGAAAGGAACTGAATTTTTATTGTATTTTATTTTAATTAATTTAAATTTAAAAAGCCTCAGTTGGCTAATGGCTATCCTATTGGACAGTGCATGTTTAAAAGATAAACTTTCACACACACACACCCCCCACTGGAATATCCTCATGAGAGCAGGGATTATTTTCCCTCTTTTGTTCACTGTTATATCCCCAGTGGGTACATATGCCCTAGAACGTAGTAGGTGCTTAATATTTTGAAGGAATGAACAAATGGATCACTGTCAAAATTATTGTAAAAATCATAAAATAAGCCATG
Organism: Tursiops truncatus; assembly: GCF_011762595.2. Lineage (NCBI taxonomy): Eukaryota > Metazoa > Chordata > Mammalia > Artiodactyla > Delphinidae > Tursiops > Tursiops truncatus. The sequence goes on along the minus strand of NC_047044.1, from coordinate 55,483,174 downwards.
AAAAACTGGGTTCTCTTCCTGGCTATGGTACTCAATAATGGTGTGATATTCAGGGTCACTTACATTCTCGGAACCCAAATTTCTTCATTCATGTTTTTTTCTTTCATTTAATAAACATGTATTGAGCTCTTCTGTGTGCCAGGAATTATGCTATATATTGATGTCCCAAAATGAAAAAGACATGGTCCCTGACAAGGAGTTTCATCCAGTTAGGACAAAAGAGAAGTAAAAATTATTAAATCTGTGGGATACTTCTAAAGACAGAAATATGAACTGCTGTGAGAACAGAGAAAAAACATAAAAGGCAACCTTAATGGTCAAAGGAATAGTTGGTATAAAGGGGAATAGTGAGACTTCCTGGAGGATAGAGAGGATTTGAAATGTTTAGAAAGAATCGGTATTTTAGTATAATGGTAACAGAGACCATATTCAAAATTAATTCCTTCTGTAACATAAAATATGGAAACATGAGATTTTTGAGTGCAAGGCATTGCATAGTATGGCTTTGTGTGCTATTATGAGGTCATAGTGTAAGCAGAAGATACTCATAAATTCTGCAAATCCTTCAACTACTTTCTATTACGAAGTTCTAAAATAATAGTTGTTTTCAACTGTTGTTCCCCTGCTCGCATTGCTTTTTTAAAAATGTCCATTGCCTTTCTCTTTATGTACATCAAAAGGGATTTCTGGCTTATAGTTAGTGAATATTTTACAAATTCCTAAACAGGCATGCAGGTTACAAAAACTGACAACGAACATTTTAATTGTGGCGATAAAGAATATATGTATAAATAATGTCTATGACATAGAATATCCATCTATATGACTTTAATATTATAGATATCTCATCAGCTTCATAAGAGTTTGTATACATCTTCCAAGAAAATTTTAGAGCAGAAACACCTGAAAGGCCGTGGAAGTGCAGAGCAACTTCTCTTACATCCTCAATACAGCCTTTGTGTCCATCTCATTCTAGCGCTGAGGATTAGGTGACAGTGGAAGAAAGAGTACTGTTAACCTGGTAAAGCAGGGTGCTGTTTCCCCTTTCACACCAGCCAAAGAACATATCAGGTGTCTCCCCTGAAGGCTAAGCTTATTGTCATAGTTCAATATCAGTTTTCAGGCACATACATCTATAAGGAAAGAAGAAAATACTATTATTAAATAAGCATAATAACATTAATATTGACAATGTGCTTTAAAACCACATTTCAGTTCTTTCTCGAGGTTAGTCTTCAGGCTTCTATAACAATGATAAACAATTAAAAGAGAATTATAATTGAAACTTGCTAATCTGATGTATTACTTCCCAGGTAAATATATGTTGTGTTTTATACGACAGAATTTATAGTAGACTTGCTGGAACTAGTTGGGTGCTTATATCTGAGATGATTGTCGAGTTGCAAAACTAACTAAATAAATAAAAATGAATAAAATGGGGTTGGAATTTAAGGCATAAATGTGACTGTAATTTAATTATATGGATCATTATAAGCAGTTAATATTGTCATTAGAATATTTTTATTAAAAGTCCATTTAAAGAGATGGTGGAGGGTCTTTTTGCCTTTTAGGGATAATTTCTTTAAAGTTGAGATGTAGGTGGAATTTCTGCATTTGAGTAAAACAATGACAGAAAGTCCTATATAAGTTTTTTACCTGTGAAATAAAGATAATAGAACATTTTTAGTTTATGAAAATACTAGTAAATTAAATTATGGAAAGTGTAGTATACTTCCTACTATGTAACAAATTGCCTAAAAAATGATAGCTATTGAAATTCCAGGGCCAAAGGATAATAGTATATCTCCAAAAATATTGTTGAATAAATGCTTTTTCTCAAGAACACATCCGTATTTAATCTCAGAGATACAGGGAATAATTCTTTGATCATATTCATAACTAAATAGATAGAATGTTGTTGTTGAGTTTATGTTAATGTCATGTTATTGTATAGTTTATCATTAAACTCTAAATATTAAATAGCTAAAATCCACTTCCAACTCCATATAATTCAATATTATTCCAAGAAACATTTCACACTTTGAATCATAATTACACAAATTCGTAAACCTTTACAAAGTGAAGGAAGGTTTTCTTCACTCTACTGCTGCTTTACTTTACAGATAAGAAAACAGACTAAGAAATTTATGAGTTTTCCAAAGCCATCCAGACAGAGGCAGTGGTAGGCTGAGGACATCTGCTTCTGACTTCCAGGCTTCTGTGATGCCATGTTTCATTCTTTAAGGATTACTTCTCCTTGTGAGGTCAATCTCCACCTTTCCTATGAAAAAAAAATGTAATAACTTTCTTCCACAAGAAATAACTTCCCTCGGTCAAATTATTTTCACCACCAAAAAAAAATGTCTATGGATTTAAAATAATTTCTGCTCTGAGATATGTCAGATGTATTTTGAAAATTATGCTAAAGAAATGTCAGCTATATAGTGATTATTATTATTATCCTACTTGGTGAATAATAAATGCTTTTAGTTTTCAATATGTTTAAGCATTTCTTTCAAAAAATATGAGCCGTTATTCCGTCACCTTCCTTAGTATTGTTTGATCAACCTATTCATTCTTTGTTCTCTTAATCACCCCTCATAAATCAGTCCCTCATCCTTTTAGACATTTCACTTGTTTCTCCCTGAACTGCCTCCTACGTGTTCTTATTACTGTACTTTATTTTTTGAGTGTTGACAGTTTACTTGGCACTGTTCAAAACATAACATCTTTCTTTTTAGAGAGGTCACTCAAATTGCCACATTGTGTTTAGCATGGTCTCAAGAGACCACAGAAGGAATGTGGACTAAACCATCCCAGTAGAGTTTGGATTATGAGAAAGAGATCAAAACCATTAGTTAGAGGGTAGAGTTCAGAAGCATTTTTCACCTCAATCTAATCTTTCCCCTATGTTTAAAGTTATCTCAGTTATAGTGAGGCATGAGTACATGTGGCTAATTTGGGTTGCCTTGTACCTATGGATTACCAGAATGGTACCCTGAATTCCAGCAGCATTCATGTCTAAACTAAAAGCAACTTGAGAGAGGGAGACGCAAGAGGGAAGAGATATGGGGATATATGTATATGTATAGCTGATTCACTTTGTTATAAAGCAAAAACTAACACACCATTGTAAAGCAATTATACTCCAATAAAGATGTTAAAAAAAAAAGCAATTTGAAACTCCTTTGGGAAAGGTCTTTGGAGTATAAAGAATAGCTATTTTCAATTGGTCAAACTGTGTTTTTTAATCAATATTTTTAACTGTTTTGAAAACAGAATATTTAAAGTTTTTAGGTATATATTGATAGACATACTAAGTATATGGCTTTTTTTTTTAACACCTTTATTGGAGTATAATTGCTTTACAGTGGTGTATTAGTTTCTGCTTTATAACAAAGTGAATCAGCTATACATATACATATATCCCTATATTTCCTCCATCTTGCATCTCCCTCCCACCATACTACCAAATGTAAGTATACGTCTTTTAAGTAGATGTTCCAGTTTAAAAGATAGAAAGGAAAGAAAAGGTAGAGAAAAAAAGGAAGAGAGAGGAGGATACTGATTTCAGAAATTATGTTTCTTCTCACTAATCTCACTGCCTTTTAAGTAGCTTGATATCTAGAATCTTATTGGCCAATTTCTGATCCACTAGATTTTAATGACTCTGTTAATAGTGAGCAAGTTAGTAAATAATATTGAAAATTAAAAGGATACTGAACTGGGAACCAGGAAACCTGACTTCTAGCCTTGGATCCTCCATCTTCAGGCTCTCAGCGTAGCTGGCTGTGATGGTACAGGTTGTGCTCTGTTCTATTTATCTTAAGACCTAGTACGCTCAATTCAACTCCTCCCCAAACTCACCACTCAGTAATCATTACTTACATTTCTGGAAACAAAAAAAAAATTGGGAACTTTGTATGATACAATATTTGGAAATAAGTTTGTCCAGAGATTTATATTTTATGACCAATGCATAAATGGATCAGAATAGAGATATGCAAAGTCACCTTAAATAATAAGAAAGAACCTCTAGGCTGTAGTAGTAATCATTCTAAATCCTTTTATTCATCTAAGTAAGAATGATACTCAAAAGGAGTGGTCATGAGGCAAAACTTGTCAGTATCTATCCAAACACTGTCCAATGGCGAAGGGACTTTAGCCAACTGATACTGAGTATTACACTTCTGTTAGCAAGATTGTTGAAAATATGAGGTGGATATAAATGTTGTATTGAGAAGAAATATGAGTGCATGTTTAGGTAGAGTCTGGTGTTTAGACATGGAAAGGTGAGTTAATCCCTGTGATGACTTCTCCGGTCTCCATAGGCTGACTGTGGAGAGGTGGGTGCTCGAAGAGGGAGGACAGGTGCTTTGAGGACAGGTGCTTTGAGGACAGAGGGAGTGGTGTGTGAAATCCCAGAGGGTGGAAAAGCTGGATTATTAGAAAAGTATATAGCAGCACTGGGATTCCATTTGCAGTTTGAGATCATGAAATTTAAAGGCACCAGTCAAGACAGTTTTATGATTTTTCTACACCAATTTTCAGGTCTTTAGTGTAAGTGTGGGAAGGCGAACCTGCCGGGAACCTGCCTGAGTTCATGCTGAGTTAGGTATTTTCCAGATAAACATTATGGAGGAAGGAGTAAATGAGTCAAGGATGCTTTTGAGGGAGTTGTTATAAGCATTAACCATCCAATTTAAAATCTACAAGGGAAAGAAGTGTAGGAGAACTTGATAAATGTTGGAGGTTGGAGGGGGAAGCAATAGCATCTATGGATTGGAAACCTTGATGAGACTGAGAAATTGTTAATAGTGAGAGTAAGAGCAAGTGAAATGAAAGGTTCAAGCTGGTGAGGGGGATGTTTACACTTGAATTGTGGGGGGAAGGTAGTGCCGTATTGGTTGATGACAAATTCCAACTTATGACCATTCAGTGCATCACTGAGGTAGAATTCGACAAAAAAAGAGAAAGAAAGTCAAAAGGTCAGGGGAAATAAAAAGGTCAAGAAACTACAAAGCTACACGTATATTGATGTTCCTAAGAAAGATGATCGGCAGTGAGGTAGAGATAGACTCTTTGCCAGGAGCCAGCCATGAAAGTGAGTGGGTGAGACCCAGGTGACAACAGACAACAGCAAAAAGGAGGTTGGAGAAGTTGGCATAACTGGATGGAAATAGCTTCAAAGAAGCACAGATTTATAAAAGCTGGATAGGAAGTTTAGAGGTTGATAGAAAACAGGGAGAACATATATGCAGCCTCCTGGCCCTGAGTACTTCCGTGGGAGAGAAAACGTTTTGAAATTGAAAGGGCAGCAAGGGAAGTAGTTTTATAATGGAACAGCCATGACACTCGAAAAAGCCAAAACAACAAAAAACAAACAGACAAAAAATGGGAGCTCCATAGTGCACAGGAGAAAGGTAGAAAATAGAGTATCAGGTGATAGATTTGATAGAACGGCAGGGCTATGAAAGATCACTTCTAAGGTGATTAGAATGAACAAGGATTTGATGCAAATTGGACTAGGACCAGATAGAAGAGTGCAGGCACTCACTCACTTCTAGTTCTCTGTTCCTAAATATTTGTTTTGTGACATGGAGGCATCCGCCGCATATTCTCCTCTTCGCTACACACAGGGTATATCCCTGATGGCTGTGTTAATGGCTGGCAGCATTTAACAGTCTGCCAATAAACGATGATGTCTTGAACTAGCATGGCGAATAGTCAAAATGAGTTTGCCCAGAGGTGATGAATATGCTCTTAGATTACTGACAAAAATAAAATTTGAGTTTATAAGACTCAGAACCTATCCTCAAACCATGTTCTAGATGATGACAGCCATGCTGTGAGACCTATGGGATGATATTCAGCCATATTTTCCCCTGAAGGGACCCACACTTCTAGATATTGTGGTGTACTTTTCTTTTTCTATTACACAAGAAAGTAGAAACCTAGAAATTCTGAAAAGTTACCAACTTCTGAAATAAGGAAATATCAAATAGGTACATGCCCTACCTAGATATTTGTCTGAGATTGTTTTTCCAGTTTGTCTAAACTTTTACCTTCTAATTCATTTTTGTAAATTAAAAATTGTGAAGTACTTTTCCACTTCAGATTGTTAGTGGCGCCATTAAGTTGGGTGAAAGTCATGCCCCCATACGTCTCATCAGTGGATACTTAACGCATTCTCATTAATCATGCCCGTGCGTGGTTTGGATAATTAAGTTCATCATTACCCAATTTTCCGCTTAAAGTCATTTTTTCTTAATTTTGAGCTTAATATTAAAAGCTACACAATTTTAGAAAACCCATAGGAGGTGAGGGTATCTATTGGTATTATAACCAATAATAATAGTTGATTACCAGGCAGGTCAAGTGAGTATTTCCTTCCCTTTTCCCATCGTCTCTTTCTGACTTCTTTGTGTAAGTCTTCTGTGACAAAAAAAGAAAAATTATTGTCTGGAAAAATGGTGTCTTCACTCTCTCTGTGTCTCTTTTGTTTCTTTTTATTAAATGTCACTTTTCTAATTCCCGTATCATTATTAATTCAACATTTTCATTCCTTTCATTTGGTTATAATTTTATAGCCTTAATTCTTTAATTATCTGTGAAAACGAATGCTTTTATGACTCACCTTTCTCTACAGGAAGCCCAGCTTTTTTTTTTCATCCTAGTGAAGTTGAAGAGTTTTATAGTTAGAAGGTTTTATTAATCAGATGCCTTTATGGTTTTTAAAGTGGTCATGTAACAAAGGGATGAATCCTCACCTTGTAAAAAGATTTGTTTCATTAATTTTTCACTTAGACCAGTTGTTATTCATCACTTAAACTCAGCCGGATCAAAGTAGGCATCTGAAAACAGAATGATAGTTCAGGAGAAGCTAAACACAGCTTTCAAATAGCACGATAAGGCTTGCTGACACTGTGGCTGACTTTGATACCTAGGTAAGCGCTATCCAGTTGTCTGCTTCTGTGAGAAAAGTTAAAAGTAGATCTGGAAAGAGATTCATTCTTTAAAATTATTGAGAATTATTGAGAATCTACTTTTGTTGTAGTTGGTGGCCTTCAAGCTTTCACAATTGTAAAAACACTGCAGTGTCTACACAGAGGTCAGTTGTGACCCAACTACTTGTGGGAATCTAGATTAATTTTCAGGAGAGAGGTTCTCAACCGTTAGCTCCACATCTACCAGCAATGATCGAAGGCTTACCCAGCAGGTGTCCACATCACTTATTGCTACCATATTTCCTTACTGTAGTCAGTGTTCTTTGGGATCCTAATACAAAAGGAAAAAATCCTGCAACACTTACTTAGGTACATCTCTGTGAGCACCATCTACCAAAAAGAACTCAATCTTTTAGTCCCATCCACATAAATATTCTTAAATCTGCTCTAAAACCCTGGGCTCTCTAAAATTAAAAATAACAGCTCCTAAAATGATAAACTGCTGGAGTTTCTAAAATTTTTCTCTATTTCCTATGTTAGTATATAAATACATTTTAAGTGTGAGAATTAAGTGAGTATATATTAGACTCACTGTTATGTAGTTGCAACTGAGTAAAATATTAGTGAAGCAAAAAGCAGTATTATTAAGTAAACCAAGGAAGTCACCAAAAAACACAGAGAATGACTTAGCTAAGGAGCACTAGGTTGATGGCCATATTTCAGACAACATTTTGCCTGAGTATCTGGAACAAGTCCATATATTTTACTTTTTCTTTTCCTAATTTATTAAGAGATGTATTCAGATTCCAGGTGGCATATTTATGCTCAGCAACTCTCTCTTGAACTACATGCTTCTCAGAATGGAATGGTTTAGTACTTTTCTATTCCACTGAAATATGACTCTTAAAAGAGCTAAGGAACTTTCAAATTCTGAAGTCTCTTCACCACCTATGCTATCTACAGCAGTGTTTATCCATCCAGCCTTCCTATATAGAGCCCAAGACCCATAGAGAGCTTTCTTTATAGATCATAAACAAAAGGGGAGGAAAATCTATCACTCTACAAAATAAATAATCATGAAAGTGTAATCTAAAACAAATAAGTTGATTAAATTTCTGCTGGACAGGTTCTAAATGTCTTTAAGCCAAGTGTCTTTTCTTGTTTTGTTTTGTTTGGTGTGATGGAGGGGCCGATCTAATTCCTTTTATAGAATAAATAGTTAATAATGCATACTACAAGTTAAATGCAAAATATTCAAGCTCAAACATGTTTAGATATTTTATTCTTACATACGTTCAAAACTGAGTCAAAGAAGAAGCTACCATTAAGACTTTTTCAGAAAACCTTAAATTGAGTGACAGAAAGCAGTGATATTTTATATTTGTGTAGCATTTTAAAATTTCTAACATTCTTTAATATGCATTACCTCATTTGAATTTTGAACAACTTTTGAGTTTGGGGAAGGATATGATCATCATTTTCTAGGTTACAGAACTGAAGTTTAAAAGGTTAAATGACTGGCATAAGATCACAGGACTAGTTGTAGGAAAGCAAGCCTCGTAGCCCCAAGCTCGGTGCTTTGAAGTCTTTGGCAGCAGGATAAGAGCCCCAGCTATGTCTCATTAACTTTTATCTCTACTTTTTCCAATCCTTGAGTTCATGGGCTATCTAAGCACTTTAGACTTAAAATAAAAAGACTACATTCTAGTCTTTACTATTGGTTAGCCATGTGACCCTCACGCAAGGCACCTAAACTCTGAGCCTGACCTATTCATCTCTACTGTGGTTAGCATGCAGTTCCTGGCTCTTTACACAGAGATCATGTGATGCACACCCAACCCAGACAGTGCTCTGAAAATGACTGGGTGCTGCTCTTCTAAAATATAAATAAATACTATTTCCTAGTACTGTACATTTCACCTTAAGGTAAAAGTCATAGGGTCAAACCTCAACTCCACCTTTGGGAGCTGTGATTCCAGACAAGTCCTTGAGCCAATGTGAGAATCTGGTTTTTTCCACTGTAAAATAATGATTTTTCAAGTGATACTTATTTATTTTTTTCCAGTTTTATTGAGATATAATTGACATACAGCACTGTATAAGTTTAAGGTGTACAGCCTCATGATTTGACTGAGACACCTCATGAAATGATACCACAGTAAGTTTGGTGAACATCCATCATCTCATATAGATACAAAATAAAAGAAAAAGAAAAACAAATTTTTTTTCCTTGTGATGAGAACTCTTAGGATTTATTCTCAACAACTTTCATCTATAACATACAGCAATGTTAATTATATTGATCATGTTGTACATTACATTCCTAGTATTTATTTATCTTATGACTAGTAGTTTGTATTTTTTGACTGCCTTCATCCAATTTTCCGTGATATTTATTCATTACAGATTGTTGTGAGAAGTCAAATGGAATAAACAAAAGAGTGAAGGTCTTCATACACTGAAATGGTGCTGCCATGCAAATACACACATATTGGAGAAAAGCCTCATGAGCATGTCGTATACTTTAAAATGTTACGTTTTTGAGTCCGTATGTCAGAAACGTAATGGTTCTGGTATCTTTATGGGTTCTAAAGGAAATAAGCCAAAGCAGGTACATGAAAGGGTGGAGGAGGACCGTCTATGACTAAAGTATAATGTGTGACTTTTAACTGGCTTGTCTTCATACTTCTGCCCTTCTCAGGGAGTTTCAACCTCCTCCTTCCTTTATTTCTTAATTTTCTCAAATACCCAAGGTTCTTCATAAAAGTTGAACTGACATTCCATACTGACCCCTCCCTTTATGATTCATCACCGTTCACTCCATTAAAGTGACTGAGTGCTTAAGTGAGAGCCAGTTACCCTCCTAGACTGGTTAGCTCTAGGCCTTCTTACCCACTCTTGCCAGCATCTATCTTGCAAAAGAGATGGTGTTGGATGAAGAGCTAATTTCTGTAAGAGTTGACATAAGAGATCACTTTTTTTTTTTTTTTTTTTTTTTTTGCGGTATGTGGGCCTCTCACTGTTGTGGCCTCTCCCGCTGCAGAGTACAGGCTCCGGACGTGCAGGCTCAGCGGCCATGGCTCACGGGTCCAGCCGCTCCGTGGCATGTGGGATCTTCCCGGACCGGGGCACGAACCCGTGTCCCCTGCATCGGCAGGCGGACTCTCAACCACTGCGCCACCAGGGAAGCCCAAGAGATCACTTTTTTAAAAAATTTATTTATTTTATTTATTTATTTTTGGCTGTGTTGGGTCTTCATTGCTGTGCGTGGGCTGTCTCTAGTTGTGGCGAGCGAGGGATACTCTTCGTTGCAGAGCCGGGCTCTAGGAGCTCAAACTTCAGTAGTTGTGGCACATGGCATGTGGAATCTTCCCAGACCAGGGATCGGACTCATGTCCCCTGCATGGTCAGGGGGATTCTTAACCACTGCGCCACCAGGGAAATCCCAGAGATCACTTTTTAAATGTCTTTGTTGAAGAAGTATGCAGTTTATTCTCACTAGTATGTGAAAGATGTCCCTGAGGTTGGCCACACTAGGGAGACAAAAGAAGGGATCTAGGAGGTGAACAAACATATTTAAATGGTAATTTTAAACCCTAAATGTGCAAATGCTGCCAGTTGTCTCAATTCAAACCTGACTTTCTGGCTATAGAGGGAATTCACACAGTAATCTGAGAGATTCAGGTTAGTTAGAATCACAGATCTTCCTAAAATTTCCTTAAGATTATAATTGGTGATGTGGACTTGGAGACTTTGATGGTTTAGATTATTGTAATTATTTTATTTATGTAATTAGATACTGTTCAAAAGTTATATTTGAAAGAAAAATTATGACAAGATTAAGAAGAGTTGTTTCATGAGATTTATAACCATATTTTTAAAAATCCTCATATATTGCTATAAATTCATACATTCGTGCATTACTCTCTAGTTTCTTAAAATTCAGCTGGAAGTTTCCTTTTCTATGACACCAATAATAAAACCCAATACATTTCCTGTATAATTAAATCATCTTGAAAAGTGTTTAAAACATGATATAAAAGTGAAAGCAAAATTGTCTTTTATAGCTCATGAATATATTTTGAATGGTCTCTGTGTGCTTTGCGATTTAGGTGGCAAACAGCTAACATGTAAGTAGTATACCAGTGCTAGGTTCCTGAAAAGTCATTTTGATTTGAGACATATTTAATTTCTACCTCAGAAACATAGTTTTTATAATGGAAGAAATGCTTTTGCTACTAGGAAACCTAAATAATATTCTCATCACAAGCATAACATGCTATATATCCTTCATGAAGTCAGTGTATTTCATTGGACCGTTTTAATGTGCTTTGACTGAAGAATATCAATTTCATTCTTCAGATGAAAGGAGTTTCCAGTAATGCCTGATGTCTAAGCATCATTTGTAATACAAATGATGGGGAGCCTGTGGCTTAATGGCCACTAATTCATTTTGAATTTATGATGCATTGCGGCCGTTAGAAGTAAGCTGCTTTACATCAGCTCATGGGGAATAAGAGTTCTCTTTATGGTGGGTTTTATTTCTTGATGCCACACAGGAAAATATGCCATTTTAAAATGAAAAAAAAAAAAAAAGGAACAAGTCTGCAATAAAGTGGGATAAAGTCAGAAGTCTACCAATTCCATGTAACCATTCTCAAATATCATGCACATCACCGTGCCTTATCGTAGGTAACCATGAGGGTATTTTTAAATGAAATACTGTGTGGCCCTCTGGTTTTGCATTATATTCAAACATAAATTTAACCTGCAATTTCCACTGGCTCTTTTAACTGCTGCTTCTTAATATATATTTATCATGGACTATTTCAGAGTAAGTAAAATATAAATTTTATGTAATGGAGGTTACCATATATTTAAATACACACCAATATTAGACTAAAATTAAACTCTCAAGTAACACTTATCAAGTATAAACTCAAGTAACACATATCAAGTATACTATTCTATGACTGGTACCACAGAAAAAGAGAGAAGCAGAATGCATTCATTTGTACTTCAAGGAGATGACCATCTACTTGAGATAACAAGATGTGGGTAGAAAAGTATACTTTAAGGCATGGTTTTAATAAGAACTCAAGGCAAGAGGTGGTGAGATTTATTCCCACAATTGACAATAGACGGCGTCAGTGGTTGGAAACAGGAGAGCAAGGCTCCAAGGACAGACCCTCATAGACATGGTGGAGTTTGAGTCTTAAAGGAAGAGCAAAACATGAGTAGAAACTTGAGTAGAGAGCAAAGGATAAGAGGAAGATAATAGATCATGAAAGAATGTAAAAAGCAAAGTGGAAAACTGTGAAATTGAAGACAGGTAACATGATGAATGGGCCATATCTCATTTTTAGGTATTTAGTATTTATTCTGAAGCTGATAGACAACAGTTTTAAGAAGAAAAACCATGATCAATAATAAGCTTTTTGAAAGATCACTCTGGTCATCTAGTTGTGTCTTGTAATAGGCAGTGCAGACTTCAAGTAAGAAAACAGAACAAGGATGGAAGAAGAAAATGGTTTTAAAGTATATTTAGGAACTAGAATTGACAGTACTTTGTAATTAATTTGATGTCAGATACGAAACACAAGGAGTAATTTAGGATGATGTCTAGCTTTTTGGCTTGATTGAATGGACAGTGATGTCACTAAATATAATCAGAAATACAGGAGCCAAGAAAATTTTATTTTAGAGGCTTGAATGAAGCTATATTTGTGACTCAACTAGTTTTGAGGTGTCAGTGATATACACAGCAGAAATGCTAGAAAGGGCTTGCTGTCCTGTTCCGTAATCATTAAAGAGTTCTAGTTTGGAATTTTGGATTTGGAACCTCTATAGTAAAGTCTAAAGAAAGCTTAGAGAGTAAAATAAAAAGAGGGTTTTCACATTTAATGTTAAGCCGAGCAAAAGCAGACTGTAAGTTAGTGTATCATTACTATTGTTATCTTCATCAAGAGGACCCATAAGGGCTTCCCTGGTGGCGCCATGGTTGAGAGTCCGCCTGCCGATGCAGGGGACACGGGTTTGTGCCCCGGTCCGGGAAGATCCCACATGCCGCGGAGCGGCTGGGCCCATGAGCCATGGCCGCTGAGCCTGCGCGTCCGGAGCCTGTGCTCCGCAGCGGGAGAGGCCACAACAGTGAGAGGCCTGTGTACCACACACACACACACAAAAGAGGATCCTTAAGAGTATCCCAGTTTAGTTCTAGCCATATCGCGATTCCTCAGAGGCTCTACACCCCTGCATTTGAATCTAGCAGGAAATTATTTTAGTTTTCCTTCAAAGAATATTGACAAAGTAGACACCAGAATAATTAGGGATTTCATGGATGAAGATGTCCTTGCAATGCTCTTTTTCCCCAAAGTCAGGCAAGCAATATTTAGTGTTCTTTGTGTTTAAAATGAATGACAGTTCACTACTAAGAAATATACATACATACATATAGTTACATAGTAATATGAAAGAAAGGCTCTAACAATTAAGTTACCATTTAAGCAGAAATTACTACAACTATTAAACTATCTTATAATAAAGTCATTGTTGTGCTACATATTTGAATAAATCAATTATTAATTACAGTTGACCTTTGAACACAGGTTTAGGGGCACCGACCCCTTGCATGGTCTAAAATTCAGACTTCCCTAAAACTTAACTACTACTAGCCTGCTGTAGACTTACTGATGACATAAACAGTTGATAACCCATATTTTGTATGCTATATGTATTATATACTGTATTTTTATAATAAAGTAAGCTAGAGAAAAGAAAGCATTAAGAAAGTCTTAAGAAAGAGAAATACCTTTATAGTACTGACTGTATCTATCAATACTGTAAGTTTACGTCATTTGTTTACGAGATGAATCATCTGTCAGTACCTCTATCAACATTTGTCTTACACTATACAAAACACTGTAGATGTTATATGTATTACTAACAGATTTCAAAAATGAAAAGATATTGTGAAAAAGAAATTCATATTTATTTACAAGTATATTCATGCATTGATCATGAAGAAGCAGCAGTATGATTGCTTGATGGTAGCCTAGTGTAATTGATATGATTGTTTCACCATAGCCTAACCTATACACAACTGAATGCATATTATAAAATTTTTATGGCTATGTTGTTGCGGTCATATTCATAATACAATATTGGAAACATTGTTACATTTTTTTAAAAAACCACTTACCTGTGATGATAGGCTGATATACACGCATACTGTACAATAATGTAATTCTTTGAAAGCCAAGTCATAAAACAGTAGGAAAATAACATATTATTTTTATATTAAATATTACTCACCTTATGTCTATATAAGAATAAACCAATATCTACATATAGTTTAGGCATTCATGACATACCTTTTTCTTAATTTTTTGATATTTCTAAGCTGTATGGTTCATCTGCAAGTTTTTTCAAATCGTCCCAAATCTCCAAAAATTTTTTCAATATATTTATTGAAAAAAATCCACATATAAGTGGACCTGCACAATTCAAACCTGTTTTGTTCAAGCCAGTTCTGTCAGCTAGAGACATATAACAATGAAATTATCATTTAATACAAGGATTCAAAGTATATATATCTCTATGGAAAAATAATACAGTATATTTATAATTTTTTTCTAATTGTTTTCTAACTCAGTGTTCTAATGAGTTAAAACACTAGACTGTATCTTCCTATTCCCTGATCCCCACCACATATCTAGATCTTGTGATCTTACCTGCTTCTGTCTGGCTGAATGACACAAATCCAGTAAGAAAAGAGGAGCATAGAAGTAAAACCTCATGATTAAGAGGATGCAAGGTGCCTAGTTCACATTTTTTAAAGCAGATGATACCGCCAAATGGTTCAATCCATTCTCAGACTCTAACCAATCAGGTTTGTAATTCCTTCTCTCTAGGTTTGACGTAGGAAAAGTGTAGATGGAGCTGTATAACTGAAAAGGGTGTAAGCAGAGGTGATCTTTGTGTAGGAAGGGGAAATAGAACTTATTTCTTAAAACAATTGCAGAACTCTTTCCTATTCATTACCTCATTTGATTCTCCAAAGATCCTGTGAAGTAGTCTATAGACCATAGACGGTAGAATGAACACTGAGTTTCAGAGGCGCTGTAATTACCCTAAGTCACTAACTTACAAAGTTAATCTGAGATTTGATGATAAAGATTTCCTGATTTTTGTAAAGCATTATATCAGAGTGATTGTGCTGTGTGCTATATTAATATACATACTTCACTTTCCATCAGATACAGCATATCCATAAGTGTGTGCCTTACAGTTAACTGATTTGGGGGCATCTATGCCTGAAAAATAAACGCATCTTCATTGGTTAGACTGCCTTAAAATAACATTATTTTAGTAGTAATTTTTTCGTTTTGGGGTCTTGTTGCTATTTTTAAGGCTGTCAACTTTATTATGTAATTTGATATATAAAAATATTCTTGGGTTAACGACCAGATTTTTCATGACTCTTTTGGATGGATTTTTTTCTATTTAAGGAATGACTTCTCTATTTTCTAAAAGTAGATATATTTTAATCCATTGTGTGATAATTACTGGCTATGAATATAATGACAAGCATGTAACTTGGAACTTTCATCCTTATTCAGAATGGTAAAACTAAGCAAACATCCTATCATACTATTTATGATAAAGTGTAAAGAAGTATCTAGTACAGTACCTAAATTAAAATCTGTCTATCTATCTACCTACCTGTCTATCTGTAGAGCTCCACTTTTCATAGGCGATTACATTCTTAGAAACATTAAAATAGTACCCTATTTTCTTATTCACCGAGTAAAATTTACTTCCTATTTATGGGCTTTTTTCTTAATACCTTTTGGCCATAATTAGGGAATTATTAAATTATAAATTCCACTTATGTTCCATTGCTCCTGCACAAGTTATTAGACGAAGGAAAAAATCTAGACTCCAAAAAAGGGATACAGTTTTTTTTAAATAAATAGAAATCAACATCTCTCTAGAGACCTATGGATTTAAGACTCACCAAGAAATATTTTATTGGATAACTTTGGAATAAATTCAGAGGAAAACATATTAGTTCAGTATGCTTTGATGTTCTGCCTCTGAGTGATAGAACAATGGTCTGTTTAGGGGTGAATTATGCAAACATTGAAAGCTGTGTCTTTTCAGCAGAATTATTTTAGGTCAGTCCTTATAAACTTTTTGTTTCTTCAATTGTAGTCGTTATTAGAATAACATTAAACCTAGCTATTATGTGTTTCTAATGAGCTTTATCTGTGGATCAGAAATAGATGGCCTGTTGTTTTCAGTGGCCATAGAGAAACTAAGTGTTTTTGTTAGCACCCTGGGATTTTTTCACCTCCATGGACCACATTAGTTTAAAAAAATCATAGATTACAGCAGCTAAGAAGTACACAGACAATATAACTCTGCTATTCCAAGAACAAAACAGTCCAGACTTAGGTTTTGTGAAACTAAAACTGTCTAATCTTGAGATTTTTATTTATATTGCAGACAAAAAATACTGGCATTTCTAGGAGTAAATCTAGATTTCGTTGTTCCTGAAATATTGTATCTTTTGGAGGAATCTCTTTGAAAAAAAATATAAAAGCATCTTTTCATATTTTACTAAGTATATGACCTTGTGGATATATCTCTAAGCCTTTAGGCCTTGCAAGGAACCCATGCAAGTACAGGGCTCTGGAGCTTAAGTTGCTTTAGCTTTACAGTAAACCTACATTTGGAAGTAGTAAAAAGATGTGAATCAAGAAGTAAATTGGTTAATGGCTTCATTACCATTAGTTAAATATTTGATAAGTTTGTACATGGATTCGCTTGTTAAATATTAAACCAAATGTATTTGTAACCAGCTAGTTTCCAATATTTCCAATATTTAACTCCATTTGTAAGAAATTCAGATGTCTCTTGACAATATGATCTTTAATTGCAGGGATTACTACCAAAGATGCTTGTATTTGCAGGTAGAATATTTTAAACTTTTCTTGATCTCTACGGCCTTCATTCAGTGCAGCTTAGTCAGAGTGAGTCCCGGGAACATGGAACTATTCATTGTTAAATAATCAGTAGATAAGATTTAGGGTTTTTTGCTTTGTGTTGTTTTTTCTTTTCCTGTGTTAGAAACATTTGTGTCCTCTCAATGTCTAACAATAGGTCTGTAACTCTTCGAATATTTGGTTCATACATTTAGTATTTAAGTTCAACTTGGGGGATATACAGAGGCATTCTTTATTGTCTGTAATGGAACATATAAAATCTCAATGCATTTGTGATTCTCCCACTAGTAGCCTGTTATAAAGATGTAAAGTTTGTTGCATCTGAGTCTATTTATTCAACCCTTCTACTTCCTTTACCTTTGTTTGGCTAACATAAATTATTTTATGTTTCTTTTTAACTAATCAGCGTGACAAATCTTAATATACAGTTTTATTTGAAGCATAGATTGCTCTCTAGAACACATACCATGAGTACCTGTGTGTATCAATGAACACCTGTATTTGGCATTTCTAGTTAAGCAATAACTATTCAAGTGAACAATTCACATTCTTAGCAAGAAACAGAAGAAAATGCTGGATGCTGAGTCATAATTCCTTGGAAATAACAATGCCAAAATGCCCAAGGAAACTCTGGGCAGGGCTATACATTTTCACATATTTCTCTATTTGTTCCCTTGGTGTCAGACCTCTAAACCAAATTCAGAGCATTTGCATGGTGTTGGGGCATAATTCCAATATTTACTCAAAGAGAAATTCTGAAGGTGGTCATTCTACGGAAAGAATAAGTAGGATGGGGCTCAGGCTTGTTGTGTTTGATCTTACCAGTTTTGCTCACTATATTCTGCTAAGGGGCTTCTTTCTTTCATTTTTTGGGCCCTCACCATATCACCCCCATATAGGATGGGTGGTACACTTTAGCTCTGGCTGAACTGTTTTCTAATATAAACTGACTCAAGCTAACACATGAAGAAAGTTTACCAATCTGCTGCTTTTTATGAACTGTGTCTAACTTTGGAGTCAAAGTTGCTCTGCCTTAATTTTGGGGAAATTCCATAAGTTGTGTATCTTAAGCCAGAATGGCATGGATAAATAAGGAGCCTTTGTCTTTATACCCTCTCTTAGAATTCATCATGGAAAGCTTTCTTATTAAGTTGTTTCATTCTACCTTGAATATCTAAATAGAATGTCTCAAGATAAATTCATAATTACATTTTCTTTATTATAATAGTATGTATATAGTATGACATTGACTGTGAATTGGATGTTAGGTTTTATAAAATTTTGAAAATCTGCATCTGAGCTTGTGTATTATTTCTATGTATGCTTAAAATTAGCCAGTGACCTTGCAAAATGTCCGTTAGACACATTCACTATCAAGCAACAATTCCCAGAGCTCAAACATGTCTAGAGGTTTTCTTAGAATTTTCTCTCTACTACAAATTATTGTGCAAGGAAAGAACAGAAATGGTGACTTCTTTCTGAAGCAACAATGGGATCTAAATACCAAATGGTTTGATGACCACTGTCATTCATTTAAATGAATGAGCATAGGACCATGAAATGGTAAATTTTGCATTCTGTCTTTATTTGAACTTATATTTCTATTATACTTCTGAAAATTATTTTTGTGTTTTTAAGTATTTCTAATCCCTTTTTGCTTTCTTTGCAAAAACACTGCATATAAATATAAATTTTTTTAAAATTTTCTGGGATCATAAGGCACTACTTGTTAACAGAATTATTCTTATTGGGCTTCATTATAATATTATTACAGCAAATGTGATCAAAATAAGATAATTATTAAACAAAAAGTAAACATTTAGTGGAAAGGTATCTTTTAATGAAATAAATGGGCCTCCTATGTATCTCCAGATAAATAATCTTTGTTGCTAGCTAAGCAGATACAAGGTTTCGTCTCAATTATATTCCCTTTTTGTTTTGTTTCATTTCTAAAAAAGTAAGCACTGAGTAAATTGTTCACATAATAAAGTAAACAATAATGGAAATTATTTGATTTTAGCAATATCAGTCAGTTCTTTGAAAATTGTTTGTAATGATCTATTAGCTAGCAATTCAATTAAATCTTCCCTTAATTTTATGAAAAACAGAGAATTGGAAAGCATCTCATTTACAAAAGGATTATTTTTCAGTCAATAAGTTTCTCAACTTCTGAGAAGTTTACCAAAAACATTTACCAAATAATAAATATCTACACTGCTCTTTTATCATTTAGAGACAAATTTTTAATCCAATAAGCTTATGAAGGGTAGAGAAATTAAAATATACACCTTTTTCAATACAGTATTTGTAATTAAAAGTTTTGTCTGTCACATGTTTTAAGTCTATATTTGTGAAAATTTTGGAGATGCAGACTTAGGTCATTCAGTGTGTGGGAAAATGATGCCCTCTAACTTAATTAGTAAAGCCAGTCCCTACTCTCAAACTGATCAGTGAACTAAGATTTAATTTGTCCGAAAATGTCTGAATTGATTTTTAAATTCAAAAACATACTTTAATATGCTTTTGAGGATTATTGTAAAAGCACTGAAAATCAATATAGTATGCATCTTGTAAAAGTTAAGTCAAAATTAAAATGATAACATGAGCTCTAACATATTCTTGTGTTTTTGCAAAGAGCTTAATAACAAGAACAAATCTATAGGCTGTTTCTGATATGTATTTTGAAATTATTCGGTGTAATATGCAAATAAGATTATTATTTATTTGTGAAGTAAGAATATGACAAAAGACACAATATTACTTTAGTAAATATGTACCTGTTTTAAGAATCAGGTGTAAACATTGAAAAATACCTTACTTTATATATATGTACTTATGAGCAGATTGCAGTTTTCTCTAATTATTTCCTTATGTGTCTGAACCACTCTCATTTACTAAACTCAGTTCCTTTAGAATATGACCACCACCACTCTTTTAGTGTGAGGTAGGGTCATTTTACCCCCAGCAACTAAGGAAACTCTTAAAATGTCTAGCATGTAACCAGTGCTATCTGTATTTGTTGATTGAATAAAGGAATTCCAGAACAAGTTACAAGGGCATAGGATTGTCAAACTTTATAAAGAAAGCTTAAAAATCACTTAGCCTAGTGATTTTCAACAATCATTCAATCAAGTGAATGGAACCCTGACAGAAATAAAAAGACATGCTTTTTCTGGGATTCTTGTAGATATGAGAACCCACCTCTGTTTGAAGATAATATCCCCATGATTGCTTGAGCGCAGATGGCTGATTGCATGATAACTGGGGATATTCAGAGATATGCCCGAGGTTGTAAAACCACAACCAATTTTTTGCTACCTTATAACCCACATTGCCATTTATTCATTTCTCCATTTGAAACGAGAAACTAGTCATCTACTACGTAGCTTCTCAGAGAGCATCCCCCTCACTACCTTCCCAACAGAGTGATAAACATCTAATTTTTGATGAGCAATTAATTAATGGAGTCAATTCCTATTAACTTAAACAGGAATGAACTGTGAATGTTCCAGAATCTAGGAATTCACGTGCATCTTTTCAAAGTTCTGTGCTTTTCTAGCATTCTTTCATAATCATGTTATTTTTTAATGCTACAAATGAAATTATGATCAATATGTCATGAATGATAACCGTTAATACTAAAATAGCAAGATTAACAGAAGGTAGAAAAGCTGATTTAGCACTTTACCTAATAATGAAACTAAAGATTGCCTATTTATTGTAGGAAACAATTTTTGATAAGTAATGTGCATTATTTTTTTAAGAAGTGTAAGCCGCTCTGGTAGGCACCATAGCAATTAAACTTAAAAACTATTTCAAAACTAGATCCAAATTAGTCATATAAGAAATTTATAGTTTAACATATTTTAAATTATAGCTTTTATTACTAACATATTTTAAAATTCTATTTGAAAATCTTGATTGAAAAAACATAAATGTCTAACCAACCTTCAGTTCTTAAGTCCCTCTACAATATTCTTAACATGTGGTCACATACTTCTGCTTGAACAGTTTAAGGCCAAGTAACTCCCTTTCAAATAATTTAAAATATCTTTCCTATACAAAAATCAACCTTCTCTAACTTTTGTCCTGTCTACTAACTCTCAATTGAAACTTTTTCAGATAATGAAAGAAAGCTATTGTTTTTCCTAAATCATCTTTATCCAAGATAAATATATACATTTTTTTCAACCGTTCCTTATATAACATTATATCAAGTGTTCATGTGTGAAATAACTCTCCTCTTCAAATAATCCACTTCTATTTATCTAGCCCAGAGTATTTCAGTGGGAGCTTAATGGAATTTGGGTTTGGACAATTCTTTGTGTTATGGATCTTGCACATTGCAGGAAGATTAACATCTCTGATCCCATCCATCAAACATTAAAAGTGCTCCAAATTCTAATGAAAACAGATGTGTTCTCTAACATTGCCAACTGTCCCCTACAAAGAATAGATTTTATCTCAGTTAAGAAGCTCTGATGGAAAAAAAAGTATATCAAAATCACAATGATATTATCTCACAACCCTTAGAATGTTTGTTATCAAAAAGACAAGAAATAATAAATGCTTGTGAGAATGTGGAGAAAAGGGAACCCTTGTATACTGCTGGTGGGAATGTAAATTGTTATAGGCATTATGGAAAACAATATGGAAGTTCCTCAAAAAATTTAAAATGGAGCTACCATATGATCCAGTAATCCCACTTTTGGGTACATATCTGAAGGAAATAAAGTCACTATCTCAAAGAGATATCTGCACTCTCATGTTCATTGTATTATTCACAGTAGCCAACCTAAGTGTCCATTAATGGATGAATAGATATAGAAAATGTGGCATATATATAAAATGGAATATTATCCAGCCTACAAAAGAGGGAAATCCTGTCATATGCAACAGCATGGATGAACCTGCAGGACATTGTGCTTAGTGAAGCCAGGCATAGAAAGACAAATACTGCACGATCTCACTTATATGTGGAATCTGAAAAAGTTGGACTCATAGAAGCAGAGTGGAACGGGGGTTGCCAGGGGCTTAGGAGAATGGAGGAAATGAGATGTTGGTCAAGGGTACCAACTTTCCATTACAAGTTGAATAATTCTGGAGATCTAATACATCACATGGTGACTTAGTTAATAATAAGGTATTGTACACTTCAAATTTGCTAAGAGAGTAGATCTCAGGTGTTCTCACCACACACGCACACACACTCAAACAGTAACTATGTGAGGTGATGGGTATTTAATTAGCTTGACTATGGTAGCCATTTCACAATGTATACACATATCAAAACATGTTGTACACCTTAAATACATACAGTTTTTTAAAATCACCTCTGATAATGTAGGTGGAGTTTTTGCTTTTCTGTTTTGTTTTTGCTTTCGGTAGTCACAAGATCTCTGTTACTTCAAGTCAGCACAAGGATGTTGACCTGGGTGGGACTTGCCAATATTAATTGGTGGACCACAGAACACTTCCTATAATCTAGGTTAATATTAATCATTACCGTTCTCCTAATATATCTATTAGTCCTAAATTCAACCTGTTTTTCCATGTTGTGTGTTAGAATTTCATTAGGGATATGCTAAAATGTCTTGAAAAGATTGATGTGCTATTGTCTGTATTTCTTTGACATGAATGTACAGAAAGAAATGATTTTAGCTTTAGTTGATAAACATGCTGGGTGATCACAGTTTCTTATTCTAGATTTTCATAAAAATTCCTTTAATAATCTATTCTAATCTGTTCTTAGAAACCCTCAGAATTTATGTCAAATTCATTAACTTTTGAAAAACATACTTTTGTTTGTTTTGGAGAAGTGGATTTATATTTCCATTATTCTGCTTTTCTCTAACGTATTCTCTGTTCTTTATACTTTAGCACATTGATTTAATTACCTTATCAGCATCTATCCATGTTTAGAGATACTCCTTTTTCATATTTTTCCATAAAAAAATATTCATTTTCTGAGATTTGATTCCCATGCCTATCAAGTATCTCAGGTGTTACACATTTGCCCGTCTTGTCCCTTCTTTGGGTTACTATTCACGACTCTAGTTTTAACTTCCTCATCTGTATTATCCCTCTTCTCTTGAGTTTCCATTTCTACTCCAAAAATCCACACTTGGCTTCTATTTTAGTGATATTAAACTTATTTTGTATTTGTCTAACTTCTCCCTTTTCTGTATCAAATGATTAATATACTTCTCAATCTAAACTCATATTTCTAGATGTTTACAGTTACTCCTTTGTTTTTTATATTATTTCCTACATTCTGTATAAGATTTTTAAAAATCTTTTTAAAATCAAAATATACTACAAATACCTTTCTCTTTTCCTGGAGTATTGTGATGTTTGCTTCTGAAAACCAGTGTTTGCATCTCATATATCCAGTTAATTCTCTTTCTGCGTGTCTTCACTGCAGGTGCTGTTGCTACAAGTAGCATATGGTATTTTCTGGAGCTTGTTGTTTCCTCATTCAGAACATACACAGTTTATTTGTTAAAAATGGGGCTTTTTCATTCATTCATTTACGCTTGCTTTGTGAACACTAATATAGCTGGATCCACCCATAGAGGTTCTAGATGATGCCAAAAGATATAAAATGTCTTAATGTAGCTTTTTTGGATAATATTGTCTTCTGGATTAACAGCAAAGTTACATAGATTAGAAAGTATATGCCCCACAATTAATTGTAAATAATGAGACTTCAAAGACCATTCTTAACCTTTTAAAAAATTGTATTGTGAATTAAGTGTGTGTGAGTGTGTCTGTGTGTGTGTGTGTGAAGATAGTTTGTGTAAAGAGGTTAAATGTAAGCTAAACACAAAGACAATGTCATATTTTATTTAAATCGCCATGAAGTTCAGAACACCAATAAACCCTTGTCAACTTAAAACTCTCATTTAATTTATGAATGTGTGTAATGCAATAAATTTGCATGCCACTTATTTCAGGAAACCTGTAAAACAAGCTATCGAACAAAATACCCAATTCTTCAAAGTAAAATTGAACAACAGCTTCTCAGTTGGACATGTGATTGAACCAAACCTTTTTATTCTAATTATTCTTGGTATTTCCAAATCATTATACCACAATATTTAAGGAAAAGTCATCTATTTTACTACAGGTTTATCTGCTGGGATGCTTTCAAGGTGAATACTCAATAGCCTTCCACACTAACTAAACACATTACCTCATTTAATAAGAATTTTAAATATAGGGTAACCATAGAATGGCATCATTCGGGTTCCAAGTCTACTGTGATACTCTTGGAACTGATAGCTTCTGTGTTTCAGCTTTTTCTTCAGGCCAGCTCTCTTTCTGTTCACAGGATGGCTGTTGTGGTTCAAGGCAACATATGCAAATGAGACAACTTTTAGGGATTTCCTGGTAACTCCTTTTAAGCAAAGGAAAACTGTTCCCAGAAATTGCTAATAGATTTCCACTCACTGGCCAGAACTGTGTCCTAAACCCAGCCCTAACACAGTCAGTGGAGAAGGGAATGAGATTACCATGATTGGCTGTCTTAGTCAATCAGGAGTGACTCCCACCTCAATACAGAGTTTAATTCTCTGAGCACGTGGCTGCACAGTAAAAAGCAGATTCCTGGAAGGAATCAATGTTCTCCCAAAAGAAGAAGTAGGAGAAAATGGAAGCACAATCAATAACAAAGAGTGTTAGCCAAGGGAGGACTCACTTAAATATGTTATGATTTCTCTGATGATGACTATTTATACTCTGGAATAAGTAGAGAATACTAATTGTTACTACTCCATGGAACTTTATAACATGCTAGAACTTATATAAAATGTGCACAAAGAATACTTGGAGGGGCTTCCCTGGTGGCGCAGTGGTTGAGAGTCCGCCTGCCGGTGCAGGGGACACGGGTTCGTGCCCAGGTCCGGGAAGATCCCACATGCCGCGGAGCGGCTGGGCCCGTGAGCCATGGTCGCTTAGCCTGTGCATCCGGAGCCTGTGCTCCGCAACGCGAGAGGCCACAACAGTGAGAGGCCCGCGTACCACAAAAAAAAAAAAAAAAAAAAAAAAAAAAAAAAAAAAAAACCCACAAAAAAATCATGTGTGATGAGAATTTATTTCCTTGAAACTTCATTTTTCTTGTTAATACAATAAACCGAGTTGCTTTTAAGGTCGGAGAGAGATGTCAGATGGTGTTGTGTTTTACATCTAATGTTAGATGTCTCCTCGGGCTAATATTAAGCATTTAGAGATTTTTTACAAAATAAGCTTATTTTATTCTGTATCATAATTTTAATTTTGCCTCCACAACTATTACAAAGTAGAAATAATTTATGACATTTTATAAGCATTTAATATTAAGGGGTATGGAGTGTTGATTATTTCTAAATAAATCACTTATGAAGTATATCTTTTTTGTGCTAGAAAAAGATTACATATAATTAGGTAAACATATCCCTTACAGGATATCATTTAACTAAGATATATAATTTAAAATAAAGTTACTTGTTAAAATTAGAACTCTCATTGCATCTTGACTGATACCACTGTAGAATTTATCAAAGCTTGCTCAAAAGAAGTGCCAACACCTCTCAATGTTGTCTTTAGTGGCTACTCTTAATCAGTCACAGTAATGGGACACAGCTTTGACGTGGTTGTCCCAATCTATAGCTATAATTATTTCCCATACATTGCAAATGAGGTTGTGATTCATAGACTATTTTCAAATTTAAATTTACACTATTTAGGCAAACACATTTATAGAATATAGTAATCAGTTTGTTAGTTATGCGGGCATCACGTAGAAAATGGAATATGTAATATCATATGTAATATCAGTGATACTGGGAAGAAATTGTTATTAGTCTAAGTATTGATAAATGCGTTTGAATTCATTCTGGTAATCTAGTATTTATCAAAGCATCCATCACAGTTCTTAAAATAACTTTGTTGATTATTTTTTCCTCTGGAAAATAATGCATTCAGGATTATATTTGTGCTTTTATTATTTTATCCTTGGAGTCTGTCAACTGGCTTTATACCAGGAGCTCAAGAAATACTGCATTGAACTGATCTGAGTTGAATTGAATTGGTTAAGTAGTTTTAAGACAAGGAATTGACACCTAAATTCAGTAATTAATCAAGCTAATCAATTGATTCTGACTCTCCCGCTCTCAGAAAGGCTATTTGAATTTAACTTCATGCTTTTAATTAAAATGTTTATTTCCTAAACCAATGTATACGTTATAATAAATAACTATATTTTATATATAATAATATATATTATGTATATATATAATTTCTTCAGATGAGTTTTACCATATTAGGGACAGAATTCTTTTCACATCACCTTGTACAATTTTCATTGATTTTTTTCCTCTAACCCTGCTGTTCTTATAGAGCTGTCTTATATATGGCCCTTTTTAGGTTTATTTTGTTTGATATTAAATGCAAAATGTGGTATTTTGTTTTTGAGTTCTTTTTCTAAAATTATGTGTTATTATCGATATCCTTTCAAAAGATATTGTGGAGTAATATTAAAGACTGGCCACGAGTATTTATATTTATAGGTAAAGAATAAAAATATTAAGTATAGTTGTGTGAAAGAATAAGGTTGTATTGACAACTGAATCTCAATCTCATCCATGTAGAAGCTCTCAAATGAAATGCAAATTTTTAAGTTTTAATATTAACTAAAAATTAGTTAATTTTTTCTAGGCTAAAAACTGGACTGAGAATTCTGACCTAATGTAATTTTTTTCCTCAAAGCAGTGCCCCTAGTTTCAGATGAAATATAATTTTAAGTTAAGAAGGAAATGTCAAAGCAAATAATTCACACTTGGACAGGTCTTATAAAGTGGTATACGGACTTTCAAAGAATCTAAGATAGCCTCGATTGTTAAGTTGCACCACTATTTTATGAAGTACCACTAAAGAAAAAAATGCTGCACGTTAAAATAAGACACACCAACTCTTTCTTAATATTTAGATTTTTATTTTATAATTACTAAAAGAGCTTTTTTAGACATAGATTATTTTAATCATTTTAATCACTCCTGAATATTTATATGTGCACACACACACATACAAATATATCAGAAAATGTATGTTAAATACATTGCATAAGGCATTCCTAAAACTTCATCCTGTTTAGTATCTAGCTCTTCTACAGTACGTTTTGAGTCAGAGCGCTCGATGTTCATGTTTCCCACATTAAGATTTTTCCCTTTGCTGGTGAGGCAGCCTGTCTTAATAGAGAGAGCCGCCATTTTCTCTGGCAGTTCTATCTAAACTGCTGCACCCGTTCTGTAAATTTCGATGGTGGTACTTTCTTGACCTTACCGGAATGTATCAACAGAAGCTTTTTCAAACAACAATCAGGATTCATATTCATTTCCTTTTTCAAATGGTCCTTAAATGGTCTGACTGAAATATGAGGAATTTCCATTATCTAACCAAGCCACAGAAATAACAACCAAATTCAAGCATATCTAAGCCATGGTAGCAACATACTACCTATGACTGCCCCCCGATGGACAGGAATTGTTAAGAGACCATCAGTGTAAGACATCCTCATTTCTAATATAATGAGGTATGTAAACAGTTGGTGACTTAGAATAAAAAAATAGTATTAAAGAAAAGTCACAGTGGAGTATAATAAAAAAAATTCAGCTGCAATTAGGGACATATGTGTGTGTACAAACATACATTATTCTAGAAAATAAAATTCTAACAGACAAGCCATTTATATAATCCCTAGATTTTTGTTAGGTAAATTTACCTGCATTTATTAGGATATTTAGGCAGTTTAGCTATGTCCTGTTGAAAAACTTTTCCATCAAAAGTTGAATAATTATGGTCCTAACAAACTCTGTGTTAAACAATTCTAATTTATTATTTTATGTGCTTGTATATATATGGGTAAAGATAACCAGTCAAATTGATTGGAAAGTATTAAAAAGTTTTCATGACATTCCATGTGACCTAATATTTTTCTTTAATCATTAAAATGTGCTTTCTTAAATTTCAAAATTAACAAATGTTACGAATAATAAATAAATTAATAAATAATAACCCAGCAACTGAATATTTCTTAATGTCCTCTCTACCTCAGGTCCCATAAGTAGTGTTTTGGTGAATAAATACGGTAGCCGGCCAGTGGTGATGGTAGGAGGTTTGTTATGCTGTTTGGGAATGGTCACAGCCTCTTTCAGTACCAGCGTAATAGAGCTTTACATCACCATGGGATTCATTTGTGGTAAGTCAAGTTTTGTTTTCATCTTATTTTCTTCTTAACAGTCCCTGTTGTTTACAAAGCTCTGTCAGAAGCACGAGCAATAGAACATTCTTATTGTTTCCTTTGAATTTCTTTTTTATATCAGACACTATCTTAAAGTAATGTCCTCTGGTACATCAAAATACTGGCTATAGGCTGGCCAATCAAATTTCAAGCAATGGAAACAGCAAGTTATCAGACATGTTATGTGTTATGATGTAAATGTCAAAAAGAAAACCTCTTTGGTTTGTTTTTACAGTTTCAACATTTAATATTCAGCCAGACTTGTGGACACAGACTTCCTGGCATATAAATAGCTTCATTAAAGAAAATATTTTCATTACTATTACTATTAGTGTCTGACTTATCACTCATACTAGGTTAAAAATGGTGCCAAAAAGATATTTCCTGGATTCACTGATTAGCTTTAACAATAGAATTGTTGTTGCCTGTATTTTGATTAGTGGTAGAGCTCTGCATGGATATCCCTTCTTTTTCTTACTAAAGGATTCTGTTTAAAAGCTCTGAAAGGCACATTTGCCACTAAAGACAAATATTTTAAAATGACATCCCGTCACTTGATTATAGTTGCTTCTCATGCATGTCGGTAGACGCTAGCTGACCTGCATATGTACATTTGGAAAATACTATCTTTATTAGCCTCAGCAGTAAATTGCATTACACAAATCTACACTCAGAATTTTAAGAAAAATTAGACTTCAACATATAAAGAAATTGAATCATTTCCTTTTGCCCACAGATAAAAAGGTAAATGTATTTCTCTTTTTATGACTTTAGATCAGTCTAACCTTGCATTAATGTATTATTTGATTAAACAATTAGATGTATTAAAGCCTACAGTAATAGTGATGTTAAAATCTTTCTCTTTACAACCTATGGACAACTCTCTTCTTTTTTGATATGGTAAAACACCTTTGACATTTTTTAAAATATTTATTTATTTATTTGGCTGTGTCAGATCTTAGTTGCGGTATGCAGGATCTTTCATTATGGTGCACGAGCTCTTCATTATGGCGCGTGGGCTTCTCTCTAGTTGTGTCATGCGGGCTCTACAGCACACGGGCTCAGTAGTTGTGGCCTGCGGGCTTAGTTGCCCTGTGGCATGTGGGATCTTAGTTCCCCGACCAGGGATCAAACCCGCATCCCCTGCATTGGAAGGCGGATTCTTAACCACTGGATCACCAGGGAAGTCCCTCCTTTGACATTTTAAATGAGAATCTTCTTATATCTAAGAACTGTCATGGTGGAGTGAATGCCCTTTCCTTTGTGCAGAAATACTACATACAGGTGACCTTGAACAACATGGGTTTGAACTGCAGGGGTCCACGGTACTACAGGATCCATGGATCCATGTTTGGTTGAATCCTGAGGAGAGATGGCTATAAATGATACATAGATTTTTAGCTATGCAGAGAGTGGGCCCTCCTAAACCCCACACTGTTCAAGGGTCAGCCATATGTCACTTGCCCATAGAATTCAGGCTGGGCCCACAAGTAGATGTATTAGGGAAAAGATGGTTTTGATGTTACTGTGTCACAAATAACAATAGCATTTTATGTTATTCTAGCTTCAGTTCCCTTCCTTTGGGCCTTAACGGCTTTGGTGCTTCTAGTCAGCCATTAAATATACCTATAAGGGATTTATCTTAAGTCATTATCAGCCAAAACTTATTGGTGTCTGAAATCAGACAGGTCTAGCTTTTAAACCTGACTCAGCACACATGAGCCGTGTGATCATGGATAAATAAACCCCCGTATGCCTCAGTCTCTCTGTCTTTAAAATGGGAAAATAATACCTCTTTCCTTTGGGAGTTGTTGTCATGATTAATGTAAAAAATGAATATATGGTACTTTACAGAGAGTACCCAGCATTTTGTCACTTTTAAATAAATATTAGCATATAATAATAATCACATCATCATTATATAACATCTTAAAGTTCTAAACCTTACTCGATTTTAGCAAAATCCTTTTTTGTTATTGACGGAATTGGAACTCAAGACTAAGTATTTACCCAGTAGTACACGTAGGTAAGTAGTCGAGGCAGATTTAGATCTTTTTTTTTTTGCAGTAGGCGGGCCTCTCACTGTTGTGTGGCTTGAAATTGCTGCTGGTGCCAAAAGAGAGAGCAGCCAGAATATCTTATAAGATTGCTCAGATGGGGAGCAAAAGGTGAAGGGGGAGTGGTAAAGGTTGAAATCTGTCAGCCGTCAAACATCAAAAATGGAAATTAGACTCTATTTCAATACATCTTGATATTTGATGACTAAAATGTGCCAGGTTTAATTTTTTTTTTTTTTTTTTTTTTTTTTTTGCCGGTACGCTGGCCTCTCACTGCTGTGGCCTCTCCCGTTGTGGAGCACAGGCTCTGGACGCACAGGCTCAGCGGCCATGGCTCACGGGCCTAACCGCTCCGCGGCATGTGGGATCTTCCTGGACCGGGGCACAAACCCGTGTCCCCTGCATCGGCAGGTGGACTCTCAACCACTGCACCACCAGGGATGCCCAGATTTAGATCTTTTGATTTCAAATCTCCTGTTCCTTTTACCATATGCCAGACAGGAAATAGATGACCACAATCTCCTAAGGAGAACTGGCATTAATATCTGAAAGCAAAATTCCCGGTGACAGAATGGGGGCACAGGCAGGGAGGATGGCTTAAGTTAAAGAAATCTGAACTTGGAAACTCAATTCCTGGGTTTTAATTTGTGTTCTTCCACTTACAAGCTGCTGCCCATAGTTTTATTATTTAAATGTTGGATCTAATTACACTCATTCTGCATACATCACAAGTATGGCTGAGGTAGAATCAGAGAGCACACTGCCCTGTCACTCTCCAAAGCATGTTCTTGGTTCCTTCTTGTCAGTTTTTAGAAACCCTATTACAAATACTTAATACAACTATTTGTATTAATTTGTATTAGAGGTGTGCAGTAAGTACTTGTACTCAGAACTCAGTGTTCCAGAATCTTAATACTTAACCAATTTGCAATACTGTCTCAATTTACATAAACTGGTAAATGCAGAAGAATTCTTACTTCTATAGATCCTAAAATAATGCAGAATGCTGCCCAGGCTAAAGGGGAAAGAGAGGTATCAACAGTTTGTATAAATCAATTGTATTTACTTTTTAAACAAACATTTGTTTCTGTTGCCAAATAGTACCTTGGAGAGCTATAAGAAGTAATTCATTTCTCAAAGGCAATACTCAACACTGTCAAGGTGTCCCTAGAAACAGTAGAAACTTTTGACTCATATAAACAATCAGCTTTAATCCCTGAAATGAGAATATGTTTCAAGCAAAACAAAAGTTACTTAGTTTTTAGTTAATACGCATGTACCTCTGTAGTCATGAAATGTGGAATGTGAGGGATAAAGAGCATGAAATCGATGGCATGAATTGATTACTCTTTTTTATTATTTGCATAGCTTTGAAAGAAATATCTCTGGGAGACCTAAGATTATTTATAAATGACAACTTTTTTAGTCTGTTCACTATTCCACTCTGAAAGAAAGTATTCACATTTTAAATGCACTCTTGCCCACAAAGAAGATATTTATTCTCTATATGTGTATATAAATATAGAGAGAGGTTAATTTGTTTGTGGAATTAAGTGATTGTAACTAAGAACGAATGAATTCTGTCCCGGTTTCAACCTATTCTATGATTATTGCAACAGAAGTAGAAGTTCTTGGTTTTATTTTTGTGTTTTAAAAAGAAAGGAATATGAACCTGTCATGCCTCTCAGGTGTCCAGTTATGAGAACCTTTTTGTTTACGTGCCATCCTATTGATAATACATAATTATTAAAAATTACTACGTGCTGTTGCATTTTTAGTTCTGCCATTTTCACTTGAATGTACATTTTGAGGAGTAATTTCTTTTGAGTGGCATAATGTGTTTGTGTTTTTCTTCCTTTTGTTTTTTTTAGGTTTAGGTCTAGCCTTCAACCTGCAACCCGCCTTAACAATCCTTGGCAAGTACTTCTATAAGAAACGGCCTATGGCGAGTGGCCTCGCAATGGCAGGAAGTCCTGTTTTCCTAAGTACACTGGCTCCTTTCAATCAGTACCTCTTTAATACTTATGGCTGGAAAGGAAGCTTCTTGATTTTGGGAGGTTTACTGTTGAACTCTTGTGTGGCTGGGTCCCTTATGAGACCTGTTGGACCCAAACTAACTACTAAGAAGTCTAAACAAAAGGCTGGTGAAAAAGTGACTGATCCAGGCATGAAGAAAAGACATAGGAAGAAATCAATATGCGCAAAAATTGATAAGTATTTAGATTTCTCTCTTTTTAAGCACAGGGGATTTCTGATATACTTATCTGGAAATGTCATTATGTTTCTGGGGTTCTTTGCCCCCATTATATTCTTGGCTCCATATGCTAAAGACAAAGGAATTGATGAATATTCTGCAGCTTTCTTGCTGTCTGTTATGGCTTTTGTTGATATGTTTGCCAGACCTACTGTAGGATTCATTGCAAACTCCAAATTAATCCGACCCCGAATCCAGTACTTCTTCAGTTTTGCGATTTTGTTCAATGGAGTGTGTCATCTCCTGTGCCCGTTGGCTGAGGACTACACAAGCCTGGTAGTGTATGCTGTATTTTTTGGCCTTGGATTTGGGAGCGTTAGCAGTATCCTCTTTGAAAGTCTCATGGACCTTGTTGGCGCTCAAAGATTTTCCAGTGCTGTGGGTCTCGTCACAGTTGTGGAGTGTTGCCCCGTCCTTCTTGGTCCTCCTCTTGCTGGTAAGAATATTTCTCATCAAGTAAAGCAAAAAGCATAAAATTAATATCCACTAACCAAGACTTTCTTTGTAGTGTAAAATGTGGTTTGTAATAATAGATACTAATTGCCTAAAAGACTGTGGT
Source organism: Tursiops truncatus (assembly GCF_011762595.2). Classification (NCBI taxonomy): domain Eukaryota; kingdom Metazoa; phylum Chordata; class Mammalia; order Artiodactyla; family Delphinidae; genus Tursiops; species Tursiops truncatus. Next base: position 55,450,069 of record NC_047044.1, on the reverse strand, counting down.
GTGTTAATTTTAGCCTTTACTATGTGTTTTTAAATTTCCTAATTAGTCTATTTTAGACAAAAATTTCATTCAGAGCCTGGAGTTATGAACTTAAGAATTTAAATTAGACTGATAATTAGCATAATTTTCAGGTTTTTACCTATATCAACTTGTTTTGTGTTTTTAAAAAATGTATCATAAAAATAAAATTCCACTTTATCATTGATAAACAGATTTCTCTCTTTTATTAAAATGAGTCAAAAATTTGAAGTAATGCTCTCAAAAGGTCAAGATCTGTTTTTTGTTTGTTTGTTTGTTTGTTTGTTTTTTGCGGTATGCGGGTCTCTCACTGTTGTGGCCTCTCCCGTTGCGGAGCACAGGCTCCGGACGCGCAGGCTCCGCGGCATGTGGGATCTTCCCAGACCGGGGCACGACCCCGTGTCCCCTGCATCAGCAGGCGGACTCTCAACCACTGCGCCACCAGAGAAGCCCCTGTTTTCTTATTGGTTATATTAATATAGAATTTGTTATATGCTTAAGGAAGGAATACTTTTATAATATCACTAATTGGAATATATGAATAGGAATGCAAGAATGAAGGGAAGTTCATTCAAAGTCATTTTCTTGATCAGATACTTATATTCCATATTTATAACAATTACCTTTAGTTTTTAAGATCTAAAATACCGTCAGTGATGCCTATAAAAAATCTCTATGCTAAATTATGTAGTAAGGGTACTGAGTAAAGACATATGTATAAGTTCATTTTTGAAGTTAAGACTTTGTTTAGTGTTAGACTTAAATGTTATAAATATTAAATACTTTTTGTTGTCCAGTCTTTTTCAGTAATCACTGTATAGCATTGCTTTAGTTAATGCTAAATGTAGGTATTTACTTAGACCTCTTGGCCTGCCCCCTAATGGTCACAATAATTGCTGGGCTAAACATAAATTTTTTTCGTGTATTTAAAATCAGTGTTTAAAGTCTTCCTACATGACATCAAGGAATCATTTTGAAAGTGGGAAAATTCATGCTTAAATTGTTAATCTTAAGGCACCATTGACATGTACCTTTTGCTTTTTCATTTGGTCAGGAATGAGTGGTATAGTTGTTGACTTTTTCTGTCCACCAGGACTGTCCTCTGGTATCTAGTACAGATGCTTTGGATGGTATATCTCTCATTATAGATATGCCAGGGCACCAAAACAATTTTCAAAGTGAATGAAGCCAGTAGGTCTTATTCATTTTGGCCAATATATGCCTATCTTTTCATACAGAATTAGTTTTACCAAATGGGTTTTAGAAGTCTATTCATTACCAATAAAATTCTTAGTATCAACAGAGAAAAATCTATTTCACCAGCCATGGTGGGATGAAAAAATATCAAGTCAGCTCAATAGGCACAGTGGATGGGTGCTATGGAAATGAATGAATCTGATTTGGCCATTTCTACCTGGGCTGAGACCTATTTTAATAATATTTACATCAATTTCAGTATCCTTGAGGGCTTACTTTGTTAATATTGCCAAACTATTGCACCAGTGGGATCAGTGGCAGTAATTGATTTGAGGCTCATTGTTGAAGCTTTCAGGCTATAGCCATAACAGAGTAGCCTTTTTTTTTATCCTGTTTCTGCCTTCTGTTATCCCTGATATTCCTTGACTTTTAGACTGGCTTTTCCTCTATAGCATTCAGTCACTGCTAGCATGGCATCTGGCTTATAGTAGGCACTCAATAAATACTTTCGAATGAATCGCTGTTGTTGCAGTTACTTCTTACACAGTTGCTGCTGCTGCTACTAGTCTTGTTAGTACAACAGTGAAAGGCAGGGAGAGCATGATTTTTATTTTTATTTTTTTCAACTCGAACTTCCACTGCTACATTCAAAAAGAGCTGAAACTTTAGTTCTGGAAATCATATCTGCTTTCTTGATGCTAAAAATTCCCAAAACATTTAGAAACTATGCTGATTTGGCAATACAAAGTGATGATATAATTCTGATGGGGCAAAAGAACTAATGTTTTTGTATTTAGATATGTAATAATCATTGTATGAATAGGAATATTTGACTAAAGTTAGAATGGAAAATTAAATTACACAATTTTTGTTCTGTTTTTTATGTATATATCGTACTTACTCAAATTAACTCCAATAAGTCCATTCTAACATTTACCTAATTAAAGCAGAAAACTTTGTTGAAGTAAATAATTTCACAAGTAGCTAAATTTAATAACAAGCCACTAACTAGATTCTTGTCAGAGTGATGGAAATTATTATTTTTTTAATTTAATTTTATTTATTTTTTTATACAGCAGGTTCTTATTAGTTATCAATTTTATACACATCAGTGTATACATGTTAAACCCAATTGCCCAATTCATCACACCACCATCCCCACCCCCCCACGGCTTTCCCCACTTCCTGTCCATACGTTTGTTCTCTACATCTGTGTCTCAACTTCTGCCCTGCAAACCGGTTCATCTGTACCATTTTTCTAGGATCCACATACATGCATTAACATACGATATTTGTTTTTCTCTATCTGACTTACTTCACTCTGTATGACAGTCTCTAGATCCATCCACGTCTCAACAAATGACCCAATTTTGTTCCTTTTTATGGCTGAGTAATATTCCATTGTATATATTACCACATCCTCTTTATCCATTCGTCTGTCGATGGGCATTTAGGTTGCTTCCATGACCTGGCTATTATAAATAGTGATGCAATGAACATTGCGGTGCATGTATCTTTTTGAATTATGGTTTTCTCTGGCTATATGCCCAGTAGTGGGATTGCTGGATCATATGGTTATTCTATTTTTAGTGTTTTAAGGAACCTCCATACTGTTCTCCATAGTGGCTGTATCAATTTACATTCCCACCAAAAGTGGAAGAGGGTTCCCTTTTCTCCACACCCGCTCCAGCATTTGTTGTTTGTAGATTTTCTGATGATGCCCATTCTAACTGGTGTGAGGTGATACCTCACTGTAGTTTTGATTTGCATTTCTCTAATAATTAGTGATGCTGAGCAGCTTTTCATGTGCTTCTTGGCCATCTGTATGTCTTCTTTGGAGAAATGTCTATTTAGGTTTTCTGCCCATTTTTGGACTGCGTTGTTTTTTTAATATTGAGCTGAATGAGCTGTTTGTATATTTTGGAGATTAATCCTTCATCCATTGATTCATTTGTGAATATTTTCTCCCATTCTGAGGGATGTCTTTTCGTCTTGTTTATGGTTTCCTTTGCTGTGCAAAAGCTTTGAAGTTTCATTAGGTCCCATTTGTTTATTTTTGTTTTTATTTCCATTAGTCTAGGAGGTGGATCAAAAAAGATCTTGCTGTGACTTATGTCAAAGGGTGTTCTTCCTATGTTTTCCTCTAAGAGTTTTGTAGTGTTCAGTCTTACATTTAGGTCTCTAATCCATTTTGAGTTTATTTTTGTTTATGGTGTTAGGGAGTGTTCTAATTTCATTCTTTTAAATGTAGCTGTCCAGTTTTCCCAGCACCACTTATTGAAGAGACTGTCTTTTCTCCATTGTATATCCTTGCCTCCTTTGTCATAGATTAGTTGACCATAGGTGCATGGGTTTATCTCTGGGCTTTCTATCTTGTTCCATTGATCTATGTTTCTGTTTTAGTGCCAGTACCATGTTGTCTTGATTACTGTGGCTTTGTAGTATAGTCTGAAGTCAGGAAGTCTGATTCTTCAAGCCCCGTTTTTTTCCCTCAAGACTGCTTTGGCTATTCAGGGTATTTTGTGTCTCCATACAAATTTTAAGATTTTTTGTGCTACTTCCCTAAAAAATGCCATTGGTAATTTGATAAGGATTGCATTGAATCTGTAGATTGCTTTGGGTAGTAGAGTCATTTTCACAATATTGATTATTCCGATCCAAGAACATGGTATATCTCTCCATCTGTTTGTATCATCTTTAATTTCTTATATGAGTGTTTTATAGTTTTCTGTATACAGGTCTTTTGTCTCCCTAGGTAGGTTTATTCCTAGGTATTTTATTCTTTTTGTTGCAGTGGTAAATGGGAGTGTTTCCTTAATTTCTCTTTCAGGTTTTTCATCATTAGTGTATAGGAATGCAAGAGATTTCTGTGCATTAATTTTGTATCCTGCAACTTTACCAGATTCATTGATTAGCTCTAGTAGTTTTCTGGTGGCATCTTTAGGATTCTCTATGTATAGTATCATGTCATCTGCAAACAGTGACAGTTTTACTTCTTCTTTTCCAATTTGTATTCCTTTTATTTCTTTTTTTTCTCTGATTACCGTGGCTAGGACTTCCAAAACTATGTTGAATAGTAGTGGTAAGAGTGGACATCCTTGTCTTTTTCCTGATCTTAGTGGAAATGCTTTCAGTTTTTCACCATTGAGAATGATGTCTGCTGTGGGTTTGTCGTATATGGCCTTTATTATGTTGAGGTAGGTTCCCTCTATGCCCACTTTCTGGAGAGTTTTTATCACAAATGGGTGTTGAGTTTTGTCAAAAGCTTTTTCTGCATCTATTGAGATGATCATATGGTTTTTATTCTTCAATTTGTTAATATGGTGTATCACATTGATTGATTTGAATATATTGAAGAATCCTTGCATCCCTGGGATAAATCCCACTTGATCATAGTGTATGATCCTTTTAATGTGCTGTTGGATCCTGTTTGCTAGTATTTTGTTGAGGATTTTTGCGTCTATATTCATCAGTGATATTGGTCTGTAATTTTCTGTTTTTGTAGTATCTCTGTCTGGTTTTGGTATCAGGGTGATGGCCTCATAGAATGAGTTTGGGAGTGTTTCTTCCTCTGCAATTTTTTGGAAGAGTTTGAGGAGGATGGGTGCTAGCTCTTCTCTAAATGTTTGATAGAATTCACCTGGGAAGCCAGAATGATGGAAATTCTGACTAAACAAATAGGTGTATTTCAGAATCACCTGGAATATGCATATGATAAATAATATGGATTTGTGTATACTAAATTTTGCCAGAATTATTGTTAAGAATTAGATGCCTGCATAAGCAAGAGGCAAAACTAAGTACAAACAGTATAAACTGAAGCGTGTTTAAAAGTCAGTAAGCTTTGCAATTATATGGCAGCAGGCTTGGTTTTCAATGTTCTCAATATCAAATGGATATGGAATTCAAGAAAAAAAAAATGTCCTGAAGAACCTAGGGGTAAGGCAGGAATAAAGACGCAGACCTCCTAGAGAACGGACTTGAGGTTATGGGGAGGGGGAAGGGTGAGCTGTGACAGGGCGAGAGAGAGTCATGGACATATACACACTAACAAACGTAGTAAGGTAGATAGCTAGTTGGAAGCAGCCGCATGGCACAGGGATATTGGCTTGGTGCTTTGTGACAGCCTGGAGGGGTGGGATAGGGAGGGTGGGAGGGAGGGAGACGCAAGAGGGAAGAGATATGGGAACATATGTATATGTATAACTGATTCACTTTGTTATAAAGCAGAAACTAACACACCATTGTAAAGCAATTATACCCCAATAAAGATGTTAAAAAAAAAACTCAAATGGAACAAAAACTTTCTTCCTGATTAGTTTGGCCTTAATAATTTAGATTCAGACAAAGTGGAAAACTGTGATTAGCCTAAAAAGTGACATGACACTTAACCAAGAGGTTTGGTGAAGCCATTTTACAGAGTAGTTAAGAATACAAGATGCAGACACACTGGTTAGAGCCCAGATCCTGCCACTCACTCACTGGCTGCGTAACCATGGTCAAATTACTGCGTAGTGATCTTGTAAGGATTAAATGCAAAATTACAAATAAAGCATTTAGCCTAGTGCTAGGCATAGAGAAAGCATTTAGTAAATATTACCCCCACTAGGAACCTTATAAAAGCCTCTGAATTTGTCCTAAAGAATGTAATTTTTCCTCTTTATCGAAAAGATAGTAAATGTGGAAAGGCTGAAGCAATCTCAATATGTATGCTATAAATCTATTCATATATATGTTTACATTTGTAAATATGTATATGTATTTCTACACATGTAGGTTTAAAAATGTATCTCACACATTTATGTATCTATGGATATATACACAAACACAGATATACCTAGCTTATCTTGGTTGTACACTTTTATTGAGGGTAGTAATTTTCAATAAACTTAATATACTAGTAATATAATGCAGAATGTGCCTGTAAATGCCTTTACTATGCATATGTGGAAGTCATAATCTAGAATATTTTTTTCTTTATTAAACTCTCATTTAGTATTAACTTAAATAAGAAATAGATATGCAGTGTGGAGAAGAATTTATTTGCAAATGTTAACATTTTATGGCTGATTTATTATGCTGTCTTAAAAGACATTCTTTGTCTCTTAGGTAAACTGGTGGATGAAACTGGACAATATAAATACATGTATGTGGCCTGTGGAGCTATTGTAGTCCTAGCCAGCGTGTGGCTGCTCATTGGCAATGCTATCAACTACAGACTGCTCGCAAAGGAAAAGCTGAAAGAGACAACGAAGAAAACACATACACCTGAGTCCCAAGAATCTGAATCCTTGAAGCCATCTAAAAGTCCTGATGTTAGTGTCAAAAGTCAAACGGCAAAAGGATCAGGGGTTAATCCCTCAGAAAGAGAAACTAATATTTAACAAGAATCACATCTCTCATTTCAGTGTTTATGACTTTCTTACGAGTATTTTTTTTCCAACATATTAGAAGGTTTTTAGTTGAAATGAGGAGTCATAAGTAAGTATGGAAAAGAGGTTTTCCTTAATGGCAAAATTTTAAAAAGTTTGTTTTGTAAAATTTATTTGGGCAGTTAAAATTTGAGATTATGCATATAAAGAATTCATGCAATGGGCTTATGTCCATACATGACTCTGGCTGCGGTGGTTAAAATGATTTTAAAGTCTTCCAGTGACTTCCATCTTGGTTATAGAGATCTGAATCCCAAACCACTGGATTAAGTAGTTAGAAGGAGTATGTTTAATCCTGTTAAGACTATCCTCTCCACATTTCATTTTTTATTTGTTATTAAAGGGTGAAATGGAATTGAAGGAAATGAATTTTACCCGAACATACACACACTGACACTCACACACTACTTTACAGTGTGGATTTTAAAGATAAGAACATGGGTGAAAATGAGGGTGGCCTTAATTTGAAAATACAACTAACTGCTGCAAAAAAAAAAGCATATGCATATATGAAATAAATTTGAAAAAACTCCATTTTAAACTATTATTTCTGAGCATTGTCTGATTTGATTCATGCATGCATGTGATTTCTTTGAGGAGGACCACAAGTACCTGGTGCTAGTGAATAGAACCCTCAAATAATTTTCAGAATTTACTAATATGTAAATCAAATTAAAAGCCTAAATGACTCCTAGCAATGAGCTGTCTATTGATTTTAAAAGGATTTTAGTTAGTAATCCAGAAAGTAATCAGGGACTTCTTTTAACCAAACTCAATTCAGACTCACTGTTATAACTGAGACATCGAAGTGGAATCAACCGGAATCCTGGTTGACAGGCTTACACATAGGCAAAATTTTAATTTTTCCCAACATACAGTGGTGATCAGAGGGTTACTGTTATCAGTAATCCATCTGAGTAAAGCTAAGAGTGGGAGGTGCTTATAGTGAGCCCTCCAAGCTCTCTCATTTCCCTCTCCTCCATGACAAGCAAAAGCAAAAAACAGAAATCCAAACAGGCTTTTTACTCAGCCACTGAAAATATCTCATATTATAGGAAAGGTAGCACTTGAAAATTCCACCCTCTACCGATAAGCTTTCCTGCTGCCTGCGAGCATAACTAAACCAGGAGACTTAAAAACGGCTTCTAGAACTGGAGGTTGTGTATGATTTGATATATACTTGGAAAGTGTAGATTTAGTTTATAACTTGAGAGAAAGAAGCCTGCAACATGCCAACCCAGGTTAATTTAGCAGTTTCTCATTTTCATAACTATATGAAAACATTTGGGACTGAATCACTCTTGAATACAGAGGCATATGATAGATCTGTGCATTCAGAACTATAAATACCATTTTGAGTAAGTACTTTTAAACAAGAAAGAATTTATACGTTAGATATAAAGTTATAAATATTCACCTTTATAAATCTGAAGTTTAAATTAAGGTCATGATTAATAAAAAGAATTTAGTTCTTGATTATTGAAGTAATGTCATTCTTAAGATGTCAAAAGGAATCTGCCGTTCTTCTTACTATTATTATTGCAATAGAGGCAGGTGCTATTCTTATTTCCTTTAGGATTGCGCTTGGATTCCAAGCATTTGTGATAGTTAACACTAGGGATTTGATTTGTAAACTTTAGGCACTGTTTAAGCATGTGGCTCATGTTTAGCAAGCTATATAAAATTCCGTATTTCAATTAACATTCACTTTTTTACATAAAGATATTTGTATTTTTAAAATATTAACTAAAACAATATGTGCCAATACCATAGGTAAATAAATCAGGGAAAATGTGACAATATATATTTGTTCTTAATTTAGTTTCACCCAATCTTGAGTCTTGAATGAGCTATTTTCATATTATTAGCGTTTGTATTCAACTGTGACTTGTCATAAAAAGTGTGACATCATAAATTGTTCGGTAGCTTTCCAATCTTAAATGTTTCCCAAAAAGTGCCTTGAATTCTCTGAAGATACACATTTAAATTAATATAGATAATAGACCTCTGGGACAAGTAATGATCATGGGGTTTTAGGGCTAAGGCATAGTCCTTTTTATCACCTGCTGGTGGGTGCATTCCAGTGGCTTTCTCCATGGAAGGAGGTTTATTTACTTGCTGATGAGGTTCTTGTCAAGTCAAAACCAATTTGTATTTGTTCTATTGCTCTTTGATCATCTTCTTTAACTTTTCATTCCTAACACTGATTATATTAAATTGTTAAAAAAAGAAAGGGAAGTGAAATTGCACATTCAAAGCACATGACATGATGTATAGTCATGCCTGACAGTAGCACTGCACAAAGTTACAAATATGTATGCCTCTTAATTCCTATACATAAATGTTGAAAGTTAAATCACAACACACTTGAAACAGTGATATAAACTCACATACAGTTTTCAGAATTGTTTCAGGGTAAAATAAATGTTTCAAGTTGTTTACTCTCCCAAATCTCTTGAACTTGTTAGAATATTTGTTGCTTGAACAGAATCGTTCAGAGATTGAGAAGAAAATATCAACCTAGAACATTTATTATTATAAAGTTGCCTAAACGAAGGAGAAAATATAGTTGGCTTTCTGCAACAATTAATGATTAGTCAGAAAGTATTTCTTCCCCAAGGGAATGACAGGTTTTAGATGATCAAGACACCGTGAAGCAAAGTCAGAAACCATTAAAATACCTTTCAGTCCATTTTTCTGTTATGGAATTGTGCAGAAGGAAGGTTATCATAAACCTGGGTACCAAAATAATTCATGATCACTGGCTAGTTTAAGTATTTTTCCATTTGTGATAACAAGACTCCTCGTATTTTTCACCATTTAATCTTAAATGTTCCTTCACTAATTTATGAATGCAATATGGGATATAGACATGTCCTGACACATGCCCATCCTCTTTCTTGATCCTTTTTGGAGCCAACCAGCACACATTTAAGAGGCAGTTGGGTCAGGTTCTGGTGTCCTTCACATTGGAAGACAGGATGTTTTCTCAGTGTAAATTGACATGGCTCATAAATTTCACTTCTTTAGTACCAAGTTCTAACCACCTTATCTCATGGGTCTCCCCTGGACACTAGGAAATAAGTAAAATAATTTGGTTTGATATATTTGAAAGTACACTTTAAAAATCTAGGTATTTTTTACTCATCCGTCTCTGGCCGTACATGGCAGAAAAAAAAGACCATAAGACGTATGCTGAAAATGTAAGTTTTTATATTGATGTTATAAAATGTAGAGATATACTTAATCAGTTAGTTGAAACTTATTTTCCATCCAAAAATACCTTTAAAAAAAACCCTCTTATATGTACAATGTTGCAGGCTTTTAATAAAACAAAATAATCATGATTGTTAGGCTCAAATTAATAGGGAAAAAAGATGTGAAGTGGGAAGGGAATGGATATTTATGTTTCCTGCATTTTGCCTATTTGATATTCAAATAGAATCATAGGTAGAGGCTATTGGCCTGATATAATAGATGAGTGAAACAAAACAAAAAACAGATATACAAAGAAGTTCACAAATTACCCAAAGTTAAAAGGTAGTATGTGACAGAACCAGAAGAAAAACTCAGGTTTACTTAAAAGCAGAAAGAGCCCCTAGGGTGTTCACTGCCATGTCACCTCCCCCTAGAAGCTGTAGATACAATGGTAGATAAAATATAGATACAAAAAAATTAAACACTGTGGTAAACCAATTAGATTCAACTGCAATCTGTATTATGATTTATTTAGTGTTTATTAGAGACTGCATTTGCTATAACCTGAATATATAATTTCAATTTGCCTGCTTTTCTAACCAATGCAAATTATCCCAAATAATGGTAATGATTATATAATAGCTGTAATTGCTTCAATGTGACTTTTTTTAATAAAAATAATGAAATATTTATATGACTCAGGCATAATATATTTTCCCTTAGGTTGGGTTTAGAGGAAAAATGCTATTTTCTTTATGGATAAGTAATTCCCATATTAGTTGCTACTTATTATGACTCAAAAATTAAAAGTACTTACTATGAAACATTATGTTCAGAATTATAGTGATTCTCACTTATAGGATTATCCCAACCTACCAAAAATTTGTAAAAATCTTATCAGATACAAAAGATTTGGTTCATCTACACAGTATATATTTATTGGCATCACTTAATGCAACTGCCACTACACTGTAACTAATTTTTCAAGTTTCCTGAACATCTGGATTGTTATTCTCCTTTCCGTCCCTTTGTTCTACAGAGAGAACAAATGCCATTGCTTTTGTCTTCTTCTTCTAGACTTTTGGCATCCTTAGAATATTGTTCTCTTTAGCTCTATTTCAGATGGTGCACTTCTAATGTCATACATCTTTCACAAAGTCACTCATGCTGCATCTGGTCCTATATATTGGGTTTGCAGCAATGACCATGTTCCTGGAGTCATCAGTGTATACTTTTGGCTAAGACCACTCATCTTCACCAGTAAGGGAACTCATGTGACTGTAGGCTTGAGGTTTCCTGGATAAGGAGGGTGCTTATATTCTAGAAGAGTTTTTGTTATTATGAATCTTCCTTATGCATGATAAATAGATAACTGAATATGACTTTTAAGAATCTAGAAAAATCGATCTTCCTGTCCTTGACATTTACTATTCTGGATGTTTGTAACTCTCTTAAAGTGCCAAAATTTTGAGAAACAAATCTTACCATCACAGCATAGCATCATTGTATGTCATCCTGTAGGCTCTTTCAATGCAATTACATCACAGATACATTATAACAACTAGATTCTTGCCATGACAATTCACAATACCAAAAAGCATCAAAATCATTGAGATAAAAATTGAAATTAAATCTTTACTCATCCTACTTATTTTTTAGGTTTTGATTTCTACATATTTATGTGCACGATCTCACATTTGAGAAATGCACTTAAAACCTGAAAAGCCCAATTATTAGTAATTAATTATAATGCCTGTATAATCAAAATCACAAACTATCTTTATTGATAGTTTTTAAAAAAGGAATAATTTGCTGAGTTCACGTTCTCTTTTGTAGCTCTGATTTTCTCTTCTTTGTTATCAAATTGTACAACTTTAGGTTTTAATGCTTCAAGGTCCTATGATCTGGTCTATCTTAGTCTTCTGCTTTGCCTTCACTTTAGTTCACTTATGTTCAGTTCATGAAAGAATTATTATAGCAATGAGAATCATAACTTTAGGTCTCTACTTTAAGAGGAAAAGGATTATTGCAAAAAAGAATTTTTTACTTTAGTGGGACATATGAAAACTTTTAGACCAAATTATTTATCCCATCCCAACCCCATGCTATGTACCTTCCTCCCCTCCTTTTTTTCCCTATGCTTATTTTTTAAAATAATTTTTAAAAATTATTTTTCTTTCATCATTTTTCATAATGTCTAGGCCAACTTCTTTAGCATTTTTTATCTAATTATGGACATTTTTAGTGCAGCATTTTTGTTTCTTTGGTGGGTTTAGTTATATCTCCACTACTTGCATAATCTCCATGTTTTTCAGTCTTCATATGTACTTGTTAATAAGGTGAGTAATATTCAGGAGTATTTCAGTAGACTATGATTCTGTGACCATAAATTCATTACCATATCAGCAAATATTTTTCTTTACATGGTAAAAAGAAAATTTTTTTTGTTTCAAATTCAAATATGGCAAAATAAGCTAGAGAGCTCTGTATGAAAACATTGGTATTCAACATTCTATTAAGACATAAGTCAGTAAAAAGTTCTGTTCAGATGAACAAAAGAATGGGATTCTTCTTGCATATGAATTTCAGGGTGAAATTTTCAAACATATTCTAAGTGTTTTATTCTGAGTTTTTAGTTGTTTTACATTTATATGCATCTTAAAAAAAACGTTTTTCAGTTAAACTCAGTTTATATAACTTGTTCATTTGAGTACAGGTTTCTGATATATTATTTAATGGACTTTATTTTTCTGCCACATGCTTTCTATTTCTAACTAAAGCATGAATATTTCTGGATTTAGTGAGAAAGGACATGTAAACTAAAATGTTTATTTTCTAAGCATTATATGTAATTGTGTTTTGATTTGTATTGCATTTTTGTTTTGATATATTAAAGTTAGGTTTGTTAGATATCTGCATTTTGACAGAATAAGACTAGAGCAGGTAAGGTCTTTGCCTAAACATATACATGTCCTCTGAGTAAATGCAGTCTTGGAAATAGAACCAGGTCTTTTAACTTCTAACCCACTTTTTTTCTCCATTAGCCATCCTACTTGTAATAGTGAATTCTATAGGCTAAATACATATTTCTTGGAAACACATATTCTAATCTTACTTGATAAATCCTTTATTTCCAAAATGAATACATTTCTCCTAATTGAATCATCCTTTGCAAAATGACGTTTATAAATGTAATTTGAAAAATATTTGCTGATTCCCACAGCAGATAATTCTAAGTGAATTGGACGTAATAACTACTGGGATGAAGGATTTTGCACAATATCTGTTGTTATAGCAATATGTAAGTCATTAAAATAATACTCAGCAGTAACCTGTTTATAGAATCCATGTGTCCATATTCCATTAATTCCTTTTATTTTGCTTATGTTCATATTTTGTTTTAGAAGCATCATTCACTCACTTCTTTTCTAAAAGTATAATGCCAGAGCACAGAGTGTGCAATACAAGTTTGCTAAATTATTAATTTGTGAGAAATTTTCGCTATTGTGTAACCTTGAGGAGAAGGGAAGACCCCCACCATATTTTTTGATCTAAGAATCTGAGGATGAGTTAATAGAGTAGAATAAAATCTATCTCAAAAGTTCTTGCTTTCTAAATGGTCATTTCACCTACTTAAACAATACTGAAATCTACAACAGGTGTCTGGCAACAGTAAGACTACAGTTTCTTTTATTTTAGAGATACCATCTACTTGCAGCCCCATCTTACCTAGATCTTATTTCTAGATTTTTCCCTTTTGCTTTCGTTCAAAAAAAAAAAAACAAAAAACACTCCTAAGTAAAATCCCTGGTGAAGGGAAAGAGTGGTTGCTAATAGGAATTCACTCTGTAAAAGTGTAAAAACAGGAATCTGTACTCAGTATTTGTTTGCTTAGTTCATCAAGGGTATTTACACTAAGAACATACTTTAATAAAAGTTTTGATAAACTGATGTGTCACAGTAAGCTTTTTCATAAAAAGGGCCTTAAACACACTTACAGTCAGTGACATGTCTGGATGTGTTTGGTTAGATTCAGCTAAACTGACATCCAGATGCTAAATGTGCATTGTCATTGTGATGGCGGGGTGGAGTCTGTAGCTACAGTGAGTACATCAACTTAATAACATAAGATTCTTTCTTAGTAATGATGGTAAGAATGGCATTGCACATTACTTAGATATTAGGCATAGAAATCCCTCTTTTGAAGATGGAAGAGCAGGATCTTTTCAAATATTTGCTAAACTTTTACATTCGATTTGAAGCTTTTTATTTAAAAGCATGTTCCTCCAAATATTTTAAACCAGCATGTTGGTTAACATTTCCTAGAATGAATAATTCCCCATTTTTAAGGAATTTTGGAAAACATTTCATTTACTACTTATATTTCTTCAACACATGTTTTTTTTTATACCATTATTACATTTGGGCAAATATTAAAAGTAACATTATTGGGATAAAAGTTATACATAATGACATGTTTCTAATAAGACAGACATAAAGCATTCCTTGGCAATAGCTGAACTTAGATAACTTTTGCAAGAAATCTTTAGGGATTGGATTTAGGGGTTAATCTATAGAATTATTTTTTAAATATAAATTATATTTTAGGTTGTATTTTTATGAGTTTTAAGTGAAAAAAATTTAAATGTAGTCGATTTGTTTGTTCTGTAGGCATCTTCAAGACCACTGAACAAATGGTCACACTGTCACGTGGTCTATCAACTACAATTACTATGTTAGTGAATTAAAGAGAAAGGTAGCTTTGCTTGACACCAAAGGTGATCCAATCAGTTGTTTTTACATGACCTAAATCATCACTGTACATATTTCATTTTCTTAAAAAAATCAAAAAGGTATAAAATAATTAATATTAGTGCCTGTCAATAAATAGAGGGTTCTATTTAAATATAGAACCCTCTTCTTTTTGCCTTCTTACAGATGAATGTACTTAAAGTGACTGTGATTTGATCTTGGAATATATATTTATGTCTGTACTTTTTGTACATGTAGTAGTTCTGAACTGGGCAAATAAAATATGTGGGACCAAATTAACCAAAAATGAAAGAACTGGTATTTTCATACAAATGTGTATTTTGTTTTTAATATAAATATAGTGTACATTTATTTAAATCAGGAATATATTATATTGTTGATCATTTTAAAAGTTTATTTAGTTCAGTATGTTCCGACTTCATTTTTAAGCAAGCTTGTTTGACTACTGAACCATTTACTGCTGAACTTTCATTTATACTATGATATTATAGGGACAAAATGTTTTAGAAAAATCTCTACTGTGGTTTTTAAGTTTCACTATATAACTAACTTGGAACCAAATGTTGAATTACTCTGTGGGAGTACATATTTTGCCTGTGGTTCTGAATGTATTTTCAAATTTATCTATTTCTTACTAGACTGTGAGCTCCTTGTGGACAAGGATATTATCTTAGTTATAATAACTTTAATGCCTAGCAAAGTGCTAGGCACAAAATAATTCCTTAATTGAAATGAACTGATGGACCTAGATTATTAAATGAATACTACAGTATTCTATGATGGAGACTGAATATATATTAGAAAATTTCTCTGGCTAATTTTCAACGGCTCAGTGTATATCAAGGGAATTCTCTAGCTAATTTTTAAAAATGGGGAAAACAAACATGTAACATTTGCTTTATCTTAAAATTGATACTCTGTTTTGAAGGTTTATTTTTATTTTGTCAGTAAACATTCTATGCAAATGCTGAAATATGCAACAGCTAAACTTCATGGTACATATTAACTAGTTTTATTTTCTTTAGAAAATCAGAAATGCTCAACTTAGGCTTCCTGGAAATAAATGTTGACAATCATTTTATTAACCAAAGGTGCTACTTGTTTTCCAATATTTCCCTTGATCATAAGTGCTCCTGTCTGCTGAGCTTTATTTCTTCCTTTCTGGGGGGAGTTGCAGGGAGAGGAGTGCAAAAAAAAATTACATCTTTTTTGTCTGAATTATGCAATTTAGCACTGTATGTGTTCCTTTGTACTCTATTATTATTGTATTTTAATTATTATTTCTTACTGCTCACTAATTTTTATTTCAGGCCTAGGCTGTTTCTTAGAAAGTATATGCATGTATATTTATATAATATGTAAGGAAAAAACCTGTATTTCTTATTAACTTAAAATTAAAATGACGAATAAATGTTTATGTTAAACTTTGAAATGAAATCTGCACTGCCGTTTTTTTTGAATGTACATATCCGATTAATGTCAATGGAAGTCAGACACAGCCAAAATGCAAGCCATTCCTAAGGGCTGAAATGAATGTCTATTGTTGTTTTCACGTGTATACAGTTTACTAGATTTACACAGAGGGGACACATTCAGTTCAAGAAGAGAACATTACCTGCACCACAGAAGTTTCCCCTCAAATCCCGTCCCGGCCTGCTCTCCCTCCTTTAACTTTTTAATAGACTTTAGTTTTTAGAGAAGTTTTAAATTCACAGCAAAATGGAATAGAGATACAGAGATTTCTCATATATGCCCTGTCCCACACATGCATAGCCTTCCTCATTATGAGTGTCCCCTTTCAGAGTGGTACATTTGTTACAACTGATGAGCCTACATGGATGTGTCATTATCACCCAAAGCCCATAGTTTACATCAGGGCTCAGTCTCGGTGTTGCACACTCTATGGGTTTGGGCAAATTTATAATGACATGTATCCACCTTTATAATATCATACAGAGTAGTTTCACTGTACTAAAAATCCTCTTTGCTCTGCCTCCCTCCCTGGAAAATGTAGATAGGGTAACATTTGCATAAAAACCAAAAGGCGGTGAAGGAATAAGACAAGCAGATTTCTGAATGAAGAACATCCCAAGCGAAGGAAACTGTAAGGTGTCAAAGGTCTGAGCCAGGATCATATCTGGCAAGTTCAAGAAAGGGCAAGATGTTCAGCCTCACTGGAACAGAGAAAATGAAGGGGAGACACAGTAGATGAGATCAGAGAAGGGATTAGAGATTGATTTTAGAGACATACTGGTCAAAGGATTTTGACTTGTACACCGAGGGATAGTAGCATTTTTTAATACTCATTTTTCATCAAGATAGAAGATGAAAATAAGAAAACTAATGCAACTGTAGAAGAAACCTACAACCAAATCAATAGTGTTCTACCATCTTCCTCTACTATACTGCCGCACTCCACCTGTGGTCTCTGTTCTAGTTTACATAGGTCTAATCAGCCTTGAGATACATGACCAAAAAAAAAAAAAAAAAGCCTATATTTAAGGTGTACGATGTGATGTTTTGATATACATCATGAAATGATTACTACAATCAAGCTAATTAATATATGCATTGGCTCACATAGTTACGTTTTGTGGTGAGAATACTTAAGATTAACTCTTAGCAAATTTCAAGTATACAATATGGTATTTTTACCGACACCCACCATGCTGCACGTTAGACCTCCAGAACTTATTCAGCCCTCAAAACTGAACCCATGCACCCTTTTAACAGTATCTCCCCATTTTTTCCATCCCCCAGGCCCTGGCAACTATCATTCTATTCTCTGTTTCTATGAGTTTGAGTTTGTTAGATTTCACACATCAGTTAGATCATGCAGTACTTGTCTTTCTCTTTCTGCCTTACTTCACTCAGGATGATGTCCTCCAGTTTCATTCCTGTTGTCACAATGGCAGGATTTCCTTCTTTCTTGTGGCTGAATAATGTAATAATGTTCCATTGTATGTATACCACATATTCTTTATCCATTCATCTGTCCATGGACACTTAGGTTGCTTCCATGTGTTGGCTTTTGTGAATACGCTGCAATGAACATGTTCATACAGATATCTCTTTGAGATATTGATTTCATTTCCTTTGGATATACACGTAAAAGTGGGATTGGTGGATCAGGTGGTAGTTCTATTTGTAATTTTTTGAGAAATCTGCATGCTGTTTTCCATAATGGCTATACCAATTTACATGCCCACCTACAAAATACAAAGCTTTTTTTTCCACATCCTTAATCAGCACTTGTTAACTTTTGTCTTTTTGACAACAGTCATCCTAACAGATATGAGGTGATATGTCATTGTGATTTTGATTTGCATTTCCATGATAATTAATTATGGCGAGCACCTTTTTACATACTTGTTGACCATTTGTTTGTCTTCTTTTGAAATATGTCTATTCAGGTTCTTAGCCCATTTTTTAATTGGGTTAATTTTTTTTGTTGTTGCTATTGGTTTGCTATTGGGTTAATCTGATATGAACACCTTATCAGACATATGGTTTGCAAATATTTTCTGCCATTCTGTAGTTAGTATTTTTACACTGTTGAATGTTTCCTTTGCTGTGCAGAAGCTTCTTCATTTAATGCAATCCCTCTTATCTATTTTTGCTTTTGTTGCCTTTGCTTTTGGTGTCATACCCAAAAAAATCATTGCTCATACCAAGGGCAAGAAGATTTTTCCTTATGTTTTCTTCTAGGAATTTTATGGTTTGGCATCTTAAATGCAAGTCTAATCTATTCTGAGTTGATTTTTATATATGGTATAAGATGTGTGTCCAGTGTCATTCTTCTGCATGTTAATATCCAGTTTTCCCAACACCATTTATTGAAGAAACTATTTTTTCCACATTGTACGTTCTTTGAAACTTTGTCAAAGATCAGTTGACCATAAATACATGGATTTATTTCTGAGCTCTCTAGTCCAGTCAGTTTAAAACATAGAGCATCTCTTTCTAGTGGTTCCCTCATAAGCCCTGGGATTCTCTTTTATCGCATGAATCTGGGTCATATGCTCATCTTTCAACCATTCCCTGTATCTAAAGCAATGTGTTTGTCCAGGCTAAATCTCAATGCAGTCTTGCCTCTTCTCAACCTTTTTGTCTGGGTGTGAGTGTAGTACATTTTTTCAGTGGGAATCTTAAATGCTGTACTGGAAAGGAGAAGATGCTGGGTAGGCAAAACCAATAATGGCTACTGTATATTAAAAACAATTGATGACTTCTAGTTGCTATGTTTGTATTGATTATATTTTTTCATTTCTAATTTGCTTTCATTGAGATAACTGATGCCTCATGAGGTTCGAATTAAGAACATTATCATCATTATTATCATTGTATCAAACTTCTTGACTTCTGTATGAAAGGCACACTACTAAAATGAAGTTTGCTCACGACCTGAAGTTGAAACTCACGTAACTATTTCCTATTTTAAGGAATAATTGATTATAAAGCATAACTATATTCACTATCACAAAGTTAAACTTTTACACTGTATTTCACTCTTCAAGCTTAATTACCAACAAGAATATCTACTTCAAGAAATTTTCCGTATTTTCTTCTTTATAAATATGGTTTATACAACTTTCATTTTAAAATTAAGAAGTCAATTCAAAGCTTGAATTTGTTAAGTTTTTTTTTTTTTTTTTTTTTTTTTCCGGTGTGTGGGCCTCTCACTGTTGAGGCCCCTCCCGTTGCGGAGCACAGGCTCCGGACGCGCAGGCTCAGCGGCCATGGCTCACGGGCCCAGCCTCTCCGCGGCATGTGGGATCTTCCCGGACCGGGGCACAAACCAGTGTCCCCTGCATCAGCAGGCGGACTCTCAACCACTGCGCCACCAGGGAAGCCCAAGTTTTATATAATATCGAGTTGACCAAAAAGTTCATTTGGTTTTAAGTAAAAATAAAAGACACATTTTTCATTTTCACCAAGAATTTTATTGAACAATGTATTCACTAACTGAAATCAACTTTTCGGCCAACCCAATATTAAAACCTGATGTTCTAGCAAGTAAAAATTAAATTGAAAACATAATGATCTGATACAAATCATTTGAATACTCTTTTCAAAAATATATATAACGAAATTGTATATATACATAAGGAAAATAGTGGAATCATACATATTTCTCTAAAGTGCTACTCTGTCACAGAATTTTTCATACAACACATTAGGTAACAGGTACTTTAACATAAATAGTATGCAGAGAAAGAAGTTGTGTAGCGATATCACTAGAGCAAAGTGGGGTAGAAAGATGCAGCTATCTTCAGGCTTATATCTGTTAAAAAATAGCCCGTGGAATATAAAAATAAAGTCAGACTTATAGAAACGGAGACTAGAAAAATGGATGCCAGGAGTAATTGTTGGGGGAAATAAGGAGAGATTGCTAAAAGGATACAAACTCTCAGCTGTAAGACGAATAAGGTCTGAGGATCTAATGTAAAACATGGTGACTGTAGTTGTTAACACTGTGTTGTGCAATCGAAATTTGCTAAGAGTAAAACTTACATGTTCTCACACACACACACAAAGATAAATGCATGCAGTAATGGATGTGTTAACTAGAGGGGGGCAGTCCTTTCACAACGTGTACCTGTATCAAATTGCCATGATGTACACGTTAAATATTTTATCATTTTATATGACAATTATACCCAATAAAGCTGAAATTTTAAAAAAAGAAACAGATGAAATATGATGTATGCTTCTGTCCCCAGGAAAACTTTCCCAGTCACTTTTAGACTGAGTTTTGCAGAGACCAAGGTGTCTTTGCAGACAGTAGAGGAGTCAGTTCTGGGGCAAAGGAAGTCCAAGAAGGTACTTACAAGACCAGGATGCTCTTTACCTGCTTCCATCCATGCAACTATTTTTTGTTGGAGGAGGATGCATCTACTATTGTATTTGAAAAAGATTCCACTGCTTTAAATAAAAGTTTGAAGACCAAAAATAATAACAATAACCTGAAATTCCTAATAATTGTATTCACCATTTCAGTTGAAAGTGACTGAGGCCCAACTTGATCCAGTTTAATTAAAAAGAAAATTTACTGACATGACAGCATACACAGCTGAAGGAAGACCTGTAGGTATGAGGATATCTCTGACATATTGAAACCTGACACTCTCAGCATAACTTGTCTCTCATCTCTTCTTTTTTCTGTGTGTATCTTCATTCTGTCTGTGTTAGACAGGAGTGTGCTTAGGTGTTCTATACACACAACTCTGACCACAGGTAAAAGAGATATCCCTCATCCCCTACACATGCATGTGTACACAATACCCCCAACTCCAACACACAGGCATGACAGTTCCAGTTAAAAATCCAGGGGAATGATTCCAATTGTCCTTTCTTGGGTTATTATGCCCGTCCTTGGACCAATGTTTTGAATCTATTTTACGAATATTCCAACTTGGGTCACATGGCTGCCCCTGGGATTGGGGACCAGGTTCTATTATCAGAAGGAGGGAAAAGGACTCTTGGGCAGATAAAAACAATAGGCACTACAATAACCAAAGAAAAAAGATTGATTAGAATAATTTGAATAATTGCTTTAATTCCTTATTTATTTTTGCTTCCCTCTGGGCTAGAAGTGTAACAAATTATTTAAGTACATAACAAGCTTTGGAGTTAATGAGGGCAAGACATGAGGGGAGTGAGCATGGAGGGAGGCATGTTGGAAACTTTGAGAGCAAATTTAATTTCAAAAACTATTTTCAAAATTGTTAGTAGCTTAATGTTTATTCAAATATTTAGTCATTTTGCAATTTCAAATTTCATTAAATGAAAGATTCATATTTTTATGTTTATCAAAAGAGTCTATGGGTTTGTAAAGATTTAGAAAATTGGTGTAGCAGGACTTGTTCTGATGACAAAACATAAACTCTCAAATTGATCCCAGTGTAATGCTTGGAAACAAATTTGCTAAAAATCAGTAAATTAACAAAGGATTAACTTTCTACTCATTTGCCATCCTATATCTAGGGAATATTTAGTAAATCCTTTGCCTACTGCTCAATGACTCTAATTTCTAATTGGATGTGAGATTCCATCTCCAATCTCTTTTCTTTTGTCCTATTGCATAATGACTAAGAAAAATAGAAAGCACAGTAATAGCAGCATTCCCAACAGGATTCTCAAATACTTATTTCATTCCTTGCACTTCTTTGTGAAATTTCAAATTATACCAATTGAACTTAATTTTTACTTATTGAAGATACATACTGAGAGAAGGATTTTAATGAGCCAATGCAGCTCCTGAAATATTTAACACAATTTTGCACACACATTTGTGCTTGTTTGTGAACACACATATATGGAGAGGGGACTCAGCTTTTATCAAAATTACTGAGGCATTAGTGGAAACAAAAACAACTTAAGGACCAGTAAGACTGTGGGAAACAGAGTTACTGTTTATTTGAATAGAAATATATCAAGAATTTTAAGATTTTGGTCCTAATTCATTCCACTGGGGCCTACTAAATACTCTGAATATTAGTTCTATTCAATCATATTCTATCATATTCACAGGAATATGTCAAGTGCTTGCTATGAGCTGGCCTCTGTTACGTTCTGTACATTAACTAACTTAATACTCGGCACCAACTGTGAAATAGGTATGATCAACCTCATCTAGCAGTTGAGAATACTGCAACTCGAAAAAGTGAAGTACTTGCCAAGATCACATAACAATGAGTGAAAGAGCCACAACTGGTATCTATTTCTGATCCTCAACCCTGTCATCTTGCCAGGAGTAAATACAGTAAACACTCAATAAACAGGTATTGAGTTAAATGAAAAATCTGACATGAGGAATGTGTAATAGGATAAGAATGAAACATATTCACCTCTCATTAAACTGTCCTTCAAGTAAATATACTATTCCCTTACTCCATCCCCATTCCATAAATATTATTTTTTCTGTTTTACAATATATGATAATTTTATTTAAAGTTATCTCATCATTTTGATCATTTAGGAAAAAAAAATGAGTCTCCAGAGTGAGGCAGAAACCTCTAGAAGTGCAGAGAGCAGTTGAACTATTACATCCTTTCTTCTGTGCCCTCTACTTCTATTAATGTAGCTTAAAGTAACATTAGCTCTTAGTCATACATATCACATTGTTAATTATAGTCAAGGAAACCTAATTCATTTTCATGTAAGATTCTGTAAAACTACGTCTTCTTCATCTATATACCTGCAGTAAGTTTTTGGATACAACTATAGTATCTTACATTTATTTCTATGACATATTCAAATATTAGATTCAATTCAATTCTAACCTAATTAGAACTTTGAGATGCTGGATGAGATCCATATTAGTGTTCCTTTTTTTAGAGCAAAATGATTGGATTTATAGACTAATCCAAGTCAAATAGAGACAGATGCAACTTTGGAAAGGGAGAAATTGTGATTATTATCTTTTTCATCTCATTACTACTAGTTACTAATACTAATTACATCTAATTACTACAATAAAAAAACATTTTGTTTCCCACATTTCTACTGGCCATTCTTAAACTTATTACTACTCATTACTACTAATGATGAAATCTGTAAGTAGTTATTTAGATAATACCTTCTCATTTGTTTGCAGAGGAGAGAGAATGATCAAATCTATCCACCTAGCGTTAGCCATAAAACATGATTTCATTGTTCCTTGCTGAAGACGAAAGAAAGAAAGGAAGAAAGAAGGAAGGAAGGAAGGGAGGGAGGGAGGGAGGGAGGGAGGGAGGAAGGAAGGAAGGAAAGAAAGAAAGAAAGAAAGAAAGAAAGAAAGAAAGAAAGAAAGAAAGAAAGAAAGAAAGAAAGAAGGGAAGGAAGGAAGGAAGGAAGGAAGAAAGAAAGAAAGAAAGAGAAAGAAAGAGAGAAACAAAGAACGAGAGAAAGAAAGGAAAGGAAGGAAGGAAGAAAGGAAGAAGAAAGAAGGGGCAGGAGGAAGAGGGAACACAGTGTTGGAGAAACTCCAACAGGATTATGGGGTGGCTGAGGTAATAGAGAGGGTTGTAGATGAAGACATCACCTATGACTATTTTCTTTCAATCCCTGCTATACCCCTGAGGCAGGACAGACAACAGGGACTGATTAGACTTTGGCTTATTTTAAAGCCATGTGAGAAATTAATTAAACTGTTAGAGTCATTCCCAACTCGAATCACCAAAATCTCCTGCAGGCAATGATGGGAATGGAGATTAAATATGTATTTGTCATCTTCCCAGGGGCTGTCCCAGCCCAAGACACAAGAAACGCAAGTGGAAAAAAAAAAAAAAATCCATGGAACGAGTTTGAGAATTACATTTTACCTGATAAATAGTTGTCAGCTGTCAAGGGACAAGAGCCAGAGTTGAATAAAGTGTGGGAGGAGGGGAGGGGCAGGGTGCTGTCTCAACCTTCTAGGTGCCTGCTTTTGAGCTCGATTAGGGAACAGATATATATTTTAAATGCACCCTGCAAAGATAAGATAGAATTTGGAGAGACATAACCTTGGGGGCACAGATAGGGAAGTATTGTCAGTATTAAAATGAGAGATTTAAAATCCATAAAGTTAAGGATACATTTTATTAAACGTCTCCTTACTCTCCTTAATATCCTGTCTTAATTCTTAACTGAAAAACTGTGTTTTGGAACTGGGAAATGAAGAGGCAGATGTTTGGGCCTTATTTTAACTTGAAGATAAAAATAGATCTCCTGGTTTAAAATTAAGTTGGAAAGAACAAGAACCATAGAGGTATCCCTCTAATATGGTTTTTCTATTTAATATTGATACTTTAAATACTCATTTATCTCTCAGTATAACTGAATTTGGAAAGGGACAATTCAACACCTTA
This sequence comes from Tursiops truncatus, assembly GCF_011762595.2. NCBI lineage: Eukaryota > Metazoa > Chordata > Mammalia > Artiodactyla > Delphinidae > Tursiops > Tursiops truncatus. The sequence continues at coordinate 55,425,621 of NC_047044.1, read as the reverse complement.
TGGAATTGCACATATGTAAGATATGCAGCAAGTTCACACTGATAAGCTATTTGGATCAGTTAGAAATGGTCAACAATCTATTTAATAGAATCATGGCCTTTAGCCCCGTGCCTTTGGTAGATGCTAAAAATATATAATCTCACATTATGCCCTTCATCTTATTTTCAGATGAGATAAATAAAAACCATTCACTCATAGATGAAATAAATAACAGAGAGCAGTTATGGCAGGCTCAAATTTGCAAATCATGAAAGAGAAAGAATTTAAATATCCAGCTTCCTCCAAGTACACAAAATTGCCTCAATTTTTCCATTTAGTTGCAGATTGGAAAATGATAACAGAGAGATAATATAACTACCGATTCTAATTAATAACTCATACTTGATAGAAATACAATATTTGCTTTGCTGACTGAATGAAAATGCTTATGTTCTTTAGTGATGAAAGAAAATAGTAGAAAGAAGCTAGGATAATCAAGAATATTGGGAAACCATGGGAAGGAATACATTAAAGGACAATTTCCATATCAATTAACTATTTTTTTTAGGTCTATGTGTATGACTCCAGCAAGAGCTATTTGTAATAGCGAGGCCAGAAGAAATTTATTTGTAAGTCTTACCTTTAACCTCTTAACTGTGGAGCCGAGCATTAATAATACTAAATATTAATTTCCTGTGGGGCTCTCCAGGTAATAATCTTTAGAATTATCATCTATTTCATTAGTTAATAAAACATCCTTAAAACTGACTTTCTCTTTCAATTTTTTTTTTTTTTCTTTTTTTTTTTTTTTTTTTTTGGCTGTACGCGGGCCTCTCACTGTTGCGGCCTCTCCCGTTGCGGAGCACAGGCTCCGGACGCGCAGGCTCAGCGGCCATGGCTCACGGGCCCAGCCGCTCCGCGGCACGTGGGATCTTCCCAGACCGGGGCACGAACCCATGTACCCTGCATCGGCAGGCGGACTCTCAACCACTGCGCCACAAGGGAGGCCTCTCTTTCAATTTTTAAAGCGTCCCTCTGTAATGTAAAACTAGTGATTAAGAATCTATTTTTATCCTTCAGATTTAGGGATGTAGAGTGGTGGTGCTGTTCTTTGTGATGTATGCTGAAACACTGACACACGAGACACACGACTGTTATGTCCCAAATAGTTATAATACATGGGTCTGGAATCAAGGGGTATGCATAGAATTAGTCCTCTTGCCATTACTCCCAGAGACCCACTTGGAAATGTGTCTCTCCCATCCCCATAACTTTAGTCTCTACTGAATTAGAAGTCCTTATTTCCCAGGAGAGGAACAATTCCACCACTGGACACAATAATATTTTCACTGAAACTGAAGCTATTATAGCTGCATGGTCATTTGGGGTATCATATGTCAGTAGACTAGCAGACAAAGAAAATAGTTACCATGCTGGTGAGGGAAAAATCAACTCTGATTATCATGAGGAGCTAGACTCACGCTACATAATCAGAATGGTGAGAAGATCTTGGGGAGCTATTGAAGCACCTCTTGGAGCGTCCATGCCTGATAAGAGTGAAAGGAAAATTACATCTTCCACAGCTTGACAAAAGCAAAACAGCCGCATGCTCACAACCTTCAGGAATAAAGATCTGAATCAGGACACCTAGAATATGGAGACTTAATAGATCATTTGTCAGCAACCAAACATTGATAGGAAAACGGCAACCAAAGTCTCAGACTCCTCAAGGAAGAAGCTCTCCATCATCTGACTGGACAAATACCTAGGACAGCTGCAGTGCTGGACAAAGGTAAGAACAACCTAGAAAGGGCAATATAGAGGGTGCAGATAATAATCATTATTTACGGCCTCAGAGAAAGCTGCGGCAATGGGTACTGGAGCTTGTGTCATTAATCTGATTGCTTAGTCTTATTAAGAGAATGTAATTGGTTGCCACCTTAAAGAGTAATTGACAGAGTATAATTAATGTGGGTTACAAGTAGATCTTCGTGGTGTAAGGGTGGGTTGGAGCAGATGCTTTTGCTGGCCTGAAATATATCCTCTTACCCCTGTCCCCACTTTCAGTTGCAGGGGTGACAGACATTCCTGTGTGTGCTGACAGCACCCCGTCCTCCAACATGAGCCATTCGTCTTACTGCATTTCTATCCTGTAATTTTCACTGAAGATGCAGAAGCCGACTCAGCTCACATGCAGGCATTGCCTGGCAGTACAGTAGTTCATGTTGGAGAATTTGGGATCTGAAGCGTAATTACCCTAGCCATCCTCTCTATGGACACTGTTCGGAGACATTTTGTATATTTATAGGCGGACCTGGCTGAGTACCTGTTGCCTACAACTGTGACCTCGAGAATGTGCCTTTTATTGGCTCTTCCTACTTCATGTCACATCTCCCTGTAACAGCTTTCTGGAATGTACTCCCAAGTGAAATACCTGTACCAAAATTTGTGTCTCAGGTCCTGTTTATGGGAGAACTCAAACTAAGACAATTTTGATGTAACTTTGGAAAACAAGGATATGTATACACGGTAGATTGCATATAACAACGGACTTATGTGTCTGGGAAGCCAAATAGGACAAAGAATAGCAAAGTACGATTATTTCACAGGAATAAAGAGTTTTACATAAGTTGGACACTCGGGAAGCATTTTAGCGGTGGAGGAAAAGTCCATCTGTCATTTGTGTTAAGATGTTGATTATTAGTTGTCCTACACTGCTGTGCTTTGTGTACAAAACTAAAATGGATTGAGCAGAACTGTGAGCCTCTTATCTCCTCAGTGTTTTTTTAAAAAATACAGCATTTATTCCTTGTTTTCCTATTTATAAAGTGATATATATTCACCATAGAAAATTTGGATATTACAAAAATATACAGAAATACTACTTGTAAGCCTACCGTCCAAGAATTTCCATCAGGTAGTGTGAAAGAAGTTTAAAATTGTATGCTATCTATATTTCAATTTTGTATATGTAAATCTAGGATGGTATTTATGTCATGTGGATATAAAGTAAAAAGTCCACATTTCAGACTCCGCGAATGTGAAGCTCAAATACTGGACCTTTATTCCTTGTCCAACATCAAAACTCCTGTCATAAACCTGAAAATAGTATTTCAGCCTACAAATATGCCATGATTTATTGACCTACTCGTAGATGATCGGGATTTTTTTTAGTTTCATTAGTTAATTATTATTATGTGGACAAATCTACAATGAGACTAATAGGTGAAAAGTTAGAAACATGTTGTTTTTAATAACATGGCCAAATTGCTTTTCTGAAAGACTAAATCAATCACCTTTCTATCAGCTAGCAGTGAGTGAACCCTCCCACCTTCACCAACACTAGGTTTGGTTTTGTTTTTCTTAAACAGTGATAGGCCTGGGTCATCAGGGGTGTCATATTAAGAAGATATTAATGTGTTTTAATAGTGTAGCCCTGGGCCTTACCAGGTAGCCCTGGGCCTTACCAGGTTCCTCCTGGTAAGAATGAATCTGAACACTTGATGAGACCTTCACATGGTACTGTTGTGACCTGAACTAATCAATGGAGTTTACATCTAATTCATAATCACTTACCTATTTTTATATGTATCTATTTGGTTTTACAACAGAGAAATCTATTAAAAAATATGACCTTAGGGGTGTGACATTTTAATAAGAACTAAAACTTTAACTTAAAAAAAATAACCAGATCATCCTCAATGCTGTTTAGCCCTCTGAGTCAAACTCAAGGCCTCTCTCATGAGTAATGCTGTCCTCATTAATTTTCTTTACTGCCAGATGGCGTGCTAATTTAAAATCCCTGAAGTGATAGGTGTTTTATTATAGACAACACACTTGGCTGGGAAAAGTAAGACTGCAGCCTTTCACACCTTCACTGACGAAGTTAATGAGTTCATATCAAGTTTGTGAAACTCATTTCACTTATTCAGACTTGCAGAATTGGATTCAGGGAGGATGAACATGGATTTCAAGTTCCAGGAATATTTTGATTAAGTCCATCCAGAAACAGATATGGAATCAAGAGAAAAAATATATAATATTCTTTTCCATGAACATTACCAATATTTTTAGTAAAGGCCTTTATTAACTCACAACCAGCCTACTATCAAAGGTTCTTATTGGGCTTCCCTGGTGGTGCAATGGTTGAGAGTCCGCCTACCGATGCAGGGGACACGGGTTCGTGCCCTGGTCCAGGAAGATCCCACATGCCGCGGAGCGGCTGGGCCCGTGAGCCTGCGCGTCCGGAGCCTGTGCTCCGCAACGGGAGAGTCCACAACAGTGAGAGGCCCACGTACCACACACACACACACACACACACAAAAAAAAGGTTCTTATGTCATTCAAGTCATCCATCCCTAAATTACCTTTCTTGAATTTTTCTGTACAAACCTGTCACTTTTGCCAAGATGAGTCCACTCACAATCAATCCAGTCATGTTAATTTTGACCAGTTCAACTCTTTTGCTTATATTTCTGGTCTTTGTTTTTCTACTCCTATTTTATTGACACTTACCATCTGAAGCCCAGCTCAGAGGTCACCTCTCTTATTAAGCCTCCTTTATTTCCTCTTCTAGGAGTTATCTCACCTCTTCTATATCTTACAGAACTTGTTTTCTGCACCACCTATGGGTAACAATTGACATATTGTCTTTTATTGTAGTTGAATTTATATGTGGTCACTGCAGATTACAAGTTATAAGAGTGCAGGAAATATGGTTTATGGATTATTTATATTCCTTATTGTACTTGCAGAGAACTTGCAAAAAGTAGGTGACAGATGAATATTTATTTATTGCAAGTCCAAATGTATTTTCTAGGTAATGCTGATAATTCTTAAATGATTCATAATAATACAGAACAGTGAGTTGCTTATTACAAAACATTCCAAAAAAATTAAATAACGTACTTTCTCAATGGCACTGCTAACTCAGGTGCACAAAGTAGAGTTTTCTAATAACGGATCTAATTCAGGCATGTGGATAATTTTAAAGTAAGAATTTAAGTATATGCTTAAAATAGTTCAGACCTAAATATGACATTTCAATGAATAAAATACGAAAAAATTAGTTACAGCATCATTGTGTAACTCAGTTGCAAGTAGAGAAAACTATACTTAAGAAAATTATATAATTTCAGTTTACTGAAAGAGTGTTTTCCTTCATTAGTTAATTAACTATTAGGGAGAGGTTCAGAATTTTTTCAGGCAGTTTTTAGAGGGTCTGTATCTCTTTCAACACATTTTAGGAGAGCTCTAGCCTAATTTATATACTATGATAAGTTTAAATACAAAGGTTCTGCCTCTTTTTTCTACATCATTTACATCTTTATCCAAAAATTGTGTTCCATATTAACTATTATTGCTGAAATATTAGAGTATAAATACAGAAAACCATTTTTTAAAAATTATTTATGTACTTATTTATTTGGCTGCATCAGGTGTTAGTTGCAGCACGCAGAATCTTCATTGCCACGTGCGGGATCTTCGTTGCTGCATGTGGGATCTTTAGTTCTGGCATGCGGGATCTAGCTCCCTGACCAGGGATCTAACCCAGGGCCTCTGCATTGGGAGCATGGAGTCTTAGCCACTGGACCACCAGGGAAGTTCCTAGAAAACCATTTATCTCATGAACTTTGAAATAACTCCTTGCTTATCAAGAACTTAGAAAATTAAGGTGATCAAATATTCATTTATCAACAAATGTTTATTGGGCGTCTATATGTACCAGGCAGTATTTCAAATGGCAAAATATTTCAATTTTTTGTTACCAAAGTAACATGTTGTACAACTTAAATATACACAATGTTATATGATAATTTTTTTCAATTAAAAAAAAATTCTGTTTTATCTGCGTCCCCTTTTTAGGTCATTAGACACCATGTCAACAGGTCAAGTAGTGAGTGACCCATGAACCTGGGATTCTGGGAAGAAGTCAGGGCTGGAACTCCATACCAAAATCAGTTTTCTAAACTAAATAAATAAATAGACTTCAAATTTATGTTAGAGGTTTCTTTTGGAAATTATAGGTATATCACTCTGATTATATGCTCCCAAAACTGCACAGTTTGTGGAAAATCTTGGGCAGGAGGCACTTCCGGGGAGATGATAATCAAAGGCTATTTTTTAAATTGAAATCATACGGTGGGACTGAAGAAAGTGATCTTACAACTGCAAGTGTCCTTACCACACTTATTGTTTCAGAATACAAATGAGTTGTCTATATAAATTCAAACATTTTTTATAGAGCCTTTAACAGTTAGGTGAAAAATTTTAATTTTAGCAACCTTTAAGGCTTTTTTGCAGGAAAAAAATAAGATCTTAACTGAGGAAATGTAATCAGTATTATCAAAACCAAAGGAGAAGAACTGAAATACTTTGTATTTTAATGAGCTAATGCCTCATTGACCCCAACTTTCAATGGTTAAATCTATTTGCTTTGCTTTGCTTTTTTTCCCTTTGAAAGAAAATATTAAATTCTAAGCTCGTCAAGGGGAAATTGTGTTCATGGTGTCAGTTCATTATTTAGGATATAAGAATTATTAATACTGCCAGAATTATTTTTCCTAATTAATCACATTAAGTTTCATATTCTTCAGAACTCTCACTTTTTTTTAAAAACACACTCTCTAACCACAGATCAAATGGGTCTTGGATAATATCCTCATTATACTATTTCTTTCATTTTACTTCTGTTTGACTCTAACAAAAATCTCATTGCTGCCAATTTTCAAAGAATTAATAGCTTTATACTCTATCAATGTCATTAAAAAAAAAACATGAGCTTTGGAATATATTTAGAACTAGAGTCACACTAATTTTGCTAATTGAAATCTTTAGCTTGAAAAAGTGAAAAGTACATATTTTAATGTGTTATCATTTACAAAACTTTTTTTTTAAGGCTAAAACATTCTGTAAACTGTAAAACTTGGGGGGATATGAAACAGATTAGGAAGAAACCCTGTGTTTAATATATTTGATTCCTTTAATCTTACTGTCACCAAAGGCAAACTTATACTCATTAATTAATGACTATGAAAAATATCTGATTGATGGTAAAACACTAACACTTGCAGCACTCACCTCCAGGACAGAGATTATGGAGCATTTTAGGTTCCTTTTAATCCCTGCAACAAACACTTGCTGCTATTGGTATATAGCTGGACCATTCGCTTCCATCCCTTTTTATCTCTTCTGTGACTTTTTAATTTTTATTGTACATTGCATATTCCACTACTTTGAACCCATTGTGGTGGCCTTAGAAGAATCAAAACAATGAAAAATTTAATATGTATATGAACCAGTGCTGTTTTGAGTAGAGCACAGTCATTTTCCTGTGGAAAAAAATGTTTTTGTCTTCGTAACCTACTCTTTTTGTTTACTTCCCCCTTCTCCACAGAAGATACCAACTTTAATGCAAGTTAGTAGAATAGGTAGAGGAAATTTCAGTTTTTGTTCTTTATTTTAAGATTTCCTATTTAATTTTTATTTAACCTTATCCAAGTAGGCCTAAAAGTCTTATCATAGATTTCTACGTATGAGATGCTAAGAGATATCTGGTATGTGCAAGAGAAGTTTATTTTCCCTCTATTTAAAACTAAAAATGATGTTTATAGTCTAATTTCCCTGAGGAAAAAATCAGGTATTTAGACCTTGCTTGTTATTTATGAAATTATCTTCTTTTTGTCATAAATAAAACATAATACATTTCTATGAAACAACTGGCTTCAATCAAAATGAAATTACATATTTCTAACGGTAAATTTAAATTAAAGGTAAAGATATATTTTAATTTACGTGATTTACAACAGGAAAATTAATGGGAAATAATTAATAGTAAGTCTACTAAAACCTTTTTTTCAAAGCAATATAAACAAAAATTTAATGTTTGACCAAACTTTTTATGACTCTGAAAAAAAATTTTTTTCCACTGAGTAACATACCAAGCTCAAATATAGGCCCAGCAGTTACACAATTAATGTGTTTTAAAATATCTTCTGTAGAAACACACACATACACAAATATATAAGCATTATTTTTAAACCAAAAATAATTAATTTACCTCTTTGCTAAGAAACCCTTGCTTTATTTTATTTATTTATTGTTGCAGAATCAAACTTGAGATAAGTGCACAACTTATCAACTGACAGATTATTTCTATCTTAACTTTTGGTTCTTATTAAGAACAAACTTGCAGAGTTCAGGTCTTTTGAGCACGAGCCTCCCATTCTCCTTAAGCGGCCTTTGGAATAAATCTTTCTCTGCTCCAAAAACAAAAACAAAACAAAACAAAAGAATAAACTTGCTCACCCATGTAAGTGTTGTAAACTACAGCAAATTGTTCAGCACTTTCCTATGAGTAGCAAGTTATTCTCCTTTCACAGAAGTTGAGATCTTGTCTTGGGACAGATAGATAAATTTCGCCTTAAATGTATGATCAGACAGCAGTTCACAATTTCTTCCTCTTTTCTCCAAGTGAAGTTCCCAGGCTGAGAATATTCAAGGAAAGGGTTGTCACCATGTTAAGCACTTACAGGGATAGTGGGTTCTGGGGGTGATGCTGTTCTTTTATACTGTGGCTCCTCCAGAGAGTTTTCAAAAAGACTTGAGAGCTACCAGTATCTCTCCTCACTCTTGGGACCAAGAGGCAGTGGAAACATTTCAAAATTTCCTTTTGCAACACAATTTTTCAAAAGATTTCATTTTCTTTTAAATCTGAGACTCTCATCACTTGAAGTCAAAACATTTTCTGAAGAGCCTTATAGGGGCTTGTTCAACTGATTTATATGATAAAAAATGTGTGCTAAGCAGACAGGTTTTTGTAGGCATTCTTCATCTTCAAAACACTCAGCAACATCTGCAATTTACCTTTCAACTCAAACCTTCTGGTAAGAATTCTGCTGCTAAACCAACAGATAGCTGTCGGCAGCAGGAGAGTTCCGAGCTCTTTTCCAGGTTTTTGCAGGGTTTTTACAGCATTCCCAAGGGAACAGCCATTGTTTAATAAAGTTAACCATTTTTGTACCATCATCCACATGTTAAAAAATCTTCATTTCCAAGAATATCAGCACCTATCTGTGAAGAAAGCAGTGCATTGTGACATTATTTTACAGGAGGTGAAATGTTTCATGAGGTCAGTCATTGGATGGACACTAACAATACAGATGCCAGCCCAATTCCTTCAAGACGAATCTTTTGTTTATGAAACTTTAAATATATCTTGCCTTTGCTTCTTTCATGCAGTTCTTTGCAACAGAAAAGGTTTTGTTGAATTTCAACATCATTTACAAATCTTACAAATGCTATAGCGTGACATTTATTGGTGAAGTCTGTTGACTCATCAACCTGGAGAGAGAAGCTGTTGTTTTTCAGTTTATTATATCCAACCTTTCCAGCATGATGTGACGCACCAAATACATCAACTGATTTACTATTTCAAAGTGGAACCTTTCCATGTTATCATATTGTATCTTGTCATAGCATTTTACTCTTTCTCAGTTTACATGCTGGCATTATTAGTTTTACTTTTCTGGGCAATACGTTTTGCTGTTACTAAGTAAATTATTTCCCATGCCTTTCAAATCTAGGCTTTTATTCTATTTGTTTTGGGATTCCAATAGTTGTTTAAAATGATCAGCACCTTTATTTATCAAATGGCTGTGAATTTGGTGGAAATATTAGTGTATTTGAAAGTTGTTTTCCACAGACAATGTACAATGGAATAGGAAGACTTGAATTACCGACCCACGTAAAATGCATTTTTAAGTAACTTTCATTGTAGAAACAGGTGATTTTGTGTCTCCTGTTTCATTACTGCAGTAAAATGACACATAAGATTTAAATTCCTCATCATTACCCTCATCAAAATTTCCCAGAGGCCTACAACTAGAATCCTCCTCTTCTGACACCTCATCTTCAAAAACTGTCGCATTAGACTTCATATGTTTGTAATATTATATGTGTATGTCATATGTAGCTAATTAAATGTGAAACAATAGGGCATAATAAATAACTAAACAAAAAATTGCCCCCCAAATACAAAGTATTCAAACTATAATTTACTTCTAACTGACACCATCTGCATTTTGTAACATTTAATTTGAGTAAAGAGGTAGAGGAAAGTTGGGGAGGGTAAGCAGATGAATCATGACCCTTAAGAATTTCTTCTAGAGAATACAAATCTCTGTCAGGTCTCTGACCTCACAAACCATCTCTTGGTTGCATGCACCTGGGTTAAAATCAAATATATTGGTGCCAAAAAGGTCTTGCTACATTTAACATAAACATGAGGAGTGAAGGAAGACAGGAATCGCGTAAAGAAAACTCTGAGTATTCCATATATTGTTTAAGGAGAGCCTACTTTAGGACTGGAGGGAAATTCCTCTATTATGCTAGCAAATGCTTTACAGTTTCCATTGCTTTTAATGAGCTGGAATGGAATGTACAGAAAGCCCTATTGGAAATATTCAGGAAAGCTACACAAGAAACCGCAAAACCAGACTCCCCTACTGGCTCTCAATAATCTAGACTTCAGTTCTCTCATCCATAAACCTAGTAGTTAACAGATGAGGGAACTTCAAATCCTGAGATCCTATAATTTTGCTTATTTGTCTCAACAGGAGGCTTAAATATATGAAAGAGAGCCCATTTCTCCCTTTATCATAAACTCAGATTTTGTAAAACATCCCACTTAATGCTACATTGAAGAATACCACTCCATCTGTTTTGTTCCTTGTAAAATAAGGAGGCATAGCCTTCTAAACTGTGGTATGCAGTAACAGAGAAGGAAAGGGTTAAGGTAAAGTGTCGCAGAAATTAAACAGACTAGCTGTGGTCTTGATATCACTTCTTCCCACTACTGTTCTGCCTTAGGTTTCAGATTCTGCATTTTCACGTCCTGGAAAAGATGTGGGGAAAATATCATTTGAAATGTGCTTGCACATAGGTACTCAGCCTGCTTATCTAGGACAGTCATGTCATGGCTCAATCCTCAAACTGCACGACTGAATATTCAGCATCTGTTATACTCCCTCACACTTTATTGTTGACTGGAAGCCAAAAAAATCATGCCTTCCTCTCTTCACACAACAGAAGGTAAACTGCTGGCACTCAGATGTTAAATAATGTCATTATAAAGCATGTTGTGCTTGAAACATAATTAAAAAATAAACTCATAAACCACTTGAAAAGTTTTTTTTTTAAATGTTATGCTATAGTAAAAACAAATAACTATTGATCACTTTCAAATCTCTCCTAGGTGTATTAACCAAAAAATCAGGAGTTTCAAAGTTAAACTTCATGTTAGTAAACTTATTTTTTGAGCACCCATTCACTCAGATTTGCCCTTTAAAAACACTGGATTATTTATATTCATTGACATGAATAAAAGCTGGAACATCACCTTGTATATTTCTCTCTAGCTCTAAGATTGTATCTAACTTTTAAAATTAAGATTTAATTAGTTGAACTTGGAGGATACTCTGACAAGTTCATTAACAATGGTTATACAGAGGTCAAGTAATAATAAATGCAATATCCTATGTGCTTTTATATTAATTTGCTAGTTGGTGGGTGCAAACTCCATTCAAAGCAGTAGTCTAATAATAGAATTAGCACCAATAACTGTCATAATATAAACCCAAGTAGTAGAAGGTTAATATAAGAAGAAGGCTCAAACTTATATAGGATAGTAATAAAGACGAAAATCTGTCATCAGATATGTTGGGTTTGAATCCCAGCTCCATCTCTTACATGCCGAACAAGTTATTTATAGTTCTCTCATCCTCAATTTGTTCTTTGCAAAAGCAGTGATTAAATACCTCTCTCATTGGGTGGTTTAAGGATTAAAGCACACGTGTATCTAAAGTAGTGTCACACTGCTTGGTACTTAGAGAGTGTGCAGTCTATGGAAGTCGATTTTATCTGCTGCTGCAGATCACGCAGCTCTGTAGAGAAGGGTCAGTACCCCACTAACTTTTGTATTTTCATTGTGTAATCTCATGTCTGACACATAGTGGATTTGCTCCTGTTAATGTTTTTCAACTCACTTTTCTTTTTGTATTCTGTGGCCCCACCAACATACTATATTCTAAAAACGAAAGCCCTAACTCTCACTACATTTTCTTCGATTCTTTCCTCCAATTGAGACCAGTTCCTAAGAATATGGAGAAACAAAGAAACACATATTTAGAAAGAGGCTAACAGTTGTTTTTCTAATCAAGGACATTCTTGAGAGTATGGCCCAACACTTGGTTTCTAGCAGCCCCTGGGTTCACTGTCCTGGAGAACTAAATATAAGAACCAGTATCCTTCCAACTTCGTGCTGAGTACACACAAGAAGAAATCACATTTCTCTCACCTATGCATCTTTAATAATTGTTTCTTTGTAATGTCTCCTTGATTATGAACCATGTATATCGAGCGTACCACTTGGCTATAGCCCTGCAAGGCTACACTTGTCAGCAGCCCTTGGTACCACCTCTGACACCCAGGAGCTTGGATGCCAGTCTGAACGGTAACTAATTACAAAAGTTAAATGGTAGCCAGGTTTCCCTTTCCTCTCTTTCCTGTGTATCCGAGCTAGCTTCCATTCTTTATGGATGAGTCTTTCCTTGAGTTCCTGGAGAGTTATTGTTTTAAACTTTCATGGCCAGTGCTCAGGATTGGCACTACTATGGTGGCTATTAGGACTTTCACCTAATCACTACTATTAGCAAAGATGGAGGAGCATTTCTCTCCCCACCTACTTTTGGCTTCTGTAACGTTCACGTCTTGTACCCATGGAAGAGAGGACATGCGTGCTAAAACCCATCCCACACTCCACTGATGAAGCTCTGTGCCCTCCCCAAAGCTATGCCCACCTGGAGGCGTCACCTTGTCACAATTTCACAGAGCCTCCTGGGCCACTGATGTACCTGCTTTCTTTCTCCCTGACATCAATCCCAGAGTAAGGACAGCTTTCAACTTAATTTTAATTTTAATGGATCGTTGTTTAAGTCACAAACAACTATTTTTGTCTAATCATTAATTGTTACTAGTAACGAAAGCTTTTTCCTTCTTCATCTGCTAATTCGTATCAGTGCCCTAATCTTAGAGAGGCAGAATCTTTTGAATTTGGGGGAAGTTATCTGATTATACACTTTCTGACACAAATTCAGTGCAAACCTGTTTCAAAGAAACACAGTTTCATAATTTTTATTGGTATTGACGTTAAAGGTATTAAGTATGTCTTGTTAGTCTCCTCTCCAGCTTGCCTTCTTCTCTTCTCCACAGTGTTACATTACAAAATGGAAAAGGAAACAATTTCTGACATAAAATTCTTAGGCCAATTCAGAATTCTTGATTCCACAAATGTTTTATAAAGTTCCCACCTATATACATTTTTTTCTCATTTCAAAAATTAGCAGGCTTCCCTGGTGACGCAGTGGTTGAGAGTCCGCCTGCTGGTGCAGGGGACACGGGTTTGTGCCCCAGTCCAGGAAGATTCCACATGCCACGGAGCGGCTGGGCCCGTGAGCCATGGCCGCTGAGCCTGCGCTCCGCAACGGGAGAGCCCACAACAATTACCACTGTAATTCTGTACTCACTGAGAAAAGTATTTTCCATGATAAAAGAAGTGTTCAGAATAAGCTATTGTGAATTTAGAATAAACTAAGAGAGAGCTCTAGCAAGTCACTTGCATTACCTTGAACCAGCAAGTCATGGTCTTCTTTCAATCTATGCCTTTGTCTATATGGTACTGCGTACCAAGGAAGATCCTTTTTTATGCCACTCTCATCCTCCTCTACCTCTATCTTCACAGGATTCCAAATTTGGGTCAGGGTTCTCTTCCTTTGAGAAACGTCCCTGGGTTAAATACTGCTCTTCTGTGATCTGAGACTCCCCCATGCAGATTTCTACTAAAACACTGACTTCTGGCTTCCTAAAAGCACTAGGGCTACAGCTTTATGCAGAGTTCTGTATCTCATCTTGCTATTATTCATGTCTTCATTTAGTAAGCATCTATTGAACGCCAGTCCACTATGTGGCTTATAGGGGAGGAAAATAATTCTCCCTCTACCCTTCTGAGTTCTTGGCTAAGACCCCTGTAATAAAAGACAGATTAACAAGAAAAAAATAAGCAGATTTATTAACATCTATACCTCATGTATACTTGGGAGATACCCAGATGAAAATTCGTAACTCCCCTGGGGTGGTTTAAAATTCCAGCTTATATAGCACCTTACACAAAGCATAATAAATTTGTGGAGAAATGACAGGACAAAGGAAAGCAGTCTCAGGCTTCCAGGGGCAGAGATACAGGCTAGTTAGTAAAGTTTATTATGTAGATTCCTTTGGTGCCTTCTCCAGGCTGATAGGATCTAAAGGTGTCTCTGAGGATTAACCTTTGTTCCTAATGGCACAGAGGGGAGAAGGGACACCTTTGTTAATTTATGCCCTGCTTTTTGGCAGACTGAGAGAGGACACAGAGCTTTTCTCGCATCTACTTCTTCTCAATTGCCTTTAGCGCAAAACAATCCTTATGCCAACGTGGCATATTTTGGGGCATCAGGTTACAATGCTAGGTGCTAAAGGGATAAATATGAACAAATAAGCCACAGTCTTTGGTCTCAAGAATTGATTGTCTAGGACCAGAATTTGGCAATTAATAAAAGTGGTAATAATAATTTTAATACTAATGTAATACTAGTAACAATGAAAAAATATGTCTACTATCTTTTACTGAGAACATATGCCATGTGCTATGCTTATTCTTTTTCATGCATTATCTTTACTGAATGAATGACTTGTCTACTTGATTCAGCAGTTGCCCTAGCATCCTGCCACTTTCCTGTCCCTCATTCATGGTGGTGCTTAGCTGCATTTGTGACCTTTGTGTACCATAAGACCAGGCCTATTTGAGGGCAAGTGTAAAGTCACGAAGTCCATCCATGGAGAAAGGGCATCAGAATCGCTTCAGTGATGGACTCCTTTGAAGTTCTCCATACACACATACTCCCACTTTTCACTTCCTTCTTTTTTTGCCAGTTCTTGATCTTCCACTTTTAGCCACATGCCTTATTTTTGGAACTTATTGTCTTTGCATGTAGCAGTCTCATATTCTCTTCTCTTTTCATCATCTGGCCTTGAAATCTCAGTAGCCATGAATCTCTCTCTGGCTCTGACATATTGCTCCTCTCTTTCTTTCCCTAGAGATAATGTCCACACGGTTTATTGTCCTCTCTTGGATCCTGTTGCTAAGCCCACAGAACAATCTCTGAGACTGACAAATACCATACCTCACCTAGAAATCCTAAAATCAGAGAAAGCACTTTCCACTTACATAATAGACTCTAGTACTGGAATTATCTAATAAGAACTGCTTATGCTTTATTCATGATTAACATGATACACAACTTTTTTTTTTCCTCAACATTTGATGATCCTTTACCCATTTTCAACTTCCAATTTAATAGACTCTCCATCCTCACTTTGGCAAAAAATCCATTTTAAGAACTTGTCAGGCAAGTAACTGGAGATACATACACTGTTTTATCTCATGCTTGGGTTTGCAAATAATAAGAATAGCATTTTAATATTTTATACTTAAATGCGTACATTGTCTTGACATGTCTCTCTCTCCTGCTTTGGATAAAAAGCAGAGAATTGACATTCTTCCAATTTAAATTTACTCTTGTAGACAGTTTATCTCCCAAATATCCTTAGTCAAGAGCTGTGGAAGCTTTATTCTGTCTTGTAACTCTGTTCTATATATTTTCAAACTAGGAAAAAATCTCCACCATGTTCAATTGGATTGCCCTCTATAACAAAGTGCTCTACTAGTTCAGCAAGATTTCTCTTTAAGCATTTCCCACTAAGCCCTAGATTTTGATATTAAAGATACTAATTTGGTTTTCCAGTTCACTGTCTTACTGACTAAACATTTTTACGCAGCAAGCTGCTTTTACCATAGCCTCTTGCTTAAGTCTGAAGGCTTTTTCCTCCTCTCACAGCAGCCGAATTTGCTGACTTCATTCTCCATGATTTGCTTTCATAAACAGGTTACCACATAAAGGTCAACAGTAAGAGTCTAACATCCTGAAATTGAGCACATGATTATTATTTAATGTGCCTCTTTTTCTCTGATTCAGGTATGATACAAACCTAGTTTGGAGATAGGATACAAGAATATTTTGTTTTACCATATGGAACAAATATGTTTGCTAAGAGCTTAGGGCCTGAATGCTTTTACCCTCAGAATCCTTTATAGATGGCCAGAGCATCTCCATTCCACCATTCTCCCCAGACAGAAACATTACAGCACAAAAAGATACTTTCTATTATAACTGGCATTTTAAAATAAAAAATTAAGGGCTGGGAAGAGATGCCAAATGAACCATCATTTGGCCTGCCTGTCTGTAGAATAAGGCACATAGCATTGAAGTCAGGCTTCCCTGCACAATTGTCCCATTTTGCTTGAGTTCTGATCCACAGGGATCATTGCTGAGAATTAAAGGGCCGGCCGTTTTCAGAGACCGTTGATTACTTTGCTGCTCTGTTGAGGACTTCCAGCTTCAATGTCATGTAGAAGAAGGCACACTCCAATTCACTGGGCCCTGCATTAAGGCCAGTGTGTTTCCCTCAACAGACCATTAAACAGATAAGCTCTAATATGCCGTTAGGCCACTGTCGCTTTCAGAATTAAGCTGGGACTGTAGGAGCTTGTGTCACTTGTCAAGGAAAATATATATTAGTCTTGATAAAAACAGATATTCTTATGGTCAATGGAAGTGCAAAGGCTCTTTAACATATGAGAAACTAGAGTTATATAAGTAAAGGTATCACGTTTCAAATAGTGTGTTTTCTGGGACTTCCCTGGTGGAGCAGTGGTTAAGACTCCACACTCCCAATGCAGGCTGCCCAGGTTCAATCCCTGGTCAGGGAACTAGATACCACACACATGCCTCAACTAAGAGTTCACGTGCCGCAACTAAGGAGCTGGCGAGCTGAAACTAAGACCTGGCGCAACCTAATGAATAAATATATAATTTTTTTAATAGTGTGTTTTCTTTGGTTTGCTTCTCCCTCAGAAGATCGATAGATTGGAATGAGATTAAACTGATTAATGACTGGGCTGAATTCCTCTCAAGTAAACCTTTCCATCTATTGTTTCTCACAATAATCTCTGCCCTTTGGCATCCGTGATTTTTTTCTCCCATGCTTTCATCTGCCCAAGTTATTCCTGTGTTCACGCCCCTTCTTCCTTCTCCCTGCTGATTTCCCTGAACCCTCCTCTTTTGTTTCTGCATTCCTTTAGCATTTATTAAAGGGCAGGAACATCCAAGGTGGAGCTGATTTGGATCCTTTTCCAGACACTAAAATAGGGTACTGAATGCGGTAATCATGAAATTTAACTAATAGCAATAATAGCTAACACTGCAAAAGTACTATTCTAATAAGCATTTTGCCTTATTCACTCATTTAATCCTCATGCTAATCCACTGAGTAGTTGCTATTATTATTCCCATTTTACAGAGGAGAACAGTGAGGCACAGAAAAACTAAGTGTCTCTAAGTCCACGCAAACTAGAAGGTGGCAGAGCTAGGATTTGAAGCCAGGTAGTCTAGGGCCAGAATTCTTATTTATAACATCACATCAAACTAGCAGTTGGGTAGCAATGGTGCCTATCCCACAGAAGGCTGGTCAATACATATTATTTCTCTTCCCATCTTCTTTCCTCTTTCTGAACCTTTAAAAACAACATTTTTGTTCAACTAATTCAAACAGTAAATACTGGGTGCCTCCTATATACCAAGCACTTTTCTTCATGCTATAGATAATGCGATGACAAAGGGAAACGTGAGTATCACTCATTAGATCATGCTTGTAATATTTTTATTCTCATGAATGACATTCGTGGAATGATGTCTATTCCTCTCCTTGCATTTTACCCACAGCCCAGACACCGCAAGCAGAGAGCAAGCTGTGTGAAAAATGGGCAAGTTATTTAAGTTATCTGCACCTTAGTTTCCACATAAGTAATTTGGGGATAATAGTGCATACCTCTTAGGGCTGTGGAGAGTGTTAATGAGTTAATTCATGTAAAGCACTTACAGCCATCACCAGCATCTATGCAGTGCTCCTTTGCTCTATTATTGTTCATCCTGTTTGTTCCCCCCACCGCCCCAAGTGCTTTTCACATAGATTTCCTCCAGTAATTGTGGAATAGATGGACACAAAAAAAGCGGAACTACTCCCAGAACCGCTACAGATAATGCGATTCTTTGAAAGCTCTTTCTGCTTCGCTAATTTGCTTTGATTTTTTATTTCCTTCAGCACATAATGCTGAACACAGTATATATGCAAAGGTCTGCGTTTTGCCTTTACACACTATTAGTAAAAAGTGAGCTTTCATCATTAATCAGCTAATGAATCAGTGTTCATCCATTGCTGGAGAGCTCTGAACTCAGAAAGGAAAAAGGTTATTCTTTTTTTCATTGTAATGAACCTATTTACATGAGAACAGATCATTATGTCTTTGGTATGAAGTCTGTGCTTTCTGAATAGTCTCTTGAATTTTATTCCCTTTATCAGTCTCTTATTCATTACTCATTCTGTTTGAGAAAGGATACGTTCTTCCTAATGTCCAAGACAACACAGATTCAGTCTCTTGCTGTTAGCAAGATCCCATTACACTTGCCAGAGAATTTGGTGGGGACATATTTAAACTTGACTTAAATTACTTAATCGTAAAAATTCCCCAAAGTTAAAAGAATTTACTATAAAAACTTCATCCAAATCACCTCTAGGTATGTTCATTACAAGGCAAGCTCTCAAGGGGTCCCTCTCCATTTATGTATAACTCTGTTAAGTCTTCTGTGACAGTGATGGTTTCACATTGGATTTGAAGCAAAGTTTGAATCAGCTAATAAATGTGAGAAATTTCAGGAAGTATTTATAATTGACCAGAAAACATTATGACATGAGTATATTCATTTAATCAAACACATTATTGCACACGTTATAACATGAGTATATTCATTCAATCAAACATATTTCGAACATCTCCTAGGCATCATGCCAAACATTGTGCTAGGTGCTGAGACCAACGATGATGAACTTACATCCTCTGCTCTAAATAAGCTCTCAGAATAGTATGGGGAAGCAGACTTGCTAACTGATTGTTTTTATTGAGAAAATGGTATTTACAAAGATATGCATAAGACACTGTAGAAACACCTAGCCATCCTGGTGGTGAGAAATATGTCAGGAAAACTTGGAGGAGATAATGCCGAAGCTAAGTCTTATAGGATGACAAGCATTTTAGACCAAAGATCTAGCTGGGTAGGCTATAGCACGCACAAAGACACGGAAGTGAGAACTAGTTTAGCATGCCTACAGAACTGCAAGTTATTCTTTGTCGCTTGAGTATAAAATATATGACATGTCATGAGGTAAGGTTGGATAGGCAGGAAGAGGTTGAATTGTGGTGGCTTGCTTTTTGTTTTTTGCCTGTTAAGGAGGTTTATCTTTAGGCTAAGGGCTAGGTGGAGCTAGTTGTACGTTTTAAACCTGGGAATGACACGGTCAGATTTGCATTTGGATAGATCATTCCATAAATTGTGTGTAGACTGGATCTGAGAAACCCAAGATTGGATGTAGAGGAGCTCATAGAAAGCTGTAGTTTCAAGAGACAGTAAGATCTTGAAATCAGGCTGTGTAGTTAAACTAGAAGGGAACAAATTTGAAAAGTATTTAGTATACGGAAACAGCAGAGCTCAATGCTTATTTAGATTTGGGGGATGGTCCAAGATTTATCATTTAAGAGGTTAAATGCATAATAAGTAAGAAATCAAATATTTTAAATTAATTTCTTTTAAGTTTATTATGCAGAACACATTCCTAAACATTGTCTAAAGAAAACAGTAAAACATATATGTCATAATAAGCAGAGCACAATTCCAGAATGGTCTTTTTAATGGTCTTTTTTTTTTGGCTCTAATGTAAGTAAAAATAGACAAATTGAATACCTAAGAAAAAACAAATTGCAGCAGAAAAATTAGGCATTTTGTACAAATGCATGTAAACGTACCCTTGGATAACTGAAACTAAGACATGAATTAGGTGGATTTATGCTGCCAACTGTTGTCTTAATGCCACACTGGCAATGAAGCCAGACTGTCTGGTCTTGGTTTTACATTTTTGCTGCATTGACAAACCACAGAAAACCAAACAACATACAGAGTTTTGATCCAATTTCATGATAGCTGCAGAAACCTAGCCTGAGGGTTTGTTTACTATTGCTGGTGTTCAGTTTCTGCTGATGCTCCAGGTCTGGCTCAATTAGATACTATTTTAGTTGGGTTGAGGTTCCAACTGTGCATTCTTTTCCTCTGATGACAGGAAATTAATGGCCTTTATTTTTAATCTACTTACAGTTGATATTTATTTCCTTCATTCCTTATAAAAACTCCAGTAGCAGCCCATTATACAGGTAAGTAAATGGAAGCCAGAGACATCATAAGGCCAGATGAAGGAAAAGTCCTTCCGGAGTGAGTGTAAATGTCCTTATGACACTGCCTCTGACAAGCTTGGGTGGTTTCGTCACTGGGCAGAGAGGACAAAAGAGACCAATTGTCTCCATTTATTTTAACTGACCAAGCAGTTTTTTTCCTTTTTTTTTTTTTTGAATAAA
Source organism: Tursiops truncatus (assembly GCF_011762595.2). NCBI lineage: Eukaryota > Metazoa > Chordata > Mammalia > Artiodactyla > Delphinidae > Tursiops > Tursiops truncatus. Next base: position 55,404,971 of record NC_047044.1, on the reverse strand, counting down.
CACTAACATTTGTTTAAGTTAAGGGGAAAACAGGATAGGAACTAAAATATATTCGGTGCTAACCATGTGTCTCACACATGAATTAGGAACTGGAAGTTGCAAAGGTCTGTGGACATGGGTTTGACTCCAGGTGCTCCTGTGTGGCTCCAGGCATTCATTTAAACCTCTATGAGCTGCAGTCTTATTTTCATAAAATTGAGTGTTGTAAAGACTAAATGCAATGTTCCAAAAATGTTACATAAAATAGGTAGCTTCTAAAATTTCTTCTTTAACCGTTTGTCTGGGTTATTTCACACATACAAGTCTGTAGAACAATTCAATGAGGTACTTAAAAAATTTTTTTTAAATGTTAAGATAACTGAGACTGGGACTTCCCTGGTGGCGCAGTGGTTAAGAATCCGCCTGCCAATGCAGGGGACACAGTTTTGAGCCCTGGTCCAGGAAGACCCCACATGCCACAAAGCAACCAAACCCATGCACCACAGCTACTGAGCCTGCGCTCTAGATCCTGCGAGCCACAACTACTGAAGCTTGTGCGCCTAGAGCCTGTGCTCCGCAACAAGAGAAGCCACCGCAATGAGAAGCCCCCACACCGCAATGAAGAGGAGACCCCACTCACTGCAACTAGAGAAAGCCAGCACGCTGCAATGACAACTCAACACAGACATAAATAAATAAATAAATAAATAAATAAATAAATAAATAAATTTAAAAAAAGATAACTGAGACTGAGAGATTAAACAAAAATGTCAATGTTATATTATTAGAATGAAGCAGAAGCAAAATTTAAATTTCAAAGTAATTCCCCAAAATATACTTTTTCTACTAAAATATGAATTAGAATATATTTATTAAAAATAGTAGATCATATTTATTGTTTACTTGAACCAAGCACTTTGCTTAATATTTGATGTATATATTTTTAATTTAATTCTAAAAACAATCTTTTGAGGTAAATAGAATTTTTGTCCCTTTTTTTATAGATGAGAGAACTGATTTTTAGGGAAGTTAATAAACCTGCCCAATGTCACACATTAAGAAAATAGTGTGCAATTCAGCATCCTAAACACACTATTGTAAAGATACATGCTTTAAAATAGATATCTTCTATGATCAATCTATTTTTGTCAATTCATGTTTAAGACCTGTAAATACTCTAGAGAATTACAAAATTAAGGCGGAAAATTATTGCACAAGTGTCTGTAACCATATATACTCCAACATATTATTTGCAGGCATCATAAACTGGTTCCAATCCATTAAGGCAGTGAAAAAAAAATTTATGGAAAGAATATTGAGTAATTTACAGTCTCACCGGGAAGGCTAAGACATGGGAAATCGTCAATAATATAGCAGACAGAGCAACATCCACAGTCAAATATCAGGAAACCAGTGCTGTGAGGCCCTCCTGCTATGAACACTGAGCCCTGCCCTCCACAGGTAGGGGCTTGGCCACCTCCTGAGCTGCCCACAGGCTACCACTGCAGGACTCTGAATCCCCTGAATTCCCAGGAACGTGTACACCTCCTCTGAAGTTGTACTGCTGGCCTCCAAATTGATTTTCCATGAGCTCTGGCCAGCTTTGGGGGAGACTGACAAAGCAAGTATCTGGCAATTTAAAATTCTGTTGTTTCAAGTGGTCTCTGCCTCCCTCTATCCTCAGAGGATAAGGGTTAAGATTCTAAGAAGCAGCCCTTCCCTACAAAAAAGACAAATGTTTACTCCACTGCATAAGCAAAAATGATCAGGCAATTCAACTTTATTTTAAATTTGTACCCATCGGGTCTTTCTGTAATATATCTGCCTGTGCCTTGCGTTTTTATTTTTAAGGCTGAGCTGATAAGGAATGTACAAAATCATTCTGTAGCATACATTTTTAATTGACCTCATGTGCTTTATTCTGTTTTTTTTTTTTAACGTAACTTGAGAATTTTGGAAAACTTTGTGGCTCAATAACAACTAACCCAAAATACTGATGAGTAATATTCATAAGGCTATATATTAGTCAGTCAAGTGACTCATGGGAGTCTAAGCATTTAAGAACAAAAAAGTCATTAAAAGTTAGTTATCCTATCCCAACACCATAATTTTTCAAATAAGCAGAAAAAAGCCCAGAAATGTAAAGGGAATTTTTCTAGATTCTATAGCTAGGTAGGGACAAAATAAAAAGCTTATTTATCTTTGTACCCTTATGCCAATCACAGTAGTTGCTTCTTGAACTAAATTGGTGTGATCCAAGTTTTCATGCCTCTCCAACTTTTCCACTATGGATGGTATAATCCTTTAGGTTCTTTTCTCAACTTTTTACACTCATCATTTAGTAACAGAAACTGAAGTGGTATAATTAAACTAAAGTCTATATTGAGAGCACAAGATCAGCTAAACCAGTCATGTATATTATCAAGCTCTTGAAGGTACATATGTATAAAGAACACTTAATTATTGTTTCCATAACGTATTACAGTTTTGGACTAACTGAATACTGTTACCATAAAAAGAGAAACTTAAGATAAGAGGGAGCTTGCAATCTATAGTATCTTACTGAATGAACAAATGTGTGTGTGTGTCTCTCCTTTGAATATCTTACTAATCATAACCATTTCTATAAGCTATAAACTTTCCAGATAGATCACAGAATGTTGAAAGATGCAATCTAATGTTTGAAGGTTAGCATTAAACCTTCTTGGGAGGAACCAAACATCTTTAAAAAAAAAAATTCTATCTGTGAAAACAAGTTGAGGCAAGCTGGCATATTATCCAAGGGATATTTATTATAGTTACTGAAGCACCCAAATTGCCTTCTTATGAAGCACTCCCACTAATGAGGTGGTATCTTCTCTGGAGAAAAAGATATAACAAAGTTCCTTTGAATTCTAATTTTAAACCATGATCTTTGATATTGCTAATTCTATAAATTTAATCTATAAAGATCATTGAAACTTGTCTTAACATCGCATTGTGTCTATTAAGGTTATAGTAATTATCCTTCATCATCACGTAGCCACACCCACAATTCCAACAGTTTACCTTTATGAAGACACTCAAGATCACTGTGATTATTCTAGAAATCTGTCTCTTCAATAGATTCTCAAGAAGCTTTATTATTCCATTCAAAAGTCTTCAGTCTTAGTGAAAGTCACTGGCTAGCTATGATAATTCTTTCTTTTTATCTGGAGTCAGAACATTAGGAACAGATTCTTTGTGCTCCATCCTGAAGGTCTACAGCTACATAATCAAAATATATTGATTCAGTCTCCTCTAGATTCCAATACCAATCCCGTCCAGACATGAAGAAGCTTAATGCTCTTGGGCCAACATTAACCCAGTTTTGCTTTTAGTCCTATCCAATTTTAGTTTCTCTTTCTTAATGCTTGCATTTTTCATTAACTCATTCACCAAAAACTGAGTGCATTAGGTAATGTAGACTAGAAAGACCAAATATATGATATGCATGTTGCTATTCCTACAACCAGTGCCCAAGACAGACATCATTAATCAACCATGCCACTTTTGCTAGTGTAATCATCTCAACACACTGTCTTAGATAGCTAGTTACTGCCTGGGAGTTGGATTGCAAGTTGAAACATACTTACCATCCCTGCACTAGATATGGCAGGTGATAAATAAAGAACACTCTGACCACACAGAATAGTGGGGAAGATAGAGCAATAAACCATTACATACAATACAGTACTTAATAGATTTGAACATAAAAATGGCAACACATAAGAAAATTCAGACTTGGGAAGGAAGATGAGAGAATAACAAAGTCTTTTCCCATGTTAAGTGAAGCCTGAGTTTAATTTCAAGGAAAAGGTTGGAATCGACTAGGGTAAGTGGAGGTGGGTGAAGGGCAATAAAATGTGCAAAGCTAATTAGACCTGAGAGACCAGGGCTCCTCTGGAAGCAGCAGCATGCTTAACTGTGGCTGAGGACAAGAAGTTGTGACAGATTCATCAGAGTTAAGGCATAGCCAACTCTGAAAGCCATGCGAGAGTTTGGCATTTCATTCTAAAGGCAATGGGAAGCCATTGGTAAACGTATGACGAGGAATTCCTAATGGAGAAAGATCACTTTTATGCAGTGTGGAGAACAGGTTAGAAGAAGGTAGAGCAGGAGATAGGGAAACCTGTAGTGAGGCTTTTGTAGTGACTGAAAGGAATGATGTGGGCAGTGATGGACAGAAGAGTTTTTAAGTACTAAGTGATAGAACTTGGCGACCCATTAGCTATGGTTAACAAAAAAAAAAGGAAGATAAGAAATCAAAGGGGAGTTCCAAGTATGACCCTGGTGCTTTATTTCTGTCCCTGAATTTTAGGGTTCCATGCACTGGTCTCTAAGACTTTTGAACTCCCACTATGGTCATACCTGTTGCTCTAAGCCCTTAAAGTTTCCCCATTTATTGGAACCTTGTCATTTGAAATTCTCCTGCTGCTTTAGAGTCTCCCGTGAACTTAGACTTAGTTTGGACCTAGGACTAAGTGTACACGTGATCCATTTGCCCTTCTGGCAGGTAGCCTGGTCCTCCAATTAGTGTTGAATTTCACGACAGGCATATTTTTTTAAAATTGAAGAGATTTCAGACACTCAAATCTCTGGTCTTGTCCTGTGTTGCAACCCCTAGTTTCTGCCTTACATGGTGTTTGTGGAGACTCCTCAAATTGGTCTCCCTTGAATTTTTAGCCCATTCGGTTATCACCTCATCCTGCAGTCTTTGAAAGGAACACTTCTATTAAAAAAATGCGAAGTAACTGGTCTTTACAATGATTTTTTAATTAAAGGATAAGAATGAGATAACAGGCAAGCAGCTACCTAGCACATTTTCAGGAACCGTGTTTTACTTTTATAAGTATAGTCTGCAAAATCATAAAGCTATTATAGAGGATAATGGAGAACAGTTACCATCATCTCCTGCAGGCAAGTACCTGGAGGAGAAAAAAACAAAAGCTGTGGTTTCCACAGAGAAGGATGTATCCTCTTATGTCAATTAGGCTTTCTCGGGATTATTGACTGCAGCTGCAGAAAATTTATTTAAAATACTGCAATGCAGTTACCAACTATCAGAAAGCAAATACAGATTGTTTCTATAACTCACTGCAGGCTTTTCCAGCTAGGTCATTCCTAGTCCCTCCATTTTCATGTCACCAGCACCCTTTGTGAGGAAGCCAGAATTTACTAGTTTTCTGACTGCACTTACTGGGTCAGTTTTTCAGAAACAATGGAACAGTTTAAGAATACTCCTCAGTTGAGTTTAAAATTTCACAAATGGCACAAGAGAAGCAAACATCTTGTTTCTGCTGTAGTCTGTCACATGTATGTAATGTGCCTTCTCATAACCATTCAATGCAAAGGAATTGGTTCATTCCTCTGTATGACTGTGAATGGCAGAATACGCATCTGAATGCTGGATGAGACAGGGATGCAAAGGAGGTGAAGGTAGAGCTAAGGTGTTGGTTGGAAACCTCTGGAGCTTCTAAGGTGAAATTGGAAACTGCTCCCTGTGCACTGGAGAGCAAGGAGAAAGGGAATAAAGAGACAGACCATTTCAGATTGGTATGGGGAAGGTTTAACAAGCACCGGAGCTTACATACCAGGCTTGTCTTGGGCAGCCACGAGACAAGTAAATCTTTGAACCCGTCACCAGGATCTCTAAAGTTTATACAGAAGTCTTAACCTTGTCAGTCATGTACACTGTCCAGATGGTCTCCACACACCTTAATCTCTCAAGGATGTGTCCTTGGAACAGCTCCTAGCGTGGGCACGGTGGACAGAACATAATTCCAGAGACAGGGGAGGGAGTGAGGGGCCTCTGATTGCCTGGTTCCAGCTCTGGGTCAATTAGCGGGCACATCCTCTCGATGACCAACTCCAACACAAGGTTGGAAAGAAGGTGCTTGGGAAAGTAGGGAAGTATTAAGGCCATCCCAGAAGAACTAAATCTGTACCATTTCTTAGCAGCGCATCTAAATAATCCTCAAAGTGATATTTTGAGAGGCAATGCTCTGTATCAAATAAGCACTAGGTTTAAGTCAACAAGGTAAAGTTGATTCTCTGTTCAAAGTTCAGGATCTCATACCATCCTGACAACTGGATAACTAAGAAACTGCTTGTAATCAATGAATCAGTGCATAGCCTCAGGTTAAGTCTGGCTTTTGGGGGATACAGTTGACCCTTGAACAACGCAGGGCTCAGGGGCACCTCCGGGAAGTGAAAACCCAAGGATAATTTACAATCAATCTTCTGTATACATGGTTCCTCCCTATCTGAGGTTCCAAGTCCATGAATTCAACCACGGATCCTGTAATACTGTAGTATTTGCTATAGAAACAAACAAACAAACAAAATCCATGAGTAAGTGGACTCATGCAGTTCAAACCCACATTGTCAACTGTATCTGAAACTCTGGTGTACGCTATGGTAGTAGCAAACTGCATTAAATAAAACTTTTTCTGTGAAACTATCAGTAAACAGTACAAAAGTCAGAAAAGTGAGAAAGAAGAATTATACTGTATTTTATTCTGGGCATCTGGGAAAGTCTAACTAGGCAAAGGGGCCCAGATACTAAACCCTTTGGCAGACAGGTCTATTTCCTTAATCAAAGATAAGTGCCAGGGGCTTACTTAGATTACCAGAATTCTTTGTTCTAATTCTGTATCTATCAAGCAGCCTTTTGATTACAATTTAACTTCCCATGTACTTTCCCAGAGGGCAGAGAATATAACTGATCTGTGAGCACTTGAGGAAATATAACTGTTTTATTTGCTATGTCCCAATGCTTGAGTGTTTTTTTTTAAAGCAGCTTTATTGAGACATAATTCACATACCATGCAATTCAACCATTAAAAATGTACAGTTCAATGTTCTTATTGCTATTTTGTATATTCACAGAGTTTTTCAATCATTACCAAAATTAAATTTAGATTTTCTATTACTTTTATCACCCCCAAAACTGTCATTAGCTGTTACTCCCTGGTTTTTTTTTTAGGATTTTCTTTTCCAGATTTATAGAACTATAATTGACATATAACATTGTATAAGTTTAAGGTGTACAATTGAATGATTTGATACACACATATATTATGACATTATTATCATAATAAGGTTGTTAACACATACTTCACACCTCACATAATTACCATTTCTTGTTGTTATGGTGAAAACACTTAAGATGCATTTTCATGGCAACTTACAAGTGTACAACTTGGTACTTTTAACTATAATCACCATACTCTACATTAGATCCTCAGAATTTATTCATTTTTTTCACTGAGAGTTTGTACTCTTTGACCAACATCTCTTCATTTCACCACTTTTTACCCATTCATCACTTGATTCGTATTTGGGTTATTTCTACTTTTTGGCTATTATGAGGATTGTTTTTATGAATATTCATATACAAGTTTAGATGTGAGCATATGTTTTCAGTTTCGGGGGTATTACCTAAAAGTGTAATTGCTAGGACCTATGGTAACTCTATGGTTAATATTTTGAGGAAGTGCCAAATTGTTTCCTAAAGTAACTGCACCATTTTATATTCCTACCAGCAATGTACGAGGGTTCCAATTTCTCCACATCCTTGCCAACACTTGATAATGTGTGGGGTTGTTTCGTTATTTTTTTTATCCTAAGTATCTGTCTTTTCTATCATAACCATCCTAGTGGTTGTGAAGTGGTATCTTATTGTGGTTTATGATTACTGGCCATTTGTATATCTTTTTGAAGAAATGTCTATCCAGATCTTTTGCCCGTTTTTAATTGGGTTATTTATTATTTTTTTATTATCGAGTTGTAAAAGTTCTTCATATATTCCAGACACAAGTCTTTTATCAGTTATGTGATTTGAAAATCTTTTCTCCAATTCTGTATTTTTCTACTTTCTTGATGGTATTGATTGATTCCTACCTTTTCTTTTCTTTTCTTTTTTTTTTTTTTGGGCCATGCCACGCAGCTTGTGGAATTTAATTCCCCAACCAGGGATTGAACCCAGGCCCTGGCAGTGAAAGCACTAAGTCCTAACCACTGGACCACCAGGGAATTCCCTGATTCCTACCTTTTTAAGCTTAGCAGAAGTGTGTCAGAATGCTCATTTTCAGTAAACTGATTATTAATTTTTTCACATCTATTTCTGCAAAGACCTCTGATTTGGGAAGCAAAGACAAATAAGATTTACTCTTTTTTTTTTTAAGGTTTATTCTTTTTCAAGGCATTTAGAGTCTTGTAGGGAAGAGGCAAAACACAGGTATACATATAAATAATGTGGAAAGTGTAGTCACGGAGATTTGGTCCATTGTTATTGGAATACTAAAGATGAGATGTACAACTCAGTTTGTAGAGGTCAAGTAAGGCTTCCTGGAACAACTGATGGCAAAACTGAGTCTAAGGTGAACCAGGTAATTTAGAGGAATATAGAGATTTTAGGTGTGAGCAAAAGCAAGAGAGAGAACGATGAATAGTTTGATGTTGTTGGATTATGACATGAAAGGCAGGAAATAACTGTAAAATGTGATTATAGAGGGATTGGTAGAAGCCAGATACCATCACATTGTATGGCCAGTTATAGAGCTTGAATTATGTCCTGTTATTGATAGACTGGAACTTCCCAAATTAAAGAATCACATAACTTAACTCTAAATACAAATGCATACACACACACAAATACAAATATACCTGAAAAACTGTGATAGAAAACTGGCTTAAATTCAACAAAAACATTCAGCTCTTTCTAAATGCAATATCTTCATTTATAAAACTCAATTTGAAAATTACTTTAGCTAATCTACTCTGCTGTATATGACTACAATGAATTTATTCACCAGTACTCTCAACAATTTTGATCTTTCTCATAAATTTTTCTTCACTTTTGCCTATGCACCTTGAACATTCTGCTAGACTTTCCTAATTTTGCACGTGGTTATTTTCCTGCTTGTTTTGGAGCCTTTAAGAGAGCATACAGTACTGCACTAATTTTGGTATCTTGTAAAAACCTGGTACTAGGGCAGGTAAAATAAATCTTTGGAGCAAGATGATTAGAGGACAAAGGATAATCAGATAGATTTATTCTCATTCGAAATGCTATTTGCCTGAGAGACATCAGCAAGATGGCAGAGTAGGAAACTCTGGGTCTTCCTTCCCCCCACAAGCACACTGATTCAGCAACAATCCATGGGCATATTTCCTTTATGAAATTTCTTTTTTTAAAGATTACTTGACCATATATGCATAGGTCTATTTCTGGGCTCTCTATTCTGTTCCATTGGACTTTGTGTCTGTTTTTTATGCTAGTAGCATACAGTTTTGATAATTATAGCTTTGTAATATAGTTTGAAATCAGGAAGTGTGATGGTATCAGCTGTGTTCTTTCTGAAGATTTCTTTGACCATTTAGAGTCCTTTGTGGTTTATATGAATTTTAGGACTAAGAGAAGTATTTCTTTTAAGAGCAATTTGTATCATTTCTTTTAATACCTCTTTATCATGTTCAAGATAACATTCATCCTCCTTAACTTATCACCCAGTTCCATGTGACCTGATGTCTGCTTCTAATTTCAACTTCTGCTACTCGCAGGCATCAGTGCTCCATTTCAGGAAAATCCACTACATTCAACTCCTCCTTCAATTACTGGCTTGGTTGTAAACCTCCATACTTTGGCACATACTATTACGTACCTTCAAACCCTTTGGTTGCTTCTTCACTAGGCTTCTCATCATTCAGCAAAATATCACTTTATCTAAGAAGTCTAGGTCAAAAATTGAATTTAAATGCATTGGATACATACTTTGTATCAGTGTTCATGATTATGCTCTGTTGAAGTATTTTATTGACCATCTCTCCCATCTCTTCCATTCCTTGTGAAGAGTTTCCAAATTATCAATCTGAGGCTTCCTAAGTCCTAGTACAGTGCTTAACACATTGTCAGTGCTCAACCTTAAGAATAAAACAGCCAGTTATTTTACTAGAAAAATGGGTTTATTGAGGATTTGAAGAGAATTGCAGAGAATTGTAATTCAGGATATAGGCAAGCTATGGTGAATCACAGGCAAGTCTGAAGAACAAAGGAGAGGGAACTGCTTTTACTAGGTTTTAGGAGGAAATTGGGGAAGGTTGTTTTGAACAAAAGTTCATTGAAGAAGAACAAAAGTTCAAGATTGTGGTGGTTGCATTGACTGCAAGCTGTGGTTAGAGTACTGTTGCTGGGTTCGGGAAGGATCTTCCTTTGTTTTCTTAAAAGCAGAAGATCAAATTCTCATGTGATTAATGTCCTCCCTTGTCAAAATAATTCTTATCTTTTCTCTTCTTGCTGGTTATGCAGGTTGCAAGGAGTGGTACTAGTGTGAGAGTTGCCCTTTCAGGGCTTCTTGACTCCATTTTAAATGAGGTTTTCTTTATTTATTTTCACAGAATAAATATAAACAAATAAATGAATATAAATAAATAAATGAATGGATGGATGAATTGGTTATGGCCCAAAAGAGAGTGAAACAGGAAATTTATATCAATATTTAAAATATTTTATGCTTCACTCAAAGGCATCAATCAAGATGCCTATTTCAACTCAATATTGTGGACACATAGCAGGCATTCCAAGTTTACTGAATTGAAACATTTTTTAAGTTGGCAAGAACCTTATGAAATATAAAACTTTATGTTCTGCATTTTTGTTTTGTTTTTGTTTTTTGGTGGATGGTGGTACTGAAAAATTTACTGATCAAAAACTGGTTACTCAACCTTTGAATTGTAAGCCAAGGGATTATAATGGATTTCTTTCTCTAGAGTACCTTTTACAAATATGACAAATTATTTTTTATTGAGGGTAATTGAGATAAAAACTCAAGTCAATTGTAATCGGTAGAAAAATGCATAGTTTTTTTTGACTTTTATAGATGATAATGATTATGTGTATGGCATAACCAATCAAATAGTTGAATTTCTGTGTGTATGTTTGCCTGCCAAAATGGGTGAGAAAAAAGGGTAAAAGTTGCTCTCTGTATATCTGTCTCCCTGCCTGGTGATTCTGATTTAATATTATGTTTAAAAACACTATATATGTATTTTTATTTAAGATTGTTTGGCTTCTTTTATAATGTTACTATTAGCGTATGGCATGAGAATAATACATTTTCATACACAGAACATTTGTGAAAAACAAAGATAATGCAATTAATATATATTAAGTAGAAAGCTTCAAAAGTTTTCACAACTTAATTAAAATTAATCACAATTATGAGTTTTAGCCTCCTGTAATTTAAGTATTTATGACAAAAAATAAGGTTGTGATAAGATACCTGCCAAATCCTAACATTTGTAGTAAAATAAAACAAAGGGTATATTGAGGCAGATTCTTCTTTTTTTGAGATTAACTATTTGCTAGATTTCCCTAATACTGAAGAAGATCCCTTATAATTACTATGAATTGGCATTTAAAATATTTAACATTATTGTACTCTTTCAAAATCATTTGTAAGTGTTGCTTAGTGGCCTATTTTCAAAAATAAGGAAATTTGGAAATGTATTTTTTAATAGAAATGTGGTATTTTTCCCCACAACTCAATCCTGATGAACTCATCTGAGTGCAGTGCTATCTCTGCAGTCAATTAAAGTGATGAACTGGGATCCATTTTATGGATCACAAAACTGAATGAGAAAGGCCTCCTTAGAGCTATAAGACTCAACTATAATTGGTCACATTATTTTTCAATGAAAAATAAATGTTTGGAGGATAAACTCATTCAACTCCAGCTACTTTAGATCAGGTCTGACTTATAGCTGAATTTTTCCTGTAATATATGGCTTAAAAATTGGCTGCCAAAATTGAACTACGCTGCTAAAGTATCCTTAATCACAGGCCTGATTTGTGACACTTTCATTATAAGAAATTTTAAAAGGCTGATAGAAATCAATACAAAGAGATAATTTGTATTTGAAGAGATAACTTGTATTTGTACTGAATTGGATAGGGAAACTGTTTTCGTACATGGGGAGCTATTGTTGATATAGAGTATCAGCTTTCCATTTGTTGTTGTTTGCAGGAAAGATACTTGGTTTGCAAATATTTAAATACTGTCTGACCTTTCTAAGTTTGAGTGATAATCATTTTGTTTTCCCTTTTGTCCCTCTGCTTTATCTCTTTCATCACTCCTCCTAAGCATTTCTCCTTCCACCTTTATCCCTTTTTCTCTACCATGCCCCACTTTAGCTTCTCTTTCTATTTTCCTTGTAATCTTGCTCTGCACACACTACTTTTCCAGAGCCAATTTGTTTCCCAGAATGGAAGGGACTGCTTTTCTCAGGGAGAGGAACTTTGCCCCACAGAGCTGTTCTGGTCAGATAAGCAGGCAGCTGCTGATTGGACAGGACGAGCTCAGTTGTGGTCTCTTCTGGATAGACCCGAGTAGCAGAAGTAGAGTCAACTGATGATGGAGCCGGAGCCACAGACAGAGTTGAAAGTAGGGGATATTCGGGGGTGGGACAAACATTTCAGAGATTCTAAACCTAAGCATGTCTTGCTTGAGTTGGTCATTTTGTCACAGGTTTCTCTCTTTGGCTGCTATTCAGCATATTCCTAATGGATTTCCTACGGTAGCTCAACAGGCACTATCTCTTGTACCTGCATTTTGAAAACATAAGTCTTCTTCAGCAGGCCCTTATGAAATACCCCCTGTATTAGCAACAAGCTTCCCATGGTGTCTCATTACTGTTCTTTGTTGGAAAATGGCTCAGGATTTGATTTGATGTATTTTCCACATTTCACAGTTGATAGGACTTTTCATAATGATACGTTAAATACCAGTGGATCGTTTTGTTTAGGTACATAACAGGCATTTTAATTAAGAAATTATGTTTGGCTCCTTGCCAATAAAGATGATGCTTCTGACCCTGCAGCTGTGTGCAGTGGTGGCCAAATCTGCTAATCAGTGACCCTTGCTCATCACGTCACTGCTTGCATACATAAGTTAGCTTGACAACTGAGGCTGGTGCCTCTTTTCTGGCTGCCTTTCATTTTCTCCATAGGATTAGGCTATTGCCATATGCAGACAAGGCATATGAAATGGTACAGGAATTTTGTTTATGGGAGGATTTCCTGAAAAGAGACGATATTACCATGCAAATTGTTGTAATGATTCAGATAGATCAATCGTTCCCCGATTTGAGAGGGCATGAGAATAACCTGGAGGGTTAAAATACCAATCCCTGGGCTTCACCCATACAGTTTCTCTTTCAATGTGTCTACAGCGGTGGGGAGGTGGCTGGGAGCGAGAATGTGCCCTGCTAATATGTTCCTAGGTGATGCTGACGCTGCGGGTCCTGGACCACACTTGGAGAATGTCTGGAATAGATGAATGGATTATCCTAGAGCTGCCTCAGCCCCCACAGCTGTATCTCATCCTCTGGTCCACTTTATGTTTGACTGCAGCCATCATTAACACTCAGGATCTTGCCATTGCTCATCAGCCCTCCTAAGCACCATTTTACAACTAGAGGCCATGCTTCAAGCTAATTCTATAAGTTTATAATCTGTCCTCATCTTCCCATTTCTGGGATGTGTCACAGTGATTCATTTTCTTCAGACAATACACTGTGTATGAATTTTCTCTCAGAGGAAAACAATTATGCCCTTTGAAGATGGACAAGAGGCTATAAGAACTTGTTAGTGGTGATGTGTCTTTTGAACGCTGAGCTGGGCACGTAGACAAGACGAATCAAAAGTGTTTGACTAAATGGGAGCTGCAGGTCTACTACCTCAGTTCTGCTCGTTGAGAAAGTGAGTGACGTTAGAGATTCTGATAAGTTTGACTCAGAGATTGAAACCTCTGTTGTCTGACTGTAGGCCAGTGTGTAAAAATGAAGTATTGATTTTCTTAATTTTTTTTTTTTAACCTCATCATCTAGTTTTGAAAAGGCCTAATAAAGTCACTTCCTTAGCTTTGAAGCTGTTGATGGGGATGTTTGCAGCAGATATGATCTGTCTGGGAATGTGAATATTTGACAAGTTTGAGTTGTACCCTAGGCCCTTGCCATTTTGTTAAGATAATTAATTACTGGCTACATGTTATTCAGACAGTGATACTGCCAGAACACGGGATGGATGAAAAGTACCCCTGGAAGGATCTGGGGTGGGGGCATAACTTTGAAGCGCCCAAAGTAACTAGATTTCAAGTTCCTAGAGGGCAAGAGCCATAGCTTCTTCCTTCTCAATGATCGTATTGACAAGTCTTGACTATATTGTGCCTTCAACACCCACACTTAATTCATTTATTAGACAAATGATATTAACATAGTCTTGAGAAAAGGAAATCCTGAGAGATGATGTATCTAAGTATTTCCCAAAGTTGAAAAAGTGTCTTGGAAAATCAGTGTCTTAGAAATTGTGTTCATTATCAAAGAATTTTAGAAAATTTAGAACAATATATAACTAACCAACTCCCCACTCAAAGTCATAATACACATAAGCAAAATAAAGTCCCCAGGAGGTCCTATAGGAAAAAATATAATAAATACCTTAAAATTAAAATCGTATCTTTAGGATTGTTTAACCTGAGAGTCTTTAAGTTTATTTAAACACAAATCTTGCTTCTATCATGACATTAAAATATATCCCTTGAAACCAGTGTCATAACAAATATTATTTTCACTTCCGTTTTCTCTCCAGTCCTGTCTTCAAACAAGAATAATATCACTGTTTTCTAAAGTAGTATTTTCCTCTCCACTGGCTCCATCCAATCTCTTCCCTAGAATAATGCAATGATCTTCTCCTTGGTCATTCTAATTCCGCTCTTGCCCTTTAACTCTCCCAGATCGTTTCTCTAACTATCACCATTAGTCATTTAGCAACCGTAAATAAGATCATGTGACCACAATTAACTTTCGTGATGGTTCAAATAAAGTTCAAATTCTTTATCATGGCCCCCACTGAAAGACCTATATAATGTGACCCTTACCCGCTAATGATGCCTTATTTTATACGATTCTACCCCTCACTAAGAATAATAGAGACACACTGATCTTTTCTCAGGTTTTCAAAGAAAACAAACTCATTCCTTTTTTTTTTAATTTTAGTATAGTTGCTTTACAATAGTGTGTTAGTTTCAGGTATACAGAAATGCAGATTACTTTGCATTATAGGTTATTACAAGACATTGAATATAGTTCCCTGTGCTATACAGTAAATCCTTGTGGCTTATCTATTTTATGTATAGTAGTTTGTATCTGTTAATCCCATACTCCTAATTTATCCGTCCCCTTCTCTTTCCCCTTTGGTAACCATAAGTTTGTTTTCTATGTCTATGAGTCTGTTTCTGCTTTGTATATAGATTCATTTGTATTATTTTTAAAATTCCACATATAAGTGATATCATATAATATTTGTCTTTCTCTGTCTGACTTACTTCACTTTGTATGATATTCTGTAGGCCCATCCATGTTGCTGCAAATGTCACTATTTCACTCTTTTTTTATTGCTGAGTAATATTCCATTGTATATATGTACCACATCTTCTTAAGCCAGTTGTCTTTTTATGGGTACTTGGATTGTTTCCATGTCTTGGCTAAACTCATTCTTTCTTTATGCTCTTTGCAATGGTTCTTCTCTCTGCCTGAGATGCTCATCTGATGCTCTTTGCATGACCAACTCCTCTTCAATTTAGGTTTCAACTCAGTTGTGCCTCCTTCAGAGGGAGCTTCTGTGACTACCCTAGCTATCCCTAAATTAACTTTCATCATATCAACATATTTCATTTTCTTTGTAGATTATCACTAGTTGAAATTATTCAATACGCTTGCTTTCATTTGAATTTTTGTGTCTTCCTCAACTGAACTGTGGGCTGCCTTCTGATTTGTTCATTTATCTGGTTGTATGCTTTGCCTTGTATGAAAGCAGAATTACAAAATAATAGCTAGATAATGAAAGGCAAAATATAAAGTGCTCTCAAAACAAATTGTATTATAGATGCATAAAAATAATGTACAGCAAAGAATGTTGCTCTCTAATGGGAAGAGTCGATTGTGTAAGGTCATTAAAAAGTAACTCAAACTCCATTACATTAACAAAAGAATAAAAGTCCATTAGGCAAGAGCTGGGAGGTTGGCTATTAATTAAACACTGCAGTGTTTGCCTCCATACATAGTCCTTAGAAACCCACCTAAAAGTTTCCTTGAAGTAAGTCAATGTAGACTGATCTTTGGCACTTAATAAATAAGACTTTTACCTAATGAAATAATGGAGCTGGCTTACGATCATCAGTGGATGCTAAAACATTAGGAGAAAGATTGATACAGAACATTTTAATGGAAGATTTAGGCTAATAATTTAGCCCTCATTAGCCTAAATGCTCAAAACTATGTTAACATCACTAAAAGAGGAAAATTTGCATATTATGTGCTTCCTGATATGATCTGGGGGGGGGGAACCCTCACAAAACAAAAACAGAATTAAATTAAGTCTCTAGATGTAACTACCAGCTAATAGAAATATGTGGGGAGAGAGGAACATGTGAAATTATACCACAAGGATAAAATCAGCCATACCTAGAAAACTCTGTAGCACAAATGATGTACTATCTTATAATTGGAAGATATTCCATCCTTCTGATTCTGAGATTTTTTGGAAAAAAGGAACAGGGGCGTATTTAAGGAGATTAAACAGGTAAGGTACCACGTGTGTGTGTGTGTGTGTATGTGTGCGTGCGTTCACGCGTGCATGCATTCGGGAATGGGAGAAAGCCTGGGCGAGGAGCATGCTCTTCCCAGTTGGACACCGCCTACCTCTCAGGTTCCAGTTACTCCATCCACCCCAGTGCCATGTGCCTGTGTATTCGTTATGGCAGCCACTCCACTTCTCACCATTCTCCAGATACATTTCCCCTTTCTTTGTTAAACCTTGCTTTCTTCTCCCCAAATTGGATGCTACTCCATTCATTGCATCTCAGGAACACCATTCTCATATCTCCAACAAATCACATACCCCCCCCTTGTAAACTGCCTCTGCATCTGTATCAGCCACTAGTTTGTGAGGACAAACGGGCATAGACCACATGGTATTATCATCACTAGCATGGGGTCTGTCCATACTGCTGAGTCAGCTGTTAAAGCCCCAGATGTTGTTTAAATTAGCCAGTCTTTGGCATTCTGTTGCAGCAGCCTAAAGCAAGACCATATTTATACATGGACTATATGTATAGTCTGCTTTCTCTTTCTACCTCGGAGAGCTTCTCAGAATACTTTGTAACTCCCTGGGCTGCAGGTAGTAAAGCATGTTAACATACGCACGTACACATAGTTAACACATAGTTAACATATACAGTCAACATATAGTTATGTCCTTTCCTTTCTTTAATGACAAAAATGGAAAAACCATGATGTTAGTGCTTTTCAAAGAAAGTCAGGCCCTGAAAAATTCATCCATCCTCAGAATTTATTCCCCAAAGGTGGGGCAAGCATTCCTGAGCTATCGATGACAATGAGTTTAACCAATGACATGATTTTATTTTATAAAAATTACGTGAACTGGATCACAAAATTGATAAGATATAAGGATTCGGTTGAACTACAATAAATCAAGTGAAAGAATAATATAAAGAGGGCAAATATGGTCTACAGCCCCACAGTGTGTTTCTGAATAATTGAAGATTTTTTGTTTTTTACAATTCACTTGCACATGGTGCTGAAACATTTCAGGAAGAGAAAGCCAAAATTGTTTTCAAGTGAAGAAAATATTGTGAAACAAACTCTCTGCAGGGCTCCATGAGTTTAAAATCCTCAAATAATTATTCTTGTTACCTGAATGGAATTACTTAGGAAGAAATTTCACAGTTGGAATGTATAATTCATGATAAAGCGTTCTGCACATCAGCCTTTCACAATTACTAGGCTATAGGGATATATTTATTATTATATAAACTTGCAAAACATTGAGTTGCTAGCAAGTCTGTCAACACATATTTACTGAAGGCTTCTTATGTGGAAGGAAATGCTCTAGAAATTGGAAATAACCTGATATACAAACAGGCATGGATTCACTCTAGTAGAGAAATAAGCAGACAGTAGTTAATTGTGGGATTAAGTTGAATGAGACTGTAAGGGAGCAAGGGAGAAGGAAACAAGAACAAACCTTAACCTAATCTCAGAAGATTTTCCTGAGAAAAGTACATTTAAGCAAAGCCCATAAGTATGAGTGGGTTTAAGTAGGATAAGTAAAAGGAGGGGAAGAATAATTTAAATAGAAATAACAGCCCGAAGGCCCTGAGGCAGGTAAGAGCATGCTGTGTTTAAGTTGTTGAGCAATGCTCAGCATGGCCAGGATAGTGAGAACCAGCAGGCAAGTGGTGTGAAACTAGGATCATAAGTTATGTATTGATAGATAACAAAGTACACAGACCTCTACAGCCTGTGTTTCAGATTTGGGTCTTCAATGTGTAAAAATGATCTGAAAATAGTTTATTACCTAAAAGTTAACATCAGAAATTTTAACAGACATAGAGAACAGACTTGTGTTTGCCAAGGGGGAGCAGGCAGCGGGGGGAAGGTTGGATTGGGAGTTTGGGGTTAGCTGATGCAAACTATTATATATAGAGCAGATAAACAACAAGGTCCTACTGTATAGCACAGGGAACTATATTCAATATCCTGTAATAAACCACAAAGGAAAAGAATATATATATATATATGTAACTGAATCACTTTGCTGTACAGCAGAAATTAAAACAACATTGTAAGTCAAGTACACTTCAATTAAAAAGAAAAGAAATTCTAGTAGGCATAAAATTGTCCTTGTTTTGGACTTCCCCGGTGGCGCAGTGGTTAAGAACCTGCCTGCCAATGCAGGGGACACTGGTTTGAGCCCTGGTCCAGGAAGATCCCACATGCCGCGGAGCAAGCAAGCCTGTGCGCCACAACTATTGAGCCTGCGCTCTAGAGCCCGAGAGCCACAACTGCTGAGCCCACGTGCCGCAACTATTGAAGCCTGCATGCCTAGAGCCCGTGCTCCGCAACAGGAGAAGCCACCACAATGAGAAGCCTGCACACCACAACGACGAGTAGCCCCCGCTCGCCGCAACCAAAGAAAGCCCGCGCACAGCAACGAAGACCCAATGCAGCCAATAAATAAGTTTATGTATTAAAAGAGTCCTTGTTTGAAATAAAAACACCAAACAAAACTCTGAAAAGTTCTTGGAGTAGAAGGCAAGTTTCCCCACTACCCCAGGGACCTCTGTGTTGGTTGTGGCCAAGGTTTAAAAGAGGTGGGGTACAGGCCAGAGCTTAACATTTGCAGGCTCCACATCAAGAGATCAAATGGACACTTACATACCGTATGTCTAGATATTTAAAAATTATAAATCAACCTAACAAACTGGTAAAAAATATGTTCTATCATGCTACCTTGAGAAATATATCTTCACAATAAGTTGGAGAAACAGGTTTGAAGTTAGAGTTCTTGGACTTCTGGGAATTCTCTAATGGAATCTGATGGCACAGAGAGAGCCAATATCTCGGCCTTACTTTCAATTCTCAAACTATCCCCCATTTTTCCTACCCATACTAGGAGGAATCCTGTATGAAAGCATGCAGACACTCCAAGTTTAGATATTCATGTGACTTGGCCTGGGGGAAAAAAGCCTACCCAAGCCCTGAAATGAGCTTGGGAACTTTGGGCAGGATATTCCCAAGCCCTGAGTACCCAGAGCGTCATCTAAAGGAAGACTGCTGGCTCCAAGTGGCAAGGTCCAGTGGCCCTGTAGATTCCTCACCACCTGGAGAGGAATGGCCACAAGAAAAGGATCCTCTAAAATGAGCGGGATTACTGATGGGATGTTTCTCTGCATAACAGAAGAATAATTGGGACTTTCTAGATTAGTATAGGAAGAAAACGAGATCCTGGAGGGGGAGATAAAGAGAGGAACCAACGAGATAAGGTGAAATTCTAGGAGCTCTGTAGCTTGCTCTTCCATTAAAATTTGTCTGCATTGCTCTGATGTAAACCCTTCCTCAGCCTTTCCAAAAAATCTCAAGTAACATCCAATATTGGAAGATGAAAACCAGGAACCAGGGAAGTAATATATATGAATAAGGCTGGCTGAGACAGAAATAAAATAATTAGATGCATTGGGGACTGCAGCTACCTCAGGGCAAAATGTATCTATCTATATCTATCCATCTATATCTTTTTTTTTAAACAGCACATACTAAGCAAAACATGTCTGTTTGTAAGCTATGGCAATAAACAAAATAGCTGACATTTACTGAATATTTACTATGTGTCAAAATCAATTCTAAATACTTTGCATGTACTAATTAATTTATTCATCACAGCAAACTTACGTGTATTGTTATCTTCATTTACATATAAGGAAGCTCTGGCACAGAAAGAGTAATAAATTTGTCCAAGGCCATACACATGGAAAGTAAAGAGGTAAATTTAAATTCAGAAAGTTTACTTCTAGAACTTCTGCTCTTAATTATTGTACTATATCGCTTCTCAGTGGTTCTTGTGAATAATGTTTAGTTTCAAAATCTGAAGAAGAGGCTGAGTTTTATACTATGATTAATGTGGCACAGACTGAGGTCAACAGAGAAAGAGACGAAATAAAAAGTCAAGAAGGATGATGAAATGTTGAGTATCTCATTTTTATCTAGATCTCAAGGGGCTGTGCTAGTGCAATCTGACAATGAGTTAACTTCCTCAAGGCAGTGGGATGCCATAAAGGGTTTTAGGTAAGTGACATATAAAAATTGCTCTGTAAATATTACTTGAGTTGCAGAATGGATTCAGGATAAAAGCAATGGATTAGTTGGGATGCTTTTGCAGTTAGACACTCAAAAAATGTAGGTGGTTTGAATGGAGATGTAGGGGCGTGGCTGTAGTTGACAGAGTTGGTGTTTTATTGGTGGTAAGGAAGATGCTGGTGTCAATGTAACATCGTTTTTTGGCCTGAGCACCTAGGTGGATTGTGATGCTATTTACTGAAGTAAAGGATGATGAATAAGGAGCAGATTTTGGAAAGTAAATTATGACTTTAGGAACTGGGCTTGTTGAGCTTGGGGTACTTGGGAGAACAACTCTAAAATTGAGTAAATAAAGACAGAAAGGTGACCACTGGCTCAATTCCAGCGAGAACGATGCTGGTAAAACGGAAGTTGTGGATTTCAGATTGTCAAATGAGTGGTTAGCCATTTCCAACAGAAACAGTCATCATCAGGAAGTGAATGTTTTAATGTTTATACATAGTTAGGACTTTCTGATCAAACGTTGTTAGAGCCTGGGTTAAAGGACGAGGCGTGGAAGTTAAAGGGTGGTTGAAAAGCTAGAAATCTCTGGAGGAAGTTAGAGTTCTCTCCCTATGTGTTTATGTTTCAAAGGGAAATGAAACCTGGAGCCTGGCAGCCAGTTATTTACATTCCAATGGAAGGCTAGAGAATGAGAAGATTTACTCCCTCTCTCACAAAGACAGAGGGCAACTTGTAAACTATATAAACGCCCAGATTTCATTTTAGGAGTTCTGCCCTGCAGAACAGACCCTATCTGTGCAGGTGTGACTCTGGCTCTCAGAGTTTCACCTGTGGAGCACAGGATGTGGGAAACTGGCATAGTTATTGCTGTAAGTTATAATAACTTTGATCCCTGTTCCAGAAACCTTGCATTGACTTTTAGCATAAAATCAAATAATTACAAATATTAAAAAACTTCCACAGTGGTCCAACCACTATGGAAAACAGTATGGAGATTCCTTTAAAAATTAAAAATGGAACTGTCATATGATCCGGCAATCCAACTTCTGGGTATTTATTCGAAGAAAAAGAAAACACTAGTTTGAAAAGATATATGCACCACTGTGTTCACTGCAGCATTATTTACAACAGCCAAGACATGGAAACAACCTAAGTGTCCATTGATGGATGAATGGACAAAGAAATGTTATATATATATATATATATACACAATGGAATATTACTTAGCCATAACACAGAATGAAACTTTGAATTTGTGACAGCACGGATGAACTGGGAGGGCATTATGCTAAGTGCAGTAAGTCAGACAGAGAAAGACAAACACCATATGATCTTACTCATATGGAGAATCTTAAAAACAAACACAAACAAACAAAAAGCACCATACTCATAGATATGGAGAACAGATTTGTGGTTGCCACAAGCAAAGGATGAAACGGGTGAAGGGGGTCAAAAGGTACAAACTTTCACTTGTAAAACAAATAACTCCTGGGGATGTAATGAACAGCATGGCGACTGTAGTTAATAATACTGTATTGTATATCTGAAGTTGCCAAGAGAGGAAATCTTAAAAGTTTTCATCACAAGAAAAAAAGTTTTGTAACTATGTATGGTGACAGATGTTAATTAAACTTACTGTGATGACCATTTCACAATATATTCAAATATTGAATCATTATGTTGTACACCCAAAACTAATGTAATGTTGTATGTCGGTTATACTTCAATTAAAAAAAAAATTGCCTGTATTCTCTTTAGTTTGCCTTCTACAACTCCCAGCGCACTAAATGATCTCTGAACAATAGTTCATTGTTTATTTTAAACATTCAATGATAGCTCAACCTCCTGATGTCCCTCTACAATTTCTGGACAAAATTGGCTCTCCCATCCAAGGTGCATATGTCTTTGGTTATATGTAGCCTTTGGATATGTGGCTAATTCATTTATATTTTCTCTCCCTTCTATTCAGAAAGATGAACCATTCCCCAAATGATGAGGACCATCCTTCCTCTATTGCTGTTCACTGATAAACTCTAATCCCCCAGTGTATTGAACACACTGGGGTGGGGTGGGGTGGGGGGTTAGTTGAATTCTACAACCATGATGGAAATTTCTCTAATGCTGATTGAGCATCCCTGATACTCAATACTTTTTCCCTCAGTGGGGGAGGGAAAAAGAGGGACATCAAGCTGAGGAGGGATCAATGGTTCACAAATGGCTAATCCTTTACTTTTCTCTCTCTCTTCTCTTCCTCACCACCCAATTCCAGAGGTGAGGATTTGTGATAAATGGGCCAAGAAGAAATTTTTTGATGACTGCCTGGGGCTGCTCCTTTTTGGCAGAGGTGTCCTAGGATGCATTAAAAGACCAAGCCTAGATGCACTCAATATTTAATCAGGAATAATGACCAATAAAACATACCAGCCAGTAAGAGCTCTACTATTCCTCAACAGTTGTAGAGAGAGATGGGAAAATAAATGAGAAGAATGCTTCCTTTGCCTAAATTTAACAATACATTTTGTTAAAATGTACATTTGTACACTTCATCTTTATTCACTTTATATTATGGGGCTGTGATATATAGACACACATACAAAAAAAATAAACTTATTAGAAATACAAAGTTTGATCGGTGTTTCTCTAAGTAAGACACATGGGGTTCTGTATTAAAATTACCTAGAGTACTTATTAAAAATAGAGGTTTCTGAACCCCTCCAAAGACTGAATCAGAATGTCTATTTATAAGGGCCTCTAAAATTACAATTTTAAAAATAGATATTCCAATGATTATTATGAATTATTTAATTCAAGAACTACTGCTTTTATATATGTAGTTACTCTGATATTAAGGGAGTTTTGTGTATGTACCTGTGTTTGTGTCTGCATGTGAAATGAATTGTGGTTCCATAAATCATATTATACACCAGCATTTTCCTCCAAGCTGTGAAGTCAGAAAACTACTTCTTTTATCTGTTAACAAATGTTCAATACACAAACACACTCACACGTACCCAAAGGTTTTGTGGTCAAATATATTTAGCAAACTCTGTATATTACATGCCTCTTTTGGAGATTCCCAATTCACATTAGTATTTTAAAGGCCGTGAGAGCCTATAAAAATCTGGTGTTTCTCAAATCCTTCAAGCAACTGTGTGATTAGTACTTCTTATTTTTTTCAAGTAAAAGTATGAGTACCCAAGGACAGTTTGGGGAACACCATTCTACGCAAATATTATGAAGTATCTTAGTTGTAAGATATAAAAATCTGTGTCTTCTATTTTGACTTCAGGTACTTTTGCAAACAAGCAATGCTAGTTTGGAAGGAAGTTTTTGACTTTTTTCCTCTACCTAGCTGTAAATATAGAAACACTCTCTGTGTTGAACAAATATAAATTTACACCAGCAGACATATGAGCATAACTTTTATGCTTTTGATGGTTATTAAAATCTGTTGTTTTCATCATGTAATCTAGCAATAAACTTAGTCCGTTAATATTCAGAGAGCAACTGACAGGAACACTTTTGTCTTGTACTCCAAAATTATTATCCTTGGTGCTTGAGAACAGATTCATTTAATAGCCATTAAAGAGTGAGAAAATATACAGCTTTAACCTACATTGAGAGGTTAAAAATAGAAATACTAGCAAATAGATTTAAATATATGTATCACCAGACATATATTTCAGTAAAACCCTTCCCTCCTTCCTCCCAAAAAAATCATGGGAAAAACTGCTGTATGCATTTTTATATTCTAGTTTCGATTACTAAAAACCATTCACTTCATCTTTTTCCACCTGTCAAAAATCAATTCAATATTTATGTGAATTGGGAAATAAATCTTTTCTTCCACATACATTTCTCTTTCCAATGACAATTTAGCTGTTTAACCTACGTTCTGTAACTTGTTCTTAAAGTGCAGTGGTGCCCAGTGGTTCCTGACTAGGATGGGACAATGTGGAGAGAAGTGGATTTCATCCACTATATGGAGCCTGATGAGTGTCACATGGAAGCTCAGTACAGGGATGGATTCCACCCGGAGGGAGAAGTTCCTTGAGTTCTCATATTCTGAGGATGGTAGGGAAGTTATGTAGCTACCCAGTAAGAAATGTTTTAGGTTATTTTATTGTTATGGTGAATGGTGACAAGGACCACACTCTTTCAGGTTGAGCACACATGCATGCATATTGCTGTAGCCGTACATTGCTCATCCCAGAGCAGGGGGCAGGAAGGGCACTACTAAAACCTTCCCTATGGCAGGCTGGGCATGCTAATGGAGAGGAAAAGGGATAGGATTTGTCTTTGAAGTTGGTAGTAAGGTACTTGTCTCGTCTGAGTTGAGAAACCATTGTTTTTAGCAGTGGTTTTAGCATTTTTGGAGATCCTGTGTTGCTAAGATGGTCTATGCCTATAATGAACCTCATCCCTTCTCTTTCTGTGAGGTCAGGAGGTCATGGTTCTGGATTTTATAAACCATCACAAATGGGATCAGCTGGTCCACTTCACCATCACTTCATCCAATTGAATCAATCATGTTACTCAAAATTCAAACTCACACCTGCATTATCATAACAAAACAGTTTATATTTTGTGGTCTAGATGCTTTTATTATTTCTTCAAGAAACTGATGACCCAGTAAGGGAAGCCTTAAAATCTAGGCAACCAGACCCAGAGGGGAACTCCAGGCATTTTCTTTAGCTCCAGCAACCTACTCTGTCCATCTTCTGGGTGCTATTTTTGCTTATTTCTTTGCAAACACTGCAATTCTCCCTTCTTTCTAAACATTGAACTGACCATCCTTCACACATTTCAGATCTTTACTCTGTTTCCCAAAGGCTGTGGGGTGAGCAAGACAGGACTTTGAAAAGTTGGTCTTAATTAAATGTGCACAATACAGTAACTAGAAAAACATGCTATTTTTTCTAGTACCATTACTTAGATAAGAATTTTTAATATTAAGCACGGAATCAGATACAACTTCTTATCTATGTAATTAAATGTGACATTAACATTTGAGATAAACATAAGGTCATTTTTTTTCTCACCATTTTTTTAAAACGAGGAGATGACTGATATAAATATGAGCCGTATGAGTATCAACTAGATCATAAAAAATTCTGGGAGGGAGTAGAGGACTTAGAATTTTCTGTTATGGAAAACTGTCTTCCATAGTAGAATTTACAGTTTTTCCATTCCCAGTTTTGTTGTTGTTTCTTGGCATTATTAACTACTTCAATGAAATAAATTGTTTTAATTACATAAACTGTATACAGTGAGATGCAGAAAAAGTAGGTAATGACTTGCTTAAAGTCATAGGAAAAGTCAAATACTTTGTAAAATGGGGATTAGAAACCAGGTTTTTTGATACCATTGTACAGGATATTTACTATCCAACAGGCTACCTTTTTAATGTGCCTTTCAAAATGTGAGGCTTATCATTATAGAAAAAAAATAGAAGGAAAAAGATCAATATATGAGAGGAAAATTGTATCAATGTGATAGATGAGGACTTTAATGGAGACCATAAAAATGTAGTTGGTATTTTTTTATCTATTGCTGTGTAACAAAACCGCCCACCAGATTTTTGTTGCTTATAATTTATCTCTTACAGTGGGTTGACTGGGCTCAGATGTCTCATAGAGTTGCAGAAAGATTGCAACTGCAACAAGAAACATCTTGAAGGTCCAATGAGGTGAATATCCATGATGGCTCCTTCACTCACAAGGCTGGTCCTTAGGCAACGTGGGAACTGACCGGATGTCTTTTGCTTTCCGTGTAGCTTTTCAACATGACAAGCTAAGGCCTCCTCAGAGCACTGCGACATCACTGTAGTTGAATTATTTACCTGGCTGCTGGCTTCCCCAGAGCAAGTGTTCTAGTGTATCCAGATCGTAGCCTTTGTTTCTTATGACTTAGCATTGGCAGTCACACATTATCACCCCTACCACATTCTACTGATTAAAGGAAGTTCACAGGAGAGTGTAGTTCACAAGAGTGGGTATCTTTGAAAACTGTCACAGTTAGTAAAGGTGATGCTGAGAAATAAGAACAAGGAAGTTTCACAGAAAAATCTCATATCTTTCTTTCCTTGTAATGTAAATTAGTCATTGATTCTTAGAATAGGGAAAGATCTTAAGTATCCTCTATTTAAAATATCTCATGTACCCTTGAAGAAACTGAAGCTCAGGTAAGGGAAAAGTCTTTGTGTCTACAAAAATTTTTAAAAAAACAGTGATTATATCTTAATATTTTTAGACTATCAGGGTGCTACAATATTTTAACAATTAATCTAAACAGAAATCTTAAAAAAATGTAGGAAAAATAATATGTCTCATCTAAAACAATATGTAGGAATTAACCTGATACAATTGAGAGAAATCTTCCAAAATGTGCCTAAAGTAGGCAATGGTTTGTTTGTTTTCTTTTTTTAAAGCTTTTTTGGATGTGGATCATTTTTTAAGTCTTTACTGAATTTGTTACAATACTGCTCCTGTTTTATGTTTTGGTTTTTTGGCCGCGAGGCATGTGGGATCTTAGCTTCCCATCCAGGGATGGAGCCCTCACCCCCTGCACTGGAAAGTGAAGTCTTAGCCACTGGACCGCCAGGGCAGTCCCTAGGCAATGATTTTTAAATTTCATATTTAAAAGGAAAAAATATATATATATATATGGAGCTAGATTAAATTTTTGGTTTCTTATTTCTTTTTCTGTTATTTCATTTGAAAAAAATGTGACATGAGTTTGCAGTGATATCACCATATCCTTAGTAAGGATGTTTTCATTTGAAATATTTTTATTTTGGCCAGGTACAGATGACGTGAGGAGTAATAGTTTTATTAAGGAAACTGGCGATAATCCATCTGGAATTTCCCATAGATTACCCTAGGAAATGTATTATGGAAAAACCTGAAAGAAATTTTTGGCCAACCCAATACATAATTACAAAAGATATTCAAAACTCTATGTTAGCTCTTAGTATGTGAATTCTTTAGCAGGAGCTTATTACTACTACGAGGGGAGTGCGTGTGTCACTGTTGTTAAATGTGTAGCACATAAAAGGAGACGAGGGTCTATGAGCACAGGAGCTATACTTGACCAATGGGTTTGCAATGTAAGAAGTCCCATCTGAAAACTCAGTGCACATGAAGAGAAAGAGTGTTCTATTTTGCAATATAACACTGAAATATGTCGAGCACATGCACTGAGACTTGCTGGGCTGATACGTGTTCTGAGAATAAAAGAAACATAAATTGCTAAGGCTCAGGAACGTGCCCATTCTATGAATAGAGACTGACTTTGCTGCCAAGGGAAGCAAGTTGCTTGGGTTTTAGGTGACGCATCTCCACTCTTTACCAAGAAAAAGGTTTGGAAAGCAAACTACGTGAAATGTTTTCCCAGAGGTTTCCAATGAATACCAAACCCATCAAGCATCTCATTTATTTTAGACACAGACTCTCTATGCCTCAGGAAACTCTTTCAACTCTAATGTCATTGGAAGCACCTGTCATCTTCCTTCACCTTTTACTGTCAGGCTATCTGTGCCTTTAAGGTAGGTCACCTTTCTTTGGCATCCTGCTTCCTTATAGGATTGGAAGCTAAATTTCTTCTTCCTCGTGAGCTGTATTTGGAATTTGAGGCCTCTTTGCTTCCCCAGTGTGCCCCACCCCACATATCCCATTGCATGGTCAAACTGCCACTCTCACTCATGTATTTACCCAACAGAATATTTCTATATTATAAAATATTACATTTTAAAATATTATAAATTCATATTTTATTAAGCTATTATTTATTGAACTCCTGCTATGAGGAAGAAATAGTGTTAAGGGTAGAAGAGTCAGGGAAGTAGACTTGCCCTTGCCACCACTGAGTTAGATTGGGGAGAATGACGTCAGGAAGAAGGCAAAGGGCTTTCTGCATCAACAGAATAGAATCAAGGTGTGGTAATACTCTTCTTAAAATGGGACTGGTGGGACTTCCCTGCTGGTGCAGTGGTTAAGAACCTACCTGCCAATGGTTCTTACCTCTGCCTACCTGAAAAGGGTTCGAGCCCTTGTCTGGCAAGATCCCACATGCCGCGGAGCAAATAAGCCCATGCGCCACAACTACTGAGCCTGTGCACCTAGAGCCTGCGAGCCACAACTACTGAGCCTGCGCACCTAGAGCCCGTGCTCCGCAACAAGAGAAGCCACCACAATGGGAAGCCTGCGCACCACAACAGAGTAGCTCCCGCTCGCTGCCAACTAGAGAAAGCCCGCGAGCAGCAACGAAGACCCAACACAGCCATAAATAAATAACAGTACTGGTGGGGGGGGGGTCCCCCTTGACACATGTAGAGACCCTGCTTCCCACTATCCCTTGCGAATTTCAGTCCAACTCCTCTATGAGGAAAGTAATGAGTTGTTTTTGTAAAAAAATGGAAAACAGCTCTCCTAATTTTTTTCCCCAGATGTTTCCTAACTGGCTTAGGAATGTGATCCTTGGATTCAGTATGCAAGGTTGAGCCTGGCCAATATGTTTTTGTTTTATTATTCTAGAAACATTTCCTAGAGCCTCTCAAGGTTAATCAAGTACACCAGAGGCTTCTATGTGGGTTGCAGAATCTAATTACTATTCCTTGTGGTTCCCATACCAGCTTCCTCAACGCTACTTTTAGAACTCCTTCTGAGACAGCGAACAATTCCACAGCCAGGTGCTTATGGATAGAGTCATTCTGCCTCTTATCGGACTCTGAAGGGCAAAATGAGAAGAGGAAGCAGCCCCTTTGCTTTCAATGACTGATCAGAAGTGAGTTCCTTTACTCTAAGTTGTGTCAATAATGCAAAAAGTTGTGTCAATAATGCAAAAAGACAGTGGTTTAATAAGAATATAATGAGTAATAGGATGCCTGGATGAAACAGGAATGACTTCATTTTGAGGGAGTGTGTGATAGGGAGAGAATTATTACCACCTGCTTTGCCTTGAGAGCAGGGAAACAAATTCACCTTGATTAAGATTATATTTCTTCAGAGAAGAATAAATAGGGAGACATCTTTAAGTTTATATTTATGGACAAATGGATACAGGAGATAACCTTATAATGCCACCTTTTGCTTTCTGACTGGTTTAGCGAATGCAAGCCAATGAGGCTCTAACAATAAAATCATTCCAAAGAAATAGTAGAGACCAGACTAGTGACCTCATCTGAAAAAGAGGGTCAAAGATTTTATTGACAAGAATTCGTTACCTAACAGGGTGGGACTGATGCTTTCATCTCCATAGAATGGTGTTTACTTTTGGGGGAACAATAAGACTGGGGGTCACAGCTAAAAATCAACTCATAACCTTCATGCCCCAAATGAAACTTGGGCAGGGACCTGGACCACTAAGTTCAGCTTGTTATAGCTGCTTAAACAAAAAATAGAATCACATAAGAGTGTGAATGTACAGCAGCAACCGTAGGCTGTGGGGTTATGTTCTCAAGAAGATGCATTGAACTTTCAGTTAAGTTGCAGCAGATGTTATTGGTTGGTTATCCCGAAGGCATTTCTCACCCATTTATCCTTTGCAGGCTTCCCATCTTATATGCTGTAAAGATAGGTCTCTTTCACTGCAGAGGTGGCAATATAAGGTAGATCTGGAAGTTGATGTGTCAGGGGATATCTGATAGGGGGAGTTTCTGGAAAAGATAATTTCTAGATGAATAGTTTAGGAACAAGAGAGCTGTATCTCTTCCCCTAGCCCATGCTTCCCAGCCTTACACATGTACATGATGATATCTGTACCTTAGCCAGGCATTTATTACTGGAAAAGAGGAGGTGATAACAGGCATGTGGATGAAAAAGCTTACACCCTAAGAATAATTCACAATGAAAAGAAAGCTGGTGACCTTTACTGAACCCACTGAACCTCCAGACTTCATTTTAACTGAACAATAAATGCCCCTCTGATTTAAATAGCTTCTATTTGGATATTAATACAGTCAAAAGCATTTCTCCCTGATAAAGTATGTGGGTGCTCAAGGCATCGGCTGAAAGACAAAATACATGTGAATATAGTTATTCCAAGTTTGGGAAGTGGGTTATTTTAGTTTCCTGTATTTTTCTCAAAGACATTTCACACAAATATTTATTTGGTTAACATATTACTTCTCAGAAGCAGACAAGGTTAGTGTTGATTACAGCCTCATAAACGAGGAAACTGGAATGCAGAGGTAAAGGGACTTTATCTAAAGCAACAAAACTTGATTATAGCAGAGCTAAAGCCTGAACTAAGATCTTTGATTCTTTGTGTTAAGATCCTCTGCTGGGTCACGTTGTGAGTTAAAAAATAAATAAATAAAATGACTTTGCATCAAAGAAACTGGATGACAAATGAGGGTGATTTTCTCTTTTGTTTCAAACTAGGAACCAGCAATACACTCAAGAAAATATTTTCACCTAGGTTTTCTCCATGTTCTTCGTAGAAGGGAATTTATGCAAATACCCCAGAGAACTACCTTCCTACAACAACCACCTAGATCCTGGCTGCAGTAAATGTGTTTACTGTGGTTAGAAATCTAAAACTGAACAGTTTATAAAAGAAGCTAGAGAATGTTGTAGCAGAACCATTATAGCTCTAGTTTTCCTGTTTCTTTCAATTCAGATCCTGCTACAGAGGCACACTCCCTTTTGGGAATCCATGGTTTGCAAAGAGAAAGGACATCCAGTTTTACACATACTCTGCTGAAATGCAGCAAAGTGAACAGTTTGCACCTCAATCCAATGATGTAAATCCTTAGATGGGCTAATCAGCCTTTATAGAAATCTGTTCATCTCTATACAGAAGAATGATGTATAGTGTTTTTTCAAATGCCCTTTAAAAATAACTACAATTCAATTGCTTTTCTTTTATCCAGGTAATCCAATTTATTTTGGAATTGTCTTTTTATAATGGAGAAAAAAGTATTAAACACTTTTGAAATAAATGCAATAGTTCTATGAAAACAACCCACAACTGTAAATGTTCCATACTTTACCTCACAAATGCATTAATAAGTTGAGGGCAGAACCTGAAGCAGCAAAGATCCTGAAATGAATAGGCCCTACAGTGACTCACACTCGGCAATTCTGCAGTTATTAAGAAATTTATGATTTTAGATCAGCGGTCCCCAACCTTTTTGGCACCAGGGACAGGTTTTGTGGAAGACAATTTTTCCACGGGTTGGGGGGATGGTTCAGTGATAATGCGAGCGACGGGGAGTGATGGGGAGCGGCAGATGAAGCTTCCCTCACCAGCCGCTCACCTCCTGCTGTGCGGCCCAATTCCTACCAGGCCGTGGCCACTACCGGTCCACGGCCACAGGGGTTGTTGGGGACCTCTGTTTTAGATAATCTTCTGAAAAAAGTATTTTTAGATCCTACTTGGTTTTCCTATAGATGGAGACTTTTTGGAGGGTGGGTTGAAGGAGATATTTAGCATCTCCAAAAATATTTGATAGAAATGATTTTTGCATCACAGTTTACCAAATGTAAACCATGGGGCTCATGATATAATACATATTGGAAACGTACAGGGGAGATTTCTTATGTTTTCTTTAGAGACATCTTTTTCTTTTTAATGAGTAGGTATATTGAAGAGGAAAAAGACGATTTTTTTCCCTAACAGACATCAAGAGCATTCTGTGGTTTAAGGACATGGTACGATTTAATCAGTAGAGTTCACACACAGTAGTCTGAGTCACGACTAGGGGCAATTTCCTTTTTTTTTTTTTTTGGCCCCCTCTCAGCTTTTGGGATCTTAGTTCCCCAACCAGGGATCTAACCCAGGCCCCATGCAGTGGAAGCACAGAATCCTAACCACTGGACTGCCAGGGAATTCCCAAGGGGCAACTTCCATTATCCCATTAATTCTGAAACTGATGAGAAAATGAGGAAAAAATGCTGGAACATAGGAATGAGTAAGACAGATAGTTGGAATGAACTAAAGTGATGAATTAAGAGAGAAAAGGGAGAGACTTAGGGTCATAGAGAAGGTCACAAAAATGAAGAAAAAGCAACAGTAACAAACAAAAATCACATTTTTACATTGTGTGCTAATTAGCCACATTATAATTAATTTATTTCTGGTGACAATTCATCACTGTACTTTTGTTTTATATCCCTGTTATTTAAATATATCTTTTAATTTTCTTTGAAAAATGCTTATTTTTCAAATTCATTGCTTGATTGGCTGACTCATTCATTCCTTTATTCATTCATCTGATATTTATTAAATATTTACTGGTTTATTTAATAAATAATGAATTAAGTCTTAGAAATACAAATAGGGATGCTACTTTCCTAATGGTCTGCTATGGGTGACATAGAAATTTATATAAATAATTAGAAATACTTTTAAAGGCATTTTGATGCAAATACATGCAAAATGCAAAAGGAGAACTTTATTTTATTTTTTGACTTTTATCTTTTTTATTGACATAGTTGATTTACAATATTGTGTTAGCTTCAGGTGTACAGCAGAGTGACTGTTTTATATATATATATATATATACTTTTTTTTTTCAGATTATTTCCCATTACAGGTTATTACAAGATACTGAATATTGTTCCCTGTGTTATACAGTAGGTCCTTGTTTATCTATTTTATGTAGTTTGTATCTGTTAATCCCATACTACTGATTTATCCCTCCCTCCTCCCTTTCCATTTTGGTAACCATAAGTTTGTTTTCTATGTCTGTGAGTCTGTTTCTGTTTTGTATATAGATTCATTTGTATTATTTTTAAAATTCCACATATAAGTGATATCATATAATATTTGTCTTTGTCTGACTTACTTCATTTAGTATGATGTTCTCTAGGTCCATCCATGTTGCTGCAAATGTCACTATTTCACTCTTTTTTATGGCTGAGTAATGTTCCATTATATATATATGTACCACATCTCCTTTATCCATTCCTCTGTTGATGGACATTTAGGTTGTTTCCATGTCTTAGCTATTGTGAATAGTGCTGCTATGAACACTGGGGTGCATGTACCGTTTAGAATTAGAGTTTTCTTCTTTTCTGGATATATGCCCAGGAGTGGGATTGCTGGATCATATGGTAACACTATTTTTAGTTTTTTAAGGAACTTCCAGACTGTTTTCCATAATGGCTGCTCCAATTCACATTCTTTCAACAGTGTAGGAGGGTTCAAAGGAAGAACTTTAAAATCCAGAATCTCGATGCTTCTCAACACCTCCACTGCTGCCTCCTTGGTCAGATACACATTATCCCTTGACTGGATTATTGAAGGAGCCTTGTCACTAACATCACCACATCCACCTTTTGCCTTTGCCCCATTGCAATCCCTTCTCAGGACAGTAGTCAAAAATAATCCCTCTAAAACATAAGTCAGGTCATATCACTCCCGTGCTCATTGATGGCTCCCACTTTCGTTCAAAGTAAAAGCTGTGGTCCTTGTAATGGTATATGAGGCCCCACACGATCTGGTCCCAACTCCTATTCTCTCTACATTCATCTCTGCCTACTCCCCTTCTTACTTACTGTGTCCATTCACACTGGCCAGTCTTATCTTATGGTGTTTGCTCTCATAGCTCTCTCTATAAAAAAGATATCTGCTTTACTTGCCTGTGGAATCTAAAATATGACACAAATGAACTTATCAATGAAACAGAAACAGACTCACAGACTTAGAGAACAGACCTGTCATTGCCAAGGGGCAGGGCGGGTGGGGGGCAGAGAAGGATTGGGAGCTTCGGATTAGCAGATGCAAACTATCATATGTAGAATGGATAAACAAAAAAGTCCTACTGTATAGCACAGGGAACTATATTCAATATCCTGTGATAAATCATAATGGAAGATAATATGAAAAAGAATGTATATATATGTATAACTGAATCACTTTGCTGTACAGAAGAAACTAACACAACATTGTAAACCAACTATACTTCAATAAAGTAAATTAAAAAAAAAAGAAATATGGGGACTGCATTTTACAGAAAAAAAAAAAAAGGATATCTGCTACGCTTTCTCTCTTTTTCAAAGATTTTCTCAAGTCCCACTTCTCAGTGAGGCTTATGCTGAGAACTCAGTTTAATACAGCAACTGCCCCTTTTCTACACATATTCCCTATTTCCCCTATAATGCTCTATTTGTTTATTTTCTCATAATAATGTTCACCATCTAACATGCAACATGATCTATTTACTTATTTTAATGAATGACAATGTTTTATTGTTTGTAATCCTCCCCCAGAATGGAAGCTGCAAACAGGAGGTATCTCTATTTTGTTCACTGGAGTATCCTAAACGTGGAGAACATATAGTAGGTCACTGACAAAATGTTTCTGAAAGAAAGAATGAAATATAAGGAGTTTATTCTACTACAGGGTAGATAAGGACAGGATGAAGAAAGGCAACCCCAAATTAAAGACCCATATATTTAGATTGGAGACATCAGTAGTTATTTGACAGTTACTCACAAGGAAAGAAACTCTCAGGCAGAGAAAGTTGTGTGAACAAAGGAGAAAAGGCTGGAAGTAAGTATGTGAAGATGTGCAAATCTGCCTCTTTTCCTAGGTCAGGGGTCAGAAAACTATGGCTTGTGAGTCAAATTCAGGCAATTCAGGCCATACTCTTTATATATAAAGAGTGTGCGTATATATATATATATGTGTATATATATATATATGTATATATATATATATATACATATATATATATATATACACACATACACAAAAGCATTTATTTTCTGAACCTTTTAAGAAAAAAGTTTGTTGCCCCTGTCCTAGGAAATAAGTGAAGGCTTTAAGCTGGAAGGTGCCATGTTCAGAATCACGATGTGGAAAAATCATTCTCTATTCAGCTCAGTTTTCCTAGTTAATCTTTTCCTCAAGATATCTCATTAGGTTCAAGACGGTGGAGTAGAAGGACGTGTGCTCACTCCCTCTTACAAGAGCACCAGAATCACAACTAACTGCTGAACAATCATTGACAGGAAGACACCAAAAAAGATACCCCACATCCAAAGACAAAGGAGAAGCTGCAATGAGACAGTAAGAGGGACACAATCACAATAAAATCAAATCCTATAACTGCTGGATGGGTGAATCACAAACTGGAGAACGCTTATACCACAGAAGTCCATCCACTGGAGTGAAGGTAGTGAGCCCCACGTCAGGCTTCCCAACCTGGGGGTCTGGAAGTGGGAGAAGGAATTCCTAGAGAATCAGACTTTGAAGGCTAGTAGGATTTGATTGCAGGACTTTGACAGGACTCGGGAAACAGACTCCACTCTTGGAGGGCACACACTAAGTGGTGTGTGCATCAGGATCCAGGGGAAAGAAGAGTGACCCCATAGGACACTGAACTAGACCTACCTGCTAGTGTTGGAGGGTCTGCTGCAGAGGTGGGGGGTGGCTGTGGCTCACCACGGGGAAAAGGACACTGGCAGCAGAAGTTCTGGGAAGTACTCCTTGCTGTAAGCCCTCCCAGAGTCCGCCATTAGCCACACCAAAGAGCCCGGGTAGGCTCCAGTGCTGGGTTGTCTCAGGCCAAACAACCCAAAAGGGAGGAAATGCAGCCCCACCAATCAGCAGACAATTGGATTAAGTTTAACTGAGCTCTACCCACCTAGCAACACCCAGCTCTACCCACCACCAGTCCCTCCCATCAGGAAGCTTGCACAAGCCTCTCAGGTAGCCTTATTTACCAGAGGGCAGACGGCAGAAGCAAGAAATACTACAATTCTGCAGTCTGTGGAATGAAAACCACATTCACAGAAAGATAGACAAAATGAAAAGGCAGAGGACTATGTATCAAATGAAGGAACAAAATAAAACCCCAGAAAAACAATTAAATGAAGTGGAGATAGGCAACTGTCCAGAAAAAGAATTCAGAATAATGAGAGTGAAGATGATCCAGGACATCGGAAAAAGAATGGAGGGAAGATCGAGAAGATGCAAGAAATGTTTAACAAAGACCTAGAAGAATTAAAGAACAAACAAAACAAACAAAAAAAAAGGACAAAGAGATGAACAATACAATAACTGAAATGAAAAATACACTAGAAGGAATCAATAGCAGAATAACTGAGGCAGAAGAACAGATAAGTGACCTGGAAGACACAATGGTGGAATTCACCGCTGTGGAAGAGAATAAAGAAAAAAGAATGAAAAGAAATGAAGACAGCCTAAGAGACCTCTCGGACAACATTAAACACACCAACATACGCATTACAGGGGGTTCCAGAAGGAGAAGAGAGAGAGAAAGGACCTGACAAAATATTGGAAGACATTAGAGTCGAAAACTTCCCCAACATGGAAAGCAAATAGCAACCTAAGTCCAGGAAGTGCAGAGAGTACCAGGCAGGATAAACCTGAGAAGAAACACGCTGACACATAGTAATCAAATTGACAAAGATTAAAGCCAAAGAAAAATTATTAAAAGCAACAAGGGAAAAAGGACAAATAACATACAAGGGAACTCCCATAAGGTTAACAGTTGATTTCTCAGCAGAAACTCTACAAGCCAGAAGGGAGTGGCATGATATATTTAAAGTGATGAAAGGGAAGAAACTACAACCAAGATTACTCTAACAGGCAATGGTCTCATTCAGATTTGATGGAGAAATCAAAAGCTTTACAGACAAGTAAAACCTAACAGAATTCAGCACCACGAAACCAGCTCTACAACAAATGCTAAAGGAACTCCTCTAAGTGGGAAACACAAGAGAAGGAAAGGACCTACAAAAACAATTAAGAAAATGGTAATAGGAATATACATATCAAAAATTACCTTAAATGTGAATGGATTAAATGCGCCAACCAAAAGACACAGGCTCGCTGAGTGGATACAAAAACAAGACCCATATATATGCTCTCTGCAAGAGACCCACTTCAGACCTAGGGACACATGCAGAATGAAAGTGAAGGGATGGAAAAAGATATTCCATGCAAATGGAAATCAAAAGAAAGCTGGAGTACCAATACTCATATCAGATAAAATAGACTTTAAAATAAAGAATGTTACAAGAGACAAGGAAGCACACTACACAATGATCAAGGGATCAATCCAAGAAGAAGATATAAAAATTATAAATATATATGCACCCAACATAGGAGCACCTCAATACATAAGGCAAATGCTAACAGCTATAAAATAGGAAATCAACAGCAACACAATAATAGTGGAGGACGTTAACACCTCACTTACACCAATGGACAGATCATCCAAACAGAAAATTAATAAGGAAACACAAGCTTTAAATGACACAATAGACCAGATAGAGTTCACTGATATTTATAGCACATTCCATCCAAAAACAGCAGATTCCACTTTCTTCTGAAGTGCGCACGGAATATTCTCCATGATAGACCACATCCTGGGTCACAAATCAAGGCTTGGTAAATTTAAGAAAATTGAAATCATATCAAGCATCTTTTCTGACCAAAACGCTATGAGATTAGAAATCAATTACAAGGAAAAAAACGTAAAAAAACACAAACACATGGAGGCTAAACAATATGTTACTAAATAACCAAGAGATCACTGAAGAAATCAAAAAATACCTAGAGACAAATAACAACAAAAACTCGATATT
The DNA here is from genome assembly GCF_011762595.2 of Tursiops truncatus. Lineage (NCBI taxonomy): Eukaryota > Metazoa > Chordata > Mammalia > Artiodactyla > Delphinidae > Tursiops > Tursiops truncatus. Next base: position 55,366,689 of record NC_047044.1, on the reverse strand, counting down.
CCAAAACATTTAGAGAAGAGTTAACACCTATCCTTCTCAAACTCTCCCAAAAAATTGCAGAGGAAGGAACACTCCCAAACTCATTCTACAAGGCCACCATCACCCTGACACCAAAGCCAGACAAAGATACTACAAAACAGAAAATTACAGACCAATATCACTGATGAATATAGATGCAAAAATCCTCAACAAAATACTAGCAAACAGGATCCAACAACACATTAAAAGGATCATACACTATGATCAAGTGGGATTTATCCCAGGGATGCAAGGATTCTTCAATATACACAAATCAAGCAATGTGATACAGCATATTAACAAATTGAAGAATAAAAACCATATGGTCATCTCAATAGATGCAGAAAAAGCTTTTGACAAAATTCAACACCGATTTATGATAAAAACTCTCCAGAGGGCTTCTCTGGTGGCGCAGTGGTTGAGAGTCCGCCTGCCGATGCAGGGGACGTGGGTTTGTGCCCCAGTCTGGGAAGATCCCACATGCTGTGGGGTGGCTAGGCCCGTGAGCCACGGCCGCTGAGCCTGCGCGTCCGGAGCCTGTGCTCCGCACTGGGAGAGGCCACAACAGTGAGAGGCCCGTGTACCGCAACAACAACAACAAAAAAAAAACAACTCTCCAGAAGGTGGGCACAGAGGAAACCTACCTCAACATCATAAAGGCCATATATGACAAACCCACAGCAGACATCGTTCTCAATGGTGAAAAACTGAAAGCATTTCCTCTAAAATCAGGAACAAGACAAGGATGTCCACTCTCACCGCTATTATTCAACATAGTTTTGGAAATCCTAGCCATGGCAATCAGAGAAGAAAAAGAAATAAAAAGAATACAAATTGGAAAAGAAGAAGTAAAATTGTCACTCGTTGCAGATGACATGATACTATATACATAGATAATCCTAAAGATGCCAACAGAAAACTACTAGAGCTAATCAATGAATTTGGTAAAGTTGTAGGATACAAAATTATGCCAGAGATCTCTTGCATTCCTATACACTAATGATGAAAAATCTGAAAGAGAAATTAAGGAAACACCCCTATTCACCACTGCAACAAAAAGAATAAAATACCTAGGAATAAACCTAACTAAGGAGGTAAAAGACCTGTATGCAGAACACTATAAGACACTGATGAAAGAAATTAAAGATGATACCAACAGATGGAGAGATATGCCATGATCTTGGATTGGAAGAATCAATATTGTGGAAATGACTATACTACCCAAAGCAATCTACAGATTCAATGCAATCCCTATGAAATTACCAATGGCATTTTTTACAGAACTAGAACAAATCATCTTAAAATTTGTATGGAAACAAAAAAGACCCCGAATAGCAAAAGCAGTCTTGAGGGAAAAAAATGGAGCTGGAGGAATCAGACTTCCTGGCTTCAGACTATACCACAAAGCTACAGTAATCATGACAATATGGTACTGGCACAAAAACAGAAATATAGGGCTTCCCTGGTGGCGCAGTGGTTGAGAGTCCGTCTGCCGATGCAGGGGACGCGGGTTCGTGACCCGGTCCGGGAAGATCCCACATGCCACGGAGCGGCTGGGCCCGTGAGCCATGGCCGCTGGGCCTGCGTGTCCGGAGCCTGTGCTCCACAGTGGGAGAGGCCACAACAGTGAGAAGCCCACATACCACAAAAAAACAAAAACAAAAACAAAAACAGATCAATGGAACTGGATAGAAAGCCCAGAGATAAACCCACGCACCTATCGTCAACTAATCTATGACAAAGGAGGCAAGGACATACAATGGAGAAAAGATAGGCTCTTCAATAAGTGGTGCTGGGAAAACTGGACAGCTACATGTAAAAGAATGAAATTAGAACACTCCCTAACACCACAGACAAACATAAACACTAAAGGGATTAGAGACCTAAATGTAAGACCGGACACTATAAAACTCTTAGAGGAAAACATAGGAAAAACACTCACCTCCTAGAGTAATGGAAATTAAAAACAAAAATAAACAAATAGGACCTAACAAAATGTAAAAGTTTTTGCACAGCAAAGGAAACTACAAACAAGACAAAAAGACAACCCTCAGAATGGGAGAAAATATTTGCAAACGAATCAACAGACAAAGGATTAATCTCCAAAATATATAAACAGCACATGTAGCTCAATATTAAAAAAACAAAGAACCCAATCCAAAAATGGGCAGAAGACTTAAATAGACATTTCTCCGAAGAAGACATACAGATGGCCAAGAAGCACATGAAAAGCTGGTCAACATCACTAATTATCAGAGACATGCAAATCAAAACTACAGTGAGGTATCACCTCACACCAGTTAGAATGGGCATCATCAGAAAATCTATAAACAACAAATGCTGGAGAGGGTGTGGAGAAAAGGGAACCCTCTTCCACTCTTGGTGGGAATGTAAATTGATACAGCCACTATGGATAACAGTATGGAGGTTCCTTAAAAAACTAAGTGTAGAATCACCATCTGACTCAGCAATCTCACTACTGGTCATATACCCGGAGCAAACCATAATTCAAAAAGACACATGCACCCCAATGTTCACTGCAGCACTATTTACAATAGCCAGGACATGGAAGCAACCTAAATGCCCAACGACAGACGAATGGATAAAGAAGTTGTGGTACATATATACAATGGAATATTACTCAGCCATAAAAAGGAACAAAATTGGGTCATTTGTAGAGATGTGGATGGATCTAGAGACTGTCATACAGAGCAAAGTAATTCAGAAGGAGGAAAACAAATATCGTATATTAACACATATATGTAGAACCTAGAAAAATGGTACAGATGAACCAGTTTGCAGGGCAGAAATTGAGACACAGACGTAGAGAACAAATGTATGGACACCAAGGCAGGAAAGTGGCGGTGGGTTGGTGGTGTGATGAACTGGGAGATTGGGATTGACATGTATATACTAATATGTATAAAATGGTTAACTAATAATAAACTGTTGTATAAAAAAATAAATAAAATAAAATTTAAAAAAAACCCAAACAACTGTATACACATTAAAAAAAAGAAACAAAAAAAGAAAAGTTTCATATTATACAGTATTTTTTTTTGTTTTAGTTTCAATCATAGTCCCCTGTTCTTTGCGGATCTTCCTTACAAATACAGCAGTTGCTACCAGTGACTAAATGGGTGATACCATGGAATACATTTCAAATTCATCAAGCATTACAGTCTGACGTGAGATGTTTCTGATTAAAACATGAAACACCAGATGGTTTCCAATGTACTTTAGTTAGTTATCTATGCCATGATTTGGATTTGGTTGGCTTTCCAACCTTCTTTTTACCTTCTTTTGTAGAAACTGGATAAAAACACTGTATCTGGAGAATAAGTTAATTGCTAAGGTGGGCCAAACATGGCTTAATCATGCCAAATACCTGGTAGTAAGTGAGCTGGAATCATCATAATAATTTAATTTATAAAATTCAAACTGGCAAGAGACTCTACAACACTAATGATAGCCAGTTGACTAATTAGCTCTGCAATAGTCTTTCCAATTTTTTAAAGCAAAATGAGCCATAGTTGTGAACCTGGGACAGCAGATAGCTTTCCTGTTAAAAATCTGTTTTAAAGCATGGGGGTGGGGGTGTGTTAAAAACAGAGGTAGTCTAGTGCACATAGGTTTCTTCTGCAAATGACACCATGCACGTGGCATTTGGAAATTTAAACTATATTAACTTATGAAAAATTTGTTTCTTTATGTAAAACAATAAGCTAATCCAAGAATGATCTGAACATATTTCTCAGTAGACATTAACATATTGTTAAAAAGACTCTCTTTTTGTTGTTTTTTTAAAAGGGGGGTTATTTTATTATTTATTGTTTCTTTAATTTTTTACCCAAACTGTTACTTTGCTTATTGCTTTGAGAAATAAAAAAATATGGAATCTCCTTCAACCAAGTAATTTCTAAGATTTTTATGATCGTTTGTCAGATCTCCTGTCTCTGTAATATTCAGTTTTAGTTCAGAGGATAACCCAAACTATGAACAACATGATTATGTTGCCAGTTTTAAATTTTACAACCTAGACATTTAGTTCCCTTAATACCCACGAGGATCTGACTTACAGAAATATGTAGGGTGGGAGTCATTTCTTCTGTTTTCGGAGGTTTCCAAGCATCCTGCCATGCTTTAAAAATCTGAAACTATCTAGGAGAAAAAGAGAAACAAGACTGAACAAAGGAACCAACAGTGTGAATAGGGTGGAATATTCCAGACTTGCACTTCTTGGAATAGGTAGCACAATAATATGGCACATCAGGGATACACCTTTGGGAATTGCTCATAACTCCGAAACACAAAGCCACATCAGCCAGGCATATGGACATTAGAAGCACAGATGATATGACTGGAAAAAGTCTGAGGACCTCTTTGCAACATAGAGTGGCTGTAAATTTCAGGCATACGTGGTAGATGGTAGCTGGCACAAATGACAGTTAAACACCATGTAGATATTTGACAGTTCTTTGCGAATGAATGCAGAAACATATGCATCTTTAATTAAGTTGGTAATTCAGGAGGATGAAGCAAGGTACACTTACATACCTGCAAATTGACACTAGGATTGAACAAGGGTTGGAACTGGTAGGAGTGTGTTATCATTCTACCTAGTTGTTCATTCATAGATTCAGGCTATATAATTTTACTATACAGAGGAAAAAATTTTAAGTGGCTGATTGTATTTTGTAACCAGCAGCGTCCCCGTGTATCTGATGATCAATAAAGGAACTCTAGCAAGGCAAAGAACTCTCAAGGAATCAGCAGGTTCTTCTCGGTTGCCTAGGAGAAAGACGTTCTTAACACAAGCCACGTATCCAGCGGTTTTCCAATTGAATGTAACATGCTATCCTGATTTTCCTTCTGTTGGAGTAGGTTTCCTTGCTAGAGAAAAATAAATTACTTACATGTTTCTTATGAGGTTGACCCCATAGAGATCAATCTACTTCATTATTATTAAAGAGCTCACAGAAACCATTTGTTTTAACATATATTTTCAAACATCAGTGGAAGAGTAAGATTGTACCAGAATTTCAATACTCAGTTTGGAATTATTCTAATAATACTTCTGCTGCTTCAGAAATTCAGATCTCCAGATGAAACTCTAAAATGAATGAAAACAATTCTCACTCTTAGATGAGGATTTAAATTAACTATTGAAAAATGTAAATAGCATTTACTTGGGTCACACCATACCTGTTAAGATGGTGATTGGATTATGTATGTTTAGAGGGAAAACACACAAAACAAACACCACTGTTTCTTTCATTATACATTTGATTTCTAGAACCATCTTACATGACATTTACGAACTTTCCAACTTATGAAAAAGCAGGTTGTACAATGGGGAAACTGCAAGCTTTGAAGTTTTACAGTAACTGTCAGTTACTAACTTTGCAGACCGAAGATAATTACTAAACCACTACAGGCCTTGCTGTCCACATGTCTGAAATGGGGATTAAACACTTAAATTATAGGACTTTTGTAAAGAACAATTGAGATAATGAATGCAAATCTTCTACAGCACAGTAATTATACAAAGTAACCTTATTATATTATCATTATCAAATGGAAGCATATACAATAATTTTTCAAATAATTTATTAAGCAATATTTACCTCCATTCCTTTCGCATTGTTGAGTCTCTCTGTCCTTCTTAACCCAGTAGACATTTCTTGAGTGTTCAGATTAGTTCTGCAAAACACAAATACACACACACACAAACACTTAGTATCTTTTTCTTTAATGTTAGGTATTTTTCATAAAGCACAACACAATATTTTATTTCATAGTACAATTCAATAGCAGAATCTATGTTATTTTGTTCTTTACCATTAGCTTCTAACAGAGTTTTTAACAGAATTTATTTTAAGCATATCTTTGTGTCTATGCTTTAGTTTGATGGCTTTCAGAGTTCCTGTTTTTCCTTTTTTAGCAATCAAGCCCTCTCTACTCCCCTTTGAAGCCAAACATTACACAGAACTTTGATATACAAAACTGACACAAGTTGAGCTTTTATTAAAGCTGAAATAATGGATCAGGAGCTATTTATTCACTTGTCCCTCCTTCCTGCCCACCTGCTCCCAGCAATCCCTGAGTCACTCTGGAAAACCTAGGCACAACAACAGACAGTTTAAAAACTGCCATTTTCATCAACCCATTGAGTGCCCTTCTCCTCTGTAGTGCTAACACAGTGACACAAACTGTACCCAACATAGTAACAAAATGTTGAGAAAATGAAAACACTGAACATCACTCTTACTAATGCATTTGACGTGCCAACACTTTGTATCTGTCCATGTTCATCATGGGATCCAGCACGACTCCAGGTATCTTTCTGATCAGTAACTTGTCTGCTCTCTTAGATCTGAAGAGTAATCCTGGCCTCGAAATGTACAATTTAAACTTCGTTTAATTGTCATCATGTTATCGTAAAGCCATTTCTCTAGTTTTTCAAGGTCACTTTGAATATCAGTTCTACATTTTCTACAACCCTGCCCTGTGTATAGACTGTCTGCCTTTTTGTGACCATCAGGATGAATTTCATGTAATGCTACCTGACCACTAAAACTAAGGGAACCACCAGATTGATCACATCTTTCTATAACTGTTGTTTAATGTGTGTTTTCTTCGGCACACTCTAAATTTCATTATGGCAATCGTATGCCAATGACTTGACCCTCCTTCCTGTCAGGATAGGAATACATCTCTCACGCGACAGAAAGATGCTGCTCTTCTTCTCCTGCCCAATCATCCTAAAATTATATACAGACTGGTGACTTGCTCTCTACCAAGAAAGAGGGAAAGCATTAAGATTCATACAGTGTTTAAAATGAAAACACACACACACTGCCATCAATTTACTCTATCATTTTTGATCACTAGAATGTTCTCCTTGGGAAACTTCATTACCAATTTTGCATTTTGGAATGTCATAAGGTGTTGCTGGTATTTCCAGCAGAGGCAAATATAAGGTTGTTTCAAATGAGCAAAATTTAGGTTTCTGTCTCTATACCTCATTAGCATTAGCAAGTTCCAGTCTCATAGCAACCTAGATCTGATGATGAACACCTGCCAGCCCAGATGGTTTGGGAAGAAAATTTTTAGCCGAATGGAACAAAGTTCTGCTGTTGAGCTGTCCAAGCCGTTATTTAACAGGGAGGCTACAAGAACCCTGAACTATTATTTTGGAATCGTAATAAACAAGTATCTCCAAAGTTGTCATGTTCAATTGCCATCACTTCTAATGTCTAACGCCCCTACTTTTAAAATGTGTGTAAATAATACATAGTTCTTATGTCACTACACATATTACAGATGATATTGGATGTCAATTGGTATGGACATAGCGCTGCAGCAGAATCAATCGCATCCGCACAATTATGAAAGCGATGCTGGTATTTTCATATTTGCTTCTAAATAAATTCAATCCTTGTTTCTTCTTCTAATGAACTGGCTGATGTCCAAAATACTATCTTCTGAAATAGGATCTTGAATAGAAATTGAGTCAACTATTCCAGCCTACAGTACTTTCTCCCTCATCTGAACCACAACTTTACTGTTGTGCCATTCCATTGGCAGAGAAAAAGCATATGGCAACAGAGAAAAGGCTGGACGGGAAGTCAAAAGTTCTGGGCTGTTGGTTACCCTTGTTCCGTTGCTGTTATTTTTGGTACCTGATTAAGCTAATTAATGAGTTTTCCTGTCTGTAAAATAATTTGGAGCTAAATGACTAATTGAATTTTTTTCTAATGTGGAAACAAAACTTTCTTCATTATTTTTATATGTATGTAGTTGCTTTCCACAAAAGTGAACTCCTTAGAACAAAGACTGCACTTTAATGTCCCCAACCGGTGGCACAGAGTTGTACAAAACCAAGGCTCAAGGAATATTAGTTCCTTCATTGATTTCCTCTTCGGTTAGTGGAAATTACAGAGGTTATGGACTTGGGTAGAGGATTTACTACTTTTAGCTCTGTGATCTCCGGCAAATCACCTGAGTTCCTTGAGCCTCTCTTTCTTCATTGTACTTACCTCATGAGATTGGTAAGAGTATTAGCAAATTGACACACACATTTAGTGTGTTCTCAGTAAACTCGAGTTCTCATGCTTCACTGTCTGTGGTTGCTAGCACTGAACACTGCATAGAGTTGATATTTCGGGTGATACCATGCAGTAATTAAGAAAATCAGAAAGTTTCAAATCTAGCTTTGCCATCTCCTAGCCTTATGACATTGTGCAAGTATTTAATCTTTGTTTTTCTCAGTTTCCTCACCTTTAATGGAAACAATGGTAGTATTTACTTCATAGGACTTTTATGAAGAATAAATAAATTTAACACAAGTAAATTATTTAAAGAGTATAAAAAACAGTATTATTTAAGTTTAGATCTTAGTTTCAGTTTTACAAATATCCATGATTTAGGGTTGTGAGAAAAATGCTCTTATAATGTGGATTGTTCTTAAACTTCTATCTTATATATTTGGTATTAATTATGTTCAAGATGAGCATGATAATTATTCTTGAATTTGGCAGATTGTGTAAAATGTACATACTATAAAATAACAGATGAATGTGTTTTTAAACAAATTTTTATAGTTTACCTTTCTTAATTACATGCTAATCAATATTTTAAAAGAATGCAAATAGATTTCTTGCTTACTCTGTACACATTGTGTTAATTTCTGTCTTTCTAATCCATGTATATTCACACATCTTCACGATATGCTAATGATAGTCTAATCTTTTTAAAACCACCAAATTCTGCTACGTTTGCTCACTTCAATGATACATGAAATTTGTAAATATAGTCTATGTGTGCTTTTTCATCAGTTTAACCCTCAACTTCTTTCAAACCAACATGACTGTAGTGTTGGGATGTTATTCAACACCATAGCCTCATAATTAAGAGATCTGTATCTTTTAAAATTATTGAAGACCTTTCTTGTATTTGGTATGTGTCTTTTTTCCCATATGTAACAAACAAAATAAAACATAGTAAATTCTAGGAGACTGTCTCCCAAGTATTTTTGGGTGTTAACTGATAAGATATGATGTTCCTTGGGTTAAGAAAGATGGACCACTGACAAGGGTGTTAATAGATGATAAAAACTCAAAAAAACTGCTGGAATGGAAAATTGTGGTCCTTTGCCCAGGCCAGTTCAAATTAAAATCACCAACCCAGAGTCCACTGATTGAAGGAGAATCCTGGAAGCCTTGAGGAAGGACCCTACAATGCTTCTGAATATATACAATAAAAATCCTGCAGATCTGTGTGATCTAACATTGATACCTGGGAAACCAAAACATCAACTAAAATAAGAGATTATGGAGGTCAGGTGGAAATAAAGTGTTGGGTAAATCTATCTTATAACATTTCTAAGAATTTCCACAGACACTATGTGATTATTACCCCAGTCCTGGAATGTGTACTTGGAACTGATGTATTTAGCAACTGGCAGAATAATCACATTAGTTACCTGACTAAAGAAATGAGACATTATTGTATGAAATGCCAAGTGGAAGCCCCAGAAACTACTGGAAACTATCCTGCCCCTGCCAAGATAGTAAATCAGAAGCAATAATGCCTCTGGGAAGAAATGGCAGGGGTTTTCATGTGATTACTTAATTAGCCTTTATAATCCTTCCAAAAATGAGATGAATGAATGGTCAATGAGTATTGACAGCCATAAATTTAACCAGTTGGTAGCCCCAATTTCAGCTGCCATGTTGAATGTTTATACTCTTATTTGAGCAGATCGTTAAAGCCTCTGACACTTGGTATGTGGTCACTGATCTGGCAAATGTTTTCTTCTTGATCTCCTTCAGTAGGGAAAATCAGGAGCACTTTGCCTTTGCATAAAGCGATGGCAGCCCTCAGTTCCTGCCCTGCCCCAAGGATACGCTGACTCTCTTCCTCTCTGTTGTGATACAGTCTACTGGGATGTCGATTATTTAGATGCTCCACGCATATTGTACTAGCTCATTATACTGATGACAGCCTACGAACTGAATCTGATGAGAAAGAAGAGGCACGTACTCTAGATGCACCAATAAAATACTTACATGTCAGAAGATGGGATTTAAGCCCTTAAAGAGTCAAGGATCTGCCACATTAGTTAAGTTCGAGGGTCCAGTACTCTAGTAGCTGAGTTAGCCGCTCTAAGTTAAAGTACAAGTTGTTCATACTTTGTCACTTTTTTCCTCTATGAAAAGGTTCAGCTCTTTGGGCCTCTTTAGATTTTTGAGGCATTACAAAGAGAATTTTAGAAAAGCACTTCAAATCATTGGTTAGGTAACATGACAGGCTTACAGCTTTGATTTGTGTATAGAGAAAGACAGTGGGTCTAGGCTGCAGTGCCTCTGCTCTGCCACTATAATTGGCAGATCCAGTGGTGTTAGGATCCTTGGTGGATAATGATGCTGTTTGGTCTTTGGCAAGAGTCACAGCACAGATCATGCTTTCTGCAGCTCCTTGAGTGCTACTACGCCCTGGTGGAGACTGAGTACCTGATCATGAGACACAAAGTGACTAAGTGGCGTGACTAAGTGGCTTGAGGTCCATCATGAGCTGGGTTATCAAATCCAGAAAGTGATAAAACAGGGCAGGCACAGCAGTCATTCATTTTTTGATAGAAATGAGTTTGGCATGAGTAAAGTTATAGAACCGGAAAGTAGAATGGTGGCTGCCAGATGCTGGACTGTAGGGGAAATGGGGAGATGGTGGTCAAAGGGTACAGACTTTCAGTTATGAGTACATTCTGGGGAATCTATGTACAGCATGGTGACTATAGTTAAATAGTACTGTTGTATACTTGAAATTTGCTAAAAGAGTAAATCTTAAGTGTTCTCATCACTCTCAAGAAAGATAACTGTGTGAGGTGATGGATGTGTTAATTAACTTTTATGGTACTCATTTAACAATGCATGTATAGATCAAATCATCACGTTGTACATCTTAAATATATATATATATTATATATATAATTTTTGTCAGTTACACCTTAATAAAACTGGAAAAAATGATCTCACGCAATTAAAAGAAAAACAAATATGAAAAAACCTCATCCATTTTAATGTAATGTAAAAACTAAAATAAGACTTTCAGGGGACTTCCCTGGTGGCCCAGTGGTTAAGAATCTGCCTGCCAATTCAGGGGACACGGGTTAGAGCCCTGGTCAGGGAAGATCCCACGTGCCGTGGAGCAACTAAGCCCGTGCACCACAACTACTGAGCCTGTGTGCCACAACTACTGAAGCCAGTGCACCTAGAGTCCATGCTCTGCAACAAGAGCAGCCACCACAATGAAAAGCCCACGCACCACAATGAAGAGAAGCCCCCACGCAACCAGAGAAAGCCCGCGTGCAGCAATGAAGACCCAACACAGCCAAAAATAAATTAATTAATTAAAAAAAAAAGACTCACATGGATGAGATTAAGCAGTTTGATAATACATTGTATGACTAAGAGTAGGTAGGGAACCTCACATTCATACACTGGAAGTAGTTCTGCCTCAAAACCTGCTTCATCCTCCTTGTTCACGTTTGGATTCATATACTTCTCTACTACTCGGTGTGTTCCTCTCTTGTTAAAGATAGTAAGGAAGATTTTATTCCAGAGGGGCTTTATGTAATTGAAGTTCTGCATTAGGAGAGAGAGATTGGACTCAACTCCTAATACAGCAAGGACAAGTGGAGATTTATGGACAAGGAATAGGGTGGGGTGGGGTCAGTGGATAAAAAATTGCTAAGAAGAAATGTCCAGTCTAGAGGGATTCTTGCTAGACCTACTCAATAGGAGGTTTTGCTGAAGGCAGGCGGGGTGATAAGACATCGGGTGGGGCAGGAGGAATTTGATCAGATATCAGGATGGGGGATTTTTCATTAAACTGGCTGAGCAGGATTCTTGCTGAAACTAGACTAAGTGGACCAAGAACAGAGACCAAAGATGAGGCCTAGTCAAAAAGGGGACTCAGGAGAGCCTAACTCAAGTTTGATCAAGGAGACAATCTTTGACCATCCTCACTTAGCTTCTGACTCTTACTTATCATCTTCTGGTTCTTCTCTTTAACTTCCCCTCGGCTTATCTGCTTTGCTACAAATCAAATCCCGGAGACAGAGTTTTAGGTGAAGTAGGAAAAGGATAGCTTTATTGCTTTGCCAGGCAAAGGGGAACACACCGGGCTTCTGCCTTAAAAAAACTATGTGTCTCCACCCCAGAGGATGTGATGAAGGGTTTTGTAGCAGGGGTTCAAAGGTGGGGTCTCTGACAAGATTAGGGTGTGAGCAGGGCTTCCACTCCCTTCACCTCTCAGGTGGTCTTAATCTTGATGAGCTTCTCTGGCCCCTTTAATCTCGCCTCAGGTGGTTTCTTAGCTGCTCCTCCCTTGATTAGCAACTGTTCAAATCCACCCTTTGGAACTCAGGGAAGGTCATGGAGGCTGGAGCCTTGCCTGTAAGAAATGGGGGACAAAAGGAGGTCTCTGTGTCCAGGCTCCACTCGGTTTCAGTGCCTGGGAGCCCCACAGATCCCCACTCGGTTTCACCCTGTCTTACCCAAATTTCTGTAGAGGCCCAAAACTCCTCTTTTTATTCTGCAGAAAAAATTCCCTTTCAATTACATGTTTTAGCCTCTGGTCCCAGACCTGCAATTCAGAGGATTCAGCTCTGGCTCTCTTCTGGCTACACCTCTCCACTGAGGTCAAGGGGCTAAGGGGCTAAGGAAGGGGAGGATCTACCTTGAGTCCATGCCTCTTCCCCTTCTAGACTAGCTCTGGGTCCTGGGAACCCTTGAATTCCCTATCTAAATTACCCTAAGCTGAGTTCAAGGGTCTGTGCCCCAGTGCTGACTCTTCCCACACAACCAAGGAAATCCAAACAGTCTGGAAACTTCTAAGTTCAAATCTGGTCGTCCACATTGTTATAAAGACACATTAGTCAAGGTAGGAGGATAGGACATATTTTATGTAATGGTTTGTTAGCTTGCTTTATAACTTTTAAATATAAGGGCCTCTATTTGTATCTCGCTCTGGGCTCTGGAATCTTTTGGCAAGGGCTGGTCAGAACCACCAAACCTATGCTCAAGCTTAGGAAGAGTGTGGGCTCCTCCCAGACATCAGAAGGCTGGTCTCTTGCTCCCTGGTGTCATATTGAAGAAGAGTGACGCATTAAAATATCTTCTAGAAAAAGCCCTGAAGACCCGTGGGGGAGTGGGGGTGGGTAGGACCTGATGAGTAATTGCTACAGAGTGTAAATGTACTTTCAAAGCCCTTGTTCTCCTGTTCTCCCTTGGGCTCCAGCTATAGTTAAGGCCATACAGTGAGTACTCAGGTAAGAAACAAATTCTAAAGGGAAGAGGATGAGCCTGAGATGGAGCTAGGAAAAGTCCTCTGAGGCAATGGGAACATATAATTGCATTTTACAGGGCAACTCTGATCCCCTCCAAGGGCAGCTTGGTAGATAGCACACAACATTTCAACACGGCATTAAACCTGTTTTCTTCACAACTAGTAAAAATAATCCAATTGGGTAACTGCTTATATCTTTGTGGCTCAGTGGAGAAAGAAGCCTGGATGTCTGAAGAGGTTTATGAAATCTGCATAGCCCTCATCTCACGAGATAATATAGTACTCACTTATATTCCCCTCACATTGGAGATTCAAGAATAATCTCAGGGGTGGAATTCTATTTTTAGTTTCTACTTAAAAGACAAGCAGTGAACATTTGCTCTAGGGGACGGAGTAACTCTGCCTTTCGGTTCCCATTGATGTGCAGAGCTAATCACTGGGGAGAAAGTAAAAAACAAACCAACAAACAAAAAACAAAAACACCCAAACAACTACACATGAGTGTTGAGACCATTTGTCTTTTGGAGCAAAGGAAGAGAGAATATATTCATTTGTTTTTTTAAGGCTTAGCTAATGTCTCTTGGAAGGAAACGACAACAACGCCACCAAAAGGAAAACTGTGCCTGCGATGTCAGCCTCCCTAAACCTGGAAGGCCTGGAGCAAGCAGTGTCCTCAGGAATAAAGACTACGCTGAATCTGTAAGGTCCTGAGCTACAAATCCTGGTAAACCTGCCAAGTGTAACGCAACTCTCAGCCAAGTATAACGCAGGAGAGAGTCATCCTCCTTCAGAGAATCTCAGCAGCTGGGAAGCTGGTCACTAAGCCGCAGATAATGGCAAGAACAGCACAGACACAAACACAAACGATTCTTGAACGCGAAGGACAATTTTTTCATTCGGAGGACTTGTCCCTGAAGTCCAGCTTCAGCAGGACGGGATATGAGCAAGCAGGACCAGCTCCTCACCCGCTGCAGTGTACCTGAATTTGCGGGGGTGGGATTCTGAACTTCCTGCTCACCTGAGCATGTGGTGGCTGAAGCAATTGCGTATTAAAATAGATATAGTCCTATATATGCTATGAGCTTCTGAAGTGGATGTAGGATAGAATCTGAGTATTATCCCAAATGTTCCCTCCCAAGGAATATCTCAGAACTCAAGCATTCATGTCATACTATCAGGGATTCTCAGAGTCTTTATTTTTGTTAAGTCATTGAAAACTTTTGTTGAAATGCAAGTGTTATCTAGATCATCGACTGAACATATGTTGGTTAAATAAATGAATGCTATATAGAGAAGAGGATAGCGGAATTCCAATACAGTAGATTGGTTGCAAAAAGAAACGAGTCAAATTTAAGTAAGAAAGCAGGAACAGTTTTTCAAAGGCCGTTATTGAACAGGTAACAAACTAGAGGTATAGAAACCAAGTCTGAAAAATTCAGAGAAGCAACTTATGATGTAATTGATAGGGTTCAGGGCAGGATGTCCCAAAATATGCCACTTTGGCATATTGATTATTTTGAATTAAAGTTACTAAGAAGCAGCCAGCACAAAAAGGACACTAACCCTCTTTTGTCCCCCAGAAAGCAGGAAATAAATCTCGCATGTGAAAGGTACCCTCCCTGTACCAGGAGGTAGAGAGACATCCTTATCACTAGAGATAGGGAATTCAGGGCTGTTACTTCTTTACTAATTTATTAGGCCAAGCCCAAACTTCTTTTTCTTGTCAATTTCTCACAAATTTATTGTTTCTTTGTCTAAAAGGTATAAAACTGTCTGCTTTGGTCACTTCTTTGAGTCTCATATTTCTATGATCCCCCATGTGTACAAAGTTTAAATGTTTTTTTCTCCTGTTCATCTACCTTATGTCAATGTAATCTTTGGCCAGCCAAAGAATCAAGAAGGGAAGAAGGAAAAGTCTTCCTCTTCTACACAATTTTTCTTTTCCTATTCTAGGTCTGCATCTTTTTTAATAATATAGTTGTACCCAAAAAGGATTCTATACGTTATGCTAAGAATAAAAACCAATAAAAAAGTCTTGAGTCCTATAAATGAGGTCATAGTTAAGAGGGCCTAGATGTCACGAGAAGTGCTTGGAAATGGGGATCAATGGTGAAGTGGGGATGTTAGGTAGACTGGGGCACTAAAAGGAGGAAAACTTACAGAAAAAAATGAACAGCACAACCTTTCCTTTCTGACATCTTTGCCCTGTTGCTGAGTGCAAAACAACTTGGATTCTTCCAAATACCAAGAGGAAGAATACTGCATATTCTGTGTCTACCTGGTGAACACAGAAAACTGTCTATCCAAGACCACTTAGATCTGGGAATTCCCTAGTGGTCCAGTGATCAGGACTCCATGTTTCACTGCCGAGGGCCCGGGTTCAATCCCTGGTCAGGGAACCAAGATCCTGCAAGCCATGCAGGTGCTGCCAAAAAAACTTGGAAAAAAAGACCCCAAAAACAAAACCCACTTAGATCTCAGTCAAAACAGTAGCCATAATTTAGAGAGTATACTTGGCTGTAGGGAAAGTGACAGCTGATTTCATCAAAACCATCCTTATCTGATTGAACTGACTTTCTAAACAACATGTGAGTTTTCAAACCTGAGTTTGAAGACATTGTTAATAAATTATTATTAATAGAAGATATTATTAATATAAGCACATTCTGAGGAATGTATCTTGGTGGCTTTCAAAACCTGGCTACACTTTGAAATCATCTGGAGAACTTTTAAAAAATATTGGTGCCTGAGCCCCACCTTAGAATAATTAAATGCAAATCTTTAGGAATAAGCCTGTGACTTGGTATTAAAACAAACAAACAAACAAACAAACATCTCTCCAGGTGACTCTAATGTGTAGCCGGGGTTTAGAAACACTGACTTCATGAGCATTGTTTCCTACATCCATTTTTACCTTGACATATTTGTATTTTCACTGAGACAAACAGAAGATATTCAAGTTTCTGTTTCCCTGAGAACTGACAGAGTTGTTTCAAGGAGTGATGGATTTTATTATTTTACCACAATTCTTGCACCCTTACCACCCTCTGCCGTTGCTTCCCTGTTGTTGGAATATACTTTTCCAAACTATTGACTTCAGACTTGGCCATATGACTTACTTTAAGTAATGGAATGTGGAAATGACACTTGGTCAGTCATCTAAGGCCTTAAGAAGCATGGCAAGTGTCCACCAAGACTCAGAGACCTTATTCCTTCCCCCCCATTAGGAGAGCAGGTAGCCTTTTGTATGGTCAGGCCACTCAAGATGGCTGTTCTCTTGCTCTCTGTACATACCCTACTCAACCAGTGCCTGCTTCACCTACACCCTACTCACATGACTGACCTTCCTGCGTACTTGCCCCAGGCCCTAGCTAGTGACGGTTCTAGCTTTAGATCAGAACTTTCCACTATGCTTATCAAAGGGGCAGTGAGGGGTGTGCCCTTCTGCTGGTTTCCCAGATAACCGATGAGCCAACATGACATCAATTCCTCCTATAACTGGTCACACCTGCCCTCCCCCACAAGCAAAGACTGCTGCCACATTCTTCCCCTCACGGTTGGCCGCACACAGTGGGGTGGTGTCATCATTCCACGACGTTGCTTCAGACATGTAAGATCCCCCTATCCATTAAACCATTGATCCCATTGATGTCTCTGTTGCTGACTCTGGGCTCTTTCTTTGGTTTTGAAGCTGGGCAAGCACAACATTGTAGACAACCCCTTGCAGGCAGCCCAACACTATTAATCTTTTGACCTGAATCCAGGAATAAAGCTCTATGGAGATAGTCCCTAACCCAAAGTCTGGAGTCCCACCTCATCCAGCTAAGCCAATCTGAGTCTATCCAAAACTGCAACCAACCTATATAAATACTATGAATATGAAATAAACTTTCTTGATGTAATCCTCTGAGATCTTGGAGTTTTGTTTTTAATCCAGCATTATTGCAAGAAAAAAAATGAAACTAATATACAAGTCTTTGTTTGTACATAATCTATATATCAAGCAATATCTAGCAAATAATAGGTGCTAAATATTTATTAATCTGCTTCTATGTAGTTCTCACTTAAATTTGATGATACTAAACAAAGTTGGAAATAACCAAATTTTAAATGTTTTAAAATTGGTTTATTTTAAAAATAATGTGATTATTAGAATTTAAATGAATTAAATAGATTGTATTTCTATTGTCTGCTAGTTATTTTGTCCATTTATAAAACAGAATATACGTAAGTACGCTTATCATTGCTCTTCCTAATAGCCAAATAGATCAACTTTTCATCTAGATGAGTTTGTGGAAAGCATCTGCCTTCTTAGCAAATGTGTATAGATGAGGATCAAACTTTGCCCTGATTTGGAAATACTACCCCTATCTCTAGGATACTGCCAAATTTTCAGTTAAGATTCAGAGAAATCAATTTATAATTTAGAAATTTATGTATTGAGTTACTGAGATAGGTTTTATCATTAATGCCTAGAAACTATTAATAGCAATAAACAGATATTTCTTGAGCAGTAACGGGGTCAAGATGAAGAGTTAATGGGTAAAAAACCCTGAAATGTCTTTTGTGATATATTAGGAAGTTATAGAGAGTCAGGCAAGCAATCATAGAAATCTCTGAAAGAGAAGATCCTACTTCGAAAGCAAAATACATCTTAATCTCCAACTGTCTTTTTGAAACTCTTTTTCTTGATAAAACACAGCGATTCATTTTAGAAAATATTTTAGTTCTTTTTAATGTAAACCTTTTCATTTCTAAAATCATTTTAAGTTTTTCCTTATGATAATTATAAATTATTTTATATCTGCTGTTTGATGATCCATCATTGATTATTAAGGGATTTAGATAAAGTAGAGGTACCAAATAAATTATCTTTACATTTTGGGTAACGCAAGATGTAATTACATTGTCACTTCCTCATGTTTTGAGACTTATAAGAATGCATTAAACAGATGCAAAAAATACTCAAACTTTTTTAGACTCTGAAACTGCCATTCATATGTGATGCTATTTACAGCAAAGGTAAAAATAGCATAGCAGAATAATACAAGAAACGCAGTGCTCACACAAATTGGCTTTGGTGTCCAGGTGTCTGTAAAAAAAAAGTATTAATTTTACAGTATCTTGGGGACTAAGTTGATGCTCCACACATAATCCACAGTGTCACAAATGTCCTTAGTAAACCACACTCCCAATTGCAAAGCCTTCACACTTAATATAGAAGACTGTCACTCTGTGCTTACTGAGTTGCCAAAAAGTGCTAGCAGGGTTACCACTGTATCACCTACCTTCCCCCCCTGAGAAGGGAGAAAGTAGACAATTCAAATTAAGCGTAAAAGAAGGCAGTAAGTAGGGTAGTGCATTTTGATCCCAGATATTTGTTTGAATCTATGCTACATGTTGGCTAAAGTCTTATTCCAGGCATGAATGTGGTCCTACTGTAAGCTTGCAGGAGACTTAAAATATGGGGCTGGCCGAAATTTTCGGGTTTTTCCATAAGTTGTTAAGATGTTACGGAAAAACCCAAATGAACTTTCCGGCCAATCCAATACTTTAATTAGGATGCTAAGATTCTCCTGCAACCAATAAATAGTGTCCTATGACTAAATGTTATATTGTTATCCATTTTCTCATGTTTTCACATTTTTTTCCCCACTCACAATCATGAGTTAAGTACAACTCTAAGGTGAATTTGTGCCAGATTTGGATTCATAAATATTATAATACAAGAAAAGTTATATTTCTATAAGGAATATATTTTATGAGAAAAAGTCATAGACCAAGTCAGCACTCCGATGTAGGCAGCCCAGGGGCAATAAGACATAAGGAAATATTATTGATAATGTGTATCTTCTCTTAAGAAAGTGCAGCCAGGCTGCTCTGTCCTTTTGTGAGATGGGACCTCCTAAAACTTTCCAATCATCGATTAGTTGAATAAAGAGACAATCTTAGGGCTTCTCTGGTGGCGCAGTGGTTGAGAATCTGCCTGCCAATGCAGGGGACACGGGTTCGAGCCCTGGTTCGGGAAGATCCCACATGCCGCAGAGCAACTAGGCCCGTGAGCCACAACTACTGAGCCTGCGCGTCTGGAGCCTGTGCTCCGCAACGAGAGGGTGCGATAGTGAGAGGCCTGCGCACCGCGATGAAGAGTGGCCCCCGCTCGCCGCAACTAGAGAAAGCCCTCGCACAGAAACCAAGACCCAACACAGCCATAAATAAATAAATTTAAAAAAAAAAGAGACAATCTTAGAATTCCTGATACAGTGAAGATAAGAGGTAGAAAAATTGTAGCACCAAAGTTTATGGAAACCAGTTGTACCACTAAGAAATGAAGGAACCTAAAGCAGTAACTCACATTTAATCAAAAACACCATCAGAATTTAAAACAAAAGTGGTGAGCAGAAGGAAGAGATGATTAAAGGAGAAAAATGGAGAAGTAAAACACTATTTATAGAACATATATTACTTGTAGGGCATTAACTGTAGGACACATATATATGTTGCAAGGTGGTTTTTTAAAGTTTCACTTCCCACCTTTTCAAGGATCTAGTGTTCCACGTGCATACCTCAAAAAAGTTAAAAAAAAAAGATATGGCCTATTCCTTACAGACATGATTCTTAAATTAAAATATTATAGAAATGTGATACAACCCTGAGTCCTCACATTTTTCATCTATAAAATGGACAGATAGAGCTAAGGTCTGAGTTCTGTTCAGTATTACATTATATGATTATTAAGTGAATAAGAAAGTTACTTAATTAATGGATAAAATATATTGAGACTATTCATAATGCTCAGTGAAGAGATTATTCAGTCTAAGTACTCAGCATCTCAAAGACTATTTGCATGACATTCCAATAGGAACTAATATTTTGCATGTTTTCCTTGGTCATATTACAAGAAGATGCACTGCACTGATTGGTTTGGCAAAAAGAATTGCACGAGAGGGATATGCTGTAGATTTCTCCATATAAGTGTATGGCAACATTTTCTATCCCTTTTCACCATATATTGGAATTTTAGGTTGCATTCAGTCTTCTGCTATCACAATTAATGGCACAAAAATTAGCCTCACACAAAAGTCATTTTGTATTTTTGCCAACTGTACATTTTGAATACATTTCTAGTAGTTAGATTACTGGACAAAAAGTATACTTACCCATGTTTTATATTTTAGCATTTAGAAAGAATTTTAGCTGCATTCTAATTATTTTCTTTATATTAATACATGTGTGTTGTACATTTGTCATATTTGTTGCCTAACATATAAAATAATAAAATAAGCTAGTATGTCCCTTCTTTCTTATCCAGTCTCTCATTTGAAACCTATGTCGCAATTAGCAAGTTTATTCTAAGTACTGTCTCCAGTCCCCCTACATGAGGCTAATCCTTGTACCATAGAAGGTAAAAAGAGATAAGAAACATTTCTGTACACTTATATGGAGTAATTTACAGCATATCTTATTAAGTGAAAATAGCAAAGTGCTGATATTGTTTGTAGTATTCTACCTTTTATGTAACAAAGGATGGACTTTTAAGTAATAGGGGGGATGTTTATGTATTCTAAAAGGAATGATGGACTAGAAAACCCAAAAATCAATATTAATTCTAACCTTCAGGTGGGACGGGAAACATTGTGAAAGATGCACACAGAAGCAAGGTTTCTGTGAATGTAAATTGTTTCAAAGTTTTCATTCTGAATTCACATAAATGCATTTACTAACTTAAGAAGAATCAAAGTGAAACCAAAAAGGGAGAAAATGAAATCCATAAAAAATTGAGAACATTGAAAAAAACAGACCTTTTTATATACAAAGTTGGTGGCATAATCAGAAAAGAAAAACATTATTTCAAGTGACTTTAATACACAGTATTTTTTCAACAGCTTTACTGAAGTATAATTTACAACAAAAATTTTACAATAAAATTCACTCATTTTAAAGTTAAATGTAGCTTGATGAGTTTTGGCTAATGTACATAGTCATGTAATCTTCACTATGGTCAACATGTAGACTATTTCCAGACTATTTCCTTGAGTTCTTTAAGAGTCAATATTGTCCCTCAACTCTTGACCACCAGTGATTACTGATCAATGGTCACTTTGCCTTTTATAGAATTTCATATAAATATAATGATCAGTACGTGCTGTTTTGTGTGTGTGTGTGTTTGTGTGTGTGACCAAGACTGCATTTTTAACTCTCCTCCTCACAGCAATATGTCTGCATTTTAAAGACACTTTCTCTAGCACTCCTCTTGACTCTGGAGAGTATTTTACTTTCCTTAGGTGCCTATTCAAGGCGCTGCTAGTAAGTTACCATCACTCCCTCCTTAGAGTAGAGGGTGTTTTAGTCTGAATGTGGGGATGCTTGGTTTAGGCCCCAATGTCTGTCCTATATACATTTCCCTTGAATTTTAGCAGCTCTTTTGAAAATGCTGATGCTGGCCCAACTTCTCATGAAACATGTATTGAAAATTAGATCCAAACAATGACTCTGGAATATCCTAAGAAAGTAAGTTGACTAGTCCTGAATTCTATAGTTAATGGACTTGTGTAACTAAAGGAAGAGACATAGATAGGAACTGTCCCATATACAGGCATAACTCAGAGTTAAAAATGCAGTCTTGGTCACTTTCCTGGTGATTAGGTCCCCAGCGTAGTTCCTGAAAACTGGGATTCCAATGCCCCAAAGAGATGGAATTCTGCTGGTTGAAACAACTTTCTATTTGCAAAGAGTTGTGCATATAAAAATCATGTTTACAGCGTACTGTAGTCTACTAAGTGTACAATAGCATTGTCTAAAAAAAGTACATGACTTAATTTAAAAATACTTTATTGCTAAAAATTACTAACCATCATCTGAACCTTTAGTGAGTTGTGTTCCTTCTGTTGGTGGAGGATCTTACCTCAGTATTGATGGCTGCTGACTGATCAGGCCAACTGAGTTGGGGCAGCTGTGGCAGCTTCCTATAGTAAGATAAGAATGAAGTTTGCCACATCAATTGACTCTTCCTTTCACCAATGATTTCTCTGTAGCATGCAGTGTTGTCTGACAGCATTTTTACCCACAGTAGAACTTCCTTTGAAATTGGAGTCAATCCTCTCAAACCCTGCCACTGTTTTATCAACTAATTTTATGTAATACTCTACAATCTTCATAGCATCTTCACCAGGAGTAGATTCCATCTCAAGAAACCACTTTCTTTGTTCATCTGTAACAAGCAACTTCTCATCCATTCAAGTTTTATCATGGGATGGCAGCAATTCAGTCACATCCTCTGGCTCCACTTCTAATTCTAGTTCTCTTGCTATTTCTACCACATCTGCAGTTACTTCCTCCACTGAAGTCTTGAACCCCTCCAAGTCATCCATGAAGGCTGAAATCAACTTCTTTCAAACTTCTGTTAATGTTGATATTTTGACCTCTTCCCATGAGTCACAAATATCCTTAATGGCATCTACAATGGTGAATCCTTTCCAGAAGGTTTTCAATTGACTTTGCCCAGATTCATTACAGGAATCACTATCTATGGTAGCTATAGCCTTATGAAATGTATTTCTAAAATAATAAGACTTGAAAGTTGAAATGACTCCTTTATTCATGAACAGGTGTTGTGTTAGCAAGCATGAAAACAATATGAATCTCATTGTACATCTCCATCAAAGCTCTTGGGCAACCAGGTTCATTGTCAATGGGCAGCAGTCATTGAAAGAAGGAGTAGGACTCAACAGTGAGCTTAAAATATTCAATAAACCATGTTGTAAACAGATGTGCTATCATTCTTATATTGGAAGAAGATGCCATCCAGGACTTTCATAGCTAGAGAGAAGTCAACATCTAGCTTCAAAGAGCAGGCTGACTCTCTTGTTACGGTCTAATGCAGCTGGTGATATTAAGTTGAAGCCAATGCTTATTTACCATTCTGCAAATCCTACAGCCTTTAAATAATACATGACGCCCCAAAATAATTACAATAGTAACATCAAAATTCATTGATCACAGATCACCATACCAAATATAATAATAATGAAAATTTTTGAAATATTGCAAGAATTACCAAATGTGACACACAGACATGAAGTAAGCAAATGCTGTTGGAAAAACGGCACAAATAGACTTCAATCTGTGAAAAATACAACATCCGCAAAGTGCAATAAAGTGAAGTGTAATCAAATGAGTTATGCCCATACTGACCTCTGCTAGGAGCAGAGAATATTTCTCAAAGGCAGTGGACCCAGAGGCTAAGAGCAAATGCTAAGATAAGACAAATCCTTGTTTTTAACTCAGCTTTGTCACTTGCTAACGTTGTGACTCTTGGCAATTTACTATAACCTTACTAAACTTTAGTTTCCTCATTTACACGTGGGATAGTCACAACTGTCTCATGGGACTATTACAGGACCAAATGAAATATTATATTTAAAGTACTTTAATCAGGGTCTGACACATGGTAAATACTCAATAAATATATATACGCATATATATATATTTAAAGTTAGATTAATGAGAGTAAAAACTGCATTATTCACCCAAATAAACTGCTTAGGCATCAGGCATTAGTCTGGTTCTTACCTTGTGCTTCACAAGTGTAATGGTACAAGGGGAAAGTAAAGTGAAATCTGAAAAAGCTCAAATCCTAAACTGACATTTTGCAATTGCATATGGTATGACTTATTAATCCTACTAATCCTTAAACAGCCTCACAGGGCACAAAAAATATAATGTCTACATCATTTAGAATTAATCAACTGTCACTTGTTATTTTTGTATACAGTTCCCTATGAGAATACAAACTTATCTAGTGATGGCTGTAGAGTCAGCCTCACAGTGGTCTATTTAGATGACAACAATTTCATGACTACAATGTTATTTTGTGTGGTGAAAAACAACTTATTGAAAATGAAGAAAAATGTAAATGATTCCTGTAAAGAAATTAAATTAATGTTAATACTAGAACACAGATGTTCTGTGTGCCATACCTATGCAACCATGTCATTAAACTCAACTCTCTAATTTAACTGACATCTGTTTCTTTTTCAATTTTGAAATGATTCATTGAGACCATTTGCAGAAACAAGTACACTTGTAAAGGAAAAAAAATGTTCCTGACATTTTCTCGCCTACTATTTTTTTCCACTTTATTATTGGTTTTCTTTTTTTTTAATTGACTGGCTGACTGACTTAATGATTCAGAATTAAGACATATCTGACACTCCAAGGCCCCTCTATTTTATGTCTTAGCTTCAGATCCTGTAAAACAAAAGATTCTATAATAAAATCAGAAACACTAAATAATATTAAGCCATGAAAAACAGGTTGCTGAAACTTGGGCAAGACAGTCTAATTAATTTTTGAAGAAAAGCAGGAGAGCTAATTTTATACTAGCCCTGAAGCTCATCTTCTATCAAAAATATTAATATTTTAATTTAATTGAACAAATATTGTTGTACATATATGTATTAGAAAGATAGCTATATTGCGGTAAACCAGAAGAAAAATAAGGGCTTTGAATAAGAGAATTTATTCAAACTCTAATTCTGAAACTAACTTTGTAACTTTGGTAGTTAGCCTCTCTGAATTCCATTTTGCTTACACGTAAGTGGTCATAATACTAAGAACAACATCAAGGGGTACAGTGAAGAGTGACATACAGGCTGTTTATATCTGCCACTGTGGTGTATTATTCACAATAGATGCTTAATAAGTCATAATTTTAAACATTATTACTTTCATTAGTATCTACCTAGCACTTTAGAATATGGTTCCTACATGTTGGCAATTTCCCACATTAGTCATCCATTTTGCTATGATAAAACCCTGGAAATTTGAATTGTTAGCCTCTCTTGTATCTAAGTTCTAGACGCCAGGCAGGAGCTCAGCTGAGCTGCAGAGAGCTGTGCTGCCAGATGTAGAAATAGTTGACTAAAGCAATAAGCCAAAAATAAAAGTAATAGTCAAGTCTTTGATCTCTTACTGCAATAATATAATCAAAGTCTAAACCAGAGAAAGCACCAATGTCCCTCCCTCCCCTCCTTCCATTTTCCTTCAAGAATGGCACACAGGTCAATGACCAGGTGGACATTATAGATATAGGGGATGTCCCACTGTTGAGAGAGCCCCCAACAAAAGGTTCCTGCAGTTGTATGAAGCTAGTGGGGGAGAAGGGAGGGAAAGGAGAAAGAGCTAGGAGTGGAGAAGTACTGAGTTCTGACTTAGAGTGAAGAAAACTGTCTTCAGGTTTCCCTTCCCCCCTTTCCTCCAATAAGGAGATTTCAGAAGAGGTGCCTGAGGCAGGCCTCTGCTAAGTACCCAGATAAAGTGGGATCTGAATGAAGGTGTCTGGACCAAGAATGCAGATATGAATACGAGCAAGGCCAGCCAGGGGTTCCTGAGTCCTTGACTGCGATTCCCTTCAGAGACTGCAGTTTGCTGCTTATCCACCAAGTCAGGTGTGGAAAGGGAAGCTTTCCCCTGTGAGGTCTGCCAGGTAAAGCCTTTGTAACTGCCAACGACATGGCCTGAAAAATCACACATAGAATTTTGGCATGGGGCTGGACTCCTCACTAGGATCCTTCAATCAGGTAAATTCAAAGGATGCTTAGATACAGACTTGATCAAAGTGAGGAGGTGGTCTCATTTGGGTTGGGGTAGGGGCAGTATTTTTCCTTTCAAGTACAGTTAAAAAACCAGCTAGCTGAGTTGATGTAGTAGAGGTGAAGCTTCTTGCATTCGAACCTGACCATCCTCACTGCTGAGTGATGAAAGCAGTGTTGCCACTAGAGCCTCCTGTTGTGTGGTTGGTTATTCTTGGCTGCTTCATTATCTGAACTACCTGGCTATAGTACCATGTATAGTTTGGATGATCTCAGTACCAAAGAAAAGTATGTTAAATCTAGAATAAGGTCTTATGTGCAGTCCTCAGCAGAGATATGTATGTAGAATCTTATGATTCTGAATAGCTCTTTATAGTGTCATTTGGTGAGATTTATTTACTTTACTTCTTTTACATTAAAAATTCTTTGTTTATAAGTTTATGCATAAGGATACATTTTACATATATATATATATGTATATATATACACATATATATACACATATTGTGTTCAGGTTTTAGTATAGTACCAATAAATAAGCCCATAAATATTTTAAATTAGTGATGTCACAGCAAAGATATAAATGTACCTCCATTTGCATGAAGCCATCATAAAGAAGCTGATCTCAGAGTTAAGGACAGAATAACTTTATATTGCAAATTCAGTAAACTCAGGAAATGGATAATTTTAAAATCAGTAACTTTTTATCATGATTTAGGTTCTTGTATGAATATTAACATTATTTCATTTGGAGATATTATATATTTAAAGATAAGTAAAAATAATTTTTGTCTTTTCCCAAAGAGCACAAGTTAAAATATATTGACATAATGTCAACAGGATATTCAACTTGCTGCACTCTTTCTGGAAAAACAAACAAACAAACAAACAAACACATGTGATGATGTAGACTGAATTTGGATTAAAGTATCCAGTGTAATGGAAGTTTTAGTCTTGTTTTTTAATGTGCATGTTTAGGAAACTTGGTAGAAACACTCTCTCTGATCCTGTAGTGAAATCTTTAGGTGAAAGGGACACAAATCCCTACCTGGTTTGCTATCTGAGCAGGATGGAACACTCCCCAAATTGAATGATTTTATTGAGATCACTTCGCAGTGACATCAAAGTATATTTTCCCAACATATGGGAATATACGCTTAAATATTCATTTTTCTTTACTTTTTAAAAAGATTTTTATTTATTTCCTCCTCTTAAAATGGAAATTGGTCTGAAATCAAATGCTACTGTAATAAGACAAGTCCTCTCATGAGGGGCCAGCAGGAGGTGTTGAGGGAAGAGGAATCTTTCAGTATCATTCTTTGTAGAGCTTCATATTATGGTGTTTATGATGTTTTATGACATTACATAGAGTTATCACCTCTTCCTTCTTTCCAACTTCCCAATCATGGCCCTTTGAACTATTTCAACACCAAAAGCTTCATTGTATGGCCATGATCATTACTTATGCGAAAATTTGTAGCAAGAATGGGGGAAAAAAAGCAAGAGGAAAGATAAAACACAGTTCCTTTCCTAAATCTGGATCAAACCCAGGATAAGGAGAATTCCTTAGAGGAACTTAAAATTTCCTGGAGAATCGGCTCTGCAAAAATATAGCATGGGTTCATGGATTTAACCCAAGTAATTGTAATTAGGTTAACTTATTTTACACATTATATCCTTTATCCCTGTTCTCCAAAAATACATAATCCAGTCACTCTCTAAGGAGTTACATAGCTTGCTAGCAGAGACTTTGAAGGAAAACATTGAGCTTCTTACTTAAAATCTGAAATTGAATTCTATAATATCTTAAGTGTTTAGGTGGTCTCAAGTTTAACACAGGTAAGAGATTTCTTTGGTATACATAGACAAGTTTGTCATAAATTTTACCTGCTGTACCTTGATTCCACAAGATACGCTGTTCGGTAATACTGACATGTTCTGTTCTTTGTTGCTTTTGTATTCATTTGATTAGTTATGTTAAGTGCATTTCTGATTCTATCCTTGAATCATTTTAGAAAGTAGGGCAAGGAACATTTCCTTCAGTTTTCCTTCTGTCAAATAGTATCAGAATTTGAAAGCAAAGAATTAAAAGTTTAAAATGGAACTGCAAGCAAAGAAAAACGGTCCTCTGTAAACTTTAATTCCTACTAAGCTGTTTCTTTCCTTTGCTAGCTCATAAATGTGTTAAAAAAAAGGATTATGCACATACTTTGTAAATCATAAAACTCTACATACTTAAATAAAGCATTATTAACTACACGTCAAGGGCAACAATTAATAGTTTATCCTCTTGCCTTTTGCCACTCCTACTACTTCATTTACAATTTCTAAAAATCCAGAGTATGATATTTATTCTGTAATTTAGTAAAACACCTTAATGTTTGCTAATATCATTAAGAATTATTCCAGAATATTTTTGGACAGAAATTATGCTATATGTTTAAGATAACTAAGGCTTTCTATTTTTGTTATTTCATGATGATTTTCCAAGTTCATTTAGCTTTTTCAATATAAGAAAATATGTTTTAACTCCTCCACTAATTGGACTGATACTTTTATATTTCTGCCCTTTGCTATCTTGTATGTATCTTTTAGACATATGTAGGCATTAATGGGCTAACATTTCCTAACTTTTTAGCCAATGCAAACTTTTATATTAGCTTCCCTTCTGTACCTTTCCACATGTTTTTTAAGGAGTTTTTGCTTCTTTCCCTCTACTCCAATTCACTAATCAAACACTTGAAACAGTTTCAATGCAAAAATCTGTTATGACTTTATAAAATAATTCTACATTTTATTTATGTTTAACTTTATGTTTCAGATGTTTTCTGTAACATCTTTAGCAATAACCTTGATAAAAAATGTTTTACTCGTATGAGGCAGTTACATTTTATTCAAAAGTCTGCCTTGCCAAAGTCTTTGCATAATTTAAAACTTATGTAATTCAAAACAGATCATGACAAAAATGGTGAGTATTTCTGTCTATTGGTATACAGAATAATGTCTTGTAGCATCAACATAAACATAGCTTATAATCATTTCTTATTCCTCTGCTTTGGAATTATGCTAACTTTAAAGACTTTTACATTTTTGGATTCTCATTATTTTAGTCTTTGTTGATGAAGTGAGATATATTAACATATATGTTTTTCAAATTTATAAAATATAAAATTCTCAAAATAATATCCAAATATGTAAAATGACAAACAAGTGAAATGAAATTGTATTTGACTATAAGGACAAGGCATTCCTTTTAAAACTAAAATAATGTCTTTAATTTTCAAACCATGAGTTTAGTTTTATGTCACACAAAACTATCCCACAAATTTCTTTTCTTCCTTTACATGATGGTCATGATGGAATACCTAGTAACAGACAAGCTCTTCTGCTGCAAATAACTATAAAAGTCACAGAACTATTAGGAAACAAGTTGTGATAGGCAGAATAATGGTTCCATAAAGATATCCAGACCCTAAGCCCCAGAACCTGTAAATATGTAACCTTACATGACAAGAAGGGGATTTGCAGGTGTGAATAGATCAAGATGTGCACCTTGAGTAAGAATATTATCCTTTTGGATTATCTGGTGGGCCCAATCTAATTTTATGAAGCTAATTATATGAAGCTGCGTTAGAGAGATGAGACAGAAGGAGAGGGAAGAGAGATGTGATGCAAGAAAGACACAACCTATTGTTGATTCTTGGAGGGTGAAGGAGAGGAGCTATGAACCAAGAGATGCTGGCAACCTCTAGGAATGCTGGAAAAGGCAAGGTAATGGATTGTCCCCCTAGACCTCTACAAAGAAACACAGGCCTGCTGATTTGTGTATGTTAGTCCAGTGAGACTCGTGTCAGACTTCTGACCTGGAGAACTGTACAATAATACATCTGTACTGCTTAAGCCACTAAGTAAGTAGTAATTTGTTACAGTAGCAGTAGAATGCTAATACAGAATTTGATACCTGGGAGAAGAGTGCTGCTGTAACAAACACCTAAAAATGCAAACTGGCTTTGGAATTAGGCAGTGGGCAAAGGCTGGGAAAATGTTGTGGAACATGATAGAAAAAGCTTAGATGGCCTTGAACAGACTGTTGGTAGAAACGTGGACATTAATGACAGCTAGTGAGGATTCAAAAGAAAGTGAGGAGCATTACAGAGAAAACATAAATTGTTCTAGAGGAAGCCTAAATAATCATGAAATGACTGTCAGGTTCATGGACATTAAAGCATTTCTGGTGAAATCTCAGAAGGAAGTAAGGAACATGTTATTGGAACCTGGAGGAAAGAGGATACTTGTTAGATAGTGGCAGAAAACTTAGTGGAATTGTGTCCTGCAGAATTTTTAAGCAATGAATTAATGCTAGTTAGCTGAGATTTCCAAGCAAAGGGTTAAAGGCGGGTCATGTTTTCTTTCTTGCTGCTTATAGTAAAATTCATGATGAGAGAAATAAAGTGAGGGTAAAACTATTAAAATGGAACCAGGACTTGGTGATTTGGGAATTTCTCAGCCCACCCAGATGCAGAAGATGCTAAAGTTAAAAGATGTACTATCAGAAAAGAAAAAGAATACTCTTAAGAAAAAGAAAGGCTTTGCTCAACTTTTCCTTAATGATTTTGAAAAATCAAAAAGTCAGAGTATTTATTCACACAAATGGCTCTTTGAAGAGATTAATGGTGTGACTCATAGGTCCTCTCAGTCATCTCAGAAGAAACCAAAAATGGAGAGGGAATTATCTAGGAAAGTTCAGTGGGTGAGCCCCTTATCTAATCGAGTGAATCCCCGTGATGTACATGGGAGATCCAGAAAGTTCTTGAGAACTGTATATCATCAGAAATACTACCACCTTGCACCAAAGGGAAAGAAACATTAGTGAGTGAAAAAAGTTGCCAGATTCTCCAAAATTCTACAGGTAACAGGCTAATAAAGCTGCAAGTGGAAAAGGCAGGACATCTTAGAGAGCAGAGACATGAACCTAGAGAGCAGTTTCAAGTCCAGAGAAGAGAATTTCAAGCCCAGAGAGGGTTATTCCAAATTTTGAAACCTAATGGAATTTGCCTGGTAGATTTTTAAATTAACTGTGAACATTGACTGCTTTTTCTTTAATTATCTCCCTTTTTGAACCAGCATGTCTATAACTGTTATCACGGTCCTGTCCCATCGTTGTATTTGGGACAGAAAACTTATTTCTTTAGTTTCACAGTCCAACGGATGGAGAGGAATTGTGCCCCAGAATGGATAGCACCCAAAGTCTCAACCATTCCTAATTTGGATGTTACAGATAATGAGGATTGGGACTTTTGAGTTCTTTAGATTTAGTTGTGATTTGGAAATTTGAGTTGATGCTGTAGTGGGTGAGACTTTTTGGGACCTTGGGAGGAAGTAAATGCATTTTACACATGAATGGACATATATATTTTTGAGATCCAGAATAATGAGCCTAAAGATGTCCATGCCCTAATTACCAGGACCTGCGAATGTTACTGGTATCTAAAACTTGACAGTTGTAATTATAAAGATACAGATACAGGTGATTCAAGTTACCTTGAGACGGAAGATTATCCTGGATTATCAGAGTGGGCCCGATCTAATTACATGAGTTCGTAAATGTGGAGAAACTTTCTTCGATGGGTCAACATGATGAGGTAGAAGGAAAAAGAAGAGAGACATGAGGTGACAAGGAGCTGATCTGCACTTGCTGGATTTGAAGGTGAAGAAAGGGAGAGGTGAGTCAAGGATTCTGTGCAGCCTCTAGAAGCTGGAAAACATAAGAAATACTACAGTTTCAAGAAGAACCACTACCATGTCATCATCTTGATTTTAGCCCAGTGATACCTGTACTGGACTTCCCATCTATAGAATTGTAAGATGATATTTGCATAGTTTGATCCATTACTACACAGTTCTTTTCAGCCATTGGACAATAGGCAACACATGACTAATTCCTGAGAGAAGGGAAACACACAAGGTAAGGCCCGTAATCGTCCAGGTTTTCTGCTTAAAGGCAGTTTATGAAGTACATACAGTCCATGGAAGCAGAATTCAAGCAAGCATCCAAACTAAAAGCACAGGAAGAAAGATGGATAAAAAAATAAACAAAGCCTCAGTGACCTATGGACAATAATATGTGGTCAAACATAATTAATTGAAGTTTTAGAAGAGAAATTGAAAAAGAAATATATTTAAATAATTAATGGCTGAAATTTTTTCAAATTAGTGGAAAATTTTCAATTCAAAGATCCGAAAGGCTCATTGTCCCCAAGTCTTAATTATATTAAAAAATACATGAGATACTGTAGTTACATTGCTTGAAAATAAAGGTAGAGATAAAAGCTTAAATACAGCCAGAGAATTAAAATAAACGTACAATATACAGAGAATCAACAATTAGCATGATCATTTATTTATTAGAAATAGAGCAAACTAGAACAAAGCAAAAGCCTTCTTTAAAGTACTGAAAGAAAAAGAAACTGTCAACCTAGAATTATCTGTACAGCATAGACATAATGAAAGGAAAAGAGATATTTTCAGATAAAAATAAAAGCTGAGAGAACTTTTCACCAATAGAACTCTGTAAGACATAATAAAGAAATTTAAATCAAAGGAAAATGAAGTTAAATAGAGTTACACAAAACAATGAACTGTATCACAAATGGAAACTATATCAATACATATAAAACACATTTTTCTTCTGTCTTAATTTTTTTAACTTCATTTCTTAAGGCAAAAATATAAATTGTGGCTTTTGGTAAGATATGTAGAAGTACAATGTGAGAGAAAATTAGCTCAAAATATGGGACCAGGGTAAGTGAAAGAATACTATTGCTAGGTTCTTCCATTACAAATGAATGCATAACTCCTAGTACACTGTTGTAAGTTAAGAATTCATATTATAAGTCCTAGACTACCACTAAATAATATAACAAACATGCATAACTAAAAACCAAGAGGAAATAAAATAGAATATTTAAAAAAAAAACAAAACCTCAGTTAATGCGAAATAAAAAGGGAAAAATCAAATCAACCAATCAAATAAATTCCAGATGGGCTAAATAGAAAACAAATAGCAATTTGTTTTCTTTAAACCTAATTATATCACTGAGGTACAATTCTTTGTGATAAAGACCAGCTGTATAAGGACGCCCTAAGGCACAAACAATTTTTTTCTAATCACCTAACAGTCAAGAAACAAAAATAAAAGGAAAAGCAAAACCCTTTAGAGCAAAATGATGATAAAATTTGTTCATCATATTTCTCACATCAGCCTGGAGATTGCTGTCACTTTCATGAAAATGTCATACTTTATCCCTTGGGGTTTAGTCTGTGTAAAGGTAAATATGCCTTTCTATAAGGTGGATTCCTGAAGATTAACTTCTAGGCACCAAATCCAGAATGCTGAATAAATAAACAAGAGGGACTTCGAAGAACTATGGTTTTAGCTCCTTCCTGTTATTCTGCAGCTTGTAAAATTTATTAATAGCAAGAGTTATAAATATCTGGGTATAAAACTAACTACTTGGGCTATATTATATAAATAGGCTAAACTCCACCACCAGGATGAGTTTTCAGATTCTGTAAGACCCACCTCACATAAGCAGCTAATACTGGATGTGACGGTGATATATTAAAGTGGATAAACAAATACAGGGCATTGTATGAGGGAAAAAGCAAATACCTGCCTACAACCTCTGGGATCATCTTTTGCATTTTCCTTTGGTAGTAGGTGACGTTTCTTATTGCGCTGATATGAACTTTAGCATAGATTTAATGCCTAATCACCATTTTTAAACACATTGAAACTAAGGAGGCCCCCGCCCATATAACATACAGTGACTGGAACATAAAAATTAATGTTGGACGCCACACTTTGTCTTAGGAAGTTGGCTCAAGTTACGACGTGCTTATTCATGTCCACTCCTGTATCTTCTTTTCTCAGCTCTGGGACCCTGATTCCCTATCCTTCCTAGCTTGTCATATGCTCATTTGGCCTAGTTCATTTTGGAAACCTACCTGGACTATACTTTCTGGCTTTCCTCTGTGTTTTTATCTCTACATGATGCCTCATTTTTGTTTTCTCTGGTGCTCCATCTTATGAGATAGCTGCAGTCATCTTTAGCCCCGTGGAACTCTTCTGTCAGGGCTGATTGGTACTTCCCACCAAGAGATGAATAATGACAACAGAACAAGAAACCTAAGGGTGAAGTGAAGTGGGAAGATAATTCTAGGATTGAAAAAGAACACAGTCCAGTAGGGATGAAACGAGTAGATAAATAGGTAAACAGAAAGAGCTGAGTAGGAGCTTGGACAAGGTTAGAGGACTGGATAGAACTTATCTCTGCGTAGTTGAAAACAAAGGTATGTCTGGGTTAGAACTAGTCAAAGCTCCAAAGAGTTTCTGATTATATCAGCACCTTCCCAGAATAATTAGGACAAATAATTCAGGTAGGATAATACGTTGGGAGGAGGCAGGGTAGAAAATCAACTTTACCTTTAAGTTTCCCTATTTTATTATTTTGGTTTCAAACACCAGAGAAAAGTCGTAGACATGGAAAAACTATCGTGGCAGGAAACTGGGAGGATAGAAATCAGTCTCCAACAGATTAATTAGCAAGAGAGTTTCTTCCCCTTGTCTATGAAGAAAGAGAGAGAAAAAAAGAGCAGAGACAGACGGAGACATTTGGGAGTCCTGAGAGCTATTGGTTCTTGTAGCCTGCTGCCCAGTGATGGTACAATGGAAGTGGAAAGACCCAAGTGATGATTATAAGATATGGCAGGCCAGATGGGATTCCCATGTCCTATATTTGGCATGTAGGTAGCGATATAGTCATGTCCAAGTCCCATGGACTACACAGAAGTTTCACTAGAATCACTGGAATTGAAGGAGCATGGAGAAATAGAATAATGGACATTTTAATAGCAGCCTGTGTGAAAGGCAAACCAAGCACCAGATGCCTTCAGCTGCTGAACTCCCTTCCAAGCATCTGAATAGGATTAAACTTTGGGACTGGGCAACACAATGGAAACTAAACCATGGATATCAAGTGAAGTCAAATGCCCTGTCATCCCGGCAGGTTGGTATTGGGGTGGGGTGGGGGTGTCAAGAAAGAAATTGAATTGTTTTAATGAAAATGGAAAACCTGACTATGTTCAGCACCTTAGCTTGTGATGGACATTCCTATTATCAGCCCAAATAGTTAATGAGTGTTTTGTGTAAGGCATTGGTGCTAAGAACATTGCATGTAGTATCTCATTTAATCTTCACAACCATCTTTTCTATGAATTGTAGAAACAATCTTTTCTACAATTACTTTAAATTGTGTAGGGCACAAGGCAATCTCTAAAAATTGTATACATACATTTCAGCCTTCATGAGAAACTCAAGCCTTAGAAATGCAATTCTATCAGTCAGCCACATTGGTTTTTCTCTTTGTCCACACTAATTGTTGCGCTATACCTCCTCCTAGGCTGTGTAGAGTGAGCAAAATTTAAGAGAGGTTTCTGAACCAGCTGATGGGATCTCTCAAAAAAGAGAATTGTGGACTTGCCCGGTGGCACAGTGGTTAAGAATCCGCCTGCCAATCCAGGGGACACGGGTTCAAGCCCTGGTCCAGGAAGATCCTACATGCCACAGAGCAACTAAGCCCGTGTGCCACAACTACTGAGCCTGCGCTCTAGAGCCCACGAGCCACAACTACTGAGCCTACATGCCACAACTATTGAAGCCCACATGCCTAGAGCCCGTGCGTGCTCCACAACAAGAGAAGCCACTGCAATGAGAAGCCCGCTCACTGCAACGAAGAGTAGCCCTCGCTCGCCACAGCTAGAGAAAGCCTGTGCACAGCAACGAAGACCCAATGCAGCCAAAAATAAATGAAATAAAATAATTTTTTTTAAAAAAAGAAAGAGAATTGCTTGCTGAGAAGGGCTAATACGGAAGAAAGAAGCAGAATGTATGGTGTTCATTGCATTTGTTCATTTTATCTCTTCATTTCTCCATCCCAAATTGTTCTATGCATGAAGGTGAACACTTAAGACATTATTTTCTCAAATATGTTTTTTGGGACACTATTTCTACAGAATGATTATGGACATAACAAAAAGCGTTCCCAGCTAAAGAAACAGTAAGTACAACAGATTAAAATATGTGTGTACAGGCCTGGAGGGGGAGGGGAGGTTCTTTTTTTTCTGAGTTCACAAAGGCTTCATAACTGCAGGAATTCTCAGAGGTTTTCATTAATATTTCAGTGGCAAACTCCTAGAAGGGGTAGCATTCTTAAACTCATTTGAGTATAGGTTTATAAACATATTTAAAATATCTGTTTATGTATGTGTATGTGCATATGCATTTATATATTTACATATGTATGTATCATCTGATGGATTATTTGCCAGATACCTCAAGGCAACAGTTGAGATGGGACGTACTGTGGGAAACAATGGTCTGGTAAAAAGGATATTCCTAACCAGCTTAAAGATCTGTGTATAAGTCTTCCGGTCCCCACACCCCAGGGCCGTTTCTGGACATGTCTAATCCTTTTACTTTGCTCCTTACCTTTGTTTCTGTGCATAAAGAGTAAGGTCTTAGATAATGGGCACTTACCTTCCAACCAGATCCTATCTTTGAGTCTTAAAAAATGATTTGAACTTTTAACAACAATGCACAAACAATCCCTCTACTGATATCTGTGAATTTCTTTGAGTCGTATATTTGCATTTCTAACCTTAGGGAAGTCAATCACTCTGCAGCTCAACTTGCCCTTCTGAAAATGAGTATTTAGCTGCAATAACCTAAGAACTTCCTTTTACATATATAATTCTCATATTCTAGAATATGAGGAGTTTAGAACGATTTTAAATTATACTAGACCACCAGCTTCTTTAGTGGCTTCCAGATTTTACCAATAAATTAGCCCCCATGGTAAATTGTTCCAAATATTTGGAGAAAGCATGCTTGTAACTCTTTGCCACTAATTAAAAATATGAAAATATGATAATGAGAACAGCTGGCATGGGGCCCAAAGCCCCACATTCAATTAACCCCCAATCCTTTTTAAGAAATAATACAGGAAGGTTTAAAACTGCCATTATTTGTGAAACATATCCTCTTTAATTATGGGTTTAGAAATGCACACTTACTGCATCTCTCCCTACACTCTCCACATTCAATCCTCATTCTCCAGAGAATGGCAGACATCTTGCATAAGACCTATTACTGTTGCCCCATGATATTTTCCTGAGGTCATGTTTTTTCTCTTTGTGCACACATTTACAAATCTATGAAAGCATATTTCTGGAGAAGAACATCTAAAAGGGAACATAGGGATGTGGATCAATAGGACCCATAGCTTTAAAAAGAGACCAGTGGGAAACTACAGAAAATGTCAATATGAAAACCCTTATCAGCTATACACGATGCTATTTAAGGAATAGGCTTTGCCTTGGGGTTCTCTAACCCAGTTATTCATTAACTAACAGGCAATGCTTGACCTGAGGGATATTATTATTGTTTCAAACTTGGTCTTTTCTTCTTCTCCCAAAGTCTACAACATCTCTATTTCAACTGAACCCTTCTAATAAAATCCTTTTTGTGTGACTATACATTTTCTAGAAAATGATAAATTGTGGGAAAAGTGGAATTTATTTTAAATGTTGTTTGAAGGTTACAATCTTATTAGAAGTCCATGAATTTGAAAAACTTTTAACTATGCAACGTATGACAGCTCCTGTACCATACAGCCCACTGGCAACAAATGAGCTTGGGTCACTCTTTCTGTGAATATCTCTATTCAGAAAAACCACCGAAAGCAATTTTATTTACTGAACATGTCACTATTGTTCCTAAAAATGTTTGATGTTCTTTTCAGTTCATACTTTATTAGTTTTTACAAAAGATCAATTGATGACTGCAAAGAACATGAACTAATGAAACGTAACATTCAATTTTATGCACATTTTTCTTTTTGTCGAAAAGTGGTCTTATTTCTCTTGAATACTATATATCATTTAGTGTTTAACATTTGGTTTAACTGAATACAGATGATGTTTGGTAGTATTTTGAAACTGATTCCTAACCAGATGTTTTTTATGATCCAATCTTTTGTACTGAGAAAAGTTCAAAGCAGTATCTATAGCTGATAATACTATCATGTAGAATTCTGCTTTTCATTTAGTTCCTCAGTTTTGTCCCCATTATTCCAACCTTAAGCAATGAACTTTGAGATGAATTATTAGTAAAAGAAAGTATACATGCAATCAAAGTTGTACTGACAAATGATGTAAGTTTTTTTTTATTGTTATGTGGTGAAATGAAATTCTAGGGTAAATACGTTTAAATAGTATGTGCTATATTCCACAGCTGCTTAGGACATTGCTTTGTCAGGAAAGAGGTGGATACATAACAATTAGTGCTTCCCTGTACAACACCTATTATGCATGAATAATTGCTCCTTTGCTTGTCTTTTTGGGATATAATAAAGCACTCCTTAGTAAGGCTTGAATGACATCAAAGTGAACAATTTTTGGATTCTGACTGAAAGACAAACGAGAATACTTAATACACAGAAGAGAGAAGACTAGGGGTAATTTAAAAATACGTTATTATGAAAACATTTCAACTGGTTTCATAGGTCTCATCTATGGATTAGAAGAAGGAATGGTACAAGGCCATGGCTTTTCCAAGGATTACATTTCCAAATGTGAGTACTTTACAGTATACTTTGAAGCATGAGTATTTTAGAGTTCATAATATAGGGAAGTAAATGATCCCTTTTTGTGCACTTATTTGTTATTGTCATAATTTTAGCCTAGGTAGAATGGATTGTCCTCTGTGACTTATATATTAATATTAAATAGTCATGTTAATATTTATTAACTATCTGTCCAACTTTTATTAGTGAAACAGAATTATAAGGAAAACATTTTAGTATTATTAATGAGGTCTAAGTTCGTTGAATATTTACCATCCCAATTTAGCTCCTCTGCAGTGGTGAGACAATACCTTGCCTACTTGGGCAGAAGTGAATTAAATATAGAGTCAAGGGGATCTGAAACAATATGAAAGATGTCATTGTGGAAAAATGGGAGCACAGGGAAGCGTAGGTATTGATAAGTTGTGGCCGTGTAATAATTAGATGAGACGGCTTTTCGTCCTACTGCCCGCGCCTCCCGCAGCCAACATGGCGGCTATCCGTGTGTACTGCGGCGCAGCCGCTTCATACCGGCTCTTTCTTGGGGGTAGGGTTAGCTTTGCCCGAGGTCAGGGCCTCTGGAAAGCCGCGGCTGCTAAGCTGCAGAGATGTCCCGGATGCCAAATAGTAAGGCTTAAGACACACCACAGTTGTAACAACAAGGAAAAATGTTGCAGCCTTAAAACGTGAAACTTCCACAGTGGATTTTACTAAAAAGCAGATTGAAGAATTCAACATAGGAAAGAGACACTTAGCCAACATGATGGGAGAAGATCCAGAAACTTTTACCCAAGAGGATATTGATAGAGCGATTGCTTACCTTTTTCCCAGTGGTTTGTTTGAGAAGCGAGCCCGGCCAATAATGAAGCATCCTGAAGAGATTTTTCCAAGACAAGGACAATCCAGTGGGGAGAAGATGGCCGCCCATTTCATTTTCTCTTTTATACTGGCAGACAGTCATATTATTCATTAATGCATGGAGCATACGGAAAGCTACCAGATGTAGAAAACCGTCAAGACCAGCTGTGAGCCAAAGGTCTGTTTTCAGAAAAAACTAAAGTCAAAGACCCGACTGGCAGCAGATGGCTGATTAAGGAGAAACTGGAAGAAACGTTAGTGGAAAAACTGTAGATCAAGATTACGCACAGGGGGCTTCCCTGGAGGCGCAGTGGTTGAGAGTCCGCCTGCCGAATCAGGGGACGCGGGTTTGTGCCCCGGTCCGGGAGGATCCCACATGCCGCGGAGCGGCTGGGCCCGTGAGCCATGGCTGCTGGGCCTGCGCGTCCGGAGCCTGTGCTCTGCAACGGGAGAGGCCACAACGGTGAGAGGCCTGCATACCGCAAAAAAAAAAAAAAAAAAAAAAAAAAAAGATTACGCACAGTTCATTCGGCTGCTGGAAAGGTTATTGGCGTTGCCGTGTGACGCGGCTGAAGATTTGTCAGCAGGTTCCGCAGGAGTGTAACCAACCGAAAATACAGCTGATTGAGCCTTTGCAGTATGACGAGAAGGGTATGGCCTTCAGCACAGGCCAAGGTAACAGAAAGACTGCAAAGGTGGAAGTGGCTGTTTATCACCATGGAAGTGGGAGAATAGAAGTAAATGGGATCGACTACCTGCTCTACTTTCCGGTAACTCAGGACAGATAACAGCTGATAACTCCCTTTCCACTTCCTCATCCGGCTTGGAGAACACCACGTGACCTACACGGCGTCGGGGGGGCGGGGCAGGCGGGGGGCGCAGGCGCGGACCGTCCGCTTGCAGCCGGCTAGAGCCTTATGCAGCTTTGTCACCGAGGAGAAGGTCGAGTGGATACCCAAGCGGGACTGCTTACTGCTGATCCCCGTGTCAGAGAGCGGAAGAAGCCAGGCCAGGAGGGAGCCCCCGGGAAATTCACCTGGAAGAAGCGCTGAGTGTTCTGGGCGGGAAAGGAGAGGGACGCTGTGCACCTGGCATGTGGCAGACGCGCAGGAGAGAGTTGCTGGCCGGGATGAAGCAGCACCATCAGACGTTGGAGTTGTGAGATGATTTATTCTAAACTGCAATGTCGTAAAGGTTACCTTCTAAAAGTAATTATTTAAAACGGTTTAGCTTTGTTCTGCTGCTTTACTTTTAAAACTTTTTCAGATTAGAAGCATAACGCAGAATCTTGGCATATTCGACCTGAAAGGAGCATTTAGCAAAATCCAATCAGGAGACCGCCTTTTGCGGACGGAAAGGCCCAGCCCCACAGATCTGACCCACCAGAGCCACACTGCTAACTTAATGACAGGACAGACTTGGACTCACTCCCCCTAACTCTGTCGTTTTCCCAGATAGCAGTTGTTACAACATATTTTTCAAAACTGAGGGATGAGAGTGCTTGTTGAGAAGAAAGAAGTCTGTGGAGTGTCTTTGTCAGGAGCTCAGCCGAGTCTCTGTGGAAGACAACAGGCCAATCCCCTCCCCCAGCCCCTGGCAGCCACCATTCCACTCTCTGTTTCTGAGTTTGACACTTTTTTTTTTTTTTAAAGATTCTACGTCGGGCTTCCCTGGTGGCGCAGTGGTTGAGAGTCCGCCTGCCGATGCAGGGCACACGGGTTCGTGCCCCAGTCCGGGAGAATCCCACATGCCACGGAGGGGCTAGCCCCGTGAGCTATGGCCACTGAGCCTGCGCGTCCGGAGCCTGTGCTCCGCAACGGGAGAAGCCACAACAGTGAGGCCCGCGTAACGCAAAAAAGAAAAAAGAAAATAGGAGAAAACATGTAACTAGGACAGAGGATATTATTAAAAATATAAAAGAGGGTAAATAAGACATGTAATATTTCCTAATAAATCCATTGTTATGAAAAGTGATATATTAGGAAAAACAAATTTCCAGCCAACACTGAAACAAAGTTCACGCCCCTCCCTCTCATTTTTTTAGCTCCTTAAGAAAAACCTAGACAGGCCCCCCAAAATGCTTGTCCCTTCATGCATGCCTATAATAAACACTATGTTTCTCAGCTTTCCTTGCTGTTAGTAGTGTCTTGCTGTTAAGTTCTAACCAAAAGTATGTCAGATCAAGTTATATGTGTCAGCTTCTGGGAAACTTAAGAGTTAGTTTGTACCTTTTATCTCTTCTTTTTTAGCCTCTCCTTTTCTCTGCTGACTTGAACACAGACGGATGTGGCTGGATATGGTCAAGCCAAAGTTGAACATGAGTTGAGTGGAGCAACAGACAACATAGCTAGCAGAACAACAAGACCTAATAAGCCGGGTTCCTGACACAGAAGGTACGTCAGCCCTGAAATGATTATCTCCAAACTTTTACATGAAACAAAAATAAACTTTTGTCTTTTTAAAGCCATAGTCATTTTGAGTTTTCTGCTACTCACTGCCAAACCTAAGTTTATTTAATATATTAACATTCTGAGCCCAAGCTCTTGCTTTTTGCTAATAGTAATAATAGCTAATATTAATTGAATTTTTCTTTTCTCCATGCATTGGTCTATATGATTTGTATATATTAATTCATTTAAAATTTACAAGAATTGTATGAAGCATGATGATTGCACTTATTTTACAGATGAGCAAACTGAAGCTCCTAAACTTTAAATAAATTGACTCAAAGATCAAAAAGTGTTCAGTAGCAAAACTAGGATTTGAATTCAGTTAGTCTGGGATCAGATCACGTAATCTGAAGAACATGAAATCTCTGTACTCAAATCAAGAATTTTCAGAATATTAGAATAAAAATAATTTTATATTAAAGAAAAAAATCGAGGTTTGACTGTTGTTAATAAATACTTAAAGAGGCAGCATAGCATAAAGTTTAAGAACATGGGTCCTAGAGACAAACCACTGAGAATTTAACCTTGTCTGCTTATTAGCTACTTATTAGTTAGATAATCTTGGTCAGATCTCTTAGCTTCTCTGAGCTTTGGGTGCTTCATTAATTCAGTGAGGGATAACAACTGTATCACATAACATTGTTATACTGAGGATTAAAAAAATAATTAATGTAAAGTGGTTAGCACTGTGCCTGGACCAGTGTTAATCTTCAAAAATAAATGTAAATTATTACGGTAATTCCTGACATCCCAAAGAGAAAAAAAATCTACCACCAAACTTGTGAAAGTTTGACTAAGTTTTTAAAAATTCTTTAAACTCATATTATTTGACTTTTTTTTCTAGGATCCATTCCTAATTACATAGAGTGAATGGCCAGGTTTGAATACTCTCCTGGCACTGTAGCGAGATATATATTTTCCTCTG
This sequence comes from Tursiops truncatus, assembly GCF_011762595.2. Classification (NCBI taxonomy): domain Eukaryota; kingdom Metazoa; phylum Chordata; class Mammalia; order Artiodactyla; family Delphinidae; genus Tursiops; species Tursiops truncatus. Next base: position 55,323,809 of record NC_047044.1, on the reverse strand, counting down.
CAAATGGCAAAGATTTACTTTGCTATAATTCTTTTGAGAAAAAATAATTGAATATTTTTCCTTCCTACTTGGCAGTCTACGATAATGGCCTAATAAGACATAACGCATAGAATGTGACAAGTGTCAGAGATGAAGTAATTTGTAACTTGAAATAGTAGAAATTGCAATTCAAAGATCTTATATAGTTTTATTCTCTAAACATATTATGGTAGCAGGTGTGCCCAAGAGACTATTGCTGCATCAATTATTAAGCAAAAGTTTACCAGAATATTTTCATCAATTTTATTTTTTGCGTGTGCTTGTTTTATATTTCTAAGTTGAATCTAGTGTTGATTGTCTCTTACCATGTACTAGAATTGCTACAATCAAACCAGGAAAATGTAGATAAAGTGTTTAGAATAGTCCAAAACCATTTGCTCAAAGACCATAGTGACAATACACTTCATGCATGCTGAGCGTTAGCTGTGGATCTGGAATTCTTCTTGTGTTTATTTAATTGTTCTAATTACCCCGAAATAGAAAATTACTACTGTTATTTTACAGATAAGGAAGCCAAATCACAGAGAGGTTGAAATACTTGTTGAAAGTCATAAAATAAGTGGCAGAGCTGGAATTTGAACCCAAACAATTGGTTTCCAGAATCTCCCTTCAACCATCATGCTATCTTGTTTCTCAATGTCTAAAATATAAGGCCAAAAGAAATTTTAAAAAATAACTAACAAGTTAATTTTGGAGTCAAAGATTCTCTATAATTTGTGCTTACATGTGATATTCACCAGCAGAGAAGTCATGTTAAGCCCTTGTTTCAAAAAAGAAATAAAATGGATAGGCAAACTGTATAGGGATAAAAGTCCACAGAAATGTGAAATTACCTCTGAAGATTATGTTCAACCATATTTTTATTATACATTTCATTAACTATCTATAGTATCTTCCACCCTGTGTATCTTGCTTAACTCAAGATAGAGAAAATCCCACACTCTAGGAGCTTTCACCTTGAAATCAGAAGTATAATCAGAACTCAATCAATATTATCATCCATCCAATGTCCTCAATCCTTTAGAGTAAGAACAATGATTGAGTCTGTTTCTCTAAATACTTTGAACTGGTCATTTAAATATAGGGATTTTATACAAGGTATTTTCTCCTATCAGTCTCTAAATGTAAATGCTCTATATATCTGAGCTTCAGATGAACTTCAAGCAATGAAATTTTTATCAAGTTTTTTCTGGACTTATAAACTGCTTCAGTACACAACCGCAGAGCATTAGTATTTCAAAATTAATATTAGGTATACATTAAGTACATTTTGAAATGCAACATAATTATTAGTATTTTAAAAGACTCTGATCTCTATCATTAGCCTTTAAAATGTATTACTATCTTAAAGAAGCAGAGAAGTAGCACAGTGTAGATAGGAGCCATGTATTTAGGATTAAAATAAAAAGTGTAGTCTTTTGTAAAGGTACATGGTCTGCTGAGATTTTGAGCACTCTAATTAATTGCCTTCTTAGCAAATTTAGTCTTCTTAGTAGTCCTTACCTAGGGATAATTGATAGTTCAAAAAAAAATTAAAATGGAATTGTGACAAAAAAACTTTAGGCTCTTATTGCATTAATGACATTATTCAGAAATATAGAGTTTGCACCAATGTTTTCAATTATTCAGTAGTTCAATAATTATTTCTGAATTCTTTGGATGTACATAATAGTTACTGTGCTAAAGAGGTTGCAAAGATAAATGAGGCATGTTCTATACTTCAGGAGTTCAAAATTTTAATAATACGTGGTATTATAGTGAAAATACTTCCCTCATGCCAGCATTTTTCACACTGGGTTATAATCATCTATTTATGTTTCTATCTCTTATGGAATCTCTGCAAGACTGTATTTTCTTCCATTTTGGATCCCTAGCAAAAATGTCTCAGCTTGGCACAAAGGAAATCAAGATTTGGTTTGGCAAAGTAAATAGACACCAAGACACACGAGTGGATGGCCTGTTCAGAGAACAGGTAACTGCCCCACTTGTCTGGAAGGAAAATAGCAGTCATCTAAAAGGTAAGTTAAACAGAAGCCACCTTGATAATACCCAAATAAAATGTTTTGGTAACATTCTAAGTATTTAAATAACATTATTTTGGGTATCACAGAATATTTTTCTCACAGAAGATGCTGATTATCCTATAAAAATAACTATGGGTTTGTGAGAAACAAACAAAACTCCGTTTGATTAGTCCCAGTTCTGCGAAAACATCCTTTCCTCCTACTATAATGAAGACGGCGGTCCCTCCTAGGTTAGCTATGACCTGAATCTAATTCTCTTTTTAAAATCTTGAGTATCAATCCAGAGCACTCTCTTTTTATCTGAAACTTTGTCTTTCTACAGCTACCTTTGTATGAAATTTACACATGCTTAAATCTCTCCCATCCAAAAAAAAAAAAAAAATGTGCCCCCTTGATTTCCTCTAGTAATCCAGGTGCTGCCTAGTTTGTGTTCCCTTTTATAACAGCTTCTTAAGGGGTATATTCTAAAATGCTTTTCCTCTGTTTTTTCCACTTCCCACTCACTTTCCAACCCATTCCATTTTAGACCCTTATTACTCACTCAAAGTGCTTTTATTAAAATCACCAGTGTTCTCTTTGTCACCGAATAAAAAGACATTTTTTTAGATACTATCTTGTATGGTCTCAGCATAATTTTACCTAACTTCTCTCTCCTCGAAACACTATCCTTCTGTTAAATATCCTTTTCTATAAATTTCTATATCCTTTTCTTTACATTCCTGTTTGATTCTCTCTTACATACTCTTCTATAGCAATCCCATTTATTCCAAAGGCTTCAATTACCATCTCCATGTCAACAACTCTTATATTGTTATTTTCAGTCCAGATCTCTTTTCTGAGCTTCACATTTCCATATATGCCTGTCTACTTGACATTTCCACTTACTTATCAAAATCATCTCAAAAGTGGCCCCATCTAACTGTTTAAACTGGAATTCTGTGAATCGCACTTAACTACATAGCCTCTTACTCCCCACTTCTAATAAAAACTAAAAGCTGGCTTTTAAAAAATACTTGCAGGATTTTATTTTAAATTTTTTATTCTTATAAAATATGTATAACATAAAATGTTACCATTTTAACAGTTTTTAAGTGTACAGTTCAGTGGCAATAAGTACATTCACATTGCTGCACAACCATCACAACTATCCATCTACAAAACTTTTTTTAGTGTCTCAAATAAAAGCTGTCATTTTAATCAAGAGCATTTCTTTAGGGTCCACTGTTTTTTTCCATATTCATTGCTACCATACTGTGTTATTGCCATTGCTTCCTAAATTATATTTCCACATCTGTACTTCATATTTTAATCTAATCTTCATATTTTAGACTGACCTTTGAAAAGTCTCCAGTCTATATAGATCCCATTGTTTCAGTAAAAAGATGAATGCATGAAGCACGTCTTCTCTAGCTTTATTTTCCACTGTCGCTTTCTGGTTCAATGCGCTTCATTGCTCCATTTACAAATTCCTTAACTTTTTCAAATGAGCTTTGCTTGCTTTCACCATATTTGGTGGTTTTTGCACTTGATATTCCATGTCTTAGAATTCTCTTGCTTGCCATCTTCCTTTATGCCTATCTACATCATACCTATAGTCAATCTAGGAGACCTTTTCCCAGTTATCTCATGCCCACCTGTTGCTCGCTTCCATACCCATTGTGTGAGCCTTGATTTTATCACTCAGTGCTCTTACAAGATCAATGTTTTTTTTAATCTACTAGATTTAAATCTTTCAGAAGATTGTGGCTGCCACATTTCTGAGACTTGGTAAATATTTGTTGAATGTGTGGCTATTTCAAATATTCATTGAGTGTCTACTATGTTCCAGACACTGTTTTCTGCACTCGAGATACAGCAGTGAGCCAAACCAAGGTCAGCACTCTCTTGGAGATGCCATGCTAATAACATAAGATTGATGATACAACAAAATAAATAAATTCATATCAGTTGATAATGTGGTAAGGAGAAATTAAAGCTTAGAAGGGGAGAGTAACTGGGATGCTATGTAAAAAATAGATTAAAGTCTTTTTGATAAGATGGCATTTGATCAGATACCTGATGAAATGTGGTGTCACGGTGGATATCTAAGAGAAGAGCCATCCAGTAAGAGGGATTCTCAAATGGCATGAAGCAGTGTGTGCTTGGCTTGGTCAAGGAGGACTTCCAGGGCACGTGGGGTGGGGCTATGAGAGAGTGAAAAGAGAAGAGCAGGTGACAGGTCTGTAGGACCTTTAAAACCATGGCTAACACTTTGAGTGAAAGAGCAAGCTATTGCAGGGTTGTGAGCACAAAAGTGACATAATATGACTCACTTTCTCAAAAGAGCACTCTGTCTGCTTTGTAAAGAGTAGGCTATAGAGAGTTAGTATAGAATTAAAGAGGCCCCTTGAGAGACTATTTAAAATGGTTCTGGTGAGTGATGATGATGGTTAGAGCAAAGTGTTCTAAGTAGAATTGATGAGAATGGTTTGATCCAGGATAAATATGGTAGAACTAATAGTATTTGCTGATGAATTTGGTGTGGAATGTGGGAAAATGAAAGAAAATATTTATGATTCCAATATTTTTGAGTTGAGCAACTGGGAGGATGGTGTTGCCATTTACCGAGAAGGGAGAAATGAAGAAGCACAGATTTCATAGTGACAATAAAGAATTCAACTTGGGACATGTAAAGTTTGAGATAATGCAAACATATCCAAGTGGAATCATAAGTAGAGAGTTGGGTATATGAATGAATGAATTTCACTTACTTTCCATATATTCAGGAAAAAAATTACTTAATATTTTTATGCCACATTTTCTTAATCTATAAATTGGCCCTGCTGGATTGTTTAAAGGATTAAAGGTAATATACTTGCAAATACCCCAAATATGCCAACACAACATAAGCATTCAGTAAGTTTTAGGACTTTTCCCCCTTCAAAATACAGCCTATAAGATAAAGTTTTTGTCAGATACAAATGAGGCATGGGAAAATTTCCACAAACTCAGAAGTATCAAAATGTAAAATATTAGTTCCATTATTTCCATTACCATTGGTAGTAATAAGGTAATAATGTCTTAGTCCATTACGTTTGTTTTTCATACTAGCGATGCTTTTGAAAAATAAAACATGAGGAAATATAAGGTCTATTTCTTAGGCTCTTTGTATAGTAGAAGTCTCAACAAAGAGAAGCTATTTTATTTTCCTGACCTTTATATAACCTTCAAGTCAATGGAAAATTATAGTTCTTAATCATTACTTGGACAAAATTCATATGAACACCCAAGTATTATTTATGGTGTTAATTTCCTAGAAGATACACTATAAGTGGGATAATTAACTCCACAAAGAAAAAGATGTAGCCAGCTAGGAATCATGACCACTTTTCAGGCTATAGAAAGGGATGGCGTCCAGTGCTACAAATACAATTTTTTCCTGGTGTAATCTGGTTCCAGTTTGATTAGATGTCAGATAAAGGAAGCAAGGCAAGCAGAATGTCTTCTCTGATAAAACCACATTTTTATTATAGACCTATCATCGATGCTCTTCATTCCACAATCCTTGCCAATGTCAGCTACTCTAAGTCCTGAATACTCATGAGACACTGGAATCCATTTAAAGACAGTTTTACCTTTCAGCCCTCTTTATCAGAATAATGTAGAAAATGAAAGAAAGCATTTCATTCTGATATCTATCACATCAATGGTCTCAAAAAGTAAGATAGAAAAATGACATATTCGTTTATTTAAGCTAATATGTTCAGTTCCAAAAGTCGGAAAGAACAGATCAAGAGCAAGATAGTCATGTCTGAGTTAAAGAAACTGTGATTACGAACTTATAGGAACTCACTGGTAAGTGTTTAACAACTTCCTTGATGGAGATCAAAAAGAGCAATTCAAAAGATTTTCAACCAAAAGTAGAGAAAGCTATTTTTTTATACTTCTCTGAGAAGTAAGAGAGTGTTTGTTAAAACAAAAAATGGAAGAATAAAACTAACAAATAGTAAAATGTTGAAAGTGCCAACTTGAAAAATCTGAGTGAAGTTTTGTGTGGAAAGTAAGCTGAACACTAGAAAATTAAATTCTGAGTGAGAGTCAGGTAGAGCAAGAGGAGGCAGCACAGGTAGCTGCTGGATATAAAGTCACCAAAATATGCTCCTCCAACTAAAAACTCGTCTTTTTGTTCTTATTTTGTTGCGTTCAACCTAGAAGTCTAAGTTGTGATATATTTCTTATCCTGATGGTTTAATGACTTTTTTCTTTTTTAGCCTGTGTTGGGTCTTCACTGCTGCGTGTGGGATTTTTTTTTTAACATCTTTATTGGAGTATAATTGCATTACAATTTTGTGTTAGTCGCTGCTGTATAACAAAGTGAATCAGCTGTACGTATACATATAACCCCATATCCCCTCCCTCTTGCACCTCCCTCCACCCTCCCTACCCCACCCCTCTAGGTGGTCATAAAGCACTGAGCTGATCTCCCCGTGTGATGCAGCTGCTTCCCACTACCTATCTCTTTTACATTTGGTAGTGTATATATGTCAATGCTACTCTCTCACTTCGTCCCAGCTTACCCTTCTCCCTCCCTGTGCCTCAAGTCCATTCTCTACATCTGCGTCTTTACTCCTGTACTGCCCCTACGTTCATTAGAACCAATTTGTTTTACTCTTAGAGGAAAACATAGGCAGAACACTCTTTGACATAAATCACAGCAAGATCCTTTTTGACCCACCTCCTAGAGAAATGGAAATAAAAACAAAAATAAACAAATGGGACCTAATGAAACTTAAAAGCTTTTGCACAGCAAAGGAAACCATAAACAAGATGAAAAGACAACCCTCAGAATGGGAGAAAATATTTGCAAGCAAAGCAACTGACAAAGGATTAATCTCCAAAGTATAAAAGCAGCTCATGCAGCTCAATATCAAAAAAACAAACAACCCAATCCAAAAATGCACAGAAGACCTAAACAGACATTTCTCCAGAGAAGATATACAGACTGCCAACAAACACATGAAAGGATGCTCAACATCACTAATCATTAGAGAAATGCAAATCAAAACTACAATGAGGTATCACCTCACACCAGTCAGAATGGCCATCATAAAAAACCTTCAAACATTAAATGCTAGAGAGGGTGTGGAGAAAAGGGACCCTTCTTGCACTGTTTGTGGGAATGTAAATTGATACAGCCACTATGGAGAACAGTATAGAGGTTCCTTAAAAAACTAAAAATAGAACTACCATATGACCCATCAATCCCACTACTAAGCTTTACCCTGAGAAAACCATAATTCAAAAAGAGTCATGTACCATAGTGTTCGTTGAAGCACTATTTACAGTAGACAGGACATGGAAGCAACCTAAGTGTCCATCGATAGATGAATGGATAATGAAGATGTGATACACATATACAATGGAATATTACTCAGCAATAAAAAGAAACGAAATTGAGTTATTTGTAGTGAGGTGGATGGACCTAGAGTCTGTCATACAGAGTGAAGTAAGTCAGAAAGAGAAAAACAAATACCATATGCTAACACATATATATGGATTCTAAAAAAAAAACAATGGTTCTGAAGAACCTAGGGGCAGGACAGGAATAAAGATGCAGACATAGAGAATGGACTTGAGGACACGGGGAGGGGGAAGGGTGAGCTGGGATGAAGTGAGAGAGTGGCATGGACTTGTATACACTACCAAATGTAAAATAGATAGCTAGTGGGAAGCAGCATAGCACAGGGAGATCAGCTCGGTGCTTTGCGACCACCTAGAGGGATGGGATAGGGAGGGTGGGAGGGAAACACAAGAGGGAGGAGATATGGGGATATATGTATACGTATAGCTGATTCACTTTGTTATACAGCAGCAAATAACACAACAATGTAAAGCAATTATACTCCAATGAAGAAGTTAAAAAAAAAAGTATAAAAAAAAAGAATGTAAGTCAAACACAAGGACCTACTGTAGAACATAGGGAACTATGTTCTAGTGGCCAATGGAAAGAGCCAGATATCCACAGACAATGAAGATTATTTAATCTGGATAAGAGGTTAAGAGGCAATTGAGTGTGTTTTACAGTTACTTTAACAATCAGAAGGTGCTAGCAATAGTCCTCTCAGAGTCAAAAAGCTGAGATGCATCCCTGTTATCTTTGGTTAGTCCTTTTCTTTAATGGAGAGAGAATTCCCTGACTCCAGCATGTTCTCTTAGAGGGGGGGGGGCGGGGGGGAAAGCTCTTGCTGGACTTCCCTGTTGGCACAGTGGTTAAGCATCCACCTGCCAGTGCAGGGGACACAGGTTCGAGCCCTGGTCCAGGAAGATCCCACATGCCTTGGAGCAGCTAAGCCCGTGTGCCACAACTACTGAGCCTGCGCTCTGGAGCCCGCAAGCCACAATTACTGAGCCCGAGTGCCACACCTAGAGCCCATGCTCTGCAACAAGAGAAGCCACTGCAATGAGAAGCACATGCAGCGCAACAGAGAGTAGCCCCTGCTCACCGCAACTAAAGAAAGCCCACGCACAGCAAATAGACCCAAAGCAGCCAAAAATAAATTAAAAAAAGAAAAAAAAGAAGCTGTTTGCAAAGCTATCAGCTCTCCTACAGAATACATTGCTTTATCCATTAAATCAGTAACTATTTCCCAAATGAGCAGAGCACTATGGTTAACATTACAAGGGATCTAAAGCAAGGTAAGTTTCAGATCTAATATCCTGATTTTATCGTGCTGGATACCTGGACCAAGAGTTCATCTCTGAATCTTGATCGCTATATACTGAGCTCATGTGGGTAGGTGGCAACTCTCATAGGCTCCACATAAAATCATACGGTGGCATCTAAGTGTCTTACTTTGTGACATTTTTCAGTCTGTATCCACTTAGAGGAGATACTATAAGTGTAGACTTAAGGAGGGAAGAAGGGAGGTACATATACTTTCACCTTATAAATTTGTAAAAACTCACATAGTGCTGAATAACGCTATAATCAGATTAAGCAAGGTTAAAAGGACTTTAATGATCTGTGTAGATTTATATTTGGGGACAAAAAGGAAATCAAATTATTTTCCTAGAATCATTTTAAAATGAAACAGTTTACCAAATTAGAGTGTAAAAATATTTTTATGGGGAGTCCTGCAATTTGACAGGCATGAGTGTATAGATGTGTATGATGATTTTTAATCATCTTACCAAAGATTTCTTTTATACCAGTATTTGAAATACCTGTTATACTGTGTTAAAAAAGCAATATTGTAATTTTTACTGTTCAGTAACTTTTAACATTCCAACTGATTAACGGCAGCTGAATTCCCTTCCCAGATTCTTTCATTAGTTACACATTCTTCTTTTGATTTATTTTACAAGTCTTTCCATAAGAAATATTTTAGAACCATTTTAGGACCAAACAATTCACTTCCAAGAGCAAATACAGCTCCAGATTCTGGACAAGGGTTGTTGATCTTAAGGTAAACTCTTCACAAATGAGGACGCTTCCATTTATATCAGGTCGTTTCTTTTCAGATTAGACCCTACAGCATAACACTTACCTATGCAGGCATTTGAGAAAGACACATAGAGTTTTAGCACCAGCTGTGTTGTCACTTTCTGGCTGTGTGACTTCTGGCAAGTCAGGTATTCTCTCCATCATCATTGTTCTTATCTGTTACATTAGGATAATAATAGTCCACACTGAACAGGGTTATTCTTACATGTGATCATACATCTAAAGCACCTAGTTGGGGGGGGCAATAAAATCCTTTCTCACTCTGAGAATTAGGGAATGCCCAGGTAGAAAGGGGAGAATAGTTATTCACAGGTTTGTCTTTATATTTGCTTTATGATGGTAGTCTGGAACTGAACTTGCAATTTCTCTGAGGTATGCCTACATATTTTCATGTGCTGAATGCATGGTATTTGGACATACTTGTTTGTTTTTTCCTGAATGAAATAGATTTTAATTGTACTATTTGCTGAGTTTGACAAATACATATACCTATGTAACTGAAACCCCAAACAAGACATTAAAATTTTCCATTCCCAGAAAATTAACTCATACCCCTTTCAGTTAATCCCCGCTCGCCGTAACTAATCAACATTTTAATATCTATTAACTTAGATCAATTTTGCTTGATTTTTGGATTTCATAAAAATAAAATTATTAGTAAACTTAAAAAAAAAGAATCTATGAGAGACATCTAAATTTAACAGAACAAAGGAGGAAGAGAGAGTACATGTATATGTTGGGGGGTGTTGTGGGATAAGCAGATGATAGTTAATATGAAATTTGCACCTTGCTAAAGTCAGTTCAATAAAATATATTTAACTAGGTGTACCAAAATCTCCAGGGGACTATGGAAGTGGAGTGGAATGTACAATTTAAATATTCCATTGAGGCTCATGGGTGGGGTAGGGATAATGACACGTCCTGACTGACCACTAACCAAAACTCAGCGAGCTAAGAACTGAACTCAGGTAACCTCAGTCTCAATTCTGAGCCACTTCATCTGTATTTCATACACCTCTGGAATGAGGTTCCTTGACTTTTTATTTGTTTGCATGTTTTGTTTTGTTTTACGTTAATGCAATGATTTGATGACATGAACTTCAGATGCCATGTGATAGCACATTTAAATTCTTCTATACTTTAGATTCTGGACGAGCTTAGTCCAAATTTGCATTTGTTTCTGATCAAAACAACTGTAACATCCCCAAGATAAGCAACTTGGGTTCCTGAGATGTGTTTTCTTAAAGAATGACAAATTTTAAAGTAAATTATTTTGCCCATTTCTGTAACAATCTTGTCCTATTTTCTTGTTCATTTACCGAAGTATAGGAGATGACAAGCTTCCTTTGACAAGGTTTTAATTAGCTTCCATATGTGATACTTCTATACCATGTGGTCCTGAAATTTTCTTTTTGTGTGGAAGAAAAAAAGGCCACTCAAACTGTTTTAATTATTTACGTGCATCAGTTCTGATATCCCCCAAGCAGATGGCTTTGACACTTTTTTGCTTGTTTTTGCTTCTGATTTTTTCTTTTTTTTAACGCTTTGCTCTCATTCCAGCAATTCAGATGGACTGGTTTACTTTCTGAGCAATTGAATTAAAGACAAAGTAAAAGATGAGCTGTAGGTCAACTGAAGAATTTTCTGCAGTTAAACTTAATTTCAGGCAACTACTGAAATGAATTCAAAATTACCTTTCCTGAAGGGTGAATAGATGCTGTCCCCTGATTTCTGACAGGACAGTGCTTGTAGGGCTTTTTCAAACTGAACAAGCTTTTGACATTTCTTATCGTTTGTTTGTTTGGCTGTGGGAGCTGGGTCCAGAGAAGGAAGCTTCATTCAGTTTCCACAGTTGCATTAAACCAGCAGCCAGCTTTGACAAGGTTGATTGATTCTGTATAGGCAGATGAGGCATTTCTGTCTGACAGGAGTGATTTAGTTCTAACACAGATACACTTTTCCATTCTTGCAGGTGAGCGTACTAACTGGGCTACCCCTTGAGACTCAAGCGGAGATGCTTACCTTCTCTTTCTCTTCCTCTTCCTCTTTGACCCCGGCTAGTCTTTTGCTTGGCAGAGAGCTGCATACGGGGACCCTCAGGAAAGCTTGAAACCAAGGCTCACTCAAGAGCTCTGACAATTCCTTCCTATCTCAGTTTCCTCTATACCTCTGCCAGCTGGGAATCTTTGTTTTGCCCACCCCTCTCCTTTCTTCCAAAACTCGGCTTGAACTTCTTCTTCGAGAAACTTCTTCTATTCAAGCTCATTCACCTTAATTATTCCCCAAAACATTTTGTTTGAGATTTACAACATGATCGTATTTTTACTTAACTTGCCTGTTAACAACATATGTAAGTCTTGTGTCCTTAACTAGATGTTAAAACTTTACCTTGTCTTTCTTTGACAAAGACCTGACATGTTGTTTTTATTTCTTTCATGCTGGGTTATACATGTGTCTAATGCTCTATCAGCCAGTGTTCCAGAAACTTTGACATTTCCTCTCTTACCACTGATACTGAATTGGTGTTGCCAGTTTCCTTCCTTTCCATTTTCCTGGTTCATCACTGTTCTTTAGTTTTAGCAGGTGTGGCCACTTAGCTTCATTTGACTACCTCATTATTTATTACTCCTTTTATTTATCTCTAATTAATATTCTCTTACTTACTGGAACACTTGTCCCAAATCTTCACCAGTCTTCTCGGTCTCAGCCTTCTAACCTATCCCTGGCTTTAGCAAATGGCTTTGCCTCCTACTTTACTACAAAGTTTGAGGTACTTTACCCCCTTTCCCCGTACCCCTGATTTTCTCTGTGTTTTCGCATCTGTCTCCTCTACATCTCCTGCCTATGAAGAGGCCTTTTAGCCTCTCAGCGCCTGCTGCTCTTTCAGAAACACTGACCACCACTTCAATCTCTCTTCCCTTTGCTTTAGAATATGCTGAAATCTGTCTCTGATACATGAGTAATTTCCCAAGACGAAATGCACAGATGATTGATCTTTTCTAGTGTAAAGTCAATGGATAGAATGTGTCTTTAATTACATGAACACTATGTGAAGGTGAATACTTATTTATCTCATTAATAATAAACGGCTTGGGTGTGAGGGCATTATGCACTGGGCTGGAAGCAAAGTAAACCTACTCCCATTCCACAGGTTAGAATTCATGGGCATGTGGCCACATCACTGTAAGAGTTGTGCAGAATGTCATCCCTAGCCATTCACCCACTTCTCAGTGACATCGCTGTAGCATGGGAAAGGGCAGCACAATGAAAGTTACTTCAGTATTGAAGCCATCTGGGTCTAGAGTTTGCTCTACAGGTTTTTTTTTCTTTTAGCAATAGATTAAATTTCTTTAACAAATATAAAAGTCTTTCACCACCTGCATGCGCAGCTTAGGAATCAGAAATTAGAAATAGCACATAGAATATTGGATACACTTTTATGCAGTCTACATTGTCTGAGATATTGACCTATGATTCTTGACTTCCTTGCTAGCTCTGAAATCCAGTTTTTGTGTCTGCAGACCAATGAGGCTGCCACAGCTTTTGGACGTTGCTTTCTGATTGGCTTTTATGCCTCATGAATAGAAATAGCAAATGATCTCAAGTGAAAAAAAAAGTTATGGCAAGCATAGGACTCGCCACAAAACATTTAGTTTTTCTTGGGAATGTTTTGTTTTCAGTATTTTTGTTCAATATAATGAACATTAAGTTGTCCTATAGCAGCACTCTAAATATGTATAATATTTATTTAGAGCATTTAGTTAACCTTCTCCCTACTGTACATTTTCATTCCCATGAAAGATTGTATGAATATTTCCTTTCAAGTGTTAGTGATATAAAGGAGCAAGATAAAATGTCAACAATGATTTGCTTCACATTCAAAAATATGTTTTTCTTGCTCAAGAAAATATATGATTGATTTATTTACATAGTATAAAACAAATCAATTCTTCTTTTAAGTATCAACCCATTTATTATTGAGATAAACAAGTATGCTTCTTCATATAATGTTCATGTATTTAAAGATAGAGCAAAGTAGTATTTATTAATTTATAGTACATCAGTTGTTTAGATCATCTAGAATTCTTAAATGAGATGTACAGATCATATTTTCCTTAAATACTTTAATTCTTCAAAAGACAGTATTTCCTCCTGCACTATTGATGGGAATGTAAATTGGTACAGCCACTATGGTGAACAGTATGGAGGTTCCTTAAAAAACTAAAGAGTTACCATATGATCCAACAATCCCACTCCTGGGCAAATATCCAGAGAAAAGCATAATTCAAAAATATACATGCACCCCATAGCAGCTCTGTTTACAAGAGCCAAGACATGAAAGCAACCTAAGTGTCCATCGACAGATGAATGGATAAAGAAGGTATATATATATACAATGGAATATTACTCAGCCATAAAGAAGAATGAAATAATGCCATTTGCAGCAACATGGATGGACCTAGAGATTATCATATTAAGTGAAGTAAGCCAGACAAAGATAAATATCATATGATATTGCTTCTATGTGGAGTCTAAATAGAAGGATATAAATGAACTTATTTATAAAACAGAAATTTATTCACAGACATAGAAACAAAAGTATGGTTACCAAAGGGGAGGGGGAGAGAAGGATAAATTAGGAGTTTGGGATTAAAATATACACACTGCTATATATAAAATAGATAACAAGGACCTACTGTATAACTCATTATCTTGTAATAACCTATAATGTAAGAGAATGTAAGAAAGGAACACGTATTTATATATATGTATAACTGAATCACTTTACTGTACACCTGAACTAACACAACATTGTAAATCAACTATATAAAAATTTTTAAAAAGATGGTATTGCATAAAGGTTAAGTATGTGTGCCCTGGAATAAATTTGCTGAGCATAAAGTTTAGCTGTGCTCCATGCTAGTGGATAGTATTAACCTGGGCATATATACCTATCCTATTTTACAAGGTAACTGTGAAGCTTAAGTATGATAAACATGGAAAAATGTTAGGACCATGCTTGGCTCACGATAAATTATTCCCATTTATAAATTTAATGTAAAGAATGTCTTTATATTTGAAGGCAAACTTATCTGATATTACCCTTTTAAAATTTAAACACACTATCTCCCTCTCAGCTACCCCATCATGGAAAAATAATCTAAGTTGATGCCAGAAGAATGCTAAGAGATTCCTTAAGCAGGTAATACTAGTACTAATACTAATACTAATACTAATACTTTCAACTGACAAATAAGCCAAAAATGCTGAAGCTCACCTTTTTTCTCCTTGTTTCTGCAGTTTTACAGGAACGGCAACTGAGAAAAAATCTTTCCCATTTCCTTTAGAAAATTGAAATATATAATTTGTTAGATGTAAATCTCTTTGAGTTTTTGAAGGTATAACATACTCTGTCAGCAACTGGATGTTTCATAATCTGGCTCAATTGCAGTTGGATTGTTGATACACCAACGTAAGCTCCAAACACATAAATTATTCTGATTGATTTGTTTTACCATCAGCAAAATGACACCTCAGGCCTGCATCTGTGTACATGGTATAAGACATGGGCAGTAGAAATTGCTAGGACTGTATTCTTGTAGATGATTGCTGCAGTGTATTGAAGCAAACATGTTACTAATGGGTTATAACCAGTACATAAGGTTTAGTCAGCAAGTAAAAAGCAGTTTTTGTTAATAAGAATAAACAGTAAGTGTTGACTCAGTGAAACAGTTCTAAATTTGTCAAGGGTGTTTCAGTGATAGAAAAAAAAATTGTGTGTCAAGTATGCTATGGTGTCTTCCAACTTCTCATTTTCTATGATTTATTTAAAAATATTTTTGAGCACTTTTTATAAGAAGGCACAGTGACAGATGCAGAGATAAATAAGCATTATCTGTGTTGTCTTTATTTCTGGCTGTGCTGCGAGGCTTGTGGGATCTTAGGTCCCACACCAGGGCCTGAACCCAGGCCACGGCAGTGAAAGCACAGAGTCCTAACCACTGGACTGTCAGGGAATTTCCTTATCTCTATTGTCTTGATATAAGGAAGAACGTGATAGCTGATGAAAGAGGTACAAATATAAAATGTGGTACTTGAAATAAGCAAAAGTTTACTCTGGCCAGGGAGTTATAGTAAGACTACAAAAGCCAGTGTCATTTGACCTGCATTCTAACAGATAGGTTACCTCTTTGGGGATAGGGAAAAGAAATTGTAGAAAAACAAAAAGCATGAAATTAGAAGTGAGGAAAAGGAAGATCATTAGCAAGAAACAAAAAAATAGACCAAAATGTATATGAGGTTAGAAAAGTTAGGTTGGGGCCAGATTGTTGAATAATATAGAGTTTATTTTTCACTCCTGGGACAATTTGGGACCACTGCAAGTTTTTTTTTGTTTTTTTTTTTTTGTTTTGTCATTTCTGAGATATACATTTTAAAATAATAACTAGAATTACTGCAGTTTTTGAGCTGACAAGTTTTGTGGTGTGTATTAAATGACTATTACTATCTTAGCACTGCATTAGACTGATTGGAGAGAAAAAATAATTGGGGCAGAAAGACCAATTAAGAGCTCATTAAAATAGACTAGCTAAACTGATTTTAGGGCATCAACTTGACTAGGGATAAAACTAAGATAAACCCGTTTTTGTTTCTACTTAATGATCCTCCTAAATTATTGGTTCTATATAGTTTAAATTCAAATTTGATTTATTAGAAAATGAAAGTACAAGTAAAGCTATAAGTATGGAGATACATATATATTTTTTAATATGAAAAAATATTTAAGCTATGATTTCCAAATTCCAGTAAGTGAATCCCAAAACTGGAGGAGAGAGAGTTGCATCAGTACAGCTGACGAGGTGTCCACTGCAGGCAAGCTGGCAATCTTGTTCCCTGAGTAGCAGAGTCTGAGAAAGAGATTTGCAATCAGGAAATGTGATTTGGGAAATGCTCTTGGACGATATCTGTGGGGAGCTGAGTAGGCAGAGAGGGAATCTGGGCTGCAAAGAAGGCTTCAGTGAATCCTAGAGGGAATACTGGAGCTAAGATAACCCTTCAGAGTTGTTTTGGATTGACGCAAGAGAGCCAGCTTTGGCACCACCATACCTAACATTTGGTAAACAGTCCTCGGGGTGGGACTTGTCAGAGAGCAATCAGCAACCAGTACTCCCAGCAGCCGAAGGAATGAATGCTTCAGTCCTAAAAGAAATGGTATGACCATCTAGGCAATATACCACAATAAAGCATGGCAAGGAGTAGAGGTGAAGTGTCATGTGTTACCTGGGTTCTCTGAGAGTGTCACCATTGTGGGGTTAGCAAGAAGCAATTTCCATCCAAAGAGTTAAATAGTCATTGAGTCATACTGTGATTTAATCAACCAATCCTCTGTTGTTGAATTTTTTCTAGTATTTTACCATAATATTGTTATAAACATCCCATTAGCCATAGTTTTCTATTGGAATATTCCTTCGGAGTATATGCTTATGATGTATTTCAATCTCTATACTTAGAGAAAAATATAAATACTAATTCTCTAAAGAATAGAATCTGTTCATTTCTGAAAATCTTTAACCAGACCAGTGCATGGCTCCATTTATTGAACTCCTTAATCAAACAAGAATTAATTTGCTATCTAGAAACCTGAAACTAAACAATTCTGCAACTAAAGAGTTCTGCAATATACTCTTCCTCTGAATTGAAAAACCATGGTATGATCTGGTTCATGCTATTTCTTCATTGGCTAGTAAAATCTTGGTGGCTGAATGAGCCAGAGAGGAATCAGAGGTGAGGAATCATGAAATTATTATAGCAGGATGATTCCACAACTTGTGGTAAGAAATAATTATGGAACTGTGCCCAATAAATGTGATTATTTTTTACCTTCTATCACTATCAGACCGCTGCCTATTTTTTTTTTTAAGATTTTTTTGATGTGGACCATTTTTAAAGTCCTTATTGAATTTGTTACAATATTGCTTCTGTTGTTTTTTTTTTTAATTTTTGTATTTTATTTCATTTTTTGATACAGCAGGTTCTTATTAGTTATACATTTTATACATATTACTGTATACATGTCAATCCCAATCTCCCAATTAATCACACCACCACCACCACCACCCCCCACCGCTTTCCCCTCTTGTTGTCCATACATTTGTTCTCTACATCTGCGTCTCAATTTCTGTCCTGCAAACCAGTTCATCTGTACCATTTTTCTAGGTTCCATATATATGCATTAATATACATTTGTTTTTCTCTTTCTGACTTACTTCACTCTGTATGACAGTCTCTAGATTCATCCACGTCTCTACAAATGACCCAATTTTGTTCCTTTTTATGGCTGAGTAACATTTCATTGTATATATGTACCACATCTTCTTTATCCATTCATCTGTCGATGGGAATTTAGGTTACTTCCATGTTCTGGCTATTGTAAATACTGCTGCAATGAACACTGGGATGCAATGTGTCTTTTTGTATAATGGTTTTCTCAGGGTATATGCCCAGTAGTGGGATTGCTGGGTCATAACCATCTGGGTCAAAACCACACTCTATTTTCAGTGTTTTAAGGAACCTCCATACTATTCTCCATAGTGGCTGTATCAATATACATTCCCACCAACAGTGCAACAGGGTTCCCGTTCCTCCACACCCGCTCCAGCATTTGTTGTTTCTAGATTTTCTGATGATGCCCATTCTAACTGGTATGAGGTGATACCTCATTGTAGTTTTGATTTGCATTTCTCTAATAATTAGTGATGTTGAGTAGCTTTTCATGTGCTTCTTGGCCATCTGTACGTCTTCTTTGGAGAAATGCCTATTTAGGTCTTCTGCCCATTTTTGGATTGGGTTGTTTGTCTTTTTAATATTGAGCTTAATGAGCTGTTTATATATTTTGGAGATTAATCTTTCGTCCATTGATTCGCTTGCAAATGTTTTCTCCCATTCTGTGGGTTGCCTTTTTGTCTTGTTTCCAGTTTCCTTTGCTTTGCAAAAGCTTTTAAGTTTCATTAGGTCCCACTTGTTTATTTTTGTTTTCATTTCCATTACTCTAGGAGGTGGATCAAAAAAGGTCTTGCTGTGATTTATGTCAGCGAGTGTTCTTCCTATGTTTTCCTCTAAGAGTTTTATAGTGTTCAGTCACATTTAGGTCTCTAATCCATTTTGAGTTTATTTTTGTGTATGGTGTAAGGAAGTATTCTAATTTCATTCTTTTACATGTAGCTGTCCAGTTTTCCCAGCACCACTTATTGAAGAGACTGTCTTTTCTCCATTGTATATCCTTGCCTCTTTTGTCATAGATTAGTTGACCATAGGTGCGTGCATTTATCTCTGGGCTTTCTATCCTTTTCCATTGATCTATATTTCTGTTTTTATGCCAGTACCATGTTGTCTTGCTTACTGTAGCTTTGTAGTATAGTCTGAAGTCAGGGAGTCTGATTCCTCCAGCTCCATTTTTTTCCCTCAAAATTGCTTTGGCTACTCAGGGTCTTTTGTGTCTTCATACGAATTTTAAGATTTTTTTGTTCTAGTTCTGTAAAAAATGCCATTGGTAATTTGATAGGGATTGCATTGAATCTGTAGATTGCTTTGGGTAGTATAGTCATTTTCACAATATTGATTCTTCCAATGCAAGAATGTGGTATATCTCTCCATCTGTTGGTATCATCTTTAATTTCTTTCATCAGTGTCTTATAGTTTTCTGCATACAGGTCTTTTGTCTCCCTAGGTAGGTTTATTCCTAGGTATTCTTTTTGTTGCAGTGGTAAATGGGAGTGTTTCCTTAATTTCTCTTTCAGATTTTTCATCATTAGTGTATAGGAATGCAAGAGATTTCTGTGCATTAATTTTGTATCCTGCAACTTTGCCAAATTCATTGATTAGCTCTAGTAGTTTTCTGATGGCATCTTTAGGATTCTCTATGTATAGTATTATGTCAAATGCAAACAGTGACATTGGAATACTTCTTTTCCGATTTGTATTCCTTTTATTTCTTTTTCTTCTCTGATTGCTGGGGCTAGGACTTCCAAAACTATGTTGAATAATAGTTGTGAGAGTGGACATCCTTGTCTTCTTCCTGATCTTAGAGGAAATGCTTTCAGTTTTTCACCATTGAGAATGATGTTTGCTGTGGGTTTGCCATATATGGCCTTTATTATGTTGAGGTAGGTTACCTCTATGCCCTCTTTCTGGAGAGTTTTTATCACAAATGGGTGTTGAATTTTGTCAAAAGCTTTTTCTGCATCTATTGAGATGATCATATGGTTTTTATTTTTCAATTTGTTAATATGGTGTATCACATTGACTGATTTGCGTATATTGAAGAATCCTTGCATCCCTGGGATAAATCCCACTTGATCATGGTGTATGATCCTTTTAATGTGTTGTTGGATTCAGTTTGCTAGTATTTTGTTGAGGATTTTTGCATCTATATTCATCAGTGATATTGGTCTGTAATTTTCTTTTTTTGTAGTATCTTTGTCTAGTTTTGGTAGCAAGGTGATGGTGGCCTCATAGAATGAATTTAGGAATGTTCCTTCCTCTGCAATTTTTTGGAAGAGTTTGAGAAGGATTGGTGTTAGCTCTTCTCTAAATGATAGAATTCACCTGTGAAGCCATCTGGTCCTGGGCTTTTGTTGGAAGATTTTTAATCACAGCTTCAATTTCATTACTTGTGATTGGTCTGTTAATATTTTCTATTTCTTCCTGGTTCAGTCTTGGAAGGTTATACCTTTCTAAGAATTTGTCCATTTCTTCCAGGCTGTCCATTTTATTGGCATAGAGTTGCTTGTAGTCATCTCTTAGGATGTTTTGTATTTCTGCGGTATCTGTTGTAACTTCTCCTTTTTCATTTCTAATTTAATTGATTTAAGTCCTCTCCCTCTTTCTCTCTCTTTTTTTTTTTTTTTGCGGTACACAGGCCTCTCACTGTTGTGGCCTCTCCCATTGCGGAGCACGGGCTCCAGATGCACAGGCTCAGTGGCCATGGCTCACGGGCCCAGCTGCTCCACGGCACGTGGGATCTTCCCGGACTGGGGCACGAACCCGTGTCCCCTGCATCAGCATGTGGACTCTCAACCACTGCGCCACCAGGGAAGCCCTCCTTCTTTTTCTTGATGAGTCTGGCTAATGGTTTATCAATTCTGTTTATCTTCTCAAAGAACCAGCTTTTAGTTTTATTGATCTTTGCTATTGTTTTCTTTGTTTCTCTTTCATTTATTTCTGCTCTGATCTTTATGATTTCTTTCCTTCTGCTAACTTTGGGTTTTGTTTGTTCTTCATTCTCTAGTTCCTTTAGGTGTAAGGTTAGACTGTTTATCTGAGATTTTTCTTCTTTCTTCAGGTAGGCTTGTATTGCTATAAACTTCCCCCTTAGAACTGCTTTTGCTGCATCCCATAGGTGTTGGATTGTTGTGTTTTCATTGTCATTTGTCTCTAGGTATTTTTTGATTTCCTCTTTGATTTCTTCAGTGATCTCTTGGTTATTTAGTAACATATTGTTTAGCCTCCATATGTTTGTTTCAGTGTCTTCCTGTCAGTGATTGTTCAGCAGTTAGTTGTGATTCCGGCGCTCTTGCTAGAGGGAGTGAGAGCATGTCCTTCTACTCTGCCATCTTGAACCAATCTGCTTCTGTTTTATGTTTTGGTTTTTTGGCCATGAGGCATGTGGGATCTTAGCTCCCCTACCAGGGATTGAACCCACAACCCCTGCATTGGAAGATGAAGTCTCAACAACTGCCTATTCTTTACTGGGAGCAAATACACATAAAAGTATTGCAGAGTTCTATTGGGTGACAGACTAAAAAGGGTAAAGGGTCTATCTTGTCAGACATGCCAACTGATTTCCTTAGGGCCCAGAATCAAGAAGTACTTTCACCACTGTTAATCAAGAGAGAATGATATCTTTATTTGTATCATATGATCCAGGTACATTTATGTCCAATTTTCATAGCAACTCTTTGAATCAGGAGTTAATGCTATTAATTTTCAAATGTACTATGCTACATAGAAATGATAGACCTAGGACTGAATCACAGAATGTTCTGTTTCAACACCTTCATTCAGGAGTTCCCATTCCTGGCTACACATAAGAAACACATTTGGAGCATAAAAGAAATTAAAATGCTGGACTACATACCTGGGAATACTCATTCAATATGTTTGCAGTAGGAGCTCCAAATGCATGCTTTAAAAGCTGCCCAGATGGTTTTAACAAAAGCTAAGATTGAGAACTATTGCCTGTGCTCTTTTCATTCTATTTCTCTGCATTTTAATGTTAAAAAGAGAAAGCAGGCAAGTTTCCCAGATAGCTTATTGTTGAATCCAGTCAGGAGTATATGCTGAAGGTTATGTATTGAAGATATCTGATCAAAAAAGTTCCTGTTCCTGTTTAAGTTCACAATCATCTGCTATACTGATAAACTTCTAAAAAGTTTTCATAAGTTATTATATATACACATACTAATATTACACATAAATACACATATTGGTAATGTAGTAAAATTGTTGCATCAATGACACAACTAATTAAAGTACTTAAGTGGAAATCTTGTTTATTTACTTTCCCTACAGGACTTTTTTCTGTTGTAAATATCTTTGCCATTCTTGACTTATTTCCATTAGCAAAATTTTACTTGTCTTTATACTAATTATCACTTAAATTATAATTTCTTAATGGTATGCAAATAGAGTTAGGGTGCTAAGTGCTACTGTGAGTGGAGATTTTCAGTCTGGGCTCATATTAAGATAACTAACACATTTATACCTGCTAAGTAATAGGTGCGTTAAACTGTCTTAAATTTCATACCTACTATGTGCCAGGAATTTTGCCAGGAATTTTATATTTATAAAAAACAACTTAGGATTTGGAGAAGCAGCCTTATGCTCCATTGTGCACATGATGTAGTGGAGGCTCAGAGAGGTTGCCCAAGAATGCATAGCACGTAACTGGAGCCAAAATGAATGTAGGCTAATTCTACTCTAAAGCACTTGCCTTTTGCCCTATATCTAAATGACTATAATGTTTATGCTTAGTGTCCTGGCAAACATCACTTTCTTATTATTTCTGTAAACAACATTTATTTAGCAGTTGATAGAGTAGGAGGAGCCATGTATTATGAAACAAAATATCTGGGCTTATGTTATCTCTTAACCAAATGGATTCATGGGGAGAACACACGATCATGAACTTTGGAACCAGAGAGCCTGGGATCAGCGTGCTTCTACTAAGACCTCTCCTCTATTAGCTTTTTTTTTCATTCATTGAAGTATAGTTGATTTACAGTGCTGTGCCAATCTCTGCTATACAGAAAAGTGACTCAGTTATACACATATATACATTCTTTTTTTTGTACTCTTTTCCATTATGGTTTATCACAGGGTACTGAATCTAGTTCCCTGTGCTATACATTTAGGACCTTGTCGTTTACCCGTTCTAAATGTAATAGTTTGCACCTACCAAACCCAAACTGCTTTATTCAACTTCATCAGAAAAATGGGGAAAAATATGGAACTTATGTCTTAGTGTTGTTGAGAAAGTTTAATGCAAAACTAACTATAAAATATCTACTAAAAAGCAGTTAGTACAGTAGGTATTTATATTTCATAAATACAGATATTGTTGTTAACAAAAATTCGTATTAGAATATCAGCCATATTATTTCTGTTTACCTCTCTTAGCTTCAGGAAAATAGGATAAGTATATCATGTTTTAAGAACTGAAGGCTTACCTAAATAGTTGTCACTGACATTATTCTAACCTTTATATAGTAAAGGTCTATGACCATTTTTTTTAATACAACAACCCCAAATCTAGGGAATTTAACTGTGCCATCCAAATAAAATGATATAGGTATGAGAATAACTATGATTAAGAGATTACTGGGCATGAGGGATAAATAGTCTGGGTAAATTTATATGGAAAGGGAATTGGCGACTTCGAGCTTAATGGTTCACATCCGGCTAAATCAAACAATCTTGGAAACAGCAGTATCCAAGTTCCTTTTACAAAATGTAGAGAAATAAGAGGGTTATGTCCTGGGAGTACTACATGTTCAGGCCATTATTTCTGCATTTATCAAAAGGAGGACAACTATCATACCACCTCCTTCTAGAAGACAGCTAAAGTAATCACAAGAAATCCGAAAAATAGCAAAAAATATTTGATTACTCTTGGAAATATAGTCACAATAGATATCTAGAAAACTGAAGCAATTTAACAAGGTTCATCATCAACAGCCGTTCCTGAGAAAATGATGTAGACTATGAAAAATCAGAAGAAATCGTGACAGAATCTCATTTATACACTGACCTTTGGAAAGGTTAGTTCTAGAAATAAAGAGTTGCAGGAGAGATGCTTTTAACCATTTGGAAATTAATTAGCTGAGGTGGACCCTCCAAGAACAAACATTGCTGATTCCAAAAAAGAAAACTTGCATGACATTTCATGGATTTATAGTTTACCTAATGTGGCAGATTTCTTCCCTACTGCAATAAACAGTGCAAACAGGAAGGAGGCCCATATAGATATAATGTACACCATATATCTAAAGTCAAGGCCAGGTGGTATAGAAAACTGCATGTGAAAATCTGACTCCAAAAAAGAGTAAATAAATGAATGAAAAAATGTCAGAGAAGAAATTAAAATATTGAGCCGAGCAAAAAGAATATTAGATTCCTGATATTAATGACAAATTGAGGCGGCATCATAGTTCAGAGAAGTATCTTAAAAAGGGAAATCAACAGAGTGGAATGATAATGAACAGGATATGGAGCTAGACTACGGGTGTACATGACTCCACAATTTAATGGCTGTATGAATCAGGCAGATGCTTAATCCCTCCTTACTTCAGTTTTCTCATCTGTTAAATGGAGATAATAATCTTAATTAGAAGATTATGTAGAATCTTAAATGGATCAATAAATGTAACATACTATTGTATTAAAAACTCTTTTATGTAGCTATTAGAAGAGTTCAGAGAAGTGAAAAAAATCAAAGGAAAAAATAGGCAGTGTAGCAGAAGAGAAAATTAAGGATATAGGAAAGAATCACAAAATTAGACCTTAAAATATTGGCATAAATAATAGTAAGCATTTCAGTCATATATGTTACATTGAGTCATATAAAAGTGATGTTTTATGGGTCATAAAATGTCAAATATCAGCAATATCATGTGAGTTAATTAACCTAAAGACATAAATGGGTTTAAAAACTTACCTTTAAGAGAGAGAAATTAATTTTTAGAAATGTATCCAAAATATAATCACCTACACTCCTCATATATTGAGATTTTAAAGTCTTCAGTAAACCTTGAAAATATTTCATGTTTTAAATCATGAAATAGAATAATCATAGTTACTACTCCTGCAACTTCTTTGTTAGTGAAATAAATAATTTCATAATTCATAACTTTATTATGAATTATAATGAGGTAATGTATTACTATTTCATTTTAATTTCAATAAGACAAACTTATTTTTAATTTCCTCCTTTTAAAACTAATTTGAAGCTAAGATGGAAATGCTTGATATCTATTTGATGTACTTAGAACACAGAAAATATTTTCTAGAGGTTATAGCAATTTAGACATGTATAATTTTACAAAAGAGCAATTCATTTAATAAGATTTCACTAAAGGTATTTAATTTGTGATTAGATTAAATGAGATTGTAAAATATTAGTCAGTAGAATGACTCAAAACTTCTTTTCTTATTTTAGTTTATGTAATTGTGGGTGCTTGTGAAATAACTCTGAGATATGTTTAATCACATATCTGCTGTTTTATTTTATTTTGTTTTTTTAACATCTCTTCTGTTTTTAATGGATGATCCTTTTGATGGCTGTCACTCAGTAAGAACAGAAAGAAGCTGTATATATTTGTATCTTACTATAATAGAGAATATATTAAGAAAAATGAAATTAATGATGTTCAAAATAATTTTTAAATAATGATAAGCCACCTAGGTTTGTTAACATCTCAGGTATTTTACCAGAATACTGTTAGTGAGTGCATATTTTCAAGGGAATAAGCAATACCTATTTTACTGCATAATTTGGTTAAGAATTTAAAATTCTGAAATCTCATTTAGAGAAAAGCTTCTCAGTGGACTGAAAATAAAATCTGGTGGAACCTTAAATGTTTATTAATCATTTTCACTTTAAGCAAATTACAGTAGTTAAGTCAATAACTAATTTTCTGAGTCTTCAGAGAAAAATAAGTAATGGGAAATAAGCCAACCATTTCTGCTTTAATACCTTTAGGAAAAACAGTGAAGCAAGACGCTTCCCTCCTCTAATGCAGACAAATAGAACCTTGAAGAGACGTGAACCTCGCCCTGAGGTAAGGATGCCGCTGTTGAAACATCCTCACTGTTCAGGTCTTCACTGAGATCTAACTCTCATTTGATTCTCCCACATCATGTGCATGGTCATGTGTGCCCTAACACAACCCACATGGTCAGCTGCAGTAATCCCAACACAAGAATGTCTGATCTACAGAGAATTCTGACCAGAAATGAGGCCTGGGAACAATGGGGGCATGGGCAGTGGTTATATGCCCACATTCTAGAGCAGATGGTCTATGACCAAATTCTAAATCTACTTGCTAGCTGTGGAAATATGGGCCAACTTTTAAACTACTCTGTCCATCAGTTTCCTTATCTGTAACGTGGAGTTAATGGTACCTACTCATAAGATAGCTGCAGTTCAAAGAGTGATTTCATTGAAAGCATTTTGAACAGTGCTGAGCATATAGGAAGCACTCAATAAATTTTAGTAATTACTGCTACCACCACTACCACTACACCTAAGACATAGGCTTCTTTTCCATTTTTAATGTCTGGTATTGGGTGCTAAACCTATGCTGTACTCCTGGTGGGGAGATAGAGAAAGATGAACATAGATTGTTTCTGATTCCTTTATCTGACCTAGAATCTATTTTCTAACTCTTAGGCATTAATATCCTATTACAAATGGAACCTGCATTTCATAGATGATTTTATTTAATCCTGCACATCTACCAGGATGTTCTTATAGTTACTCCATGTGGTTGCTCTCCTCCCCTCCACATGAGTGCTTGACACTGCTCCCATCCCTCTACCATTTTTTCCATTTTTGTTGAATGCTTCTGACAGCACACCTTTGGGACAGGACAGTGGCAGGTGTGTGTGTGCTGTCCATTTCACTATTATTTCTTTAACTAATGTACCCATTATTTTATTTGAGTGCTCAAAGTTGGTGGAGGGATTAGAGAGATGCAAGCTTTTTCAATCTACCTTATGTTGTCTTTTCCCTCAGGGAATCATACAAATTTTCAGGGCTACCAGTTACATTATTTTCAGTTTCAAGTCCCATTTTGAGAATTAAGTTCACTAAATCCTGGACACACAGGCCTTTTGGTGGCTTGTCGCAACATCCTGGCGTTTACAAGTTGAGTGTTCATAACACCGTCACTCATGTTGATCTAATAAATTCAAATTAGGTCAAATAGAACTTCAGTGCCCTCATAACTAAAACATAAGAAAGCAACAGAGAGTGAAAATTAAAAGAAGAGGTTATTAGGGTTGTGGCAGATGAGGGAAAGACTAGAATCAAACATACATGAACACTGGAAAGAGAATGAAAAAGTAAAAAAAAAAAAGAGATTAAATAAGCCTGAGAGGAAGAAGCAGGAAGTCCAAGGAACTCATACTGAATGGCTTAGGCTTCCCAGTAAAGAATGACACAAAGTCATGTAGCAACAGTGAGAGACAAAGGAACTTTGAAACTTGAGAGCAGGTATGTTTGTCATTATAGGTCTGGTAAATGCCACTTAGAGATTAGTGAATTGAATCTTATGCCATATGAAGTACTTTTTTGACCTTATAAATGTCAGTTAAAAATTAAAGTATTGGGAAAAGGTAAATACATTCACATTTGGATGGTTCTTTTTGGCCACCTACTCTCACTTCACTCAGATCTCCTAGAGTGAGTTGATCTGTCACAAATGAAGAACACATGGTACATGACTATATGCCAGGCTTTTGAGGAAAAGAGAGAAGGTATACAGGTCCCCCCTGTCTCAGTTTAATTCTCTCTTCCTCTCTCTCTCTTGTTCTCTTGCCTAGTTCTCTCTCACTTTCTTCCCCTTTCTAGAGTGGCAATTTTAGTAATGAGGTTTAGGAATGAGGATGAACTCTGATTAGAAGCTCACTTAGATTAGAAAGAATCCACTTTCTTTGGCTTTAGTAAACTTAAGAGAGGCAAGGACTGAAATCAGGGGAAAGAAAACAAATTGTTAGCCTTTAATGAAGAAGGGAGTTCTTAGGTATCCAATCTACTTCACCATGAGGAAGAACGATCAGGAATTCAGGAAAGAAGCATTGCTGAAGATACAGTGTATTCATACTTGAATAGTGGCAACTGAATATTCTTTCATTTTTCATTTCTTTATACCTTAGTATGTTAGTAGGTGGATCTTACTATAGATCTGTCATTCTCAATTCAGGAAGAATGGGGAGATTTTTAAGACTACAAATACTATGTAATGATCCCCCGTGATTCTGTTTCAGTTGGTCAGGGGCAGAGCCTAGGCATCAGCCTAGTAAAGATGCTCTGCATGTAATTCTTCTACGTTGCCAGAATTCAGAACCACTGATCTAGATACAGAACATCTCTTCTGATTCTCAATTTCTATATTACATCAGTAAGTCCTGAACCTAAATTTCCATAGTTCAGGTTTGACTCTAGAAACTGTATTCTTGGTGTTCATTTCTGGGTCAGTTCTCTGAGATTTATTTTACAGTGTTCGATAAGTAGTGTTTTCTGCAATGTCACCCTTTGGGTGTTACAGATTTCAAATTCAGGGGTCTGAGGTTTGGACTGGCACTCCAAAGCAAAGCGATGATTCGATAGCTCTGAGACAAGAAATTACATAGCAATTCAATATTTTAGGAGCACCCCTGGATAGCACTTGGCTGTGGGTGAATCAGAATGTCAGCTGGCATATCAGCTTCACAGAGAGAGATGGCAGTGCATGGTAGATAGACAAAGACCAGAGATCTCAAGAAACTGAAAGAGTGAATGAAGGGAACAGAGGATTTTGAGGGACCATGAAGCTTAGGATCTGAATACTTACTAAATCAAAGTTTTAGTTCAGTAAGATTTTCCTATAATTTTTTGCTAGCCAGGAGTCATGCTCACAGGTAGGCAGTCCATATCTTCCATAATCTTCTGGTTAGAAGATTCTGAAGAAGTGGAAGCTAAGTGGAGTATATGATATCAGAAATAAAAAGTCAGAAAAAATAAAACATCACTTCCTTTTACATTGTTCCATTTAATGCTCACTGGAACTCTCTGAGTTACTCTGAAAATATGGTACTTAATCAATATCGCGAACAGGCATATTTTCAAGTCATTTAGTCTGGGATTAAGGCAATGCCTGGCAAGAGATATATTGCCTTTTCCACACAATGCTGTAGAATCTTGTTAGAAAATTCTGCTTTGCAAATAGGAAACTATACTACATTATTATTTACATTCCTTACATTAGCAAAATTGGGGCTTAATCACCAGTGTGGTAGACCAGACCCTGAGACCAGAAAGCTCTGTAGAAGAAGCAGTAATGGTCAAAGACTAGACACCGACCCTGCAGAGAGTAAAAACACATGTGGGACTCCAAAACAACCAAGGGACAGCAAACTTAAAGGTAGTTGACTTGTATATGATCCAGTAATTCCACTTTGGGTATATATCTGAAGGAAATAAAATGAGTATCTCAAGCAGATATTTGTACCCTCATGTTCATTGCAGCATTATTCACAATAGCCAAGATATGGAAACAACTTAAGTATCCATCAGCACATGAATGGATAAAGAAAATGTGGGGATATATATATAGATAGATAGATAGATATCCATGTTTCTTTCTATCATCTATCTACCATCTATAATTTATTCATAGAAAAGAAGTAAATTCTGCCATTTGCAACAATATGGATGAACCTTGAGAGCATTATGCTATATGACATGTCAGACAAAGAAAAGACAAACACTGTATGATCTCATTTACATGTGGAATCTAAAAAAGTTGAACTCATAGAGACAGAGAGTAGAATGGTGGTTGCCAGGGGCTGAGAGTGGGAGGAAATGGGAGATGTTTGCCAAAGGATATAAATCTTCAGTTATAAGGTGCATAAATTTTCAGGATCTAATATAATGTATGGTGACTATAGTTAACGATACTGTATTTTATATTTGAAATTTACTAAGAGAGTAGATCTTAAATGCTCTCACCAAACACATACAAAAAAGGTAACTATGTGAGGTGATGGATGTGTTAACTAACTTTACCATGGTAATCATTTCACAATTATACATCAAATCATCATTTGTACATGTTGAATTTATACAATTTTATTTGTCAATTATATTTCAATAAAGCTGGGGGGGAGGTAGCTGGTTAGTGTGTGGTGGTTCGGAGAAAGGAACCTATCATCCTCTTAAAAGTGTCAGATGGTCTGGTCTTCTGCAAGATGTGGCTTTTGTAATAAAAGAAGCGAGTACTTTATTACAGAACACAAAAATAAGGCACTAGTTACTGGGACTGGGATAAAAATGAGGGTTTATCCAGAGCATAAAAATGAGCAAAAATGGGGTACAAACTACGAGCCTGTGGAGAAGCCTAAATTAAGAAGAAACACTCAACTTGCTCCCTAATAGTCTATTAAATCCCCCCAGATGGGACATGGTAGTATTGAAATCCTTACTCAGTAGCACCAGTTTGAATAATTTGAATGGTGTATCTCAACGCAATAAAAATAAGTTCAAATATTAAAATGAATATTACATATAGCATGCAGCTCTTTGGTTTGTACTTAGGAGTGTATTTAAAACCTTGAATGTATCGTGCAATGTATATGCTAAAAATAAATGCAAAAATTGGAATTCTGCCCTAAATTTTTCCCCCAAAGGGGTGAACCCTATATATATCCTTAACTATTGATTACATGAATATATTTGGAACTTATTTGGTAACATATTCTTCCACAGAGTTCTGTTTTTTGTTTGTTTTGTTTTGTTTTGTGGTACGCGGGCCTCTCACTGTTGTGGCCTCTCCCATTGCACAGGCTCCGGACGCACAGACTCAGCGGCCATGGCCCACGGGCCCAGCCGCTCCGCGGTATGTGGGATCTTCCCGGACCGGGGCACAAACCCGTGTCCCCTGCATCGGCAGGCGGACTCTCAACCACTGCACCACCAGGGAAGCCCCACAGAGTTTTTAAAAACAGATTTATTGAGATATAACTGACACAATAAACAGCATGTATCAATATTTACAGTGTACTTTGATAACTTTTGACATCTCTATATATCCATGAAACCATCACCAAAATTAATACATATATGTATTACTCTTAAAAGTTATCTCCTGCCTCTTTGTAATTTCTCCCGCTTGCTCTAGCCCTCCACACCCAAGCTTTCACTGATCTGAATTCTGTAAATTTAGACTAGTTTACATTTTGTGGTTTTATATAAATGGTATCAAATAATATGTACTTTTTCTTTTTTTTTGCCTAGGTTTTTTTCATTTAGCATAATTATTTTGACTTGTGTGTATCATAGTTCATTTCTTTTTTTTTTTCCTTCTTGAGTGGTATGCCATTGTGGAGATATATCACAATTTGTTTATCTATTCATTTCTTAATGGACATTCATACTCTTTCTAGTTTTTCATGAAATAAAGCTGCTCAGAATATTCATCTACAACTCTGCCACCTCTAGAATCCTTGTGTTTTTAGCGTATAGCTGTTCAGCTGAGGAAGTCTGAGCAAAATACTGAAAAACTGTCCAAGAGAAGCTACAGATCTGTGTGTCCTCAATGGGAATTACACTGATATCTCATCTCCTCCATGACAGCTTGTTGTGTTCCATCAAGGCAAGTACCCACTCTTTTTTATTGACTCAGGATGAATATGTGGCTAAATAAGATTCAGTGGTGTAGCAAGTGTATTGAAGCTAAATTCTCTGTTAGTTTAAGTCCTAATATCTATCATTATATTTCTTTATTTTCATATATCTTTCTAAGGAATTGTAGTGAAGATATCCAAGCTTCATAACTGTGAATATTAGAATATAATCATCTCCAAATTGTTCTAATCAAATTCTAAAGTTTTCATGTAAAAGGAAGTCATACCCATATCCTTTGATTTCTAAAATTCTCTAAAAGACAGGCTTGAAATCATCAAATTGGAAAGCATTAAGATTCATTACAAACTTTTCTTCAGAATAATGATAGTGCAAAACAAATAAGAACATTAAAACTATGTTTTCTCAGTGACCCAATAAATACTTTCCATGAGTTAAAACCATAGAATGTGAGCATTGGTTGAAAGCTTAGGGGTCATCTAATCAACGTTACTTATTTCACATTCCTGGAGGTGAAGTAATTGGCTTTGAGTCACATAAGAACAGTTACTAGTGACTATGTATTTAAGCCAGTTACCAGTCAGATTTTTGATGTAGTTTTATTTCCACAATTCCTTACTATTCCTGTTGCCTCCTCAATTTTTTAAATGGTTTCAAATTTGGGGAGACATACATTTTTATGCTAAATTTTTCATGAAAA
Source organism: Tursiops truncatus (assembly GCF_011762595.2). Lineage (NCBI taxonomy): Eukaryota > Metazoa > Chordata > Mammalia > Artiodactyla > Delphinidae > Tursiops > Tursiops truncatus. The sequence continues at coordinate 55,291,662 of NC_047044.1, read as the reverse complement.
TAGATGTGCATTGTATTAGCCAAAAGGTATCATTTTACCAAGACAAGCTGTCATCTCTGCAAGAGCTACAAACTTCTGTCCACAGAGAAATCCAAAATCTATACTTTTTGTTCTTACTCTAAGTAAAATGTTGTCTTTATTTACTTTAACTCAAAGCTGCTCTTGCTGGTAGAAATAGCAAAAGTTTGCTTCAGATTAAGTGTTCTTTTAAAATGTCATAGTTCCTTTTCCTCCTACCCAAAAATCCATTCTCATCCAAGGAACTTTTCTCCATATAAAACTTTTTCTTCATTGTTTTAATAAAGAAGAAATAAACAAGTTTATTTAAGTCACATAGTGGCATATGTACCCTGAAGTAAGAATACTATTCCACTTGGTAAATGTACAAACTTGTAAATGTGAATTTAGCTCTCAAAGCTTTAATTTCACTAGAAATTGCGCGTAGTATTCTCCTCTGTGCCCATTTCAAAAGACTGTCATGAGGGCTTCCCTGGTGGTGCAGTGGTTGAGAGTCGGCCTGCTGATGCAGGGGACACGGGTTCGTGCCCCGGTCCGGGAGGATCCCACATGCAGCGGAGCGGCTGGGCCCGTGAGCCATGGCCGCTGAGCCTGCGCGTCCGGAGCCTGTGCTCCGCAACGGGAGAGGCCACAACAGCGAGAGGCCCGAGTATAGCAAAAAAAAAGACTGTCATGAGAAGAAATTGAGATGCTTTATGGGAGAGCACTTTATTGACTACAGCAGGCCACAGAGTGATTTTATCAGTTCTTCAAAGTTGGATAAGGAAGATGTGAAAATCTTGTCAGAATGCTAGGTCTAGTCCACTTGGGTTCCTACCTGTGGCAAAATACAGAGTAAAGAACAATGAGTTTTAGAAGTGCAAGATCCACTTCTTCAAGACCACTGCAATGGTTTTAGAAAAATATGTCTAGTTCTTTGTCCCAGGGTGTGCTGAACACATGATGAGGGGTATTCTCATGCTGGTGAAAGCACTACTGAGGAGGAAAGAGAATGCAGAAGTCTCCCATAAACCCAAACATTTCTGTGTTTAAAGCAGATTCCCTCTGCTTGGTTCACATATTGGATTTGAGTTGTATAAATGTCCCACAGTTAACTGAGGCAATCACATTTTCAATTTAGATGCATTCATTCAACATGTGTGTATATAAATAACTTTCTCTGGATCAGGCATTGCTAACCCCTGGATATACAGTGATGGACCAGATCAATATACATCCTGACTTCAATAATTTATAATTGGGTACCTATATGTCTCCAGTGTTAACTTGAGCTTGTACATGGATGAAGCTATATGGTGTTTTGTGAATCTGACAAAGATTTTAAAAGTAGAGGCTCTTCCTAGCAAGCTGTGAAAAGACATGGAGGAATCTTAAATGCATTTTACTAAGTCAAAGAAATCAATCTGAAAAGGCTATACTCTGTTATATGTTGTTCTGGAAAAGACAAAACTATGGAGACAGTAAAAAGATCAGGGTGGATGAGGGGTGGAGGAGTGGGTAAAGGTGGATAAGCAAAGCACAGAGGATTTTTAGGTAAGTGAAAATATTCTGTGTGATATTATAATGATGGATATATGTCATTATACATTTGCCGAAACTTATAAAATGTACAACACAAAGGGTGAATGCAAAGGTAAACTATGGACTTTGGGTGATTATGTTGTGTCAATGTAGGTTCATCCTTGGTATAAAAATGTAACATTCTATTGTTGATGGTGGGGGAGGCTATGCATGTGTGGAGCCGGGAGTATATGAGAAATCTCTGTATTTCCCTCTCAAGTTTGTTCCTCTAAAAAATAAAGTCTTAAAAAAAACAAATAGGAAGAAAAGTAGAGGCTTTTAATTCAATAAGGGGAACACTTCTCTGCATCTTCATTTGGTATCCATGCATCTAATTCCAATATGTATTTTCATTATCTATTGATGATAGTAATTTTCCATTTCTATAATATCTTTTACTTCATATTTTCAAGAGAGTGATGAAAAAATGTATAGATAACATCTTTGACAAATTTCCAATGCATGTGATAAAATATTTTGAATTTTGGTACATAACAAATCATCCCTCCGGCAGATGATATTGGTTGATAATAAGCATTTAAAAAAACCTTTTGCTTAAAATACTATAAAATATCTGATATGTGTAAATACAGCCTTGATGTGTGATGAAACTTCCAGACTGCTTCCTGAAGAATAATCCTGATTTTAGTCTGTAACTGAACTTTTAAAGTACAGATGAACTTAAATCTTTTCTTGAGTAGAACTCTTTGGTTTTCACTGCAATTCTGGCTAAGGTAAAAAGAGTAATTTTAATTTAAAATATTTAGAAAGTAGATGAAAATATACCTGCTTTCAGAAATTATCTTTTCAACTGAAGGTCAAATAAATCTTGAGTAAATCCCATTTCATTGCCTTTTATTTACGATGACCTTTTTATTCATATATATTTTAATTTCTAAAACTAAAAGGTAACATTTGGAAGGAATATTATGACTTTCAAAGTTTCATTCTTTCTGTGATTGTTTTAAGTGTTAAGAAAAGTTTAAATGTTGCGTTTTATGGAGCAGCTACGGAAGCATAAATGGAAGTTATGCACAAACATCACAACATGGGTTCCCTCTCACTAAGGCTGATCTAGCTGTTCCTGAATTCCTGAACCATAAAAAGACAGGCAAATGCTGAGTTTCAGATATGGTAACATCTTTCAATGATCTAGCCAGGTAATTGGAACCCCACTGATTATTTCTGAACGCTTTCACTGTCGAGCTGACAAAGTTTTGATCTTGCTGGGATATTCATCCACTCAATACAGGAAGGCAAACCTTCCTGCATACATTACTTGGGCTAGCATAACTGTGATTCTTTACAGAAAATTTGACTTACTGACAAAGGATCCTGCAAAGAAAAACACTTTGGATCCAACAACAAGCCTGGGGATGACAACACGTAGGGCTGGGTTGCTGTTTTTCATGAAGGAGTACAGACACTGGATGAAAACATATAAATGGCACACTTGCCCAACAGTCAGAATAAATTAATCCCAAACCAGGTTGTGGAAGTAGGATTGGCTCCTATCATCATCACTCTCAGTGACTTTGCAGATTTGAACTTTGTGCCCATGCAACCCTAGGCCCTCCTGGATTGCAGGTCCTGGTCACCAGGTGGGGTACCTCCATCAGGGTACACTGTAAGAGTTCCACTGGGCATCTCTTGGAACTTTAATGACTTTTGACAATAGTGCATGGACAATTGCTGAAACCTAACCTGACAAGGCAAAGGGCACCAAGGACTCTGATGCCCAAAGTATGGTGAACCAACCAGATAAGCAACTTACTCCAGCTGACATGCTGGCCAAGAGTGAAGGAAATCTAGAGTGGGTAGATGAAGAAGATGATGAATATCAATTATAACCTCTGTACTAGCAGCAAATAGGAACTATAGCTTGTTTTCTTAACTCTATTACAAACAAATCTTATTTTTAGAGGTTGCAAACTGTACCACCTGGAAGAGTCAGCAATAGAGTGAACTTAATATAAGATGAAAGCAGATTCAAATGATAAAACTGATGATCTATGCCTGGATGCACCATGCTAAATTTCATCGTCCCACCTGAATTCAGCACAGCTATGGTATACTGTTCATTCACCTGGTCTGAGTGCCATGTTTAATATACATAGTGCAGCCTCTATGCCTTGCTGCCTTGTGGCCTTCTCCTTAGCTGCAGAAGGCTGCTTGGCATTGCACTGCTGCAACCTGAGATTCAAGGTAGTTAAAGCCCCCTGGGTCATTCCTGAACAAATATGGAACAAAAGTTGGTATATAGTTCAGCCAGCCTTTTTATCCCCAGGGAAGAAGGGTCAATTCTGAGTTGTGTTCTATGTAGTTTCCTCATAGTTTCCCCAGTGAGACCGAGCCTTAGTTTTCTACAGAGGTAACTAATTAATTAACGCACACTTTATTGGCTTTTCTGTCTTCCACATCTTACATTCTTTCTTCTATATACATTTTAAGAGTTGTCACAATATAAAATATGCAAGAACTAAAGGGAGATTCTTTAGGTTATTTTCACAGCCTCATTATTCTATATGTGTCCACATGCAAATGTGGAGTTGAATGGTGTTCCACGAGAATATTTACTTAACACATTTCATTTAATCTGACTTTGGTCCAAGTGGTCCATTGACTATCAGTTGTACATAGAATCCCAATTTCTCTACTCCAGGACGTGTCTGCATTTCAGTATTGTCTTCATATCCAGATCACAAATTTTTCATTGTCCTATAAATTGCCTTTAGATTTGGTTACTTTTATGTAACTTAAATTTCATCCCTTTCATCTCCAGATCATGGTGTTGCTGAAGATGTAATAGATGCTCTGGCAAAATGAACTGACACCAGGGAGTATGGAAAAGAATGTACATCTGTCTATGGTTAGTTTTCAGTCTCAATTTGAAATGTTAAATAATGTTTGGACTACCAAATAAGGCTGAATCAAGGGATATCAAATGAGTAACTATTTAATTTAAACCTGGCAATTTTATTCCTTCTATAATAGCATACCAAAATTTCAAATTAATTATTCTTGAGCATGGTTTATGGTCAGTGGACTTTACACTCATTTATTTGAAAACTGTTCTTTAGAATTAGAATAAAAGGAATTTTTGAGGTGTTTCATAGTTCTACTCGTAGTATTAGGTGACTCTGAGGACAATAAAATTGAGTATGTTTATGAATATTCTTTTCTAGATACCACCCCAGGAAGACTTCTTCAATAGTACAATAATTTCTATTTTTTCTTGTCAGTCTTAAAGCTTAATAATATTTTACCGATTCCAAGAAATAAAGTACTTATATAAATATTTAAAATTTTATTAGTCCATGGGTTTCATTTTTCTTATTTAATAGCAAAAATATTTATTTAAATAATTTCATTGTAAGCAAATATATAATATTGTGCTAGCCAGGAAATTAATCAAAGGACAGAAAATATCTTTGATAGAAAACCTATGCAACAGATGTTTGTTGAATGCTCAGTAAGTGCCAGATACTGAGGAGAGATTATTATAATGGGTGAGCAAATGCAGTTTGAGTCTCAGCTTTGATATTTGCTGACAACGTGATTTGAACTACTTATTATTGACTTCTCTGCTAATTTGTCATTAACAAAGGAGAATATGGATATTTGTCTAATAAGCTTGATGTCAGAATTAAATGAAATACTGTATGTAAAATGTCAAACAGTGCCTGGGCAAAGGGCTCAATGAATGTTAGTTATTCTTAAACTCTAGGGATTTAGGCATAAACAGTGAGACATTTAGCATGGAGACAGCCAATGTAACATGTAATTAAATACAGTAGGATAAGTGCTCTTATAAGTGACATAGAGGAGGCGGTCACAAGATAGAAGAGGACAGGCTTCTGGAAGAAGGTAATGTTAAAGTTAGAATCTGAAGAAAAAGAGAAAACAGGCAAAAATAAAAGAATGATAGTACTACAGAACAAAAGAAAAGGCCAGATAATGAAAGAGCACGGCAATTTCAAGGAACTAATATAACTTAATTGTAGCTGAATAGGTAGTATGATGGAAGTTTGCAACAAGAGATAAACATGGAAACGTTTTGGACCTCTAGCTGCTCTTAAAAATTACCAAGAACCTCAAAGGGATTTAGTTTGTGTAGGTTATGTCATTCAATATTTACCACATTAGAAATTAAAACAAAAGATTTAAAACATTTATCTATTAATTCATTTAAAAATACCAAAAACAAGCCCATTATGTGTTATGTAAATAACATTTTTGTGATAAATATATTTTCCAAAACGAACAAAAAAATTGTGGAAGAGTGGCATTTTTTTTCATTTTGCAAATCTTGTCCTTAAAGTCTGTCTGGGACTACCCTGGTGGCGCAGTGGTTAAGAATCCACCTGCCAATGCAGGGAACACAGGTTCGAGCCCTGGTCCGGGAAGATCCCACATGCCACGGAGCAACTAAGCCTGTGTACCACAACTACTGAGCCTGCACTCTAGAGCCTGCGAGCCACAACTACTGAAGCCCACGTGCCTAGAGCCCATGCTCCACAACAAGAGAAGCCACCGCACCACAATGAAGAGTAGCGCCCGCTCACTGCAACCAAAGAAAAGCCTGTGCGCAGCAACAAAGACCCAACGCAGCCAAAATAAAATAAAATTTAAAAAAATAAAGTCTGTCTGAACAGAAGATAGCTGGATTTTTATGTCTTCTTCTGAATTTAAGCTTTTGTGATATGTTACTTTTGTTAACATTTGTAAAGCAAATACAGTCTCACATAGATATGAAATAGGAAAATGGAAGGAGTATTTGCAGGTAATTGTGGATAGTCTCCCTTTTGATGCTCTACCAAAAATCAACAAGGAGTAGTTTCTTAAAAGTTAGGTACAGTGTGAGATCTGATCCCATATCAATGAAATTGTCATACACAGTTACATTATGATTCATTTGTCTATTTTGCACTGTGGTGAATCTTTTTCTCAGGTATAATTTTGCATCATCAGCCACTGGTCATTTGGAAAATATTGGTTCACTGTGTTATCCCATACTGGCCTTTCCAGAAACATCATTTAAGTATTGGGAGGATAACAAGTTCATGGTAGCAGATACAAGTTTTTAATTTTCAATTGAAGGCTAAAGTTGTATTATTGGCAACAAATATCACATATTTTTGAACAGCTTCACTTCATCAGTTTTGAGAAAATTGGGCAAATACCCAATTCCAAATAATCATCTTTTGTCTGTCAGTTGTTCACTCAAGTAAAAATGGTGTTGAATCAAGAAAGTGGCTAGTTCCACCCGCAAATCGAGCAGTTGCCAAGTGCTTCCAAAGCATTTTATGCATGCTTCCCATTTTATCACACAGATTATGGAAAAAGACTCATTCACAAGAGTTGAGGTATGGCAACCCTATGAATCTCACTTCTTCATTAAGATTATTTTTAAGTGAAGTGGATTATTTTTAACTTTTTATTTTATATTGGAGTATAATTGATTAACAATGCTGTGTTACTTTCAGGTGTACAACAAAGTGATTCAGTTATACATATACATGTATCTATTCTTTTTCAAATTCTTTTCCCATTTAGGTTTGTTTTTTTTTTTTTAACAGAGAATGTATAACGATGAATAAATCAATGACTGCTGGTAAGTTTGGTGCCACTGTCTCGATTCACCTAAGCTAACACTGCTTAGGTGTTAGCAGTATTATCCACCATTGTTTCTGCACCATCGGTACAAAAGGAGAAAAGATATTTTAGTATTGTTATAAAAATAGCTTTGATCTCACAGGCTCCTCTCTGGGACCCAGCAGTTTTGGATCACACTTGTTCTAAGAATGATTACATTATTAAACCCCAAAAATATCCAAGAAAAGGAAGCATACATTTTAAATGGTATATAATTTATCTCTTGTAATTGTTACTTGGTCATCATATAAAGGTCTCTAAGTGTTTAGACAGCTGTTAAATAAAATAGGAATTAGATGTGTTCTATGTTTGGTTTCTGTGAATAGAATTAAACCAGTAAGCATAAATGACAATCAGATATATTAAGAGGCAGCTAAACATGACTTCTTTAAACATCACTGGCTGTCTCAGACGGTGAGACTGTTTTTGGTAAGTGATACATTTTTAGGAATTGAGCCAAGGCAGGAAAATCATCAATGCTACATAGTAGGCTTAAGTGTGGAGAAGTTGTTGGACAAAATTACTCTTAAATTTTCTTCAAGTGTTGAGACTACAATTATTTTATTTATTAGATTGCACCAAATGTAAAACAGTATAGGACACACAAAAAAATTATAAGAAAATATTTGTCAAATTAATTCTTCAGAGCTGTTTTGTTGTTTTAAACCCCAGTTCCGCAGATTCCTACAGACCAATCACTTATGGAAAGAAATTCTGTTGGTAGCTTATTTGGCTAAAGCATTTATCCAAACACAATCTGATTATCCTAAATAATGATAAAAGCTGCCCATGGTAGTGTGCTAAAACAAGCAAGTTATTCATAATTTTGCTTAGTGCCAGAGCTAGTTAATTTTTATGAATTCTGCTTCATTTGTCTAGTTACCATGATCACTTTCTGCTTTGTTGATTTTTTTTTTTTTCAGTTTTCAAGTGGACAATGGAACTAGTGCATCAATTCAAAAAGAGCTGGAACAACTAGACATGAATTAAAGAGTGACATACTGAATAGGTGACAAGTTTCTTAATTGTTTTAATGAACCTTTATCTCAGGTGAAATTTATGTGATACCTAAACAACCATTTAATTCATGCTAACTTTTGATGTTGTGTAAATATACTTTGATCTAGAATAATAAATATGTTTTTTGTTAACTCTCTCTCTCGCTCTCTTTTTGTTGCAGAGCACAGGCTCCGGACCCACAGGCTCAGCGGCCATGGCTCACGGGCCCAGCCACTCCACAGCATGTGGGATCCTCCCGGACCGGGGCACGAACCCGTGTCCCTTGCATCGGCAGGCGGACTCTCAACCACTGCGCCACCAGGGAAGCCTTGTCTCTCTCTCTTAAAGTAAAAGAAAAGTTGTAAAGAGACCTGAGAAGGTAAGAGATAAAAAGATGCCTGCTAGTTCTATGATATACATGGAGGTGAAACCATGTGAGATTTTAAAAACAAATTTAAAAAGAAATGCACAGTGTTCTTTTATTCTTCATCCTCATTTGTCTCCTCGATAATATATATGAACACTGCAATCACATCACTCCTCATCTGAAGTGCTATTGTCTGTTTCCTTGTTCTTTCAGTCTTTTCTCTTTTGCATGGTAGCTTCTTTCATCTTTAGCTGTTAAAAGATAATTCTAGCCATTGTTTAAAGAACAAGTAATCTGAGGTGAAAAAAGCACTAAAGAGCATTACATTTATTGAATTGTACTTAAGATCATGTATTATGAATTTTCCATTAATGTTCTTTCGCTATTTTATGGACACATTCTCCTATTCTTTGTTATATACATAATGCACCAAGCCTGCATGTAAGCAACATTCAGCTTCACCTTCAGTCTTGTCTCACTTTTCTCGTATGGGATTTTAGTAATTCTCTCTAAATCAATATTTGTCCTTTCTATTGAAATACAAGCTCTTACAAGCAAGAAACCATTTACTGTGCATCCTAAATCAACAGAATATAAGCTCAGAATTGTGTTAATTCTAATGTGTGAGATGTCGATATAAAGAAAAATAATTTAACTGCAATGTGAAATTTGTCTCCAACAGATGTTAGTTCAAAATTATTTAAAATATTTGTTTTAAGGTAAGCCTACCTGAACAACTTTATAAGGACATGACTGAAATAGGTTACAATGCATCCTCAATATTATGATCATGATTTTTTGGAGTTTTTTTATAAGTTCCCAAATTGAACAAATTTGATACATTTTTCCTTAACTCACCATGGTTTTCATGCATCAAAGCAAAAATTGCACCAAAGTTAAAAGGCAAGAGAGACTGAACTCGACTTCCTGAAACAAAAGTCTGGAGCGATTTTAAGAGCTGGAGTGGAGGGATGATCCTCGGCCCTCTGTGTTTGCTAATTTGCTTTACTCAAAGGAAAAGTAAACTTTCTTGTATCCTCATGACAGGAAGTAGTTTTACAAATTGGAGTAAGGTACTCACAGAAGTTAGGCTACAACCTTCCACAGAAACTGAGAGATAGGGGTGCTGTCTTCCTCCATGTTTACATTTCAAAGGATTGCTCTCAGAACATTGGGGTGCATGTATCCTTTCAAATTAGTGTTTTCCTTTTCTTTGGTTATATATCCAGGAGTGGAATTGCTGGATCATATGGTAGTTCTATTTTCAGTTTTTTGAGGCACCTCCATACTGTTCTCCATAGTGGCTGCACAAATTTACATTCCCACCAACAGTGCAAGAGGGTTCCCTTTTCTCCACACCCTCACCAACACTTGTTATTTGTAGACTTTTTTATGACAGCCATTCTGATAGATGTGAGGTGTTATCTCATTATTTACAATAGGCAAGACATGGAAGCAACCTAAGTGTCCATCAACAGATGAGTGGATAAAGAGGATGTTTTATATATATATATATATATATATATATATATATATATATATATATATATTTATATACACACACACACACACACACACACACACAATGAAGTATTACTCATCCATGAAAAAAAAGAAATTCTGCCATTTGCGACAATGTGAATGGACTTAGAGGGTATTATGCTTAGTGAAATAAGTCAGACTGAGAAAGACAAATACTCTGTGTTGTCACATATGTGAAATCTAAAAAATAAAATAAATGAATAAATATAACAAAACACAAACAGACTCACAGATATAGAAAAGAAACTAGTGGTTACTAGTGGGGAGAGGGAAGAAAGGAGGGGCATAATAAGGGTAGGGGATTAAGAGATACCAACTACTATGTATGAAATAAGCAACAAGGATATATTGTACAGTACAGGGGAATATAGCCATTATTTTGTAATAAATTTAAACAGAGGATAATCTACAAAAATATTGAATCACTATGTTGTACACCTGAAACATAAATCAACTGTACGTTAATAAAAAATAATAATAATAAAAAAGGATGACTCTCTGAACCTTAAGAAAAACATTCCTGGCTTGTAAACTGGCAAGAAGCTTGGGGAAGACTTACATATATTTCAAAGAAGCAGAGAAAGAGTTTGCACTGACAAGTTTTTTAAAGTAAAACTCTAAGGAAAAGGAGGTCAGGGGCCTAGAGACAAGAAGAAGCCTGCCTAAAATTTGGTCAAGCTGTGGGAAAGGGTATGACTGCCCTGATCACATGCATAGTTTTTTTCTATTGAGACCTGTTTTCTAGTCTTAGATTGCATTGGCTCATCCCAGTTACTGATAGGAGAGACAAAGTAGTCCCTATATTACAGAATTTGGAGGCAATGGGTATTGATTTTCAGATTTTTATTATAAAAATATCTATGAAAATGTTTCTTGGCTTAGCTATTAAGGGCACACAATTTATAAATTACCCTTAAGTAACATGAAGAAACAGGGTATACAGGATATTCTCTAACCTTGAATAGCCATAATCACATATTTTTATACTAATTGGTGATCGTGATATTTCTGATATTTACAAGATGATAATTGTTGGACAGATAATTGGAATTTGTCTAAAATCTTGCCAAAGGCTCTGAGTTATCACATATACAACATACAAAACCACTTGGTTTTAACAAATATTCCTTGGATTGACATATTGTCTACTCTGTGGAAGTCTGAAAGGATATAAAGAGGAAAGGAAATTAGAAACATATATCGTTAAAGTGCAATCTTAGATAATGTCAGGTTCTCCCTATTATTTTACAAATGAGGAAGAAAACAAGAAAAATGAGATGGTCCAGAGTCACAGGATTATCTGTAGGACTTTGGCCCTTCCTCTAAATTCTGGAATATTGCTTCAAATGGCAGGAAGTACATATGGTTTAAATCTGTCTGGAGAGTTGCTAAGCACTTGATTTAAAAGCATTTCTTAGGTAATTATGGACAAGAAAAGTACAAAAGTAAAGATGGAAGAAACACTGGCACATAACACAAAATAAATATTCAACACATGGCTGAGATGGTTGTTAGTAACAAGCACCTCTTAATTGTTAAAATTTTACTTTGACCATATAGTAATGAATATTACATTTTATCCGATACTTTAAGATGTGATTTTCCCATGTGTCCTATAATTATATATTGACTCTGACCAAATGTGTGTATGAAGAAAATTCTAATCTTGTATGTTAAGGAAGAGTAGTTTTTACTACCATTCTAGAGAAACAAGTCACTTTGAGTGACCCCTTTTTATATAGGTCTTGACTGCTCTTAAGTTGAATTGAATGGGTAATTAGCAGGCAGAATTACCTAGAGAAAACAAGCTATTTTCAGTTCTCCAGTGGGAATTAGCTAGTAGGGATTCAGCCTATTGTGCAGAACATCTCATTCAAATTATTCTATCTTAGAAACGTCTTATGCATGGTCACAAAATGGTTTAAAGACTTTTCTGAGACTGTGGATTAAATAGGGCATTTAATAATGAAACAAAAGAACAAAGTGGCATGATATGGATGCAAACCTAATCAACCTCCTTGCCATAAGCATCCTTTTGTTGCTTCTTATTGGTAAATTTGCCTTTCCATTTCTTTTTAAGTATCGTATATAGATATCAGTAATAAAACGGGAGCTGAACAGAATATTGTTCTAATGGAGCCAAAGGCAGAGTGCATCTTCCAGTACAATTCAAATGCAACCTAGGAAATTAATTTCAAGATGCCTCACGTGACACCATCGATTTTGGCTTTAAGACAAATTAATGTGGATGGGACAAGAATATTATTTTTCCATCTTTACTGTGTATGTAATGACAGGGCTTAAGCTACATAAGTAGATCATAATGGGAAGAAAATATTCCCGGATTTTAGATACTGAAATGAAGTGGTCAGGAGTGTAATGCCTCAGTTAGGAGGTGACAACTACATTTTTCACACTGTGCCTGTTCAACGTGGTTTGTAGGTAAAAGAAAAATAACCAGTTTTGGATAATTCCTTTAGTATGAATGTTTTCCTAAATGATCTGTATTAAATAAATTTAAAAAAATTATCTGACTGCTGGTGAATATATTATTAAAGGGAGTAGTGAAGGTAATTATAAAATCTTTGAGGCTGTGTATGAGGATTCTAACTCTTAAAAGTGATGTATATATATTGGCTGTTCTTAATTTGAGTTAAATGGATAAGTAGCAGGCAGAAAGGTAGAAATAGCTAGAGAAAATAAATTATTTTTAATTATCCAATGGGAAAGGAATTAGCTAGTAGAGATTCAGCCTTCTGTTAAATGGTAGCTTCTTATTGCTTATGTCAATACTATAAAAACAAGGTAAACTCCAAATATTATTCATATTTGGCTTTAAAATATGGTCCTTGCTTATTATACAACTAATAAATAAATATATTCTTTCTATAAAAGATATAAAGTGCACAAATATAAAGAGTAAATTGTGCAAGTCTTTTCTTCCTCTCCCCAGGCCTGCTTTCATCCTTAGTGTTACCACTCAAGAGCTTCGTATATATTCTTTTGCTGTGCATTTATATACATTTACATGTAAGCAGACAGCATACATAGCTTTTTTTTTTGACCTACATGAGATCACGGTATATGTACTTTTTGGCAACTCATATTTCAATCACTAAGTTTTGGTGGTATTTCCGTGTCTGTGCGTACAGGCCTACTTCATTTTTCTGAATGGCTCCATAGCCTCCCACAGTATGGATATACCATATATTATGTAACTATACATCTCTTAATCAACAGTTGGGTCATTTGCAATATTTAGCATTTAAAAACAAATCGGCAATGAACATTCTTTAGAACATTTGTGAACTTGTATTTCTGGGGTTTAGATTTCTAGATGTCAAATTTCCCTCTCAAATGTACAAAGTTTTAAAATCTGTTAGGTACTGCAAAAGTACCTTTCAAAAATCTTTATGGATTTAAATTCTAACCACCAGTATGCGTGTGCTCACTTTTCCCACATTCTTGCTTCTTGTGTGGCTATTACGCATTTTTGTCATGCTGTGTACATAATAGAGAAGGGCCGGTGTGATTCTTGACTTGGTGGAATATACAGTATTTCATCATATTTTGACAGCTTCTACAGTGAGCTATTCCACAGTCTTCTGGACAGGCCAGGGCATTATGAAATGACCAGTGGCATTAATTCTCTTTGAACAAACATTTTGCTGAAAACACTGCCTCAGAACCTCTAAAAGCTTTATGAACTTTTGAAATCTTCCTATGAAAGCTGCCCTTGAAGAAATAAACCCCATACGTTTATGATCTAGTGTTTGTTTTCAGATTTATTATATACATTTCCTCTACAGTTTTGTTTTTATTATTTTATCTTTATTCTTATATATCGATAGAATAAGAGCTTTAAGCCTATGTTAAAACTACAAAATATTTAGGAGAATGTTGATGGAACATGTCGCTAATAATTGCTTTCATGTAATCTCCGGTAAAACTTTTGATTAAAGTTATTAGTGTTATGAGAATGGTCTATTATCTATATAAAATAATCAGATAAAACAAATTAAAAAATTTAGATTTTCTTCATATTGTTTTCTCTGGAAAGTTTTTATAGATTTATGTTATTGACTACCATTTCCCACACTTTCTTTTTGAGATCAATATATTGCTGGATGAATTGAAACACATAGTTAGCATAGGAAGCAATTTGCTTTTTGTGATGCTATTTTCATTCAGGCAATATTTCTCTATATCCTTTTAAGATATATAAATATTAATTTTAAAATGGAAACAGTTCATATTTTCTTATCAGATACTTCATGTGGAGTATGACTGGAAAAAAACCTTGAGCAATAAAAATAAAACAGCATTTACTGAGCATCTACTATTTGCCTGATATAATGATCTAAAAATCTGTATGTCAGGGTATTAGCTGACAATTTATTTAATGTATTGTTATATAAAGACAGACGGTTGCATATTCTTATATGGTAAAATATTCTAAAACGTAATAGAGAAATCAAGAATGTCTAGCTCTTTGGCAGATAAATGTTTACTAATTGAAAATAAAATCTTCTATATTGACTTTTTTAAATGATGAATTATGCCAGAGCTCAGGGAAGTCATACATATTTCAACTGGATTTTAAAAAAATGTCTCAGTGAGCCAAGAAAGACAGATTTCTTCTCATTTTTATACATGCTCGGCTCATTTTAAATTACAGTAAAGTTTCATTACCACCAAAACTCTCAAGATAAAATTCGTAGCACAACTGCTTGCTAAGCAAAAGGAAAAACATAAATTGTATCCATGTTGAGAAAATGGATATGGAAACTGACTTTTATTTGGCTTGCAACTCCCTTTGCAGAACAAAGTTTCTGCTGATTCTGTTGAGGATGTGGCTAGGGTCAAGCAGATAATCTGACAATCAACTGATCTACAAGAAGGGTAGACCAAAACAGATGTTCTCTGTTTTATAAATAGCAGTGATTCCTTTAACCTCACCAGTTTTGATGTGGAAAAACTAACTGCTCACATTCATTTTTTTTTTTCCCTAAAAGCAATGTTTTTGGGTTTTTTTGTTTAGAAACCTAACATTCCAGCTGTAATTATATTATTCCAGTAAAATTACAAAAAAAGTCTTTGTATTAATACATAGAAACGATAACTTAGAATAAAGTACATGCCCATTTCAATCTGTCCAATGAAGCTCATTTCAATCACTGATGTGTTCCTTGCAGTCTCCTCAAAAACACATTTTCTGTTTCTTAATGTGTAGGTTGCCTAAAATTTGCAAGAAGCCAAAGTAACCCACATTTACTTTCATGTACTTCCACTCCTGAGCATTTATTTTCTCATATAGTAATTGCTAGTCCACGAAAATAGATTTTTAACATGATTCTACTGCTTTCTTCAATAATATTTTTGTTTATTCAATATGCAAATTCCGAAGCTCTGCTATAAGTTACTTTGTTTCTAGTGTTGCTAGACAGAGTGAATCAGAACAGATATTACATGGCTTCTTTTACATACATTGGATTCCCCATTTTTTTGAACCATTATTGTTTAGATCCCCCATTCAAGTTTATTCTTGTGCATACCTGTATTTTGTAATTTGATTTGACAGAGAAGGAGCTGAAAACAAATGGTCAATGCAAAAGTTGGCAGTCATGTAATATTCACTTTCTAGTGATAAGTACAGTTATTTCCTTTATATAAATAATTTATCCAAATGTAATACAAACTGGTTTCAACCTGTAGGATTGAACACATATGTTTACTTCCACTCTCCTGAAACTACATGAAAATGTAAATAAAGAGACTTTAAATAGGCATAAAATGTTAAGGACAAATAGAAGTGACAAAGACGGCAATGACATTTTGCGACTGGAAAGCAGAAATAGTAAATCACACACACACACACATCAATCTTCCCTTCTTGCTCAATTTTTCCCCTTAGCACTTATTACTTGGTTCTGGCCTAGTGCCTGAATCTCTGCCAGAGCTGGATCTACACTAACTATTAGGACATAATTTCCCAGTAGAAAGTAGAGCACGTGTTACTGTGTGCTAGAGTCTGAATCTTCTTTCCCAATAATGGTCCAGTTGGTAGAAGGTCAATTTGAATATTAGCTTATGACATTTTTTTCCACATAGTTTATAGAGTTCTTATATGATGACCCTATAATTCTGTGTCTTCATAGATATTCATAATGGAAAGTTTGGAGGCCCTTGTAGTTCACTGTCATTTAACCAGGAAGACGGGAATTCTTTTTTTTTCTTAAACATTTTTGATTTGGGGCTCTAATTTTTATGTGAGATTGTTTAGTAGGAAATGCTTCTTCCAACTTTTAAATAAAACAGTCTTGGCCAATGGAACATAAGCAAAACTAATATATGAAATTCTGGGTAAAACTCTTAAAGGGAAGTAATGTTCTGGTCCCTTCCCCTTCTCTTCATGCTGGGTGAAATGTAGATAGTGTCTCACAGTATCACCAACCTAGTCAATATATCCTATAGCTATTGGAGGAATAAGAAGAAAGAACCTGGATCAATTATTATTTTGCAGACATGCATTATGCTTGGGAAATTGAATGATCTTACTTTAGCCATGCTATTTTGGCTCTCATGTATAATTTGTTATTAATTAAGTTGTGTCCTCCCAAATTTCATGTGTTGAAGCCTAAATCCTCATTGTGATTGTACTTGGAGATAAGACCTATAAGGAGGTAATAAAGGTTAAGTGAGGTCATAATGGTGGGACCTTAACCTGAAAGGACTGGTGTCATCATAAGAAGAGGAAGAGACATCAGAAATCTTTCTCTCTTGTCTCTGTCTCTGTCTCTCTCTTTCTTCCTCTCTCTCTATCTCCATACAGAGGAAAGCCATGTGAGAACACAGTGAGAAGTCAGCCCTCTGTAAGCCGGGAAGAGAGGCCTCACTAGAAACAAACGCTGGCACCTTGATCTTGGATGCAAATTCAATAATTTCAGTGAGGAGGGTAAATTGAAGTTTGTGCACATGAAGGACTCCCTGACATAATTAATCATGATTAGAAAAATCAAATGTATTCAGTATCAGAAAAATGACAAATGCATGGTGTGTTATTCAGAGTGCATTTTGTGGAGGTATCTAGGGAGTGTGCACTGGGCTGGTTCCTGGGCGAAAGAAGTCAGAAAGGGGAGAGAAAAGCGCTCAGCTGGCTTACCTAGCCAAGCTAGCACATGGGTTTAGAAACGCAACAATATAGGTATTTTTCTCAGAAATTAATCTAGTGATATCATTCTAGAAAAAGGCTTCCTTAATTAAATATTGTGAGCTATGCTATATAAAATATTATCAGTAATTATTTAAAGTTAGTATTAATTTTATACTGATTTTAGGGAGATTTACAAGGACTCAGTTTTATTAAGTGAATATCCTAATATTATTTAAACATCAAACAACTTTTCTCATTTTTTCATAGAGTAACTATATATTTCTTGAGGAATTGGGGCTGAGTAGAACATATATTGGGAGATACTAGTCAAGAAATCAGAATGTGTACTTCTAACGTTTAGCTAAAGCTGCTAAGCAAGTCCCAATTAGCTCTTTCCCCTGAATTCTTGTTAGAAAAGAGCAGTTTTGTACACAGTTGTTACCAAATCAGGATACATTTTTTTAAATCAATTGTTCTCAATATCTTCTAGTTTCCATTTGAGAATCCATTTAGTTTTTGGTAAACTGACTTCATAGTTCCAGGGTTGGGACCCAAAACCTAGTCTAAATATGTTGTTCCATTCTATCTTCTTGACCATAATGATTGGTTCAGAGAATGGGCATTTGCCTCTAAAACGATCTAATTAAAGAAAATCTACATACACTTGTTTGGAACACTGGGCCAAGACTTTTTCTTTTCCTCTGGGTAGTATGCTATATGGACTTTATCCTGGAATTCTGAGAGTCATTTGTTTAACCATAACTTTGGCAAGGAAGCAGACACACAGGAGATGAAGCAAATTAAAGAGGAGGGTAGTCAAGATATTTTCAGACAGGTGGACCAGGGACCTTGGTGCTACTGTGAACCCAGGATTCAAATTATGTGTGAAAACTGACATGCTATTGAGATCTTTAGTTATGTGAGATTATGAACTACTTTTATTATTGGAACTAGTTTGAATCAAACTGCTACTCGTAACATGAATAGTGCTGATATACCCATTCCAATAGGAAATGAGAGTATTGATTCTGAAGAGCTTTCTTCTAACTCTATGCACAGTACAGAGAAGAGTGTGGAGTGGAGCAAATAGCTAAGATACTGATCAGAGAAGGGCAGAGAGACCATTCAAGATATTATCACTGAGGAAGGATCAATTGAGAGGAATAATCAATAACACTGTATTGAGTAATTAAAATTTGCCAAGGGGAATTCCCTGGTTGTCCAGTGGTTAAGACTCCATGCTCTCACTGCCGAGGGTTAAATCATTGATGGGGGAACTGAGATTCCACAAGATGCGAGGCGTGCCTAAATAAATAAATAAAATTTGCCAAGAGAGTAGAACTTAAATTTTCTCATGCCCCCTCCCCCCCAAAACAGGTAAATATATGAAGTGATGGATATGTTAATTAATGGAGTAATCCTTTCACAATGTGTAAATATATGAAATCATCACTTCATATACTTTAAATATCTTACAATTTTGTCATTTATACCTTAATAAATTTGAAGAAAAAGATAATAAAATGGTTTTTAAAAAAGAAAAAAGTTTAGGGTTGAAGGATAGTCTCAAACTGAGGCAACGGTGGAGAGATCAGAAATTATATGTTACATTTGGAGTAGGAATAGAATTTTGCTGGGACTTTTATTAGAAAGCTAACTGGGCCTTCATGGTAAAAAAAAAAAAAAATTGATGTGATTAGAAAGGAAGAGAGGAAACTATATTATTTGGAGGAACTTCTGAAACAATGGAGAAGCTGGGGCTATTTTTAAAATATACAACAGAGCCTCTTTTACCCTGTAGTTTATAAGCAATTTTCAAATGATATATTTATTATACTTTGACTGTTGCTTAATTCTGGATTTACTTGGCAAAACCAAGTGGCTCAGATAGTTTTGTGTACTCCCCAAAATAAATAAATAAAAGTAGAAGTAGAATAAATGAGTTTGTAGGATCTACTGCTCTCCTGCCATTATGTAGAGATCTATCCCATGGAAAAATTTAGTTTATCTATAAATCTATTTACTTTGGCCTCATAGACTAAATTCAATAAATTGTATGGGAACTAAGGATAATGTTGGAATGAAAAGTGTGAAGACAAGCTTGTAAAAGAACAGTGGGAGATTAGATTATTATTCCAAATTCTTTATTCTCTGCCTGTTAGAAAATGATTTATCCTGACAAAGGAGACAGCATTTATTTCTCTACCCTATTGGTCTTTTGCTTGGCCATGTGACTTTTTCAGCCAATGGAATATTAGAATATTTGATACAAGTAACTTTATCTTAGTTTAAGGATTTGTTTTGCTTTCTGACACTCTTATAACCTGCCTTTAGAAGAACATACCCTAGGTAAACACCACCCCCTCAGCCTGGACTGTGGAATGAAGAAATGTGGAACAGATTTGAATTTAGTTGGACTCCTGGAGTCCATACTCGCCCAGTCAATCCAGCTCAGGTTAGTTGAACCACCGTCAACCTGGAGACCCTCGAGCATGAAAGTAAATATTTGTTCTGTTAGTTATTGAGATTTTGAGATTTTTTTCATTGTTGATACGTAGGATATTGTGGCAACAGCTGATTGATAAAAGACACCACTCACACTATTGGGAAATTGATTGATGTATTAAAGCGTCACTGTAGAACCTTTGTGTTCTACAGATGAATTTTGATTATTTTGTCAAAAAGATTTGAAGAGCCAATGTGCTGTGGTAAAAGCATTCTTGGATTAGTAGTCATATAATACAGATGAATTTTGTTTTCTTTATCAATGATATTTTCTATGTGTAGTAGGTGAATCTAATTAATTTATGGATAGATTTTAAGTAATATATATTTTTTCCATTCCTTCTGCTTTTGTTAGATTTTTCCTCTTCTTTTATAATCCATTGAATTTATTTTAAATTTCATCTTTCTTTTACATTGGTTTAGAATTTATACAATCTCTTTTCTTTTTTAATAAGCTTAATATTAAAAAATGCACACTTAATAAAAACAAGTTAATCAACATATGTAGGTTGCTTTCACTTAGTACATTTTAAATATTTTAATTTGCCTTCCCTCATTTACATGCTATTTGGTCCAGCATTTTAGTTCTACAAAAGCAAACATTATTTTTATTAAGAATTTTTTCTTTAGCTTTCCACTCACTTAACAACTTAACTGCTCAAAATTTGTACTTCTTCTTCTGTTTTTGGCTTTGAGTTCAGTTTTCTCTTCCTGAAATATAGTCTCTAGAATTTTTTTAGTGAGGAATGTTGGGGATTACCTCTTGTGTATAGGGGTGCGTCTGTGTGCGTGTGTGAAAATAGTGGCATCTCCCCTTCTTATTCTTGTATTTTTAATTAATTTGACATAAAATCCTAAGATGGTTATAGTTTTCTCTCTTCCATTTGAAATAAATTTCCATTTTCCTTGCTTTAATTACCATTATTGAGAAGTCTACTGTCAATTTTGGTTATGTATCTTTTTCCTCTGGGTGCTTTTAAAGTTTTTTTTTGTTTTTGTTTTGTTTTTTTTAACTCTGTGTTTTCTCAAGGATATGGTTAAGTTGTGGCCACCATTTTAGTCTTCTGCTTTTCTGCTTCAGACTTGTTGAGACATAAATTTGAAAATTCACTTTTCATCAGTTATGTAAATTCTCAGCCATTATTTATTTGTAGAGTAACTCTTCTTCTTCTATATTTTTTCTTCTAGAATTCAGTTAGCTTATTTTAAATCTTTACTCTTTCCCCATCTTAACTTTTGCCTCAATTTTTCAAATTTTTTGTTGCTCTGTGCAATTTCTTTGCATCTCTCTCCTTAATCATTTATTCTATCTTTAGCTACATGTGATCTACTGTTTAACTTGTTTAATGAAGTTTATATTTTAAAGATTATAATTTATTATATCTATAATTTCTTTTAATTATTGGTTCTTTAAGAATTCTAAATATCTCTATTTTTTATTCTGTGTCTTATAATTCCATTCAGGTCCTGTTATTCAGGGTTTTGTTTGTTTTTGCTGCATTTTGTTCAGGGTGGCTTTCCCTTCTATTTCTCTGATGTTAGGAAGGGTTTTTTTTGTTGGGTTTTTTTGGGGTTTTTTTGTTTTTGTTTTTTTTTTTTGGCAGTACATGGGCCTTTCACTGTTGTGGCCTCTCCTGTTGCGGAGTACAGGCTCTGGACGTGCCGGCTCAGCGGCCATGGCTCACAGGCCTAGCCGCTACACGGCATGTGGGATCTTCCCGGACTGGGGCACGAACCTGTGTCCCCTGCATCAGCAGGCAGACTCTCAACCACTGCGCCACCAGGGAAGCCCAGGAAGGGTTTTATCTTTGAGATTTCTATGGAGATTGGGGCTGCATCTCTCCAGGGACCATCAAACACTGCAGAAGCTGAGTGTACCAGAGTGCTACCTACCTTAGGAAACTTTAATTTCTCATCTTGAGGATTTTTGAAGCATGCAAAATTATAATTTGAAACTCTAACACAAATAAGGGGAGAGATGTAATTACAGACTCTCAAGGGAATTTTCTTTCTTACACAATGCCCAAGTCTAGATAGGTAAGGTATTTTGATACCTGGCATTGATGGAAGGTATGTTTTTTTAATTGTCCAAATAGTCAAGGAGTTTTTGAAGTTTTCTATTCTAACCCTCTTCCACATATAAGTTCAGGTTCTTATATTTGATCCTCTATGCAGTTCTTATAACCCAGGTTTCTTGGATACTAATATTGACAAACACTTCCAGGGATTTCAACATTGGCTTGTTTCTAGGTTCCTAATCTTTTTTTTTTTTTTTTGGCTTTGGACGATTTTGTTATATTTTCTCAATCTTTTTAGTATTTTACATCTTCACTTTTTTTTTTCATCCTGTCTAGTGCACTGCATTGCCAAAATGAGTTTTGTGATTTCCTCTATAACTATATATGGTACTTAAGGGATTGGGGGATGATCAAGGAAAAAGATACGACCACAGGAGGCAATAACACACAATTAACTTTACTGGGTGGTGCTTGGACAGGGTTGCATGCAAGGGAAGTCTATCACAGCATGAGACTGTCCAGAGGCTTATAGCAAGGAGGCCACCATCTAGAAGGTGAGGAGGGCAAAGGAACCCCTGGGGAGTGAGGACAATCAGACAAGGGGATTACATATTTAGGCGACGACACTCGGAATTATGGTAGGGAGACTGTGGGTCAGGCTTATAACCACAAGGCTGTCTTCAAAAAGATAGCATATATGGGATGGCATTTCACAGGGTATGCAAAGCAAGCAGGCTCTAAATGGCTTAAAATCTGCTTGCTTGGGCTTTTAAAAGAATGATTGGATATGTAAAAATTTGATTTTGACACTGGTGAGCTTTTGACCTAACATTTATTAGCCTACAGTAAAGAAATAACTTAGAGGTCAATACACAGAGGCCATCTTTGGCTCATCTGTGTAATAACTACCTGAATCCCCGTTACTTTGCTTTTATAAACACCTAAAATATAACTTTGACTAAATGTGTTTATTTGATTCTTGTTTAAGCCCTAATATAAATAATATTTATTATTTATATTAATAATATAAATAATAGACAAGATAAATAATAGACAAACCAATGCATTGATCATTATTTCATTTTCTCATTTTCCAATTTGCCTCTCTAAATTCTAAGGAATTTGAGAAAAATAAAGAAATGTACAGACAAAAGCCATATTTATTTTTTCCTCCAATTAAAGTAGATAAAACCAGGCTTCTATTTGTGTTGACACAACAGTATTCTTGTGAACTAGTTGTTCAGGGGAAGTTAATTATGAGTGGTTGCTATCTATTTCATATAATATCTAACTGTTTGATTGGTTGGTCATTAACCTTGATGCCAGCTGTGCTCTTTCATTCTTTGGATATATGGATAAATTCAGCTAAAAACTCCAATCCCATGACCTAAAGAATCTAAATTCCTTCCAAGGATGTCTGTGAAACTCATTTGCTTATCAGCCTCCCTGGCTCTGGTTTTTACATTCACATATTCAGTGTAATTCTCCTTATTTGATGTCAATATGAATGTGAAATCAGCGGCTGACAGGTTTCTATATACCCTTAAGCCGTGTACACCAAAGATTTAGAAATCTGGGCTTATGGGTTAACATCTTTGAATGTATTACTCTATGACATTTATATGACTCTCACTTTTCTCTCTTTAATATTTGCCTTTTCTCTTTTCTTCTCCTATTCTTTTGAGAACAAAAGAAAAATTTCTTCCCTTATACGTAGCAGTATAGTGATCCCCTTTGGAAATCTGAGAACATTCATCTCAAGTAGCTTCTCAGTTATTCTCTATATCATTTAGTTTTCTTACAAAAAGTTTACTATTCTTTCAAAAAGTTTTTCTGGAAAACAAAGTTTTCTTCATTATTTGCAAAAAGAGCATACATAGGTGCATATTTATTCATATATGTATGTGAGAATAAATGCATTTATCTAGAATCCCTCAGAGTCAGTTTCATTTTTTCTTTGTTTAGGACACTTATTGCAAATATATATAAATATTCTCAAGCTACTTATATTTGTCATAGAAATAAGATGATAGTATAATGTCTATCATGCTTGTTCCCATGCTGTTACTTTAATACAGACAAAGTGCCAGAATCACTCTTAATCAACTGTAGAAGTTGTCACTAACTACAGACAAAACAAAACAAAAAAAAACTAGCTCTGTTCAGAGGAGACGAACATGAACAATATTCCTATTGAACTATATCTTGAAACACTTCAAAGACAGGTAAAAATTCCTGAGCACTGTCCTCAGTGAGTTGATCATTGTGAGGAAGCACAACGGCAATGCAGAGCATGGGTTGGTTCACAGTCGCTGCCTCTTATGGCTGTCAACACAAAACTCTTTGCAAATCTCAGTTTAATTTTTCTTTATATACTGATGTTTGATAATATGGGATGATGTCACAATCAGTAGATGGTAATTAAAACAATAATGTTTGACTATATTTTTGAAACACCAGCCAGTGCTTGCTGCTTTCTACCTGTGCTATATTCCCCACTTCTATTCTGTTAATTTAGTTTGCAATAAATTATTCTAATATTCTCACTCTCTCTTGGAATCCATAACAAAATTTTCACTAAGAATGATTATTCATAAAAGGATAAAAAATGTGATAGAAGTGATAAGCATCAATTCAGCCCTATATTTATATATAATTGTTACTATTTCCAAGTTCTATCTTAATCATCTACTCTGATATTTTGGCTATCTCATCTTTCCTAATTAACTAGACAGAAAATCTGTGCTCCAAGATTTTTTCAGAGTTTACAATTTTGAGTTCTCTGCCACCAAGTTTTTTTTTTAAACAAAAGTGGTATGTCCATACCATAGAATATTATTTGGCAATAAAAAGATGAAGCACTGATATATGCTACAACATGCACAAATCTTGAAAACATGATTATTGAAAGAAGTCAGTCACAAAAGACCACATATTGTATGATTCCATTATATAAAATTTCCAGAATGGGTAAATCCATAGAGACAGAAAGTAGATTTAGGGTTTGCAGAGTCTGGAAGAGAGGGAAATGAGAAACTACTAGGGTGCTGAAAATGTTCTAAAACTAGACAGTGGCCATAGTTTCACAATTCTATTGATATACTAAAATCTACTTAACTGTACACTTTTTTAAGGTGTACCTCATGATGTTTTAATATACATATACATTGTGCCACCAAGTATTTATTACAATTCTAGTTTGTTTATTCAGTCAATAAACATTTAAGTTTCTACTATATTTCAGTTGCTTTTCCAGGTGCTAAGGGGCCATAGAACTTGTGTTTCTTAATATTGATGGACATACAGTGAAGACAAACATCTAAACATATAAAAATAAAATTTCCATATCTGTTTTGATGGAGGTCACAAAGGAGGTCAAAACACGGAATAGTCAATGGTAGTATATAAGGAGATTTGTTAGTAAAAACTATTTGAGGAACTTTTGCTTTAAAAGTAGTATTTTGGTGTCATTCTGGGGCATAGCTTGAAAGAAGGCTACTGCTAACTATAAAACATCAAGTTCGTGACTTTTTTTGAACCCACTGAAGTGCTAAAATTACAGGGAAACTGATGCTATAATCTAAAAAGAGATAGGTTCCTTAAAATAGAGACAAAGTGTGAAAATGTGCTTACTTGGGCAAGGCACATCTGGACATGGATAAGGAATGTTAAGCTAGGGTGTGATAGGTGAACTGGTGAAGGCCAGCTTAGTGTGCACTGCTGAGAGATGGCAAGCCCCAGGGACCATAAAAATACCTGAAGTCTACAGCCTCCTATGGGCTTTTTTTTTTTTTTTAATTTGCTCCACCAGTTGCTCACTAAAAATATCAGGAGAGTTCAAAAAATGTCTCCTCATTATGCAGAACTGGAAAAAGGAAAATGGCAGCATTGTGGAAGAAGCAGAAAACTCTACCTGGACCCCATGTCCTACTTTCTCTATAGAACTAAAGCCTTAATTTGTGGATAGATGGCAAAAATATAGTCACATTTAGGCACTGATGAAAATGCATTGCAGTTACAGGAAGGAAAAAGGTGAAGAAAATGTTACACCACCTGGACGAAGGGTAGGAATAAGTTCTAGGCTCAGATGAGTACTGGGGAGGTGATAAGAATACAAATATGGAATAAATTAAGGTAAACATTTAAAAAAAAAATTATTGCCCTAAAAGATTATTGCCTCTCTAAAGCAAAATTATTGCAATATATTTTGTGTTTGTAGCATGTGTAAAAGTAAAATATATGCCAATAATAGCCCATAGAATGAGAGGAAGGAATGGGAAACACTGTCATAATTGGGTTAAGCAAGTAAAGCAGTATACTGTTGATTTAAGGTAGATTCATATTAATTAAACTATATATTAAAAAATATAGATGACCACAGAAGAATTTTGAAATATATAAATACTAGGTCAATGGAGAAGCTAAAATAAAATTATAAAAAGTCTTAAGCATCCAAGAGAAGGTAGACTATAAAGAAAAAATATATGGAAAATAGCTAGCAATACGGTAGATATCACCATACCAATAATGACATTAGTGTCCACGGTCTATACACACCAGTTAAAAGACAGAAAATTTCAAACTGGATTAAAAATTAAGACCCAACTATATGCCATCTACAAAAAATAAAATAAAATAAAAAAACAGTTTCAATATAAAGACATACATAGGTTAAAAGAAAAAGGGTAGAAGAAGATAAACCATGCAAACTCTATCCCAAACAAGCTGGAGTGGTTATAGTTAAGTCTAGGCACAGTTAATTTAAGAATTAACAACAAGGAATATTACCAGGGATAATGATAAGTATTACATAATGCCAAAGGGAAAATTCTCAAAGAAAGTATACCGTTCTTAAATGTGTATGTATATAAAAACAGAGCTTCAAAATAATGAGGCAAAAACTTAAATACAGCTGAAAGGGTAAACAGACACACACAGATGGAGACGCTAATGTTCCTTTCTTACACAGAAACAGAAAATAAATAAAATCGTACCATGTAAATTAATTTTCTACCTCTGTCTCCTCTTCTAAACAGCATCTATAACAAGACTCTGCCCACAGGGGAAAAATCTATAAATGTATTTGATCATCTCTAGAATACCTTTCTGAGTTTCTGTTTAATAGTAAATAAACAGGGTGGTAACATCAGTGAAATGACAAAATAGGTAGACCCAAGGGCTTGTCCCTTCACTGACACAGAAAAAACAAACAAAAACTATTGGAATCAACTTTGGCAGAATTCTGGAAAAAGTCAAAGGCTTACAGAAACCCAGTGAACATAGAATCAAGAAAAAGGCAACCTAAAAATGGTAGGAAATCTTTGAGGCATATTAACTTGGGCATTTTACTTCCTCTTACACTGAAGTTTTCACCCCTCTTGATCTTTAGGCTCAGCACAAGCCAGAAGTGAAGCTAAGGCAAAGTTTAAACAGCCTGGGTAAGTGTTTAGTACCTCAACATAGAGTCAATCTCCCAAAACTAAGAAAGTTTTTTTCCTTTCCTTTCCTTTCCTTCTTCCTTTGTTCCTTCTTTCCTTCCTTCCTTCCTTCCCCCATATTATTTAAGGAAATCTCTGTCAAAACATTAGCTGACCACAAACTAAAGGAACAGAGACTTTAGAGACTATACACAACAAGGAATACAGATTTTATAATATTTAGAAAAGTCAATTAAATAACAACTACAACCCACAGCAAACAATAAAACAAAACCTGAGAAGGAGGGAGGAATCTAATTTTCAGAGTTTCCACATATAATATTCAAAGTTTCCATGACAGAAATCCATGAAGCATGTAAAGAAAAAGAAAGTATGGGCCATTCATAGGAGACATTAACATGAATTTTCACTTAAGAAGCACAAACATACTTAACAGCCAAAGACTTCCCTGGTGGCGCAGTGGTTATGAGTCCACCTGCCTATGCAGGGGACACGGGTTCAAGCCCTGGTCTGGGAAGATCCCACATGCAGCCGAGCACTAATCCCATGTGCCACAACTACTAAGCCTGCGCTGTAGAGCCCACATGCCACAACTACTGAGCCACGCACCTAGAGCCCATGCTCCACAAGAAGAGAAGCCACCAGGATGAGAAGCCCGTGCACCACAACAATGAAGAGTAGCCCCTGCTTGCCGCAACTAGAGAAAGCCCGCATGCAGCAACAAAGACCCAATGCAGCCAAAATTAATTAATTAATTAAAAAACAAAATTCTACAAGAATAAAATTTTACAAGGGACAGATAAGGACATTATCTACTGATAATATGATCAATTCATCAAGAAGATTTTAAAAATGCACCAAAAATAGAATTCCAAAATACATAATGTAAACATTAACAAACCAAAGGGAAAATAGGCACCCCTACAATATTTGGAGACTTCAGTATCCCACTTCCAGTAATGGATAGAACATCCAGACAGAATGTCAGTAAGGAAACAGAGTACTTGGATAACACTACATCAATTATGTTAACCGACTTACATGAAACTTTCTACTCTAGAAAAGCAGCATAAAAATTTTTCTCAAGTGCACATGAAACATTCTCCAGTATAGACCATATGTTAGGTCATAAAACAAGTCTCAACAAATTTAAACAGATTGAAATTATCCAAAGCTCTTCTCTAACCACAATGCAATAAAACTGGCAATCAAAAACAGAAGGAAAAGTGGGAAAATCACAAATATGTGGAAATTAAACAACATCCCCTTAAACATCCAATGGGGCAAATAATAAATCATAAGGGAAATTAGAAAATACTTTGAGATGAATGTAAGCAACACTACAACATACCAAATGTATGGAATGTAGTAAAAGCAGTGCTTAGAGGGAAAGTTTTAGCAGAATGAAGGAAATAATAAAGTTTAGAGTAGTGATAAAAGAAAAGTAAAACAATAGATAAAAATCAATGAATCCAAAAATTGATACTTTGTATATATATTTTTATTTATATTTATTTATTTATTTATTTATTTTACATTACGCAGGCCTCTCACTGTTGTGGCCCTTCCCACCGCAGAGCGCAGGCTCCGGACGCGCAGGCTCAGCAGCCATGGCTCACGGGCCCAGCCGCTCCATGGCATGTGGGATCTTCCCGGACTGGGGCACAAACCCATGTCCCCTGCATTGGCAAGCGGACTCTCAACCACTGCACCACCAGGGAAGCCCCAAAAATTGATACTTTGAAGAGATCAACAAAGTTGACAAACCTTTAGGTATATTGACTAAGGAATAAAGAGACAAGACTCAGATTACCAGAATCAGAAATGAAAGTGGGAATATTATTACTATCTTTCAGAAATAAAAAGAATTATAAGAAAGTACTATGAATAATGGCATACCAACAAATTAGATGATCTTAATGAAAATGAAATATTTTAGAAATGGACAAAGTACCAAAATAGATTAAAGATGAAATAGGAAATATAAAAAGACTTTTAGCAGGTAATTAGATGAAACTAACAATTATCAAATCTTCCGACAAAGAAAAGCGCAGGAACAGATGGCTTCATTGTTGAATTCTATCAATCATTTAAAGAGTTAACAATAAATCTGCTCAGACTCTTCCATAAAACATGAAAGGAGGGAATACATCTCAACTCATTGCTCTGATACCAAAGCCAGACAAAGATATAATAGGAAGATAAGCAGACAACAACAACAACAAAACTACAGACCAACACCCCTTATGCATTAAAGCAAAAATCCTTAACAAAATACTAGCAAACCAAATACAGTGCATATTAAAATAATTATACCCCTTAACCTAGTGGGATTTACCCCAGGAATGCAAGGTGGTACAAAATACGAAAATCAATGTAATACACAGCATTAATATAATTGACGGTTATAAAACAACAACAAAAACCCCATGATCATCTTAACTGATACAGAGAAGCATTTGATAAAATCCAACATTTTCCTGATAAAAACACTTAAAAAACTAGAAATAGAAGGGAACTTCCTCAAACTAAAAAAAGAGCATTTATGAGCATACCACAGCCAGCATCATACTCAGTGGCGAAAGACTGAAAGGTTTCTCCCTAAAAACAGGAATAAGATAAGAATACCGACTTTTGCGTGTTCTACTCAACATTGTACTAGAAATGATAGACAGAGAAATTAGGGAAGACAAAGAAATAAAAAAAAAACTTCCAAATTGGAAAGGAAGAAGTAAACCTATCTCTATTTGCAGATGGCATGATCTTATATATGAGAAATTCTAAAGAATCCACCCATAGAAAAATTATTAGAAGTAATAAACAAATTTGGTAAGGATACAAAATCTAAACATAAAAATCATTTGTAGTTTTGTATGCTAGCAATGAACAATCTGAAAGGAAATTAAGAAAAATATCCATTTCTGATAACATTGAAAAGAATAAAATAGGATAAATTTAAAGGAGGTGCAAAGAGTTGTACACTGAAGTGTACGTCGTTTAGCCTCTTTTTTATACTATTGCAGTAAGGGAGTAAAGACTTGACTTAACTTTGTTTTGGCTTATTGTCTTAAGTGACTACTCTGACACCTAGCATAGCAGCTCAGCTTAACTCTTAATATGCAGCTAAGAGACAGCAAGACACAGATACTACCTGAGGAGGGGCTCTTAGGAAAACCCAAAAACAACAGAGAGTATATTGACAAGGACAATGGAAGAAATTGAAACTATGGCACTAAGAGATACAGCAAACATTAAACACAGCCCAACTATTAGCCAGATAAAACCTCACGCTAATGGCCTATTTACCTCAGTTTCTACTACCTTGATACATTATGTCTGGTTTTCAACAAAAGATTACAAGTTATTCTAGGAGGCAAGAAAAAACACAGTTTGAAGAGACAAAATAAAATCAAACAGATCCAGATATTGCACAGATGCTGGAATTATCAGATAGAGAATTTAAAATAACATTGATTATGTTAAGGGCTCTAATGGAGAAATAGACAACATGCAGGAATAGATGGGTAATGTAAGCAAAAATGTGGACACTCAGAATGAATCAAAAGCAAGTTCTAGAAGTCAAAAACAATGTAACATAAATTACAGAGTGCCTTTTATGGGCTCATCAACACATTTGGCATGGTGGAGTTAATTATCTTTGAGCTTGAAGAAACAACAGAAATTTCTCTAACTGAAATGCAAAAAGAAAAAATAATTAAAAAAAAAAAACCAAAACAAAATCGAGAAGAGGACATCAAAGGATTATAGGACAAGAAAGGTTTCCTAAAAGAGGCAAAACATGAACTGAGCTTTTTTTTTTTTTACTGTTTACATTTCCTTTTACAGAAGTAACACATGCTCAGTGCAGAAAACTTAGAAATTACTGGAATATGTGAAGGAAGAAAATACACCAATAATCCTACTGCCTAGAGATAGTTAATTTATTACATCCTCTTGTGTGTCATGTGTGTGTATGTGTGTGTGTGTGTACAAGGTTGTGATGTTAAATTTACTTACTACTCAAGAGCCAGGCTAGTTTGAATGTATGTGCATTTGAGGCAAGAGCTGGGGCAGAGTTGGATTATTCTGCATAATAGAAGGGTAATTTATGGTCCCCAGAACATGAGAAAGCAAAGAATTTGAAAGCTACTGGGAGAGGGGGAAGCAGGAGAAAGGAAAAAAGTACCAGAGTAGAAATACAGCCTAGAAAACACTTTGAAGGAGAGAACTCAGACAAATAAAAAAAAAAAAATTTTAATAAAAAAAAAATTTTTTTAATAAAGAATTATGAGACAATTTCAAAAGGGTTAGCATAAACATGATTGGAATACCAGAAGGAGAAAAGAGAATCGAGCAGAAGAAATATCTGAACAAAGAATGGCCAAAAATTTTTGAAAATTAATGACACACCAAAACACAAAATATCGGAAACTCAGGACCATAATATTGTTTTTGATGCATCTTAATTTCCCTGATTTATACTGATGTAGTCATTATTTGTTTCCTATTTTCTCTTTAACCTTGTAGTTTACCTGCTGTTTTCTTAAATATGCAGATGTTTTAATCCTCTTATATTAACCTCTTAAATATTAATTCTTTCCTCAATATCTAATCCTACTGTCATGTTTATAATCTTTACCTTTTGCAGTGTATCCTTTTATCATATTTCCCCTTATTTTAATATTTTAAATGTTAGTTTATTGATTTCATGCATTTGCTCTGCTATATTGGTATAAAAATCTTTAAATTGTGCTTGAATTCCTGATTTATATTATTTTAATACAATCACTTTTCATTGTTTACCCTTAATCTGTTCTAAAATTCTTAGTATTGGCCTCTTCATTTTTTATTATTTGAAATTTCTTTTTCTAGTAAGGGAATTCTCAGTAAAATATTATCTTCCCTCTAATCACCATAAATTGGACATAATAAAACCTTTAGCATTTATTCATTGTCTTACATTCATTTAACAAATATTTATTGATAATGCACTACCTGCTCAGGGATTTGTCTTCTCCATATATTGGGGAGACATTAGTGAAAAATACAGAGTTCTTGATTCTTATGAAATTTATGTCCTAGTGTATATTTGTGAGAGTAGGATGGAGGAGAGCATGATCTCAGAAATAAAACAAGCAAGTAAATAAAATAACCATGATGTAGTCAGATAGTGAATATTCCCAAGAGAGAAATAAAGTAATTTGATTTGATCAATTGCCAGGGTTAGGGAGTGCTTTACATTGGGTGGGCAGGGGTGACATTTCTTACAGAAGGATAAGACTTGAATGATAAGAAAGAGACAAAGAGCTGACATATTCATACATATTCTAGGTAGAGAGAACTGTGAGAAGGCCCTAAGGTTGTAAACATCTTCCTGTCTTCAAGGAACAAAAGGCAGCCAAGGTAACTAAAAAAGGCTGAAAGAGAGAGAGAGAGAGTCAGGAGATTAGACAAGAAATGTGGTCGCACGCCTGATCTTCAGGGCTTTGTCAGATATGATATAAATTTTAAGTTTTATTGTAAATGTAGGGCTTCCCTGGTGGCGCAGTGGTTGAGAGTCCGCCTGCCGATGCAGGGTACACGGGTTCGTGTCCCAGTCCGGGAAGATCCCACATGCCGCGGAGAGGCTGGGCCTGTGAGCCATGGCCGCTGAGCCTGCGCGTCCAGAGCCTGTGCTGCGCAACGGGAGAGGCCACAACAGTGAGAGGCCAGCGTACCGCAAAAAAAATAAATAAATAAAGTTCCTTCTCAATTAGATTATTAATTATGTCCCACAGTGCTCAAAATTTTGCCTTGCACATACTAAGTTTTCAACTATGTGCAGGCGGGCTGGCCTCATATCAATATAAATTTAAGTATACTTAAATTTATGATTATTAAGCTCATCCTTAAACTTTCTCATTTTTAAAATTGTCCCTCCCACAAGTGTTGAAATAAGTGAAAGTAACATTTTACAGTAAAGTGCTAAATGTTATATTGTATAGCTTCCATTGTGCATAGTAGTTTTGTTAGTTTAAGAGAATTTTTGTTTTATTTTGTTTTGCATTGGGAGTAGGTAGTTGGAGAAACACATCGTGCAACAGTAGAAAAAGCATGGTGTTCTGAATCAAAAGATCTAGGTCTCAATTTTGCTATTTCCTAGGTGTTTGGCTATGAGCAAATAATTTAATATCTCCCTGAATCTCTTTCCCCTCATATAGAATGTGGGTGATAATTCTAACAAAATTTAAGGCCCCTGTGGAATATTTGTCTGTTTTGATCACTGTTGTATCCCAAGTATCCAGAATAGGGCCTGGTACGGAATAAATACTCAATATATTTGTTGAATGAACAGCTTCTCCAAAAACAGTGTTTGTCAGATTGAAAAATATTAATGTTTGTGACTGTGTTCTGATGAGGGATTCTTTAGTTTTGTGCAAAATTTTATGTGAAGTCCTGAAGAAAAGGACATATCATTTACCAACTTACCCCTCGTGCCTGGCACATGGAAGATGAACTATTCACTTATAAGTTGTCTGAAGGCAGAAGTAGAGGCTGACAACAGTAATTCCTATACTTGTATTTGCCATTGAACTCATATGTCATTATTTGCCTGTAACTTTTCTCTTATCATTTTAAATATGCTATGGTTGAAATAGTTCAGGAAACCAATTTGTATCTGGGTGTCAAAATCAGGTGCCGCTAAATTACAATGTAGACTGGTAAAGCTATGTGTGAGCGTGTGATTTTTAGAAATAGATTAAAATATTTAAAGACATGCATGGGAAATGGGAAAATTAACACCTCTTTGCCCTGTTATAGGATCTAGATGTTTTTCCTTCCATTTCCATTTGATAAATGTATCATATTCCCACTATGTGAACAGAGATGAATATAAAACATTCACATTCTATTTGTTTTCTTCGGAAAACTAAGTTAGCCCTATTTAATAAATGTATTCTTAGGCCCTCTACAAATATAATAAATAAGATTTAGAGTGGGTGAGATCACATAGTTAAAAAGAAATCAAGGTGCAAAGACAAGAATCTAGACCATTAGTTTTCAGAGCGTGTCAAGCCATAATTATAGTAATACCAGGCCCATTTGTTTGAAGGCTGTTATGCATTCTGAAGAAACTAAAACTCCTCTGTCTTCTTCATCATTTTATCCTCATTGCCTATATTTTTTGAATACGTAAATAAGTAAATGAATGCTATATCAGAAGTTCAAATATGTTGTCAAGGAAGACCAAAATGAAAAGATTCCTTTTAGATGGGAGAATCTGATGACATTTTTAGAAGATAAAGAATTCTACTGGATTCAGATTGAGTAGGAATCTTGTTACATGAGGAGGGGGTTATGGGAAAAATTATTTTGTGCAGAGAATGGAACACACTCATGGATATTGAAGTAAAGAAAGGGAGCAAGTTCAGGAACTAGAGGTTTGATGATGATAGAAGGAAAAGATACAGAATGGATGGTACTTAACTAGAATATACCCTAGTACCCTGAACACAAGGCTTTGGAGTCTGAATTTAAGTTTTATGTGATAGGATCTGTACTTTAAAATTATGATTCTCATAACCCTATGTGGGGGGGGGGGTACTGGTGTCAGGAAAGACTGAACCTAAGAGTTTGTTAGAATAATATTAAAGAATAGCTCAGGAGAGAAATAACTTTTGCTTGAGATGCACTGGGTCTGGTGGGCATGGCTGTGCCAGGGCCAGCAGGGAGGAGAGGGGCCAGCACCAGTTCTGGGGTTCCAGGAGAGCACAAAGTTATTGGTTATGGGAAGTTCCAGTCCCTGGTGTCTGCATTGGCTAAGACTGCAGGGTCCTTGGTGGAGAAGGCTGTGCTAGGGGTCTGAGGCTGCAGCAAGGGTGAGAGCTGTAGGGGTCAGCCTGCTCTAACCTTTTTCCCCATGGAGGAACTGGCAGCAGAGAGGATTCTTCTTGGTACTAGGCTGTGCTGGTCTGGGGGATGGGGTGACACAGCTAAATGCCTCCTGCCTTTTCCTCTGCTGTCATCTCTGGTCCCTATGTTCCACTGGGTTGCTGCAGCTTGTCATCTGCACTCTGGAGTTCTCCCAGAGCTACATTCATCTAAGGATAGTTGGTAAATCATTGGTTTTGGCACTGGATGGGAGAGTGGGAGCAGACAAGACCTGGGGCCTCCTTTTCCACCATCTTGCTGACATCGCTGTCTCCTAAATTCTTCCTCCGGACACAGTCTTGAGGCCCAAGCTAGAGACTGATCAGTTCCCCTTGTTGAGCAGCTGAGGAAGTTTACGCCTCAACCACTTCCCTTATCAGGTTCTCACACACTGTGCCACTGTGCACCTGCCCTAATCACCCTGGAGCCAGGTCAGACGACTAGGAAAGCCACTGAGTCCCTGAGCCCAAGAATTTATTTTAATTAGGCAATCCTCAGGGAGCCCGTGGAACCCAGTTAGCCCTACCCTTCTTGCTGTTCACAAGCTGCCCCCTACAGCTCTGGCTTGCTGCTACTCAGCCCCCAGGTGGAACTCCCTGAGGGGCCCCGCCTGGCAGCCTTCTCTCTTGGAGCTATAAGTAACAAAATTCTGCCTTTCATCCATTAGAGTGTCAGTGTGTTGTGTTCTACCATCAAAAGAAACTTTATATCTTATAAAACATATCCTGAGACAGATTTAGTATTATCTGGTACCTGAAGAGAGGAGTGGAGTGAGATAACTTGGTAGAGTAGAAGGCATAAGTAACCAAGGGATTATAAAGAAAAAATAGGGAGTAGAAAGCAATCCAAGGACAGAGTGTTCAATGTGCCTAATCTTAAGGAATTTAAGGAATAGACTGAGGAGGAAAATATGCAAATCACAGTAAGTGGTCAAAGATGGCAGAAGATCTGGAAGAGTGAAGGGTCTAAGCCAAGGAGTCTTATGGGGTCTGTACAGATTTTAAGAATCACTATAACCGTTAAGAGAGAGAAATGATCAACACAGATGAATGCTATAGCAAAGAAGAAATTGAAGGGGACTTAAAAGAGTTTAATGGCTATTTAATTCACAAAATAATCTCCGTGGCAACTTCTTCTAGCAGTTAGTGGTTTCCTCTGCTGTGTTCCCATAGCTCTTGGAGTGCATGTCCCTTATTATGGCACATACATGCCATATTGTCATAATTTGTCTGTTTTGTACATTAAAATGTAAGCACTCTGAGGATATAAATCATGGACTTTTTCTGCTATTTTTTTTAACATCACATATAGCCACTGAGATAGAACTATTACTCACTGATTGTTTTTTGAAGGAAACAAATGTTTATTTTACTCTGATATTAACATTTCAGTGATTTTCTTGGTATTCCAGAGGGATGTCCTGGAAATGGAAGAGATCCCTTGTTGATTTCCTGATTTCCCAACATAGCTCTGACATTCTACAGCAGCTCAGCTCAGCAGTTATCAATACCTGAAAATTTGTCCTGCCATGTATGTTTAACGTGTTCTTTCTAATACTGTTCCAAGCAGAGCTAGAGAAACTAGATAATCTTGTGTCAAAATTCAGTATCAGTGTACTCCTCAGATTTATCTCATCCCCATAGCAATAGCCCCACCTCCCTCTACAAAGACATTGTGTGCAAAGGTGTTATATATGTGACATGGAATCATAAGTCCTTCGTTAGTAAGTCAGTAGGTTAAAATCTTGTGCTTATGAGAACAGTGCTATTGGAAAATAACTTCTCTAGGGACCAATTAACTTTATTTTGCCTGATGAATACTGAGTATATTCTTTACCCTAATAAATCATCTCATAAACCTGTGTTTCTGGTCACAGGGGCAACTAAATAAGAAAATATATGTCTGAATTTAAAAAGTGAAAACATACAGCAAAGTAATACAACACATATATTTATATTGATTTCCTATTCTTTGCCAGGCGATTGGACACTGGGGCTCTTCCCTATGCAAAAAGAGGATGGTAGATGGAGAGAATGTTAACTTACAGTAAGGAATGCTTATTTTGATGACAGTGGGTGTTTAGTATCATTTGCTCCTAAAAGTTAGAAGATGAGGACATGAGAATTAAGTCAATCACTTTTAAAAATCTCAACAGAATATGAGGTTTTGTGTTTGTTTTTAAAAACGCTCCAAGGTATTATATATATAACTGGTTAGTAACCTTACAACAGTTGCTCTCTCACTGCATGTTAATATCACCTAAGGAACTTGGAAAAAAAATATATCGATGTCTGTTGCCCCCCTCCTAAAAGTTTTGATTTAATGGCTCTGTATTTGGCCAACATTTATTATGAAATCACAGAAAGACTGAATAGTATTTTCCTCATTCTGGGAGAATAAAGGATGACCACAAAAGTATATTAGCAACATCTGGAGATTACAACAATCCCTTACTTCTAAACAGTCAGATATCCTTGTATTGGGAAAGACACAATCTGCTTTTCAAAAACAGAAGGGGAAATAAAATGAAAGAAACAAAATGTGTTCATATTTCCAAATGAAATATGAGAATGGACTTTACATAAAAATGAGCAAATATTTGCTTTATTTCCAATGTTGCTGCCATTGACAATGCAAATTTCATTGTCTGATTTTATGGAGGTTTTCTGTTTGTTTATATTTTTACATTTTAGAAATTAAAAGACAAACTTGTGTGCTGGCTTTTATTTACAGATGCAGGTCTGTACTGAAAACAAGAAAATAAATGAAGAATTTAGACCATCCCCCAACTAGAGAAAAAGTAATTACAAATTTAGTTGTGAGCAACAAATAATTTGTATGGCAGGAGTTCAAATGGGCCACATTTCAGCGTTTTTAATGTGCAGCTGGGTTTGAGAATGCAGTCATGTTTGAAAGCACTATCCATTAATATCTAAATTTAAAAGTCATAAAATAAGGATTTTATTCACAATAGAAATAACTATGTGCTAGAAGTAAACTGAACAAAAATGTTTTAAAAAGAGCTGCAAGAAATACCTAAGGGACCTTGGGGAAGAATGAATAAAGGAAGAGAGATACCATGTTCCTGAATGTCAAAACATTTCCAATATTTTAAAGATGTCTGTTTTTCCCCAAAGTAATTTTCAAGCTTAATATAATTAAAACAAAGCATCCAATGAGTCATCATTATTATTTTTTTAGGAGTGAGAGGGATGTCACAAAAGCAATTCTAAATGTTGTATACTTTTCTATTGACTCATCATGTTTAGGTTTTTGCTGAGCATAAAAAAGAAAATCTTAATAAATATCTGCTAATTGATATCTTGGTAGTTCAGTAAGTAATCAAGTCCTCTTACTTGGTTTTAAATACACTATATATTTGATACTGAAGTTTAGTATCAAATAGTATAACAAATATGCTATGTAGTGTATCTTTAACTGTTTCTATTAGGAAAAGTTCCTCTGAGTTTTAATAATTGAAGATTCAACAGATCTTCAACCTTCCTGTGGTCATAAATAGACCCAACATTTATTTATTTATGATTGACTTACAATATTATGTTAGTTTCAGGTGTACCACACAGTGAATTCAATATTTTTATAGCTCACAAACCATACAGTTATTATAAAGTATTGGCTATATTGCTTGTGCTGTGCATTGAATCCCTGTGACTTGCCTATTTTATAACTAGAGGTTTGTACTTCTTAATCCCCTCTTTTGCCCCTCCTCCTATCCCTCTCCCCTCTGGCAACCACTAGTTTGTTTTCTCTATCTGCAAGTCTGTTTCTGTTTTGTCATACTTGTTCATGTGTTTTTTAGATTCCACATATAAGTGAAAATGTACAGTATTTGTTTTTTCTCTATCTGACTTATTTCACTGAACATAATACCCTTCAGGTCCATCCATGTTGTTGCAAATGGCAAGATTTCATTCATTTTTACAGCTGAGTAATATTTCTGTCTGTGTCTCTATCTCTACCTCTCTCTATATCACATTTTCTTTATTCATTCATCTGCCCATGGGCACTTTGATTCCTTTCATATCTCGGCTGTTATAAATAATGCTGCAATGAACATTGGTGTGTACATATCTTTTGAAATTAGTGTTTCTGTTTACTTCAGATAAACACACAGGAGTGGAACTGCTGGATCGTATGGTAGTTCTATTTTTAATTTTTTGAGGAAACTCCTTACTGTTCTCCATAGTGGCTGCACCAATTTATATCCTCACCAACGCACAAGGGTTCCCCTTTCTACCCATCCTCTCTGACACATTTCTTGTCTTTTTGATGATAGCCATTGTGACAGGTGTGAGCCGATATCAAAAGAGGCGTCCTAAGGGAATATGACATATGAGAACCATGCCACTCAATATCTTGGGACACAGCTTAACTTCACTCTAGATCCACTGGCAGCCAGTCCTCAGTGCACCCAATCTTACCTGTTAATCGATTCTAGCCCTGGGCCAAAAACCCCATGTAAGTGAAGCCAGCTGTCAAAAACTATTTAAAAAAATCAAATGAGCAAAACGCAGCACCTGTTTCCTTTCCTTATTTTTGCTTTACTTCTTCCAGATTCCCACTTTGTTTTTTTCTTGACCTTGTATCTTTCTATCCCATCTTCCATTGACTTATAAAATATGGTTACATAAAGATACTAAGTATACTATTCATAGATTTACACAGGATGAATCAGTTGCTGTCTTCTAATAATCAAGAGTTACAAATATTCCCCTGCAGTAAAATTATAGATTGATTTCTCTGTGTTAATAGCATGTTTGAAAGATTTATCATCTGTTAATGGGTTATGATATGTTTTCCTAGAAGCATATGAAGAAAACTTTAAGAACACAAGAATATTGAAGATGGAGACATTATAATATCCAAAAATTATGTGGAATTATAAACATTCATAACTAGGTGCCATGTAGAATGGGAACCCATTTGCCACATCCATGAATGAAAATTGGGACTAGATAATTCCTAAGTTCCACTCAAATTCTTACTAAGACGGCTTTATTATTAACTTCATTTCCAAGTACAGGTATAACTTTTTTAAGTACTGAGAATTGATTAAAAAAGGGAAATATGTAAAACAGAGATTTAAAAAAAATTCTAAACATATATTTACATGAACCAAAACAAAATTGCCCAGGTGATGTATAGCCAAGTAACTAATTAAATGTCTGTCTAGACAAGAATCCCAAGTCCTCAAATCAGTTTTTCTAAACTGTACTCTGAAAACACTAGATCTCTAAGAACCTCTTCTCTAAAAAGAAAGAAAGAGGGAGGGAGCCAAGGAAGAAAGAAATAAAGAGACAAACAGAGAAAGAAAACAAAGAAAGAGAGAAAGAGTTGCTTGTTTCATTTTAAACAAGCTTGGGCTTCTTCAGGCAAAGTTTATTTCACAGAATTTCTTAATGCCATTAATATGATCCTGAGCATTGTGAATCTATAAGCAGGAATACATATTTTTCCCCCAAACTGATTTGTCCACAACAACTATTTTTATTACTCAATACTTGTTAATGTATTATGGGATTCGTTTAGGAAATACTCCCCCAGATGATTAGACATTCTTCATAGAAGAGTTAACGTTACTCTTTCAATCATTTCAATTCTATGATGCCATATTTCTTTTCAAATATTAAGCGAGATCATTCCTAAATTGCTTCTGGTAATGAGAAATGGGAAATAAACTTTTTATTGTTAGACTAATATGTAGCACATAATATTATTTCATTGAGAACTAAAACTTCAGTCCTTGGTCTAAGAGTTATGTTTTTCAAGACCAAGCAGTTATCTAATTTACCCCACAAGTGTATAATAACTGATTATTAGTGTTCAATTATCCATCATTTTTATTAATATGTCTCTTCGTTACATTTCCAATGGGAGCTTAAAATGACTTTTTTTTTTGGAGGAATTAACTATTAAATTCAAGCTGGATGCATGCTCCTTTCATTTCTTAATGCTATTCTATAAAATGGAACAGAGCTGTCACTGGTTAACTTATTTCCATGCCAAACCATTTACACTCTCCAGAGAAACTTCTGTTTAAATAAGGCATGCTTGACCAAGAAAGGTTGTCATGTATTAACTGTCTCTGTGGGGAGTTGATGTTAAAAGCATAATTGGTTCAGTGGAGGGAACAGAAAATAAGCTCTTCTATTCACAGTCAGAAAAGCAGCTCCCAGTCATTTATGTGTGTAAGTGTGCTGTCACTTCTCACTAAGAAAGTACCATCATACATAATTAGCAGTAGGAAGACTTCGGCTTTTCAAACCTTCAGGATTTTTTTTTTCTACCCCGAGGACAAAAGTTCTCCTAATATACATTCTCTGATTGCCATTTATCTGTTTGAGTGTGAGGATGCACTTTTCAACTTTTTCTATTTCCTATCAAAGAGAGAATCAGATTTCCTCTTGTTTCCTTCTCATGTCTCTTCTCAGTTTTTCATGATATTGTATTCCTCCTGGTATTTCATACTTTCTTCTAGTATGGAGAAAGCATTTATGCCATGGGATTTCAAAGTTATTCCTATGCTGTATAAGCAGAAGTATTTTCCAATGCTAAAAAAGCAAAACCATTTTTAATGGGGGAGAAAAGATTAAAGACAACATCAATTGCGAAGAGAATCAGAATCCTCCTAGGATTTTTAATCCACAGTTCAAACAAGGTTCTAATTTCTTAATCATGGTATAGAAAGACTAATGCAACCAACAGAGAAAACCATTTATTCCCTCCCTCTTTAAACAGCTCTACTCAGCAATAGTTTCAACCTGGGGATAAAATACTTTATACAATTCTTCACTATGATTACCCAGTGTTGATACTGCAAACCACAAAGGCATCTGCAACCTAAATCTTAGTTTCTTTTAGAAAATGTTTGATTTTCCCTTGGCAGCACAATTTATTGTTTCTATTGCCTTTCCAGCAGTGTGAATTCAGACTAACTTTTTCAGCTTTCAGAAATGATGGCTTAATACTCTCTCTATTCTTTCTTACATACAAAATGTTGTGGCTGATTTTACTTTTAACTTTTTTGTGTGGTGAAACAACATGGACTGTATGATATCAGTTCTTTGAAATGTGTTGAGTCTTAGGAGTGACCTAGCATATAATCAATTTTTATAATAGTTTAATGTGTACTTGATAATAATGTACCATCTCTACTTGATTACAGTACCCAGAAAGATTATGTTCTGTTTTCAAAATCTTCTATATCCTGGCTAAATTTCTGATCTACTTGATCACAAGTTCCTGACGGAGTATTATAAAGATTTCCCACTATGATTAGTGAGTTTGTCACTATCTCCATATAAATCTCAACAGGTTTTGCTTCATATATTTCTTCAAGATGTCAATATTTTAATATATTCTTATCCATTTGTTTCTTTTATTACACGATGCTAATACTCATCTCTATTAATGCCTTCTACCTAGATTCCATTTTATCTAACGTTAATATTGCTAACAATTTTAATGTTTAGTAGTACATATTTTTCATATCTTTATTATTTAACTGTTCCTTTTGCTTTTGTTTTGGATGTGCTTACTTTGTATTTTGTGTTATCTGTTCCTAGCCCCTCTTCTTTGCTTCTTCCTCTTATCTCCCTTTCTTGCCTTCTGTTAATTGATATATATGCTGATAATTACCATTTGTTTCTCTATTAGTTTGAAATCTATGGATTGTATTTTAGTATTCAGTTGTTATGTTTACATTTCAATCTATATTTCAACATAAATTTTTCTGACAAAAATTAGTAAATATCTTCATCTTCCTCCAGAACATAACTTTATTATTCTCCCCTCTTACCACTCTCCCAATCTTATTATTGACATCTTGAGATGTATTTTTATCTTTATGTTGTTAGGTAATTTGTTCCATTTTACACATAGTAAAATTATGGAAAATAATTCTCTGAGTAAAAGAAAAGCTTAGATTAACTTACTTCACTCAACACAAATGTTTTTAAAAGATAACTTTTAACTTCTGCCTTTACAGTCTATTTCTGAAGATATTTATAAGCATTCAGTTGAAGAAAACCTTTCTCACTGCCAGCTCTTATGCATCCAATTTTTCTGCTTTATATCTATCTCACAAAAAGTCTTTGTATCTGAGGTTCTGTGGCATGATGGAGAGTGGTATTTAATATTATGACTTCCCTTTTCAACATGGAAAGCAGAGTAACAAAGCATCTTGACATTTAGATGCTTTCCTAGTTTTACTTATTTTGTGTGTATCATGGAAAAGCCTGAAAGCTTATTACTCACTGAAGCAAAGTATCACGTTATTCCATAAAATAACCCCAAGATTAAGCCCATCTTCTTATTTTATAATTTACAGTTGTGTGTTTGTAGGTGACCTTTGTATAATATCCATTCTGTGTGTTCTTTTCCTAGTAAAACTTGTACTTAATGTCTAGGCAAATGGAACCATCTTCAGTTATTCATATTTTTGCTTAGTTCGTTTGAAAGTGCACCTGCAATATATCTACTGAACACAGAGAAGAGAGAATGGTTTCTCTCATCCAATTTTTGTTCCTTATTTGAGACAAGGAAGAACAGCTTATACATTAAGGGTTATATATTACAATCACCAGGAGAGAACTTTTGGTATTTGGCTCCAAGATAATTTACAGACATCTGCTAAGAAGTTTATTGATCACTGCTGAGTAAGAATGAATTACTAATTTACACATATGTAGCATCTCTAATCTGGGTTCTTCCTAATTTAGAGATTCAAATGAAGAGAATATTATAAGTAAACTCATGCTTATTAACAAACAAGAGACACATTTCATTATTAGCTTATGGGAAATTCCTTTTCCATTTTTCTGGTAAAGAATAAAGTTATGAGTTGAGAATGGGGTTTTTAGGTAATTAATATATAAGAATCTTACCATCTGGTTAACTTTCCTGGGTTTATACTTTTATGATATCTGTGTATATGACTGACTCTCCCTCTTTCTCTCTCTGTCCTTCTCTCTGTGTCTGTCTCTCTCTGTCTCTCTCTCTCTCTCTATATATATATCAAAATAAGTTAAAAAACAAGTAAAACATTTGTAATCTTACACTTGAAATGAAAATATAAGTAGGATCTCATATTTTTTTTCCAACAGAATAACATTTTTTGCTCTGTGCAACTTTAAGTCCAAGAAGCAATAATAACTCAGTTGCAGTGAGCTCACCTACTACCCAGGTGATACTCTCTAAATACCACTTTCTACAAAAAGATGAGAGTTCTTTGGGGGAAACATGGTTGATTCCAGGTCCGGGGAAGAAAATATGCAAAGTTAACTTGTGATTATATTGCTGTACCAGAAAGAAAAGATGATATATAAAACAAATGAGTCATGTCAGAGGAAACAAGACAGTCTGCAGGTTGACAAAGATGGGAAAATTTTGAATTCATCAAACCAAAACAGATCAAATACATAGAAATCTAGAATTCATAATGATATTCAAATGAATTTTAGGCAGCAACTAGAACACTAACTCATTATTCTGAAAAGTGGTAAAGTAAAGGTTTTATACCCTTCTATTGTTGGATAACCAATAGTTAATAAGAGAAAGTCTCCTTCATAAAAAAATTAAAGGTAATAAATGTGGGAGGAATGATAAAATTGTTATACTACTATTTTGCAGTCTCTAATGAAATAATGGATCTAGTCAATGATCAATAGTGAATGCTAAAAGCATTTGGTGAAAGGCTGATGGGGAAATGGTAAAAGGCTGATAGGGAGATTATAAAAGG
The DNA here is from genome assembly GCF_011762595.2 of Tursiops truncatus. Taxonomy (NCBI): domain Eukaryota; kingdom Metazoa; phylum Chordata; class Mammalia; order Artiodactyla; family Delphinidae; genus Tursiops; species Tursiops truncatus. The sequence goes on along the minus strand of NC_047044.1, from coordinate 55,246,736 downwards.
AATAAATCTGATGTATTAAATTTCTATTGTGGTCATAATAAATTATGACAAATTTAGTGGCTTAAGAGAACACATATTATTTCACAATTCTATATATTAGATGTCCAAGTACAGTGTGACTCAGTTCTCTTACCTGGATTTCACAAGTCAGAAACCCAGTTGCCAGCAGGGCTTCATTCTTCCTGGAGGGTCTGCGGATGAATCTACTTCTAAGCTCATCTAGGTTTTTGGCAGAGTTCAATTCCATGTGGTTCTAGGACTGAGGTCCCATTTACTTGCTGGCTTTTGCCTGGGGGTCATTCCCAGCTTTAGAGGCCATAGTCAGCAACAACAGTTTTACTCCTTTTCATGTTATGAAATCACTGACTTCCCCTTCTGCCTCATCTCTCCTGTTACCTCTTCTCTCTGACCCCAGACTGAGAAACCTTTCTGCTTTTAAGGGCTCAGGTGATTAGACTGGATCCACCCACTTAATCTAAGATAATCTCTTTCTCATGATTAGATCTCTGAAGTCCCTTCACAGCAGTACCTAGGTTAGTATTTGATTGACTAACCAAGGCCAGGAACTTGGGTGGGCTAAAAGTCTGCCTACCACAGCTGAAAATACTTGAAACTACCAATCAATCCCAATCAAATCCAACTGTAGCTTTGGTAAAAAAAAAAACAAGTAGAGGTTGAGTTTTCAGTTCTGTATATAAGGACCTTGGAAGTCACCATTTCAACTTAACAACAAACAGAAAGCTGAAAAGACTGAAAAATCAACAACTCTTCTTGAATTCATGAGAGAGGAGAGGACATAGGGCGAACCACTGGCCCCCAGGATTGGAGAGACAGGTGAATACAGGGAGTCGAGGTTTAGAAGGGCAGATTCACAAGCAGAAACTGCCTCAGGAACCAGTGTGGGGGTAGGAAAACCTGAACTGTAATTGATAATTGCTGAAGGCTCAGTGTGGACAAGTCTGAGAGTTAAAAATTCCAGGAGAACCCATTGATGGTCAGGGGTGTGGGGGCAGTGGGTGCCCACAAAATTGTGAGGTTTACCTACAGGAGCTCTACTAAATTCTCAGTAAATATCAAAGAATATCCCTTCCTGCTTTCAGCAGGGGGAAGCAAAAGGAACCATTTTGAAATACACCAGAGCACTCTTCTTAACATGGCCTGACCTCAGGGGAAACTAGTTAGCCTGAGCCTGAAACTACTATCAGAGCTAAACTGACCTGGGGTCGGGAAAAACCCAACTCTAGCCATATTTCGCCTACCACAAAGAAGAGAAATACTAAATACAACCCATTCTAGGCATCCTCCCCCACCTAAGGGGGAGAAAAAATACTGAGAAGCACTTGTAAAGTTTGCAGTGTAGAGGCTTAGGCTCATTAGAAGACTGAGACCTAAACACAGTACTGTAGAATGCTTCCTCTCCTCCTAAAGCTTAAAGATCTATTTACAGTAGTTTCTTTTACCCAGTACATCATGTTTGGTTATCAAGAAAAAATTACAAGGCATTCCAAAGGGTAAAAAAAAAACACAATTTGAAGAGACAGAGAAGGCACCAGAACCAGACATAGTAGGAATGTAGGAATTATCAGATGGTAATTTGGAACAACTATGATTAACATGCTAAGGGCTGTTATGGTAAACAGAACATGTAAAAAAAGATGGGCAATGTAAGCAGAGAGATGGCAATCCTAAGAAAGAACCAAAAAGAAATGCCAGAGATGAAAAACACTGTAAGAGGAATGAAGAATGCCTTTGGTGGGCTCATTAGTAAAAGAGAACAGTGAAGAAAGAATCTCTAAGCTAGAGGATATATCAATAGAAACTTCAAAAACCAAAAGGAGTAGAGAACAAAGACTGAGGAAAAAGGAATGGAATGTCTATGGAATGTGGGTCAACTACAAAAGATGTAACATACACATAATAGGAATACCAGAAAGAAAAGAAAGGAACAGAAGGAATATTTGAAACAATAATGACTAAGAATTTCCCCAAATTAATGTCAGGCACCAAACCACAGATCCAGGAAGCTTAGAGAACACCAAGCAGGATAAAAGCAAAACAAAAACAAAAACCTAAAAGAAAAAACTCCTACATCATTATTTTCAAACTACAGGATATCAAAGTAAAAACATCACTGGTTGCTAGGGATTGGGGCTGCAGGAGGATGAATAGGTGCAGCACAGAAGGTTTGGGGGGCAGTGTAAATACTCTGTATGATACCATAATAATGGATTCATGTCATTATACATTTGTCCAAACCCATAGGATGTACAACACCATGAGTGAACTGTAATGTAAACTATGGACTTTGGGGAATTATGATGTGTATGGCAGTGCATCAGTGGTAACAAATGTATCATTCTGGTGGGGAATGTTGATAATGGCAGAGGCAATGCATGTGTGGGAGCAGCCGAGAATATATGAGAAATCTCTGTACCATCCCCTCAATTTTGCTGTGAACCTACAACTGCTCTAAAAAAGTAAAGTCACAAATAAAAAAAAAATTAACCAAGCTAGGTAGTTTAAACCTTTCACACACACAAAGAAAAATTTTAAAGTGTTAACTGTTGATGCTGGCTGATGGGTACATGGGATTTTATGATATTACAAAATTCTTTCTTCTTTTATGTGCATGCTTCCATAATAAAAAAGAATAAATAAACAAACTTCCACCTTAGATTTTCCCAGCGTAGTGCCTCAACTGCACTTAAGAATGAATCCATAGATCCTTGTTATCCAGCCTTCTCGCTTATTCTGTGTCCCCCACATTGATAACATTACCACCTTGCTTGGAGCAGAGTCTTGGTTGGTGAATGCAGTTGGTGAAACCAATCCAACCTTGAGGGAATGGGGAAGGGACCCCACCTCCAATATCTAGATGGCCATAGCTGATTATATTCCCTCTTTGTAAGTGAATCTGTAAGTTGAAATGGTCTGTTGTTATCATTTGACATCCATTACCAGTGTCCTGGTTACAGCTGCTAAAGAACCTGGCCACCTTGCTATGATTAAATTTGCTGCAGCTGGGAATAAGCATACGTACTGAGTTGGGCTCCTTCCTGACCTAGTTCCATATTGCCAGAAGGATCTTATTTCTATTCTTACAATAATTTTAACCCTTCCAAGCCTGAAAGTCTGGTTCTTAAATGAGTTTTAAAGAAATGACATTCTCACTATAAATAGAACACTAAATTAAGTTACCATAAATAGATGGTAACTATAAAAATAATCAATATAAAAACTTAGTAATGTTATTAAAATTTATCTAAATTCCCTCATTCTTTGAGTTTAGGGACTGTCAGTTGCTGCTGCAAGATAGAACTCTCCTGAGGCAAATGATGGCAAAATCAATTTCCACTGTATCTGCTACTTTGTGTTCTTTCCTGTAGCCCCAATCACAATTATAATTATAAAAATATCATATTTGCTTCTTCTTTAAGATGGGATTATTCAGTATTGTCTATGGTCACATTGCTTCCTGAGGATACATATTGATCACACTTGAACATCACCAAGACATAAGGAAACTCTGGCAACAATCCTTTGAATCTTTCTAGGGGTCTGTATATTGCTCACATAATTTTCTGCTTCTTTCTGAGTGTCTTTTTCATTCTTTAATCATAAAATGGACCCACTGTCTTCATATGTTGTAGAGATAATCAGTCATGAGAATTCTGCAAATTAGCCTAATTCCTGTTGATAAATTCATGGACAGCCTGGCTCTTTGCTTCTAGCAACCTCATGCGTTGGTAGACGTTAGTAATAATCTTCAGTTGGGTTAGTTGCCTGATCACAATCCAATCGTCTGCCAAGCGTGATAAAACACAGTTGAGAACTCTGGCATAACAGAGGCTGTGTATGGGTAATTATATCTATTATAATTTGGACCTGCCAGGTGCCCTGAATGACATGCCCAATATATCCTGAAGCAAATGATTTAAGCCATATAGTAAATATAGCCGTCAGAATGAAAGACAAGAGAAAGACAATGAATTAGAAATATTTGGGAGCTACCATCAGCAGACAAACATTCTGAAATAAATCCATTATTTGAAAGAATGGAGGAAAGAAAATAAAAAGAGTTATTAGGGTTCCAGTGAAGGTTGTTTTATTTATTTACTTTTGTTTTTACCATCAGAACCAAGGCAGACCTGCATATATTTGAAGCTATGACTTGAAGGATACAGGGAAAAGATTGGCACTTTTGGGAAAGGAGGGACTGTGTGATCCATTCGGAGTTAGGAACAGAGTAGAATGTCAGCTTATTTCAAGTGTAAATGATAACAGATTACAGAGCTGGGAGAAAATGCACAACTCTGAAATCTCCAGAAATATTGTATTATAGCAAATTTCTGAAGAAATATGACATATGAACAGTGCTCATCTGGAAGGATAGAATTGACATTGATGTAGTAGTATCTGCATTTATTCAACAGGATAGGGAAAAAGAAGATTGTTTTCAGTTCAAATAGTACCTTGGTTTGGTTCTTATTTTCTTAGCTTGATGGTAAAGAAGATGTGGTGTGTATATCTATCTGTCTATGTATCTATCTATGTATCTATCTATCTACATACCTACCTATCTATCTATGAAAGGGAAAGAGAGATACTGTGTGATATCACTTTTATATGTAGAATTTAAAACAGCCAAACTCATAGAAGCAGAGTAGAATGATGGTAACCAAGTGCTGGGGGGTGGGAGTATGGGGGAGATTTTGGTCAGAGTATATAAACTTCCAGTAGCTACTAATCATGAAAGTTAAAGATATTTTAAATTTAAGTTTAAAAAATTATGTATCATACCATGATCTTATGTCATAAAACTGATTTGATAATATAATATCTATACAATTAAAAATATAACCTAAATATAACTAGTTTCCTCTCTGAACTAATCCTGAAAGTCTGGTTTTGAAGAGGTCAAGGAAGTACAAGTCATCAGATTAGCGCTGTGCAGATGGGGGCACAGAAGGGACCAGACAGGTGAGAGGATGCATGTGACAGTCTTTTATAAGGCTCATCACTTTGACTTGTAAAGAAGAAAATGACACCATCTGTGCTGTCATTTTTGTTAACCTTCTGCTTTGAATAAGAAAGATAAACTGAATACTGAGAATAGGTGAATGAACACAAAACAATATTTGCATCAGGGTTACTGAAAATCAAAGGATGAGTAACCTTGCCTCTCTCATGCTTATTGTTCATGTTTTTGTAGATAGTTATCTTCATGACTGAGAAACTATTTGTTTGGTGGGAAAACACTATGCATTAATTCTAGTTTGAAATTCATCTATTTTTATGCATTAAAATCATACTTTTGATGTTAGTGAGCTATTTATTAGGTAATATTTCACTATGGTTCTTATTTTTAACATCTAATTTTTAATAACCAATCAGAGAGAGAGGAAGTAATTTTGATTTTTACATGTAATTTAGCAAAAAAGAAAGGAGAAAAATTTTAATGTTAATGACACCATACATATTTTCTTGGTTTGACTAAAATTGTGAGAGAATAATATTGTCTTTTATAACTACTAGTCTTCCAGTTTTATACTATTTGAGTGATTTAATTTCTCAGACCCTTAAGACATTCATTTCTTTTCTTCTATCACATCCAGCTCAAGGGAGGAGAACTAATCTATTCAGATCCTCAAAGGTCTGTGTAATATACATTGCCAGTCACACTAGTTCCTTATGTCTCTGAGTGCCTTAGTATCAAGCCATGTGATCAACCAAGCTGTATTTCTCCATGATTCCTGTATCTTATGTTGGACTAGGTACCTGTTATTTGTATTGTTTAACTTATATAGCTACCCAATTCCCTACTTAGATTTCCTTGTCTCATCTCTAGTACATACTACATTCTTATTAAATGTGTGCTTTTATTCGCTGACCGATTTCAGTATCCACAGGATAAAACTGAAACTCCTTAGTACAGCATGTAAAGTCCTTCACCATTTGACTGAAATTGCTGTCCAGAGCCTCTTCTCCTTTGATTTCATCTCATACTCTATGTGTCAGCTGAAGCTATAATCTTGCAGTTCCTTACACACTAGTCTCTTGGCCTAGAATGTACACATCTCACCCCTCAATTGTTCGAAGGCTAATCTTCAATACCTAACCCCGCTTGGCTCACATGCCTCTCTAATGTGAATCCTCCCATAATTTCCATGGTAATGACTTGTCCAACACACTTATTTTGGTAGAGTTTACCTTCAAGTGATTTCTTCAGCAAAGAAGAATGGAAGGTAAACTTGATTCTGTGAATATTGAAGATATCTATGCTGTGTTCATATCTGATTGAGATCAAAAGTAGATTTAGATAATTGTGAAGAAAACTTTTTGCACAAGAGGTGATTTTTTTTCAAACTTACTTATATATTTAGTGCAATTCCAATTAAATAATAAATTTAAGGAGAAGAATAAGGGAAACATACATAGCCTTTTGTAATATATGTATATCCCAAAGCTGATATTACTATATTTTTAATTGTAATACATTGTAAAATCACTTATTATAAAGAAAGGAACACAATTCTTTATAAAGTTATTTACTTTTATGTTTGCCTCTCCATTCTAGACTGGCAGACACTTGTTGACAAAAACTTTGTCCTATGGTTTTTTCTAAACATAGAGCATTGCTATAAATAAATGATTCAAATAATAAACTATAAGTAATAAGAATTAACATTATTTTTGACATACTCAATATCTTCTCATGGTCATATTATCTTAGTTCAGATAAATAACTTAACAGAATGGAGAAACATCTAAGAGTGAAACTCCTAAGTTATGAGTCATGTCTGAAAATTTAGAAAATTCAGAAGTAGCTTCATCATAGATTCTAAGCATGATCTTTTTACTCTTTGGAGACTATAGCAATATCATTTCTAAATAACTACTGAATATTCATTTTCTTATACCCTGAGACAAAAGGTGTCTCTTTCATAGGTGTGTTAAAGAAAGTGATTTAAAATATATTACCTAGCTTTGAAGAAAATATAATCCCACATCTTGAGATTTCTGATGACAAGCAAATAGTGAGAGGGAGTGGGTTCTGACATTAGACCACATTCAAGAATTAAAAAAAAAACAACAACAGGGAGATATGTCCACAGAGGAACCACGGTTCAGATGGGGAGAGACAAGATGCAGTGTCAAGATTTAGCAATTTCAAGTATTCAATTAGGAAAATATATAGGTAGGTGACATCCAGAATTGTGGAGACAATGATCTCATTACTTAGTTTATATAAATATCTCTTATGCTTGTTGTTAATCAAGCAGCAAAAGTAATATACAGGAAACTCAGTGTTCAAAGTCAGAATGGTCAGAAGTTGAGTAGTTTTCCCCTGGGCAACAGAGAACCAGCTGTTGAGAAAGGGTTCAAGGGCAGCGCTCAGGGAGTTCAATCTTCAAATGCAGTCAAGGGAACATATAAACACAAGTTCATAAACTGTAACTTATTGATATTATATCTGATTTTTAATGTTATTTTATGAAGAGTTAAGAATCGACTTGGAAAGTAATTTGACATTTTTCTTCTCATGATCATGTACATGACCACAGGGAAAATTTAGTGGATTTAATCATCTATGTATTTTATATACTTACCTTATTGTCATAGTCTTGGCTGTAATTTTCACTTTTCTCCAAATCCTGTTTTTAGTCCTCTCAATGTAATTAACTCTAAGTAAGTTTCTATTAAAAATTACTCACATGTGTCAAAATTTCTGTTTTTTTCAGCTTCAAATTTCATTTGGAGGTGCCATGGAGATTAAACCAAATTTAGAACCCCAAATGATTGCCATAATAGAAAGGTAGGAGTAGAAAACAAAATATATACTTCAATTCTCAGTAAAATAAAATATAAATACGAGATTTTCCCAGACATTTAGACAGCATTTAATGTGCACGCAGAGGCATTACTCGACATAATTCATTTAAACCAGGATTCTAATAGTATAAAGCAAATCCATTATACACACATGAATATTAAGACACATTAAAATTTAATTAATCTGAATAAGTTATTGTATCCTATTTTCTATCTATATTGTTAGAATGTTCAATATAAAAAAATTAAGAAAATTATTGAATATGTTCACACATATTAACTTGGGATTAAGAAAACTTCAGCTTCCATTATTGTCAATGAAATTTTTTTTTCCTATATTATGCTACCATTCAATAAATTATAGACTACAATCTCATTTTTATAACTGAAATGCAGAGGCCCAGAAAGAAGAGTATGCTGAGAAAAACATTCAGAAGTCTCTGTTTTATTTTATCTTTTCTGGCTTGGAATTCAGATATTTAATAAAAATAAATTTTTTTGACATTGTTAACTATTGAGCATATCCTATTTAATTAGCTATTTGTGTTTTATTCACTGACTGCTAAAAGAGAATCAATGAGCAAATGACCAAGATGAGACACATCTTTGTGGGCCCCAACAGGGGGACAGAGGACAATCATGGACCAAGTGGCCCTTCACCAATACCATGAAGCCCAAAAGCCCCTGGGAACTTAGCTGCTACACTGGGGAGAAGGAGCAGGAGGGTAAGCATGCTCGTTTTGACTATGTTTATCTTGAAATGCCTGAAAAATAAAGTTGACTAGGTTTACCTGGAAAAAAAAATTTTTTTTAATTAATAAATAAAAGAGAATCAAAAGAAATATAAGACACCATATAAAGCCTTTAAAGATTTATCTTCCTCTTCTTGATGAGGCAAGGTGAACTCCTCAGTATCCCCTCATTGCCTTTAATATAAAGTCTGAGTCTTAACATTAATGATATGTTGCTTCAATCTCTTTGCTCTAGATCTTAGAGTTGAAAATGCAAGTGACTAGTCCAAGTAGAGTCAAGTTGTAAGCCTAGCTGGAGTGCAAAATTCATTGTTGAGTCAAGAGGGAATGAAGAATAAGAAATAATGTGAGACAGTTAAAGACCAGATAATGCAGAGCCTTGAATTTCAATATGTCCTCCAGTGTCCCATAGGCAACAGAGAACTATTAGAAAGAATATAGTTTCAGTTATGCTAGATGAATAAGTTCTAGAGATCTGCTTGTACAACATAGTGCCTATAATTAACAATATGGTATTGTGCCTTTCAAAATTTGCTAAGAGGATAGATCTCATGTTAAGTGTTCTTACTGCCTACCCTCTCCAAGGAAACTTTCAGAGGTGTTGGATATATCTATTACCTTGATTATGGTGATGGTATCGTGTTTACATATGACCAAACTCATCAAATTGTATGTGTTAAATATGTACAGTTCTTTTTATATCAATTATACTTCAATAAAGCTGTTATATTTAAATGCATTTTGAAATATAAAACATGCTGTCATTAATCTTCTTTGCCGTTTCTAACTTTTTAAAAAAATAAATTTATTTATCTATGTCTGTGTTGGGTCTTCGTTGTTGCACGCAGGCTTTCTCTAGTTGCAGCGAGCAGGGGCTACTCTTTCTTGTGGTGCGTGGGCTTCTCATTGCAGTGGCTTCTCTTGTTGCGGAGCACGGGCTCTAGGCGTGCGGGCTTCAGTAGCTGTGGCATGCGGGTTCAGTAGTTGTGGCTCACGGGCTCTAGAGCACAGGGTCAGGGTCAGTGCACAGGCTTAGTTGCTCCGCCGCATGTGGGATCTTTCTGCACCAGGGCTCAAACCCATGTCCCCTGCACTGGCAGGCATATTCTTAACCACTGCACCACCAGGGAAGTACGCCTTTTCTAACTTTTAAGTTTTAAGTGTAGCCATATATGTATAGATGTTACATGTTCAAAATGAATGAACTGTGATGACTGCCATTTACCACACAACTGGGCTGCATGCATGTAATGAGGTTGCAGGTTTTTTCGGAGGAACTTCAAGTTCACGTGACTACTTGCCTTTCTTTTTTTTTTTTATTTAGAGCAGATACCTGTGGAATATCTAGTTTATTTGGTATCGTTTTTCTTCTTCCATAATGTCTGTATGTCTAGATTTTGTCATTGGTTTTAAAGTCCTAGTCCGATGTACAAATGTTGAATGATTCTAGTCTAGCTTTGCCCTTTGCCAACCATGTGGCATTGGGAAAATTACTTTATCTCTCTGAACATGAGCTCTCCAAACTGCAAAAATAGGGTTCTTTACCCCTTTCATAGGAATTCTGTGTGGATGATACAACACATGTAGAGCATCTAGCAGTATGCCTTATCGATTTTAATTTAATCAATAGATAATTCACTTTCCCATCCCCTTTCTTTCTTGTTATTTATATTTTCCATCAAATATTCCATGTCTTTAATTTTTAATTGAAAAAGACGTGCATTTTATGAATATTTCAAACCAGTCAGAGAACTTTTTTCCTTCCATGTACCTATTAACAATATACAGCATGTCATATATGCTCTTTGACCTCTAAAAGCTGTGTTGTCATGGCTGCCTCTTTGCTGCCAAAGACAATTTGTGCTGGGCTATTTGCATAAATATAGTCCCCTGGAAAGTCAGCATGATTTAAAGACTGGTTTTTAAACATTTGAGTTTTTATAATAAAATATACTAATGCAATATAATTACAGATTTGTGACTATCCAAAATATACATGTTTTCTCTGCTTTGTCATCTTTTTCTTCTTTCTCTTAAAACCTAAGAAGCTAATTCAAAAAAACTAATTTACAAGAATAGCTGAAATTTCCAAATAAGAAGTCAGAAAAAATGCAAATGTTATTTCTCATAATATTACTTTCCTAAAGTTACACTACTGCATAATCCACAATTCATTTAACTGTCTAGCTAATAATTTATAGTAATAGCTATGTGCTGTGTTTGAATAAAATTATTACATTCGTACTTCTCATATTTCTGCAACTTCAAATTTTAAACGATCTAAATTATCATTAGCTTTTCCCCGTTTCCTGGATAACACAACATTTTTTTCCAGCGAAGGTGAAGAAAAATGGAAACAGATTTACAGTACTTCTCTTTCATGTAGTTATTTCATTTCATTTTCTTTTTTAAAAAATGCAATCAGCAGAAGTTTTCCTATTTAGGAATTGTAAGTGTTGACTACCATCAGCCTTTCTCCATTACCTCCTAAAGCTATTCATTCCAAATTCCGTTGCTGAACTGCAAAAAGAACTGTCACATGTGCCCCTAATGGCAGTGAGTTTCCTTCCTTTCCATTTTCTGTGTATTTGTGTTGAATGGAATTTAGTATGCTAGGTCCACTGACCATATCCAAAATGATGTGACTGTCAGTTCAGTGAGAATACTGATTCTTCCTACATGGAAAAATGTGCTTGAATGGTGGTACTGCTGTCACCACTGCTATTCAACACTGAATCCCAATCCTGATGCCACCACCATCATTGTCCCAGAAAAGAATTGTTGTTTCCACAGCCACCACCATCAGGGATTTTACACAGTCCATGTTTCTTTAGTCCCCAATTCAGTGTCTGGGAGAGAGGCATCTGCTTAGTGGAGTCTAGGACTAGTACCTTTGCCTCAGACACAGGGTTATTTGTAAAGCAAATATCTGGGTTTTTTCAGGTTTTGTGGTAGGAGAAGACTCTTCTCATCAATATGCATACTGAGGAATTGCTCAAATAACAAAGGGCAATCTCTTCACACACATCAGAACCTCCAAGAAAGCAAATATCTTAATTAAGGCAGATTGAGTTCCCTCTCCTGTCTCTGTCTCTCTGTCTCCCTGAGCCTTTCCTCTTTCTCTCTAACTCTTTTAATTACAATGAGTTTTAATAACACTATGATCCTCCATGAATATGAGTGGATTATATAACTGGGGAAGTAGGAGGAAGTCCAACATTCAGCCCCTGATGAAAGTTGCATTATTCAGTCCAGATTTACCATTAACGAAGCTGATACCAATATCTTACTTTGAAACCTATATCTATTTCTCACTTTATGCAGAATCTATATGAAGGGAAGAGTGATGACAATTAGCACACCTCAAAACCCAATACACTTATTGCTTGAACAAGGAAGTCAAAGCATTTTGGCTTTTAACTCAGGAAAAGATATACAGAAGCAGCCCCTCATTAGAGTTGCTATCCCATACGGTAGCATATGGCCTTGTAGTGCAGAAATTGGATTTTCCCTGTTTTCCATATATGTTTACTTTTATCAAAGTTTCACGTAAATAAAATTTACCCTATGTATATACATGTATAAAATACATTATATATATATGTATATATATATACATATATATACATATATATATATAAAATCCCAATGTATTAACTGAAAGATATTCCTTTCTAAGAATCGGTGTGTTCTCTCTAGTCACAGTTCCCACAGTTCCTTATGGAAAAACTGGTGATCAAAAGTTCCTTGATGTGGCTGATCCCACTGGTTGGGTAGCACAAATTCCATTTGCAAACCAGTTCTGTCTTGTTAATTCCAACTATAGTGGCATCCCTACCTTCTCTTGAGTTAAAAATGGCCATTTGTCCCAGATATAACCAATAAGTTATCATTGAAAGTATGGGGTTCATGGGATCCTGAGAAAGCTTTTGCTTTATTGATAAAAGACTTCACGATCTGGCTGGCATTTCTCCATTTTTTTTTTAACATCTTTATTGGAGTATAATTGCATTACAATGTTGTGTTAGTTTCTGCTGTATAACAAACTGAATCAGCTATATGTATACTTATACCCCCATATCCCCTCCCTCTTGCGTCTCCCTCCCACCCTCCCTATCCCACCCCGCTAGGTGGTCACAAAGAACCAAGCTGATCTCCCTGTGAGATGCAGCTGCTTCCCACTAGCTATCTATTTTACATTTGGTAGTGTATATATGTCAATGCTACTCTCTCACTTCGTCCCAGCTTACACTTCCCCCTTCCCATGTCCTCAAGTCCATTTTCTATGTCTGTTTCTTTATTCTTGTCCTGCCCTTAGGTTCATTAGAACCTTTCTTTTTTTTTAGATTCCATATATATGTGTCAGCATACGGTATTTGTTTTTCTCTTTCTGACTTACTTCACTCTGTACGACAGACTCTAGGTCCATCTACATCACTATAAATAACTCAATTTCGATTCTTTTTATGGCTGAGTAATATTCCATTGTATATATGTGGCACATCTTCTTTATACATTAATCTGTCGATGGACACTTAGGTTGTCTCCATGTCCTGGCTATTGTAAATAGTGCTGCAGTGAACATTGTGGTACATGACTCTTTTTGAATTATGGTTTTCTCAGGGTATATGGCTAGTATTGGGATTGCTGGGTCATATGGTAATTCTATTTTCAGTTTTTTAAGGAACCTTCATAGTGTTCTCCATAGTGGCTATACCAATTTCATGCCCACCAACAGTGCAAGAGGATTCCCTCTTCTCCACACCCTCTTCAGCATTTATTGTTTGTAGGATTTTTGATGATGGCCATTCTGACTGGTTTGAGGTGATACCTCATTGTAGTTTTGATTTGCATTTCTCTAATGATTAGTGATGTTGAACATCCTTTCATGTGTTTCTTGGCAATCTGTAAATCTTCTTTAGAGAAATGTCTATTTAGATCTTCTGCCCATGTTTGGATTGGGTTGTTGTTTTTTTTGATACTGAGCTGCATGAGCTGCTTGTATATTTGGGAGATTAATCCTTTGTCAGTTGCTTTGCTTGCAAATATTTTCTCCCATTCTGAGGGTTGCCTTCTCGTCTTGTTTATGGTTTCCTTTACTGTGCAAAAGCTTTTAAGTTTCATTAGGTCCCATTTGTTTATTTTTGTTTTTATTTCCATTACTCTAGGAGGTGGGTCAAAAAGGATCTTGCTGTGATTTATGTCATAGAGTGTCCTGCCTATGTTTTCCTCTAAGAGTTTTATAGTGTCTGGCCTTACATTAGGTCTTTAATCCCTTTTGAGTTTATTTTTGTGTATGGTGTTAGGGAGTGGTCTAATTTCATTCTTTTGCATGTAGCTGTCCAGTTTTCCCAGGACCACTTATTGAAGAGACTGTCTTTTCTCCATTGTATATTCTGGCCTCCTTTATCAAAGATAAGGTGTATGGCCTCCTTTATCAAAGATAAGGTGTATCAAAGATAACCAGATTATCATATGGTTTTCATCATTCAATTTGTTAATATGGTGTATCACATTGATTGCTTTGCATATATTGAAGAATCCTCACATTCCTGGGATAAACCCCCTTGATCATCGTGTATGATCCTTTCTTTTTCTGTTCTTCTTCTGGGACCCCTGTTTAATGTTGTCCCAGAGGTCTCTGAGACTGTCCTCACTTCTTTTCATTCTTTTTTCTTTATTCTGCTCTGCAGTAGTTATTTCCACTATTTTATCTTCCAGGTCACTTATCCGTTCTTCTGCCACAGTTATTCTGTGATTGATCCCTTCTAGAGAATTTTCAATTTCATTTACTGTGTTGTTCATCATTATTTGTTTGCTCTTTAGTTCTTCTAGGCCCTTGTTAAACGTTTCTTGTATTTTCTCCATTCTGTTCCCAAGATTTTGGATTATCCTTACTATCATTACTCTGAATTCTTTTTCAGGTAGACTGCCTATTTCCTATTCATTTATTTGGTCTGGTGGGTTTTACCTTACTCCTTCATCTACTGCATATTTCTCTGTCTTCTCATTTTTTTTTTAACTTACTGTGTTTGGGGTCTCGTTTTCACAGGCTGCAGGTTCGTAGTTCCTGTTGTTTTTGGTGTCTGTCCCCAGTGGGTGAGGTTGGTTTAGTGGCTTGTGTAGGCTTCCTGGTGGAGAGGACTGGTGCCTGTGTTCTGGTGGGTGGCTCTGGATCTTGTCTTTCTGGTGGGTAGGGCCACGTCTGGCAGTGTGTTTTGGGGTGTCTGTGAACTTAGCATGATTTTTGGCAGCCTCTCTGCTAATGGGTGGGGTTGTGTTCCTGTCTTGCTAGTTGTTTGGCATGGGGCATCCAGCACTGGAGCTTGCTGGCCGTTGGGTGGAGCTGGGTCTTAGAGTTGAGATGGAGATGTCTGGGAGAGCTGTTGCCAATTGATATTATGTGGAGCTGGGAGGTTTCTGGTGGTCCAATGTCCTGAACTCGACTCTCCCACCTCAGAGGCTCAGGCCTGACAACAGGCTGGATAATCAAGACCCTGTCAGCCACATGGCTCAGAAGAAAAGGGAGAAAAAAGAAAGAAAAAAAAATTTCAAAAACAGTAAATAAAACAAATTATTAAAATAAAAAAATAAAAGTAATTAAAAAAAAGAAGAGAGCAACAAAACCAAGAAACAAATCCACCAATGATAACAAGCCCTACAAACTATACTAAGATAGACATAAAAATCAGAAACTAATCAGTAGCAGACAGCAAATCCCAAGCCTACAGTTGCTCCCAAAGACCACCACCTCAATTTTGGGATGATTCGTTGTCTATTCAGGTATTCCACAGATGCAGCATACACCAAGTTGATTGTGAGGATTTAATTTGTTGCTCCTGAGGCTGCACAGAGAAATTTCCTTTCTCTTCTTTGTTCGCACAGCTCCTGGGGCTCAGCTTTGGTTTTGGCCCCACCTCTGTGTTTAGGTCACCCTCAGGCATCTGTTCCCACCCAGACAGGATGGGGTTAAAGCAGCAGCTGATTAGGGAGCTCTTGCTCATTCAAGCCAGGGGGAGGGAGGGGTATGGTAATCATAATTGGAATGTGGGGCGAGCCTGTGGCGGCAGAGGCCAGCATGATGTTGCAACAGCCTTAGGAGCACCATGTGTTTTCCCGGGGAACTTGTCCCTAGATCACGGGAGCCTGGCAGTGGCATGCTGCACAGGCTCCCAGGGGGGTGTGGATAGCGACCTGTGCTTGCACACAAGATTCTTAGTGGCTGCAGAAGCAGCGTTAGCATTTCATGCCTATCTCTGGGGTCTGAGCTGAGAGTCGTGGCTCATGCCCAATCTCTGGAGCTCATCTAGGCTGTGCTCTGCCTTCTGTGGGCAGACAGGGAAGGAATCCCATCTCCTTGCGGACCCTGAAATAATGGTCTCTTGCCTCTTAGTCAGGTCCAGACTTTTTCCCGGACTCTTGCCTTTTGGGAAGTCTGAGGTCTTCTGCCAGCATTCAGTAGGTGTTCTGTAGGAGTTGTTCCACACATAGATATATTTTTGATGTATTTGTGGGGAGGAAGGTGATTTCCATGTCTTACTCCTCTGCCACCTTGAAGGTCCCCTTTCCTTTCCTTTTATTATTGCTGGTAATGCACATGTGGAGCTGTGGCTACCATTTTATAAAGCGGAAGGATAGCATGAAGAAGAAAAACCAACATGTTTAAGATAGTAAGGCACTAACATAGAAAGATCCCAGTTCCTTGAATACATTGTTTAACAGCTGGGTAAATAACATCTAGTTTTATGATGTATTAATTTAACAGTAAATGTCTTTATATTTCATGTGACCATTAGTCATATATTTTGTTAATTGAAACCAAAGCATTCCCCTGACACAGAGTAAACATGATATCATACAAAAGGTAATAAAATATTTATTATTTTATTAGAAGGGACTATTTAGTATAAACTTTAGAAATCCCAGTGAAATAATCCTATCACACAAAATTCAGGATATTTCTTTAGAGATAAAATTGCTCCTATAGTTTTATTGCCAGTGTGTTTCTTGTGCAGACAGTATTTAATGTACTGTGGCTTTTGTCTATGTAAGCTTATTTTCCATTATTTTATGCTGGTCACCAACTGCATGGAAAAATTCACATTTCTAATTAAATTGTTTACTTTTATTAGTAGACATCGTATCTTTTATATTCAAGAGTTGATGTTCATTAGTCTCTTGATTACAATGGCATCTTACAGTTACTCCTTTGAGGGTTGAAGTCTGATTTTGCAATTAATTAGCTGTTAATCCTAAGCAAGTTATTTAACTAGAGCTTTATAAATCCATGTCTTAAATTACATCTTGGATATTTAAATTTTTAGGCATATACTGAAGCTTCTCTAGCATTGCAATATCCTAGGTTTCCCTCAAAATAAAAGCACTCTATTTCAATAAATAGTTTACAATATTTTTTGTTTCTCATAGATTTTTAAACTCTTGACTCCATAATTTTCTCTTTAGAGGCAAGAAAAACATTTAAAAGAGTATCTACTAAAATTTAAAAAATTGCAATATAGTCGAAAATATGGTTGTAATTAATAAAAAGGGAAAATAATTAATTTATATTTATTTAAAATTATATATGGAAGTCAGTGTGACTGACAGGAAAGACACACAGAATTTATGCAAAATATGAGTTTTTCCTTCTACTGCCCTCAAAGACTCAGGCATACAGATATTTAGTTAACCTTAATACTTACTGTCCTCTTTAAAAAGAGGGAAATCTGTAATGCATTTTTCAGAGAATATTATCTGCAATAAATGTCATTTAAAACGTAAGTTTGATGGTAATATGTATGATCATATTATTTAAGGTACTTAGTGAAAAACATGACTCATGTATATCTGAGATGTTTAGAGGGGCTTAACAGGCTGTTTGTAAACTGTTTTCTAAATCTTAGTGAGTTTAAAAAATACATTTCTATTTCTATCTTGAATATTGTCATTTTGGTCATTGTAGTATTTGCTGGGTATTTAGAATTTCAGCTGGCTTTAATTTTTTGGTGGTGAAATAAATAGCTACTCTTTCCTCTCTTACTGTTTATACATATTCAATACTAAATTATTTAAATTCAATTTTAATGTGTGATAATTTAAGCAGATAAATTAGGCTACTCAGGATGAAATCTGATTACATGAACATTGAAAGGTAATATCATATGCAGCTTGGTACAATCTATAAAATAATTCTTTATAAAGGAACTGAAACTTTAATTACACGTGTATATCATTTTATATTATTATCTAAATTGTTATACTCTCCTTTACATACAATTCTAATTTAGCTTTGGTCTCATTTAATGTGTCCCACATTCATTTCTTAATGTTCTTCAATTTTAAATTTGGGTCTTTGTCATATATTAGTATTAATGTTATATAGGCATGCATTTATTTTTATCTACCTTATTCCCAAAAGATATTTAATATTACCATAATGTTCTTTCACAAAGATATTGAATAATAATCAGAGACCACAGGGATCATTTGGAACTATAATAAAGATTGACTTCATTTTTGATGTTTGATTCCTGACAGCTTTCAAGCCCCACCATTTTTCCTCCACATTTGGTGAAGCTGGTAAATTAAGCCTGGGTGCTCTCTCTTTTTGTGCTTATAGGATATTCAAAGTATGTAATCTCTGGCCCATGTATAACAACCCTCACTCAGTTCCACTCCCTGACCATAAAGCAGAGCCTGTCTTCATTTAGACCATCTTGGGACGTTATCCTGCTCTCACCCCAGAAAGCTTCATTATATAAGTAAGAAACTTTTTTATACCCTCTTGGGGTGTGTGTCTGTGTGTGTGTGTGTGTGTGTGTTTAGCACCACCAGTCTCAAGACCTGAACCAAATGCCGAGTGGGGTGTCCATCCCATCTTTGTGTGTTGGTTACACCAGTTGGCACTCTAAGCAGTTTGTCTAGGTAGTGATCACTAGTCGTCATTATTTTTTGCTTTGGTTTGCTGCCTTCTGGCAAGCATTTTCTTTGAGCTGTGCTTCTCTGTGCTGGATTTGTGAGTCCTACTGAGCACAGATTAAAAAACTATGCTTGAAGTTTCAATAATTGACATTTAAGGGCAGGAGTATGAGACCTGGCCCTCCTTAAAGTGACCCTGACTTGAGTGTCTTGGCCCAGACTATCTTTGTGTCTTAGATTGAATCAAGTATCTCAGTTCCAGTATAAGCCATGACTTATGCTAGGCTCAGGAGAACAACTCTTACCCTGTGACCACTGTTATGTGTCTAAACCCCCATTCTATAGAGTACGTAGAGGGAAAACTGATATTCTTTGCAACACATTGCTCCATTGGGTGTTCGCTTGTGTGGAGGAAGAATAGTTGCCATGTGGTATGTTGAGGTCACATTCCTAAAAGCAGATGGCTACAAAATGCTTCTGCTGTTGCTGATGCTTATGCTTCTGTGGTCAAAGAAAAGATACTGTTCCTTGGGGTGTTAGGGAAAAATACCCATGGCACCCCTATGGCACAATCACAGGGTTAATTCAAACTGGGGGTCCTTAAACCATATAAAGCAAACACTGCCACAAGGGAACCCCCTAACCCTCATGATATTGAGTTAAGGTTCTCTGATGGAAGAAACTTATAAATGTACCCAGGGTAGAAAGAATCCCCCCACTGGAGTAGAGCTAGTAACAAAGACGAAGAAGAAGGAAGGGGAGGGGAAGAAAGCAGATGAAGTAGTAGTCATTGCCTACACATAGAGTAAGGAAACAAAGAAAATAAAAGAGGCCCCAAATTTGACCCATTTGAAAATCCAAAATTTACTAAAATAATTTATACAAAAAAAAGGATAAAACAGCACTGATTTGGCTTTTATGCCACTACAACGTAGGTTCTGAATTAACTTCTTTAACATCGGCTGAAATGCACCAAATGGCAAACCTTAATAGCCTTAACTGATACTGAAGCTCAAGTTACATTCATACCTGGGATACCACTAAATTTAAATAAGCTACCCCTATTCTCTTGGGGGAGTTACCAAACTTAAAAGTCTCACCTTAACTATTGTAGCTATTGCCTTGCCTAAAATACCCCATGGTCATAGCACCTATTACCCTAAAATATCCCATAGTGAGCACGACATTCTGATCCAATGAGTAATATATTTAAATTTTTAAGTCTTGGCACTTAACAATCAGCTTGACAAAAATGGGATCTGCCATAGACCTCCCCCTGTCCCTACCCAATTAAAATAGTCAATATGATTCAATATAAATTAAAACAGGCCTTCAAGGATTAAAACCCATTATAAAAACTTATTTTGATAAGGAGTGATTTTCCCCACCATTTCTCCATTTAACAGCAGAATTTGGCCTGGTTTTAAACTTGGAAAGAATGAATGGAGTCTCCTTGTGGATTTCAGCAATCTTTATACTGTGGTTTCCCCCATTAAGTCACTTATATTAAATATTATTGAAATTCTTGACTCCATCCAAGCAGAAACTAATAAATACTCTGCAGTCATAGATTTGGCTAATATATTCTGTTCAGTGTCTATTTCAACAGACTCTCAGCTGCATTTTGCTTTAAGTTCAAAGAAATATAATGCACTTTTGGGAATATAATGCACCTTGGAGTACCTCAACATCCCTGCCATCTCATACAATCTTTATAGAAAAGAATTTAACCCTGTTCAACTTTCTCCAGGAGTATAGTTATAAAACCACATCAATGACATCATTCTCCAAGGAGATTCATTTGACGAACTCATTCAGGACATACAAAAACTCACAAAGGAGCTTTACCAAAAGGGGATGGGTCATTGACCCACCCATAGAACAAGCCCCCAAATCTTCGTTAAATTTCCAAAAATTATTTGGTCAGTCAAGTGTTGCTCTGTCACTGACACAATCAAGAAACAAATATTGACTTGCTCAGTACCAGTGATGTTAACATAAGCTGGACATCTTTTAGGCCTTTTTGTGTTCTGAAGGTAATACCTTCTCAATTTATAAATTTTACATAAATCCATTTATGAAGCTACTTGCAAATCAGCCCACTTTGAATGGAGTACTTTACTAGAAAAGGCTCTAGAATACATCCAAATTGTAATACAATAGGCACTCCCTTTAATGCCTCCCAGACACTCCTTTACTGTAGAAGCTTTAGTAACCTCCTCTCATATCTCCTGGAGTAACTGGATCAATCATGACGTCAATGAATTTCCCTTGGACTTCTGAAGCATAAAGTGTCATGGACTTCTGCACTACACACCATTAGAACATCAGTTCTGGCTGTGTACTGAGCTCACATAGGCTCTAAACCTATGAAGCTCCATATCCAGCTGCTCATTATGCCTTTGGTCATGAAAACAGCACCCACCAAGGTCTCCTTGATAAGATAAGAAGGATACCCACAAGATAGTGCTAAATCTGGGTTCTCTGACATATCCTGGCTGCAGGGGGAATGGTCTCCTTTGTCGGGTACCTGGTGCTGTAGGTGGTTACTCTCTCTCCCACCCCTCTATTTGGAGAGACTTATGGAATGAATTGAGTGAATAGCAAAGGGAGTTTTATATTTTAAGTATGGCAGCAATATCCTCATATGTGATACAGCTTGCTGGAGAGCTGCTGCTTCTTACCCCTTAACCATAATATCTCTGATCAACCATGAAACCCAAGGGCTAGTACAATTGGCTGAACTTCAGTCAGTGATCCTAGCACTGGATTGGCCCGCGCCCCATCTGTATGTTTTTATAGACTCTTTGGCCATTGTCAATGGGCTGGCTATCTTGTCCAGTCAATGCCAGCAACAAATCTTTAGCCAATATTGCTGCCTTTGGGATAGAGTTTTTGGAAACTCTTGCCTCACAGATACTCAAAATATAATTCCAGAGCACATATATCTCTACTAATACAAAAACCACTATGCAAGACCTCATCAATATACTCCTCAATCCTTTCTGAGTTTAGATATTATTGAGAGTGACCAGGGCACTCATTTTACTTCTTAAAATATATGTTGTTGGGCTCTTAAGTAAGAGATGCTAAGGACTTTTCACCTCCCTTGTCAGCATTGGGCTACAGGTCTCACAGAGCAACAAAATGTCTCAGGTTCAAATTCAGTTAAATTAAACCTGGCAGGGGCTTCCCTTCCCTGGTGCTGCAGTGGTTGAGAGTCCGCCTGCTGATGCAGGGGACACGGGTTTGTGCCCCGGTCCAGGAAGATCCCACATGCCGCGGAGCGGTTAGGCCCGTGAGCCATGGCCGCTGAGCCTGTGCGTCCAGAGCCTGTGCTCCACAACGGGATAGGCCACAGCAGTGAGAGGCCCGCGTACCGGCAAAAAAAAAAAAAAAAAAAAAAAAAATTAAACCTGGCACATTTTAGTCATCAAATATCAAGATGTATTGAAATAGAGTCTAATTTCCATTTTTGATGTTTGATGGCTGACAGATTTCAACCTTTACCACTCCCCCTTCACCTTTTGCTCCCCATCTGAGCAATCTTATAAGATATTCTGGCTGCTCTCTCTTTTGGCACCAGCAGCAAGTTCAAGCCACACAAGTCATGCAAGATTTGTGGGAAACCTCACACTGGGCCCACCCTAATCATCATAAAAGATGAACCGGTCTCCTTTCCCTACTATCTGAAGTCATGTTCAGGCCAACTTTGAATGCCACTTTGTTCTTCCCAGAAAGACTTAATTCATTAATAATGCTTTAAAAAGATTTATTGAAGTATAGTTGATTTACAGTGTTGTGATTAATCATGCTTTTTATGCCTTATAGGTGAATATGTGGTGTCTGTTTTCATCTTGACATCTGAACCAAATTTTGATTAGGTTGATCTATCCTACTTTTATGGAGTGGTTACAATAGAAACATTGTGCATCAAATGTCTTTCTATTAGAGAGTGCAAAGAAAAAAAATCAGCGTCCTCAAAATTATTTAAGGCAGAAACCACAGTGGTTACCTGATCATCATAACAATTACAAAGATTCCCACATTACTAAAGCACTGATTGTTATTATAGATGAGTATTTCTACCCGAAGGGATAAAATAGGATGTTTAACAACAACAACGACAGAGTGTTATTGCCTTTGTGGTATTGCCTAGAACCACAAAAAATATGCTTGGAAGAGAAAAAACAGTTTGCTGGTGTCCTGTTCTACATTATTAAAGTCGTTGGTTTTTATTTTATTTCTTACTTCGGTTCTAAGTGCATTATAAAAAAATTTGGAAGCATTCAGTTTTTTCTTTCCAATTATTGTAATGAGTGCAAATATGATACTTGCACAACAATCACTTCTATTAATAAATTTCTGACCCTTAGAATTACTTACATGCATATCATTTGCATGTCTATCTTTAGAACCATTTCCATCTACCGATTAATCACTAATCAACTGGTACCCATGGGAACTTGATAGCAAAAAAGAAGAGGAAAAAAAGTCAAATGAAATTTACTTTTAACAATGGAGAAAATACAATGAAACCATGAAGGCTGTACGATTAAAAACCACGTTTTATCAGCTACTAGAACGTTTTGATTCACAGATCAGGATAAGAATAATGCCCCACCTCCGCCCAAGGAGTCTCACAGTGCAGCGATCAGTACTATTTTCTAGTTATGTATTTCTTCCCCTAGTATGTCCAGGAATGTGTGGATGCTTAAGAGTGTCCCAAAAGATAGTCTTGCTGGTTTTTGCCTCACCATGCTGAGAAAGGAACTCACATGAACTAAGAGGCTTCCTCAGTTTTTTCCCAGAAGCAGCTTGTCCTAGAATGAGCCCCTTTGAAGAGTCATTGAATCTTTTGTACTACAGCCAAGTTTAGACAGCTGAAACCCATACAGATTTAAGGCATTCGTTTGCTGCAGGACCATTAGCCATGCTCTTACATCGCAGCATCTGTTGGAACTACAACCATGTTGCAAGATGAAGTCCTCAGGCAGGCAGTCTTCCAGTACAGGCCATTTCCTCCCTCTCTATTGTGAAATGATGCTAAGATGACAGGAGTGTTTCAAGATGTGAAATAAAATGATTTCCCCCACTTCAGGGTGATGCTCAGCCAAGTGGCACCCCATACCCAAACTGACTTAAATTCCTAATACTAAAAACAAACTCTGGGGCTTCCCTGGTGGCACAGTGGTTGAGAGTCCGCCTGCCGATGCAGGGGACGCGGGTTCGTGCCCCGGTCCGGGAAGATCCCACATGCCGGGGAGTGGCTAGACCCGTGAGACATGGCCGCTGAGCCTGCGCGTCTGGAGCCTGTGCTCCGCAACGGGAGAGGCCACAGCAGTGAGAGGCCCTCGTACCGCAAAAAAACCCAAACTTTGGATTTACTCAGACTGCCACATTTTCAGAGTAAAGTTTGTCCACTAACTGGATTAGGTGAGGTCTCTGACCCAGAATAACCATCTTTTTTCTACTAGTGCAGTACTAGTTCTGTTGCTCGTGTCTCGTGTCTCTTTCTCCTCCCAGAGTTATTTCTTTTATTAATTTTATGGGCCTATTATCCTTCCCACCGCAGTAGACTGTAATAATTTAGAATCTCAGGGAGAAGTGGTGAGAATATATAATCTTTGTCTTTGTGTTCCGCAGCAACGAAGACTCAAGGCAGACAAAAATAAATAAATTTAAAATTTTTTAAATTTAATAAAAGAAGATAACGGTAGCCATTCAAAATCTCACTACACAGTGAAACATTATTAACTGAAACGTGTTTCTATCCATGCTTTTTTTTTTTGCGGTACGCGGGCCTCCCACTGTTGTGGCCTCTCCCGTTGCAGAGCACAGGCTCCGGACGCGCAGGCTCAGCAGCCATGGCTCACGGGCCCAGCCGCTCCGCGGCATGTGGGATCTTCCTGGACCGGGGCACGAACCGGTGTCCCCTGCATCGGCAGGCGTACTCCCAACCACTGCGCCACCAGGGAAGCCCCCATGCATTTTTTTATACATGTATTTGATATCATAACATATTTGTAATTCAGAATCCTGCTTTATTACTCAGAATTATAGCCTATGTATTTTCCTATCATTAAAAAGGTCAGTGTACATCATTTTAAAGGATAAAATTATGTCTTGCCAAAATTAAAAAAAAAAAAATGTTGTGCATAGATAATCCAATCACCAGGTGGAGAACTGGATTGACTTCTAAGGCATCTCCCCTGAAATTCTACAGCTCGATCCTCCTGACAACTTGGTGAAGAGAGCAGAACCATTTAAGAGACGTATTTTTCTACCAAATTATTAATTACCGAGACACCAAAATATGAGTACCTGTGAAATGCTTCAAGGTCTGATTATGATATTTATGTAGATTGTCCACTGATTGTTTTAGCCAATCATCTAGAATAGTGGTTTTCGAATTATGCCTATGGAGTCAGATGACCTGGGGTGATGCACAAGGAGCAGGGGCACTGCAGGAGAAAGCTCCAGTCCCCCTCCCTCCACTAATTAATACAAGTATTACTTTATTAATGAAATATATTGGATTTGTTGGCAATATATTTCATTTAAAAAACAGTTTCCTCAATGGAAAAATAAAGAGGAAAGGAAGGAAGAGGGAGAGAGAAGTGGGGGAGGGAGAAGGAAAGAACAAGGGGAAGGAGAAAGAGAAGAAGGAGAAGGACAAAGCAAAGAAAGGACGAAGCGAGGGAAGAAGGAAGGTAGGGAAAAAGGAAATTTATATGCACTAGTCGAAGCAATTCAAGACATAAGGAAGAACAGAAACTCTCATAAGTTTGCCTGAAAAATGATGACTGAGAAATTAAAACTACTTCATACATATAGTTCAAGTAAACATGTAAATAGGGAGACAAAAATAAATGTTCCACATAGGAAATATGTATATACTTATACTTATCTTTTTGTAAATATACGAATTGATAGCCCAGAACACATTTTTATCTAGCAATTGTTTCCAAGCACAATGTATTAAGGAAAGAGAGTAAATTGGGGGAGATAAGAGTTAATTGTCTTTTCTAACTGCTTATTCATTGTTAGAAAAAAAAGGAATATGTACTAAAAAGGAACATGCAGAATGGATAAGGGCAGAGGGTTTCTAGAACTTCTGTGTACCAAAGAACCTCTTCAGGGTAAGGTCACAGGAATAGAAGATGCCAGGACAACTGGCTGGAGTTCAGAGGCAGGGTAAGGATGAGGCAAGAAGTAGGGCATTATGTCACAGGTGTTTATATAATCTATCGATTGATTGATTTGTTTCATTAAGGTTTAACAGATACAGTGAAATGTACAGATTTTAAGTGTAAGTCCAATAAGTTCAAATATGTATAAGATGAAACTAAAACTTTCTCAAAATTTACATTTCCATCATGTGTAAATATATTTGTGATAAAAGGAAACTCTGTTATTTGGGCACAGAATAACCAGTATTTATCAGAGAGAAAACTCAAATTCTAGTTACTCCTTTTTTATTTGCATATTATAAATTTAAAAGTTTGCAGTAAAGGAATCACAAGCCTTTTTGTTTCCTTGTGAATAAACCTATCATATTTAGCCAATTTTGTTAAATTTTAAGTACATTTTGTTGCTTCTATTTAAATTGTTATTTGCACTTATTATAGCTCAGGTGCACAAAGTACATTTTGTTCATACACTCTATACTTATTATATATCTTCAAGTATATTTCATTATTTTCTTTCATATTTTGGTACAACCAGACCTTTCTTTCTTTTAAACAAAATATTTTGCTTTTATCTCTTTTCTCTTCCTAGATAAACAAGTCATTCATACACTGATGGACACTTATGCTGTTTTTATGTCTTGGCTATTGCAAATAATGTTGCAGTGAAAATAGGAGCGCAGATACCTCTTTGAGATACTGATTTAACTACCTTCAGATATAAACCCAGAAGTGAGATTGCTGGATCACGTGGTAGTTCTATTTTTAGCTTTTTGAGGAACCTCTATAGTATTTTCTGTAGTGGCTGTACCAATTTGTATTCTCACCAACAGTGTGCAAGTGTTCCCTGTTCTTCACATCATCACCAGCACTTCTTATCTCTTGTCTTTTTGATAACAGCCATTTTTATAGGTGTGAGGTGATATCTCATTGTAGTTTTGATTTGTATTTCTTTCATGATTAGTAATGTTGAGCACCTTTTGATGTATCTGTTGGCCACTGGAATATCTTAAGAAAAATGTCTATTCCAGTCATTTGCCTATTTTTAAATTGAGTTATTTGATTTTTTGATATTGAATGTAATGGCATTTTTTTATAGAAATAGAAAAAAATGACTCTAAAATTTGTATTGTAACAAAAAAGGCCCCAAATAACTCAGCAATCCTGAGAAAGAATGAAGCTGGAAGCATCACACTTCTGGATTTCAAACTATATTACAAAGCTATAGTAATCAAAAAGTATGGTACTCACATAAAAACAGACACATAGACAAATGGAAAAGAATTGAGAGCCCAGAAATAAACTCATGTATATATGGTCAACTGATCTTTGACTAATACTCAATGGAGAAAATATAGTCTTCAATAAATGGTGCTGGGAAAACTGAATATTCACATGTAAAAGAATGAAAATGAACCCATATCTCACACCACTCACAAAAATTACCTTGAAATGGGTTAAAGACTTAAATGTAAGACCTGAAACCACAAAACTTCTAGAAGAAAGCAAAAGTAACAAGCTCCTTGACATTGGTCTTTGCAATAATTTTATGGATATGAAAACAAAAGCACAGGCAACAAAAGCAATGCTAAATAAGCAGGACTACATCAAACGAAAAAGCTTTTGCATAGGAAAACAATGATCCACAAAATAAAAAGACAACTTATAGAATGGGAGAAAATATTTGTACACCACCTATCTGATAAGGGGTTAATATCCAAAATATATAAGGAACTCATATGATTCTTAGTCCTATACAAGGTAGAATATTGTTTGTACTGTGATAGAATTAGAAAGAAGACATAAAGAGCTGTTTTAAAACCAATATTAGTAACTCTAATTTAAAAAAAAATTCCTTCTATTTATCAGAAATGTACTAAATTTACTTTAAAAAATACAAATTATAAACTCTGTATTCATAAATCATATTTTAAAAGGCTCTAAGTTATGTTAAAAAGTTCTGAATATCACACTTTTCTTTTTATCTCTAACCACAACCAAGGATGTTACCTTAATTCACAGAATTTTAGAATATTTTTTTACAGAAAAAAATCTACTGTCCAACCTGTAACAGAGCTATTTGGGTGAGAAAAAAAGTTTTCTTTAAAAGAGTCAAAACTTTTAATACATTAAAAGTTAAACATTTTTTAAAATTTCTTGAATTTTTTCATTTTCAATTTATGTAAATCCTAAATATGTATCCATTAGAACTTGAGCTCCAGTAGCTTGTAAGAGACTTTAAAATCTGATGCACTGAATCCTTGTTTTATGGAGCCTTTCAAATGAACACCCTTGTTCATATCAAAAGTTCCTGTTACTGTCACAGCAATTCCAAATTGCCCTTGGTGAAATTATGCCAATTAAAGAAATATGCATATGAGTTAAGATTGTAACAAGAGTTATGAAGGAAGCAGATATTTAGTCTGGAAGGAACACACACTTAAGAAACTTCATGAGAACTGCAATAGTCAGTAAAGATTACAGTTTTGAAACCACATGTCTCCAGAACCGGGCCAAAAATTAGTTGTCACCAAAGACTAGTTGCCCAGAGAAGCTCCCTGGCCTGGCAGAGGGAATTAAATAAAATATTCTCAGAAACATGAAGACAATACTGAGGAATGTCCTTATAAGGTTTTCAAAGTGCAACATGACATTTTGAAAGCATCAGCTTCAATCCAGTTGAGAGGACAATTTTTCCAACCTCTATCTGTCTCTTGCGCTTTGAACTTCATCCTATAAACCGGGGGTCAGCAAACTGCAGCCAGAAGGTTAAACTCAGACCAACATCTGTATAAATAAAGTTTTACTGGAACACAGCCTTGTGCATTCATTACATATTGTCTGCAGTTTTCGGGCTACAATACCGATTCGAGTAGTTGCAGCAAAGACTGTCTGGCCCAGAGAACCTAAGTATTTACTACCTGGCCTTTTACAGAAAAACATTTATTGAACCTTATTAGAGACATAAATCCTTACAGACAATAGACAGGTAGAGTTGGCAGTTAGTGGTAAATTAATGCTATGGAAGATCCACGCAAAGGAAAAATGTGTGCACAGTTGACCAATGACCAACAAGTCTGGGGGATTCTTTTCTCAGAATGGAGAAGAAAACATAATGCTGAGGACTCTATGAAATAATTGGAACTCTGATTAAGCATAAAACTTACATCATATTCACCAGCAGGTCGGCTCAGCTGGGGAAGACTCCAGGTATCTCAGATGTGCACACTGTTACAGAGGTGAGCTCCTTGTCAAGGTGAACGAGGGATGTGGCCAAGTCTCACTGGGGCTCCGTTGCTAAGACCATCCAAATCACTC
The DNA here is from genome assembly GCF_011762595.2 of Tursiops truncatus. NCBI lineage: Eukaryota > Metazoa > Chordata > Mammalia > Artiodactyla > Delphinidae > Tursiops > Tursiops truncatus. The sequence goes on along the minus strand of NC_047044.1, from coordinate 55,217,725 downwards.
TGGTGGTAGGTTTATTAGCTTGCTACAGCAAAGGAAAATGCAAACTGTGAGGAACGATGAGGAGTCTCAAAATGGGGAAGCTGGGAAAGTTATTTATAGCATTTTGGATACCGGAATTACTCATAGGATGGTATTCACAGGGACTGAACTGATTTTGTAAAATAAGGAGCTGCTGGAAGATCAGTGCCATACCTTTAAAATACATGAGTCTCTACAGGGTAACTATTTGGTCAATTGGTCTGTGTTTTAGCTTGAAACACACGGGTCTGAATAAACTGGTGTAAAGGGATTTGAGCTTAGATAGATTATCTTGCATGCCATGCTTTTGTACAGTTTATCTGTTTTGTGAGTCCTTTGACGGTTTTGAAAGTATGGGTTCTATTTCAAGGATCAGTATAATAACAAACTGGAATAATAAATACCACATTTAGGTTTGTGGGAAGAAGATGCAACTGAGGACGTGTGCAGCTTCTATTTGTACTTTTCTTAAATTGGAATAGCTTAGGTTATATTTTTTATATGATGCCCCCTCTTCCCTTGGCCTATGGACAGCCATTGATAGGGGTTAAGAGTAGAGTCACCAAACGCTAAATGCTCCTGCCAAGATCTCGCCCTCCTTCTTCCTCTCAGACATAATTCAGCTCTATTCCATTATTTTCTGCTTTAAACTCCAGGGGGAAATCTCAATGTTCCTTTTAGCCTGTCACCTCCAGAATCCCAGGTCTCCCTGGGCATGTCTTATGTTTCCGACCATAAACTATAAGCTTACAATACTTTTCCATGTGAGCATTTCTTATAACCTACTTGCTTTATTTTTTCTATGACACTTATCATCCTCTAACATAACTTGTATTTCACTTATTTTCTTAAATATCAGCACTGCCTGTTGTAGCAGGCAGAATTCTAAAGATGCCCTCACCGCAAGATTTCCGTCTGGTGGTTATTCAATCAAACATTAATATAGGTACTGCTGTGAGGGGATTTTGCAAATGTAGTAAAATCCCAAAACTGTTGACCTTAAGGTGACAGAGACTATCCATCCATCCAGGTGGAACTGACTCAATCGGACGAGCCATTTTAAAGCAGTTTCCTCTGGCTGGTAGCAGAAAGGAAAGACAGAGATACATGAATTAAGAGAACTTGATATGCCATTGCTGGTTTTGGAGATGGAATGGGTCACGTACAAGAAGCACTCACAAGGAGCTAAGAGTGATTCTTGGCAGAGAGCCAATAAGCAAAGGAGGACTTCGATTCTACAACTGCAAGGAAATGAACTCTGCCAACAACGTGAATGATCTTGGAAGCAGATTCTTTCTCAGAGACTCCAGATAATAGCCTATCCCTGCTGACTGGTTTTTTCAATCCTTGTGAGAAACTAAACAGAGGACCCAGCCAACACGAGTCAGACTCTTGACCTACAGAACTGAGATAATAAATAGGTGCTGTTTTAAGCTGTAATAAGAATAGAGATGGTTTTCCCCATTTTGTTCACTGTTATATCCTTAGCACCTAGAATTGTGCCTGACACATGAGAAACATTTTAGAAATAATTCCAAATTAATCTGCTAAACTAAACACTATGAATAATATGAGACTGTGTTTTAATCCTGTAGACTCACTCTAGATTTTTAACTGTAAATTCAGTTAAGTAAAAGATTAAGGGTTAAAAGTTTGAGGGACCATCTAATATTATATAATTTTAATCTTATTAAAATTATAAAAGGCATCAATGTTACACTTACAAATGTTTAAATCTTTTTTTAAGATGAATTGATTAGCAGACACTGAATACTTAATTTAATACATGTTTTAGTGCACTTTATGTGACACAAATTAATTTGCAATAGAGGCAGGAAACCTATCTCTAAGGTAGTTAGTCATGGTCAAGTCTTAATTATCTTCTTAAATAGGAAAACAGCAGGTTTATAAAGATATCTACTATGGTATTCTTGAGTGATACTCTCTCTTATTTGTTAATAACTTTCCATTAAAATACTGAAAACATTCAATGATATAGATTTCAACACAAGGACTTTGAAATAATGATACCTATTTTTGAACACCTACAACCTTTCAGCCTCTGTACATTCCTTCCAACCACACCACAAGGTGCTTTTATTTCTATTTTAGGCATGAGGAAAGTGAGCCTCAGAGATATGAAGTAACTAATGCAACATAGGAAAAATTGAATTGGCAGGTCTTAAGATTCCAGCACAGGTAGCTGCATAACTCAAGTTTCATGTTTGTCTTATTCTGTTACATTGTCAATCAGTGATTTTTTTGTTTATTAAATGCATTCATAATTACTATGAATATATACAAATTTACATACATGTCTGAATATTTGCAGTGTTTGTACCTGAGATTTATTATACATGAACCAGATATGATCATCATTTTCCTAGACAACAATTTTATCTTTGAAACTTGGTTAGAAAGAGTTGAAATTTTGTCATGAGAGCAGTAATCAAATTTGCAAAACAAGTGCATATGTGAGTTCATTTTGATCTACAAAATGACTGAATGACCTTAAAATGATCAGTTATTAATTGACATTTCTTATTCTTTCTTTCAGTACACGTTGATTGAGAATACACCATGTGCCTGGCATTGTACTCCAGGCTAAATTCAACATGAGATTTGCCCTTGGTATTCTGGGAGCTTTGAGAGAGGGTTCAGAAGTGATATACTGACAGCTAGGGCCAAGAGATGAGTGGGTGTTAGCCTTAAGGAGGGCAGTTTAGAGGGGAAACGAGAGTAGGAGTGCGGGAATATTCCAGACAGAGAAAGTGAATGAAAAGGACTTAAAATGAAGATCTTTCTTTTTCTGAGGAACTGCATTGCTTTTGGATAATAGAGTCCATTGTGGGGAAAAGGAGCAATGGAGAGAGAGATTAAAAAGGATGAGATTTGTGTGTGCAATGTGTTCTAGGTCACATTAATAAAGTTGAAATTTATGTGGTGGCACTGAAGGGAATGCCATGAGTAGGTTTTGTATTTGTTCACTCACTCATTCAACAATATTCATTAAAGGCTTGCTCTGTGTACTGTGCACCAGGCACAGGCTCCTGGGTTAGCAGCTACAGACTGCAGTGAATTCGTCACTGTCAGGGTCCTTTCCCTCATAGAGCTTATTATCTGGATTGATGGTTTTGAAAGGGCAATCTGTTGCAATATACATAATAAATTGTCACAAAGAAAGACCAAATAGAGGGAGTTGGAGTAGGAAGCAAACAGGGATAATTGCCTGAGCTAAGAACACAGGATCTAGCAACAAGGAAGTCTTGGTGACAGAGATGGGGGTTGGAGGAGGCATTTAGACCCCAGGTTCTTTTGTAAAGTTTGGACTAGATGGAGAGCAGGTACTATATATCCTCATCACTGTATTTCCAGCCCTTTTTTCCTAATTTAACCTTGACTCTGAATCATAATCTTTGCCACGTCATTGCATCCAAGCATTCTTGATTTTAAAGTGTGTCCAACATCTGCCTAACCTATTAATTGGGACTGAATTTGGTGGTTTCAGGTCCTTTGCCATTAAATTCACAATTACAATATTCTGGCTAATGAAAACCTTGACTCTTTGGACATTTTTCTTTTCAGCATTACTGGGATAGAGTCACATTCAAGTAAATAGAGAGTAGCATGGTGATGAGTGGTTAGTGAATCTCTCTTTCCCCAAAATATCTACTAATCTAGTCAAAAAGTTACAAGATGGTAACCACCCAAATTGATGACCTATTTTAGTAACTATTTGTTCATTGATTTTTCTGTGCTGTGCAATTGGTTCTTGTATAGATAGGTTTGCTCTATAATATTTCATATGTAAATGTCTCTTCTCCTTCACGGTATTTAAAACAAAAGTGTTCAAATAGTTGTTTAATTTTTCTTCCCTACCCTTAAAAAGTAAATTCAGTCATTTTCTGGTTTTAGTGTGTTTTTTAGTTTTTAAATTGATATTAAGTTTATAAAGTGCATGCTTTTAAAATTACATTTTTGTTTTTTAGAAAAATAAATATATTCAACAATTTATTTAATTACTTTTTAAATATTAAAGGTAGAATATAATTATAATTTGAAAAACAGTTCATTCTTCCACCACATTCTTGAAACAAAAACATAAGCATTCATACTCCCTGTTTTCAGGCTCTCATTTTCTTGCAAAAAAAAAAAAAGATATTTGGAGATTTGAAAAGTTCCAAGTTTATATTTAGATCTGACAGGAACAAATTTCAGAATAAATTCTATTTTTAAGCCCCCTGACAATTTTTAACATGTCTATGCTTAATTGTTTATTAGTTGTATTATGGCTGATCAGTACATTTAATGGAAGCTACAGGGTTGGATTTGAATATATTTGTGTTTAACTTTTCTTCTGTTAATGTTTATTTGTTTTACTTGGACTGTCTAATCTTTGCTCTCGAGTGTTATACATTCAAACTTCAGTAGCATCATATTATAAATCATGAAGAATAAGTTTGACACTTGGAGAAAAAAGTATAGAATTATTTCTTCAAATTGTCATAGTACTTTAATGTCTTGAACTGTGTAAAAATTGAAGTGTATAACAGAAACGTTAAATATTTCTTAGACATCCTAGGGTCACTCCCATTTCTAATTTGATACACTTTCTTTACAAAAAATTCCAGCTTTATATGTTTAGTCCACTTTTTTCCTTCTTTTTCTTCTTATTTTTAGCAATACACTTAGTATCACAGTTGCATAAATGAAAAAGTTAAAATAAAAATTCTCAATCAAAACCTCCATTTTATGAATTTCATTTGATATCATAAAATTCAATATTTATAAATGTTTATAACCTGCAACAATTAATGTAAGCTAACAGATACCTTAAAAGATCAAACATTTTAAATTACTAATAAAAAGAAATAAAAACGCTTAGAACTAGTCCTATTTAAGTAAGCACTCAATAAAGCTGGGCTTCTCTATTCTAATTTTTACCTTGCCTTTAACCCTTTAAAGGCAAGGTTTGTAAAATAATCCAAAGCTTTACATTGGGAAATTTATGGATACATTATAAATACTATAGGATGAGGAAGAAGTAAAGCCTTCCTTCTGGACAGTAGTTTCTAAAACAGTAAATTTCATCCGTTCCTGTGGTATTAGTTCTATGATAAATCTCCCTTGTAGAAGGTTTCTGTATAATTCAGGCAGGCTTTCATTATAATTTGCAAGAAGTTGCCTTATAAATGAAACCTATAATTTGTGCTATGGTTTCTGTCAAATTCAAATATTCTTCTATTACTTTGAAGACTTTCAAATGTTACTTGTCTGTATTAAAATTGTATTATTTTCCCACTCAAAATCGTCTCTGCTTTTGATATTCAAGCACAACAGGTGAGTGGCTATTCTCCAAAGAAATGAGCAACTGTGGATTTAAAATTCTATTTTATTTTTTTCGCTTATGAAATCTTAATGGGTATCCTTTTGGCTTTATGGAAGTGGACTATAAAACTGACAAACAAGTTAAAAAGTTAATTTCACCATTATGTATAAAAACTTGATATGGAAAAGTCAGGTTTCATTAACTGTTCAAAGATTATTACTCTCCTCTCTATTGTAGACCCTTGAACATAGAGGGCGCTGTTACATTAATGAAGATCACCATTTCAAGCAGTGTTTATAGTTCCTTTTAATGGCAAGACCATCAGTTCAAATGTGTTCCATGACTGCTATGTATTAATCATTTTATCATTCTCTCAGTAAATACCTTTTTCATAATGCTTTAATGAAGTCCTTTTCATAGGCTTTCATCTGAGATAAGTAAAGATGTGAATATGAATGCATGGAAATATTTATGGAAAACATTAGCTCATAGGTTAAATGCCTCATGAAGTTTCCTGACAGCACCACTATTAATTTTTAACACATATAATAATATATCATGACAAAAATTAGTCAACATGAGTCACTAGACATTAAATATCGAAAATTATGGAAAGAGCAACAACTTACATTGACATTTTGGAAAGGCACGTGTTTTTGTCACATATATGCCAGGATATGCAGACCACCATCTTTAGTCGGAGTGATGCAAAATAATTCTGGCAATATATCAAGTATCCCCAGCTAGTTGTTACAGTGATCATTCCAAGAAAAACAAGGTTGTTTAAAATATTGTAATTTAGAATTACACTGATCTTTAAATTTTTATCTAGCTGGCTTGAAAATAGTCCAGTAACGGACAGTATACCTGTGAATGTTTTCTAAAGTGAAAACAATCAGAAGAGAGGTACCAAGTTCTCAATTTGGAATATTATTTACTCCTCTCCTCCAAGCTCTTAAGTGTTTTACTCATCCTTAAATGCTGACTTCATGTTTACCAGCTGCACTGCTGCTTTCTTATGGCAAAATACTCACACTGGCCCAGCTTCAGATAATGAGCCTTAGCATACAGAATATATTTTTGGAATTCTTAGGAGATGTGGTTATTAATTATCATCTGGCTTTACAGCCATTTAGATGCCAGAAAAAAAAAAACAAAACTGTAAACAGCACATGCATCAAGAGCATTAAATGTGTTTGTCTCTTTAGACACTCTAATCCCATTGTCTAGAATCTCTCCTCAAGATACGACCCTGAATCATAATGATACCTTCATGCAAAAAAGATGATTTTTGCAATGCTGTAATCATCCCAAATAATTAATACCAGTATACTACTCAGTGTGGTATAGAAATATTGAAATAATCATTTTGAAAATGATATTAACATTGACATTTCTCATGAGTTTTGAAATAGAAAAGAGTGAGCTCTCTGGTAAGGATTATTAATATGTGTATTTGATATGATATAATATGATATGATATAATATATAACATATGGTCAATAATGTATATAATATATAATAATAATATAAAATAAATTATGTTAAAGTGCAGATTCTGAAGCCTGATTGCTCAGGTTCAGATTCTAAGCCAGTCACTCAGCAGCTATGTCAGTTTCAAAAAGGAATAATGTGTCTCAGTTCCCTTATCTGGAAAATGGGTAGGAAAACAGTTTTTAAAAACTATTTACATAGAATTGTTGTGAGATTAAATGATGTTGTCCCAACTAGAATGTTTAAAATTGTGTTTAGACCATATTAAGAGCTTGCTATTGCTATTTTGATGGTTCCTAATATTAAAGTGATATTTTATAACAATATGTTTGCATTTATCACTCCAAATCTTAACCTTTATCCATATGCTCTGCAAAGGAAAGATGTTACAAAAAGTAAACTTTAAAAAAATGAATTGGTGTGTGCAAGGTGACATTTGAGAGGGAGGAAAATGAAGGTATGGTGACTGGTTAAAAATATACAAGCAGTACTGGAATGAGGTCATATTAGAATATTCAGTCACATCTTACCTCTGTCTGTGAATTATACAGACATCAAAGCATCCATCTATTATCATTTGGTCTTTTGCTCCCTGTCATACTTTAATTATGATGTCTGCATATCATATCATGATGTTCTAATAATGAGGTTTTTGTGGTGTCTTATGTGTCTCTTGATGGGAAGAGATATCAATCCACAATTTAGAGATTCTACGACTACAAAGTTACCCTCTTACCTGTCACTGGAAACGCTGCTTTCCGTTATAGTTATATATATAAGTCATGAAATTTCAAGTCACTCTGCTTATCTTTTACAACTTGTCCCCTCACCTCATGCTACTCAGCTACCTGGGCCTCAGGGCTCTCCTTTGAGCACATTAAGCTTCTCCTACGGCAGGACTTTACCCACTTTCCCCACACTGCCTGGCTTGCGAGAGGGCCAGTGTCCTCATTACATTCAAATCCGCTTAAATGCCACCACATTAGAGAGGCTTCTAGTAACCACATGCATTAAAATAGCATAACCCTCCCATCACTCTATATTGTATAATTTGTTAATTTTTCAACATAGCTTTTATCATAAATATATATTGTATCTATTTAATTATGATTTTTTTTGTCTTCCCCTACTAGAATGTAATTTTACTGAAGCATGAGCTTCATTTGTTCACTCTTACATCACTTGCCTCTAGAAAATAAGAGTAGTCAATTAATACATATTAAATGGCTGAATGGACATGACTGACAAATTTTATTTAAAATCAGATAAAATTTCTTTTCAAACAATCTTGAAACTTGGTAATTGTAACTAGGTAAACTGTGTTGATAGGTAATTTCAGCTCAACATATTTACTTTAAAAAGTTGCTCACATATATACAATGGAATATTACTCAGCCATAAAAAGAAACGAAATTGAGCTATTTGTAATGAGGTGGATAGACCTAGAGTCTGTCATACAGAGTTAAGTAAGTCAGAAAGAGAAAGACAAATACTGTATGCTAACACATATATATGGAATTTAAGAAAAAAAAAATGTCATGAAGAACCTAGGGGTAAGACAGGAATAAAGACACAGACCTACTGGAGAACGGACTTGAGGATATGGGGAGGGGGAAGGGTAAGCTGTGACAAAGCGAGAGAGAGGCATGGACATATATACACCACCAAACGTAAGGTAGATAGCTAGTGGGGAGCAGCCGCATAGCACAGGGATATCAGCTCAGTGCTTTGTGACTGCCTGGAGGGGTGGGATAGGGAGGGTGGGAAGGAGGGAGACGCAAGAGGGAAGAGATATGGGAACATATGTATATGTATAACTGATTCACTTTGTTATAAAGCAGAAACTAACACACCATTGTAAAGCAATTATACTCCAATAAAGATGTAAAAAAAAAAAAAAAGTTGCTCTACTATTAATGGCACTTTCAAATATTTACAGGCTATTCCTAAGGGAGAATTGAGCTGGACATCATCAGTGAATTATGGAGCAATGGGGTGGGGGTGAGGTAAGCACCAAAGTAAAAAAATAAAAATAGGGCTTCCCTGGTGGCGCAGTGGTTGAGAGTCCGCCTGCCGATGCAGGGGACACAGGTTCATGCCCTGGTCTGGGAAGATCCCATATGCCGCGGAGCGGCTGCGCCCGTGAGCCATGGCTGCTGAGCCTGCGCGTCCGGAGCTTGTGCTCCGCAACGGGACAGGCCACAACAGTGAGAGGCCCGCGTACCAAAAAATAAAAAAAAATTAAAAACTGCTCTAAAAACTGAAGAATAATTTTGTTCCCATTTTAAAGACAATGAGTGGATTTAGAAATAAAGAGGAAAATAGCATCTTACCTGACTTAAATCTTAATCTAAGTACTGTTCTCATTATCTGATGATCAGATATTCCCTGAATTAAAAGATAAGATAATTATAATTTGATTTATGCCACTACAACAAGATTTCTTATTTTGTCATCTAGTTAAATTGTGTGAGCTGGGCAGACAAACTGAATAAATGCTAATGCCCAAAGAGCTACTCTTAAATATTCATATTTTATGGTCTTTCTTTAGAATAGAACATGTAGTATTTCTCTCTGAGGAAATATGTCATAAACGGCAAAGCCTTTAAGACTACCCTTTTAGACTAAAGAGCCCTCTTGACTTTCTGTAAGAAATAATAGTATCATAATCAGAGAATCTCAAGTATGGAAAAACAATTATAAACATTATTCCATTGATTCGCCACATTCTCAAATCAAAATAGGGCTTTTGTTTCTAAGTATGCTGTTTTCGCTCCATTTCCTAGATAGAATCCCTGTTTCAATCACTAAAGCATACTTCAGTGCTTATATTTTAAGTAACTGAACAACTTTTAATGATGACTGAAAATAAAGATAACTTCAAGTCAGTAAATCCTCAGAAATCCATTCAGAGGCCATGTCAGGAGAGGTGCCGTAATCTTTGGCAAGTTTCTTAACTCCTCTCCTTTTAATCTCCTTATAAATAAGACGGGTATTAATAATAATACCCAGACATTGAGGTTGTCTTAAGAATTAACTCAGTAGAAAAGCTGGCTCATTATAGGCATATACAAGGTTTGTTTGTTTGAATATAGCTGTTATTATCTTTATGGAATTTGACAATTATTTTGGAAATATGAGATTGTTCTGATCATTTATGTTAGCCAGTTCATTTGAAACATTGCTATATAATGGTAATCAAGTTCATTAAAATAAGTATCTACATGAGCATCGCTGAGTCAATATTTAAAGGCTACGGATGTGAGTCATGTGAGTCCGTATGTGAGTCCGTATTCTGCTGATGCTAAGACATTCTTGCCTTCTTTAACTACTCTTTAACCTGTTTAATAACGTGACCATTGTAGATATTTACTAACCATACTTCATCCTAATAAGGAGAGAAGTGCTGGGAAGGGAGTGATAGAGGACATAAAAAATGTTTATGACATATTCATTGTCCCCTAAGGGATAGAAGAATATTCAGAATATAATTTATTTTTCAGAAGTCAGGTGTAGGTTAATTCAGTTAGTATTATGAATGTTATATTCTATGATATTTCTTCTCACTTACTAATGAATTTTCAGGTGTTTTAACAAAACTGAAGAACTCCTTCATGAAACTTAGTGACAACCTCCTTGGGGAAAACCACCCATTTAGAAGTGTTTTCTTGGGAGATATATTATCCTCTCATTGGAAGTTTGATTGATACCTTGATATTCATGTTTTGGTAAATGGCCTGCTACTGAGCTAACTAGAAAAGGATTGATATGAGTAAAATTTACATTATTTATTTTGGTTCTTCATAATATTTTACACTCAACTCTTTCAGATCTCTCTCTTCCTCTCCCTCTTTTTTTTTTTTTCCTCTCCCTCTTTAACACACACACACATACACACACACACACATACTCATCTGATACAAAGTATTCTCAACAGAGGCTCTAAGTAGTCTATTCATTGAGAAATGAACCATGTAAGAATATAAGGTCAGGAAAATTCAGCACTCTAGAATTTTAGACATGAGGCATATTCAGTTCTTGTATGATATTTGTTAAGAATTAGTTGCAATTGATTATGTAACCCAGGTAGTATTTGTTAATACATTTTCCCCTTTTTATTTTACATCCAATTGTGCTTTCCAGGTTGGTTTTATATTATTGCTAATTTTTCTTTGACTATCAGAATAAGAGTTAAAATTACAATATGCCATTGTTATTGGTACTCTGCTTTATGTTTATGTTAACATCTTTAGTTCTGTGAGAAAAATTGTACCCAATAAGTAACCTGCCACAGATATTTTTAAGATGAATCTTTTCTGGAAAATTTCTATTTGCTTTACTTATTATAATCCCATTGGTCAGTTTGTGCCCTCACTCCTTGCTCCTGGTAACACAAGTCCTATGAATTTTTGTGTTCTGGCTTTCAGCAGGTGGGTTAGATGACTCAATTCTATCAGAACTTTACTGAACAGTTGCACTGCCTCAGGTTTTTCTCACAGGGTTCTTCTAACATTTAAAAATAAAAACAAAAAATTTGAAGGCAAAACTGGAAAAGCTAAAGTTAACTATCATACAAATAGTTATTAGCTATTCAGTGAAATATAAAACTATTCAGTGTTATATTGTTAAGTCCTTAAATCTTAGAATGTTATAGGTATTGATGTCTGACTCTATAGAGATTGTTCAAGTATGACCAGATGGCATAGTTTAGTATTAGACCTTACGGAAGTGCCTCACTTAATAAAAAACTCATTAACATAATTATTTTTGTATCAATCAAAATATTTAAATACAGGAAGTAAAAAATCAGCTTGACTGAAGTAAGCAAAAAATAACTACATTAAAAGATCGTTGGTGGGAAAAATAATCACTAAAAAGCGTACTGGATGAGACTCAGAAGACATAAGGACAAAATCGCATCTAATATCAAGACACAGAGAAGCTGAACCTGCTCTGCCACAGACTAGATACAACTATTTGTGCCATGACCCTGACCTTTCTTTTTGTTCTTTGGAGACCACCGTTACTGAGGCAGGCTTTGCTGCCCTTGGAAACTAAGTGATGTTGCCACTGTTAAAACCTCTGCCTGGAATGACTTTCCATAGACACATCTTTCTTGTGTCACTGGCTACAGATTCTAAGTCCTGAGGAACTGTATGTCTGCAGCTGAGTCTAAGGCATATGTCTGTGTCCTAGCAGCAAGTGACCAAGAAAATAAGTATTTGGCACGTTCAACTTTTTGGAGTTATTTTCCCCAAGATGGGTGAAAGGGATCTGGCACCAGTCCCACCATCCATTTATATATCCTTCTGTAGATTCCTCCTCTTGAATTTGGTTGACTCTGTAACCTATTCTTGATCAACAAGATGTGATGGAGGTGAGGTAAAAAAAAAACCAAAAACCTACGGCTTCCACTTGAGTTTTTTGGAACAGTTGTTGTTGAGTTGTTGTTTACTTTGAAACCTCACTACCATATAGTGGTAAGTCCAAGAAGCCATGTGTAGATGCCCTGATTGATAGGCTCAGTTGAACTTCCATCTGATAGTCAGTTTCAACTCTCAGCCATGTGAGTGAGACCTCTTAGATATCCAGCCCAGTCAAACTCTAAGACCACTGTAGTCCCAGCTGACACATGACTGCAACGTGGTGAGAAATCACAAGCAAGAACTGGTCAACTAAGCCTAGGAAGCCCACAAAATCCACAGCCACGAGAGATCCTATACACTGTTGTTTAACTGCTATATTTTGAGATTGTTATGCAGCAATAGATATCAACAAAAGAAGAGAATTCCACAAATATGGAAAAATTTTGTAGATTCCGTGCAGGAGGGGTGGAGGGGGAGAGAGAGAGGCAGAAGGAGAGTGAGAGAAAGGAAGAGGAGGAGGAAGAGAAATAAAGATAAACTACAGATTTACAAATTCTACCTGGTTCCCTTTTCATTCATCCCATTGAACATGGACATAATAATAACTTTTTAAAGCACTCACGTTTCTCAACTGACGAGGACTATACTAGATGCTCTCTCCTAGAGGTTTTTCTCTTGACTAAATCACCACAATCCTTTTCATAAATCATCACAGTTCTTTGAATTACACAACTGTATTTTAAGAGGTAAAAAATAAGGCTCTGGGAGAATAGATAATTTGCCTAAGGTCACGTAGTTAATTGTAGCAAGGGAAGTTCTGGACTCAAGTCTTTATTAGTCCCAAGACAAAGTTTAACTTTACTAGATTGCCAAATTTGCCTTTTTTTATTCTTTTATTTGGTAGCATGAAACTAGTTTGGTAAAGTTTGCTTATTTATTTCAAAGAAAAAATATGCAAAACATCTCAGCTCAGAACTGATTGTTTAGAATTGCCCATGTGATTTTGGGAAGACAACAACAACACTTGGTGATCTATATTACAAATTATATGTCTAGTTTCATGAAAAAGCTTGCTCAAGTTCTCTACTTCAAATTATGTTTTTGGAAATATGCTTGACTAATTATTGTTTCTATTAATATATGCCTTCAGAGCCATTCTGGAGACATACAAACACCCACTTATCCATAGGCTGTGCCCACAGACTTAAGGACTTAGACATAAGCATAACAATGATTTGTGGGGTAATGGCAGAGAGGGCAAGATTGCTCATACTTGGTATTTATTTGCTAAAAATTAAATAGTGTAGTGGGAGAGTTATTGGGCCTTTTTAGCTGGCCTGTCAAATTGAATGATTATGGGGTCACACAGTGAGATACTTACTAAAACAAATTAGCCTACTTGTAATGAATCTTTGTTTTGGCATTACTGCTAGCCAGTTGTTGTAACAGGACAGTTATAACAATGAATATGTACAAGCCCATTATTTCCTAATAGCATGCTAAACTAGAATCAAAACAGGCATATATCAACATGTATTAAAGTTGAATGGCAATTAAATAAGCACTGACACATTTTCTGATTTGCCTTCTCAAATTACTCGAACAGTTTGTTAAAAACCATGAGAGTCAGAATGGTGCTAAGAATAAGGATCTGAAAGGTATTAATATTTACAAAATTCATATAGATAATAAAAGAATCTTATAGTCAAAAGGGAATATGAATGTATCTTTGAGCTTGCTTAACACTTATTTTTTTTAAATGTGTATTTTTGAAATTAAAATTAAAAAATTTTGAAATTAAAAAATTGGATAATCTTTCTAGAAATACAAAATACATCTTCAATTTTAATTTATAGTGAATATATTGTGAACACAAATTAAAATAGAGTGATTAACTAACAAAGCTTAACATGACTGACTCATATATTCCAGAGAAGAACTTTGATATTGGCACATGGAGTGTGTACTTTAATTTCTCTAAATGTACAAACAGCAGCTTGGTATCCTACTTCCCTATCTAGTTACTGCTCTACTTCTTTTTGATCAGCACCACCTTCAGTTGGAACATCACTGTCTCTTTTGATCTCTTACTCTCTATTGCTCCTCAACAGTCTGATTTGGTATTTTCTTTGCATCTCCCATTCCTCTAAAACTCATAGTGTCCTAGGAAAAGACACTAAAACACAAGACTGCTGGCTCCCTCCCCCAAGTTGGGCTGAACTCATACACCTCTATCTCTTAAACTCATGAAGGCTGACCAGAGCTGTGCCTGCCCACCCCCTCCGCCCCATATACATTATTTGATAGAGAAACCATTCATCCCAGAGGCAAATGAGTTCACAAAACACAATGACAAGATATTTGCAGGGCATCTCTATTTCAAAAGGAAAGAAAAAAGGAATCTTTCTCTGTGTTTTCTTCTAGGTGTTTTACAATTTCGGGTCTTATGTTTAAGTCTAATTCATTCTGAGTTAATTTTCATGAGTGGTGTAAGATAGGGTTCCAGTTTCATTCATTTTTAAAAATTAGACACCTAGATCTTATTCATCTTATAACTGAAAATTTGTACCCTTTTACCAACCTCCCCTTATTTCCCACCCCAAGCAATCACTTTTCTACTCTCTGTTTCCATGAGTTTGACCTTTTTTTTTTTAGAGTCCACATATATGTGATATAATATAGTATTCGTCCTTCTCTGTCTGGCTTATTTTACTAGCATAATGCCCTCAAGTTTCATCCATGTTGTTGCAAGTGACAGGATTTCCTTCCTTTTTTAAGGCAGAATAGACTTACATTAAATATATATTCATTAAATATATTACATTAAATATATATTAATGTAATATAATTTGAAATACCCAAAAGTAGGGGTGCTGGATCATACGGTAGTTCTATTTTTAATTTCTCAAGGAACCTCCATACTGTTTTCCAAAGTGCTGTACCAGTTTACACTCCCACCAACAGTGCAAATGGGTTCCTTTTTCTTCACATTCTTGCCAGCATTTGTTATCTCTTTTCTTTTTAATAATATACATACTAACAGGTGTGAGGAGATATTTCACTGTGGTTTTGATTTTCATTTCCCTGATGATTAGTGATATTGAATACCTTTTCATGTACGTGTTGACCATTTGTATGTTGTCTTTGTTTTTTTCTTTACTGAGGGTCTGGCACTAGGCTAACTACTATGCTGATAAAGGTGAAAAAATTTGACACAGACCCTGTCCTCACAAAGTTTACAGACTGGGGAACCAGACAAGGAAACAGGCAGATACAACAGAGTTAACACAGCACAGCAGTTAAGAACATGGAGGCCTCTGGAGCCAGACTGCCCAGGTTTGAATCTGGCTCTACCCCTTAACAGTGATTTTGGGCAAGTGACAACTTCTCTGTGCTCAGTTTTCTTTTCTGTAAAGTGGGAATTATAACAGTAGTCCCTGTCTCATAGGTTGCTTTGAGGATTTAAGTAAAGCACTTAGAACAGTAACTGGCACATAGTAAAAGTAAGGTTTATATAAATATTTGATAAAGACAGTGATAAATGCTAAAGATCAGGGATATGGGAGCATAAAAGAGGTGCCTGTGGGATCCAGGGGACATGATGGTAGGTGGAAGTTGCCCAGTCAGGCCTGGGTATGGCCTTGTTGTAAGAAGGTTTCAGACCTAGGATCATGTAAGCAAGTGCTGATGCCTTCTCCCGGGGAGTTTCATTCTTTTGCATGTGGATATCCAGTTTTCCCAACACCATTCATTGAAGGGACTTAGCTTTCCCCGTGTGTGTTCTTGGCCCCCTTGTCAAAGATTAGTTGACCATGTACGCATGGATTTATTTCTTGGCACTGTGTTCTGTTCCACTGGTCTGTCTGTTTTTATGCCAGTACATATTATTTGATTACTACAGCTTTGTAATAGAGTTTGAAATCAGGAAGTGTGATGTTTCTAGCTTTGTTCTTCTTCCTCAGAATTGCTTTGGCTATTTGGGGTATTTTGTAGTTCCATACAAATTTTAGGATTTAAAAAAAGATTTCTGTCAAAAATGCCATTGGAATTATGATAGAGGCTGTACTGAATCTGTAGATGCATGTGTTAATTACCTTAATTAGGTAATCCCTTCACAATGCATATATGCGTCAAATTATTATGTTGTGCACTTGACATATACACAACTCTACTTGCCAAATATACCTCAGGGGAAAATAAAGAAAAAAGTGCACTGCATTACAAATTGTATCAGTAGAAGACACATCAATAAAGAAAGGCCTAGAATTTCATAGTAACTTAAAAATCATACTACAGGGCTTCCCTGGTAGCGCAGTGGTTGAGAGTCCGCCTGCCGATGCAGGGGACATGGGTTCGTGCCCCAGTCCGGGAGGATCCCACGTGCCACGCAGCGGCGGGCCCATGGGCTATGGGCACTGAGCCTGCGCGTCCAGAGCATGTGCTCCGCAGCGGGAGAGGCCACAGCGGTGAGAGGGCCACGTACCGCAAAAAAAAAATAATAATAATAAAATAAAATAAAATAAAAATCATACTACATTGTATGAAGAAATATATTATCAAAAAATCACAAAGAAACAGCAAAATATTTGATATGAAAAATGTGAGAGTTGAAACAAGAAGTCAACAGATGAAACAGATAGAGCTAGAGATATTTTCTAGTATCTCTATTAGAGATATTAGAAATATTGATAGAGCTCTATCAATTAGAAAATTGTGAAATCAGAATCAGAAATTTCATAGAAGTATAAACCTCAAGAGAGAAACATAAGATATACGAATAATAAAAATAAAATGCAACATGCAGATCATAGGAGTCTCAGAAAGATTGAAAAATAAAAATGAAGAGAAAAAATATTTGAAAAACAATGAAGATAAATGCATTGTAATAAAAAAAAAGCAAGAAATTGATAAGAGAGCTTATGCTATTGAAAGGACTCATGCATCACCAAAGAGATAGGAAAAACTTCAGTCCTCCATATAAAGTGAAATTTAAAATATCAAAGACAAAATGATTATAAGAAAAAAGAGAAAACCACAGATAAAAGAGCAAGACAAAGGACATGGACAATAGCTTAAAGGACTGTATTTCTAGTGTTTGAAGGAAAAGGATTTAGAATTTTATTCCAACAAATTTCCAATTAAATAGAGTGCTTGATAATACAGTCTTGGCTATACAAAGCTTTAGAAAGTTTGCTACACAAAAACTACATTGAATACAGTTATGTATGGAGTATATAAATAATAGTAGACACCAATTCAGGAGATATCTGAAGAAAAGACAAACAGATGCCTTAGTAACATTTATTACTGTCGTAAAATATGTATACCTGTATCTATTTATCTAGACCAACCTATCTGTCTGTCTATCTATCTATCATCATCTATCAATAAATCATCAAAACGCAGTCTTAGAAATCTATGTAATAGTATGATGAATTTGGGTGGAGATCAAGAGTTTTAAGAATGTGGACAATTATTTTATTCTTAGGCTAAAAATATGGATACCAAATATTTTTAAAGTGAGGTAAGATGAAAAGTATTAAAAAAATCAAGACAATGTAAGATACATTATGTTTCTGAAGCAGATATAAATATATTGATATTAAGAATTAATAGAAATGGATTAAAGTCACCAGTTAAAAGACAAAGGCTGACAAATGCAATAAAGGCTTGGAGTATATCAATACTCTTTTTTTTTCTGCCTGTACTCACTACTGTGTAATGTCATTTAGTCTTGTGGCTTTAAACAACATTTAAATACTGTTAACCCCAGATTTATATTTCCAAACTGGATTCTTCCTAGAACTCTAGACTCATATACCCAATTACTTGCTCAACAACAGGTCACGTGATCCATTACTAGAGAAGTTAATGGGATTGTAAGCTAGGGTGTTCAGTGAAGGCTTCCATCAGCATTTGTAATAAAGTTTGAAGAATAAAGACAAGGAAAATTTCAAGTTGATCTGGGAGCAGGGAACCTTCAGGGGAATAGGAGCAGATTGAGCAAAGGCTCTAAATCAAGAAGGAGCCTAGCACATTTGAGGAACAGAAAAAAGATCATTGTGTCCATATGTGAGCACACAAAAAGAAAGTGTTGCAAATAAGACTTTATAGGTGGGTAGGGCAAGGATCCTCCATAGCCCTGTAAGCCTTGCTAAAGATTTTGATCTTTATCTTAACAATAAGAGATGACTGAAGGATATTACGCAGGATCACAAATTTTGGTTTGGAAAAGATTCTTAAAAAAAAAAATCAAATTTTACTCATCTGTTGCATTTAGCAAGACACAAGTTATACAGCAGAGGCTCAAAAATGTCCTTTGAACGTATGTGAAAATATTCAGAGCTACATCAGTTGTTAATAATCAAATTTTAAAGAATTTTATCATTACTTTCTAATACTGGGAAGTAGCTTTTTCGACAGCTCTGTAAAATTGTATTACTTCATGTAAACATTCCCTCTTTTTATATTATTTTAGATATACTGTGAGTTAACAATGAGTTGTACTTTTCAGGAGTCATGATTTATACATTTACTATAAACTTGAAAAGGTAGAGTGCATTTATTGGGAGCTGTGAATATCTACTGAATGTTTAAAAGTGCTTGGGTCATTTTATCTACCTAGGTAAAACTTCAAAACCCACTTTTGACTCAGTTTCATTTTAGCACAGTGGGTTGCTAATTGAAATTAAAAAGAAAAAAATATTTTCACACATGGTCGACAGACCAAGTCTGCTGAGGTTTCTATAAGTCTAGCTTGCTGTTGCCTATTTAATTAACCAGCGTACAAATAAAATGTCCTCAGTTTAATTGCCATGCCGTAGCTCAATGCTGTAAACTATTCACAGCATAATTAAAAGCCCTGAAGTCTCTCAGGAATGATATTACCAGTAAGCAAGCAACCCATGAAATAGAGAAGCCTCACTGTTACTCTGCTAAATTGTGTGTGTTAATAAAGCGGCACAAGTGTTCTTTGCCTGATCTGACTGAGCTGAGAAAACCCCAGCTGGCATCCAACTTACCTTCTTTTAAAAACCTTCTAAGCATCTGAACTCTTGGAGAGCTTCATTAAAGTTAATATAGGAATTGCATTGTATTTTATTGAATTTCATTGAATTTTCTTTGTGAGAGAACTTACTCTCAGATAAATTCACTCCAATGTCACCAAGTATAATTATTGTCAGTTTTCAAGTTTGATCCTTATCTTGAACCAGAGGGAAAAGAAATGTAATAGAAGGTTTTAGAAGAAAAACAAAAGGGTTGCAGCTTGACTAATGTCATTTAGAAAAGGTACTCAGTTTTATGTATATGATGTTTAAAGGCTACTTCTTTTCTGGGTAGTCATTATTCAAACAATAAGTAATTTGAACTTGTAACAAAAATAGCTACACAAGGCCCCATGGACTTAAGTTACTTCAGCCTTATGCAAAGAATCTGATTACTGTATGGTGAATACCTCCAATTGCTTCAGGAGTCACAGCGAAGAAAGGATAAACAGAGAATTAATAGTGCATTTGTACAGTGTTTGTATAATTAATCTACATATTCAGGCTCTCCCTGAAAGTCAAATATTTTCAGAAACCTAGCCCACTACTTGTTGCTTTGATATTTTTGATGCAATGCATTAAAAATGTTTCATGGTTTGGATCAAATCTAGGTTTTATGAATGATGCTCCTCCATCTGAAATACCCCAATACATGATCATTTTGTTGACAAATAGAAAAAAAATTTGGCCTTATGGCTTCATTTCCTGAAGGATTGCACATTCCTTTAATTGTCAATTCTAAACTGATCTCACACTTGAAAAATTATTATTTGAATAGCACACATTTATTCAGAGTGTTAGGGTGAGTGTTTTGGGCAGGGTGCTGTGAATGAAGGAGAGGATGCATGTTGGGCTGGATTTCACAGACATTTTCTTGTCAGGTGACCAGTGCTATCGATTTTGATGCTGACTTGCATGCTGCATATTTAGAGAAAGTCAATATCAGAATTGATTTAGGTTAACAGACTATGCAGACTAGACCATCTCAACTAATTGTCAAACTCATAGAACTTGAAGGCTGAAACAAACATACAGCAATTTCTCAGAGTTTGGTTTAGGAACCATGTGTTAAAATGGTTGTAAACATTTCAGGGAAAATGTTCTGTGATCTCCTTTGACAACTCATCCTGGTGGTCAAAAATGTTTTAGAGAAATGTTTTCCGATACCTATTCTCATGTTTTGATTTTTATCTTGGCCTGAGTGGAAATGAAGGACTGCGTTCTGAAGTTAGTATCCCCTCTTATACATGAGATATAGATAAATCTTTCCTTGTCTAGGCTGGATTAGGAGTTAAACCTGATACCCAGTTTGTGTATGGGGTTATTTTATTAGACATACTGTTTTGTTGTTGTTAACATCTAGTCTGTGTTTTAATACTTATAAGAATTGGGTTACAATAAATACAATCAGTTCAGCACTTACTATCTTACCTGGCCTACTTCATACATATAAGTTAGCATTCCTGGCAGACTTCTGAATGTGTGTTCCCTGGATTAAATTGTCTGTTTACTTTTTATTGTAAAAAATAATAATATAGTACGAAACTTGTGGGACTAGCTTCTCTCATATAACAAAATGCAGGTAAGTTTCATCTATGTTTTTGCATAGATTAAGAGTTCATTCCTTTTTATTGCTGAGAAGTATGCCATTGTATGTGTGGACCAAATATTGTTTATCCATTCACCTATTGAAGAAAAACTAGGTTGTCTACAGATATTGGTGATATGAATAAGACTGCTATGAATTTTTGCATAAAGATTGTGTGTGTGTGTGTGTGTGTGAATACACATTTTTAATCCATTTGAATGAATCCCTAAAGTAAGATTGCTAATTTTACGTTATTTGGCTAACTGCGTTTACTGCCAAATAGATTTCCAAAATGGTTGTACCATTTTGTATTAGCCAGAAATGTATGATAGTGCCAGTTATTCCCACCAGTCCTTAGTATTGTCAGTATTTTTTATGTTAGTCATTTAAATAGGCATGTACTGTAGTAGTAGGTATATTTTTAATTTGGATTTCCATAATGACTAAAGATATCTAGCATCTTTTGATACACATATTTGCCATCCGTATTACTTCTTTGGTAAAATATCTTTACAGATATTTTTTCTTATTTAAATTTTTTAAAATTATGTTTTAAGATTTCTTCATATATAGTGTGGGGGGGGAAGTCCTCTATCATAATGTGATATGTAGTTATTTTCTCCCAAACTGTGGCTTGTCTTTTTATTCTCTTAAAAATGTACCTTGAAGAGTGAATGTTTTTAATATTGAAAAGTGCCATTTATCAATATTTTTAGTGGATTATGCTTTCATTGTGGTATCTAAAAACTTTTTTGCCAAACCAAAGCTCCCATATCCTTTCTCTTGTATTTTCCTCTAAAAATTCTAGAATTTTAATTTTACATTTAGGATTATTATCCAATTTGAGTTAATTTATATATAAGATATGAGGTATGTTCCGAGGTTTTGTTTTTGCTTTTTTAATATATAGGTATTTAATGTGCCAGCACTATTTGCTGAAAAGACTATCCTTTCTCTATTAAATTGTTTCTGTTTCTTTGTAAAAAATCATGCGTCTATATTTGTGTGGATCTATTTCTGGGCTCTCTATTCTGTTCTATTAGTTCTATTACTACTGCTTTTTAAAATAAAATTTAATTTTGGGAGAAATCACATCTTAATAATATTGAATCTTCTAATTCATAAACACAATATATCTTTCCATTTACATCTTTTTTGATTTCTTTCATAAGTGTTTTGTAGTTTTCAGCATACAAATGTTGTACATATTTTGTTAAATGTGTTCCTAAGTATTTAACTGCTTTGATGCTATTGTAAATAGTAATGTTTTGGTAATTTCCAATTCAAATTGTTGATTGCTGGTACGTGGTAATTTAATTGATTCTTGTATACTGACAGTTTGTTAAACTTACTATTTTTAGGAGCTATTTTGTAAAATTTTAAGATTTTCTACATAGATAATATTTTATCTGTGAATAGAAACAGTATTTTTTAATCCATTACAATCTGCATTTTTTAATTCCTTTTTACTTCTCTCTTGCCTTCACTAGGAATTCTAGTATAAATTTAAGCAGCGCCTATGAGAGAGAACATCTTTGCCTTGTTCAATGTCCTTGGGGGAAAGCATTCGGTGTTTTGTCATTAAGTAGTTAGCTATATGTTTCTGTAAACACACTTTATTAGGTTACGGAAGTTCCCTCCTATTCTTGGTTTACTGAGAGTTTTTAATCATGAATGGATATTGACATATGTCATTTTCTCCTGCATTTATTAATTATATTTTTTCTTGTTTTAGTCTACTAATATAATTTCATTGATTTATTTTTGATTATTGACAAAGACTTGCATTACTAGCATTAATCTGTTTAGTTGTGATACATTATTTTTTATATGTATTCTTGAATTAAATTTAATAAGATTTTGTTGAGAATATTTGAATCTACATTCATGAGAGATGTTTGGTCAGTAGTTGTCAGGAAATGTCTTTATCTGGTTTATCAGTGAAGGATTTATAAAAAAAGTTGCAAAGTGTTTCTTCCTCTTTTATTTTCTCAAAGAGATTTTGTAGAATTGTTATTTTTCTTTCGTTGATGTGTAGTAGAATTCCCAAACTTTGGGACAATTCACCATTAAAAGAAACCAGACCTGGGATTTATATTTTTGGGATGTTCTAAGGCATAATTCAATATATCTAATAGATATAGAGCTATTTAGATTACCATTGTCCCTGGGTATCCATGGGGGATTAGTTCCAGGACCCCTGCAGATACCAAAATCTGTGAATGCTCAGGTCCCTTATACAAAATAGCCTAGTACAATCTGCCCTCCATACTCATGGGTTCGCACCCATGAATTCAACCACTGTGGACTGATTCTGGGATACAGAACCCATGGTTATGGTAAGAAGGCCCACTATACTTAATTCCTTCTTAAATGAAAGTTAATTTGTGTGCTTGTGTTGGAAGAATTTCATGCATTTTAATTTAAATTGTCCAGTTTATGGGCATATAATTGTTTGTAGTAATCCCTCTTTATCCTATTTAATGTCTGTGGAGTCCATAGTGATGTCTCATTCTTCATTCCTAATGTTGGCAATTCTTCTCTCTTCTTCTTCTTCTTTTTTTTTTTTTTGGTCAGTCTGACTAGAGATTTATCTATTTTATTGATGTTTCCAACCAATAACCTTTGGATTTGATTGATTTTCTTGATTATTAATTTTTCTTTCATATAAGTTATTTTTTATTTTAAGTGATTAATTAGATAGATTTTAATATATTTACAAAGTTGTGCAACCATTACCACTATCTAATACCAGAATTTTTTTGTTATCCTAGAAAAAATCCAACATCCATTAGTAGTCACTGCCCATTGCCTGTCCCCTCAAACCCTGGTAACCACTAATCACTTTCTTTCTCAATGGATTTGCTCATTCTAGACATTTCATATGAATAGAATCATACAACCCATGGCCATTCCTGTATGCCTTTTTTCACTTGATAATGTTTTCAAGGTTCATCCACATTGTAACATGAATCATAACTTCATTCTTTTTTGTTTGTTTTGGCTAATATTTCATTACCATATATTGTTGACATACCACTGTTTTTTATCCATTAGTCAACTGATGGACATTTGGGTGTTTCCCACTCTTTTGCTATCATAAATAATCCTGCTATGAATAAGGTTTTGTATACATATGTTCTTTTGATTCTCTTGAGTATATACCTAGGAGTGGAATTGCAGGTTTATATGGTAACTCTATATTTTATTTTCTGAGTAATTACCAAACTGTTTTCCAAAGCAGCTGCACCATTTCATATTGCCACCAGAAATGTAAAAGTGTTCCAATTTTTCCACATCCTCAGAAACACTTTTTATTATCTGTCATTTTGGTTATAGGTATCCTAGTGGGTTTTTAATGACATCTCATTGTGATTTTAATTTGCATTTCTCTAGTGCCTAATGATGTTGAACATTGTTTTATTGTGCCCATTGGCTTATAGTCCAGGTATGATAATGATGAATTCTGTTTTAATCTTTTCTCTAAATGTAATTTTTGAAAGATTCTATTTCTAAATATGGAATTATTGGTTGACAGTCTTTTTCTTTCAACATTTTGAATATAACATCCCTGCCTCTTGACCTCCATGGTTTTGCAGAGAAATCAGCTTTTAATATTATTGGGGATTGTTTGTACATGATGAGTTGCTTCTTTCTTACTGTTTTCAAGATATTCTTTGTCCTTTGTTTCTGACAGTTTGAATATGATGTGTCCAAGTGTGGATCTCTTTGAGTCAGAATCCTGTCTCAAATTCTTTGAACTTCTTGGATGTGTTTATTGATGTTTTTCAACAAATTTGACATGTTTTCTGACAATATATCTTTAAGTATTCTTTATGTCTCTTTCTCTCCTTTTCTTCTTAAACTCTAATTATGTGTATGTTAGTAAGTTTGATGATCTCCAACAGATCACTGAGGATTTATACATTTTTCTTTATTACTCTTTTCATTCTGATTGTATGGACTGAATAATCTCTGTTGCCCAATTTTCAATTCACTGATTGTTTTCTTCCGCTAGATGAAATTGACTTAGCATCCGTCATAATTTTGTATTTCAATTGTACTTTTCAGCTCCAGAATTTCTATTTGATTCTTATAAAATGTTATCTCTTTCTTTACTGATATTCTATCTTTGGTGAGACATTGTTCTCAGACATTCTTTTAGTCCCTTAAGCATATTTAATAATAGCTGGTCTAAAGTCTTTGTTTAGTAAATCTAACATCTGGGCTTCCTCAGGGACAGTTTTTATTGACAATTTTTTTTCCTGTATGGGTTACATTTACCAATATCTTTGCATATTTCACCTGGTTGTTGAAACTGGATTTTTTAATATAATGTGGCATATGCTTTCAAAACGAATTATTTATAATTTTGGGAAATCTTCACTTTCATTCCATAGTGGTATGTTATAATTTTCCTTGACATTTAGATATTGTTTTCACAGTAAACAAAACAACAGTATGGCATCAGGATCTATGTATTTGTAACCTTCCTTTTACACTAATTTTCTTGAAATACTTTGTGCAATTTTTTAAGAGAATGTAGCAGTGTATGCCAACAACTATACAATAAATTCTAAAAGTTCATTTATTTATAATACCCTTATTAATAATCTAACATTTGGGGCTTCCCTGGTGGTGCAGTGGTTGAGAGTCCACCTGCCGATGCAGGGGACACGGGTTCGTGCCCCAGTCCGGGAGGATCCAACATGCTGCTGAGTGGCTGGGCCCATGAGCCATGGCCACTGAGCCTGCGCGTCTGGAGCCTGTGCTCTGCAATGGGAGAGGCCACAACAGTGAGAGGCCCGCATACCGCAAAAAAAAAAAAAAAAAACTAACATTTGAATACATTTTATGTGAAGACTATACTCATGTGTCAAACCAAAACATTATTTTATTCACTGGAAAGTTTGTTTGTCATAAAAGTTGGATGAGTCCAAGTCTGAAAATTCTTAGAGGTCAACTGGGAACATTCTATTAGGTGAATTGCTTTACTTCCTCACTATTTATTTATCTGTCTATCTTTAGTAACAGTTCTTTAGGTCCCTAAATGTGGATTTGTTGCCTATAACTCCTATTGTGCAGAGTTTTTTTTTTTTAATTCAATAATTTTTTTTCTCAGCATAGACAGTTTATTTCTTCATATCTCTTATCATCAAGAAAACTTTCCAGCCATATGTTTGTATAATATATTGTTCATACATTATATATTACTATTCACCATTTCCTACTTTGAAGTAGCTAACATTTATGTTATAATATTGTGATGGTTAATTTCTTAGTTGGGTGAAAAAGTACATAGTCTTATGGCTAAATTATGTAGTTTTTTTCTGATTTATGAGTAAGAGATGCTATCTCATCTTTCTAAACACAGAAACAACTTTCGAAATTAAAAAAATGTTTTTTATTTTTTTCCTAAAAAAATAAACAATTCTATCTAAATTAAAACAAAGAAAAACAGAACAAAACATGTTACATTTTCAAGGTATCAACACCTATTTTACATGTACAATTTGACAAAAATAAGTGCTTACATTAAATATATATAATCTGAAGTTGTTTGTTCATAAACATTTGCTTGTATGTAGTGTCTAACAACTGAACTAACTATTGCAGTTCCATAAAGTGGATAAAATGTTCTTGTAAAAGGCAAAGAAATAGCACATAAAGGCAGAATGTCTGGATAGTAAACTCAGGGCACATAAAATTGCAGTACTTGGATCTAATATGTAACTTGAAAAGTTCTTAAACGGTATTTTTAAGATAGTGTAAATAAGCCAAAAGAAGAAAAGAAAAATCAGAGCATAAACTCTGTTATGTTACTACTCTAACACTAGTAGAGCCAGATAAAAATTCACATTATACAATTTTAATGCTATTGTCTACAAGGTTTCCACTTACATTCTTCACATCCAGTCAAAGTCTACTCAAAGAAAGTAGAGATACATGCCTTTTCAAGTCCCCTTGGTCTTAATGAGATATTTTCCATGCCTTGGATTCTTGGTTCTGCAGCAGTGGACTGTTTCCTCATAGAAGGAAATATAAATTATTGTGTATCTATACTTCTAATCAGAGGGGTATACTGAACAATTTTAATGTTTCTCCTATTGTTCAAGTGAAGTCATGCAACTTTTATTCACCCCCTCAATCTACACTTTGTCCTTTCTTGCTTTAGGCTCCTGACTCACTGTTCAGTTAATTAGCTGTGTGCCTGGTCCTTACCCTGAGGCGAGGAGACCACTTATCCAGACACTTCTAAAACTGCTCTGGTGGCAAACTATAATGCTGTTCAGTCAAGAACAATGTGTGAGAATTATTCCTACTTCCTCCAGGATTGGAAATCATGAGTGCTTCTTGATGCTTTCAGCTTCTGTAGGTAAAGTAATTGCAATGTGTGGTATTCATTTTTTTTTTAACCTGGTGTTGCCACCTTAAAGCTAAAAAAGACAATATATATTTACAAAAGTAATGCTATATTTTAAAAGGTAGAATTATTTTAGCATTTAATGATTTTAATCAATTTTAGGTGAATTTAATGATTATATATAATCTTTTTATGCTATTTGGGGTATTTTAAAAATCGAATTAGATGGATATAATGTGCTGTGTAAGTATGTAAAGATGTCAAAATGTAGAACTTGACATAACTTTAACAAATTGTCTGCCAAAGCAGTAAGAGAGAATACATGATTCTGAAGTAATTCAGAAGGACAGTAGGAGAGCTAGGAAGGATCAGGAATACATTTATATATGGTTCAGAAGTGGGTTGAGACTGTAATGCAGGAACCAATAGAGGCAGAGGGATTTCTGGATTAAGATGAAAATAAAGGCAGGAAAGAGAATAAAGAGGGGTAAACAAAATGTTATCAGATGTATCAAAGCTAAAATAAATAAGTGGATAGAGCAAAAAAAGATGGACTGTGTAGAAGCAGGCAGATATATCCTAACTAAAGGCAAATTATTCTTCATGGATACAGAGGCAGAAGAGTAGAACAGCAAGTTCAGCAGACACAGTAGGAATTCCTAGAAGGAGTTGGCATGGATCTGTGGGTGATCATTTGTTTTTAGCCTGGTGGTTATAATCATAAAGACTTCTGCACCATCTCCCTTCATTTGACCTGATAATATTAGACAAGCCCCATTCACTTAAACAACCAAAGCTTTTAGCAAAGTATGCCCCTTGGAGCACAGGACCTACAGCCTTCCTTATAAATATACATTCATGAAATTCTTCATATTATTTCTCTCACTTTGAAATCTTCAGAGCATACTGGATATTTAGAGGCTCTGTAATCTCTTCCTTCAAACAAACGTGACTATCATGTGCAACTCAGAATTTCCCCATTTTTCTTTTTTACTTGTATTAGGATATGATTTAACATCTTACACAACACACTTTGAGAAATGATATCTTAAATATTCGGTTTTACTTAGAATAGCCCTTAGATATTTAGAGAGAGTTTTATTACTCTTATTAGATATTCTTACTTTCCAGGATTCAAGTTCCAATTTCCCTGTATGAAAAGATTTCTAAATCCTTCATTGTTATAATGAAAAAAGGCATCTTAAAATTACGTTTGTGGAATAATATAAAGGAATGAGAAATTGGGGGAGGCATAGAAATATGAGTTCACATTTTTTTTCTACTACTAATTTGTTAAGTTAATATGGTTCATTATTTAAAATCACTGTGCCATGTTGTCCTCTTCTGGAAGAGAGAAAAGAAAAAGACAGCAATGGATCTCTCATGCTGAATTGTGAGAATTAAATAAAACAGAATAATATATATAAGCACTTATTTTTGTTCCAATCTCAAAAAAGTCATTCAGTCAATGCCATTACCTTACTATTTTCTCCTTTTATGAGATATATCTTTTTCCAAATGTTTTTATTCATGAGAATAATGTTTAATAATTTATCATAGATTGTTTTAAATCATATGCTCAAATACATATATATAAAACATTTCACTCAGATGAATTATGGGAAAAATCTTAGCAAATGAATTTATTAATAAAAAGATTTTTAGATATTTATGATGAATATTTGAGAATAGAAAAATTCACACTACATAATTTTTAAGAAGTTGGCCTAATTTGTGTCAAAATCCTTAGAATATGTTTTTCTTCTGGTCCAAGTTTTCTAATTTTATGAATAAGGTAATAATCAGATAAGCAGACAAATATTTGTAATGAAGCTTAATGAAAAGCTATTTATAATTATAAAGTATATGATAGAATAATGTGTAGCCAATGAAACACACTGTTTAATATTTTTAAGTACTATATTTTTAGAAAATTCTGGTTGGATATATATCAAATTCTAACACTTTTTATCTCTTAGGAGTGAGAAAATAAGTCCATTTTTTTTCCTTTTTGCTATCTGTATTTGCCGAATTTGTATAAAATAAGCATGGATTATTTATGTAAATTTTAAAATAATGAAAATCATTAGTCACAGAATAAGAACTAAATATTTTCTTTGATTTTTTAAAGAGCCTTTTGAATCTTTTTTAAACCATCCTAAAAAAATTCAAACTTGGTTTAAATGAAATGCTTCAAACTCAGCTTAGCCACGGAAATTGCATATTTCTCCACAGTATCCCTGAAACTCTTTGTATTTCTGTCCTCACTGAGTACAAATGACAAGATGAAGAATAGATAAATACAGAAAAATGTCCCAGAGTATTCCTGATAACAGTTATAACACTTGCCATATCAATGTTTTGTAAATCAACTGAAGACATTTTACTGATAGGTGGAGCACAATTCTGTTCCATGAAATTAGGTCACTGAAATTTCAAGCAGGACTTGATTATTTGAACCAGTCTAGCACTTTTCAGTAGTTCAAACAGACTGTAAATGTACAGGCAGAACTAGGCTTTGGTACTAATTATGTTCTGCTTTGTGTAGCATGGCCTTATTTAATATTCTTGATGCCATAGTAAATCTTACCAGTTTAGGCTGCCTGTTGAGATTTGGCCAAGAAGAATCTTGAATGGGGAAAGCTACTAATAACTCAAACATAATCTGAATATTATAGTATGTTATGGGTCAAACTGCGGAATCAGAAAACACATACAAAAAACATCAAGGGGCATGAAACCGGTGCCTATTAACTCTTGTGAATTCTGACAGGGCAGTGAGCTTACATTTTGTGTACCTGCCTTTCTCTGATTAGCCCAAGACTTATTACCATTTTGGAGAATGGCAATGGGGGTTGAAAAACAAAATCAAGTAATTATATATCCTACAAAATCTCTACTTTATTATCATAGAAATTAGAGGATGGTGTGTCAGAGACAGGGATAATGAAAGATTGGTGGAGTCTAAGTGTACACTGTCAGGGTGGGAAGAGAAAGAAGGTGCTATTGATCAAATCTATGTGTGGCAAGTACTGAACCGGAGGAGAAATAGATGGTAGTTTATAGTAGAGTGCCTGAACATAGTGGTTCTTGAAGCATTCAGGGTCTAATTCTTTCACCATAGATCAAAGTAAGTGAAAAAGCTAAACATTCTACTTGCTAGTATCATTAAAAGACAAAATAGTTTACGTTGTCAAAAATACTGTTAAAAACAAATATTCAATATAGCTTATGTGGAATACTAGTGCCAAAGATTTACAAATCACCAAATGCCTAATACTAAAGGTAATATGCTTATAATTTATTATTTTCTGTTGTCAAGAATATTCCCTGATTATGTAGTATCACTGAATCATAACTATTGGATAGAATTGTGTTATAAATTTTCATAATTTAAAAGCAAAGTGTACTTACGTATAAAATGTGAGAAAACTGTATTCTAAGTTTGGCTTTCTAATGAATATGTTTCTTCACATCATTATCGTTACACTTAAAGTGAAAAATCACAATTCAGAATTGTAGGCTGGAAGGAGATTTAATAAGTCATTGAGTCCAATCTCCCACATAATTCAGGAATTCCTGTATATTTTTGGGCAACAACAAAAATTCGCAAGGCAATACACTGTTGATGAAAGGTTTTATCATGAACTTTTTCCCTTAAAAGGGATTTAGAGTTAATGTAGGTTCCAGAATTTCTGTAAAGAATTTCATTGCCTGCATTACAAATTGAATGAGAACTGGAAGCCATGTATTCCTAGAACAGCTTGTAAGGTTCACAAAACCAATTGATGATATCAATGAATAGTGAGTCTTATTGGAATTATGGACTTTAAAACTACATCAACACTTCCTTGGAGGCATTATTGTATAGACTAGTTCAAAATGATCATCACTGGTCAGCACTTCAAATATTTAAAGATAATTATAATATGCCTTTTAACCTCTCCACATAATCACAATTCCTTCTCCCATACAGTATGTAACACAATTTCTTTACTCTCCTTCTTTCTAGTGAAGATTTACTCCTTGTTTCTAGTTAAGACTTTCAATGAGTTTCTATCTTTACGTGAAAGATGAGCTACTACCTTAAATTTCTGTTCTCAGAGACCAATTTGGCATTCAATTTATATATCTTAAATTTCTATTGTTTTGAAATAATTTCAACTTACAGAAATATTTGCAGTAATTGTACAGAGAATTCATTCATATTTTTCACCAGCTTCCCCTACCATTAACATCTTATATAACAATACAAAAATACTCAAAACCAAAAAAGTTAACATTAGCACAATGTTATTAATTAAACTATAGACCTTATTCATAATTCACCAGTATTTTCATGGTATAAAAATTAATAAACAGAAACCTCAATTAAATAGAGTTAGGAGGCCAGAAGAGGGAGCTCTCATGTAACCATAGCATAGCCCAACAGGAAGAATAAAGATTCCTCTTCTTTCCTGGCAAGGTCTCACCCAATGAAAAGCCATGGACTCTTTATTTACTATAGCCCTCCCAACTTCTTTTTCCTCTCTATAAAAGTGTTCTTTCCTTGCCTTGCGGGGACTTTCATGTGGTTCACCATGGTTGCAGACCCCTAACTGCAATTCTCTGCTGATCCCAAATAAACCTATTTTTGCTGGCAGTCTATTTGTTTCAGGTCAACATACTAACTCCCTTTTTATGCTCTTGACTCCAATTCAGGATCCCACATTACATTTACTTGTTAGGTCTCTTTAGTCTCCTCCAATCTGTGAGAGTTTCTCAGTCTTTCCTTACCTTTCATGAGATTGGCACTTTTGAAGGTTACTGGTTAGTTATTTGGTAAAATGTCCCTCATTTTCGATTTGTCTGTTATTTTCTCACAACTGGGGTGAGAATATGCATGCTCACAGAAATTTTCCAATTAATAAATGCAGAAAGAAAGAAGGAACTAGAAAATCATCTTTAGGAAAATATCATAGTAATAATTGCTACAGATAATGTCTATTGATTGTTGTTATAATTAGGAGCCTGATTCTTTTTATTGGAGAACTGTGTTTAGAAAGCAAGATCTGGTTGCTATGAGTGCTCATTGCTGCTGGAGTAGCATTGCATCTAGGCTCTCTCAGTGGACAGAACTAGGAATTATAAGTATCTATATTCATCCATCCATGTATACACATCTATATTTACTTCTCTATCAATTTGTCTATAAACTTAACAACATGAATTTATTTATCTTTGTTTCTTATCCAATAACACAAAGTTTATTCTAGGCTTCTCCCTTTATTAGTAACTTCTTTCTCCAAACATGAAAAAATTAAGTTCATAATATATAATATACATATTACATCCTCAATTCTAGTTTATACATAAAGGCATTTCAGAATTGCTAGGTCATACCCATGTGAGTAAACAATTTACTAACTAGACTGCAGTGTTTCTGTAGTTCCTTTTTTCTCTAGCCTTACAGTGTCAAGACACTATTCTTCAAAGTAAAATATTAGTTCTTTTCTTGATCAGTGTAGTTATGTTATTCATTTGAAATACACTTTAGTTCATTTGTTATTGTTTTTATTCCACTTTGTTCCCGTCATTCTTATATGTTTTGTTTATTTATTTATTTGAGTATTTGTGAAGCAGTACTCTAATGTTAAGAATCATGGCTATATAAAAATGTATACTAAGAGAAGTGTCATTCCTTCTCAGTTCCCAGGACTCAATAATTCTCATCTCACTCTCCTTTCCTGTCCTTTTCCTTCAGCCTCTCTAAGCAACCAATCTTTAAATTTTATGCACTTCTTTTGCAAAGATGGAAAGATAAATGTATATTTTCTTATATCCTCTTCTTTCTTACATTAAGGATGGCATTTTTTTTTAATCTAACAGTTGTATTAATTTGCAGGGCTGCTATAACAAAGTACCACAGACTAGGTAGCTTACCTCAAGCTCTTTACATGTTGGTAATGAAGCAAGAAGCCCTGTAAGTTGCTTTGAAAAGCCTAAAGCCATTCTAATTCTTTTGCCTTTGTTAATTATTTAAACATTTTGTCTGCAGGCTTAGAAGATTTATTCCTTATCTTTGAAATTTAAAAGATTTACTCTGATCAATCTCAGAGTTGATCATTTTGGATTAATTTTTTTAGGTACCCAGTGGAACTTTATAGTGTTAGCTCTTTTTTGTTACTAGCAAGTTTTCTTAGATTATAATTTTAAATAATACCTGTATTTCATTGTTTTATTTTAGTTCTTTAAGGACTCTGATACTTTAAATATTTTTCTTCCCTGCATTTTTATTACTTCCAATATTATTCTCACTTCCATTTTCTACTTCCTTCACTCTGGTCACTTTTACTTCTTTCTTTATGTCACTGTCTTTGCTTGGTTATTTTTCTGCCTTTCTTTAATGCCCTTTATTAATTTATCATTTGAGCCCTTCCTACTTTGGGCTTCTCCCAATTTATTATTTATTTCTGAGATAATTTTGCCTTTTTTTATATTTCTTTGCTGAGTTCATTTAAATCTTTTCTTCTCTTCCTGATTTTTGTCCATTTCTGTTTGAAATTTGTGAATTTCTGATTCAAGGTGATTTCATATCATTAAATGCTTGTCCAAGTACATATAATTCTCTTTGGACTCTTGACTTATAATTTCCCTGTTTCGTGGAGTTTTTTGGTGAGGGATGTGGATTTTCCTCAGTTGATATTGTGCCATTCCTCAGTTGTATGAAATGCTGTTCTTGAATTTCTGTAATTATTATGAACTGGTCTTTCCTACTTTTCACTTTTAACATTTTTAGGCACTTTACAAGATTTCTAGTTTTACGGTACCCTTTCTGTCAGAAGACCAAGTCCAAGTACTTTCGTGGTTTTCCTTGTTCATTTTGGTGGCGGTGTGGTTGTAAATCTTCTTATTTTGTGGATTGACTTTGTCTTATAAGATCTTAAATTTTTTTTCTTATTTCTTCTTTTTCCTTTCATACCTGAGTTTAGAAGGGTGCTTCACCCTTTATTTTTGTCTTTTTCTTCCCTGGAATCTATGTGTCTCAAAGTCTAATCTTTAGATTGCATCTGGCTCTTTAAATTATGTTCTTCACCTTAAAGCAAAACTGGCCCTTTGAGTCAATTATACTTTGAGCTTTATTCCCTGTGGCCTGTATTCCATGTAGAATTACTATTTTTTTCTGTTGTTTAGGAACTATTAGAAGGTAGGTAGCAAGGCTAGCCATAATTGTCTATCTCCATTCAGTATTTTTTTTTAACTTTTTATTTTATATTGGAGTACAGTTGATTAACCACATTGTGTTAGTTTCAGGTGTACAAAAAAGTGATTCAGTTATACATATACATGTATCTATTCTTTTTCAAATTCTTTTCCCACTTAGGTTGTTACAGAATATTGAGCAGAGTTCCCGGTGCTATACAGTAGGTCCTTGTTGGTTAGCCACTTTAAATATAGCAGTGTGTACATATCAATCCCAAACTCCCTAACTATCCCTCCTCTTCACCCTTCCCCTCTGGTAACCAGAAATTCGTTCTCTAAGTCTGTGAGTCTCTTTCAGTTTTGTAAATAAGTTCATTTGTATCATTTTCTTTTAGGTTCCATACATAAGCAATATCATATGATATTTGTCTTTCTGTGTCTGACTTACTTCACTCAGTATGACAATCTCTAGATCCATCCATGTTGCTGCAAATGGCATTATTTCATTCTTTTTAATGGTTGAGTAATATTCCACTGTATATATGTACCACATTTTCTTTATCCATTCTTCTGTCAATGGACATTTAGGTTGCTTCCATGTCTTGGCTATTGTAAACAGCACTGCACTGAACACTGGGGTGCATGTACCCTTTCGGACCATGTTTTTCTCCAGGTATATGCCCAGGACTGGGATTGCAGGATCATGTGGTAGCTCTATTTTCAGTTTCTTAAGGAACCTCCATACTGTTCTCCATAGTGGCTGCAGCAATTTACATTCCCACCAACAGCATAGGAGGGTTCCCTTCTCTCCACACCCTCTCCAGCATTTATTGTTTGTGAATTTTTTGATGATAGCCATTCTGACTAGTGTAAGGTGATAACTCATTGTAGTTTTGATTTGCATTTCTCTAATAATTAGCGACGTTGAACATCTATTCATGTGCCTCTTGGCCATCTGTATGTCTTCTTTGGAGAAATGTCTGTTTAGGTCTTCTGCCCATTTTATGATTGGGTTGTTTGTTTTGAGGATATTAAGCTGCATGAGCTGTTTGTAAATTTTGGAGACTAATCCCTTGTAGGTCACATCATTTGCAAATATTTTCTCCCATTCTGTCGGTTGCATTTTCTTTTTCTCCCATTCTGTGGGTTGTGTTTTCATTTTGTTTATGGTTTCTTTTGCTGTGCAAAAGCTTTTGAGTTTAATTAGGGCCCACGTAGAATTACTTTTTTCTTCTGTTGTTTTATATCATCCTGAGAGGAACTATTAGGAGATAGACAGCAAGGCTAATCATAATTGTCTATCTCCATTCAGTATTTTGAAAAAAAACTTTTCTATAATTTGTATGAAAAAATAGTTCTATTCTCTCCAGTGAAAAATAAAATATTAATTATTATAAATGCACATGCTCCTATGAGATTCTGATACAAGTGTTTCTCACTTTTAAAAATGTAATTCTAAAACATTTATATCCCTATAAGTGATATCCACTAAGGAAGGTATTTTGGAAGCAATTTAAGTGCTTGGGAAGCATCAGTGCTTCCTCTGATGAAAGTTTCCCAACACTACTTAGAAGTGATTTCTGAACTCATTTCTATTCCACATTTAATAATTCCCTCAATCTCTTCAGTCATACCTTATCTTTGGTCCTCAGTGATAATACTCTGCTTGAGCATTAGCTTTATTATATTCAACTATTACCATAAAATTGAGTTTAGTCTCAAAGCATAAAATTTTTCTGTCTTTCAGTCTATTCATAGAATTGTTTTTATGGCACAGAAAACAGTTTTAATAGAATAATTAAACATATTTTGGACAAGCAAGATGACTATCTTGAAGGAGGAAATACTAATTTAGATGCATAATACTAGTGTTTTAGCTTAAAAATTATTTTCCTTACTATATAGTTTCAATTCTCCTGTGGCTAGAAAACATGTGTTGAATATCCACAAACACAATAATATATCCAGTTAATCCTTTCTATTTCACTTTATGTATCAAATAATAAATGAAGATCAGACATTTATTTTAATTTTAGTTAAACTTCACAGTACTTTTACAAATGCTTTGTTATTATAATTGGAACCTATTCTAAAAATAAAATTGTATTAGCTCAAAAATATATTCCATACAAATCTTATTTAAGTTGGTACCATGGATAACTATATTTGTTTTTTTTAAATAAGACACTTCTCAATTATGTTTATGATTTTATAATTCTTAGCATTGTGTTTTTATAAAAAGCTTTGCCAAATCAAATAAATATCTCGTCTTGTTCATAGCTGCTTTCTTGGAAATATATAGTGTTCTTTTCTATCCATGCATTTGTGCTACTAGTATATGTGACAGTTCCCTTTGACTTAAAAAAATGAAGAATAATGAATACCAAAAAAGTGCAACGGTAATCAAAATGCAAGACTCTTCTATGCTTATCATTTTCTTCTGTATCTTATCATTGCTATTCAATTTTTTTGTGACAAAATATACTAATTTTGGACTTCCCTCAGATGTTAAATGTTTTAAAGGAAGTGATCTCATTCTTTATATTTATTTTTTTGTTTAGAATACAATTATCTGCTGTTTTTAAATA
This sequence comes from Tursiops truncatus, assembly GCF_011762595.2. Classification (NCBI taxonomy): domain Eukaryota; kingdom Metazoa; phylum Chordata; class Mammalia; order Artiodactyla; family Delphinidae; genus Tursiops; species Tursiops truncatus. Next base: position 55,180,750 of record NC_047044.1, on the reverse strand, counting down.
TGAAACCCATGATATGCATTCAAAATGAAGATTTACACTAAAGTAAGTAATCTACATCTCTGATCATTTACCTTGTGTTTAGTCTTTCAAAGTCCCATGCACTGCAAAATCAGTACGCATCTCACATCATAAGAGCAGGGAATGGAACTAGCGTTTCTGTCATTAAGAAAAAACAAAGAGAAAGATTGGCTTATTTTAGGATACTTAGATAAGAAAACTCCATGGGTCTAAGAAATTTACTTTTTAAGATAAAGATTAGACCCTCACATATTAAGATAGGCTAAAGTAATGATTATCAAAATATATTAATTACTTTTAAATTGGTGATTATAATTATCAGGTTATAAATTCTAACTCTCTGCAATATAGAGGATCCTAAGGTCTGAAGTCTGGAATTTTTCTCATTTAGTAAGGAGTCTGTATTTCAGTCAAGCAGGGTACATCACACTACAAAAACTTGGCAGACATTTTTCAGAGATTAAAAATATAAATAACTTTCCTTGTTCTTTTTCTTTTGATTTGCTCACTATAGCAAATATATTCATAATTTATTTTTAAAGTAAATCAGAAGATATTTAACATTGTTTTGGTAAATCAATTTCTTTAGACTTTGGTTTGATAATATTGGTTTGCATCAAATCTCATAGCATTTTTGTTTGGAAAAATAAAACTGTTAATCTAATAGAAAGTTCTCAGTTTCACATTGATAGATGATCATTACTCTAATTAGATCCAACTAAATGTTCTTGGAGCATAATCTCCAAGTGTAATTTTCTTTTGATTTATTAAAAAAAAAAGCACAATCTAATTACTTCTTATGCAGACTTTATGTGTTATATAAAGACCTTGACATATGGATTGAGTCCATTTTTTAGACTTTAATTCAACAATCACGTGTTTTCACAAGACCATCCTCACTGGAAATACTTTCTATTTAGCTAGAGCATCATCCATGATAGATTTAGTACAATTTTTTATTCTATAGGGAATTTCAGGGATTTCCAAATATCCATCCTTCTAAATGTTGAAAGATTATTTAGGAAATGATGTAATTAAAGTGAACAGGAACTTTGACTGGGGAGTAAGCCATGCATGTATAAACTGTGTGTATATATGTGTGTGTGTGTGTGTGTGTGTGTGTGTGTGTGTGTGTGTGTGTGTGTGTGTGAGAGAGAGAGAGAGCGAGAGAGAGAGCGAGAGAAGAAGGTATGGGGGGAGAGAAGAAGGTATGGGGGGAGAAAAAAGAAACCTAGATCAGTTGGATCTCTTACTTCCCCACTCCTCAACAGGATTTGTTTCTAGAAACAACTTTAGGGGTTAAATGCACTAAAATAGTGTAGCATTTGGGAAAATTCATATTGTTTTAGAGAGCCACTGGTTTATAGTCTTGAAAAAAAATGGTGTCAAATATTATTTTCACTTTCTTATTTGGAAAAGCAATGTAGACTCAGTGTACCTGAAGTATACATATAGATATGATCTGAGCTTTTTTTTTTAAGTAGTGCTCTGTGAAGTAAATACATGCAAAATATTGACATAAGCTCTATGTTTTCAGTTAGTAAATTTATATAATTATAACATAGAGAAGATTCTAATCATAAGGGTGAAAGAGAGGAGGTAACAGTAGGTTGTTTCCTGTGTTTTAAAAACTTATAGCCAAGACCCATTTCAGACAGAGAAAGACAAATACTGTATGATCTCACTTATGTATAAAACCTAAAAAAACAAAACAAAACAAAACTGGACTCGCAGATACAGAAAACAGGGACAAAAGGTACAAACTGCCACTTATAAAATAAATAATGTACAGCATGGCAACTATAGTTAATAAAACCATATTGCATATTTGAAAGCTACTAGGAGAGTGGATATTAAAAGTTCTCATCACAAGAAAAAAAGTAGTAACTGTGGTGGTGGTGGTAGACATTGTGGTGATCATTTCACTATATATGTGATATATATAATCATTATGTTGTACACCTGAAACTAATAGAATGTTATATGTCAATTGTATCTCCATAAAAAAGAAAAAGAAAAACACATAGCTATTAAACTGTCATTCCAGTTTTACCACTTCTTTAAGATATCATTTATATAGTGTGTATATATATATATATATATATATATATATATATATATTTTTTTTTTTTTTTTTTAATAGAAGTCTTGCAAGCTCCAAATAAGTATAGGTAGCTTGAAAGAGTGTTAATAAAAGACAAGCTGGAAAATTTGACTACATTCCCTTTGACAGTGAAAGTGATTTATCTTTGCTTTGTGACCTTTTCTCAGGATTCTAATAAGTTAACTTCTTACTCAAGAAGGTCCTATGTTTCTGAAGGTGCTGTGTCCAAGCAATGCAGGGAGCATCTGGGAGCTTGCTAGACATGCAGAATCTCAAGACTCACCCTGAAACTACTGAATCAGAAGAAGACTTTAAATAAGATCCTCAGGTGATTTAGAGTCACTTGGTGTTTATAAGAACTATTGTCTTAGAACAAAGTGATTTCTAGAAAAGATACACATAAACCATTGTTTGGTGCAAATGACAACCTTGGTTTTAGTAAACTGTTTTCTCTTGCCTATCGTACAGGATGATCTCAAATCATCTTTCTTAATGCAATTAGACATAAAATTTGAATTTTCTTGTCCCAGATCATAAGAGTTAATGAAAAGACCATTTCTGGTTTTAAAAAAGAGACTTGCCAGCTCTTTACTTCCATCAAATAAAAATTCTAGTCAAGGACTTAAGCCATGGGAATTCAGTAAGACATAATATGTTCATATATTCTTCAGATAATTCTGGAAAACTGTCAGGGTAAAGGTTTGGTTAAATTAAGTGATTTCTTAGCAAAAAATATTCCAATATTTGCAGCATATATAGTTTGCTTTAGCAACATGACAAATACGGGTCCTATGCTTTATAATATTCAGTATGCAAATATTTAAGTAGAGCAAGAGGTAATAGAAAAAGAGGAAAAGAGCCCACAAGAAATGAGCAGGTTGAGACTTTTTGTTTTTCTTTTGTAAGCTGTGAAAATCCTTGCTGAGAATGCCATAATTTCGTACAGATTGTCATTTCTTTTGGTTATTATTACATGCTGTAAGTTAACAGGAGCTAATATATTTCCAGGAGATGCAGAGAAGACTGAGAAGTACAAAGTCTTTTATCAATGTGATGCACCTACAGTGTAAAGGGTAGGAAACAGCCTGATTAATAGAAGCTGGTTATCTCTGAAGCTGCTTCCATGCACAACGCTGCCAACACAGAGCCTGATAGGAAGGGCTGCCAGGGGAAATCAGCCAAAGAACTGTCACCAAGTTCAGTCCAGTGTTTCCTACTGGAAATGTTTCCTTACTCACTGCATGAGTACCTGGTACACATGATGACTGTGCATGAACAGTAATACAAAAGAGGGAAAAAATGTAGCTTACCCAGCAGAGAAATTTAAAAAGCCATCAAGAGGTAACATGTGATACAGGCCTATGAAATACATGGGCCTGTGCATAAGACTGGCTCTGCTTAACCTGGCTCTGCTTAACCAGGTGTGTGTTCTTCACAATATATATATACTTCTTTGGGCTTCAATTATCTTATGAATACCTTGGAGTATATTATTGGTTCTCAACTCTGGCTGCACATTAGATTTATCTGAAGAGCTTTAAAAATACTCATATCTTACTCCAAATCAGCCAGAGGCTCTGAAAGTACAACTCAGGCATAGATTTTTGTTTATTAAGCTCCCTATGTGATTCTACGTATAACTGGGCGTTAGAACACTGAACAATACAATCATTTAAGTCTCTTCCACATTTAATTTTCCATACTTTCTAGGAAAGCTCCATCTTTCCCAGCTTTCTCCATTCTCTTTGCTTCTTTGCATAAATACCTTCTTTACATACTGAAGACTAAGAAACATAAGATAGATATTATTTTATCTACACGTATTATAAATATTCAGCTTCTTCATATGCATACGACTCTACAGCTGCAAACTAGGTAAATCATGTCAGGAAAAGCTGTTTAATATGGACAATGGAATAACTGGGAAACAAGGTACAACTAAGATATTCTGACTAATACTCTACTCTATCCTAAAATCACAGCCTTTTTAGTCCAGGACGTTCCAAGAAGATTTTTAGTAAAATCCTCAGTGAAAGCATTCTGCTTGACTAGGTCCAGGCTCTGATTCAACTACTAAGATTTACTAGAATTTATTACAAGCACTCTTGGGCACTCCATGGGGGAATTTCCCAACTATTCCAGAATAAGAAATGAGCACATGGGAGTTTGTGCCATTTCTTATAGTATATGCAGTGGTAGGAAGTATTTAACTACTATATGGGTCTCAGTTCTGAGTTCTATAACTAAAGCAGGATAAGTAAACATTGAGCAGTTTCTAGAAAATAGAGACTTTTAAATTGTTAAAAACCATCATACCAAATATAACCAAAAATATACATCCACTAAATAAAAATCCCAAAGTCTTGATTTGAAATCAGAAAGATTGTGAACTTAAACTATATTTTAACCAAAGCACACATTTCCTAGCTTTTATTACCGAAAAGCCTGGAAACTGACCAACTCAGTAGCAGTGAGCACACTTTGGCAAATAAATTGTGGTTTTAAATACTATTTTTCACCAAAAGGAACCCAGGCTTCCTGAAGAAATAGCTGATTAAATATCTGGGGGCAGAAATATTCAGGAAGAGCTTAGAATATTTTGTCATACTGAAATGGAGCAGGACGCTATGGTCCTTCACCACCCCCACCCCCACCATGTCCTCAGCCTACCTTTTGTCTGTGGAAAAACTTCAGCCAAAGAATAAGTTTAATCAGAGAAGTGAGAAAATACAGAAACAAAGGAAAACAGTCAAAGGAGACCAAATAATAATAGCTTAGTCATTAAGCAAGGTCAAGGACCTTTGGTTCCTCTTCAAGAGCTATAGATAATATTCTGAGCCATATCCTTTGAGCTGTCTTTTAGATACTAAAACCCCTACCAGGTGGAAGAGGTTAACTACATGATGACCAGAGACTGTAGCCATGACATAAGCTGCCACAATTCTGAGAACTGGTCTCAAAGAAATGGAAACAAACGAAACCTGGAACTGAAGATTAACTGTACTTAAAACAATCAGGATGATGTTGATCAGACCACTGCATCACCAATTTCAAGATGACTGTCAGAGCTGACTGTGCTGTTTCTCCATGTAGCTCACTCCCTTCACCTATAAAAGCCCTTGCCCACTGATAATCAGTGGGAGGGGAGTCAGCCTTTGGACGGAGTCCACCCCCCCGCGAGGTTGTTGGCCTCTGAAATAAAGCAAGCTTTCCTTTCCACCAACTTGCCGCTTTATTGGCTTTTGAGCAGTGAGCAGCCGGACCCCCACTTTCAGTAACAATACTAGAAAACAAGAAAACTCTTAAAGACCACTAGATTATGGCAAAGTAACTCAGGTGCCACTGAGAATAAAGTATGATAGCAAAACCTGTGAATTGATATGAATAATTACTGCAAGAAGTTAAAATGAATGAAGTACATTAAAGCCACAGGTTAATCATATTAACAAAAAGGAAAAAAAAATGAACTCAATTTTACTCTCAGAGGATGCTACGGAGCAACTCATCATTTTAAAACTGGTGAATTAACAGAAGAAAACAGATATTAATCTTCCTTTTTTGACTAATATTTACACTGGGATAATGCAATAGTTGATGAAATCTTTATGAAATTATTCTAGCCAATAAATGCAGAAATAATGATAGATTTAAAGTATAACATTTTTCAACCTCTAAATATTAATGGATTTGAGCATTGATAATCTATGGGTGCTAACATTACAAAAAGAAAGGCTGATAGACATTAGAAATAGTCTCACTAAAATGATTAAATCTGAATCTTACCAAGTCTCTTGTTTAACAAGAGGGAAATACAGAGGAGAAATGTTAAAGGATATCACGAGGCTTAAACGAGTAAAATTCAGGTAGTGGTAGTAACAATCTGATTTCTTCAACAAAATCTTGTAAGAAAGTAAAAAAATAATAGATAAGGCAAAGAATTATAGTCTACAGTCCTACAGATACAGGCAACATGTCAACAAATCACATGTATCTACTCTATGTATAAACTGTAGAGCTATGAATACACACACGTGAGTGTTTTACATAATGTATATCTATAATACAATTAAGAAAATATGAATATTTATTTAATATTTGATGATATGCCTAGTATACACTACAAAATAATCTGGAGGGGATGGAGGGACATAATATGAAAAAGTGGCCATAATTTTCTGATCACTGAATCAAGGTTATTGGTATGTGGAGAGTCACTATACTCTACTTTTGTATAAGTTTGAAATTTTCCATACAAGTTGAAATGAATCATTTTACTTTGTCAAGTCTCAATATGTTCACCTATTGAGTGATAATAAATGAACTTTTTATATATTTAAGTATGTTGCATAATTTCTACCTGCCTCATCCATTTAGAGAGAAATCAAATTAGAGGTTTTTTGAAAGCTAAATTGCTATATAATCCCAATTCAAGAATTTACCTGAAAATAGTGATAACACTAAAAAGAGAACCCTTTGTGTTACAGTAAGGCAAATGTAAGGAAACAGCACCAAAAAGAAAAAAAAATAATGGAAAAATATTTATGTCTTCACATGCTTTTGATGGGTTAATGGGGACAGTCATCAGACTAGCTTGATGAATTTGTGAAGGGCTAAGAGGGCTACGGATTATTGCCAATCAGCTAGGCCTATGACCTTGGCCATGTCATTGAATTCTTCTCATTTGTGAAATAAAGTGTTTAAACTAGATATTTTTTAATGTGATTGTCATGATCAGTACTGAATATTTACAGTAGGTTGAAAGGTAGATGAATAGATCATGATAGATAAATAGAGAGATAATAGATAGAGATGTATAGAAGTGGCATAGGTTGGAATTGAGCTTAGATTTGTTTGCCATTGTGATGAAACTAATATAGTATCTCTTAATGCTACTTATAAACTTAAGTTAGCTGTGATCAGACAGAAAGGGCAATTTATTGCTTGCAGCCTGTATTTTAAAGATACTCCAGCTGCCAGCACTATTCACAAACACGTTCCCCTGTGACATAGTGTTCAGTTTAGCTTTAAACATTTCTCTCAGGGAACTTTCAAAGAAGATAACACTGGAGTATCTTGTCCATTTAGTATAAATGTACAATAGCTTCAAGGTTGTAGGTCAGAAATGAAAGACGATGATCAATGTTTAATCATTACAAACCTAAGTCATTGCTCTCTAAACTTCCATGCTCACACAGACCAGGTAAAGTAGAGGACCCCTACAGTTTGGATCAGGTTCTTTCTCTTTATTCATGCTTATCCTCAACCTACAACATTTAATGTGGAATTGTTGAAATGGAAGCCTATTCTGATATTTCAGAGTAGTTGTGCACATTTTCTTGGAGAGAAAATTAATTATAGAACAAAATGAAGAAGAAAAAAAGACAAATAGAAGGTGATAAAAATAGCAACAATAAACTGTCTTTTTAGGGACCTTTGGAAGTCTGAATATCATCTGAGAACAATAATTATTTTGAGTGTGTCTGAAAACTTCCAAATTTCTTTGCCCTTCTTAAAGGAATTTGTTATTTAACATTATTAATGAGATTTAATATTAATGAATCTTATGCTCTTTTCTAGAATTATTTTGTGTCAATCTGAATGTCAGTTTCCTCATTTTGAGATATAGCTTTTTAATGACATATATGATATAACCTTTTTTTAATCCTTCCTTCAGAAATGTCGCATTTGCTGTTCTCTCCCTTAGAACAGTCTTTCTGGATTGCCCTGTACCTAGTGCTTTACCATCATTCAAGCCTTTGTTGACTGCTAATACTTAGTGGTTGCTCTCATCTTTCCCTGGTTTGTTATTTCATAGTATTAAAAACTACTTAAAAATCATCATGATAATTTGTTTTGCTATTATATTATCTGTATCACTGTACAAAGTTTCTTAAAAGCGGGGACATTTTCATATCTCTTGTGTAACTCCAGTAGCTAGTACGGGCAGCACTCATTATTAAGTATTTCTGAACAAATGTTGGATGAAACTGATCTCTTAATACATATTCTAGAGGTTGTTCATAGCATCCATGTTGTCAGCAATAGACATATATTAAAATTGAAAAGTTAGTCAATTATCTAGACAATTCAATAGAAACACTTGATTCAATGTTTTTTTGGAAATGTGTTTTAAAGTTCTGTCAGTGATGGGATGGGTCGGGTTAGGGGAGTCAGATATTAAGAAAATAGTGATTTTTACTAGGGTGAGCCAGGTATGAAGTTCAATTTAACTGCTGATATCCAGAAAGATATGACAGATGACTTGGTGATTCATACTAGCAGTGGATGTGTTAGAGTTTAATAAGAAGGAACAGGTAGTTACCAGCAGGCAAAACTGCACAAGGACTAAGCAGCCCATATGAGCAAAAGATGCACAGAGAGCGCCAGGAGCATGGAATTCTAAGAAGGAATGGAGCAGAGAGTGGGGCCTCAGGCTCCAGATGAGGTTTTAGGGCTGGACTTCCATGAGAAGAACTGGCAAGCTGGGGACCCTGTTTCTCAGGCTTTCATGTACAATGTAGGAGGAAAGCAGAAGCCTGCTTTCTGGTATGAAGACATGATATGTTGATTTTTACTTTATTTTTGAAGCCTGCTCAATATTGGAAAGATCTCCTCACCTATACTTACTAAGAATGCAACTGATTCAAGACCATGATGAAACTCAACTTGAAGGTAGAGTGAAAAGAAATGACTGGATGAGGGTAAAGGAAGCCAAGACAACCAGACAGACCACTGCACTTTCAGTTTATGAAAAGTAGTAAATGATTTTGTATGGAGATCATTTGTAGAATCTGTTTGGATTATTCTTCTTGATAATCACACCTTAAGGACCATTATCAAGTTCAAAGGCAATGGGTTCAATGAGGAGATAATAATCCAGTTTAGGAAAAGTCCATCTTTCTGAAAAACTATATATTAATAAGGACAGAAGGGTGGAACTTCCTGTGTGTGTGTGTGTGTGTGTGTGTGTGTGTGTGTGTGTGTGTGTGATAGAAAAATAAGAAAGTAAAAGTTTGGAAAATAGGCCTTTCCCAAATGGATTAAAAAGGAAGAGTCCTCTCACTCTTTTCTGTGCACATGAACTAGATTAGAAGATTATTACTAAAGGTATTTGGTAGGCATTCCTACATGTTCACAATCCTATTCTGATCCCAGTTTGAGTTTCCAAATCACTGGCATACTTTCATATCAAGCTCTGATTCTGGAAGGAAAGAAGATGGAGTAATTCCATGAATAGGATTTTTTACTGGTAATAAAATCAGCAAACCTTACATGATAGAAATATCTTAGAGTATTTTTACACTACAGGAAGACTTAGCAAAAGCAACTAGTTTATTTGACAACACATTTCCTTTTGGAAGTCAGATTTATTTGCCTTAATCCAGCCCCACAGATTTCAGTTCATTGACAAACCGACAGCCTTTTAAAAAGGAGAGAGGAACTAAACTCACATGCTTCTTCAGTCATCATAGAGAGTTGAATCATTCTGATTTACTTACATCCCTGAAAAAGGCAGACAAATATAGTTCAATTAAGGATGTATAACTTGAGTCAGGTTACAGAAGAGACTTCAAACAATTTGTGGATTTCAGGATTAAATTTTTAAGGATTATATGAACTTCAGTGGTTTCCCTAACAACTCTGAGTGAATTTACACTAAGGGTATTTAATCAGGAAGATTTGGAAAGCAGATTTTATTGCTGCCATTTCAGCTAGGCTGTCTTCACCATCTAGCTGAAATCTGCCCAGATGGTATCCTCTCTTGAGTGTTCAGGTGCTACATAAAAGACGATCCTGACAATAGTAATTAGATCTTTTTTATTGATAAGAAGCTTTTAATCTGTATGTTTCTTTGGAGCCAGTTTTTTTTTTTTTTTTCTTTTAGTGTAAATAGCGTTTTGTTTCCAGGTTTCTCACTAGGATAAATAGTTCTAGACTTAATTTTTAAAATGCTCTGTGGTTGTTTCAAAGTCAATTGAAGGATGCAGGTCAATTTTCTTTAGGTTCATTTTTCTTTTCCTCATTTGAAGTGTATGCTGATTTCACTCACAAGGATTTACTGTGGGGTAAACCCGATAAAATTTACCAGGAGTGAACTGGACTGTAGGATCTAATCCAAAAAAAGAAATTAAAATCAAGAGAAGAAATGATAATTTAATGAAATGTATTAATTGAGAATATTTAAATGAATAGAATCAGCATTCCTCTAAGAATATTTGACTTTATTCAATTTTCTACTGCTATTATATCAGAGGAACTTATTCTCATTATATATAAAAAATAGGTTAATTTATGTATTAGGAAGGTGATAGGATGATTATTTTTACCTAATAAATGGACATTTCTGCTCTACCAGATTATTTTTATAATTACTCATTCTAATAAAAAATTTTACTAATTAAAAATATTTTAGTACCTAACATGTAAATACAGAAGGATAGATAGGTAGTGATAGCCTATTTATAACTTTGGAACTATCATAATAAAATTATAAATTCATCCTCTGTGAACTTACCCACCGACTTAAGACTTAGAGTATTTCAGTAACATAAAAGTGCCTATATTCTTCTCAATGAATCTCTCACTCATGCAACTCCAGCAACAATCATGATTTTGTTTTGTGTTTATACTTCTTTGCTTCGTTGTATAGTTTTGCCATATATATGTGTTTCTCTAAACATAAAAGTTTTGTTTGACTTTTGAGTACATAAAAATCATGACATAATATATGTATTCTACAACTTTTAAAAATTTAACATTGATTTAAGTTTCATCTATGTTGTTAAATAGAAATAGTTTCACCACTGTGTTTTTTGAGCTTTATATACATTATTTCACTTAATTCTCACCACAGCTCCATGAGGTACATACTTTTATTCTTATACTGAATGTAAGAAATCAAAGCTAAGAAAATTGAAGGACATGGCTCAAGGTCACATCTTAGGAAGGTGACACCTACCCATGGTTGGTAGTTATGCCTCTCTTGACTCTAATCTTATGCTATTTAATATAGAACAATTGAGATTTCCACGTAGCAGAAAGAGCTCAGGCCTATATTGTTTCTGAGGTTGTAGTATCACCATTTACACAAGAGCAAAGTGTGTAAAAGGGGAGGCATTTCCCAAAGGTTGCCTATTGTAGGAGGTAGAATAATGGCCCCACCAAGAGGTCTACATCCTAGTTCCCAGAACCTATGAAAATGTTATGTTACATGACAAGGGAGGCTTATGTTGATGAAATTAAGAGTGCTAATCAGCTAACCATAAAATCAGGACATTATCCTGGATTATGTGAGTGGGTTCAATGTAATCACAAGGTATCCTTTAATTGTTGAAGAGGGAGGCAGAATTGTAAATGAATACACCTGCTTGAATAAATAGATTTACAATGTGATGAAACATTTATGACTGCTAGTATATTGTATCTTCCACACATCATACTTGAAACTTTAATTTTTTTTTTTTTTTTTTTTTTTTTTGCTGTACGCGGGCCTCTCACTGTTGTGGCCTCTCCCATTGTGGAGCACAGGCTCCGGACGCACAGGCTCAGTGGCCATGGCTCACGGGCCCAGCCGCTCCGCGGCATGTGGGATCTTCCCGGACCCAGGCACGAACCGGTGTCCCCTGCATCGGCAGGCAGACTCTCAACCACTGCGCCACCAGGGAAGCCCGAAACTTTAAATTTTTAAATTAGTATTTTTTGTTGACGTAATACATTCACACAGTTCAAATTCAAAAGGTATAAAAGAATAAACAGTGAAAAAATCCATTTGTCATACCTGATCTCCAGTTATACACTTTCTTTCCTTGAATGCAACTTTTATTATCATTTTCTATGGTTACTTTCCACATGTATTTTATATTTATATAACCAAATGTGCATATAAATACATGTACTCATCCTCTTCTTTCACATAACTGATAGCATACTATACACTATTGTATACTACTGTACAGCTTGACTCTTTTACTTAACAATTTGTTGGAAATCACTCCATTTCATTGTGTGAAAAGCTTTCTTATAGTTTATTGACCAACTACACAGAATTTTAACGAATTGATGGACCATGATTTATTTAACCATTCTCTTATTTATGGTAATAAAAATAATGGTTTTTATTAACCATTCTCTTACTGATACACATTTAGATTGTTTCCAGTTGTTTGCTATTTCTCATCCCCCAATAATGTAAATGAAAGTCTGTTTTACCCAGACTTTGTCAACACAATGAGTTCTCAAGCTTTCTGATCTTTATCAATATTAAAGGAGAAAAAAATTGTATCAGTGTAATTTTAATTTATATATTTTTTATTATGATTGAGGATAAGCACGTTTTATCCTTTAAAATTCCTTTGCATTTCATTCCTTGAAAAATCTCATTATTGCTTATGTTCATTCTTCTATTATTATTGATTTTTCTCTTATTTATATATAGAAGCTCTTTATATGTTATGAAAAATGACTCTTTCTTTGTGAACTGAATGGCATGTATATTTTTTCTTTATAGAACTTTTTATGTAGCTGAATTACCAATATTTTACTGAAATGCTAAACGCTGAGGTTTATGTGATACGTTGCCAAATGAGGTCATCAGCAAGGCCATTCTGCTCCAACTCAGCAACCAAGTCGCAGACAATCATGGAATAGTTCCCCAGCTTGACACTCAGAGTGGATTCATCACCCTCATGGCATATTCAAAGAGTTAGCACTGGCTCTAAGTGTGGTGTTGAGGTTTTCTGGTTAAAAGGCTAGAATAAAATAACAAGAGTAGATTTGTTCCTGAGAACTTGTTTGATTTCTTCTCCACTGATTCAACCATCCCAACCCATGTCTCTGACAAATAATGAGGCACAGGATATTATGGGGTGGAGCTGGAGTGGGCTTCGAGATATAGGTAAGCTGAAGTCCTTTGAGCAGTTCAAAACTAGAAGGCATAAGCTGGGCTTCCATATTGCTAATAACATCAACATTTAAAGATTTTGTAGGCTGGGAAATTAGATTTAAAATATACCACTAGAGACTGAGAGAGAAATATTATCATAATATACAAAGCTATGGGTCTTTATGAAAGTGCGATATTTCTTCAATCGATGCATAAAACAGGAAGAATACCCAACTAGTCTAGGTTAAAAGAAACTTAAAATATTATAACTAAAAGTTATGTATACACTTTATTTTGAAGCTTACTTTGAACTCCAAGAGATATGTGTAAGATAATCTGGGACTTTCTTTTTTTTTTAATCTGGGACATTTTTAAATGAACTAGTTGTTTGATTTTGTTCATCAGAATTTTGTGGCTTTTCTCATATAGGTCTTGTACATATTTTGTTAGATTTATACCTAAGTATTTCATTTTGGAGGATGGTAATGTAAACAGTATTGTGTTTTTAATTTCAAATGCCACTTCTACATTGCTGGTATAAATGAAAATGATTGGCTTTTATCTTTTAATCTTTTTATCCTGCAAAATTTTTATAATCACTTCTTAGTTCCAGGAGTTTTTTGGTCTAGTCTTTCACATTTGCCAAATAGAGGATGAGGTTAGTTGCACACAAAGCCAGTTTTATTTCTTCCTTCCCAATCTATACACATTTTATTCTCTTTTTCTGTCTTATTGCATTTGCAGGACTTCCAATATAGTGTTGAAAGAAGTAGTGAGAGGGGATATCCTTGCCTTGTTCCTACCAGTAATGGAAAGACTTTGAGTTTCTCACAATTAAGAATGTTAGCTATAGGTGTTTTGTAGATATGTTTTGTCAAGTTGAGAAAGTTCCCCTCTACTTCTAGTTTGCTGAGAGTTCTTTTCATGTATAGATTTTGGATTTTGTCATATGATTTTTCTGCATTTATTGATATGGTCATGTGATTTTCTTCTTTTGCCTGTTGATGTGATGGATTACATTAATTGATTTTTAAATGTTGAACCAGCCTTACATACCTGTGAAAAATCCCACTTGTTCATAGTGTATAATTCTTTTTATACATTGTTGGATTTGATTTGCTAATATTAATATTTTGTTGAAGATTTTTTGTCTATGTTCATGATAGATATTGGTCTCCAGTTTATTCTTATAATGTCTTTCTCTGGTTTTGATATTAGGAAAATACCTAAGTATTCCTTCTGTTTCTGTCCTCTGAAAGAGATTGTAGAGAATTGGTATAATTTCTTCATTAAACATTTGTTAGCATTACAGGATATTTGGTTCCATCTAAAACATCCATTGAAACATTTTGTCCATGACTCATTTAATAATTAAACATTTAACTTCACCAAAAGATCCTTGAAATTTGGTCCTGTCCAAAATGTCCATTGAGACATTTGGTCCATGATTTGTTAAATAATACAAACATTTAACTTTTAAATGTTTAAATAAATCATTTTTATTGTAATTCATGATGAATTTTGGGTTTCACACTTATTCTTGTTCTTCCTCATCATGAATTTTGGTAGGGTTACTCTTAAGTCAGTGAGGAATTGCTCTCAAATATATATCGATGTAATTATTGGCTTTACATTTTTTATGTATGTTAACAATTTCAATTATAAAATTTGATTTTGTCTGTGTCATCATGAAATTGGTGGCCATGTTTGAATGTGGTCACCAAGAATCTGAGTGATAACTTGTTCACTGCATTTGCTGTTCATCTTTTAACACTTCAATAAATCTCAAAATTGAAGGATGATGGATGTACTATCATCAGCTTTTGAAATTTGCTATGCCAGCCTTCCTCTGCTTTTTACTGTTGGTAATGATATATAAATATACCAAGTTTCTGGTGGAAATCTTGGAGCTTCTGGTCTTTGGCCCCTGCCACATCTTCCACAGACATGCAGCCTCTCAACATAATCCACTAGGTCATCTAAATTTTCTTCTGCATTCTCCACAATGTACTCACAAGTTTCATTTACATCTTCCAAAGGCGCAAATTAAAATCCAAACAACACAGATGCACCCTTACAAGTGTTACTTTCCATTGTCATATACTTGTGTGTTAGACCCAAAGAACATATTTTTCACCACAGTGATTGTGAAAAGTAAGACAAGCATCTTTTTCCTTGCACATTTGTTAGTAGTAATCAAATCACATTCATATTTGCAATCTTGAAATCCATCATACACAAAGAAGGGTTAATGTCAAGATTTGTTTCCTGTGCAAATGCAAGTACTTTCTCATATATATATATATATATGCCTGGCTGTCTTCTCACCTTTCCATTGTTAGTGCATAAATCAATGTCATAGTATAACCCAATACTGCACCATGCACAGTAAATAACTGAATGAACTGTGTTGGTACTGTCTTGAAGGTTCCATCACCGAATAATGTGGTATTGGCACTTAAATATCGAATATTGTCCTAAGTTTTGAAAATAAGAATTCTTTTGTTATCTTGAGCAATGAAATAGTAGAATTGTGCATGAGAAATGGTTCTCCAACCTCCAGTCACTTTATATTCTCTGGAATTTCAATTCTATGCAATAAAGTTGGTTTGGAGGTCGATGTCTCTTTTGAATTCTATTTACTAGCCTCTTTAATGAGTTTCTTTCTGGTAGCATTTATAGAACCTCTTCATCATGAATACCATGGCTAGCTCTTCAAAGCACCTGTGATGGTGTTGTGTTTGGCTCCTTTTCTGCTTGTTGATTTAACCTAGTCAGGGTTTTCCTTACTTCTCCTTCAACATCATCTTGTGCTGATGTTTTTCTGTCCCATCCTGAATGATTAGAATATTATTCAAATCCTGACTAGTTGTACATAGAGCATTGCAGAATCTCCTCTCTTCATAGCACCAGTACCTTTTACTCCCATCTCTCTTAAAAGGAAATGGTAACAAAAATCATTATAATGTAGCATTTAATGCACACTTTTACTACATCCCACACATTCTGATAATTTGTGTTTTCATTTTCATTTAGCTTTCATTTTCATTTTAAATTTCTCTTGATATTTCTTCTTTGGCTCATACTATTTAGAAGTATGTTATTTAATCTCCAATTATTTTGGGGTTCCCAGTTATCTTTTGTTATTGATTTCTAGTTTAATTCCATGGTGGTTTGAGAGCAGACATTATATATTTTCTATTCTTTTAAATTGTCAAGGTGTGTTTTATGACCCAGAATGTGATCTAGTTTGTTGAATGTTCCATGTGAGCTTGAGAACAATGTGAACTCTGCTGTTGTTGGATGAAGTAGTCTATAGATGTCAATTACACCCAGTTGATTGATGGTGTTATTTCACTATGTCTTTACTGATTTTCTGATTTTCTGTCTGCTGGATTTGTTCACTTCTAAGAGTTGGGTATTGAAGCCTTGAAATATGTTAGAGATTCATCTATTTCTCCTTGCAATTCTATTGTTTTTTGTCTTATATATTTTGACTCTCGGTTGGGTACATATTATACATGTTAAGGATTGTATGTCTTCTTGGGGAACTGAGTCTTTTATCATCGGGTAGTGCCCTTCCTCATCCTGATAACTTTCCACAGTTTGAAGTTTGTTTTTTTGAAATTAATACAGCTACTATTGCTTTCTTCTGATTAGTGTTAGCATGGTATATTTTCCTCCATTTACCTACTTTTAATCTATATGTATCTTTAAAGTGGGTTTCTTGAAGAGAATATATATTTGTGTCTTGTTTTCTGGTCCACTCTGGCAATCTCTTTTCTAATTAGTGCGTTTAGACCTTCATATTCAAAGTGATTATTGATATAGTTGGATTAATATCTAAGCTATGCATTGCTTTTTTTCTGTTTTTTACCCTTGTTCTTGGTTCCAATTTTATCTTCCTTTCTTCTGTTTTTAATTGAGGATTTTTAAAATATTATTTGAGTTTATCTCCTTTCTTAACATATCAGCTATACTACTTTTTTTAATATATATATTTTTAGTGGTTGTCCTAGAATAAAGTGGGTATTTGATGATTACAAAACTTTGTTATTATTGTATGCATGACATATTAGCAGAACATTTTAGTAACAAACTGCCTATTTAAAAAAATACAAACTGAGGGACTTCCCCAGTGGTCCAGTGGTAAAGAATTCCACCTTCCAATGCAGGGCACTCAGGTCTGATCCCTGGTCGGGGAACTCAGATCCCACATGCCACGTGCCCACAACTACTGAGCTTGCGTGCCTCAACAAGAGAGCCTGAGCGCCACAACTAGAGAGAGAAAACCCACATGTTGCAATGAAGAGCCCATGCACTGCAACAAAAAAGATCCCACATGCCTCAGTGAAGATCCCGCGTGCTGCAACTAAGACCCAATGCAGCCAAAAAAAATAAAGAAAATAAAAATAATAAAATAAAATAAATAAATATTTTTTTAAAATGCAAACTGAAACATATAGAAGTGGGGTTATATAAGTTTTGAGATTTCTCAAAATTTTAGTGAAGAAATTTTAATAACAATGGAAAGAAGAAGAAATCTTGATAATTTTTGAACATTGGATATGTGTTGCGGATTTGACTGTAGTCTTTATCCACTTTGCTGTGTTTGAAATTTTTCTTTATTAAAAAAACTACTTTAAAATTTGTAATTTAAAATATCTTTCAGATTCAAAAGTAATCTATAGATTAAGTCACAAATCTACAGATCATCCCTCTGCAAAAGCTATTATCAAAAATCTAACTTTCGTGGGTAAGAAAAACTTTAGATATAGATTGGTCTAGAAATGTGCCCAATGCGACAGACTGAGTCAGTCTCAGCAGAGATACTGGTCTGGACTCATCTGCTCTTGCTGCCAGGCCACCCTTACATTAGGCTGTTATGTTCACTGACATTGCCTGAGGTTCGAGTTAGAAAACACGGGACTACATTTGAGTGATACCTTTTAAATTGATCTGAAATAATAAAAAAGTTTAAGTTTTAAGCTATCATCTTTAGTTCAAAAATAAAGCAAGTTTTCTTTTATTGCTACAGATGATTGGCAGGAAAGGTTTAAATTCAAATCTAAACTTCTAAGAACTAGCAAAAAAGAATCTCTTGTGCTTGCTATAATCACCATTTTTAGATGTACTTTATTTTCATTTCTTCGAAGAAGCAGGAAATGAATTGAACAAAGATTTATGCCATTTAATGTCACAGTTGATTACCAACAGAAATTGGAAGAATGCAATTTTTATGACTTCATGTAAAAGTAAGCTATAATTCAGGATGAAATGGAGATTGGCTAGACAGATTTTAATTTTTAAGAATATATCTTATCTTGCAGGAAATATTTATATAAATTAAGAAAGTCAAATCTCTAAATTATTTATTTTAAATAACTCATCTGACCTGGTACTAGACACATATATTCCTTAGATATAACTTCATTAAGCAACATCTTGAAATGTTTCAGATTTATATGTCTTACTACTGATATGCCCAAATTATTTTAAAAATGCATAAAATACTGAAATCTTACTTATGTAATTAATTTAGTGAATTAAGCAATTATCTGACATTTGTTTTTCAAAATTCTATAAGATCTAACATGACTGATATTAAATGTTTAGTAATCCCTTATAAATTACACCCACTTATTAATGTTGAATGGGTATGGGCATATTGTTTTATCATTCACAGCAAGATAGCCTTCATAAGATAGTTATTCTCATCATGTTAAATAGTAAGAATTTGGTTGTGAGAGACACAACAAAGAAAAAAGTAATCATTAGACAAGAATGAATATATATTTCGTATCTTTTTCTCCCCTACCACTCCAAATTTCTGCGATTTTTCATGAATACATTTATATATTCATTAATTTCATTAAATTTTGAGGTGCTCACTATGTATACCAGGCACAGTGCTAAGTGCTACAGATAGGCTCAATTTGCAATATCTCCACTGTCCTCAGAGTTTATAAATTATAATTATTGTATTATTTGACATTCTTTAAAAATATTATGTAACTCTTTGTCTCTGTACATTTGGACATGTTGATCCTTCTGCTTTAACTGTGCTTGTATATTTAGACCAACTAATGAACTTCTCTTTACCCGTCAGGTCAAATTGTGTGGTGAATAGATGTCTAGCTTTCTTTTTTTCTGAAACTCTCTGTAAATTTCACCACTTCTATAATACTGTTACCTACATTTATAAATGACACCTCTTAGCAAGCACGTACCACCTCTCTGAGAAGGTTTAAATATTTTGTTACTTTGAATTTGAGGAACAGATGTATCATCTGACTTCCCTTATTCTCAATATAGATCAATTCAATATTATATTATACTGTTCATATATTATTAAATCAGCACGTGTCTGTTCAATTGAAAAATGAAGAAACTGTGAAATTAAAATACTCAGCTTCATATAATGGAAATACGTGACTACAGACTTATCTAAATAGGGATCTATTTTTCTCATGTAGCAGAAAACTTCAGATATAAAGGAGATAAGAGCTAGTATGGATAGTTCTATGACACAATCAGTTTCCAAGGGTGATTTTATCTTTCTTTCCCAGTACTCTCACTCTGTTACTCATTGCCTTATGAAAGATGGCTGCTATAACTATTTTAAAAAGAATGAAAGAAAGAAGAAAAGTAGGGAGAAAGTGAAGGGCAAAAGAATAGTACCAGCCAAGTTTAATATTTAACATCTTACAAAAAAACCTGAACAAACCTTTTGGCCAACCCAATACTTTTTTTTTAGGATAGCAACAGCTTTTTGGAAGTGCCACCAGTAGACTGAAGCTTATATCTAATTCAGCAGATATATGGGTCAGTTATACAAAAGTAACTCAGTGGGAATCTAGAAGGTTTTCTTAGTGCATTATACTCCTGAAAATATCAGAATTCTATTAGAGAGAAAAAAGACTGTGAATGGGTAAGTAATAGGTACATTTAAATGTCTATCACACAGTCATGCCAAATAAATACATTCGTTGTAACATTTCTTCGTATATAAATTTCAAAGTGGTTTCAGTACATGCAAGTACTTTTTAAATACATATGTTCCCAGTGTGTATTTGATCTATGTATTATGTTGGCCTCTAAACTGCCTTTAGCTCAGTTGGTAAAATAATTTCAGAGGCTTGATAGAAATGACTTAATAATGTTTATTGAAGTTAATGAAACAGTTAAGTAACATTTAAAAGTTTTTGCCAGAATGGTCAAAATATTTCATTGATATTTAAATATTAGCAAATAAAGTAGAACACTGAAACTAGAAATTCCTCAGTGTAACTGCTGATGTTCCAAACATAAGTTGTATATACAGACTAAAACATGTATTCTATGAAATGTAAAATCCTAGGAAAAATATATACTTGTCTAGCAAAGTACCTTCTTTCCCCACGTGAAGAATTGAACCCAGGGAAATAAAATGACTTTTCTAACTCACACTTCTAGTCAATGAAAGATCAAATAATAGAAAACATTCTGGGTCTAATTTAAAAATATATACATATAAATATAAGAAAGAATATAATTTTCTTAGGCTTTACATATAGATAGACATGGTAGTCAAGCAAATATCATTTAAATTGTTTAATGTGATGCTCTTTTGCATGCTTCAGTTTTACTATAAAAATATTTAAGTAAACACAACAAAATCAGGAAAAGAAGTAATATTCAGAAATTCAAGAATATTTTATTCTTGGGTGCAAGGTAGACAAAAAGGAGACTTCTAAAAATATTATAATATCTACAGGAACTTAAGAGAGTCCAATGTATACTTTCCCTTTTTAACCCTTTGGGGAAATACAGTTTGGTTGTCATGGAAATAATAATATAACAGACAGCTCCCGTTTCTAGAAATTATTGGTAAATATCATGCTCAAGAGATTTTCTCTGCTTGCAAATGTTTATTTATAACAAGTGTAATTTAGTACTTAAATGTTATGAATAGACTTGCAATTTAATATGGAAGACTTAGCACAAGAATTTACATCCCATTATCCCTAAACTGCATACCCAACACTCCACAGAAGTAAGAGAAATAGAAAAAGAATGGAGCAACAACAACAAAGAGAAACAACAGGGTCTTCAAAGGTGGATGAGAGTTTTTAAATTTTTATGTAGTTGGACTCTGGAGAATGCTAATGGATGAAGCAGAAAGGAAATGTCAGTACGTCATGAATGCCGATTGCCTGGCCAAATGCAGACCCAGGCTTCTCTTTGGCAGTTTGTTAGAGGGCCAAGGTGAGAAGGGGTGCTGAAAACAAGGAAATTGATTGAAGTCTAATTAAGAAAACAGCTGTATCTTTTCATACACTATCTAAATGAAAAATACCATGCGATGTAGCATTCAGCCCCAAGATAAAAAATGGTAGAGGTAATTTACAAGGCATTGAACAAACCAGTGGGGACTTGCTATTGTTCTCATCATCTCAGCATTTGAGAGCCCATAGCAATAGACCGCAAACCTAACTCACTGTAAATGGAAGAAAATGCCCCTCTCATACATCAAGTTAACTATCAGCAAGCTTCTTGGTAAATGGACATGTATTACGTGCTTAGCAGAGAAGACTCAAAACAGTAACAGAGTAAAAAAGAAAGACTGAGAAAAGAAAATAAAAAATTAAGTCATCAAGAAATCAGAGATAATTCAGGGAACAGGAAATAATTTAAAAACAAAACCTATAATTGGTTTTCAGAGCTTTTTGAAAAGATATTGCTATTGCCTTACAGAAATAATTTAATAATGTTATGAAAAATGGTGAAAAAGAGTATATTCTTAGAAATTAAAAATATAGCTGCTGAATTGAATAAAATGTATACAATTGCTTGAATATAATGGTAGAACATGTAGCAAAATGATAAAGATATAATAATCCTCAGAGAGAAAAATATTAAAAAGCCATAAGTAATCAATACAGGTGGGCCAATATTCAAGTAATAAGAGTTCCAGGATAAGAGAATAGGTAAAATGTATGGGACAAAGTTAACAAAGAAATGATGGAAGGAAAATTCCCACTGCTGAAAAGAAACATGAGCCTTCACATTGAGTGTTTACCCAGTGTAGATGATGATACATTTTTAAATTTTCACCTAGACATACAATAGTAAAATTTCAAAGTAACAAGGCAAGACAGAATTTTTTTTTAAAATGAAGACTTCCAGCCTGGAAAAGATGGTATAGACCTGTTTTCCTCTAACCCTCCCTACTAAGCACAACTATATTATCCCTGGAAAAGACACAAAAGACAAGCAAATGAGAACTCTGAAAGGTGCTAGGAAGGTGAGCTGGTTTGGGGATTCAGAACAGGAGGAACAGCACAGCAGCAGCGAGTCATGTATGCTCCCAGTCAGCAGAAGACTACCCAGACCTGTTTTTTTACTGACCCCCTACCTAGCAACAGAAGACTGTAGCTTCATTGTTTCCCTTGATGGAATGAGTGTTTTCCTAACAATAGCATGCCGACCTAATACCAATGGAAAGGGGGATAGGTTGGGAGCTCTGCCAGAAATAAGTAGCCTGGGGAAGCACTCTCCTTCACCAGGCTCCAGACTTCCCTTTTCCACTACGAGATATCAAAGAAGGTAGGCAGAGCCAACAGGAGAGATACACTACAGTAGTAGATTCACTACTGACTAGGAAGCCTCTTTGTCCTCTTAGGCCAGAGATTCTCCTCTCTTTCCCAGAGACACTGGAGCAAATGGGGGAGGGGTTGGATGGTTGGAGGATTGAATCACATTTCTCCCCTACTGGGATATATCTGTCACTCTGACCTGGAGTAAACCCTTCTGTCCTCTCAGGCATCACCAGTAAAGACCAGTGGAAGCCCTGGTGGCACCAGTTAAATGAGGCAGTTTGAAATAATACTGCAAAAGCCAGAAAATCAAACTGTCATTGGAACCACAGCCCACAAAAATAGTCTAGGATCTCAAGAGAAACAATTTTACTTTTTCTTTTCCCATTTGGATGCCTTTGACTTCTTTTTTTCTTACCTGATTTATCTGGCTAGGATTTTCAGTACTATGCTGAAGAGAAGTGGCAAGAGTAGGCATCTTTGTCTTGTTCCTGATTTGAGAGGAAAAGCTTTTAGCTTTTTATCATTGAGTATGATGTTACCTGTGGACATATATAAGACTTTGTGATGTTGAGATATGTTCTTCCCAATTTGTTGGGAGTTTTTATCATGAAAGGATGTTAAATTTTGTCAAATGCTTTTTCTGCATCTCTCAAGATGTTCATATGGTTTTCACCCTTCATTCTATTAATGTGGTGTATCACATTTATTGATTTGTATACCTTGAAACGTCATTGCGTTCCAGGGATAAGTCCCACTTGATCATTATGTGTGATCCTTCTTATATGCTGTTTAATTCAGTCTGATAGTATTTTGTTGAGGATTTTTGCATCTATGTCTATAGAGACATTAGTCTGTAACTTTTTTTTTCTTACAGTGTCCTCGTTGGTATCAAGGTAATGTTGACCTTGAAAAGTAAATTTAGAAGTGCCCCTCCTCTTCAATTTTTGGAAGAGTTTGAGAAGGATTGGAAGCAGAAGGAAGGAAATAATGAGGAATGGAAATCAATGAAATAGAAAACATTAAATTAATAGATAAAATCAATGAAACAAAGACTGATTCTTTGAAAAGACCAATAAAATTGACAAACTTCTTGTGGAAAAAAAAGAAAGAAAACACAAATTACTAGTATTAGGAATAAAATGAAGGATATCTCTAGAGAACCTGCAGTCATAAAAAGGATGACCAGGGAATAATAAAAACAGTTCTAAATATATAAATTTGAAAACAGATGAAATTGATTAGTTCTTGAAAAAGACCCCACAAACTACCACACTCACCTAATGTTAAATAAATATTTTTGGATGACCCTAAAACCATTAAGTAAATTGAATTCATAATTTAAAAACTCTCTCTTCCCCAATATCATACAATTCCTCAAAAACCACAAACTACCAGACCTCAAGCAAGACTAATTAGAGATCTGAGCAGCCTGTACCAACAAAGGAATTTGTACTTTGAGTTTTGTATCACTGGAGAATTCTAACAAACTTTCAAATAATTAATACAAATTTTACACAATAACTTAAAAAATAGGAAAGGAGGGAACACTTCCAAATACATTTTATGAGGCATTATTATCCTGATATCAAAACCAGACCAAGACAATACACACACACAAACACACAACACACACACACACACACACACAAACAAAAACTAAAGTCCAACATTTCTCATGACCTTAGACTTAAAATGCTCAACAAAATATTAGCAAGTAGAATCCAATAATATCTAAAAATAATTATACAAATTGACCAAATGAGATTTATCCTAGGTATACAAGTCCGTTTCAACATTTCAAAATCAATCAGTATAATCCACTATATCAACATGCTAAGGGAGAGAAATCATAAGATCTGCAGTAGACAAATGTCTACTCCCCCAAAGATAACCATGTCCTAATTCCCAAACTTGTGAATATGTTCATTTATATGGCAAAAGGGATTTTGAAGATGTGATTAAGTTAGGGATTTTGAGTTGGAAAGACAATCCTAGATTATTGAGTAGAACCAATGTAATCACATGAGTTCTTAAGCAATAGAGGCAGGAAGGTCAGAATTGGAAAATGAGATGTGATAATGGAAGCAAAGGTGGGAGAAGCAGTGAATGTGAGGGAAGATCTGAAGATGCTATGCTGAACATACAGAAATAGCTGTGAGCTAAGAAATGCAGGAGGCCTATAGAAGATGGAAATGCGGCAACAGCTTCTTTCCTAGTCTTCAGAATGAACAGGGTGCTGTCAACATATTGTTTTAGGACTTCTGAAATTTAGAACTGTAAGGTAATAAATTTGTGTTGTTGTAATCAAATAAGTTAATGGATGTGTTACAGTAGCAATGTGACAAAATTCCATACCTATCCATGAAAAGAACACTCAGCCAGTTAGGAATACAGTGGAATTACCTCAACTGGAAAGAAATAATCTGCAAAAATTCTACATTTATTATAATACTTAGTGGTGA
Organism: Tursiops truncatus; assembly: GCF_011762595.2. NCBI lineage: Eukaryota > Metazoa > Chordata > Mammalia > Artiodactyla > Delphinidae > Tursiops > Tursiops truncatus. Next base: position 55,155,703 of record NC_047044.1, on the reverse strand, counting down.
AAGACTGAATGCTTTCCCTGAAGACTGGGAACAAGGCAAGAATGTCTGCTCCCACCACTCTTGTTTAACATTGTACCAGAAGTTCTAGTGATAGCAATAAATAAAAAGAAGGCATACAGTTTTAAGTTAAGAAATAAATCTATTTTTGTCTACATAAAAATTCTAACAAGTCTATAAATAATTCCTAGCACTAAGACATCAGTTTAACAGGGCTGCAGGAGGCAAGATAAACACACAACTATCAATTGCATTTCTATATACTAACAGTAAATATGTGGAAACAGAAATTATAAACACTATACCTCTTACAATCACTCCAAAGAAAATTAAATACTTAGATATATACTTAGAACATGTACAAGATACATATACAGAAAATCACAAAATTATGACAGAAGAAATCAAAGAAGACCCAAGTGAATGGAGAGATAAATGATGTTCATGAATTGGAAGAGTCAACACACTAAAGATGTCAATTCTTCCCCAGTAGGCATGTAGGTTTAGTGCAACTCCTACAAAATCCCAGCAAGATTTTGTGTAGATATGGACAGATTTGTTCTTAAATTTAAAAGGAAAAGCACAGGTCCCAAGATAGCTAAAATATCTTGTGATAAAGAATAAAGTAGGAAGAATTACTCTATACAATATTAAAGCTAAATATATAACTATAATAATTGAGAGTATATTATTGGTGGAGAGATGGTAACATAGATCTATGAAGCAGAAATAGATCCACATAATATACCCAGTTGATTTTTGACAAAATTGGAAAACAATTCAAATGAAGAAAAATATCCTGTTCAACAAATAGTCCAGGAACAATTAGATATACATAAGAAAAAGAATAAACTTCAACTTAAACCTCAAACAAAAACTATATCCAAAGGAAAAAGTTATTCCATACATATGGGAATAAAAAGAAATCTGAGGTAGCAATACTTATATCAGACAATACAGACTTTAAAACAAAGACTGTATGTAATAAGAGACAAAGATGGACATTACATAATGATAAAGGGATCAAACCAACAAGAAGATACTACACCCAACACAGAAGCACAAAAATTCATAAAGCAAATATTAGCAAACATAAAAAAACGCACAGTAACACAATAATAGTAGGGGACTTTCAACACCCCACTTACATCAATGAATAGATCATCTAGACAGAAAATCAATAAGGAAACAATGGCATTAAATGACACATTAGATCAGATGAACTTAATAGATATGTATGGAACAGTCCATCGAGAAGCAGAATACACCTTCATTTCAAGTGCATATGGTACATACATATGACAGAATATTACTCAGCCACAAAAAGAATGAAATATTACCATTTGTGACAATATGGATGGACCTAGAAGGTATTATGCTAAGTGAAATAAGTCAGACACAGAAAGTGAATAACAGAATATGATCTCACTTATATGTGGAATCTAAAACAAAACAAAAAACAAAGGAACAAACATAGCAAAACAGAAACAGACTCATAGATACAGAAAACAAAGTGGTAGTTGCCAGAGGGGAGTGTGTGGGGATGAATGAATTAGGTGAGGGCTATTAAGAGGTACAAACTTCCAGTTATAGAATAAATAAGTCACAGAGATGTAATGTACTATATAAGGAATATAATAATAATATTGTAATAACTTTGTATGTTATTAGACTAGACCTATTGTCTAACAGAGTTATCATGGTGATCATTTTGTAATGTATAAAATCATCAAAACACTATGTTGTACACCTGAAACTTATATAATATTGTAAGTCAATTATACTTCAAGAAAAATCTCTAAATGGAACACAGATTGAATAGTAATACATAAAAATATAGAACATTAAAAAATATAAAACCTTTTTGATCTGGGGCTGGCAACAAGTTCTTAGATCTTACAAAAGCAGCATAATCCATAAAGGAAAAATTGATTAAAAATTGGATCTTATAAAAAAAATTTTTTTAAATGCTCTGTAAATGCCCATGTGAAGACAATGAAAACAAAAGCCACAGAATATATTTGCAAACCATGTGTCCAATAGAGAACTAATATCTAGAATATATAAAAATCCCAAAATTCAACATAAAAAATACAATATAAAGATGGACAAAATAAATGAACATATTTGTCACTGAAGAGGAAATATAGAAGACCATTAGCATGTGAAAAGATGTTTCACATCATTAGCTCATTATGGAAATACAAATTAAAATCATGATGAGACATCACACATCTACTGGGATGGGTAAAGTAATAAAATAATGACACCACTAAATTTTGGTGAGCATTTGGACATTAGATTGCTGACATATTGCTGATGGGAATGTAAAATAGTACAGACACTCTTGGTATAGTTTGGTAGAGTCTGAAAACACTAAACATACAGCTACCATATGACCCAGCACTTGCATCCAGGGGCATTTATCCCAGAGAAATAAAAACTTATGTTCACACACAAAAATCTATATGGAAATATTAGAAACAGCTTTATTTGTAACAGGAAAAAAGAAATCAGTCAAGATATCCTTCAGCAAGTGAATTGTTTAACACACTGTGCTACATATTTACCATGGAATACTATTCAGCAATATAAAAGAACAACCTATTGACACATAAACAACCTGGATGAATCTTCAGGGAATTATGCTTAATGGAGAAGTCAATCTAAAAGGTTATAATTCTATTTATATAACATTCTTGAGATTATAACATTTTAGAAATGATAACATTTTAGAAAAGACCAATGGAACAAAAGAGGCAACATGCAAACTTAGATTATTCTATGCCCATCCAAAGAACAATCAAGCATGAAGTTAAAATAAATATATTTTCAGACATACAAGAACACAAATTTTCTTCCCTATATTCCTTTCAGAGGAAGACAGCTGACAATAAACCACAACAAAACAATGCAAAAAACAAAACAAAAATAAAAACAACACAGAGGAAGATTGAGATTCCAGTAAACCCAGAAGATATTCAAGTAAAGAATTTTGGAATGTGTCAAGAAAGCAATTAGTCCAGATTAAAACTTCAGGGCTTCAGAAGAGAAAATAAATGGACCTAATGTAATAGGAAATATGATTTTAAGACTAGATATACATAAGTTGAATAAGAAGTTACATTATTTGCTACTTTTTTTTTTTTTTTTTTTTTTGGTCAGCAGTAAGAAATGAAAGCTTTTCAGTAATTTCAAGAAAACAGAAAAACATGGTTCACATTTGGAGCAAACTAACATGTGGCATTGTTTCAAAGAACTGAAGTGTATGGTAAACGAGTGCATTTGACTTTTATACTAGGGACTTTCTCTGTTTATTATAGAGACATTCTCTATTGATTTAGAGTTTCATAATCAGTTCCTCATTATATGGCTACTGGACTTTCTGAAGTTGATTAGCCTTTGCCAGTATTCAACGTACATTTAAGCTGCAGTTTTAGTCACGTTCCATCTAAGCTGTATAATTTTAGCAAATGTGAGAACTGCTTAAAATTTTTAAAATGTTGATTTCTTCCAAAATTCAAATTAAGATAAACTTTGATTACAACCAAATTGAATTACTGAGTCTGTTTTATTAAATGTGTTTTCATTCACTGTAATCATTAACATTTCTTTAAATAAAATGTAATATTTCAAACCCAGTAATAACCAGTGGGTCTAAATGGCTATCTGTTATTTCTACAAAACGTTATTTACTTCTCAGAAATGAATGGGAGTTTGCAAGTCACATTAATTAGGTGTGATTGTTTATCTGGATGACAATATGTTGGACATTTAACAGGTTCAGAGAAATCTGTGAGCATCATGTAACAGTCATATAAAAAAAAGCCAAGCTGATATGAAGAAGGGAATAGTGGATGGTGGAAAATGAGCTATTAAAATAGAAACATGCAGCTGGCAAAGAAGCAAATAGAAAACATTAAACTGATGAGTAGCTTCTTAACCTTGGGAATAGGGTCAGGATGAAAAATGTTACTACAGTGGAATCGTGTCTCTTAACTATTACATTTGCAGTTTCCCTGTAATGAGTGAGAAATCCTTATCAAGGAAAAGCAATTACTAAAGAATGTACCTTCTGGGAAGCAAATTTATAAGGTGAACACACTTAACCTAAAGACTAAATCTGAAGAAAAAATAAAAAGATCACTAATGTTCTCTCAAAACACTAACATTTTATTTGTTGCCAGAAGTTGCTGACAGGCCATTAATAACAATAACAAGTGTTGAAAAGAATGTGGAGCTTCCTGTTAACCAGTCCATGTGGTTGCCAATTTTAGAGATTCATTTTATTGTGTGTACACATTACCAGCTAAAACCAGTAGGTGGGTTGGTTTTGTCCCATCCCCGCCCCACTTTGACTTGAGAAACAGCACTGATATTTCTATTCAGCTATGCACTAATGCACCTGACTCCTTCCTGAAACATTAATCAACCACAGCCAGAATGAAAATTAATATAACCCTGAAACATAGCTCCAGATACCAAAAATAAGTGTGAAAAAAGACAGAGAACATGGCATCTTTCTCAGTGTTTTGGAGAATTGTGCTGGCGTTGCAAAGTGCAACTGTTCTTTTTCCCCCTGTAAACAGTTATGGATATGAATTTTATATGACATTTTCAGTGCTAGGTGATGTATTCCCAAAACAATATTATTAAAGGCTGAGTGTACTCTCTTGGATGTTATTTATGATAACTGCTTTGTGGCAAACAAAACACCAAACACAAGTAAATAATGGTATGTGGTGTATGCTGTGTATGTGCTTTCCCCCCCACAGTGTAAAAAACAAAAGTATACATTTTGGTATTTGCTCAGGAAAGGGGTTATTGATGTATAACAACAGTCCTTTTAAGAGGGTGTGTAAGGAAGTAAAACTAAGCTAGACAACAAATTCTGTTACATGAATTTATTGACTAATTCAGCTGATAACAGAATCTGGGGCATGAGAGATGGAAAACAGTCCATTGCAACTGAAAAAGGAGACAACGCCTACTTATTCTCTCTCTCTCTCTCCCTCTCTCTTTCTGTCACACATATACTAGACTGTTAAATACAAAAAAGGTATCGGTAAAATCCCCGATTTTGTGTTGATTTTAGATGTTTAATTGGCAGTTAATTTAGTTGTTCATTCAACCATATTTAGTTTTCTTATTGAAATAAATACATGGTATCCTTCAGTAATGGTAGATCCTGGCTTTATCATTAGTACCTTAAAAAAAAAAAGGAATAGTAGAAGAATAGTGATAATGTGCCCATATTTTAGTTTAAAATTGATACATAAAAACATGGTATTGGGAATTCCCTGGCAGTCCAGTGGTTAGGACTCCACGCTTCCACTACAGGGGCCACAGATTCAATGCCTGCTTGAGGAACTAAGATCCCATAAGCCATGAGGTCTGACCAAAACAAAACAAACAAAAAAACATGGTATTTGCTCACAGACCAATAAAATAGTAGGGATTTAATGATTAAATTTGTTCACAATCCTGGTAAATTAAGTACCAAACTTAGGGAAATAATATTTCATTTTATTACAGATCTAGTTGTATTGGGATTTGTGTTCTCCTACATTACATTATTTTCACTAAAACACTGACATTATTCATCTGCCACCAATTCCATAACTATTGCCTTCTATTTTTTCATGTTGTTTCTCATGCATTATCTCAGTTGTCTATCACAAAAAAGTGAAAAGAATATGTGTTGTTATCTACACTATTTTACAGATGAGGAAACTCGGGTTCAAAAAACCTAGAATGTATATACCAAAGCATCTTATCCAAACAAATTATCCCAAGTTTATTCAGGTGTAACTCTCTCTGTATTCCTTAAACATTCACCTATCTCACAATTTCAGGGAGGTTCTGCCTCCTTGGACGTGTAACAGATTTCTCTTGCTTTCTGTTTTCTGCATGCTACACATCCTTCTTCTTTACTGATGCTCAGTCAGAACCTTATTCCATTGGATAACCACTAAACTGTAGAGTTTGTTTTCCTCTTTTTCACATTCCTCCATGTTAAAGTTCTTGACAACAATTTGATTCCAATTCAACATAGGATAACATTTTTCTCTCATTACTTTCTAGGATTATTGCTTTTATCCTGTCAATTCACATCTCTCCTGTGTTGGAAGTAATAAGACATTTTGCAAAGAGATTAGTGCACACATAAAGTGCGCGTGATCATTGATCACCTCAAGTTTGAGGAGTGGATAATTCATCCTTCTGTGGCACCACCTTCCCTGCAGGTTCTACAACTCTGGCACATCAAGTTGACCTATGATCTTTATTCTTTATTTCTGAGAGTCTACACTTCCGTTGTATTTGGAAATAGACTGACAAAACTCCCTCGATTTATGTTCTTTAAAACCTATTCAGGAATAAGATTCTGGGCACATGGGAATATTGTATTTACATCAGTCTAACTGTTCCCATCTCTGTTAACATCTGCTAGATAGCACTGATTTTTAGCATTAAATATAAGCTCGGGCCATTTAGCAACAGGAACTGTGGAAGGTGTTAAAAACTAGTAAAAAAGAAAGAGTTAATTTGAGTTACACTTCTCACCCCTATTATTTCTTCCCCATTGCTAAAGAATGTAATTGCTCAGCAAGTATTCAAAGAAATTCTCAGACAGGAGCCAAGGGCAGATATAAATCCCTAATAATGAATAATATGGTGCAGGCTATAAAAATGATATCAGAACAATTTGTATTGCTTTAGATGGATCTTGAAATTCCTCAGGAATAGGAAAGATTTCTAATCCCTACAATTATGACATTTTGATAACCAAAGCCTGTTTTTTAAAATAATTGGTTGTAATATTTTCCAAGTTTCATATATTTTTGGGGGTCCATTTCTCAAAAAAAAATATGACAAGCTTCTGAATTTTTCACAATTATATCATTATCTTCACTGGTCCCATCCTGAAATGATGACAGGAACTTGTATTTTTCCAGATATTATTCATAAAGCTTCTACGCAAGGACTACATTTCTTGTTTGTTTGTGTTCTTGCAGCCACACCCTGGCTACGCATGGCTATGCATGAGTGAATATTACAGGTCTTCAGGAAATTTGCCTTAAAATTACTTCAGGGCCTCATCCTGTGTTAATCTTTTTTGCCTAGTTCTGGGCATTCTGAACCATTCTGGAGTTTTTAGGATCTCTAGAAGAGCTTTATAACAAAGAATCAGTAATTGCCAATTTTCATGTGATTGAAGAATCGTGAATAACAAGAATTACATATTATATACCTGCCTAATACTGAAAAAGAGAACTATTAGATTTGGTGTTTTGTTCTCCAAACAGCACTGATGATTTTTTCTTCTCATGTGATTTGCATGCTCAAAGTGCCATAAAGTTTTATCATTAGGCTAATAGAATCTATCCTGATTAAGTATGTCAGATTCTATCCTAAAAATTATATATATAATATATATATACATGATTTACATAAATAATATATGGAAAGAGTTTAGAACCTACCCTGGCACATAACAGACACTATGGTAGTGTTTTTTGGTATGTTATATCATTGAAGTCTTACAGTGTGACATAAGTGATTGTGCCCCACTTTGTAGATAAGTAATTAAGATTCACAAATTAATTGAGTTCTATAAGTTAACATACTTAATGAATTATCTGTTCTGTGATTTAAATTCATATTTCTGACTCCAAAGCAGGTACTAATTTCACTAGATCATTTTATCTCCTATTTAAGGAAAAAGCATAATTTCAGTTACAGAACAACTTGGAAATAACTATTCTTGTGTAAATCTTTTTTTTCAATAGAGAAGTGTCTCACTTTTACACAGATTTGATTTCTGTGAATATCAGTCCCACAGAACAAATTACATGATTCTGAAAATACATGAAAAGAAAAAAAATGTTTAGGTACAAAATTTTTTATTGCAAAGCTCCTCAACCAAAGTCTTGAATTCTACTCATATGTCTTCATTTTGTGCTATATTGATTCTTATATTAAATATAACTCATAAGAAGATTTGATATATTTTTTACTAGCCAACGACAGATTAAAGGCAGCAGAAAAGGCATAAAGGCTATTTGAAATAAGCAGCATTACTGTTGAATTTTCAATGATTGACACAAAGAACATGAGAAGAATTAAAAAAATAAAATTTCACAAAGAAACACGTGGTACAAAATATGATGCTCAAAATAGAACTCGAGGCATCAAAACAAAAAAAATGTGAACAATGTGTTCTCTGTTTTTAAAGACCATTACATTTATAATGCAGTTGATGAAGAGCACCATGAATTACCATTTCAAAAGTATTGGTGATAGAACTAAGCTTCATTTTCCTTGGAAAGTTCATTACACTCATTATATTTTTTCTCAGCAATGCTACACATTCAAACACACACATACTCTCAAATAATACCATTTGTGAACAGTCTTCAACCACAACCAGAATGTAGTAAGATAAAATCAGGATTGCGCATGTAGGAAGATAAAATCAGGATTGCGCATGTAAATGTAGCAAGATTAAATGGCTAGCCAATGACTAGGAAATACATTTCCCCTTATTGTGCATTAGCCAGACAAATGAGTGTTTACGGAGCCATTTCCAGAGTGAATTAGAATGTCATTTAGCTTTTTACTCATCATTATTTCTCAGTATTATTGATATCTAAAGTGTAAAATAATGAAGAAAAGAGTAGAATATCTATTAGTGGCCAGAGTGTCAATGGAATGCAAAAGACTGTTGCAAAAGTCTCGTACCCTGAAGTAGTGGGCAAATTACACATAAAGGCAGGAAGTATATAACGTACACTCCTAATATGATGTGTATTATTAAAATACGATGCACAAACCTCAATGTAGTCTTCCAGCTAAAGTATAAATATATAGTGTTTCTAGCAAAAGAGAGACAATGTTGGAAATGATGATAATAGAAAATGCATGCAGTTCACCTGTATTTATGAATTTATTATGGAGTGTGAGTAATTCTGTAGCTCTTTGGTATTTCATAACTAAAACTCTTTCTTGCATATCTATTATGTGCCAGGCACTGGGAGAACTATTTGGGATAATGGGACTACATACTACTGAGTCTCTGTTTTTGTTTGCAGATTCATTGTTTCATTATTTGGTTCACCAAATATTTATCATACAACCAACATCTACAAAGAAAAGTAGGGCTTCCCTGGTGGCGCAGTGGTTGAGAGTCCTCCTGCCGATGCAGGGGACACGGGTTCGTGCCCCGGCCCGGGAAGATCCCACATGCCGCGGAGTGGCTGTGCCCGTGAGCCCTGGCCGCTGACCCTGCGCGTCCGGAGCCTGTTGCTCTGCAACGGGAGAAGCCACAACAGTGAGAGGCCCGCGTACCGCAAAAAAAAAAAAAAAAAAAAAAGAAGAGTGCTATGCCTTAAAGACATATTCTAGAGGAGATATATCAAATTCTTGCTCCTATAGAGCTTAAACTCTAGATGAATATAAATAATTTTGCTAAGTTCCATGTTAGAGTTAAATATGGACAGCTCTGGATGCACTAAGGAAAACAGAGTAGAGAAGAATAGAAAACACTCTTTTCTCTTATGGTGTGGGGATCATGACAGGAAAAGCTTTTCAGAAGCGACACGAATGTATTCTTTAAGTGGGAATAGGTATATTCAAGGAGAAGAGGATTAGAAAAAGAAGTTCCAAACTAAAGGAAAAGCTTAAAATAATTGTTCACCACATTCTGATACTTTATACCTAAATTCAAAACAGACCTATAGGGCTTCCCTGGTGGCACGGTGGCGCAGTGGTTGAGAGTCCGCCTGCCGAGGTAGGGGACACGGGTTCGTGCCCCGGTTCCGGGAAGATCCCACATGCCGTGGAGCGGCTGGGCCCACGAGCCATGGCCGCTGAGCCTGCGCGTCCGGAGTCTGTGCTCCGCAACGCGAGAGGCCACAAAAAACCCCCCCCAAAAAACAGACCTATATATCCAGACTCCTCCTGGACATCTCCAGCATGATGAGCAACTGGAAACTTAGCGTTAAAATACATCAAATTGATTAATTATCTCTATGTTTTCCCATTCACTGATCTTTCTCTCATATCCCCTCAATTGGTAATTAGACGTGCCTTTCAACCCTGACTCTTCATGCTCCTTTACTTCTGCATTCTCAGCTAGATACTCAGCTTCAAGGATGGTACCTCATGAACTACAATTAAATCTGTCCCTTTCTCTTCATTCCATTACCAATTAATTCAGGTCTTTTTATTTCTCACCTGCATTGTTACAATTGATCTCTGTGCTTGAAGTTCACTCTTCTCATATTTATTCTCATCACAGATACCAGCATGTTTTTCTTAACTAAAGCACACATTAGCTCATGTCCATTCTACTTTAAATGCTTCAATAATTTTCTATTTCTTCATAATTAAATCCATATTACTTACATGGGCTAACAGGTCATTTAAGATCTGGTTCTTGTCTACCTCTGCTGTTTTATATACAGTAATTTTCTCACTTAATCTGTCTTTCCAATTCCAGTGACCCATTTATAGCTCAGAATATATGAAATTTAGTTGTATGTATCTGTACCTTTGAACCTGGTAGTGCATTGATTTATTTAAGTAAAAATTTATTAAAGTTAACATTGAAGTGAGTATCTCTTATTTTTGCCTACTTTTTGTACAGCAGGAACCAGAGTAACTCTCTTACCCTTGTCAGAGAAGTGTGGACATAACCAAAATAAGGCCAATCAGATTTTCTCTTGGGAAATTTGCATGTTGAGTGAAGACAAATAGGAGTGAAAGGCAATTAGAGAAGACCATATCTTAGAGATGGTCCAAATATTCTTGTTAATGAGAAGGTAATGCTTATCAAATACTTCTTTCCAATAACAGTATTTATCAATTGCTTTAACTACATCTACTGAAATGGTTATATGGGTTTTTTCTCCTCCATTCTGCTAGTCTGGTGAATGGCAGTAATTTCTTTTTAAATTTTAAATCTATCTTGCTTTCTTAGAATAAACTCTACTTTGTTTTGATGGGTAATCAGGATTCAAATAGAAGATTTTAAAAAGTTTTGATGTCCAAAAATACATACAAAAATGTTTACAATTTAGTGTGTAGCTCAGTGAATATCCAAAAGCAAAATACATTCCTGTAACCAAAGCCAGATTAATAAACAGACTCATATAAGCACCCCCAGAAACGTACTTAGTCTGTCCTTCCAGTCAATGCTTCTACCAATTAAAAACTCTCCTGATGTCTATCACCATAAAATAGTGTGTCATGTTTATCAACTCTATATGATTGAAGAGGAGTCTCTGGAGAAGCCTGAATGCTGTGATTGGTTGACACAGGCTATAAAGGGCTGAACTCTCCCTGCTCACAACTGGGACAATTCTGAAGGGCCATTCCAGCTTCAGAGCATCCCACTGGCACCTGTGAGGCCTACTGTATCTGTGACACTTAAGTTACTTTACCTCTCTGAGCTTCTGTTTCTTGTTTTTAAATAGAGATAGTTATAGTACATAAATATAGAGTTATTATGAGAATTATATGCAATTATGCATATAAGGTCATTAGCATAGTCTTAGGGTACAGTGAGCACTTATTACATGGTTCTTACTATATGCAATTAGAGTGTGCATTCAGAGCCCATCATTTGAATCCTAAATTCATATAGAGTTAGTTCTTTGTCCAAATTCTAAAGTGTCCTTGTGATATTTCCATTATTTTCCATGTTTCAGTTACTACTGCTTTGTAACAAATTATCTCCAAACTTTGTGACTTAAAACAACAAACATGTTACATTCACAAATTCTGAAGATCAAGGATTTCGAAAGGTTATAGTGGAGACAGCTTGGCTCTGTCCCACAATATCTGGAACCTCAGGTGCAAAGACTCCAAGGCTGGGGTGGCTCATGACTAAGGGCTGGAAGCATCTGAAGGCTCATCCATTTACATGCTTGGCACCTAGGCTTGGAGGCTAAAAACTATGTACACTGATTGGAGCACCTATGTGTGGCTTTTCTTTGAGGCTTGGCTTACCTGTAAAGCTCCATCTGTGAATGTTTGCATAAACTAAGCTGGAAACTGTGCTGCCTATTCTAAAGTAGCCTCAGAAATCACACAGCATAATTTCTGCCAATTTTATGCTTATAAGAAAGCCATAAGCCCACTAAGGCCTGACCAAAATAGCTAGTATCTCAGTTATATCCTTGCATAACTATTTTTTAAAATTTTACAAGCGTAGGTCCTAAAGTTGCATAAGTCTGTACTATATCTAGTCTATAAGAGATTTTAAAACCTAATTTGGGGACATAATTGCAAACTGTGTAAGTGGTAGAAATGAAAATTGAAAGGTATAATGGAGACTATAACTCAGGGTCTTGATTTAGTTTAGAGTTTCATGAGGGCTTGTCTAAGGAAGTGACATTTAGGCTTAAACACCAATGATTCTTGAAATTATAAACCCCCAATCTTACCCACTATTAATCCTGAAGAAAACATAGTTGTCTAGTAACAAACATCTCTCAACTAGATGAACCATGCTTCAGAAAACTCCCTCTCAAAGACTAGTGACTAAGTGGTCATTGTTTACCAGAAGATGATTTAACACACTTGTATTGGAATAAAATACAATCAAATGCTCTCTGAAAACCTTCAAGAGAGTCTCTGTCAACAAAACAGACTTAATTGGTTGGAGTCTTTTGTGCTCATTTGCTACATTAACAATCAGATGTGCTCTAGATCATCACTCCCAAAGGAGACCAGTGAGAGTTGGTCCTTTCCTCTAAAGGTTACTTCTGAATTTTGTAAAATGCTTAATAATAGGCCATAGAGCATTACAGGAGACACTGTGACATCTAAAGGTTTCTGTGAGTTGTGCTTAATACTACAGAAACAATGACAAAGAAACTCTACCATCGCCTTACCATCACCATCATCATCATTGCTAATATTGAGTGATTTCTACATGCCATGTACCTTTTCAAAAACTACAAAAAAGAGCTATATTATTTTCCTTCTTTTATTATTAAAAAAAACTTCAACCAAAATTAGGATGCTTAGCTTTCCCAAAGCCACACATCTTTGAAGTACAGTTTTGTTTTTCACAACAAATCCTATGTACTGACACTTGATTATTTTGTTTCTTGAAAATCTAAGTAACTTTTTTTGCGGTCTGCGGGCCTCTCACTGTTGTGGCCTCTCCCGTTGCGGAGCACAGGCTCCGGACGCGCAGGCTCAGCGGCCATGGCTCACGGGCCCAGCCGCTCCGCGGCATGTGGGGTCTTCCCGGACCGGGGCACGAACCCGCGTCCCCCGTCGGGAGGCGGGCTCTCAACCACTGCGCCACCAGGGAAGCCCTTAAGTAACTTTTGAGGTTAACCCAACTTTCATAAATACTATTCTTCATGACAATAAATATTTTCCAAACAGGTTCAGGTCACAGGATATTATCCCTGATGATTGCATATCTCCATTGCCTGAATATCTCCTATTACTGGACCATACTGAAAGAATTTCAAACTACAGAGGGTAGTTTTGTTAACCTGTCATTATGGCCTTCTACATCTAAATAAGTGCAATGAAAGGAGTACAAATGTTGGTGCAGCTTTCCATATTACTGATTCCTAAAACTTTCAGATGACTTACAATTTCAACTCTGACATGTAAACGATGTGGAAGTAATCACTCTCATATTTATCACAAGAAAAAAGATGAAACCTAAAGTCAATAATATTCCTTGGACTCATCAAATATTTGAGGTTACCAGGCAAACTACCAATGTAACATGTGTAATTGGAATACCAACAGAAGGAAACAGAATAGAGGAAAAGAAATATTTGAAGTAATAATGGTTAAGATTTGGGTGGAAAGACACATCTTAACAAATTTAAAGGAATAGAAAACATATGTTTGACAACAATGAAATTAAAGTAGAAATTAATAACAAAAAAATCATGGGAAAAAATCCTAATATTTGGAGATTAAACAATATATTTCAAAGTGACACATGGTCAAACAAGTCTCAAGGCAAATTTTAAAATATTTTAAACTAAAGTGAAAATACAACTTATCAAAATTTGTGGCATGCTTAGAGGGTAATTTATATCACTGAATACATATTTTAAAAAAGAAGAAAGATCTAAAATCAATAATCTAAGCTCCTACCTTAGAAAACTAGAGAAAAGAGAGCCATTACCGCCTAAAGCATGTAGAAGAAGAGAAATTATAAAATTTAGAGTAGAAAATTAGTTTGAAAACAAGAAAATAGAGAAAACCAATGAAATAAAAAACTGGTTATTTGTAACGCTCAGTAAGACTGATAACCACACTAATGTAGAAAAAAAATAAATAAATTACCAATGTCAGATATAAAGTAGGGACCTTCACTACTGATCCAATAAATGCATAATGAAGGAACTCTATAAAACTGTATGCCCGAGAATTTGATATCCTTGATAAAGTGGACCATTTCCTCAAAAAACAAAAATTACCAAAATCCACACAGGAGAAATAAATAATCTAAAAAGCTGTTTATCTATTAAAGAAATCAAATAAAAAATTAATAATCTCTAAAAAAAGAAAACATCTGTCTCAGTTTGTCTCACTGGTGACTTTTATCAAATATTTAAGGAAGAAATGATACCAATTCTCCATAGCCTCTTCCAGAATGTAGAAGCAGAGGGAACACTACACTTCCACACTCATTCTTTGAGGCAAGCATTTTTCTAATATGAACACCAGATGAGGATATTACAAGGAAGGAAAAGCAGACAAATATTGCTCATGAACATAAATGCAAAAGTTTTCAACTATATATTAGCAAATCTATCCTACAATGTATAAAATGTACAAAAAATATTATACACCGAGATTTACTGTAAAGCTACAGTAAGACAGTGGGTTATTGATGAAAGAATAAACACATAGACCATGTGTCCTTTATATTCTGGATGCAGAAATTAACTCAGAGTGTATTACAGACTTAAATGATAAATGCAACACTGTAAAATTTCTAGAAGCATATATAGGAGAAAATATATTTGATTTTTGGTTTGCTGATAAGTTTCCAAATATAACACCAAAAACACAAGATATAAAATATTGATAAACTGAATTTATTAAACTTTTTTTAAATTTGCTCTGGAAAGAAACTGAATAGAATAAAACAACTAGTACAGACTGGGAGAAAATATTTTCAAAACATGTATCTAATAATGGATGTGTTTAAAATATTAAAAAATACCTCTTAAAACATAGAAATAAGAAAACAAACAATCCAACCTAAAAATAAGCAAAATATGTGAACAGATACCTCACCAAAATGTACAGATAGAAAATAAATATAATGTAGATACTTAACATTGTTTTTAATGAATTAGAAATTAAAATAATAATTAAATACCTCTACACACCTATTAGAATGTCTCAAATTAAAAAAAAAAACTGACAATACCAATTGCTGATGTAGCTGAACAGTATTAGGAACTCTCATTCATTGCTGGTGGAAATGCAAAATGGTATAGCCATTTTGGACCACAGTTTGGGAGTTTCTTAGAAAGCTAAAAGTAATCTTACCATGAGATCCAGCAATCACACTTCTAAATATTTACCCAGCTGATTTGAAAATCATATCCACATAAAAAACTTGCACATGGATGTTTAAAGCAGATTTATTTATAATCTCTAAAAACTGGAGCCAACTGAAATAGCTCTCAAGGACTACAAAAAGCAGTCCTTCAGTGGGTACACAAATAAACATAATACTATTCAACACTGAAAGAAAATGAGCTATCAAGTCAGAAAACAAAAATAAGTGAATGCTAAATGCATACCGATAAGTGAAAGATGTGAGGGTGAAAAGGCTACAGACTGTATGATTCCAATAACTGGACATTTGGAAAAGGCAAAACTATAACTACAGTAAATTGATTCGCAGCTGCCAGGGATTCAGAGGGAAGGTTGAACATTGAGTAGATTGAAGCACAGGGGAATCTTTAGGGTGATGAAACTATTCTGTTTGATACTGTAATTGTGTACCCATAATATTATGCATTTGTCAAAACCCATCGAACTTTACAGCACAGAGTGAGCCTTAATATATACAAATTTTTTAAATATTTAGAAGTCTGGGGAATCCCAAGATGGAAAGAAGACTGTGACAATTTAATGGTATTACAAATACAGTTGACCCTTGAACAACATGGGTTTGAACTGTGTGTGTCCATTTATACAGAGATTTTTTTTCAGTAGCAAATGCTATAGTACTACATGATCCAGAGTTGGTTGAATCCAGGAATGCAGAACCCCAGATACAGAGGAACCATGTATATGGAGGGCTGACTATAAGTTATACATGGATTTTCGACTGCGAGGAGGGTCGGCACCCCTAAACTCCAAGTTGTCCTAGGGTCAACTGTATATGTGCTATCCTCACTAATGTGACACAAGGGGGTTACTGCTGGTGGCAGTAGTAACTTTGGAAATGACTGAAGTCTATAATACTAAAGGCAAAATGAACTCCACATACTCACTGTACTCTAGTTGATAAAATTTCTTCCCAAGAAAGTACAGGTTAACAGTTCTGATACTGCTATTAAACAGTTTAGGAAATTGATGGTGGACAGTGGGAGCCAGGTTTCTACTGTCAGAGTGGGAGATTAAGATAAGCAAGGGGAGGATGCTACGATGACCCATGTGGTAATGGATTAGAGATGAGGATATGGGTCACCAACTCATGTTTGGTTTCATATACATACGGAGGTTTATCTAATAGAAATATTCAGTTATATGTATACACACAGGTGAGTACACACATTTATTGCAATGATATACTTAGCATTCATACCTTGCTATGATACCAATAAAAGGAGACATTGCTGTTTTTAGGACTGGGACAGGAAATATATAGGGACTATACAAGGTGAGCCTCTTGCAGTGCCAGAAAGTAAGTGCTCAAAAAAAATTTTAAAAAAGCCACGACAATGGGGTATGTCAAAGGGCCACGGGAACCAACTGAAATAGCTCTCAAGGTCCAAAGCTGAAAAAATTTAAACAAAATAATACATAAAGTAGTAAGAGATTATAGTTTAAAATATAAAATACCCATGAATCCATAGTGATATAAATAAATGCTTAAATAATAAACAAATGGGGGAGAAGAGACAAAGCTCTTACACAGAAGAATTTCAAACAATTTATGGAGATACTCTGTCCTGAGTAGGGAGCATAAATCCTTACTCCTTAAGTGTGATCTTCTCATAGTGACTTCCTTCCAAAAGAGCACAGTATGGAAAGTGGGGAAAAAGTTTAGCTTTACAGTAGAGAAACCTGACAAACACTGCCTCAGCCATGTGACCAAGATCAACATTAACAGTGTACAAGTTAAGTTGATAGTATGTACCCTTGATAATGATGTGATGAAAATGGTACGGTATTCTTCCCCCAAAACACAGCATCAGTCCAATCATGAGAAAAACATAATAGTAACTCCAATAAAGATGCGTCCTCAAAATACTTGAGCAGTACTCTTCAAAACTGTCGAATTCGTGAAAAATAGGAAAAGTCTGAAAAACTGTCACAGCCAAGAGGAGCCACAAAGAGACACAACTCCTAACTATAATGTGATATTCTGGATGGTATCCTGGAATAAAAAGGATGCTAGATAAAACCTGAGGAGATCTGAATAAACTATTGACCTTAATAATAATTCACCAATAATTCACCAATAATTCACCAATAATAATTCACCAATAATTCACCAATAATTAACCAATAATAATTCACCAATTGGTTCATTAATTGTGACAAACACACTATTCTAATATAAGATGTTAATAATAAGAGAAATTGAGTGTGGGGGTATACGAGAACTTTGTATACTATCTTCTGTAAGTCTAAAACTGTTCTCAAATAAAAAGTTTATTTAAAATTATCCCTCCCCCTTATCCCCTGGTAACCATAAGTTTGTTTTCTACATCCGCGACTGTACTTTTGTTTTGTAAATAAATTCATTTGTACCTTTTTAGATTCTACATATAAGCGATATCATATGATATTTGTCTTTCTGTGTCTGACTTACTTTACTCAGTACAACAATCTCTAGGTCCATCCATGTTGCTGCAAATGGCATTATTTTGTTCTTTTTATGGCTGGGTAATATTCCATTGTATATATGTATCACATCTTCTTCATCCATTTCTCTATTGATGGACATTTAGGTTGCTTCCATGTCCTGACTATTGTAAACAGTGCTGCAATGAACAATGGGGTACACATATCTTTTCAGATTATGGTTTTCTCTGGGTATATGCTGAGGGGTGGGATTGCTAGGTCATATGGTAGTTCTATTTTTATAAGGAACCTCCATACTCTTCTCCATAGTGGCTGTGGCATTGACATATACACACTTCTATATATAAAATAGATAACTAATAAGAACCTGCTGTACAGCACAGGAAACTCTACTCAATACTCTGTAATGGCCTATATAGGAAAAGAATCTAAAAAAAAAGAGTGGAGATATATATATATGTATAACTGATTCACTATGCTGTTCACCTGAAACTAAAAAAAACACTGTAGTTCAGCTATACCCCAATAATTTTTTTTTAAAAAATAGCACAGAAAAGAAAGTTTATTTTAAATTACTTTTCAAAATATTTTACTTTAAAAAAATTATCTACAGATTCACGGATATTTATTTTATATTTTGGGCTGTAATTATATAACTATGTAATTAATCATATAACTCTAAAACTAATTATATAACTGTAATTATATAACCATATACCTAATTATATAACTATATGACTATATCTATGTGTCTATCTATCTAACCTCATTATTTCTTATTACTGTACCTGTTCCAATTCCTCATGGGAGCCATTTGAGGTTGTCAATTACATGACTTGTGCTTCCTTTGAACGCATATAACTAATATTTAAAGAGGTCTGCCCATGAACTGCAAAGGTCCAAGCATTCTCATTACGTTATTTAAAAACCTCTCCTCGGGCTTCCCTGGTGGCGCAGTGGTTGAGAGTCCGCCTGCCGATGCAGGGGACACGGGTTTGTGCCCCGGTCCGGGAAGATCCCACATGCCGCGGAGTGGCTAGGTCCGTGAGCCATGGCCACTGAGCCTGTGCGTCCGGAGCCTGTGCTCCGTAACGGGAGAAGCCACAACAGTGAGAGGCCCGCATACCGCAAAAAAAACAAAAACAAAAAAAACAAAACAAAACCTCTCCTCAAGACTATCTTCTTTTTAGGAGCTATGTGAATTAGCCAAATGAAAAATTCTCATATGTGACCTTATCAAGCTGTGATTCTGAAGAATGAGGATATTTTTAAGAATTTCTCATGTAGTTTCCATCTAAGTTACTGTCTGATTCCTACTTCCTTTAAGACATTATAAGCCTCTTATTTATTCATAATCATATTTCCTTGTGGCAGACCATGGTCTATTCTCATCCCACCTAGTCTTTCCTTCTTTCCTTTCTTCTTTCTTGCCTGCCTGCATGCAAGTGGCTAACATATGTAGAAGATTAGACAGAGATATTAGTTATATCCTTTCGGAGCCTACAACTGGCTAAGAGGAGAAAGACATTAAAATGAAAAAGCACAGTGATAGAAAGATGTACAACATATAGAAAGGGTACACAAAGGAATTTGCTATAAATTACTCTAGTATACAAAAGACAGAAATATTAAAATGCTATCCAGAAAGACGAATTTATTTAAGGTAGAAAATCGAGTGGTTTTTGCCTGTTTCTATTAACTCTGCCACATACCATTTCAAAAAATATTTTTCATCTTGCCAAAAATAGAAACAAACAAAGAAATCCAAAAACAAACTAATTTGTGGGTCATAGGCAATGCAATAAAAGTTATTTCTTAGGTTTAGATGTAAGGATACCTACATGTACAAAGGCTTAAATTAAATGAAATGTATTTCTTTTTCATATAAAAGTCAGAATGTAGGCAGTTCTAGGCCAGTATGGTGGCCCTGCTCCATGAGGTTTCCAGGAATTCAGGCTTTTCTCTACTACTGCTTCTAACCCTAGTGGGTAGCATTGTTCTAATCATTGAATATAGTAATTAGGGCTTGGAACACATTATCCACATTCAGGCAGCAGATTGGAAGGGCCTAGGAAAACAGAACAGAAACGAGAGCACACTGTCTTTTACGGAAAACACCAGGAACTTGACATATAACACTGCCATTTATATCTATCTTTGACCTAGCTGTAAATGAGGTAGGAGGAGATGGCCTTTATTCTGGACAATTATACTACTAGCTAAAAATTGTGTGAAAAGGAAGTATAGATATTAGGAACAGCTAACAGTTTCTACCATATCCACAGGGAGATAGTTTGGTCTCTATGTATGAAAGCACCACTACTTACATCCAGTCACACAGAGTTTATGTCTAAAAAACAATGCTGATTAATAGAACACTATACAAAGATGGAAAATTTCTGCATCTGCATCCTCCAGATGCAGTAGCCACATAGACTATTATAAAGCACTTGAAATTTGTCTTGTATGATTGAAAAACTAAAATTTTAATTTAATTTATTTTATTAAATATAGATTTAAATAGCTACATGTGGCCAGAGATACTACACTGAGGGCATAGCTATAAAACTTTAGAATGCTCCCATGGCTATGATCAATTTACACTTTCCTTCCAGCTTCTACTGGACCATGTGTAGCTTTATTTGCTTAGTTACCTGTTAAGAGCAAGCTTTCCAACTTATAGGATACATGTTCTCTTCCTTTTTCCTATTACCCCCATCAAGATTTTAGTCTAGGCTCCCTTTGGAACATCTCGCTGTCTTTTATGTTTTTCAATTAAAAAATTAGCAATAAAAGTGAAAAAAAGTATCTGGTATGACCCTTTATATGAATTTGTAGCATTGTCTAGTGGCATTTGAGTACTCACCCAACTCAGTAGGTCATGTCCTTAGGATACAAGGACAAGGCTAGAAACCATCCAAAAATTCTGGGAAATGCAATATTATCATTCTTATTGCAACAACTCTGTTGGAGCATAGATCTTTGATGAATTCAAGGATTTCTATCCTCCCTCTCATGACCATTTAACATATTCAACGGAAGTTATATTAGTAACTTTCCCTATGGGCATACGTATGCATTTCTATGTGTGAACATGTGTGCATATGCACATATTCGTATGAGAAGAGTGGAATGACCAAAGTGAGAAGCAGCAAGTTTAATATGTATAAAGAAGAGACATATGAGGTATCCTGGCTGGTAAATGTATATAAAAGGAGAAGCTATTTAAAAGACATTAAGAAGGGGAAAAAGATGAAAGAAAATTTCATTTCTTAACACATAAGGAAATTTAAAACTACAGCCTCATTTGTAATAAGAATAAAAACTGCACAGAGAAAAAAGCAATTCATCAAAACTTAGCCAGCATATGTATTTTCTGCAGCATACTTGCTTAAATTTTTTTTCCTCCTTACTATATTTTCTTTCAAAACAATCTTCCTGTTCACTACAGTTAGAAATTTGAGGTTTGCTCATCTTGTTCTTATAGTTCCAAAATTTAGTTCCTGCTAGGAGTGAATTATGCATATCTACATGTTGAGCTTCAGGCAGAACATCAAGAAAAAGCAATTGCTATTTCAATTTATTAAATGTACTGCAAGCAAATTTCTGACTATAGGACATCTCTGTCAAGAAAATTAGAGTTTTAGAAGTGGAAACTTCCAACTAGTACACATTTACCATTAGTTTATTCTTCACTTGGAAAGAAGAACATAGTGGGGGAACCAGAATACAGTATTTAGTTTTAGGTGGTAGACGAAAAAGAAATATTATTTTATTCAAATTTGATTTTCCATAGCTTATATTAAAATTATCATTTTTGTTTATGAGGAAAAATTCCTTTCACATTTCATGTAAAAATTCTTATTACAAGTATAATATGGATAGCTAACATATTTATATGTCTAGAAATATAATCTGTAAGATATTCTCCATGTGTATGGAAAAAGAGTTTGGGTTAGGGAGGAATTATGTACATAAATGATCATACAATCAAAGGGGTGAACTAATAAAGAAATGAAAGATTTCTAGGGAAATTTACTAAGAAAGAATACAATCAGGTATTGTGTGTGTGTGTGTGTGTGTGTGTGTGTGTGTGTGTGTGTGTGTGTGGTGTGTATAAAGTCTTGCTCAAACAATAAATTAGAATGACTGGATAAACCCTTAAGCTTCTCAGATGTTATAGTCAGGAAAGAGAAAGAAAAGGTTTGCTTTGAGGAGTTTCCATTCGTTCTTAAGTGGGGAAGGATAATTCTGTGTTTCAGTGCCTTAGAACCAAGTTTGCCCTGGAGATGATCACAACTAGAAAAGAGAG
This sequence comes from Tursiops truncatus, assembly GCF_011762595.2. NCBI lineage: Eukaryota > Metazoa > Chordata > Mammalia > Artiodactyla > Delphinidae > Tursiops > Tursiops truncatus. Next base: position 55,133,349 of record NC_047044.1, on the reverse strand, counting down.
CAGTTTGGAGAAGTTAGGATAAGACTTACAGCTTCTCTCCGAGACAGGGAAAACAATTCAGTTCTTTTTCTAAGAGCAGAGTTTTAGAAGGAGTGGAATGAGGTTAGGGGTAGGAGATGAAGACACTGAATAACTTAGGAAGGGTAAACCACATTCAGGGAAAAGAGAAGGGCACACCTCAGCTGAGGTTCATGAAGTAAGATACCCAAGACCATTCATGTTATAAAAATAAAGTATTTTAAGTTTCAAACTTTTCTAAAAAGGTATGGCCTAAGATCATTATGTTTTCATTAAGATAAAATGCACTGAACCATAACTTAGTATTTAATTTTGAGGATTAATTATATAAAATTATTACCATTAAAGACCTAGAACATGTTTATTCAGAATTAAACATTATTTCAGTAAGGGATATCTTTGCATTGCTGAGGGTTTGAACACAGTATTCTTTTAAAGAAAAAGATGAAATAGAGCACTGCTGGATCTTTTGGAATTACGCCTCTAAAGTAGAGGGTGGAGGAGCAGTTTTCCCTGATAGCTATGGAGACCATTAAAATTAGCTTCATACAAACATATGTGTGATAATAGAATATGTCCTTATCTGCTTTGCTGTGTTTTAAAAAAAGTATATACATCACAGGTGTTCAACATTATAACTGGACATCTGTATACATTGCAAATGATCACCGCCACAAACCTCATTACCATCCATCACTGCAGAGCTGGTCCTCTTCACCCACTTTGCAGACCCCCAACCCTTTCCCTTCTGGTAACCACAAGTCTGATCTCTGTATCGGTTTGTTTTTGTTTTATTTTGTTCATTTGTTTGGCTTTCTTAGATTCCACACGTGAGAGAGATCATATAGCATTTCTCTTTTTCTGTCTAAAATATTTCACTTAGCATACCTTCAAGGTCCATTCATGTTGTTGCAAATGAAGGATTTAATTTGTTTTCATGGCTGAGTAGTATTCCATCATGTACACATCTTCTTTATTCATTCATCCATTGATGGGCACTTAGGTTGTTTCCGTATCTTGGCTATTGTAAATAATGCTGTAATGAACATAGGGGTGCATACATCTTTTCAAATCAGTGTTCTTGTGTTCTCTGGATAAATACACAGTTGAGGAAGCACTGGATCATATGGTAGTTCTATTCTTAATTTTTTTGAGGAATCTACATACTTTTTTGCCATAGTGGCTGCAAGAATTATGGTCCCACTAACAGTGTAAAAGGGTTTCCTTTTCTCTTTTTTGATAATAGCCATTCTAACAGGTATGAGGTGACATCTCATTGCTATTTTGATTTTCATTTCCCTAATAATTAGTGATGTTGCACATCTTTTCATGTGCCTGTTGGTCATCTATAAGTCTTTGGAAATATATCTATTCAAACTTTCTGCACATTTTTTAATAGGGTTTTTTTCTCACTGTTGAGTTGTTTGAGTTCTTTATATATTTTGGATATTAACTGCTTAATGGTTATATGATTTGCAAATATCTTCTCCCATTCAGGAGGTTGCTTTTTTGTTTTGATGATGGTTTTCTTCACTGTGCAGAAACTTTTTAGTTTGATATAGTCCCATTTGCTTATTTTTGTTTTTGTTTCCCTTGTCTTTGGAGTCAAATCCACAAAAACATTGCTAAAACCAATGTCAATGATGTTATTACCTAAATTTTCTTCTAGGAATTTTACTTTTTTTTTTTTACATTAAAGTACTTAATCTATTTTGAGTTAATTTTGTGTATGATGTAAGATACTGGTCTAGTTTCATTTTTTTGCATGTGGCTGTCCAGTTTTTCCAACAACATTTGTTGAAAACACTATCCTTTCTTCAGTGTATGTTCTTAGCTCCTTTGTGGTAAGTTAATTGTCCATACATGTGTGGGTTTATTTCTGGGCTCTCAATTCTGCTCCATTCATCTGTGTTTCTGTTTTGTGCCACTACCATACTGCTTTGATTGCTGTAGTTTTGTAGTGTAGTTTGAAACCAGGGAGGGTGATACCTCCAGCTTTGCTCTTCTTTCTCAAGACTGCTTTGGCTATTTGGATCGTTTGTGGCTCCATACAAATTTTAGAATTATTTGTTCTTGCTGTGTGAAATATGCTATTGGAATTTTGATAGGGATTGCATTGAATCTGTAGATTGTTTTGTGCAGTACAGCCATTTTAACAATGTTAATTTGTCCAATCAATAAACATGGAATATCTTTCCGTTTATTTGTGTCTCCTTCAGTGTCTTGTAGTTTTCAGTGTACAGTTCTTTCCCCTCTGTGGTTAAAATTATTCCTTGGTATTTTTTTCTTTTTTATGCAATTGTATATGGGATTGTTTTTATTAATTTGTTTTTTTAGAGCCCAGTATTACTGTACAGAAAACCACAGATCTCTGTATATATGATATTAGCTGTGGGTTTGTCATATACGGCCTTTACTATGTTGAGGTGTTTCCCTCTATACCCACTTTGTTGAGAGTTTTCATCATAAATGGATGTCAAATTTTGTCAAAAGTTTTTTCTGCATTTATTGAGATCATCATATAATTTTTACCCTTGATTTTTTTAGTGGGATGTATCATGTTGATTGACTTGCAATTGTTGAACCATCCTTGTATCTCTGGAATAAAACCCACTCAATCGTGGTGTATGATCCTTTTAATGTATTGTTGGATTTGGTTTGCTAATATTTTGTTGAGGATTTCTGCATCTGTGTTCATTAGTGATACTGGCCTGTAATTTTCTTTTTTGTGTGGTGTTTTCACCTGGTTTTGGTATCAGAGTAATGCTAGATTAATAAATGTATTTGGAAGGTTTCCCTCTTTTTCAATTCTTTGAAACAATTTGAGAAGAACAGATACTAAATATTCTTTGAATTTATCATAGAATTTGCCAGTGAAGCCATCTGGTCCTAGAGTTTTGCTTGTTAGGAGATTTTATTGATTACTGTTTCAATCTCCTTACTAGTATTGGTCTATTCAGATTTTCTATTTCTTCATGATTCAGTCTTAGAAGATTGTATGTTTCTAGGAATTTATCCATTCTTACAGTTTGTCCATTTGTTGGCGTATAATTGTTCATAATAGTCTCTTATGATTCTTTGTGTTTCTGTGGTATCTGTTGTAACTTCTCCTCATTCATTCTGATTTTATTTGAGTCCTCTCTTTTTGTTAGTCTAACTAAAGGTTTGCTAATTTTGTTAATCTTTTCAAAGCACAAGTTCCTCATCTCATTGATCTTTCCTATTGTTTTTTCATCTCCATTTCATTTATTTCTGCTCTGATCTTTATTTCTTTCCTTCTACTAAACAGGCCTTTGTTTGTTCTTATTTTTCTAATTCATTTAGCATTAAAGTTAGGTTGTTTATTTGGGATTTTTCTTGTCTTCAGGTAGGCCTATATTGGTATGAACTTCCCTCTTAGAACCACTTTTGCTACATTCCAGAGATTTTGGAATGTTTTATTTCTGTTTTTCACTTGTCTAGGTATTTTTTGATTTCTCCTTTGGTATCTCCAATGACCCATTTGCTGTTCAGCAGCATGCTGTTTAATGTTAATGTTTTTGCCATTTTTTCCTTGAGATTGGTTTCTAGTTTCATACCATTTTGGTCATAAAATTGCTTGATATGATTTTAATCTTCTTGAATTTATTAAGACTTGCTTTGTAACTAAAATATATCTATCATAGAGAATGTTTCATGTGCACGTGAGAATAATATGTATTCTGATGTATTTCAATGGAATTCTTGAAATACAAGAATTGTATTTGAAAATACAAATTCCTGAAATATATATCTGTTGTCTCTTTGGTGTAATATGTCATTTAAGTTCACTGTATCCTTGTTGATTTTCTTTCTGAATGATCTATCCGTTGATGTCAATGGTATATTAAAGTCCCCTACTATGCCTCACTGACATTAAGAAGTTGGAGGAAGAATTCCAAAATGGAGCCTACCAGCACGAGCATTAACAAGGTAGCCTGATGTCATAAAAATGGTTCCTGCCGGTGTCTCAGTTTCCAGGGAGCAGCCCAACTGGTCCCTGCATCTGGCAAATGCTTTGAGATTAGTAAGTGTGCTGGTTTTTGTGTTAAGTGAATCTGTGTGAAAGCCCTTCAAGAGTGGGCTTTCCATTTCCTATAATTCTATAGTTTTCCCCATTTGTTTTCAAAATCGGTTGTTTTGGGTACCTGTCTCTCTGATGCAAGATCTAGGGATTGGAGTGGAGCTTGAATTTGATTGTGCATCACAACAGCTAGGGTACAGTTTGTTCCCTGGTGAGACTATATCTCTGCCTCTCTTACCTGTCTCATTGTTGTCATTTTACCCTTTGTTTTGGAGGCTCTGTTCATCCAGTTTTCAAGTTCCTTTCCAAGGAAATTGTTTAATAGCTAACTGTAGGTTTGTTGTGTCCATGGGAGGAGGTGAGTTCAGAATCTTCCTATGTCATCTTAAACCCTCCTCCTCCTTTGCTGTATTCCTTAAATAACAGTTTCCTAAGTTGGAAAAAATAATGTAACAATATTACCTCAACAGGAAAATATTAACTGGCTTGGACAATAGAAACCTTAAACTTCAGAGTTTAATAGTGGTATCATTATGTGGACTGCATTTCCAAAACATGTTGAAATAGAAATTTTATTTCTTTGATATTTTTATTTCTGAACAATTTTTATTATTACTGAAAATTTTCCTAAGGAAAATGCAATTGAACTTTGATTACTGACTTCAAGATTCTAATAACTTTCATTTTACATGAATCATGGTGCATGCTGTCAAACATATATTGTTCACAAAACACTGTCACACTACTCTTGCTTTTCTTCCCAGCATCCAAGAACAGATTTAAACACAAATCAAACATTTCCTGAGAAAGAAAGACTAATTTAATGAATACTCAGATGAAAACAAAGAGCATTTTGCCTTAAATGTTATACAAGAATTCCCCATAAATTGATCAAGATAAGGAGCCCAGTGGTACATGGTAATATTGTGCATGGCTACTAATGGACAATATTTTTAACTAGTATTTTTCAAAAGCCAGTGACATTTAGTAGAACTATTCTCATAAATATATTATTTCCCATTAAATTACTTAGTGATATCCTTGGTTGTATGTCTAACAGTTAAAATGTTATTTGGCTGTATTTGCTCTAAATTATACATAATTCACTGCAGAATATTTCAACCTGAGCTAAAGAACAGATACTAGACATAAAATGTGAACTAGTGGGTTCAAATTTGATGAACACTAGGGCCTCTTATTACTGCAAGAATGTGTATCTATAAAAAATTGAAATAGGTCAAAATCCTTAAGAGTTATCTATTACTGTGTAACAAATTACCATAAACTTAGACACTTAAAAGAACATACTTTTGTATCTCACAATAACTGTGGACAAGGAATCACAGATTAGTTTTGTTCCCTGAAAGGTGGGAAAGTACTGGTCAGGACTGACTTCTTATCCAAAGGCTCAACTGAGGAAGAATTTGTTTCCAAGCTCACATAGCTGTTGCCTACATTTAGCTCATTGTAGACTGTTAGGCTGAGTACTTCAGTTTCTTGCTGTCTGGAGGCTGAAGTCTTGTCTAATTTCTTACATTTATCCACACGAAACAAAGTTCACTGAATGTGAGGATGTGTAAATGAATGGATGATAGATGGTTTGATAGATAGGAAAATGGATATTTAGCTATATTTTTAGTGTTAATATTCTTTTCATTTTCTTGGCTTCAATATTCTAAATTTATAAATGTTAATCATTATTTAAACCATTTATTTATGAACCCTTTAGCAATAATAATATTAGCATTTGGTTATTACCTATATTATATGTTTTTAAAGACTCTAAAATCCTTCTACCCCTACAATTTGTTCTACTTTTTTGAAAAGGTATCTGGAAGTTCTGGATAATTCACTTTTTTCAGTTAATATATTAAAAATCCCTTTACCACACGAATATAACCTGGGAGAGTTAACAAAAGTATCCATTAGCATCCATATATGACAGTATAAATCGGCTTGGAATATGAATCCAGTAAACTCAGAAGTTCCAGAGAATTCCCATGTTTGCATCAGAAACATATGTACAAGAATATCTTATGCTCAGGACACTCCTTGGAAGAAAAGATCTACATGTGATATGAGATGGCCCTGATTTTTATTAATTGATCAGTTATTTAATATTATAACATAATCTTTAATAATTTTCCTGATGAATGGAAATCCTTAGGGCTAAGCAATCCCCTATTAAGCCTGTATTTTTACCCAACAATCACTTCTTGAAGTCTACTGAAATTATGAAGGCCTATCCTCTGCTATTAATGAATTTATGGTCTAGAGAAGATTTTTGGCATCTACTCCTTGGTAGCCTCGGCTGAAACCTCTCTTCAATCCAAAAGCTAAGAGTACTCTACAGCACAGAAAAATAAAATCAAAGTACTCTCTCCCACAAATTGCCCTCTAATGTTTAGGGGTCTATATATATGTGTGTGTGTTGTAATGAATCTGTTGGGAAAAAAACACTCCTCACTCTTCAGCAGTGTTGGCAAAATGCATGTCATACTTAGGTGAATGTGTGTCTTAAACTAAGGTTTTTGTGTTTAGTGTTCAAAGATGGGTAAACTGAAGCAGCAGACCAGGAGCCATGGGCAAGGCAATTAACGAGTGAGATAAGCATGAAAACCAAGAAGGTAGAAGGAAATCATTTACTTACAGGGAAATAAAATGTATCCCCTTCCTATTTTGGTCTTAACCCAGGCTATAAATTGGGTCGGAAATACTAACTTCTGAAAAGACCGAGAAGTTACTTCTTTTTTCTCTAAGACATTGACCAAACATTGATGGACTGAGAAATAGACACATATATGGAATTGGAAGAAGAGAATGGAAAAAAAATTCTTAGTATAGTAACGAGAGGCTTTCTCAATTGAACTACTGATTTACTCATGGTATCTTCCTTAATTTTTACACAAACCCCTTAGATAGATGCTGTTATCCCTATTTTACGGTAGAGGAAACTAAGCTGCAGAGTTGAGCAATTTCACTAGGGCTCACAATTGGGAAATGGCTCATATAGGATTTGAATCAAGGTCTCTTTAACTCTAAAGACTAAGCTCTTGGTTTAACGTGTTTTATTCAGAGATAAATTAAGCACACACCTTGTTAAGTGATAGTCCACTGGCTAAGAACATAGACACGTATAATCCCACTAAAAATCCTGACTAATACAAAGGAGATCTCTATAATGTCACAGCAATTTTCAGAACTTTTTCTGCAGGACACGAAGGACATGGGTTTGAATGAGAAAACTCTCACATTTACACATTTTTACAACTCCTTTAGAAAATCCACAAAATACTCTTGAATTTAAGAAGAAATTTCAAGGATATCATTGGTAGCCTCAGGAGGGTATTGCTGGCTCCCTTGGTAGAGAATTAAAGATGTTGTGATTTAAAAGGCACGCAGCAGTTAAGAAGCATGTTACTAGACAACTCTGAGATTGAAAGTTGCCTAGTAGATAATACGGGAGCTTTCAAAGGAAAATCCATAATATCCTTGGAGAAATTGTTAAAGCTACTCAAGGAATTCAGTTTCAAGGATATTTAGAATATCCATTTAGTTTTCCTGTTTATAACATTATATATAAAACCCTCATAGTAAATGATAGTGGTTTAATATTTTGGACTTCAGATACCATACAAAGCACATATTAAACAGCAATGGAAAAACATACAACTTGGCTCCTAGGAACTCACTTTTTCTTAGTTTACTCCTACCTAAGTACTGATAATGCAGAAGTTCTCACTTTGTTTTTTTTTTTTTTTGGTTAACCTTTTAAATTATTGAGGATCTTAAAAATCTTTTTTGTTTCTGCAGGTTATATCTATTAATACTAAACCATTAAAATATTTATTTATTAATTCACTTAAAATAATAATAAGTATAAAACATGTTAATTTCAACAAAATACTTTAATTAGAAAATAGTTCTATTTTCCAAATAAAAAATAGTGAAAACAGTGCTGCTTTATATAAAACACATTAATCTCAACAATATACTTTAATTAAAAATAGTTATATTTTCCAAATAAAAAATATTGAAAACAGCACTGTTTTAATTTTTTTTTAATCTCTTTAATTTGTGGCTTAATAGAAGAGAGTCCCATTCTGATATCTGCTTCTGCATTTATCCTGGGGCAATGTTTGTAGTAGGCTGAATAATGGCCATCCAAAGATATGAGGTACTAATCTTGAACCTGTAAATATTACCATTTCCATGTATATATATATGGAGAAAAGGTTTTTGCAGATGTGATTAAGGATCTTGAGATGGGAAGATTATCTTGGATTATCCGGGTGGGCCTTAAATGTAATTACAAGTGTCTTTGTAAGAAAGAGGCCAGGAGAGATGTGAGTCTTTACCAGACCAGTAATGGAGCGTGACATAGAAAATAATTCTTGCTGATTAGCAAGGCTGATTCCCTGATCTACTAGAGAATCTATGAGTTATTCAATATTGTTTTAATAAATCACAATTGTCTTATATCAACCAGGATCACTATCACTAAATGCAAGCAATTAAGAACTCCAATACACAAAATTGTTGAACTTCTTAGTATGCAAATCAAACTCCTTATCCCCTATATTATTTTATATACTTTAAGATTCTTAAAGATAGAACTAACATCCTATTTATGGTTCTAACTTATACTTTGACATAATGCACAGTACATCATGGGCCCAAATTAAATGATTGTTGACTGAAGAATGTATAATTGATTATTCCACTGCAATGTATAGAAGAAAGAAAATCAGTGCTTTCCATTACTTTCAAAGTAATGTTCAAACACATGGAAAGCCCTTTAAAATCTAGCCTCTGATTTTCATACCAGCCTTATATATACCTGATCATTATATCTTTAATAACTTAGGCAAAAATAAAACTAAATTACTATCCTTTCTCTTAAAGCAAAATGCTATTTCTTGCCTTAAATTATGTAACAAATATTGACTGAATTACCACTGAAACATGAAGCATTTTACTAGGTGCTGGGGGTAAAAATGAGTTAAGTCTGAAACTTCTACTTCTGTCTGTGTGGTAGATCACCTCATTCCTCCTGCTGAGAACATTTAGAAAATTTTATGAAATCAAAACAGAAGAAAACAATCGCTTGGAAGACTTTGGAAAACTACCAACTTAGTCAAGACTTAAAGGACCAAGACCCTAGCTAGAAGGGAAATTCAGAGAAATGACGCTGACATTCTGTGCCTCTTTTTCCTTTATGGCATTTGCCTTTACCAAGCTGTACCTTAGAGGCTGAGAAGCAAAGAAGTTGAGCAGAGATTTACATGGTAAAGGGGACAGGGAGACAAAAAATTACAGTTCAAGACCCAAGAAGAATGAGTAAACACCCCAAGCTTTCAGTTTGACCCTTAAAGGCTATACTTTAGGAAAAGGGTATAGAAAAATACTAACACGGAGTTTCAAATTAGCTAAATCTTAAATGGATTAAAATGATGTTCCTTACACTAACTTCCTATTGGGTGGAAAAGTAAATTCTCTACGCAAAAAAGGTAATATATGGAGTCTTAAATTATCTCTACAGCTTACAATATTCAGACTTCAATAAAAATAATCAGACAGTCAAAAAAAACACACTTAAACAAGCAGAAAACAATCCACATAACTTAAACAGACTCACAGGAGGGAGGTCTAGGTTTTGGAGTTAACAGAAAGTAACTTAAATATAAATATCATTCATATTTTAAGAGATTAAAATATGGAGGGTTAACAGAGAAGACAAAAGAAGAATTGAAAGTACAGATGAGACTGTAAGAGACATACCAGACCTAAAGAATAGGCCAAACATATACATGCTGAGATTCTCAGGCGGAGAAGAAAAATACATGGGGAAGAGGCAATATTTGAAGAGATAATGTATGAGAATTTAAAATATATATATATATAATGCATATATTTAAGAAGGAAGAAAGAAGTATGAACCCCAATCAAGATAAATTTGAATAAGGCTATGCTGAGGCACCTGATAGTAAAATTACTGAAAATCACAATGAAGAGAAAATCTTAAATGCAGTCAGAAGCGGGGTGGAGGGGAAAGACAGACTATTTTTAAAGGAACAAGATTGAGAATGGTAACTGACTTGTAAACAGAAATGAGGGAACCCACAATGTAATGAGATGGATTTTTTTAAAGGATAAAAGGAAATAACTGCCCATCTTTGATTCTATATCCAACAAAAATGATGTTCAAAAAAACCCAAGAAACAAAAGCTGAAAAAGAACCTTCAAAAACAAAAAAACTAAGAAGATTAGTTAAGAGAAATCACCTAATAAGGAGTTCTTCAGGCAGATAAATATTGATTCCAAATGGAAACATGTAAATGAAGGCAGGAATGAAGAACAAAGGGAACAATATATGTATGGATAAATACAAAGGAGAATTGACTCTATAAAATGAGAATAACAGTTATTTTTGAGGTTTAAAAGTATGTAGAAGTAACATATATATGAATAAGATCACAAAAGCAAGAGGGAGAGAATTAGATTTAAAGTATTGTAAGTTCCCACAGACATAGAAAACAAACTTATGGTTACTAAGGGGGAATGGGGGGGATAAATTAGGAGTTTGGGATTAACAGATACACACTACTATATATAAAATAGATAAACAACAAGGACCTACTGTATAGCACAGGGAACTATACTCTATAACTTGTAATAACCTATAATGAAAAAGAACCTTAAAAAGAACATATATATATATATATGTATATATATATAACATATATATTACATATATATAAAACTGAATCACTTTGCTGTACACCTGAAACTAACACAGCATTGTAAATCAACTATACTTTAATAGAAAAAAAATTTTTTAAATCCCTGAAGTAAAGCCTATTTGAGTAACCTTTAGAAAAAAAAAGTGTTTTAAGTGCCTTGTATTGTATAAGAGGCAAAAAGACTATTTTACATTGATTAAAAGTCAGGAATGTCAAAACAGGAAAACTATTTAATTAGCAAATTCATAGAATGGAAAAATAAATAATAAATAAAACAACCCAAGAGAAAAATGAAAAAAATAATAAAAACAAATTTTAAAAACCTGGTAAACCAAATAAAAACAAATAGTAAGAAGATAGTTGTCAAACTAAATGCATCAGTGATTATCTGAAATGTAAATGGACTGAATACATTAATGGATAAATAAAGATTGTCAGACTGGATAAAAAGATATTTATATGCTTCTTACTAGACACACTTCATAAATATTATAATGTAGTAAGGTTAAAAATAAAATTATAGAAAGACACCCATAAAAACTCTAACCAGGGCTTCCCTGGTGGCGCAGTGGTTGAGAGTCCGCCTGCCGATGCAGGGGACACGGGTTCGTGCCCCGGTCCGGGAAGATCCCACATGCCGCGGAGCAGCTAGGCCCGTGAGCCATGGCTGCTAAGCCTGCACGTCCAGAGCCTGTGCTCCGCAATGGGAGAGGCCACAGCAGTGAGAGGCCCACGTACCGCAAAAGAAAAAAAAAAAAAAAACTCTAACCAGAAGAAATCTAATATAAAATATAAAAAGTAGACTTTGCAACAAGATGTAGATCTCACATTCTCTGGACAGCCAACTCAGATGGAAATCAGCTGAAATTTTTTGGAGGAATACTCTTAGGATGAGCAACTGTAGAGAGAATAAAGGAAGCAGGTATGGGAATGAGGTAAGATGGGTTCCACCACAGTTAGAATGTGGGCTGAGGCAACTCCATGCATGGAATGAAGCTGATAAAGCCCTTCAGAGTTGCCTGATTCGGAGGGAGATGACTAAGAATTATAAAGTTTCCATCAACCAATTGCTACGTGTAGGCTGTCATTTGGAAGGGAGCTTGACCTTGGGCTAACTGGCTTACTTTAGCTGAAGACTAAAGTCGAGGACTGTCAGTCAGAAGCACTTCCGGTAGCTGGGAGAATACCTCCTTCAATCCTGAAGGGGAAATTAGGGAGAACAGCACAGACTCAACTACACATGACTTGTTTGTTCAGGAACAGAAAATGGCACCACTTATATGTACTTATTTGTCCCAAACATCATTTGTGACTCTAATTTTCACAATAATCATATAAGATGAGTATGTATTCTTATCACAATCTTATTGATGAGAAAATTGAGAATCTGAAAGGTAAGGTCAAGAAAATATTAAAGTTGGAAATCAAACCTAAGTTGACATGACTCTAAGGTTTCCATCTTTCTGCCATATATACTATTTCTAGACTAGTAAGAAATTAAGTTAACTTTAAGAGGAATTTCATGACAAAAAAACATATATTTAAACATTAAGCATAGAGCTTATTTTTCTAGTATATTTCCATCTATTTCATTTTTCTGTGCTATTCTTTTCTAAACAAATGACACTTTAACTCCCTAAATAGTTTTATTTCAGTCTGAAGGAATGTGATTCTATGACTTAAAAGCACTCTAGAAGCTAGATTCAAACACTTTAAGATTATTTAGTATAGGTAGACCCAAAGGCAAGCCAGTATGAGAAGTACTAATAATATGATTTTCTCTACATAAGAGGGACCATGAATTAAATTTTTCTTTATTCTCAAGAGATTTCAATGGTGAGCATTTCCAATCAAGAGTTTTCAAATGTGATCATTTCCAATGACCAGCCATACCATTCTAGTGCTACCATCTTGGAGTATATTATATACAATTGCCCAAGTGTTTGGAATCAAGATATAAAATGAAAAAATCACTGTGTACTTTGGCTTAATTTGGAGAGATTCTGCAATGGTCACATTAATCCTCTAAAATTCTATTTATACTGAGAAGTATAGATCTCTTGGGGGAGATTAAAAATACGTGTAGGAAATGAAAATGTAAGTTAATTTCACTTGATAATTCAAAGAAAAAGAAGTCAAGGTCAGGACTTCCCTGGTGGCAGGAGTGGTTAAGAATCCGCCTGCCAGTACAGGGGACACAGGTTTGATCCCTGGTCTGGGAAGATCTCACATGCCACAGAGCAACTAAGCCCGTGCACCACAACTACTGAAGCCCGCATTCCACAACTACTGAAGCCCACCCACCTAGAGCCCGTGCTCCACCACAAGAGAAGCCACCGCAATAAGAAACCCACGCACAGCAACAAAGAGTAGCCCCCCTTTGCCGCAACTAGAGAAACCCCATGCACAGCAACGAAGACCCAAACGCAGCCCAAAATTAATTAGTTAATTAATTAAAAAAGAAGCAAGGTCAATTATGGCATCTATTTCTAATAGAATCATATGGTTAGATATCCCCTTAAGAATCAATGTGTGTGTGTGTGTGTGTGTGTGTGTGTGTGCGCGTGTGTGTGTGTGTTAGGCTTCACATACATTTAAATGCTATGGCAAGGTGATATCACTCTGTTGAGCATCTATAAACTTGACAGAGATGCCACCAGGTATCTATACATCTTGAAAGCTAACACAAAATCAGTTGGTGCAATTATGCGATTTAGCTGCATTTGTGGTGCTAATTTATCTACTGGCATCTGTAAATGACTTTATTATAAAAAATTCAAAGGCTCTGCTAAAAGCCAAATTAGGCTTGGTAGCAACACAAAAACATTATCAACCAGGGAAATCTCTAAAAGAACCAGCAAACAAGGAAACATCAAGTAATGTCTGGAAAGACATAAAATGTGATATCAATTCATTAAGTGCTGACTATTGTTTTAGTTGAGATCTGAGTAAAAGTGTATTGCTGCTGGGTATGCCGACTGTCTCTACTGGGATCTAATTTACCTTTTTAGGGCCTGAAGTTATTAGCAAGTTACAGATGTCAAAGTGCAATGACTGCTTGATGAAGGAGAGGAAACAAATAAAGAAAAGACATGCCTTTATATCACAATTCCTATATATATATTTGGTATACTTTGAACATCAATCAAAAGAATAAATTAGAAAGCATTTGATCAAAAGGTAATGAGCCTTCAAAATTCATACAGAAAGTAATTGACATATTAATAATGTTGATATTTGGACTGCTGATGCCAATGACAAAGTGAGATACTCATTGAAGAAAAGGGTAGAAAAGAAGTTTTTGTAAAGGCAAGAATAAAATTATTTCTTTTATTTGAATCTCATAAAGTCTGTCAGATTTAGTCACAGATATAACTTCTGTCTCATGAAGTTCCTGGTAAAATGTTAATTTGACTAGAAATTTAAAGGTTATTTGAGCTGACATCCTCATTTTTAAAAAAGATTCAAAAAGTTTAATGGTTGCTCCACTTGTGATTGAGATTGAAATCCATTAATCTATTAGCCAATGTCCTTTCTTTCTCAGCTGTCTTTCTTTCAATCATATTTAGCAATAGAAAAAGCCTCCCCCTTTCGGGGCAATTTTTAGCTAAAGGAATTTATTCACTAAACAGTGATCTTTATTTAAAGGCCAGTGGCAGATTTAAAGTCTTAGAATTACACCTACCATCAAACTTCAAGAAAGTTCACAAATGCAAGCCACTGAGCAAATAAAAAGAATGGCTTATGGGTGGGCTTTCAAATAGAACATGGCTCATTCTTCAAATGGCTTGAAGGGACAATAAATTCAAGACTTATTAGATCAGAAATGTTGGTCTTTGGTCTTTGAATGAAAACGCCACAGTAGCCTGAGTTTCAGATCTTACGAATAGGTGTTCCTAATGCTTTCTATGCACATGAGGAGAGATATTTACAAAGGTTGTAAGGCAAGTTGACAATATTCTTTTATAGATGAAATCTAGCAATTTACGTTGATTGTATTTCCAGACAAATCAATAACCAGATGATGTGTATAGGGAAGGAAGATACTTAAAACTTAGGCACTAATTATCATTTAGTAGTGCCATCCAGGTGTACCCAAGTCATTTATATAGCTGAATTTATCATTTGGATAAACAAAGTATATTTAAATGTTACCAGCAGAAGGAATTGCTTAAAACGATATAGTGGAGTTTTCTGTGAATGGTAAATGGGTAAATTGACCTATGGCAATAATCACCATAATCACAAAGAATGCTGTTGCAGTCTTTGCCCTTTAGTGCAGTATGCTATGCACTGTATGTAATAGGTATAGAATAGGATTGAAATAAAGTATGCAGGACATCATCAAAATGGAATTCAGAGTGTCATCATCCTCTTCCTCCTTCTACAATGTGGTTAATGACTTGTAACTGTGTCATAGCTTGACTCAAATTAGGTATACTATAAAACATTAAAATCTGTTGGTTCATAAATTGAGTGACATTCACATATTTACATATTCATACACTAGATGATATCTCACTGTTCCAATGTGATTGTCAGAAAGGAAGAGATTTTCCTCTACTCTTCTAGGTTCCTCTGACTGGTCTAGGAATTAAGTTGATGTGAGACAGACTAACAGGGGAAAATCAAGCAGAACTTTAATAACATATACATTGGAGAGACCCAGGAAAACTGAGCAACTCACCAAAATGACTGAAACCCTCACCTTAAATGCTGTCTTCAGCTAAATACAAAAATGGTTTTGGGAGTAGTGGTTTGGGACTTCAAAGGGGAGGAAGGCAATTGACAAGGAGACAGAAAAGCAAATGTTTGGTAATCAAATATTTGTTGCACCTTGCAGAGACAATGTGACGCAGAGAGGAACAACAAACAGGCTTAACAGACTTTGCTAGGTTCTTCCCTGTCTACCGCACCTAGTTTATACTGAAGTTACCTATGGCGATAGCTCCCTTCCTGGAACATATCCTCTTTTTATATTCTTTTAGGCATTTAAGAGGAAAGTCAAAGGTTTTTCCTGAATCTTTTGGGCCTTAAAAATAATGAGGCTAAATTAATCCTTATGCCAAAGAGACACATTTTGGGGTGGCAAATTTTGCTCACCTACATGATATATTTGACAACCTTATGTATCTAAAGTGAAATTGACAATAGAGGTGGGAAAAAATCATTACTTCAGCCTGGTGGAATCAAGGACCACTGTATGGAAGTGATGCCTCTGACCAAGAAGTTGAAGATTTGGTGAGAAAATGAAGTTATCCTAGGCCATAAATTGTTTGTAGCACAATCACCCAAATCCAGCTGACAGAAAATGGTGACTTGATACCAGTGTACTCAACCATTATTTATCCTGATGCTGTGTTTGACTAGGATATCTAATGACATTTCACCTACATTCAATCACTTTTTAATGTTTTAATATTTGTTCAGGTATCCTTTGGGCTTTTGTTAAAACTGTTTTGAGGATAATTTAAATTTTTACATGTATCACATTTTTTACCATCTTAAGAATGAGAAGATTGTTGTATATTTGGATTTTTTTCAATTTTATTTGCTTTCAGTCACACTACTATATGTGTGCAATTTGTATGATCTTGTAGTCAAAAATTTAATTACTTAAATTTTACTTTTTAAAAGACATCCTAGTGAATGATTTTTTAAAAATCCAAAACATTTAAAAGGTATTTCTTTTTAGGAAAATTAGCCATTTGTCAAACTGATGATTAGACAGAACAATTTAAGTAAAATTTAAGTTTGATTAAATAATTGGAATTTAATTAAATTTAAATATAATTTTGGGACTTCCTTGGTGACGCAGTGGTTAAGAATCCACCTGCCAATGCAGGGGACAGGGGTTCATGCCCTGGTGTGGGAAGATCCCACATGCCACGGAGCAAGCAAGCCTGTGTGCCACAACTACTGAGCCTGCACTCTAGAGCCCGAGAGCCACAACTACTGAGCCCACGTGCCACAACTACTGAAGCCCGCGTGCCGAGAGCCCAAGCTCCGCAACAAGAGAAGCCACTGCAATGAGAAGCCTGCTCACCTCAACAAAGAGTAGCCCCTGCTTGCTGCAACTAGGGGAAGCCTGCGCAAAGCAATGAAGACCCAATGCAGCCAAAAATAAATAAATAAGTTAATTAATTTAAAATATATATATATATTTTAGGACTGCAAAATATATGCAAAAACCCTCAAAGATATCTGGTCATTTTTTTTCAAGTGATTTTAAATAAAGTTGCATTTTCTTATTGCTTTCTAGTGTTCCCTAACTTCAATTGTTGTTTGATCAATATGTAGAAGGAGATAAGGGAAAGACTACTCTATAGTATAATGTTCTAATTCAAGCTAACCATATACTTCACACTTGGCCAATATCGTAAATTCTTAGTTTATATAAGAGCATGTATTACCATATCATATTTATGTTTTAATAACTGCATTTCAATAAAATTGATTTTATGTGCAGTCAAATATATACCATTTTATGTATTTAAAATGATTATCATAGACTTCATGGGGCTGCAACTGCTATGACATGTGGTTGGAATAAGCAAAGCCTTATGTAGTGTGATATGAATGACATTTTTTGCTAAAAATGTGCTAGATTCCAGAGGACCTTTGTAAGATAAAAACAGCCCAAAGGTCCTGAAGGAAAGCACATTTTGACAGTCACCATTAGCAAAGTTCATGTGTGATTGAATGGAAAGAACACTAGTCTATAAGTCTTGATTTTGTCTTAACTGTCTTAGGCAACTCAAACTTTCTAGGCCCCTTTTCTATTGCAAAATGTTGGATTTTTATTTGATGATTCTAATCTTGCTTTAAATGTGAGTATATGTTTCTGGTTTAACATTGAGCTAAGAGGAAATGGGAGGTTCAGACAGGGATACGTAAGGGTGGATTCAAATTACAAGAATGAATTTTGAGAGCTAGACCCGCCAAAGAGAATGAATGACTCTATGTGGATCTGGGTCTCCAGGAAGAAGTCATAAGAGAAATATTTGAAACCGAGTTGAGAGAGAACTGATGTATATTTTAGCAATTCTATCTTTCTCTCTTGGCATTACTTCCTATTATAATAGAAATATATTATTTTTATTATATTTCTCTGTATACCTAAGGCTTACAGATTTCTGCTAATTTTTAAGGGGAGGAAGCTATTCTCTCTGGATTACTGAACTTTAGCCAATATATTTAAGGAACAATTAATTGACCTGTACCTTCCAAAGCAGTGGCTGCATTTAACTGAATTTCCTGAATTATGCTTGCGATTAGACTGCATGATTTAGGCATTATGTGTATACTTGAAAAAGCTATTTCTGAGATATTAATAGTGCTTTCATTTGATTCAGAAATCAAAGTAAAGTCTTTCTTAAGGCATTCTATAACTGGCATTAACTCTTCTACCACAAAGAGGTTATCTTAAGTTGTAAAAATGATAATTATAAATATTTCTAGGTCTTGGAATCTTCAGTAATAGCTGTCATGTAGCTCATTTTAAGGTTCAATTCTCCACCCTTTGTCTAACTTCTTCTTGAGATTTCACTTTTGGTTTGTCAAATATTTTTCTTGAGAGTGCTATCTGGTGTAAAATGGTGCATGACTGTTTAAACTGTATTTACATAAATACCAAAATCACATTATGAACCTCTGATATAACCATGAAATGGTACAGTATCTCTTATCAAATACGTCTTGAAGAGGGCATAAATCAAGTTTCAAAGATAGTGCTAGTATTCATGAATAGTTTACAAGAGTCAAGCAAAGCTACTGGAAGATGAGAGAGCAGACATGAGCCATCTCTACCAAGCTACACAACCATGAGACCATTCAGACCACAAATTATCAGACATTTGGGTGAGGTCACCCTAGACCATCCAGCCACAGGGAAGATAGCCCAGACAAGAAGAACTACTCAGCCAACTTAGAGAATTATGAAAATAATGAATGTTTACTCTTTTAGGCCACTAAATAGTTTCTGAGTAGTATGTTACACAACAAAAGATAAGTGATGGAAGGATAGTGTGATCCAGTAAGTAATTCCAGGGTGTTAATTTTTTTGGTGGTGTAGACATTTTTAAATTTTGGTTTTGGTTAATTTTTAAACAGGCTTAAGGGTTAATGAGTAGAAATCAATCTAGAAGACGTGTCTATGTTCCAGGAAAGAGAAGTGATATTTCTAGTTAACACTAAATGAAAAATAAACAAATAGTGTCTAAATAAGAAAAGTTGTATGTGGGAAGATCTATTGTAATAGAAAGAAAAGCGAATGGATTATTCTGTTGGGGTTTGGTGTTGGGAAGTTGAGGTAAGAATTATTTGTTCGCTTTCCATTTTCTTGTGAGGTAGGTTGCAGGGCCACCCACTGAGCCTGAGAATAAGGCAATTCAGTGTTTTTAAATACTGCTGTGAGGATGAGAGGCAGAGCTGACTAGAGGAATATATTAGAACTGACAGTATCTTTTGAAAACATGAAAGACTATAGCTGAGAGTCTGTTTCAATTTTGTGATTTTTATTGCACAAAAATGCACTGTATTAGTCATATATAAAATATACAGTAAGGCTATTCTCTCCATATGTAAGTGTCAGAAAATGAAATGTATACCTTTGAGGTTTGAGCACGAGTTCCCCTCACATTGCCTTGGTTGAAAGACCTCTCAATACTCTGTTCTCTTAATGCCCAATCCTTAGATTCCAATCCTCAAAGGAAATGTGTTTTTTCATTTTTATCAATGATCATTAATCCACGTTTAGAGAGAGGAATTTTTTTTTAATAATCGTGTCAAAGTTTAAAATTTTTGGAGATGTCTCCCTAAAGCCCTCATCCAGGCTCTTTGTGGGAATTAGTGATGCTCCTAATTAATCGTCAGTTTTGGGTTAACTCAAGAAATAAGGACAATCATGAATAAGAATAATAATAATAGTACAAACTATGGTTTAAGAAGTTAGATATCACTGTTTATAAATATACACATACACAAAGACACGTGCACCACATACATATTCAACTTGTCCTCGGTCACACAACAGCAAGTGGCAGAGCTAAGAGACAAACCCAGGGAGTCTAGTTCTAGAGTCTGTGCTTTTAACTACTAGGCTGTTTTGGCTTTGCAAGGTTCTGGATCATTTTTATCATATTAGATGAACATATTCACAACAGACATTCAGAGATTGCCAGTGCTATTTGACAAATATATTAAGCTATCAAAACTCAGATGAACTATATCCTTCTACCAGGCAGAAATGTTTTGAAACAAACACAGATAAGTGCATGGATAAAATTTTTAGTGATATCAGCAGTCAGAAACGTATACATAGATAGTATGTAATAAGGGGGATTATTTCGGTATTTATTTGGTTCTTCAAACTCTATTTAAACATCCTGGGGATGTAGAATTCATTATTCACTTGCACAAAATTAGGAAATGATTATATAAATAGATAAGTGTGTATAATATCGGAGAAATGCCTGAATAGCAGTGTGTTGCA
Organism: Tursiops truncatus; assembly: GCF_011762595.2. Taxonomy (NCBI): domain Eukaryota; kingdom Metazoa; phylum Chordata; class Mammalia; order Artiodactyla; family Delphinidae; genus Tursiops; species Tursiops truncatus. Next base: position 55,113,053 of record NC_047044.1, on the reverse strand, counting down.
TAAGAATGATAAACCTAAAATAAAAGATAATAACAGTTTTTGTTTAACAACCTTCCAAGCAACTGAAATCAGTAATTAAATGTATTCAAATCTGCAATGACAGAGCTCAAACAATGTATATGTACTTAAACATGCACGTTGTTAATGATGTTGAAAGCCTAGGAAAATGTAATCACAAAACTCTGGTGGAAGAAACCAGAGCAGTGGTTCCTGGAAGGGAAAAATTACTAAAATAATAAAACTGTTTTTGTGACGACATTCAGAATTTGTGATTGTCATTCACACAAAGCTCATTGATAATCCAACAATAAGCAAAAGCTTACAGGTCTCAAAATACTGTCAGCTGGATTAAATTAAATATTTAAAAATATTGTAATGGTGTCTTTTAAAATTATATTTATTTATTTATTTATTTGCGGTACGCGGGCCCCTCACGGTTGTGGCCTCTCCCACTGCGGAGCACAGGCTCCGGACGCGCAGGCTCAGCGGCCATGGCTCACGGGCCCAGCCGCTCCGCGCCATGCGGGATCTTCCCGGACCGGGGCACGAACCCACGTCCCCTGCATCGTCAGGCAGACTCTCAACCACTGTGCCACCAGGGAAGCCCTATATTTATTTTTTTATACAGCAGGTTCTTATTAGTCATCTATTTTATACACATCAATGTATACATGTCAATCCCAGTCTCCCAATTCATCCCACCACCACTCCCATCCCCTGCCACTTTCCCCCCTTGGTGTCCATACGTGTTTTCTCTACTTCTGTGTCTCAATTTCTGCCTGCAAACCAGTTCATCTGGGTTTCCACATATATGCGTTAATATACGATATTTGTTTTTCTTTCTGACTTACTTCACTCTGTATGACAGTCTCTAGATGCATCCACGTCTCTACAAATGACCCAATTTCGTTCCTTTTTATGGCTGAGTAATATTCCATTATATATATGTACCACATCTTCTTTATCCATTTGTCTGTCGATGGGCATTTAGGTTGCTTCCATGCCCTGGCTATTGTAAATAGTGCTGCAATGAGCATTGGGGTGCGTGTGTCTTTTTGAATTATGGTTTGCTCTGGGTATATGACCAGTAGTTGGACTGCTGGGTCATATGGTAATTCTATTTTTAGTTTTTTAAGGAACCTCCATACTGTTCTCCATAGTGGCTGTATCAATTTACATTCCCACCAAGAGTGCAAGAGGGTTCCCTTTTCTCCACACCCTCTCCAGCATTTGTTGTTTGTAGATTTTCTGATGATGCCCATTCTAACTGGTGTGAGGTGATACCTCATTGTAGTTTTGATTTGCATTTCTCTAATAATTAGTGATGTTGAGTATCTTTTCCTGTGCCTCTTGGCCATCTGTATATCTTCTTTGGAGAAATGTCTATTTAAGTGTTCTGCCCATTTTTGGATTGGGTTGTTTGTTTTTTTAATATTGAGCTGCATATTAATATGTAGAATGGGATAAGAAGAATCTCTTTAATTTCTGTAAGTAAAATTTAAAAAGAGTTGGAAGAAAATGTACAAGATAAGTTAATGTTTCTGCTTTGGATAGTTATGTATGAATAGCCAGCGTCTAAGTTAAATCTTCTTCTGTATGTTTAAATGAAGAGCAAAGTTTAAGTTCAAGAGTAGTCAGCCTGAAAAAAATTTTTTTAAGTAGCATGTACTTTAAATACATTACATAAGGTTCTTAGCATGTATCATTTGTTGAAGTGGGCTTGAATCTACCTCATAAAATATAAAATAAATATAGAAACTACCTTCTCATTTGAAACTTTTGGAATAAAAATATTTACATTTATATTTTGGCTGAATTTAACGGTGCCTCCAGCAGCTTATTTCAGTGCCTCCAGATAAGGCAAAACTGGAAGGACTTGGTTACACTAAAATTCCCAGACAACTTTTATTCTTTGTTGTTGTTATATTTCTTTAGAGCTGATGACAGGGATCAGTTTTAGAAGTCTGATGGGGCAGTGATGAAGAGCAGTCTAGTGTCTATGAAAGCATCCTGCTTCTTATGTTTTTGTTCTAGAGAGAGTTCCATGGACGTGTACTGATGCTTTTGTTAGTCTCCTCCATGCGATTACCACCTTTGCTAGTGAAAACGGGCTCCACAGCATTTAATCACTACATCAGCAAAGAAGTCATTGTCCCTGACATCCCAGCACTAATCACTAATCACAGCAGTAAGGAAAAGGTGAACAGGAGAAATTACATGGCATTTTTATAATATTATTACCCATGTTTCCTAATAGGGAAAACTATGAAATAAGAGCACTTATATGTTCTTGTTAGTGTCTTAGCTCTATTTGGTTCAAACATTTTTATCCCAAACTTTGAGAAAAAGTTTAGGCAAGGTTTTATTGTTACTTTAAAATTTGGCACATAATTACTATCCATTTTATTATGCATGATTCTGCTAAGGAGCAGTCACTCTACTAGCAAATGAGTAATTGCTCCTTCCTTTAACTTTTTTTTTTTGCTCCACAATTAAATATAAAATATCTGAGGAAGAGACTACATAAGGGATATGAAACATATCCAAAATAACTCAGCATAAACTAGACCCCAACTTTCCACCCCCAGCTGAGCTCTTTCCATTATTTGCCTATTTTCTGCTCAGTTTGGACAATCTGCCCTTACCTGAATATGTCTTGAACATTTTAGCCTCAGTATATTTACAACTTTCAACCCATCTGTTAAAAAGTATCCATTTGCCATAAACCAAGGCTTCTTTTAAGCCCCAGTAGTAATGTGACTTTCATGAAATCATCTCCAATCGTCATTACAAAAGTATTTCTTCTAACTCCAGCAGCATCATATATTCTTTTGAATCATGTATCACATAGTTTATTGAATTAGAATTGATTCTTTACATAGCATATATTCTACTATTTGGTAATTTCTTTGAAGGCAACTCTTTGTACCTTCAAACCTTATCTTAGCCAAGGCCATCTTAAGCCAGCTTCTACCCAACTCACCGGCTGTCCACCTGTACAGAAGTTAGCCCAACCAAGATCAGCAGTGCCCAACAAGGTCAGCTAAACCATCCAGCTAATTTATAAATAAATGAGGAAAAAAAAAGATTATTGATTTAACATACATTTTGTGATGACTTATTTTATAATAATAGTTAACTGCTATAGCAGTTGATTGCCTTGTAAGCTCCATTCATTCTGAGTCAAATTAGTTTTATTTCACCTGTTTTGAAAGTTACCATAGTATATCCTCATGACTATTTCTCTTGATGTCCTGTTTTTGGTGTCCAAGTTATTTCTATTAGAGACAAAGATTACTCAGTGCTAATCCTTAGGTCTTTCTAATAATCACCTAGCTCACGCTCTGGTCTTCTGGCAAGTTTCTTCCAGGGATGCTAAAGATCCTTTGTATGTTAAAATTTTTGTTAGCTATTTTCAGGTACCTCACTTCCTCTAAAGACAGGTTAATCAAATGATTTACACATGTTCAACATATTTGAGCCCCTACTCTGGTCAGAAGCTCATCTAGATGCTGAGGCTTAAACATGATGAATGAGACATGATCCCTGCTCTGGGGTTTTGGGATGAATGTGGTACTTACTACTCACATATTATAGGGATTAAGAAATATGCTCTGGGGCTTCCCTGGTGGCACAGTTGTTGAGAGTCTGCCTGCTGATGCAGGGGACACGGGTTCGTGCCCCGGTCCGGGAAAATCCCACATGGCGCGGAGCGGCTGGGCCCGTGAGCCATGGCTGCTGAGCCTGCGCGTCCAGAGCCTGTGCTCCGCAATGGGAGAGGCCACAACAGTAAGAGGCCCGTGTACCGCAAAAAAAAAAAGAAAAGAAATATGCTCTGGTATCATATAGTCTTCGGATAAAACCCAGGTCAGCTACTTACAAAGAGTATATACTTAAGCAATTTACTTCTTTCTCTTACATAAAATAAAATTTGAATTAAGTGTATGAATCTGAGAAATGAGGATAACAATAGATACCACTGAGGATTACTTAAATTGAAATAATGCATGTAAAGTACTTAACATAACACTTGGCACATAGTAAGTGTTCAACCAATGTTAGCTATTATTCTAAATAAATAAATTTCAATGTGATGAATGGCATTTCAGAGATATGCAAAAAGTAACTTTGAGAACACAGGATAAATTATTCTCCCTAGGAGACTCAGGTAAAGCTACAGATAACAGGTGATATTTGATCTGGAACTTAGAGAATGAAGAGAAGGCTGGGCAGTGAAAGCTGGGCAGCAAAAGCAGGAAAGACAATTCCAGATAAGATACTGGAATGAACATAAGCTGAAAAACATCCCTGTGTGTGTGAGAAATAGTATTCTGGTATTGCTTTGATAGAGATCAGTCTTACTACTTTGAAATTGGGAGTGCATAAAAATAAATAATTTTCATTATTATCTAATGAACACTTTACTATGAACCAAGGACTGTGTTAAGCTCTTAGGCTGCAAAATTTCAATGACACTGTGGCATTGTAGTAAAATTATTACCCCACTTGTTTGATGAGAGATTGAAAAGCAGATTTAGTTACTTGCCTAAGTCCACTGTATTGCCACAACAAAATTATTATAGACACATGGCAATTTTGTTTACCATGATTTTGAACCCAGAATTTGAAACCAGGCAGCATAACTTCAGAAACCATACCATCTTCTGGTCCATAAATGGTAGCTAAGTATACTCAATTATATCTACTTAATTAAAAGTAAAAAAATCTACTCCCTGTGTGAGTACAGGAACATGTACATGTATGAATCTAAATAGCAAAAGATATTGGGGAATGTTAAGAGCTGTGGAACTGGAAAATATATGCTCAGCCACAAGACATTCAAATTCAAATATGTGCTTAGCTACATGAAACAGTCTAAGGGTCATACTTACCCAGTTGGTCAGTGTTCAACTATATTAAGCAGTGATGTATGATGTAAAAAATTTAAATCACAGTGTAACATGATGGGCTTTACAATTTAGACAGTCCAAATAAGGAAGGATTGGATTGGAGTGGGGAGAGGTTGGAGAGAGATATATAAAGGAAAATTCAAATAAGGAATTAAGTTCTGGACTAGGGCATCGGCAGCAGGAAGGATTAAAGGCGACAAACCGAGACACTTGCTATTGCCTAATGAAGCCAGCCTGATATTTTGTTGAAAAATAAAGCTGAATCCTCCAAGACAACCCTTATCCTATGTATTACCAAATATGATCTGGGAAAATGCTTTTTAACATGGGTATTGAGAAGATTTCAATACTCCAGTTCAGTATTATTGCCTTCCTCTAGAATGCCTTGCAAGAAATGTCACCTCTTCCTTAGGTGTCCCTGGAAGACTATATAGGCAGAGCTATAATTCAGGCATGTGTTTATGTGGAGAATGGAGATATTATCTTCCTCATTAGGAAACATAACATGAAGTGAATGTAGAGTGCCTGACACAGAGCATGGCAAGTGGTAAATCTGTAATAAATGTAAACCATTTTTACTACTATTTCTATTATTAGTAAAACCAGTCCATATAGACAGAAATGATAGAAAGTAATACAAATGAATGGCATTTCTAGAATATGTAAAAAAATAATTTTCTAATTTACTTTTTAAATAAAGAAATATAAAGCCAAGAAAAGTTTAATGTAACTTGTATGCTTTCAATAAATATTTCCTGTCTGATAAAAATATATAAATAAAATTTCCCCCAAACTGTGGTTTAATAAATATTGTTAGGTTGGATAAGAGCATTAGGAAAAAATCTCCCTGGTCATCCCTTCCCATTTTTATGTTTTTCCTTCTATAAGTTTGAAACGTAATCTTTTCATCTTAACCTGACACAGCCCACTGTTGGGTAGTCAGTAGGTGATATGATTTATTAAGTCATGCTATAGTTTTCAGTTTTTAGATGACATGCACATTATTAGGTTTTTAGGATAACTTCAAGATTATGTTCCATTTTTATACTCAGTTTGAATAGTTCTTTGGATTTCAGAAAAAGAAACTGAATTATTATTCTGTTATGAACAGCTTTGCCTTCCTCCAGCCAGACAGAATTAGCGTCATGTAATCAGTCCTTGACTGTGTTACCATATCTTACCAAAACCAACATGAAATAGTGTAAACTAGCATAACCCTTACCTGACACTTTATTTATAGGGACTTGTATTAACTTGCAGAAATTTCATTGATCTTTCTTTTGACTTATCAAAAGTAAATCTGATAGCTAAGTATGTTCACTAATATTCTATAAATTTTTTCTTAATAATATAACACATTAAAATGTATGCATTGCATTCTGTATATGATTTATGAACAAAAATTAGATGTGAATGATATGGTATTCTCATTATTAGGACTTACTATATAAAAATGTAATTTATAGTTAATAGAATCAACCCATTTTCTGCCTCTACGAGTAGAATGGCATTGAACAATTCCATAAAAAATTATATTATTTTGCTTTAATCTACCAAAAATATTTCTACTTTTACTTTTGTCTCAAACAACATAGAAGAAACTGATTTAGATGGAAGAAAATAATGATAGTAACATGGCATTACATGGTACACTCACTCTAAAGTAAAGGTCACTGACCAAAGCCCAGTCATCTTAAATTTCATCAAATATTGGAAAAAGTGAATATCTAAATTCTGGGCCATTATGTCCACTGGGGCCCTGGAACCTACATTTGGAAGACATAGGGCAGATGTTTGCTGATTTACAATGAATAATGCATAGGGGAAGCAAGATGCTTGAATTTTCTCACTGGAACTTACTTCCAGTTGAATAGTATATAAGCAAACATAAAGTTGCTGCCTATTGAGATTTTCCTCTTTGTAGTCTACCTTCGAATAGATTTTTGACATCAAGAGCAAGGAATATTTTGGTCTTGGCATTTCAGTGTGCTCTTTTTCCTTTCCCTTTGTATATGAAGAACAAAATATGATTAGCATTGTTGGTCAGTGAAAAATAGACCAAGAGCAGTGAGAGAAAATTCTTTCAAGGCCTATCTGCCCAATTATCTCCAGTATACAACATCAAACTGTGAGTCAGAGGAACAGGAGGCCAATTATCATGAAGCACTGAAGCCCCAGTCACACAATGTGATGCTACACTATAGTGAAAAAAGAAGCAATTGCTGAACTTATTTAATGAAGCCTAGACCCATGGTTTGAAGATTTGGGGGTTTTTTTAGCAGTGCGTACATATAGGAATGTGTATACTAGCACTCTATACTTACATTAAACTCATACTTTAATTAACTATTACTTATATTGAATAGTGCTTTTTAATGTAAATTGATTGAAAGAAAGTAGAATCACTAGAATTAGAGAGTTATGTTCTATACAGTTATTGCTAAGAAAGAACAATGTACATTTAGGTGATAATTTGGATACTTTATACATAAAAAAAGGTTTTTGTTGAAACATTTTTAAAAGTGCAATTTTAATTTTACTATATTTTGTGGGTTACTTATTTAATTACTAATTTCATTCTGCATATGAAGACGAAACCAAGGTTAAAGTGAAAAAACAAGTGATGATAAAATGTGTGAGAATCATCCATGTGACCAGCACCTATTAAATCCTCACATCATCTCCACAAAATAAGTGCTGTGATATTCATATTACACAGATAAGGAAACTGAGGTACATGGAGATTAAGAAAAGTACCAGGGCTTCCCTGGTGGCGTAGTGGTTGAGAATCTGCCTGCTAATGCAGGGGACATGGGTTCGAGCCCTGGTCTGGGAGGATCCCACATGCCGCGGAGCATCTAGGCCCGTGAGCCACAACTACTGAGCCTGCGCGTCTGGAGCCTGTGCTCCGCAACAAGAGAGGCCGCGATAGTCAGAGGCCCGCGCACCGCGATGAAGAGTGGCCCCCGCTTGCCACAACTAGAGAAAGCCCTCACACAGAAACGAAGACCCAACACAGCAAAAATAAATTAATTAATTAATAAACTCCTACCTCTAACATCTTCTTTAAAAAAAAAAAAAGAAAAGTACCAAAGTTGCCCAGCAAGAATTCAAGCTCATGTGGTCTGACTCCAAAGTGCATGCTCTTAACCACTATACTTGGCTGCCTTAAAACTGCACTTGAATTCTACCGCCTTTCTCACATGTAGCATTCAACAATGATGGAACACAGAGAAAAGAAAATAAAACAGGAAAGCTTTCATTTAGACAAATCCGAAAACAACATGGGAGAGGAAATCTGACTCATGAAAGCAATAGTGATATCCCAGGATTTTTGCAATATCCTGAAGATAATTTTCTGAACATCAGTAGTAACCATTAATCTAAATATTTGCATATTTTGCCACCTTCTGTATTCTTTGCACATGGGATCTTTACTTTTTCTGATATTGTGATCCACTATCACCATGAAGAGAAAAATTTAGTAAGTCTGGTGAAATTAATTTCCTAGATAATTTTTTTTAATCAATGAGTTTTCAAACTATTCGAACAAAAGTAATTTATTCTAAGAAAAATTGTGATCCAATACATAACATACAAACATATATATATGTGTGTATTTATATATGCAGAAAAGTGCTGTTATACAAGCAGTTGATTAGTCTGATTATTCATTGGGCATTTATTGGAGAGAAGGGGAGAATGAATTAGGAAATGCATCTTCATTATTCATTCATCAGTTTATGATACATTTTAAAAGCCTCCTTACTATACTCAGGCATTGTTCTCAGTATACATAGGATACGAAGGAGAACCAGAGACACAGTTTCCATTTTCGTAGTATTAATAATCTATCTCACAGGAAACCACTAAAATGGTACAGTCAAGAGATGATAAAGGCCTGTTCTAGGAAGACAGATTAAAAGGAAGTTCAGATGTGAAAAATATTAAGGAGGAAATGTTAAGTCTTGAGAACTGAGGGTGAAAAAGAAAGGGGGGAATAGAATCAACCAAAAGGGAAATTTGAAAGAAAATATTTTTATTTTTTAAATTATTATTATTAATTTTTTTGGCCCTGCTGCAAGGCTTGTGGGATCTTAGTTCCCTGACCAGGGATCAAACCAACACCCTTGACAGTGAAAGTGTGGAGTCCTAACCACTAGACCACCAGGAAATTCCTTGAAAGAAAATATTTTTAAAAATTCTTTATTTAAATATTTCATTACAAATTAGATGTGAATGACAGTATTACCAACATGATAAAGTACATCTAAAAGTAATAATTGGCATTATACTTATGAGATTCTAGAATCACTCTAATTAAATCAGGTCAAAAACAGTTACTCTTGTAATGTCTCCTATTATGTATGCATGTTTTCTTGAGAAACTCAAAGTACTCTTATCCTCCACATACCCATTAGGGACAGCAATGAAAAAATAGTTGAGAGTTAAATGCACAAAACAAGGGGTCTAATAAACTTGAAACTTATTCTTGAATGCCTTCCTTCCACTCTTCCTTTATGCTTCCAATAAAATATGTGCATGGAGTACATCTTAAGCAAATTCTTAAGTTTTATAAAAATTTAGGGCTGGGGCTTCCCTGGTGGCACAGTGGTTGAGAGTCCGCCTGCCAATGCAGGGGACATGGGTTTGTGCCCCGGTCCGGGAAGATCCCACATGCCGCGGAGCGGCTAGGCCCGTAGGCCATGGCCGCTGGGTCTGCGCGTCTGGAGCCTGTGCTCCGCAGTGGGAGAGACCACAACAGTGAGAGGCCTGCGTACTGCAAAAAAAAAAAAAAAAATTTAGGGCTACAATCTAATAAATCTTTATGATAAATTAGGCTACATGATGTGGAAAAGTATCTAAGAGAGATACTCTGTGACTTAAAAAACTACAACATTCCAAATGACTGAAAAAAAAATGTCCACACCTAAATCTCAGGCCAAAATTGTTTACCTCTATTATATTTGAGGAAGCTTAGCTCGGGAGAAATGGTTCCACTAGGAAGAATAAAGCAGTGTAAGAACAAGAGAGTTGACACAGGGTCAAGTGTGTGGCTGATTTAGGCTGCCTAACAGGCTTACTTTGGACAAGAAGTCTGTAAGAGAAACAGCACTGACTATTTCTCACTGAGGAGAAAGCAAAGGGGAAAATCATGGGAAAGGGTGAGAAGGCTCTAAGAAGAACAATAATGATGCAGGGGAACATCACTTGCTCGGACAGTCTCTAAACATAAGATCCAAATATGGTGTTGCACATTGAATTTCAGTAAATACAAGGGATAAATTAGAAGGAATATGAGACATTAGAAAATTTCAAAGAAGAATGAAGACTGGAAAACTTCATCTTAAAGATCTTGAGACAAATAAGCACCTGAAAATTATTTATTATAGAAACCAGAAAAAGGACTGAAAGCTAGTAGGACTGAGAAGTAATAATGCCTACAGATTAACAGCATGGACTCTGAAACTTGACCACCTGGTCTGGAATCTGGTCCTACTACTTACTAGCTGTGACACTGGGTAAATTAAGGGTAATTAAGAAACTCAATTCACCATGAAATTATTGGTGTATGACTTGTAGAAATGAAGACTGTAGTCTCTACCTAATTTTCTTTATTGCTATAGCCTGTGAATACTTATACAGTTTAACTATTTTTGCCTTATTCCTGAATATTCACTGACCTTGCTATATAAGATATGCTGTGATGCTTAATTTTGTGATATGAAGAATATTGAGTTGATAGAACAGAACTAGAGGCAGTAACTTATAATACCTTGTGGATGGGTGAATGTGTTTTGGGCAAAATGCAGAATGGTTGCATTGAATTAGGTATAAACAGTTTTAATTAGGCAAAGAAGCATATATGGGTGTTGGGTAGCCAAAGTGGTAAACTATATTGGGAATTTTTGCTAGCAATGTTGTCCTACTGGACAACCTTTTCTATATTTCCTTCAGACCTTGGCATCCAATTCACCAGTATGTGACTAAAGCTAAGCCAGTCACATGGTATCACTTGGAACGGTGAGCCTATAGTAAATATCCGACTCTGACTCTGGTGTTAATAACCCAAAACAACAGTGACAGTTTAAGATTCATTCTACCAATCGCGGCTTTGACTATCAGAATCTGGAGTACCCTGAAGACATGACACTGGAATCAAAAAGCCCATCAGTGCTGCATTAAGTACCGAATGAGGGTGGTTATCCAGCTGTGTCAGTCAATCTTTTGTGCCCCATCATAAACTGTGCTGTTCTGGAGGTCTTTGGGAGATATCACTGTGTTCTCAGTTTTTCTCTCTTCCCTTCCACTTTCTAGGTGCTTATTTTAATAGGCTTTCCATAGATTCTCTGAGCTGTATGTTATGCTTCTAATAATCCAGCTTTTAAATATAGTAATTGGAATTCATTTCTGTAATTTATATCTAAGAACTATGATGACACATGCATTGACTAAGAGTACTGCATGTGGGTTGCTTGCAGGTTGCAAATAAATCTGAAAAGTTTTAAAATAACAAAATTGACTATAGGGTAATGAAAGTGACCAGACCAAGATTTCTCGACAAATAAGATAACATTAAAGTAAACCCAAACAATCATTTATGTAAATATTTTAGGGTTATTTTCTTTTTCTAAATTGAGATATTTGGTTTTTTAGAGCAGTTTAAGGTTCACAGCAAAATTGAGGGGAAGGTACAGAGATTTCCAATGCACACCTGCCCACATATATGCATAGCCATGCCCATTATCAACATCCCCCACCAGGGTGTTACATTTGTTACAACTAATGAACCTTCGTCGACATATCATAATCAGCCAAAGTCCATAACGTACATTAGAATTCACCCCTGGTAGTGTGCATTCTGTTTCTGTGGATTTGGACAAATGTATCATGACATGTATCCAACAATATAGTAATAGTTTCACTGGCCTAAAAATCCCCTGTGTCTTCCCTATTCATCCCTCTGTACCCCAAAACCCCTGGAAAACACTGATCTTTTTTCTGTCTCCATAGTTTTGCCTTTTCCAGTATGTCATATAGGTGGAATTATACAGTATATAGTCTTTAAAAATAGGCTTCTTTCATGTAGCAACATACATTTAAGGTTCCCCTTTGTCTTTTCATGCCTTGACAACTCATTTGTTTTTAGTGCTGAATAATATTCCATTGTCTAGGTGTACTACAGTTTACTTACCCATTCACCTACTGAAGAACATCTTCATAGCTTCCAAGTTTTGGCAAGTACAAATAAAGCTGCTATAAACCTCCACATGCAGGTTTTTGTGTGGACATATGTTTTCAATACCTTTGCATAAATACCAAGGAGCACAGTTGCTGGATCGTATCATAAGAGTATGTTCTATTTTGTGAGAAACTGCCAAAATGTCTCCCAAAGTGCTTGTACCATTTTGCATTTGTAATGAATGAGAGTTCCTGTTGCTCCGCATCCTCACCATCATTTGGTGTTGTCAGTGTTCTGGATTTTGGCCATTCTAGTATATATATAGTGGCATCTTGTTTTCATTTGCATTTCCCTGATGACGTACGATGTGGAACATATATTCATATGCTTATTTGCTACCTGTATATTTTCTTTGGTGAGATGTCTATTAAGGTGTTTGGCACATTTTAAAATCAGGTTATTTTCTTATTGTTGAATTTTAAGAGTTCTTTGTATATTTTGGATAACAGTCATTTATCAGATGTGTCTTCTGCAATATTTTCTCCAAGTGTGTGGCTTTTTTCTCTCTCTCTCTTTTTTTTTTTTTTTTTGGATAGTGTCTTTCTCCGAGCAGAAGTTTTTAATTGTAATGAAATCCAGCTTATCAGTTATTTCTTTCATGAATCATGCCTTTATTGTTCTACCTAAAAAGGCACTGGCATACGTAAGGTCATCTAGATTTTCTCCTATGTTATCCTCTTAGTTTTGTGTTTTACATATAGGTCTCAAATCCATTTTTACTTAATTTTTGTGGAGTGTAAGGTTTTTGTCTAATTTATTTTTTGTATGTATATTTTCAGTTGTTCCAACATCACTTGTCGAAATATATTTTATCTATTTTATTACCTTTGCTCCTTTGTCAAAGATGAGTTGGCTATATTTATACTGATCTATTTCTTAAATCTCTATTGTTTCATTGATCTATTTGTCTAATCTTTCACCAATACCACACTATCCTGAGTTCTTTTTCTTTATAGCAAGTCTTGAAGTTGGACAGTGCCAGTCCTCAACTTTATTCTTCTCCTTCAGTGTTGTGTTGAATATTCTGTGTCTTCTTCCTCTCCACATAAGCTTTAGAATCAGTATGTTGATAACCATAAAATAATTTGCTGTGATACTGATGGAGAGTTCATTAAATGTATAGATCAAGTTGGGAAAAATTGACATCTTGACAATATTGTGTCTTCCTATTGATGAACATGGATCATCTCTGCATATATGTAGTTCTTTTTTAAATTAATTCATCTGAGTTTTATAGTTTTCCTCATATAGATTTTGTACATATTTTGTTAGATTTATGTATAAATATTTCATTTTAGGGGGTGTCAATGTAAATGATACTCTGTTTTTAATTTCAAATTCTACTTGTTCATTGTTGGTATATAAGAAAGTGATTTAGTTTTGTATATTAACCTTGTATTCTATAACCTTGTTGTAATCACTTACAAGTTTCTGAAGTTTTTTTATTGATTCTTTTGGACTTTTCTACATAAGTGAACAAAGACAGTTTTATTTTTTCCTTCCCACTTTGTACACATTTTATTTCCTTTTCTTCCCTTATTGCATTAGCCAGAATTCTAGTAGAATTCTGTCTAGAATTCTAGTAGATGTTCACACCAAGTGGTGAGAAGGTACAATCCTGCTGTGTACCTGAGTCAGTGGGAAAGCTTCATGTTTCCCACTATTAAGTATGATGTTAGCTGTAGGTTTTTTGTAATTATTCTTAAGCAGGTTGAGGAAGTTTCTCTCTATTTCCACTTAGTGTGAATTTCTAGTTAGTGTGAATTTTTATCATGAATGGGTGTTGTTTTGTCAAATGTTCTTTGGCATCATATCAATGATCATGAGTTTTCTATTTTAGTCTGTTGATGTGATGGATTACCTTAATTCATTTCTGACTATTAAACCAGCCTTACATACCTGGGATAAATCCCAGTTGGTCATGGTGTGTAATTCTTTTCATACATTGTTCAACTCAATAGCTAATATTTTGTTGAGAATTTTTGTATCCATGTTCATGAGAAATATTGGACTGTAATTTCTTTTCTTGCAATGCCTTTATCTGGTTTTAGTATTAGGGTAATGCTGGCCTCGGAATAAGTTAGAAAGTATTTTGTCTGTTTCTGTCCTCCAAAAGAGAGTGTAGAGAATTGGTACAATTTCTTCATTAAATATTTGGTGGAATTCACCAGTGAACACATCCACATCTGGTGTTTTCTGTTTTGGAAAGTTATTAATTATTCATTTGATTTCTTTGTTAGATAAAGGGCTATTCAGATTGTTATTTCTTCTTGTGTGAGTTTTGCAGATTTTCTTTCAAGGAATTGATCAATTTGATCTAGGTTTCTAATTTGTGGGCATACAATGGTTCATTGTATTCCTTCATATCCTTTAATATCCATAGGATCTGAAGGTGTGTCCCCTCTTTCATTTTTGATACTAGTAATTTGTATCCTAACCCTTTTTTCTTATGTAGTCTGGCTAGCAGCTTACAGAATTTATTGGTTTTTTTCCAAAGAACCACCTTTTGGTTTTGTTGATTGTCTCTACTGATTTCCTGTTTTCAATTTCATTGATTTCTACCCTAATCTTATTATTTCTTTTCTTCTGCTTACTTTGGATTTAATTTGCTCTTCTTTTTCCAGTTTCCTATGGAGGAAACATAAATTATTTATTTTAGATTTTTCTTCTTTTTTAATATATGTATTCAATGCTATAAACTTCCTTCTAAGCACTGCTTTCACTGCATCTGACATATTTTGATAAGTTGTGTTTTCATTTTCATTTAGTAAAAAGTAGTCTTCTAAATTTTCCTTGAAATTTCTTCTTTGACCCATGTGTTACTTAGAAATATGTTGTTAATCTCCATGTATTTGGGATTTTCCAGTTGTTTTTCTGTTACTGATTTTTTTGTTTAATTCCATGGTGGTATGAGAGAAGACACTGTATATATCTTATTATTTTAAATTTGTTAAGATGTGTTTTATGGCCCAGAATGTGGTCTATCTTGTTGAATGTTTCATGTGAGCATGAGAAGAATGTGAACTCTGCTGTTGTTAGATGAAGTAGTCTATAGATGTCAATTATGTATACAGTTGATTAATGGTGTTGTTGAGTTCTGCTATGTCTTTACTGACTTTCTGCCTGCTGGAACTTTCCATTTCTGAGAAAAGGGTGTTGAAGTCTTGAAGTATATTAGTGGATTTATTTTTTTTCGTTGAATTTCTACTGGTTTTTGCCTCAGGTAATTTGACACTCTGTTGTTAGGCATATATGTGTTAAGGATTGTTATATCTTTTTGGAGAACTGATCCTTTTTCATTAAGTAATGCCCTTCTTTATCCCTGATAACTTTCCTTGCTTTGAAGTCTGCTTTGTCTGAAATTCATATAACTAATCCTTCTTTCTTTTGGTTGGTGTGAGCATTGTAAATTTTCCTCCATCCATTTACTTTTTTTTTTAATTGAAGTATAGTTGATTTACAATGTTGTGTTAATATCTTCTGTACAGCAAAGTGATTCATATTATCATATTAAGTGAAGTAAGTCAGAAAGAGAAAGACAAATACCATGATACAACTTATATGTGGAATCTAAAATATGACATAAATGAACCTACCTATGAAACAGAAACAGAATCCATCCATTTACTTTTAATCTATGTATGTCTTTATATTTAAAGTGAATTTCTTGTAGACAACATACAGTTGGGTCTGTTATTTTGTTCTTTTTTTGATCCACTTGGGCAATCCCTTTCTTTTAATTGGTGCATTTAGACTTTAACTTTCAAAATGATTATTGATATGTTGATATATATCTATCATATTTATTAAATTTTCCATTTGTTACCCTTATCTTTGTTCCTATTTTGTCTTTTACTCTTTTTCTCCCTTTTGTGGATTTAATTGAACATTTTATATGGTTCCCTTTTCTCTCCTTCACATACTGCACTTTGGTTTTAGAGGATTCTACTGACATGTCCACTAGCTCAGAGATTGTTTTCTCAGCTATGTCCAGTCTACTAATAAGCCTGCCAAAGACATTCTTCATTTCTGTTACACACTTTTTATCTCTCACATTTCTTTTTGGTCCTATTTTAGGATATACATCTGTTTGCTTACATTGCTCAGTACTTGCATGTTGTCTATTTTATCCATTAAAGCCCTTAGTACATCAGTCAGTCTTAAATTTCTGGTCTGATAATTCTAACTTCCCTCACATGTCTGGCTCTGATGCTTACTCTTCCTCTTCAAATTGTGTTTTTTTTGCCTACAGTATGCCTTGCAATTTTTCTTGATAGCTAGACATGATGTACTGGGTAAAACTGCTGTAAATAGGCATTAGTAACGTGGTGTGAAAGGAGGAGAAACATTCCACAGTCCTATGATTAGGTCTCAGTCTTTCAGTGAGCCTATGCCTTGGACTGTAAATTTCACAGGTGTTTCTCAGTTTTTTCTCCCCCATTAGGTGACTAGAATGGGCTAGAGTTGAGTATTTCTCTTCCTTCAGGTCAGTTAGGCTCCGATAATACCCTAGCAGGTTAGGCTCTGGTTAACAAGTTTCCCCTGAGGTCAGACCTCCTAAAAAGAACCGAGTGCTCTGGTATATTTCAAAAGGATTCCTTTGCCCATCCCCCTGCTGGAGGCACAAGGATTTTTTCCCCTAATATTTACTGTGGGAACCTGGTTGAGCTTCTGGGAGTATATCTCACAATATTATGGGGGCCCCCTATGACTGGGTCCCCCTGGAGTTTTTAACAGAGTTGTCCACACTGAGCCTCTAGCAATTTGCCAATTATAGTTCAGATTTTCCTGTCCCATCACTGGTTTCTGTGGTGATTTCTCTTTGTGAGTGTCTGCTCTTGGAAGCTGTGACTCCCTGTATTTGCCTGTCTATATCTCCAGTCTTGGGGGCAGTAGTTTGTCCTATGTTCTCCCTTCTCTTAGGAATCCAAGAAGCGTTGTTGATTTTTCAGTCTGTTCCGTTTTTAACTTGTTAGGATGAAGTGGTGACTTCCAAACTCCTTACATGTGGAACCAGAAAGTTACATAAATTTTTAATCATTCACATAGCTTCAACTTATTGGGCAATTGTAACTCCCTTCAGTACTTTACCTTATGTCAGGCAGACCTCTGAAAATCTAGATAAAGAAATTGTTTACAAGGTAGCGAAAAAAAAAATTTAACTTGTTTCTAGTAGGTGTATTATCATGATATTTTCTTTTGTAAGTTTTTCTGTTTATTATTTTCTATAAAGCATTAAAGGACATAGAGCAATAAGTAAGGGAAGCAGATGAAATCAAGCACAGAAACTAGATTTCTTAAGAGATGAGAAAGTTTTGGAAAAATTCTTATCTTTATCTTTGATTGACTGACATAAGGATTGTGGAAAAAAGCACTTTTAGGGGCTTCCCTGGTGGCGCAGTGGTTGAGAGTCCGCCTGCCGATGCAGGGGACACGGGTTCATGCCCCGGTCCGGGAGGATCCCACATGCCGCGGAGCGGCTGGGCCCGTGAGCCATGGCCGCTGGGCCTGTGCGTCCGGAGCCTGTGCTCCGCGACGGGAGAGGCCACAGCAGAGAGAGGCCCGTGTACCGCAAAAAAAAAAAGCACTTTTAGTACGTAGTAATGGGAAAGATAAAGGAAGTATACACTTATTTTTGTGATTTAATATATTGTTCTATGGTAACTGTATCAGTTGATAAAAATTATCATACAATAATTTTAAGATGGATGTATTGTATACTGTAATAGATATTGACTAAAATATTTTACAATACAATATAAATGTTCAATAACTGATTATTAAAATGCCTATTTGGATTTACCAAGAGCAGCTTCTAGAAAAGTATATTTACAGCCATAGCAGTCAGGCACTTTTAAAAGAAGCTCTCCTTTATTACATTGCAGGAAAAAAGTCACCCTATTTAGTCATTGTATTAAACCCAGTTCTTATTTAAAATATTTAATTTACAGAATCACCAAAATATGCAGCTTAAAAAAACCGAATGTCATATACTAGCCTATTTTCAGAAGAATTCTGGGACACTGTTAGTAATAACTCAGATCTCTTATTATAAGAATAATAATCATCAAACATTAACATCATCTTCCACAATTACATACACACTCAAGTCTAGGCAGTTTATCTATTTCCCTTACAACCAGCTTTATATAACAAGACAAGTAGATGATGTCTATAAAAACAATTTTGTTGCTTCCATATACATTGAAGCACAAAAATTATTCACTAGTAATTTTAAAGTACAATTATGTTTCATTTCCTTCAAACAATCAGTTTTGATATATTTCAAAGTTTGAATTTGTTGCATTTTATCAATTTTCAGGAGGATTCTAAGCATATATTTCCATGATATTTGTAACTGTTTATGCCATTAATGTCTATAATTATACATTATAAGCATGTTATCTCTTAAATTAACTTCTATGGATATTAATTTATCATTAATACTATGTGAAAGTTCTCAACTTATTTAATGAGAAAAAATGCCCAAATATAAAAACACATTTTTTCCCCAAAATTATCCTTCGAAAATGAAGAAGTTACCTTATTTTTGAGGATTTTACTTGCACTGTCATATTGTAGGGCATTCTTTTAATTGTTTATTTTCAACTATATAATAATGGGAAAATGGGATACTCTCTCAATTAATGCTAATTTTAGTTTTTTTTAGGTTACTAGGATGAACCAATTATAAAGGAACAAAAGATAACTAATACAAATCTAATAAATATTCCTGGATTATGAGCTCACAAATGTTGATTGGCTTTTAAACATTTTTAAAATCATCATTAAAAAAAAAATCATCAAGTATTTTTTATGGAGGTCACAAGAATATAGTCCCAGTATAGATGAATGGGCTTGCCTTAATATTATTCAAATTGTGGCTTCTGATTTAATTTCCATTGAAAACAACATGCACATAATTCAAATGTTACTATATTTGAAAAAACTAAGACATAAATGAAAATACTGTATTCCAGAAAGCAAAACAATATGACTCAGATAGTAGTTCTGGATATTGCCAAAATGCAGGTAAAAAATCTGGATAAAATATTTCATAATTTATCAGTGCAAAACAGCATTATTTATAAATTGGTTTATTAGATAATATGTGATTTAAGTATATATATTTAGCTAATTTAAAAAATACTATAGTATGAATGGATATTTATATACGTTTATGACAATATTTAGTCAAAAATAATTTTTTGATCTTCTTACTAGAAAATTTTGATCACCTTATGGAAGCCTGAAGCATTTTATAACTAAGGATAAACAATAAAATATTATTAATAAATCAAAATTATTTTAATTTATTAAAATTAGAGTAATTTTTGAAGCATCTTTTTTAGCTCTAGTAATTTGAACTGAGATGGATCATGTGTCTTAATTTTCTCTCTCCCTTTTTTGTTTTTAACCACTTCTTAATTCATTCTAATACATTTCAAAAGCTGAGAACCACTGGCCTTGAAGAGATTTTATGTCTTCAAATGTTACATGTCTATGCATTCTTATTATTATACAATGGGACTTCACAGTGCTTCTTTGAAGCGGGGTGGTTATTCACATATTCTCACCTAGGAGGTAAATATTTTGCTGCCTTTTGCTGGGAAAGGAACAATTCCTGTGATTTGTAATTCTTTCTAACCAGAAAATTCACTCACAGTTTTAAAAAAAGAAAAACAAATTTTACTCATTAATATAACAAACTGCTATATTTGTATTGAACTTTAGCACTTTTAAAAGCACTTCCATATTTAAAGTATCATGTGATGTTTCCAACACACTTTAGAGGTAGAATATATATTCTTTGTTGGTTATTTATCTACTACTTGACCTTGATGTGTTTGCCTATTTCGATATTCAGATTCTGAGCTCTATTTTCTTATTTTAACTTGGGGATACTCTCTTTCAAGATGCTCTATCTATGATTCTAAATATCCTCTTTGAGTAAATTATCACAGATTTATAAATCTCATAATTAATTTGAACTTATTTCTTATAAACCATGTATTGTTGGCTTTTTATATATTTTTCAACAAAATTCAAGGACTGTCATTTATGTAGTATAACTCATCTACATTTATTGCATTTTGAAACATTAGAAGTTATTCTTGCCATATTTTTAATATTTTTAATATTCTCTACTTCCTTTTTTTCTTTAATAAAAATAGTTTTCTTTTTTTCTCTTACAGCAGATAGTAGATATCAGAGTTTCTACACTGCTTTAAAATTTGTGCATTCTATTTAGGTCTTATAGTGATTTTCTGAATCATAATATTATTTTAAAATTTCTTACTCTTATCAATTCTTATCATATTTTACAAGTTAAGTATTCAAGTACTTTTAGACACCCACCCTTTCCATAATGTTGATTTTGCTTTGGCTGATGAGTTCTCTTTTTCTTTTCTTTTCATTTATTTTATTTTATTTGTCTTAAGCTTTTATAAAAGTCAATGTTAAACTTTATCAAGGTATATGATTATTTAACTCTGATTACTCTTTTGTTTTCTCTCTTTTTTTTTCCAAATACATTTCTCAACATGAATTTTTGTAAAACAAAAGTTATTAGACCTTGAGTTCCTAAAAGTATTTTTATTATGCCTAGTATTTGAAAGAAAATCTTTGAAAATTTTGAAGCACACAAAATTTTGTGTCTAAAGTTCTTTATCTTTAACCTTAAAAGTAATTATTCCATTTATTTATCATATCTAGGGTTGCTCTTGAGAAGTTTAGTGCCAAATTAATCTTGTTCTTTTATAAATGGTAATCACTTTCCTTTTAGAAGCTTTTAGACTTTTCTCTTGGTTTTTAATATCTTAAATTTCTCTATAATGTGTTTGATTTTAGCTTTTCATTTTGCCTGATATTACACACACACATACACATCAATAGAGGACTCTCATTTTCTTTAATGCCGTGTATTTTATTTCTACTGTTTCAAATATTTTCCTCACCTTTACCTTTTCCCTACATCTTAAATTTTTCTTCTCATTCAATTTTGATTGTACTATTATAATCAAATGTTATATTTGATTTCAGACTGCTACTCCCATTTTAAAATCATCTAGGTTTTTTGTTCTTTTTTTAAATTCTCTGTTCCTGTATCCTTTTCTGCTGACATCTGGAATATTTTTACAATTTGATCTTTTAATTCATTATTTTATTTTCCTTAGTGTATACATTTTGTGCGCTCACCTATTATATTTTACACTTGATATATGCATTCACCCATTTTAGGCTTTCTTATTTTTATTTCACAGTATAAACAACTTTATTACCTCTGTGGTTATGTTTATAAAACATACTTTAAGTGCTTAGTTTATATTTTCCACTAATTCTACTTTATATAATAAATGTATTTTAGCCTGTTACATTTCTTTTAGAGTAGTTGTGTTACTCAGGTGTCTACTTACTCTGACCTGTGAGTTCATGTTTACCTGTGAGTAATATATCTTGGGGAAATGTCAAAGACCTGGACACAGACTGTGCTTACAGGTATATGTAGGAGAGCCTGAGCCCCATGTAGGCAATCATGTTAATTATTCCTTTTGTTGTCCCTCTATAAAGCAACACCTCTGCTCAAGATTTCAATTTTAAACTATTTTGGAAGAGAAAAATAGGGAGAAAATAAAGATTTTATCTAATACACCAACCATGTGGGTCTGGAAGGGGAAGTATCAAAGATTATCTTCTCTGATCATATCTAAAATATCTCTTGCATTATTCATTAATTCCTCATCTTAGCAGAGCTCTTAGGCTGTCCTGATGTTAACGACACTCATTAGAGAGGACTGGGCTACTGTTGATGATTTCTGATGAAGGCCAGTAATTATTATCAAATTTATCCCTTCATGACTCCTTCTAGGAACCAAGGCTGTAGTCTCTAGGCTTTGAGTCTTGTATATGAATATCAACAAGGCTGCTGCCAAAGTGATTTTCTAATATTTGGCATAGGGAATCATAGATGAACTAAGCTTAAGAAACAGATATATTAGAATTCAAAGTTAAATTATACTTATCTACAGGAAGCCTGGAAATAGTTGGGCATAAAAACATAAGTAATTACCAAGAAAATGTTTAGAATAAAGGTAAGGAAATAGAGAACCTAAATAAAACAATTGCCAAATAGATTTCACAGACATATACAAATACTCCCACAACAACAGTGGAATACATCTTCTTCTCAATTGCTCATGGGAGCTTCTCCAGCATAGGTCACATGGTAGGTCATAAAACTATTCTCAATAGATTTAAAAATATAGTCAACACACATAGCATCTTCTCTGACTACAACAGGATGAAGCTAGAAATCAACAACAAAAGGAAAACTAAAAAATTAATAACATGTTGAAATTAAACAACATGCTCTTAAATACTCAGTGATTCAAAGAAAAAATCATAAGGGAAATTAGAAAATGAAGATGAATGAAAATAAACATTCAGTATACCAAAATGTATGGATGCAATGAAAGCAGAACGCAGAGGAAAATTTATAGCTATAAATGTCTACTTTAAAAAAGAAGAAAGATCTTAAATCAATAATTTAACTTTCCACTCAAGAAAAAAATAGAAAATCTCAATTGACCTATA
Source organism: Tursiops truncatus (assembly GCF_011762595.2). NCBI lineage: Eukaryota > Metazoa > Chordata > Mammalia > Artiodactyla > Delphinidae > Tursiops > Tursiops truncatus. The sequence goes on along the minus strand of NC_047044.1, from coordinate 55,090,307 downwards.
GCAAGAGATTGAATCAGTAATCAAAATTCTCCCTGCAAAGAAAAGTTCTGGAGCAGATGGCTTTACCAGTGAATTCTACTAAACATTTAACTAATTATTAACACCAGTCATTCTTATACTTTCCAAAAAATTTAAGAGGCAGCAACACTTCCTAAATCATTCTACTATGCCAGCATTACTCTGATACCAAAACCAGATAAAAATATCATGAGAAAATAAAAGTATAGAACAATATACCTTATGAATATAGATGCAAAATCTTCTACAAAATTTAGCAAATAAAATCCAAAAATATATTAATAAGATTATTAACGATGATCAAATGGGATTTATCCTAGGACATGCAAAAGTGGTTCAGCACAAGAAAAATCAAGGTAATACATCATATTAATAAAAGTAGGGGAAAAAACTACATGATTATTTAAACTGACTCAGAAAAAGGCTTTTGAGAAAACGTAACATGCTTTCATAATAAAAACTCTCAGAGTACTGATCATAGAGGTAAAATTCCTCAACATGATAAAAGTTATTTATGAAAAACCCACAGCCAACATCATATACAATGTTGAAAGACTGAAAACTTCCCCACTATTGTCATGAACACAGATGCCCATTTCACCACTGCAATTCAACGTTGTATTAGAAGTTTTAGTCTGAATTTTTAGACATGAAAAAAAAGAATACATGGTATCCAAATTAAAAAGGAAGATGAAAAAATTATCTCTACTCATAGATGACATCATTTTATATGTAGAAAATCCCCCCCAAAAAATTCACAAGAAAGCTGATAGAGCTAATAAACAAATTCAGCAAAGTTGCAGGGTAAAAGATCAACATACAAAAGTCATTTGTGTTCACACCAGAAATAAATAATCCAAAATGGAGATTAAGAAAGAAATTATTAAATTAAATAATAAATTAAATAATAATTATTATTAATAATTTAAATTATTAAATTTACATTAGCACCTGAAAGAATTAAATAATTAGAAATAAATATAACCAAGGAGGTGAAAGACTTGTATGCTGCAACTAGAAAATACTGCTGAAAGAAGTTGAAGAAGACCTAATAAAATGGAAAGACACCGTGTTCATGGATTGGAAGAGTTAACGCACCAAACAACTTACAGGTTTAACATAACCTCTATCAAACTTCTTACATTCTTTTTTTGCAAAAAAAAAAAAAAATTTGGAAAACCCAGTCCCCAAATACATATGGAGTCCCATGGGCCTTGACTAGATAAAACCATCTTGAAAAAGAGGAAGGACATTGAAGAACAATGTCTTCATTGTTTACAATTTCAAAACTTACTAGAAAACTACAATAGTTTAAAAAGTGTGGTACTAGCATGACAGACACATAAACCTAAGGAACAGAATGGAGAGCCCAGAAATAAATCCTCACAAAATCATGAGTTGATTTTTGACAAGAGTATCAAGACTATTCATTGGGGAAGAAGAGTCTTTTTAAGAAATGGTTCTGGGAAAACTGAACATCTACATGCAAAAGTATAAATTTGGACCTTACCCATACCATATATGAAAATTAACTAAAGATGGATCAAAAACCTAAACTCAAGAGCTAAAACACTAAAACCATTAGAAGAAAACATTGGAGAAAATCTCCATGATACTGAATTTGTCAACGACTTCATAGACATGACACCGGCACCAAAGCATAGGCAACAAAAGAAAAAAAACAGACGGAACTTTGTTAAAATTAAGAACATTTATGTATCAAGAAAGCAAAAAGACAACCTAATGAATGAGAGAAGATATTTTCAAATTAAGTGTAAAACTAATATCCAGGTTATATAAAGAACCCCTAAAGCTCAACAACAATAGGCAAACAACCCAAATAAAAAATGGACAATGGACTTGAAGAGATATTTCTTCAAAGAACATACACAAATGACCAATTGCTCGTGAAAAGACACAACATCAGTAGTTATTAGAGAACTGCAAACCCAAACCACAATGAGATACCACTTCAAACCTTATGGAATGGCTAAATAATAAAAATAAATAAATAAATAAAAAGCACCAGAAAATAACAAGTGTTGGTGAGGATGTGGAGAAAATGGAACACTCATGCATTGTTGTAGAGATTGTAAAATGGTGGAGCCACTGCAGAATATTTCGGCAGTTTCTCCAAAGATTAAACATAGAAGTACCATATGACCCAGCAATTCTACTCCAAGGTATGTATCTAAAAGAACTGAAAGTAGGGACTCAAAGAGATATTTGTGCACCAATTTTCATAGCAGCATTATTCACAATAGCCAAAAGATGGAAACTACCCGCTGTCCGTCTTCAGATGAATGGATAAACAAAATGTGGTATATGCTTCATTGGACTATTATTCAACCATAAAAAGGAATGAAATTTTGATGTATACTACAACATGGACCTTGTAATCATTGTGCTTAGTGAAATAAGCCAGATATAGAAGGACAAATTTTTATGATTATACTTACATGAGATGCACAGAATAGGCAAATCCATAGAGTCAGAAAGAATAGTGGTTACTTGGGCTCAGGGGGAAGGGGTGTTACTGTTAATGGGTACAAACTCTTCTGGATGATGATGAAAAAGTTTTGAATAGAAATAGTGGTAATAGTTGCATAACACTGCTAATGTATATAAGGCTACTTACTCAACTGTACAATTACAAATGGTCAAAATGATAAACATTATGTATATTTTGCCACAATAGAACAATAAAAACAACACATATTTATTATCTCCCAGTCTATGTGGGTCAGGAATACATGCCCAGCTTAGCTGGGCCTTCTACTTCAGAGTCTTCCATAAGACTGTGATCAATGTATGGTGCAGCACTGAAGGTTCTACTGGGGAATAATAATCTGCTCTCATACTCACGTGTGTGGTTGTTGGCTGGTTCAGTTAGTTGAGGGTTGTTGGACTGAGAAGCTTAGTTCCTCACTCATTAGTGCGCACTCTCAGTTCCTTGCTACATGGCTTTTTCAACATGGCAGATTGCTCCATCAAAGCCAGACAGAAAGGGAGGGTATACTGGAAAAACAGAAGTCACAATCCTTTGTAAGCTAATCACATGAGTGACATCTCATCGTTTTTATCATATTATAGTGGTTAAAATTAAGTGACTAAGTCCAACCCACAGTCAGAAGAAGAGGATTACACAAGCATAACATCTCAGGAGGCAGGGTTCACTGGGGGAAATCTTAGAAGTCAGCTTGCTACAATAAGATTGTATCAAATGACACCACAGTACATAGGGGAAAATTATTATTACACTATTGTATCACCATATAATAACAAACCAAATGTTTCTGAATATTTGGCAACATGTAGCCAAAGATTCAGATGATAGACTTGAATATTCACCTTTAGTCTATGTTTTTCTTGTGCCATAAAACACAGCCACAAAGATAAATACGCTTACTTTGATACTTCCACCATTTCTTTTTGAAATATGAGAACATTTTGAATGTAATCTTACATAAATGACACTTTTTGAAAGATGTTCAAACTATCTGGCCTTCTGAGAATCTGATTGCTTTATTATTGAACATCAATACTTTCTTCCAACAATTTGACATGCCATTAATTGTGACTGTAAATCTGTGCTAGATCCTTGTAGAACTGTAATTGATGCCCAATGGTATCTAGCTAGTACCTTAAATTATTTACCAATAAAGTTAATTATGTCTTTGAATAATATATAAATATACATGAATGCATATAAATCTATGTGTATACAATTTGTGCATATTGATGCCAAATAGACCTGTTATTTCTAAGAAAAAATGTGGTAAATCCTTAAACTCTGCCTCAGTTCTTAATAAAACATTTTTCTTACTAACTGGCCTCTAAGCTCTCATTAAATTGACTAATTTACTCATATTTCCATAAGATTTAAAACAGACATGTCTTAACTGCCTATTAAGTGCCTGCACAGGCTCTTGAGTTAATTCCTTGAATGCAAAACCTTGTTTCATTTTCTTTATGAACTGTGAACTTTGGTGCAATTTACTTAGTAGCCCTTGGACTTGGTTTTCTCAGGTGAAAATGTGATTAATAACAGTTTCTGCTCGACTGGGATATCAAGAGGATTAAATCAGTTAATACTTATAGAAGTACTTAGAAAAGTTCTATTATATCTCTATATAAATACATCTAGAGATAGAGATAGAGAGATAAGATAGGGAGGTGTAGAGGAATTATTGCTTAAAGCAAAAATAGTGTTGCAACAAATTTCTTTTTCTTTTCTTGGCTCCTTAAGCTAGAAGCTCCAGTTTTCAACTTGGTACGGGTTGAGGGTGGGAATTATAAAGGTCAAAGCAAGGTTGATGAAATACTTGAGCTTTCCAAATAAATATAAGAGTAGTTTCTGGCTTAAAACAAACAACAACAAAACATTCTTTTAGGTAAAACAGTATCTTCTGGATAATTATTCAGTCGATTCAACATTTAAACTTACTTTCAGGGTTATCTCTCTCTTCCTAATTACTCCTCATTTTTTTTCTTTCCAAATACAGTGTATTTAAAATCTCTGATGATAGAAATAATTATTCCAGTTCTCTCAGGGACAAAGTGATATTTTTCTTTATTTACTGTATGCTGGTAAAGTAGAGAAATTTCAGAGGCTCCCACTTAGCCTTTCCTAATTCATTTTCCTCATGAGATGGTTCAGGGACCTAAAGTGGGAATTCTGCCATTACTGAGTTTGTCTATTCCAACCATGCATCCAGAAATAAAATGGTAATTGGTATGAAACATTAATGGTATTTGATTATCTAGTCATTCATAGCCTGTGTTTAATAATCTAGAAAGTTTTAGAATTTCCCTTTTGTCTGTGTACATTCTGACAATGGTCTTATGTTTCATTACGGGAAGGCTGGAATAAAGACTTAAAGTATATAATTGTGGGGGGAAAGCAGGGTACTGCTTTGGGTGACCTAGTCTCATTTGCTTCAAGGAATTCCTGCCCATGAAGTGGCTCAGTGTGATTACAGTGTGGTTCTTAGGAGCACAAACCCTGGGACCAGATTGTCTTGGTTAACACTGCTCTGTAACTCACAGGTTGGGTAAGTTTAGGCAGTTAACACTCCAGTGAAATAGCTTCTCATCAGTAAAATGAGGTGTGTGAACATTTACCTTGCAGGTTTGTTGTGAGAATTAACCAAGTTAAGGAATAGATAGTTGACCCCCAAACAACATGGGTTTGAACTGCACGGGTCCACATATACATGGATTTTTTTTTTTTCCAGTAAGTCATACTACACGATCCTCGGGTTGAATTGAGGATGCAGAACTGCGGATAAGGGGGATCGACTACAGGACTTGAGCATCTAAAAGTTTTATTTTTTTGTATTTTTTTCTTTTTAAAAAAATTTTTATTGGAGTGTAGTTGATTTACAGTGTTGTGTTAGTTTCTGCTGTACAGCAATGTGAATCAGTTATACATATACATATATCCACTCTTTTTTAGATTCTTTTCCCATACAGGTTATCACACAGTATTGAGTAGAGTCCCCTGTGCTATACAGTAGGTTCTTATTAGTTATCTATTTCCTATGTAGTAGTGTGTGTATGTCAATCCCAATCTCCCAACTTATCCCTCCTCCCTCTTCCCCGCAGTAAGCAACCTAAATGTCCATCAACAGAGGAGTGGATAAAGGAGATGTGGTACATATATATAATGGAATATTACTTGGCCATAAAAAAGAATGAAATAATGCCATTTGCAGCAACATGGATGGACCTAGAGATTGTCATATTGAGTGAAGTAAGTCAGACAGAGAAAGACAAATATCATATGATATCATTTATACGTGGAATCTAAAAAAAATGGTACAAATGAACTTATTTACAAAACAGAAATAGAGTCACAGATGTAGAAAACATCTGCAGGTTTTAGTATCCATGGTAGGTCCTGGAACCAATACCCCAAGGATACTGGGGACACTGTATACCTCTTAGAGCAGGGATATTAAAGCCAGCCAATTCCTGAGAGGCACAGGATTCCTTGGAGGGCTGACTTTGATTTAAGAATCTCCAGTGAGTTTGTGAAACATTATACTATTCAGTAAGACTACACTGAACATTATACTATACAGTAAGACTTCCTTCAAGGTCTGATGACTATCCAAGCTTCTCCAAGATCTCTCTCCATTTGTTCTCACAAGCACTGAATGTGATAAAAAGCCTCGCATGTTTGTCTTGATACTTGCTTCTCAGAGAATATGCAGCAAAGGACTTACTACGAGATGAGTTAACCAGGAAGCAGACTCTGAGATGAAGATTAGCATACAATAAGCTAATTAAATATTATTCTTGAAATCTATATCAAGAAAAATAAAGGGAGCATTAACTGGGGAGAGGAAGGATTGTGGCTGCACGGCAGTATCAACAAAGGTACTGGCAGAACGGATGAGGAACTCCCAGTCTGAGACAGCTCTTCTAGTATGCTCAGTTTACAACTAGGTGGCTCGGCTTCACCTTTGCTTCTGTCAGTCATTGCATGCAGACAATCCCTGGGAGTGGGGTGTGGCTTTCTGATTCAGTACCAATGTATTATATGACTATATCTTAATGATACATGTAATCCAAAGATGAGATTTTGCATATTTTCATATAATTTAATTAAGTAGGCTACATTAGAGGCTTTATCTCTTCAAATACTAAAATATATGTATTTCATATTTTAATAAATATTTGCGAAACTATTTTATAAATATATATTATAGAATTTCAAATTCGTCAATGATTTCTGATAATACACATTAAGAGCTTTCACTAATTGCCTGTATTAAAAGTAACATTTTATATTGTGCCATAAAATCATATAATAAAGTATTATTAATCTCTCATACAAAGTATTAAAAAATCCTAGGTTGGGGAATCTCTGCAATTTAATGGCTTCTTCTATAATACCTTTATAACAAGACCAAATAGATGCTAGACATACTCTGCTTAGCCTTGAGAATAGAGTATAGAATGGTACTCTATAACTAAGAACTCAAGAATTCTTAGGGGGTCCAAATAGAACTAAAATACTAGGATCGTTTAGTTTATCCACTATTATCTAACCTAATATAACCTGTGACTAAACAGAAATTCCCAGGATATTTATATCAAGCAGGATTCCTTTATAAGTCAGCATTTTCCTGGAGCTTCCAATACTTAATCTTAGTTCTAGGTGCTGTTAATTATCCTGTGAGCTCCAACAACTAAGACTCTGCTCCTACTTATTTGCAGATGACTTCAGTATTACCATTTCTGTAAGGGATTTTACATACACAAAGGCTGTTTTGAAAATACATACCAGGAGGGTATAATGTGATAATGGATATTCTGAAAGAATGTTTCAATACTCTGACATTATAAAGGCAGAGCAGATGGTTCACCGACGTTTAACTTTGATTTGCTATTCATTGGTCACCATTCTTCTATATTTGTTAGAGAATGTTAAGTACTTCCCCCAACCTGATATCAAGGTAATCATTTTTGTGCTTCCTATAAAATACAAGCTCTGGGAAAGGATAACTGAACAATCAGGATAGGGTAAAGGCAGAGAAGTATTTTATTATAGGCCACTTCAAAGATCAGTTCGTACTGCCCATAATAACAAGTTTAAACGATCCTGCCTGAGTCTGCTATTAGCAATCGCACTGTTACATTATGCATGACATTTGACTATTCATAGAAAAGAAAATGCACTATATTCCATTAGCGGTTTCCTATAAGTGTAAGTCTACAAATTACTGGTGATGTTTAGGCTGATGTGTTACTTTTTTACATATTTATGATGCTCTTGTCACATTCATTATTAATATGAATGTAATGTGAGGGACTAAAGATCAACATGATTTCTATCAGTTTCAGATTCTGTGTTTGTGCTCAAACTCTTATGCAAATATGATAGTGTATTTACATTCTGCACTTATGCATGATCACAAAAGACTCTTGTGCTTTGCCTTATATCATAATCAGTATACCAAAAGTGTAAAAGGACACCCCAAAATAAGTTAAAGTAAATGCTGTTATTTCTGAAATCAGCAAATAATGACACTCTACAATGGCTGGCTAGTCTCTTGATTCAGAACCACTCATAGACACTTTCTAGGAAGACCAGCACATAATATTTCTCCTAAAATGTGGATCTGTTTCTATGGTAAATATTTCCAAAAGAGGTAATTTTATAGAACGCAGGTTTAATGCAGAGTTTCCTGGACTCTGAGAAGTTTATCTTTCCCTTTATTCTGTCTGAGTATAAAGATTTTTGTGCCACATGCGTCTACATGATTGGGCCCTTAAGAAAATTTACAATTCTGGGATGGATAAGAACAAAACATATCTTACATTGTCACTGGGCCTGTCACAAATTAGATTTGGGACATTTTAATTCTCTTATCTCAAGAATTTATAAATTTTCACAATGAAAATATATTATTGAAGGTTTTGCTTCTAACTTTGACAGTGTAGATATAATCAGACCACAAATGCTAGATAATTATTTTTTAAGAAAGAAAAAATAAAGAGATGGGGGAGAAAAAATAAACAAACCCAAACAAGTGAAAATATGGGTTTGAAGGCACTGAAGAGTAGTCAGTACTCAGACCAAGATTTAAGAACAAAACATACTGAGGTCACCTGTATATTTGCAGGCATTTTTTTTTTTCTCCTGGCACTTTTGGCCATCAGAAAGCAGAAACCTTGAGTTTGTAGCAATCTCACTGAGTTACCAAGGCAGCCAGGACTTGAACGAACACCTCAAATAAAAGTCAACTACAGCTGATGTCAGGATGCAAGCCTATTTAAATGTTTGAAAATCAATCCTGCACCTCACTACTTAGGAGACTAAATGAGAAAATTTATATTTAATGCATAAATATACTTGATAAAATTCAGCACCCAATCATGGTTCAAGAAAACAAAATAAAAACAAGCCATACAAAACGTCTAAGCAGCCAAGAATAGTAAGAGTCATCCGTTATTAAATAACTATATACCAAGTACCATATCTAAAGACAGAATAGTGCAATCTTGCTCAGGAAGTTAGAGAAGTCTATTTGTTAACACTATTTACATTTTATGTTATTCTGGCAAGACAAAGACAGATATGAGAAAGAGAGAAGGAGAAATAAAACTGTCTTAATACAAGGCATTATTGTTTACATAAAAAAAGTCCCAAGAGTATACATGTAAACTATTAGAACTATTAAGTAAATTTAACACAATCACTGGATACAATGCCAACATACAAAATTAGATTGCATTTCTATACATCAGAAAAAAGTTATTAGATCAAATAAAGGAATACATTTGTAATAGTATTAAAATTATCAAATATGTTTGGAATTAGCTAATTAAGATGTGTAAAACTTCTCAGAAAACTAAAATACATTTCTGAGAAGCATTAAAAAATGAAATAAATTAAAAGTTTATCCTTTTTATGAATGGAAAGACTCAATATTGTAAAAATGTCCATTCTTTTAAAATTGATCTGTGGATCCAAAGAAATTTAAAGTAAAATTCTTAGAGGTTTGTTTTATTTTATTTTTTCACCTGAGAAAACTGACAAAATGAATCTAAGACTTACATGGAAATGCAAGTGGCAAGAACAGTGAAGACACTTTTGTGAGGAACAACAAAGTTGAAGGACTTGCACTATATGTTATAGAAACTTATTTCCAATTTTTGACAATTAAAAGTGTTGTTGAAATAAGAATTAAAGAGCAGACAGGACAGAATAAAGAGTCAGACCTACTTGTACAGATACAAATCTACTTACACAGTCACTTCACTTATAACAATAATTGCCACTGTTTATGCTGGATCAACTGAATATTCAGATAGGGAAAAATGAACCTGACTCCTATCTTATGCCATATATAAAAAATCAATTTCGATTGAACTGTAGGCCTAAATGGAAAAATAAAATAATTTTTCCAGAAAAAATAATAGAAGAGTATCTTTTGCTTACCTTGGGATAAATGACTATTTCTTTAAGATAAAAACAATAAAAGAGAAAAAAATTAATAATGAAGGAAAATATTAATTAAATGGATCTTAGTTAAATGCAGAATTTGAGTTTGTAAAATATGTTAGTATTAAGAAAATGAAAAAATAGAGAATAAAATAATATATTTAGACTACATGTCTCAGACCAAAGATTCATATACATTAGCATAAAAAGATTGTTACAAATCATTGAGAAAGGACAGACTGTAATAAGGAAATGGGAAAATGACTAAAAATGCTTTTCAATAGACGATATTAAAATATTCAACATGACTACTCATAACCACAACTATTTACCTATACACCTCCCCCCAAATTATTTAAACTAAAAGGAAAAAAAAAAACTGAATACAAAGTGTTGGTGAGGATATAGTGTGATTGAAAATACATTTATTGTTAGTATGTTTGTAAACTGCACAACCACTTTAAAAATAGTAAAGCTAAACGTATGCATATCTTATAGCAATTTCATTCCTACATATATATCCAAAGTATTTGTGTATAACTTTACATCAAAACACATGTATAAAATTGTGTAAAGCATCCTTATTTGTAACAGCACCAAATCTAAATTAATAAATCTCTACTATGTGCAACAGCATGGATAAATCTCACAGATCACTGCTACATGCAACAACATAGATGAATTTCAAATTATAATCACAAATGAAAGAAGCCACAATCAAGAACACACACTGTGTGATTTCATTTACGTAAATTTCAAAACCAAGAAAAACTCATCTTTGCTTACAGCATTCAGAATAATGGTTCTTTAGGGGAACAGTGTCATGGAAGGAGCACAAAAATTGTTTCTAATTTTCATGGTGATTTTTCTATATTTTGATGTGAGTGGTTCTTACACAGGTGTATTCACATTGTGAAAATTAAAGAAGTTATACACATTTCATGCATATATTTTCCATTCTGCACACTGTATTTCAATAAAATATTGTTAATCAAATATTTGTCTAACATTGTTTTGAGGAAATTGTTGCTATTCGAATAATGGCCATATTTCTATTATTGGGAAATATAAAACCATACAAGAATATGTGTTCTTGTATGCTACACTATCCTACCATGACATTTACTTCTGCGAAAGATGCTAGAAGAAGAAATAGGGTATGTATCCGTTTCTTGCTTTCTTCATCCATATATCAACCCGTATCTATGGGAGGGAGATATGTTTAATATAAATCATAATAAATGTCTTGAAAAATAAAGATGTTTTATAATATAATTACAATAATATATTTCAACAAAGAGAATGAGAGAATGAACTATCTCTCCTCATTTCTGCTATCAAAACTGTACTCCTGCTTCAAAGTTATTTCAAATGCTAAATATTCAGTGTAGTTGCCCTAAGATCTCCAGTGAAAATCAATAGTCCCTTCTTCTGTTATTTAAGAGTACTTTGCTTTGTTTCTATATTATTATTATAATACATGTGTAATTCTGTTTAGCCTCATACTTGTTTCAATGCCTTCTCCCTCATTAAGTGTATGCTATATGTAAGACAAAAACAAGTACAAAGATGAATATGTGAAGTTTCTGTCCCCTCAATTTTTGACTTTAAATGAAAAGTATATACTTTTGATTTTATATTACAATGAAATCTATAATAAGTACTGCCATTAAGATGGAAGAAAGGTACATTTGGACAAAATGCATCATGGGGAAAATCCCGTGAGTGAGGGAGGGTTTGAGCCTGATCCAAGAATATAGTAAGTTGTTCCTCTGTTATTTTATTTAGTCAATTATTCAAGATTTATTGAGTGTTTCTACATACCTGACACTGAGATGGATGCTGGGAATATACTAGTGAATAAGATGCAAGCTCTACTGTAAAGAAGTTCAGAGTTTAAGGACAGAAATCCATGCCTTGATGTATAGTCACAGCAGAGTGGAATGCATATATGTTATGTTTCAAGTGCTCTGATAGCATAGAAGAAGGAGACATAGTGGCTGAGTGGTCAGTAGACATAAAAACAACATCAACTGTGTATATATATTTATATATATAGTAACTTTACCACATATAAAGTTACTTCACTAAGCTTTCCTTACCTGACTCCTCTCATTTGTGCCTAGACTAAACGTTTTCAGCAGGCATTATTACTGGATTTAATGGATAAGGAAACCAAGGGACAAGGAGTTCAACTAGCTTGCCTAAAGGACACAGAATTAGTAATTCACAGATCCTGGCTTAGAAACTAAAATCATCCTATTTCAAAGCTCTGACAATAATATCTTAAGCTTTAATCATATAGTCTCTATGAATGTACCCTCAAGTGACACTTTTCCACCTGCAGGCATTAAGAGCACAGACTGAAAAAAATTTATGAAACTCTGTTGCACTGAATATAGATGGGACTCAGAATTCTTCTCAATACAGGCCTACAGTCACTATTAACTTCTCAGAGTTACACTGTGTATTAATTTCTGTCTCAGAGAAGTCTTTAAAGAAAGACTCTGAGCACATGTTAGGTAGGTGAAAAGGTAAGTTATTTTGAACTCTTTATCTGGTAAATTGCTCATCTGCATTTCATTTTGTTCATTTTCTCAGGTTTTGTCTTATTCTTTCGTTCGGAAGGTATTCTTTTCTCTCCTCATTTTGCCTAATGCTCTGTGTTTGTTTCTATGTATTAGGCATTTCAGTTATGCCTCCTGGTCTTGAAAGTGTGGCCTTATGTACAAGGTGTCCTGCAGGGTCCAGTGGTGCATTCCTCCCTGGTCACAAAGCCAGGTGCTCCAAGGTTAGCCCCTGTGTGCTGTGTGCACCCTCCTGTTGTGATTGGGCTGCAATTGCTGTGGGTGTGCTGGCTGCGAAGCCCAGCTGTGTCTTTTGCTGGCGTGCTGGTGTGTGGGGCTGGCACCCTGGAGCGGGAGACACTTTGGAGGGGTGGTGGTGCTGACTGGGCAGCCCACCAGCTAGTGCGGGGCAAGAGCTGCTTAGGAGGGGCCGACTGAATCAGGTGGGTCCTGAGTGGAACGCATGGGTGGGCTTTTTGTGTTAGCTAGGTTGATGGAAAGAGACATAAATGGTGCGCACCGGCGCCAGGTCAGTTAAGTGGAAAGAGAATTAAAAAAAAAAAATAATAATGCCACCCGCCATCACTTCTGTCCTTGGAGAAAGTTCTACCAGTTCCCTGCCCCTCTGACACATGCCCTAAAATCAATGAATCTCCTTCCATGACCCAGACATTTTTCAAGCTGCTGTCTCTGTGCTGGCATCTGGAGAGAGTGAGTTTGTGTACAGGTCCTTTAAGAATGGAGTTTAGGTTTCCCACAGTCCTCTGACTCTCCTGGGTGTAAGCCCTACTGGTTTTCAATGCCAGATATTATGGGGGCTCCCCTGGGCTGGGGAGCCCAATGTGGGGCTTGGACCCCTGGCTCCTCCGGGGGGGACCTTTGCGACTTTGATATTCCTCCTACTTGCGAGTTGCGGTGCTAGGGGTGTGGATTCTGACTAGACCACAACACTGCCCCCCAACCCCCGCTTGATGTGGCCTTTTCTCTATATTCTTAGTTGTAGAAAATCTGTTCTGCTAGTCTTCAAGTAATTCTCAGCTATTCTATGTGGAGTTGTAGTATTGGTGTGCCCATGGGAGGAGGTGATCTCAGGATCTTACTACTTCACCATCTTGATCCAGACTCATACCATGACATTTTTAACTTAATGCTAATAATATGTGCAAATGAGGTTATCAAATGAATAAATAATGTCCTGCAAATAATATGTTTAATATGTATGCACTGACAAGATTTTACTCAATATTTACTGACCTTAAAATTAAAAAAAACTCAACATGTTCACTTCATTTAATATTATTTTAGGGTTTTTTTAACAAGGCAAGAGAATATAAATATGCCACACACAGCACATGCTGATGTTTTTTCAGAATTTTTGTTTCTTCTTTTGAATTTCATTATTAATCTTTACAATAGAGATGGAATCATATATTCAATTTCCACTTTCACAAAACATATCTGCTTGATTTTAGCATCTGGGATTAACATGTATGGTTATGAAATTCAGGACACAGATAATGTGCATTATAAATCTTAATTTGTTCCATGTTTTATGCATTTATTAGTGGAGAATTATAAGGCAGCACTGCTATGTTGTGGTGGAAATCTTACTGAATCTTAAAACTTGATGTCTAAAGGAGAATCAAAGCATATTGAATGGTACTGCACCTCCTAGAATCTAAGCGGGAGACACATACTGTCAAACCAAAAATGACAGGGACTCGTGGTGCTGGAAAAGCCTTTCACTTTGATAAAATGCCTACCACAAAGCATTCAACACTCTTTCACATTGAATGCAGGCAACTGTCATTTTGATTTTTCTTCATGCATGAATTACAGAAAAGAAAACAAAACTTAACAAAAGATAATTTTATCTCTAAAGAGAATGAGCCTGAATTAGCCTATATAATATAGTGTTGAAAAGCATGTAAAGAAAATCTGCAGTAATTCCCAAAGTCTAATTTTAGCTCATAATTTTAATGCACCTCCCAATAGAACTGTTTAATCAGGAATAATGAAAATTAATGACTACCAGACAGCACTTCATTTCCAAAGAGCTTTAGGAAAGTTAACACGCTGTTATATGGACTTAGCTCTAACAAGCTTCTGGGTCACTGGTGAGCCGGTTCAAATATGCATGTATTGTACTGATTATTCATAAGTCATGTCTCCGCAATTACAAGCGTTGTGCTTTGGGCATTCTTCAAAGACAGCACTGTATAAACCAGCTGTATATTAAAGGCTTTTATTCAAGATACATGAGTCAATGCAACACTGGAGAAACTCCTCATTTTAAGAAAAAAAACCAATATGGATATGTGACAGTATTGACAACCTCAATGTTATATTACCTAAATAGGTTCTAAAGTGGAATATTTTACTAAAATAATTTACTTTAGGTGTCAGGTACCATCTTTAATGTTTCAAGTACAGTTTCTAACTGAAAAAAATAACCCTCTATTTCACCTTTCTCTACTTAATTTTCTTTTTAACATCTTTATTGGAGTATAATTGCTTTACAATGTTGTGTTAGTTTCTGCTGTATAACAAAGTGAATCAGTTATATGTGTACATATACCCCATATCCCCTCCCTCTTGCACCTCCCTCCCACCCTCCCTATTCCACCCTCTGGGTGGTCACAAAGCACCGAGCTGATCTCCCTGTGCTAGGCACCAGCTTCCCACAAGCTATGTATTTTATATTTGGTAGTGTATATATGTCCATGCTACTCATTCACTTCGTCTCAGCTTACCCTTCCCCCTCCGCATGTCCTCAAGTCCATTCTCTAGGTCTGCATCTTTATTCCTGTCCTGCCCCTAGGTTCTTCAGAACCATTTTTCTTTTTTTTTTTTTTAGATTCCAAATATATATGTGTTAGCATACAGTATTTGTTTTTCTCTTTCTGACTTACTTCACTCTGTATGACAAACTCTAGGTCCATCCACCTCATTACAAATAACTTAATTTCATTTCTTTTTATTGCCAAGTAATATTCCATTGTATATATGTGGCACATCTTCTTTACCCATTCATCTGTTGATGGACATTTAGGTTGCTTCCATGTCCTGGCTATTGTAAATAGTGCTGCAATGAACACTGTGGTACATGTCTCTTTTTGAATTATGGTTTTCTCAGGGTATATGCCCAGTAATGGGATTGCTGAGTCATATGGTAGTTCTATTTTTAGATTAAGGGACCTACATACTGTTCTCCATAGTGGCTGTACCAATTTCATGCCTACCAACAGTACAAGAGGATTCCCTCTTCTCCACACCCTCTTCAGCATTTATTGTTTGTAGAATTTTTGATGATGGCCAGTCTGACTGGTGTGAGGTGATACCTCATTGTGATTTTGATTTGCATTTCTCTAATGATTAGTGATGTTGAGCATCCTTTCATGTGTTTCTTGGCAATCTGTATATGTTCTTTGCAGAAATAACTATTTAGATCTTCTACCCATTTTTGGATTGGGTTGCTGTTTTTTTGATACTGAGCTGCATGAGCTGCTATATATTTTGAGGATTAATCCTTTGTCAGTTGCTTTGCTTGCAAATATTTTCTCCCATTCTGAGGGTTGCCTTTTCATCTTGTTTATGGTTTCCTTTGCTGTGCAAAATCTTTTAAGTTTCATTAGGTCCCATTTGTTTATTTTTGTTTTTATTTCCATTACTCTAGGAGGTGGGTCAAAAAGGATCTTGCTGTCACTTATGTCATGGAGTGTTCTGCCTATGTTTTCCTCTAAGAGTTTTATAGTGTCTGGCCTTACATTTAGGTCTTTAATCCATTTTGAGTCTATTTTTGCATATGGTGTTAGGGAGTGGTCTAATTTCATTCTTTTACATGTAGCTGTCCAGTTTTCCCAGCACCACTTATTGAAGAGGCTGTCTTTTTTTTTTATCCATTGTATATTTTGGCCTCCTTTATCAAAGATAAGGTGACCATATGTGTATGGGTTTATCTCTGGGCTTTCTATCCTGTTCCACTGATCTATATTTCTATTTTTGTGCCAGTACCATACTGTCTTGATTACTGTAGCTTTGTAGTATAGAGATTTCTCCAAAGAAGATATATAGATTGCCAACAAACACATGAAAGGATGCTCAACATCACCAATCATTAGAGAAATGCAAATCAAAACTACAATGAGGTATCACCTCACACTGGTCAAAGTGGCCATCATCAAAAAATCTACAAACAATAAATGCTGGGGAGGGTGTGGAGAAAAGGGAACCCTCTTGCACTGTTGGTGGGAATGAAAATTGATACAGCCACTATGGAGAACAGTATGTAGGTCCCTCAACAAACTAAAAATAGAACTACCGTATGACTCAGCAATCCCCCTACTGGGCATATACCCTGAGAAAACCATAATTCAAAAGGAGACATGTACCACAATGTTCACTGCAGCACTATTTACAGTAACCAGGGCATGGAACCAACCTAGATGTCCATTGACATCTGAATGGATAAAGAAGATGTGGCAAATATATACAATGGAATATTACTTGCCCAAAAAAATAAACGAAATTGAGTCATTTGTAGTGAGCTGGACAGAACTAGAGCCTGTCATACATAGTGAAGTAAGTAAGAAAGAGAAAAACAAATACGGGATGCTAACACATATATATGGAATCTAAAATAAAAACAAAATGGTACTGATGAACCTAGTTGAAGGGCAGAAATAAATAAGAAGACATAGAGAATAGACTTGAGGACATGTGGTGAGAAGGGGAAGATGGGGCAAAGTGAGAGTTGCATCGACATATATACACTGCTGAATGTAAAAAGTTGGCTGGTGGGAAGCAGCAGCATAGTACAGGGAGATCAGCTCAGCGCTTTGTGATGACCTAGAGGGTTGGGATAGGGAGGATGGGGAGGAGATGCAAGAGGGAGGGAATAGGGGGACATGTGTATGCATATGGCTGATCCACTTTGCTGTGCAACAGAAACTAACAGAGTATTGTGAAGCAGTTATACTCCAGTAAAGATCTATTTAAATAAATAAATAAATAAGTCCTGCCACTCCCTTCTGGCTTGAAGAGTTTCAACTGAAAGATCAGCTGTTAATCTTATGGGGTTTCCCCTGTATGTTATTTGTTGCTTCTGCCTTGCTGCTTTTAATGTTTTTTCTTTGTATTTAATTTTTGATAGTTTCTTTAGTATGTGTCTTGGTGTGTTTCTCCTTGGATTTATCCTGTATGGGACTCTCTGTGTTTCCTGGACTTGACTATTTCCTTTCCCATATTAGGGAATTTTTCAACTATAACTTCTTCAAACGTTTTCTCAGACCCTTTCTTTTTCTCTTCTTCTGGGACCCCTATAATTCGAACGCTGGTGCATTTAATGTTGTCCCAGAGGTCTCTGAGACTGTCCTCAATTCTTTTCATTCTTTTTTCTTTATTCTGTTGTGTGGCAGTTATTTCCATTTCATTTTGCACTTCACTCATCCATTCTTCTGCCTCAGTTTTCTGCTGTTGATTCCTTCTAGAGAATTTTTAATTTCATTTACTGTGCTGTTCACCATTGTTTGTTTGCTCTTATTTCTTCAAGGTCCTTGTTAAATGTTTTCTTTATTTTCTCCATTCTATTTCCAATATTTGGGGTCATCTTTACTCTTATTACTCTGAATTCTTTTTCAGTTATACTGCTTATTTCCTCTTCATTTGTTTGTTCTGGTAGGTTTTTACCTTGCTCCTTCATCTGCAGCATATTTCTCTGTCTTTCTCTGTGTTTGGCGTCTCCTTTTTGTAGACTGATGGTTCGTAGTTCCCATTATTTTTGGTGTCTGCCCCCAGTGGGTAAGGTTCGTTCAGTGGCTTGTGTAGGTTTCCTGGTGGAGGGGACTGGTGCTTGTGTTCTCGCGGTGGGGCTGTACCTTGTCCTTCTGTTGGGCAAGGCCATGACCGGTGGTGTGTTTTGGAGTGTCTGTGAACTTAGGATGACTTTAGGTAGATTTTAGTGCCTGTGGGCACACAGGGAAGGAATCCCCTCTCCTCGTGCACCCTGAAACAAAGGTCTCCTGACTCTCTGGTAAGACCAGACTTTTTCCCAGACTCCCTCCTGGCTAGCTGTGCGCTTCAGGCTGTCTTCACATAGCCAACCACAGTCTTCTCCTTGGGATCTGACCTCCGAAGCCGGAGCCTCAGCTCCCAGCCCCCACCTGCACTGGTGGGTGAGTAGACAAGCGTCTCAGGCTGGTGAATGCTGGTGGGCACTGATCCTCTGTGTGGGAATCTCTCCACTTTGCCCTCTGCACCCTTGTTGCTGTGCTTTCCTTCATGGCTCTGAAGCTTCCCCGCCACCAACCCTCTTTCCCCTCCAGTGAATGTGCTCCCTCGTGTGTGGAAACTTTTCCTCCTTTGCAGCTCCCTCCCAGAGGTGCGGGTCCCGTCCCTATTCTTTTGTCTCTGTTTTCTTCTTTTGTCCTACCCAGGTACGTGGGGAGTTTCTTGCCTTTTGGGAAGTCTGAGATCTTCTGCCAACATTCAGTAGCTCATCTGTAGGAGTTGTTCCATATGTAGATGTATTTTTGATGTATTTATCGGGAGGAAGGTGATCTCCACATCTTACTCCTCTGCCATCTTGAAGGTCTCCTCTCTACTTAATTTTTAAGTAGGTCTTCTCTTCTGGACAATATTTTCTTCTTACTCTGGATGACATCATCCATGGCCAGCTTCTCAATTTTCACATGTATACTCCTTACCTGAAATCTACCCTCTTAGCAAATTTCTAGTGTTCAATACAGTATTATTAAGTATATTCATCATGCACTTTAGATCTCTAGATTTATTCATCCTATAGACTACAATTTTGTATCCTTTGATGAATATCTTCCCATTTTCTCCACGCCACCACCATTCAAATCTCTGCTACTATGTATTTGACATTTTTAGATCCCCTGTATAAATGACATCATATAGATTTAAAAATTTTTCTGTATATGGCTTATTTCACTTAGCATAATGTCCTCTAGGTCATCCATGTTGTCATGAATGGCAGGATCTCATATTTTAAGGCTAAATAATATTACATTATATACATATACCACACTTTCTTTATTCATTTATGTGTAGATGTATACTTTCAAGGATGCCAAAATGTCTATCATAAAGATATTTTAATGAATTACTATTAAAATGCTTAAAACAAATGAAAAACAGAAAGTTTTAGTAAAGAAATAGAAGATAAGAAGAACTAAACTGAAATTTTAGAAATTAAAAAATGCAATTTTTTATTAATTGATGGATTGGCTCAACAGCAGAATGAGGTACAGAGAGGAAAGAGTTACTGAACTTGAAGAAACCAGAACAGAAATTATCCAATCTAAACAAAAGTAAGATGACAGACTGAAAACAAACAAACAAAACCCAGAGTCTCAGAAACATGTGGGACTTTACATATTTGACATTTGTGTCATTAGAGTCCTGGAAAAATAGAAGAAACGGGTGGTGGTGAAAATGTATTTGAACACTGACCTGAAAACTTCCAAAATTTAGCAAAAGATATAATCTTACAGATTCAAGAAGCTGAACAAATGCCAAACAGAATAAACTCAAAGAAATCACACCAAGACACATCATTTGTCAAAATTCTGAAAACTAAAGACCAAGAAAATTTTTTTAAAGTATTGAGAGTGAGACAGTACCGTACATATGAGGGGAAATAATTTAAATGACCTCAAATTTCCCAGAAGAAACCACTGCAATCAGAAGGAGCTAGCACACCATTTCTCAAGTGCTAAAAGAAAAAAACTATTAGTCTAGAGTTCTATATCCTGGAAAATATTCAGGAATGAAGAAGAAATCATGGCATTGTCACAGAAGGAAAACTAAAAGAATGTGTTGCCAGCAGACCTAAATTTTCTCTTTAATGTTTCTCCCTCAATCAGAGAATCACTTTGTTCCAACATCTCCTTCTAGAGGACAGAGTACAGAGGACCTTCTTTTTAATTTCTGAAAAACTTCTGGCAATGTAAAATATGTTGAAATGCAAAAGATTACCTTCTAAAGAGGATTTTTCCATTCTTATTGTTGACAGAAATGAATCTATACTCAATGTTGCTTGTAATTATTTTTTCCTCTCTGGACTATACTTATATAGTTTGGAAAAAGAAGGTAGTACTGATTGATCTGCTTTTGTTTTTTTTAATTTATAAGTTTTAAGATCTCACTCTAATACCAACACAGTATTAGGTATGAAATAAATATAGTTGAAGTGGAGAAAAAATCTTGAAATCCAGGAGATAGGGAAAAAGTTTAAAGAGAGAGGGAGAGGGAGAGAGAGAGAAAATGAATAATTTGAGACAATTTAAATTCGTTGCAGTTTTCCTAGCCAAAAAAGAACAAAGACACTGCAATAAATTGGTAGAAAAATTAACAAATCATGTTTTTTTTTCTGTAATGTATGACTTTTCATTAATTAGGTAAAATAACAACTGGGATTAGTAATGTACAGCCTAAAAATATTTCACTTAAATATTTTTATCATCAAAACAAATGCTATCTTTTGCTCTGGGTATCAGGTTTCATCCCCTGTGCCTCTTTTCTACACAGTGTTTCAGTTTAATGAATTAATTCTAGAAAAGCATAATAAGATATAATATACTATGATAATCTTTTTATACTTTAATTAATTATCATAGAGGATATCATATGGTTGGGTAGATTTAATTTTCTTTCCTAAATGTTACATAATTTTTATAACTTGTGCTTCAAAGGAAATAGTTTCCATTCTCATTTGATTTATAACAATTTAAAATGTTTACATCAATTTAAAAATTGTTTTATAAGTCTTTTAATTTTAAGAATTGGAATAGATGGGAATCTGATCATGTTTGATTCTATTACAGGGATGTGAAATTTAGTCTCATACAACCACTTTAGTTTATGGCAAAAAGCATCTGACCACAAAAGAAAGGTTCAGATAACACACTCTCAGTCTTTTTATTATATATTCTCTCCTGATAACTGTCTGGTATTCGCAAAGGTAAATAGTAAAGCACTTTCTTCACTATATTCAGAAAGCAAATATTTTAGATCTCTAATCTTGGAGAAAT
Source organism: Tursiops truncatus (assembly GCF_011762595.2). Classification (NCBI taxonomy): domain Eukaryota; kingdom Metazoa; phylum Chordata; class Mammalia; order Artiodactyla; family Delphinidae; genus Tursiops; species Tursiops truncatus. The sequence continues at coordinate 55,068,708 of NC_047044.1, read as the reverse complement.
GATTTAACCTTCAAACTAATTCTATATAAGCCAGGAATTTGAAAATATACCTTTGATGTTATTTTATCAAGATATTAGGTTTCATTTTTTGTAATGTTTGGAGACTGTGTTATATATAAAAGCCAATAAAATAAGTAAAGTTTATAGTGAAACCATTTGAAAGAATTGATTCTCCTATATAAATTAACTGATTTTTCAATCTATGTTAGCCTTTATTCTTTATTCCATAGATACTTATGTAAGTGAATGTCATAAACGATAAATTCAGATATTTTTAAGTTTTTAAACTAACCTGCTTCCCCCGGATACCTGGTTGAGACTTGGTGTGATAAAGTCTAAGGGAAATATTGGGCTTGCTATATTACAGAGTTAAACTTATGATACTTTTGAGGCCAGAAGCAACTTGATATTTAAACTGTGATTTGGCTGGTAAATTTCTATTTAAAAATCTTGAGATGACTCAATACTATCATTGAGACAAATAAGAAACAAAAGCAATATGGGTACTTAAATATATAAAAAAGAATCATATTTTAATGAAGTGTTTTAAATCATTGTAATCTGAACTCTTTAAAAAATTGTAATGACACTGTAAAAAGGTATGTTTCATTTTTACTTATCAGTTATATTTACTCTTAGCTGTCTCAATACATACTTTAGTGATATCCTATGTCAATAAATAATTATATGTGAATGATTTACTTTATGTAATTCAGAAAAACTATCAAGAGTTTGGAGGGTTCTACAAGACAAACCAATAAATAGACAAACCTTGGTAGAGAAAAGGTATTGTGGGAAGCCTTCAAGGATATGTGTCAAAATTTAAAATGTCTAATTTCTTGACAGAATATAGAGACAAAAATCTCCCTGGAGAAAGGAGGATAAAAATCTTCCTTTTGAAATCCCCAGTTATTGTGTATATTCAGTAGGTTTCAGAGTGAGGGTTAGGAAGCACATGAGGGCAGCCAGGGTCTACTGAGCTTTGAAGAATCAGACCTATGTGTCAGAGACCCTAACATTTGTCACAGAAAAGTTTGGAAAAAAGCATGCTTCAGGTCAAGGAAATAATCTACACCTTCAGCTGCTACTGTTAGTAGAAATTCTATTCTTAGTAGAAACAGAAGAGTTAGAATTTGATAATGAAGAAATATTATTCTGATATCACTCACCAATCCATAAATTCATGGTGCTAAGTGCTGTTCTCCTTAATTTAATGCATTAATATATTTTTAGGCAATTAAGTGCATGCAAGAGATAGAATATTGGGAAAAGTGCAAATTATAATGCATATTAAACATTGTGTTTTAAGTTCTATACTTGGTCTTAGCTGTCTGCTACAGAAGACACCAATGATAGACATAAATTAGATAAGGATTAACTGTGCTTTTTCATTTATTTTGCTATATTGTCTTGGTCATGTTATTAAATACCTTTGAACCTCAGTTCTCGATGTGGAATAAATATTATCATAATGATTTCTCTACAAGTTTATTTTAGGAATTAAATATAATACTTTATACTTGAGAAACTAGGCATATAGTCATTACATGTAACTGATGATGAATTAATGATTATGTACTTTAAAGTTTTTATTTATTTATTTATATTGAAGTATAGTTGATGTACAATACTATGTAAGTTACTGATTGGCAATTTTTAAAGGTTATACTCCATTGATAACTAATCTCACATCATTTCTTTCCCTCTGAAAGGTCAAACTCTTGTCATTCTCTTGTAGAAAAGCTAATTGGATCTATGTATTTTTCTTGCTTGCTTTTACACTGTTGACCCATTTTCTCTCATAGTATAAACTCAAGATGTTGAGTGATTTTCTACCATTTGCCTGCCTTTTATTCTACCTGGGTTTCTAGTTTTGAAATTTAAGTGAGTCCTACTCCAAGTTCTGTTTTCCACACATGACCCTGATACTTTAGATAAGTTTCAATCTGAATTTTTGCTCCATACTGATATCTTCTGGGTCTTTATATAACACCTTCCAAAATATCACTTAATGCATTTTATTGCCACATTATAATACTGCCATGTGCTGCCACATGCCAAGATTTTATCTCAACTCAGTTTGTAACTTATTCACTTATTCCAGTAAAGATTACTGACTTTTAGCTGGGAATGTTTTATGGAAAAACTCGTTCTGTCTAATCTTTGGCAAATTCTCATTTTGTAGTAAATTTGTTGCAAGTTCAATACAATCTGAATACAGGTATTCAATAATAATCCTAATATTTATTTTGTATAAATAATATAGCAGAAATTAATCTGTGAGCCAAATTTTCTTCGTATATCACAGAGAGTGAATTTTTGAATCAAAGAGAGGTATCCTGGGATTATTAACCATCTCTTATCAACAATTCTGACCCTTTGTGCTTTCAGTGGAATGAACTCTGTTTAATGGATGCACCTGAGAGTAGCAATCCATTACAAGTGCTTTAAAAGCAGACATAAGTAAAACAACCTAAACCACATCCACTGTTAATAACTGATGCTCATTCATCATTGGCAACTATTGATTATAGGCTTAAATGGAAGTTCTTTGTGTACTGACTTTGGAAACTTTGCCTTGCTATACAGAAGACTGCAGCAACATGAACTTAACGGAAACATGTCACAATTCTTAAAAAATTAAGCAGTCATTAAAGAAACAAGATGCAGTTGAGTCCATGATCTTTTGTGGAATAGAAACAGGTTGTCCCTGAAGAGATGTGACACACAATAATTCCCTCAACATTTTTTAAAAACAGTTGACTGGGGGCTTCCCTGGTGGCGCAGTGGTTGAGAGTCCGCCTGCCGATGCAGGGGACGCGGGTTCGTGCCCCGGTCCGGGAGGACCCCACATGCCGCGGAGCGGCTGGGCCCGTGAGCCATGGCCGCTGAGCCTGCACGTCCGGAGCCTGCGCTCCGCAACGGGACAGGCCACAACAGTGAGAGGCCCGTGTACCGCCAAAAAAAAAAAAAAAAAAGAAAAAAAAAAAACAAACAGTTGATTGTTGTTACTAATGGCACAATTATATGGAGAACTGTTTTATTCTATAAGTTTTAAATACGTGTATTCTACATTTTAGATATATATGAATAGAAACTGAATTTTATTAATTGTTTACAATATCAGTCATGCTGTTTGAAATATTTTTACTTCACTTGTTTTCCTCATAACTCCAAACACTTTCATCCTGTGACATAACAGGAGCTTGCAAGTATACTAATGAAATAGTGGGACCACTATGAGATGGTCTCCATGCTTACTGTGGCTTCTTGATGTGAGAAATTATACAAATAATAGCAGAGGAAAGGGTTAAAAGGGGGAACACACTAGCACAAATAATATTTTGGTGATATAATACACCTTAAATTGGGGCATAATTTGAACAATTATAATTACCTTCCAATATTGGAGCTATCATTAACTAGCTTGTGACACTTGACTTTTCACGATGTTTATTGTTTCCTACACATAAAACGAATGAAGGTAAAAATTTATCTTAATTCTCTAACAGGATGTTGTGAATAGTAAATGACAACATATATGCAGAAGCAAACTGAAAAGCATGAAAATTTAAAAAAATAACAGTCAAAGGTGGGGCCTTACTAGAGAGAAGGGGCCTTCTAACAGAGAGAAGATATGATGGACAATGAAAAACACAAGGAAATTGATTAAAAGCAACTATAAAAGTTGTTTTAATATGTGAGTAGAGTCATCAATAATTTTGAATGTCAAGCTGTTGAAAGGAAGTCTTTGGAGGAATATGAGTTAGAATATTTAAATCAAATTGTTTCATTGTCAGTAACTTATCCTGTTTGGGACATAAGCAGACTAATAAAATATGTGTTTGTTTGCTTTGGAATTTTGCCCTTTTATTATGTGCATGAAATGCATTCTTAATAGTTTGTTTATTGAGTGACTTCAGAAAATTCAGTCAAGTACAAAATCATCAAAACTGTTATTTCTAAGAGCAAGTAGATTTAAAATCTGCTGCTTCTGTTTGCCAAATGTTGAAGTATCAAAATGTTCCCAGTGAATAGCACCACTTATTATGCTTTACGAGTATTATTTTTACATGGATCATTTGTAATCCACTTTTGGAACTTGGACTAATTCTAAATGTATTATCCTGCCATTTTTATATATTGGTGAGTACTCTTTCTGGGCAAGACAAATAACACCTGAATATAATCTTTTAATCTCTCATCATTGGAAACATGCCACATAGAATCCATTTACAGGCAACTTTGCCAGATGAAAACATTTAGTCATTCTGTTAGTAGTAAGAAAATTAAATTCATGGGCTAATAACTTGTGATACGCCATTTGAAGTACATGCAAAATGTACTGTAACCTCTGACATACTGTGAAAAAGAATTACGTCATTAAAAAAGATCATCTTAGAGCAGAAAACAAGAAATAAAAGTCAGTGAGAATTTCCTTTAGTTCAACTTTTCATTAAAACCAAATGTTTGTTATGATATTAAATTTTAAGGCAGAATCCCAGATTACATTCCTCACTTTGTGAAAAGATACTGAGAATAAACTGTAAAAATTTGCCAATATTTTACAAGATAACTATGAATAAAAGGTTTTAGTTTGCATTCATGGCTAAGAGACTGATGGCAGTTAATAGGTTTTTTTAAAGCAACTCCCTTTCCTTACTATTCCTTTAGTCAAAATTAACGGGCCTAAATTGTACGAATATTCACAACATGATGTGAATAAGTAGAAAATAACAGGTTTTATTCTTTTCTTGGCAAGGAAAAGTATTTCTCAAAATAATTTACCCCATTTTTAAAAGATTGACTTTGAGATATCATTTATAAATTAAATAATAGAGCTAGGAGTTTGATATCTTGGTTTTACTAAAAATAAAACTCATTCGGTATTATAATATGATAGCATTAAGCTACCATTCCTTAGACCAGGAATCATTTGCCCCAGAGGTGTGCAATGTGGTTTAGTACTAAATTTTTGCACGATAGAGAGGGAATTTGTCAACCTTACCACAATTATTGTCATTTTATTTTTACCATATTTCAAACATTTTCTATGGTTTACATATTAAATATGTTAGCTCATTTAATCCTTACATCAAGTTGACAAGTGTTTATGTCATTTTACATCAACAGAAACATAAACTTATAGAGATGAAGTAACTTTGTTATTGTTACAGAGCTAGAAAGTTGGAGAACAAAATGTGAATCCAGATATACTCACTATATTGTCTTGAACCACTATGTTGTATGTTTCCTTCTTTTCTGGAAAATGGATCTTGCCATCAGGACAAATCGTTTCTAGAATGATAGAGTTTTAATAGCTCTAAAAATAAGGGAAAAAGCCAAGCATGAGGCTTCCCTGGTGGCGCAGTGGTTGAGAGTCCACCTGCCGATGCTGGGGACACGGGTTCATGCCCCAGTCCAGGAAGATCCCACATGCCGCGGAGCGGCTGGGCCCGTGAGCCATGGCCGCTGAGCCTGCGCGTCCAGAGCCTGTGCTCCACAACGAGAGAGGCCACAACAGTGAGAGGCCCGTGTACCACAAAAAAAAAAAAAAAAAAAAAAAAGCCAAGCATGACCTTAGTAAGTACTTCTTTAACACCAGGCTAAGGGATATGCCTCAGTAAACATTAACAATATAAAAGGATTTTAATAAGGAGAACTCCAAAACAAGATCTGTAACTGCATATTTGTAATTGAAATTTCCACCCAGATATCTAATAGCCATCTCAAACTAAATCTGTCCAAAACAACATAACTATCTTGATTCACTCACCCTCTACACCAATATTTTTCCTCACCTATGTTTTCTCTTCTTAACAAATGAATATATTATTCATGTAGGTCCCCAAGACACGAGGAATGTTGAAAAAAGTAATCTCTTTCTAGGAAGTTGCACCCCAGCATGATAACACTATGGAAGAAAGAACATAACTCTTTGGTAGATAGTAAGCTGTCTCTGGATTTTCTTACTCTGGCCAACAAAAATTTATGTACAGATATTCCCACACCCAGAGCACCCTCACACTCTTCCACAGACAAATCAGCTGCAGTCCCATTTAGTTATTTTACTCAGCTCAAAGATCAAGAAATCTGAACTATGTGAACTACTCTCCATGTTTAAATGCAGCTGCAAACAAACTGGTGCTCTATAAATGGGAAGTAAATTTATTTGTTTCCATCTTTTCCCACTACAGACACACATATACTAGTGCCCACTGGTGGCAAAGGGGAACCATAACTGCAGCGAACACTTTTATCAGGAAAAAATAAGAAAAAACACAGTCTCACTGGTTCATGGCAATGATAAACTCTTGTGGGTGGATCCTGCTTTTATGGCAGTGGTAAAGTTCCCTGTGAAACCCTTGATTCTGCTTTCTAGGAAGAATTCCTCTCTCTATTGTCCTTTATGTTCCAGACTCAACAGTGAGAGGTTTTTCTTGTCCATTTTCCTCCACAGACATTTTTAAGGTGGGTATCAGGGGTGAACCCTCTTGGGGTGACTTAGGTTCTTTAAGTTTGGAGACCCAAGGGTTAAGATTCAAATATTCAACAAACATTGGCAAGGATGTGGAGAAAAGAGAACCCTCCTACATCATTGATGGGAATGTAAATTGGTGCAGTCACTATGGAAAACAGTATGGAGATTTCTCAAAAAACTAAAAATGGAACTACCATATGACCCAGCAATTCCACTCCTGGGTATATAACCAAAAAAAACAAAAACAGTAATTTGAAAAGATACATGCACCCCAGTGATCATAGCAGAGTTATGTACAATTGCCAAGGTATGGAAGCAACTGAAGTGTCCATCAACAATTGAATGGATAAAGAAGATGTGGTACATATACTATGGAATACTACTCAGCCATAAAATTGAATGAAAATTTGCCATTTGCAACAACCTGGATGGACTTGGAGGGCATTATGCTAAGTGAAATAAGTCAGACAGAGAAAGACAAATACTGTATGATATCATTTATATGTGGAATCTAAAAAATACAACAAACTAGTGAGTAAAACAAAAAAGAAGCAGACTCACAGATACAGAGAACAAACTAGTGGCTACCAGTGGGGATGGAAGGGGCGAGGAGCAATAAAGGGTTAGGGGATTGAAAAAGGGTTATTATCGGATTATATGAAATCACATGTGTGAAACTTTTGAAAACTGTAAAGCACTATTGTTTCATTCAATAAAATATAAAAGACTCAAATATTCAAAGTTTTTTAAATCAATAATTTGACAACATAATTTTCTCAAAAACTTAGTAGGCTTGAGATCCATTTATTTCTAGTTAGTTGTATAAGCCAATACCTATACAAAAATCTTTTCCAGAGGAAACTTCTAAAACTGATTTATGTTTTTGTTTTTAACTCCGTTGGTTATTGCTCTCAATTTAACACCCATCTTGAGGCTGCCTGAAAGAATGAGTTTGAATGAGGAAGTCCCTATTCTTAATCTAATCTTGCACGTGTAAATCTTAATGGGCCCATCCAAATCCCTTTTCAATCACATCTTTTACTTTTGAGGGTTAGAAGCGGTTGACTTTTCAAATACTGTAGGCCCCAAGATTTTGGATTCTTTCTATTAGCTTTCACTATTTGCTCTTAAACTTGCCCAGTCTTGTCTGAGCTCATCTCTTTTCTCTACTACCTTGATGAACTCAGCCAGTTACAGCAAATGCATGCTTTAACTTTCTGTGTCTTAATGTTTTCCCATAGAGCCTTAGTGTCAGAAGATAACCTGAATCTCTTGCACTTTTACCAATGAGAATCTCTGTCTCCAAATTTCCAGCTGCACTATGTTTCCTCTCTGCCTGGTGAACAACCTCTAACAGATGCCACCCTTTTGTTTTTAGGATTTTTAATTTTTGTTGTTACAACAGCATCTGCTTTGCTTACCAATATCTGTATTATTTAGAATAAAATTAGCAGCTATAACAACAAAAACAAAAGAAAAATTTTAGTAAACTGCTCTATTTCAGAGTTCTTACTCTGATTTGTCATTGTTCCCAAGCACTCTAGCTTATTTACAGGGTTGATTTATCCAGATACAAATTAGAAAAATATTGAACATGTTGGTTTAAATAGATGAATAAAGAGGAAATTAGGGCTTCCCTGGTGGCACAGTGGTTGAGAGTCCGCCTGCCGATGCAGGGGACACGGGTTCGTGCCCCGGTCTGGGAAGATCCCACATGCCACGGAGCGGCTGGGCCCGTGAGCCATGGCCGCTGAGCCTGCGTGTCCGGAGCCTGTGCTCCGCAACGGGAGAGGCCACAGCAGTGAGAGGCCCGCGTCCCGCAGAAAAAAAAAAAAAAGAAAAAAAGAGGAAATTAGGCTAAGAATATCATGCCAATAGTAGAAATGAAAATCCATGGATGTTGGTACATGCATATAGAATTAGTTCAGTTAATTTTGTTATATAAAAAAACTTCAGTGAAGCATTCTGTGAATTAGTAAAGGAAAAGAAAGTGTATTAAAAGTGACTATTCAAAAGGAAGAAAAATGACAGAAAAAGAGGAAAACTAAAACAAATTATAAAACTGTCAATAAAATAGCAGGATAAATCTATGTCCTGTGTGACATTACTTCTGTAACATCTCTTTATAGTGTTTTTGAATTCATAAAATACTCAGTAGGTAAACCAATCATTTTGATAACTGCATTGACTGGCTTTCTTCTTTTCCCTGTGTTTACAGCAGTTTTCTCAAAATTTAAAAGAAAAACCTTTTTATGCTTTGGACATTTCTTATATATATCTGCTCAGTGCATCTCTATCAACATTATTTTCATTTAGCAAAAGAGATTGTATCCTGCTTTAAGTTTTTAGCGTACTCTACATTTTCCTCAAAAAACCCCCAAACAAATCATCAAATAAACATAAAAAAGAAAAAATATGACTATATGAAGGGAAAACATTAATTTTGAAAGCAAATGTGAATATGTTAAATTTTAGAGACAGAAACTTAAAAATGTTAAGCATTTATCTCACCACGGCAACAGGATGGTTAAATAAATGATAGTGCATCACTTGAGGCAATAGTGTTCAGGAATTATAAACAACATGTTTTACCATATTTAACCATATGAAGATGATTGAAACAATATTAAAGTGAACAGTACAGGCTAAAATAGGTATATATATTTATAGATAACACACATAGTTTAATATTGTATTATATAGAATATACTGTATATAACCTACATACTATATATTGTATCATATTATTATAATAAATGATATAATACATATAATATAAACACACTTTTATGATAAAAATGTAAAAGTACAGAAAGAAGGCATGTTGTGTATGCATGTATGTGTGTGTGTGTGTGTGTGTGTGTGTGTGTGTGTGTGATGTCTGAGGACAATGGGATGATTGATTATTTTATTTTTCATGTTTTTAACGGCTGCATTTATTTTATAATAAGAGTTGTTAAAATTAGACCAGCAAAAAAACATTCACACATAATTCAATTATTTTTTTTCCTGTTTGTCAAGCACTTTTTTTTTTTTTTTGCGGTACGCGGGCCTCTCACTGTTGTGGCCTCTCCCGTTGCGGAGCACAGGCTCCAGACGCGCAGGCCCAGCGGCCATGGCTCACGGGCCCAGCCGCTCCGCAGCATGTGGGATCTTCCCGGACCGGGGCACAAACCCGTGTCCCCTGCATCAGCAGGCAGACTCTCAACCACTGCGCCACCAGGAAAGCCCTCAAGCACTTTTTTGATTCTCAGATTAGACTTGAAGATAAATAGTAGAATGAAAAATGGGAAGAAAATGCCATATACTCAGCACTTAACAAGTAATAGATGTTCTGGGCATTTAAATTTGAACAAGTAAGTGCAAGGGAGTTGCATGGGGACGTGGGCCCATATATGTTACAAAAAGCAATGTGTTAAAACAGATCACCCGTTTTATCTAAATCTGTCTTTGCCACCACCATATGAAATTGATTTTATTATCTCAATTTTAACAAATGAGGAACCTATAGATTCTTTAACATACTAGGCCAGAGTTGGTTAGCTAGTAAGAGGTTGACTATGATTTTGAATAATTCTCTCCATCTCCAAAAACTGTGTCCTATTCTTGAGGATCTCAAACAATAGTTATAGTTAAGTAGAAAGACAAAAAAATAAAAATGCTTTGTGACTAATATTATAAACAGGCAAAGTTCTATGAGAGTACAGATTAAAGGGAAATAAACTCTGGAGTAAATGGATGGATGGTTCTTGGGGAGGCGGGGGAGGCAGAGAAATGCTATTTGATCTGCGTCTTCAAAGGCAGGATGAATAAATATTAGCCAGCAGATGAGTGAAGGGCATGACATCTCCAGCCAGCACAAAAGCATCAGTAGAGACCCAGGCATGCAGGACTGGCTTTATCCATAGGTTAGCTGGTGCTTAGTGAAAACTAGGGCTTAGTTAGCTAGTGCTTAGCGAAAACTAGTGCTTAGTTAACTAGTGCTTAGCGAAAACTAGTGCTTAGTTAGCTGGTGCTTAGTGAAAACTAGTGCTTAGTTAGCTGGTGCTTAGTGAAAACTCTAGTTCCTAACATACCCCCACTCCTCCATCCGACATGTGACTTCTGCATTCTTTCTTTCTAGCTGATATCTCCATATTTCACCTTTTTATATAGCATTCGGTGTATCTTCCCCTTTCATTGTAAAGTGTTATCCATATTTTACTATGCTTTACTGTAAAATTCTTAAGAATTGCGAATGTGTGAGTCGATCTGTATTTAGCCAAATGAGACATGGCTAAGGTTGGAAAAATATTTAGAATAAGCAAAAACACTAATCTTTTTTCTACCTCAATAAAAACAGAAAAAAAAAGTTTAATTACTTATCACTTTAGCTTGCAAAATAATTTTTTAAAAGGAGAGAAAGTACTTTTTATTGAATATATTGTTTTAAATTATATTAAAAAGTCTTCCTATCACAAGGAAGTTTTCAGATATTTTAACTTCTCCATTGATTTCCCTTTATGGAAATTGCATTTTTTAATACAATGTTTCTTAACCCAATGTTTCTCAAATTTTCTTTATAGTTTAATACCATTTGAAATGTTTAAATACATTAATAAATTTAATAATAAATACCCCAAGGTTAGTTACAATAGTTGAGAATCACTGGAAGATTAAATACCTTACCAAAATTTTATGATTTTAAGAGCATGAGTCTTTATATAAATAGAAAAAGACTATGTATGTGATATGTGTGTACGTGTGTATTTCCATCCAATTTGGGGGCCTATACTTCCTCTCAGTCACACATTAAGACCTGTCTCAGAAACCTTTCAACCTGTATTACTCTACTCATAGTAGCTCCTGTAGTGTCAAAATGATCCTGCATCTGTTCATGGGAAGAAAATTTTGTTTTAATGTATTGAAGTATTTGTATGTATGTATGGATTCTCACTGGATTATTTTATTTTATTTCATGTAATACAATGGTATTTTGCAATGAATAAAATATACTAGAGTAAAATAAAACCTACCATGTTCATGTTTTAAGTTTTTTTCTCATGAAATTTTTTCATTAAAGAATGCTAAATTTCTTAGCTATATTATATTTAAAGTCTTACCATTTACATAACTTTTTCACTCTACAAAACTTGCCATATACAGTAAAACTGAAATTCTACCATATAAACAGTGTGAGCTCTTACATAAACCCTTAACGTGTAGGTAAAACTAAATTGATTTAATATCATGGAAATAGATGAGTGGTGTTTTTTGGTTTTGTGTTTGCTTTTTGAGTGAGATGAAGAACTTCTGCAGTATTCTCCTCAATCAAGAGAATATACTGGATATGCAGATTAATATTTTGAACCTCAGAGAATTTTAACTGCTGAGATAATTATTGTAACTTTGATGGATTTGACTTTAGTACTGACTCAGGTTTTGAAGGACTTGACCCTAAAGTCATATTTATTTTCAATTCCTGTTTAATGAATACATTTAGAACGTATTGTTTAATTGCACCACACATCAAAATGCATTTTTCACTTTGATTAGGTAATAGTTTTAGGTGAAGTTCTGGATCATTTGGTTAGACATCCATGGAACAACTAACCCACACTCATTAGCCCCAGAAAGGACAAAACTTTTATTTCCTGTATTATGCTTGTACAATTAACTTTCTGCCTTCACAGACACTTTCTTTGTATACTTAGCACTGTACCACCCAGAATAATTTTTGGTGAGTTTCATCACGTTGAATTGTATTTCTGATCTCAACTATTTATCAATTCTTTACTCATCAATTCCAACTCACTAATCTTTAGTGTGCTATAATGACTCATTTAACAGTTTGAATGTTGTAATAAGATCTACTGAGAGTTCAAGGATATTGCTAGTCTCCCTTTTAAGCTTTGAGATGTAGACAGATAGATATGAATTATTAGATATCATATATTATTATATGACTGTATATAAATGATTATTATATATTTAAGTATAATAAGCATTATGTAGTATATAATTATAATATATATTTTATATATTAATGTATGCTAATATGCATATGATACCTGCCTACATACAATCTATTGATCTAAAACTATATCTGTGCATTCTATATCTCTTGCCTTTAACATCTCACAAAATATCACCCAATGTTTCTATCATTTTAATTATTTGGACTCTGATATTGACACTTCTGAGAAAATGTAATATAGATCCTAAGCAGAATTCATAGTTGTCTGCACAGAAGAATATAATACACACAGTTTATATGAAAATGAGTATATCAAAGAGGCTCATACTATTTAGCAAGAAAAAAAATTTAAATGAAGAGAGGTGTACTTTATGACCTTCATTCCTTTAACACGAAAGATTGTCAAGGAAAAGAGTAGGATTATAGAAGCATAAAAATGATGCCATAATCTCCATTCTCAGTTTTTTGGAAGTCTCTCTCAAACACATTCTCCAGATGTTAAACTCAGATTTTTAGATCTTAAAAAAATACCAAGTGTAGATTATGTTTTCTTGTGGTCCTGTAACAGAATCAGGTTAAACAAGTAGTATTTCATATTAAATACAAAGCAGGGACTTTCACTTTCCAGCCTGTCTTGAGCTGATAATAATTGTGAAACACATACACTATAATGCGAGGAACCAGACTATTTTCATTTTGAATTTCCTTTCTGCTCTAGCAATGGGGCTTAACGTCCACTGTTGTAAGATATCACATAAGATAACCTTATCTTTAAAAAGTTACACTAGTAATCTCATTAAGAATAAATTACACATATATCCTGCACTCATGTTGAAATTCATTCAAGTAGAATTCAGAAAACTCCAGGCTATTTCAGAATTTTTTTCCATTGATTTTTCTTATAACTTTTGTTCTCCACAACAGAGTTAAACTTAAATAAAAAAGCAGCTAGTTGGGGGGGAAATTTTTAAATAAAATAACATTTTCAAGGGATTACCTAGCTTTAATATTGTACCATAGATCCTGGTGAGATTATATTATTTCCAGCAGAAATTATCTTTTTGGTATTCAAATATATTTCATTGTCTCTTTTCTGGCCTTGTGTGATACCTTTGTGTAGTGGAGGAATATAATTAGAGAACACAGCAATAGAAAACCACTAATGGGAGTCTTTGCAACTGTCAGCGGGTTTTTCACTTTTCACATGAGGATTGATTTGCTAATTGGATTAAGTCTGTCTCTAACTGTAATCTCAGCAAGCATCAGTTAAAGGAAGAGCTGCCATGTTGCACCTGGGTTGTGTGCTAGTAGGTGAAGCACTCAGTTAATAAGAATCATTTAAAGCACAGCCTATGTGCATAATTAACTCTGCTATTTCCTTGATTAAAAATCTGCTTATCAAGGCTAATTGTTCAACTGAATCTTCAGGGATATCTGAAGTAAGTACTTATAGTATTTGAACTAGAGGTGGATTAAAGGTGTCACCAAATGTTTTAGTTATTAGGCAACAAAATTGCAGCCAATTTTACAGGCTTTAAAAGGAGTATAAATACTGAGTTTTAGTGAAAGTGGATAGCAGCGAATTATAGTGTCATTTAGAATATTTTTAGTGATGAATTACATGTGGGATGCAAGAAAATACAGAAGAGTACCTGCTGGGAGTGGAATCTGTTTGTGAGCTAACTTTGTGTCTATGAATAATTTAATGGTATTTACTGTAGTAGAGAGTTTTTACCAATATCAATGAACTCCCTCTATTAAAGAAACTTCCAGACTACGTCCCAGTGTCCTTGCATCTATGTGGGGCCAAGTGACCTAGTTTTAGCCACTGAAAACTGAACAGAGGCTGGCCCTTAAAATGTCCCTGGAGGTCTTCCAAAAGATTTCTCTCTTTGGTCATTGGCTAGTAGGATGACAATGACCAGTGGAGTATACTCAAGCCCTACATCATGACCAAACCATTACATGGCATAAAACTGAGTCCCAGATGACTGCATGCAGCAGAGACGCTTTCCCACCTCCACAGGCAACCCACATTACGGTATGGTGTGCAGTGAGAAATAAACCTTTGTTATATATCAAATTAGTACTCTAAGACCTGAGAAATAAGAATTCTGAAAAAAAAATGTTTTGGTAGTTAATACAGTTTGAAATTTCCTCAGCAATGTGGGAGGTACTAATACTCGTAATTTCTTTTCCTCTCCAGTTTGTGGAAAACTGTGAGACTTCCTATATAGAATAGAAATTCTTTTTTAATCTACACTGTTCCTCCCTCCACCGCTGTCAGCTATAAAAGAGCACCCTAGGGAAATGTGGAATAACTCAGTTGGACAATTCAGGGCCCTGGACATAGCTGAGTAACTTAGAAAAATCATTAGTTGCGGGGGGGGACCTTCAAGATGGTAGAGGAGTAAGACGTGGAGATCACCTTCCTCCCAATAAATTCATCAAAAATACATCTACATGTGGAACAACTCCTACAGAACACCTACTAAACGCTGGCAGAAGACCTCAGACTTCCCAAAAGGCAAGAAACTCCCCACGTACCTGAGTAGGGCAAATGAAAAAAGAAAAAACAGAGACAAAAGAATAGGAACAGGACCTGTGCCAGTGAGAGAGAGCTGTGAAGGAGGAAAGGTTTCCACACACTAGGAAGCGCCTTCTCGGGTGGAGACTGCGGGTGGCGGAGAGGGGAAGCGTCGGAGCCACGGAGGAGAGCACAGCAACAGGGAGCGGCGGAGGGCAAGGTGGAGAGATTCCCGCACAGAGGATCAGTGCCGACCAGCACTCACCAGCTTGAGAGGCTTGTCTGCTCACCCGCTGGGGCGGGCGGGGCTGGGAGCTGAGGCTCGGGCTTTGGTCGGATCCCAGGGACAGGACTGGGGTTGGCTGCGTGACCACAGCCTGAGGGGGCTAGTGTGCCACAGCTAGCCGGGAGGGATTCCGGGAAAAAGTCTGGACCTGACTAAGAGGCAAGAGACAATTGCTTTGGGGTGTGCAAGGAGAGGGGATTCAGAGCACTGCCTAAACGAGCTCCAGAGATGGGCACAAGTCGTGGCTATCTGCATGAACTCCAGAGATGGGCATGAAACGTTAAGGCTGCTGCTGCTGCCACCAAGAAGCCTGTGTGCAAGTACAGGTCACTATCCATACATGCCCCCTGCACCCCGGGAGCCTGAGCAGCCTGCCACTGCCAGGGTCCCATGATCCAGGGACAACTTCGCTGGGAGAACATATGGTGAGCCTTAGGCTTTTGCAAAGACACACTGGCCTCTGCTGCCGCAGGCTCACCCTACATTCCGTACCCCTCCCTCCCCATGCCTGAGTGAGCCAGAGCGCCCTAATCAGTTGCTCCTTTAACCCCGTCCTGTCTGGGCAGGAAGAGACGCCCTCTTGCACTGTTCGTGGGAATGTAAATTGTTACAGCCAGTATGGAGAACAATATGGAGGTTCCTTAAAAAACTAAAAATAGAACTACCATATGACCCAACAATCCCAGTCCTGGGCATATACCCAGAGAAAACCATAATTCAAAAAGAGTCATGTACCACAATGTTCATTGCAGCTATATTTACAATAGCCAGGACACGGAATCAACCTAAGTGTCCAGCGATAGATGAATGGATAAAGAAGATGTGGCACGCATGTACAATGGAATATTACTCAGCCATAAAAAGAAACGAAATTGAGTTATTTGTAGTGAGGTGGATCGACCTAGAGACTGTCATACAGAGTGAAGTAAGTCAGAAAGAGAAAAACAAATACCATATGCTAACACTTATACATGGAATTAAAAAAAAATGGTTCTGAAGAAACTAGGGGCAGGACAGGAATAAAGGCACAGACGTAGAGAATGGTCTTGAGGACACGGGGAGGGGGAAGGGTAAGCTGGGATGAAGTGTGAGAGTGGCATGGACATATAAACACTACCAAATGTAAAATAGTTAGCTAGTGGGAAGCAGCCCCATAGTACAGGGAGATCAGCTCGGTGCTTTGTGACCACCTAGAGGGGTGGGATAGGGAGGGTGGGAGGGAGACTCAAGAAGCAGGAGATATGGGGATATATGTATATGTATAGCTGATTTACTTTGTTATAAAGCAGAAACTAACACACCATTGTAAAGCAATTATACTCCAATAAAGATGTTAAAAAAAGAAAAACAACAACAATGAAAAAAGACAAAAAAAAAATAGAATGGTGAGGGCTATTTTAGAGTGGTGTCTGAAAAGACCCTGTTAAGGACAGTTACTAGGTAAGAGCTTCAGGGTGATAAATAACCAAGGGAAGATGTGTGAGATGTGTGCTCCTAGCAGATGAAGTAAGGCAAATGGACCTAGTAAAAAAATACTTGAATGTTTAAGAAACAGAATAGAGGCTGGTCAGGGAACTGAGACCAGGAATATCAGAAGATACGTTCAAAGTGGTTATTATGGCTCTTTACTACGATGCTGAGAGCTTAGCTAACAGACTCCATGATATTGCTGCCTTGACATCCATTCTGTGTGGCCAGACAGGATGCAGGGGCCTTGAACTGTCACTAGCCCCCTTCTTGGAACTCATGCCTTAGCTCACAGACTGCAGAGTCACAAGTAAATGTAAATTCCTGCTATGACTTCCCCAACAACCCTGTGAAAAGCACTCTCCTCAGCTGTCCAGAGCCTTCCACCAGTGCAAACCTTAGAAAAGACCCTCCCTGCTTGAAGTTCATGGAGGACTTCGCCCCCTTGGACCCTAATAAAGGCATGTGCCACAGGTCCTGCCCTGCTCTCTCTACCTGTACCCTACCTTGTCCTCCCCTTGTGGCCCCTGGAGGTGCTAAGTACCTCCTTCAGGACCTGCAAGTAATAAACGTCTCTATTTCACCTTCCCTTGGGATCTGATCTTTTGTAGAACTATATGGCTCACCATTCACACCCTGGAGGTCTACTAAACAAAGGTTAATTTAACTAGGTCACAACAAATAGGGTTTTGGGGAGAGTCCTAGGGATGCCTTTGGAGCTGTAGGATCTAGTAAACAAGGTTATTTCAGCCTTAAAGGCATAGAGTTATGAGTTGTTACCAGCCCTCACAAAGATGAGTGTATTTTGTAGGGTGAATATATGAGAGAGAAGGTTAACCCAATGCTACACATACTCCCCATGCCTCCTTTGATCATCTTCTCCCCACTTCCTCTTGCAGTGATAGGAGAGCTTGAACCTGAGGGAAAGTGTGAAGAGTTACTGTGGAGAAAAACTTTGCAATGGATTGAAAGTTTGTCTCCTCTCAAAATTTCAAAATTCCTATGTTTAAACCCTAATCCTGTTGTGATGGTATTTTGAGATGAGGCCTTTCAGAAGTGATTAGGTCATGAGGGTAGAGTCCTCATAAGTGGGAGTAGTGTTTTTATTAAAAGAGGTCAGAGGGCCTCCCTGGTGGCGCAGCGGTTGAGAGTCTGCCTGCCGATGCAGGGGACATGGGTTTGTGCCCCGGTCCGGGAAGATCCCACATGCCGCGGAGCGGCTAGGCCCATGAGCCATGGCTGCTGAGCCTGCGCGTCCGGAGCCTGTGCTCCGCAACGGGAGAGGCCACAGCAGTGAGAGGCCCACGTACCGCAAAAAAAAAAAAAAAAAAAAAAAAAAAAGAGGTCAGAGAGCTAGCTAGCTCTCTTTCTGCCACTTGAAAATGCAAGAAGCCAGCCCTCTGCACCCGGGAAGAGGGCTCTCACCGGAACCTGACTACTCTGACACCATGATCTCAGACTTCATTTACAGAGCTGTGAGAAATAGATATTTGTTGATTAAGCCACTCTGCCTATGGTAATTTGTTATAGCAGGCTGAACTAAGACAAGGATTTTTTCTATTTTACATGTGTTAATCAAAATTATTTTGTAGTGAGGCTGACAATTGTTCTTGCAATAAAAATTTATTCAGGGGCTTCCCTGGTGGCTCAGTGGTTGAGAGTCCACCTGCCGATGCAGGGGACACGGGTTCGTGCCCTGGTCTGGGAAGATCCCACATGCCACGGAGTGGCTGGGCCCGTGAGCCATGGCTGCTGAGCCTGCATGTCCGGAGCCTGTGCTCCCCAACGGGAGAGGCCACAACAGTGAGAGGCCCGCGTACCGCCAAAGGAAAAAAAAAAAAAATCTATTCAGAATCAAAAAAAAAAGAAAAATCATTAGTGATATAAACATTACAGTCCTTGCTTTATTTTACCTTTAGAGTGGTTCACTTGTCAGTGTTTATGCTCAGGTTCAACACTCCCTAGTAGTAGCAGCATGCATGAACTCAAGAAATGACGTATAACTTTCCCCCATGTATTTTTTTATTTCATCCATCGCATGCTTTTATTCTAGTACATCGCCTAGCATCAAAATGAGAAGCTCAAGTTTATTCCTACTATGAGTTTTTAGGGATATCAGAAGCCACACATGTTATCACATACTTAGTCAAGCCAATTTGCCAACCCTGTGGTCTCTACGCAGCAGAAGCTTCAAGTAATATGCCATTGGATAGCATGGTTTCCTTATTAAAAAGGCGAGTTGTATGCTACAATTAAATATCTATTAAAACATGATTTTTTTACTCTAGATTCTTCTTTTATCTAAACTTGTCTTAAGGAATATGCATATACAGCAATTTATGGCTATTAAATTCACAAACTTTATGATCCATTTTCAGTTATACCACTTAGGATAATGCATTTAGAAAAGGATTATTATACAAACTGAATTAGATGAGGACATTGAGAAAGAAATATTAGGGCATTTGTCAAAGTCCTATTAGAATGAATATTATTTTAAAGAAGTACTCTTTGTAATCTTTCTATTTCTATATCCTCCCAGGTACAGTGAGTGACTATTACACACTTTTTATAAAAAAAATTTTTCTTCGTTACCCTCCTTTCTTCTTAAGAAAGATGTAAAATGCTACACAGAAAGCTAATCTTTTATAGATAAAGAGAAATGCTTAACTAGGAGTGACAAGAACCCATTCTACTTCTAATTAGTTTCATGCTATTGGACCGCTTCCTTAGTCTTCCAGTGGCTTGGTATCTGTACTGGATAAACCCTAAGAACACTTCCAGATCCTTTACAAAAGGTAGGAAATGAGAGGAGAATTGAACATTCATACAGTTCCTTGGAATTTTCTTTTTGTTTTGACTTCAAATACCAATTATCTTTTAAATCTTCACTCCCTTTCCCACTTCAAATACCACAAACTATCACGTAATTTTGATTTAGCTTAAATCTCCAAACTTCTATGAAGGCAGTACACGAAAAGACTCCAAACGAAAGAAGTGAAAGCAGCACCAGCATGATGTCTACGTTTTTTACTTATTAGTTCACTGTAGAAGAACCTTAAATATTTCTTATATTTAAATCTTGCATTACCAGAAAACAATTGAAGCAATGAATTTTTGTTTCAGCCATTCAATCCTTGTGAGCCTCAAGATTATTTTCCATCTGAGCTAAGTACTACTGGGATGGAAAACTGACCTAACTCTTGCATAAAAAAGCATATTCTACCTTTACATAAGCATGTTCATAACAAGTTAGATGAGGATCTCATGACACAATGATATGAGGAGTAATTAAATACCATTCAAAGTAGGCAGCATTTTAATAAAATTTAGAAGACTAATGGAACTATAAATATACCTCTAAATTGACAATAAATGTAAATACAGGGCTTCCCTGGTGGTGCAGTGGTTAAGAATCTGCCTGCCAATGCAGGGGACATGGGTTTGAATCCTGGTCCGGGAAGATCCCATATGCCGTGGAGCAAGTAAGCGTGTGCGCTACAACTACCGAGCTTGCACTCTAGAGCCTGTGAGCCACAACTACTGAGCCCACGCACCACAACTACTGAAGCCTGCATACTCCACAACAAGAGAAGCCACCACAGTGAGAAGCCTGTGCTCCGCAACGAAGAGTAGCCCCTGCTTGCCACAACTAGAGAAAGCCTGTGTGCAGCAACGAAGACCCAATGCAGCCAAAAATAAGTAAATAAAATAAATAAATTTAAATAAAAAAGTAAATACAGAGAAAAATAAAACAAATGGGATATACAAATTAGACATTTAAGCTTTAAAAACTTTGCTCTTCTAGTAAGATCCTACAATAATTAGGATTCACATATTTTGTTTTCTCAAGTTACATCAAATAAACTTGTAGAAGAGACTTCATAATATATTTTCACAGAGCCTCTCTAACTTATGTTTTGCATCCTTTGTGTGTTGGGATAGGTTTCCACAGAGGATATAAGTGCCAGTTCTTTATAACCAAATTCCCTTTGGTACTATATAATTTTTACCGAAGCAGGTAAGATTAATCTGAAAGACCTACAGATAAGGCAGTTATGCCTCACAAATAAGGACTTGGTAGAATTAACACAGTAAATAACTCCTGCAGTCCAATGATTTTAAACAGTATTTAGAATAATTCAGAAGATTAAGAGATGTGTATATGTATAAAGCTACTTCATTTTCATAAAATGAATTTGATGAATAAAGACAGGCGTACAAGCCAAGGATAGGGTTACTAATAAAATTAAGTAGAAGCTTCACATTACTCAAATAAACATAGAGTGTTGTATTACTTTTCTATTGCTGCCATAATAAATTATGACAAATTTAGCGGATTAACACAACACCAGTTTATCATCTCATAGTTTTTACACTAGGTCAGAAGTCTGATACAGGTCTCACCAGGCTAGGTGCTGGCAGCCTGTGTTTCTTTCTGGAAGCTCTAGGGGACAGTCTGTTGCCTTGTTCATTCAGGTTGTCGGCAGAATTCAGTTCCTTTCAATTGCAGGACTGAGGTTTCTCTTTTCTTGCAGCTGTCAGTTGAGGGCTGTTTCCAGCTCTAGAGGCTGCCATGTTTCTTGGCTCATGGTCCTGGTTTTCATGTCTTATCTCTCTGACTCACTCTGCCTCTTTCTTCTATTTTTAAAGATCATATGATTGGATTGGGTCCACCCAGATAATCCAGGATAATTTCCCTATCTCAATGTCTTTAACCTTAATTGCATTTCTTTTGCCATATAGGTTGACAAATTCCCAGGTTCCCAGGACCTAAAATTTGTTCTAGGTCATTCAGAAATATTATGAAAGTTTACATATTCTTATTTACTGTTCATAGTAAACTAATTTGCTAAGATTTTAATATTTTAGGAAAGATATTCTTATGCAGATAGAAGTTATTTTCAATATGTTTAAGAAATGCCTTTTTACTGAGACTTCTTTTGCTTATAAGAAGAATGAAGAAAGAAGTGAATTCTGTTTTAAATAATTGGTCTTCACTTTTCAAAAGGAAGTATGTCTGTGGTATGTTTTGATGACTGACTTTTGATTCCAATTTTTCACAGAAGATATAAATATCCATAAAGCCCTGGACTAATGTCCTTTAATAAGTCAGTTATTACAGATGTTTTATCCTAAGGCCATGACTTGTAATTTGGAAAATTCTGTGCATGCAGCAATTTTACAGAGACTTGCCAATCTATTTTACTAAATTTTTAATCTTTGCTCTTTTACTTTCTGCTGTCTCTAGTAGTTTGTTTATATTCCTCATGTATTTTCATTTTAAAAACTAGGTCCTGGAGTTGCATACTGTGATGGACAGAGATTATAAACATACACTTCTAAATGTCATAGTTTCAACTAAATCATAAGAAAATGTCTTGTTTTTTAATGTCTATTATTTAAAATGTCTATTATTTAATAATATCTATTATAATGTCTATTATTTAATAATATCTATTAAAATGTCTATTATTTAATAATATCTATTAAAATGTCTATTATTTAATAATATCTATTATGTCTATTATTTAATAAATATCTATTATTTAATGTCTATTATTTAAAATGTCTATTATTTAATTTAGAAACATATTGAAAATACATGAACTATTTAAATTGTATGATGTTAAACAGCAAATTAATATAGTTATATTTTCAATTATCTAACATAATTTATTGAATGAGAGCATATTTGGTGCTGTAGGCATGAAGGTTATAAGGGGGTTTGGAGATGAGCCTTAAGAACCATTTATCATAAATGCTCAAAACCTAATACCAAATAGCCACACTATCATAAAACGATTTAGTTGCATTTTAATGTATATATCTTGGTCTTTGATCTTACAGTGGAGGTACTGAATCATAGCATTTGGGAAGCATAAAGAGAAAATAATTTCCTTAGATGTAATAAATATGTTTACTATGATATCTAGAGACGCAAAAAGGAATGAAACATACTCCTTGAGTAAAAGAACACATTAAAATTGAAAGAGAGATTAGTCAGAATAATATTTCTAGAGACTGAAGGTATAGCAGTTCTATAACTTTGTATTTCAAACTTATACTAAAAATGCATAACTATAAAACAATTAGACCTAACAGGTATCTATAAAACACTACACCCCAAACTTCTTAACAAGTGTACATGGAATATTCTCCAGGATAGATGATACGTTAGGACCTAAAACAAGTTTCAATAAATTTAAAAGGAACAAAATCATGCAAATTATGTTCTCTGACCACAATGCAGTAAAATTATAAATTAATTACAAAAAGAACTTTGGGAAATTTCAAGTATGTGGAAATTAAACAGTACACTTCTAAATAACCAATTGGTCAAGAAGAAATCACATGGGAAATTATAAAATGATTTGAAATGCATGAAAAGTCATAATATACCAAACTTATGGAACTTAGCTAAAGCAGTATTTAGAGGGCAATGTATAGGTATACATATCTACATTAATTTTGAAGAAAGATTTCATATCAATAACCTAACTTCCACCTTGAGAAACTGAAAAAAAAAGAGCAACTAAACCCAAAGCAAGTAGAAAAAAGGAAATAGTGAGTATTTGAATGTAGATTAGTGAATTATAGAAGAAAAAAACTAGTAGAGAAAACCCAAGAACCCCAGAATTGGTTCTTTGAAAGTATCAGCAAAATTGACAAATTTTAGGTAGACTGACCAAGAGGAAAAGAGAAAAGACTCAAGTTATTAAAATAAGAAAACAAAGAGTGGGACATTGCTACTGACCTTGCAGCAATAAAAGATGAATATGAGGGAATGCTATGAGCAGTTGAATGCCAACAAATTAGAGAGCTTAGATTAAATGGACAAATTCCTGGAAAGACATAAAGTACAGGGAAAAAAAAATACCCACAAAGAAAATTCCAGGTGCAGATGACTTTACTGGTAAATTCTACCAAATATATAAACAATAATTTACGCTAACACTTCACAAATTCTCCTAACAATAGAAGAGGAAGAAACATTTCTCAACTTACTTCATGAGATGAGTATTATCCCAATACCAAAATCAGACATATTTTATAGTTTCCTAATAAACACTATATGCTATATAATGTTACGATGTTCAATAATCAGCTAGAAAATCTGCTTCACATTAAAAAGAATAAAAATAGCATGTCATTCTTAGATCATAAAAGGATTAAATCTCTTTTTTTCCCTTACCAAATTGTACTTTGTAAATGTTAAGTCAAGTTTCAATTACTTTAACTAGACAATAATCTAGAATTTAGAAAACCTAGAATTTAGGGAGCCTTATGGACTGTGTCAATATATAATTTCCCTGAAAGATAAAGAGTGGTACACAAGAGACTAAGTCAGATGACCTGAGGATATACTGGGCTGCATCTAATGGAAGTTCTTGGCTGAATTCTTACTTATGACTTTAATAATACTGCTGGCTATGTTATTTGTATTTTGCCTGCTTTACAAGATTGTTGCTTCTTGCATTACCAAATGTGTGACTGTCAAAAATATATAGTTTTATATGAGATCAATGATTGTAATAGTGTAACTCTGCATATGGGAAGATACAAGAGGGAATTTTTCCTGGACCATAACAGATTAGCAAGACAGGTGATCCAGAGCTCCCTTTAGTTATTGTTTATAAGACTTAGTCCAGTAATAGCACACTGAGTGGCCTATCAGCGAAATCTTCACCAGACCTAGGAAAGAGCCTTCCTAGCACTGTGGGATGAAATGGTCATGAAATGCCTCCCAAAGCGTGGTCGAATTTATGACCATGAGGGGGCCCTGTCAACTACAAATTGGCACTTGCCATCTACCTCTGCAAGAATTAAATCATGTGCTGCTGCAGCTGCTGACTTTCAACACCCCCTGAAAGGAGTTCAGAGTGGAGAGCAGAAATGAGGCACTCTGTGCTCTGGGAAAAACTGGCAGAACAAGTCTTCAGATAGATATTTTCAGGAGTCGATTTTATGAGCCCAAATATCATATCTCCTCATATCTAGAAAAACACTAAAATCCTGCATGGTGACGAGTGCTCCTCGTGACTAGCAGAGACCTTCTGCAAAAAAACATGTGTGCTCTATTGCACGTACTCCCCCTTCACCAAAGTCATATATATACTGACCTTCCCCCCTACCTCTTTGAAGCAGTTTCTCAGAGCTATCTGAAATGCTGTCTCCGGGGCTGCAGTTCTCATTTTGCCCCAAATAAAACTTAACTTGCACCTCTCACATTGCGCATTTTTTTTAAGTCAACAGTTATTATGGTGACGATATAAAGCTTCTTCATCTCAATCTCAATTAAATTTT
Organism: Tursiops truncatus; assembly: GCF_011762595.2. Lineage (NCBI taxonomy): Eukaryota > Metazoa > Chordata > Mammalia > Artiodactyla > Delphinidae > Tursiops > Tursiops truncatus. Next base: position 55,043,684 of record NC_047044.1, on the reverse strand, counting down.
ACAAGTTTTCAAATTTATGCTAGATAAGGGATGGAAAGGCAAAGGAATTTAGTCATTCAATGAGTAAGCTCAATAAATGTCTCTATGACATGTTTCTCACACTTTAAAATAATTACCTATAGTAAGAAATGCATTTGTATTACAGCGCAGGAAAAACAGGGAAAAACATGAATTTATGGATTATCAACTATATGCCATACAAGACATTATTGATACAGACATAAATAAATTAGAATCCTAATCCCCAGAGAACTTGAAGCATTTTTGTCATAATAAAGATTGGTACTTCTAAGGAACAAAGACTTTACAAAACTATCTATGTTTTTAATAGTGTAAAATTACAGATACACTTGTAAATACATAATTGGCTCTTTCCACATAGCAATAATTTAGAAATACGTATTCTGTAGCAGTAGAAAATAGAGTATGAATGAACACCTCATGTTCAGCATTGAGATTAGACCTGTTTACACAAGTAATTTTACCATTTTCATTGTATTAACCTGACATTAACCTGATCCTAATCAGTCATTCCATCAAAAGGTCACTTATTTACAGGCTGGCAATAGTGTTGATTAAAGTCAATTATTATCCAATTAATTCTGTCCATTTGATGGTATCTGCAAATACTTCTTAAATAACCTAGATAAATATCTCTAAATATTTACGTAGGATTATTATCAAGATGATATAAGGATTCTCTACTTGTAAGAAGTTATATTCCTGTGTAAGAAAAATTTAGATTCACTCTCCTACTGGAGGGAGAGATGAGAGAGGAGGACAAAATTTTAGAGTACAGTTTTATCAGGGATCTCTGTCAGTATCCAGTAAGTGTCAACATTTTGCTTTAAAGAAGGGGCATAGTCTGTAGCTGGGGAATAGAGATAAGATTTTGTCCCAGGACTAAGAATTTATTCGTACAAGGGGAATTAACTCGTCTCTCATCAACTGGGCTAGTGTTCAGGACAGGAATGTAATTATAGTGGAGAACAGGAAAGTGAACCACTAACTAGGGCAGACTAATAGTCATTTGCAACTGGCCATCCACAGTGGAGGTTGCAGGAATCTCTGCTTCAATGTGTTATGAACTGAGAAGTTGGAATTGAATATTGGATTTATGGCCAAAACCTAATTTCACATTCAAGCCAAAAGTAGTGCTGATTACAGTAAAAAATAAATTTATCAATTTAGAATTTATAATTTTAAAAAGTGGTAGTTTTATTTGTTAGAAACTTACAAGTTTCTAGGATCAGTATACATGTGTCTACATGATGTTTGTGTATGTATGTATGTACACATGCAAATAGTATAAATATATTTATAACAGTCCTGTGAGTTAAATATTTTATTCTTTTTTATAAGTGAAAAAATCTGAGGCTCAAAAAGTTTAAGTGAATTTAAATGTTACAAGAATAATAAAGAGTAGAGTCTATTTTATAATGTATTCACCATGGGATGATGTACTCATTTGTCTGACTCTCAGAATAAATCTATTGTACAATTAAGTTGTTATGTCTGACACTTTTCAGTACTTTCTTCCTATCCTGTTATAAGTTTCTACTTGACACTGTGTATGATTCAGGTAACTTTTGTATCTCTAACCAATTAAATCATTTAATAAGCATTTATTTAACTAGCACATATTCTTTGCCAGGTCCACTAATGCTCACTTGTTTTTCCTCATTAATTATAATTATGTCCCAGTAGCAGTTACATCATTTGCTTCTTCAAACCTTTTGAAAGAAAATTAAAATTTTAGTAAAATTAGCTACTTGTTTAAGTGGTATTTGTCCATGTATAGAATCATCATATATCTTTTTTTACATTCAGTAAGTACACTCTCTAGTGGCAGTACATGCTTTGACAAAAATGTTCAGAAACCTAAGTGCTGGTTTTCCTTCCAATCCTTTGTTCCTTTCTTCCAAATCTTGCAAATAGCTTGGAAACCTAAGCACTTTGTAAAACTTTACCTTGATAGTTTTAATGGTAAAATGGGCATTTACTCACCTATTTAATTTAATTGCTTATTTAATTCTCTTTGATATTTGCTTAAAATTATTCAAGTGACATACTCCTTGAGAGACCAACTCTCCCTTGACATGGCATTACCTGACAAATCCTCAGAAAGAGATTTTATAGCAAAAGCACAGCAAAGCCTTCCCTGGCTTCCTCCTCTTATCATATCTCTGTCTGAGATTACTCATGCAAACACTTCCACAAAAATTAGTGGATAAGGAAATTACCTCTGAGAACAAATGCGGCGGATTATACTCCTCCAGTTATTATTTCTCAATTTCTTTGTATGAACTTGAATACATGGGCTACAAACAGTGGAAGATTTTTTTTTCTGTATTAACGCTAATATATGCTTAATAAACTTACTCCTTATATGTGATTATTACTATATAATATGTATTTACATCATATTTTTACTACATATCTATTTTTGGCACAAATTTATAAAGATTGGTTAATTTTTAGTTATCTGTATCAATGAAGTTGAGCAATGAAGTGAATAAACCTCAGTGGAAAATAATCAATACCTAAGCTAGTTGCAGGAATTAATTATACCTGTACGATAGCAGCAGGCAAAAGGTTTGCCTTTTTAATTATGGGGGTGTGTGTGTGTGTGTGTGTTTAATTCAGACTTACCTGAATATTCATCTTTACCCTCCAGTTGGCTAGCATAAGCCATCTCAAGGCACGCTTAATGGCTAAAGAGGTTGACAGCCAAGCCTCTTAATTACGGGAATATAGTTGTGTCAAGAAAAACAAACACCTGAAAACAGGCAGTAAGGGATCAAACAGTATCCCGCATTTCTCGTCCATCTCTGTTTCTCTCTGCTTAATTAGGCTTATTCTTAATATAGTTCCTTTTCTTCAGATGATAAGTATGGTCACTGATATTTCCTGAGTCCAGGAACTCACAACTTCACTAAAAGATCCATTAACATAGAGATATTATACCTGTAGTAGAGGACACATACCAAGAGGTCAGAATAATAGGTCCTCAATAACTGGGGGTACTGATAGCACCACGTCAGTTATAACTGTATTTTGGTACATATTCTTAACCATCACTAGACTTCTGCTAATATAACAAAAAGAACTGTTTTATATAATATATAAATGGTTATAAGAATCATTTGTACAAATATATATAATTTAAATATATTTTATATTTGTAAAAATGTTCCTGTTTTTGTTAGACTAGCAGAAGTACAGTGGCAATTAAGATTTTTTTTGTTATTATTTTCTATAGCAGTCATACCAGTAGTAGTAGTATTTCCCTTCGGTGTTCAGTTTCTATGACCTGAGATGTATTTTTAGGTAATTCAACTTCTCATTAACGTACAATAACCTTGTCAATGAAAGAAAACAAAATATAATTTCTAAATATATACCAATTCATTGAAATGTATTTAAGTTCTTTTATAAGACAATTCAATTGCTTCTTCATTAGCTAAAGCATTTAGCATGTACTTATCTACATGTAGCACTATAGACGGCCAACCTTATGTAAAAGTTTGATAGTTCACTTAAAGAAAAATTTTACCGTCTACCTTCCCCAAATCCTTTGCACTTATTTGTAAAGTTCTGAATTCCTCTAACATTGGATGAGATTTTTTTTCATCGTTAGAGAAGATGCTTAAAAATTAAAATAATTCCTAAAGATACAACACATAAATATAAAAGTACTCAGATTAATATTTTAATAAGACAGGAAGAAAAGTATAAATGTGTTGGGGCCCAGGGTAAGTTGCCACAAAATGTACCTCAATAGTATATTATTTTGAATTAAAGTTACTTAAGGACTTCGCTGGTGGTGCAGTGGTTAAGAATCCGCATGCCAATGCAGGGGACACGGGTTCGAGCCCTGGTCCGGGAAGATCCCACACGCCGCAGAGCAACTACACCCGTGTACCACAACTACTGAGCCTGCGTTCTAGAGCCCGGGAGCCACAACTACCGAAGCCCACGTGCCTAGAGCCCGTGCTCCACAACAAGAGAAGCCACCGTAATGAGAAGCACGTGCACCACAACAAAGAGTAGCATCTGCTTGCCACAATTAGAGAAAGCCTGTGTGCAGCAACGAAGACCTAACACAGCCAAAAATAAATAAATTAAACAAATAAATTTAAAAACTAAAGTTACTTAAGAAATGGCCAAAGGAAAATGGACACTCTGACCCTCCTTTCTGTCCCATGAAAGCAGGAAATAAATCTCTCATGTGGAAGGTACACTACCAGCATCTGGAGGTAAAAGGACACCCTTATGGCCAGAGATAGGGAATTCGAACCGAAAAGCTTGTATATGGAAACCTTGTTATTTCTTTAATTTACTACCTGAAGCCCACACTCGGTTTATATTCTTCACTAATTGAGCACCCAAAATCTAAGTTTCTTTGTACTGTCAATTTCTTACAAATCTATCATTTATTTTTCAAAAAAGTATAAAAGCTGCCTGTTTTGGCCACTTCTTAGGTCCCATTTCTATGAATTAAAATTTGTTTCTTTTTCTCCTGTTAATCTGACTTGTGTCATTTTTGTTATTAGTCCAGCCATAAGAACTCAGAAGGGGTAGAGGGGGAAATTTCCTCCTCCCTGACAAATGTAAGTGGTAGATTTGGCAACTATCAAATGTTCTCAGTATAGGGCATCTGGTAAAATGAAAAACTTTAATAACTTGATACAACCCCTCCTTAATTCATTTTCTGACTCTTGCATTTACCTTAATTTTCTTTATGAGAAGAGACAGTTGCCAACAAAATAATCATTTTTTTTAAAACTATAAGCTGAAATATATAATTACCCTCTGAAAAGCGATTTGTGCTTTTTGGTTATATATAAAAATAAATCCAGACTTCTTGATCTAACAAGTTAAGTCTTGAGAAATCTGACCCCTTCATAATTTCATATGCTGCCCGAGCAAACTTGCTACACACTAGACTCCGTGTTCCGTTGTCTATTCAAGGAGCATGACAATTTCTTCAACGGTCTTTTCACATTTTATTTTCTATATCTGGTGTACTCTAGACAAGTGGAATGGACTTACTAGTTAGCGCAAATGGTATGTCATAGATCAGCAAACAGATAAGTTCTTTGAATGTAAATCAAACACTTCACTAAGCTCAGCTGATGTTTGTTTGTTTGTTTTGTATTTGTTTTGTTTTCTCCTTAGCAAAGCTTTCTTAATGAAGTGCTTTGATTTATCTCTTGTAGACTAACAGGTTGAGTAACTGCGTTTTGCCTCCCCTTCTATTTCACTTCCATCTAACACATTCACATATAGTAACACACCAATTTTTGTTTAGCTAATTTCATCAGGTAGAATTTTCTGGCCACCAAGTTAAACTAAACTGCCAGAACCTCTCTGTATTTTCTATCAACACATCTTATTTAATTTCTATATGACCACAATCACAACTTGCAATTTTATATTTATTAGTTGCTTACTTGGTTTTTGTTAGTCTCCCACATAACTGTGAGTTTAATAAAGACCAATGCCACTTTTGTACACTATGCCTAGTGTCCAGGATATAGTATTCAGTATCTAAATTAAAAAACATGTATGGATTTGCCTGTGTATTTAGATGGTTACTGAGAAGACACAAGTCTCTCTCCTGGATTCTTTTGCTCTAGTTCATTGAGCTGTGGCTCAGTGGTCGAGCAAATATATTGGGTGTTAGTAGTTGTCTTTGGCTGTCTGGAGAATTTTTCTTTAATAAATAATTGATATTACAAATTTATGCTTTGTCTCAAGCCACAGCTTCAGAATACATCTTCCCTGACCTTCTAATTTGGGTGATATAGCCCTCAGGTGTACGTTACTGCAAGCTGTATATACCTGTATCCTAGGAAATGTCATTCCACACTCAATTTATTTGTTTACATTTTGTATTCTCCATTGGGTAATACCCTGCTTAAAGATAGGGATTTTTTTTTTTTTTTTTTTTTTTTTTTTGCGGTACGCGGGCCTCTCACTGCGGCGGCTTCTCCCGTTGCGGAGCACAGGCTCCGGACGCGCAGGCTCAGTGGCCATGGCCCACAGGGCCAGCCGCGGCATGTGGGATCCTCCTGGACCGGGGCACGAACCCGCGTCCCCTGCATCGGCAGGTGGACTCTCAACCACTGCGCTACCAGGGAAGCCCGATAGGGACTTTTTGTAATGGTCTTTGCATTCCCACTTTTTTTCACCTAATGTGTTTCCATATAAAAGCCATATAACATGAAGTCTGTTTAAAGGTAACTTTTAGGAAGACATTGCTCATTCATTCATTATTCTTCTCCCATTACAACGTGGACTCTTTGGAAGCAGAGGATGAATTATATTTGTCTCTTTATTACCAGCTACTAACACAGTATGGGCAATGTTAGAGCACACGCAAACCTTCTATACATCCTGGAACAAAAAGTAAGTAATATTAAATAATGGAAGGTGTGTTTGAAATGACCCAATCACCTCCTTCACTCAGAGATGAGGAAATGCTCTAAAAGGTAGTATAATTTTCCAAGAGCACAAAGCCAATTGGTGTCAGAAACATGATTAGATTGGTTTTCCCTTAGATAGTTTATAAATTTTGTCATCATCCAGTGCACTTTTAGGTGTATGCTTTATTTTAAACTCCTCTATTCCTCAGGCAGCCATAACCTGAACAAAAGAGAGGAGCTGTTGAGTTTCTGAAAGGATTATGAGAGCCCAAAGACTGCATATGAATTAAGGGCAAAACCCTTCCTAGGATCCTAACAGTAGTATATTTCTTCCTTCCCCTTAGGCCATGAATATACTCAGCAGCTTGAAAATATATCATAAGGGAAAAAGAAGATTTCTACATCCTAAGCCATTCTCTACCCTGAGAATGTTGGCATTTTATATTATGTTTGAATATTTTTATTAAAAAAAAAACACCTTATCTCACTTGGACAGGCTGACATTTAGCCAAAAGTAGTTTTCAACATTCCCCTGGTTTTAGCCAGGGGAAGAGTGATTATAGAAAGATAGCCCCACCAAGCCTTTAGGGTTCATGAGTCAAGAGCTCCCTATTTTTCTCACCCACACTATGGACGCTAACACTTTGGTGAGCTAAACGTAAGAAAGAATAGCCCATTTCCACCAAGGTGCACAGGATTAGAGTGCTCATGTGCAACGGAGAGTGACACAATTCTGTCCTGAGTCTTTCTCTTGGTTGCCTGTCACCATGGTGATGTGGAAGGGCATACTGGATCAGAGTGCAAAAGAAAAATACAGTGATAATGAGATGTGGTAAAGAAAAATAGAGCAAGAAATGTATGTTTCCCTTTCTGATTACAGAAATAGTAGCAATTCTTTCAACTTATCGAGATGGGGGGAAAAAACACCAGAAACAAAACTATCTTTTTTTTTTTTTTTTTTTTGCGGTACGCGGGCCTCTCACTGCTGTGGCCCCTCCCGCCGCGGAGCACAGGCTCCGGACACGCAGGCTCAGCGGCCATGGCTCACGGGCCCAGCCGCTCCGCGGCATGTGGGATCCTCCCGGACCGGGGCACGAACCCGTGTACCCTGCATCGGCAGGCGGACTCTCAACCACTGCGCCACCAGGGAAGCCCAAAACTATCACTTTTAACTTTGTTGTTTCCAAATCTAGGCTTCTTCTAGCTGAAACTACCTGAGATTCCCAAACATGCTAGCAAGTGCCATCATGGCTTTGCTCAAACTGCTACAGGTGTCAGGAATGCACCTGAACACTGACCCCCTCTCTGGTCCACACCCTGGGTGCAAATCATCAGTGAAAAGTAGAAATGATAAGAAATGTCACACTTTCAGTGGATTAGCATGAGCACTGCCTAACCAAAGCAGAGTTAGTATAAGAAAAATCAGGAGAGAAGAATGCAACAGCAATCAGGTAAGTCAGACAGAAAGATCAATCAAGTCAACTAACACTAAAACATTCTGTGAGATTAAAACTGAAAGATATTTATAAGCAGTGTAGTAGAAATGGAAATCAGATCAATTTGGGTCAGACAATGAATAAGAGGTAGTAAATTTTTTTAATTCAACTCTTGTAATTGTTTTAGTGCCTATTATATTTCCTCAAAAAAGTTATTTTAATAAATAAATTTCTTGTCTTAAAAAATACAGTTAGGAGGCCCAACACTTAAAGTAAATATTTTCTCTTCGATGTTGTATGTTAATTCAAAGTAAGAAGATGATTATATTGTGAATGACTTCAATTCAGAGCAATGGTCCTAAGGCAATGTTCTGAAAGATCTCTTCACTTCATCAAAGTGGTTTTGTTAAGAAATTGCATCTCTCATAGAAACAACAATTGGAACAATGAATTAGTTTCAATTTTAATTAAATGATGATTTCATTTAGCTTTGATTAAATTACAACAGCTAGATAAACCTAGACAGCAACATTTAGCTAATTTAATTAGGTATGGCATTGCTTTTTTGCATTTCCACTCTGAATGACAAATAGTTTTTCCTACACAAGATTCTCTGTACTTTTACTGAATATACATATGAAAACAACAGGCAAATTAAAACTAACCTCATGATCTTTTTTCTTTTATTTTTCAATTTTTACTTTTGGAAAGATTTTACGATAAATGGTAAATAACTGTCTTTTTCTCTATTTAAGATAAAATTTTCAATAAAAGAGTTATTTAATTTTATTAAGAAATAAACTTAAAACATTTTAGATAGTAAGAATTGGTTTCACCATAGAATAGCTAACCTTCCTTAGCTCCACTATTTTTTAAGTTACTATTTTATAAAAATTGACTTTCAATCGTTCAGTTTAATACTTGGATTGCACTTTTCTTGTTCTCTTTGTCTCCCTTCTTTCCTTCCTCCCTCCCTCCCTCCTTCCCTCCTTTCTTTCTCCTTTCCTTCCTCCCTCCCTCCCTCCCCCTTCCTTCCTTCCTCTTTCTCTTTCTTCCTTCCTTCCTTCCTTCCTTCCTTCCTTTCTTTCTTTCTTTCTTTCTCTCTCCCTTCCCTCCTTCCTTCCTTCCTTTCTCTCTCTCTCTCTCTCTCTCTCGATTTACATACCTAAGAGGATTGAACTTCAAGTGGTTGTAAGCTGTGATTCAACCTTAAAATTTCTGGCTCTCTTAGAGGGTTATTATATATCAGTTAGAGATTAGATTCAATTTCAAAAATAGCAGTAACTAAATAAGATTGAGATTAACTTTCTTTCAAATAACAGTAAATCTAGGGATAGGCATCTCAGGTCCAACAATTGTTAAAGAAAAAAAACATACTGAGCAGGATGAACAAACAAAAGTCAATTTTATCCCAATTGTATTACAACAGGGAAGAGACACTGAACTCAATTTCACTGAAACAAAAGCAGCAGAGTTTTTAAGAGCTGGGGTGGGGGGATTGTAGGCTACCTGTGTTTGCTAACTGGCCATACCCAAAGGAAAATTAAATTTTCTCCTTTTGTCATGACAGGAGGTAGTTTTACCATCTAGAATGAGAAGCTAACTGAAGTTAGGCTCCTACCTCTCTCTCTTTCTCCCCCACAACCCACATCTCTCTCTCTATATATATATATGGTTTACTATATATAAACCTCATGGTAACCAAAACCAGAAATCTACAATGATACACACACACACAGGAGAAAGGAATCCAAACTTAACAGAAAGATAATCATCAAATCACAAGGGAAGAGAACATAGAAAAAGAAAACAAACAAACAAAAAAACCCATACGAAAACAATCCCAAAACCATTTACAAAGTGGTAATAAGAACACACAAATCGATAATTACTTTAAATGTAAACGGACTAAATGCTCCAATCAGAAGACACAGAGTGGCTGAATGGTTACAAAAACAGGGCTTGTATATATACTGCCTACAAGAGACTCACTTCAGATCTAAAGATACACATATACTGAAAGAGAGGGGTTGGAAAAATGTATTCTGTGCAAATGGGAATCAAAAGAAAGCTCTAGTATCGATCCTTATATCAGACAAAATACACTTTAAAACAGAAACTGTTATAAGAGACAAAGAAAGACATTACATAATGATCAAGGATTGACCAAAGAAGAAGATATAACAATTGTATATATCCCCAACGGAGGAGCACCTAAATACATAAAGCAAATATTAACAGATATAAAGGGAAAAACTGACAGCAATACAATAATAGTAGGGGACAGATCATCCTGACAGAAAATCATTAAGGAAACACTGGCCTTAAAAGACACATCATACTAGATGGACAAACAAGTGGAGGCTACTAAATGACTATTGGATCACTGAAGAAGTCAAGGAAATAAAAAAATTCCTGGAGATATATAAAAATAGAAACATAATTATCCAAAATTTATGGGATGCAGCAAAAGCAGTTCTAAGAGGAACGTTTATAACAATACAACCTTACCACTGGAAATAAGAAAAATCTCAAATAAACAACCTAAACTTACACCTAAAGGAACTAGAAAAAGAACGAACAAAACCCAAAGTTAGTAGAAGGAAAGAAATAACAAAGATCAGAGCAGAAATAAATGAAATAGAGGCAAAAAAAAAAGAACTAGTTCTCTGAAAAGATAAACAAAATTGATAAACGTTTAGCCAGACTCATCAAGAAAAAAAGAGAGAGGGCCCAAATCAGAACTGAAAAAGGAGAGTTACGCCCGACACCACAGAAATACAAATAATCATGAGACTACTAAGAGCAACTATACACCAATAAAATGGACAACCTAGAAGAAACGGACAAATTCCTAGAAATGTACAATCTCTCAAGACTGAACCAGGAAGAAATAGATAATATGAACAGACTAATTATCAATAATGAAATTGAATCAGTAGTTAAAGAAAACAAAAATACAAAAAACCTCCCAACAAACAAAAGTCCAGGACCAGATGGCTTCACAGGTGAATTCTACAAAACATTTAGAGAAGAGTTAACACATATCCCTTCTCAAACTATTCAAAAAAAATTGAAGAGGAGGGGACAGTTCCAAACTCATTCTACAAGGCCAGTGTTATCCTTATACTAAAACCAGATAAATACACTACAAATAAGTAAAAGTACAGGCCAATATCACTGATGACCATAGTTGCAAAAATCCTCAATAAAATATTTGTAAACCAAATTCAGCAATATGTTTAAAAGGATCATACAACATGATCAAGTGGAATTTATGCCAGGGATGCAAGGATTTTTCAATATCCACAAATCAATCACTGTGATATACCATATTAACAAATTGAAGAATAAAAACCAGATGCAGAAAAAGCTTTTGACAAAATTCAACATCAATTAATTATAAAACTCTCCAGAAAGTGGGCATAGAGGGAACATACCTCAGCATAATAAAGGCCATATATGATAGGCCCATAAAAGACCCTGAATAGGCAAAACAATCTTGAGAAACGGTAACGTAGCTGGAGGTATCACACTCCCAGACTTCAGACTACTGCAAAGCTAAGTAATCACAACAGTGTGGTATTGGCACAAAAGCAGACACATAGGTCAATGGAACAGAATTGAGAGTCCAGAGATAAACCCAGGCACTTATGGTCAATTAGTCTATGACAAAGTAGGCAAGAGTATATAATGGAGAAAAGACAGTCTCTTCAATAAGTGGTGCCGGGAAAATTGGACAGCTGCACATAAAAGAATGAAATTAGAAAATTTTCTTACACCATATAGAAAAATGAACTCAAAATGGATTAAAGATTTAAATGTAAACCTGAGATCATAACACTTCTAAGAAAGAACATAGGCAGAACATTCTCTGACATATATCAAAACAATATATTTTTGGATCTGTCCCCTAAGGCAAAGGAAACAAAAACAAAACTAAACAAATGGGACCTAATCAAATTTAAAAGCTTTTGTACAGCAAAGAAACTCTTCATTAAAAAGAAAAGACAAATTACTCAATGGGAGAAAATATTTGCAAATGATACGACCAATAAAGGGTTAATATCCAAAATATATAAACAGCTAATACAATTCTATATTTTAAAAAAAAAACAAAACCCAAAAAACAAAACAAATGACCTGAGTAAAAAACCAGCAGAAGACCTGGATAGAGATTTTTCCAAAGAAGACATACAGGCACATGAAAAGATGCTAAACATCACTAATCGTCAGAGAAATGCAAATGAAAAACATATCACCTCACATCTGTCAGAATGGCTATCATCAAAAAGACTCCAAACAAGAAATGTTGGTGAGGATGTTGAGAAAAAGGAACCCCTGTACACTGTTTATGGGAATGTAAATTGGTGCAGCCACTGTGGAAAACAGTATGGAAGTCCCTCAAAAAACTAAAAGTAGAACTACCCCATTATCCAGCAATTCCACTGCTGGGTATGTATCTGAAGAAAATGAAAACACTAATTCAAAAAGATGCATGCACCTCAATGTTCACAGTAGCAGTATTTACAATAGCCAAGATATGGAAGCAACCTAAATGTCCATCAGCAGATGAACTGATAAAGAAGACATGGAATACTATTCAGCCATAAAAAAGAATAACATTTTCCATTTGCAACAGCCTGGATGGCCCTGGAAGGTATTATGCTTAGTGAAACAAGTCAGGCACAGAAAGACAAATACTGTATGTTATCACTTATATGTGGAATCTGAAAATAAAATAAACTAGTGAATATAACAAAAAAGAAACAGATTCACAGATATAGAGAACGAGTAGTTACCAGTGGAGAGGGGCAAGATATGGGTAGGGTATTAAGAACAAACTACTATGTATAAAATAAATAAGCTACATTAGGTATATTGTACTGTACAGGGAATATAGCCAATACTGTATAAAAACCATAAATGGAATATAATTTATAAAAATTTTAAATCACTATGTCGTACACCTAAAACATAATACTGTGAATCCACTCTACCTCAATTAAAAATTTTCATTATTTGATCTGATAATGTCTGTATTAATTACATGACAATAAGCCTCAGTTAAAGTTAAGATCCTAAGCTCTGGAATTTGCTTGCCTTCCTAGGTGCCAAGTAGATCCAAGAGCCCAGGGAAGAGTACAAGTATGCTGTAGTATAGTGACTCTCACTGAAGAGATACAAAGGGATTTGATTTTAAGAAACTTGAAACAAGCCATTATCATTGTAACTTTACTCTTTTGGCCTAGCTTCAATCTTTGAACTATTTGAATGGGTCTGAATCAAGCTTATCAATTGTACTTCTTGGTTTATTTAAACCAACCCCTCCCCCTTTCTTTCTTCTCTCTCTCTCTCTGTCTTTTATTTTTTAAAGGAACTTATATGTTTCCCTTTGGATTTAATAGGTCATTGCAGGAGTAAAGATCAAGTCGTTGTGGTAGATAAAAGTTAGGCTAATACTTTTTTCCTGTATGTATATGGAAAAAAAAAAAAATATATATATATATATACAGGCCGCACTGCATGGCTTGTAGAATCTTAGTTCCCCAAACAGGGATTGAACCCAGGCCCTTGGCAGTGAAAGCGTGGAGTCCTAACCACTGGACCGCCAGGGAATTCCCACCAGCTATATTTTGTACAAGAGCTATCTACTGTCAAAGGAATACTTTCTGGAATTATAAACTCCTATGTTCTCATGAGACTTTATATGCAATCTTTATTTGAAGATATAAGCTCTGCCATAACTATTAGACTTGCCTAGAATGACAGGTTAAACACCATGACTATTAAGGTACTTATGCTAGTTTGACCTCAGTGAAAAGAAACATTATTTCTGGAAAAAATCTTTCTTCATCATAAAAGTTAAATCATTTCATCAGACCCAAAGCCTCTTGTAGTTATTAATATGCAATTATAATTTCATGAGATTTGAAGTGTAGAATTAATTACCATTTTAATATTTGATCTTGCCTTTATATTTTATATTATAAATATGTTATGGAAGCCTTTGCTCTAGGTACAATACATATCAGGACTCTTGAATATAATGCACTTAAGTGGAAACATGACAAGTGTCATTGCCAAAATTGAAGGTCCAGAGCAATGTTAAATTAGTACAATATTTATAGAAGTATCAATATGAATAGTACGAGAGTCATTTATTTTCCAACCAACAAAGGGGCTTAGGCTTAGATTTCATGCTTTCACCATTTTCCTCAGCATAACTGGAATGTGATTTAGAGGGCAATAAATGCATATCCAAAAAATGCACATAATTGACAAACAGAGACAGATTCAGAAGTACATGGCTTAACTGATGTCCTGAGGAACTAGAGCAGCTGGAGGTGTTACTACATTATGCTACTCCTTCACATTGGGAAAGAAGAGCATGAGAAACTCTGTAGCTGGGAAAACATACACTGTCTCCTTTCCCTTTTGGGACCATAGCCATATTTTCCCAGTTATATGTTCAGAATTTGTGAATAATCATCTATTCCTAAACGAAGTGGAAATTCTTTGGAGAAGTGAGGAGATTTTGCAACCTGCATATTGAATTTCATCTCAAATTAAAAAGCACTGATACACCTTCTGAAGTGAAATTTCAGCCACCATGAACGGCAAATTCCCAAGTTAACTGCACATTAGTTTATATTTTATGTGTGTTGATATTCAAATTAACATCATCTAGATTGACACATGGAGCCAGAATGAGAACAGATGAGGAATCAGGCACGTTGCTGGTACTCTCATTTATGTGTGTAACATCACTGAAGAAATCACTCGAAAAGAATTCACACGTAATAAGCATAGACCTAGGCAAAACACTGCTGCTGTTTTAACGGATGACAAAGCTAATCCAGGTTCAAATACTCCTTACAAATTTATATCCAAATCTATTGCCTTACTCTCCCCCAAATGACTTCCGAGTTTCTGTGTTTTTTCAATTCACTCAGTAAGAGAAACATGGATATTTCAGTTATGTTGTTTCAGGATTTATCTGAAGCATGAGTTTGATAGCAATAACTGGCTTGTTTAGAAAACAGTTCTTACCTTTGAAAGGGAACTAAAAATGGCATCAACTTAAACACACATGCTGAAATTCCATTAGAAAGTTAGATAATGGAAGGAAATGGTAAGTGGGCTTTTGTTCCTTATTCTATAAATTGCACAAGTGATAGAAATAAATATTCAATTATTGACCAAATTAAATGATTCCCAGTTATAACGGGTTGAATAGTGTCCTCAGAGAACTCATGTCCACCTGAAACCTCAGATTTTTACTTCTTTTTAGAGTCTCTGCAGAAGCAATTAGTTAGCATGAGGTCAGACTGGATGCTGGGCTGTAAATCCAATCACTGATGTCCTTATAAGAAGAGGAAAGATGCACACAGGAAAGAAGGTCATGTGATGATGGAAGCAGAGATTAGAGTGACCCAGCTACAAGCAAAGGAATGCCAAAGATTTTTGGCAACCACCAGACGCTAGAAGAGAGTCCTGGAACAGTCTCCTTCAGAACTTTCAGAATGAACCAGTTTTGCTGATACCTTGATTTCAGACTTAGCCTCTAGAACTGTCAGATAATAAATTCCTGTTGATTTAAGTCACCAGTTTTGCAGTAATTTGTTATGGCAGCCTTAGGAAACTAATGCATTAGTTAAAGAATAGCACAGTGCATAATTTGCAAAAGTGAAAAGTTATCAAGGAAGCTGGGCCCAATTTTTCTATGCATGATTCTTTGATAAAAAAAATCTGTGCTAATCCTTGGTATAGGCAAGATGCTCTGAAGTGTGTTAATCCTCCCAATATTATCTTGAGATATTAGGCTGCCTCCCTCCCCCTTCAAAAAAAAAAAAAAAGACGTTAGCCAAGCAGAATAAAATTACACCAAAAATAACATGGAAAATCTTCACCTGCGATGATTCTGTATGTGTTGTCATGGATTACAGAACAATTTGATGACAAAGTTTTCCTACCTCCTGTACACTAAAATAAATACCAACTGATTTAAAGAGCTATAGAAACAAAAAAATGAAAAAAAATTGAAGAAAATAAATGACATATTTTATGATATTAGAGAAGGAAGAAACCCAAAACAATACACGACCAGATTTCTTTTGGCTACATTTGACTAATCAAAGTTTGAAATTTTTATAAGAAACTGTACACTATGAACTGATTTAAAACTCAAACTGCAACCTGTCACCAGCTCTTTGCAATTCACATAGCAGATCAGTTATGGATAACAGAAAACTAATTCTGTTCTAGGGCATTATTCATTTACCAGATATTCTCTTTGCTTAAGTAGTACACCCAGAGGTGTCTCATACTGTTGATTTGGTCCCAGTTTGCCTAGATTGTTCTAGCTTCAAACTTCCAGTAATCTAATGATATTTAATGACTCAAGCTTCAGCATGATATATTGCTCCAATTTATTCTTTTGTTTCTAAATATTTTAAAATATAAATATGGCAGAATCAGTTATTTGTAGTTAAGAAACATTCCCAGAATTCAGAGCTCATGCTTTAAAACATGTTTTGCACATCGTAAGCATTTGAATATGTGTTTTGTGCCAATCTTAGCCTACTGCTATCCAATGGTGTGGCTGGACTAGTCCTTGTGGTTCTTATCGTGATTGCAAGACATCCTCAGCAATAACCATCAGGAAACTTTGAAAGAGACAAGGTTTATTACTTACAGGTCCTGGAAATTACATGACATACCTGGAGCCACATATCAAGGTCACAGGTAGAGAGAGACTGAGAGCATATGGGCCTGGGGTTCTCCTTTTATTGGGGTCATGGATTGATGGCCTAGGGTTTGACGGGCTCATTCTTTATTAGTGAATTTAAAACTAAGAGCGGAAATTTAAAGTGCAGAAAGAGAGAAAACAAGAGGCCTAAATGGTCAGTTATCTAAGGAGCCTGGGGTGGTGGAAAGCCTACCTCTTTATCTAGTCCTGTGACTGGCAATGTTATTATTCACTATAGCTGTCTTAAAGTGGATGCCTTGGCAATCAAAGGTTAAGTCAGCACTTGCATTACAAAAAAGAAAAACCAACTGTCACACTAAAATATGTCATGAAAACTATGAATCACCATCTTAGAAAAATGCATATAATCTTACACATAAACACACACCTACACACATATTTACACTCATGGTTTTTGTACTTTTTAAAACTATTCATGGTCTTCCTAAAATTCATCCTTAAATACTCTATTGATTCTCTGATCTTAAGAACTGCCGCAAAGATTGTGTACAAAATATACTCAATTCTATGTTGCCTATGAATCACACAAATAAAACAAAAAAGATATTATGAATATTAAAATATTAAAATAACATAGACTCTTTAAGATCAAATGCTTCCCCCCCCTTTTTAATACAATGATCCATAGGATGTCTATGCAGAAAAGTTATGAAAAAGTCATATAAATTTTTCAAAATAACTTTTTTCTCCTATAGTCATTAAATCTATAAACTCCTGCAAACATAATTCTTGCATCTACTTTCCAAAATAACTTGTCAATTATTCAATTGACTAACATGATTTTCCAAAATGTTGTTTCTCCAAAAATCTATTTATATCACATCAATGATAACGTTCTGGTATTTTACTGTCTCTTTGTGCATTTATTCAATTCAAATATTTTGCTTATTAAAGATAAAAATGCACACAATAGATGAAAATCAGTGTATGTGGTCTTATTCCTTTTGGAATTATTATTCTCTGTTTAGAACCATACTTGATAAATAGTAAGTTCCCAAAAATATACATTAAATAGAACTTAGCTAAAGAATTCTAATTATTTCCCTTGTTAGTATTTTTTTAAATTTCTAAGCTAATTTTTTCATCTATATGAATGGAAAAGTTAAATATCTACCTTCCTAGATTGATTTACACATTAAGATAATTTACATAATAGCATTTAACAAGTTTCTTAGCATATAAGAAGATCTTAATGTGACTTCCTCTTCTTTTCTCTTAAATCTTTTCAATCTATGAATGTGATGTATGTTGTGAAATATTTGTGTATGATTGGTTTTTAAAAGCCTTGGTTAAAAAAATTGAATTTGCCATATGATAAATGCAGTGATGGTTTATTCCACTATGTTGGAACTAAACTGAACTTATAAAACATCAATTTAGGTACAGTTTTAACATTTTATTAGATCTCAATGTTTATTTCAAACTAAATGCTTGTTTATAAGGGAAATTTGGTAGACACTGAAAATATCAAAAATAAGTTAAAAATTACCTTTATCCCCCTGCTTCACTCCTCCCTTGCCTCAAAGTTACATAAAGTCCTTTCTTCCCCCTACCCAATTTCACTTCCAAGAAGTAAGGACTATCAATAGTTTAGAACAGGTTCTTTTCAGACTTTTTAATACACTCTCACTTGTGTGATGTATGGAAGAGTCAACTTTCATTGAAAATGCATTCTACGTATGTACTAGATACCTTTCTTTTCTCCCAACGCCACTCCTCATACTTCACAGCTTTGATCTGTGTCCTGGGTGGCTTTCTTGCCCTCTGTCTTCCAATTTAGTTTCCCTGTTAAAGGAAGTAACAGAAGTTAAGAAAATGGGAAGAAAATAAGATTAGGGTACTTGTTACCCAGAGCCCTTTCACTGAGTTCCTGTGCATAGGTTTTACCTTTCCAGTGTAAACAACAGCTCTATGTGCAGGCTGCCCTATCCCTGCAGCTATGTCTCTGGGTTCAGAGTCTGCTTCTCCTTCTAATTTTAGGCTGAGGGGTGTCAACAGCTTTCTGTTGTCACTACCCTTGAGATACTGTACCTTCCTTTTCCTAAGCCCTTTGTGAATAGTTTTTGTTTTGTTTTTGTTAAACTCATACATTTATATGTATATGTATTTCTGTATTCATGAGTATCTTCCCATTAGAATGTAGTATGCTAGGTGGGTAAATGGTTTACATAGTTTTTTTCAAAGGCTTTTGTTTCCTCAATTGAGAAAATCACCATGCAAATAATAGGCCCTTATTAACTTGCTTTTAAAATATCAAATTAACATTTTCTTCTTCTGGAAAAACAAATGGAATCTATTTCCATTTTGACATAAATATATTCATATTTATATACAAATTTATATAAATAATCACGGTACTATATATAAGAAAAGAGTATGTGAGAAACAACAAAACCTTCTACAAATTCCATTAATTCAGGGTCATCAAACAGGATCATAGAGGTTTTTTTACAGTAAAAACCATCAAAACTATCACTCTGACATGATCAATTACAAATACAATTTTCTCTGTAAAGTGTATAGCTCTTTAAGAGAGCTTGGAAAAAATCCTGAAGACAGATGGATGGTTTGTTTTGTTTTTTGCTTTTTTTTTTGGTTGTTGTTGTTGGTTTTTTGCAGATCTCTTTGTCCATTGTACATAGTTCTTTGTAGTTAGTTGAAATCAATGCTTCCCTTTAAAGCCCTCTCCTGCAGACACACACAAATTCTATGAATGACGTTGCTCGGCCTTACACCACATGTCTACAATATACTGATGTTCATTCCCTGCACCTTCCATACTTAGTTCTTGACTATTTCTCATTCATTGTCATTCTCTTTCTTATGATCCTGCATGAGGCAAGCCTTCTGAAGGGTTGGGTTTCTTTAGATCCAAATTCTGGGGTGTACATTTTCCACTGGCACCCTAGAATCAGCTGGATACTTCCGTGTTCAGGATGTTGAACTTGCAATTCTGAACAAGCTGACAGGCTGCTGTCACCAAGCTCTTGAGAGTCATTAACAATATGTAGAAGTATTTCCTTTCTGTATTTTTCTAGATGTTCATTAGAATTCACTTTTCTTCCTAATTCCTGTAATTCCTTTATGTAAAAAATGTGTAGGCTTTCACCACTAAGATATCCCACTGTCTTAGGAACGCTTGATATATTAATTGTGTCAATACCACAACTGTCTGTTTGGTCAGGGGGCCTTGTGGGAAGGTGTCAGTTGGCTCTGATTTTATGGATGAGAAGTTAGAGAGGCTGATTAGAACTGAGGAGGCAAATTGGTTTATAATGGTTTATAATTTGTTGAGCTTTGAACTTTAGCTCATAAAGCTTGTCAGGGTCGTCTTTCTGTTTTGAAGACCTGGGGTCCAAGGCCAATCATCTCATGATATGTAGAGGCCACTTCAGGAAACTATCATCTCAATGGGAGGTCCAACTGGACATCATTCATGAAGTCCCATGTTGCCCTTACTTCTATGCCTTGATAGCCCAGTAAGATGCAAAAGAATAATTTAAAATACGATAAAATAATTATGTAAGGAATATGCCTACATACACTTTAATTCTATTTTTCTTTTTCAGTCTTGGGTGAAGCAGTTGGTATGTGGCTTGTTTAGCAGGCTGAACAACATTAGCAAAGACACAATTTGATTTTGCTTCTGTAAATTAATAATCTCAGTATCTTTGTGTGGAGAAAGATGAGCAAAAGCTTCAGAATAACTGAAGACAAGTACAAGAAATATCATTGACAGGCATCCACATGCTTTTTCTCCGTTCATGTTAGAATATACAGTGAGGAGAGACCAATCATTGCTCAGAATTACTGCCTCAACAGATATTTCTGTTTTGAAAAGTAACAATAGATGATCATCAAAATCTCAAGGCAATGTATCATATTTAAGGAGTTTGGACGCTTGAAACAATGAGTTACATTCAAAAGGCTCCAGTGTCAGAACTAAGAAAATAAACACATATTTTGTCTTTGTTTTCACAACAAAGAGCATTTTGAAAAAGGATGGAAATCACAGATTGAGAAGGTTCTAGGCAGATAACGGATCATCTGAGGGCTGGCAAGAACCAGAATAATGTAAAGTCAAGTATTTTTGTATTTTGGGGGAGTGGAGTGGCTGAGGAAAAGCTAAGTATTTTCAAAATTATTCTTTTAGCCCTTCCTACTCAGTGGATGTAAGTACCATTAACTAGAGAAGCCACTGATATTGACTTGTTGGAAAAAATACACAATAAAGAGCTATTTTCATAAAAAAAAGATAACAAGGTGGAGTCAGTTACAACTCAGAATTCTGGTAAATTAGAGAGCCCAGTGGAGGAGAGTCAGAATACTAAGGAAGGCTGAATTTAGCGTTCACAGGCAAAAACACTGGAGTTGGACTATGTACATGAAATCATAGCCTATCTCCCTCATTCCTCATTATGAATTCTTGGGTAAGTTCCCAAACCCCTCTTAGTTTTCATATAGATAAAATGAAATTTATAGTGTCTAACTTATGAGGTATTTGTGAAGGTGGGATAGCACATTAAAATTCGTATTATTATAATTAAAATTCATATAATTTATAGCACAAAGATATTAAGTTATTTACAGTTTGACTATTATTACAGAATTGTGACACAATGCAGATCAAGTAAAAATAATAGATTAAATTTACTATCTGAAGTTCTTCAAATCCCTTTCATTCTAATATCAACCAAAATCTTGCTTCCAATTTGTTCTATGGTAACTAAAATCACTAATTATCTTCCAATTACTAAATCTAATGACCTTCTTCTTAGATAATATATTTTTGACCTCAAGGGGGAAGTTGGAAATTCTTACATTCTCCTCCTTTTGGAAATCTCATGGGTCATGGCTTCTACAATGAAGTCCTCTCTTTGTTCTGTTAGTAGATGAATAATGCTTCTCAAATTCTACTTCTATCACCAATCTTTCTAGTCAATCTTTCCCTAGTTGGTGATTCCTTGTTACTTTTATTATATTGCTATTTTTCTACTTTCACCCTACTAATTTACTCAGTATGGTTCCATATTAAATTACAATGACTAATTTACTCAGTATGGCTCCATATTAAATTACAATGTTTCTATCACACACACCACCACATGTAACTACAAACACAACAAATACCTCTATTTCTATTGAGCTCCACAACTCATGTTTCCAATAAGCTACTCAGTATCTCCACCTAGTTAAGCCAGAAGTGCAAGGAACTTGACATTTCCAAAGATTTAAATCATCTCCCCAAACAAGTGCCAGCAACTCAAAGACAAACCTGAATCCTCAAAGTACAAATAATTAGATTCGAGTAGACAATCAAAACTGTCCTATGTAAGCAAGTAAATTTCAGATTGAATATGGACAGGATGATTTAAAAAAAAAAAAAACAGAAAAGAAATTACAAAACCCTCTTGGAAAATCTGAGATAGTGTTGTGAAAAATCATATTTTTGTGGTTAATGTCAATGAGGAACTGATAGAGAATTGGTAGTGTGTTTTATGCTACAATGTACATATACATTTCATTATTTAAATTTATGGCATACTTAGCATGCTTTTAAAATACACTATACATTTAATTTATATATATTATATACATGTATATTATTTATAGGTACATAAGTATATATAGGTATATGTGTACATATATATGTAAAGTGATATCCCAGAGATCACAAATGGCTACTAAATTTTCTTAATATAGATGTTGTCATATATATGTCATATATATTCTTTGGAATTTAACACAATTGTTAACAATATGCTAGTGATAGTCTAAAAATTATTCTTAAAGCAACTATAGAAACCAGTAGCATATAATTTCATTGATAATATAGTAGCTTCCCAATGCACATGTAAATGACTACTGTAATGATACAGCTGAAGAAAATAATTCACAATTCATGAATAATAAGGCCACCATCTTCATATCCCTGAATCAAATGTGTTTACAACAATCACTATATATCATGTAAATAAGATAAATGGCAAACCTTATTCCAAATGCATCTGATGGATTATATCCTAAACTTTAACATTTAAATGTTTTACAAAATATATATCCTTGTATTAAATTTGGCCCAATTTTGTCATTATAAACCACAAGTTGATTATGAAATGTCAAAGAAAAAGTAAAAATTATATTATTTAAAAACATAAGGAAGGGGCTTCCCTGGTGGCGCAGTGGTTGAGAGTCCGCCTGCCGATGCAGGGGACGCAGGTTCGTGCCCCGGTCCAGGAGGATCCCACATGCTGCGGAGCGGCTGGGCCCGTGAGCCATGGCCGCTGAGCCTGCGCGTCTGGAGCCTGTGCTCCGCAACGAGAGAGGCCACAACAGTGAGAGGCCCACGTACCGCAAAAAAAAAAAAAAAAAAAAAAAAAAAAAAATAAGGAAGATATAAAAAGCATTTAAATTTAATATGAATAAAGTAGTAAAAATAATGAATAAAATAGATTATAAAAATGATTTTAAAACATCAAGAAGATAAGTATGAGGTAACTAATATCTTATAATAAACCTAATTGTATTTAATGTCTAAATTCAGCTGTAATGAATTTACATTGTAACGAATTCACTTAATACTTAACTTCTAAGAAACCCTTGTGAATTTACACAGTACAGTAAAGATATTAGAAAAAAGTACTCATTAATTTGTGAGCTCATGGCTACTAAATCTATTTAACATGGAAGTAAATTCCTTGGCTTTTATTAGCAATGGACTCTCATAAGAGATCAAATATGAAAGCAAGTATGTAACTCATGCTGAGTTATAGAAAGTAAGGAATAAAACACTTTTGCAATACTATAATTTTCACCTTGATATGAATTCCTGCACATGTCATTTATAAATCTTCTCTCTAAATGTTTTCAGTATTGGAAGGGACCTGAATGCCTTAGATTCAAATTATGAACAAGCTTATTAATACAAACATCATATATTTCTCAAGAAAAGCAATCAGGGCTTCCTTAGTGGCGCAGTGGTTAAGAATCTGCCTGCCAATGCAGGGCACATGGGTTCGAGCCTTGGTTCAGGAAGATCCCACATACCACAGAGAACTAAGCCTGTGTGCTGCAGCTGCTGAGCCTGTGCTCTAGAACCCGCGAGCCACAACTACTGAGCCCATGTGCCTAGAGCCCATGCTCCACAAGAGAAGCCCACACACTGCAACTGCTTGCCAAAACTAGAGAAAGCCCATGCGCAGCAACAAAGACCCAATGCAGCCAAAAATAAATAAATAAATTAATTAATTAATGGAAAAAAAGAAAAGCAATCAAATGTATTCTTACTCAAAGCTTTGGTTTCAACCACAAATCATTTTACAAACTTCTTCCATATTTTAACTGGAATAGATGCATATTAGATTCTATGCTCTTCTCACGTCCAAGAGACTGCTAGTTATACCCAGTCTTAAAAGGGGAAGAAGGAAAATTTGTCGCAGTTCCAAACCATATGTCAATCAAATTGTGGCCTATCGATTAAATGAAACTAGCAAATGTGTATTGGCCACCTGCCATGTAATAATCAGTTTTAGGTGATCTAGGGATTAATTATAAAAGTGAGATATAGTTTATTGAATCTGTTTTATGTGTGTGACACGGAAGAAGATTTTGTGAGTATTTTCTGTCATCCTTGTACTTGTATCACCCATGAAATAGCCTAACTAGTGGTCATATTTGAAATAGAAACTGACAGTGGTGCACAGTTAGTATTATCTGTATGTCTATGCATATGTATATGCATTCAAAAAACTTCTAAGTATGCTGTTAATGTATTCTGGTCATTCTCTGGATAGACAGATCGCTAGCTAGGCAGAAAAACACACATCATAGATTCACATCTTCTGTTCTGAATTAACTGAAGGTTAATATTTATATCCATAAAAATGTTTTAATTAAATATTTTAAACATATAAAGAAAGGGCAAAACAAAAATCAGAAAATTACTCATTCAAAATATATAATAAATTTCAACAAATTTATTAAAAAAGAAACTCACAATTAAAAATGAACAAAAGGAACAGAAAAAGACACTTTACAAATGTGGATATCAAATTGACCAATAACCATGAAAAATATTCAACATCATTTTTCATCTGAAAAATGCACAACATTATAATGAACTACTATTACTTATGTCTCTTACCCTCATGACTAAATTTTAAAAGATGGATAATATTATACATTATTTAGTATGTGGAACAACTGAAGCTTTCATATATTGTGAGTACAAACTGAGTAACTACTTTGAAAAACCTTTTGTCATTATCTACCATCAAAGAACATTCTCATGCTGATGACCCAACAGTTCTACTTCTAAGTCTATAACCAAGAAAAATGTGTAAAAATGTGTACCAAAAGATGCTTAACAAAAATGTTGATTCCAGCACTATTCATAATTGCCCCAAACTAGAAACAACCCAATGGCCATTAACTGTAAAATGAATATATAAATTATGGTATATTTAGTCAGTGCAGTTCTGTGCCATAATGAGAATGAACAAACTATAGCTACACACATCAACATAAATGGATCTCACAAACATAGCATTGAGAAAAATCCAGGCTAAAAGAGTAGTTAATGTATATTTACATTATGTAAAATTTTAAATTAGGCAAAAATAATATATCATCTTAGTGTTAACTTTCTAGCAATGTGGTGACTAGAAAGAGAGTTTAAATGTAGCCTCTAGAGTGCATGTAATGTTTTTTTCATTTGAATGCTGTCTATGTGTTAACTTTGTGAAGAATTATTGTTATACAGTTATGATTTGTGCACTTTTATGTGTATATGACATACTTCAATCAAAAGTTTACTTAGAAAAAACACATACAACTATATTCACTATTCCTTGTTTAGTTCTACTACTCTATATTCCCTTCTCCAACTGTCCTCCCCCTTTCAATTTTCTTATTTCTCCCTAGATTTCAGTAGAACAATTCTGAAAGCCACCACCAAGATATCCATTTTGTAGAGGATAACTATTTTATTTACAGGTAACAGAATATTACATCTGATAGAAGAAAGTGTCTTTGAGTTGATCTCCTTAATTCATTGGGACCATTCACTGGTATGACTCCTATATATATAATGTGTGGTCAGTTATGAGCCAACATAATTCTCATTCATATGCCATCGCTTCTGCTAAAATCTTTTTTTTGGTTGGGATTTGATCTATTGGGAATCTTTTAAGCAGATAACTCTAAAGATTAGAGTTTCTTCTAGAAAGCCTATTTATAGAATCTATAGAAATGGAGTCCAAGGATAATGTTAATAAACCAAATAATAGGAGAAATAATTCTGGTTTTGCCTTTTACTTTTTTCATTTCAGACATCTACCACTTTTGCTGATAAATGGGAATACTGATTGATTTTTAGGGATAATTCCACTGGTTAAAAAAGCGAATCCTCTCTACAGTTCAATGGGGTACCAGAATTTAAAACAACTGTAGAGAGGATCCCATAATGAAACAAATCTTCTCAAATCTTCCATCTTGCAGAATGTAATCCATTCCTCTAACAGCCAGATGAAAGTTCAAAGTCTTCTCCAGCAACACTGCAGCACTTCAATTCTTTCATTGGGCTTTCCAACCAAAGTATTTTTTTTAAATTTTTCTTTCTTTTTTTGTTTTGGTTTATTTTATTTTTAAGAATTCTAAGGGAGAGCTTACATGGTCTACAAATCCATTGTTCTTCCGTACCTCAGCCAATCATTGTTAAGGTGAACTTTGGTCAACTTTTATTGTCATAAATAACTTTTTAAATCTGTTATTAAAGTTGTAAATAACATGTCTGAAAGCTTAGACATAGCATATGAAAAGTACAATGAAATATTCCTAAAATGAGACAACTGATACTGCTTTCTCTGGAGTAACTCTCTAGGTCTTGCTTTTCCTTGGCTGGTTTCTTGTCAATCTCTCTCCTGGTCTGCTAAAATGTTGAAAGGATCCAATCCTCCAATTCCCGGTTCTCTCACTCCCTAGCCACCCCCAATGACTGTTTTCATCACCCCCAAATCAGGTATTCAACCTTTTCCAGGGTTCAAATAGATTAGAAAAATAGGTTCTCCCTTCTCTCAGAGCTGCCTCTAGCTTGAGTGACACACTCAGGGCTGCAGTTCAGAAAGATGATTTTTTACATCATTATACGGAGCATTTAGCTCCTCTTTGTCTCATTACCTCTCTATTTCTGATTAGGATTTTGGGATTAACTTCATACAACCAAATGGTGCATTAAAATATCTTCCTATACAAATGATTCAGAAATGTCCTTGATGCCTGAAGTGCATTTTTTCCCTGTTTCTACGTATCAAGTTTTCATTCTTTGAAAGTACTTCATTATATGTATGAAAACTATGTGTAAATATCAACTTTTTTGGTAGGATTTTCCAGTTCAATATGTTGCCTCATAATTCTTTGAAAAATACACATTGGCATATGTGAATACTGTAAAACCTACAAATCTACTTAAATATGCATCTATCTTACCACCTTATTCATGGAAGACTTGACAGTTCACTATCAAAGGCCAATCCGTCTACCCATGCCCTTATCTTTTCAAATGCACCCCTTTCCTTTTCTGCTCCCCATTATGCGTCATCAAACTTCCTCCTCTAGTGGGTCATCCCCACCAGATTATAAACAGGCGGATTCTTAACCACTGCGCCACCAGGGAAGCCCCGTAAGGTCTCTTGAGGCTGCTTCAGTCTTCTCTGGAGCAGGCCTTTCCCTGAACTACTACTGCATTGAAATCTCCACCCTGTAAGCTAACATATGTATTCTCTAATATTTTTGTATGCAAAGATTTTGACCTTCCAACTAGATTACAAATTTTGGTTAGATTTTAAAGCCCTATTTTCCCACAGTTTTAGGGCAAGAATATAATTCTGACATTAATTCCTCTCCCTCTTTTGTTTCCTGGAACAAATTCTTCATATATGTTAATGACTGTTAATGACCTGATGCATTCTTCTCTCTACTATGATATATACACATCAATATAATACATTATATATCACCTTCTACCACCCCCTCCCACCCCACCCTCCCTTGCAGGTTTAACCCCCTTCAGTGGCTCCCCTCCACCTCAGGATAAAGTGGGCCTTTCACGCCCAGCTTATGTTCACTCTCTCTCTTTGTCTCCTACACTTCCTTCCAGCTCTGGGGACCCCATACCTATGCCTGCTGCCTGATAAGTCTCAACTTGCTTTGCTTGCTGCTTGTCCTTTAGGTCTCCGGAGCGCTTGACAAACATCCTAACCCTGTGCTAACACATCATTTACTATTTAAATTATCATGTTTCTGGTCTGATTCCAATCTAGATTTTAAATGCCTTTAGGATAGAGACTGTTTATTATTCATTTGTCACTAAAATATTTTCTTAATTTGATTCTTTTGCGTGCAAGATTCCCAAATATTTCTGTTGTCTACTTTAGACCTAGACCCCTTCTCTTTCTACCCTGTGACTTTAACTGATAGCATCATCTTTTTATTTTTCCCCTTAGCTATCAATCATATCTTCATGCTAAAAATACTCAAATTTAAATCTCCTGCCTTTTTACTGCCAACTTAGTATATCTCACATGCATCTTAATATGCTTTGGACTTGATTCAGATATTGTATATAACCTATTTTTGCCTCAGCTTTCTTTATCTCAGGAAAGGGCACCAAAATGTACTATATTTTTCAAGCCAGGGAATACAGCAACTTTGATTCAACAGAACTCCATTCTCTTCCCCCTCTGTTTTGCTAGTTTTTATATATTAAATCCAGAAATGTCGGAAAGTGAACAGTACCAGGTTGTAACGATTGCTTTAAAGAACATTAAGATTTTTAAAGATGTTAAATGCTGCCCCATTCTTGATCACTACTTTTTCTTTTCTCTTTAGGCTAATTTTATATTAATATCTGATGAAACACATTTTCCAGAGTCAATTTTAACTGAAGTTCTAATTTAATTACCTCCTAAATTTTTAGTCAATAATTAAAAAGTTATACTCTTCTTCATATTTTCATTTTTTAAAGTGTTTTTCTCTAACAAAAAAGGCAGAAAGTGGCTTGAGGTACCTTAATAAAGATTAACTTAATAGTATTTTCCTGTTACGTGTAATGTTGGCATTTTGAGCGTTCAGCTTAAATTGAAAGAACAATGTTTCAAGAACTAATAAATGATTTGGAGTTGGGGAAAAGAAAAAACATGAAATAGTTCTAATGGCATTTCACCCTACTTCTTTCTTTCTGCTTGACCCATTAGCAAAAATATCAAGTAATCTACAAATCCAGACTCTAATTACATTATAAGCACAAATGTCTTAGCAGTGCTGTGTTTGCCCTGTTGAGTGGAGACCCCACATGTTGTTGTCAAATTTGGTACATAGAAACCTTTTAATATGTGAAGAATTGACACAATGGCATTTATCACCACTGAGTAGAGAACAGTATCAGAGACAAGCTTCTTTTTCTGAAGGAGAGTGTGTTATCAAATTCTGGGAACAGCTGGCTTGACAGATTGTCCTTGTTTGTTCCCAGCTTAGATTTTGTTGAACACTTCAGCATATATTGGGTATGCTATTTAGGCTAGATATGACATTTCCAGCAGCTCTTTAAAGGTCAGAATGACAGATGTCTTGGTATAATATTCTCTATTGGAAATATTTATACAGTGATCAACACTTACGTATTTTTCAAATACTGCTCTTTATATTAAGTGATTTGTAAGAATCTGTTTTTTCAGAGACCTGTGTTTCAATCCTGATTTTTCAGTCTCCTGAATATAATACATCACACTCTGGCAAAATGAGATAATATAAATGTTTACTCCACAAGACTATTATGAGGACTAAATATATGAAAATATCTTGCAATTTTAAAGTGCATATGAACATTAGTTATTTTCATTATAGGTATTGTGTATGTTTATTTTCTATGTGAATAAACACACATACCAATTTCTACATAAACAAGTGGATGAATGGATGAATGTTAGAATCCACATCTAACAGATATCGGGCTTTTTCATACGCTGGTTCTGCTGACATCCAAAACTAACCATTACACAGTAATCAAGTGAGTAATCAATTAATAGTGTATGGAAACACTATTAATATCTTAAACACTATCTTACATAATACACTTATCTCAGAGCATACAACTTTGTAAATGCCTCTGTTCCCAAATCTAACTGCTAACTAGGAGTGGTGGTTGAGGTTGGGTGTTAACATTGCCCTTGATCAGTCTTCTGCCTCTCAGTCTCTTGTTTTCCCTGCTAGCTCCTAGATCCCTCCTACTTCTGCCCAACTTTCCCATACTCTTAACATACAGTATTAGTTTTACTCCAGTTCTCCCCGCAAAAATCATATATACTGCAATTTATAAAGCACGGCTCTTGTAGTCATCACTTACGAGGGTTCACATAACTAAGATGCAGCAGATGATTTTAAATAAGTGTGCTCCCAGTTAAACAGCCTACTTCCTAAATAAAGATATTGTTATGTGGGAAAAAAAGCCATCAGTGTTTATTCTGCTCTTGCCAATTATTCTAATGAACTCTACAGATAGTCTGATACAACTTGACATGAATAATTTTTGATTAAGCAGAAATATTAGGATTATTTAAATAGAAACTGTCTCTATCTTAAAGGTGGTTTTGAGTGGTTCTAACATTATTATTCGGAGTTTAAACTGCCATTCATTAAAGAAGATTGGGTGTTTCCATCTCCAATCAATTTAGGTAAACTGCTATGTTCATTTAAAAATTAATTTTATACTGCCATATAAAGGTGTTTACCTCTTACTTCTGTCATTTTCAGGGGTGTGTGTAACGAATCCTCACTTTTCTCTTAATCAACCTGATGTAAATTATCTACTGTATTTTATACTTTAAATTTTGCAAGATACATAGAAACGTATGAGCTTGGGTATCCCAGGGACAGTCAAAGAAGGACATTCACATTTAAAGGTATTTGACTTCTGCCTTTAAGGTATACTTTCCAGTATATCTTATTATTATTAATTTCACTTAATATACATATTTATTTTAACAGTAGGACATATTATTTATTAAACCTCTTTTTTATATTTTGAAAGTTTTCTCTTTTTATTTCATTTTAGGAAGTTTTTACATGTTTATATTTATGTTCCTAAAACTTTGTGCTTTTGAGCTTCAATTGAATATGACCTGGATAAATAATGATAAATATTTATAGCCCAAGAAGATTGGACATATGTGAAAGGAGCATTCTTATTTAATAGACAAATATGTTTTTAAAACACATCCTTAGAATTCAAACAATACGTAAATCCAGCAAATATTTGTTCACACAATACTAGGATAGTTCTAAAAATTTTTGGAAAATAGTATTCTGGTGTTCATGTCCACCATGACAGAAGATTGTGAAATTCATGTAAATAGACCCAAGAGAATCTCTAGGTTCAGATAACGTAAAAATGCATCAAGGTCTTTGTATTATTGTCCTCAATAATCCACTCTCTCCTGTAGGAGTATCATACGTCCTCATTCTTGCCAAGTCTCCTTTTAGTTGCAATATAGTCCCTCTTATTTTGAGGCTTAGTCATGTGACTTACTTTGACCAAGAAAACGGATGGGTACACCATGTATGAATAGAAGATGTAAGCGTATTTGCACAGTTCAGTTAGGTTTCTTGCTCCCCTCTTCTTCCATGAGAACAGCTTGCTCCAGTTATGTGCTATCCTAGGTCATAGGTCATGGAGGAAGGCGACTTGAGGAGCAGAGCTGAACACAATAGAGCTAAGCTGAACAGAGCAGAACAGAACTGTGAGTCTGAAATAACTTTTTATTGTTGAAATACACTGATTTGGGGATTATTTTCTTGCCACAACAAACCTGACTTATATAGCCTTTCTAAAGGTATGTTGCAAAGAGAAAGTAAAGCAAGCAGATAAATAATAACAATATCTGTAGCCATCTATTGACTCATCTTATTCCATGTCAGTCATTCACTCACACATTCATTCTTTCCTTTATTCAACAAACATGTATCACTGTAGGAGCAAAGGCCTGCCAGTTGCTATTGGGAATTAAAAAAAAAAAAAAATTGATATCGAAAACTGCAAACAAAGTTGTCCCCTTAAGAAATCTATTCTCTCCCAGAACAGTGCCCATTAAAGTTTTGAAAATTATTTTCTCAAAAATATTTCAACACTGCATACTATAATATATAGCAATAGGTGAATTAAAAATTTATAATGTTTTTTTCCCAATCTAAGATTCAAAAAGTATTTTGAAAATCACATTTCCATAGTTTACACCATATGCTCACCATTAACGAAGTAAATGGAAAAATATGGTAAATATTGGAAAACTCTTACAACTTTTTCAGAAATCTGAAAAGGGTATCTCCAGAGAATTTGGTAGAGTGCTAATTATAGACCAGTTCTAGGCATTCACACCAGCCAAGCTGGAAAAACATACAATTCATGGGGAATTATTCGACTTATCTGGTTTTAACTGAGCTTTTTTCTATGATTTGATTTTTTTTCCTTGATTTTTTTTTTTTGATTGGCTGCTTCAGGATTCAGATTATGCATCTTTAATTAATCAGACTCTACTTTCAAATAATCTTGTCTTACTTTACCAGTAGTGTAAGGTTCTTACAACAGGGTATTTCCAAATAACCCCCTCATCATTGATCAGATCAAGGGTTAAAAAGTAAGACTCACAAAAAAAAAAAAAAGTAAGACTCACAATACTCCTAGAGACTGTAACTTATTGCAGCCACAAGTTTTGAAAATATCCAATGTAACTGAAACTTGGGCTTCATTTTGTTCAATTAGTATAACTAGCTTCTGTATTGCTAAAAATATTAAGAAATGTTAGGTCAATATTAATATTACTTTGGAAATTTCTATTTTGGTTTTCTTTGTTGTTTTTTGCTGCTTTATTTGTTCCCTTTTTCTCTTTATGAAATATCCCACAACTGAATTCAAAGATGAAACACGTTTATGTTTTAAATACCTTATGATTGGTAATAATGCATGCCATTTCTAAGAAGAATATAGTGTATGTTCATTGGTATGTGTTCATATATGTTTTACTAGGTTGGCAGTTATTAATGATAACTACCTTATAATGACTCTTTACTGGTCACTAAAATCTAATTTCATTTACTTCTAGGTCAGATATGTGAAACTTCCAAATCCATATGGGAATTGATGGGCCTTTTTATAGTCCAGGATTACTGTGACTTGCTACTTGGATTCACCTCATACATATCTACACCAACAGTATGATAAGAAAAGTACTCTAGTATAGAATTAATTTAAAAAATTTATTCTCATTTAACTTCTCAACACTAATATCACTCATTATTGGGGTGGAACCAACCTCATTTAATGCTAGAAACATACTTGTAAAGGTGCCAGTCACTCCTTTGTTTTCTTTTGAGGTTAAAACTTTGGAAGTCTATTAAATGTAGAAAATGTTTCTATGTTGACTAAAAGCAAATGCCAAATCATGAATGTTCTTGTGACAAATATATTGCATCATTCAAGAAACATATTGAGTGTTTAATATTCCGAAAACCCACACTTAGCCATAGATTGTAGTTGGCCTAGTATAAATCAATCAGGTTTTAATTTATAACTAGGAGAAACACTCAACAGGTTAGGAGCCACTGAACAAGGTGATTTAAAAGTAACAACTCTTTGTTAAGTGTTATTGACTCTGCATTTGAAGGAAAAAAAATTACCAACTTGTCACTTGACTCTGCACTTGAGAAGAGGCTCTAAATTTCCATGTAGGAACAGTGAAACGTAAGCCTGGATATTAGAATTCAACATTACTCACTGCAGCGAGAGAGGCCTTCATTAATTAAACATCCAAAGTGTGCTAAGTGCTGCAGAGGACAATAAAGACATGTTCCTTTTCAGTGTGGAGAATGGAAGTCATTTCCTCTTGGGACCTCTATTGCTGACTTAAGTTCTATCCGTCAAAGAAAGAAACATGCCTCATCATACGTAAAAGAGAGTATGCTTTCCTCTGTTCTGCTTCAAGGCTCTTTCCTTGCTACTTACTTGTTCTTGAAGGACAGGGAGTAACACTGACTGTTAGTGATTTATGATCTAATGATAGCAAAAGGCACGTGAACGAAGAATAGCCCCCTATTGTACCAGCTGGGTTTATTAGGTTCTAGCATTGAGCTTCACCAACAGCATAACTCTTGCTGCCCATTTTGCTCTCCATCGCTGGCAAGATTCTACTCAACAGTCAAGTACTGACTCACAAGTCATTTCCTTTGTGAAGCCTTCTCAGTTCCCTGAAGAACTGAGTTGCTATTGTCTGTATTCTAAAAGAAAGTTGTCTTACTGTACTAAGAGCTCTTTACTGCTTTGTACTGTTATTTATCTGTTTACTGTTTTGCTCCCAAGTAAGATGGGAATTTCTTAAACAAAGTGGCATTTCTTATTTTCCGGTAGTCATCAAAAGTAAAATATAAGGGCTTCCCTGGTGGCGCAGTGGTTGAGAATCTGTCTGCTAATGCAGGGGACACGGGTTTGAGCCCTGGTCTGGGAGGATCCCACATGACGTGGAGCAACTAGGCCCGTGAGCCACAACTACTGAGCCTGCGCGTCTGGAGCCTGTGCTCCGCAACAAGAGAGGCCGTGATAGTGAGAGGCCCATGCACCGTGATGAAGAGTGGCCCCCACTTGCCACAACTAGAGAAAGCCCTCACACAGAAACGAAGACCCAACACAGCAAAAATAAAATAAAATAAATTAATAAACTCCTACCCCCAACATCTTCTTTAAAAAAAAAAAAGTAAAATATAAAAAGAAAAGGGCAAAATAAAAAAGGCAAAAAATTGTCTAGGAAATACAACAATTTTAAGAGAGAAAGCATAAAGATTCTGTTTCACAGTATCCACATTTAAATTATTGGATCTAGTCAATACCCTCTATTCCTTAGTGCTATCACTTAAAAGAGGTTTGGAAGAATGAGGGTGTAGCCTTATTCTATTGAATAATAGTACTCACTATGGACCCTGGAAGGCTATTTGTTGTCAGTAATTAGTATCCAAACCACTAATTCTATGCACCTCTCCCATCTTTTAGTTCTAATCACAGTGTAGATCTGGAGCCTTCATCAGTGGACAGAGAAATGATTCTCTTCCAAGATCTGACAGGAAACATCTGTGTGCAAACTTGAGAAAAATCACTTCAATCTCTGTTTTATTTCCTTTTCTATAAAATAAAGGGTTTAGAATAAGTTTTTACCCTCAATAAATCTCATCCACTAGTAGTCATTGCTCTAAACCTCTGCCTTTTTTTTCAAAAGTTCTATTTTTCTGCTTAAGGTAAGAAATCACTCAGAGTGGAAGTCACCTAGAAGCACTGTTGACAAAGAAAGCACTGAATACCAATCAGAAGTCCCTATTCACATGAGAAGGTCATCTCAAGAGATCACTTTCTCCTTCTATCACCAGTATCCCTCTTGCTGTGCTAAGGTGGGATGCAATGTATGAACTTTAATTAGAGGGAAAGAACTTCTCAATTTGTGTAAGATACCTTTACAAAAATGTTTACCTGTGTGTGTTTGTGTATGTGTTTTTTCTTGCCATTTAAATGAAAGTTGGTGGATTCTGTAGTGTTTAAATATCCCTGAGAGTCTTTTAGTTCTGTTCTGTAATTCTTCACACATCAACTGCATATATTCTTCCTCTCTCAATAGCATTTTATTATATATGCAGTGATGTAACATTAGTAGTGGCCGTTTAATGTATTCAAATCCAAGGTGAATTCATTGTAAAAGCTAAAAATGGATAGGCCTTTTGCTTATCTGGGATGCTGACATAACTGCTAGATAAATAATACAATCTTCTTAGCCTTGTTCAGAAACAGGTCAATAAAAATTTCAAAAACCCTCTGGATGAAGTAAAACCTTAGGTTTGCTTTTCTTATAAATTCTGCTTAATCATTAAGTGGTTGCAACTTGGCATTCTTTAAGGTATGTGCAGTGGATAGAATTCACACTAGACCCTAAGTATGAAAGCTATATAATGAGATAGTGTTAATCCTATAAATAGCATTTGAAGTGTGGAAAATTTTTTTTAAAGGGGGGTAAAAAAAGAAAGAAAAAAGAAATAGCAAAGTACAGTGTAATTTTAGTGAAATGGAAATGGAATATGATGACTTCAACTCTTGCTTTATGTGCAGAGAGAGTAGTTGTCTTATATAATAACAGATTTAAGAGGCCATGTAAGGATGTCCTAACCACATCATACTCTAAACATTACTCACGGGGTAAAATTCTTCACTTCGGTTTTGTTCTATGATTAAAACTCTACTAATTATAAAATATATGTTACCTTATTTTTTCTTGTAAATGCAAATTTAAGACACATTAATATTCAGTCATTTAGGTGTTAATATGAATTTGTTGAATAAGGATCTTGTTTATTTTATGCCTGGATGAGATCAGTTGTCATAAAAGAATGAGAATTTTGACAGTATAAAGAACTGGTCTCATAATGACATTGAAACAACTTTCCACCATGCCTACCATTGCTTTGTGAAAAATGTACTATAATGGTATCACTTTTATCATAGAATATTCTAAGAATTCAACTATATTGTAGGTACACTAGGGATCAAATAATTGTCTCCAAGTCCGGTCTTAATTACTAAACTACAGTATAATATCAGTCAATTTTTCTCATTGATTATCTAGTAAGGACATGATTTATGCCATATGTTTAATGTCAGGAAGGCTTCTGTCAACACAAACCAAGATGCTTATTCATCTTTCCTCACCATTACTTAACTGTGTGCTTCAGGTATATAAACTGATTTTAATTTTAACACTGCCTTAAAAGTAGCATTAATAGCAACCTATAAATGTTGTAAACATAACTCATAATATATTCAAAAGTCAGTGTCTGTGGTTTTTACACTTCTTTTGTTAAGGGGCTATCTGTGCTACTTCTGTCTTCAATTTAAGGCAGATAATTGTGGTTTGATTAAATCTCTGTAAGGAAAATAATGCTTTTCACACACCTATAAAGGGGAATATGGAGGAAGTTATGAACATGTTTTTATCTATATATATTGTATATTTATATATATATTTAAATTTTCTTTAAAAGTTATTCATGCACTACAAAGATCACAGAATATGTTTATTTGCAATGCATTACTACTTTTTAGAAAACAAAGTGTATATGGTTCTTGCAAAGATATATAAATATCAAATCTATTTGTGCTTACACCTCTTAAAAAAAATGTATTTTAGGACCTTCAAGATGGCAGAGTAAGACGTGGCAATCACCCTCCTCCCCATAAATACATCAAAAATACATCTACATGTGTAACAACTCCTACAGAACACCTACTGAATGCTGGCAGAAGACCTCAGACTTCCCAAAAGGCAAGAAAATCCCCATGTACCTGGGTAAGGCAAAAGGAAAAAACAGAGACAAAAGAACAGGGACGGGACCTGCACCTCTGCGAGGGACCTGTGGGAGGAAAAGTTTCCACACACTAGGAAGTCCCTTCGCGGGCGGAGACTGCGGGTGGCAGAGGGGGGGAAGCTTCGGAGCCACAGAGGAGCGCACAGCAACAGGGGTGCAGAGGGCAAAGTGGAGAGATTCCCGCACAGAGGATGGGTGCCGACCAGCACTGACCAGCCTGAGAGGCTTGTTTGCTTACCCGCCGGGGCGGGCGGGGCTGGGAGCTGAGGCTCGGGCTTTGGTCGGAGAGCAGGGAGAGGACTGGGGTTGGCTGCGTGAACACAGCCTGCAGGGGGTTAGTGCACCACAGCTAGCCGGGAGGGAGTCCCGGAAAAAGTCTGGACCTGCCTAAGAGGCAGGAGACCATTGTTTCAGGGTGCTCGAGGAGACGGGATTCAGAGCATCAACTCAACAAGCTCCAGAGACAGGCGCAAGCCGTGGCTATCAGCACAGACACAAGAGACGTGAAAAACTAAGGCTGCTACTGCAGCCACCAAGAAGCCTGTGTGCAAGCATGGGTCACTATCCACACCTTCCCTCCCGGGAGCCTGTTCAGCCCGCCACTGCCAGGGTCTCGTGATCCAGGGGCAACTTCCCTGGGAGAACACACGCCGCGCCTCAGGCTGTTGCAACGTCACGCTGTCCTCTGCCGCCACAGGCTCACCCTGCATTCCATACCCCTCCCTCCCCCCAGCCTGAGTGAGCCAGAGCCCCCTAATCAGCTGCTCCTTTAACCCCCTCCTGTCTGGGTGAGACCTCAGGTGACGTACACAAAGAGGTGGTGCCAAATCCAAAGCTGAGCCCCTGGGAGCTGTGCGAACAAAGAAGAGAAAGGGAAATCTCTCCAAGCAGCCTCAGGAGCAGCGGATTAAATCTCTACAATCAACCTGATGTACCCTGCCATCTGTGGAATACCTGAATAGACAACGAATCATCCCAAAATTGAGGCAGAGGACTTTGGGAACAACTGTGGACTTGGGGTTTACTTTCTGAAGTTAATTTGTTTCTGCTTTTATGCTTATCTTAGTTTGGTATTTACAGCTTATTATCATTGGTATTGGTAGATTTGTTTATTGATTTAGTTGCTCTCCCTTTTTTAAAAAAAAAGAATATATATATACACTTTTTCTTTCCTTTTTCTCTTTTTGTCAGTGTGTATGTGTATGCTTCTTTGTGTCATTTTGTCTGTATAGCTTTGCTTTTATCATTTGTCCTAGGGTTCTGTCTGTCTTTTTTTGTTGTTGTTGTTTGTATAGTTTTTAGCACTTGTTATCACTGGTGGGTTTGTTTTTTGGTTTAGTTGCTCTCTTCTTTCTTTTTTTTATTACTTTTATAATCTTAATAATTTTTTTTTATTTTAATACCTTTATTTATTGTATTTTATTACTTGTTTTCTTTATTTCTTTTTTTTTTCTCCCTTTTCTTCTGAGCCATGTGGTTGACAGGGTCTTGGTGCTCCAGCCAGAGGTCAGGCCTAAGCCTCTGAGGTGGGAGAACCAAGTATAGGACATTTGTCCCCCAGAGACCTCCAAGCTCCATGTAATATCAAATGGCGAAAGCTCTCCCAGAGATCTCCATCTCAACTCTAAGACCCAGCACCACTCAACAACCAGCAAGCTACACTGCTGGATACCGTATGCCAAACAACTACCAAGACAGGAACACAACACCACCCATTAACAGAGAGGCTGCCTAAAATCATAATATGTTCTCAGACAACCCGAAACACACCACCAGATGCAGTCCTGCCCAGCAGAAAGACAAGATCCAGCCTCATCCACAAGAACACAGGCACTAGTCCCCTCAACCAGAAAGCCTACACAACCCACTTTACCCACTGGGGGCAGACACCAAAAACAATGGGAACTATGAACCTGCAGCCTGCAAAAAGGAGACCCCAAAACAGTAAGTTAAACAAAATGAGAAGACAGAGAAATACACAGCAGATGAAGGAACGAAGTAAAAACCCACGAGACCAAACAAATGAAGAGGAAATAGGAAGTCTACCTGAAAAAGAATTCAGAGTAATGACAGTAAAGATGATCCAAAATCTTGGAAACAGAATGGAGAAAATACAAGAAACGTTTAACAAGGACCTAGAAGAACTAAAGAACAAACAAACAATGATGAACAACACAATAAATGAAATTAAACATTCTCTAGAAGGAATCAATAGCAGAATAACTGAGGCAGAAGAACGGGTAAGCGACTTGAAAGATAAAATAGTAGAAAAAACCACCGCAAAGCAGAATAGAGAAAAAAGAATGAAGAGAATTGAGGACAGTCTCAGAGACTTCTGGGACAACATTAAATGCACCAACATTCGAATTATAAGGGTCCCAGAAGAAGAAGAGAAAAAGAAAGGGACTGAGAAACTATTTGAAGAGATTATAGTTGAAAACTTCCCTAATATAGGAAAGGAAATAGTCAATCAAGTACAGGAAGAGCAGAGCCCCATACAGGATAAATCTAAGGAGGAACATGCCAAGACACATATTGATCAAACTATCCAAAATTAAATATAAAGAAAAAATATTAAAACAGCAAGGGAAAAGCAACAAATAACATACAAGAGAATCTTCATAAGGTTAACAGCTGATCTTTCAGCAGAAACTCAGCAAGCCAGAAGGGAGCGGCAGGACATATTTAAAGTGATGAAAGGGAAAAACCTAGATTTTTTTAGTAATCTTGGAATAACCAAGATTACTCTGCCCAGCAAGGAGCTCATTCAGATTCGACGGCGAAATTAAAATCTTACAGACAAACGAAAGCTAAGAGAATTCAGCACCACCAAACCAGCTTTACAACAAACGCTAAAGGAACTTCTCTAGGCAGGAAACACAAGAGAAGACTTACAATAACAAACCCCAAACAATTAAGGAAATGGCAGTAGGAACATACATATCAATAACTACCTTAAATGTAAATGGATTAAATGCTCCAACCAAAAGACATAAGCTGGCTAAATGGATATAAAAACATGACCTGTATATATGCTGTCTACAAGAGACCCACTTCAGACCTTCGGACACATACAGACTGAAAGTGAGGGGATGGAAAAAGAGATTCCATGAAAATGGAAACCAAAAGAAAGCTGGAATAACAATTCTCATATCAGACAAAATAGAGTTTAAAATAAAGACTATTACAAGAGACAAAGAAGGACAATGCATAATGATCAAGGGATTAATCCAAGAAGAAGATATAACAATTGTAAATATTTATGCACCCAACATAGGAGCACCTCAATACATAAGGCAAATGCTAACAGCCATAAAAGGGGAAATTGACAGTAACACAATAATATAAGGGGACTTTAACACCCCGCTTTCACCAATGGACAGATCATCCAAAATGAAAATAAATAAGGAAACACAAGCTTTAAATGATACATTAAACAAGATGCACTTAATTGATATTTATAAGACATTCCATCCCCAAACAACAGAACACACTTTCTTCTCAAGTGCTCATGGAACATTCTCCAGGATACATCATATCTTGGGTCACAAATCAAGCCTTGGTAAATTTAAGAAAATTGAAATCATATCAAGTATCTTTTCTGACCACAATGCTATAAGACTAGATATCAATTACAGGAAAAAATCTACAAAACAATTGTTGGAGGCTAAAGAGTACTCTACTAAATAACCAAGAGATCACTGAAGAAATCAAAGGGGAAATCAAAAAATACCTAGAAACAAGAGACAATGAAAACATGACAACCCAAAACCTATGGGATGCAGCAAAAGCAATTCTAAGAGGGAAGTTTATAGCAATACAATCTTACCTCAAAAAAACAAAAAAATATCTCAAATAAACAACCTAACCTTACACCTAAAGCAATTAGAGAAAGAACAAAAAAACCCCAACGTTAGCACAAGAAATCATAAAGATTAGATCAGAAATAAATGAAAAAGAAATGAAGGAAATGATAGCAAAGGTCAATAAAACTAAAAGCTAGTTTTTTGAGAAGATAAACAAAATTGATAAACCATTAGCCAGACTCATCAAGAAAAAGGGAAACGATTGAAATCAACAGAATTAGAAATGAAAAAGGAGAAGTAACAACTGACACTGCAGAAATACAAAACGATCATGAGAGATTACTGTAAGCAACTATATGCCAATAAAATAGACAACCTGGAAGAAATGGACAAATACTTAGAAAGGCACAACCTTCCGAGACTGAACCAGTAATAAATAGAAATATAAACAGACCAATCACAAGCACTGAAAGTGAGACTGTGATTAAAAATCTTCCAACAGGGCTTCCCTGGTGGTGCAGTAGTTGGGAGTCTGCCTGATAATGCAGGGGGCACAGGTTCGAGCCCTGGTCTGGGAGGATCGCACGTGCCATGGAGCAGCTGGGCCCGTGGGCCACAAGTGCTGAGCCTGTGTGTCTGGAGCCTGCGCTCCGCAGCAAGAGAGGCCACAACGGTGAGAGGCCCACACAAGGCGATGAGGAGTGGCCCCCGCTCGCCGCAACTGGAGAGAGCCCTCGCACGGAAACAAAGACACAACACAGCCAAAAATAAATAAATGAAGTACTGAATACATAACTTCTTAAAAAAAATTACAGTTGCTACAATGTTTAAAAATATATATATATATATCTTCCAACAAACAAAAGGGCAGGACCAGATGGCTTCACAGGAGAATTCTATCAAACATTTAGAGAAGAGTTAACACACATCCTTCTCAAATTCTTCCAAAATATAGCAGAGGGAGGAACACTCCCAAACTCATTCTATGAGGTCACCATCACCCTGATTCCAAAACCAGACAAAGATGTCACAAAGAAAGAAAACTACAGGCCAATATCACTGATCAACATAGATGCAAAACTCCTCAACAAAATACTAGCAAAGAGAATCCAACAGCACATTAAAAGGATCATACACCATGATCAAGTGGGGTTTATTCCAGGAATGCAAGGATTCTTCAATATATGCAAATCAATCAATGTGATCAACCATATTAACAAGTTGAAGAAGAAAAACCATATGATCATCTCAGTAGATGCAGAAAAAGCTTTCATCATAATTCAACACCCATTTATGATAAAAACCCTCCAGAAAATAGGCTTAGAGGTAACTTACCTCAACATAATAAAGGCCATATATGAAAAACCCACAGCCAACATCGTTCTCAACGGTGAAAAACTGAAAACATTTCTACTAAGATCAGGAACAAGACAAGGTGTCCCACATTCACCACTATTTTTAAACATAGTTTTGCAAGTTTTAGCCACAGCAATCAGAGAAGAAAAAGAAATAAAAGGAATGCAAATCGGAAAAGAAGAAGTAAAACTCA
Organism: Tursiops truncatus; assembly: GCF_011762595.2. NCBI lineage: Eukaryota > Metazoa > Chordata > Mammalia > Artiodactyla > Delphinidae > Tursiops > Tursiops truncatus. The sequence continues at coordinate 55,001,247 of NC_047044.1, read as the reverse complement.
CTGTTTGCAGATGACATGATACTATACATAGAGAATCCCAAAGATGCTACCAGAAAACTACTACAGCTAATCAATTAATTTGGTAAAGTAGCAGGATACAAAATTAATGCACAGAAATCTCTTACATTCCTATATACTAATGTTGAAAATTCTGAAAGAGCAATTAAGGCAACACTCCCCTTCACCATTGCAACAAAAAGAATAAAATACCTAGGAATAAACCTACCTAAGGAGACAAAAGACCTGTATGAAGAAAACTGTAAGACAGTGATGAAAGAAATTAAAGATGATACAAACAGATGGAGAGATATACCATGTTCTTGGATTGGAAGAATCAACATTGTGAAAATGACTATACTACCCAAAGCAATGTACAGATTCAATGCTATCCCTATCAAACTACCAATGGCATTTTTCACATAACTAGAACAAAAAGTTTCACCATTTGTACGTAAACACAAAAGACCCTGAATAGCCAAAGCAATCTTGGGAAAGAAAAACAAGAGCTGGAGGAAACAGGCTCCCAGACTTCAGACTATACTACAAAGCTACAATAATCAAGACAGTATGGTACTGGCACAAAAACAGAAATACAGATCAATGGAATAGGATAGAAAGCCTAGAGATAAACCTACTCACCTATGGTCCCCTTATCTTTGATAAGGGAGGCAAGAATATACAGTGGAGAAAAGACAGCCTCTCCAATAAGTGGTGCTGGGAAAACTGGACAGCTACATGTAAAAGAATAAAATTAGAACACTCCCTAACACCATACACAAAAATAAACTCAAAATGGATTAAAGTCCTAAACATAAGGCCAGACACTATAAAACTCTTAGAAGCAAACATAGGCAGAACACTCTATGACATAAATCACAGCAAGATCCTTTTTGACCCACCTCCTAGAGAAATGGAAATAAAAACAAAAATAAACAAATGGGACCTAATGAAACTTAAAAGCTTTTGCACAGCAAAGGAAACCATAAACAAGACGAAATGACAACCCTCAGAATGGGAGAAAATATTTGCAAATGAAGCAACTGACAAAGGATTAATCTCCAAAATTTACAGGCAGCTCATGCAGCTCAATATCAAAAAAATAAACAACCCAATCCAAAAATGGGCAGAAGATCTAAATAGGCATTTCTCCAAAGAAGGTATACAGATTGCCAGGAAACATATGAAAGGATGTTCAACATCACTCATCATTAGAGAAATGCAAGTCAAAAGTACAATGAGGTATCAGCTCACACTGGTCAGAAGGGCCATCATCAAAATATCTACAAACAATAAATGTTGGAGAGGGTGTGGAGAAAAGGGAACACTCTTGCACTGTTGGTGGAAATGTAAATTGATACAGCCACTATGGAGAACAGTATCAAGGTCCCTTAAAAAACTAAAAATAGAACTAACATATGACCCAGTAATCACCCTACTGGGCATATACCCTGAGAAAACCACAATTCAAAGACTCATGTACCACAATGTTCATTGCAGCTCTATTTACAATAGGCAGGACATGGAAGCAACCTATGTATCCATCGACAGATGAATGGATAAAGAAGATGTGGCACATACATAAAATGCAATATCACTCAGCCATAAAAAGAAATAAAGTTGAGTTACTTGTATTGAGGTCGATGGACCTAGAGACTGTCATACAGAGTGAAGTAAGTCAGAAAGAGAAAAACAAATACCCTATGCTGACACATATATATGGAATTTAAAAACAAAGGTTCTGAAGAACCTAGGGGCAGGTGAGGAATAAAGACACAGATGTAGAGAATGGACTTGAGGACACGGGGAGGGGGAAGGGTAAGCTGGGACGAAGTGAGGGAGTCGCATGGACATATATACACTACCAAACGTAAAATAGCTAGTGGGAAGCAGCCGCATAGCACTGGGAGATCAGCTCTGTGCTTTGTGACCACCTAGAGGGGTGGGATAGGGAGGGTGGGCGGTAGATGCAAGAGGGAGGGGATATGGGGATATATGTTTATGTATAGCTGATTCACTTTGTTATAAAGCAGAAACTAACACACCACTGTTAAGCAATTATACTCCAATAAAGATGTTAAAAAGAAGTTTGTTACTTTATTATATTTTTCATTGCTTCCTGAATGATTGTCACCATCACCATCATCATCCTGATTATAATCATCACTAGGTGGTATTTAATCATCAGTTCATTGATTACTTTACCTAAGAATGTGATAACTATATAGAAATGTAGGAACATGTTATTTCACTGCAGTCAATTTATAATTTCATGGAAAGATACATCAGATGAAATATTTTATTAATAGTATGAAAATCGTGATACAAAATCAATGAAAGTGGAAAGTGAGATTTATAAATGATATCATGAAATTATACATATATTATTTCAGTGTTTCACTTCTCTAGTGCTTCCCACCTAGAAACTTTGTTCCTGATATGAAGCTCAGCCAATCTGAGTTTAGTCTTGCATCACCCTCAAAATTAGTGAGTCCTAGATTTATCTTAACACTGAGATTCATTTTATCTGGAGTATCTGAAATTTTTTTCTACTAGACTATAGGGAAACATAGATAGCTATGTGTCCAGAAACAATTTAACTTCCTGCTAAGCAATTTTAACTTATACAAATGGGCTTTAAACAGATTACCAATCCATCTGGGTTTAACTATTACTTTCCCCTAGGATTCATGTCTCCTCACACCAAGTTAGATCTCCATGGAGATTAATTCCTTCTGAAACTCAATCTGTATTCATCTTTGGACACTGTGTGAATTGGCTTTCTATACCTGTTAGAGTTTATAGTGGAGGAGACTCTAGTGTGTGGATGTTCTAGAAATTTTTCTGGTTTATTCTACCCATGATCTAACTTTCTCTGTCACTCAATGGGTTTCTTTAGATTATGGTAATATATTGTGAGCATTTGCCTAATGAAGTAAAGGTGGCTCCTCTCATTCATTTTAATTTATTAAATTTAATTGCTGAATTTATAATCAGCTTAAACATAAATGCATGTTTGTATATTTCAGTTAGTTTTACCAAATTTTATTTACTTGGGGCTTTTCTATATAAATTTACTGTATTATGCATTTATTTTGGGGTCAGGAAAAAAAAAGTTTGCTTGCTCTATTGTTCTCCCAAAGGATGAGGTTTATTTAGCATTAAAATTAATCTTGTCAGCTTAGTTGGCCAGTTAATTGTATTTAACATTTTACTGTTAGCTGTTTCAAGAAACTCAGAAAATTGTTGTGTTGCTTGAGTACACCTAGGAGGAATTATTTTAAAAGTACCAGCAGTGACATTTATAATTACTGGATCTTTGAAAAGCAAGTGCTGTTGGTGAAGTAAATACAACCTGACGTTCCCCAATGTCCATTGCAAGGAAGAACTTTAATACCACAAACAGATTTCAGTCATATGCTACAGAATGTGATGGTTATCTTTTAAATTCCATTTCTGTTATATTCTTAAATCTACTGATCTAATGAAAATGAATTTAATACCTAGGAAATATATCTAGAGGCACTGGTGGATCCTTGTCGAAAAAATAGTGAGAATAATGGATCAAGAGAGAAGACACGCCAGACCAGAGAAAAATGATTTAGTAGAGGAAAGAGTCTTGACCTTTTAATAGAGCTTCACAAGAACTATTTCAACAACTGCACTCATAAATGCTATGTGTCCTGAATTGTTTGCATTTGTGCATTTTACAATTATTTACTACTAACAGAACAAATGATGGCATTGAAGAATTTACTTAAGAAGGAATAAAGAAATTGGGATAGCTCAGGGGAAATATATATTAAAATAAATGTATATAAAGCCAATGTATGAACAATTATATATATTTGTATATATATATATATATATATACACATGTATATGTGTGTGTATATATATGTATATATATATATATCAGAGAAAAAGAGAAAGAATAATAAAGAGAATATGTATGAAGAAAATATATTTTTACCCAATATTCATTATTCAAAGTTTAGGGAACGAATGAAAAATGAAGAGCAATGCATTTTTGAGTTATTTTGGAAGTTGTAGCTATATTCTAAATGAAATAATTGAAAATGAATAAACTAATGAGCACAACACTGAAACTCTCTCAATGTGTTATCACATACATATTACAATTTCAGAAGTGCCACTGGAAGTTTCTGGGTATAAAAAGTACAGTAAGTCCCCTACATATCAACAGGTCCTGTCCCGAGAGCGCATTTGTAAGTCCAATCTGTTCATTAAGTCTAACAAAGTTAGGTACCCAACTAACACAATCAGCTACATAGTACTGTACTGTAATAGGTTTATAATACTTTTCACACAAATAATACATAAAAAAAAAACAAATGTAAAAAATAAAGAAAACATTTTAAATCTTATAGCACAGTACCTTGAAAAGTACAGTAGTACAGTACAACAGCCGGCATACAGGGGCTGGCACTGAGTGAACAGGCAAGAAGAGTTACTGACTGGAGGAGGGAGAGGAGGTGGGAGATAGCAGAGCTGAAGGATCGTCAGCAATAGGAGATGGAGGTCAAGCTGCAATTTCACTACGCCTGACATTGATGGCACAGGTTCTGGTTCCTCGCTGGATTCAATTCTATCTACCCCTTTGAAAAAACTATCCAGTGATGTCTGGGTAGTAGCTGTTTTTCTCATCATAGATGACACGGTAGCACTGGATTGCACCCTGAACGGCTGCTGCAACCTTCGTGTACCGTTCTACGTTTGGGTCCCGTGCCTCAAAAACTAACAGTGCCGCCACAAATAAAGAAAATCCCCTGGCCATTTCCTGTGTCACGAATCTCTTCGGTTCTTCAGTTACTTCTTCTTCCTCTTGTCACTCCACTCTCTCAATTATTTTCACTTTTGTTTCCATTGTTATCTCTTGGCACTTCTTAGCAGTACCAGCTACATCACAGCTGCTTTTACACTTGCTTCTGGATATCCTGGGCTTGAAATAAATACTGTACTACTCTGTACACATGTTCACATGTTTGAAAGTTTGCAACTTGAAGGTTTGTATGTAGGGGACTTAATGTATTTGCTTTTTTTAATGTCTGAAAATGACCTAATTTTGCTCTAATTCTTAAAAGATACTTTAGCAGAATATAGAATTCTAGATTTTCAGTTAGTTTTCCTCAGCACTTTGATGATATAATGCTTATATCTTATGCCACAAAGACAGGGTCTTGACAATGATTAAAACTGTCCCATAAAGGGTGAATTATATATTATATAGTCATAGAAAAGAATAATTTTTAACACAGATATAGAGAGATCATATTTTATCTAGTGTTTATCATTTTGAATATAGATTCTTCACTCTATTGTTCAGTCTTAGAAAGCCAGAGTCCCTGAAATATAGCTGTGTGACCTTGGAAATGCCATGTAACCCCTCTGATCCTTTTCCACTTAATCTGGAAAAGGAGCATTTATAACACCTTATGTACAATGCTGTTAGAAAAAATAAATGAGAGGATTAAGTAATGCCAAATATTAATTACAAGGTAAGTAAAATTATTTGCCATTGTAACTATGAACAAGCTCTAAGATAAAGGAAGAAAATTACTTTTCTCACAGCACATGCATGATCTTGTTCTTTTCAATCAACTGGTATATTTGGCAGGGGTTTCAAATTCATATCCTTACAGAGAATAGACACTAACATAAAATGTGTGAAGTGAAAGGATATAATATTATAGAGAGCAATGGGGCTCTGCTAATGAAGAGTAATCTAGAAAGGCATTTACTTTCATTTGTATTGGAACATGACTACAGAAAAGTCTGGCTTAAAGATGACTAGTTTTACATGTAGTTTACAGAGTTATTCTCAAGTGTGTTTCTTTAATACATATTTTGATTTAAAACTGTGGTTGTCTACAAACCAGCAAAATCACACTGGTGTAAACTTCAGTTTCCTCATAACACTGACACTTACCTTTTCAATCCCACTCTTCTCTACTTTTATTCTAGACATTTGCTTTACTACTCTAAAGATCCACAAAGTGTTCCCTATTTATTCTTCCTATTTAGAACTTACTTACTCTAATAATGAATTTAGCAATAGAAGGGTGGGGCTCAATGCCAATAAAACACAAAAGAGAACAACACATAAAAGGACTTAGAATGTTGGCATGGGCAAATACAAAGGAATTACTTCTGTGAGCTGAAAAGCTAGAGAATTTAATGAATGAACCAATGTATTCAATAGTCTGTAAAGGGTTTGAAATATTTGAAGTTAGAATATAATGACATGTAGAAGGAATTTCAATAGCCATTATCCTTTCATTCCCTGAAAGAATAATGAGCCAACAGCTTCATAAGCATTATATCTCTATTGTAAATTATTACTTAGCAACTGTACATCCTAAAATAATCATGCTGAATTTCTTTTATTTATTCTCATTTGAATAAATGTGTTTTCATTCCAGTATTGTTCAAATTAGTAAAGACCTAGCTTTGTGCTATCAGGTAGATTGCAAAATGCTTAAGAAAAATGTTATTGTTTTCAGTGGTAGATTGTATGTGTTTTTAAATTATTATAACATTTAAAAAATCTTTTCATAAGTATGAACTATTTAGTCATATGTTTATGACTTTTGTTAGAGGAGTTATAACTGTACACATAAAATTTTGAAATGGTCTGTTTAATTAAAATCACTATCATCAGAACTCTAGTAAGTGGGAAGCAGATAGAAAACAACCAGATGTGGTTTATCACCAAATGAGATAATTGCAAGTCTATGCTTTAATATTTAAAACTAATCATTTATGTAAATAGTTAAATGATTTTTCTTGATCAACTACAGTATATTCACATATGTCTATATTTTGTGATGGCTTCCTTTAACTCTAAATGTGATTGAAAAATGATTGGCTTAAAGATTAGAAATACGTTAAATAAATTGATATCAATGATATTAATATCAATTGATATTAATGAATCTGGGAACACATATCTTTGAAATTAATGCTTTTATAAACATTCAGTATCCTTTGTCATGCCATCATTTAGTAGAATTGCCATTGCACATTTTATGAAAACCTCTGTAACCTGGTTTGATTTTTAAATATATTTAAGAAATATTATTATATTAAACTGAGAGAACTATTTAATATCTCAGAAGGTAAGTTAAAAACAGGTAAATATATAAATTCAAGTCACTATCTTGCTTAAAAATTTTATCCTACTTAAAAACACTTAAAGTGTTCTTTCATAACCATTTTTTCGTAGGTTTTCAAATTATGTAAACAACAAAAACAAAAGAAGTACAAATCTGCAAAGACATTGCTTTCCGTGCTAACTGAAATAGAGTTACACATTTTGAAATTTTACTTTTGTAGCACATGGGGGAAAGGATTAAGATTGCTCCTGTTGATAAGATAGACTCTTAGTGCCACTCTACCAACACATTCCAGATAAGGAAACCACAGAAATACTGAGTATTAGAGATCTGATGATAATCTTCAGGATTCACAGGTGAAGCACCTATAGATACAAGACAATTGCACAAATGACACACCCGAACAAATTTTGTATAGAAGCGTATGAATATACTCTTGCTCCTCTCTTTTTCTACTATGTTGCTTTTTCTTACGCATTGGTCATCCCAAATTCTTCACTCTTGGAATCTCCTCTGTGGCTTCTTCAACTTGAAACATTTTAGTCAACTGTGTTCACATTTAAATCCAAGCCCATGTGTTTGTTTACCCATTCTGGATTGACTCCCATTAACCAGCCAGTTCCAGGTTGATGAACCTATCACTTAATGTTTGCCAAATCTGTGTGTGACCTACTTGAAGCATAACTTTTTTGCTTCTGGACATGCTTCTAGATCATTCATTCCCTCTCTACATATCCAATCTGGCTCATTGGCCGAGACTCTGATCAGTGTAATTATCAGTTTTTGGAATAACTAGGAATACATTTAGTTACATCAGCTACAATATAAAGTACACAAATTAAATGATATTTCCAGTCTAAGCAGAAGGATATCTGCTTTGTAGAGGAGGAATAAAATACCTAGAAATAAACTTAACCAAGGAGATGAAAGACCTATACTCTAAAAAACTAGAAAGCACTGATGAAGGAAATTGAAGATGACAAAATTAAGTGGAAAGATTTAATTGGAAGAATTAATGTTGTTAAAATGGCCATACTACCCAAAATAATCTACAGATTTAATGCAATCCCTACCAAAATACCCATGACATTTTTTCACAGAAGTAGAACAAATAATTCTAAAACTCATATGGAATCATAAAAGACCCCGAACTGCCAAAGCAGTCTTGAGAAAAAAGAACAAAGCTAGAAGTATCACCTTCTGGACTTCAAACTATACTACAAAGCTACAGTGATCAAAACAACATAGTACTGGCACAAGAACAGACACACAGATCAATGGAACAGAGTGGACAGCCCAGAAACAAACCCACACACTTTTGGTCAATTAATCTAAAACAAAAGAGGCAAGAATATACAATGGAGAAACGACAGTCTTTTCAATAAGTGGTTCTAGGAAATAAGCAGCTACATGTAAAACAATGAGATTAAAATATTTCCTCACACTATACACAAAAATAAAATCAAAATGGATTAAAAACCTAAATGTAAAACCTGAAACCATAAAATTCCTAAAAAAGAACATAGGCTGAACACTTTTTGACATAAATCACAGCAGTATTTTTCTGGATATATCTCCTAAGGCAAAAGAAACAAAAGCAAAAATAACCAAATGGTACCTATTTAAGCTTAAAAGCTTTTGCACAGAAAAAAGAAACCATCAACAAAACAAAAAGACAACCTACAGATGAAAGAAAATATTTGCAAATGATATCACCGACAAAGGGTTAATATCCGAAATATATAAACAGCTCATATAACTCAATATTGAAAACCAAACAACCCAATTAAAAAATGGGCAGAGGACCTGAATAGACATTTTCCCAAAGAGTACATACAGTTATCTAACAGGCATAGGAAAAGATGCTCAACACACTAGTTATTAGAGAAATGGCAAAACAACAATGAAATATCACTCACTTGTCAGAATGGTTATCATCAAAAAGTCTACAAATAACAAATGTTGGAGAGGATGTGGAGAAAAGGGAACCTTTGTATACTGTTGGTGAGAATGTAAATTGGTGCAGTCACTATGGAAAGAGTACAGAAGTTCTTCAAAAAACTAAAACTAGAACTACCATATGATCCAGCAATACCACTCCTGGCTATACATCCAGAAAAAACAAAACACTATTTCAATAAGATACATGTACGCCAATGTTCATAGCAGCATCACTTACAATAGCCAAGAAACAGAAGCAACCTAAGGGTCCATTAACAGAGGAAGAGATATAGAAGATGTGACACACACACACACACACACACACACACACACATACATAATGGACTACCACCCAGTCATAAAAAGAAATGAAATTCTGCCATTTGCAGCAACATGGATAGACTTAAGGAATATTATGCTTCATGAAATAAGTCAGACAAAGACAAATACCGCATGTTATCACTTATATGTGGAATCTAAAAAATAACAAATGTTTATAGCAAAACAGAAACACTCATAGATTAAAAAAAAAAAAAAACTAGTGGTTACCAGAGGGGAGAAGAAAGGGGGTGGGACAAGTTAGGGGTATGGGATACAAATTACTATGCATAAAATAGATGAGCAACAAGGATATATTATATAGCACGGGAATTATACCTATTATCTTATAACTTTTACTGAAGCATAATCTATAAAAATACTGAATTATTATGCTGTACCTGAAACTAATATAATATTGTAAATCAACTATACTCCAATTAAAAAAACAAAAAATAACAAAATACATAATATGAATTTGTATAGAATATAAAAGACATGTAAAATATTTTAGTAAATAAAAGATAGTACAAGAGAATAAGAAAGAAGGTATTACCCCTAGAACACAGAACAGATAGGAAAAATAACCAACCAGAACTTCTAAGAAAAATAGTATAATTGTGATGAAAACTCAGAGGATAGATCACAGTATAGCAGATGCAGCTAAAAAGAGAAATTATAAAAGAAAGATAGCTCTAATGAAATTCTGTTGAATTAGCAAAAATACAGAGGGATACAGAGTATGATGGAGACACTGAGAAGAGAAATAGAAATCCTAAAATATGTCTAATTGGAATTTTGTTTAAATTTGGTTTACTTATGTGTAATAATTGAATACACATATATATATGCATAAACACATACATATATATGTACATGCATTCACAAAGAAAATTCACTGAATGGACTATATGTATATTGGAAAACTGAACAGAATATATATATGTATATTCAGTGAATTTTGAGAAATTCATATAGTCATGTAATCACAATGATGATTGGAATACAGAAGAATTTCCTTACTATAAAAATATCTCCTGTTTTACTCACATTCTCCTCACATATCAACCCATGGCTACTGCTAACTGTTTTGACTTTTCCAGAATGTCATGTAAATTAAACCATACAGTACGGTAGTAACCTTGATTTTGGATTCTTTCAGGAAGCATTTGAGACTCATCTACGTTGCTGCATGTTCTTTTTACTGCTGAGTAGTGTACCACTGTATGAATGTACATCCATAGGACATCTGTTTCTAGATTTCAATAATTATAAATTATACTGCTATAAACATTCATATAAAGGTTGTCAACAAGTTTCTATTTCTCTGAATATATAACTAAGAATGGAATTGCTCAGTCATATTGTAAAAGTATGTTTAATTTATAAGAAATGCACTTTTGCATTCCCTCTGGCAATGCATGAGTTACATTTGCTCAGATCCTCAACACTTACTATTGTCATTTTAAAAATATGTATTCACTTTAATAGGTGTGCAGTGGTATCTCATTGGGGTTTTACTTTACATTTTCCATTGTCTAATGATGTTGAGCATCTTTTACTGTGCATATTTGCCATCAGTATATCTTCAGTAGTAAATTATCATTCAAATATTCAAATTTATTCAAATATTTTAACATCATCTGTCAACAGCTATGGAGAAAATATATTCTTCCATCTTTAGCTTGCCTCTTTATTCTATTAACAGTATTTTTCTCAGAGCAAAACCTTTTAATTTTGATGAAGCCCAATTATCAAATTTTTCTTTTATGAATCATGCTTTTGATGTTTTAACAAAGAACAGTTGAGTTAATCTGTGGTCCTGAAAATTTTCTCTTTTCTTCTAAAAATATTAGTTTTACACTTATATTTAGACACATCATTCATTTTAAATTAATTTTTATATAAAGTATAAGGTAAAAGGTACCAGACTATGCAACCCCAAAATATGCCTCTGTGGCATATGAATCATTTGGAGCCAAAGGGCACTGAGAACCAAGAGACACAGGGAAAGCTCTAAAATCAGGGCACAGATTTTCCTTTTTAAGGAAATTTACATTTATAAAGGAAATTTCCATTTCCTTAGAAATGTCTACCAGGAAGAGGAGGTCTCTTAACAATTCTTACTAATGGAGCAGGCACTGACCTAAAGTTGCAACACAAACCTTACTAAACAACCCTTGTTTACCAATTTTTTTTCCTGGTCACCTTCCCATAACTTGCTCCCCCTGCCCAGAACCCCAAAATCCCTTTTCCTTTTTTTTTAGCCTAAGATGATATATAAACCAAAGTTTTTACCAATTCGAGTTACTCATCTCTGAGTACTCCCAGTTGTAAGTGCTATGCACATGATACTAAACTTGTTTTTCTCTCATTAACGTGTTTTTGGCCAGTCTCCTTCACAGGGCCCCTAATGATAACCTAAGATGGATAGAGGAAAAGGTTTTTCCTCCCTTGAAAAGGCAAAGATCAATGTTTAATTTTTTTTTGTATATTGATATTCAGTTGTTATAGCACAATTTATTGCAAAGTCTATCCTTTTTCCATTAAATTACCTTTGTATCTTTGTCAAAATCAATTGAATGTTTATGTGACTCTATTTCTGCACTCTATTCTATTTTACACATCTATATGTCTATCCTCTCACAAATATAACACTAGTTTGATTAATGTAGCTTAATACAGTTATAGATAGAACCAGATATTGAGACTTCCAGCTTTGTTCTTTTCAAAATCATTTTGGCTATCCCAATAATTTTGTGTTCCATAAACAATTTCGATCCCGCATGTAAATATCACAAAAAGTCCTGCTGGAATTTGATTGGGATTTCTTTAATCCATAGAACAATTTGAGAGAATTAACATCTTTATACTGAGTCTTCAAATCCATGAACATGGTGTATCTCTCACTTATTTATGCCTTTTCTTTCTTTTATCAGCTTTGTGTACTTTTCAAAATATAAATCTTCCACATATTACATTGCTAATTTTTGGAGCAATTTAAAGGTAACTTTTTTAAAAAAAAAATATTTATTTATTTTTGGCTGCATTGGTCTTAGTTGCTGTACATGTGCTTTCTCTAGTTGCAGCCATCTGTGGTGAGTGAGGAAAATCTAAATTTCTTTACCTTGTTATTCAATTAATTCTGAGGTAACCAAAGTTAAATTTGAACACACTTGAAGGAAATGCCTAAAGGGATAAAATTTATCTCTTTTTTTTTTTTTTTTTTTTTTTTTTGCGGTATATGGGCTTCTCACTGTTGTGGCCTCTCCCGTTGCAGAGCACAGGCTCCGGAAGCGCAGGGTCTGCGGCCATGGCTCACGGGCCCAGCCGCTCCGCGGCATGCGGGATCCCCCTGGACCGGGGCACGAACCCGTGTCCCCTGCATCAGCAGGCAGACTCTCAACCACTGCGCCACCAGGGAAGCCCTCATTTTTATGTTATAAAAATTACTCATGACTTTAGAACAGATACATTTGAATACAATTTTATATTAAGTAAAACAGAATCAAAAATTTTAGTTTCAAATTAAGAACTCCTGAAGGCTACAAATAAAATGTGCAAGTTATAGTTTAGGTATTATCCCTGACTTATGAAGTAGTCAACTTTTTATCTACTCTTTGTTTTCTGAGAACTGAGTTGAAACTGACTTAATTTAAAAAATAGAGCAAACAGCCTCTGCAAGTTCAAAACTTAAGATATAAACTTCTTTTGATTCACTAATCAGTGAGTTCCTCTGGCATTAATCCAGACTAATGCTTTTCAGCATACAAGCAATGTCCATGTTCAACAACCTTAAAAGGGCCTTTACATTTTATATCAAGCAATATAGTTAGTAACAATTAATTTTGCTTTAATAAGACTTATTTCACATGGAAGAAAAATATGCAATGTTTTCAAACAATGTTAAGAAGTTGATTAATTCAAAAAGGCTTTGGAACAAGGATGTGGCCAAGAGGGCAAAGTAGGAAGACCCAGAGCTCAATTCCTCCCATAGGCACACCAATATGACACCTATCCGCAGAGCAACTATTGATGAGAATGACTGAAGACTAATGGAAAAGATTTTCCACAACTAAAGATATAAATAAAGAACCACAGTGAGACAGTAGCACGGGTGGAGAAGTGGTATAGTCAAGCCCCACATTGCTGAGTAGGACACCCACAAATGGGAGGATAATTACAACTGAAGAGGTTCTCCCCAAGGAGTGAGGGGTCTGAGACCCACTTTAGGCTCCCTGTCCTAGGGACTTGAACTAGGAAGACGAGCCACCAGAACATCTGGTTTTGAAGGCCAGTGGGGCTTATGTATGGGAGAGCCAGAGGGCTGAAGAAAACAGAGACTTCATGCTTAAGGGGCTCAGGAAAAATCTCTCATGCTCCAAGATCCAGTGTGGAGGCAATCATTTGAAAGGAGACTGGGCCACACCCACTTGCTGATGTTGGAGAGCCTCCAAAAGAAACAGGATGAAACTGAGAACCCTCTGGGGACACAGATACTGGCAGAAGACATTTTTGGGAGCTTGTTCTACCATGAGGACACTGGTGCTGGCAAGTGCCATTCTGGAGTCAGCACTGAGGTCTTACCCACCCACCAGCTGGTCAGCTCCAGTGCTGAGACATCTCAGGCCAAGCAGCCAGTCATGTGAGGACCCAGCCCTGTCCACCATCAGGCTGGGCACCGGCACCAGGACCCCTGAACCCTACAAGCAGTGCCCCATGATACAGCCCCACCCACCAGCAGCCTGAAGCCTGCATGAGGTAAAGCCTGGCAGCCAACTGGATCAAAGGACAGTTCTACCTATCAACGTACTCACAATAGTCAGCCCAGCAACAACAGAGGGGCCCATGCAGCCCACCTTTGGAGCACCCCTTGAGCATATAGCTCTGTGACCAGAGGGGAGAGTGTTGCTGGGGCACACAGGATGTCTCCTACATAAGGCCACTTCTCCAAAACAAGAAATGTAACTGACCTGCCTAATATGTAGAAATAAAAACAGATATCCGGAGAATGAGATGACAGAAGAATATTTTCAAAAGGAAGGGACAAGATAAAATGTCAGAAGAAGAACTAACTGAAGTGGAGATAAGAAATCTCTCCAAAAAAGAATCCAAGTTAATGACCATAAAGATGCTCAATGAGCTCAGGAGAAAAATGGATGAACACAGAAGTTTAACAAAGAGAAAATATAAAACAGAACCAAATAGAGCTGAAAACTACAATAACTAAAATAAAAAATACACTAGAAAGAATCAGCAGTAGATTAGATGATACAGAAGAATGGATCAGCAAACTAGAATATAGAGTAGTGGAAATCACCCAAGCAGAAGGCTGAAATCATATCAAGTATCTTTTCAGACCACAACAGTATGAGACCAGAAATCAACTACAAGGGAAAAAAAAAAGAAAGACAGACAAAACAAACCAAATAAACAAACAAAAAACATGCAAAAAGCATAAACATGTGGAGGCTAAACAATATGCTACTAAACAACCAATGAATCACTGAAAAAATCAAAGAGGAAACAAAAAAATACTTGGAGACAAATGAAAATGGAAACACAATGATTCCAAATCTATGGGACACAACAAAAGCAATTTTGAGAGGTTAGTGTATAGAGATACAAGCCTACCTCAGGAAACAAGAAAAAAATCTTAAATGACCTAACTTTACAACTGATGGAACTAGAAATAGAAGAATAAACAAAACCAAAAATTAGTAGAAGGAAAGAAATAATAACGATCAGAACAGAAATAAATGAAATAGAGACTAAGAAAAACAGTAGAAGACATCAATGAAACTAAGAGCTGGTTTTTTGAAAAAATAAGCAAAATTGATAAACCTTTAGCAGACTCATCAAGAACAAAGGAGAAAGGGCCCAAAGAAATAAAATCAGAAATGAAATACAAAGGATTATAAGAGAGTACTACAATTATATGTCAATAAAATGAACAACCTAGAAGAAATGGATAGATTCCTAGAAACATTCAATCTCCCAAGACTGAATCGGGAAGAAATAGAAAATATAAACAGACCAATTAACAATAATGAAATTGAATCACTAATTTTAAAAACTCCCAACAAACAAAAGTCCAGGACCAGATACCATCACAGGTAAATTCTACCAAAAACGTAAAGAAGAGTTAACATGCAGCCTTCTGAAACTATTCCAAAAATATGAAGAGGAAGGAATGCTTGTGAACTCATTCTATAAGGCCAGCCTCACCCTTATCACCAAACCAGACAAAGACACCACAAAAAAAGAAATTTACAGGCCATCACTGATGAATACAGATGCAAAATCCTCAAAAAAAATTAGGGAACCAAATTGAATAGTACATTAAGAAGATCATACACCATGAACAAGTGGGATTTATCCCAGGGATTCAAGGATGGTTCAGTATTTGAAAATCAGTCAATGTGATACATCCCATTAACAAATTGAAGAATAAAAACCTTATGATGATCTCAAAGGTGCAGAAAAAGCTTCTGACAAAATTCAACATCCATTAATGATAAAACTCTCAACAAAGTGGCTATAGAGGGAACACATCTCAATATAATAAAAGACATATATGAAAGCTTTTCTTCTAAGATCAGGAAAAAGACAAGGATGCCCATCTTCACCACTTTTATTCAACATAGTATGAGACATCCTAGCCACAGCAATCAGACAGACTAAAAAAAAAAAGCAAAGAAAAAGCATTCAAATTGGAAAGAAAGAAGTAAAACTGTCATTATTTGCCAATGACATGATACTACATATAAAAAAGCTAAAAATGCTACCAGAAAGTTATTAGAAGTAAGACATGAATTCAATAAAGTTGTAGGACACAAAATTGATACCCAGAAATAAGTTGCATTCCTATACACTAATAATGAATTATCAGAAAGAGAAATTAAGAAAAGAATCTCGTTTACAACTGCAACAAAAATAATAAATCTAAGAAGATAAACCTGTACTCAGAAAACTATAAGACACCGATGAAATAAATTGAAGATGACACAAATGGAAAGACGTACCCTGTTCATGGATTAGAACAATTAATATTGTTAAAATGACCATACTACTGAAGGTAATCTACAGATTCAATGCAATTCCTATCAAAATACAATGGAATTTTTCACAGAACTAAAACAAATAATTCTAAAATCTGTATGGAAACACAAAATAGCTCAAAAACCAAAACATTCTTGAGAAAGAAAAACAAAGCTGGAGGTAGGTATCATGTTCTTTGATTTCAAACTATACTATGAAGCTACAGTAATCAAAGCAGTATGGTGCTAGCACACAGACACACAAATCAATGGGACAGAAAAGAGAGCCCAGAAATAAAACCACCCTCATATGGTCAATTAATCTATGACATAGGAGGCAAGTATATTATCATGGGGAAAAGACAGCCTCTTTAATAAATGGAGTTGGGAAGACTGGACAGTTACATAAAAAAGCATCATACTGGACTAGTTTCTCACACCATATACAAAAATAAACTCAAAATGGATTGAAGAGTTAAATGTAAGACCTGAAACCATAAAAGTTCTAGAAAAAATCATAGTAAGTTCTTTACATTGGCCTTCACAACATTTTTTTTTTATCCTCAGGCAAGCAAAACAAAAGCAAAAATAAACAAATGAGAATAAATCAAACTAAAAAGCTTTTGCACAGAAGAAAAAAAACTATCTACAAAATGAAAAGGCTGTCTACTGAATGGGACAAGATATTTGCAAATGATATACCAGATAAGGAGTAAAATATCTGAAATATACAAACAAATCGTTCAGACAAACGAAAAACAAACAACCTGATTAAAAAACGGGCAGAGGATATTTTTCCAAAGAAGACATACAGATAGCCAACAGGAACATGAAAAGATGCTCAACATCACTAACCAGCAAGTAAATGCAAATCAAACCAAAATGAGCTATCACCTCAGACCTATTTGATAAAAGCCTCAGAATGGCTATTATCAAAAAGACAACAAATAATAAGTGTTGTCTTGGTTGTAGAGAAGAGGGAACTCTCATGTACTGTTGGTGGGAATGTAAATTGGTGCAGCCACTATGGAAAACAGTGTGGAGATTCCTAAAAAAAATTAAAAATAGAACTGTCATATAATCTGCTAATTCCACTCCTAGGTATTTACCTGAAGAAAACAAGAACATTAATTAGAAAAGATATATGCACCCCTATGTCCATTGCAGCATTATTAACAATAGCCAAGATATGGAAGCTACTCAACTGCCCATCAACAGACAAATGGGTAAAGATGTGGTATATATACATATATATATATATATATATATATAAAATATCTATATGTGTGTATATACACACACACACACACACAGTGGGATATTACCCATAAAAAAGAATGAAATTTTGACAATTATGATGATATGGATGGAGGGTATTATACTAAGTGAAATAAGTCAGACAAAGACAAATCCGTATGATTTCATTTACATGTGAGAAGTGAAAAACTAAACAAAGGAACAAACATAACAGAAACAGACTCATAGATACTCATAGAATTGGTGGTTGCCAGAGGGTGAGTGAGGGAGTGAATGAAATAGGTGAGGGGGATTAAGAGGTAGAAGCTTCCAGTTACAAAATAAGTGAGTCATAGGCATGAAATGTACAGCATGCGGAATACAGTCAATAATATTGTAACATATTTGTATGGTGCAAATGGTTACTAGAGTTATGGTAGTGATCACTTTGTAATGTGTAGAAATATCAAATCACTATGTGGCACACCTAGAACGAATATAGTGTTGAAGGTCAATTATACTTCAATTAAAATAATTTTATCTACCCTAAGCTATAGTAAAATCTACTTCCCTAATTAATTATTGTGTAAATGTTTTGTATTTTTCCAATACCTATCTATCTATCCAATGACATTGAAGTTCATTTCCCAAAGCCCAAACTGTCAATATTTTACATATATATGTATATTTAGATGTGTGTGTAAATTATATGAATATATATATTTAATTAAAGCAAAGTAAGTTTTTCATAATTCTAATTTTTGTTTTTTACTCCCAAACAAATTTAAGCATAAGGGGTGGGCAGGATTTTTTTTTTCTTTTTTGGCTGTTGTTCATTGCTGCCTCTCCAGTGCTCAGACCTATCCCTTACACATAAAGTCTCAGCCAGAATATTTTTATAATGTATAAATAAAATATTACCCATAAAGATAATCCTATATCTGCCAATGTAGGTGAGCAAATAAAAACATTCCTGCCTGAGAAATGCACATTGCTCATTTATACCCCTCTACCCTATGAAATTGATTTTTGCTGTGGGATGTTTAAAGTGAGTTAAAATCCATGCACGTCCCTTTATTTAATTGTGGGCCAGGAGAACTCTCAGCTTTTGCTGCAAATTAGCCAGCAACAGGAGCAATTCATCCAGATGCTGAAATGAGCACCCTGGGGAGCTGGTGGATATCTCGGATGTGGAGTGTGAGGTGGGTCCATAAGAGAGGAGGCCTGGCAGATGAACTACATCCAAGTGAAAATGCAGGAGAAAGAAGCTATACTTGAAAACCCTGGGCTTCCCAGAGAACCTGGTGATCCAGAACCACTTTCCTTGCGAACGAAACTGGAGAACTTGGCTGCAATTTTCTCCTGACCCAGAACTTTGATGAGGAATGAAACTGGGAGGGCAGGCACCCACAGCCCCCACCTTACGCCCACTCCACAAGAATTTATGGATATACATATCTATAAAGATGTACCTATTTTACTTTATTTACTTAGGCATTAGAAAAAATTTAAAAACTTTAAAACAAAACACCCAAACTTCCCACCCTCTTAAAGTGGCCCCATTCCCACCCTGGCCTGAGAGGACCCAGGCCAGATGGCTGTCCCCCACCGCCTGTCCCAGCCCAGCAGCCTGGCAGGACTGGAGGGTGACAGATGGGCCCCTCTTGGCCCCTGTCCCAGCTTCCTGCAGCCAGATGGAGAGCTGGGTGCTTGTTTTCTGCTCCCCCCACCCAAATCCCTGAGACTTCCCCACCCCTTTTCCAGGGTGAGGGGAAGCTAGCACCAAACTTTGGTCCTCCATTGGAGTGACTCAAATCTTTCCATCTCGGGTGAGCACTCGGAAACCCGACACCCCCTCCACAGACTGGCCATGACCTCCAGGCTGCATCCCTTTGCTGCGGAGGGAGATGTCTGGTTTGTCCTGCCTGGGGAAGAGGCAAGATCAGAGCCGCTTTGGAGCTCAAGGCCACCTCCTACCCCAGAATAGAACCATGTCTCTGATAAAGGTTTTGAAGTGAAATAAAGTTTTAAAAGCTAAAAAATAAAAATAAATAAAAGGTGAAGGAGCTAGTTCCCTCATGTCTAGGTGTTGCAAGATGAGGTGGGTTAGACAGAAAGGCTAATTCCCTGAGGCTGCTCTTCAGGGGAAAGGCTCAAGGAACAGGCAGCGACAATCTCACCTCGCAGCTGCTAGTAGGAACAACTGGCCCCAACTATGAGCAATGGACCGGCTCGTGGTTGCTGCGGCCTTGGCCCTTGGCGGCCGACTTGATCCGCACCGGAAGCCTCTGGGGTACTTCTGGCTTCTAAAAGTCTCGCGATTTCCAGGCCGCGCATGCGCAGTTCGGTCCGGCGCCAGCGTCCAGCGCGAGCGTCATGCGCGAGCGTCCTGCGCCAGCCTCGCGGGCTTCTTCCGTGCGCGGCATGAAAGCGACAGCGTTTCTCTCGCACCGGACTGGGCCTCTGCGGCGAGGAGGTGCTGCACGGTGAGTCTGAATATGAGATTTTGGGGGGAGAAGGGGAGGAAGTCCTCCTAGAGGATTGGTGTTTGCGAGATAGGAGGGGATCCCGGCACCAAGGGCACCCAGGTGTTTTCTCATCCCAGGAGTTCCCTCCTGATATCCCGTGAGCTTCTTTTGGGAGGAGTGGTTGGGGTGCCGCCGTTGAAGCTCAGCACATCCGAACCTGTCCTTTTCCTGTCCCTTCAACAGGACCTGCCCTTACTTCCCACAAGCTTACCCTGTGGGCTCCAACTGTGCCCTATTTGACTCCTTGGGAAACTCCACATTCCACCCATCCAGCCCAGGCCCCAGGTGTTAGCCCAGAAGGTTAATTCAAACTAGAGAAAATGACATCCTTTAATTTTTTTTCCCCTGATGTCTGGAAATAAACGAGTCAGAATTGCAAAGCCTTTTAGATTTTCATAGATCAAAGGTTCATTCTGACTCTTAGTTAAAAGGAAGATGGTAGATTGGAGAAAGAAAACAAGAAGGTTAGTGAAGAAGGAAAGCAAAGGAAAGGGAGCACGAGGCAAAAAAAAAAAATTGGTTTCTTCTACTTTGTCCTATAACCTGCAGACTAGGTTTAGTGATTTTATGGTATGACATGAAGTAGGGAAGAGCAAATATTGCATTTTCCTCCATCAGATACAGCTGTGCTGAGGCAAACAAGTGTTTGCTTATCCAGCCGTGACTATGTCTTACAAACAAATTTACCAGTTTAGAAATACTGGAAGTTTCTGCAGATGCATTGACTTATTAAGCAGCAACTCCCAGAAATATTCTTTCAAACTTTTGAAAATAAATTGCTCTAGTAGATTATAGTATATTATCATGTCCTAGGAACTCTAGGAAGGAAGAACCATAAATGGAAGCCAGGAGACCCCCATCAAGCAGTATATAGGATATTAAGACTCAGGAACACACATGCAGCAAACCCATTTTCACCAAATTAACCAAGGAAATTGACCTTTACTGCTTTACTGGAGGGCCAGGGGCCCTGGTGTTGACAACACATTAGAACTAATAGAACGTAGCTATTATGTGGAATGGGTCTTGAGTCAGTTCATTTTTCTGTTAAGTAAAATAGTGATGACAGGGTGTTAGGGGCCCATGGGCTAAGCCACAGGTATGTGAATTACACATGTATCCTGATATACTGAAAATACTGTATTGTTTTATCTCCCAAGATTTTTTTAACATCTGTTTAGTGTGAGTCATTTCCTGTGCCCTGGGTGAAAATTCAAGCAAATATATGGCTTTGTTGGTCATAAAAATGTGTCGTTCAGTTATCTTACTGTGGCAAGCAACTTAATTTACTGATGGCCGCCAGCTGTAGCCTTTTTGGATCTAACACTGGATCCCATGGACTGCTAATAGTCAATGGTTATACACAGCAGGTGTATGAGAAAGGGATATTTATGCAAGATATTGAAGTCCTCTAATGGGCAACTTTGACTCAAAGATTCCCCGTCTGACTGGAGAAAACTTTCTTAGAGATGTTCTGCTGTCTGAGATGCTTTCCACCCAGTCTCCTTCAGGGAGACAGGCATAAGGCCTGCTTTCAAGTCTGAAGGCTCTCTCAACCTTCTCTGTCTCCCAGTACTTTTTCTTCATAGGGATTTGCCCAAATATATATCTATCATCTTCTTTAAGTACCCAAACTAACATAATGACTTTTCCAAAAATTATAAGCATAATCTCAGTTAAGGAATTGGAATTTTGAGTACAAATTATTAGTCCAAACTCTGAACTTGTTTTAATGGCAAACCTCCTCTTAACTAGCTCAAGCCTGCTGTCAATAGAAGCCTTTATTGGAATAAGGGCTAAGGCTTGAACTTTGTCTCTTTCTCCCCTTTCTGCTTCCCTTCCTCCCTCCTTCTCCCAGTCTCCAATCTCATTAGTCAGTTACTATCCAGGGGATGTGGAAAAAGAAATGGAAGAGAATAGGAAAGGAACAGGAAAGGATTTTACACTGGCAGCTAGCTTCTCACTCTCTGGGACTGAGGATGCTTGAAGCTAATCTTGTGAAGGAGGTCTTTTCTGATGACAAAGGTTCTACAATTCCTTTGACTTAGGCAGAGGCAATTTATACCAGTCTTTAGGAATCTTGCATCACCCCAGTTCTTTTCTGCTGGAATTCCTTCATCCTTTGATAGATACACACTGTAGTAAT
The DNA here is from genome assembly GCF_011762595.2 of Tursiops truncatus. Classification (NCBI taxonomy): domain Eukaryota; kingdom Metazoa; phylum Chordata; class Mammalia; order Artiodactyla; family Delphinidae; genus Tursiops; species Tursiops truncatus. Next base: position 54,978,905 of record NC_047044.1, on the reverse strand, counting down.
GCGATTTATAATTAGAAATATGTATCTGGTCTTCATCCTCATTTCTGACACAGCTCCTAAAACCATTGGTTTCCTAAGAGATAAGAGTAACAAAAGTGTCTTGATATTCACAACAAACCCTTTTCAACTACACCTGAGTTCATGTTAATGAGGAGACTTTTGGAAAACACCTGAGGATGGTAAAGGGCATCCAAAGGAAGGGGGCTGGTTGCCAGGGGAACCAACCATGTGATTAGGGGGTTGGAACTTTCAGTTCACCCCCTGCCCTCTGGGGACGGGGGAAGGACTGCAGTTTGAATCAGTCACTAAGGGTCAATGATTTAATGAATCATGCCTATGTAATAAAGTCCCCATAAAAACTAAAAGGGTGGGGTTCAGAGACTTTCTGGGTTGGTGAACACGAGGGGACGCTGGGGGAATGGTGCTACCAGAGAGCATGGAAGCTTTTCCCACATAACTTGTGCTCCTTCCCACATGCCTTGCCCTGTGCATGTCTTGCATCTGGCTGTTCTTGAGTTATATCCTTTTATAATAAACCAGTGATCTAGTGAGTAAAATGTTTCTCTGAGTTCTGTGAGTCGCTCTGCAAATTAATCGAACCTAAGGAGGAAGTGGTGGGAACCTCCAGTCTGTACACACACTGTTTCTTTCTTGCCAGAAATATATAAAACAGTTTATAGGAAATCCTGGCATATACCTTGTGTTGATGAATACCGGGAATGCAGGCCTACCCTCATGCAGCCATCTCTGCCAGGCTGGTACAGCTCACTTGAGCTTGATGATAGCCTGAGACAGGGCCAGATTCTCTTTGTCTTCCTCTTCAGAGGGCTCCAGGGACATCACTTCATCACCCTTCTGGGGATAAGTGGACTCTACCTCTGAAGTGCTTACAGATTGCAAGAGCTCTTATCCAAGAGTTCTCATCAATAAATCTTTCTCCTACATCTCCGTATTTTCTACCTGCATTACACTCAGGGTTCTAATAGTTGTGAAAATAGTTTTGAAATAATTCCTTTGAAAATTTCCAAGAGATGGTTTTTCCTCTCATCTTCAAATTTATCATTCATTGTGTTCATAGTTCTTTATATACATTTACAATAAATACATCATTACATTACTTGTATATGATTAAAACGCACTTGGAGTTTAAGGATAAGCAGCAGATTGGAGACATGGTATTTGGAGTTTCTTACTTCTCTCATGTTCACAGAAAATTGCTAAAAGTACTTAGGAGTATTTTGCTGGGTAACTAGGCTTTAGAAATAAAATGCAGGGTGACAGGTAAATACCAGAGTCAAGTAGAGTTTTTTAGATATAATTGCATTATTCCCTTTGCAATGAATATTTTACCCATGCTAATCATAATTAAAATTACATGTAATAATTTGGGAGCTTTATAAGTAGAGTATTTGGGGGTTGTGTCCCAATAGAGATTGGGTATTAATTAAGAGGAAAGACAAAATGAGGGGAAAATAAGATTAAGTTGATTTAAAGGAAAGGATAGTTAAATAAGAGGGTGAGGATTATTGCAGATTGTTAATCATGATAACATCGAATTCCTGTATCTTGGAATAATACTTTCGTTTTTGAATAAAAGTGATATAATATTCAAGATTTTTAATTCTCTCTTTTCATATGATACTGTCATTTAAGATTGGTAAATTTTATGCTATATGAGTATATATTAGCCTGCAGAATTCTGAAATACAGAATCTTCATCATTTCTGTATCAGTTGTTTTGTATTAGAGAAAAAATTTAAATATAATATTGTTATGCAGTATTTCCCACGTTACATTTATATGTAAAAGTTGTGGTGTGAACATGTGTGGGAACCTTCAAATTATTGCCTGTAAATTCTGTGTGATTTTTAAAGGTACATTTTCTAGAACCACTATATGCATAGTCATATATGTGTGGCATAGTGAACTCAACACAAGATTATTCTTTGAAAATATTTCAATTTTTTGTAATTGCTCTTGAGAGACTAGACAGATATCTCTCCAGTATGCAGCTCATGCTACTTAACCTGATCTTTTCATCTACTAAAATTAAACTCAGTTTTTGATAGTTTTCATGTTTCAACTGTAGCAGATTATCTACTTAGTAATGTTTAATCTTAATGATTTTTCTCTAAAATATGCATCTTTTACATTAATTGTACAAATTCTTACTGAACGTTTATGTTCTTACTCTGGGTAAACAAGCGTCAATATAATAACTCTTTTCTTAAAGAACTTTTGTCTAATCAGTAAAAGAAATTGTCTAATGCATCACTAATCATAGTAAAGTACGATAAATATTATACTAGGGATAGGCCCCAACTCTTGGCAAAGCACTTGGGAGCAGTGCGGAATCTCCATTATTGTTATTCATGAACAACGTATGTGAGAAAGAGTACACAATAATAGGTGTTGACCAATCTGAGGACAGTTTCCCCTCAGATATGTTACCTGTAAATAACAATTCAGTTTTGTTCCATAGATACATATGTTGATTTGTGAGCTTACTTAAAGATATATGCCCTTAAATAAACTCATAAAGAAAAATTATTTGATCCATCATGTACATTCAGCAGAATGAAAATAGTGTGATATGGTTTCAATAAGTTTATTGTTAAAGTGCCTCAACACATAAAGAGGCACTATTAAGTAGGGTGTAAGTGTTCAGGCTCTGGAGACATATTCTATGACTTCGAATCCTATCTCTATAACTTACTAGCTTTGTGACTTTAGAAAATTATATTTCTGTCTTTCTGGTTATTTTTATATGAAATGGAGAAGATATTAGGCTAAACCATATGAGATTGTTATATTTGGCTGTTTTCTTTTATAGTTTATTTAGGTGTAACTGATTTATAACAAACTACACACATTTAAAGTATGCAATTTGATGAGTTTTCATAAATACATATATACCTAAGAAACCATTGCCATAATTCATATGTAAACATAGTAGTCACTCCAAAAAATTTTCTTGTACCCCCTTTTTTTTTTTTTGTGGTACACGGGCCTCTCACTGTTTTGGCCTCTCCCGTTGCGGAGCGCAGGCTCAGCGGCCATGGCCCATGGGCCTAGCTGCTCCGCGGCATGTGGGATCTTCCCGGACCGGGGCATGAACCCGTGTCCCCTGCATCGGCAGGCGGACTCCCAACCACTGCGCCACCAGGGAAGCCCTTATACCCCTTTTAAATTCATTTTTCCCTACCTCTTTCTCCTGGAAAGCACTGATTTGCTCTCTAGCTCTCTGGATACTTTGCCTTTTCTAGATTTTTTTTAATGAGTGGGATCATTGCTATATGTACCTTTTTGGTTTGACTTCTTTCATTTAGCATAATTATTTTGAGACTCATTCATGGTTTTGCAGGTATCAAAAGTAGTTGCTGGCTAGTATTTCCTTGTATGGGTATTCCACAATTTGTTTATTCGTTCATCTGTTGGTGGACATTTCAGTTGTTTTCTGTTTTAGGTGATTGTATATATTAGGTGTTTAGGTGATTTATATATTTGCTGTAAACATTTGCATACAGAAAACAGTAGAGAAAAACAATGAAGCAAATAGTTTCTTTGAAATGACCAATAAGCTTAGGAAAGAAAGAGAAAAGATATAAATCTTCAATATCAGGAATGACAGAGGTGACATTGCACATCCTACATACACAATGAGAATAATAAGAGAATGTTATTAACATCCATCAAGAAGTCTGGTTAATTAAATAAAATGGAAAAATTCCTTGAAAGACAAAAATTACCAAAGCTCACTCAAGAAGAAATAGATATACTGACTGGTCCTATATCTATTAAAGAAATTGATTTCATAGCAAAAAAATTGCATAAAAATAACTACCCCTAGATTGCTGCCTGGATGATTATACCAAATATTTAAGAAATAATAACAATTCTATGTAGATACTTCTAGAAAATTGAAAAGGGAAGAATACTCCAAATGTATTTTATGAGACTGGTGTTACTCTGATAACTGATTCAGATGAAGACATTACCAAAAAACACAAACAAACCCAAAACTATGAAAGAACAAAATCTACGAACCTAGACACAGAAGTCCTTAACACAAAGTTAGCATATCAAATCTAGTAATATATTAAAGGATTAATACATCATAACCAAGTAGGGATTATTCTGTTAACACAAAAATCAATGTAATTCACTATATTCACAGATTAAAGAAGAAAAGCCATATAATTGCCTTGGTAGGAACATTAAAAAAATTTGGCAAAATTCGATCTCCTTTTATGAGAAAAACTCTCAACATAATGAAGGGTAGCTATGTAAAACCCACAGCTAACAGCATAATTAATAGTCCAAGACTGAATGTCTTCTATCTGACATGGAGGATGAAGCATGGTTGTCCACTCTAACCACTTCTATTCAACATTGCACTGAAGGTCTTAGACAGTGCAATATGTAAAAAAATGAAATAAAAGAAATACAAATGGAAAAGGACGAAGTAAAAAAATTATTTGCAGGCAATCTGATTTTCTAAATATTAAAGAATCTATAGAAAAGTTACTATTTGACATGCTTAGACTCCCCAAAGAGCAATTCTCTTTGTTTTATCCTAATAATAATAGAATCTACTTCAAAGGTTATAATGATTGATGTGTTTGAATACATTAATATACATATGGCATTTATCATAGAGTCTGTTCCAGAGGAGGTAATCTGCAACTGTTAGCTAATGCTTTTTGCCATGCATATTATCAGCAAAACTTGAAAATGACAATACAGTGCAATTGAAAATTGAAAAAGAGAAAGAATTAATGAGCAGAAAAATAAATATGAGGACTGAAATATTGTGTCAGGTTAAATGTTAGTTTAAAAAAATTACCTCTGAGTGATAAATAAAAACTGGCTCTGAGTTTCCCAGCAATTGATACTAAAAAGTAAATATGCATTATCATCACATGTTTATCAATATCCATACCATTTAAAAACATTTTTTAGAACAGATAAAGACATTAATGAGAGGCACGATTGTTTGTTTTTTTTCTTTTTTGTGGTACGTGGTCCTCTCACTGTTGTGGCCTCTCCCTTGGCGGAGCACAGGCTCCGGACGCGGAGGCCCAGCGGCCGTGGCTCACGGGCCCAGCCGCTCCGCGGCATGTGGGATCCTCCCGGACCGGGGCACGAACCCGTGTCCCCTGCATCGGCAGGCAGACTCTCAACCACTGCTCCACCAGGAAAGCCCCGATTGTTTTTTTTTTTACTGTGACTAAATAGAATATTTTAGGGCTCTCTTATTAAGGACACAGTACAACTTAGTGACCACAACCCAAGCAAACTTTTATAATAAATAAAATGACAGGTTTTTAAGTATATAAGGTTTATGTATATATTTTTCTTTTTACAAAGACAATCTTTGTACATTGAGTAATAATGTCTACTGAGCAATAATGTGGAGTAATGTCAGTAATTAAAATTCAGATAATGCTACATATCAGGCACTATTATATAATTTACATATATTAATTCACTTATTTACAACCATATTATGAGGTAGTTACTATTATTGTCTCTTTTAAAAATGAAGAAACTGATGCACAGAGAGGTTGAGTGATTTGCGTAAGGTCACACAGTTTTTTAAGTGGCAGAGAGAGAATTCAAAGGCCACTACTTATCTGTACTATATTGCCTCAACTTTTCTTCTTTGTCATAATTTAGTAGTGCAACAGTTTTTTTTTTTGTTTTTTTAATTGTTGTTGTGATTGTATGTCTCTAATACTCTTAAGTAGATTCATTTACTTGTCCCGGTCATTCAGAATGGATGACTTTGCTTCTCTGAAATTCCTATCTTAAATCCACGATTAATCTGATGATATGAAGGCAAGATAGTGTAATGTTAAGCACACAAGATCTTGAGCTAGACTTTCTAATGTTTGTTTTCACTCAACTACATACTAATTCAGTAACACTAGATGAGACATACAACCTTTCAAAACTTTTTTCCTTTGCAGTAGTTGAAATAGCAATAATAGCAATATCACAAGATTTATACATATCACGAAACAAGATAATTAGATAATTGTTAGTTGAGTTGGGCAGACGGGAGGGGGTTACTGCTTAACTTTGTCACGGGTAAGTAAATAGGAAAAACCATAAAAAATAATTTCTACTCTCTTCCTTGCATTATTATTTCCCCTAGAATTAAGTAGCCATTTTTGCATCTTTGTTTAGGGTGAGAAATAAATTATTTTAAAATATGAATATTCAGTTTTTCAGTTATTTTCTCTACCAAATGATTACTAAAATATTTGCAGTAGGGCATTTTTATGTAAGATTATCCACTTTATCAATGCATTCTAATTCCTGTTCACTGGAAATAAAAGCCATAACAGTCACTCATGAAGAGCACTTTTACCCATTACAGGGAAGACACCTCAAGTAGAACAATTGTTGTTACAAATAAATAACATGAGATATGGCGTATAAAATTGTACATGTAAAGAACTTAAAACTGTGTCTGGCATATGCTAAGTGTTATGCAAGGAATAATTTGTAGTAGTAGCAGACAGAGAAGGAGCAGTAGCAATAGTGGTAGTTGTCCCATTAGACTGTAGGGGATGTTAAAGATAAGAACAACTGATTTACCCTTGGGTGTATAGCATCTAGTAGCTCCTTAAAAAGGAATAAATGGATAACTCATAATTAGTGAGTGGACAAGAAATATTGAAGCACATAAAAATAGTAGACTACATTCTTCTGTACCTTCTTCTGTGGAATAATTAAATTTGAAGAAATATGGTCAGGTTTAGTGTTTACCTAATCTTCAAGAATATGATCATTTTTGTCCCAAAGAAATGGCAGCAGTATATCCAAGTCCATATATGCCAAGAAAGGTCAGGGAAAATACAAAAGAGCTCAATATTGTCTTGTTAAAAAGTTCAGAACTGGGAATAGCTATGAATGTTTAAAAAATTACAGGAGAAACAGATTCTGATTTATTCTATGATATCGGGACTTGAGAAAGGTAAGAAAATGGTCATTGTTTATTTTAAGTAAAGATTCATATCTATTTTCCTTTTGAATTTTATTTTACAAATGGTCCTTCATATTTTTCTATGAAACTACTGTTGTATGACTATTATTTATCTAAAGTTACCATTGATATGTGACTAATTTAGAATATATAGTTGTTTCATTTTATATTCTTTTGGACTCTGTATAGTAAAAAATATACTAAACATTTTTTCCTTTGAGGTCTTCGATATATTATTCATAGGATAAAATGCATTTTACTAATATGCTTTTCAAATACTCTGGGTAGTAAAACATTTACTAATAAATTATAAAGAACAGATCGAAATAGTCCTTCTGAGATACAGTTGAGGTTTACTCTAAGAAAGTACTTCATCTACTGTTGTTTGTGTAATACAACGACACAATAATCAGATATTAGATGAAATTTAACCTAAAACCTCTCAATGGTTTCTTTTGTAAAACTCATGCCCAAATAATCTTGTAAAATTCTTGTAAATATGGAACAAAATATGGAAGGCCACTGTCAATGACTAAAAGTTCACAGAGGTAGTTATTTGTTATATTGCTGAGATAATCATAATTGGCACCTAGTGTTCTTTGGAGAAAACCTCTTTAAGGATCAAAACATGGTCAGGTAATTGACTTTGTACAAGGAAAAAATCAATGAATAACTGTCTCTTAATATTTACAGATGGATTTTTAAAAAATGATTGTTAGTGGAAGTTACAAATTCTATAACAATAATCTGTGTACTAGTTTACTAGTTTTTTAATAGGTACATTGAAAGAGGCCAAAACAGACACAGTGAAGAGCTGAACAAGTTTAAGTGCTTATTATTCTGTAAATCACAGGAAGTTTTTTGTTTTTTGTTTTTGCTGGAAACTAATTTGGGTAAAAAGATAGTATCATATAAAAATCATACAGTTTTAGAAAGTTAATCAATATTTTGTGGAGTCACTGAAGATAAGGCATTGAGGAAGGCAGATTCAAGGATATGGAGACATATATCCTTAAAATAGTGTGTGCTTCCGTGACCTAAATATGGTCCTTTTAAATATAATAAAAATAAAAGTTCAGCAACAACAAAAAACGATTATCCATTACTTGCTAGCAGTTGTGTCAGATATTTATATATGCATTGTTTTACTTAATCCTTATGAATTTCATTCATTAGTTACTGTTTTTGAATTAGAAACCATTTGAATATTTGATGAAGTAAAAGAAGCTGGGGCTTTGAAAAGAGAGGAAAAATAGCACTTGAAGAGATTAGGGAGGTAAATGATTGAAAGGACTTTGACATTTACCCTAAGTGTCAGAGGAAGCCTTTGGAATATATTGAGGAGTGATATCATCTGGTTTATGTTTTGACAAGACTACTTTGGCTTTTGTGCTAAGAATAGATTGAAGCATTGAAACCTTCTAATTAATTAATCCAGGTTAGAAATAATGGTGGCTTGCACCAGGCAAATAGCAGTGGACATGGTAAGAGACTGGATGTTTTAATTTTTCCAAAACAAAGGCAAAAGGGTGTGTTCAAACAGCACATGTAAGCTGTAAGAGAAAGACTGGAGTTGAACATGTTGCTAAGGTTTTCACTTGGAGATGGAGTTTTTATTAACTGAGAAGGAAAAAGTTGTGCAAAAGGCAGGTTTAAGGATGAACAAGAACAGTAGTTCAGTTTAGGGCATGTTGAGTTTCTGTCAAGTAGGAAATTGGGTAAGTTTGGAAATATCTAGTAGGTAATTGGATAGATTAATCTGCTCAGAACTCAGAGGAGAATTCTGACTGGAGATATAAATTTGAAATATGCCAAAATATACATAAACATAGCATGTAAATAAAAGCATATGACTGAGCTCATCAAGTAAGTGGTTATAAATGTAAAAGAGAATTCAAGAGGCAGAACCCTGGGGAACTGCAATGTTAACGAAATAAAGAGAACTTATCAAAGGAGCCTGTGGGGAAGGCATTGAAGTAGGAGGATAATCAAGAGAGAAATGAAATGAACTGATAGGCATGTGAAGAAAATGTTTCACAGAGAAGATAGTGATAAACTATTCATAGTTACTTAAATGGAATGCTAAATTTTATGCTTATCTTTTTCCAAAAATGTTCTCAAATAATTAAATATCTCTTCAGAGAGTCAAAGGCAATATACAGGCTTTGGGTAATGGTAGACCACATAATTTCGGCCAACCATTCACTTGAAAGAGTATGTGACAGACATGTTTGAGGGCAAAGATACCTGACAATTTAGTGGAGAAATATAGAGCAGATCTGGACAGGATGAAATTCCAATGACATGAGACTAGCAGTTGATGCCCCTTTGCCCTGTTTTCTAAATGTTTTTTTTTTTTTTTTTTTTTTTTTGAGGAGAATGAGTAGGTTAAGAAGCTGAGCTAAAGTTTTAACATTGTTGTTGGGCTATTGTGTCAAGAACACAAGAGGGAACTCTGATGAACCCATTTGCTCAAATAATCTCAATTCCTAAAATTGGGTTAAGTAATTGCAGACTGAATGTGCCCCAAACACAGGGCAGAGGCAAAGATAAGTTCCTCAAAGATTAATATGTTGTACTGCAAATTATTTCTACAATTTTCATGGATGTGTGGTACACAATAAAAAATAACCAGCCAGAAGAGAAGAAAGAGCAACATGACCAAAAGCAATGAAAGTTACAGAAAATAAAAATAGATTCATAGAAGCTCTAGATAAGAGTCATCAGACTTAGATATAAAATAACTATGTTTTTTATTTTAGAAATATAAAAAAATTAAGCATATGGCAGAGAACTAGGAACTTTCACAGCTGAAATGCATAGTAATCAAAATTAAAAGTTCAGTGGATGGATTTAATACCCTGTTACCCACAATCAAAGAGATAATGATGAACAGGAAGAGAGAGAAAGAGGGAGGGAGAGAGTAGTTGCAAGAGAAAGTCTATACCTAAAGAATATAGAAGACACAGGGAACTCTACTTAATGCACTGTGGTGACCTGAATGGGAAAGAAAACCAAAAAGGAAGGGTATATGTATATGTATAGCTGATTCATTTTGCTATACAGTAGAAACTAACACAACATTGTAAAACAACTATATGCCAATAAAAATTAATTTAAAAATATAAAGAATATAGAAGAAAAGCACATTCTACCCAAAGAAAGTAGAAAGAATGAGATAAGAGAAGAAACAAATTAATGAAGAAATAAAATACAATGATGAGTAAAAATAAAACCCTCAAGTTTTTTTTTGGAAGTTCTAGTAAAATTGATAAATCTCTGACAAGTTTCCTCAGGAAAACAAGAGAAAGAACAACTAACTTATATCAGAAATAAATGTACCATCTAAAAGAATTAGGGAAAAGAAAAAAGAACAAAGTCCAAGTCAGAAGAAAGGAAATAATAAAGATCAGAGAGTAAATAAATAAAATAGAAACCACACACACAAAAAAAGTGGAAAAGATTAATGAAACCAAAAGCTAGTTTTTTGAAAAGAGAAACAAATAGGTAAGCCTTAACCAGACTCATCAAGAAGAAAATAGAGTACCCAAATATACAAAGTAAGAAATGAAAGAGGAGAAATAACAAAGGATACCACAGAGATAAAAATAATCATAAGAGAATACTACATTTATATGGCAACAAATTAGATAACCTAGAAGAAATGGGTAAATTTCTAGAACTATGCAATTTTTCAAGTCTGAATCAGGAAGAAATAGGGTCTGAACAGACTGGTCATCAGTAATGAAATTGAATTTTTAATAAAAAATCTCCCAGCAAACAGAAGTCTAGGACTGGGCAACTTCACAGGGGGAATTCTACCAAACATATAAAAAAGAGCTAATACCTATCCTTCTCAAACTATTCCAAAACATTGAAGAGGAGGGAACACTCCCAAATTCATTCTACCAGGTCATCATTACCCTGTTATCAAAACCAGACAAAGACACTACCTCAAAAATAGTCTTTTTTATTTAAAGTCAACTGATTGTAAATGTTAACCATATCTACAAAATACCTTCACAGGAACACTGAGATTAGTGTTTGATTAAATTTCTGGGACAATAGTCTAATCAAATTGACACTTAAAAGTAGCTGTTGCATGGGCTTCCCTGGTGGCGCAGTGGTTGAGAGTCCGCCTGCTGATGCAGGGGACACGGGTTCGTGCCCCAGTCCGGGAAGATCCCACATGCCACGGAGCGGCTGCGCCCGTGAGCCATGGCCACTGAGCCTGCGCATCCGGAGCCTGTGCTCCGCAACGGGAGAGGACACAACAGTGAGAGGCCTGCGTACCGCAAAAAAAAAAAAAAGTAGTCATTGCAGTAGAGCAATTCATAAAGTAGGTATTATTCCCATTTACACATGCGAAAACTGAGAATCACTGGTTTTATATAAGATCTTTATTTTCACTAAACTTGTTTGTGGCTAAGATTTTCATTCTAGGAGTCTGTCAAATTCAAAGTTTTAACCAGTGTATTATAAAACCAAGAACAGAAAAATATTTTAAGAACTGTATTTGAAACAAATCAGTATTTCTTCCGATTTACATTTGTCTCCCTTTTCCCACATGTGTGAGAGATTGAATAACAAATAGCTGGACACAGTCAGAATTCCACTATGAAGAACTTACTCTTCTGGTCATAAAGCAGGTAGAGGAAATGATTTTGGATGAAAATATAAAGGTTGTCTTAAACATTCTAAGTCCAACAATCCTGCATTTCCTTTGGTAATTGAAATCACTGGTTTAGTATTATTAATGTTTCTTTCCTTTAAAGTATGAAATATACATTTTTTGATTAATTCTTGATATTTAGTGCCAGTTGCATTTTAAGCTGCCAATTGCATTTTAAGCTGCTAAAGGTCATCTGAGACATAATGAGATGACAAAAAGGTGTTTTGCTTTATAAAAAGGATTGAAGAGCATATTTTTCATATTCTTTTTCACAAAGTAAACACCTTCTGGTTTATTTCAGCTTTTCAAACAAAATATTGCATATCATATTGTAGGTAGTAAGGTCAGTCATGGCATGCTTCTGCAAAGTGTTTTATTCTTAGCATCAAAGAGGAAACTATTTAAAGGTCATGCTTGTCAACTTCATTCGTATTCAAGTTGTCTAAATTATAAACATTCCCCCTTAAAAGCTTTAATATTCACTGAACTGCTGAATTATGTTATTTTCCTGAGTCTGTCAAATTTATATTACTTCCCTCATGAATTTTTTTCCCCAGTTCATCATTGGCATTCCTTCTCAAACGTGAATTAAAAATAAAAAGTAAAAATAATATACCTATTTTAAATTCTTTAAATGGCCAGGTGTATTAAGCTTTGTGTTATTTGAAAGGGTGATTAAATTTCTCTTGACAATATTATGAAACAGAGTTTAGTTTATGAAACAATGATGTGGGTAAAGTAAATTTTTAATGTTACATAAAAAGCCAATAATATTTTCAGTCTTCTTCTAAAAATATATTATTAAACAAATGTTATTTTTCTGTATTACTTACTATAATATAAATATTATATTGCATGGGTGAGGTGGAAGATTAGGGAAAAAGTCAGATTTCATCCAGGAGCATCATTTCCTCCTGATCTATCTTCAGTATTAGAAAACAGAAATGTTAAACGTAAAAGGATAGGAAAACTGTAAAAATAATAAAGCCAATTTAGTAATACCAACATCCTACAAGTAGAGTTTCATGCAAAAAATCATTGCTGAAGTTAAAGAGGGACATTTCATAATATTAAAGCATAAGTTAAACTTCCATATTTAATAACACTGAGTTTATATGCATTGACATGGTTTAAAATATATAAGGCAAAACTGACAGAAATAAAAGGAGAAATAGATAAATTCAGAATCATATTTGGAAGTTTTTTTTAAAAAAAAAAATTGTCCGTGGCACACAGCCACACAGCATGTGGGATCTTAGCTCCCCAACCAGGGATAGAACCCGATCCCCCTGCAGTGGAAGTGCAGAATCTTAACCACTGGACAGCCAGGGAACTCCCATATTTGGAAGCTTAAAGGAAACTTAGTAACTGATAGTCCATGTAGACACCCCACCCCCAAAAAAACCCCAAAACAAAGACTAATTGAACAACATGAAAAAGAAACTTGAACAAAATGATGTATATAAAGCACATCAACTAACACCTCCACAATGAAAGATATTTTCAAATGCATTTGAAACACTTACCAAAATGTATCATGTACTGGTCAGTAAAAGCAAGGCTCCACAAATTTCAAAAACCAGACTAAAATTAGAAAAAAATATTCTTTGACAACGGTGGGATTAAGATAGAATTAAATAATAAAAAATCCATTAAGCAAGCAAGCAGTATACTTCTAAATAACCCATAGGTTAAAGGAAAAATAAAACAAAATTTGCAAGTATTCCAAACTGAGAAGTGGAAATATGAAAAAATATGAAAAATAAAGATTGTGAGGGAGCTTTCTTTTTTCTTAATAATCTAGGAAAAAGACATTAAACATAAATACAAGTAGAAGGAAAGAAATAATTGAGAGAAAATCAGAAATAAAAATTTAAATGTATACAAAGAGAAAATCAAACTAAAGCTTAAATTCTTTGAAAATCAAATAAAATTGTTAGTCCTCTAGGACATCTTATGAATAAAAGAAAGGAATACAAATTGCCAATTCTGGGAATAAAAAATGTGATTACCACTATGGATTTTTTAATATTAAAAATAATATATTATGTACAGCTTGCACAAGTCTAAGAAAATAAATTTAAACATTTGGATGAATGAGCATATTTCTTGAGAAATATAACTTGACAAATGCAGAAAAGAGTAAAAACTGTGTGGTCCTCTAATTATTAAAGAAATTTAAAATGTAAATAAAAACTTTTCTAGAAAGAAAAGTATGTTCAGTGGTAAATTATTTGAAATACTTAAGTAATAATATCATCAATTTTAAATGAGATCTCCCAGAGAGTCAAAGCAAGGTTACAAAGGACCTCTTTCTAGAAGTTGCAGCTGGGTGGGGACGCGGATATGGAAGAGCGTGCATTCCCCAACCCCTTCCGGGAGGGACTACGAGGCCGCTGCGGCCATGCCAGCCGAGGAGGAGCCGCCATGTGCTTGTCCCCTCCGCGCCTGCCTGCCCCCCTCACTCCCGGCGAGTTCGGCTTCCCCTTCCACAGCAAAAGGAAGATACTGAAACCGCCACCAGGTGGAAGAAGTTAACTACATGATGACCAGACTGTGGCCATGACGTAAGCTGCCACAATTCTGAGAACTGGCCTCAAAGAAATGGGAACAAACCGACCCTGGAACTGAAAACTAAGTGTACTTAAAACAGTCAAGACGATGTTGATCAGACCACCACATGACCAATTTCAGGATGACTGTCAGAGCTGACTGTGCTGTTTCTACACGTAGCCCCCAGCTTCACTTATACACCCCTGAAACCCGCCTTTTAAAAGCTCTTAGCCACTGGTCATCCGTGTGTGTGTGTGTCAGTGTCAGCCTTTGGACATCAGTACCCCCCACCTTCCTCCTGGTTTGCCAGCCTCCAAAATAAAGCAAACTTTCATTTCCACCAAAAACAAACAAACAAAGGACCTCTTTCTAATTCACTTTATGAAGTCAGTAAACGGTCCTGAAGCCAAGAAATAATAACATTCATTAAAAAAAAAAAGGCCAATTGTTCAGTAATATGAGAGAAAGAGGTCACAGACCAAATAAATTTGCTCTAACTCTTCTCACGGAAAGAAACACACATACTAGATTTTCCATTGTAGTGAGTTTTGTTCCTAGGGAAATTAATTTACATATCCTGTATTATGGATACAGGAAGGCTTTTTGGTTTTTTTCAAGATTTTTATTTAGATAAGTAATTACATCTATTGCATAATCTTATTTTGCAGCAACTTTTTTACTCACTTGGACCTAAAGCCAGACTGCTTCATTGATGCTTTATCTTTAGCTTGCTTCCAATTGTCAAAATTGTAGAAACAACTAGTACCAGACATCATTAACTATTTAAAGTCCAGATTTCAAGCAAAGATTCTTTTCTTGATGAGACTCCTGAACCTTCTTCTAGGCCCATCTGTGTTCTTCCTTATAACATCTAGTTTTAGAAAGAATCTTGCTGTCAGTTTAGCAAGAACCCTCCATCCTCAATATCTGATCTCCCTTGATATCTGATATGGCTATTATGAATATTTGCACTGAACATAGTAGTGATAATATCTCTTTGAGATTCTAATTTCAATTCTTTTGAATAAATACTCAGAAGTGGAATTCCTGGACCATATCATAATTCTGTTATAGGAACCTCCATACTGTTTTCCATAGCAGCTGTATCATTTTGCATTCCCACCAATAGTATACAAGAGTTTTAATCTCTACAACCTTGCTGGCAAGTGTCTTGTTTTTTTGATAATAGCCATCCTAAGAGGTGTGAGGTGATGTCTCTTTATGGTTTTGATTTGTGTTTCCTGATGATTAGAGATGTTGAGCATCATACCTGTTGGCCATTTGTATGTATTCTTTAGAAATATATCCAAGTCATTAGCCCGTGTTTTAATTGGGCTTTTAGGTTTTTTGTTTGTTTTTTGGCTACTGAGTTGTAGCAGTTCCTTATATATTGATATTTTGGAAATCAACCCCTTATCAGATATATGGTTTGCAAATATTTTCTCCTATTCCTTTTCATTCTGTTGATTATTTCTTTTACTGTACAGAAGCTTTTTAGTTTGATACAGCCCCATGTGTTTATTTCTGCTTTTGTTGTCTGCGCTTTTGGTGCTCAAGGTTTTCCTCTGTGTTTTCTTCTAGAAGTTTTATGGTTTCAGTTCTTACATGTAAGTCGTTACTCCTTTTTGAGTTTGCTTTTGTGTATGGTATAGGATAAGGGTCCAATTTCACTCTTTTGCTTGTAGATATCTAATTTTCCCAGTGCTACTTGTTGAAGAGACTATCCTTTTCTTATTGTGTAATCTCAGCACCCTTGTTGAAGATCAGTTGACCATGTATGTCTCTATTCTGTTCCATTGGTCTGTTTGTCTGTCTTTATGCCAAAACAACTGAAACATTTAGTGTGTAATATATTTGTGACTTACTTTGTTGTGTCAGCAAATAAGAGCAGCAACGTGGTGTGATATGTGTGTGTGTGTATGTGGGGTTGGGGGAGAGGGAGAGAGATGTGTGTTATCACTGAAGTCTGACAGTTTTATTTCAATGTCTAGCATGGCATCCCCTTCCACCTACACTCATCTCTGTATAATGTTAGGACAGTTGATTATCACTGAGTCCCTCCCATCAATGATCAGAAATTTTGACTAGTATCAGGTAAGTTGCCAGAAATCTGTACAGATTTATAATCCACCAGAGGTTACCTGATATTTGAGTAGCTGTGCCAAACCCAAAATTGAGAATGAGAGGCTGTCTTTTTACTAAAATAAATTTGGATGATAGAAACCGCTAATGTATGATCATTTGACTCAGGAGGTGCCAGAGGGATTGCACAAGAAGCTTTAGCAATCCAGCCATCACCGTCTCTTAGATAAAAGATTTCAGTTAGTACTTTGTTGGTAACTGTTCACCATTTTCTAAGAGTCAATAAAATTTTCTTTGCTCATTTTACTTTTATGTTTTATTTATCCAAATGCAATTAGCACTTGCTGTGCTAGAAGTCCTATTTTCAAAGCTTTACAAATATTAAATTATTTAGTTTGTTTAATTTTTATAACATTATGAAGTAGTTACAATTATTATCCCTATTTACAGAAAGGAAATCTGAGGCACAGAGAAGTTAACTGCCTGGTCCAAGATCACAGAACTAGTAAGTGACAAAACAGGGATTCAACCTAAGTACTTTAACAGTAGATCCCATATTATGGACCATATTACCTTCCAATTTCCTAACTCTCTTCAAACTCCAAGTAGCTTCCCAGTGCTTACCATAAAACTTCACCTTCTTTAGCATGGTCCTCAAAACCTTTTATATATATGCTTTAACTGCTACTTAAGCCTTGTCTCTAATCATTTCACTTCTTATAGTCTATGTCATAATGATGTCTCATTTTCTTAGATATATATGCAATTTTATTGATTGCAATGCATTAAATCAATTATTTGCTTGAATCATACTAAATTTTACTTTGATATTGAACGTAAAGTGTTTCAGCTTCCTCTTTCCTCTAGTTTTGTGTATGTCTGATTCTTGAATATCTAACTTATTTCTGACACATTATTCGTATTCATCCTGACCTCTTCTCATTTTCTTGTTCCAAGAGCCTGGATTGTCTTTATCATTCTGACTCACAGTCCTAATTTTAGCCTACTCCTGTGCGTTGTTCAAGTTTAGTTTCTCTTTCCAGAGCATAACATTCTCATCAAGTCTTTATTTCTGTTAGCTTTGCCTGAGAATGACACAATTAGTGATTTTCATTAGAGGCACAGAAAATAAGAATGAGAAATTATAATAAAGCTGTGCCATCATTGGACTATAGGTATCAGAATGGTGTCATAGAATAAATATTTGTATATCCAGTTACTCTTATTTATAATCACTCTGCAGTAATGAAATAATCTGAGAAATGTTACTTATTTCCTATTAGAGATTTTTGTTTTCTCATCACTTTTTTATTGCTTGTTTTGAAAGTAATGTACCATTAAAATTTTCAACTTTTGCTAAACTGTTAGCTGTTAACTAAAATTGGTTTAACTCTTATAATACATGATTAAGTACATTGCAGATACCTTTTATGTGGTTATATACTCCATGATATAAATCAACAACACTCCAAGTAATTATGTAAGCTCTAGTGTTTTTCATTAGAGGGAAAACTGTGCATTGTGAGAGTATTTATTTTCAAATATAAATTATAAATGGTCATATTAAAAATGGTTATAAAGAAATATTGACTGAGACTTCCTTGGCGGTTCAGTGGTTAAGACTCTGCGCTTCCACTGCAGGGGGTGTGGGTTCAATCCCTGGTAGGGGAACTGTCAATAGGATTCCGCATGCCGTGTGGCGTGGCCAAATAAATAAATAAATAAATATTGATTAATAACGTATGATATATACTTTTCTGTTAATAATATTATACTAACAAAATATGCTGTTTTGTAGGTATTATTTTTATGATTTACATTTTAATTAAACCTTTTTCTTATTCTATTCTATCATATAATATATTATACATTATATATGTAAATCTTTTTCAGAAAGCCATTTGTTTTATTCCACATTTTTTATTCTTATATTGATTACAAGGAATAAAGCATATTTAATGTCTTTCTTTTACTTTCCAAGGTAAAGTATTCTAAATTTGGACTTCTCTATTTAATTTTGATGGCATTGGTAGCAAAGGGGCTTTTTATCATATGTAGTGTGATCTTGAAGAGGTCTGTAACAAAGAAACGCTTTTTCAAAGCTGTGTTTAGTGCACAGGAGTCATAAACTTGAGTGAACATCAGTATCAAGAGGTGAAATAACGTACAATATTCAATAACTTTTAGGCAACATACACAGCATATTCCCTTTGCCAGTGATTTTCACACACATACACACCCACACGTGCAAATTGCATAAATATTATACATTAACTCACACAAATTCAAACCTTGACAAATTTATGTATGTCAAATGTTTCATTTTATATTTTTCTTTCCTAGAGAAAACTAAGAAAACTAGAGTAAACTGGAGAGGTGAAACAACCAGACTGCTTTAGACTGCTTTAGACTGAATTGTTTTTGTCCCCACAAAATCATACGTTGAAATCCTAACCATCAAGGTAATAGGATTAGAAGGTGTGTCTTTAGTAGGTTATTAGGTCTTGAGGGTGGAGTCCTCATGGGTGAATTTTGTGCTTTTGTAAAAGTGGCCCCAGAGAGATCCCTAACCCCTTCCACCAGGTGAGAACCAGGAAGCAGGCTTTCACCAGACAATGAATCTGTTGGTCCATTGATCTTGGACTTCCCAGCCTCCAGAACTATCAGAAATAAGTGTTTATTGTTATTTTTATTTTTTAATATTTAATTTTTATTTTATATTGGAATATAGTTGATTCACAATGTTGTGTTTGTTTCAGGTATACAGGAAAGTGATTCAGTTGTACGTATACATACATTCATTCTTTTTCAGATTCTTTTCCCATATAGGTTATTACAGAATATTTGAGTAGAGTTCCCTTTGCTATACCATAGGTCCTTGTTGATTATTGGTTTTATATATAGTAGTGTGTATATGTTGATCCCAACCTCCTAATTTATCCCTCCCTACCACCTTTCCCCTTTGGTACCCATAACTTTGTTTTCGAAGTCTGTGAGTCTGTTTCTATTTTGTAAATAAGTTCATTTGTATCATTTTTATTAGATTCCACATGTAAGTGATATCATATAATATTTGTCTTTGTCTGACTTACTTCACTCAGTATGATAATCTCTAAGTCCATCCATTTTGCTGCAGATGGCATTATTTGATTCTTTTTTATGGCTGAGTAATAGTCCATTGTATATATGTACTACATCTTCTTTATCCATTCATCCGTCAGTGGACCTTTAGGTTGCTTCCATGTCCTGGCTGTTGTAAATAATGCTGCAGTGAACATTGGGGTGCGTGTATTTTTTCGAATTATCGTTTTCTGTAGAAATATGCCCAGGAGCGGGATTGCTGGATCATATGTAGCTTTATTTTTAGTTTTGTAAGGAACCTCCATACTGTTCTCCATAGTGGCTGTACCAATTTACATTCCCACCAACAGTGTAGGAGGGTTCCCTTTTCTCCACACCCTCTCCAGCCTTTATAATTTGTAGACTTTTTGATGATGACCATTCTGACTGGTGTGAGGTGATACCTGATTGTTGTTTTAATTTGCATTTCTTTAATAATTAGCAATGTTGACCACCTTTTCATGTGCTCTTTGGCCATCTGTATGCCTTCTTTGGAGAAATGTCTGTAGGTCTTCTGCCCATTTTTTGATTGTTTTTTTCTTTTGATACAGAGCTGCATGAGCTGTTTGAATATTTTGGAGATTAATCGCTTGTCGGTCGCTTTGTTTGCAAATATTTTCTTCCATTCTAAGAGTTGTCTTTTGTTTATGGTTTCCTTTGCTGTGCAAAAGCTTTTAAGTTTCATTAGGTCCCATTTGTTTATTTTTGTTTTTATTTTCATTACTCTAGGAGGTGGATCAAAAAAGATATTGCTGCAATTTATGTCAGAGAGTGTTCTGCCTATGTTTTCCCCTAAGAGTTTTATAGTATCCAGTCTTACATTTAGGTCTTTAATCCATTTTGAGTTTGTTTTTGTGTATGGTATTAGGGAGTGTTCTAATTTCATTCTTTTACATGTAGCTGTCCAGTTTTCCCAGCACCACTTATAGAAGAGACTGTCTTTTCTCCATTGTATATGTGGCCTTTTTTGTTGTAGATTGACCATAGGTGCATACGTTTATTTCTGGGCTTTCTATCCTGTTCCATTGATATATATTTCTGTTTTTGTGCCATTATCATACTGTTTTGGTGACCGTAGCTTTGTAGTACAGTCTGAAGTCAGGGAGCCTGATTCCTCCAGCCCCATTTTTCTTTCTCAATATATATTTTTTTAAGATGGTTTTCCTCCTTTAATGAATTCCAGTAAGGATGTACAGAAACAGATTTCCTCATTTTTGAGACACTTGAGTTCTTGTTTTATTGTGTTTTATTTTTATTTTTTGGCAGTGCCATGTGGCATGTGGGATCTTAGTTCCCTGACCAGGGATTGAACCCTTGCCCCCTGTATTGGAAGCATGGAGTTTTAACCACTGGACTGCCAGAGAAGTCCCTTCTTTCTCAGTATTGCTTTGGCTATTTGATGTCTTTTGTGTTTCCATACAAATTAAAAAATTTTTTGTTCTAGTTCTGTGAAAAATGCCATTGGTAATTTGATAGAAATTGCATTGAATCTGTAGATTACTTTGGGTGATATAGTCATTTTGACAATATTGGTTCTTCCAATCCAAGAACATGGTATATCTTTTCATCTGTTTGTGTCACCTTTGATTTCTTTCATCAGTGTCATAGTTTTCAGAGTACAGGTCTTTTGTCTCATTAGGTAAGTTTATTCCTAGGTTTTTTATTCCTTTTGATGCAATGGTAAATGGGATTTTTTCCCTTAATTTCTCTTTCTGATCTCTTGTTGTAAGTATATAGGAATGCAAGAAATTTCTGTGTATTAATTTTGTATTCTGTGGCTTTACCAGATTCATTGATGAGCTCTAGCAGTTTTCTGGTAGCATCTCTAGGATTTTCTGTGTATAGTATCAAGTCATCTGCAAACAATGACATTTTTACTTCTTCTTTTCCAAGTTGGATTACATTTATTTATTTTTTTCTTCTCTGATCACTGTGGCTAGGACTTCCTAAAGTATGCTGAGTAAAAGTGGCGAGAGTGGACATTCTTGTCTGATTCCTGATCTTCGGGGAAATGCTTTCACCTTTTCATCATTGAGTATGATGTTAGCTGTGGATTTGTCAAATATGACCTTTATTATGTTGAGGTAGGTTTCCTCTGTGCTCACTTTCTGGAGAGTTTTTATCATAAATGGGTGTTGAATTTTGTCAAAAGCTTTTTCTGCATCTATTGAGATAATCATATGGTTTTTATTCTTCAATTTGTTGATGTGGTGTATCAAACTGATTGATTTGTGGATATTGAAAAATCCTTGCATCCCTGGGATAAATCCCACTTGATCATGGTGTATGATCTTTTTAATGTGTTGTTGGATTCGGTTTTGTTAAGGATTTTTGCATCTATGTTCATCAGTGATATTGGTCTGTAATTTTCTTTTTTTGTGGTATCTTTGTCTGGTTTAAGTATCAGGATGATACTGGCTTCATAGATGAGTTCAGAAGTGTTCCTTCCTCTGCAATTTTTTGGAAGAGTTTCAGAAGGGTAGGTGTTAACTCTTCTCTAAATGATTGAATTTGCTTGTGAAGCCATCTGGTCCTGGCCTTCTGTTTGTTGGAAGTTTTTAAATCACAGTTTCAATTTCAGTACTTGTGATTGGTCTGTTCATATTTTCTATTTCTTCCTGGTTCAGTCTTGGAAGGTTATACCTTTCTAGGAATTTGTCTATTTCTTCTAGGTTGTCCATTTTATTGGCATAGAGTTTCTGATAGTAGTCTCTTATGATCCTTTGTATTTCTGTGGTGTCAGTTGTAACTTCTCCTTTTTCATTTCTAATTTTATTAATTTGAGCCCTTTCCTTTTTTTTTTCTTGATGAGTCTGGCTAAAGGTTTATCAATTTTATGTTTTCCAAGAATCAGCTTTTAGTTTCATTGATCTTTTCTGTTGTTTTCTTCTCCTCTTATTTATTTCTGCTCATCTTTATGATTTCTTTCCTTTTACTAACTTTGGGTTTTGTTTGTTCTTCTTTCTCTAGCTGGTTTAGGTGTAAGTTTAGGTAGTGTTTATAAGCCACCCATCCTATGGTTTTTTATTACAGCAGCCTGAATGGACTAAGGCATACAGATAATTTAAGCCTCTTTCAGGTGTTTAAAAAAAATCAAAGTATTCTAATCTATAATTTCTTTAAAAATAACTCATTTGTGGAAAAAAAATGACATAAAGTTCATTAGAACATAAAGTTCTAATGATGTAATGTAACAAATGTAACTCATTTGTAGAAAAAAATTACATGAAGTTCATTAGAACATAAAGTTCTAATGATGTAATTTTTACTTGATTAGATGTAAAAATGACAGGAAGGTAAATTTAAATGCTTATGTGTACGGATATGCATTGTGGCCTAATAGTTATGAACTACTGTACCTTTACCATAAATTCTATTCAGATTTTAAAATGTGATCCACTTAATTGATTTCACCTGGCAGAGACTTGGACGTATCAAGTATATCAACATTTAAAACATTAAGAAGTAATAATTATGAAAAAAAGATAAAAGTTTCATCTTTTAGATTTGGAATGATTAACATAAAATATTACTGTCTTAAGTTTCATAAACATAATTTAACACATTTGGTTAATGTTAAAAATCAACCTAACAGTATGCTCAAAAAGTGGCATACCTTAAGTATCCAAAATATTCACAGCAAAAACCTGTGCAACAGGATGGTGGTTTTATTTTATTTTTTAAAATTAATTAATTAATTTATTTTTGGCTGCGTTGGGTCTTTGTTGCGGTGTGCGGGCTTCTCATTGTGGTGGCTTCTCTTGTTGCGGAGCATGGGCTCTAGGCACGCTAGCTTCTGTAGTTGTGGCTCGTGGGCTCTAGAGCACAGGCTCAATAGTTGTGGCACACGGGCTTAGTTGCTCTGCGGCATGTGGGATCTTCCCAGACCAGGGCTCGAACCCATGTCCCCTGCATAGGGGGCGGATTTTTAACCACTGTGCCACCAGGGAAGTCCCAGGATAATGGTTTTAAATTTTGTCTTTGTTATATTGGAATAATGTGTGATAAATATTCCATTTTCTAAACAGAAGTGCTAGACTAGTTCATGAAAGATGTACAAAATGTAAAGAAATAAAAAAGGTCCTAATAATAACTTCCTGATTGCCCATTTCGAGCCTACATAAGAAAATAGAAAAGGACGAGTGTAGAATCAATCTGGTGTGTTAGCCTAGAGGATTATCAACTATAATCTCTGGAGAGAGATTGTTCTCTCCAGAGTTGTTTCTGCCCCACTTTAAACAAAGTTGCTTGAGAGAAGGAGGTATTTTCACAAAGAGAAAACTAACGTCTCTCTTCCTGGCTAGATATTTGCTGAGTGAGCAATAGAAAATTGTATAACCACTTCAGTGTATCAGAGAAGTAGTGAGAGAGTTCTTTGGAAAGGTCACCATCTGTTTTCTGAAATTGGATGTAATGTATTTAAAAAAAATTAAAAAATAGACTGGAGAATTTTGAGGGTAGTGGCCAGCTGGAACTTCCTGTCAAAGCTGGAATGAAGAAATGAAGGCATTAGAGAAGTCTGTACTACCTGTAATTTTCATGCCAAGAAATCCAGAGTTTCTAATGGGCAACGTGTACATCCAAAATAGGAGCTGAATATTCTCCATCTTGATGGGGACCCAACCAACATGGTCTGTTGGAACAAAGTAACTGCAGCAGTAAGTTTACAGAGTGCATCACTGGGTAGGGGTAGGCAAGAGCTGAGGAGGTTTAAAGAGGTTAGCTAGGAAGTGCTAGCTTTCACAGAATCTGAAAGCTGAACAGTTCAGAGGGTCCTGCAGGACCAATGAATGATCCACACATCAGCTCTCCACAAATCACCTAAAGGGGGACATCTGATGCTAGAGAGCATATGACTATGGAAAAATACGAAGAGAGCTACTTGGTAAAGAACTGATGGTCCCATTAAATATTTCTTTTTGCTGTGTGTACCCTCACTGAATACAGCTCACTCAAAAAGGCTACAGCAGCCAGTGATCTAAAGGACTCATAAAGATATTTTCAGTGGAAATAAATATATCTGCAGTGATACTTCTGTAAGATGCATTCAGTGCTTCCTCACACACCTCCATTGACTTGGGACAATTTTCATGGTCTGGAAAATAATCCGGGGTGGTTATACTTAAATGACTAAGACTACGTAAATAATTGAATTTAAATTCTCTCTCCAGTTGCACACATCAGACCTTTTTTGCCTCTATATGTTAATGTAATTGAAATCTAGATCTGTAAAAGTGTAGAAAGATCAAATTACTTTGGTTGTTGTAATGTGTTTTAGTGTTTATTTCCTATAAAATTGACTTCATTATGTTTATGACCATAAACACTACCATCCTGTTAAATATTTGGGGTCCTTTGTATAGATGCATAATTTATGAACTCAAAACATTTTTAAGTTGGGGGGATTTTATTGAGTGTGTCCTAAAGTGTAATAATATAACCAGAAAATGTCCAAACACTCTTGCACCAACAAGATAGTACACATGTATATACATTATACACGTATATATATGTATGTATAAGTACTACATGACCTGTTTTAAATATATTGGCATCCATGGTCAAAACCCCACTGAATAATCATCACCTACTGTATGTATGATATGTCTTTTTTATTATTTACAAATATAATGACATATACAAGAAGCTAAAGCACTTCAGCAGGCTATTAGTTTGCTTTCTGTGAAACTCATTTTAGTTAAAATCATATTATTATTATAATCATGGATTTGTAAGATTTCTTTTCCCATAAAGGAAAGTGGGGATAGAAATTGAATTTCTTATCATACTGAATCTTGTCATTTCACAGAGTGTGATTTCTTACTAGGTTCTCTGCATCCGTCATTTTTTTCTTTCCTTTAGATAGGGTGAGTACACTGCAGTGATGTTGTGTTTAAAGCCAGACTCACGATATGGCAAATGTGGCTGAAATGCCCATTTAAACCAGTATATTTTAATGCAGTATATAAATTGGTGTAGTGAATGAATAAACTGTTGTAGTGTGAGATCACTTGGCACAGTAGTTTATATTAAAGGAAACATCACTTTAAACTAACTCTATACCATCTGTTGTGTACTCTACTTTAAAAAGACCATAATTTACAACTGCAAAAGTAGGTAAGAAACAAATGCTTAAAATGCATATTTATATGCAGTATTCAGCTGAACATACATATGTTTGTCTCTGGAATAGTAGATGCTAATTGGGAGACAAGCTCCTCTCCACATATGAGGATAGATTTGGGGAGGGGTAAAAGTAGGGATTATATTATTTTAGTACTATTTAAAAAAAATTTAAGATGATGTACAGTATTATATAAATTATAGGTGTACAACATATTGAATAGTTATTCACAATTTTTAAAGGTTATACTCCATTTATAGTTGTTATAAAATATTGACTATATTCCCCGGGTTGTACAATATATCCTTGTAGTTTATTTACTTTATACATAATAGTTTGTACCTCTTAATCCCCTACCCCATCTTGTCCCTCCCCCTTCCCTCTCCCCACTGGTAACCACCAGTTTGTTGTCTATATCTATGGGTCTGTTTCCTTTTTGTTATATTCACTAGTTTTATTGTTTAGATCCCACATACAAGTGATATCATGTAGTATTTCTTTCTTTGACGTATTTCACTTAGCATAACACCCTCCAAGTCCATTCATGTTGTTGCAAATGGCAAAATTTCATTCTTTTTTATGGTTGAGTAGCATTCTGCTGTATATATATTCCACATCGTCTTTATCCATTCATCTGTTGATGGACACTTGCTTCCGTCGTAGCTATTGTAAATAATGCAGCTATGAACATTGGGGGTGTGCTTTTCGAATTAGTGTTTTCATTTTTCTTGGATATCTACCCAGGAGTGGAATTGCTGGGCCATAAGTAGGAATTATTTTTAAAGTGATTCCCTTTACAAAGTTGTAACACTAATGAAATTGGGGCCCAATTAATAATACATAATTATTATTTACAATAATTATTGTTACATTTTACAGTGCTCCATCATGAAGAGGTTGTCAAAATTACTCTTCAAGAAAGTCCATTATTTTAATCATATTGTATTTAGGTTGATCCAAATGAAATTTCCAATATTGAACCTTTTTATTTCCTGCATAAAAACCAATTTCTTATAGTTCAGTCTGTTAATTATAAGGAAATTGAGGCAGTCTCAAATTTAACAAATTGACCTTTTACATTAGATGATAAAACAATTGGGGGTAATTATATAATTTATTCATGGTAGTTTAATATTCACTTAGATTTTTAGATGTTGAATAACTCCTGGAAAACTTGATTCTGTAAAGATATGTAGAATTCCACTGGTCTTTTATATATACTACATAATCTTCTACTTACAGTCCTACTGTCTCCCTTTTATATAAACAGAGAATCATGGGAATTATATTACATTCTCAAGTTTTACTGCGAGTGAGTCACCATCTTCTCCCTCTCCCTCTCTCATACACGCACACACACATACATGTGAGCATGTGATTGCCAATAGCAAAGAGATCAGAACTCAGTCTGACCTTGACTTGGCTGAAACAAAAGATAGGAAGATTTTTAAGCAAAGGAGTGAGAAGAACAACACAGGTTGTGTTTGCTAACTGGCTTTACCCAAAGGAAAAGTCAAATTTATTTTTGTGGCAAGAGGTAGTTTTGCAACTTGGAGCAAAGCACTAGTGAAGTTAGGCTCCTACCCTCCCACAAAAACTGGGAGATGGGGTGCTCTCTCCCTTGAAGATTACATTTCAAGGGAATATTCCGCGGTCCTTAAGAAAGATATTCCTGAGTTGTTGTTTACAAAAAGATTCACAGGATAGAGGAAGAATTTACAATGATCTGTTTTCTAAAGTAAAAGCTCTAAGAAATGGGAGGTCAGGGATCTAGAGTCAGGAAGAAGCTTGTCAAAAGCTTAGTCAAGCTGAGGGGAACATGAAATCCTGTTGGTTACTAGTTTTAAAAAAAAAAAAAAAAAACACACATAAACTGCTTATAGTATACTAGACCTGTATTCCAAACATGAATTTTGCAGACAGTATTGATCTGCCTCTTCCTTCTCCCCATGCTTTTTTTTTTTATTTTCTTTCCTCTGAGGGGGGGGAGGGGAGGGGGGAGAGAGAGAGAGAGAGAGAGAGAGAGAGAGAGAGGGAGAGAGATGTGGAGATGGTAAGGAACTGTTTTTAAAACTACATTTGAAGGATTTCTGATTTCCACTCCAACATGTAAAGAACTTCTAAGTCATCGCTTTCAACCTCACAGCAGGAAAAAAGCTGAAGGAACTGAAAATCAAAATTTCTTAGATCTTTCAGAGAACTGAGGTCACGGTATAAACCACCACCCCGAAAACTGGCAAGAAATGTGAATACAGAGAACATAGATCAGTTTACCTGGAGCAGAAGTGGCTGGAGCCAGAATACTTACAGAGTAACTTTAGTAAATTGCTGGAAGCTGAGTGTGGATCAGCTTGAGGGTTAAAAACTCCTGGGGACCCAGTCTAAGCACCCCCCCCCCACAGTTTTGTGGGTTTTACCTCTAGGAACCCCACCAGGTTCTCATAGTGCAGATGAGAGAAAAATCCCCCTGCACTTGTCAAGGGGAAGGGAAAAGTCACCATTTTGACAAACACCAAGAGAAAACGTATTTTGAAAATAGCCTCCAATGACCTCCACAATAAATGCCCATCAATTAGAGGAAAAGACTTCACTAAAGCTTTATCTGACTTGGGGGAGAGGAAATTACCCAACTCCAGCCCCCTCTGGACTTCCTCCTCAACTAAGGGACCAGAAATGTTGAGAAGCTCTTGAAAAGTCATGAGCCAGGGCCACAGTTCCCCTGAGACTGAGACTCAATCATAGGATTATGGAAATGCTCTCCTCCACCACACACCGAACTTTGCTACCACAGTAACAGGCCGCTTAAGATACTTACCCAAGTGAGATGAAAACGTATATCCACACAGTAATCTGTACATGATGTTTATCACAGTTTTATTCATAATTACTCAAAACTGGAAACAACCAAGGTGTCTTTCAGTAGGTGCAAGGATAAACTGTGTACGTTCATAGTGAAATATCATTCAGGAATAAAAAAGAATGAGCTATCAAGTCATGATAAGACCTGAGGAACATTAAATGCATATAAATGCATATTCTGGAGTGAAAGAATGAGTATGAGTAATGAATGGGTTTAATTATATAACATTATGGAAAAGGCAAAACTACAGAGACAATAAAAAGATGAGTAATTGCCAGATGTTCTCTGGAAAGGAGGGAAGTGTAGGGGAGGAAAAATAATTTGCCCTCCACCTTTCTAGGTTCTTGGATGAGATACTCTCTGTGATAAAAGACAGATTAATAGGAGAAAAACAAACAAGTTTAATAACATGTATACCTCCTGTATACATGGGATTTACCCAGGAAAACTAACTCCCCTAAATGGCCCAAGCAACCATTTTAAATACCATTTCCAGCTAAAGACAAAAGAAGAGGTTGGGGGTGAGGGGTGGCCAGTTATAGGAGGTTACCAGGAAAAGCACAGTAAACAAGAGTAAGGTTATTATACAAATTTAACTTGTTGCCTTCTCCCTTGATAAGAGTTTCTAGAGATTTATAGTCATCCTTCTCTTCCTGGTACAGAAAGGGAGAAACTCTTACAAATGGAGCGTTCTCTTACAATGTAAATATCTCTTACAAAAGGGTAACTTCTACTCAGTTTTCAGAGCTTCTCCTATGTCTGCTGTTTCTTAAAAATAACAAGCTCAAAATAATCAATATACTAAAGCCATATTTTGGGGTGGTATATCTTGCTCCCCTTCGAAAGGATGAATAGGTGAAACATGGAATTTTTAGGGTGGTAAAACGATCCTTTATGAAACTATAATGGTGGATACATGGCAATATGCATTTGTCAAAATTTATAGAACTATACAAGACAAAGCATGAGCCCTAATGTAAATTATGGATTATATTTAATAATAATGTATCAACATCGATTCTTTATTTGGAAAAAGTATACCACACTAATGCAAGATGTTAATAATAAAGGAAACTGTGCAGAAGTGGGAGGTGGATGTGTGGAATTTTATTTTCTATCTGGTCAATTCTATAAATCTAAAAATATACTAAAATATAAAGTTTACTACAAAAATATAGAAATATGAGGATTTGCTAAATAATTTATTTGAATGTAACCACATCTGTCTTAAGAGAGTGTTGTAATTTATTTTGAGAATTCATGGCATTTGATTTTTGAAAATAGCTTGGTAGTTGTTTTTAACTGTAAAATCTAAGGCTCATAGGGCACAACTTCTAAGGGAGCAGGGTAACAAAGAGATGGTTAAAATGTTCTGTTTAAGAAAATAAAAGAATTTGGAATACAACAGAAAACAATATGGGTGATTTTGAGAGAGTAAGATAAACACATGGGTGAATCTGTAAGATGACAGTTGAGGATGAAGAGGGCCTGTGGAGAAGCATTGGGGTGAGAGATTTGCAGAGTTTCCAGTAGATACAAGAACCATAAAAGCAGAGATGGTTAAATTATTTGCTTCCTGGTGTTGTAAAGAACCACTTTCCATCCCTCCAATTTTCAGCCAAATTTAAAGACAAAAATACAGCCAATATCTAAGCTATACTGGTAGTTAGTTATCTATTTTAGTCCATAGTTTAGTTATTCTGTTACGAGAAATTAGTGGTATCCCATTTAATGCACCAACACTGAAGAGAAACTATTTTGGTCTGTAATTGCTTTATGGATATTGAAATATCTGATATGACAATTAAAATTTTCAATATTACAAGTTTAACATTTTTTAAGTAATAGCTTTTTTTTTACATAAGATGGCTTGCCTTTGTAAAGGCTGCACACAGCTAAGTTTTGATGCAATGTGCAAGTTAGTCTAGTCCAACATACAATATTTCTGTTTTTTATTATGGAGGAAACTCTAAATCTACTTTTATTAAACAAATGCAAAACTGAGAATTTAATGAAATATTCTTGTTATTCCAGAGATAACTCATTTAAAGATAAACAAATACAGGTGGTTTATTTTCAAGCAGTCTACAGCATTTTGTTTCACTTGCCAGATTCAAGAGTTACACATGGTTAAACGAAACTAGTAACCACCATGTGGGAAATTAACATTAAGAATGTTGTTTATTCACTCAAAACTTCAGGGTCATTTTTCTCCCTCCCCAAATTAAAATTTTTTTTCATTCTCGTGTGTCACGCTGTATTTTCTTATTTTTAGACCCTGTTATATATGAAAGCAAGTAAGAAATGAGACTGCAGGCTTTATGATTTTAAAAATGTTAGCAATTTCATTTATTTTTATGTGGAGTTTTCAATTCAGAGTAAAACCTAAAATATTTTCAGGTCCTATAATTAGGTGACAGCTGGCTTGTGAAGTATCCAATGCCAATTAGCAGAAAAACTTTCATAAGAGAATAATTTTAATAAATCTTATAATTTCCAAGAGGATTTTCTATACTTATCTGCAAAAAGTGAAAAACTTTTCTATTCACTTCAACTACAAGTTGATATTTTTAGGATACATGAAAGCTGCTTTCCCTGATTATGCTTGAATTTTTTTAATACCCATCATATATATATATGTATATGTACATACACACGTGTGTATATATTAAAAAAAATTCAAGCTTTATCAGGGAAAGACACTTTCTTGTATCCTGTTTGTGTGTATTTATGTGTTTATAAACCCCTTTTAATTTAGAAATATATACTATATGGCTAAGAGATTCCTTATCACAGGGCAGTCTGTAGCATCTGTCTTGCAGATATGTAAAGTATAAATTATTTGCTCACTCTTTTCTCAAGATAATTATAATTGTGCTTGTGAGGGTTCTTAAGTGACTGTGGGAACAGAGGCGAAGGTCAGTGTGAAACAGCACTCCTGCTCTCATGGGACTCGAACCCAGCACAAACTCAAACTGGGACTTGACCCCATGATCCCTGACTTAGAAGGGGACTAGAACCCACTGTCTTTGTTTGTTTGTTTGTTTGTTTTGCGGTACGCAGTCCTCTCACTGTTGTGGCCTCCCCCGTTGCGGAGCACAGGCTCCAGATGCGCAGGCTCAGTGGCCATGGCTCACGGGCCCAGCTGCTTCATGACGTGTGGGATCCTCCAGGACTGGGGCACGAACCCGTGTCCCCTGCATCGGCAGGTGGATTCTCAACCACTGCACTACCAGGGAAGCACAAACCCACTGTCTTTTAATTGAAACCGCTCACCTGGAGCCAGGACTTACTGAAGCTCAGGTTCTTTTTTCTTGTTGAAGAAAGAATTTAGGGCTTCCCCGGTGGCACAGTGGTTAAGAATCCGCTTGCCAATGCAGGGGACACAGATTTGAGCCCTGGTCTGGGAAGATCCCACATGCCACAGAGCCGCTAAGCCCGTGTGCCACAACTACTGAGCCTGTGCTCTAGAGCCCATGAGCCACAACTACTGAGCCTGTGTGTTATAACTACTGAAGCCCGTGCACCTAGAGCCCATGCTCTGCAGCAAGAGAAGCCACCACGATGAGAAGCCTGCGCACTGCAACAAAGAGTAGACCCCACTCTCTGCAGCTAGAGAAAGCCCGTGCACAGCAACGGAGACCCAGTGCAGCCAAAAATAAATAAATAGAATAAATAAGAAAAATAATTGAAGGTAAAGTAAAAAAGCATTTTCAAAAAAAAAAAATTCAGAGTGAGGCAAAGTGGCAGGCAAAGAGTGAGTTTGTTAGCATAGGACACTTGTGAGAGGTACAAGTGGACAGGCAAGGGAGTGCAGCCCTGAGAACAAAGAGGGCTACATTTTTATAATCAAAGAGAAAGTGGGGATGGGAGAAGACCACCTTCTTTCTCATTCTTGGGCAGACGTCAAGGCTTACGTTATTAGTTCCTCCTTTGACCCTATATGGTCTAACCGAGACTGTCATGGCACTGTTTAAATTATATGTATATTAGCAGAAGGGTGGTAACATATATTAAAATATGGTAATTCAAATCAGATTTTGGTATAATGTCCCCTTTCACTTAGTTTCTTTCCCCTTTCACCTATATTCCTGTCTTGGCTATGTGTGCAGAAATGCAACTCTTCAAGTACCATTAACTCCCTGACTTCATGTAATAAGATTCAGATCCCATATCTATTGTCTTTTGTTTTAACTATCAGGATTTGTGGCTTGAGTGTGCCTGGCACTTGAATGTACCTGGTCTTCCTTCAAGGTAGATTAGATTGTTGCTAGGTTAATGGATTCTTTTCCTGAGTGGTCATTAGCTTACAACAGTCTCCCAAACTCCCTTAAAATTCCCTTTCTGTCTTTAATCCCCTAATGGGATTTCTAAACTAACTATTTAATTATCCTACTATATTCCTATCAAGTGTGTATCTATCATAGAAAGAAATAGGGAGTGCAGTGTTACAAAATGTGAATGGAGAGATTGGCAGAACTTTCTAGGAGTTAGGGATTTTTGTTTTTTAAATATAATTGAAAAAGCTAAAATTTTTTGAAATTTTTGACGCTTAGACTTTGAAGGATTTTCTGTGTAATGATATTTAATAGGATAGACTTTGAAGGATTTTCTGTGTAATCATATTTAATAGGAAACTGAATATGAAGGCACAGTGCTCGGAAGGGATGACTCAGTCAGAGATAATATTATCTGGAGTCCTGGGAGTAATTAATGATGCCAAGGGGTAGTATAAGGAGTAGCAATACCCCTCAACTGAGTTAGACATAGGTTTTTATTTTTAATTCACCATTAGAATTGTTAAAGATACATGTGTATCTTTCAATTTTTAAATAATTGCTCTATGTCTCAGAGTTCTAATTGCCATAAAGCAGTCTCTTTGCACTCTTCCCTGTGTCTCTGTTTAGTTTATATATTTTCCTCAGTTTTTTCCCTAAATAATTGAAATTTACATGGAGGGATTTTATACTAAAATTATGATAGAAAAACAGAGCTTGTAAAAGAAAAGGAATGCTGAGTCAAATATCATAGAGTTTCTAACCGTAGACCTATAACAAGTGTTTCAACTTTTGTAAGTTAGATAACTTGATTTAAGGGAAAAAATAAGTAATTACACAGGTTGATTGGCAGGTGTTAGTCTCTGAGGAATACCATCAACCGTGCAAATTCTTATAGATCAGGAATGTTCAAGGTATAGGCAGTTTACATTTATTTCCTTAAATTTCTTAAGATCAAGAGAGTACATTTTTTAATGTGAATATTGGGTTTAGATTCCATATATATGTGTTAGCATATGGTATTTGTTTTTCTGACTTACTTCACTCTGTATGACAGACTCTAGGTCCATCCACCTCACTACAGATAACTCAGTTTCATTTGTTTTTATGCCTGAGTAATATTCCATTGTATATATGTGCCACATCTTCTTTATCCATTCATCTGTCAATGGACACTTAGAGAGTGGCATGGACATATATACACTACCAAATGTAAAATAGATAGCTAGTGGGAAGCAGCTGCATAGCACAGGGAGATCACTTTGGTGCTTTGTGACCACCTAGAGGGGTGGGATAGAGAGGGTGGGAGGGAGGGAGGCGCAAGAGGGAAGAGATATGGGGATATATGTATATGTATAGCTGATTCACTTTGTTATAAAGCAGAAACTGACACACCATTGTAAAGCAATTATACTCCAATAAAGATGTTAAAAAATATATTGGATTTAATTTTTTAAAAACCAGTGGGGTTAAAAACAAAGGTAATGTATAATATATTATGGTTTAAGTTACCTTCTTAAAACCAGTTAAGCACCGATTGACCAAAGAAGTGGGTCAGAGGCACGGAAGGATCTAGTAATGATGTGGTGGGCGGCCTCTGAAATGGCCCCCAGTGATTTTCACTGACTAATATTTACCCCTTTGTGTGAGTCTCCTCTTCTTGAGTGTGGACTAGACCTAATGATTGATACAAATACAATACAGAAAAAATATGTCACATTGGAGATTAGGTTATAAAGTCTGTGTCTCTTGTCTCACCCTCTTTCACTATCTCTTTTGCTTGCTCTGAAGGGAAGCCAGTTGCCATGTTGTAAGCTGCCATGTAGAGAGACCCATGAGGCAAGGAACAGATGACTCTTGCCAAGAGTCAGCAAGAATCTGAGGCCTGCAGAAATAATCAGTAGAAGTGGATATTCCCCAAGTCAAACCTTTAGATGACCACAGTCCTTGATTGCAGCCTAGAGACAGAGGACCCAATTAAGCCAATCCTGAATTCCGGACCCACAGACACTCTAAGATAACATATTTTGCCTTTTTAAGCTGCTACCTTTTGTTATGCAGCAATATATAAATGTTACAATAGAAAAAGCCAAGTTGATTTCAAAATATATTTTGAATGGTTGTCAAAAAATAAATATAATTAAAGAATGATTTCACCTGCAATAATTTTAAAAAGTGTAGCTATACCTATACTAAGACACAGCTGTTTCCTTGGCTTCCTCTTTGCATCATTCAGAATAGGCTAGGTATAGAGGTCGAAATAAAGGTAGAGATAGAGGCAGAGATATAGAAATAAAGAGACATAGGTATAGACATGTATTTTTTTCACTCTATCATGCTACCTGCACTGCAGGTTAGTGCAGATTGGGGATTGGATATCTTTTCGTCATAGTCAGTAAGAAACCAAGGTTATTAATGAAGCACCCACCAGTCTCAAATGTTGCTGATTGGCATGCCAGAAAGAAAACACAGCTCAGGAGGGTCTTTTACTAGGAATGAAATATTTTGGCCCTGAAGTGGCATGTATCTGATAACAACTCACTGGTCAGAAGCAGCAGTAGTAACTGCATTCAACCAAAAGGTGGACAGGATTTATAATCTTACCATAAACCAGGAATGGATTACAACTGGGAGTACTTAACAGCAGCATAATTGGCTACCACATTGTGAAAAGCTTCTTGATACTTTCCCATTGTAAGTTTTATTTATTTTTGTCTTCTAAAGATACATCAGAAGAAATCTACCAGGCCCATCTTGGAATCTTATAAATGTTAATTGCAATTAACTGAAAAGCTATAGCACATTGAGTTGAACTATTTTCACAGAATTTCCATATTTTATATCCTAGATGAGTATTTAATCTTTAAGGAACATAGCCTACCATGTCTTCTAATACATAGCTGCTTTTTGTTTGTTTATTTGGTTGGGTTTTTTGTTTTCTTTTTTCCTTAAGTAGCTCCCAAGTTTGTGTGTGTATTTGAGAGTTGGTGGTGTTAAACCATCTTTTTTTTTTACTCTTTATTCCACTTCATGTGTGCAGGTTTTCCCTGTACTTATTGGTGTTTTGTTCATTTTTGTTTTGTTTATTGATGATTCTCTGGAATTACCATACTGCATTGTTTCATCTGGATATTTAACAAGACACTTGTCTATTTTGTTCTTAATTAATTCAACAAAGCATATTGTGCCTTTCTATTTTGGCAGCATTTGTATAGTGACAGGATATAACATAAAAAACTTTCAAAATCCCATGCCCTTATAGTACACATGTTCATGAGGGAGACAGAAAACTAATGAAAACTAAAATATACATTATGTTAGGTGGTAATGAGTCCTGTGAAGAAAAAATAAACAATGAAGAGTATAGGTAGTACTAAAGGCTTTGCTAATATGCTCACATTTAAGCAGAAACCTAGAAAAGATGAGGTCATGGATATAAGAAGAAAGAACGCTTAAGGCTGAGAGGACAGCAGGTGCAAAGACCCTGTGGTAGGAACGGCCTTAACTATACTGGTATTATAAGGAAGTTTGGAGAGGAAAGTGTATGCCAGGAAGAGAGTGGTAGTAGTTAATATGTGACAGGTAGCCAGTGTCCTGCTTATGTAGGACATAATATCTCACTGCATTTGTCTTTATTTTTGGCTGTAGAGTGTGAGATAGGAAAAGTCAAGAGAGACCTCAACATTTTTTGCCTATGCCACTGCAAAGAATTTCGATCACCTGCAAAGGAAGAGACTAGAAGAGTAATTTTGGCTAAAAAGAGTGAGTTTGGATTTTTGTATGTTGGGTTTAAGATGCCAATTAGATATACAAGTGGAGATATTGAAAGCCTAGATGTACTTATCTAAAATATAGGGAAGAGGTACAGCTGGAGACCTACTTTGGGAGAGTCATCTGTGTTTAAATGATTTTTAAAGCCATAAGTCTAGATATCATTATGGAAGAGTGAATTGAGTGAAGTCAGAGAAGAGGTCTAAAATTTAAAGCCCCAGGGAATTCCAACATTTAAAGATCAAGAGATAAGAAGGAAGTAGAAAAAGTCACTGAGAGAAATGATTAATGAAGCAGGAATATAATCAGAGTGGAATGTCCCTTGGCCAAATTGAAAAAAAAAAAATCAGGTAATCAGTTGTGTTAATTGCTGCTGACAAAGTAAGATGACTGAGAATAGACAATTAGATTTAACAATATTGAGATCACTGGTAACCTTGACAGGAACAGTTTAGGTGAAGTTGTGAGTTAAGCGTATGCTTCAAATAGCTGATGCAAGAGTGGGAAGAGAGGAATTGGAAGGGGAGCAGAAAAAGTGATGTGGGTCCAGAGAAAAGAATTAAAGTGAGCAAAATTACACATACGTAATAGATGGGCAGGAGAGATTCTTTGGTAAATGGGAAAGGATCATGTTTATTGCAAAAGTGAACATACTTTATGGAGCAGTAACAAGAAAGAAGGAAGAAAATATTGTCACAGATGCAACTGAGAACAAAGGCAGTGCTGTGAACATGGAATTACAAGGTTCACAGCTTAAAGTAGAAAGATGCTTGAAGTTTGGATATGTATGAGAAGGTGTGAAACATTCATGTGAATTAGTAGGCTGGGAAGATATAGAATGGTTACTGGGCAGCACTTAGAACAACCTGAAGTGTTTATCAGTTTTCAGTGAGGGTAGTTGACATGTTTGTGAGTTCCTTTTTGTTTAGTGTAGGGCTTCGGTTTCGTTACCTCAATTCAGGCACATTATCCAATGCAATACACATGCAGGTGAAGAGTAGAAAGAGGGTGGAAATTCAGTGGTTTTGAGGTTAGGCCAGGTAGGTGTGATGAAAGTAGACACTGGCAAAGGAGTTGAGGATATAGTGAAGGGAATAATTTAACAGTGGACTATGAGATTTCACTTGGAAGGAAGGGAAGTAATGATATGAATTACTTAAGCAATAGTGACAAGTTGGTATAATAAATGTACTTTTAGTCCTAGAAGGTCAGAAGATTTTCGGAG
Source organism: Tursiops truncatus (assembly GCF_011762595.2). NCBI lineage: Eukaryota > Metazoa > Chordata > Mammalia > Artiodactyla > Delphinidae > Tursiops > Tursiops truncatus. The sequence continues at coordinate 54,941,227 of NC_047044.1, read as the reverse complement.
ACAGGATACTAGCAGGAGTAACCTGTAAAGTTAAGAAGTGTTGGTTGGAGACTGGAATGCTTGCAATGAAGATGGTGGAGTTATGGATACAGACCTCTCTAGTTTATGCATCTAGTAAATGGTTGAAGCAGAGTAGAGGACAAGAGCCATGGGCGGCAGGAAAGGTCAAGGTACTGAGATGACATTTCCAAATGTAACAACCAAAACAATTAGGGGATATATGTATAATTTCTGTCCCTAATTTTAAGATTTTGTTTAAAGTTACCATCATGGCATAATGACCACTTGGACAGGTTTTATTTTAAAGTCAGTAGCATGGATCTGAGAGACATGGGTCAACCACTTAATCTCTCTGTATCTAACTTTTCCCATCAGTAAAATTGGGTCATAAATAACAACTAAGAGGGTAAGAGTGAGAAGTGAAAAAGCTGATACCTTTGCTCAGCACTTATGAAGCTCTCAGTAAATATCAGTTATTATTTTTAGCATTGTTATTTCTCTGAATGTGTTCAGTTCATATAGCAGACATTCTGAAAGGAAAAGATTTCTATACAATGAAGTAAACCCTCTTGGTACTTATTTTAAGATCTCAAATTCAGGACCTTTCTAATGACCTTCAATTTGAACAATTAGAGATATAATAACTTCAGAAAGATTTCAATATTGCTCTCATTAGCAAATGGTGAACAAACTAATACTCTAGATTTGTTGCTTTTTTTCCATATACCATAGACAATCCTGGAGCAAAGCCAAATAGCAAAAATGGGAAAAGTTGGGTTTAGGAGTAAAGAATTTTAGCTATAATACAAGAAAAAAAGAGTCTGCTATAGGGATTGGAATAGAAGATAAACTTAGTATCCAATTTATAAGGGTTTCTTCAGTGTTCCAGTGATAAGAAATGACTAGCTGGAGGCACGCCAAGGTGAGTACTGCATAGTTTTCGATACTACTTTATATGATAATATATAAACATTCTCTGGTTGCTAAATTTGTTGTGCATTCCCTAGCATGAGCTTAATTTTTTAAAAATAAATAGTTTGTTGTCTTCACAAAGACCAAAATCTTTTCAGTTACCTTAAAGGATTAGCACTAGATTTAAAGTGTTTCTGTATCTTAAATTGCATATTATCTAACAAGGGCTTCCAATTCCAAAAATCCATTGAAGCAGTCTAATTTACATAAATAAGAATTTATATTTTTATATAGTAAATTTGAATATATGTTACATTGTTATATAGATTATCAGCATGTAAGACATTTCTTTCTCTAATATTTGCCTAAGGATCCTGAACTTAAGCCCAGGATTGACACCAAAACTACGTAATGTTTACTATTATACTTTCTATTAATTGAAAAGTTTGAGTTGTTCCAAAAAATATATTTCATCTTCCCAAAGGGGACAAAATGTAATAATGAGAGTTTTCCTCAGAGAATCGCAAGCCTCCAACATATTACATGTTAAATCTCAAGACCATGAAAAGGAAGGATCTGATTAATTTTAATTATGGTAAGCAGCAAAAAGATATGGATGATTCCTAAGGCAGTCTTCTAATCAAACTGAAATAATCATATTAAATCTAATGCTAAGTAACCAGAAAGTGTTCAGCAGAGTTTGAGGAGTACCAAGGTAACTTTTGACAGTGCCTCCAGGTATGATTAATAAAGGATACAAGTAGATCAAGTTCTAAAGCTCTTTGAGTGGAAAAACACAATCTGAATTAAGATATTGAAATGTATTGGAAAAAGTAAATATTAAAGGTCTGTATTTATTTAAGCATCAGAAGAAAATGAAAGGTGTGAACATCTCAAAAAGTGTTTATCTGTTACCACCCAAGGTAGCTGATGTTACAAATCAATATGTGTATTAGTTATTTGAAAACATTTTTAGTTCCTGTGAACAGATAGATCAGTTGACACTATTGTTCTCATTCCTGGGAGACTAAAAGAAATCTCTTTACCTATGTAGTATTTTTACTTACTAAGGATGAAATCCCAAGTTTAACTTGACACAGGCTTGGGTAGCATGAACAGATGGAAGATATTTTCATAATATCATCATCACTATTATTATGTAATCAGAGAATCACCTAGTCTTCTCCCATATTACAATTGTTTCGTTTTTCTTCCAGTTTTATTGAGATATAATTGACATAAAGCACTGTATAACTTTAAGGTGTGAAGCATAATGATTTGATTTACATACGTCATGATATGATTACCACAGTACGTTTAGTAAGTATCCAACATCTCATACAGATACAAAATAAAAGAAATAGAAAATTTATTTTCCTTGTGGTGAGAACTCTTAGGATTTAATCTTTTAACAACTTTCATATATAACATACAGCAGGATTAATTATATTTATCATGTACATTATATCCCTGGTACTTATTTATCTTAAAACTGGAAGTTTGTACCTTTTGACTACCTTCATTCAATCACCCCTTCCTCCACCCTCTAGTAACCACAAATCTGATCTCTTTTTCTATGAGTTTGTTTGTTTGTTTTTGAAATATAATTGACTTACAACACTATTTTAGTTCTTGGTGCACAACATAGTGATTCACTATATCTACATATTTCAGAATCATCACCACCATAAGTCTAGTTAACATTTGTCTCTATAGACAGATATTACATAATTATTGACTGTATCCTCCACACTGTACATTTTATACCCATGATTCACTTATTTTGTAACTGGAAATTCCTCAACTACTTCTCTCCTCCTTCCAACCCCCTCTCTTCTGGCAACCACCTGCTTGTTCTCTGTGTCTGATTCTGTTGTTTTCTTTTGTTTGTTTATTTGCTTTGTTTTTTAGATTCTATATATAAGTGGACTATACAGTATTTGTCTTTCTCTGACTCTCTTCACTAAGGATAATACACTCTAGGTCCATCCATGTTATTGCTTATCCATGTAATGGCTTCCTGGACTTGGATGTCTGTTTCCTTCCCCAGATTAGGGAAGTTTTCAGCTATTATCTCTTTAAATAAGTTCTCTATTCCTTTCTCTTTCTCTACTCCTTCTGGGACCTCTATAATATGAATGTTACTACACTTGATGTTGTCTAAGAGGGTTCTTAAACTCTTCTCATTTTTAAAAATTATTTTTTCTTTTTTCTGTTCAGCTTGGGTGATTTACTCTGTGTTCCAGATTACTGATCTGTTCCTCTGTATTATATGATGTACTATTGATTCCTTTTAGTTTTTTTTTTTTATTTCAGTTAGTGTATTCTTCAGCTCTGTTTGTTTCTTCTTTATATTTTCTGTCTTTGTTGATATTCTCACTGGGTTGATCCATGCGTCCTTGAGTTTGTTGAGCATCTTGATCATCATTACCTTGAACGCTTATGAGGTATATTGCTTATCTCTACTTCATCTAGTTCTTTTTCCAAGGTTTGTCTTTTTTTGTTGTTGTCATTTAGAACATATTCCTCTATCTCCTCATTTTTCCTAATTCTGTGTTTATTTCTATATATTAAGTAGGTCAGTTACATTTCCCAGTCTTGGAGAAGTGGCCTTATGTTGATGTCCAATGGGGCCCAGTAGCACACTCCCCTCTGGTCACCAGAGCTGTATTCCTAGGATGCCTCCTATGTGGACTGAGTGTACCCTTCTGTTGTGGCCAGGCTGACTACTTTGGGCTGGTAGGCAGGGCTGGCTCCTGGTCCTGTTGGCTGTAAGGCTGTGCCTTGTATGGTGGCTGTGGGGTCGTTGGAGAGTATGGTCGGCTTCCTACACAGTTGGCTCATGGCCCAGGTGGCCCTAAGGCTGGTGCTGGCCTGCTGGTGGGTAAGAGCTGGGTCCCCACATGGCTGTCTGTATGGCCCAGGAGATGTGGAGTTGCTACCATTCAGCTGGTGGGTGGGCAAGGCTGGTTCCCCATGTGGCTGGTTGTGTTCACAGCCTGGGAGTCTCAGGGATAGTGTCAGCCCACTGGAGACTGGGGCTGGGGCCCTGTGCACTGTCTGTACAGCCTCGAGGGGCTCAGAGCTGGTCCTGGGTGGGTGGGAAGGGCCAGGTCTCTGGTGCTAATTGGCCAATAGAAGATTCCAAAATGACACTTGCCAGCACCAGTGTTATTGCTGTAGAACAAGTTTCTGGTAACAGCTGCTGCCAGCATCTCTACAGCTAGGGGGAGTTCCAGTTGCCTCCTGCCTCTCTGAAAGGTTCTCCAAGATCAGCAAGTGGATCTGACTCAGACTCTTTTCAGACTAGTGCCTCTGTACTGAATCTTGGAGCATATGAGAGTTTGCATGCACCCTTTAAGAAGGGGGTCTGTGTTTCCTATAACCCTCTGGATCTCCCGAATGTAAGCCCTGCTGATTTTCAAAGCCAGGCATGCTATCTGCTCATCTTCCTGGTGTCAGACTTCCAGGTTGGGGAGCCCGATATGTGGCTTGGAATCCTCGCTTCTTGGGGAGGACTTCTAAAGTTGTAGTATTCCTCCTGTTTGTGGGTTGCTGACCTGGAGTTGTTAGTCCTGAATGTACTGTGTCTCTACCCCTCCTACCTATCTTGGTGTGGTTCCTTCTTTCTGTATTTAATTATGGAAAATCTTTCCTGTCAGTCTTCGGGTTATTCTCATAGATAGTTGCTTTAAAAGTAGTTTTAATTCTAGTGTATCTGTGGTAGGAGGTGAGTTCAGGATTTTCCTACTCTGCCATCTTGGCCACTTTCCTGCAAAAGCTAACTGATTTTTTTACTATATTAATAATAACTCTGAAAGTTTTTGAAACACAGATAACTCACAGAGGTAAACCAATTAATGTTATTAGAAATCAGGAAAATTGTAGAGTTTTCCATTTTTTGCTTTTCATAATAATGCCACTTAAAGCAGAAAAAAGTAGCATTCAGTAATAATCAACACTGACTAAAATTCAGTGAAATGAAGAGCCAAACAATGATAGTGGGAGGGTAAATTTTAAAATTTTGCTTTACAACCTTTTAAAAAGTAAAAAAAATAATCCCCATTGGTGAGGTAATAATAACTTTTCATATTCCACATCTCAAAATCTAGTTTGAGGAAATAATCATAGATAAGTTTTTCAAAGATGGTCATTATCCATTCTTTCCTACTGGGAAAATGGAAGCACTTTAAATATCCATATTTTTGTGTAACAGAACTGTCAAATAATTTATTATACATCCATTTAACAGTGTGCTTTTTCTATCATTGGAGACCATTTATTATCATTGTCTTTTACCTTTTCCCCTAGATAGCTGCATGTCTAATTTTTTTACTTTCTTCTTGTCTCCACTGAATGTCATGTTAATAGAATGACATTTCTTGACCACTGCTGGGATAAAAAAACAACCCTTTTCACAGTCATCAGTCATTCTCTAGTGACCTTATCCCACTTTATTTTCTTTGCAAAGAGAATGGAACTTAACATTACATGTCGAGATATTTTATATACTTTCTTGCTTATTGTCCATCTTCTCCAATAGAATGTGCACTACTTGAAATTAAACATTTGGTTTTATTCAAAATTGTAACCCCATGCCAGTAATTATGACTAATACCTGGTAGTTTTGTGGGTGTAACGATGTAATAGAATTCCTTGTTAATGAACATCCTTCAGCTTACTTTATGCTTAAAAAAATCTGATGAACACTAAATATATTTTAAAATATTACGAGAAAATATGCAAGTTGGAAGGTAATTTTAAGTGATGAATAATCAAGAGAAATGACACAATTACATATCAGTCTTAATAGCCATATTCATATTTATTTTCAAATAAGCAAACAAAAATTGTAATTTATAATTTAATATCCGTTTGTCTAATTGATTATATGTATATATATAATTTATTTTTAAATTATATTTCCAAATTGACATTAAAATCCCAAATATATTTTTATCAACTAAAATTTAGGAAAATATGCTAAATGGCCTTTATTAGAACCTAGAATATGAACATGCTATCATATACTATGTCTAGGGAATACTGAAAAGCAAAATATGACATTACTACCTTATCTCCTAAGAAAGGTATGAATGATCCAATCTTTTTAATAGTTCTGTTTCTCATTTACATTCAGGAAGTTGATATTCTGAATAATTCATTCATCTTACATAAGTTTGGCTAACGTGAGTGATTCTTTCTGAATCCAGCCGTCTCCAAGTATATTGAGAGAAACTTATTCGTTTTCAGATAAGGAACAACTGAGAAACAATTCTCAAAGAGGGTTAACTTCCAATAAATAAGTTTTACTTACATGCACAAAGTGATAAGAATTATAAAGGATTCTGAGCAATACATAACACTTATAACCTATAGCCCATATATTTCAAGTAATGTGCAGCTCAAATATTTGTGTAAGATTTACATTATAAATTAAGAATTTGTATTTTTAAAGCATTGAGAAGGAAGTTATGGTTAATCAATATATGTATTACTTTTTTCTCTATGTATGCATATTTGTTTCTTTTAAACATATTTACTTAATATATATTTTTTTTTAGAAAAAATGGTTGGATGTTTTTTTTTTCCCCTGAATTATAGCTATTCCTGCTATCAGCCCAAGAAATAGATGGATTTAAACTCTCTTGAATAAATAATTGTACCCCCTAAATAGGACTACCTGTAACCAAGGTATAGGGCTGAGAATGAGTTGGCTTAAGGCCATCAGGATAGTTTCTCTTTTTTAACTCCTTCAAGGTCAGAAAACATCACACTCACTTCCTTTATGAAATGTTTTCTCAGAACAGTCCTGCAAATGATATGGGGTTGACTTAATATTGGATACTATAATTGATTCACTTATAAATTTTCTTTTTGTATCCGAGGTGAGTTTTGATTACTCCATACCAACTGCGAGTCATACGAACCTTGCTTTTGGTCAGTGTGGTGAAATTATTGCATTATGCCATTTATAATGATAGTGTAAAAACTCTAGTCTTCCTAACAATTTATAAATATTTTGATAGAAGTTATCCTCTTTTATTCTTCAGATTAATCAAGTTTTTATTCATCTCTGTAAAAAGACCTATGTACCAAAAATGCCCTTTGAAAAATCAAAACTAAGTTATCAGCCAGTTACCAGCCTAAAAGGAAGAAGACAGGCAAAATCAAGTTGGTGCTTCCATCAGTCTAAAAGGTCTATGACCAGGCCTTGAGTAAACTGTACACAATAAGCAGTCAGAGAGCATCATATAGCTGGATAATTTACTGATCTCTCATATAATTTGTCATTTCTATGAATATTTATAAATTCCTACTTATTTAACACTGAGATAAACTTTAAGTGGAGAATAGCATACATTTAAAATTGTACAGTAAGTGTTTGTGGAGGTTCTATGAGTCTGGATCCCTGGGTGCTTATGTAGAGTCCTTGCACTGGCGTGAACCCTGAGTGAGATTATTTTTCATGTAAGCTATTGAGATGAGAGTGTGAATTTGTTACTGCGGTATATCCTAGGCTCTTCTGAAAGATATGAACATTTCAAGGACAAATTGTCATCAACTCTTAAATGGGTATGAAGAAAGGTTACTGGTGCAAGCAGTCTTCTTCATAAGACACTGAAGAATTTGTAATACGTAAAGAGTTTTTGCAACACATTCCTGTTTGTAGTGTCTGAACAAGTTTATCTAGCCTCCTTTTGCGAAGGACTTTCTGTTTTGATTTCTGTGTCTAAAATACATCCTCATCTGTTTTAATAATGCCATCTGTCTTCCTTTTCCGTTGAAGAATTAAATCTATATTCAATTAGACAAGATATTTTTCATTGTTTAACTGTGTCACTACCTATTTCCTATTACTTATACACTTGAAAATGAATATAGATCTTCTTAGGTCTGTGGTGAGCTCATCATGTTCAAATGAATTTCAGAAAGCTGGTGGTTATCCTTTTCCCTTCATTGATAAATTAATATTTTTAAAAATCACATTGTATTAAAGAAAGTAATTCACCTTAACTTTTCGTTACTCAGAGTTTTCATCCACTCTTTCTTTTTTATCTGCTAATAGCTTTCTTATGTCCTGATGCTATTTCTAAAAAGTTTAGAATTGAGGATTTCTCTCTCTCTCCTATTTCTGTGGAATAAACCTTTCATTATACTGCAGAAATCTAAGATGTTATATCTCCTAAAGTCATGTTATCCAAGTCATAATACCATTTTTATGGATATATCCATAAAATAAATACACAATTATGTGATTTATTTATCTCTCTCTACTACATATATATTTTATTATAAAATTACATATATATGTTTATAGAGATATATAGATATATATTAAATATCTCTATATGTATCTTTGTTCTCTGCCTTAACACTGGATACAGCACTGAATTCAGAACAAATTATTCATTAAAGTTGATACATTAGGTTTTTATCTTTAAAATATGCTAGAAAGACTTCTTATTAACTTAAGACACCACTGCTCTTTCTCCGTAAATCTCAACATTCTGCTCAAATGAGTTTCAATTATTTCTTCTGCCTCTTGGCCTAATGGAATATTTAAGATGACGTGAAGTTTTGCATTGGCCAAAAAGTTCATTCGGATTTTTGCATAAGATGTGACAAAAACCCAAACAAACTTTTTGGCCAACCTGATATTTCAGAATTCAGTCTCCTTGAATCCACACAAGCCTATTCATACTTACAACTGCTATAGTGATCTTCCAAAAACAAACTCATCATGTCTCTACTGTGTTCAGATCATTCCAAGAGCTTCACGTCATCCTTGGAATCAAATACAAAATCCTTGTAATGTTTTTAGAAGGTAGATCTTATATGATTTGATCCCTGCCAGTTTTTCTAATTTCCGCCCTTGTTTCCCTGGTACATTCCAGATGAGCTGCATGGCACCTCTTAATCTCTGTCAAACCTACCAATCTGATTCATGCTTTAAAACCTTACCATTATTGTCTCCTTTACAGGAAATTCTGCCCAACTTCCTCATCTCCTAACTGGCTCATTTCTTCACATTATTATATCTTTATTCATATAAGAAATATACATAATGTTTATCTCAGAGAGAGGTCTTCTTACCACTTGTCTTAGTCTGCCCAGGCTGCAAAAACAGAATACCACAAGACTGGATGGCTTAAACAACAGAACAACATATTTAAACAACATATTTTCTCACAGTCCTGGAGTCTGGAAAGTCCAGATTAAAGATACCGGCAAATCCAATTTCTAGTGTGGAATCTCTTCATGACTTGTAGATCATTGCCTTCCTTCTATGTCCTCACAGGGCCTGTCCTCAGTGCCTGCACAGAGAGAGAGAGAGAGAGAGAGAGAGAGAGAGAGAGAGAGAGGGAGAGAGAGAGAACTCACAAATTGTCTGGTGTCTTATAATGACAGTAATTCTTTTGAATCAAGACCCCACCCTAATGACTTCATTTAACCTTGATTACTTCCTTTGAGGCCCCATCTCCAAATACAGCTACACTGGAGGTTAGGACTTCAACATATGGATTTAGGAAAACACAAATATTCAGTCCATACCATCACTGAAGTACTATACTTTGTCATCTACAGTTCCATACCCCTTATCCTGCTGTGATTCTCCTACTGAATACAAAACTATTTAAAATGGTACTATATATTTGTTTTCTTATTTATGAAATCTCAGTGAAGTCAGGCATTTTGTCATATTTTTAAAATTTATTTTCCTAGGATCTAGTAGTTGAAAATTATTTATTAGAATATTTATTTTAAGGTCAAATTAACTCATTACTAAATAATGATGGAAAGAGTCAATAACTATTAAGAAACAAAGTTAGACACCAGAATATGATGGGCACCTCTTAAGCCTTATGACTTTCCTCCTAATTAAAATTTGTGTTAATGATATTTAAATCTATGTTGGATTTCCCAGATGGAATGGAGGATTGGGGATGTAGTCATATAGTTCATATTTAACAGAAATCATTGTGTTTTGAAATAGTTCATATTTAAAACATCATGGACATTTTATTCATTTTCTACATACACATGAGCTTTTATTGTGAGCCATGGAAGCTCCCCTCACTCCTATTACAATTTGTGTTGCTCAGATTTACATTAAGAAACTCTTGCAACTCAATAGCTATGTTTCTACATATCCCCCTTGATGATTATAGAATGCAAACACATTCTTACCTAATTATAGAAGGTACTTAAAATGTAAATACCCTTTGGAGAGAGGTAACAGTGAAATTATTTAAGAGAGAAACAGTTTGTAAAGCAACTTTTTAAGAGTTTTACAGGCCGGAATATTAGTAGTTTCAAAGAATGCATTTTCATTTACACACTTGTGATTGTTTTGTCTTAGCACTGGTGTTGCATTTTTTCTTATTGCTATGAATTGCCTAAATGTCTAAAAAATAATAATGTCTTCTCTTCACTTTACTCCTCATATAGTATAAAACAAATTAACCCATGCAAAATATGCATATATGAACATAATTTTTCTTCCATGACCCTAAAATGCAGTCACTAGAAGGAGAAGTTGGTTGGGAAGAGTCATTAAGATGGAATAATTACTTCTGATATGATTATGGATCCCTTAAATCTTGTGACAGTTTCATCACTAGGCCATTGATTTCAGAGAACAGTTTCTAGTACTTAAACAAAGCTGCATTTTCAGTGGTTATTGGAAAGGATGCTCAAGTAAAGCCACTCCTCTAAACATCACGTCTAACCTTCAGTTCCTCATTATTGACCAGATGCTGGCTCATTCATTCAAATTACTTAATTGAACAATTCAAATCCAGGCATAAAGTAGACAAATTAATTTAGTGATTGTCAATAAGTTGACATTTCCTGTGAAACTTTAGAAACTTTCTGTACAATTTGCAATAGTATTCAGTTGACCCATTTAAAAAACTCATTATTTGAATAAACATTACCTTAGTTTGCTTTAAATTCTGCTTCCAAAAACCATTTGTATTTTATGTTAGTTTAAATTTTCTTTTCTTTACTGATGAAGAGTTTTACTCATATGTTCATATCTTGAACCAGTTCATTTTATGAAATTTATTTTGGCTTTATTGTTTACTAGTGTGGATTCAGTTTCACCGCATAAACCAACATTTTTACAAAAGTATTCAACTTAACCTTGATATAAAAACTTTAGAGGACAGATAGGACATTAAAAAGCATAATAAAGTACACTCCATGTAAGAAATTCTGGAAAAAGAAAAAAATCCTTTGTTGTGCATTTAATTTAAAGATAAGTGAAGTGTTCTCCAAGTCCCAATTATAAAAGGTAAAATTGCAACTAAAGTAGTGGATTTGCAGTCTAATCTATGCTGAAAATAGAGTACAGGGGTTTATATTTCCAGTACTGTTATCATCACTGTTTCCAGTTTTTCTTCACAAATTCTTTATTCACAAAGAATTAAGAACTTAAAAAAATATTTTTTCTTACTGAGAAGAAAATAGTTCTTTAGAAAAGTGCTTAAAGTTAAAGGAAAATAACCCTTATAGTTTTCTTATATTTCAGTTTTAATTTGTCTTTAAATCTCACGATGATAAGTGATATGATGAATTATGCCCATCTGTAATAATTTCCTAAGAATATCATGTATAAAGAAAATATTTTCTGTAAAGTGTACATACACATATTTTGGAGAGTTCTTTCAGCTTTTGGTAGGATGATTTATGACAAGTTAAATTAAGCTTGAAGTTATAAAATAAAAAAAAATGTATATTTAAGATATTAGTAAAAGAATTCTAGCAAATAACTAAAATCAGTGGCATAATTTTAAGTTTGTATGACTAAATGAATTATAAACTGTTTATACCTCTTTTATATAAAAGAGTATATATCATGATATGATTTATTTTATATAAATCTCTAGTAAATTGCAAAGAAATCTATAGTGACAGAAAGCAGGTGGGTGGTTGCTTGCAGAATTGGACTGGGGAGATGAGGAGAGGTGAGAGATAGAGATCACAAAGGAACAAGAGAAGATATGGGGGGTGAGCTATGTGTTCATGATCTTGATTTTGGTGATGGTTTTGTAGACGTATACACATGTCAAATAATATCAAATTGTACACTTTAAATTGGTACCGTTTATTGTATATAACTCATATCTCAGTGAAGCTAGAAAAATATATAGCAAAATTGACAGAACTAAAAGAGAAATAAAAAAATGTATAATCATATTGGGAAGCTTTAACATCTCTCAGTAGTTAACAAAGCAAGCAGATGATACATCAGTCAAGGTATAAAAGAATTGAAAAAAACATTTGATCAAAGTGACCTAATGGAAATACAAAGAACATTGCACTTTAGGAAAAAAAATGACAGAATACATTCTTGACTGCACATATAAAATTCACTGAAAATAACTATATACTGGCCTAGATACCATCAATAGTGAATACTTCTAAGTATTTAGGGCACATTTTATATCAATTTAAAATAATTATTCCAAAGAATAGAAACTGAACACTTTCCAACTAGTTATATGAAGCAACTATAACTTTAAAAATTTTACAATGATTTTACCACAGAGAATTATTAAAAATCCATTTTTTTCATGAACATAGATGCAAAACTTCTAATCAAAATATTATCAAAACAAATTAGAGGTATAAAACAATAGGTCTTTGACCAGGGTTTATTGTGAACTGAATAGCGTTCAAAAATCATACCTAGTATACTCATTCACTGCATTAACACAGGAAAAAAATAAAAATTAAAGTTGACATCTTAATAGATCCAGAAAATATTTTTGACAAATTTTAACACTGATTTTGAAGTTTTACAGAAATGGAAAAATAAGGATGGAGGATAATTTTCTTAATGTTTTAAATTATAGCAAAAACCTTGAGAATATATATTAATATGATTTATTGATAGTTTTTCCTGAATCAGGAATAAAAATATATCTGATATCAGCAATTGTATCAAATCATGTGCTAGAGTTCCCAGATAGTGTAATAAAGTGCTAAAGATAGGTGAAAAACATAAAATTTAAAAACAAGTTTTTTAATATTTTACAGATAAAAATGATTGTGTATGTAAAAAATGAAATGTCATAGAAATACCAATTAAACATCACTAGAAGCCATAAACTACTTAGGAATAAATTTTAGAAAATATCTTCTTAATCTGTACATTCAAAAGTATAATATATTGCTGAGAGAAATATTGTTGAATAATTAAATATATTAAAGTATAATTATTGCTCTTGAATTAGAAAGCTGATTGTCTTAAAGATGGCATCCAACTTAGTAGTAGTTGCATTCTTCAGTGCCAAACCCACACAGAATAAAACAAAAGGATAATTGCTAGCTTCACAAAAGAATGTTCTGAGTGAGTGATGAAATGAGAAGTACACATAATACACTTATTATTCATGCCCCAAAATGATGGTTGGATCTAGTAAAGCACTTGTGTGTTTGTTTGAGTTGTGAGCTATATTAGCTGCTTAGTTCATGGAAAACTAGATGTCCATATTAACAAAAGTGATCTCCAGATTCAGTGCAATTCCTATCAAATTCCAATGGCATTTTTTACAGACATAGAAATAACAATTCTAAAATTTAATAGGAACCACAAAAGACCCATAAGAGCCAAAATAATTTTAAGCAAGAACAAAGCTAGAGGCATCGCACTTCCTGGTTTCAAAATATATTACAAAGCTATAGTAATCAAAATACTGTGGTATTGGCATAAAAACCGACAGAGACCAATGGAACAGAATAGAGAGCCCAGAAATAAACCCATGCATATACAGTCAACAGATGTTCCACAAAGATTTTTAAAAGTTGATACAAGAATACACAATAGGGAAAGAATAATCTCTTCAATAAATGGTGTTGAGAAAACTGGATATCAACAAAAGAATGCATATCCATGCAAAAAAATGAACTTAGACCTTTATCTGGTCACCATACACAAAAATCAACTCAAAATACTTAAAAGCAAGACCTGAAACTATAAACCTTTTAGATGAAAACATGGGAAAGGTTCTTGACATTGGTTTTAGTAATGATATGAAACCAAAAACATAGGCATCAAAAACAAAAATAGATAAGTAGGACTACATCAAATTAAAAAACTTCTGTATAGCAGAGGAAACCACAAAATGAATGCCAACCTGTGGAATGGTAGAAAATGTTTGCAAACTTATATCTGATAAAGGGTTAATATCCAAAATATATAGGGAACTTCTACAACCCAACAGCCAAAAACCAAATACCTACTTTAAAAATGGGCAAGGGCCTGAATAGATATTTCTACAAAGAAGACATACAGATGGCCAACAGGTATATGAAAAGATGCTCAAAATCATCAATTATCAAGGAAATGCAAATCAAAATTACAATGAGATATCATCTTACACCAGTTAGGATGGATGTCCTAAAAAAAATGAAATATAACTGTTGGCAAGGATGTGGAAGTAAAGGGAACCCTCAAGCATTGTTGGTGGGAATGTTAATCGGTGCAGCTATGGGAAGCAGTATGGTGAATCCTCCAAATATTAAAAAGATAACTACTATATGATCCAGCAATCTCCTGAGTATATATCCAAAGAAATTGAAATCAGGATCTCAAAGAGACACCTGCACTCTCCTACTCATTGCAGCGTTATTCACAATGGTCAAGATATGGAAGTAACCTAAATGCCCACTGGTGAATGAATGGATAAAGAAAATGTACATAAATATGCATATATGTAATGGAATATTATTCAGCCTTAAAAAAGAAAGAAATCCTGCCATTTGCAACACCATGGATGAAACTGGAGAATATTATACTAAGTAATATAAACCAGGAACAGAATGACAATGCTTGATACCACATATGTGAAGGATCTAAAAATGTCAAACTCATAAAAGCAAAAAATGGAATGGTGGTTGCTAGGGGCTGGGATGGGGCAGGGGAAATGAGAAGGTGTTAGTCAAACGGTGCAAAGTTTTGGTTATGCAAGAAAAATACATCTTAGAAATCTACTGTACAACATAGTGCTTACAGTTAATATTGTACACATTAAAAATTGCTAAGAGGGTAAATCTTCTGTTAAATTATCATTGGATAATAATAGTAAATAAAGTAGATAGGAGGAAAATTTTGGAGATGAAATATATGTTTTCGTGGTGATGGCTTCACAAATGTATATTATCTATAAACTCATCAAGTTGCATACAATAAATACATAAGACTTTTGTATATCAGTCATAGTGGACATATAGAAAAAGTAGTTTGCACATATACATTTATTTTTCTTAAATTTAAAAATTGATTAACAGCAGTGTATTTACTATCATTATTCAATTAGTAATTAATAAACTCAATATATATTAATACATTTAAATTTCTGTTTTTATTTTTAATATGAAAAATATGTATGTGAATATATGTGAAAAAGATACACATATACCTAAATAACTAAAGTTTGTTGGGGCCCTCAACTTTTAAGAGTATAAAGTGGTCCTGAAAACGAAATGTTTTAGAACTGCTAGCATAAGGAACTGTGGAGTCTTACTGCTATATGCCATTGATCATATATTGTAATAGTACCAGATACACAAATAGATGGTACAGATTATTTCAAAAAGGTGTTAAGTATATGTCTTATCACACAAATTTGAATATAATATTATAGTTAAAATTTATGTGACTTTAGAAAAATCATGTCACATAGTAGTCTTTTTTTCTGCTCTTTTTTTGAAAGATTTATTTTTCTGTGGAACAAATACATAGCAGTGAGCACGGTTTCATGGTGTTCCAAAACACAATTTAAAGCCAGTATGCAATTATCAATCATTTTTGAATAGCACACATCACTAATATGACAGGCTTTTGTTAAATATTTAAGAACATGTAGATTCCATTCTTTTTTTTTTTTTCTTTTTTAAAGCAGTAATTGTATCTGTATTGTCAGCAAACCAACTGGAATGCTATTAACTATTTCACAGAAATTGCTTTTAGGAGAAAAAAATATATAATATTTTCTCCTTTTGAATGTCTTTACATAAATCATACAGCATTTAATTTCAATGTAATGATAGTTAGTGAAGCTCTTTGGATTCTTAATATGATAGTAATTTGAACCAGTAAGCTTGAAAGCCATTAATGAATAAAGGTCAAGTATCTAGTCAAAGATTCTGGAAAATCTGACATTTTACTTACTACATGACTAACATTACTGAGAATAAAAATTAATAAGCAATTAAATAAAATGAATGACTTTGGTCTTTTTACAAAGGTATCAATATTTTAACACATCCAAAAGTAACCATCCATCATTCATGTGATCAAGGCAATTAATAGTCTCCACATAACAGTATCTTCTTTGTTAATATGGTTTCCCAAATAGAACAGAATACTAACATCCCAACATACGAGTGCATATAGCTTGCCAACTTTGAGTGGCAATTTAGTTATTGGCATAATTGTAATAAGATGTTTAACAAATAGCTCAATTCTTGTCTAATTACTTACACAAATTTGGGAGATGAGCGTAGCAATATGTGTACCTGAAATTAAGAGGAGAAAACGAATTACAAATGCTAAATAATGTCAATAGTTGAAATCGTCTAGAATGGTTTTATCTCAAACTTTAAATGTTCTCAAGAAAAAAAATCATGAGGACTACCAGTACTGAATTAAATAGTTAAAAAAAAATTTATACTATAGAAACATTTACAATATGGAATGAGATATTCTACCTCGATTTTTAATATATTAATACAAACCATAATATTTGCAACATACATAAAACTTTAACAAACCAATACAGTTCAAATTAAAACATCAATTTAATAGATTGAAAATAATTTAAAATTGTATAGATGCTTAAGAATTATATCAGTTTAGTAGTAAAGTATGAATTTTATATTTTGTGTTTCCCTTATAGACTTGCTGCTTTTGTTCTTAGGACATGGCTCATATATAATTCAGAAAACTATTACTTCAATTTTAAAAGATAATTTTAAATTGAGGTCCATTATCTTCAATCTGTTTACTAACACATGCCAGAAATATAATTCTGAAAAAAAATTGGAAAATTTTTCTCTGTTGATTTACAACTGTACTTATTAATAAACTTACTTCAAAGAAATATTGTGCTCATATACTACATTTGCTTGAAAGGTATATATAGTATAGTCTAGAGTACAGTAACACAAGTTCTTTTGAATTTGACACATCTTTACTAACTTGCAGTATGATTTCTCAATCGTTCCTTTATATATCTCTATTAAAATACTGCAATTTTTTATTCATACACTGCACAGTAAAATGATGTCAAATGACAGTTGAAAACACAAAATTTTGGTCAATAAAATAAAATTGAGTATTCAGTTTTAGGGTGATTATCCAGATGATTCAGAATGTGCTTATATTAATTTTTAGATTAATATTACAATATAAAAAATTAAACAAATATAAAGGCTCAAGGATTTTGTGGAGGTAAGAAAAAACAGATATAAGAAACACTGTTCCATGCAATTCAAATCAATGCATTGTACTTTTGCCTAAAATTTCCAGATCAGTATGGGCACATATGGTGTTTTGGGTTAATTTTTACATTTCTCTCTTTGAGTCTACACTTTGCAAATTTTACTATAGATTTCTTATTTCTCCAAATTTCCTGGAGGAAAGTTAATTAATTTATCACATGTTTATTGAGTGTGTGATATAACCCTGGGTACCATGTAATATTAAAGTATTAAATAACTTAATCATCTAAGCTAAACTCTCAGCCTTAGAAATCTCTTTGTAGCTTTGACAGCTGGAAACCTTCCTCTGAGTTATCATTGGTTTTTTGAAGGGATAATTTGTTCTATGTCCTCATACTCCAAGTTTCCAAGTTCCCTTTAAGGACAAAGACTTTTGAAACTTAAAAGTCAATTTTGTCTATTTTCTATGGTAGCATTTCTTTCATTATGTAATAAGTATTAAATAGTCTAACATTGTAATATATGCAAAGAAGTCTGCATGTGGAAGAAGACAGATTGGCAGGTAGTGGGAAATAATAGAAGAATACACATTTTTGCTTATGCATCTAAAAATATTGTACATATACAAACAATATGCAGAGTGCTCACAATATATATATTTATTAATTTATTCTATCAAAAATAAGTAAACCACTTCCAAACACAAGATGTCTAGTTGCAGGAAGATTATAACAGTACTTTTATTTATACAAAATATATCAACACTGAATATGAGGAATATCTACTACAGATTGGTCAGCATATTTTCCACCCCACATTCTATTTTGAGGTGTAACTTAGCCCATCAAATGAAGGAGAATGTTTCTTCTTTCCTTGTTTATGAGCTGACCTTTTGACATATTTTGACAGATAGTATATTGTGGAAGGGATGCTGTGTAACTTTCAAGGCTGAATTTTAAGACAACCACAGGTTCTGCCTTTGCATCTTGGAACACTCCTTCTTGGAACCTATATATCTCCCTCTGAGTAAACCCAAGCAGCCTCATGAAGAGGCTGACATGTTAGAGAACTGAAGCTTCTGGCTATCTAAGTTGAGCTTTTAATTAGCAACTAGCACCAAGTGCCAACTAGGTGAGTGAGTCCATTTTTAAATATCCAGTGCCTGAAACCAAGAGAAGTTTAAGAACTACCTTGTCAACCCATAGAATCGTAAGAATAAATAAATGGTCATTTTTTTGAGCTGCTACATTTTGGGGTGATTTTTTGTACAACAGTAGGTAACCAAACAAATCATGCAGTTATTAGCTCTGGATTAAAAAAAAGGTGCAATGAAATATTTTCATGGAAAATGTATTTGGAAGGTCATCTTATACATTTATCTTCCTCTGCTATTATCTACCTCTTAACAGTCATCCTAAACTATATATTATTTAAACCAGGGGTTAGGAAACTATAGCCCAGGGAATTGTTATGGGTTGAATTATGTTCCCCAGAAAGATGTGTTGGAGTCCTAACCCGTGGTACTTGTGAATGTGATCCTGTTTGGAAATAGGGTTTCTACTAGAGTGGGCCCTAATCTAATAATGTGAGTGGTATCTTTATAAGAAGAGAAGAGACACAGGGGGAACACCATGTGACAGTGGAGATTGAGATTGGAGAGAGAAATCTACAAGGAAACCCAGAGGATTGCCAGCAATCACTAGAAGCTAGGAGAGAGGCGTGGAACCAATTCTGTTTCAGAGTGCCCAGAAGGAGTCAACCCTAATGACTGACACCTTGATTTCAGACCTCTAGGCTCCAGAACTGTGAGAACATAACCCATTGTTTTAAGCCACCAAATGGAAATTTTTTTGGTAGCTCTAGGATACTAGTACAAGGCCAAATCCAGCCCACCACCGGTTTTTGTAAATAACATTTTATTGCAGTGCAGCGAATTCATTCATTTATGTACTGTCTATGGCTGCTTTTATGCTACAATGGCAGAGTTCAATAGTTGCCGCAGAAACCAAATGGCCTGCAAAGCTTAGAATATATATGATATGGGCCTTTGGATGAAAAGTTCACTGACATCTGATTTAAAATACATAGAGGTAAAAAAATAATAGTAATAAAATACATAGAGGTATTACTCTATATGGTCAGAATTGGGCAAGCTTATCAGTGAATGTTTCTGATTATATACATACACACACATATATATACGCAAACATACATATTTATATATATATGTAAACACATACACAGCTATGTGTAAATACACATGCATGTACATATGTATAAATATACATCTATACATACTTAGGTATGTAAAATTTTTAATTCTTTCCATTAGTGATGTCTGAGAAAAAAACAAAGTATATATTCAGTATTTTCCTCCATAGCAAATACTACAATAATAATGCTCTATTGTAGGGAGATACTTATCAATAAAATGAGTCATCTAGCAGGTAAATTGTTTAGTTCCTCGTACAGATTGTGAGATGGGTAAATGGGATTTTTTAATATTACTTTGTCCTGAAAACTTATTCAACTCAGTCCTTCTTCATGAGGATAGTTTGAAGTATGTTGTTTTGATTGCTAGATAAAAAGTGTCAGTTTATGGCATCTCTTTACACAAAATAAAAAAGAGCTGAAACCCTATAGTTACTTTTAAATCATATTTAGAGCCAGTAAAATTTGAGTTAAACTTGTGAAATTGTGAATTTCAGCTGGTTCTGATTTAGTACCTCTAGATAATTGGAGAAAATATTTTAACATAAAATCTGAAGTTCCAGTCAGAATTTCCTGAATATATATATAATAATAGAGTAAAAGAAATATGCTTTAATATTCTAAGGTTAATCTTCATAAGATTGGTCTCCACACTAATGAAACATGGAGACCCCAATCAAAAAAGCATCAGTTTTAGATCTTATAGAAACCCGAATCAACCTACATAAGTTTAATATCTTCTGAATATATATTCTCTTTTTACATCTCCAAATTTAAAAGTGACTTTTTTATACTAATGCCTTCTTCCTAGTATAACTGCTGCTAAAATACATCTCTGGAGGAATCAGTCTTTACAGAAATAGTTCTTTGACAATATATTTTACTTTGTGTCCTTTGGCAGTAGTTTCTTTTTTTCTAACAAAAAAGTAGAAAACAGTGTGGAGTCCTGTATTTGGGTTAAAGTGTGTATGTCTGTGTGTGTGAGAAGAATTAAGGGTAGCTAGCACAGAAGGAGAAAAAGGAAGAAAAGAGAATTCTCTAAGGGAATTTGTATTGCAGGAAGGGGGACCCATTCCAGGGCCTGAGAGTGGGCTTTCGTCTAACACTTGTAAATGAATTATCTGAGGAGACACGTGCTGACAAAGCAAGAGACTTTATTGGGAAGGGGCACCTGGGTGGAGAGCACCAGGGTAAGGGAACCCAGGAGGACTGCTCTGCCACGTGGCTCGCAGTCTCGGGTTTTATGGTGATGGGGTTAGTTTCCGGGTTGTCTCTGGCCAGTCACTCTGAGTCAGGGTCCTTCCTGGTGGCATGCGCATCACTCAGCCAAGATGGATTCCAGTGAGAAGAATTCTGGGAGGTTGGTAGGACATATGGACTGGCGTCTCCTCTCTCCTTTTGACCATTCCCGAATTCTTTGGTTTGTAGCAGCTTGTTAGTTCCGCATTCCTTACCAGGACCTCCTGTTGTAAGGTAACTCATGCAGGTGGTTACTATGGTGCCTGGCCAGGGTGGGCAGTTTGGGTCAGTGGTTTCCCTAACATTTTGGCTATTCTTATCTTTTAAAACGGTTGTAGTTTCCAAAACGCTGGAATATCTACTATATCATATGTTTAATTAATATATGATAGTAATTGAATTTCACATATTGTCTATTTATGAGCAATATTTAAAATAAATGTTAATGAACTAGCAGCATATTCTATCAAAAAGTTACAATTCCTCTGTGAAGGAGGGATAAGATGTTGAGTGGACTTTCACGGTTTACCCAGCATTGGCACCTGGAAATGCAAGTTAAAGGTTGAGAGGAGTCAAGAAAGCTTCATTATAAAGGAATCTTGAGAAAAGAGAGCATATTAATAGGTGAACGAGCTGGTTCTGTGACCTCTAATTATCACTCTAGCCCTCTCCTATAAATCTAGGAGAGGGGAAGAAGAGGGTTTTTTGGATCAGGAAGGAAGAGACACCGTGGTTTTGTTTCCCTTTTCCTAACCAGGAGGGAATTTTGACTGTGCAGTCCTTTCAGTGAGAGTGAAGATGTTCAAGAGATTAGCTCCTCGAGGTTGTTTGTGCCTAAAGGAAAGGGAGACTCCGTTTCCTTGAATGGGCTTCTGCTTATGCAGTGCATTTAAGGAACATGGTTGTGTGGAAAATATAGGTATGACCTATAAACAGTCTCAGTCTAAATAAAACAATGATAACATAACGAAATTATCTCCAGTGAATCCGTGTAAACCAAGTTACCAAAATGTAAGTATATAGCTGAGAGAACATTTAATATTATATCGACCATAACTATTAAATGCAAAACAAGTTCAGATTTAAGAAATATAGTCAACAAACTGATAATACTTGTATAACTAAGCAATGAGCTATTCTTCAACCAGTTTCTTTATTCTACCAATAGTAGGAGTTTTCCTTTCAGGAAGAACAGATCACTAAAATTCATGATGACTTTCAAATATTTGAATGTTTGGAATAATTTACTTTCAAATATTCCAAGACTGCACTGTCCCAGGCTGGTATTTCCAAACTCGATAGCTTGGACTTATGAGCCTCATTCCCAGCATTAACTGCAATCTTACCATTCTCCTCTAATAAGATTACAATCTTACCACTGAAATAAAATTTTAGTATCTTTTCACTTTTAATGACTCACATTTTTCTAAAATATTCAGCATTACTGTTTTTCCCACTGTTTCTAAAAGTACATCTGAGTCTGAACAAATAAAAGTATTTTGGATTAGAGAAAAGATGAATACTTTCACCAAAAAATAACTAAATTTTAGCATCCCTTTGGAAGCAAAATGACAGTCGAACTAATATCCAACACTTAACTTTATCTCAGGATTCTCAGTTCCTTAAAACACCTTGGAAAATGCTTTTACAACAGAAGTCTTGCACTTATAACCAGATGCCAGGTAGGGTCTCTTTGGCCCTTAATATTTAAGATGTGTTTTTGCATCCCTACAGAGCAGTGTCCTCTCAAAGATTGTGCTTCATATTCTCTGACTCTAGCATTTTCATGGTTTCTGCTGGCTCTGAGCTCCTGCTTTGCTAAACTAATTAAATTTAGGAATCACATTGTATTTCATCTTTGTTGTCCTGCTTATACCTTAGTGAAAGTCAGGACTTTTATTTAATTTCTTCCCTAACAGACAACTCACATAGTATTAGTTTGCATTAAATATTTTAGAAAAAAAATTGGAAATTAGAGTTAAATATTCTAACTCTGGTTGATTCTTCATCCTTTTTAGAGCTGTGAGACTTGAGTTGGTGTCCTTCATACATCACATCTTCCCCATCACTTAAGAAGCCATTGAGATACTTGCATATTTAGCTGTCTCCTACCTGGTAAGAAAATTTTAAATTTATTTTTACATTTAGTTAATGGCTCACATTTTCTGTAAAGTGTTCAGCATTACTTAATTTTAGGTAAGTGTAGAGAACTAATGGGTCCAATGATTGTCTCTATCCACGTCCTAAAGAAACATCATGATAGGTAGATATGTCATTTTCCTTTTTCATAAAACAAACAAGCAAACAAACCAAAAAACCACTCAACTTTCTCAAAAAGGGCTAATATGTAAAAGGCCTCTATCCAGGTTTTTAGTGTTGCCTAGAGTATATTCAGTTGAAATGTCTTTTTTCCTATTCTAGTTATTAACTCACGCACAGCAGTGGGAGATTTACTCTAACCTTAATATGCAGTCCAAGTTTCTCTCTAAGGCAAAGAGCATCTATTAGAATAAAAGGGCTTAAGAAGCTGTAGGAAAATGACAGGAGGAAGCCAAGGGATTCAGGAGACTCAAGAGATGAACTTCGGGAGGAAATCAGTATTATAGTATGAGTATAAAGCACATAAAGCTAAATTTATTTCTGGGCTGAGTTGTATTACCTACCATTTAATAAAAGCATTATGATTGGATAATTTAGGCAAATCTCTAGATGAATCCAGTATTCTCAATACTGTTACCATCCTCATGTATACTCACCTTAATCATCTGAAAATTTCAAGACATGATAGATAAATGGAATGTTGGTCCTGTAAGGAAACTAAGAGGGCATATATATACACAGACATATATATATATGTATATACACACACACATACACTCACTCCAGTCCTCTTATTATAAAAATTAATAAACTAAACACAAATGATGAAATATTTTTCATCAAAACTATACAGAGAAATGGCAAAGTTAGGAATAGAATCCTGATCTCCTGTCACTGACCCCTGAGCTTATTCTAGTTTTTTTTTTTTTTCTTTTTGGCTGAGGTTTAAAATATTATACTGTTCACTTATTCATAATGTAAAATCTGTAGTTTTAATATATATCTGTATTTAGCATAAGTTATAAAATATGTGTTTTCAGATATCTTATTTCTGACTACTATAACAAAAGTACCACAGACCGGGTGGCTTACAACAAATAACTATTTCTTACAGTTCTGAAGGCTAGGAAGTGTAAGATCAAGGTGCTGGCAGATCTGTGTCAGGATTTCAACAACGGTTTTAGGTTTTTGTAAAAGAGGAAAATAAAGCTTTAAACTGGTGAGCATGATATTTGTAGGAATAACATTAGATTTTATAATATTTTGAAGTTTACATAATATTTTTGTATTCTTTTCTCCTTAGACCTTCCTAACTAGCCCTGTATACGATGTAAAGAATGTTTGTCACGTGGCAGTTTAGACAAAAGTATTTACCTTTGCTCCCATACTGAAACTTTGTTAACGTGAGAACAACAAAAAGTGTATGTATAAACCTGTAAAAGCAAAGAGATTAATGCGGTAAAAAAGGAGGCAACAGTGAATAAATACTGTCAACAAGTAGTGGAAATAAATAAAGGGATTTAGCATTCCTGAAAAAAATAAACACCAAGAGCCTGCACACAGGGGTACTTGTGATAAAAAAAGATAGTTCAAGCCACATATTCCCAGAAAGCCTCAGGGATTGGAGCCAGCAGGCATGATGATGAAGGCAAGGTGAGTCAATGGCTAAAGATGGGAAACAGGTGAGGGCTTGCATAAAAGTAGTGACATCCTGAGGTCCCCTTCCTTGTTCATACATCTGCACAAGAACCTCCCCTCCCACAAATATTGATATATTTTCTATTCATAAATTGGAATAAAGAGACTGCAGTCCTAGGGAATTAAGACAGAGTGAACAGCTGGGGAAAGGCAGTGAATAGAAACAGGGGAATAAGTGAAAGTACTCATTCCTCCAACCCTCTTGCATTATTAAGCTTTAAGAATACTTAAGTCCAGCAGCTTCCCTAGTGGTGCAGTGGTTAAGAATCCACCTGCCAATGCAGGGGACACAGGTTTGAGCCCTTAGTTGCTCCTGCATGCTGTGGAGCAACTAAGCCCGTGTGCCACAACTACTGAGCCTGTGCTGTACAGCCCGCGAGCCACAACTACTGAGCCAGGAGTGCTGTAGCTACTGAAGCCCATGTGCCTAGAGCCCATGCTCTGCACAATGAGAAGCCTGTGCACTACAATGAAGACTAGATCCTGCTCGCTGCAACTAGAGAAAGCCCGCATGCAGTAACAAACACCCAACACAGCCAAAAATAAATAAAATAAAATAATTTT
This sequence comes from Tursiops truncatus, assembly GCF_011762595.2. Taxonomy (NCBI): domain Eukaryota; kingdom Metazoa; phylum Chordata; class Mammalia; order Artiodactyla; family Delphinidae; genus Tursiops; species Tursiops truncatus. Next base: position 54,916,048 of record NC_047044.1, on the reverse strand, counting down.
TTTAAAAAAAGCTTTAAAAAAAAAATACTGAAGTCCAGCCAAGTGTTTATCCCTTTGGAAGGAGATGAGAGGATCTTTCTTTGGAGAAACTGAGCAGGCTCAGCTGAAACAAAATTTAAAAACTGTAGATTCCAGTATTTGGGATTCTCTGACAATGTAATTGAGTCTTCAGATAGTCACCACACAGTGAAGCACAGCAGGTGAGTGGCTTTCCCCATGCACACTGCTTTCAAACATTATATGACAGGACAATGAAAATTGCCAGACATGAGAAAGTAGTCAACACAAAAGGTCACAGAGTCCAAAACCAAAATAAAGAGAGAAAATAGGTTACTTACCAAAGATCAGGAATTCAAATTGGAAAGGATTTCTTATTAACAACACTGCATACTAGAAAACAACATAAAACTCTGTTTAAAATTCTGAGCAAAAATGTTATCTAAAAATCTATACCTGGCCCTCCCCCTCTGAAAAATCATGAGCGCAAAAAGACGTTATTTATAAACATAGATTTTTCAAAAACGTGTAATTTCCCTTTTTAAGAAACTGAATAATCTGAGGCATTGAATGATAGAATCAGCCAGAAAAGAAATTAGCAAGGAATCTTGGAACCAGGGTTTAACCACACTGAGGCAAAGAAGAGTCTCAGGAAAATAGCTGTTTGTCAAATTTAGACAGTAAACAGTACAGATTGAAGAAGGAAAATAGGGTTTCATGAGGGCTTTACCATGATGGAGTGAAAAGGAAGGAATGACTGAGTACCTAACGTGTAACATAAAGTGGAGACAACTACTTAGAGAGGGTTATAATTTCATTGGAAATAATTAGTGATAGAGACATAGAAAACTAAAAATGTGCCAATCAAGTTAGTTATTAACCCCAAGAAGTACAAAAACATTGTCTCTCTCTGAATTTGATTACTCTAGATCATATAAGTCGAATCATACAGAATTTGTCTTTTTGTGACTGGATTATTTTACTTAACACTATGTCCTCGAGGTTTATCCATGTTGTGGTATGCTTCAGATTTCCCTTCCTTTTTAAGGCTTAATAATTGAATGTGCATACCACATTTTGCTTATTCATTCAGCTGCCAGTGGACATGTAGATTGTTCCTACCTTTTGGCCATTGTGAATAGTGCTAATATGAACATTGTTTTATAAATATTTCTTCTAGATCCTGCTTTCAATTCCTTTGGGAATATACTCCAGAGTGGAATGGCTGGATCTTATAATAATTCTTTAAAAAAATTTAATGGCCTCCATACTGTTTTTCATAGTAGCTGCATCATTTTACATTCCGATTACCAGTGTGCAAGCATTCCAGTTTCTCCGCATCTTCAACAACACTTGTTACTTTTTGGTTTTTTTGACAGTAGGCACCAAATGGGTGTAAGGACCTACTTATTTCTTTCAAAACTTTAATTTTATATTCTTTCATTATTATTTGATTAAATATTTTCAAATAATCTTTTTATAAGTAATAGTTTCATGTGACACTACCTTATGATAAAATTGTGGGTTTGAGTTACATACATTTATAAATTATTTAACAATTGTACAAAAGATGTGTTGAATAATAAATTCCCATCAATCTAAAAATATCTTTCTTTGCAAGCATGTCATAGAGCTCTATTATTCATATGTGGTTTAATATATAACATAGTTACTTGGATTAAAGCACAGATGGCATATAACTGCTTAGTCTGGATTGTGCTCAGCTGCAATAAAACATACTTTAGTGTGGCTTAAACAAATAGTTTACTTTTCTTGTGCAGTGAAAAATTTGGAGTTAAGAATTTGGTAAAGTTTTTTTTTCTTGTTTAAACTATTGATCTTTATTCCCATACCAATGAAAGAAAAATTCTCTAATTAAGCCTACAGAGGTAAAACAGTATTAAATCAGAGATTATACAGAACATAGTTCAGGCAACTGAACATTCTGTCAGACATAAAGTATGCCCTATTTATTCTCATTCTAAAGCTGGAGAGTTACATTTCCATGTATAGGCATAGAAAGTCAGGTCTATACCCTATCCACTTCTCTATGTATAATTTAAAACTACATTGCAATATATAATGACGAAACTGACAGCTCTGGCTGTCTTTGTCACAGACCAATATATATTTTCATAATTCTAGTGCTTTTTGTCACTAATTCCCCACACAATCTGGATGAACCTTGGAATTTTAGTCTTTAAAATAATATGATAATAGGGCTTCCCTGGTGGCGCAGTGGTTGAGAGTCCGCCTGTCGATGCAGGGGACACGGGTTCGTGCCCTGGTCCGGGAAGATCCCACATGCCGTGGAGCAGCTGGGCCTGTGAGCCATGGCTGCTGAGCCTGCGCGTCCAGAGCCTGTGCTCCCCAACGGGAGAGGCCACACAGTGAGAGGCCAGTGTACCACACACACACACACACAAAAAAAATAATAATAATATGATAATACTAATTGCCATTAAAGGGATGGCAATTTTAGTCTTTGAAATAATACGCTAACACTAATTGCCATTAAACTGATGCAACATTGGGGTGCATGTGTCTTTTCAAATTGGTGTTTTTATTTTTTTCAGATATATACCCAGGAGTGAAATGGCTTTTTTCCAGCTTTTTTGAGATATAATTGACAAATAAAATTGTAAGACATTTCAAGTATACAGCATGATTTAATATATGTCTACATTGTGAAAGGATTCCCCATTGAATTATTCCCCATCACATATTTACCTTATTTAAGTTCTACTTTCCGAGCACACACTGTATTCAATTGTACAATACAGTGTTCTCAATTTTAGTCAGCATGTTATACATAAGATACTCAGACCTTACTCATCTTATAATCGAAAGTATGTACCCTTTTACCAACCTCTCCTGACTTCCCCAATACCCTGGCAATCACTTTTCTATTTTTCTTTTTTATAATAGCCATTCTAATGGACATGATGTGATATCTCATTGTGGTTTTGATTTGCATTTTCCTGATGATTATTGATGTTGAGTCTCTTTCATATATTTATTAGCCATTGTATATCTTCTTTGGAAAAATATCTATTCAGGTATTTTGCCCAGTTTTTAATTGGGTTATTTGGTTTTTTACTATTGAGTTATATGAGCTCCTTATATATTTTGAACATTAATCCTAGGCGGTTTGCAAATATTTTCTGCCATTTTGTATGTTGTCTTTTCATTTTATTGATTTTTTTATTGAAGTATAGTTGATATACAATATATAAGTTACAGGTGTATAATATACTAATTCATAGTTTTTAAAGGTTATGTTTCATTTATAGTTATTATAAAATATTTGCTGTATTTTATACCTAATAGTTTGTATATCTTAATCCCCTACCCCTATACTACCCCTCCCCCCTTCCCTCTCCCCACTGGTAGCCACTAATTTGTTCTCTATATCTATGAGTCTGCTTCTTTTTTGTTATATTCACTAGTTTGTTGGATTTTTTAAGATTCTACATATAAGTGATATCATACAGTATTTGTCTTTCTCTGACTTATTTCACTTAGCATAATGCCCTCCAAGTCCATTTATGTTGCTGCAAATGTCAAAATTCCATTCTTTTTTATGGCTGAGTAGTATCCTATTGTATATATATATACCAAATCTTCTTTATCCATTCACTTCTTGATGGACATGTAGGTTGCTTCCATATCTTGGTGATTACAAACAATGCTTCTATGAACATTGGGGTGCATGTGTCTTTTTGAATTAGTGTTTTTGTTTTTTTGGATATATACCCAGGAGTGGAATTGCTGGGTCACAAGGTATTTCTATTTTTAGTTTTGTGAGACACCTCCATACTGTTTTCCAGGGTGGCTGCACAAATTTACATTCCCACCAACAGTATATTAGGGTTTCCTTTAATCCATATCATCACCAACATTTGTTATTTGTGTTCTTTTTGATGATAGCCATTCTGACAGATGTGAGGTTCTATCTCATTGTGGTTTTGATTTGTATTTCTCTGATGATTAGTGATGTTGAGCATCTTTTCATGTGCCTGTTGGTCATCTGCTTGTCCTCGTTGGAAAAAATTTTCAGTTCTTCTGCCCATTTTTAATCTGTTTGTTTATTTTTGATGTTGAGCTGTATGAGCATACTGATGGGTTTTTTTTGCTGAGGAGAAGCTTTTTAGTTTGATGTAGTCCCACTGTTTTACTTTTGCTCTTGTTGCCTTTGCTTTTGGTGTCAAATCCAAAAAATTATTTCCAAGATCAGTGTTCACGAGCTTATCCCCTCTGTTTTCATCTAGGAGTTTTATGGTTTTAGATCTTACATGAAAATCTTTAATACAGTTAATATTATTTTTTTCTGTATGATATAAGATGGGGTCCAGTTTCATGCTTTTGCATGTAATTATCCAGTTTTCCTAACACCATTTATTGAAGAGGCTATCCTTTCTCTGTTGTATATTCTTGGCTTCTTTGTTGAAAATTAATTGACCACATATGTACAGGTTTATTTCTGGGATGTTTATTCTCTTCCATTGATCTATATGTCTGTTTTTAATGTCAGACCATACTGTTTTGATTACTATAACTTTGTAATATGTTTTGAAATCAAGACATGAGATGCTTGAGCTTTGTTATTCTTTCTCAAGATTGCTTTGACTATTTGGAGTCTTCTGTGGTTCCATGCAGATTTCAGGATTAGTTTTCTATTTCTACAAAAAATGCACTAGAGTTGTTTTAATTGTTCAGCTGTGTTACTAAGAACCCAGGATCCTACCTATCTTTATACTCCATTTCCTTAAAATGTTATCTTGTCACCTATGTCATGGTCAAAATGTGGCTACTGCAGCTTCAGATGCAAAATCTTTGATCAGTAGAGGAAGTAGGAGTGAAAATGGAGCCAGCAGTAATAACAGCCACTTGTCTTCCTTAATCAGGAAAGCAAATGCTTTATCAAAACCCCACACTAGATTGACATGTACACACTGCTATATTTAAAATAGATAACCAACAAGGACCTACTGAATAACACAGGGAACTCTGCTCAATATTATGTAACAACCTAAATGGGAAAAGAATTTGAAAAAGAATAGATCATATATATGTTTAATTGAATCACTTTGCTGTACACCTGAAACTAACACAACATTGTTAATCAACTGTACTCCAATGTAAAATAAAAAGTTAAAAAAATAACCCACACTAATGTTCCATTAATTAGGCTACCCAGTGTCATATGGCCATTCATTGCTGTAAGGGAGACTATGAATGTGAGTGTTAAGATGAGGTTGTCCTGAAACAATGCATTCTTTTTTCAGGGAAAACTGAGGAAATGAATAATGAGTAGACAGTTAAAACACTGATCATCTGCCCTTATTACATGTATAGATTTCAGAGACTGAACTCAAACAGAATCAGCATGTTCAAATATGTTATAGGTGGGAATAATTAATCAAATTTAATATGGCATGAAGAATGAAAAGGAGAAAGTAAAACATTTGTTTCGTACGTACTTGTCCAAGACAGTTTACATACATTTCCTCCTTTACGTAACCAACTGGCATATAAATCCGTATTTGTTGAATTGTAATTCTCATGTGCTTTCCACTACATACCACGTAGGAATTTTTTGTTTGTTCATTTTAGTGGAGGGAAGTCTAAGCTCACACAATTATGTTTTAAAAAATGCACAAGTGCATGTAGTATTTTGTGTTAAAAATCATTTTAAGAAAGTTTAAGGGGTCTTAGTTTAAGACCCCTGTAAGCCAAATGCAGTAAGATTACCAGAAATTTCATATGCACTCCGAGAGTACCTCAGTAGAATAACTTCTAGTTCAAAAAGATTCGTCATATGGTAACTAGCTAACTCACATGCAAGTCTCAGTGGCTATGATTTTCATAAGGCACACATTCTGATGTTCAGAAAGCAGAACTGTCTGTTTTGATTTATAGTGGACTTCATGTTTTATCTTACATTTCCATTTCAACCTGCTGCCAAAAATTTAATCATTTCCAGGAAAACAAAATCAAATTGAAGATTCTTTTCAGATCTTTTAGGTTTAAAACTTCCCAGTCCACTCGCTCTTCTTCTCCCTGGGTTTATTTCTGAGTGCCTGGCTTTATATAGTTCTATGATGTTGTGGGAGGTATTGTGAAGGTATTAGATCAGTTCTGTTCTCTGAGACATAGACTATTGGTTTGATTTTCAGGATTTCCTCCCCTAGTGTCTCTAAACATCCTGCTGGCTTCTGATCGCAAAATCTAGTAAATCGTGTCCAATTCTGTCCCAGGTCATTTTTGTGAGCAAACCCTATTGCCTTCATTCCATGGCTTCTTTCTTTCAGCTACTTTTAACTACTTCTGTGCCCTGTCTGGAGGAATAGGGAAGGTTAGACCCTAATAAATCTTTAAATCTCAAGGGAAATTCAGAGTCATCTTAAGGAGGAACTCTTTGTTCCTGACCATTTATTACCCTCTGTGAGGCTGTCGATTCCAGAGTATCAGATGGCCTAGAACTTATCACTACTTTTATTGAACTACTATTGAAGAATTGTGGCTAAAGGGACTCTTCTATGAAAGCTGTGAAAGTTTCTGTGTTGCTGGGTTCTTCAAACTGTCTACAATCCAAAAACAAAAAAAATCTTAGTTAGCAATGAGAATGGAGATATTTACCTTTGGGGGTGGGGGATGTATTTTCAGTCTTACCAAGTGTGACTCTCTAATGTTAATTAGTATATTAACCTTTTTGGCATGTGAAAGCCAGCCAGAAGCAGCCTTTAGGGTTTTAAGGAAGGAGAAATAAGCGAGATAATTTGGGGAAAAATGTGTCAGGAGAAACACTAGTAGTAATAAAACTACTGAGGACCTAAAATACAATTTTAGTTGATAACCAGTGCTGAATCAAAGGCAAGCTTTTTCCCCCTTTCTGGTCCTTGTAACAAATTAATGAGTAGTTCTCCCACTCTAAAATGTTCTTATTTTCAAACAAAAATAATAGAGAATAAATTGCTTTTTTTTTAACACTTGATTTTCTAGAGTGCCGAACCTGAATTTTGTTCATTCCTCTAATTAATTTAGTGAAGCCCCACCCCGTTTCTGAAAAAAGTACATTGAATATTGCATCATGTTTGTCTAAAGACATGGGATTTGAAAATTTCTGTCCCCAAACTGTCCCTTTTGTGGTGATATAACACTCATGTCACCCACTCTCAGGAATATTCTATGAATTGCCCTTCATGAACATTTACTAGGGCTAGGTACTTTCACTTACTCCAAGAAATCTCTCTAAGCTTTTGTAATGGTGCATTGTGCAAAGCAGACCTCCAAGGAAAAAATAAATTTTCTCTATTTGGATGTCTAACAAAGACTAGGAGCATGCATTTTTCTAAAAGAAATGTAATCATGAGATAGATCAGCTACAATTGTAATGAGTACCTGAGACCTATAACTTATATGTCATGAAAGTTACTGATCTCTTTTTGTAAGAATGAGAAAAATACAGCTTTCTTTCGATACACTGTCATGTGTTTATTTGATAACTTCTAGGATATTTTAACCCATAGGAAGATAGTGTAAATCCTCTATTTTGTTTTCCTACTGTTTTAGAACAATTTTCTCACAGTCCATAGGTGATTATTAAAAGATCACTTTCATTCCATTATGCTAATGCTCACCTTACCTCATCTACCAATTTAAAGACTATTTTGGAGGGTGATCAATCAAGATGATGTAGGAAAAAAGAAAAAAAAAAGAAAAAAGAAAGATGATGTAGTAGATGTGGAGCTCACCTCTCCCCATGAACACATCAAAAATACATCTACGTGTGGAACAATTCTCACCAAAAACTAGTTAGAAACTGGCAGAAAGACTCCTGTACAACCAAGGCTATAAAAAAGACCTACACATAATTGAGTAGAAAGGAAAGAAAAGTGATCTGGTTGGGACCTGTGCCCCTGGAAGGCAATTCAGAGGAAAAGGGAGAATACACAAGTGGAGACCTGCCCTGGGGAGAGCCACAGGTTGGATGCCCTAGACCTGAGGTCTGACACAGGGGAGGTGAGCCCCCTTGGCTGGTGGAAGGACCCCTGGGACTAACGAGAGGGCTGTGGGAAGCCCATACTATGCTTGTGAGGAGCGTGTGTGCACTGGCTAGCCCCTGAGGCAGGGCAGAGAGAGGTCTGCTCTAGCAGCTGCCAGGTTTCCCACCACCACCTTGGCATGCTTGTCACCTGAGCTGAGCAAAAGCTCCAGTCCTGCTCACTCCCCGTTACAGTTTAGCACCGCATCTGGGGTGGCCAGGGCCAAGGAGAAGACTTGGCCTTGGGATGCAGAGGTGACCCCGTGGAGCCTGGGTGGGGTGGTGGCGGCCCTTGTTGGCACTTAAGCAGCATGTCAGAAGGTCCACTGCAACTTGCCCTGATACATGTATGGGTCCCACCTGCCCTGTGCGTGGCTCCACAACAGGGCAGGGGTGGTGGAGGCTGGGGCAGTGATCAGCTACAAGGGACCAAGGGGACTTTCACTCAAGGCTGCATCTGTGCAGAGTGAGGGAAGCAGTAGCAAGTGCCTGTATAGGTAGTGCATCATAGACAGCTCAGACCTCTGTATGTGGCCAACATGTGCTTAGAGCCCACATGGGTCCCCCTTGCTTCAGCACTACCTCCTCTGGGGCAAGGGTCTTGGTACTCAGATAGGGGAAAACACACACTTAAAGATAACAGAGCCAGCTTGGGCTGGACCCTCAGGACTTCTGCTCCAGCAACTTGGGATTAGACCTTACCCCTGAAAGGGCAGTATTGGCCACTGAGCAGAGGGGAAGTCCTGCCTCACACCTATCTTCAGCTCTAGCCCCTCTATCTACAGCCTTACCCCCTGCCAAGGTGATAGCTGCCAGCACACCCTGGGGAAAGATATGACTTGCATCCACACCAAATCCAGCTCTCCCACCAAAGGCATTGGGCACAGGCAGTCTGTATAGGGATGCTCCCACATAAGAACACCCCTTCAAGACCACAATAGGTAACAGTTTCACCTGAATTCATAGAGGCAGAGAAAATTAAGCAAAATGAAAAGGCAGAGGAACTGCTCTCTATCGAAAGAGCATGAAAAAAACCCTGAAAAAATAATGAAAGAAATAAACAATTTACCAGATAAGACTTCAGAACACTGATAATAAAAATTTTAACTGAATTAGGGAAAAGAATAGATGAGCACAGTGAGAATTTTGACAGGGAGCTAGAAAATATAAAAAAGACCCAAGACTATATTAAATTTAGGCAATATAGTGGGTTCAGATATAAATGATCATTTTCATACATTGAAATATTAACACTTTTCTGTATGCATAGGAGCAATATTTCTATTTTGCAAGAGATAGTGTTGATCTTTAAAATTCAGTCGTTTTTCTCTGATTTTTATCTTCTTGCGATTTAGGGTTATTAAATATGTATTAAAAGAGATCTTTAGATTTACACAGATTCTTGACATATTTTTACGCATAAATTGAGAAATCATTTTGGGTAACTTATTTCTAAGGCAAACACAACAACTACATCACAACTGCTATGTGGCTAACAGTGATTGAAAGACCATCCTGACTTTACAAATATCGAATGTGAAAAAAAATAAAAAAAAATCCTACTCACAACCTTGCTTAAGAAATAGAATAATTCCCAACAATGTTGCTGTTGCTGTTGCATACTTCCCTGAAGAAGTATCTTCTTACTATCCTTCCTAGAAGAAACCAATGCTGTGAAATTTGTATTTCTCATTCCCTTGTTTTTTCTCTACAGTTTTACCAAATATTTATCCTAAACAACTTATTGTTTGATTTTGTTTTTTAGCTGATATAACAAGATGATTTTGTTTTTTAGCTGATATAATAAGATAACTGTATTACCTGTATTCTTATGGGACCTTTTTTTAAAATTTAGCATTATGTGATATTCATCCACACTACCGTGTATATCTATTACTCATTTTCCATGTTGTATAGTATCCCACTATATGCATATGATTCAGTTTATAAATTCTCTTCTTGATGGACATTTGGGCTGTTTTTAGTGTTTTTATATTACACATGCATCTGCTATAAACATTCTTATTAGTTGTCTCCTAGAAAGCATGTTTGAGGGTTTCTCCAGGGTAGATACATAGGAATGAAATTGCTACATCTAGATTGATGCTGTGCAATAGAACCTTCTGCCATGATATAATATTGTAAACATCTGGGATGTATAATAGGTAGCCACTAGCTGCATGTGCTTTTAAGTACTTGAAATATACCTAATTCATAATGAAGACTTGGATATTTAATTCTATATAATTTTTTAAATTGAAGTATATTTGACTTAGAATATTATATTAATTTCAGATATATAACATAGTGATTCAATATTTTTATAGATTATGCTCTTTATAAAGCTGTTATAAATTATGGGCTATATTCCCTGTGCTGTGCATGACACCCTTATAACTTGTTTACTTTATACGTAGTAGTTTGTACCTCTTAATCCCCCTCACCTATTTTGGCCCTCCCCTCACCCATCTCCCCTGTGGTAACCACTAGTTTGTTCTCTGTATCTGTGAGTCTGTTTCTGTTTTGTTACATTTGTTTGTTTTATTTTTAGATTCCACATATAAGTGAAAACATACAGTATTTGTCTCTGTCCAATATATTTCACTAAGTATAATACCCTCAAGGTCCATATATAATTTTAGTTAATGGATATTTAAATAGCCACATGTGGCTAGTGGTTATAATATTGGACCATGCAGGTCTAGATGATCGACTTTATTGATGCCGTATGATCTACTCTTTCTCCTTCTCTTGAATGTCTCCTGAAGGGTCAGGTGTCCTTTTTTTCCCTGACCCACAATCTTGAGGAATTAAAGCCATAAAGGTGTTAAGGCAAAGGGGAGAACTTATAATGGCTTCATGAGCAAAGGTGTGAGATGGTGCTCCACATGACTGGAGACTCATGTCTTAAGCTGCTGCATAGTTTACATCACTGAATCCACTTTGAGGTCACTACAAGGCTGTGAACACATGAATTAAATCAGAAGACATCATTTCATTCTGAGAATGCACAGTTTTCTACTATTGTTTAACTGCAGTAAAGCAAGCTGAAATTAGCCATATAAAGATACTTTCATGATCTTGATCTTTATTGGAGCTTTCTGCTTTGCCTTCTGTTTAATAAACTTCCAAAGTTATTGTCCCATTGGTCTCAGATATTGCAAGTGATCTTTAGCTCTCCACTTTCTGCTGTCTCCATGATGTCCCTCCCTATTGCTATGACTCCATAGTCTTAGACACAATGCCCATCTCTTTCATGTAGTGGACCACTGTTTTTGTAGTGAGACAGGTGTTGAAGTTCTTCAAAAAAAGCCAATTCTGGTTTGTTTGTTTTTTTAATCTGTTACTTGCAGAACTTGAACTAGTTGTAGATGTGTTTCTACTCAATTATTAAGATGCCCTAGATTCCTATACAGGGGAATGTGGCCAGTATATTTTTAAGTGGAAGACTTAAATCTGCTACCTCTTCAGATGCTCTTGCTTTTATTTCTTTTTCATTAACTTTACTAGTTCCATATTTGGCTAAGGACTGAAGAAATGGTAATTTAAGTTTGCTGTCATGTCAGTTGCTACTCTAGTACCTGCTGCTGCCGTTTTGGAAGGCTCTTGAGTCTTCATGGTGCAATCACATAAGAGCACATGCTTGGGGTGAATACACTGAAAATTCTATGAACAGAGTATGTATAGGAGGCATGTTGGAGTCCCTTCCCTCTTCCCCAGGCATAACCAGAGGGGTGGACTAAAACAGCTCAGAAACCATGTGGAGGCTTTGATGTTAACCTTACCCTAATCTCCTTTTTCATGAAGCTGCATGGCCCCTGAGCTCTTCTTTTTCTCTGGAACTCACATAGGATGCCCATTGTGTCCTCCATCTGTTGCTCTTAAGAAATAGATAAGTTTTTCATATTAGGGAAATCCATCTTCAGGCATGCTGCTGTTTCTTAAGATCCTTGGATGGAGATGTTTACAAACTTGCAGGGAAGTATCCTGGTTAGCTGTAAGGTGTTTTAGGCTTACATAGCCGTTTTCCTTTGTGGCCTGACCACATCAAATAAGGAATTAGAAGAGAAGACTTGAGTAAAGTGCCCAAATGCACACAGCTTATAAATGGCAAATCTGGGATTCAAATGTAGGCCATACATTTCCAGAATCTGTACTCTTTGAGATTCATTATTCTTCATACTGATGCTCTTTAATGTCACTTGTCACAGTTGCAATTTTACATTTGTTCCTTGTTTATGGTAAGCACTCAAGAAAGATTTGTTAAATAAACAAACAGGCAAGCATTTATATAGGTGAGTGGATGCAAGGATGCAGGAGAATATAGTGGCAGGTGGTATTTAAGGCAAGTGGGCTTCTCATTGTAATGGGTTGTCAAAGATAGAGAATATATAAAGATTCCAGTACATAAGGAGTAAGTGAGTATAAGTGAGATTGGGTAAAATACGATGCCATTTCAGCAATGGATCTGGAATTTAGGATAGAATTTTATTTTCCAGGAGATCAGTAAGAGTGACTGAAATTCAGAAGTAACGTAAAGTAGCTGAAAGTATATGAAGGTATATTTGGGCTTAATGAAAACTATCAAGGATTCAGTTGTGAAATGAGTCATCAAGCCAGAATCAGATAAACATGAATTTGTACTTGTTTCTGAGTTCCGGTACTCCTTGTATTCACCTGTTGGGGAAATATTTGTTCTGATAGCCTAAGGAGCCAGGGAATTAGAACTAGACATCAGTAATTTGTTATTGCATCATCTCAACCTTGCATTACTGATGAATTCTTAATCAAATTCAGTGCTTATGGACTGGAGAGTTCTGCTGATTTGAGCTCCTGTTTAATTGCAAACACTTGCCTCTAGCATTGTTGAACAACGTCCTAGATTATATCACAAAGATTCATTCTAATATCTCACATCTTAATAGATTAGTACAATGCAGTTTTCATTATTTTAAAAATACAGTTTGTAAAAAATTACTGACTGGGCTGAATTCTCATTCATTATTTTATATTTAATTTATTCATTAATCATTCAATAAGTAGTTATTTTGTTAGCTTTTTGGAATAAGATAATGAAAAACATAGGTACTATTACTATTCTCACAAAGATATTAGCATTTAATGTACAATATGAAAGATGAGTTGAAATTTGCAAACAAAAATGGAATATTCATGATAGAGTGGACAGTATAAACCAAAGCCCAGAAATGAGAATAATCCTGAGGAGTTTGAGAATCTAAAATAAGTTCCCCATAAATAAATTATAGGTTACCAAGAAGAAGGCAAGGCAGGGAGAATGGTGAGACATGAGACTGTATGGATTAAAACAAAAATATCAGATTACTAACTAACTGCATACCAATTATCTTGAAGATTATCCAAATGTCAAATGATGCTATGAAAAGTATTTAAGGAAGTGAATGATATCATTACATTTACATTTTAAAAAATTGATTCACATGTCTGTGTTGAAAATAAAATAAAAGGATAAGCGAAATGTACTATATACATACAATGGAACATTGTTTGACCATAGAAAGGAAGGAAATTCAGTTACATGCAACAATAAGATGAACCTTGAGGACATTATGCTAAGTGAAAGAAGGCACAAAAGACAAATATTGTATGATTTCAATTGTGTGAAATATCTAAAGTAGTCAAATTCATAGAAACAGGAAGTAGAATGGTGGTTACTAGGGCCTAGGTGAGGGAGAAATAGGGAGCTGTTTAATGGGTGGAGAGTAGCTTCAGTTTTGCAAGATGAAAAAGTTCTGGATCTCTGTTGCAAAACAATGTGACTTTACTTAACACCCCTGAACTGTACACTTAAAAATGGTTAAGATGGTAAAGTTTATGTTATGTGGTTTAAGACTTTATTTTTTGAGCATTTTCAGTTTTACAGCAAAACTGAGAGCGAGAGAGATTTCCCATATACTCCCTGTCCCCACACATGCATAGCCTTCTTCATTATCAGCATCCCCACCAGAGAGGAGTACTTGATACAGTTGATGAACCTACACTGACACATCATATTACCCAAAGTCCATAGTTTACATTACAGTTCTCTCTTAGTGTTGTACATTTTATGAATTTGGACAAATGTGTAAGGACATGTATCCATCATTATAATATCATGTGAAGTATTTTCACTATCCTAAAAATCCTCTGTGTTCTGCTTATTTACCCCTACCCCCTCAACCCTGGCAACCACTGATCTTTTTGTTTTCATCATAGTTTTGCCTTTTCAAGAGTGTCATATATTTGGAATCATACAAAATGTAGCCTTTTCAGATTGGCTTTTTTCACTTACTAATATGCATTTAAGGTTCTTCCGTGTCTTGTCATTGCTTGATAACCCATTGATATCTGTGCTGAAAGGAATTCCATAGTTTGGATGCACTACAGTTTATTTTCCCATTCACCTACTGAACGGCATCTTGGGTGCTTCCAAGTTTTGGAAATTGTGACTAAAGCTGCTATACACTTCTGTGTGCAGGATTTTGTGTGGAATGTTACCTTTTTTTAACCACAGTGAATATAATCTAATATTAAAAGTTGATATAGCAGTGATCAGACTTATAAAAATCCAAGTGAGGAAGCCTGGTGACCTGACCTTGAATGGCAATCATGTACATAAAGAAGGGTAATTATATTCAATTTTCAATTATTTAAGAGGGCAGAATCAATTTGACCCATGTTATTTATTGTTCTAGGGAAATAAGCTGCAGAATTAATTTGGGTAAGGAAAGAATAATTTCACTTCTGATATGTTGCTTTTGAAGTGTACATCAGCTATCCATACACCATTGGAAATACATGTTCAGATCTCAGGAAAAAAGTTTTAGGCATAAAAATACATTGAATTCGGATGAGGGTCGCCAGAATTCAGTAGTTACCAATACTCCTTCTACAACCATTCTTTTTATGGCAGTAACTCACATTAAAAATGATACCCAAACAGAAGGCAAGAATTCCCTATAGGGGATTATATTGGGTAATGGATGGTGGAAAGGAGTATGCAATTATGAAATTCCCCTTGATGGATTTGATATTAGCTTACCCCTTCCCAGTGCAAGTTTCATCTTCCTACCCCAGTTAAAATAACTGATTGATAGTAATTGAAGGTATGGCCATAGATGAAATTGTTTAGATACTTTGTTGGATTAGAAAGGAGCCAAGGAGAATCCTGAGGCACAGTCCAATTTAAGAAATGAGTAGAGGAAAAAATTTCCTTTGTTTTTATTAGAATTACAAAGTCCCAATCATATTCTCTAACTTTTCTCTACAGCTGTTTGCTTTAAAAATGAGGTTAAATGGGGTAGAAATTGGGATGAGAGACAGGAAAAGGGGGGGAGAAGTGTTCTATACATAATAGTCTTTTGTTGTTTTGTTTTTGTTTATTTTACTATTCCTCCTCTTATGTCTTAGATCCATGGAATTAAAGTAAGCATAGCATGATAGTTTCCCAAAGGTGTACTGAGGTGCCCCCCAGAGCACCACAGCAAATACACAAGGGTGCTGTCAGAAACATTGTACCCAATAAGTTAAACAGGCAAGAATGATTTTTTTCAATACTATTGCAACACAGAAGAGACACTGAAGTAAACTCTGCTGAACCAAAAGGCAGGAGTTTTTAAATGTTGGGATAAGCTAGTGGAAAACTGCTGAAGGACATTAGGGTCTGAGTTGGTCAGAATAATTAGGCCATATATGTTTTCTAATTTAAAAAACATAAAAAGTACATACTGATGTTAGTCTCATATCCCTCAACAGAGACTGGAAGATAGTGGCATTATCTTTCTTGATGGTTACATTTCAAAGGGATGGCTCCCAGGTACTTGAGAAAGACATTCCTGGGTTATAAAACTGGCAAAAAGCTGGGAGACTTACAACTCAAAGGGGCAGAGAAAGAATTTACAATTGCAGGTGTTCTGAAGTTAATGCCCTAATCAGGTCTTCTGTCCATTTTTTACCTAATCAGGTCTTCTGTCCATTTTTTAATCAGGTTGTTTGTTTTTTTGGTATTGATTTGTATGAGCTATAGTTTCTAAAGACTTGATGAGGGCTGAAGGATCACTTCCAAGCTCACTCACATGGCTGTTAAAAGAGGTTCATATAGTTGGTCACAACATGGCTTTCCTAGAGCAAGTGATAAGAGAGAGACAGAGACAGAGAGAGTCAGAAGTTACAGTGCCTTTTGGGACCTAATCCTGGAAGTTCCATACTATCACTTTTGCCATATTCTGTTTTCCACACTAAACAATCTTGGTACAGTGTAGGAGGAGGCTGCACATCAAGAGCCATGGATCACTGGAGGCCAATTTGAGGCTGACTACCACAGTAACCTAGAGGCAGGAAAAGAGAATGTAGTCAAATTCACAGATGGGTGATTTTGCCAAATGGATAGACTGGCAGGTTATTGGAAAGGTGAGTTAAGAACATTGACAAGAGATTAGGTAAGCTGTTAGGATATGAAATTTGATATATAAATGAAAGAAAGTGAAGGATCTGTTAGGTAGGAAAGAAGTATAGGAATATTGGAGTGGGATAATAATACAGTTGGATAATTAAAAGGATAGGAGTTTGAAATTGTAATTTCAAATTATTATTTGAATAATATTTGGAGATTATTGAAAAGGAACTGTTAAGTCAGGATGGCAATTGACGTGGTGTGGAAAGAAAGACCACAAGTTAAGTTCTGAAAACTTTATTGTATTAGAAGAAGTGACAGAGTTCAAGACAAGGACGAGGAAAGAATATTTTTAGTCAAGCGGACGAAGCGTCAAAGAAACAACACTTAACCACTACCTACTCATGAGCAAAGAAGAGAAACGTCCTGGAAAGCAGTCAAAGTAGAGAGACTCTAGGTTACAATTTTAGTGTTCACTAGATATGTGACTTGAAAAGAGTTCATGTAAAGTTGTTCCCTCATCAACAAGAAATTCTTTAATTAAAAACAAGAATGAAGGGCTTCCCTGGTGGCGCAGTGGTTGAGAGTCCGCCTGCCGATGCAGGGGACATGGGTTCATGCCTCGGTCCGGGAAGATCCCACATGCCGCGGAGCGGCTGGGCCCGTGAGCCATGGCCACTGAGCCTGCGCATCCGGAGCCTGTGCTCCGCAATGGGAGAGGCCACAACAGTGAGAGGCCCACGTACCGGAAAAAAAAAAAAAAAAAAAACAAGAATGAAGACCTGAGGATTTATGTAAAATTGTTATCCATAGAATGGAGTTCTCAGATAACATGAATTGTAGGATTGGGTAAAAAGAGGAGCAACGTTAGAGGAGAGGAGCAAGGTAGAATACGTTGATGCGGTAAGGGCTCTCATATTGGAGAATGTTTAAAGATTACAAGGATGTGAGATAAATCAGATTTAACTGGCTATAAATTAAACAAGAAAATTAATTGCACCAGTCCACTGAGGGTAGGCTCTGTGGTAACCCTTTCTGGGTTTCGCTACAACCCTGGGTGGAGTATTCTTCTGAAGAAGTTCAACCTGGTAATGAATGCAAAAGCCCTGATAGTTTATGATTTAAATGAAAATACCATATAATGTTTAACGGTTGAAGTGACTAGCATTTCTGCAGCAACAGTGCATGAGCCTCTAGTGTGTCACGATACTTTTTGAAATGAATATGAAGCTTAGTAGAATAATATTCTCTACACAACAGTTGTTGCGTGGGGGGCACTAACATAAGAAAGAAGTGATAATCCAACTATGAAAGGTGGAAGATTTATTGAGTCTTCCATATGCAACTTGGAAACAGTTGCAGAAGTTTTGTAAAGCTACTAACTTCCATTGAGCTTACTTTCTTACTGTCTGCTGCAGTAGTAAGCTCTTTGACAGTGGTGGTGGTAGTAGAGAAATGAAGAAAAGAAATTGCCTATTTATGTCCATTTTTAAAGGATAATTCAAGTATTCGATCTCAATTATAACACCCAATCTATAGAATGTTCTTCGTTATTTGACATGTTTTTAAACTTTGATTTTCTTGAGTGCAGAAAATACATTTAATTTGTATTTGAACTTTCAGTGCCTAATATAGCCCATAGTAGGTGCAGAAGGGATATTATTTTTATTGCACAATTTAAGAAAACAAAATATTTAACTAAAACTTGCCCAAGGTTACAGTCATCACTTTAAAAGGTAAAGAGGGAGAGAGAAAGAGAGAAAAAGCTATTTATACCATAGACTTTGCTGACTCAGTATTTATCCATTGTATTTATATTTTTCTATATATGTGTTTTTCTGTCAATTTAGCTTCATTACACTTTGAAGATTAGAGTCTACCAAAGGCAATTTAGAACCATTCTCACTTAATTAGGAAAGAGCTATTTGAATCCTGATCCCCACCTTGAAAATCATCTCACAGTTTCTTTTAGTGATAGATGTAAAACATATCTGAAGATCTTATTCTGTCATTTTGCTATTATCAGTAATTACTTACATTAGTAAAATTACTGAGTTAACGTAAACTTGTATGCAAAAGTTTGGCAATTCCCTAGGCTTATATCTCTTCTATAAATTTTCTTCATTTCATGAAAATTTCTAGTGTTGCAAAACATAATAGTGAGCTAGATTAAATGAAAATAGGTTGCCAATTATTTGGGGACTTTTATTTTTCAATTCTTAATAGTCACAAAAAGAAACATACACTTATGAATTTATCGTAAGTTTTTTTTAATGCATCAGTATTTCTATCCTTTCCACCACCCTCCATCCACAGCTTGGAATTTCAATGGGAAAATAAAACCTACAAAATGAAAACGAAAATCAATCTTCTTTTATTAAGGAACAAATTAAATTGCCCTTCTAAAGTAATGATTTTTACCTTAAAACAGTGATAACTATCTTGTTGTTCTGTCAAGTCTTCTCACCTTCTTATCTTACAACAGTTAACCTTAATAATTGCCTCACTTTCAAACTCTTCCTGACTTATGGCTCTTTAAGCACTTCTGTTAAGCTTGATCGTTCACATACACTTGGTGTGTGTGTTTGTTTTTTCCTTCTGGTAATTGATATCTGTGTTAAATGGATTTTCAACTGTGTTATTGTAGCTTCCTCTAGGCAAAATGACAGGATACCAAATTCTGATTGTCTTTTTTTTTGGGGGGGTGTGTCATTCAATATTTGATAATACCTAGTGAACATGTTGATAAGTACATAAATAAGAAGGTATGGTCCCATAATACCAAACTTTAAAAATATATATTTTAATGTGGAAATTGCATTTTTAGAATCTCAAAGTAATTTCTGTGCTTAGTCACATTTTATCTGTGTGGATAGGTCAATTATTGTCCTAACCTTCAATAATATGTCCAGCCATTAAAGAATTATAGTACTACTTATGTGAATGACATTTATTTTAGAATATACCTTTTTTCTTTACAATTAATAGCTCCCTCCCCCAATTGTTATTAAAAATAAGAAAAACTATTCTAGATTAGCTTTAAATTTTATAATTATCATTGGTTTCATATTTATAAATGACTCCTTTGATTGTCTTATTTTGAAAAGGAAATATCTTCCTGATTTTACCTCTCAAGACCTTAGCTAGCCAATTCAAAACAAGTATGGTTGTAATAAATTAAGAATTGTGTGCGTGTGTTTTTGTGTGGTTTTTTGCCTAAGATTGGGCTAGCTATTGATTAAAGTCATTTGAGATATTATAATATCAAAACCAACAGTAGCACCTATTGTCATGTGCAGTGAGCACAATCTATGCTGAGTCCTCTACTAAATATTTTAAGTATTCTAACTTGTTTTATTTTCACAAAAATTCTGTGAAGTCAGTAGTATAAACTTTATTAAAAGAAGGGGAAGTAAATCCTCAGAAAAGTTAAATAATTTTCTCAGTGTTATCATGACTTGTAAATGGTAGAGCAGGAATTTTGACTCAGATACAATGCGTGTTACATTTATAATTACAGTACAAATAAGTGAAGGTTATTATGAGGAAAAACGCAAATCCTAAATACAGAGAGAATCTCAGAATTAGACACAGGCTTCTTTCCATCAAGCTCAAGGAGATTGTTACCTTGCTTTTAATGAATGGTGCAAGAATGAAAACACAGCTTCTCTTAAACGTTGAGTAAATATTTACTTTATAATACATTCACCATTCTTTTGATTTAGGGAAAATACTTTTGTCAGTGCTTATATGACTTTTAACTTTAAATATATTGCATATTTAAAAAAAAATACATGGATACTACTACAGATCTATGAAAGACATAGCAAAAAGGGCTTATAACTGTTGTACTGGAACATGAGGATGGCAGGATGGGAGAGAGGTCTACTATGGAAAATGTTATATATAATCACTTAAATGTGTATTTACACAAGTACTGAAAAGGTATCAGTACCTAACCTACCCTGTCTGATTTCATAAGTGATTTAAAGAGATCTTTAAGTATCTATGACATATACTTTTATGGTTCAAACTACAATAATTTCGAAGCTTATAAAATAAATTTGAAGCCAAGGCTAGGAAATTAAAGAGTCAACGAAATATATTTAAAATCTGTTTCCTATGGAAGGCAAAGAACAAAGGTATAAAACTAAAGAATGAAAGTTTACTAAGTACTCTGCTCTCCATTTGTTTTCTATCACCTCACATATAGTCTGGATACCATACTTTACAACACAGCCCAATGTAAAAGAATAAGATATATTTGCAGTGAATTGGAATAGGTTGAATATTACCTTGTCTCATATTCTACAGTGCTGTCTATTTTAAAGAATAACCTTCTTTGAAGGCTCATAATCCTCTCTCCAAGACATGTATTCTATCACAATTCTCATCTCTGCTGTATGATGATAGAGCAAATAGGTCAACTGATCTCTGCCTTGCAACTATGAATGAAAGTAACATTGACTTGCATCTCATTCATCTTTTTGCAAGAACACAAAATAGAAGCTGCGTGAAAACTCAGCAGTGGCCTTTCCCATGGCAAAATTTTCCCCAAATTTGGAATTACATTCAATACTCTCTGCATGGCAATATACTCTTACTTTTTCTGAGTTATTCAGCAATAGTGAAGTACCATATAAGTTGTAATATGTTTTTGATATCATAAGTTCAACTTTATTCAATAATCTTCATTTACCCTGAATTTGAAGTTCATTAGGGATGATGAACATAGAACTTTTATGAAACTTTATGTAACTCCTCAGTGTACATATTAGTATTTTCATAGTTGTTATTCATACCTGAGATTCTTCCTCCATTGGTCAGTGAAATGAAATTATGTTTTCTGAATTGTGTCACGGTATAGTATAGTGTTTAAGAGGACAAATACTGGAGTCAAATTGCCTGAATTTGAATCTCAGCACCATATGTTATTTGCTGACGGACCTTGGTCAATATACTTAGTTGCCCTATTCTTAGATTTCCTCAATTTTCACTTAAGTATAATAGTAAGGGTACCTACCTCATAGAATTTTTACTAGAATTAAATTTCTAGACACATGTAAAGCACTTAAAACAAGACTAGGTTTAAAGTAAATGCTCTAGAAGTTTTCTAATAATAATTCCATAATTATACACGTTTTACTGTGTGATATATATATTGCTATACATCATAAGCATTTATACACATTCAATTATATATTATAGACATTTGTGTATGTCTAGCTACACATTACCAATAGTCTATACTTTTATGTGTTTGTATGATATGAGAAAGATTAGATATAGTATTTCTAAATCTGTCTTTACTAATGAAAAGAATAAGAGCTGGGAGCACACTCAGCATCTCTATACTTATGATAGATTTAGGCTGAAAGATAATTGTTATTGAATTATTAAATTCCATTATTAAAGCACACAGAAGATATTCAAAATGCATTAAAAATTTGAGAAACTATTTGAAGTTAAGGCCTTTTGCATTTGTTGATCACAACTGTGTATTTTCCTCCCAAACATAGGGTAACACAGCCTTTATGCTGAAGGTGAAAAAAGTGAAATAAAAGGAAGAGTTGATTTAGTTACAACACAGGAGATATTTGTTCCCAAACAAGTTGATGTTAGATGAGTCTAGATTTTAAAGAGGTCAATGTAGGTTGAAAATCTAAGTAAGGATTGGAGGATAAAGTGAAGTATATAAAATAAATGAGCCATGGGGAATAAATATGGGCAGGGCAGTACAGATTAAGAGGGGATTAAATAAAAAACTTGAATTTTCAAAACAAATAATTTTTTTAGAATAGGCATATGACATACTCTTTCATTTTGAAGATATTACCTTGAAAGCATTGAGTTGCAAGTTTTTGGAGTAGGGCAGAAAGGTTTTAATGGTGAGGAATTATAAGATTTAAATGAATGATATGATCCACAGTATAAAAAGAATATTAAAATGGTAGAGTTGGAAGTATCCTAATATATTATACAGGCTTAGAAAGTTATTAGGACTTGGTCATGTAGCATTTTCCAAGAGTGAAACAGAGTTGAAACTTTTTTAAAAAGTTCTTTAGCACTAAGGAACATTTGATTTTTTTTCCTTTTCTTTTCTTTTTTTTTTTTTTTTCAAGACTTAAAGTTCAACTTACATTCTGAGAATGAGTGTAATGATTTTAGAATGTGCTTTGTCTGGAATTCCCTGGCGGTCCAGTAGTTAGGACTTTGTGCTTTCACTGCTAAGGGCCCTGGTCCGGGAACTAAAAAAGAATGTGCTTTGTTGTTGTTGGGGGTGTATGTGTGTGTATGCGTGTGTAATTAAATTTGGGTAGAACATTGACCGAAAATGGAGTGTCTGTTTAAAATTATTTGTATTTTTCCAAAGTTTTTTTGCTAATATATCAATAATCATGATCAGAATCTGATATTTCCTTCAAATCTCAGATACTCTTTCAAAACATTTATTAAAAGTCGAGTCCATGTTCATTACTTATCTTTCCATACTTGTTAATGTGAATTAACCTTTTAAAATACCTTATATATCAGAATTCATACATAAATAAATTTGTAACACATTTTTTGGTTATTTTTCCTTTAAAGTAAAAGCATTTTAAATTGTTTTCAGTAATCTACACTTACTACCTTTACTGCCTTGGTTTTAACCCAACAAATTGGCTTTTGCCTCCTCATCCTTAATTCTCTCTCTCTATGTGTGTGTGTGTGTGTGTCTGTGTGTCTGTGTGTGTGTGTGTGTGTGTGTGTGTATATATATATATATATATATATATATGTATATGGGGGTGGGGGGGGGAGAGAGAGAGAGGTGATATTATCCAGAATAGCTCTAGGTACTAGGAACAAATATAGAGAAGATACATTTTCACAATATTTTCATTTCAATAGAGAGAAGTAGGTAATGAATAAATAAGCACAGAAAATGCCTAGAACTAACTAAATGATGTGGAGTTACCAATGTTAATTTTATTGAGTATTTGAGCAGACCTCTCTGAAGTTGTGATATTCTAATTTTTTTCGGAGACGCTAAAAAAAAAAAAACTGCGTATTATGTGAAACATCCTGATTTTTAAATGTTGGGAGCTAATTAGACAGTTTCCAAAACACCATACAGGCTACTACTTTATAGACTAAATGGAGTATTGTTACCCGAAAGCTGAGTTCGCCTGTTGTTGGGTATCCAGCCAAAAGACACAACCAAGCCAGTGATTGGGAGAAGGAAGGATTTCTTACTTGCAACAAGTAAGGAGAACACCAGGGATGTTTCCCATAGCAGTGTATCCCTGAACAGCAAAATTGGGGAGGTTTTAGGCTAAGGGTACATGCATATTCATGAAAGGATTTGGGTGTTGTATGCAGATTCATGAAGGGGCTTGAGCAGAGGAGAATTCAGCACAGAACTGGGACAGAAGTTGACACAGCCCAAGCTTTAGTTGAGTGAAGTCATGAGAGTCAGAAAAGGTCAACATCATCATTTCTTACATTCCAGTTGGTCTGATGGTTGAGGCTAGAGAGGGCTTTGAATTCTGCAGAACAGCTCAAGAAAGTGCGTCAGGCTAATCTTTATCATTAAGATAGAACCCGGAGTCTTTACAACTGATTTATTATCTTTGCTGTTGTTACTTCTCTTGCCTGATAAGTTTGTTCCTGCATTCTTTTTTTCCCCTTAAGATAATTAACTCCTGAGAACTGTTCAAGGGCAAAGCAATGTGGCCAGGCTTAGATCACAAAATGGCTTAGGCCGAAAATGGCTTCTCTTATGTCAAGAAAGCCTGGTTCTCTTTCTCTGGGGACCCTCACCCTATCTGTTTATAGTGTATCTATGAACATCTCCGACCTGTGGGTCTCTTTCTGGATTGTACCCACTGCTCCAGACTCTCGTTTGGAATGATATATTTATTTCTTTATATTATCTAGATGTACAGTGTTTCTTTCTACCTCTTTAATCTGCACATTATAATTGTCAAATGATTAATATGAATATGGCCTAGAGTGATATTATGATTTATAATAAGAAATATATATTTGATCTTTGTCCCTGTTCATGGCATACAGCTCCTAAAATCCTTGTAATTTCCTAAATGATAAAAGCAATAGGAGTATCTTTAATTATAATATTCGGTCTTTTGTCCTCAGTTCCTGAAATATCTCCAAAGCCATAAAAGAGAAAGGAGTGTCTTTTGTTATTCATAACAAGCCCCTTTCAACCTCATCTGAGTTTATGTTAATGAAATGAATTTTGGAAAGCTTCTAGATAACCATAGGATGTGGGCTGTTTGTCAGTGGAGCCAACTATATGATTAGAGGGTTGGAACTTTCAGTACCACCCTCGACCCCTGGAGAGAGGCAAGGTGCTGGAGGTTGAAATAATCACCAATGGTGAGTGATTTAATCAATCATGCTTCCCTAAAAATCCCTAAAATGTGGGGTTTTGAGAGCTTCTAGCTTGGTGAATACATGGAAGTGCTAAGATGGGGGTGAGCCTGGAAAGGATGTGGATGCTTCTCTTGCACGTTCCCCATACCTGACCCCATGGATCTCTTTTATTTGGCTGTTAATAAACTGAAGATCGAGTAAATAAACTGTTTTTCCTGAGTTCTGTGAGCTGTTCTAGCAAATTATTGAGCCTGAGGAGGGAACTCCTGATTTACACTTGGTTGGTCAGAAGCACAGGTAACAACCTGGGCTTGAAACTTGCCGTCTTGTGAGAATGAGCCCTTGTGAGATCTGATGCTAACTCCAGGTAGATATTGTCAGAATTAAGTTTAAGACCCAGTTGGTATCCATAGAGAACTGCAGAATTGCTCGATGTAGAAAAAAATACATATCTGTTGTAAAAAGTATTCTATGAATATTAAGTAGAAAAACAAGTGTTTTCCTTTCATTTGGTGACCAGGAGTGAAGTATTGAGTGTAGAGTGGTGAGTAGAGGAAATAGAAAAATCATGAGTTTTTTCCTTTCATCTAGATACTTTGTAGATATCTCTAATACACTAAATATCTAGTTCATTCCTGTCTTTTTTTTTTTTTTTTTTTTTAAAATCCAGTGGCTACAGATGCTAGAACCATACTGCTTGACTTTGAATAGTGATTCTACCAGTTACTAGCTATGTGCACTTGAACAAGTCAACTAACATTCCTGTGCATCAATGCCTCATATGTAAAATGGACGTTTCAGTCAGAGTCCAGTCAGGAGACAGGAACCACATGGTAATTTGAAAAAGAGACCTTTAATATAAACAATTATGAACTATAATGTGGATTACCTATAAAGGGTAAAGAGAGCTCTCAAAAAATACCGTAGGGCTGAGGAGTGTACTTGAGAAATGAATAAACTTGGAAAGTGTCTCCCTTCCCCAAGGTTGTAATTCAGATCTCATTAGCTATAGTTATTAGTTATAACTAAATAGATTATGGAGAAGTTCTCTGGGTGGTTCCAGGTCAGAACTGATTCACATTCTCTGGGCAGAGGCTGGTGGATGGAGAACAACAGCCAGATGCAGCAAAAAGGAAGTAACTCTCTGGTGTGCTGGCAGCTTGAGACTGGGAAATCTGCCCTGGGAGGTACCTTGGAGTCTCATTGGGAATAGTCCCATGAGTACAGCTGAAACTCAGTTTGGGAGAGCTCCACTGAATGTTCACAGAAACCATGGTGGGTGTGCAATCAGAGCAAGAAGAAGAAGAAAACAAAACAAAATTTAAAAGAAAACACCAGGACTGGGAAAGAGATGTCCCTTCTTCCTAAAATGGCTCTCCGGTGCTATCTACTGTCAAAGCTTAGTATGGAGCCAACTGCAAAGGACAAATATTTAAATATTTGAATATTTGACTCAGAGAAATATTTAAATATTTCTCACTCAATTTTCTGAAAACAGACAAAAATGGTTGGATGTGGAGGTAAAGAGCAATAAATTGATAATTGGTTCATTAGTTTCCAAGGGATTTTGCAACAAATCACCACAAACTGTGTGGCTTGAAACAGCCAAAATTATTCTTTTATAGTTCTGGGACCAGAAGTATGAAATCAATATGTTGGCAGGGCTGTACTCCCTCCAGAATCTCTAGGAGAGAATCCTCTTCCAGCTTCTGGTGGCTGTCAACATCCCTGTGACTGCATCACTCCAGTCTCTACCTCTGCTTTCCCATTGCTTTGTCTTCTTTTTTTTTTGGTTGGCAAGTTTTTGCTTCCTTTTTCTTTTTCTTTGCTTTTTATTTTTTAACATCTTTATTGGAGTGTAATTGCTTTACAATATGCTTTGTCTTCTGATAGCTCTCATATGGACATGCTTAGGGATAACCTGTGTAATTCAGGATGATTTCATCTCAAACTATTTAACTTATCTACATATGAAAAGATCTCTTTACAAATAAAATCATGTTTCTGTGCAGGTTCCTGGTGTTAGGACATTGACATATCTATTTGGGGGGCCACCATTTAGCCCTCTCTGTTGGGGATTATGATAACAGTGTTTGACTTACAACCTTCTTAATGATAATAAATTAATTATTTAAAATACTTAGAACAATGTCTTGTTCATAACAAGTACTCAAAAAGTGTTTGTTGTTGCTGTTATCATCATCATCACCGCCACCGCCACCACCACCATCACATCATGATGGTTACTGTTCTCTCTAGCTATCTTTCTGATTCCCCACTCACTGCTCTTCTGTTCCACTTGATAGATGGGATAATTATATGATAATTAGAAATTGTACCCTGACTCTCTATTTGCCAGATAAGTGATCTTGAACTTAACTTCCAAAATGGAGATATTTCATTTCATTTAACTTATATGCAAGTAGTCTTATCCTGATTGAAGATAAAGAAATTAAACCTCACAGAAGTTAAATAACTTATTCAGTGTCACTTTGTAGATGGTGGTGACATTTAGTTTAGTCTTCGTGATATAGTATTTAATTACTATTACCATTACTGATACCAACTGCTACTTTTATTATTACTGTTATCTTCATTAATGATATTACTATCTACCGTTAAAAAATAAATGTTAAAGATTTCTCTGTCTCCCTCATTTCCCTTATTCTCTCTTTTTAATTAATTAACAATTCTTGGAAGTCTGTCAGAAAGAAACACTATTTCCTGAATGTCTTTCTTTCCTAATTACCTCTGTAATTGCCCTTTCCTATTATTTTGTACCCTTGTAATACCATACCCTATTAACTGGTATCTCTAACTTTTGTGTCTCCCTTCCCCAGTCTTTATTCCATATAGCAAATAAAAAATTATGTTTGTGAAGCACAGATCTGTTGTCACTCTACTGCTTTAAATTTCTTTAATGATTTTTAACGTTCTCCATTATCTGGAGCCAAAATATTTTTTAGCCTTATCTTCTGCTTATGTAAACTAGGCTGCTCCCACAGAGTACTACTAATGATTTCTCTAAAACTATCATAAACCCTTTATATTTGTTCACAGTTCTCCTTTCATAGTATTTGGAATTTAAATCCAGCTCAAATATCACTTCTTCTACAAAATCTTACTCCAAATCTCAAAACATAAAAGAACTTTTATCTTCTGTGCTCAGACCAAGTATGATCTTTGATTTCACTACAAGGAGCACCTGATGAATGGAACCACATAACTAGAAACCTAGATTCTCTCTCCTGGAGAGTGATGGATGCTCCTCTTCACTTTTCTGGAAGTAGGAATATAAAAGAATGTTACATATTGTCAAATGACAAAGACTAAACAAAAGTTTTTGTGTTTTTTTAAAATTAAGGGTCCACATTTTATAAATATTTATAAGATTTGTAATATTTTGCTCCATTGTTTCTTTACCTCATACAACCCAGAATTTCTTTTTGTCAAATAACGCATATCAGATTATTCTAATTTTCTCTATATTTTCCAGGAATAAAGTGAAATTCCATTACTTGAATTTACTTTACAGTACATTTTTGTAGTGACTAATGCCCATCATTTTTTTTTCTCACTAGCCTGCTATGAAGTAAGTACGCGTAATGTAATTGCTCAGAAAAACTTATTGTACTCCCGCTATGTGTCATGCAATATAATAATAACTGGATA
Source organism: Tursiops truncatus (assembly GCF_011762595.2). Taxonomy (NCBI): domain Eukaryota; kingdom Metazoa; phylum Chordata; class Mammalia; order Artiodactyla; family Delphinidae; genus Tursiops; species Tursiops truncatus. The sequence continues at coordinate 54,887,543 of NC_047044.1, read as the reverse complement.
TATTAATATTATATTATTTCAGGATTTATCAGACCTAAACTACAAAGATAAGTACCGCTCAAGAATCTATATATCACGTCTAAACTTTAAATCTCACGAAGTGTTCTTTAGCTTTACTTAGAGGTTGCTTTCCAGTTTAATTATCTAACAGCATTCCGTATGATTCTGATTTGTATTATTAATTATTAACATTGGCCTTCTTTCTGTTTCTTTCCATTACCTTTCTGTTTGATTCTTTTTTTCTTAATACAATTCCAATCCAACTAACATACATTGGTTTCTTGCTGTGTGTCAGGAATTGTGCATGGTGCTTTCTCATGCAACATTTTATTTAATCTCCACAACAAATTTATAAAAGAAGATATTTTTTTGCATATGATGACATATTAGCAGGAAGATTAATGAATTTCAAAGTCAGAAGGTGATTAACATTACAGAGGTAATATAAGTACAAAGCAATATGATTTGTTCCATCTTTTATAATTATTCCACTCTATTCTTATGTGTCCTCTCTCTCTCCCCCCTCCCCCTACCTCCCTCCCTCCTTCCCTCCCTCACCCTACCTCCCTCTCTTAAGTTTTCTAGAGATATTTATAGTATAGTTTTCTTCAGTATATACAATAGAATATTTTATCTGAGCCAAGAGCTGGGCTCATATATAGTAATGAGATTATACTCCTTCTCTAACATATACCTTTAACCTTTAGAGTTTTGATGTTGCTAACAGATTTGGCTGTGTGTTTTATATGTTTGCATACAAGAATTTACCTAGAGGTATGGGGGAGGAAAGCACTAAATAAAGGTGGTAGGATCTGGGTCACATTTATTTGAGGATTAATTTTTAATTAATATTGTTTGTGATATAATTATAAATTCTTATGTAGCTTTAATAAATAATACAGAGAACGTATGTACATTTTACCCAGGTTCCTCCAATGGAACATTTGCAAAAACTACAATATAATGTGGCGACCAGGATATTGACATTGATACAATGCACCAGTCTTAGTTAGAGTTCCCTGTTTGTGCATGTGTGTGTGTTTGTGTATTTAGTTCTCTACAGTTTCATGTGTAGATTTGTACCCACCATCACAGTTAAGATACTGAATATCTCTGTCACCACAAGGATCCCTTGCACGGCCCTTTCCTAAAACTATACTTCCCTTCCACACTGCCTTTCCCTCTACCATTTCTAACCCTTGGTAACCACTGGTCTTTTCTCTATAAACTTCTTGATTTAATAATATTGACACTGACAAAAGCTAGATTGTTTCTAAAGTCTGTTCACCATGAAGGTAGAGAGCTTATAGGCTAGTTGCTATGGCGTAGTCAAGATGGAGAATTAGTTCAGGGTCCACAGTGGCTGATTCTGGAAAAATTTTGGATCCAGCTATCCTTGTGGCAACTTGTGCCATATACAACTGGCAGTAAGAATGAATCTAAAGCCTGGTAAATTTTGTGGCCCACACACATGTAATATTGTTGATTGAGCATATATACCTCTGAGGAAAGCACCATTTTAACTTGTATCACAGGGAATTCATTCATTCACCGTATATTTATTATACTGTTGATATCCTTCCTGGTGGTTCCACCAGAGATACGCACCAGATGATGGCTGTGGGCCAGTCATCTTAATCAAGTGAATTCACCAGCCTTCAGCAAAGAGTGACCCTTGTGCCTCCAACTTCCATGATAGAGGTGCCAAAAGCATCAAGAACAAGTGACTTTGTCAGAGGCTCAAAGGCTCTGGGAAGCCCAGGTGTTTGGCCAAGGATACCACAATAGTGAGCGTAAGCACTGTATATAAGAACGTACTCTTTAAGCCCCAGGTACCTTGGGACCACGAACTTCTTCAAATAATTTATCCTCTTCTTTTTAAAGGAGTATCACAGAGGAAGGTCTTTCCTCTCTGTGACGGTGGCATGCATCATGTACCCATGTGCACTAGCAGTATTCATAGTCTCCCATCATTTCATAATTTTTGTCTACATTGACTGCAACAGCAGTAGTGAAAGTGGGAATGGTAATCATGGCAATGTATGTCATGAAACTTTCAGGGCAACTGTCATCAAGCTTAACAGTCTTTCAGCTCTGAAGGTATATCTGTGTTCCTGCCCTTTTGTCAAACACTGAGGGAAACCAGGGCTGGTAACTGCAATATCAGCAAGCACACTTTGGGATTTAGGGAAATGTCAAAGGAGGTAGTTCTGAGAAAAGTCTTCTTGCTAATTTGGATGGGGGTTCAGAATCTTAATGTAAGGGTGGCCTCATTTATGCCCTAGGGTGGTGATAATTCAGCATACTAGAAACATATTTCAGTAAAGAATTTAGGCTAACGGAGGCCTTCATTAGCATATGTTCACATATAACAGTGGCTTTTATCTGCCTGCGTTGAATAATTTTGTTTTGTTCTGTTTTCTGATTAGTTAACTTAGAAGTTATTTCAAATTTAAAATGCTCTTGTACTCTACCGCTGTGTTGATTTTATAAACCTGCCATTAGTCAGTGTTATATTAAACAAATAATCTTAGATTTAGTAACAGAATGGGTATATTTAGGATAGCACTAAATAAGCAGGCCAGCCTTGTGCCAGGATTGATTTTTTTTGGTAAAGAACTGTAAACTCATTATGCTACACAGTAGACATTGTGTAACATGATAGCATGAAAAAATATTCCTAAAGGAGTCAACGAGGTTAGAACTTAAACCTTTGATTCCCAAAATAATTTTTATTTAGCTTGATTTCAGTGATGATAGAAGAATTCTTTAAAAGACAGATGCTACAAAAATTGAAATCATAAAAACTGGGGGCTGAGGGAAATGGGAGAGATGGTGTTTAAGGGTAGATACTTGCCACTACTAGATAAATAAGTTCTGGAGATCTAATACACAGTACAGTGATTGTAAGCAACAACACTGTATTAGAAACATTAAACTTGCTAAGAGGCTAGATTTTAAGTGTTCCCAGCACTAAAAGAAATGATAATCACGTGGTGTGATAGAGGTGTTAGCTAACACTCTTATGGCAATCATATTGCAATATAAATGTATCAAATAGATATGTTGTACACCTTAAACTTACACAATATTGTATGTCAAACATAACTCAATTAAAAAAACACTTGCAATAAAAAATAAAAATGTGTTAAAAAATAGATAAAAGCTAGTACTAGTTAAATTTTTATTTATTGATATCCAGATATTTGAACCTAAATTATAGGGTCTAAAAATAGGCATAAAAAATAGATCAGTTAAATGGGTATAAAAATAATACAAAAGGACAAGCATTACATAAAATAATGGCCAGATGTATCCATCACTTTGAACTTCCTGTCAGTAAACCATACTCCTATTCTGCTGTAGGAAAAAAATCCCAAAACACTGCAAGTGGAATTAGGGTATAATGATTAGAGTCTGAAGCTCTACATCTTATAGTTTACAAAGATACATGTCTCTGAGATTTTCCTCTTTTGCTCCTAGGGGTACCAGACTCATGGAAATGACTGATTTGGGGTTTTGCCAGAGATAAATAAGTAGAGAGGAAGGGGGAATTGTACCACCTGACCTCTGAGAACTGACATGTCTCATAGCTCTGTGAGAAACAAAGGGAAAGCCAGTGAGAGACTGGCAGACCGTGTCAGGGAAGATGATTGCACAGGAGCAAAGCAGCAGGAAGGACATGGTTGTGTTTGAGGAGGGCTTCACTGAAGAAAATCCCAACAAAAATGGAAGGAACACCTGTTCTGGACAGTCACTGAGATGATACTGAGCAATGAGATGAGCAGCTGTATGTGCACATGGGCAGATGGTGATGTGAGTCTTCTTAAAGAATTCTTTATGTCCAAGTCCCATTGGTAATAGGAACTGCATTATCCTGCTGTGGAAAAGGCTTCAGATAGTATTGTTGATGGTACTATATACTTACACAGAATAAGAAATATTATGTAATGTATCATTATAAGAATGTGAACAGGGCTTCCCTGGTGGCGCAGTGGTTGAGAGTTTGCCTGCCGATGCAGGGCACATGGGTTCGTGCCCCGGTCTGGGAGGATCCCACATGCTGCGGAGCGGCTGGGCCTGTGAGCCATGGCCACTGAGCCTGTGCATCTGGAGCCTGTGCTCCACAATGGGAGAGGCCACAACAGTGAGAGGCCAGCTTATCGCAGAAAAAAAAAAAAAAAGAATGTGAACAATAGACAGCTTGCTAATACCAAAGACACCTTGATAAAGCATCATGTTTATTTCTTAGCATTACAAAAGTTTTTACCAGAAGGAAAACAGTGCAATCAGGCGAAGAAAAAGTTTCTTCCTTCTCTGAATGGGCCACATGAGGAAATAAGGTAATTAGGTATAAGTAAATATCATCCCTAATTCATTCCTCCCCCTCCTTCTGATATCACAGGCTTGGGGAATATAGAGTTCTACTTACTACTGTGGACAGAAAGCAGTGGTGCTCTATAAAAAGCCAGTATCGCATTCCTTGAAGAATGTTTCCTCTTAAAATGATATCCTGAATTGCAAAGACATTTCTCTGACTTGTCCAGGACAGAGTTAAGTCTTAGTCTAAGTGAGGAAAGGACATTTCATCTGCAAACCTCTTCATGCATTCTGAGGGAGGAAAACAGAACACTATAAGAGAATATTCCTAGAGAAAATATAGAGAGTAGTTTGTTTTATTATTTCTTATCCTAAATGCAATCTCATCCTTCTAAGAGTTTTGGTTTTGTAATCTCTGATCTTTGATGTCACGATTGGCGTTGTTTTGGGGTGCCACAAACCACATGCATGTAAGATGGTGGACTTATTTAATGTGTGTGTTCTGATTGCTCCACTGACCCTGTCTCTTGTTCTCCTGCTCCTTGGGCCTCCTTATTTCCTGAGACACAACAGCATTAAAATTAGGCCAATTAATAACCCTCCAGTGGCCTCTGTTCAAGTGAAAGGAAGAGTCTCATATTTCTCACTTTAAATCAAAAGCTATACATGATTAAGTTTAGGGAGGAAGGCATGTTGAAAACCGATAGGACAAAAGCTTGCCTCTTGCACCAGTTAGCCAAGTCGTGAATGCAAAGGAAAAGTTATTGAAGGAAATTGAAAGTGCTACTCCAGTGAACACATGAATGATAAGAAAGCAAAACAGCCTTATGGCTGATAAGGAGAAGGTTTTAGTGGTCTGGATGGAAGATCAAACCAGCCACAATATTCCCTTAAGCAAAAGCCTTATCCAGAGTAAGGCTCTAACTCTCTTCAGTTCTTTGAAGGCTGAGAGAGGTGAGAAAGCTGCAGAAGAATAGTTTAAACATAGCAGAGGTTGGTTCATGAGGTTTAAGGAAAGAAGCCATCTCCATAACATAAAACTGCAAGGTGAAGCAGCAAATGCTCATGTAGAAGCTGCAGCAAGTTATCCAGAAGATCTAGCTAAGATAATGAAGGTGACTACACTAAACAACAGATTTTCAGTGTAGCCAAAACAGCATTATATTGGAACAAGATGCCATCTAGGACTCTCATAGCTAAAGAGGAGAAGTCAATGCTTGACTTCAAAGTGTCAAAGGATGGGATGACTCTCTTGTTTGGGGTTAATGCAGCTGGTGACTTTAAGTTGAACTCATTGCTCATTTACCATTATGGAAATCCTAGGGCCCTGAAGAATTATCCTTGATCTACTCTGCCTGTGCTCACTAAATAGAACAACAAAGCCTGGATGAAGTACACCTGTTTATGACATAGTTTTCTGAGTATTTTAAGCTTGTCTTCATGCCTGCTAACACAACATCCATTCTGCAGTCCATGGATCAAGGAATAATTTCAACATTTCAAGTCTTATTATTGAAGAAATACATTTTAAGGGTATAGCTGCCATAGTGATTCCTCTGATGGATCTGGACAAAGTCAATTGAAAAACTTCGGGAAAGGATTTATCATTTTAGAGGCCATTAAGAACATTCATGGTTCATGGGAAGAGGTCAAAATATCAACATTAACAGGAATTTGGAAGAAGTTGATTGCAACCCTCATGGATGAATTTGAGGGGTCCAGGACTTCAGTGGAACTGAAGGAGAAAGTAATGGCACATGTGGTGGAACTAGCAGAAAAACTAGAATTAGAAGTAAAGCCTGAAGACGGGACTGAATTTCTGCAATCTCATGATAACACTTGAATGGATGAGGAGCTGCTTCTTATGGATGAGCAAAGAAAGTTGTTTCTTGAGAAGGAATCTACTGCTGGTGAAGATGCTGTGAAGATTGTTGAAGTGACAACAAAGGATTTAGAATATGACATAAACTTAGTTGATAAAGCAGCAGCAGAGTTTGAGAGGATTGACTTCAATTCTGAAAGAAGTTCTGTGGGTAAAAGGCTATCATATGGTATTGCATGGTACAGAGAAGATTTTTGTGAAAGAAGAGTGAATCAATGCAGCAATCTTATTTATCTTATCTTATTTTAATGAATTGCCACAGCCAGCCTAACCTTCATCAACCACCACCTTGATCAGTCAGCAGCCATCAACATCAATGCAAGACCCTCCACCAGCAAAAAGATTATGACTCACTAAAGGCTCAGATGACACTTAGTATTTTTTAGCACTAAGGTGTTTTTTAAATTAATATATGTACATTTTTTAGACATAATGCTATTGCACATTTAATAGACTACAGTATAGTATAAACATAACTTTTATATGCACTGGCAATATAAAATTTCATGTGACTCACTTTATTGCAATATTGATGGTCTGGAACTGAGCCCATGATATCTGAGGTATGCCTGTTTTTAAGTGCAGTTGCTGGTAGGCTTGTGGCTCATCTCTGATGAACATCCTGCAGAAACAGATGGATAAGAAATATTTCACAAATTAAATTTAAAATTACCTTTGCCCCAGGAAGATTTTTATTTCCATTGAATATTATGAAGAGACTTTTTTTTCAAAGAAATATGTTCTTTAATGTTTCTTAATAATTAATGTTTATGTGTCACAGATTCTTTCTATTTGTTGAGAGGAAACCTATCTAGAATTCCTTATCCATTAAAAATAAGCATTTTTTTAAATGAGCAAGTTCAATAGAAGAGGATCTTACCCCAAATGTTAAAACCTCATTTAGTCCAAATGAAAGAGAGAGGGTTCATTCACTTTCTAATTCATTTCCACAGACCAGCACCAGGTAGTCCTGAGAAAGATTGGAGTCAGGGCAGGAGACCAGAGAGAGTTCCCCAGAGTGGAGGAGGCATGCAGATGAGGAATGGTTGCTAGCGACAAAGAAAAACCTGGCCCACTTCCCTGGACCCTTCTTTCGTACAAACAAAAAAATTCTTGAACTGTTAGAAGAGGGACAAAGAGACTTCCACCTCTCAGGCCCATTCTTGCTCCAAACCATAGGCTAAAGTCCACTGCTTCTGAGGAAGAAACAGAAGCAGTAATCAGCTGCCCCTAGGAGATAACCAGATAATCCACTTGAGCCCAGGATCCTGCAAGAAAAGGTTTGTTACTGCTGGGAGGGAGCAGGAAACTCTTTTGTCCAAGAGTCTCTGATATAAGAGAAAGTTTAAAAGGCTCAGGCACACAGAGCCTGCCTAAAACTGAAACTGGATTAGAACTAAATAATCCCATTGCCCTGCCATGAGCCTACCACCGAGAAACTAGCAATAGCAGTCACTGGGGTTGGGTGGGGGGGTCGGCAAGAGCATGGAGAGAGACTGCCTCCTTGGTGTCGATGGTCAGGGATAGCTGAAAGCCTAGAGTGGAGCAGGAAAGCTTTCAGCACATCAGGCCCCACATGACACTAAAAAGCAAACCACCAATGAAAGAAATTGAAGTCTCTGTTGACAACAGAATCTCAGGTTTGAACCTACGTAAGTGTTTCCAACACTGTTATTAAAAGCCCTAGATTCTCAGATTATAAAGATCAGTAAATGCCCCCAAAGCAATCATATATTCAGCTTTAGCTAGCACTAAATGTTTGTTTCTACTATTTTATTTCATTTTTGCGGTACGTGGGCCTCTCACTGTTGTGGCCTCTCCCATTGTGGAGCACAGGCTCCGGACGCGCAGGCTCAGCGGCCATGGCTCACGGGCCCAGCCGCTCCGCGGCATGTGGGATCTTCCTGGACCAGGGCACGAACCCGTGTCCCCTGCATCGGCAGGCGGACTCTCAACCACTGAGCCACCAGGGAAGCCCCTCTACTTTATTTTTGTTGGAGTGTTGGAACTAGTGATTTGTTTTTACTTTTTTAGAAAATCGGGTTTGGACCTACGTAGATTGGGGAGTCAGAACTGGGACTGCTGTATATTGATGTGACTCTTAAAGAGTGACAGCCTCTGTAAAAATAAAATATGAAATCAGAATATAAGCCTAGGAAGATAGCCTCTCCCAAAAAATTCTCGTGAGAATTCATAAACAAAGCCTTTTTAGTCTTTGGCTGAGCACTGATATCCACATGCATGTGAGGAAACTACACAAAGCTGGTGAAGGAACATAAACTCACCTGTAAGTAGAAGTAGAATAATTCCAGGAATTCACAGGAATCTAGGAATAGATTTTATTCCAGTGAACCAGAAGGAAAACTACTGTAATAATTGGGGCGTGAGAGAGAATTCTCAGGAGAGTATTATGTTGGTAGTGGTTTAAACTAGCTCTAGACTAATGACTGCTCTGGACTCACCATAACAAATTTTAAAAAGCAAGTATCAAAAAAATCAGACTTCATGTAATTTAGCAGCATGCCAGAACAGAATCCAGTACCCCAAAAAGTAAAATTCACAAAGGTCTGCTTCTAATTAAAACACACACACACACACACACACACACACACACACACACACACACACACACACCAGGTATACAAAACAGGAAATTATAATCCATAATCAGGAGAATTATGGAACTAGTAGCAAAGTATTTTAAAGCAGTGATCGTAAATATGTTCCATAAAGACGTATAGATGACTAAAACAAGGAGAAATAGAAGATGATAAAATAAGAGGGAATGTGATTCAAAGTAGTTGGGACTTGAGTTGGGAGAGCCACTCCAGAGAGGGTTGCAAGAGATGCGATGCCATCAAAGCCAAAATTTCAATAAAAATGAGGAAGTAAAAGAAATATTCAAAAAGATGTTAAGGACTTAGATGATTGACAGTGTGTTGAGTTCTAGGGGACACGTTGCAGCTCAGAACTCTCACTCCTGTGGGAGAGCCTCTGCTGTGTAATTATTTTCCAGTTTGTGGATCGCCTACCTAGCGGGTATGGGATTTGATTTTATCACAAATACACCCCTCCTACCATCTCGCTGTGGCTTCCTCTTTGTCTTTGGATGTAGACTATCTTTTTGGTAGGTTCCCGTCTTTTTTTGTAGATGGTTGTTCAGCACTTAGTTGTGGCTTTGGTGTTTTTGTGAGAGGAGGTGAGCTTAAGTCCTTCTCTGCCGTCTTGTCTCCAACCTCATATTCTCATGTTAGAATAAAGTCTGTATTTGAAGATTTCAAAGTTCCAGTCCATTTCATAGACTTTGTAAGATATATCCACTTTTTTTTTTCAGTGTTTTGGCAAAATGTTTCCCTCAAAAACATAATACTGAGACAGTCTTCATTTGAACAATGAGATATTAACATAGAATGTTGACCACACATTCTATGTTATTCTCAATCCTAAAACTAGAACTATATTTGCTCATAAACTGAGAAGATTTAAAAGTTTCTGATAGGTGTGTACTGATATATCAGTGTGAGTTTAATTAGCATTTTTCTAATGGCTAATGATGTTGAATATCTTTAAATGTGCTTGTATTCTGTTTGTATACTTTTTTGGTGAAATATCTGTTGTTTATGTATTTTGCCCATTTTCTAATTGATATGTTATATATTCACTATTGATCTTTGAGAGTCTTTTATATATTTGAGATTCTAGTCTTTTGTCAGATACATGGTTTGCAAATATTTTCTTCAGCTATAACTTTTCTGCTAATCCTCTTTATATAAGCTTTGACAGAAAAAACAGTTTTTAATTTTTGGTGAATTTCAAGTTATAAGTTTTTTTCCTTCGATGGAATAATGTTTTGAACGCCAAGTCTAAGAACTCTTCACTTAGCTCCAGGTCCCAAAGATTATCTTCTCTTTTTGTTTCTAAAATCTTATAGCTTTATGTTTTACATTAAAGTCTACAATACATATTGAATTACTTATTTTATAAAATGTGACATTTAGCCTGAGATTTTTTTTTTTAATTTATATGTGTCTAATTGCTCTGGCATCATCATTTGTTGAAAAGGCTCTCCCTCTCCTTCCTTCACTGAATTGCTTTTGCACCTTTATCAAAAATAAGTTGGGCTTATGTCTGTGGGTCTATTTCTAGGTTCTCTAATCAGTTTCATTGATCTATGTCTATCCCTCTGCCCATATCACACCTTCTTGATTAGCTATATAATAAGCCTTAACATCAGTAAGAATGATTCCTTCCACTTTACTCTTCTTTTTCAAAATTGTTTTAGCTCTTCTAAGTCCTTTGCTTTTCCATATAAATTTTAGAATAAACTTTGCTATCTCTACCAAAAAACCTTGCTGAAGACTTTTCTGGGAGTTGCATTAAACCAATAAATCAACTTGGGGAGAGTTGATATCTTTAGTGCATTGCATTTCCAATATATGTACAGGATATGTCTCTTTACTTAATCTTCTTGAATTTCTTTCATAGTATTTTATAGCTTCTAGCATACAGATTCTGTACATGTTTTGGTGGATTTATATCACATATTTCATTTCCTTTAAGTTATTATAAATGATGTTATGTGAAAGGATATTTTTGACTTTACATTTTAGATAGTTTCTATTGTATACAGTGTAAAGAAGACATAAGGAAAAGGACAGGAAGGGAATGAGGAAAACTAGAAGTGGGAAGAACAATAATAAGAATCTTGTAATATTCTGAGTGAGAGATTATTATGGCCTCTGTTACACTTGTAGTAACAGAAGTAGAGTTAAATTGATTTTAGTGTCAGCATGTTGAAATGCTTATGAAATATCTAGATAATTAAAATTATGGTTTGGAATTAGCAGAGACAACATAAGTGAATATATAGCTTTGGATATCATTGGCATTCACAGAGTAGTTGAAATTCTGTGTGTATACTTTTGTTTGTGGAGAATAATAGAGTAAGAGAGACAAAAACCAAGAAATTGGTCATAGTAGGATATGTATTAAAAAAAAATAAAATAAAAGTCTGTAAAAGAAAAGCCAGCCAAGGAGAGTAAACAGGAGTGTTACGATATGAGGGAAGAAGCAAAAGAGAATGATGTCACAAAAGCCAAGGAAAGGAATTTCAAGAAGTAGTAAGCAAAGTCAACTTCTTTAAAGAGTATAATGCGATGTGCCACAGGTCATGATGTTTTCACAATGGTAGTCTTGGTGTTTGTAGCATTCAAAAATTAAAACCTCAGGTCTAGCTCTGTCACTTACTTGCTGTGTGACCTTGGGCAAACTGCTTATTCTTTCTTTATCTCACTTTCCCTATTTTCAAAATTAAAAAATAGCTATATTAATCTTTTAAGTTTTTATGAAAATCAAAATTACTTAACACAGGTAAAGTGCTCAGAACAATGCAAGGCATATAGTAAACAGTTGAAAAAATGCATTAATTGTTATTGTGAAATTGTCAAGTGATAACTTCAGGACATAAACCCTTCTCAGAATAAGACATAGACAAGGTCACTCTGTGACCTTGATAGGAAAAAGACAAGGACAAGGCCCTCAATGTCTATAAAAATATTGAATAACAAGTTTTCCTCTGACCAAAACGGGTGATTACTTCTTGTTTACTACGGATAACTCTAGGACCTTTTTAGTTCTCCCACCTCCTAGATAATAATGGAGATATTAAAAATCCAAATTGACCCCACTTCTTAACAGATCTAATCCAGACCTCCAATTCCTTAATTTCTATTTACAACCATCCTAGAAAATTTCAAACCCTGTAAGAAGGTGCTCCAAACTCTGCCTTGTTGAGAAACCCCGACATTTCCTTGGATTAAGTTCTGTCTTATTGCAGCAAGTTAATTAAAACTGAATTTATTGCACTACAAGTGTGTTTCTAAAGATTTTGGCTAGTGAACATCAATATTATCATAATTACTATCATTATTATCATTACTATTCAACAATATATGCCCTTTACCTAACATAATACTTTGCATCAGAAAATGCTCAAAAATATTTGATGAATAAGTGAAAAAAGCAATGGTCAGTTAGGAAGCACTTGGCTTCAAATAGGCCAATTTCATTAGTGGAAAGGCAAATCAAACTGCAGTGGGCTGAAATGCAACCAGAGGAGAAAAGAGGGAAAGATAATCAAGATTGGATCCAGGCCCACAACTGTCCATATGCTAACTGCACCCACCCCATCTCAAAAATCTGGTTGTGTGGAGTAAGAATATAATATAGAGATTAGAGATTGCTAATTGAGGTATGCCCTGTTGAGATGTGTTAGACAGTTAACTTTCAGTCAGAAGGACCTCAACCTCACATGCCTTTTGAGATTATTGACTTCTTTTTCAAATATTATTTTTCTTCTATTGATATAAGACTTTCCTGTGATACTATCACTTTTAGGCACCCAATTATTTTGAGTCCTCCTTTCATAATATGAAGGGTTTAAATTTATCTTCTCTTGGGAATCAAATCAGGTTTGTCAACCAAATCAGGTTTGGTCGACATGTACATAAGCTGAGTGTTTGCTGAGGTAACTTTCTCTGTGAAAAATGCATGAGTATCAATGTGTGATTTTGCAGTTTTGATTCAAGCTCATTTTTAAACACCTTGGATCTTGACAGAGTTCCAAATAAGAATTCATTCTAGACATCTAACAGTTAAACAATTTGAAAAGCACAGGGGCTCATCAAAACTCACAATAAATGAAATAATTAATTAATTCAAATTAATTAATCCTAATGGTCTTCTTACATTAAGAAAGTTTCTTCTCTCTGTTTCTCAGTTTGTGTATCTATAAAATAAGTATATACATATCTATTTCATAGTGTTATAGTGAGAATTAAAAACAATATACATTAAATAAGCTATATCTGATGGTGTTACTGCCAGTTAGTAGACTCTCAGTACATGTTAGGAGCTTTCTATTTCCTGCCTAAAAATTGACCAAACTGTGGTTATGGAGTCAAGTCTCAGCTCATTAAGCCATGTTTACATTCACACATTAAATATTTAAGCTGGTAACTTTCTTTAATACAATAGAATCTAGAGGGTTGCCATAAGCATTTAGACAGAGTGTTATTTAAAAGTCAAGTCCAGCTTCAAATATCAATTTACTGTATTAAAATTTTTTGCTCTAGATTTCCTGAGCTCCAGAATTGGATTTAATTGATGACATGTATTTTCAAATATTATGAATATTGGAAAATATACCCTAGCTATAGACAGTAGTTAAAGAAATTTAGTATATACTTGGAATCTAAACAAACCTTTGCTTAAAACATTGGGCATCTAAAGTCTAATTTATAGATTTTGTGAGAAGTGATGGTTTGCATTTTTTTTGTTTTTCTATGACCAGTATAGAATTTTCTGTTTGATTTGGGTATATATTTCACACTTTTCAATTAAAACCAACATTTCTAAAGCCTCTTTTTTTGAGCAAAGGCAACATAATAAACTATTTTTATTCTTTACCTGAAGGCAGGTTATTCTGTTTGCTTAAGTTGTTCAATCACTCTTTAGAACCATCTGGCATTCTGCCTGTTTCATCTGCCTAAAACAAGCAGTCACTTTTAATTAACTTGGTGCACACAAGTCTTTGGCATTTGTGGAAACTGGGCACATAGCCAATCTTCAAAACACCACTGATCAATTTGCCTAGAAAGAAGTAAAGAAATGGAAGACATTGGCTTTGAAGAGCTTTTGAATGTTATCCTAAAGCTGAACAGCTAGAAATCCAAAATTAAAATGCAAAAACAACTTTAACTCAGGTAAAATGTAATACCATGTTTAAAAATTATAGATTTAGAGGGCAGACAGCAAAAGCAAGAAGAACTGCAATCCTGCAGCCTGTGGAACAAAAACGACATTCACAGAAAGATAGACTAGATGAAAAGGCAGAGGGCTATGTGCCAGATGAAAGAACAAGATGAAAAGGCAGAGGGCTATATACCAGATGAAGGAACAAGATAAAACCCCAGAAAAACAACTAAATGAAGTGGAGATAGGCAACCTTCCAGAAAAAGAATTCAGAATAATGATAGTGAAGATGATTCAGGACCTCGGAAAAAGAATGGAGGCAAAGATGGAGAAGATGCAAGAAATGTTTAACAAAGACCTAGAAGAATTAAAGAACAAACAAACAGAGATGAACAATACAATAACTGAAATGAAAACTACGCTAGAAAGAATCAATAGCAGAATAACTGAGGCAGAAGAACAGATAAGTGACCTGGAAGACAGAATGGTGGAATTCACTGCTGAGGAACAGAATAAAGAAAAAAGAATGAAAAGAAATGAAGACAGCCTAAGAGACCTCTGGGACAACATTAAACACAACAACTTTTGCATTATAGGGGTCCCAGAAGGAGAAGAGACAGAGAAAGGACCTGAGAAAATATTTGAAGAGATTGGAGTCAAAAACTTCCCTAACATGGGAAAGGAAATAGCCACCCAAGTCCAGGAAGCGCAGAGAGTCCCATACAGGATAAACCCAAGGAGAAGAATGCCGAGACACATAGTAATCAAATTGGCAAAAATTAAAGACAAAGAAAAATTATTGAAAGCAGCAAGGGAAAAATGACAAATAACATACAAGGGAACTCCCATAAGGTTAACAACTGATTCCTCAGCAGAAACTCAACAAGCCAGAAGAGAGTGGCATGACATATTTGAAGTTATGAAAGGGAAGAACCTACAACCAAGATTACTCTATCAGGCAAGGATCTCATTCAGATTTGATGGAGAAATCAAAAGCTTTACAGACAAGCAAAAGCTAAGAGAATTCAGCACCACCAAACTAGCTTTACAACAAATGCTAAAGGAACTTCAACTTCTCTTGAAGCACAAGAGAAGAAAAGGACCCACAAAAACAAACCCAAAACAATTAAGAAAATGGTCATAGGAATATACATATCGATAATTACGTTAAACATGAATGGATTAAATGCTCCAACCAAAATACACAGGCTTGCTGAATGGATAGAAAAACAAGACCCATATATATGCTGTCTACAAGAGACCCACTTCAGACCTAGGGACACATACAGACTGAATGTAAAGGGATGGAAAAAGATATTCCATGCAAATGGAAATCAAAAGAAAGCTGGAGTAGCTATAGTCATATCTGATAAAATAGACTTTAAAATAAAGAATGTTACAGGAGACAAGGAAGGACACTACATAATGATCAAGGGATCAATCCAAGAAGAAGATATAACAATTATAACTATATGTGCACCAAACATAGGACCACCTCAATGCATAGGGCAACTGCTAACAGCGATAAAAGAGGAAATTGACAGTAACACAATAATAGTGGGGGACTATAACACCTCACTTACACCAATGGACAGATCATCCAAACAGAAAATTAATAAGGAAACACAAGCGTTAAATGACACAATAGACCAGATAGATTTAATTGATATTTATAGGACATTCCATCCAAAAACAGAAGATTACACTTTCTTCTCAAGTGCACACATAACATTCTCCAGGATAGATCACATCTTGGGACACAAATCAAGCCTCAGTAAATTTAAGAAAATTGAAATCATATCAAACATCTTTTCTGACCACACCGCTATGAGATTAGAAATCAATTACAGGGAAAAAACATAAAAAACACAAACACATGAAGGATAAACAATATGTTACTAAATAACCAAGAGATCACTGAAGAAATTAAAGAGGAAATCAAAAAATACCTAGAAACAAATGACAATGAAAACACGACGAACCAAAACCTATGGGATGCAGCAAAAGCAGTTCTAAGAGGGAAGTTTATAGCAATACAATCCTACCTCAAGAAACAACAAACATCTCAAATAAACAATCTAACATTACACCTAAAAGAACTAGAGAAAGAAGAACAAACAAAACCCAGAGTTAGTAGAAGGAAAGAAATCATAAAGATCAGAGCAGAAATAAATGAAATAGAAACAAAGAAAACAATAGCAAAGATCAATAAAACTAAAAGCTGGTTCTTTGAGAAGATAAACAACATTGATAACGCATTAGCTAGACTCATCAAGAAAAAGAGGGAGAGGACTCAAATCATTAAAACTAGAAATGAAAAAGGAGAAGTTAAACAGACACCACAGAAATACAAAGCATCCTAAGAGACTACTACAAGCAACTCTATGCCAATAAAATGGACAACCTGGATGAAATGGACAAATTTGTAAAAAGGTATAATCTTCCAAGACTGAACCTGGAAGAAATGGAAAATATGAACAGAACAATCACAAGTAATGAAATTGAAACTGTGATTAAAAATCTTCCAACAAACAAAAGTTTGGGACCAGAAGTCTTCACAGGTGAATTCTATCAAACATTTAAAGAAGAGCTAATACCCATTCTTCTCAAACTCTTCCAAAAAATTGCAGAGGAAGGAACACTCCCAAACTGATTCTGTGAGGCCACGATCACCCTGATAACCAAAACCCGATAAAGACACTACAAAAAAAAAAAAAAATTACAGACCAATATCACTGATGAATATAGATGCAAAAATCCTCAACTACTCAATCCTCAAATACTAGCAAACAGAATCCAGCAACATTAAAAGGATCATACACCATGATCAAGTGGGATTTATCCCAGGGATGCAAGGATTCTTCAGTATACACCAATCAATGTGATACATTGTGTTAACAAATTGAAGAAGAAAAACCATATGATCATCTCAATAGATACAGAAAAAGCTTTTGACAAAATCCAACACCCATTTATGATAAAAACTCTCCAGAAAGTGGGCATACAGGGAACCTACCTCAACATAATAGAGGCTATATACGACAAACCGACAGCAAACATCATTCTCAATGGTGAAAAACTGAAAGCATTTCCTCTAAAATCAAGAACAAGACAAGGATGTCCACTCTCACCACTATTATTCAACATAGTTTTGGAAGTCCTAGCCACGGCAGTTAGAGAAGAAAAAGCAATAAAAGGAATACAAATTGCAAGAGAAGAAGTAAAACTGTTACTGTTTGCAGATGACATGATACGATACATAGAGAATCCTAAAGATGCCATCAGAAAACTAGTAGAGCTAATCAATGAATTTGGTAAAGTTGCAGGATACAAAATTAATGCACAGAAATCACTTGCATTCCTATACACTAATGATGAAAAATCTGAAAGAGAAATTAAGGAAACACTCTCATTTACCATTGCAACAAAAAGAATAAAATACCTAGGAATAAACCTACCTAGGGAGACAAAAGACCTGTGTGAAGAAAACTATAAGACACTGATGAAAGAAATTAAAGATGATACAAACAGATGGAGAGATATACCATGTTCTTGGATTGGAATAATCAATATTGTGAAAATGTACTACCCAAAGCAATCTACAGATTCAATGCAATCCCTATCAAATTACCAATGGCATTTTTTAGGGAAGTAGAACAAAATATCTTAAAATTTGTATGGAGACACAAAGGACCCTCAATAGTCAAAGCAGTCTTGAGGGTAAAAAGCGGAGCTGGAGGAATCAGGCTCCCGGACTTCAGACTGTACTGCAATATGCTACTGGCACAAAAACTTAAATATAGATCAATAGAACAGGATAGAAAGCCCAGAGATAAACCCATGCACCTATGGTCAACTAATCTATGACAAAGGAGGCAAGGATATACAATGGAGAAAAGACAGTCTCTTCAGTAAGCAGTCCTGGGAGAACTGGACAACTACACGCAAGAGAATGAAATTATAACACTCCCTAACACCGTACACAAAAATAAACTCAAAATAGATTAGACACCTAAATGTAAGACCGGACACTGTAAAACTCTTAGAGAAAGACATAGGAAGAACACTCTTGACATAAATGATAGCAAGATCTTTTTTGATCCACCTCCTAAAATAATGGAAATAAAAACAAAAATAAACAAATGGGACGTAATGAAACTTAAAAGGTTTTGCACAGCAAAGGAAGCTACAAACAAGATGAAAAGACAGCCCTCAGAATGGGAGAAAATATTTGCAAATAAATCAACGGACAAAGAATTAATCTCCAAAATATGTAAACAGATCTTGCAGCTCAATATTAAAACAACAACCCAATCCAAAAATGGGCAGAAGACCTAAATAGACATTTCTCCAAAGAAGACATGCAGATGAAGCACATGAAAAGCTGCTCAGCATCACTAATTATTAGAGAAATGCAAATCAAAACTACAATGAGGCATCACCTCACACCAGTTAGAATGGGCAGCATCAGAAAATCTACAAACAACAAATGCTGGAGAGGGTGTAGAGAAAAGGGAACCCTCTTGCACTGTTAGTGGGGGTGTAAATTGATACAGCCACTATGGAGAACAGTATGGAGGTTCCTTAAAAAACTAAAAATAGAATTACCATATGACCCAGCAATCCCACTACTGGGCATATACCCAGAGAAAACCATAATTCAAAAAGACACATGCATCCCAGTGTTCATTGCAGCAGTATTTACAATAGCCAGGACATGGAAGTAACCTAAATGCCCATTGACAGATGAATGGATAAAGAAGATGTGGTACATATATACAATGGAATATTACTTAGCCATAATAAGGAACAAAATTGGGTCATTTGTAGAGACGTGGATGGATCTAGAGACTGTCATACAGAGTGAAGTAAGTCAGAAAGAGAAAAACAAATATCGTATATTAATGCATATATGTGGAACCTAGAAAAATGATACAGATGAACAGGTTTTCAGGGCAGAAATTGAGACACAGATGCAGAGAACAAACGTATGGACACCAAGCGGGGAAAGTGGTGGTGGGGGGTGGGGGGTGGTGGTGGTGGTGTGATGAACTGGGAGATTGGGATTGACATGTATACACTGATGTGTATAAAACTGATGACTAATAAAAACCTGCTGTATAAAAAAATTATAGATTTAGTAGTTATTTGGAAATTTTTTTGTGAAAGAGTGATGAGTGGTTAAAAGCCTAATTTTATTTACTATTTCTTTTTAATATCTGTATAAACAGTATTCTCTTGTTTTTAATGTAGCAGTTTTGGAGGGAAGTGGAAGAGATTTGGTGGTCTTCTTAGACTGACTCTGTGAGGAATCATTAAGATGTTAGAGTTATATATTGTGTTTCAAAGAATAGTAACACTTACTATGATATTGTCTCTGAAATATAAACCTGCTGAAATTTAACATATTCAGGGACTTCCCTGGTGGCACAGTGGTTAAGAATCTGCCTGCCATGCAGGGGACACGGGTTTGCTCCCTGGTCCAGGAAGATCCCACATGCCGCGAAGGAACTAAGCCCGTGCATCACAACTACTGACCCTGTGCTCTAGAGCCCGTGAACCAGAACTACTGAGCCTGCTTGCCACAACTATTGAAGCCTGTGCGCCAAAGCCTGTGCTCTGCAACAAGAGAAGCCACCACAATGAGAAGCCCGTGCACCACAACGAAGAGTAGCCCCCGTTCACTGCAACTAGAGAGAGCCCATGCAGTAACAAAGACCCTATGCGGCCAAAAATAAATAAATAAATTTATAAAAAATAAAATAAAATATTCAGCTTCTGTTATGAAGCAGGATGTACATAAGTAGTAAGAGAGATGTGCATGAATAAATATAAATTATTTTACTATTCTCCCCCAAATAAAAATTACACATAACCTTTCAGATATTTTCAGTGAGCACCCCTTAGAAAATCCATTGCATTGAGATGAAATCTTGGGCTTCTTAGAAGTGTCATACTGCATGCCAGCTAGGAATAGAAAAGTTAAAATTTCAACCTAAACAATGTTTCATGAAATAAAAATAATTTTACTTTTATACTTTATTGTATCTAGTTCTTTTACCTGTGAATAAACTGCACTGGAAACTAAATGGTGCAGGGTTTTTTGCCTCTTTTGTTACACATTTTTGATAATCAGTTTTATTAAATAAAAAAATAGACATTAATTGTATAACATTGATCAGAAATGAGGAAACAATACTTTTTTCCTACAAGTTAATATGACTTGCTGTTGCTCTAAAATTTTCCAGGTTAAATATTTGTGTTGTCATGCATTTCATTCTTCCTAAACCAAGTGTCAGTTTGTACCACATGGTCAGAATTGAATTAATTGAATTGAACTTGATCTACTTACTGTTAGAACTGGTGTGTATCATGTGGAGAGATAAAGCGGCAACATATTCTGGAAGAATTTGAATATGACAGAAACAAACCTGGAGGTATCATAGCATCATATACACACATACACATATTTGAAGTCTTATTGTGGTTACTACTTAATTACTCAAAGTTACTTAACAAAGTTTATCGGAAATCCATATTCCTTGCTCAGGACAGGAAAACGTTAGGGTGAGAAAATTTTTCAGGAATGTGTGATAATGGAGGAAGTTTCTCTGTGTAGACTAAAGCAGATTTTATGCTGTGGGTATCATTGATATGTATTTTTATGGAATCTTAAAAAGTAAGCCAATGTAGAGAACAGATAAAAGGAAGGACAGCTCAGGTCACAGAAGATGAGGAGGCCAGGGTTTTTATTGGCTCTCCCCACCTGTTATTCTCAGCACTGACTTTAAAAAAGTATATATTTATTAATTATTTATTTTATTTATTTATTTTGGCTGCACCGGGTCTTAGTTGCTGGACCACCAGGGAAAACCCATCAGCATTGACTTTTCAAAGACATAAACCATCTTGACTTCCAAAGACTAGTTTGAAAAACAGTGGCCTAACCTATCATATAGAATTTTTTTTTTAAACATCTTTATTGGAGTATAATTCCTTTACAATGTTGTGTTAGTTTCTGCTGTATAACAAGGTGAATCAGCTATATGTATACATATATATCACCATATCCCCTCCCTCTTGCATCTCCCTCCCACCCTCCCTATCCCACCCCTCTAGGTGGTCGCAAAGCACTGAGCTGATATTCCTGTGCTATGTGGCTGCTTCCCACTAGCTATCTGTTTTACATTTGGTAGTGTATATATGTCAGTGTTACTCTCTCACTTCGTCCCAGCTTACCCTTCAGCCTCCCTGTGTCCTCAAGTCCATTCTCTACGTCTGTGTCTTTATTCCTGTCCTGCCCCTAGGTTCATCAGAACCATTTTTTTTTTTTAGATTCCATATATATGTGTTAGCATACGGTATTTGTTTTTCTTTTTCTGACTTGCTTCACTCTGTATGACAGACTCTAGGTCCCTCCACCTCACTACAAATAACTCAATTTCGTTTCTCTTTATGACTGAGTAATATTCCATTGTATATCTGTGCCACATCTGTTTTATCCATTCATCTGTCAATAGACTCTTAGTTTGCTTCCATGTCCTGGCTATTGTAAACAGAAGACACTGTGCAGTAATTGAAGTATATATATATATATTTTACTTCCCTCTTTTTAAATCATAGCTCTACTAGATAATTTACAATCCTAAGAGAAAGGTACTATTATCTCCACATTTTCTAGATTAGGAAAATGTGGCTTATTAAGGTCAAAAAACTTTATTACAATGGTACACTGAGAAAAAAATATTAGCAACTCACACCACAGGCAAGAATTAATTTCCCTAAAACAGTAAAAAGCTCCTAGGAGTCAAAAGTTCAATAGGAAAATAGACAAAGAATATAAATAGACTGTTCACAGAAAAGTAATAGCCTTTACTTATATGAAAACATGCTTAACTTTACCAGTAATAAGATATGCAAATTTAAACTCTACTGAGACATCATTGCCTAGAAGTCTAGCAAAAATCCAGAAGTTTAACAAGTCACTCTGTTGGTGTGTCTGGAAAGAAAAAAGTACCCTCATGACATTAATAGTAAGAGTATACATTGGTGATGGTACCGGCACAAAAGTATCATATAGAATTTATATGCACCAGTTTTTGAGAGAAGTGAATTCTTTTGGATTTAGTACATGTTCAAATTTAAACAAGTCATTTAACCTTACTGTGTTTTCTTTCTTTTCTTTCAAGTACTAATCCCTACTATACCCTTGTCCCCCTCCCGGCACATACACATTTGTAAAGTTGTTGTGAGAATTACAAAAATAAAGTAGATTTGAACATGCTCTGACAGAAGGATAAGGAGGGACTAAAGGGGTTGTAATCTTTTGTGAATAGGGTCCCTAGTGGAGAACTAAAGATATTTAGGTATGAATGTGTGTTAGGTGGACAAAGTCAGGTCAGCTTAAAAGCCACCTTATCTGTTGTGAGGACAGTGACTCATCCCCAGCTTCATCTCATCTGGGAACCATTTCTGATCCACGAGGAGGTACTGGCGCCACTTCTTTCCTCTATGCTCATCTCGCTCATTGTCCTAGACGTGGCATTATCACTATTTGAGTGCCTTTCTTCTTCACTAGACTATGTGATAATTCATGACTTGAACTATTTTATTTATATAATCACATAGCACAGCCTCTTCAAAGCAGCTCATAAGACAGCTCATAGCCCAATGTATGCTTGTTGAAAGACTTGCTAATTGAAAAAACTAAATCATGTACTTAATGTAATCATATCATTAAGAATATCTCTTGTAGTGCAAAACCTGATCAGTGATTCATTAAGCAAGAAAATATAGTAACTTAATATTCCTTTTCTGTCTTGGCCCTTATCTTCTTGGTATTTTCTCTCAACCAAAAGCTGAATAGTTTTTAAATTATTTGAAGTGAGTTTTTAACTCTAGCTGTGGGGTTATATTAAGCATAGTAAGCTTTGGGGTTAGAAAACAACTGCTTCCTAGTTCTTTCTACTTCACACTTCTACTGTCAGTAAACACTTTCAATAGGAAATTGCTTATGTTCTCTCACAGAATTTACTTCTTCTTTTGATTTTTATATACTCCATTTATCATTATTCACTAACTCATTCATCAGTTCATTAAATATTTATTTAACAGCTGCTATATGACAATCACTGAAATAAGATCTGGGAAGATAGAGATGAATAAGACATGGACCCTGTCTTTAAAAGCTTATAATCAATTAGAGAAGACAGGAAAAAACAGATGTAAGTCATTGTTTCCCCAGCCTTCAGGATTGTGCACTAAAACTAGGGTCATAACCACGGTAGCAAGACACTATCTCTCCAACAATTATAGAAAGGCTAGTTTCTTATGGAAGTATTTTAGGGAATTGTCAAGGGCTGCTAATGTGTGATCCCAAGCTCAGTTCTTAGGTTATAACACTGAAGGGACATTTTATTCCTTATGCATTGTTTTTGAAGGAGCCAGATGTCCACATGCAGGACATTGCATATATTGATGTTGAATATACCGGTGAGGCTGTGGTACAGCTGCTATGCCACTGCAACACTGCTGTGAATCTGGCAGAAGGGCTTCTGAGTCAGCCAATGCTGCCCTCTTCTCTTACTCTTATAGTAAAGAGTGTTCAATAGTGACAAATTCATGAGAATTTAAATATGACTAACCTGAGACCACATCTTGCCCTTCTTCCTGCAAAAAAAATAAACAAAGCCTTCACTCTGTTTCTTTAATCTTTCTGAACCTCAACTTGATTGTCTGTAAAATAGAAATGTCTACTTTGTGCAATTAGTATGCAGACTCAGTATGATTTCTATATATATATATATGGCTGCAAATATTTAATTGTATATTTTCTAAACTCCAGGATTACAGGGAGCTAAGTTTTCCTTTAGGTCAGGTGCATGTATTGTGTAGTATCTCAGTAAATAAACTGGATAAATGTAGACAACTTATTACTGCCTTCACCACCGGCTTTCCTTATACATCTTCAGCATTGTCTTTCATAACCTTTTTCTGATTTTTAAGAATTATTTTTCCCTAATTCTAAAAGGCTCAAGGGCTAAAGCAAAAGTGAACTTGTATTGGTTACATGTTGGCTAGATAGTGTGAAGCAACTCTGTTTAGAGGGTAGCATAGAAAAACGAAAAATGCAATAAAATATGTTTGTAAGAATCATTAGCATACATGTCTTTTCCTGTGAAAAAAATGTGATTTAGTTGGACATACCTTGCTCACCCTAAGGAAACCAACAACATCTTCATGGTGCCCCCTCCTCCCAAATCCGAAATATGACACTACTGTACCTCCTCTTTATAACCCTAATCCTAAACCTTCCCTCCTTCTGGGCATTAACTGTCAAGAACTGTGAAGGTTCTGAGATGTTACCCTATTGACAAGCTAACAAGTCAGCCTACCACATTTTCATGGATGCTGGTGGAAAACACAAGACTCTTGTATCAAAAATAAAGTCAACTTTATTACTCACAGAAATAACAGTAGCCAGAATATCAGCAATTTTGCATTGATTCCCTAAGTTCCAGTTCTCACAGTATGACATAGAAAGGCCCATATGACACCTGTATACTATAATGTGTTACAGTACAGGAGAGCAACACTAAGCTTAAGGAACCTAAATATTTTACAGTGGGCAGTAAGCTAGCCTGCCCTTTGCTCCATAGGAAGACGTCTTTATTATACTGTGCAGTAAGTAGCCTGTCCTCAGCTCTGGAGGGAGACGCTGTCTTCCAAAGGTGTTTGCTATCTCATCATTCTTAAAGAGATGACAAAGGACAAAATGTCTTGCTCACAAGACAGGCAGAAACCCAGGAGACCCATGGAGACTGACCCAGTCCTTGAACCTTGTCTGACTTTTTAACTTCTTCAATAATTACAACACTTTTAATACTGCATTTGTACATCAGGGCATAAATACAAAGCAGTCTATCGAGCAGCATGTTTTCTGGGGTCTCTGGGAAACCATAATTTAAAAATGTTCTTCTGTTGAAGTTAAAACAATTTTTATGCACATGGTTAACAGTTTGTTTTATTTCCTTTCCCCCTACAGCTCCTTCCTTCTGGAATTAAAAAAAAAAAAAATGGAATTTTGTCTCCCCTCTGAAAAGGTACAAAGTTTTTTGTTCTATTTCCATTTTATCATGATCCAAACAAACTATCCTATAATCATGAGGTAATGTTCCCCATGTCTCAAGCAATCTTTTGGTAGTTGATTCACATTTGTTTATACACTTCTGGTATCTTTTGCTAGATGCTTCTATATAATAGCATATTGATTTTATTTCTAATCCACGATGCAGCTGCAAACAAGCATCTACAAGTTAAATATCTGTTTATTTTCTTGTTTCAACCAAGCAATATTTTCAGGAGATTGCATTATAAAAAATAACTAGACTGAATAGCACAACCAGTTGCTGGAGGGAATGGACATAGCATTCCTGTTATTGAAAAGAATGCCCATGATTACGACTAGAGCAGATAGCTCACAGTAGCAGAATCTGCCCAGTAATCCATTGGTAATAATGGCTTAGGGGCTGTGGGGGGAGGCAAGGATATTGTCCAAGGTTGGCACCTTTTCTTACATGCTAGGTATTCCTAAATAAATGAGAACAGCTGTAGAATAACTACCCTGCCCTTGCTTATTATAGACCATTCACACTTTGTCATTAGAGATATGAATAGGCCCTCAAGGAAAGAGTGGATTCCAGTTTAACAATAGAAAGAGAATGGCCTTTGGCTAATGGAGAAAAATGACCTTTGGCCAATGGAGAAAAAAAATGTATGAAACTATGCTATTTCCAAGATTGGCCTACTCCACCAATTAGAAGTGAGGAAAAGCATCTGCTACAGATTTGTTTGGAAATTTTTGTTTTTCAGAGCTAGCAGAAGGGAATAAAGACAAAAAGAGATATTTTCCCCAGTACACTGGAGGAAGTGAATATAGCTGTTTCCTAATCAGATTTACAGGTGCTTAAATCTGAACATCACAGTTGATCCAATGACAATCCTTTAATGTTATGTTTCAGAGCAAGCGCAATATAGAGTATAGTGCAATGAGCCTAATTTCATTTTTAAATATTATAATATTTGAGAAATTATTTGAAAGTAAAATAGATTTCAAGCCCAAACTAAACTGTTGTGTAGTGTACATGCATGTGTGTGTGTGTATTAGTGGAAAGGTAGCTGACATGTTCACTTCCTTCACATTTATGTGAATTAAAATCTTTCTGTTAAAACTATATGGAGCAGGATATCAGCATAAGAATTTAAGATCATTATTGGGTTATCTAGAAAGCACATCAGCTCTGTCTACATGTCAGAGATAAAGAAGATTTGGTAAATACACTTTGTTGACAATATGCTCTAGCTCTAATGCTGTTCTCATTTAGAGATTGTGACAGATCCCAATAAACAAGAGGCCATAACAAATATGTAAAAAGAAAATTTCACTAAGATCTCTCAAATCTTGAAAGCACAAAGAAATATTTTTTGATCTATGAGTGACATGAAGCTTTCTGACTGCAGCACGGAAGTCAGTAGCCTGATCAGTTGGCTCTGTGCATCTCTGTGGCAACATCAGCAAACATTGCTTGAAGGATATTCTCCATTTGCTTCTACAGACTGTCTCCCTACCCTTCTCTGTCTGGCTTTACCCAAAGACGCTGACCTCTATTGACTGAATCACACAGGCTCACTAGCCTCATACACAGAAAACTCATAACTTTTTGATTTATTTTGATTATAACATTTTGATATTGATAGAGTACAATGCTAGCTCAAATTTAGGACCTATATCATGAGAATCTGGATAAAAGTCTAGACAATTTTATTTATACTTATGAAAGAATTTAGTAAGTTTTAAGTTAGGAGTAAAAAAAGTAGAACACTTGAATTGGTACCTACCAAGTAAAATAGAATTTCATCTGCTGTATTTGGGTGGGACATGACTTACATTTGAAGAGAATATAGAAACAGGAGAGCAGTTTTTTTTTTTTCCTCACATCAAGAAAATGGTTTAACTATTATATGTCTATTTTAAATAACAGCAAAAATGCAAATTACAAGTGCATATTTTTCCTTGTATCCAAAGTTCTATTTTCAGAATAGAATTGCAAAAATAATGCTTCCCCACTGTGTAAAGGAAATGAGAAATGCAGAGACCATTAAGGAGGATTGTGAATTTATACAGTGCATTAGCACCAAAAGCTACAGCATGGATATTTCTTCAAAATTCAGTGTTTAATGGCACTTGGATTTGTACTGCTATCTGTCAGATATTAAATCCATGATATGGTCATAATGTACCTTATCTTGCCAAAGAGCTTTGAGATGATTTTTTTCCTTATCAGTTTCTCACTTTGTTTATGCAGTTTAGTTTATTTAACAATGAAGAAATAGTTTAAACACTCTGAACACAGGAAACACAATAGCACCTAAGTATTTATCTGACTAAACCATAGCAAAGTCAGATAAAAATTATCTGTACTGTTTGAGGGTGCTGTTTCCAGATATGTTTTGTCCAGCACCTATTATGACTAAGGATTAAATGAAGACTGTAGAATTCTGTCTCCTCTTTTTTACCCTATTCCACTTTCATATTGCCTCCCACTGCCCCACCTTCAAAATAGAAAAGAGTAAATTGGCACAGTAATAACAATAGATATATATAAGATTTTATATATATATATATATATATATATATATGTTCAAATATAAATTTTAGGTCTTTTCAGGCTTCATTATAAAAACTGTTTGTATTTGATGCTTTTCGTATCCAGTTATTAGGATTTCAAAAATTAATGAAAGATGGTTTTTAAAAGATTTTGAAAGGAAACACTACCCAATTTATGAAGAACAGGTTCAAATTCACATAAAGAATACTTGTCAGATTCTATTCATACATTTCTTTATTTTTCTTAACATGAGGGTGAAATTTCATTTTCTCCTGTATGTGAGGTGCCTGGTACTCAGGATTTTTCCATTTTTATTTAATTTTTTTTCTTTAAATTATGCTGATTATTTTTAAGAAACAGAAGACTCACGAAGTTTTTTTTGTGTTACCTCCTCCTTAACTGCCTAAAAGAATTTAGATAGAGGGCCTGTTCCCAGAATAGAGCTATTACCAGAGATACCCGCAAAGAATATTGGCTAGGTATGGTGGGGAAACTGAGCAGAGCCTAGAGATCACAGTCCACTGTGTCCCATTGTTTCTGCTTGGCCCAGCAAACATTTGTTTACCAAACATTTGATTTTCCATTTCCATGTGAATTGCTTTTCTCCTCTTGGAAGTCCCAAACCACTACCCCCAGCATTCTCTTTTGTCATTAGCTAAAGAAGGTATTTAAAGTGAGGGTTTCATCCATTTTGTAAAGTTAGTGTTCCGGGGTCTCTCCCGTGTATATATATGTTATTTAAATTTGTTTGATTTTCTCCTGTTAATCTTTTGTTGCCAAAAGCTGTGCACTGGT
Organism: Tursiops truncatus; assembly: GCF_011762595.2. Lineage (NCBI taxonomy): Eukaryota > Metazoa > Chordata > Mammalia > Artiodactyla > Delphinidae > Tursiops > Tursiops truncatus. The sequence continues at coordinate 54,859,127 of NC_047044.1, read as the reverse complement.
GCCAAATCGAATCTCAGAGACAGAGTTTTGGATGAAGTAGAAAAGAATAGTTTCATTGCTTTGCCAGGCAAAGGGGGACACGGGTTTCCTGCATGGAAAAACCATGTCCCAACCCAGGAGGATTTGATGAGGAGTTTTACAGCAATGGTTCAAGGGTGGGGTTGCTGGTAAGATCAAGGTGTGTGCAGGGCCCTGTACTCCTTTAATCTGTCCTCAGGTGGTCTCTGGATAAGCTTCTCTGGTTCTCCAGGCTGTCAAACCATGACCTTCTCTCTGGAATGACAATTGCTTCATCTTCTATTTATTGGGGGTTTTAGTTCTATAAAGAGCTCAAAAGATATTGTTATATGTATCCCTTGAGGTGTGACCAGGACCTGCCCCAAGGCTGTGCTATTGTTTCTTGGCTGCTCCTCCCTTGTCTCTGCAGCTCCTCCCTTCCCTGATTAGCAACTGTTTGAACCTGACCTTTGGGACTCAGGGAAGGTCATGGAGGCTGAACAGACAGGCTCCTGTGCCCAGGAGCCCCACAGGGTCCTGCTTGGTTTCACTGTCTCATGTCAACTTAATTCTTAGACCAGCCAATGAACTTTGAAGGGTAGAGGAAAATTTCTTCCTTCCTGACAGTATCAAGTGTAAAGGGAGAAGTTACCCATTTGCAAAAGTTTTAACTAAAGTGCTGGTTTTAAGGGTTTTAAATTGGTGCCCCATGAATTTTTGTCATCGAACCAAACTTGGGTGTGCTCGCCCATGCGCAGTAAAACCACTCTACTGACACCGGGTTGTGGTGAAGGAAAATGCAGTGTTTATTGTAAAGGTGCCAATACAAGCGGGACAATGGCTCGTACTCTAAAACCCCGAACTTCCCAAAGGGTTTCAGCAAAGCAATTTTAAAGGCAAGGTGAAGGAGGGGAAGTCCCACTATATGCGATCAGCTCATGCACAATTCTCATGGGTTGATGTTGAGGTAACAGGGAGGTTAACGTTATCAATCCTTAGGTGCCAGTAGTTCTGGGGGCTCCTGGTCATCACGTAATCTCTTCCATTTGATGATGGTTTCAGCATCTGTAAAACAACTCAGGAAGTGTGCATCAGATACTATTATCTAGGTACTTCAGAGAGGAGCTACAGCAGAGGATGGGGGAGGGGGTCTGTCCTGGGAAGGCCTCATAGGGTCCTGCTTGGTTACATTTTTACTCCTCACGTAATTAGTAGTCATTTTACCAGGTTTCATACTGAAAGCCAGTAAAGATCCCTTCACAGCTCTGGCAAGGGAAGAGGAAAAGTAGACATTATGAAGTATACCCAGAGTGTCCTTCATGACAAGGGTTACTCTTCGGGGAAATAATTTACCAGAGTATTACCCATTTGGGGAAGGATATTTCTCCTATTCTAGACCCTCCTGCTTTTTTATCTCACCTAAGGAATGGAGAGAAAGAAAGCTAAGAAACATTTGCAGAGGGCATAGCCCATACACTGAGGACCACTAAACAATTGATATTCAGTCAGAAGATTGTAGAATACTTCTCCTTACCTACACTTTATCACCATACCAACAGATTTCCATTATAAAGAGTGGGTTACAGGGACTTCCCTGGTGGCTCAGTGGTTAAGAATCTGCCTGCCATTGCAGGGGGACACGGGTTCGAGCCCTGGCCTGGGAAGATCCCACATGCCATGGAGCAACTAAGCCTGTGCACCACAACTACTAACCCTGTGCTCTAGAGCCCACAAGCCACAACTACTGAGCCCGTGTGCCACAGCTACTGCAGCCTGTGTGCCTAGAGCCTGTGCTCTGCAACAAAGAGAAGCCACTGCAATGAGAGCCCGCACACCGCAACAAAGAGTAGTCCCCGCTCGCCGCAACTAGAGAAAGCCCATGCGCAGCAGCGAAGACCCAACGCAGCCAAAAATAAATAAATAAGTAAATTTTAAAAAAGAGTGGGTTACAGCTAATGGGCTTCAAGACTATATCTGCAGATGAGTTCTTAGGAAACCCCAAGGTCAAAAGGGAAGAGAAAAACAAAGACATTAGAGGAATTTTAAGCCTCTGGCAGCTACAAAAATCACAGAAATTAAACACAGCCCAAATCATGGCCTGATTAACACAAAACCTCACAATAAAGGCTTTTTACCTTACTTCCTACTACCTGCTTCATCATATCCAGGTTCCGAAAAAATCTTATAAACATACTAAAAGGCAAAAACAAACAAGCATGTAAACAATAACAAAAGGCAGCCCAAAGAGACACAACAAGGATCAGAACCATACTCAGATAAAGACAGAGATGTTGGAATTATCAGAGAATTTAAAATATTAGTGACAATATATTTAAGGCTCTCAAAGAAAGCACACAACATGCAAGAATAGATGGGTAACGTAAGTGAGGAGATGGAATCTCTAAGAAATAATCAAAAAGAAATTCTACAAATAGAAAAAACACTGTAATACAAGAGAAATAACTTTGATGAGATTCGCAGTAGATTGGGTACATCCAAGTAAATAATTGATTAACTTGAAGACATCAATAAAAGCTTACCAAACTGAAATATCAAGAGTAAAAAAAAAAAAACTGCAACAGAACATCTAAGATCTGTGGGCCAATTTCATAAGGTATAATATAGACATAATTGGAACATCAGAAGGGGAAGAAAGGGAAGATGGACCAAAAGACATACTTGAAGCAATAATGGCCAGGTATTTTCCAAAATTAATGGCAGACCCAAAGCCATGGATCTGGGAAATTCAAAGAATGTCAAGCAGGATATATATCTACAAATAACTGTGATATGTATTAGGCATTTTATATTCAAACAGCAGAAAATCATGACAAAGAGAAAATGTTTAAAGAAGTCAGATGATTAACAAAATGTCTTACCGACAGCAAAATAGGGTAAGAATCATAGAGAACTTCTCATCAGAAACTATACAAGCAAGAAGAGAATAGAGTTAAATAAGTATTCAAAGAACAAGCCCACCACCTGGAATTATACATCCAGAGAAATTATTCTTCAGAAGTGAGGGGGAAATACAGATTTTCTCAGACACACAAACACTGAACAAATTCATTGTTGGCAGACATGCCATGCAGGAAATATTAAAAGTATTTCTTCAGGAGAAAGGAAAATGATATAGGCAAAAAACAGATCTTCATAAAGAAAGGAAGAGCATTACAGAAGGAACAAATGAAAGTAACATAAAAATATTATTCTTAACAGGTCTAAAAGATAACAGTTTGTTTAAAGCAATAATAGTAACAGTGGTAATAACAATATCTTGGTGACTATTACATATGGACAACTGAAATGAGAGTGATGTCACAGGAATATCAGGGAAGAGTTGAGAATATTTTTATAAGGTAACTGTACTACCAGTGAGGCAGTTAGTGTTATTTGAAGGTGAAGTTAGATTAAACATGTATGTTGCAAATTTTAGGCCAACCAGTAAAAAAAAATAAAGTTCAAAGAATTTTATGTGTTATCCTAAAAGGAGAGTTAAAATGAAATTATATAAAATGTGCAATTAAAACCAGAAAAAGAGGGAAATAAGCAAGAAATACAATGAATAAAAAAAATTTAATATTGTAAATAATAATTTATCTTACTACAATGGTAATGCTACTACTACCTCAACAAAATACTAAAACACCCCCAAAATCAACAGCATGAAAAGTATTACATACCACTGTCAGGTGGGATTATCTCAGCAATGAAGGGTGTTTCTACATATGGAACTCAATCTGTGTAATACATCATATTAATAGAATGAAGGGGAAAAAAAACACATATGAGCATGTCAATTGATACAGACAAAGCATTCGAAAAAAACCAACAACATTTTGTGACAAATGACTCATCAAACTAGGAATAGAAGGGAACTTTCTCAAAATGATAAAGGGCATTTATGAAAACACATATCTAATAACATCATACTCAGTGTTAGGGAAAGTGTTCTCCCTAAGACCAGAAGTAAGATAAGGATCCCCATTTTAGCCACTTGTAGTAAGCATTGTACTAAAAGTTCTAGCCAGAGTAAGTAGGCAAGGAAAAGAAATAAAAAGTATCCAAATTAAAAGGAAAAAAAAAAAAAAAAAGAAAGAAAACTCTCTCTTTTCCCGAATGACATTGTATAATGGAAATCCTAAATAGTCATTGGAAAAAAGTATCAGAGGTAATTAATGAATTCAGTCATGTTGCAGTATACAAAGATCAACAAACAAAATTCAGTTGTATTTCTATACCATGGCAATGAATAAACTGAATGAAAATCAAGAAAAAAATTTTATTTACAAGCAAAAAGAGTATAACACTTGGGAATAAATTAATCATGGATTTGCAGACTTATACCCTGAAAACTACAAAACATTCCTAAAAAAAATTATAGAAGATCTACATAAAGTATAATGTATCCCAAGAACATATATTAAAACAGTTAATTTTGTAAAGATGGCAATACTCCATAAAGTGAGGTACAGATTCCATAGAATCCCTATAAAAATACGATTTTCTTACACAGAATGAAAAGCTAATCATTTTATTTCTTCTACTTGTCCAATTGCTGTAGCTAGGACTTCCAATACTATGTTAAATAAAAGTTGTGACTGTGGGCATCCTTATTCCTGATCATAGAGGAAATGCTTTCAGCTTTTCAGCATTGAGTATGATGTTAGCTGTGGGCTTATCATATATGGCCTTTATTATGTTGAGGTATGTTCCCTCTATACCCACTTTTGGAGAGTTTTTATCATAGATGGATGTTGAATTTTGTCAAAAGCCTTTTCTGCCTCTATTGAGATGATCACGTGGTTTTTAGTTCTTTGATTTGTTAATGTGGTGTATCACACTGATTGCTGATATTGAACCATCTTTGCATCTCTGAGTTAAATCCCACTTAGTCATGGCATGTAGTTAGTTTAATGTGTTGTTGAATTTGGTCTGCCAATATTTTCTTGAGGATTTTTACATATATGTTCCTCAGCGATATTGGCCTGCAATTTTGGGGGGGGTAATATCTTTGTCTGGTTTTGCTGTCAGGGTGATGCTGGCCTCTTAGAATGTATTTGAAAGCAATTCTTCCTCTGCAGTTTTTTGGAATAGTTTGGGAAGTATAGTTGCTAACTCTTCTCTAAATGTTTGGCAGAATTCACCTGTGAAGCCATCTGGTCCTGGACTTTTGTTTGTTGGGAGTTTTTTATTACTGATTCAGTTTCATTACTGGTAATTAATTAGTCTGTTCAAATTTTTTTTTTTTATTCCTTTCTGGTTCAGTCTTAGGAGATTGTACTTTTCTAGGAATATTTTTTCCTCCTAGGTTGTCTATTTTATTGGCATATAGTTGTTTATTGTTGTCTCTTACAATTTTTTGTATTTCTGTGGTGTCAGTTGTAACTTCTGATTTTTCATTTCTGATTTTACAAAAGCAAAAATAAACAAATGGGACCAGTTAGGCTTAAAAGTTTTTGCTCAACAAAGGAAACTATCAATAAAAGACAGTCTACTGAATGGGAGAAAATATTTGCAGATGACATGACTGATAAGGGATTAATATCCAAAATATATAAACAGATCATACAACTCAACATCAAAAAAAACCTGGGCTTCCCTGGTGGTGCAGTGGTTGAGAGTCCACCTGCCGATGCAGGGGACGCGGGTTCGTGCCCCGGTCCGGGAGGATCCCACATGCCGCGGAGCGGCTGGGCCCGTGAGCCATGGCCGCTGGGCCTGCGCGTCCGGAGCCTGTGCTCCGCAACGGGAGAGGCCACAACAGTGAGAGGCCAGCGTACCACAAAAAAAAAAAAAACAATTGAAAAATGGGCAGAGGACTTAAATAGACATTCCTCCAAAGAAGACTTACAGATGGCCAACAGGTACATGAAAAGATGATCAACATTGCTAGTCATCAGAGAAATGCAAATCAAAACTACAATGAGATATCACCTCACAACTGCCAGAATGGCTATCATCAAAAGACCACAAATAACAAATGTTGTTGAGGATGTAGAGAAAAGGGAACCCTTATACACTGTTGGTGAAAATATAAATCGGTGCAGCCACTGGGGAAAACAGTTGATGCAGCTCCTGGGTATATAGCCAAAGAAAACAGAAACATTAATTTGAAAAGATATATGCAATGTTCATAGCAGCATTATGTACAGTTGCCAAGATATGGAAGCAACCTAAGTATCCATTAACAAATGAATGGATAAAGAAGATGTGGTATATGTATACAATGGAATACTACTCAGCCATGAAATGGAATGGAATTTGCAACAACATGGATGGACATGGAGGGTATTATGCTTAGTGAAATAAGTCTGCAGAGAAGGACAAATGCTTTATGTTATCACTTATATGTGGAATCTAAAAAATAAAACAAGCTGGTGAATATAAAAAAAAAAAAGAAACAGCCTCACAGATACAGAGAACAAACTTGTGTTTACCAGCGGGGAGAGGGAAGGACAAGATGGGGTAGAGGATTCATAGGTACAAACTACTATGTATAAAATAAATAAGCTACAAGGATATATTGTACAGCACAGGGAATATAGCCAATATTTTATAATAACTATAAATGGAGTATAACCTTTAAAAATTGTGAATCACTGTTATATAGTTGAAATTTATATAATATTGTGAATCAACTATACCTCACTTAAAAAAAAAAGCCAATCCTAATATTCATATGGAATTGCTGGGAAACCTGAATAGTTAAAAGAGTTTTGAAAAAGAACGTAGTTGTAGGACACACACATCTCAATTTTAAAACTTATTACTAAACTACAGTAATCAAAACAGTGTAATTTTGGCATAAAGATTTGCATATAGATCAGTGGGATAGAATTGAGAGTCCAAAAATAAACCCATACTATCTATGGCCAATTGATTCTTGACCAGGATATTAAGACCATTCAGTCATTCAGTGGAGATAGTATAGTCTCTTTAACAAATGGCACCAGGACAATTGGATATACACCAACAGAAGAAAGCAATTGGATTCTTACGCCATGTAAAATTTTAATTCTATATGGATCAAATACTTAAATATAAGACCACAGGTATATAACACTTAGAAAAAAAATTAGGAGTAAATCTTCATGACTTTGGATTTAGCAATGTTTTCTTAGCTGCAACACCAAAAACTTAAAAAAATAAAAATAAATTGGAGTTCATAAAATTTTAAAATATTTGTGAATCATCGGACAATAAAATGAAAAGACAATGCACTGAAGGGGAAAAAATTTACAAATCATATATTTTATGAGTCTATTGTCCAAAATATATAACTTTCACAAGTCAACAACAAAAAGACAACCCAATTAAAAAATCAGCAAAGGTCTTGAATAGACATTTCTCCAAAGAAGATATACAAATGGTTAAGAGTACATGAAAATATGTTCAACATCATTAGTCATTAGAGAAATGCAAATCAAAACCACAATGAGAAACCACTTCCGATCCAATCCGATGGCTATAATTATGAGAATAAATAAATAAATAAAAGGAAACTATCAAGTGTTGTTGAGAATTTGGAGAAATTAGAACCTTATACATTTTTGGTGGGAATGTAGAATAGTGTAACCACTTTGAAAAATAGTTTGGCAGTTCCTGTATAACTTAAATATAGGCTTTCCATATGATCCGTCAATTCTGTTCCCAGGTATATATCCCAAAGACATGAAAACAGGTGTTTAACAAAAACTTGTACAAGAATGTTTGTAGAAGCACTATTTTCAATAGCAAAAGATGGAATCAACCCAAGTGTTCATTAATTGATAATTGGATACACAATATATGGTATATCCAAATTTCTGTATGTTAGTTTTGTATCCTGCTACCTTTCCTAATTCATTTATCAATTCTAGTAGCTTTTGTGTGGCATGTTTAGGGTTTTCTATATATAGTATCATGTCATCTGCATATAATGACAATTTTACTTCTTTCCTTCCAATTTGGATACCTTTTATTTCTTTTTCTTGTCTGATTGCTGTGGCTAGGACTTCCTATACTATTTTGAATAGAAGAGGTGAGAGTGGGCGTCCTTGTCTTATTCCAGATTTTAGCAGGAAGGCTTTCAGCTTTTCACCATTGAGTATTATATTGGCTGTGGGTTTGTCATAAATAGCTTTTATTACACAGAGATGTGTTCCCTCTATACCTACTTTGGTAAGAGTTTTTACCATGAATGGGTGTTGAATTTTGTCAAATGCTTTTTCTGCATCTACTGAGATGATCATGTGGTTTTTGTGTTTTCTTTATGTGGTGTATCACATTGATTGATTTGTATATGTTGAACTATCCTTGTGAACTTGGGATGAATCCCACTTGGTTGTGGTGTATGATCTTTTTTGTGTGTTGTTGGATTTGGTTTGCTAATATTTGTTGAGAATTTTTGCATCTATATTCATCAAAAATATTGGCCTGTAATTTTTTTTTTTTTTTTTTTTGGTGGTATCTTTGTTTGGTTTTGGTGTCAAGGTGATGGTGGCTTCATAGAATGTCTTTGGGAGTGTTCCCTCCTCCTTCTCTCTTCCAAAAGATTGAAGGTTCCTATAAGTTCTTCTTTGTCTGTTTGGTAGAATTTGCCTGTGAAGCCATCTGGTCCTGGGCTTTTGTTTGTAGGGAGTTTTTTAATTACAGATTCTATTTCACTTCTGTTGATTGGTCTGTTCAAATTATCTGTTTCCTCTTGATTCAATTTTTGGTGAACTGTATGTGAAATAATCAGAAAGGGAATGTAAAAAGACAATAAGACAATACCTTTTAAAATCACACCTCCAAAAATAAAATACTTAGGAATAAACCTGACCTAAGAGGTGAACGACTTATACACTGAGAACTATAGAACATTAATGAAGGAAACTGAAGATGATTCAAAGGAAATGGAAAGATATCCCATGCTCTTGGGTTGGAAGAATTACTTTGTTAAAAGGGTCATACAACTCAAAGCACTCTACAGATTTAATGCAATCCCTATCAAATTACCCATGACATTTTTTCACAGAACTAGAACAAATAATCCTAAAATTTATATGGAACCATAAAAGACTCAGAATTGCCAAAGCAGTCCTGAAGAAAAATAACAAAGCAGGAGGCCTAACCCTCTCAGACTTCAGACAATATTGTAAAGCTATAGTAATCAAAATGTCATAGAATTGGGAAAAAACGGAATGTAAGTTGGTTCAGCCACTATGGAAAACAGTATGAAGGTTCCTCAGAAAACTAAAAGTAGAATTACTATATGATCCAGCAATCCCACTCCTGGGCATATATCCAGACAAAACCATAATACAAAAAGATACATGCACCCCTATGTTCATAGTAGCACTATTCACAATAATTAAGACATGGAAGCAACATAAATGTTCATGGACTGATGAATGGAGAAAGAAGATATGGTACAAATATATAGTGGAATACTACTCAGCCATAAAAAAGAACAAAATAATGCCATTTGCAGCAACATGGATGCAGCTAGAGATTATCATACTAAGTGAAGTAAGTCTGAAGAAGACAAATACCATAAGATGTCACTTATATGTGAAATCTAAAATGTGATACAAATGAACCTATCTATGAAATAGAAACAGACTCATGGATATAGAGAACAGACTTGGGATTGCCAAGGGGAGGGGGGTTGGGGGAGGGATGTAGTGAGGGATTGAGGTTAGCAGTTGTAAGATATTATATATAGAATGGATAAACAAGGTCCTACTATATAGCACAGGCAACTATATTCAATGTTCTATGATAAACCATAATGGAAAAGAATACATATAAATAAAGAACGTATATGTGTGTGTGTGTATATATATATATATATATATATATATATATATATATATAAAACTGAATCACTTTGCTGTACAGCAGAAATTATCACAACATTGTAAATCAACTATACTTCAATAAAAATTTTTTAAAAATTAAAAAACCACAATTTATGGTATTCCATATAATAAAATATAGCATAAAATATATGGTATATCCATATAATAAAATACCATATAATAAAATGATATATCTATATAATAAAATCCATATATTATAATATAATAAAACACAATATATGGTATATCCATAAATAATGAATGAAATACTGATACACGCTACAACATGGATGAACCTTGAAAACATTGAAGCAAGTAAAAGAAGCCAGACACAAAAGGTCACATGTTTTATAATTTCACTTGTATGAAATATCTAGAATAGGCAAATCCATAAGACAGAAAACAAATTAGTGGTTGCCCGGTGTTGGGAGAGGGAGGAATGGGGCGTGACTGCTTAATAGGTATAGGTTTCTTTTTGGAGGGAAGATACGTTTTTTAATAAGATGGTGTGAAAGTTGCACAACATAGTGAATGTACTAAATGCCACTGAATGTTACTTTTTAAAATGATGAATTTTACATTATATGATTTTACTATAATATAAAAAGCTATTACATATACAGAGAAAATACAATTGAGAATGAAATATTTTATAGGGGTTCTTTCTACATATAATCTCGCAATATGCTTTCAAGCCCTGTTAGAATTCACCACTGAACAAGCAATTGACCAATATAGTGTATTCACCTAAATTATTATCTTTTGTCTTGCCATCCTATTATATGTGAACAGGCATTGCTCACATACAATATATCCTTCAAAATAGAATTATTTAAACTTTACTGCACCCTGTGGTAGCTTGTGACCATTACTGTTCATCTTGAAAAAATGTTTAACATGAACATGTTCAGTAATTATTTTCAGTTTCCTACAATGAGATACAATTTATATTATTTATGAAAGGCAGCCTAAACCCACGTATAGTAGTCTGCTCTCTTCCTTGATATATGGAATTATAGTATATGCTTATAAAGGCAGTCAAACCCAGTTATATATTCTATTTTATTTATAGATATATACATTTGGCATCATAGTTGTTAGGAACTCATGAAACAAAGATGTTTAAAAGAGCAGGTGAAAAAGATCAACAGCCTTGATCAACAACCTTGCTCTTACTCCCTTAAATAGTGACCCATTTTTTTTGTGGTACAGTGTTTTAAAAGAGTTGTCCTTTGGTGATACCAGGTGTGTGATTATCAGGATCACTTCTTTAACTTACCCTTTGAATCCAGTCTTCCACAGTGGAAAGGCCAATACCAACTCTCAGGTACCCTCCTAAAATAAGAGAAATGAAATAAAGGTATAATGAAATGAAAAGCTATACCCATTCCAAGTTTAAATAACGTTTAGTTCTATTATATTGAAGCCACTCATAATTATTCAGTGTCCCAACGCTCCTGCCTAGTACTTATCAAAGAGAAAAATTACAAAGGTAAATAAAATACATTTTGATAGCAAGGAGTTTGCATTCCACTAGAAATTGTTTCTCTTATATTCACATTTGTTAAGTATTTCACATATTTTTATAAAATGTTGATAAATTCAGATATTTCACATTTACTTCCCTCTCTTACTCGTCTGTCCTTTTTTAAATTGGCTTCTACTTCTGGTACAATTTCCAATTGCTTACCTAGGTCTGACATTAAAATCAGGAATATTTTCCATAATGTACTCATGCCCCAAGTTCTTTCCAAACTGTCTGAGTATTCCTGAAACCAGAAAAGCATCTCTCCCTGGCTTTACCATAAAAGAGAAAGTGATAGGAATACTACATCTAGTCAAAATAGATTCTAAGTATCTTTTGAGACATCACCACATCCTTCTTTCTAACACACACCATGTAAGGTTTGTCATTGCTTTCTTCGGAATATTCCAATGACATCTTAACCGACATCTCTTTCTTAAAGAGCCACCACCCTGTAATTCATCCTCCTTACCACCAACAAAATGCTCCTTATATGACAAATTTGATAATACTACTCTCCTGACAAAACTTCTTTAATAACTTGCCAAAGCTCACATAAATTCCAAGTCATTTAGCGTAGCATCGATTCTTCAAAACCTGTACCTACCTATATTCTAAGAAACATCTCAGCTTTTCTTCCCTTGTCTGAACACCAGTCCTATGATGCAGATATCAGACTGCTCCACGTTTTTAAACACATACTCTTGCCCTCTTCCGTCCGTAAATTAGGAAAATTAGAAATTCTATTTCTTCTACCTAGATTTTTCTTCCCAAGCTTGTCTCCTTGGCAAACATTTATTGAAACTTCAGTACACTTCAGTTTCAAGTTCTTTGAGAAGTTTCTCTACACTTTGAAGGCAAAAATAAGACCTTTTTTTTCTTCCATTCCACAGCACTTTGTAAATGTCTGTGTTGTCAGTGTGCTATCGTAGTTAATTGAGTACATATCTGTCTCATCAAATAGACATAGTTATCCTCCTATGTCTTTGATCTTTTCTTCTGTCTCTGTTTATAATTCCCAAGGTCTGATATTTGTTCCTTTTAACTTCCATGCATATTTGTCTTTAAAATGTGATGTCGTTGATGTTGATGATACCTATGAAGAAAATGGTAATTATATTGAATATCTACTATTTGACAAACCCTGGGACAAGTGCTGTATGTACATTAATTACTTTAATTTCTTAGAAATTACTTACTTTCTTTCAGCCTTACAAGATAGCTTATTTTACATACCAACCATAATGATGATATTCAGAGAGCATATCTAACTTCTTTAAGACCACACAACTAGTAAATGTGGTTCTAGATTTTCTCCTTAATCAGGCAAAGTGACAGACTTCCTGGATTTGACTCCTAGATTTGTCACCTATTGGTGACATTGACAAGCTATATGTTTTCTCTGTCTCAGTTTCTCCATCTATAAAATGGGCCAATACTAGTAAATAACTCATAAGTTGTTGTAAGTGTTCAACAAATCAACAGTTATAAGACGTATTTAGAATAGCATTTACTGTGGAGTAAGAATGATAAACTTATTTTTAACATCTCCCAGAATTCTTTGACCTGTTTTGTCTTCCTTTATTCCCACTCCTTATGATTTCAGAATTTTCATCTCTTTATACCCAGTTGCTTCACTGGCATTCCTTCCTGGATATACAGTGACCCATGAACAATAAATATAAGTATTTTATTATACCTGTATTTGAGTATACAGGCAGAGAGGAGCTCTGGGGTCTACCAAGCACGTTTTCATGGTACATGATAGTGGATTAAGAAAATATTTGGCAGAGTTAAAAGAGAGACTGGATTGAAGAGTTTATGCTAGGGGCTGGCCAACTTCTTCTGTAAAGGGCCAGGAAGTAAATATTTTAGGCTTTGCAAGCCATACAGTCTTTGTCACAACTGCCAAACACTGTTCTTGAAGCACAAAGGCAGCCACAGATAATATATAAATGAATTCACCTGGCTATGTTCCAAAAAAACTTTGTTTTTAGATAGTGAAATTTGAATTTCACATAATTTTTATGTGTCAGAAAAAAATTATTGAATTTTTTTTTCAACCATCTAAAAACATAAAAAAAAAACATTCTCAGCACACAAGCTGTACAAAAGCAGGTGTTAGGCCACATTTGTCCTGTGGCCATGGTTTGGTGAGCCCTGATTTGGACAAAGAAACTCATCCGAGAAATGTTTATGATTAGTTCTCCTCCCATAGGTTGCTGTGTTAGTTGCTATTCAGACATTCTTCAAATATATATTTTTAAAATCACCAATAATTAAACTCTTTGCTCTTTGAGTTTTAGCTGAGGGTCTTCTCCTCTGAGGCAGGGATAGCTAAGGTCTGTATTTAAAATATCTGTGGAAGAAGGAGGGAGCTAAGACACTATAAATAACAGAATGGCAGATACACATAGACACTTCTATTACAACTGTAAAATATTTTCCTAGCACATGTGTACCAGTGAAGAAATCTGACGAGTGATAACTCTGGACTGGAATACATGAGTTCTGAATGGATTGAATAGAGTGGGGGCAAGTAGACGGCACTTCCTTTATCTCTTCAAGCTGATCTGGCCATTTACCACTCTGTAGATGAGCGTGAAATATCAAATATTATTTGAAACTTAAGATTCTTGAGATCTGCCTTAAGTTACTCCCAGCACAAATTACTCCCTTTGGAAAATCAGGCATTTGAGAGGTGAAGCAAGAAAGGGCCCTTTTGACATAATGTGTTTCCTTTGGAGATGTGCTGAGAAAGAGAAAAACAAATGTAGAAAGTAAATATCTGACAAAAGCAGAAAAATCAGACAGGTTCAGTTTTTCATTTCACTCCCTACTTTGCAGTTAAGTTCCTTTGAAATCATTGAGAATCTTTAATGCAGGGGAGATCTGCACAAGGCCAAGAGAAACGAACATCTGATCTGTAAAGATCGGTGTCCAATAAAAGATTAAATAAAGTGCTGCTGTTTTTTGTTTTTTTTTAAATTTTTCTTTTTTTCTCCTGACTATCAAAGCAAATGATTTTGGGGGTAGACAGCCATTTAATTATAGTAGTTATCTGGTTAATTGTTACATGGTACTACTTACTTTACCTAGGGTTTAATTCAGTTTTGTTGTGTGAAATTCTGAGAAACTGTCCCAGCCAAGAAAAACCTAAGGAGACGTGATGACTAAATGTAATGTGTTATCTATCCTGGATGGGATTTGGGACCATAAAATAGGATATTAGGTAAAAAATAATGAAATCTGAAGAAAGTGTGGACTTTAGTTAATGATGATGTATTATTGGTCATTAATTATAACTGATGTACAATACTAATATTAGGAAAAACTGTAGGATATATAGGAACTCTCTGTACTATTTTTGCAAGATTTTGTAAATCTGTAAGTATTCTAAAATGGAGTTCATCAAAATGGGCTTTTTAAATCACAATTTTAAAGAAAAAAATGGCAGAGAAATAAAAGATGACATATTTAGTAATGGGGAAAAAATATGGGAAGCCTAACAAACCCAGAATCAGTGGATGTATTTTTGACTATTTTGTAAACTTCTTTTATAATATTTGCACATGAAGTTTTGTTGCTATATCATCTGTCATAAAAGTAATACAGAAATTAAAAGTAAAGTCACTCAGGTGTATCATATAACAAATAAATGTATTTACATACTTATGTCTGGCACAGTTGAAGCAATCACAAGAATATAAGTATACTTATTAGTATCACGACATCTTTGTTTTAAGTCTCTTCCAAAGAGAAGTATGCAGGAAAAATTGTTTTATGCTATCTGGTTCCACTGTTGTGTATACCAGTACATTTAGGTAATGCTTCATATTGGATAAATAGTTATAAAACATATGCAATAGATTTATTGCTAGTACTGATCACAGTAAATCCCAGGGTTTTAAGTGGGGCTGTAGGAGTTACATTATCTATAAATTACTTAAAATATTCCTGAAGAGACAGTAACATATATGTATGTATGTTAGTTTAAGCTACACTTTAGGAGCAGTGAGTTGTGCTAGTCAGTAATTCTGATTCCAGAGGTTGTCAGCCAGCATTTAATAAGAAGGTCACATACCAAAGGTAGATGCTATAAATAGTCACTACCTGTACTTCAGCCACACTTACCTCATTCAACATCTGGAACCCACACTGGCAGCCAGCCCAGGCCTCTGTGGCTGTGCAAGTGCAGAACACCAGTCTAGAGCCCCACAGCTGACCCCCACCAACATATGCACTCCAGAGGCTAGCCCCCCGCTGTCACCCTGCATGCCCTGTGCCCAGTGGCCCATCACCAGCCTCCGCTGCAGTGCCCATGCTCGTGGGGAAACTGTGCAGCAGCCACAAGAGTACATGTGCACAGCTAGGACTCCACAGCTGCTGTGGGCCCAGATTTGGCCCTTTCTTCTGTCACCGGCCTACACCCCTGGCCTGACTCCCAACACCAGTTCTCCTGTAGCTACTGTGGTGAGAACCAGCAGTCACAGTGGTGCATGTGAACAGCTCCACTCCCACAGCTGCTGGTTAGCCCACAATTGGCCCTGGCCTTTGCTGCTTGCCCTGGCCCCCATCACTACATGTGTGTTTGCAGCCGACCTCTGCCGTTACATAGGCACATGCAGCTGGCCACTGGAGACAAGTGTATGTATACCACCAGCTCTAGCAAACACAGTCATCTGCCAGGTCCCTGGCAGTAGGTGCTGTAGGTGCTGCTGAGGACCCCAGTAGCCCTTGCAGCCTCTGGAGACACCGCCACTCCCTTGCAGTGCTCACCAAGGACCACACAGTTGTTGATGCTGTGGACCACAGTGTCTACAAAGAGTCACAGTGCCTTCCCCCCAACCCCGCCAGGCCCAGAGGTGCCACATGCCCCACGCTTGGCATTCTGCACTACTAGACCCAGGGTCACGGCATGCTCCAGGGTGCCCACACCCACAGGTGAAGGTTGTTCTTATGAAAGTCACTCCATAAAGTATGGAAGAGGTGATTGCATCTATGAATATGCAGGCACCTGCACAAGGCTACAGGAATCAGGAAGAATCAGGGAAACATGACTTCACCAAAGGAACACAGTAAACTTCCAGTAACTGATCAAAAGGAAGTGGAGATACAGGAAATGCCCAATAGAGAATTCAAAATAATTGTTCCAAATATGCTCAGAGAGCTACAGTAGAACACAGATAAATAACTTAACAAAATCAGGAAAACAGTACAAGAACAAAAGAAGTTCAACAAAGAGAAGACATAAAAAAGAACCAAACAGAAATATATGAAATAATGAAAAAAAAAAGAATAGGACATAGGAGAAATTAAATACAGTTTACTGTATTTCTATCAAAATTTCTATCAGAGTTGAGTAAGATGGAAGCAAAATGATTTGTATTAATCTGCAATGAGGCAAGAATGCCAATTGTAATCTCTAGAGTAATTACTAAAACATGGTTTAAAATGTGTAACTTACAAGGTGGAGGTGGAAAAGAAGAAAATGGTACTATTTGTACCATCTAAAAATCATCAAGACAGAAAAAAAGATAATATAACTAAAAATCTGAGACAAATAGAAAATAAATAGTAAGATTGTGGCTCTAAACAGAAACATATTTAATTACATTAAATCAAAAAGGAAAATTCACTAAGTAAAAGTTTAAAAAGTCAAAGCAGATGAAAAGTTAACCCAATTTCATGTATTTTACAAAACACTTCTGTAAGACAACTCAGAACGATTTAAAGCAATGTGCATGCAAACATTAATCAAAAGAAACTGCTATACTTATACAATATTGATTTTAAGTAAGGGATCTTAAATGCAGCTAAAGAGGAATACTTTATAGTAATAAAAAAGGTTAATCTAACAGGAAGAGATCATAAATTCTCTTGGTATACCTTCCAGAATTAATCTATTCCACGAACTATTATGCCAGTACATAAATATGTTGTTCTGATTCACAGTCTTTTCAGCCTATGAAACTGTCACTAGGACTACATTTTGGTAACCAGTATAAACACTTAAGACCTGAGACTCATGAGATTCAATTGATTAGTTGCTTTACCCATGAAACTGGTTTCAGTCTGTAGGAAATATAAATGATAAACATAGCAGTTACTTTGCTGATGACACTTTCATGCTGGATACCAATTTGTCTTATTGTATCCATAGCAATGGCAAAATATATTTGGCTTTGATTGCCTAATATCTTTATAGTATTACTCATTCTGGAAGTGTTGTAAATTTCTCATTTAGGTAATTTTACATTTAAATGTTTACACTTTATATTTTGGTCTTAAAGATAAGGAATAATAGTTGTAAAGCTCTTAATGGTATATGCTTCAGGATTTTTTCCACACCTAATTACTAAAGGTATTTTTTAAATGTCTAAGGAAGTCATCAATGTTAAAAGATAATCTAATAAACAATTAGTGCTGTGAACCTTCTTAAGAAGTCATAGTTTAAACCATTAATTGAATTTACTGTTTTTAAGGGCACTTCTGTCAGGAAAAAAATGAAAATTATTATCTTGAAAAAATCTTGGTAAACATTTTGCTTTCTAAAATCTGCAGTCAGATAAAAATCGATTCAAAATAGCAAAGCCTTTTTCCAGCTACTAGGATTGTAATTGAGAATGGACACCAAAATTAAATAGCTGTAGCTGTCAGAGTTTTCTTGGCTACTGACTTGAAAATTTCAGATATAGGTTATAATTTATCTGTTACCTCCTGTTATTATATTGAAAATTCTTGGCTTTTGTGTGTGATTCAACTTGCCAATTAGTCCTACAGCTCTGTTGAGGGAACAAAGATATTAAACAAAGCCTGCTCTTTAATCTAGGAGATTCCCCATAGTGATTCCATGTACTGCCAAATTTCACAGATTGACATCTTATTGTAATCCTGCATAGCAAAGCAGAAATATTCACAAGAGGTAGATACTTTGACCTGGAAAAGAGACCAAAGCATAAATACAATCTCTGCTGTACTGAAAATTGATATATTTTGACCTACGGTGAAAATAAAAGACATGATGGATAATCTGTTCCACCTGCAGCTTTATGACAACAATAACACACAAACAAACAAAACAATAATCCTTCCACATTTTTTAAAGAATTAAAGGAAGTGGATGTAAATAGCCTATTCTCTTTGTTTCAGTTAAGTATACGATACTAATTTATGGGCCATTTATTTGTAATATATAATAGTTAGAACTGGGATGGTTACTAGATATAACCAAACACTCATTTTACAAAATGCGGAAATTGAGGCTGGGAATTCAAATATTTGTGGGAAATCTATCAATCTTTGACTCAAACCCACTACCTTGAATATATCTACAAGATAACTGTCATATTCTAATGCAAATTAGTATTTTCTTCTCTGAATTCCCATTTATAAACTAAGTCTTTTAAGAATAGATGTAATAATTGGTTAATTTTTTGAATAAGATATTAATTTTATATCATGTTTGGCACATTATAAGTATTAAATAAATATTAGAATAAAAGAGATAATACCATCACAAAAATTTCATAGTTACACTTTACTCACTTAAGAAGGAACATATTATTTTTAAAAAACAGATGTTTAAATGTCACTTATTTTCCATATTTTCATAAAATATACTAATGTGATAGTAAATTAGTAATTAATACAAATTCCAATGCCAGCGTACATGGGCAATAACTAAACAGTTATATACCGCTTACCATTTGCCTAATGATTTACATGGTTTAGCTCAATGAAACTGTAGGGTTAATCCTGCCTAAGAGGTCGGTACTGTTGTTATCTTGATTTTACAGATAAGGAAACTTGAATTCAGAGGAGTTGAAATTTGAATTTAGGACTCTTAAGAGTCCTTAAGAGTAACATGGGTTTCATTTAAAGTATCTTAGTGATGTCCATGTAAAGATGCACAGTGAGGTGCTGGAAACACAGAACTGCCTGGAGTTCAGGAGAGAGTTAAATTTTGGAGATATAAATTTGGAACTCATCAAATATCAAGGGAAAGGATGAAGGGTCCAAAAAAGAATATAAATTAAGGCTAGGGGGAATGCATCACTGCAGTTCAAATTAAATAACGTAGAGGGTGAGTAGCAGAGTCATTAAGACCAGATAAAGTCTCCTACAAGACAGAAACACGATTAAGATGAAGAGTATACTTTAATAGCTATATTTAAAGTGAACAAATTGTCATATATTTTCAGTTTTATTTTCATTGTTAAATACAATTTTCTAGGTTAAATAAATCAGAATAAGAAATGTGATATTTACCCATTACTATTTTATTATAAAAAAATTATGGAATTATCAAAAAAAGATGGTTCACTGTATATATTTTTAATGCAAATATATTTTAAACACGTTGAACCTTCTACCATGAAGTTGTCTCACTTCACTTGTATAGTTATAGGTACACAGGAATCATTACAATTTAATGCATTCATTTGTTCATTCAACAAATATAAAGAACCTATTAAGTGTTAGGTATTGTTTTAAGTGTTGGAGGATTTATCAGCATGTAGAAGATAATTTCTTCCTTTTTCCATGTGTCTCATGTTCTGTTGAGTCAAGATATTGACACTGATGTAAATAACGAATGAAATAGAATTTGAGATATTGAGAAGTTCTCTAAAAAAATAAATAAAAGAGAAATGCAATAGGGAGTTGTGGTAAGTAAGTGAGTGGATCCTAATTTATCTAGCACAATCAGAAAAGGCTTTTTTGAATAGCTAACATTTGGCATAGAAGGTGGATGATGCGAATGCATGACCTATTTATATTTGGGACTCGGTTATAGGCTACAGGAAATGCAAGTGTAAAGATCAAACTTGACTTACTGAAAAGTTAGTAAGGGAGACAGAATGGCCAGAGGTAAATTAATATGGGGTACACTGTGGTGGTTGATTTTAGAAACACAGGCAAGATGATATAACAATTTATTATTATATTAGGACTACAGAGTATGATATTATTATGTTTGTTGGCCTTAGTAAGGGGTTTATGTTGTCCTCCATATACTATGGAAAGCCATGGAAAGGATTTAAGCAGGAAAATGATGATCTAATACATACTCTAGAAAAAAGAATGTGGCCTTTTTGTGGAAAATAAACTGTTGTGAGAAAAAGTAAAACAAAGAAAGCTAGAGAGGAGATTGTGAAACTACAGTAGCCGCCCCCCCCATCTGCAGTTTCACTTTCTGCAATTGTAGTTACCCACTGTCAACAGATCTGAAAATATTAAATGTAAAGTTCCACAAATAAATAATTCATAAGTGTTAAATTGTGTGTCGTTCTGAGTTCTCGCACCATACTGTTCCATCCTGCCTGGGATCTGAATCATCCCTTTGTCCAGCCTATCTAGCCCATTAGTCACATAGTAGCCACCTGGGTTATCAGATCAACTGTCAGAGTACTGCAATGCTTACGTTCAAATAACCCTTATTTTACTTAATAGTGGCCCCAAAGTGCAAGAGTAGCGATGCTAGCAATTTGGATATGACAAAGAGAAGCCGAAAAGTGCTTCCTTTAAATGAAGATGTGAAAGCTCTCAACTTAATAAGGAAAGAAAAATATCGTATGTTGAGGTTGTTAAGCTCTATGGTAAGCACAAATCTATCCATGAAATTGTAAAGAAGGAGAAGGGAATTCATACTACTTTTGCTGTTGTACCTCAAACTGAAAAAGTTATGGCTGCAGTTTGTGCTAAGTGCTTAGTTAAGATGGAAAAGACATTAAATTTGTACAGAGATTTTGAGAGAGAAAGAGAGCACATTCATATAACTTTTATTACAGTATATTGTTATAACTGTTCTATTTTATTATTAGTTATTGTTGTCAATCTCTTACTGTGCATATAAATTAAACTTTATCATAGGTATGAATGTATGGAAAAAAGTATTTATAGGGTTTGGACTATTCATAGTTTCAGGCATCCACTGGGGGTCTTGGCACACAACCCCCATGGATAATGGGGGCTACTGTAGATCGAGTAAGAAATGATGGTAATTGGTCTAGGAATGAAACAGAGGAAACCGTGAGATGTGACTAAATTACAAATTTATTTGGAGGTAAGACCAGCAGGAGTGCTAATAACTGAATATTGAACTAGAGGGACACAAATCGATCAAGAATGACACCTGGAGTTTTGGTCTGAGCAATGGAAAGTAGATAATGCTGTTCTATGATGAGATGAGGACAAACTAGGGAAGGAGCTGGCTTGTGAAGGGGGTGAGAGGAGTGATACAAGATGCTTTCAAACCTTCTGTTCTTCATCACTCTGGTGAGCTTGGATGAATCTGTTGGAAGCAAAGGATCCATTTTACTTTGTATAGAAGGGACTGAGTAGTAGAGAGAGGCGTGGGGATAAAGGAGGGATATTAAGACTGGGCAAGACTTGATTGTGTTTAAAGACTGAAGGAAAGGAGCTACATGTGATAGGAAGAATGATAGAGAGGAAGTGACTAATGAGCAAAGCCCCGGAAAAGCCAAGAAGGTAGGACATTATGTGTACATATTTATGAACTGGCTATCTGTAAGGTATTCCGTGTTATAATACTTGAAGAGGCGCAGTAAGAATTGGTTTAGATGAAGTGATAGATGTGGTGAAGGAGGTAAAAGCTTTCATGTATAAAAGTGATCTACTGAAAATAAGATATGATATTGGAGGAGATTTAAAGACTGTTATGTCTAAAATCAGTGTTAAAGGAAATGTCATTGAAAAGATGGGGACAGCTGAAGACCAAACTAAAATGGAAGGCCCAAAGTTTATAATAATACACATTTTCATGGAAAATAAATGTCTTCTGCAGGTTTCAGAAGTTATACATGATTATAGATGTTACGTTTTAGTATGGAACTGCTTTTCAAATTCCACTGAACTGTGCAGCAACTAAACTACAGAGGTGCAAGGGAAAAGCAGTGTCTCATAGTGATTAACCTCAGGAACATTAGAATCAGATTTGAGTTTGAATCATGACTCTGATACTTGCAAGTTTTGCAAGCCGAGAAATGTGCTTAAACTCTCTAAGCCTCAGTTTTCTGATCTCTAAGGTGGAATAGAAATTTCCCCTTCACAGTACTACTTGCCTTGTTCCTGATATTAGAGTAAAAGCATCCTGTCTTTCACCATTACCTATGGTGTTGGCCTGGAATTTCATTGCTGCCTGTTATCTAGTTGAAAAAATTTTCTTCTATTTCTAGTATGTTGAGAGCTTTTATTAAGAATAGATGGTGGATTTTGTTAAATGGGGGTTTTCTTTTTTTGGGGCATCTATTGAAATGTTCAAGGGGTATGTGTCCTTCATTCTTTTAATGTAATGTATTACATTAATGGGTTTCTGGTTGTTAAACCAGCCTTGAATAAGATAGCACATGTTGGTGATTTATAATTCTTTTTTCTACGTGACTGGATTTTGGTTAGCTAACATTTTGTTAAAGATTTTCAGATTTATGTTCATAAGTGCTATTGATCTGTAGTTTTCTGTCTTGTGATATCTTTATCTTGCTTTGGTATCAGATTAATACTGGCCTCATAAAATGAGTTGGGAAAAGTTCCTTTCTACTCTGTGTTCTAGATGTTGTTCCATTAGTCTTTGAGGTTCTGTTATTTTTCTTCACTCCCTTTTCTCTGTGATTTTAAGGTGGCATAATTTCTATTAATCTCTCAAATTCATTGATCCTTTTTTCTGCCATTCCAAATCTGTCTACATTCATTGTCCTTTCAACTTCGTAGTTTTCACTTGTTTCTTTTTAAAAGTTTCTATCTCTATTGAGTCCCCTTTTAATGTCATTGTAATCTTATTTTTCTTCAGTTATTTAAATGTGGTTTCCTTTAATTCCTTGAACATATTTATAATAGCTGCTTTGAGGTCTTTGCATGACAGATTTAACATCTGGGCCCACTTATGATTGCTTTTAACATTTTTTTAAACTGAGCATGAGTCATACTTCCTTTCTTTGTATGTCTCATAAATGTTGAAATATGGAGGTTTTAAATAATATGTTGCAGCAGTTTTATATTCACTTTTGTTTCCTGAAAAAAAACAAACTTGTCTGTACTTATTCTGATTTAAAGAGCCCTAAGATGATTGTTTTAACCATACTGTGCAGTATTATACTTATTTCTTGGGGCGAGGATAAGCTTATTTCTTTGCATTGTGATGGCTAAGGACTCCTGTCTAGCTGTGCAATTTTTTAAAAAAGATACCTTTTATCTGTTTCTCAGTTTCCTTGCAATAAAATGGAGATAATAAGAGTAATTCTGTCTAAGAGAAATGTTAAGAAGATTAAATAAGATATTATAAAAAAAATGTTAAAAGTGTCTGGCACATTTTAAGTATAACATTATTATTTGCATTCTTTTTTGTTAAGTACCATAAAATCTATACAGGGAATTATTCATATTTAATGAAGTTGTAACTCAATTAATAACGTTTTTTTTTCTAAAAATGACTCAGTGATTATTTCTTCAAAACGTATAATTTATTGAAGAACTTTCTCTATACTAGAAATATGTTCCAACAGTCATAGAGATAAAAATTAGCCTAAAAGTCTAAGAAAACTCCTGAAGAATAGTACAAATTTTGTAAATCTGAAACTAATTAAGGAAACTCTACTAAAAAATCCACATTGCAATGAAATAAAACTGCACCCTAAAAACTTTGCCTTAATAAGATTAAATTAGCAGTTTAGGAAATCGCTTTTTGTATCATCTAAATATTTAAATTCATTTTAAGGTTTAGTTTCTGTTTAAGTACAGAAAAAACAGTTTTTGTTTATCTCTTTAACATCTTTAAAAGTAAGCCTCGTAACTCTGATAATATATTGCAACCAGCTGAATGTTCAGATTTATGATTTTCTGAAAGGAGAATTAGGTAGTAGCCACTGACAATGGGCAATTTATGGGACATACATATGCCCTGTTTGCTCTCAAAGAACTTCCTCTATTAGATTAGGACGTTACTAAAAACTTCTATCCCAATCAACTGTTGCTTCCTATAGTTGAAAGCAACGACATCTCATTCAACTCTATTCAATAAATATTTATTCAGGAAATATAATATGCAAAGCACTCTGCTAGAGTTTGGAGAGGTAAGCACACAGATGGTGGGTGATAGGTAGGTAGGTAGGTAGGTAGATAGGAAGGAAGATAGATAGATAGATAGACAGACAGATAGATCTTTAACACCCCACTTACATCAATGGACAGATCATCCAGACAGAAAATCAATATATGTAAAAGAATGAAATTAGAATATTTTCTCACGCCATAAACAAAAATAAACTCAAAATGGATTAAATACCTAAATGTAAGACTGGAAACCATAAAACTCCTAGAAGAAAACATAGACAGTAAACTCTTTGACATAAATCATTGTAATATTTATTTTGTATCTGTCTCCTAAAGTAAAGGAAGCAAAAGTAAACAAATGGGACCTAATTAACCTAAAAGCTTTTGAACAGAAAAGGAAGCCATTGATAAAATGAAAAACAACCTAGTGAATTGGGGAAAACATTTGCAAAATGATATGACTGATAAGGGGTTAATTTCAAAATAAGTAAACAGCTTATTCAATATGAAAAAAACAAACAACCTGATTAAAAAATCAGCAGAAGACCTGGATAGATATTTTTACAAAGACTACGTATAGATGGCCAGCAGGAACATAGAAAGATGTTCAGCATCACTAATAATCAGAGAAACACAAATCAAAACCGCAATGAGATATCACCTCACACCTGTCAGAATGGCCATCACCAAAAAAAAAAATTAACAAATAACAAATGTAGGGAAGAATGTGGAGAAAGAGAAAACCCTGTACTCTTTTGGTGGGAATGTAATTTGTGCAGCCACTATAGAAAACAGTATGGAGGGTCCTCAAAAAATTAAAAATAGAACTACCATATGATCCGGCAATTTCACTCCTGGGTATATGTCCAAAGAAAACAAAAACACTAATGTGAAAAGATACATATGCCCCAATGTTCATAGCAGCATTACTCACAGTAGCCAAGATATGGAAGCAATCTAAGTATCCATCAAAAGATGAATGGATTAAGAAGATTATACACATACACACACACACACAGGAATGCTACTTAGCCATAAAAAAGAATGAAATTTTGCCATTTGCAAAAACATGGATGGACCTGGAGGACATTACGCTTGTGAAATAAGTCAGACAGAGAAAGACAGATACTCTATGTTATCACTTATATGTGGAATCTAAAAAATAAAACGAATGAATATTATAAAACAGAAACAGACTCACAGATACCAGTTACCATTGGGGCAAGGGAAGGGAGATGGGCAAGATAGAGATAGGTGATTAAGAGGTATGAACTACTATGTATAAAATAAAGAAGCTACAAGGTTATATTTTGCAGCACAGGGAATGTAATATTTTATAATAACTTTAAACAGAGTATCATCTATGGGACTTCCCTGGTGGCTCAGTGGTTAAGAATCCATCTGCCAGTGTAGGGGGCATGGGTTCAAGCCCTGGTCTGGGAAGATCCCACATGCCGCGGAGCAACTAAACCCCTGTGCCACAACTCCTGAGCCTGCTCTCTAGAGCCCTCGAGCCACGACTACTGAGCCTGCATGCCACAACTAATGAAGCCCGCACATCTAGAGCCTATGCTTCGCAACAAGAGAAGCCACCGCAATGAGAGGGACACACACTGCAGTGAAGAGTAGCCCCCGCTCACCGCAACTAGAGAAAAGCAACGAAGACCCAATGCAGCCAAATAAATAAATTCATAAAAAATAAATGGAGTATAATCTGTAAAAATTTTGAATCACTATGTTTTACACCTGAACTAATATAATATGAATCAACTATACTTCAATAAAGGAAAATAGTAAATGCACTTGTATGTTAATAGAAGGTAAATAGATCAATACTTTATTAAACATATCTGTTATTTATTTTTCATAAAATACTATTCAATCTAAGATATTTCAGAATTTCTTTACTTTGCAAATAAGGGGAGGGTGGTCGCTGATTTATCTGGAATATTTTTCAAGATACTTGCAAGTCCTCAAATCTACAACGACCTACAATATATTATATTTTGGGGATGCCTTTACTCAAGGTGAGTCATAGTTAGTTTAGAGGTTTTGGAATAAGGCAGTCCTCAGAAAATGAATTGGTCTAAAATAATAATAATTAGGTGAACAGTGAACACAATTAGAGAGCATAAGATATTTTCTAGGTAGTTAAGTTTGTCTGAGTCACAACCAATTTTACATATGCTGAATCTCCAGAAGGACAAATCTTATTTCAGCTACTTAATGATACAGGTACCTCAGTTATCTATCTATGATTTATTAATGGCATCAATACTATAGCTGATATACTTCACTTACACAGAGAGACGATTCCTGAGGTCCATGTGTGCCTAGAAAAGAGAGATTATCCAACCTGCTGAAACATGCAAAAGGAAGCCATTCTCCCTGCATCAATTTATCATCTCTTTCAGTACCTTTTCTAAGCTACTTCAAGTTTGGCACTTTTAGTGACTTCAGAGAGAGTTTGGCAATGCATTAGCTTTGTAGGAGCATGCAACCAGGCCAAGACACAGTACTTGCTGGCATTATAAACAGTCAATGATCCATATTTTAAAGTAACTGTCTGTGAAAATAAAGCTACTTGTAGAAAGGAGTCAGGCACCTGAATGTGGAAAGTATGTTAGGCAATTGTTGAGTCATAGAAGATAAATATTGCATACAATTAGAAACAAAAAAGGAACTGCACCATTTAATTCATAATTCCACCTCCACAAGAGTTTGAACATAACTGTATTCCTTATGAGGTATTAATATAACCGTGGATGTAGGTATGAAGTAGTTATAAGTATAGTAAGACATACCTTGTCCCTATTTTGTGGTTATCAGTTTTTTATTTTCCATGCATGACCTTCTATATGTGTATAGGTAGGCCCCAAAGTTATATAGTTATACCACTGCTTTCTGGGTGAAAGTACATGTGCTAGAAGTTTTAATTTTATGCAGGCGGAGAAGAAAGATGAAAAATATAAACAGTAGTTAAGTAGAGGCCTCACCAATATTTCTTAATATGCATAGCATTTTTAGGGGGAAAAAGATTTTTTGACCAAAATAATGTCTTTAAAACTTTAGCTCCTTGGTGATAATACTTCAATTCTCTTATCAGAAACACAGTGAAGACAGTCTTGTCTCCTGGAGGTCAGTCTCTGAAAATCAACAGAACAGAATGGCTGAGAGCCTTCTTAATCATTAAGAAATTATCTAGTAAAACAAACAAACAAAATGAATATAGAGTTAGAATTGAGCTAACATATCATTAACTAAAGGCAGCTGCCTTTTACCCCACCCTACCAACAGACCCGATGGCGCTGCTTCTGGAGACCACTGTAAATGTCTTCTGAGGGACAGTCTTAGGCATTCCTCATTGTTAATTTTTAAAAAAATATTTTAAATAAAATAATGTAAAATCATGTGTGAAACTTAAAATCCGAGATCTTTGTTGACATTAACTTTTATATTGGTGGTTTTTATCTCATCCATGATATGGAAGGCACATTAGGATACAGTTATTACTTCAGAGTCTTTCTGAACAAAGGCAGCCCTCAGCAGTAATTGGTCAGGGAGTTACTTTATCGAGTAAATATGATCTCTTTTAGAAGTAAAATTTTAAGAAATTTGAATCCTGTTACCATAGTTGTTACTAGGTTTTAACTAATTAAAAGAAATAATAGTTTATACAGTGCAACAAAACAGTTCCTTGAGTACATGAGTAGAAATCAGTTTTTGGTAACTAAGTTATATGTTAAAATATAGAAGTCATTTTTAATAGAGTGCCCAAAATGCAAATTTCAGATGTTTATTCTTATTTAGTTGCCTATGTGAGTCATTTATGTTTTCCAAGGAGTAGATTGATTGAATGAGAACAGCTGCATCTTATTGCAATTACAGAAAAATGAAACACAAACAAAAATATTGAGAGAAACCAATTAAATTTTTGGTTCTCTCAAGTTAATTAGAAACACTTTAACTAGTATGAGATGTTATAAATACACATTTTAAAAGTTCTTGATAGATATTTAATACTTAGTCAATATATTTTAAAAGCTCTATTCAAGACACAAGTCCATTTAAAAAGTAAACCCAGCAGCTATCTAATGAGATATATTACCCTGTCAGCATATTTAAAAAGCAATCAGTATCTCACCTGACACTGCCCATTTTGTCCCAATTAAAATGAAATATAAATCCACAAGAGCAATTTCAGAAATTGCTTGAGCAAAATAAATTCTGACAAACCAAACAGATCACCAATATTTGTCTTAAATCTTGCTACTGTGCAAACCTTTTTTGCTGTGTAATAGTGTAAAAATATATATAACACTCCTTAATAGATGAAAAACCCTTCCAAAATTAACTCTAAAGTGCTATTTTATAGAAAGTGGAATAGAATTCTACTAAACTTGATTATAGTAGTGATTTTAACTTGAGAAACTAACATTTAAAGCAGGGAAGTAAGGAAGAAGGCACCAGTAATCATATTTCACAAAATGGAATATTCTTTTCTATTCTTAAATCTGTTCATATTTTTTTTATGTTTAGTTCATGCATCTAAAAATATATGTTTTATAAAGTCCATACTCTATAACTCCAAAATTTAGTTGGCAGTGGGAAATGGGTCATTCTCACAGTTTCTTTGTCAATCAACAAAGTAAAATGAGGACTTCCCTGGTGGCGCAGTGGTTAAGAATCCTCCTGCCAATGCAGGGAACACGGGTTCGCTCCCTGGTCTGGGAAGATCCCACATGCCACGGAGTGACTAAGCCCGTGCGCCACAACTACTGAGCCTGCGCTCTAGATCCTGCGAGCCACAACTGATGAGCCCACATACCACTACTACTGAAGCCCGCACACCTAGAGCCCGTGCTCTGCAACAAGAGAAACCACCAGAACAAGAAGCCCGTGTACCTCAACGAAGAGTAGCCCCAACTCGCTGCAACTAGAGAAAGCCTGCATGCAGCAATGAAGACCCAACACAGCCAAAAATAAACTTTTTGAAAAAAGTAAAATGAGAATAAAAAGTGTTCTTTTTGAATGAGTATATGTGTATATGGTTATTATTAATATTATAATATTTAATACTGGAAATACCAGAGATCAGATTTTCTATATTTGTATAGTTTATGGTTTTGGACACTGACAATTAAACAGCTCTAATCATGTGTACCCTTAGTTCTCATCACATCTTGGTTTTAGACAAACATTAAATATTTTTAAATTTTATTAAGTACTGGCTATAAAAATATTTAAAGGAGGGTATAAAAAGGAGGAAAACACAGTAAGAGAGAGAGGATGAAGAAGAATGAGGCAGCATCATTTTTTGAACCCATATTACCTATACAGTACATTAAAGTATGCTAATTTATTAAGTCTACAAAATAGCCCTAGGACAAATTCTGTTTCTGCAGAAGATTTCATAAAATTAAGTAATTTCTGGTAAATAGTGAGCAATCTCTAGAGTGTATCAGATATAGACTAAATCCCAAATTGTCCTACTGGTGATTTTATAGTTTTGACAAACCATTTGACTTCTCTGAGTTTCATCCTCATCAGGTATACAATGATATAAACATTTGCTTTAAAGTTTTCTGTTAAAGATGCACTTCGTAAGTGCTCAGTTCATATTAGCTAATCAGTTGTATAATATGAGTTTCTAGATCACACAAGTTCTTATTTCCTACTCATTCATTCTCCAGAATGAACCTCAATAAAGTTAATGACATTTTTATACATCATTTTTTTAAAATATATACTTATTTCCTTGAAGGCAATGATTCTTTGTAACTCATTTTTGTACACTCTTTACCAGCTCATAGGGTACTTTACATTGTAGGCATCCAGTAAATACTAAAAGGATGATTGAATATGCTCCTTGGCCTATCTGTCCAAAAATAACATAGAGTTAAGCCTTCTTCATGTTCTTCAGATGTTTAACTTTTAGATGGATTCAGCTTTTGCTTAATTATTTTTTTATATAAAAATATAAAACTAAATTCCTTATCCAATTAACTCACAACTTCTCTATTCCTATCTTGGATGTAAGAAAAAATGGGACTTGCAAAAAGAAACATTTAATATGTGGTAGGCACTTGGAAAAGGAAATAAAAATAATCAATTTATACTTTTCAAGCAATGATTTGAATCTCCAAAAAATAAAATGAGAAGCATTACTGTATACTTTAGTCACCAATTGAGTTTTTAAAATAATGTTCCCAATATATGTCCACCAGTTTTTAAGTGAGCACAGCTATTACTTTATCTTGGGTTATAATCCAGTAGAATATCAACCAGGATATGATCGAATTCATCCTTTCAGTTGTTCAGTACAAATACTGTGGAAATTGCATTTGAAATCCTATATAGAAACAAAGATCCTATGATAACTAAGACAAAGTAATCTGAGAAAAGCAGATATCAGTATGTTGTAACATTTCCACTTGTCTAAATAGAAATGAGAATGTGTTAAAATCATTTCTAGACAAATAAAGGAAGCAGAGAGTTTTACAATCATTCATTGAATTCAAGTTTTCTTAATAGACAATTTAGATAGTACAAGCAGAACAAATCTCAGTATATGGTTTGGAAACAGTATAATAGAGCTAAACAATAGCCACAGACATGCAGGTACAGGTGGCTTTACAGTAATGTGAATGTAAGATGAATGCTCATACGTGTCAAAATGCAGGGTATAAGGATTCTGAAACACTAAGTTGGGCTTGAAATTTCTAGAAAAATACTTTTAGCTCTGTTTTCTAATTGTACTTACAAAAACAGTTTTCAATGTGGGGGAAATGATGCAAAGGAAAGGAACAGTGAACTGGAATGAGAAACCTTGTTTTCTAGAAACAACGTTATTATAAACCACAGTGAGCAATCATATGCACCCTCTTAGTCTCAGTTTCTTCAATAGTAAAATCAAAAGGTTAAGGTAAATTATCTTGACTTACTACATCGTGTGGTTTGTGAATTAGAAACTACCTGTTACTTAAACAGTACCTCAAGTCCACATGCTCTCTCAGTTACCAGGGTAGAGACTAAAACCCAGAAAAAATATTTCTATTAAAGATATATTGACAGAATTTTGACTTCAGGCTGTTTATGAAAGAAGGATGGTTGTTATAAATTATCCCAGAATTGGCATCTTTCTAATATATTTCCAGAAAGAATTGTTGTCTTGTGATATTTTTAAAAATTACATTACAAATGTGAACCATAAAATAATTCATTTCAGAATTATAATCTTATCAGTACTTTTAAAAAATGGCATGGTTTGCTGTCACTGGACAGAATATTTTCTAATTGAAGATTTTCAATCAGCATTGCAAAGTTATGGATGACTTAGAGTTCTTTTGTCTACTTCATCATCCAGTTTTTTTTTTTTTTTTTAACATCTTTATTGGAGTATAATTGCTTTACAATGGTATGTTAGTTTCAGCTTCACAACAAAATGAATCAGTTATATATATACATATATTCCCATATCTCTTCCCGCTTGCGTCTCCCTCCCTCCCACCCTCCCTATCCCACCCCCCCAGGCGCATCATCCAGTTTTAATGAGATTTATGTGTACTTCTCAGGGAGTCATTATTAACACATTTGCTAATTATTGTCAAAGTTAATACTTCAAGGGGAGGTCGGAGTATTAGTATAATTTAGATACTGAACTATCCAACTAAATGTGAGTCTGATCTGATAGCCTTTTCTACTGAAGAACTACAAAACAAGTTGTGCTTAAAACTAACTTTAATTAGGATCTGAAAGACAATTGCTTGTTAAGAGTCAGTCTGATGTATGGTACACAGAAGGGAAACCTGAGGAAACAGGTGTAACAGAAAGTAGTGAGCCCATTGATTAAGGATGATTCCAGTTGATTCTTGACTTTAAAATAATGTAAAGAGAGATGTATTATTAAAAGTGAATCTTCAATACCTATTATTAGCTTATAGACTACTATTTAGAGTTTCCCAATTTAAAAGGAAGTATTGAGGACTATAGAAATTAATATAAAGTATTTGATGTTAAGGCAACAAATCTTCCAGATAGTTTTAAAGAGTAGGCTTAAAGCAACTAATCTGATTTGATTTATGACTCATTGTTTGATCTTTTCCATTGATTTTCTAGTCTCTCTTTATTTCTGCTCTGATCTTTGTTATCTCCTTCCTTCTGCTAACTTTGGGGTTAGTTCTCCTTTTCTAGTTCTTTGAGGTGTAAAGTTACATTGTTTGAGATCTTTTTTTCTTAACGTAGGTGTTTATTGCTATAAAATTCCTTCTTAGCACTGCTTTTGCAGCATCCCATGAGTTTTGATATGCTGTGCTTCCATTTTTGTTTGTTTCAAGATTTTTTTTTAATCTCATCTTTAACCCATTGGTTGTTCAGGAGTGTGTTCTTTAATTTCCACATATTTGTAAATTTTGTAGTTTTCCTTCTGTTGATTTCTACTTTCATACCATTGTGGTCAGAAAAGGTACTTAGTATGATTTCAACCTTTTAAAATTTGCTGAGACTTGTTTTGTGGTCTAACCTGTGATCTATGCTGGAGAATGTTCCATGTGCCCTTGAGGAGAATGTGTATTAGGCTGCTGTTGGATGCTGCCATGGGCTGACTGAAGGTGCCTTTGTGGTGGCAGGGACTGACTGCAGATATACATGTAGTGTCAAATGTTGGGACCAGCAGCAAGGGCTAGGGTCAACTGTGGGCACAAAAGCAGCTGTGGGTTTCTAGATGTTGGCATGTACTTACATGAAGAGGAGGGTCTCAGACAGCTGGTGTTAGTGAAGGGGAAAGCCTGTGGGGCAAAACTTCAGTGGCAAAGATCTGCAAGGGGTTCATGGTGGCTGGGTAGGCCACAGCTTTCCTCAGTGGAGAAAGCTGCTAGCGTTCTCTGCAGAGCAGTTTGGGGTCCATGAAGAGGTCATGTGATGAAAGCTGGGGACGTATGTAGTGTCTGCAAGGGCTGTTGAGCGCTTAGCGGTGAAGGTTGATGGGATCCTCTGCAGAGCAGGACACTGGGCACAAGGTTAATCCTGCCACCTGGCTGACACTGGCTGCTCCTGTGCTTCTTCCCTGTTCCTAGCTCTCTCTAGATGTCTCAGCTCTGCTAATCTCTCTGGGAGAATTAAAACCAAAGAGGATCCTTTGTGTAGAGCACTGAAAAGCTGGGAAGCTAGTCACTTATCCTGCTCTCCTTTTCTTCGTGAGGGGAACTCTTTCAGGCTGGGGAGCTCTTGATGAGGAACAGTGCTTGTCTGATGCAAGAGTGCTGGTCTGGGGCAGGCAAAATTAAACTGTTCTTTCTACTCATTTTGTACAGTCCTTTCCAGGTTTTTTGCTCATTTTATTGCTGAAACTTTTAAAGTGGACTCAGCTTTCCCAGAGCTAGTTTTGTTCATGGATAGCTGTCTAGTTATTGTTCTCTGTGGAGGGATGGAGACTGGGGGTCTCCTACTCCACCGTCTTGTCACTCTCACTCATTTAATTTTTAAAAAATAGAATCTAGTTCTCGGTTGAAATTGTCTTTCACCTATTTTGACTCTGTGTTTCCTATTTAACACATTAAACATTAGCTGTAGCCTCCTACATTATACTCAGAAGCTACACACATAATAAATTTTGAAACTTTTTAAAGGAAATTTAATAATTCACATGATATATATGAAGTAAAGGAAATGAAAGAAAACAATGTATCCAATTTAAATATGCTTATGAAGCAGAAATGATGGGAACTCTCAAAAACAACTATGTCATCAAGTGGCAAGTAAGAGAATATTCGTTATATACACTCAGCATCTCAGAATCAAGCCTCCACAGTTTTGAACTGTGTTTGTGAGCATCTGTGCCTTATCTTGATTTATCTTGTGCATCTGTTAGCAACATATGTCTGTGCTAAGGTACTGCTTCTTCACTTTACACCATTTGGCTTATGAAAGTTTTCATAGGGGAACCTGTACTTAACGCTAGTAACAAAATTACACAAACATGACTATATAGCCAAATCATGATTGGATCTCCAAGAATATAATGTTTAAACAGCAAAAACAACAATAACCAAGACAAACTAACAGACAGGAATACTGACCTGCCATAAATATAATTTATAGAAATGAAAAGGAAATTCTAATAGATTTTTCTGTAAACCACTATGGAACTTATTAATAATTTTCAATTTCAAGAAAAAGTTTAAAGTCTCATTTGATGCACTCTCATGATACATTACATATACAGATTTTATAATTTCAGGTTTCCCCAGAGTGTGTACTACCCATAATCCCATTTTTATGCATGAATTTATATAACTGTACCAAGCTTTCATCTTCTCAATAGAGTTGTTAGCTTAACTAAGAAAAGGAAGATCAACTCCAAGTAACAGATGAGTAAGGGTAGTAGCTTGTTCATGTGCTTATCAATAGAGCGAAAGTAAAGAATTACATGAAATTGAATTATATGTATTTTTTAAATTGAAATGGTCTTTACAGGTCATCTAAATATTCAGCTTCCTAATTTTTCAGGTAGGGAAATTAAGAATAAAATCAGTCATAGAATGTAATTGGTCAGGTAAAGTACTCTTCCTGTATTCTTCTTTCTGTTGTTAAGAACTAACACAAATCATATTTGTCACATTTAGGCTTCTCTTACCCCAGTACTACATTTCATCTTTTGGCATACCCTAGCTTTCTGTATGAAAATTTACAGAAAACTACAATCCTTGACTCCCCAAGTTGAGATAGAGATAATATTCTGAACGAAACTTTAATTCCGTATCACAGAATATGATGAATAAATGAGACAAATTTTTTAATTGGTAAGCTGGAACTGATTGTTTTAAAAATTCAAGTTAGTACACTTTTCAAGTAATCTAGTCATCAGAAAGAAAGAGGGTTTTATGTACTTGCTGCAAAGTCACTGTGACAGGGCTGACTTGAGTAAGGGTGTTTGTTGTCCAAAGCTAAAGGTATTATGTGAAAAAAAATATTTTAAAATGGAGAAATAAATGATGAGGCAGAGAGAGTATATGAGATGTGATTTTGGGTATAAAGGTCGGGTTGTTGAGCCAAATTGAATAATTTCAGGAGATCGAGGGGAAAACACAGGTTTAAAGTCTGCTCTGAGATTAGGATCAAAATGTAATTTGCCTGTGCTATGGGATTACATAACTGGATTTAATCATCCTTTGTAATTGACTGACTCCGGGGATAACCACAAATACTCATTGTATTTGCCAGCATAGAGCGTTTTTAGGCTTTTTTTTTTTTTTTTTTTTTTTGCGGTATGCGGGCATCTCACTGTTGTGGCCTCTCCCGTTGCGGAGCACAGGCTCCGGACGCGCAGGCTCAGCGGCCATGGCTCACGGGCCCAGCCGCTCCGCGGCATGTGGGATCTTCCCGGACCGGGGCACGAGCCCGTGTCCCCTGCATCGGCAGGCGGACTCTCAACCACTGCGCCACCAGGGAAGCCTAGTTCTTTGACTTTTTGCTGAGGAGGACACTTTTTCTATCAGAAGTAAAGGTTTATCTTTTACCTTTTCCCATTGTCCCCAGATTCATTCAAACCTGGGATCTTGTGCTTACTACTTTTCTGAATTTGGCACAAACTTGTGAGAAACTATTTCTTAATTCATTAAAGCAATGCCTATGTTGCTATAGAAGTAAAATAAGATAGTAAAGTATGAACATGTCTTTGTAAATTATAAAGTATCCTGATATTTGTATATCATGATCCGTGGATTAATGTCTCTAGAAGTATAATGGGTCTGTGTGGCACCGTGGGGTAGGGAAAGTGCTGGAGGTGGACTCTTAGCAGATCGTAAAAGTATAAAGAACTTTCATGGAAATTGAACATTAACTTTTTCTTGTCAAAAAGATATGAGCAGAGGGACAACAGGAAGGCAACTGGAAGAGATGTCAGTATGATGATACAGAAGTGAAAGTAATATTGGCCCAATTAATACTGGGGAAAAGGGTACAACAACATTAAGTATATCAATTACTTACTGGTTCCCTCTTATCTTCATCAACGGAGGGGCCTAAAGGAGGAAAATATCAAACAGGGAGCAGCATCCAAGCCTACCCCAAGAAACAAGGAGGCATAGGGTGGGTCCTCCCCAGTATTCTGTCAAGTGTCACCAAACCTGGATGAGAAATGGAAATTACTGCTTTCCTAGAAGTTCCAGTCAGCCACAGGAATTAATATCATTTACAGTGATATAATTTTTCATATTTAAAAAATGAAGTATAATTACAAATAATGGAATGCACAGATCTTAAATACATAGCTCAGAGTTTGGAAAAATGCACATACCAGTGTAATCCATACCCTCATCAACAAATATTTCTATCAACAAAGAAAGATCCGTGATGATACCAGGTGATGATACTCACCTCCCTCCTTTCACCCAAAGGAAACCATTTTTCTCATTCTTCTCAAAGTAGATTTACGTGCATGGGCGTGTGTGTGTGTCTGTGTTCTTTCTCTGTACATAGTGTCTTTGAGACTCATTCATGATGCTCTATATATCCATTGTTCATTCCTTTTCATTTATTAAAAAAAAACTACTTATCCATGCCTCTTGATAGATAATTGTATTGTTGCCAGATTGTGACTATTAGGAATAGAGATGGTATTTATTCTTTTGTACATGTTGGGAACATATATTTTCATTTTTATTGGGTACATACCTACGAGTTAATGGCTATGTTTTAGGTTTGTTTTTTGTTTTGTTTTGTTTTTTTGCGGTACGCGGGCCTCTCACTGTTGTGGCCTCTCCCGTTGCGGAGCACAGGCTCCGGACGCGCAGGCTCAGCGGCCATGGCTCACGGGCCCAGCCGCTCCGCGGCATGTGGGATCTTCTCGGACCGGGGCACGAACCCGTGTCCCCTGCATGGGCAGGCGGACTCTCAACCACTGTGCCACCAGGGAAGCCCTAGGTTATGTATATTTTTAAAACTTACAAAAAAATCTTCCAAACCTTTTCCCAAGTGGGAAAATATGCAAACATTTTGCATTCTCACCAGCAGTGTATGAGAGTTCTGGGTGCCCCACATCCTCACTGACATTTAGTGTTGTCAGTTGTTTTCTAAAATAATTTTAGCCATTCTACAATGTATATAATTATATCTCATTGCGTTTTAACTTACACTTCCCTGATGATGAACGCTATTGAGCACTGTTTCATGTGCCTACTTGGTATTCATATATCTGCTTCTGGGAAGTATCTATTCACATCCTTTGCTATATATAGTCTGATAGAGGTACAGCAAATATTTTCCCAAGGTGTGCCTTTTTTTAACAGTATCTGTAATGATGAGAAGTTTTAAAATTTGATATAGTCTGATTTGAAATTTTTTTGCTGTTTTGTATTAAGGTTAGTGCTTTTTGTGCTCTGTCTCACAACTGACTGTACAAATGCTGATCCATCTCTGGATTGTCTATTCAGTTCCATTAACCTATTTTTAATTCTGACATCAATGCCACACTCTCCGATTACTCTAGCATCACAATAATTCTTGAAAAGAGGCAGTGTAAGACATCAGATGTCGTGTTAGGCCCTTTGCATTTCCATATAGACTTTAAAAGTTTCTGGTAATATTTATTTTAAAACCCTGTTAAAGTTTTGATTGGGATTTTGTTGAATCTATCAATTATTTTGTGAAGAATTGATATCTTAAAAATATTGAGGCTTTGAGTCAGAGAATATGCTATAGCTTTCCATTTACTTTGGTCTTTTTAAATATCTCTCAACAATAACTTGTCCTTTTCATATATAGGTCTTGAATATGTTTCATTAAATATATCCATAATTATTTCAAGTTGTGTGATACTATTGTTAATGAATGTTACTTTAAGTTCATTACCCAGTTGTTTGGTTTATATATAAATAAAATTGAGTTTGTATATTGACCTTTTCTAAATTTACTTACTACCTCCAACAGTGCCTGGTAGTTTGAGGGGCATTCATGAGGAATGTCTACGTACACAATTGTGTCATAGGAAAATATTGATAATTTTTCCTCTTCCTTTTCAAACATTAGGCATTTTACTTCTTTCCCTTGCTTTAAGGCAGTGAATATGGCATCTAAGTAAAATATTGCATAGAAGTGGTGAGAGCACAAATCCTTGCTTTTTTTCAGAACATAGGGAAGAAGCATGCAGTAGTTTACATTTATGGATGATGATTGTAGTTGTTTTCTATTGCTGCCAGAACAAATGATCACAAACTTTTGTTGCTTATAACTACACAAATTTATTATCTTGCAGTTTTGAGGGTTGGAAGCCCAGCACAGATCTCACTGGGTTAATATCAAAGTGTCAACAGGCTGTATTTTTTGCTTGGAGGCAACTCACATTCCTTGACTGTTGGCCCCTTTCCTTCATCTTCACAGTCAGCAATGGCAGCTCAAGTCCTTTACAAGCCATCATTTCTCTGGTTCTTTTTCTGACTATAGCTAGGAAAAGCATTCTGCATTTAAGGATTCATGTTTCTAGATTGGTCTCACTCAGTTTATCCAAGATAATCTTTCTTTTTTTTTTTTACTCTTTGGCTTCATTGGGTCTTCATTGCTGCACACAGGCTTCCTCTAGTTGCGGTGAGTGGGAGCTACTCTTCATTGTGGGGTGCAGTCTTCTCAAGGCTTCTCATTGTGGTGGCTTCTCTTGTTGCGGAGCATGGGCTGTAGGCGCACGGGCTTCAGTAGTTGTGGCACGCAGGCTCAGTAGTTATGGCTCAAGGGCTCTAGAGCACGGGCTCAGTAGTTGTGGCACACGGGCTTAGTTGCTCCGTGGTATGTGGGATCTTTCCGGACCAGGGCTCGAACCCGTGTCCCCTGCACTGGCAGGTGGATTCACCACTGCGCCACCAAGGAAGTCCCCTCAAAGATAATCTTTGACTCTCAAAGTCTTAATTGGTCTTAATTACATTTGCAAGGTCTCTTTTGCCATATTAGGTAACATTCACAAGGTCCAAGGATTAGGATGAGCATCTCAGTGGGCAGTGTCCTGCCTACCACAGTGATAGTTATAGATTTTTTTTTTTATAGATACTGTTTTCCAGATTGAGGAAGTTTCCTTCTCATGCTGTTTGCTGAGAGATTTTGTTTTTATCTGAATGATTGTTAAAATTATTAATGTCATTTCTATATCTGCTGAAATAATCATATGACTTATGATTTTTCTCCTTTATGCTGCTAATGTTATGAAATATATTGCTTTATTTTCAAATATAGACCCAAATTTGCTTTCCTGGAATAAATATTTCTTGTTCATGATTTACTATTCATTTTTATATTGATGGATTCATGCTAATATTTTGATAAATATTTTTCATATGTTCATGGGAGATTTTAGTCTGATTTTCTCATCTGGAAATGTTCTTGCCTCTATTATCATTATCAGAATTGTGCTGGCTTGAAAAAAAATAAATTGAGGAAAGTTTTATTTTCTTATGCATATTAAAGAGTTTTATAAGTTTAGTATTGTATCTCTTTTGCAAATTGAATACAGTTCATCAGTGAAGCCATTAGACCTGAAGTTTTCTTTGTGAGAAGCTTTTTAAATGAAAAATAAATTTATTTAGTAGACATAGTACTATTTAGATTTCTTACTTCTTCCTTTATACATTTTGTAAATTTTTATTTCAAAGAATTTGTACATTTTATCTAGAAATGTATTACTTAATTTTCAGATATTCAGGGATTTACCTGAAGACATTACATTACTGATTTTAATTTTAGTTCAGTCACTGTAAAAGAACATACTCTGTATAATGAAATAACATTAACTTTATTGAGACTCATTTTATAATCAAGCATATATTCTATCTTGGTTAATGGTTAATGTGTTCTTGGAAAAAAAAGTATATGCTGGCAAGCATTCGTGGATTGCCTACAAATTTCAATTAATTGAGGTGATTGATAGTGTTTTTCAAATCTTCATCCTTACTGACTTTTTTGTCTAAATGATACATTTTATATTTCAGATATATTAACATTTTAATCAGGAAATTCAGTATTATATCAGTGTTTACATGTATCATTAGTTTTCATTGCTGACATTTCAGTTTTTGATTAAAATTATAGAATCTACATAATTACTGCATCGTTATTACTGTATTCAACATTTGATCATAATATTAGGCTAAAAAATAGTTGTGGAGTAGCCAATTTTTAAGCTAGCTTAACATACAGATTCCTGTTTGGTTTTTTAAGCTGCTTAATTAGAAAATATATATTATTTTATCACAGCATGCTTTTAATATTGAATTTTTTAAATAGGAGATTTTTGCAATGCAAATTATACCAATAGCCTAAACTTTTCACAGTAAACTTCTCTTTTCATATAAACCTAACTTTTTATCAGCCTTTTTAAAAAATCTCCTTGGAAGTTCTATCACAGAAGTTAGTAAATATGTCACTTCAGTTACATAACACCAACCATTTTTTAATTGCTAAGGTAACTAAGAGATCTTCCTCTTACATTTTTCCTGGTTAAAACTCCACTGGTTGACCATCTTTCCATTAATTATTTTTGATAGTTTGGATTTTTATTTTTATTTTTTGTGAACATGGATCATGCCTTAAAGAAAATTTCATAGTAAGTCATTATTAATGCAATGAAACAATCAGAAAGAAACTACGTGCTTAAAAGTTAGGATTACAGGGACTTCCCTGGTGGCACAGTGGTTGGGAGTCCCCCTGCCAATGCAGGGGACATGGGTTGAGCCCTGGTCTGGGAAGATCCCACATGCCGCAGCGCAGCTAAGCCCATGCACCACAACTACTGAGCCTGTGCTCTAGCGCCCACGTACCGCAATTACGGAAGCCTGCGCGCCTAGAGCCCATGCTCCGCAGCGAGAGAAGCCACCGCAATGAGAAGCCCGCACACTGCAACGATGAGTAGCCCCCGCTCGCCACAACTAGAGAAAGACCATGCGCAGCAACAAAGACCCAATGCAGCCAAAAATAAATAAATAAATAACCTAATTAATTTAAAAAAAAAGGATTACAGAACTGCTCTAGAAGGTAAAACTAGGTAGTGAAGTCTTCATGAAGGAGATTGAATTTGAGTTAATATTTGATTAATAAAAACTAATATTTAATGAATATTTACTGTGTCAACTTCTTGCAAAATGGTTTTGCATGAATATTTTAATTTTTATAAGGACCGTGTAAGTAATACATAAATATTTTTTTCTCAATTTTCAAATGATAAGAACATTTTAAAAAAGTAATTTGACCAGGGTCACACAGCAACACATGTTGCTTAGTCAGAATTTATCAGTTAATGGAACTTAAATCCTGCTCTATTAACCACAGACTTTAAAGCAGAGGTAGAAATTGGCTCTGTGTAGTAAGAGAATCAATATTGATGCTATAACATACAGTGGGGTTGGCAAACTTTATCTGTAAAGAACCAGATAGTAAATATTTTAGGCTTTTCAAGCCATACAGTCTCTGTGGTAACTATGCAACTCTGTGGTTGTATCATGAAAACAGACAATACACAAGCAAATGGGTGTGGCTGTATTCTAACAAACCTTTAATTACCATACAGACAGTGGCCCAAATTTAGCATGTGGTGGTCCATAGATTGCCAATCCCTGATACATGGCCCCAGCTGGTTATTGCTTTATTCTGCCAAGAGAAAACAAAGAAAAATATTCTATTTTAAAAAAAATACAGTAGAGTTTGTACTCTACATTACAGAAATACGTTTTTTAACACAACTAAGGTTACAGGTCCCAAATGCTGATACATAATGCATCTGTGTAACACATACACAAGGCCTTTGATAAATAATTGAAAGAGTAACATTGAAGATCCTATGTGAGTATTTTCCTTGCCTCTTGACACCATTCCTTCATTCAACATACATTTCTAGCATCATAAAAGTCTATTTTATACAGACAGTCACAGACCGATGTCATAATTAGCTACCACTGATTGTTTTGGAAGCCTTTCTTCAAATTTTCAGTTCAGCTTACTTACATGATGGGTATTGTTGATTCTAAGGGCTACATTCCAAGGTGAGTACATAATTAGTATCTATATCCAAACGTAGTCACATTGAATTAGGCACTGTAAACAAACAGCAATGGGATTACACAGTTTGAGTTTCAAGCTTATATATTTTTTCACATTAAGATTTCTGCTAATAAATGAGAATTCAGGAGGTGTGTTTCCCTCCTTTTGATGAGATAAGAATATCCCTAAGAGTTCTG
Source organism: Tursiops truncatus (assembly GCF_011762595.2). Classification (NCBI taxonomy): domain Eukaryota; kingdom Metazoa; phylum Chordata; class Mammalia; order Artiodactyla; family Delphinidae; genus Tursiops; species Tursiops truncatus. The sequence goes on along the minus strand of NC_047044.1, from coordinate 54,816,501 downwards.
TCTGGTATTCTGTTAAGATTATTGAGTTCCATTGGGAATGTCATTTCTTTGGAAATTCAGAATGAAAATTGAGAATCTTGTTAAAAAAAAAAAAAAAGCCCTATCATATAGACTTTTCAGTGTAGTGGTGGGGTTAATTTTGTGGTAATATTGATGCTCAAGGTATTTGGGATACTGGGACTACTGAACAACTGTTCTTTGAAAACAAGCTTTCTGATAATGTTGTCTCCTAATCTATTTTGGGCCCTGTTCAGCCTTGGCACAGGAACAGAGCAAGGCTGAAAATGTCTGTATTAGTTTACTAGGGCTGCTGTAATAAACTGCCACAAATCGAGTGGCTTAAATGACAGAAATGTATTATCTTTGAGCTCTGGAGGCTGGAAGAGATCAAGTGTCAACAGGGTTGCTGCCTTCTGAGGGCTGTGAGAATCTTTTCCATGCCTCTCTCCTAGAATTTTGGTGGTTTGCTGGCAGTCTTTGTCATTCCTTGACTTGTAGAAGTATCACCCTGATCACATGGCATTCTTCCTATATGCATCTCTGTGTCCAAATTTCTCGTTTATAAGGACATCATTCATAATGGATTAGGGGCCGACCCTGCTCCAGTATGACCTCATCTTAACTAAATACATCTGCAGTGACTCCATCTGCAAATAAGGTCACATTCTGAGGTACTGTGAACTAGGATTTCAACATATGTAATTTGAGGAGACACAATTCAACCCATAACAATATTCATGATGGAGTTTCAAGTCAATAATACTGATTCTGCTCTAGTGTTAAGAAAGATTACATTCTGTGAGACAAACTGATCTATTTTTTGCCACTAAGTAAATCTTGGGTGTGTATTCATAGTTTTCCAATTTCTATTCAACACTTACTTTAATCTTAAATATAACATTATAGAAATATTTTAAGTTTATCTTTAATATGAAATATTTAAGAACTACTTAAAACAGTCAACCAAAGGTATCTGGAAATATTTAAAAAATTAATATGTAATCCTTTCACATATAATTTAGTTACAAAGAAAGAAAAAAATATTAAAGGTACATGATTTAAAAAAAAAAAGCACTCCTGGGCACATACCCAGAGAAAACTATAATTCGAAAAGATACATGCATCCCAATGTTCATTGCAGCACTAAGACATGGACACAACCTAAATGCCTGCCTACAGATGGATAAAGAAGATGTGGTGTGTGTGTGTGTGTGTGTGTGTGTGTGTGTGTGTATACACACACACACACACACACACACACACACATATATATATAATGGAATATTACTCAGCCATAAAAAGAACAGTGCCATTTGCAGCAACATGGGTAGACCCAGAGATTATCATATTAAGTGAAGTAAGCCAAACAGAGAAAGACAAATATTATATGATATTGCTTATATGTGGAATCTAAAAACAAAAAGATACAAATGAACTTACTTACAAAACAAAAACAGACCCATAGACATAGAAAACAAACTTATGGTTACTAAAGGGGACATAGAAAACAAACTTATGTTTACTAAAGGGGAAGGGGGTGAGGGATAAATTAGGAGTTTGGGATTAACATATACACACTACTATATATAAAATAGATAACCAACAAGGACCTACTATATAGCACAGGGAACTATGCTTAATAATTTATAGTAACCTATAAGGGAAAAGAATCTGAAAAAGAATATATATTATATATATATGTATATAATTGAATCACTGTGCTGTACACACGAAACTAATACAACATTGTAAATCAACTATACTTCAATAAAAAAATGAAGTCGATTAATAAAAACAGGTCATTAATTACTAAAGAAAATTAGATTATACATATAATTTATACATTTTCAGTGAAAATTTAATAAAAATTATTATCCCACAGGTATTTATATACTATGATGTTTTAAAGTATTGTCATATGTCTAAGCTTTAAACTATATTTCTAATCCTTTAAAAACCCATTCACATAAAGCATTTGACATTTTTCCATTGTTTCAATACTAGTAATTGTGCCTCAGTTTTAAACTATTCAGTAAAATATTTTATAAGGAATAGTGTTTTAGTTTTAAAATTATCTTTTGAGTACCATATAAAATCAAAATGAGCATCTCATATCATAATATACTTTCCATGTATTCTACTTTACTAAGTTTAGCATTTAGCTGTGAAAACAGGCCAACACGTTTTTTGTGTGTCAGTGATCTAGTCTTACTTTTTCTGTGTTTAAAGAGGTGATGATCACATGAATATAAATGAATTGACCGTGTCAAATCTATTACACCAAATAGTCTGATAACACTGAAGAAACATGTATTTTTAAAATACAGTATTAGTTTCCTTACTATACTAAATTAAAATCCTCTGCATGTTTGCTATTACTGTGGCAACAGGTAGTTTAGTATTGTGATAAGATTATACTTGTAATTGCCTGGGACAAGCATTTATTGTTTTGGTTTTCTTATTTTGATGCTCCTCTTTCTCTTTACATATGTATTTCATTATAGACTATCTGAAACCATTTTTCCTTTTTTTTGAAAATTTTATTCTGAAATAATACAAGATATACAGTAGACTTGTAAAGATGGTTCAGAAGTTTGGATTTTTTTTCTGTTTCTGGAGGTATTTTCTTTATTTGTAACATCTTTTCCAATTTGTGACAGCTCAGTCTTTCCTTGTATTTCATGATACTTTTAAAGAATAGTGTTAAGGAATTTTGTAGAATGTCCCTCAGTTTAAGCTTGTCTAGTATTTTCACATGTTTGGACTAAGGCTATGGATTTGGGGGAACAATATAATAGAAGTGCCCTTCTCATGACATCATAGGATGTGCATGATATCAACATGAGTTATTACACTTGATGTTAAAGTTGATCATTTGGTTAAGGTAGTGTCTGTCCAGTTTCTCCAGTGAAAGGTTACTCTTTTCCCTTTCCATTCTCTATTATTTGGAAGTGAGTTACTAAGTCCAGCCTGTATACAAAGGGAGGCAAATTAAATTCTTAGAAGGAAGTATATCAGAGATTTTTGTGGACATGTATTAAAGCAAACAGTAAGTATGTTAACTCATTTCTAAACACATATCTATATGCATTTCTTTATCTATGACTAAACATTAGTTCATGTTGATCTCGCCACCTCTAACCCAACACTACAGGGCGCATTCTAGCATTCTTACTTACTTACTTATACAGTAACTTCTTTCTCTGAGAGTGAGAAACTGTGCTCTCAACTGTCTACCATCTATTTACTCATTTGTTCAATCATAATATACATGTAAGTTACTTTCAGAATTGCTGAATTACAGCCTTGTGAGAAACAAAATTACCAACTAGGATATACTGTTTGTCTTTAATCTTATGGTATCCAGACAAAACACTGTTTTAAAGTGATTTCGGTCAGTTACTTTCTTACCCATTTCCTTCAGTGAAGTTGTCGTACATTTGTAACACATTAATTCGTTTTTCATAATCTCGATCACATCTTGATTTCCCCTCATATCCTGGTTGATTTTTATTGTGTGATAGGAAAAGTCACCTAGTGTAGTATAAGGTTTTTTTTTTTAATGCCAGTTTTTTTTTAATTTATTTTTATTATTATTTTTTTAAATTTATTTTTGGCTGCGTTGGGTCTTCGTTGCTGTGCGCAGGCTTCCTCTAGTTGTGGTGAGTGGGGGCCACCCTTCATTGTGGTGCACAGGCTTCTCATTGCGGTGGCTTCTCTTGTCACAGAGTACGGGCTCTAGGCACGCGGGCTTCAGTAGATGCAGCATGCGGGCTCAGTAGTCACGGCACACAGGCCCTAGAGCGCGCAGGCTTCAGTAGTTGTGGTGCATGGGCTCAGTTGCTCGGCGGCATATGGGATCTTTCTGGACCAGGGCTCGAACCCATGTCCTCTGCATTGGCAGGAGGATTCGTAACCACTGTACCACCAGGCAAGTCCTAGTATAAGGTTTTATGGGCCTTAATGAATACATAGTCATGGATCAACTACTATGTATCATACAGAACAATTTCAGCAACTCAGATATTCATTTATATATGGCCCCTTTGTAGTAACCCACTCTCTCCTCCACAACTCTTGGTAATAACTGATATGTTTTCCATCCTTATATTTGTGTCTTATTAGGATACCATATAAATGGAATCATGCAATATGGAGCATTTTAGGCTGGTTTCTTTCTCTTAGGAAAGTACATTTAAAATGTATCCATATTGTTATGGATATCGAGCCATTCTTACATCCTTGGAATAAATCCCACTTGATCGTGGTGTATGATCCTTTTAATATATTATTCAATGTGGTTTACTAATATTTTGTTGAGGATTTTTGATCTATGTTCATTGTGATACTGGCCTGTAATTTTTGTGTGTGTGTGTGTGATATCTTTGAAGGTTCTGGTATCAGAATGATGCATTTCCACTCCTCTTACCCATCTTATTGTGGTTCCTTCTTTACATCTTTAGTTGTAGAAGATCTTTTCTGCTAGTGTTTCGGTCATTCTCATTGATAGTTACTCTGTAAACAGTTGTCATTTTGGTGTGTCTGTGGGAGGAGGTGAACTTAGGAACTTCCTGCTCTGCCATCTTGGTCACTCTACCTGTTTCACTGACTTTTGTATGTTTACTTTGTATACTGTGGCCTTGCTAAACTCACTTATTACTTAAAGGAACTTTTTATAGATTACATTGGATTTTCACTTATTACTTTTCTGTGGCTGGTTTCTTGCTGCAGTGTCACAGATGAGTAGTTGCAACAGAGTTTGTATGGCCCTCATACAATTTACATTAAAGTTAAATCACTTTTAATTTACTTTCTGGTTATTTACTTCTTCTTGAGTTAGTTTTAGGTAAGTCATGTACTTCAAAGAATTACAACATTTCATCTAATTTCTCCAACTTATGGATGTAGAATTGGTGGTGATATTCCTTTTCTTTTTAATGTCTGTGGGGACTGTAGTGATATCCCCGTTTTTATTCCTATATTGCCAATTTGTGTCTTCTTGTTTTTTTCTTGGTCAGTTTAACTATGGTTATATCCATTTTATTCATCCTTTCAAAGATGAATATTTTTTGACTTTCAAAAATAATCTTTTGCTTTCATTGGTTTTCTTTGTTTTTCATTCTAAATTTCATTAATTTCTATATTATTCTTCATTATTTTATTTTTGTTTTCTTTTGGTTTATTGTTCTTATTTGTCTGGTTTTTAAAGGCAAACCCTAAAGTAATCAATGTAATCTCTTTTTTTCCTAATATAGACATTCAATGCTATAAATTTCTCTCTAAGTATGTCAGCTGCATCAAACAATTTTGAAATGTTTTATTTTCATTGTGTTTAGTTAAAAATATTTTTAAGTTTCCTTATAGCTCCCTCATTTACTCAAATGTTATTTGAAAAGAGTATCTCTGGATTTCCAGTGTTTGTGCTGACTGCCCAAACTTACTTCTGAAATGGATTCCTAGTTTAATTCTGTTGCGATCTGAGAGCATAACTGACATGTTTTATTCTTTTAAATTTGTTAAGATTTCTTTTTGTTCCATTTTGGTGAATTTTCATTTGCCCTGGTGGACAACATGTTTTCTGATGTTCCTGAGTTGAGTCTTCTATGACTGTAAATTAGGTTAAATTGGGAATCGTGTTGTTTAGGTCACCTCTATTCTTACTGATTTTCTTTCTACTAGTTCTGTCAATTATTGAGAGTGTTGAATCCTACAACTATAGTTATGAATGTGTCTATTTTTTCCTTTCAGAGCTATCAGATTTGCCTCATTTATTTTGTGGCTATTGTTAGGTACATACACATTTATGGTTGCCATGTCTGCTTGGAGAATTTACCTATTTATCATTATGTAACATCCCTTTTTATCTCTGATTATATTCCTTGTTATGACATCTACTCCATCTTAGTTTTATATATACTGCTTTTGTTTTATTTGTCTGCCATATCTTTCTCATTATTTACTTTTCATTCAGATATATCTTTATATTTAAAATATATTTTTTTAAAACAGCATATAGTTCCAAGGGGTTTCCACCAGTGTTCGAAGGTGGCAGGTTTTGTCGCTCTTCCTCCTGCAGATTAAAACTTTCCTTTCATTGGAGAATAGGGGAGTTGGCTTTTGGCAGAATTTGGGGGAATGGTTTCTTTTCCCCTCCCTTAGCCAGTACTACAAAACCAAGTTTCTCTTTTTTTTTTTTTTTTTTTGCGGTACGCGGGCCTCTCACTGTTGTGGCCTCTCCCGTTGCGGAGCACAGGCTCCGGATGCGCAGGCTCAGCGGCCATGGCTCACGGGCCCAGCCGCTCCACGGCATGTGGGATCTTCCCGGACCGGGGCACGAACCCGTGTCCCCTGCATCGGCAGGCTGACTCTCAACCATTGCGCCACCAGGGAAGCCCTCTCTGTATATTTCTTGATCTTCCATATGACTGCCGGTGAAGTTTGTGGAGGAAAAAGCCTGCAAAATGGTACAAGTCCCTCTATGTTTGTAGCACCCTGGGGCTTCAGATTTTCATGTTATCACACATTCAGTCTTTAATAATTTGTTTTTTAAAAATATAGCTGGGGCTTCCCTGGTGGCGCAGTAGTTGAGAGTCCGCCTGCCGATGCAGGGGACGCGGGTTCATGCCCTGGTCCGGGAAGATCCCACATGCCACGGAGCGGCTGGGCCCGTGAGCCATGGCCACCGAGCCTGTGCGTCTGGAGCCTATGCTCCGCAACGGGAGAGGCCACAGCAGTGAGAGGCCCGCATACCGCATAAAAATATATATATATATATATATATATATATATATATATATATAGCTGGATTGTTTACTTGCTTATATGGCCTCCAGTAGCATCTGTCCTGGTCAACTAATGCTTGGGTACTCTTGCTCCCTGCAGGTACTTAGCTATTACTACTTAGATTCCAGGTTAGTTCTTTGACTTGTATATTAGTTTTTCATGGCTGCTATTACAAATTACCACAACTTAGTGGCTTAAACAACACAGTCTATCATTTTTGCATTTCTGTAGGTAGAAGTCTAACAAAGATCTTACTGGGCTAAATCAAAGTGTTGCCAGGGCTGCTTCCTGTCTGTGGGATCTGAGTAGGATTTGTTTCCTCATCCTTTCCTGCATCTAAAGGATATGCCTGTTCTTGGGGTCATACCCCTGCTTCTTCATCTTCAAAGTTAGCAGAGGTGAGCTGAGTCCTTCTCATAGCACATCACTCTTCTGCCTCTCTTTACCACTTTCATGATCTGCTTCCTGCATATCCAGTGAGTTTAGTAATATCACAGGATCCCACCTTTTTCTTTTTTAATGTCAGTCTCACCAGATGGGACAGGAATTTCAAAACTGAATATAAGATATCAAACAGCTAGAATTTCTAAAATTTGCCTTCCTAGCTATATATAGCTAAATATCTCTGTTTTTTATCAAAATGTTTGTACTGTATATACTTGGATTTATGGTTATCTTGTCACATAATACATTCCGTGCAGCATTTAGGTAACTATTTAGATAATACCAGGTTTCACAACTGTTCACCTTCACATTTTTCAGTCAGTGTGCAATATGTCCACAGAACATCACCAAGCACTTCAAAGTACACATCAGAGAAAGATATGTGCTTGTCACCCACACCCAAGGGATTTCAAGTACTAAGAGAGACAGGAAAGATTACACCTGACAATAGTTAAGCACCATAATCATAATTCACATGAACTGAGTGAAAATAAAATGGATAGTAATATTCTTAGAGAATAGACAAAAGAGAAGGCTATGAAGAAAAATTTTTAGAGAAAATGTCATTAGATATATACAAGAGCTTTTATGACTCTTAGCTCATATTTCTATACATATACTTGTAGCTGGAGCTGATAAATTCTAAAGAATGCATCCACAAACTGCTAGCCAGGAACATAAATTTATTTATATCCACGAAGCAAAGTATATCATAGTCATCTATCAGTGTAGAAATGATATATCAGATATCCAGGAAGAATATAGCCAGGTCAGATCTCAGTCTTTGCTCCCTGATGTAGCAAAAACACAAACTTTCTCATTTTGTTCTATATCCCCCAAACTGTAAGATGTGTAAAGGCCAAATTTAACATGGATACAACAAATAGTACCACATGGGGAAGGCTATTTATAGTGCACTGTTTTCTTAAAAATTTGCACTGTATGAAATATCTTGTCAGTATCAAAAAAATCTTGTCAGTATTCTGTAGCTACATGATGTCACATTATTATATTTTCCTGTTTGACATCCCAATCAAACACTGCACAAGGAAGAAAAGTTTCCTGCTCAAAGTAGTCAAAAATCATAATTTTATAATCTGAAAACTCTCTGTGGTCTCTTTAGAAAGCATTTCATGGTACTCTAATACTTGCAAGACCATTAGCATATTTCATCCCAAAATAAAACCTTGATATAATCTAGTGTTGTGATGGGACTCCAGCCATATGCATCTTTATAAATCAGATGCAGAAATTTATTTTATCCTAAATACTTAATTTATTCCTGGATCATACTCAGAAGGCAAAAGATTATAATACCTTGACAGAAATGTAAAAAAAGTCAGCAGTTTCTGCCTGTTTCTTTTCTGAGTTAGTGCTTAGGTTGGCCAAGAACTGCAGCTCCTGGATCATAATGAAATGCTTAGGAAACTCTGCAGTCCAGTGGTCAGCTAGAACTGGTCTTTGGTTCAACTCATTCATGCATTTCTCCAGAAAGAAAATTATTTATACCAGTTATGTGCATCCTTCCATCCAAGGACAACATGTGGACCCAGCCCCTTTGTGATGCACATGTGTGAGGATGATTTTATGAGCATCCTCATCTTATACATGAGAAGACTGGCACGGATTTTGTCTGACTTATGTGATCCACCTCTCCTCTCCCAGCAGTTTTGTGCTACCTTATTACTTAAAATCTCTTCTAGCTAGGACATGTCTTCAACAGGGGCAAATTTAATGACAATAAGAATTCATTAAAGTCTAGATTAAATTCTATGCATTATGCAGTGTTACTCCAGGTTTTTTTTTTTTTATTCCAGTGTATTTTGATATGTACTTCATGCTTTGATGTTTCAGCTTTCAGAGTACCATGTATAGCATAGTAATTGATGACATATAGTAGAACCCTGAAGTGAAGAGTAACTGGTCACCCACCTGCAAGTGAACAAGTGCATTGCTAACACTTTGGAAGTTTGCCGGTTATACTCAACAATTAAAAGAGTATAGAAAGTGAAAAACGTATTGCTTGAAAACCATGGATCCTTTAAATACATTGCGAGTACTTATGGTATAACACCATTTTATGGTGTAGAAATGTTGTTATGCATAGAATAATTTCATAAGCAAGGAACGTTTACTCTCTGTAGGTTCCTAAGCAGAGTTTTATCAATCTCTTTCGAGTCTGATCAATCTCTTTCGAGTTTGGGGCATTTTGGCTCCCTGCTAAATATTATTAAATTTGAATCTATTTGAAATAACTTACTGATTCAAACATACTTATGAAACTTTAAAAATTGCTATATAGTTACAGTTTTGAACCTTTAATCTTTTACTGAGTCACATTCTTCCTTTTTGTAATACTCGGAGAGCTGCTGATTAAGTTTTTGAGCCACACTGAAGTTCATTCTAACATGACAACCTTTCAATTACTGTCTTTTAAATTAACTTTTGTCTCCTCTTACCCTTAGCTTCCCTAGAAATATTTCATTATATGCTTATTAGGTGAATTCCAACATGTGAACTTTATTATATGTTCTAGACTATTTTTTCAAAGTCTCTCAAATATTGGGGTACCTATATCAAGCACAGTATTGCAGATATAGTTCTCATTAACCAAGAGAACCCTGCAAAGAACAAGAGACTGCTGTGTACAAAGAGGCAATAATGGATTACAGGGAGAAAAACCACAAGATAAACAGATATTGATTTATTCCAGCATATGACAGTTACAATGCATGATCAATACGTGGTAAATAGATACATGTCGAAGGATAGATGGATCAAGGCAGGGGTCCCCAACCTTTTTGGCACCAGAGACCTGTTTCGTGAAAGGTAGTTTTTTCACAGACGGGGTGGGGGTGGGGGGATGGGTCAGGCGGTAACGCGAGCGATGGGGAGCGATGGGGGGCGGCAGATGAAGCTTCGCTCGCTCTCGCCAGTCGCTCACCTCCTGCTGTGCGGCCCATTTCCTAACAGGCCACGGACTGGTACCGGTCCGCGGCCCAGGGATAAGGGACCCCTATATTAAGGGATATATTGGTAACTGTTTCTTAAGGCAATTAAAAAATAGTTCCAGCAATTTTCGATTACAAAAGTTGTCATGTTTTGGTTTGGGCAGGAAAATTAAGGCCTCAGAGACCATATTCATTGTATAGCCTTAGTCAAATCACTTAATCAGAGTTTGATGGTTACAAAATAAGAGTTATAGTAGATACATGCTAACCAACTTGATGGCTTATAATGAAAGTATTAATTCAATTTACCCAATATAGTGCTGATACAAATATTCTCACTACTACAATTCTTGGCTGAGATTATAATAAGGCATTTTGGAAATGCTAAATGCTTAAAAGTGACATCTTTAGCATTATCACATCATTTTCAAAATTTTCTAACCTGTAGGTCTGGGAGAATCTTAATCATTGATCTCTGCATAGACAGGAAAATCAAATGTGAATAAACATTTAAAAATATGATGACCTTTATAGTATGAAAGAACCAACTGTATGGTGATTTTGAGCAGCTTTAGGAATTTAAATTATTTGGGACTTAGGTAATTCATTGAAAGTCTCATAAATAGAGTAGTATGGCAATGGTAAAGGATTATAATAAACTTCATATAGTATTTCTTTATGAAAAGAGAGAAGTGATTCCTTTGGGATATGCCAGGGATTTAGTTGATTCACTAATTCCTTAGAGCAATAGGTGGCTGACATATCTATTCACTGGTTTGTGATGTAATGAAGTGCTTGACAGAAGTAAGTTAGTTTAACAAGTTGACCTGCTTACATAGCATCTGTAAATATTGCATGATTCATAGCATTAATTGGGTCATTTGATTGCACAGGCCGAAATGAAGGGCTTCTAGCAGTTTTGTACCTTTTCCAGCATTTGTCAGTTTTACCCTACGTAATGAAAGGTCACTGGCTTGAAATATATTCTGAGCTTATTTTGACTTCACTTCCTAGGCATCATTCTAGGTTCCTGTGCACAATACAAGACATTTGCTCACCAGTGATGAAAATGGTACCTACATTAATCACTAAGGTCTAATGTTCTGTAGTTCTGATGAAATGAAAGAAAATAGTTTCCAGAGGTTTCTGTTAAAAATATTACTCTTTTTTTTTTTTTTTTTTTCAGAGATTGGTTTTTTAACTTTTAAAACTGGTGGCAAAATTTCTTTATTCATCTAGGTGGGCTTTTTCTTTCTTTTTTTTTTTTTTTAACATCTTTATTGGGGTATAATTACTTTACAATGGTGTTATAACAAAGTGAATCAGTTATACATATACATATGTTCCCATATCTCTTCCCTCTTGCGTCTCCCTCCCTCCCACCCTCCCTATCCCACCCCTCCAGGCTGTCACAGAGCACCGAGCCAATATCCCTGTGCCATGCGGCTGCTTCCCACTAGCTATCTACCTTACTACGTTTGTTAGTGTGTATATGTCCATGACTCTCTCTCGCCCCGTCACAGCTCACCCTTCCCCCTCCCCGTAACCTCAAGTCCGTTCTCTAGGAGGTCTGCGTCTTTATTCCTGCCTTACCCCTAGGTTCTTCATGACATTTTTTTTTTTCTTAAATTCCATATATATGTGTTAGCATACTGTATTTGTCTTTTTCTTTCTGACTTACTTCACTGTGTATGACAGACTCTAGGTCTATCCACCTCATTACAAATAGCTCAATTTCGTTTCTTTTTATGGCTGAGTAATATTCCATTGTATATATGTGCCACATCTTCTTTATCCATTCATCCGATGATGGGCACTTAGGTTGTTTCCATCTCCGGGCTATTGTAAATAGAGCTGCGATGAACATTTTGGTACATGACTCTTTTTGAATTTCGGTTTTCTCAGGGTATATGCCCAGTAGTGGGATTGCTGGGTCATATGGTAGTTCTATTTGTAGTTTTTTAAGGAACCTCCATACTGTTCTCCATAGTGGCTGAACCAATTCACATTCCCACCAGCAGTGCAAGAGGGTTCCCTTTTCTCCACACCCTCTCCAGCATTTATTGTTTCTAGATTTATTGATGATGGCCATTCTGACTGGTGTGAGATGATATCTCATTGTAGTTTTGATTTGCATTTCTCTAATGATTAATGATGTTGAGCATTCTTTCATGTGTTTGTTGGCAGTCTGTATATCTTCTTTGGAGAAATGTCTATTTAGGTCTTCTGCCCATTTTTGGATTGGGTTGTTTGTTTTTTTGTTGTTGAGCTGCATGAGCTGCTTGTAAATTTTGGAGATTAATCCTTTGTCAGTTGCTTCATTTGCAAATATTTTCTCCCATTCTGAGGGTTGTCTTTTGGTCTTGTTTATGGTTTCCTTTGCTGTGCAAAAGCTTTGAAGTTTCATTAGGTCCCATTTGTTTATTTTTGTTTTTATTTCCATTACTCTAGGGGGTGGGTCAGAAAGAATCTTGCTGTGATTTATGTCATAGAGTGTTCTGCCTATGTTTTCCTCTAATAGTTTGATAGTTTCTGGCCTTATATTTAGGTCTTTAATCCATTTTGAGCTTATTTTTGTGTATGGTGTTAGGGAGTGTTCTAATTTCATTCTTTTACATGTACCTGTCCAGTTTTCCCAGCACCATTTATTGAAGAGGCTGTCCTTTTTCCACTGTACATTCCTGCCACCTTTATCAAAGATAAGGTGTCCATATGTGCATGGGTTTATCTCTGGGCTTTCTATCCTGTTCCATTGATCTATCTTTCTGTTTTTGTGCCAGTACCATACTGTCTTGATAACTGTAGCTTTGTAGTATAGTCTGAAGTCAGGGAGCCTGATTCCTCCAGTTCCTTTTTTTGTTCTCAAGATTGCTTTGGCTATTCGGGGTCTTTTGTGTTTCCATACAAATTGCGAAATTTTTTGTTCTAGTTCTGTGAAAAATGCCAATGGTAGTTTGATAGGGATTGCATTGAATCTATAGATTGCTTTGGGTAGTAGAGTCATTTTCACAATGTTGATTCTTCCAATCCAAGAACATGGTATATGTCTCCATCTATTTGTATCATCTTTAATTTCTTTCATCAGTGTCTTATAGTTTTCTGCATGCAGGTCTTTTGTCTCCTTAGGTAGGTTTATTCCTAGATATTTTATTCTTTTTGTTGCAATGGTAAATGGGAGTGTTTTCTTGATTTCACTTTCAGATTTTTCATCATTAGTATATAGGAATGCCAGAGATTTCTGTGCATTAATTTTGTATCCTGCTACTTTACCAAATTCATTGATTAGCTCTAGTAGTTTTCTGGTAGCATCTTTAGGATTCTCTATGTATAGGATCATGTCATCTGCAAACAGTGACAGCTTTACTTCTTCTTTTCTGATTTGGATTCCTTTTATTTCCTTCTCTTCTCTGATTGCTGTGGCTAAAACTTCCAAAACTATGTTGAATAAGAGTGGTGAGAGTGGGCACCCTTGTCTTGTTCCTGATCTTAGTGGAAATGCTTTCAGTTTTTCACCATTGAGGATGATGTTTGCTGTGGGCTTGTCGTATATGGCCTTTATTATGTTGAGGAAAGTTCCCTCTATGCCTACTTTCTGCAGGGTTTTTATCATAAATGGGTGTTGAATTTTGTCAAAAGCTTTCTGTGCATCTATTGAGATGATCATATGGTTTTTCTCCTTCAGTTTGTTAATATGGTTTATCACATTGATAGATTTGCGTATATTGAAGAATCCTTGCATTCCTGGAACAAACCCCACCTGATCATGGTGTATGATCCTTTTAATGTGCTGTTGGATTCTGTTTGCTAGTATTTTGTTGAGGATTTTTGCATCTATGTTCATCAGTGATATTGGTCTGTAGTTTTCTTTCTTTGTGACATCCTTGCCTGGTTTTGGTATCAAGGTGATGGTGGCCTCATAGAATGTGTTTGGGAGTGTTCCTCCCTCTGCTATATTTTGGAAGAGTTTGAGAAGGATAGGTGTTAGCTCTTCTCTAAATGTTTGATAGAATTCGCCTGTGAAGCCATCTGGTCCTGGGCTTTTCTTTGTTGGAAGATTTTTAATCACAGTTTCAATTTCAGTGCTTGTGATTGGTCTGTTCATATTTTCTATTTCTTCCTGATTCAGTCTTGGCAGGTTGTGCATTTCTAAGAATTTGTCCATTTCTTCCAGATTGTCCATTTTATTGGCATAGAGTTGCTTGTAGTAATCTCTCATGATCTCTTTTATTTCTGCAGTGTCAGTTGTTACCTCTCCTTTTTCATTTCTAATTCTATTGATTTGAGTCTTCTCCCTTTTTTTCTTGATAAGTCTGGCTAGTGGTTTATCTATTTTGTTTATCTTCTCAAAGAACCAGCTTTTAGTTTCATTGATCTTTGCTATTGTTTCCTTCATTTCTTTTTCATTTATTTCTGATCTGTTTTTTATGATTTCTTTCCTTCTGCTAGCTTTGGGGTTTTTTTGTTCTTCTTTCTCTAATTGCTTGAGGTGCAAGGTTAGGTTGTTTATTCGAGATGTTTCCTGCTTCTTAAGGTGGGCTTGTATTGCTATAAACTTCCCCCTTAGAACTGCTTTTGCTGCATCCCACAGGTTTTGGGTCGTTGTGTCTCCATTGTCATTTGTTTCTAGGTATTTTTTGATTTCCTCTTTGATTTCTTCAGTGATCACTTCATTATTAAGTAGTGTATTGTTTAGCCTCCATGTGTTTGTATTTTTTACAGATCTTTTCCTGTAATTGATATCTAGTCTCATGGCGTTGTGGTCAGAAAAGATACTTGATACAATTTCAATTTTCTTAAATTTGCCAAGGCTTGATTTGTGACCCAAGATATGATCTATCCTGGAGAATGTTCCGTGAGCACTTGAGAAAAATGTGTATTCTGTTGTTTTTGGATGGAGTGTCCTATAAATATCAATTAAGTCCATCTTGTTTATTAATGTATCATTTAAAGCTTGTGTTTCCTTATTTATTTTCATTTTGGATGATCTGTCCATGGGTGAAAGTGGGGTGTTTAAGTCCCCTACTATGAATGTGTTACTGTCAATTTCCCCTTTTATGGCTGTTAGTATTTGCCTTATGTATTGAGGTGCTCCTATGTTGGGTGCATAAATATTTACAATTGTTATATCTTCTTCTTGGATCGATCCCTTGATCATTATGTAGTGTCCTTCTTTGTCTCTTTTAATAGTCCTTATTTTAAAGTCTATTTTGTCTGATATGAGAATTGCTACTCCAGCTTTCTTTTGGTTTCCATTTGCATGGAATATCTTTTTCCATCCCCTTACTTTTAGTCTGTATGTGTCTCTAGGTCTGAAGTGGGTCTCTTGTAGACAGCATATGTAAGGGTCTTGTTTTTGTATCCATTCAGCTAATCTGTGTCTTTTGGTGGGAGCATTTAGTCCATTTACATTTAAGGTAATTATCGATATGTATGTTCCTATTCCCATTTTCTATATTGTTTTGGGTTCGTTATTATAGGTCTTTTCCTTCTCTTGTGTTTCTTGCCTAGAGAAGATCCTTTAGCATTTGTTGTAAAGCTGGTTTGGTGGTGCTGAACTCTCTCAGCTTTTGCTTGTCTGTAAAGGTTTTAATTTCTCCATCAAATCTGAATGAGATCCTTGCTGGGTAGAGTAGTCTTGGTTGCAGGTTTTTCTCCTTCATCACTTTCAGTATGTCCTGCCACTCCCTTCTGGCTTGTAGGGTTTCTGCTGAAAGATCAGCTGTTAACCTTATGGGGATTCCCTTATGTGTTATTTGTTGTTTTTCCCTTGCTGCTTTTAATATGCTTTCTTTGTGTTTAATTTTTGACAGTTTGATTAATATGTGTCTTGGCGTATTTCTCCTTGTATTTATCCTGTATGGGACTCTCTGTGCTTCCTGGACTTGATTAACTATTTCCTTTCCCATATTAGGGAAGTTTTCAACTATAATCTCTTCAAATATTTTCTCAGTCCCTTTCTTTTTCTCTTCTTCTTCTGGAACCCCTATAATTCGAATGTTGGTGCGTTTAATGTTGTCCCAGAGGTCTCTGAGACTGTCCTCAGTTCTTTTCATTCTTTTTTCTTTATTCTGCTCTGCAGTAGTTATTTCCACTATTTTATCTTCCAGGTCACTTATCCGTTCTTCTGCCTCAGTTATTCTGCTATTGATCCCATCTAGAGTATTTTTAATTTCATTTATTGTGTTGTTCATCGTTGCTTGTTTCATCTTTAGTTCTTCTAGGTCCTTGTTAACTGATTCTTGCATTTTGTCCATTCTATTGTCCATTCTATCTCCAAGATTTCGGATCAACCTTACTATCATTATTCTGAATTCTTTTTCAGGTAGACTGCCTATTTCCTCTTCATTTGTTAGGTCTGGTGCATTTTTATCTTGCTCCTTTATCTGCTGTGTGTTTTTCTGTTTTCTCATTTTGCTTATCTTACTGTGTTTGGGGTCTCCTTTTTGCAGGCTGCAGGTTCGTAGTTCCTCCTGTTTTTGATGTCTGTCTCCAGTGGCTAAGGTTGGTTCAGTGGGTTGTGTAGGCTTCCTGGTGGAGGGGACTAGTGCCTGTGTTGTGGTGGAAGAGGCTGGATCTTGTCTCTCTAGTGGGCAGGTTCACGTCTGGTGGTGTGTTTGGGGGTGTCTGTGGCCTTATTATGATTTTAGGCAGCCTCTCTGCTAATGGGTGGGGTTGTGTTCCTGTTTTGCTAGTTGTTTGGCACAGGTTGTCCAGCACTGTGGCTTGCTGGTCGTTGAGTGAAGCTGGGTGCTGGTGTTAAGATGGAGGTCTCTGGGAGATTTTCGCCGTTTGATATTATCTGGAGCTGGGAGGTCTCTTGTGAACCAGTGTCTTGAAGTTGGCTCTCCTACCTCAGAGGCAGAGCCCTGCCTCCTGGCTGGAGCACCAAGAGCCTTTCATCCACACGGCTCAGAATAAAAGGGAGAAAAAGTAGAGGGAATTAGTAGACGTATGAGGAAAGAAAGAAGGAAAGGAGGGAAGAAAGGAGGGAAGGAAGGAGGGAAGGAAGGAAGGAAGGAAGAAAGAAAGAAGCAAAGAAGGAAAGAAGGCAAGAAGGAATGAAAGGAGGGAGGGAGGGAGGGAGGAAGGAAGGAGGGAAAGAAGGAAAAACAAAAAGAAAGAAGATACAGTAAAAATAAAATAAAGTATAATAAAGTTATTGAATTAAAAAATTCTTAATTAGAAAAAAAAAAAAAAGGACGGATAAAACCTTAGGACAAATGTTGGAAGCAAAGCTGTACAGACAAAGTCTTACACAGAAGCGTACACATACACCCTCACAAAAAGAGGTAAAGGGGGAAAAATCATAAATCTTGCTGTCAGAGACCACCTCCTCAATTTGGGATGATTCGTTGTCTAAAGGAGGGAAGGAAGGAGGGAAGGAAGGAAGGAAGGAAGGAAGAAAGAAAGAAGCAAGGAAGGAAGGAAGGCAAGAAGGAACGAAAGGAGGGAGGGAGGAAGGAAGGAAGGAGGGAAAGAAGGGAAAACAGAAAGAAGATACAGTAAAAATAAAATAGAGTATAATAAAGTTATTGAATTAAAAAGTTCTTAATTAGAAAAAAAAAAAAAGGGACGGATAGAACCTTAGGACAAATGTTGAAAGCAAAGCTATACAGACAAAGTCTTACACAGAAGCGTACACATACACCCTCACAAAAAGAGGTAAAGGGGGAAAAATCATAAATCTTGCTGTCAGAGACCACCTCCTCAATTTGGGATGATTCGTTGTCTAAAGGAGGGAAGGAAGGAAGGAAAGAAAGAAAGAAAGAAAGGACGAAGGTAAAGTATAATAACGTTCTTAAAATTAAAATTGATTATTAAGAAAAAAAATTTTAAGAAAAAAACATGGACGGATAGAACCTAGGACAAATGGTGGAAGCAAGACTATACAGACAAGATCTCACACAGAAGCATACACATACACATTCACAAAAAGAGGAATAGGGAGAAAAATCATAGATCTTGCTCCCAAAGTCCACCTCCTTAATTTGGGATGATTGGCTGTCTATTCATGTATTCCACAGATGCAGGGTACATCAAGTTGATTGTGGAGCTTTAATCCGCTGCTTCTGAGGCTGCTGGGAGAGATTTCCCTTTCTCTTCTTTGTTCTCACAGCTCACAGGGGCTCAGCTTTGGATTTGGCCCTGCCTCTGCGTGTAGGTCGCTGGAGGGCGTCTGTTTTTTGCTCAGACAGGACGGGGTTAAAGGAGCCGCTGATTCGGGGGTTCTGGCGTACGGAGGCCGGCGGCGGGGAGGGAGGGGCACGGAATGCGGGGCGGGCCTGCGGCGGCAAAGTCCGGCGTGACTCTGCACCAGCCCGAGGCCCTCCGTGCGCTCTCCCGGGGAAGTCGTCCCCGGATCCCGGGAACCCGGCAGTGGCGGGCTGCACAGGCTCCGCGGAAGAGGGGAGTGGAGAGCGACCTGCGCTCGCACACAGGCCCCTTGGTGGCGGCAGCAGCAGCCCCAACGTCTCCCGCCCGCCTTGGGGTCCGCGCCTCCAGCCGCGGCTTGCGCCCGTCTCTGGAGTCAGCGCCCTCAGCCGCGGCTCGCGCCCGTCTCTGGGGTCCGCGCCCTCAGCCGCGGCTCGCGCCCGTCTCTGGGGTCCGCGCTTTCAGCCGCGGCTCGCGCCCGTCTCTGGGGTCCGCGCTTTCAGCCGCGGCTCGCGCCCGTCTCTGGGGTCCGCGCTTTCAGCCGCGGCTCGCGCCCGTCTCTGGGGTCCGCGCTTTCAGCCGCGGCTCGCGCCCGTCTCTGGGGTTCGCGCTTTTAGCCGCGGCTCGCGCCCATCTCTGGAGTTCCTTTAAGCAGCGTTCTTAAACCCCTCTCCTCACGCACCAGGAAACAAAGAGGGAAGAAAAAGTCTCTTGCCTCTTAGGCAGGTGCAGGCTTTTCCCCGGACTCCCTCCCGGCTAGCTGTGGTGCACTAACCCCTTCAGGCTATGTTCAAGCCGCCAACCCCAGTCCTCTCCCTGCGCTCCGTCCGAAACCGAAACCCTAGCCTCAGAGCCTCAGCTCGCAGCCCCGCCCGTCCCGGCGGGTGAGCAGACAAGCCTCTCGGGCTGGTGAGTGCTGGTCGGCCCTGATCCTCTGTGCGGGAATCTCCCCGCTTTGCCCTCCGCACCCGTTGCTGTGCACTCCTCCGCGGCTTCGAAGCTCCCCCCTCCGCCTCCCGCAGTCTCCGCCCGCGAAGGGGCTTCCTAGTGTGTGGAAACTTTTCCTCCTTCACAGCTCCCTCCCACTGGTGCAGGTGCCGTCCCTATTCTTTTGTCTCTCTTTATTCTTTTTTCCTTTTGCCCTACCCAGGTACGTGGGGAGTTTCTTGCCTTTTGGGAGGTCTGAGGTCTTCTGCCAGCCTTCAGTAGGTGTTCTGCAGGAGTTGTTCCACGTGTAGATGTATTTCTGGTGTATCTGTGGAGAGGAAGGTGATCTCCGCGTCTTACTCTTCCGCCATCTTCCCTTACTCCCCAAAATATTACTCTTTAAGTAATTAGGAATAGAGATAGCAAAGCAAATGATTTCTTCAGGATTTTGTTATGTGAAAAAATAAAGCTTTTTACTTCGTATATAACCTGATTTTATGCAATTCATAGCAGAGAGTAATTCAGGTTTATAAATAACCTTGTAGAAAGGATGTTATAAAAGCTGTCGCTGAAGTTTGAATAAAACCCACATTTTTTAAACTTTGAATGTGTGATGCAAAACAAATAAATATGCTATTAGTTTACTGTATCTCAGTGAAATAGATTTCAAAATTAGTGGTGGAAAAATCTGCATTTTTAATTATGTATTTCTCTGTGTATAGAATACTGTTTTGTAAAATTAGTGTCATGTCTTCCTGTATAATAGCAAAAACAAACAATAGTTTGCCTGAAGTTTATTAGCATAGACTATAATCCCTACAATTAGATAAATTTGTTTCTTTACTTGGAAAGGTATATTTTCAGGATACAAACAAGGCATAGAGAACATTATTTGTCCCCACTTTCAAAATGGATCTTGAAACCGCTTCTGAGGCAGCTCAGATGTCTAAATGCTCTCTGGAAAACATTAAAATGCCATCTCAGTCTTTGTTTAGACATTATTGATTTTATATTACAAGTAGATGAAAGGTCCACTTGGGGAATACTGCTGTATAATTGCTGCAATGACTTAGCCATCTAATACTACCCAGGACAAAAGCCATTTGATCAAAATCAATGTAAAATATACATTTATCCTCCTTAGACATCCAGGGTATGGGGGGGATGCCAAGTATGAAGAGCAATATTTAATAATGTGACATCAGAAGTAAAAGCAATTACATCTTTACTAACTCTCAAATGCAAATGACTCTACATGACTCTGAATTCTGGAGCCGTATGGTTTATTGACAATAAAATAGACAAATCAATAACTTCTGCAAAAAGAGTGTTTTGAAAGAATAAATCTTGTATTAGTAGCAGGAACGTAGCTTTACAAAACTGCTCAAATGCCATACCTCTTGCTTGTTTAAGCACATGGTTTATAAAACATATTCTGGGCAGGGCTTACATATTCACCTTTTCTTACATCTTCCCAAGCTCTTAGTTGGACGGCCTATATAGTCAACATGTCATATCCACTTGAAAATTCTTTTCGACCTCAGGAATATTGGTCAGATTTGTAGGATTCAAGCTCTGCTCTATCTAGTCTCACTTCTCATCTGATCCCAGGAATAGGAGAGTGTGGCTGGACATTGTTGATGGGCATCCTTTACTGGGAGAGATGGATTTACCATGAACAAATGAAGTTTAAACTTCATACTCTCCTGGGAAGGATATTTTGCGTGGCCCTGGAAAGGACCCTAGCGATGTGTACATATATTCAAATATGTTTGTAAAATGGTAAGATATTTATAATTTTCTACAATTGCTTTTCTAACCTAAATGATGCAAATACTGTTATATTCATTATTTTGTTTTATTTTTTTGAAAGAGGAGTCCAAAACCATATTAGCCTGTGACCCCACAAATCCAGGGTCTGCCCGAGCTATTGACAAGACCCATAAAATTATCCAAGTTGAGTGTGTGAGTGTGGGAGTGCCTGATACCTGATACCTGATCGTAATGTCAATGATGTGTCCTTGGTCAATGTGTCCTATCATTCAGGGTGTTCATATTCTGTAAGCCCTGAGTGACCAAGTGCCAACTGAAAAGCATCAGCCATGTATGAAAACAGTATTTCAGTGTTATGTCTTTTAGCAAGAGCACAACATATATATATATATATATATATATATATTTTTTTTTTTTTTTTAATGTTGAGCCTTCTTTTATTTATTTTTATTTTTGGCTGTGTTGGGTCTTTGTTTCTGTGCGAGGGCTTTCTCTAGTTGTGGCAAGCGGGGGCCACTCTTCATCGTGGTGTGCGGGCCTCTCACTGTCATGGCCTCTCTTGTTGCGGAGCACAGGCTCCAGACGCACAGGCTCAGTAGTTGTGGCTCACAGGCCTAGTTGCTCCGCAGCATGTGGGATCTTCCCAGACCAGGGCTCGAACCCGTGTCCCCTGCATTAGCAGGCAGATTCTCAACCACTGCACCACCAGGGAAGCCCACAACATATATTTTTAACTCACCCTAGTAGAATTTTATTTTAATAACTTTCTTTACGCTCGAAAAAAATGACATCATTATTTCTCGCAATCATAGCTTCCACTCCACTGTTTCTCACACCCACCCATAAACACAATGATACCAAAACTTTCACAGTTGATCATTATCTATGAGAGGTAAATTCTAAACAAAGGGACTTCCCTGGAGGCGCAGTGGTTGAGAGTCCGCCTGCCGATGCAGGGGACACGGGTTCGTGCCCCAGTCTGGGAGGACCCCACATGCCGTGGAACAGATGGGCCCGTGAGCCATGGCCGCTGAGCCTGCGCATCCGGAGCCTGTGCTCCGCAATGGGAGAGGCCACAACAGTGAGAGGCCCGCGTACTGCAAAAAAAAAAAAGAAAAAAAAAATTCTAAACAGAATCATCTATAGTGCATGATGCTCTGGTATCTCAAGAATGTATACAAGGTGAGAACTGATCTGCAGTATGTAAGTCAACTCAAAAAATCAGAAATGTCTTATCTGAGTTAAAAGCAGGAAAACACCTTCTTCAGACCCTTTGAGGCATCAAAGCTGCTCACATTCAGCTACACCACTCTGCTTTCTACCTGTACACACCATATCTTTCTATCTAAAGCATATATATCCATAGCCTGTACTCACATCAACTGATCTTACATCTGTAGATTGAGAACCTATGGATTCATTCATTCCTGAATTCATTCATTTAAGAAATATTTATTGAGCACATTTCTGGGCCTGGCATTCTTCTAGAGATGGAGCAAGACAAATGCAAGTGCCACTTTTAAAGAACTTAAAATCTGGCAGAACTCTGGTGCCATGATAGTCCCTACATGTCAACTGAGAAGATCTGTCCTAAAGAAGCAAGGGTTGTAAATCACCTACCTTGGAAATGCACCAGGACTTTCTACCTGGCGAGTTCAAAGATCCCCAAGGCTCATCATCTAAGGAAAGGCATTTGGGGATGGAGGATGAGAAGGTATCTTTCATGTTAGAGTATTACTATGGGGAACATTCTCATCACACAGACCACTGATGCATTTCTAGTGTAGCTTCCTTGCTTGCTTACTTGCTAAGTAATCAAAAGAAACCCCACCCTGTTATATCCCATATACATGCTTTTATGGTATATTGAATCGTCAAAGTTTCTTAGTATGATAGAGAGATAGATAAGCTTGAATAATTAAGTTTGTGTGGGTGTGCATTTGTCTCTGTGTATGTATGTCTATTCTATCTTCTTTTGTGACTGTCTGCTGGTGGTGAAACAACACTGCCCAGCAGTGTTCTTAGAGAAAGAACCCTGGACTTGAATTCAGGTTATACTAGAGGTCATATTTATAAACTGTGTGATCCTAGCATATTACATAAGCTTTATAAACCTCAAGTTTTCATTCCTAACATAGAGTTAATACAACCTGTTTGATCAAGATTAGATGAGTCTTTTAGTTTTCCATTTGTTTTAAATATGCTCCATATGATACCACCTTGCCTCATTTAAATCTGAACATTTACTGAGATCAGGGATTATGCTGTTCAAATCATCGTTTTTCTTTCCTAAATATTAGTAATGATAACATTTATTTAGTGTTTACTGTATGGTAGGCACTCTATTAACCACTTTACATACTTCACTCATTTAATTTTTGTAATATTCCTAGCCACTTGTTAAGATTTCAAGTTCTGCAGAAACTGCTTGACTTTAAAATTTAGCTCTTCCACTTACAAGCTATAATGGAAAAACCACTTAGCCTGTCTGAATCTTAGTTTTCAAATCTACTCATAGGTGGTTATGAGTCTTAGATGAATTAATAAAAGTAAAGTACATAAATATTGCCTGGAGTATAGTAAGTTATTAAATATACGATGGCTTTGTTTTCAAATATACCCATTTTTACCATTATCACCTCTAACTTGAACAGGTAGATTTATTACCGTTCATTTTTTGCTCTTTTGTGGAGTTTGGTTTTTTTGTTCAGTAAATATTCATAAGGAACAAACCTTAGCCTCACCTAGGTAAGCCCAGCATATGGACTCTCTCCTTTCCTACCCATTTTCTCTATGGAAAGACTGTATTTCCCCATACCATGTGTGTTTTTCCACACACATGGCCTTGTCCATGTGATGTCCTTTGGCTAATGGAATATAATATGAAATAATCTGGTGTAAGTTGCAAGCCTCCACCTTAAGTAAAATCACTTGTTTCTATTACCTCTCTGGGAGATTCCTGTCTCCACCCTGGGAAGTACATGCCCCATATACCTGATGGCCCTACATACAGGCCTCAAGGATGTGAGGTAGAGTAGGTATGAACTTAATATGTAGGAAGAAGCAGAGCCACTGGAGCTGTCCAGCCGACACACAGATGTGTTAGTGAGTAATCAATGCATACCGTTTGCCACTGAGATTGCACGTGTGCCTTATAATGTGGTAAAGACTTCCCCTCATCAGGCTCTTCTGTGTATTACTCAAAGTAGTTTTTAAAAAACATACATCTAATACTATCATTTCCCCTGCTTAGCACCTTTCAAAGGCACCATCACAATTAGACTAAAATCAAGTTCCTGGTCATAGCTTATGAGGATTTTAACTACCTCTCAGATATCATATTTTTCTGTACACAGATCATCTGGGCCTTTTTCCTTTTCCTAGAGCATGCCAAGGACTTTTCCTTCTTAGGTCCTTCTCAAATGTTATTGTGTCTTTCTTAAAGGATATTCCACCCTTTTCTTTCCATGCCCCTCACCCTTCATGTCTTAACTTAAAAAGTCATCTTCTCAGAAACGTCCGTCCTGACACCTTATCTAAATAGGATCTCTCTGTCAGTCTCTGTTTTATCTCTTACTATCATTTTATACAGTTTTAATTATCTATTTATTTAATTGTTTTTTATCTGTCTATTCTACTACAATCTAAATCCTGTGAGGTCAACACATGAGTTTTACTTATTTACTATTGATTATCAAGAACCTAGCAGACACGATGCCAAAAGCTTAAAAGTATCACAAATTCTATTGGATAAATAGGTTTTGTTAAGGAAACTGAGGTAGATAATGAAATAAATTCCACAGTATTATACAACTGATAACCAAGTGCAGAACTAAGACTCCTATTCAAGTGTATCTGTTGTTTGTAAAGCTCCAGATATTTGGGAGAAATCAACAAACATACATATTTTATCTGTAATACATGTAGCCTTCATTTATTCAGTTTTGGTAATTCATACCAAATGTTGAGGAACCAGTCATTGAATTATCCGATAGTAAATGGTTAATTAATTAAGTAGTGCATGATTCTAACAGTTGCATTTATACTACTTGGAATAGTAGGTTTCAGTTAGCCTCAAGTACTTTAGAAATACTTATTATTAAAAATTCACAACCTAAATATATAGTATTATTTATTTAAACAGATACTTTCAAGGTCCTCTACTATACAACTTGATCTACTTTAGTAGACATCTCTGATAAATATTTAATAGTATCTAAATTTCAGTTCTTTAAAACTATTTCATATTTCATGTTTTATACAAATTTCATATTTTATATTAATTATCACATCCCTGTATCAGTTATAATAGGCTAGATTGTTCTGTATTAAGAAGCAACCTACAATATTAAAGGACTACAACAACAAATACTTATTTCCAGCCACATGTCTGTCATTGGTTGGCTTAGGCTCTGTTCCACATCATCTTTACTGCAGGACTTAGATTAAATGAATAGCCTCTTTCTGGAACTTTATTGGTTGTCATTGCAGAGAATATCTAAAATGTGATGAAATATGATCTGGCTTTTAAATCTTCTGCTCAAGATACATGTCACTTCCATTCCTATTTCAGTGGACGAAGAAAGTCATTTTGTGAAGTCTGAAGTCATTGGGACAAATACAAATAATTTTCCCTAAGGAAGTGGCACTGAAATTAGGGGACAATAATACATTTATGACATTTTTCACAACTCATTTCCCTGGCATGATTACTATGTAATTGTTTTGTTTCACTTTAGCTTTCTGAGAATAGCAGTTTGGTTTTCTCTTCTTGGAATGTCCATCACCCCTCTTTCTAAGATAATTCTGAAATCTCAACTGACCATATAATATGATGACTATATATATATATATATATATATATATATATATGTGTGTGTGTGTGTGTGTATATAATATATACTTATATAATATATACTTATATATTATATACTTATATATAATATATATATAATATATCTCTTACACCGACTGCTATTGTCTGACTGTTTTCCCCCAAATTCATGTGTTGAAATTCTAATGCCCAATGTGATGGTGTTAGGAGGTGGGACGTAAGTGATTAGGTCAAGAGGGCAAGCTCTCATGAATGAATCAGTGCACTTATAAAACATGCCGTAGAGAGATCCCTTGCCCCTTCTACCATGTGAGGCTACAGCTAGAAGTCTGCAAAACCGGAAGAGGGTCCTCATCAGATCATGCTCGTACCCTAATCTTGGATTTCCAGCCTCAAGAACTGTGAAAAATTTTGGTTGTTTATAAGCCACCTGTTCTGTGGTATATTGTTATATAGCCTGAACATACTGTGACATCCACCATTCCCAAATCTGAGTCTTTGGAACTGATATAATAAAAAGTAAACAATAGTATTTCATTGCTAGAACCTTAGCTTTAGTAATACAGAAAATGACCTGTAGGCACTATTATTTTATACTGATTTTTACCTGACCAATCGGACATTAGAAGCCACCTAGGAAGAAGGGTGATGATGCTAATTCTATCAAGAGTCATATGGTGATTAAGGTTAGTGTTGCATGCATATTTCCCCGAATAACATTATCGTTAAAAATTAAGAATAATGATACATGATAATATTGCAGGTAAAGGTTTCTGGTTGGACTTAGTATAAAATTTGAAGATGTAGGTTTCGTAAATAATGACTTAGATGAGGGGCCATGAATTCATTCATCTACAGTGGTGACATTAATATGGATTGAAATAATCCTTCAAAGAACAATAGTAAGTTCAGGAAATTTCCCCCAAAGTTTCCAAAGTTTCCAAGGTGTAGGGCCAGAAAACTTCCCTTCTTTCCTTCTAGGTTCTTTGGCTGGTCTAATAGTTAAATTGACAGAAGACAGATTAACAGGAGAAAAACTGTGTATGAGACTCCCTGGCAGTCAGGATACTGAGGCTTATATACCATTCTGAGCTTAGAGGGGGTTAGGAGTTGGGGCTTCAAATAGGGCAAAAGACAATTCACAGGAAGGTGAGAAAAGCAAATGTTTGGTAGACAGATGTTTGCCATGCCATGCAGGTAAGTCTTTTTGATATAAAAAGTATCTCTGGTAATAGCTCTGAATAAATAGATATCCTTTGTATAAGCAGAATGTAGTGAACTCTGAATAAGTAAATATCCTCTGAATTAGCAGAAAGCAGTGAGACAACTCCTTAGACCCAATACATGGTGCTTAATCCTCTTGTAATTCCTTTTTTCTAACAGCCTTACCTCTGTCCATCAAAGTAGGGCTTCCTGGTACAGACTCCCTACCTAAATCCTTTTAAGCAGTTAAGTGGGAGGTAAAAAGGTCTTCTTGGTTCTGCTGGGCCCCAGTTGTCTTCAATCTTGAAATAATCCATATGCCAAAGTGGTACATTATGGTGTGGTGTATTCTTCTCCCCCTATGAAGTTTCTAAGGTTATCAAGATGTGGACATAGAGAATTCTGAAGATAGAAATTTGGTAGTCTAGGAAAAAAAATACAGATATTAGGACTGAATGACATAAGAGAACAGTGACTAGCAAAATAGAATCTAAATTAGATCATTGATCAACCAGTTAGCCCAAACCTGGTACTGAGCAGCTAGTCCAAGTCTTGGGTCATACATAAAAGAAATTCACATATCCGTGCCTAATTTTGGTATTTATTTTCCTAGAAAGCTTAGGAAAGGTAACCATGGCACATTACCTAAGCAGATCAGTCAAATTATTTTATCAGTGGAATAACAGATACACTGACTAGTTTGCTATAATGTCCAGATTATATGTTTCTTTATTCTATATTATACAGCTTCTGAATCTTCCAGTTGTCAGCTTCTTTCTCTTAGGTGGTTTATCATGCATTAGAATTTGTCAGCTCAATCAGACATAGACTTTTCTTGTCAGGAACATGATTGTCATGTGAAAATGTGTGGCTCAGAACCCCCTGTGGGGAAAAATCACTGCTACACCAGGGTGCTGAATACTAACCTTATTAGATTTGTTTAGGGTAGTGAGAGCTGAAAACTGATAATAGTGGTCATGGATTCTGATTTAGCTGGGAAGAAGTTCCGTCAAGGCTTCTGTTTAGGGAGAACTGAGGAAGTTGTATTCGGCATCAGAACATCCTCTGAATAAGTAGAATGTACTGAGACTCAGTACACCTTAGACTCAGTTTATGGTGCTTAATCCTCTTGTAATTCTTTTTTCAATAGCCTTGCCTCTGTGCATCGGAAGTAGGGCTATCTCTTACTTTCTTCCTCTCCTAAGTTTCTTCCATCAGAAGAGAGAGGTACTTACTCCTTAATATTCACTTTCTACTAAGACTTAAGATTAAAGGAGTCATTGGTTCAAATGACTGACTTTGGAAGCGAGATGTACTAGTATTAGGAAATTTAAGTGTATAAAATATATAATTATATACATACATCTATGGGGTGTCTGTGTGTGTGAGAATGTACGTGTCGGTCTAGGTTTGGTTAATTACTTAAAAAATAATTTATTTAATTGAAGCAGGCATTCCATATGATAACATAGTTAATTTGATTTTCATTTCTTTTTCCATTGAAATATAATTACAGTATATTGTTGTGAAAACTCCTAATTTAGATCCGCAAATCAGAGAAGAAACTGTAGCTGGATTCTCTTAATTACCAGTTCTATTCAGTTGACCTGTATGATAAGCTGTCAACCTCTGGATCAAAACTCCACCTATTTAAATGGTCTAGGCATTGAAGTAAATAATGTTAAATTAATTTTTTATTAACTTTCATGAACTATATGTGCTAGATTATAGTATTGTCAAAATATTTACTGTTCTTTCTTTCTTGGCCCTCACTATGGGAGAATTATATTTACTATCTCATGGATATCAGGCATAGACACCTTATTAGCTTTGGGCATGAATGTGTGGACAAGTGTCATGTAGAAATTCAAGGCAGAAATTTTAGGAGTCATTGCATGATACCACCATCTCCCTTTTCCCTCAGTTATGGGCCTGGCAATATTCCAGATAAGGGCTGCTCTTTCAGCCTAGTTCTGGAGTAAAGTGGATATTGAACAGCAACTTAGCAGAGGTAAACATCTATTATTGTATAAGCCATCAAGATTCAGGGCTTAATGTTATTTCCACCATAGCATAACTTAACCTAAGATTTATAGAGAAATGTTTCTCAAAATAATATAATACAAAGATGTAATTCAGTTGTTTCTGTTATACAAGCACAAAGGTGTGACGGATACAGCAAATACAAAAATCTTGTGTTACTTCTAATGTCATGTAGTATAGTAACAGAACTTAACTGTTATACATAAAATTAATGACTAGTATTTAGAGATTTGGCCCTTTCATACAGTGCTATGGGAGTATAAATTGGTACAATATTTCTAAAGGGTAATTTTCAATATATGTTAAAAATATTAAAATACAATCTGATAAGTAATCCTACTTCAGAAAAAAAATATGCAAAATATAAGCAGAGGAATAGTCATTTTTAATAATAAAACATTTTGAAACAATCTAATATTCAAAAGTAGAAGATTGATAAAATCATCACCTGTAAACTGAAATATTATGCAGCCATTGAAATAATATTATGGAGGAATATTTAATGACATAAATGTTTTTGATAAAGAGCAAAAGCAAAACAGAACTGTAAATAATGCATTACCCTATTTTAAATGATAATAAACATGTACACAGAAACTGGAAAGAAATGAATCAACACCTTGACATGCGATTTTAATTCCATTTTCACTGGTTTTGAAGTCGAGCTAGTGGTGTTAAATCAAGGAATTCCAAATCTTTAGACTAAATGCAAGTCTCTTAACTATATCACTACTATCTCTTTTTCAAACTATTGTAGAGATAGAGAATTTGTGGTAATTAAATATTATTTAGTCATTAATTCCAGCTGGGACTGCTGAGAATTATGCTACAATATGATTTCCTCTAAGATATCTCACAGGCCATTGATAAACAGCTGAGAAGAAAAAAATCAGGGGATTATGGCAAAGTGGTTTGCTATTAAATTAACTGAATAAAAAGTAATTGGATTATGTATGATCTTCAACGGCTACTAGAGTTTAAACTTTAATTAAATTGTCATAGTCCTCATTCAAAAATGAATGTTTGAGCATAAACTATTTTTAAACAACAAGAATAGCAGAATACTAATCAGGGCAGCCTATACCACCAACCTTAATTGAAAGCTCTATCAGACTGATTACCAACCAGTTTTCCACACATTAAAATCACTGGGAAAAACGTTGAGCTCTAGTAATCATTTGCAAGGTTTTCAAATATTATTACTTGATAGGAAGTCAGTTAGCATTGACTAAGAAAACTCATTCTTAAACAATTAGCCGGGTTGTGTGCATTAAAGAAAACCTAGGCTTTTAATTTTGCCTGGAAGTTTTTAGAGCCAGAATTCCCCAGCAAAGTCAAAAATGATATTTTATCAACTATTTCTGTATCTACCATGAAAGACATTTTAAACATATGATATGATTTGTTATGCCCAGCTCATTCTATTAGTGTTCTAAAGTAAAAATAAGTAAACGATTAAAATATTGTATATGAAATAGTGTATATATAATATTTACATAAATATATGCATGCACACATGTATTCATGTGTACATAATTACATACAGATACACATATATGCATATCATCTGGGACATCTTCCAGGCAGCTATTTGAAGGCTCTAGGGTAGATTGTTAAAGATTTCTCTGAGGAAAAGACAAGCAGTTATTTTCCTTTTGATTTTCTAGTTCTAACCTGCACAAAGATGGTAAAAATAGGAAACTGCCTCATTCAAACACATAGATTGCAGTGAGAACTAAAGGTGAGAACTTGAGTTTTCTGACTTTAAGATTTTTAATACAGTATCTGAATTATCCTCAGAGAAAGTTCTTTTTTTAACCTTTTCAAGAAATGCTTGATGAAATGATTCTCAAGATGTACATTATATTTTTTGAAAAAATTTTGAGTTAATTTAAACCAAAGACTTTCTCTAGCTCTCTATGGTAGATTTGAATCATTTGCCTTTTATATCAATATTTTAGTTACAGATTTTTATAGCTCTTATCTTTTATCAATGATTTATCCATTTCAGGAATATTTAACTATTTTAAAATGAAGTCAAACAAAATTAAGAAACTACATTTCTGTTTTTTAAATGCCACTTTATGCTATGTATGTTATATGCACAATTTGATTTCTTTATCTCAAAAATAATATGAGAAAGTTATTTCTTTTTAAAAGTGGATATCTGCAGTTTGGAAGGGCTCAGTACTTTATTTAAGTTCACACATAAGTAAATGCTGGAACAGGGCATATATCTGAAAGCCCTGCTCATACACTATCCATATAAGACATGAGGATGTCCTAGGCCTAACATAGGGTGGGGCGGAGAATGGGGGAAATAGATTGGAAATCTCTTGTTTAATTAGTTCCCCACAGGCAGTTCCTCTACCTCAAGATAAATCCACTGGATTGACCCTTACCACACTCCTTGATCCTAAACTTAATTTAGAAAGATTGGCAGTCCTGTGTTTAAAATTAACTTATTACATAATTTAGGATAACTGGCATCAAAGTTAATGCTGCTGGTTAAATAAAACTAACCCTGAAGGCAACCTATATGAATATTTAAAATAATACTGTCAAATAAAAAAATATTTTCAAGCACAATAACAAAAAATGTCAGATAGTGTGTTATTTTGTGCAGCATGAGAGGAAATAAAGTTTTTACTGGTAATTTTTAAGGTGTTACTGAGTATTCAGGGAATGATATTGTTAAGCTAATACATAATATCAAGTTACTCTTAGGTAAATATAAATCACACCCATAAGCAGTTTTAGTCATTCATTTAGTAAGTTTTTATTAACCAACTGCTTTGTGTCAGGCAATGAGTGAGGGACCAGAAATACAAAGTTTCCTATGATATGGCATCTAATCTTGAGGAACTCATAGAAGGAAAAAGATACATGTCATCACATTCCTGTGATTTAATATGATACATGCTCTAAAAGTGCTGGAGTCAGAGTCTTATGGTATTTGAGAAAAGAAATAGACTAAATAAACTTGAATAGACATTTCTCCAAAAAAAATATACAAATAGTCAAAAGGTATATGAAAAGATGCTTAACCTCGCTATTCATCAGGGAAATGCAAATCAAAACCACAATAATATATTACCTCACCTCTGTTAGAATGGCTATTAAAAAAAACAGATAACAAGTGTTGGTGAAGACATGGAGAAATTGGAACACATATACACAATTTATGGGAATATAAAATGGAAAACAGCATAGATTTTCCTCAGAATATTAAAAATATAACTACCATATGACCCAGAAATACTACTTCTGGGTATATCCAAAATAAGAGAAATCAGAATCTTGAAGAGATGTTTGCATTTTGGTGTTCATTGCAGCAGTGTTCACAATAGCAAAGATATGAAAATAATCTAAATGTCTATTGATAGATGAATGGATAAAGAGAATGTGGTATATACATACAATGGAATATTACTCAGCTTTAAAAAAGAAGAGAATTCTGTCATTTGCAACAACATGGATGAACCTGGAGGACATTATGCTAAGCAAAATAAGCCAGGCAGGCACAGAAGGACAAATACTGCATGATTCCACTTACATGAGGTATTTGCAATAGTCAAACTCATAGAAGCAGAGAATAGAATGGTGGTTTCCAGGTGCTGGGGAGAGGAGGAAATGGGAAGTTGCTATTCAGTGCCTATAGTTTTCTTCATGATTTCCTTTCTTTGGTTTGATGAGCTTCTTGCATCTGTAGGTTTCCATCAATTCTGGAAAAAAATGGTCATTATTTCTTTAATTTTTTTCACTGTCTCCTCATTTTGGGAATTGGCCACTTACTGTTATCCCACACACCACTGAAGCTCTTTGCATTTTTTTCTAAAAAGTTCTCTTCCTCTCTGTATCATTTTGGGTAGTGTTTATCACTATGTATTCAGAATCACTGCTAACCTTTTATTCTGTGATGTCTAATCTCTCAACTTTATACTGTATATTTTCATTACACATTGTAGTTTTAAATTATAGAAATTAGATTTGGATTTTTTAAGCTATCTTCTATGTCTTTACATGTTCAAAATGTACTCTAACTTCTTAAAAATGTAGACTAGTTATCAAACTGTTGTATAGTGTCTCTGTCCACAAATTCTGTCATCTGTTTCATTTCATGGTTAGTTTCAATTGATTGTTTCTCCTCATTATGGAATTATGAAGTTTTCCAGTCTGACTGATGGAAATTGGTAATATTCCAGATACTGTGAGCTCCAGATACTGTTTTCTCCAATTTTTTCATGAAGTTCTTTTCTCTGACCTCTAATATTTTCTTCAAATCCATGAACTGAACAGTATTCAACTGAATACTTGAAATGGACTCTTTGAAGATCTCTGGATTTTTCTTTTTGCACACTTCTTTCTTCTCTGTAAGTCTATCCTGCAACATATTTGAAAAGAAAATGCAGAACAAAAGACAACTCAAAATGCGTAGAAATGTGAGAGATCCATGGAGAATTGTATCCCAACAAGTCTATCCACTTTTTACTATCTGGTCACCATCCTGGGCCAGGCCACCATTATTTTTCTCTTGGACTTTCCTAACAGCATCGTAAATTATCTCTACATCCATCTTTCCCATTCAGTCCTTTTTATATATGGAAACTACCATCAACTTTTTAAAACATGGCTTCATTTTTTTTTTTTTTTTTTTGCTGTACGCGGGCCTCTCACTGTTGTGGCCTCTCCCGTTGCAGAGCACAGGCTCCGGATGCGCAGGCTCAGCGGCCATGGCTCACGGGCCCAGCCACTCCGCAGCATGTGGGATCTTCCTGGACCGGGGCACGAACCGGTGTCCCCTGCATCGGCAGGCAGACTCTCAACCACTGCACCACCAGGGAAGCCCTTCATATATTTTTTTATAAACTTTTGGTGGGCTTCAACTGTATATAAAATAAAATCAATCACCCTACTATATCATAGAAGGCCCCTGTATGAGCTGACACTATACACTTCCCAAATCTACTTTCCCTCTTTGTCTCTTGCTTCTTACTTTCCAGTTGCAATGCCTTTATAAAGACTTTTTTTTTTTTTTGCGGTATGCGGGCCTCTCACTGCTGCAGCCTCTCCCATTACTGCTGCAGCCTCTCCCGTTGCGGAGCACAGGCTCCGGACGCGCAGGGCCAACGGCCATGGCTCACGGGCCCAGCCGCTCCGCAGCATGTGGGATCTTCCCGAACCAGGGCACAAACCCATGTCCCCTGCGTCGGCAGGCGGACTCTCAACCACTGCGCCACCAGGGAAGCCCTATAAAGACTTTTGAATATTCCAAGTTTTCTGCCACATTAGGACCTTTTTATGTGCTATTTTATATGCT
Source organism: Tursiops truncatus (assembly GCF_011762595.2). Classification (NCBI taxonomy): domain Eukaryota; kingdom Metazoa; phylum Chordata; class Mammalia; order Artiodactyla; family Delphinidae; genus Tursiops; species Tursiops truncatus. The sequence continues at coordinate 54,782,072 of NC_047044.1, read as the reverse complement.
TACAATGCTCTTTCCCCAATATGGCTGGGTTCTTCACATAATTTTGATCTCTAGTTACTAATATTTTCCCCTTTAAACTATTCTAGTTATTAACAATCTCCTTTAAAAAAAGAGCCAACTGCAACTACTATTGCTATAGTAGACACCACCCCTTTATTCTCTATTTTCAGTATCTGCTTCCCTGACTGCATTGATTGATTTAGATTTTTGCTTACCTCCATTTATAATCTATAAGCATGTAAGAAGGACTCATGTCTGTATTGTTCAGAATTTATCACAGGGTACACAAACAATGCTATTTAATATTTGTTACATACATTGATAATTATTTGATTCCCAGTTAAGTCATGGTGTAATTATTCATGTGTAGGATTATTTTTCATAGTTCCCAGTAGTGTGTAATTGAATTATATGGGCTATAGTTTATCCACCTTCACAGTCTCTGTGAATCTGCCTGACTTAAAGTGTTGTGTTCAATCGTGACTTTGAATGTGATGTAACAGATATAGTCATTTACTCTGTTCTAGACCCTACAGATACAGCGTTGAACAAAACAGGACAAGTTCCTGCTTTCTTCATTTTACTACTTAGTGGAAAGAAATAAACTCTAACAAATATTTGATATTTAGGCTGATGATAAATATAATCTATTTTTAAAAGTTGGACTTGGTAAGGAGACAGTAAATGACGACGCAGGTGAAAGTGACTAGTATTTGATTGAGAGTGGTCAGGAAAAGCTTCTTGGATAAATAACATTAAGCAAAGTCATGAAGGAGTGTGTATGTGTTTGTACTGGGGGTATGGTTTACAGGGTGGCAACTGGTCACGAACCATGCCTTTATCTACAGCAGAGTTTGGTAAATTTTTCAATACTAAGCCAGATAGTAAATATTTTAGGATTAGTGGGCCATATATTCTGCCACAGCCACTCAACTCTGCCAGTGTAGTGCAAAACTAGCCATAGATAATACATAAGGAAATGAGTGTAGCTGTGTTCCCCAAACCTTATTCACAAAATCAGGCAGTGGGCTGACTTTGGCCTATGGTCTATTATTTGCTGACACCTGGTTTAATTAAGGAATGTTCCAGTAAAAGGAACCAGCAAATGCAAGGATCTTGAAAAGGTAGCATTCTTTTTTTTTTTAACCATATGATATCACTTATATGTAGAATCCAAAATATGATACAAATGAACTTATTTATGAAACAGAAACAGATTCACGGACATAGAAAACAAACTTATGGTTACCAAAGGGGAAAGGGGGTGGGGGAGGGATAAATTAGGAGTTTGGGATTAATAGATACAAACTTTATATATATATATATATATAGACATATTTGAAAAACAGCAAGGGATCCAGTGTGACTGGAATGGAATGAGAACGAATAGACAAGTTCAGAAATACAACGAGCACCAAACTCTGTAGTTTCATATGGAGGTGGGAATTATTGGAGTGTTTTAAGCAGAGGAGTGATATAATCCAATTTATGTTTTTAAAAGGTCACCTTGGCTACTGGTTTCAAAATTGATAGGTGTGGCTTGAAGAACACAGGTGGAAGCAAACTACTGCAATGTTCATGTGAAATTATGGCTGCTTGCATTAGATTGGTGAGCTTGGAAATAGTCATGAGTTGTCACAATCTATACATATTTCAGAGACCAGGCCACAAAGATTTTCCTATTGCCTGAATATGATAGATATGAAACAACAGAGTCATGGGTGACTCCTTGTATAATGTTCTAAGTACCAAAGACTTTTCAACAGTGCTGTACTTACGCTAGCATTAGCAGGGGTAGCATTACTAGGGGCAAGGACTTTGTAGGAAGAAATATCTTGGGTTGATATCTAAAAGATTCATACTTTTATGCCAGTTGGAGAAACAGAGAGAAATATCCCACTCAATGTGGAAAAATATCGACCTGAAACTGTAGGAAATGTTTGAGGATATCAAATTTCATTGTAGGGTATATATAGACAAAGATGATGATTTACTTTTATTTTATTTTTATATTTAAAAATGAAGGAAAGCAAAAGCTTGCAGTTAGGTTAGTAAAGTGGAAAATTCATTCCCTTATGAACCAGACTGGAGAAGTAAAAATGAGAGTAGGGGATATTCAAGTGAAAGATGAGAAATACTTGCTCTTTCTGATGCATACTTGCTTAGAAGTTCACTAGAGTAAGTCAAGTAACTCATAAAAATTTTTCTATTTTCTCCTCAGAATATTTAAACATATGGCAAGCAATATGCTTCATTTCTCAAGGAGTAACCAGGAGTTAGAAATGAGTCTTGAATGTAGATTTAAAGTCAGTTTTCGAGACTAAAACAGCCCAACTAGTTATTTAATTGTGCCAGATAATCTTCATGAAAGTCATTTCTATAGGTGCATGAATTCTTTACTTGATTTCCACAGCCCTTTTGGAGCATCTCAGTTTCAACTGAGTTTAACTAGTGAATATCTTTGATTAGTTGAATAATTTTTTCTGAAGTCTTCAACTATATGTGGCTTATCAAGAATTAAGGAGACTGGTATGATGTGTTTTCGTTTTTTTTTTTTTTTAATTTATTTTATTGAAGTGTAGTTGACTTATAATGTATTAGTTTCAGGTGTACAGCAAAGTGATTCAGTTATACATACATATATATTTATTTTTTCGGATTCTTTTCCATTATAGGTTATTACAAAATATTGAGTGTAGTTCCCTGTGCTATACAGTAGGTCCTTGTTGCTTATCTTTTGTGTATGTAGTAATGTGTATATGTCAATCCCCAAATCCTAATTTATCCCTCTCTGCCCCCTTTCTCCTTTGGTAACCGTACGTTTGTTTTCTATATCAGTCTATTACTGATTTGTATATACGTTCATTTGTATCATTTTTTTTTAGATTCCATATAAGTGATATCATATGATTTGTCTTTTCTCTGTCTGGCTTACTTTACTTAGTATGATTATCTCTCGGTCCTATCCATATTGCTGCAAATGTCATTATTTCATTCTCTCGTATGGCTGAGTAATATTCCATTGTATATATATACCACATCTTTATCCATTCATCTGTCAATGTACATTAGGTACAATGTCTTGGCTATTGTCAGTAGTGATGCTACAAACACTGGGGTGCATCTGCCTTTCCAAATTATACTTTTCTCCAGATATATGCCCAGGAGTGCTTTTTTAAAATCATGGACCTTTGATATTTTTTCTTTCTATGTTTTCTCTGGATATATGCCCAGGAGTGGGATTGCAGGATCATATGGTAGCGCTATTTTTACTTATTTAAGGAACCTCCATACTGTTCTCCATAGTGGCTGTACCAATTTATATTCTCACCAATAGTGGAGGAAGGTTCCTTCTTCTCCACACCCTCTCCAGCATTTTTAAAATTTTATTAACTTTTCATTTTGGAATTATTATAGATTAACAGGAAGTTGCAAAAATAGTAAAGAAATTCTGTGTACACTTTACACAGTTTTCCCAAATGTTACATTTTGAATAACTGTAGTATACAGTATCAAAACAAGAAAACTGACATTGGTACAGTATATATGAATATTCAGTGTCATTTTTTCACAGGTGTTTATTAGTGTAAGCAATCAATATACAAAACTATTCAATCACCACAAAGATATTCCTTGTGCTGCCCTTTATAGTAACACTCAACCCCCTACTTCCTTAGCATCCCTGACCCCTGGCAACAAACAACAAACAATTTGTTCTCCATCTTTCTAATTCTGTCGTTTTGAGAATGTTTATATAAATGGAATCATTTAGTATATGAATTTTGAGATCACTGCATATATCAACAGTTCCTTTTATTGCATAATATTCCATGGTATGGATGTACGGCAGTTTATTTAACCATTACCATATTATAGAACATTTTAGTTGTTTCCAGATTTTGGTTATTACAAATAAAGCTGCTGTGACCATTTGTAGCCAACATTTATTATTTGTAGACTTTTTGATGATGGCCATTCTGACTGGTGTGGGGTCATAACTCATTGTAGTTTTGATTTGCATTTCTTTTATAATTAGCAATGCCGAACACCTTTTCATGTGCCTTTTGCCCATCTGTGTGTCTTCTTTGGAAAACTGTCTATTTTGATATTCTGTCCATTAAAAAGAATTTTTTTTGATATTGAGTTGTATGAGCTCCTTGTATATTTTGGAGATTAATTGCTTGTCAGTTGCAACATTTGAAAATATTTTTCCCATTCTGTAGGTTGTCTTTTCATTTTGTTTTTGGTTTCCTTTGCTGTGCAAAAGCTTTGAAGTTTAATTAGGTCCCATTTGTTTATTTTCGTTTTTATTTCCATTACTCTAGGATAGGGATCCTAAAAGGTATTGCTGCGATTTATGTCAGAGTGTACTGCCTATGTTTTCACCTAGGAGTTTTTTGATATCCAGTCTTACGTTTAAGTCATTAATCCATTTTGAGTTTATTTTTGTGTATAGTGTTAAAGAATGTTCTAATTTCATTATTTTACATGTACCTGTCCAGTTTTCCCAGCACCACTTATTGAAGAAACTGTCTTTTCTCCATTGTATATTGCCTCCTTTGTCATAGATTAATTGACCATAGGTGTGTCGGTTTATTTCTGGGCTTACTATCCTGTTCCATTGATCTGTATTTGTTTTTGTGCCAGTACCATACAGTTTTGATTACTGTAGCTTTGTAGCATAGTCTGAAGTCAGTCATAATTTCTACAGCTCTGTTTTTATTTCTCAAGATTGCTCTTTGGCTATTCAGAGTCTTTTGTATTTCTATACAGATTTAAACTTTTTTTTTCTAGTTCTGTAAAAGTACCATCGGTAATTTGATAGGGATTGCATTGAATCTGTAGATTGCTTTGGGCAGCATAGTCATTTTGACAAGATGGATTCTTCCATTTCAAGAACATGGTATATCTTTCCATCTGTTTGCGTCATCTTCAGTTTCTTTCATCAGCATTTTACAGTTTTCAGAGTACAGGTCTTTTGCCTACTTAGGTAGGTTTATACCTAGGTATTTTATTCTGTTTGATGTGATGGTAAATGGGATTGTTTCCTTAATTTCTCTCTTTCTGATCTTTCATTGTTAGTATATAGGAATAGAAGAGATCTCTGTGTATTAATTTTGAATTCTGTGACTTTACCGAATTCACTGATGAGCTCTAGTAGTTTTCTGGTAGCATCTTTAGGATTTCTATCTATAGTATCATGTCATCTACAAACAGTGACAGTTTTACTTCTTGTTTTCCAATTGGGATTCCTTTTGTTTATTTTTCTTTGATTGTTGTGGCTAGGACTTCCAAAACTATGTTGAATAAAAGTGGTGAGAGTGGGCATTCTTGTCTTGTTCCTGATCTTAAAGGAAATGCTTACAGCTTTTCACCATTGAGTACGATGCTAGCTGTGGGTTTGTCATATATAGCCTTTATTATGTTGAGGTATATTCTATGTTCACTTTCTAGAGGTTTTTTTTTTTATCATAAATAGATGTTGAATTTTGTTGAAATCTTTTTCTGAATCTGTTAAGATGATCATGTGGTTCTTCTCCTTCAGTTTGTTAATATAGTGTATCACATCGATTGATTTGTGGATATTGAAAAACACTTGCATTCCTTGGATAAATCCCACTTGTTCATGGTGTATGATCCTTTTAATGTATTTTTGGATTTGGTTTTGTTGAGGGTTTTTGCCTCTATGTTCATCATTGATATTGGCCTATAATTTTCGTTTTTTGTGGTATCTTTGTCTGGGTATGGTATCAGGGTAGTGGTGACCTCATAGAATGAGTTCACAAGCGTTCCTTCCTCTGCACTTTTTTAGAAGAGTTTCAGAAGGATAGGTGTTAACTCTTCTCTAAATGTTTGGTAGAATTCACCTGTGAAGCCGTCTGGTCCTGGACTTTTGTTTGTTGGGAGTTTTTAAATCACAGATTCAATTTAAGCATTTGTAATTGGTCTGGTCATATTTTCTATCTCTTCCTGGTTCAGTCTTGGGTGAGTGTACCTTTCTAAGAATTTGTCCGTTTCTTCTAGGTTGTCCATTTTGTTGGTATATAGTTGCTTGCAGTAGTCTCTCATGATCATTTATATTTTTGTGGTGTCCATTGTAATTTCTCCTTTTTCATTTCTAATTTTATTCATTTGGGTCCTCTCCCTTTTTTTCTTGGTGAGTCTGGATAAAGGGTTATCAATTTTGTTGATCATTTCAAAGAACCAGCTTTTAGTTTCATTGATCTTTTCTACTGTTTTCTTAGTCTCTGTTCTATTTATTTCTGCTCTGATATTTTTTATTTCTTTCTTACTACTAACTTTGGGTTTTGTTTGTTCTTTGTCTAGTTGCTTAAGATATAAGGTTAGTTTGTTTATTTGACATTTTTTCTTGTTTCGTGAGGTAAGCTTGCATCGCTGTAAACTTCCCTCTTAGAACTGCTTGTGCTGCATCCCATATGGTCTAGATTGTTGCATTTTTGTTTTCATTTGTCTCTAGATATTTTTTTGATTTCTCTTTGATTTCATCAATGATCCATTGGTTGTTTAGTAGCATATTGTTTAGCCTCCACATGTTTTTGGTTTTTGAAGTTTTTCTCTTGTAGTTGATTTCTAATCTCATAGCATTGTGGTCAGAAAAGATGCTTGATATGATTTAAATTTCCTTAAATTCACTGAGGCTTGCTTTCTGGCCCAGCATGTGATCTATCCTGGAGAATGTTCATGTGCACTTGAAAAGAATGTGTATTCTGCTGTTATCAGATGGAATGCTCTATAAATATCAATTAAGTCCATCTGATCTTATGTGTCATTTAACGACTGTGTTTCCTTCTTGATTTTCTGTATGGATTATCTGCCCATTGATTTAAGTGGGGTGTTGAAGTCCCCCACTACAATTGCATTACTATTGATTTCTCCTTTTATGTCTGTTAACATTTGCCTTATATATTGAGGTGCTCCTGTGTTGGGTGCTTATATACTTACTACTGTTATATGTTCTTCTTGGATTGATCCCTTGATCATTATGTAGTGTCCTTCCTTGTCTCTTTTAACAGTTTTTATTTTAAAGTCTATTTTGTCTCATATGAGTATTGCTACTCCAGCTTTCTTCTGATTTTCATTTGCATGGAATATCTTTTTCCATCCCCTCACTTTCAGTCTGTATGTATCGCTAGGTCTGAATTGGGTCTCTTGTAGACAGCATATATATATATATGGGTCTTGTTTTTGTATCCATTCAGCCAGTCTGTGTCTTTTGGGTTGGAGCATTTAATCCATCTATGTTTAAGGTAATTTTTCATATATATATGTTCCTATTGCCATTTTCTTAATTTTGGGGGGTTTGTTTTTGTAGGTCTTTTTTCTCCCCTTCCTCTTTTGTTCTCTTCTCTTGTGGTTTGATGACCATCTTTAGTGTTGTGTTTGGGTTGCTTTTTCTTGTGTTTGGGTTTTAGGTTTGCTGTTCCTGTGAGGTTTTGATTTAGCAGTCTATATACATACAAGGTTGTTTTAAGTTGCTGATCTCTTTTCTGCCTAGAGAAGTTCTTTAGCATTTGTTGTAAAGCTGGTTTGGTGGTGCTGAATTCTCTTAGCTTTTGCTTGTCTGTAAAGCTTTTGATTTATCCTTCAAATCTGAATGAGAGCCTTGCTGGGTAGAGTATTCTTGGTTGTAGGTTTTTCCCTTTCATGACTTTAAATATATCATGCCACTCCCTTTTGGCCTGAAGAGTTTCTGCTGAAAAAATTAGCTGATAACCTTATGGGGATTCCCTTGTATGTTATTTCTTGCTTTTCCCTTGCTGCTTTTAATATTTTTTGTCTTTAATTTTGTCACTTTGATTACTATGTGTCTTGGCATGTTCCTCCTTGGGTTTATCCTGCTTGGGACTCTCTGTGCTTCCTGGACTTGGGTGACTATTTCCTTTTCTATGTTAGGGAAGTTTCCAGCTGTTATCTCTTCCAGTATTTTCTCAGGTCCTGTCTCTCTCTCTTCTCCTTCTGGGAACCCTATAATGCAAATGTTGGTGTATTTGACATTGTCCCAGAGGTCTCATATACCATCTTTATTTCTTTTCATTCTTTTTTCTTTATTCTGTTTCATGGCAGTGATTTCCACCATTCTGTCTTCCAGCTTACTTATCCGTTCTTCTGCCTCACTTTTTCTGCTATTGATTCCTTCTAGTGTATTTATTTCAAATACTGTTCATGTCTGTTTGTTTACTCTTTAGTTCTAGGTCTTTGTTAAACATTTGTTGTATTTTCTCGATCCATAGCCCCATTTTTTTCCCTGAGTTCTTGCATCATCTTTACGATCATTACTCTGAACTCTTTCTCATGTACATTGCCTATCTCCACGTCACTTAGTTTTTCTTCTGGGTTTTATCTTGTTCCTTCATCTGGAACATATTCCTTTTGCTGTCTCATTTTCTCTAGATTTCCTTTTTTTTTTTTTTTTTTTTAATGTATGTGGAAGGTTATGTTTCTCGACTTTGGAGAAGTGGCTTTTTGTAGAGATCGCCTCTGTGTCCCAGCAGAACAATCCCCTCTTATCACCTAAGGGTCAGGGACCAGCTGGTCCCAGGGTAGGTTCTGATCTGCAATTTTGGACTTGATTCCACAGGCTGTTGGAATGTAGTTGTCTTGCTTCTGGTGCCTGCCCACTGTGGGTGGAGCTGGGTCTTGGCCCTCTGGTGTGTGGGGCCATGTCATGGGGTATGTCTAAAGGTGGCCATGGGCAGCCTGTCTGCTGATGTGTTGGGCTGTGTTCTCACCCTGTTGATGGTTTGGACTGAGGCATCCCAGCACAGAATCCTATAGGCTCTTGTGTAGGGCCAAGCCTTGGTGCCAAAATGGCAGCCTCCAGGAGAGTTCATGCTGATAAGTATTCCCTGGTGCCTCTGCCACCAGTGTTCTTGTCCCCACAGTGAGCCACAGCTGTCCCCTTGCCTCCTCAGGAGAGCCTCCTAGACTAGCAGGTAGGTCTGGCCCAGGCTCCAGTGAAGTCACTAATTTTGCCGTGGGTCCTGGTGTGCACAAGTTGTGTGTACCCTGCTAGAGTGGAGTCTCTGTTTCCCACAGTCCTGTGGAATTCCCACAATCAAGCCTTCCTGGCCTTCAAAGCCAAATGCCCTGGGGGTTCATTCTCCCAATGCCAGACCCCCAGGCTGGGGACCTTACCTGAGGCGCAGAACTCTCACTCCTGTGGGAGAACTTCTGTGATATCATTGTTCCCCAGTTTGTGGGTCACCCACCCAGGGGGTATGGGATTTGATTATATCGCAAGTGCACCCCTCTTACCATCTCGTTGGGTTTCTTCTTTATGTGTTTGGATGTGGAATCTCCTTTTTGGTGGGTTCTAGTCTTTTTTATCAATGGTTGTTCAGAGTTTAGTTGTGATTTGGTGTGCTAGTGAGAGGAGGTGAGCTCAAGGTTCTTCTACTCCCCCATCTTGTCCTCACTGGTATGAAGTTTCGATGAATAATGTAACCAGATCAACTCTTAGGTTTAAATTAAAAAATTAGGTTACATATTTTTTGCCTTTTCTAATGATAAATATGATTTATCCATTTATCTATATCTTATATATCCCATTCAAAACTCAATTTTAGTATAATTAATAATATATGTAACATAATACCTGTAATTGCACTTTGAAAACAATGTAATGTTATCTAAAGATATAATAACCATAATAACAGTTATAAAAATGAAGATAATAAGGATAATGATGGCTGTATGATCATCATAATCATATTCCCTCATGAAGGCAGGTGGTGATCTTCACAGAGCAAATAATTTCCTAAGTAATTTCAATGCAAAATATGTCAACCAGATGTTTTTGAATTCCAGATTTATTGATGTAAAGGGTATTTTTAATAATGTTGGGAAATAACATGTTTCTAGTCAGTATTTTTTTTAATTTGAATTACTTGTATAAATCATTTTCCTCTCTAATTGAATACATTTTATCTTCTTATATCAAGGTAATATAGCCGTTCTAATCTCTGCTCTCAAAATATTTCAATAGTAACACTAAATAGCACATGACTTCTAATCTTCCTTTCGGCCTATAGTAGTGAATTTAGTATTCCTGAGCTTTGCTTGCTTTTCTCTAATCTCTTTTCTTGTTTCTTCTCTTGAAGAAATTCTAACTAGACATGATACCAAATTATAACAATCATAATTAGAATAGGAAGAACTGGAGAGACTAAGTAGGATAATCCAGACATTTTCTGTAATCCCAGAGGGTGAAGCTTTGATAGTCACACAGTCTGTAAAAAACTCAGATCAGTGGGAGGCAATTAACTAGGTAGAACTACCAGTGAAATTTTAACATTGGTAAAATTAACATTCTCGTTTGTATTTTTTTAAGAGTGTAAAACTATATTGAACCTTTTGCTTTAGTGTGCTTTCCAACATTAATTTAATGTATTTATAATTATCTACCATTTAGCTGTGGTAGATAATTTATCTACCATGCAAAATTATATAATTTCAAAGGGGAAAACATTTTTTCCTGTAGTAGGGAGCCCTGAACATAAAACAGTATGCACAGACTTGTATACACAACACCTCACCCTAGGAAAGCAATATTTTTGCAACATTTACTACTCTAAATAGAAAAAAAAAGTTGTTGGTATTGGTATTATATTTTTAACTGCAAAGTTTTCTTGAATTTTCATGAGAATTATTATCTCTTTGCACATTATTTTAAACTGGACTTGCATGTCTGTACTCTACTCTATCCATACAGAATCCAATTTCTCAGACTTTTACAAATTACAGTGTATGTAGTGAAAGATGGAACAATTTTGAACTATTACGTTTTTAGAATGTGAAGTGTCAAGCTATATTATACATCATGTCAGTCAACTTTTTAATGTGAATTTCTCAACTGCATAGAAAATAAACATTTACAAAGGTATTAGGAAAAAAGCAATGATTAGCTGCATGCTGTATTACATGATTTAATACAGATACATAGTGATTTATATAAAAAATCAAAGGCCTATTCAGGGGCCACTTTTTTCTTCCTACTGTAGGTAATATAAAACCAGAGGTAAGATATGACATGAAATTTGTTTCAGGCTTAAGACTTCAAATGGCAAAGTAGAGGTCTTAATTTTTAAAATGAAGATGTAAATGAAAGTGCTGAGGCAACTTTTACTCCAAAAGTGCTCCCCTACTAAAAATTACAAGTTCCAGTAAAATTTCTATGATGTCCTAGCTCATGTCAGTGTTCTCCTATAACTCTCGGGATTTAAATGGGTCAAGAAATTGAAAAGAATGACAACTTTGAAAATTACAATATTGTATTTAGTAATCAAACTATTTCTAGAAAACCTTCGGGGATTTGTGGTAAATATGTTTTTCAGATATGGTGTTTTTTTTATTCTTGTAAGAACACTAAAATGAGATCTATTCTGTTAAATTTTTAAGTGTACAATTCAGTATCTTTAAACATAGGCAGTATGCTGTACAGCAAATCTGCAGAACTTATCTTTCATAACTGGAACTTTATACCTATTGGTCAATAACTTCCCATTTCCCCTTCCCCCAGCCCTTGCCAACCACCATTCCAATCTTTGATTTTATGAGTTTAATTATTTTAGATATCTCATACAAGTGGAATCATGTAATATCTGTCCTTTTGTGACTGGCTTATTTTACTTAGCATAATGTCCTCTATGTTGTTGCAGATGACAGGATTTCCTTCTTTATCCATTCATCTGTTGATAGACATTTATGTTGCTTCCATGTCTTCAATTATAAATAACACTGCAGTGAACATAATGCAGATATCTCATCAAGATCCTTATTTCAGTCCTTCTGGATATACCCAGAAGTGGAATTGCTGGATCATATGACAGTTCTGTTTTTAATTTTTTGAGGAACTTTCATATTATTTTCCATAGTGGCTGTACTATTTTACATTCTCACAGTGTACACATGTTCAATTTCTCTACATCATCTCCAGCAACTATTATCTTTTAACAGTCATCCCATCCTAATAGATGTGAGGTGATAGCTCATTGTGGTTTTGATTTGAAAAATATCAAAATAGATTTTGAAAACTAAACTCAAAATAGATTGACTAAAAATACTGACCTGAAGTTGGAACTTAAAAAGTTCTTTTCCTTCAACAGCTGTAAAAACTAATTCATTTTTCTGCAGGAAAATTTAGAATTTCAAATTAGTACTGCACTGCAGTATTTCCTTATTGGTTAAAATTAATAAATTTACTTTTGTATATATGAAGCAAAACTTTCCTTTTGCCTTGTATACCTTTAAAATGTACTGTTGTTTACATATATGATTTGCACCCCTACAAGTCTTTTTCTAAAGTTTGTATGGTGATGGAACTTGCTTTAAAATTAGCAGACTTTTGCTTTAGATATTCTTTGCTGTTGAAAAATTTGGTCACTTTTCTGAAACAAACTAGCTTTGAAACAGTCTTGCACTCTTCAGAGATGTTTTACTTCCGATAGAATGTACCTATGGGAGAACTTTATTCAATCTGTGAATATTTGGTAATCGTGTTGTAGTATCAAATATGCATCAAATCTCACACCATCATACACTGTTCCCCAGGTCTCTGAAATCAGAAACTTCGGTAAGATTTCTCAGGCAATATAATCTATTCCCCATACAAATGATCAGTATGCTTTTCTTTCTTAATTACTAGTGGAATATCACATTTACTTTTACTACATTTGCTATACACACATATATCAGTGACCAAGACAGGCTGTGCAAGTCATCTATACGTTCTTTGGCCCCATTTTAAAAGATTCTTGATTACTGTATACACATATTTTTAAAGTATTTTCTAAAAAATTTCTAAAATGAATTCCTTTGAAATAAAATTTTAATAAGATTATTAAGAAGGATAATTATTGGGCTTCCCCGGTGGTGCAGTGGTTGAGAGTCCGCCTGCCGATGCAGGGGACACGGGTTCATGCCCCGGTCCGGGAGAATCCCACAGGCCGCGGAGCGGCTGGGCCCGTGAGCCATGGCCGCTGAGCCTGCGCCTCCGGAGCCTGTGCTCTGCAATGGGAAAGGCCACAACAGTGAGAGACCCGCGTACTGAAAAAAAAAAAAAAAAAGGATAACTATTGAATGAAAACAACAGTATTTCAGATTTGTAGCTTATAGTAATACTATGCTCAGAAAATACTGATTGAGGCAGTTAAGAAAATAATATACAAATGTAATGGTTCAGCAAATCACGTCTTATAACACTTGACAGATAGAATTCATAAGGTCTACCTTTAGTTAGAAGGAGTATCAAATGGTGGTTCTTGGAACAGTATTTCAATTTATACTGGAATTTTCATGTTTAGCATTAAATAAATCAATTATTCATGACATGTCATTCAGAGCATCTAATAAGTCAGAGTTTTTAATGCAAAAACTCAAGAATGAGAACAAGGCTTATGTAGCAAACTTTTTGAATGAGAATTTACACATGAAATACTTTTTAAGAAGATTTTAGACTGTAAAATCATGATTTTTGATTGCTAGGCCCATTCAACCAATGCTGAGTTACAGAGAGTAACAGGGTATAAGATAAAAAATTAAAAGTACACTTATGACATGTTAATTAGTCATGTGATAAGAAGTAGGCCAGTGAGGTAAGAGAATAGAGCAGAATGTTCACACAAAATAGAGTAAAAGGTATCATACAAAATGAATGTGAAAACTCAGTTCATAATTTGGAACCTACATTAAATATTCATGGCTTAGATTCATTATTGTGTTTTTGGTGTGCTAGTAAATATTTTGATAAATTGAATCAATGACTTGTATTATGGTGTGGCTGTTGCTTCCCTCTGTTTTGTTTTGTCTTTAGAAATATATTGAACTACTTAAAAAAACCAGAAATTCATTTGACAGGCTTGCCAGCTGTTTTATGGGCACTGTGAGCAATTTTCTAATGTTCTGTACTTGGAAGAAAATCCTGCTGTATTAAATTTGCTTCAAACTGCATCATGTTTAAAAAAAAAAATGGCTCCAAGTCATCAGATTGAATGTGAATATGCTTTATTCACAGCTTTGACTGGAGTATTTAAAATTTTAGTTAACAATGTAAACAGCAACATTCTCAGGCAGTAATTACTGTTTAAAAAATATTTTTATGGTTGCAAATGAATCTGAGGGGCATAACTACCCTGCAGTAGTTTGTATGTAAAATGTATTAATATTTAGGTCCAAGGAAATGCATTTTGCCTTGTGTGTGTGACTATGTATATTCAATAAAAAATATTGAACAAATCTCTGTAACCATTAAGGATCGTATACATTAAACACTGACAATTTATTCCACATGATACTACATTAGTCTACAATTAGCTATTATCCCATTTCCTATTTATGCAGGACTATTTATTTATTTATTTTTTTGGTTGCATTGGGTCTTTGTTGCTGTGCATGGGCTTTCTCTAGTTGTGACGAGCAGGGGCTACTCTTCGTTGTGGTGCACGGGCCTCTCAATGCGGTGGCTTCTTGTTGCGGAGCAGAGGCCCTAGGTGCGCGGGCTTCAGTAGTTGTGGTGCATGGGCTCAGTAGTTGTGGCTCACAGGCTCTAGAGCACAGGCTCAGTAGTTGTAACACATGGGCTTAGCTGCTCCATGGCATGTGGGATCTTCCTGAACCAGGGATCGAACCCATGTCCCTTACACTAGTGGGTGGATTCTTAGCCACTGTGCCACCAGGAAAGTCCAAAGACTATTTTTCAAGGTAACCAAACACACTCTGTTTTCTTTCAAAAACAGTATAAGAACAGAATATACTGAAAATGTTTACTTGTGAGATCTAGTAAGGAAGATTTTCAAACAGTAAATTTTTACTGAATTTTTAGTATTCTTATTAATAGAAAAAATAGGAGTTTTTTTTAGAAATAGAAAATAGAGGAGTCAACAAAAAAAACAAGGGCATTCTAAAAATACTGCTGCAAAAATGTTGAGAATTAAACAACAAAATCACCTGCTCCAGTGCTACACAGTTCTCAGATGTGATTTTCCAATTCATTAGACTGTTTCTGATTTCAGAGACATCAAGCACTCTTCTTTAAATATGTTTCTCCACCAATGACCAGGTTGCAAAACATTCTCTGACATAAATTATAGCAATGTCTTCTTAGGTCAGTATCCCAAGGCAGTGTCCCAAGCAAAAATAAACAAATGGAAACTAATGAAACTTATAAGCTTTTGCATAGCAAAGGAAACCATCAACCAAATGAAAAGACAACCTACAGAATGGGAGAAAATATTTGCAAACACTGCAACAGACAAGGGCTTAATTTCCAAAATATACAAATAGCTCATACAACTCAATAAGAAATAAACAAAGAACCCAATCGAAAAATGGGAAGATTGCCTAAATGGGCATTTCACCAAAGAAGACATACAGATGGCCAATGAGCAAATGAAAAGATGCTCAACACTGCTGATTATTAGACAAATGCAATTCAGAACTACAGTGAGGTATCACCTCACACTGGTCAGAATGGCTATCATCAAAAAAGTCTACAAATAATAAATTCTAGAGAGCATGTGGAGAAAAGGGAACAGTTATACACTGTTGGTGGAAAGTAAATTGGTGTAGCCCTATGAAAAGCAATATGGAGGTTCCTTGAAAAACTATAAATAGGGTTACCATATGATCCAGCAATCCCACTCCTGGGTATGTATCTGGAAATAAATGAAAACTCTAATTTGGAAAGATACATCCACCCCAATGTTCACAGCACTTTTTACAACAGCCCAGACATGAAAACAACCCAAGTGCCCATCAACAGACAGTTGGCTTAAGAAGATGTGGTATATATACATACACCTATATATACAGACATATACAATGGAATATTACTCAACTATAAAAAAGAATGAAATATTGCTATTTGCAGCAACATGGATGGACCTAGAGATTATTATACTTAGTGAAGTAAGTCAGAGAAAAGTCAAATACTATATGTTGTCCCTTATATGTGGAATCTAAAAGTAGTACAAATGAATCTATATACAAAAGATAAACAGCCTCACAGACATAGAAAACAAACTTATGCTTACCAAAGGGGGAAGGGGAGGGAGGGATAAACTAGGAGTATGGGATTAACACATACAAACTACTATACATAAAATAGGTAAGCAATAAAGATTTACTGTATAGCACAGATAATTATATTCAGTGTCTTGTAATAATATGATTAAACATAATAAAACAATATTCAAAATGTCACTGAAAGTGCTAGTAATGTTTCTTCCCTACTTAGCAAACAGTGAGTACTTTTTAGTATTTTTACTGTTTGGCTCATGGCAAGGTCAATTTCATCTTTTGGGGTAAAAAAAGAGTGAAATAAATAAGAACAAATAAATTTCACTATTTCAGTCTGTAGGGTTATATATATATGTCTATATTGACAAAGTTCACTAAAATTATTTGATTTTTAATTCTAGCTAAGCTTCCTTTTTATATACATATAAGAATTTTTAAATGTTTCTTATGACTTGATTTGAATTACATGCCACTTGGATTCTGTGTTGCTGTGTTTTTCTTTTTAACCTGCTGTTTCTTTTCATTAATTTTAATTTTAATCTGATAACTTCATAACTTTTCTCTTTGACTCCTTGATAGTGTTTATAGATTAAACTTCTGTATTATCATTCAATTTCCATCTCTTACATATTTGTGTTTTCAAGCAGCTGAAGCAAGGTAAATGGGATGCTGTAGATTCTTTTACAAATTAGTATTTTTATTCTTAGTTTGACAGTATTGCAAATTAAAGAATAATGTATGAACTGTGACTGAATGGAGATTATGGGTCTATATTTTCAAAGCATGCCATTATTTAATTTTATTTGCTATGTGATCTATTTCTCTGATTCACTTATCTTGTGTATATCTTCTTTTGATCCTATGTTAATCAAATCTATTTTCTTTTTTATTATTATGAGTTACTTTACATTTCTCTATGTTGTATAATCATTATTAGCAGAAGCAAATGCAGCTTTTTTATTAAGTAAAATCTCTATTTCAGAATATATTTAAAGAAACTGTAAGCATTTCTTGTATTATTTACTTGAAATTAAGTTTTCTCATCGAAATATATGCCTTTCTCTCTTATTGGCATTTACTAAACTTTTTGTACACTATTGTCTCCATAAATCTTATACTCTTTTTGTTTTATAGATCTTCCTTATACTGCTTTCACAAAACTATCAAATTAAAAGTGAATTATAATTCCTAATATGAATTTGTCCTTAAGAATAATGAACTATAAAATAAGTAGCAATTTTTATGTTACTTAGAACTGTTTTCTCCCTGCTCTATCATTTCCAGGTACAAAATACGTCTCATATTTTGTATTCATATTCCAGTTGGATTTGGTAAGGCTATGTGTGATCTCTTCAGGTTTCAGAATCTCATCTGAGAAGTAGACAAGGAAAGAAAAAATGGAACAATCTTACATACAAGGAAATCTGTGATAAAGCACCATATATTCATAAAAATAATTGTATTCATTAGTTGTTCCATGTATAAAAGCATTATGCTTCTCAGTTTTTATAGTTAGTACTTAGGGCAATGGGCCACCCAGAATGGGTGAACAGCAATAAATAGAAAGCAGCAATAAACTCAATATTTTGCACTGTGGGATTGCCAGACACAATGGACATTTCTGTCATTCGATGTATGTTGAGTAAAAGTTGAAAAAGACATTTAGGCATTATATCAAGGTTGGTGGTGGATCAGTGCTAAGGTTCAGACTGATTAAAAAAGTCTAGCCTGGTGTCCTCCAATCACTGAAGTAAAGAAAAGAAAGAAGAAATATTTGGAAGGCAGAGGGGAACTAGTAACTGAGTGCATTTTTCAATTCTTGTACCAATTCTTATTCATTCTGTAAGTTTATTTTGAAATCTAAGTTTTGAAATCTAAGTTATTTTTACTACTCTGGTAGAAACAAATATTTGATTTTTTTTTCCTTTTTTTTGGGGGGGGGGCATATGTTTGGCCATAATTTGTCTTTTTAAACATCTTTATTGGAATATAATTGCTTTACAATGTTGTGTTACTTTCTGCTGGATAACGAAGTGAATCGGCTATATGTATACGTATCTCCTGATATCCCCTCCCTCTTGCATCTCCCTCCCACTCCCTATCCCATCCCTCCAGGTGGTCACAAAGCACAGAGCTGATCTCCCTGTGCTATGCAGCTGCTTTCCACTAGCTATGTATTTTACATTTGGTAGTGTATATATGTCCATCTCACTCTCTCACTTCATCCCAGCTTACCCTTCCCCCTCCCGGTATGCTCAAGTCCATTCTCTACGTCTGTATCTTTATTCCTGCCCTGCCCCTAGGTTCTTCAGAATGATTTTTTTTTTTTTTAGATTCCATATGTATGTGTTAGAATATGGTATTTCTTTTTTTTTTTCTAAGTTACTTCACTCTATATGACAGACTCTAGATCCATCCACCTCACTACAAATAACTCAATTTCGTTTCTTTTTATGTCTGAGTAATATTCCATTGTATATATGTGCCACATCTTCTTTATCCATTCAACTGTCGATGGACACTTAGGTTGCTTCCATGTCCTGGTTATTGTAAATACAGCTGCAATGAACATTGTGGTACATGACTCTTTGAAATATGGTGTGCTCAGGGTATTTGCCCAGTAGTGGGATGCTGGGTTGTATGGTAGTTCTATTTGTAGTTTTTTAAGGAACCTCCGTATTGCTCTCCATAGTGGCTGTATCAGTTTACACTCCCACCAACAGTGCAAGAGGGTTCCCTTTTCTCCACACCCTCTGAGGCATTTATTGTTTGTAGATTTTTTCATGATGGCCATTCTGACTGTTGTGAGGTGATACCTCATTGTAGTTTTGATTTGCATTTCTCTAATGATTAGTGATGTTGAGCATCCTTTCATGTGTTTCTTGGCAATCTATATATCTTCTTTGGAAAAATGTCTATTTAGGTCTTCTGCCCATCTTTGGATTGGGTTGTTTGGTTTTTTGATATTGAGCTGCATGAGCTGCTTGTATATTTTGGAGATTAATCCTTTGTCAGTTGCTTCATTTGCAAATATTTTCTCCCATTCTGAGGGTTGTCTTTTGGTTTTGTTTATGGTTTCCTTTGCTATGCAAAAGCTTTGAAGTTTCATTAGGTTCCATTTGTTTACTTTTGTTTTTATTTCCATTTCTCTAGGAGGTGGGTCAAAAAGGATCTTGATCTGATTTATGTCATAGAGTGTTCTGTGTTTTCCTCTAAGAGTTTTACAGTGTCTGGCCTTACATTTAGGTCTTTAATCCATTTTGAGTTTATTTTTGTGTTTGGTGTTAGGGAGTGTTCTAATTTCATTCTTTTACATGTAGCTGTCCAGTATTCCCAGCACCACTTATTGAAGAGGCTGTCTTTTCTCCATTGTATATTCTTGCCTCCTTTATCAAAAATAAGGTGACCATATGTGCATGGGGTTATCTCTGGGCTTTCTCTCCTGTTCCATTGATCTGTATTTCTGTTTTTGTGCCAGTACAAGACTGTCTTGATTATTGTAGTTTTGTAGTATAGTTTGAAGTCAGGGAGCCTGATTCCTCCAGCTCCGTTTTTCTTCCTAAAGATTGCTTTGGCTATTCAGGGTCTTTTGTGTTTCTGTACAAATTGTGAAATTTTTTTGTTCTACTTCTGTGAAAAATTCCATTGGTAGTTTGATAGAAATTGCATTGAATCCATAGATTGCTTTGGGTAGTATAGTCATTTTCACAATGTTGATTCTTCCAATCCAAGAACATGGTATATATCTCCATCTGTTTGTATCATCTTTAATTTCTTTCATCAGTGTCTTATAGTTTTCTGCATACAGGTCATTTGTCTCCTTATGTAGGATATTCCTAGGTATTTTATTCTTCTTATTGCAATGGTAAATGGCAGTGTTTCCTTAATTTCTCTTTCAGATTTTCATCATTAGTGTATAGGAATGCAAGAGACTCCTATGCATTAATTTTGTATCCTGATACTTTACCAAATTCATTGATTAGCTCTAGTAGTTTTCTGGTAGCTTCTTTAGGGTTCTCTATGTATAGTATCATGCCATCTGCAAACAGTAACAACTTTACTTCTTCTTTTCCGATTTGGATTCCTTTTATTTTTTTCTTCTCTGATTGCTGGGCTAAAACTTCCAAAACTATGTTGAATAGTAGTGGTGAGAGTGTGACACCTTGTCTTCTTCCTTATCTTAGTGGAAATGTTTTCAGTTTTTCACCATTGACAACAATGCTGGCTGAGGGTTTGTCCTGTATGGCCTTTATTATGTTGAGGTAAGTTCCCTCTATGCCTACTTTCTGGAAGGTTTTTATCATAAAGGGGTGTTGAATTTTGTCGAAAGCTTTCTCTGCATCTATTGAGATGATCATATGGTTTTTCTCCTTCAATTTGTTAATATGGTGTATCACGTTGATTGATTTGCATATATTGAAGAATCCTTGCATTCCTGGGATAAACCCCACTTGTTCATGGTGTATGATCCTTTTAATGTACTGTTGGCTTCTGTTTGCTATTATTTTGTTGAGGATTTTTGATCTATGTTCATCAATGATATTGGCCTGGAGTTTTCTTTCTTAGTGACATTTTCGTCTGGTTTTGGTATCAGGGTGATGGTGGCCTCGTAGAATGAGTTTGGGAGTGTTCCTCTGCTATATTTTGGAAGAGTTTGAGAAGGATAGGTATTAGCTCTTCTCTAAATGTTTGACAGAATTCACCTGTGAAGCCATCTGGTCCTGGTCTTTTGTTTGTTGGATGATTTTTAATCACAGTTTCAATTTCAGTCCTTGTGAATGGTCTGTTTATATTCTTTGTTTCTTCCTGGTTAAGTCTCGGAAGGTTGTGCTTTTCTAGAATTTGTCCATTTCTTCCAGGTTGTCCATTTTATTGGCATAGAGTTGCTTGTAGTAATCTCTCATGATCCTTTGCATTTCTGCAGTGTCAGTTGTTACTTCTCCTTTTGCATTTCTAATTTTATTGATTTGAGTCCTCTCCCTCTTTTTCTTGTTGAGTCTGGCTAAAGGTTTATCAATTTTGTTTATCTTCTCAAAGAACCAGCCTTTAGTTTAACTGATCTTTGCTATCATTTCCTTCATTTCTTTTTTCATTTATTTCTGATCTGATCTTTATGACTTCTTTCTTTCTGCTAAGTTTGGGCTTTTATTTTTTCCTTCTTTCTTTAATTGCTTTAGGTGTAAGGTTAGGTTGTATATTTGAGATGTTTCTTGTTTCTTGAGGTAGGATTGTTTTGCTATAAACTTCCCTCTTAGAACTGCTTTTGCTTCATCCCATAGGTTTTACATCATCGTGTTTTCATTGTCATTTGTTTCTAGGTATTTTTTGAGTTCCTCAGTGATCTCTTCGTTATTTAGTAGCGTATTGTTTAGCCTCCGTATGTTTGTATTTTTTTAGTTTTTTTTCCTGTAATTGATATCTAGTCTCATAGCATTGTGGTTGGAAAAGATACTTGATACGATTTCAATTTTCTTAAATTTAGCAAGGATTGATTTGTGACCCAAGATATGATCTATCCTGGAGAATGTTCCATGAGCACTTGAGAAGAAAATGTATTCTGTTGTTTTTGGATGGAATGTCCTGTAGGTATCAATTAAGTCCATCTTGTTTAATGTGGCATTTAAAGCTTGTGTTTCCTAATTTATTTTCATTTTGCATGATCTGTCCATTAGCGAAAGTGGGGTGTTAAAGTCCCCTACCATGATTGTGTTACTGCCGCTTCCCCTTTTATGGCTGTTGGCATTTGCCTTATGTTTTGAGGTGCACCTATGTTCGGTGCCTAAATATTTACAATTGTTATATCATCTTGGTTTGATCCATTGATTATTATGTAGCATCCTTGTACCTTGTAATAGTCTTTATCTTATAGTCTATTTTATCTGATAAGAGAATTGCTACTCCAACTTTCCTTTGATTTCCATTTGCATGGAATATCTTTTTCCATCGTCTCACTTTCAGTCTGTATGTGTCCCTAGGTCTGAAGTGTGTCTCTTTTAACAGCATATGTACAGGTCTTGTTTTTGTATCCATTCAGCCAGTCTGTGTCTTTTGGTTGGAGCATTTAATCCCTTTACATTTTAGGTAATTACCTATATATATATATATATATATATATATATATATATATATATTCCTATTACCATTTTCTTAATTGTTTTATGTTTGTTATTGTAGGTCTTTTCATTCTCTTGTATTTCCTGCCTACAGAGGTTCCTTTAGCATTTGTTGTAAAGCTGGTTTGGTGGTGCTAAATTCTTTTAGCTTTTGCTTGTTTGTACAGGTTTTAATTTTTCTGTTGAATCTAAATGAGATCCTTGCTGGGTAGAGTAATCTTGGTTGTAAGTTTTTCCCCTTTCATCACTTTAAATATGTCCTGCCACTCCCTTCTGGATTGCAGAGTTTCTGCTGAAAGATGAGCTGTTAACCTTATGGGGATTCCCTTGTATGTTATTTGTTGCTTTCCCCTTGCTGCTTTTAATATTTTTTCTTTGTATTTAATTTTTGATAGTTTGACTGATATGTGTCTTGGTGTGTTTCTCCTTGGATTTATCCTGTATGGGACTCTCTGTGCTTCCTGGACTTTACTGTTTCTTTTCAAATATTAGGCAAGTTTTCAACTATAATCTCTTCAACTATTTTCTCAGTTCTTCTTTTTCTCTTCTTTTTCTGAGACTCCTATAATTTGAATGTTGGTGTGTTTAATGTTGTCCCAGAGGTCTCTGAGACTGTCCTCTTTTCATTCTTTTTTCTTTATTCTGCTCTGCAGTAGTTATTTCCAGTATTTTATCTTCCAGCTCACTTCTCCATTCTTTTGCCTCAGTTATTCTGCTATTGATTCTTCTAGAGAATTTTTAATTTCATTTATTGTGTTGTTCATCATTGTTTGTTTGCTCTTTAGTTCTTCTAAGTCCTTGTTAAACGTTTCTTGTATTTTCTCCATTCTATTTCCCAGATTTTGGATCATCATTACTATCATTACTCTGAATTCTTTTTCAAGTAGACTGCCTATTTCCTCTTCAATTGTTTGGTCTGGTGGGTTTTAACCTTGCTGCTTCATATGCTGCGTATTACTCTGTCTTCTCATTTTGTCTAACTTACTGTGTTTGGGGTCTCCTTTTCACAGGCTGCATGTTCGTAGTTCCTGTTGTTTTTGGTGTCTGCCCCCCCATTATCCTCATGCATCCCGAAACAATGGTCTCTTGACTTTTAGGCAGTTCCAGACTTTTTCCTGGACTCCCTCCTGGCTAGCTGTGGTGCACTCTCCCCCTTCAGGCTCTGTTCATGCAGCCAATCCCAGTCCTCTCCCTGGGCTCTGACCTCCAAAGCCCAAGCCTCAGCTCCCAGCCTCCACTTGCCCCGGCAGGTGAGCAGACAAGCCTCTCAGGCTGGTGAGTGCTGGTTGGCACGGATCCTCTGTGCCCCTTTTGCTGTGCTCTCCTGCATGGCTCCAAAGCTTCCCCCAGCCCAAGCCCTGTCTCCACCAGTGAAGGGGTTCCTATTGTGTGGAAACTTTTCCTCCTTCACAGCTCCCTCCCAGAGGTTCAGGTCCCATCTGTATTCTTTCGTCTCTGTTTTTTGTTTTTTCTTTTATCCTATCCAGGTATTTGGGGAGGTTCTTGCCTTTTGGGAAGTCTGAGGTCTTCTGCCGGTGTTCAGTACGTGTTCTGTAGGAGTTGTTCCGCATGTAGATGTATTTTTGATGTATTTGTGAAGAGGAAGTTCTTACTCCTCCGCCATCTTGAAGGTCCTCCCTCGAGACTTGATTTTCTTAAACATTAAGTCACATAAAATTAGACAAACTCTAATCCTCAGTTACTTGCCATTTTCAAACTGATTGTGACTTCTGTGTCACATCCACTTTTATTGTAAAATTCAGAGAAATTCTTATGTGTCTTTGATCTCATGTGGGACCATAGCTAAATAATTACGAATTTTTGTTATTGGTGCCCTAAGAACTACACATTATACAATGGTACAGTGAGGCTACAGTACTTGGGATACTTAAGTTTAAATCCTGATTCAGTTACTGAAAACCTTTAAGAAAATCCTTTCAAGTCTTAGTGCTTAAGTCATTGATTTTAGAAACAGACTGCCTGGATTTGTATCTTTAGCTGTGTACTCTTCAGGAAGGTACTCTTCTCCAGAGTGAAGATTGCTATCCTACCTACCGCAGGTACCACCCTAGAGATGGCTAGAGCTGAAGAAAGGGAGAAACTTACTCTTCAATTCACTTTATAGTTTTGATTATTGGTGCTGAGCTGGACTTAATAAATACTGAACATAGACTAGATTTTGTGACTTAGAGTTTTTTGTTTATTATTTTGTTTGCTTATTTTTATTGGTTACTTAGCCTTTTATTTATTTATTTTTATAGAAGTATAGTTGATTTACAATGTTGTTTAATTTCTGCTGTACAGCAAAGTGATTCAGTTATACATATATATATATTCTTTTTTATATTCTCTTATGTTTATTTGATTTTTAAAATAAAAGAGATCAGAAAAGTCTTAAGGACTGCTGTTATTATCATTGGAGGCAGAAATAAAACTAGACAAATGAGTAGCTTCCAGGAACAGTGGAAGCAAAAAAAACCATTGTTTTATGATTACTTCCCTAAGTCCTGGTTGTTTATAATAACATATACCCAGATATTGCAAGGATATAGCCTCCATATTGGGAACTCCTCCAACCCACTGTCAACACTGCATTTTACTGAATGCAACTTAAGGAATACATATAAAGGGACTCTGTTCCTTCCTAGAAGAGTTCTTACAGACATACTCCTATTTTATTTACTTCTGCCTAACCTATATCATGTTATGGTTGTCTTAAAATAGTCCCGTGTATTTATTGGGTATTGTGTTCCTATACTAAAAAGAATAATAACAATAACATTAAGTATAATAAGTAGGGTTGAAATACCTCAGGGATCTGTGTGAAGCATATCCTTAGTTTTCAGACTATTTGAAACAGTTCCCTGTGGTTCACCAGTTACAGTTTGTCTAGAGCAACTTACCACAGGAAGTTACAGTTCAATATTAGTTGTTGTGGTCCTTTACTTATTCCCTGTTTAGGGAAAGAACATACGGATAAAAAGAAATGCAGCGTAGTTTTCACCTTCAATGAGTCTTAAACACTTTACATAAAAAGGACAACTGAAGGAGCTATACTAAATATTTAAATCAAAAGCAAACTGCGGGCTACGAGGGGAAGATAGCAGAAGAGTAAGACGTGGAGATCACCTTCCTCCCCACAGATACACCAGAAATACATCTACACGTGGAAAAACTCCTACAGAACACCTACTGAATGCTGGCAGAAGACCTCAGACCTCCCAAAAGGCAAGAAACTCCCCACGTACCTGGGTAGGGCAAAAGAAGAAAGAATAAACAGAGACAAAAGGATAGGGACGGGACCTGCACCAGGGAGGGAGCTGTGAAGGAGGAAAGGTTTCCACACACTAGGAAGCCCTTTCGCGGGCAGAGACTGAAGGTGGCGGAGGGGGAAGCTTCAGCACTGCGGAGGAGAGCACAGCAACAGGGGTACGGAGGGCAAAGCGGGGAGATTCCTGCACAGGGGATCGGTGCCGACCAGCACTCACCAGCCTGAGAGGCTTGTCTGCTCACCTGCCGGGGCGGGCGGGGCTGGGAGCTGAGGCTCGGGCTTTGGTCAGAGAGCAGGGAGAGGACTGGGATTGGCGGCGTGAACATAGCCTGAAGGGGTTAGTGCACCACGGCTAGCCGGGAGGGAGTCCCGGAAAAGGTCTGGAGCTGCTGAAGAGGCAAGAGACTTTTTCTTCCCTCTTTGTTTCGTGTTTTGTTTGGTGCAAGAGAAGAGGGGATTAAGAGGGCTGCTTTAAGGGAGCCCCCGAGACAGGCGCGAGCTGCGGCTAGAAGTGCGGACCCCAGAGACGGGCAGGAGATGCTAAGGCTGCTGCTGCCGCCACCAAGAAGCCTGTGCGCGAGCACAGGTCACTATCCACACCTCCCATCTGGGGAGCCTGTGCAACCCGCCACTGCCAGGGTCCCGGGATCCAGGGAAAACTTCCCCGGGAGAACGCACGGTGAGCCTCAGGCTGGTGCATCATCACGCCAGCCTCTGCCACCGCAGGCTCGCCCCGCACTCCGTGCCCCTCCCTCCCCCCGGCCTGACTGAGCCAGAGCCCCTGAATCAGCGGATCCTTTAATCCCATCCTGTTTGAGCGAAAAACAGACGCCCTCCAGCGACCTACACACAGAGGCGGGTCCAAATCCAAAGCTGAGCCCTGGGAGCTGTGAGTACAAAGAAGAGAAAGGGAAATCTCTCCCAGCAGCCTCAGAAGCAGCGGATTAAAGCCCCACAATCAACTTGATGTACCCTGCATCTGTGGAATACATGAATAGACAACGAATCATCCCAAATTGAGGAGGTGGACTTTGAGAGCAAGATTTATGATTTTTTCCCCTTTTCCTCTTTTTGTGAGTGTGCATGTTTCTGTGTGAGATTTTGTCTGCATAGCTTTGCTTCCACCATTTGTCCTAGGGTGCTATCCGTCCTTTTTAAAAATTTTTTTCTTAATAATTAATTTTAATAACTTTATTTTATTTTACTTTATCTTCTTTCTTTTCTTTCTTTCTTTCTTTCTTCCTTCCTTCCTACTTCTACTAATTATTTCTCTCTACTTTTTCTCCCTTTTGTTCTGAGCCATGTGGATGAAAGGCTCTTGGTGCTGCAGGCAGGAGTCAGTGCTGTGTCTCTGAGGTGGGAGAGCCAACTTCAGGACACTGATCCACAAGAGACCTCCAAGCTCCACATAATATCAAATGGCGAAAATCTCCCAGCGCTCTCCATCTCAACGCCAGCACCCTGCTTCACTCAACGACAAGCAATCTACAGTGCTGGACACCCTATGCCAAACAACTAGCAAAACAGGAACACAACCCCACCCATTAGCAGACAGGCTGCCTAAAATCATATAAGTGCACAGACACCCCAAAACACACCAACAGACGTGGACCTGTCCACCAGAAAGACAAGATCCAGCCTTATCCACCAGAACACAGGCACTAGTCCCCTCCACCAGGAAGCCTACACAGCCCACTGAACCAACTTTAGCCACTGGGGACAGACACCAAAAATAACGGGAACTACGAACCTGCAGCCTGCAAAAAGGAGACCCCCAAACACAGTAAGATAAGCAAAATGAGAAGACAGAAAAACACACCGCAGATGGAGCAAAATAAAAACCCACCAGACCTAACAAATGAAGAGGAAATAGGCAGTCTACCTGAAAAACAATTCAGAATAATGATAGTAAAGATGATCCAAAATCTTGGAAATAGAATAGACAAAATGCAAGAAACATTTAACAAGGACCTAGAAGAACTAAAGATGAAACAAGCAATGATGAACAACATAATAAATGAAATGAACAATACTCTAGATGGGATCAATAGCAGAATAACTGAGGCAGAAGAACAGATAAGTGACCTGGAAGATAAAATAGCAGAAATAACTACTGCAGGGCAGAATAAAGAAAAAGAATGAAAAGAACTGAGGACAGTCTCAGAGACCTCTGGGACAACATTAAACGCACCAACATTCGAATTATAGGGGTCCCAGAAGAAGAAGAGAAAAAGAAAGGGACTGAGAAAATATTTGAAAAGATTATAGTTGAAAACTTCCCTAATACGGGAAAGGAAATAGTTAATCAAGTCCAGGAAGCACAGAGAGTCCCATACAGGATAAATCCAAGGAGAAATACGCCAAGACACATATTAATCAAACTGTCAAAAATTAAATACAAAGAAAGCATATTAAAAGCAGCAAGGGAAAAACAACAAATAACACACAAGGGAATCCCCATAAGGTTAACGGCTGATCTTTCAGCAGAAACTCTGCAAGCCAGAGGGAGTGGCAGAACATATTTAAAGTGATGATGGAGAGAAACCTGCAACCAAGATTACTCTACCCAGCAAGGATTTCATTCAGATTTGACAGAGAAATTAAAACCTTTACAGACAAGCAAAAGCTGAGAGAGTTCAGCACCACCAAACCAGCTTTACAACAAATGCTAAAGGAACTTCTCTAGGCAAGAAACACAAGAGGAGGAAAAGACCTACAATAATGAACCGAAAACAGTTTAGAAAATGGGAATAGGAACATACATATCGATAATTACCTTAAATGTAAATGGATTAAATGCTCCCACGAAAAGACACAGATTGGCTGAATGGATACAAAAACAAGACCCATATATATGCTGTCTACAAGAGACCCACTTCAGACCTAGAGACACATACAGACTGAAAGTAAGGGGATGGAAAAAGATATTCCATGCAAATGGAAACCAAAAGAAAGCTGGAGTAGCAATTCTCATATCAGACAAAATAGACTTTAAAATAAAGACTATTAGAAGAGACAGAGAAGGACACTACATAATGATTAAGGGATCGATCCAAGAAGAAGATATAACAATTGTAAATATTTATGCACCCAACACAGGAACACCTCAGTACATAAGGGAAATACTAACAGCCATAAAAGGGGAAATCGACAGTAACACATTTATAGTAGGGGACTTTAACACCCCACTTTCGCCCATGGACAGATCATCCAAAATGAAAATAAATAAGGAAACACAAGCTTTAAATGATACATTAAACAAGATGGACTTAATTGATATTTATAGGACACTCCATCCAAAAACAACAGAATACACATTTTTCTCAAGTGCTTATGGAACATTCTCCAGGATAGATCATATCTTGGGTCACAAATCAAGCCTTGGTAAACTTAAGAAAATTGAAATTGTATCAAGTATCTTTTCCGACCACAACGCTATGAGACTAGATATCAATTACAGGAAAAGATCTGTAAAAAATAGAAACACATGCAGGCTAAACAATACACTACTTAATAACAAAGTGATCACTGAAGAAATCAAAGAGGAAATAAAAAAAAATACCTAGAAACAAATGACAATGGAGACATGACAACCCAAAACCTATGGGATGAAGCAAAAGCAGTTCTAAGAGGGAAGTTTATAGCAATAGAAGCCCAGCTTAAGAAACAAGAAGCATCTCGAATAAAGAACCTAACCTTGCACCTAAAGCAATTAGAGAAAGAAGAAAAAACCCCCAAAGTTAGCAGAAGGAAAGAAATCATAAATATCAGATCAGAAATAAGTGGGGAAAAAAAATGAAGGAAATGATAGCAAAGATGAATAAAACTAAAAGCTGGTTCTTTGAGAAGATAAACAAAATTGATAAACCATTAGCCAGACTCATCAAGAAAAAAAGGGAGAAGACTGAAATCAATAGAATTAGAAAGGAAAAAGAAGTAACAACTGACACTGCAGAAATACAAAAGATCATGAGAGATTACTACAAGCAACTCTATGCCAATAAAATGGACAACCTGGAAGAAATGGACAAATTCTTA
This sequence comes from Tursiops truncatus, assembly GCF_011762595.2. NCBI lineage: Eukaryota > Metazoa > Chordata > Mammalia > Artiodactyla > Delphinidae > Tursiops > Tursiops truncatus. The sequence continues at coordinate 54,752,615 of NC_047044.1, read as the reverse complement.
GAAATGCACAACCTGCCAAGACTGAATCAGGAAGAAATAGACAATATGAGCAGAACAATCACAAGCACTGAAATTGAAAATGTGATTACAAGTTTTCCAACAAAGAAAAGCGCAGGACCAGATGGCTTCACAGGCGAATTCTACCAAACATTTAGAGAAGATCTAACACCTATCCTTCTCAAACTCTTCCAAAATATAGCAGAGGGAGGAACACTCCCTAATTCATTCTACGAGGCCACCATCACCTTGATACCAAAACCAGACAAGGAAGTCACAAAGAAAGAAAATTACAGGCCAATATCACTGATGAACATAGATGCAAAAATCCTCAACAAAATCCAACAGCACATTAAAAGGATCATACACCATGATCAAGTGGGGTTTATGATCAAGTGGGGTTTATTCCAGGAATGCAAGGATTCTTCAATATACGCAAATCAATCAATGTGATACACCATATTAACAAATTGAAGGAGAAAAACCATATGATCATCTCAATAGATGCACAGAAAGCTTTTGACAAAATTCAACACCCATTTATGATAAAAACCCTGCAGAAAGTAGGCACAGAGGGAATTTTCCTCAACATAATGAAGGCCATATATGACAAACCCACAGCCAACATCATCCTCAATGGTGAAAAACTGAAAGCATTTCCACTAAGATCAGGAACAAGACAAGGTTGCCCACTCTCACCACTCTTATTCAACATAGTTTTGGAAGTTTTGGCCACAGCAGTCAGAGAAGAAAAGGAAATAAAAGGAATTCAAATCAGAGAAGAAGAAGTAAAGCTGTCACTGTTTGCAGATGACATGCTACTACACATAGAGAATCCTAAAGATGCTACCACAAAACTACTAGAGCTAATCAATGAATTTGGTAAAGTTGCAGGATACAAAATGCACAGAAATCTCTGGCATTCCTTTACACTAATGATGAAAAATCTGAAAGTGAAATCAAGAAAACCCTCCCATTTACCACTGCAACAAAAAGAAAAAAATATCTAGGAATAAACCTACCTAAGGAGACAAAAGACCTGTATGCAGAAAATTATAAGACACTGATGAAAGAAATTAAAGATGATACAAATAGATGGACTGATATACCACGTTCTTGGATTGGAAGAATCAATATTGTGAAAATGACTCTACTACCCAAAGCAATCTACAGATTCAATGCAATCCCTATCAAACTACCACAGGCATTTTTCACAGAACTAGAACAAAAAATTTCACAAGTTGTATGGAAACACAAAAGACCCCGAATAGCCAAAGCAATCTTGAGAACAAAAAACAGAGCTGGAGGAATCAGGCTCCCTGACTTCAAACTATACTACAAAGCTACAGTCATCAAGACAGTATGGTACTGGCACAAAAAGAAAGATCAGTGGAAAAGGATAGAAAGCCCAGAGATAAACCCACGCACATATGGTCACCTTGTCTTTGATAAAGGAGGCCGGAATGTACAGTGGAGAAAGGACAACCTCTTCAATAAATGGTGCTGGGAAAACTGGACAGGTACATGTAAAACTGTGAGATTAGATCACTCCCTAACACCATACACAAAAATAAGCTCAAAATGGATTAAAGACCTAAATGTAAGGCCAGAAACTATCAAACTCTTAGAGGAAAACGTAGGCAGAACACTCTATGACATCAATCACAGCAAGATCCTTTTTGACCCACCTCCTAGAGAAATGGAAATGAAAACAAAAATAAACAAATGGGACCTAATGAAACTTCAAAACTTTTGCACAGCAAAGGAAACCATAAACAAGACCAAAAGACAACCCTTAGAATGGGAGAAAATATTTTCAAGTGAAGCAACTGACAAAGGATTAATTTCCAAAATTTACAAGCAGCTCATGCAGCTCAATAACAGAAAAACAAAGAACCCAATCCAAAAATGGGCAGAAGAGCTAATAGACATTTCTCCAAATAAGATATACAGACTGCCAACAAACACATGAAAGAATGTTCAACGTCATTAATCATTTGAGAAATGCAAATCAAAACTACAATGAGATATCATCTCATGCCAGTCAGAATGGCCGTCATCAAAAAATCTAGAAACAGTAAATGCTGGAGAGGGTGTGGAGAAAAGGGAACACTCTTGCACTGCTGGTGGGAATGTGAATTGGTACAGCCACTGTGGAGACCAGTATGGAGGTTTCTTAAAAAACTACAAATAGGGCTTCCCTGGTAGCGCAGTGGTTGAGAATCCGCCTGCTGATGCGGGGGACACGGTTTCGTGCCTCGGTCTTGGAAGATCCCACATGCTGCGGAGCAGCTGGGCCCGTGAGCCATGGCCGCTGGGCCTGTGTGTCTGGAGCCTGTGCTCCACAACGGAAGAGGCCACAGCAGTGAGAAGCCTGCGTACTCGAAAAAAAAAAAAAAAAACTACAAATAGAACTATATGACCCAGCGATCCCACTACTGGGCATATACCCTGAGAAAACCATAATTCAAAAAGAGTCATGTACCAAAATGTTCATTCCACCTCTATTTACAATAGCCAGGACATGGAAACAACCTAAGTGCCCATCATCAGATGAATGGATAAAGAAGATGTGGCACATATATACAATGGAATATTACTCAGCCATAAAAAGAAATGAAATTGAGCTATTTGTAATGAGGTGGATAGACCTAGAATCTGTCATACAGAGTGAAGTAAGTTAGAAAGAGAAAGACAAATACCGTATGTTAACACATACCTATGGAATTTAAGAAAAAAGAATGTCATTAAGAACCTAGCGGTAAGACAGGAATAAAGACACAAACCTACTAGAGTACGGACTTGAAGATATGGGGAGGGGGAAGGGTGAGCTGTGACAAAGCGAGAGAGAGGCATGGACATATATACACCACCAAACGTAAGGTAGATAGCTAGTGGGAAGCAGCCGCATAGCACAGGGATATCAGCTCCGTGCTTTGTGACTGCCTGGAGGGGTGGGATAGGGAGGGTGGGAGGGAGGGAGACGTAAGAGGGAAGAGATATGGGAACATATGTATATGTGTAACTGATTCACTTTGTTATAAAGTAGAAACTAACACACCATTGTAAAGCAATTATACCCCAATAAAGATGTTAAAAAAAAAAAAGCAAACTGCATTCCTTTTTTGCATCTGGTGATGAATTTATATGGCTACTTAAATGATATTATTATTTTCTGAAGAAATATTCCACTACCGGCAGCATAAATTATATCCATGGTGTTTTTTCTAGGAAACACAACATAATAAGAGATTATGTATCATTTTAAGTTAGGTATAAATACTGGTGACATTGTATGAAGTAACCTACCTAAAGCTTCAGGCAGAAAACTTCACACATTGAATGTGCTAATAGTTCTCTCATCCTTCATAGTCTTACTTGCATTTCTGTGGAAGAGGCTGCTCTTTGAAACTTACATCATCTCCTAGTATATATCACCTGTCACCAGTATTTGAGAAATATTACTCAAACTATCAAGGCCCTAGCACTTAAGTCACACCTAGAATGAATTCTTCTCTCCATACAGATAATCCCCTTGTACTCAGGCCTTTTTAGAGTATTTATTACAATTTCTGATTTATTTTAATTTTCCACAGAGGTCTCTATCAGCAAAGAATAGGATAACTCATATAGCTATGATTTTCAAGACATTGTGAGAATGTGGCGTAAAAAATCCAGGAAGACTGCCTAGTTATTAAGTATTTTCTTCAAGCTTCATCTATGCTCTTACTTTGATGCCCTCCCTACGCCAAGGAAATTTAGGAAACTAAAATACCTGACAATAACATCTGTAAAAATTCCCTCTATATGACATGTTTATTTTATCATAAAATAGTGGCTTTTCATATTCCAATATGCATTTTTCTCATGTTAGCTTATTATTGATTATTTATATTGGCACATTACTCTTCTGATAGCTTCTATTTGACATATACAGTTGTAAAAACAATTCAAAGTATCATATGTTAAAATGAAAAACACATGGCCATTTTAGGACCTGTACCTTGCTACTTGAGATGTAGTTCTCAGATCAATAGCATCAGCATCTTCTTGGGAGCTTATGAGAAATGCAGAATCTCAGACTCACCTCAGACTTAGTGTATTAGAATCTGCACATGAGCAAGATCTCTATACACTGAAATGTGAAAAACACTATTCTAAAATTGTAATAGAAATCTTATGAAAATTCAGGTATAGATTAAAGCAACACAGATTTCTTTTTCTTCTATTATAATTTTTAAAATTATTGTTTTCTTGGAGTAAATATCATTATAATAGACTATTGAGTAAAAAATCCTATAAACTGGTGATTAGGCTTATTCTGTCTAGTATTATGGAAAATAGCATGCAATGAGGATGGATGGCTACAGGAGGGAGTGGAAACAAAAAATACTAATGTTTTTATAACTGAGTTTTTGAAATGTGAATACATTCAAATGTGTATGATTAATTTATTGCTTTTTGAAAAGCACAGGCTGCCTTTTCATTTTGTTGATTTCTTCTTATGATGTGCAGAGCTTTTTAGTTTGATGTAGCCTTTGGGACATTGTCTTTAAAGTGCTGGAAGAATAAATGATGTAATTAAGCACTGTACCTACATTTGAAGACTTTTGACTGAAGGCCCTTCCTTGAAAATGTTTTAGGTATCTATAATTTTGTATTCTTTCTTGCATAAACTACTCACATAACGGTTATTATTTTTCTTTTCGTTTTTTTAATGGAGTGAAAATTTAGACTCATGAACTTTATATTTTTATGATCATTTTCTCTGGTTTTTAAATTTTTCTTGGTGTGATACATTTATTAACATTTTTTCATAACATGTCATTACTCTTTACAGTTATTTCATTCATTGTTGACAGAGAACTGCTATTATTAAATCCATATTTCTTAATAACTTTAATAATTTTTCATAAGTAAGTACTACTATCATAAATTGGTTTGAGTACGGATAAAACTGACTCTTTGTAAGCATACTCCTCAGTTTGTGGGCATAGAGGAAATAACCTACAAGATATGAAGTTTATATTTTCTCCCTATTTTCGATAGAGGAGTGAATTTGTGAGTTTTCTGAGTTGATTAACTGGAGGTTGGGAAACAGCTTCCTAATTTATTTTACATTTTCTCTTATTTTGGCTTCTTTATTTGCTTGCTTCTTTGTGAGTTTATTTTTGCAGAATACAAAATATGGGGCATATTTTACCATACATATACTTTCACATTTTTTCCCCTGACCCCACTGACAGATGGCTAAAGCTGCTCTGTGTCTCTCACAGATCGTAACATGAGCTGTACCCCATACAACCAGAAGGAAAGCATATTATGAAATAATGAGTTGGCCAAAAAGTTCATTTGCGTTTTTCCGTAACATCTTACAGGAAAACCTGAACGAACTTTTTGGCTGACCCAATACTTGGTTGACCTGAAATAAACTGTCTGCCTGTCACCAGGCTGTGACAACTACAGAGCAAAAAGGAGGCCATGCCAAACATGCAGTGAAGGCTCTGGTCACCACAACACCAACACATCCCTTATCAAGGGAACAGGGCCAGCACACTATGAGGAAAGACATGGCAAGCATCCATACCAAAAAAAACACCCCACACACCAAAAATACTGAACTCTCACAGTCTACAGAGGGTTGCTCCCACATGAAAACAGCCCTTGAAGACCAAAGCAGATAACTGTTTATCCTAAATTCACAGAGTCAGAGAAATATAAGGAAAATAAGAAAGCAGAGAAACCACTGCCAATTAAAAGAATAAGAGAACTCCCCTGGAAGAACAAACAATTAAACCTCTCTGGTCAGCTAGACCCTGAGTTCAAAAAGGAGATAATAAAAATGCTGAAGGATTTGAGAAAGAAAGACTATTGATATAAATGCAGATCACTAACAAGGAACTAGAAACTATAAAGAGAAACCAATCAAAATTAGACAACTCAATTGCTGATATGGAAACTGAGCTAAAGGAAATAAATAGCAAACTAAATAATGCAGAAGAAGAAATAATTTTTCTAGAAAATATAATAACAGAAATCACCCAATCAGAACAGCAGACAGAAAGACAAATGAAAGAAAAAAGAAAGCAACATATGAGATCTACAGGATAATATAAAGTGTGACAATCTATGCACAATAGGAATCCCAGGAGATGAAAGAGAAAAGGGGGATTGAAAATGTATGAATGTATTGAAAATGTATTTGGATAAATGTATTTGGATAAAATATGTAAAATCCCCAAACCTAAAAAAGGAAACAGATATCCAGCTACAGAAAGCACAGAGGGTCCCAAACAAGATGAACCCCACAAAAATAGCTACTCCAAGACATAATCAAAATGACAAAAGTTAAAGAGTATTCGGGCTTCCCTGGTGGCGCAGTGGTTGGGAGTCGGCCTGCTGATGCGGGGGACATGGGTTTGTGCCCCAGTCCAGGAGGATCCCACGTGCTGCGGAGCGGCTGGACCTGTGGGCGGTGGCCGCTGGGCCTGCGCATCCGGAGCCTGTGCTCCGCAATGGGGGAGGCCACGGCAGTGAGAGGCCCGCGTACCGCAAAAAAAAAAAAAAAAAAGTATTCTAGGGCTTCCCTGGTGGCACAGTGGTTAAGAACCTGCGTGCCAATGCAGGGGATACGGGTTCGAACCCTGGTCCAGGAAGATCACACATGCTGTGGAGCAACTAAGCCCATGTACCACAACTACTGAAACCTGCGCACCTAAAGCCTGTGTTCCACAACAAGAGGAGCCACCGCAATGAGAAGCCTGCACACCACAATGAAGAGTAGCCCCCACTCGCCGCAACTAGAGAAAGCCTGCACACAGCAACAAAGACGCAATGCAACCAAAAATAAATAAATTAATTAATTAAAAAAATGGATTCTAAAGGCAGCAGGAGAAAAGCAGAGTCAGTTACAAGGGAATCCTCATAAGGCTGTCACTGATAGGCTATCAGCTACTTTCACTACAGAAACTTTGTAGGTCAGAAGGGAGTGGCAAGATATATCCAAAGTTCCCAAAGGGAAAAACTTGTACTCTTATCCAGTAAGATTATCATTTAGAGTAGAAGGAGAGAGAAAAATATTTCTCAGACAAGCACAAACTGAAAGAATACAACAATACTAAACCTGTACTATAAGAAATATTGAAATGTCTTCTCTAAAGAAAAGAGAAGCAAGAATCTATAGGAAAAGGAAAATCACAATAGGAAAGGCAAATATATATATAAATTGATGATCACTTAAGCCAGTACAAAAAAAAATACAAAATAAAAAAAAATTCTGTGAAAGCAATTATAACTACAATGAACAACAAAAGATAAACATGAAGATGTAAAATAGGACATCAAAATCACGAAATGTGGGGGAAGGGGAGTAAGAAAATGTAGATCTTTTAGAATGTGTTTGAGCTTACATGACTACCAGCCTAAAGTAAGTACACATAGTTTTGGGATAAAATACTTGAAAACCAGATTAACCACAAATCAAAACGTACAGGGATTTCCCTGTTGAGGCAGTGGTTAAGAATCTGCCTGCCAGGGCTTCCCTGGTGGCGCAGTGGTTGAGAGTCCACCTGCTGATGCAGGGGACGCGGGTTCATGCCCCGGTCCGGAGGCCACAACAGTGAGAGGCCCGCATACCACAAAAAAAAAAAAAAATCCGCCTGCCAATGAAGGAGACACAGGTTCGAGCCCTGGTCCAGGAAGATCCCACATGTCGCGGAGCTGCTAAGCCCATGCACCACAACTACTGAGCCTGTGCTCTAGAGCCTGCAAGCCACAACTACTGAAGCACTCATGCCACAACTACTGAAGCCTGCACGCCTAGAGCCCATGCTCCGTGATGAAAAGCCACCACAATGAGAAGCCTGTGCACTTCAATGAAGAGTAGTCCCCACATGCTGCAACTAGAGAAAGCCCATGTGCAGCAATGAAGACCCAAAGCAGCCAAAAATAATATATAAATTTATTTTAAAAACCCCAAACATACAGATTTACCAAAAAAAAAAAAAACCAAAGAAACTTAAGCATAACACAAAAGAAAACAATCAAACCAGAAAAGGAGAAACAAAAAGAAGAAATGAATTAAGAAGAAATACAAAACAAAACAACAAAAAAAAACCCCAAAAACAACAGCAACAAAAAAAGAATACAAAATCAACTGGAGAAAAAGTTTTAAAATGGCAATAAATACATACTTTTCAATAATTACTTTAAATATTAATGTACAACAGATGAATGGATATAGAAGATGTGGTACATTCCACATATAATGGAATATTACTCAGCCATTAAAAGAAATGAAATTGCGTCATTTGTAGAGATATGGATGGACCTAGAATCTGTCACAGAGTGAAGTAAGTCAGAAAGAGAAAAAAAAATATTGTATATTAACACATGTATGTGGAATCTAGAAAAATTGTACAGATGAACCTATTTTCATGGCAGGAATAGGAAGGCAAATACAGAGAATGGACGTGTGGACACAGGCTGAAGGGGAGGATGGGATGAACTGGGAGATTAGATTTGACATAAATACACTACCATGTGTAAAATGGATAGCTAGTGGGAACCTGCTGTATAGCACATGGAGCTCAGCTCAGTGCTCTGTGATGGCCTCACTGGGTGGGATGGTGGGGAGGCAGGTGCAAGAGGGAGGGGATGCAAAAACAGACATACAGATTAATGGAACAGAATAGCAAGGACAGAAATAAACCCACACTCCTATGGTCAATTAATCTTCGACAAAGGGGGCAAGAATACAGAATGGCACAAAGACAATCTCTTCAGCAAGTGGTGTTGGGAAAGCTGAACAGCCACATGTAAATCAATGAAGTTAGAACACTCCCTCACACCACACACAAAAATAAACTCAAAATGGGTTAAAGACTTAAATATAAAACATGGGGCCATAAAACTACTAGTTCTAAGAGAACACAGGCAAAACATTCTCTGACATAAATTGTAGCCATATTTTCTTAGGTCAGTCTCCCAAGGCAAAAGAAATAAAAGCAAAAGTAAAAAACAGGAACATAACCTTACAAGCTTTTGCACAGCAAAGGAAACCATCAACAAATCAAAAAGACAACTTACAGAATGGGAGAAAATATTTGCAAAGATGGGACTGACAAGGGGCTAATTTCTAAAATACACAAACAGCTCATACAACTCAATATCAAAAAGAAAAAAAAAGCCAATCAGAAAATGAGCAGAAAACCTAAATAGACATTTCTGCAGAGAAGACATACAGATGGCCAACAGACACATGAAAAGATGCTCAACATCACTAATTATTAGATAATGCAAATCAAAACTACAATGACGTACCACCTCACACTGGCCAGAATGGCCATCATTAAAAAGTCTACAAATAATAAATACTGGAGAGGGTGTGATGAAAAGGGAACCCTCCTACACTGTTGGTGAGAATGTAAATTGGTTCTGCCATTATAGAAAACCGTATGGAGGTTCCTTAAAAAACTAAAAATAGAGTTACCATATGATCCAGCAATCCCACTCCTGGGCATATATCTGGAAAAGACAAAAATAATAATTTGAAAAGATACATGCACCCCACTGTTCATAGCACTATTTGCAATACTCATGACATGGAAGCAACCTAAATGTCCACTGACGAATTGCTAAAGAAGACATGGTATATATATTTAATATATATTAATACTACACAGCCATAAAAAAGAATGAAATAATGCCATTTGCAACAATATGGATGGACCTAGAGGTTATCATACTAAGGGACTTAAGTCAGAGAAAGACAAATATGATATCACTTATATGTGGAATCTAAAAAATAATACAAATTATTGTATTCACAAAGCAGAAAGACTCACAGACATAGAAAATAAATTTATGGTAACCAAAGGGGAAGGGGGAGGGAGGGATAAACTATGAATATGGGATTAACAGATACACACTATCATATATAAAACAGATAAACAACAAGGTCCCACTGGATCACTTCTCTTTACACCTGAAACTAACACAGTATTGTAAATAAACTAGACTTCAATTTTTTTTAATAAAAAAGAGATGCCTAAAGTTTCTTGTGCCCAGTTTTCCAGGGTTTTTATTGTTTTTTTGTTTTTTTTTATCTGTGAATATTCTGCATGCTGTCCTTGAAAAGGAAGGTTTCAGTGATGTCTTATTTGGAAAGATTTGTGAAAAGGAAAAAAGCGTGTCAGTCAACTTTCAGTTTTAAACAAATGTGAAAAGGAAAATTCTCTGTGTATCATATTACTGAATATGACTCTAGTTGAAGCTATAAATGTAGTAGATGTCTACCAAGTTCAACCTATTTTAATTTACTAAAAATACTTGTTTAAAAATTAGAAGTCCAGTATACACAAATGTTATTTACTTAGTCAAACTATGAGGTATATTTATACTCATTATAGAAAGCTTATAATTGAATTGTAGTTATGTATAAGAAAGTCTGTCCTTACTTGAAATAATTTTTTGAAGGCTAGTCAGGGATTCAATCTCATTCATATCTGTACTACACCAGGTGTCTTAACTGCTTCTAGATATACAGAAGAGAAGCAATATTGTTTGAAAGAAAAAATTAATAATGAATTAATCTATTTTATTGCTAAATCCTACTGGAACTCCGGCATGTATTTGTGAGAAGTTTGCTCAGAAGTTTTGTCAAAGGAAATATAACAGAATAATAGCACTTTATACACAGTGAGTAAAAGCCCACGTCCTTGACTTTATTTGCACAATGGTCTAAACAAATTGACTAGAAAAAAACTCCAGTGTGACTATCTATGGACTGTAATGAATTTGACTTCTTACTATTTACAGAAGAAGATAACCTGAATGAAGTAAAAATCCTAGTTTAAAGAAGCATTGTGTCTCCAAACTCAAGTTGTATACATTAAATATTAAGAGATTTTTACAAGTTAATCATACCTCAGTAAAATGGTTTTAAAAAAAGAAATATCATGAATTTTTCTGAAATGGTTCAACTGTTTGTAAAACTAGTTGAGTCATTTGCATATCACACAAACTATACATTCTATATCATTATTAAAAAGGGCAATGTTGGAACAAATTTCCTGACTGTGTACTGGTGCTATAGCTGCAGAAAGCACAGTTATGCAAATGTCCAACAAAAAGTTTCTGAAGTAACTGAAGAAATGTTTATGAAAATTGGAATTATGTAAAGATTGCTTCTCTGGGGTTCTAACAGATGCAAAGCTTTATTAAGGCTACTGAAAATAGATAGATATAGATAGATAGATAGATACAAAGAAGGAAGTATAACACATTGCTATTAATGAATACACAGTATTTTATGCTCCATGTCCACTATAAATACATGATCAGGTATACAGTAACTCATATATCCATGCAAAACAAACATTATTGTATCATAATAGTCTTAAAAACATCTAAATCAAAAGATGAGTCGGGACTTCCTGGCAGTCCAGTGGTTAAGACTTTGCCTTCCAATGCAAGGGGTGTAGGTTCAATCCCTGGTCAGGGAGCTAAGATCCCACATGCCTTGTGGCCAAAAAACCAAAATATAAACAGAAGCAATATTGTGACAAATTCAATAAAGACTTCAAAAAAAAAAATGGTCCACATCAAAAAAAAAAAATTTAAAAAAAAGAAGATGGGGCTTCCCTGGTGGCGCAGTGGTTGAGAGTCCGCCTGCCGATGCGGGGGACACGGGTTCATGCCCCGGTCTGGGAAGATCCCACATGCCGCGGAGCGCCTGGGCCCGTGAGCCATGGCCGCTGAGCCTGCGCGTCCAGAGCCTGTGCTTCTTAACGGGAGAGGCCACAACAGTGAGAGGCCCGCGTACCGCAAAAAAAAAAAAAAAAGGGCTTCCCTGGTGGCGCAGTGGTTGAGAGTCTGCCTGCCAAAACAGGGGACACGGGTTTGTGCCCCGGTCCAGCAAGATCCCACATGCTGCGGAGCGGCCGGGCCCGTGAGCCACAACTACTGAGCCTGCACGTCTGGAGCTTGTGCTCCACAACAAGAGGCCGCGACAGTGAGAGGCCCGCACACCGCGATGAAGAGGGGCCCCCGCTCGCCGCAACTAGAGAAAGCCCACGCACAGAAAAGAAGACCCAGCACAGCCAAAAATAAATAAATAAATGAAATGCTTTTTTAAAAAAAATCATAGAAAGAAAAAAAGAGTCGATGCTATGTTGTAGTTAATAATATGACTAGGGGAAGTATGCATTTCAAAAGATACATTGGTGGTGAAATGATTAAAGATATGGAATCTAGAACACAAACTATATACTTTAAAAGCATCCAGTTTTACATATATTTCTTAGTTTTATTTGACATGCTGTTTTAGATATTAATATAAGAAGTAAAATGAAGAACTAAATATTTAATGAACATAATGTCTTTGAAATTTTCAGAGATTAAAACACTCTCTGAGGCTGCACAAAGTTTTGATGTTTAAAAAATATATAGAAAAAGAAAAACAAAAAGCATTAATACTAACTTCTCCAACCAAAAAACTACTAGGAAAAAGAGTGTGACTTATTTGTGAGTTTCATAATTGCTCCACCTCATAATTGCTCCACCTCATAACTGTTCTCAAAACTGTATATAAATTAATTCACTTTTTCTATATTAGATACATCATCTTAAGCCAAAACAAAACAAACAAAAAAAACATGGCTTACTGAAGAGCATTATGGTCTTTTCAGTGTAATAAAGACACGGACTGAACAAGTTTTAGAGTTATGATGGATAGTTGAAATTTACTAAATATACTAAAATATGTTATAATGTTTAAGGTACTAAAAAGTTATTTAGAAATGTAGTTGTTCCCATTAATATATTGCAATATATTTTAGTATTAATTTTCCAAGCATATATGAGTGTGTGTATATTTTGTCATTATATATTTAAATTGTCTTGTAGTAGTATATTGTAAACTGAAGTTTCCAAAATTAAATTTCTTAAATGACTTTGAGGTCTGCAATGTTAACAGAATACATTTTCTAATCACAATATAATAAAATTAGAAAGCCTAACAAAACTCTATCTTAAAAATCCTATTAGTCTCGAAATAAAATAGTGATTTAAAGAGGAATTCATAAGAGAAATCGTAACAATTAAGTCAATGCATGTTAAATTTTGTGAAACTTAAAGCAGAACTTAGAAGAAAGTTTATAGCTTTAATTTTTTTTTAAATTAATTAATTAATTTATTTTTGGCTGTACTGGGTCTTTGTTGTTGCCCGTGGGCTTTCTCTAGTTGCAGAGAGCAGGGGCTACTCTTTGTTGCAGTGCATGGGCTTCTCATTGCAGTGGCCTCTCTTGTTGCGGAGCACCGGCTCTAGGTGCACGGGCTTCAGTAGTTGTGGCTCGTGGGCTCTAGAGCACAGACTTAGTAGTTGTGGCGCGTGGGCTTAGTTGCTCCACGACATGTGGGAATCTTCCCAGAGCAGGGCTTGAACCCATGTCTCCTGCATTGGCAGGCGGATTCTTAACCACTGTGCCACCAGGGCAACCCTATAGCTTTAAATTTTATTTGAGCACAAAGTTTGGATTTATTTCAACACAAATGATCTAGTATTCAGTAGAATAATAGAGTCAGTTACAAAATATGAATAATTATGATCAGTAATCAATAATGATAAAGTAAAAATGGAGGGGATTGGGACTTTGAAAAGATGAAGAAGTTTGGCAACGTTTTTTGTGAGAGTGATGAATACAGCATAGAACAAAAATACAGAATGAAAAGGGGTACCTTGAAACCTTTATGAAACATATATTCTAGAAAAATATAAAGCATCATAATTGATATGAGAAAATATAACTTGAAATCCATTCAGAAAACTTGAACACCTACAGTCAATCTTCGACAAATGAGGCAAGAATATACAATGGAGAAAAGACAGTCTCTTTGGCAAGTGGTGCTGGGAAAGCCGGACAGCCACATATAAATCAATGAAGTTAGAACACTCCCTCACACTATACACAAAAAATAAACTCAAAATGGCTTAAAAACTTAAATATAAGATAGGACACCATAAAACTCCCAGAAGAGAACATAGGCAAAACATTCTCTGACATAAATCACAGAGATGTTTTCTTAGGTAAATCTCCCAAGACAATAGAAATAAAAACAAAAATAAACAAATGGGACCTAATCAAACGTATAAGCTTTTTCACAGCAAATGAAACGATAAACAAAACAAAAAGAAAACCTACAAAATGGGAGAAAATACTTGCAAATGATGTGACCAGAAAGGAATTAATGTCCAAAATATATAAACAGCTTATACAGCTCAATATCTAAAAAACAACCCAATTAAAAAATAGGCAGAAGACCTAAGTAGACATTTCTCCAAAGAAGGTACACAGATGGCCAACAGGCACATGAAAATATGCTCAACATTGTTAATCATCAGAGAAATGCAAATCAAAACTACAATGAGGTATCACTGCACTCCAGTCAGAATGGCCATAATCAAAAAGTCCACAAACAATAAATGCTGGAGAGGATGTGGAGAAGTGGGAACCTTCCTACACTGTTGATGGGAATGTAAATTGGTACAACCCCTATGGAAAACAGTATTGAGGTTCCTTAAAAAAATTTCATATGATATTACTTATATGTGGAATCTAAAATATGATACAAATGAACTTATTTACAGAACAGAAACAGACTCACAAGCAGACTTATGGTTAGCAAAGGGGAGGGGGGATAAATTTAGGGGTTTGGGATTACCAGCTACAAACTACTGTATATAAAATAGATAAACAACAAGGTCCTAGTGTATAGCAAAGGGAACTATATTCAATATCTTGCAATAACCTATAATGGAAAAGAATGTGAAAAAGAAAAAATATATATATAAAACCAAATTACTTTCCTGTACAACAGAAACTAACACAACATTGTAAATCAACTATACTTCAATTTAAAAAAATGAACGTCCATGAGGTGAGCAGGCACCCTGCAACCCTCTCCTTGATCTTGCCTTTAAAAACCATCCCCTGAGAGCCATGGGGACTTTTTTTTTTTTTTTTTTTTGCGGTATGCAGGCCTCTCACTGTTGTGGCCTCTCCCTTTGAGGAGCACAGGCTCCAGATGTGCAGGCTCAGCGGCCATGGCTCATGGGCCCAGCCGCTCCGCGGCCTGTGGGATCGTCCCGGACCGGGGCACAAACCCGTGTCCCCTGCATCGGCAGGCGGACTCTCAACCACTGGGCCACCAGGGAAGCCCTATGGGGACTTTTTTGAGCAGTAGCCACCCACTCTCCTTGTTTGGCCTCACAATAAACCCTGTACTTTCTTTCCTTCACCATAAAATATATTTAATAAATAAAAGAAAAAGAAAACTTGATAATCTATTAGCTCAAAAGAAACTTAGATCTAGATGAATTTCCAGTAAATTTTGCCATATTACCCAATTTTATGCACTTTTATATATAAAAATGAGAAGCAGAAGAATGATTCCCAATTTAATATGATTAACAATATTTATTCCAAAATCTAGTAAGAATAGTATAAAAAGGAAAAGTTATAGAACTATTTCTCTCATAAAGATAGTTACAGATATCTTAAATAAAGCAGAAGTACACTGCACCAAATGGGGAATTTAAGCAGACTTTCATCCCAAGAATAAAAGAATTGCTTAACTTCAAATAATCCATCAGTATAATTTATATAACAACATGTAAAAAATAAAAGAATATGAAGGATGAAATTAGCTCAATGAAATGAATAAAAATTAAGTTAAATGTTGAATGTTAAGTTAAATGTTTTTCATGATAAAAACCTCAAATTAATTACAATCTGTGAGCACTTTCATAACTTAATAGACTGTTCCTCTACAATGAAAACAAACCACAAGATCAAAATCATACTTAACTGAGATATACGTTCTTTAAAATTGGAAATAAAGCAAGTTGTGTCACTATTATAGGGACTATTTGAGAGTCTACACAAATGATAATTAGGAAAATAAGAAATTCAAATACTGCAAGAGAAGAGATGAATTGTCAATATTTACTATTAGTAGGTCATCTAATACTAACTATATCAGAATCAGTGCACAAACTTCTTGACTTGTCAAGAAATATCAATAGGTTTGGTAGAAACAAAATCAGAGGAATAGACAACTTAAAAAATGAAGCAGTATACCCAATACCATGTACTGATGAGAACACCGCTGGATTAAACCCTCATATAATACTGATAAAGGTTTAAACTTGCCATCTGCCTGTCAAACAATCCATTTGTTCTCAGTGATGTTAAACATGTTTATACCCTCTGATTTAGCATTCCATCCCTCAGTATGTAACCCAGAATAATTCTTATGTATGGGTGATGAAGAGTGATGAAGTGTATAAGAGGATGGTAATGGGAAGCTGAAAATCACCCATCTACCATGAGGAAGAGTGGACAGAATGTAGAAGGCATGTACTTAAGAAGTAGTTAGAGGAGAATAATTAAATATGCACACCAAAGCCTGGAGCGATGCTAAAGACAGTGTTGAGTGAATCAAATTTAGAAACCAAAGGTACTCTATACCTTGATAATAGTTAAATGGAAAACACAGAGATAAGCAGCATATATATGTTACAAATATATTTACTTTTTCAGGGACATATACCAAATCTATTCAAGTAAGCCCTTATGTAAAAGAGCATGGAAAGAAGTAAAAAGTAAATAAATAAATAAAACAGAAGCATAAAATAAAATAAGAAAGAGGACTAAACACAACAATTACTGTGTACTGTGTACTGAGGAATAGGAATAGCTCATATCTCAGAACATGAGACTATAATATAAAATAAATGATATTTAAAATCAAATAAAAATATTATGTCACTATATATTAACCCTGTGTTTGTCACCTAATTCTTACAACAATACTATAAGGTAATTGTTATATCTACTCTCACCAGGGTGTTTCTAGACATCTATGATTGCCTAGCAAATGTAACCAAGATTTAACATGCTTAGAACTGGTATTTTATTTCAATAATGTAAATACTGTAATACAAATATACATAGAATTTTTGAGTTTTCTAATTTGCTTGACATAGCCCTAGTTTTTACATTTAGCTATTTATTATATGTTGTTGAATATGTTTGGACAATTTCACTTTTAAACCAGCTAGGTCTACCTATTTTTGCTTCCACCATAATATTTGATAAATAAAATTTTGTAGAAGAAAAGGAAATATCTTCTCTTCAGGGGTAAACATTTTCTCAATCATGTTATTTCAGAAGCATGTTAACTTATATGAAATATGGATACTTTGAGGCTGCAGGCCAGGAAGAACTAAACTAATGGCTCATGTGATTGGCACCATTAATAACTTCCACTCTGATTTTCATTCAGACTACCATGACACCACTTTGTACTGCATATTTTTCTTCCTTTACAGTGCCCTATACAGAAGAAATCAGTTGAGTTCAAAAGCGCAGTACTAATCAGAATAGTTTCCCTATAGCATTTGTTGGCTAGAAATTCAATATTACATTTTCAAATAGGGTTTCAAGTCTCATGTGAAGAAGTCCAATAATAAATCTATTTCAAATTTTACAAACAGATAGATACATAGAGAGATGTGTAGAGGCTTTCAATATAAAGTAGATTTTTATAAAATAACCAAATATGTTAAGGAAGGTAAATAGTATATCTACTACCTGACATATCAAAGTATATATTGATATAGTTGATTTTCATATACATACTTTGGGTGAATATACACAGAAAATTATATTATTTCTATTTTTAAATACTTTGATATTTCAAGCAATGTCACATTACCTACTTCCAACAGACTGTAAACTTCAAGGCCAATATTTATAAAAATGTCTACATTAGTAGGAATAGTATTAAATGTATACCAATTCAATATACTAAATATATAATAAATATACTCATACATGTTTAAATGCATGTCTGTAAAAATACTTAAAATTTAAATGTAAACATGATATACATACCTAAATTATTCATTCAGCAACAGAAACAAAAAAGTTAAAGACACACAATTATGTTCTAAATATTTTGTTGGGTGGCCATTCATATGGATCACATTCTTTCCAATATAGTAAAAGAAGTATCATTAGATTTATATAAATAGCCACAATTATTTTAAAAGGCACTTTTAAAAAATAAAATTTATGTACCTTCTTTCTTTATAAAACCACCCCATAAATTCACTTTCCAACTGCACTTTGCTTGCTACTTGACTAAAACATATTAATATGTATTTTTTATTTAGTGCCTGCCTTTTTTTAAAATCAAGACTACTTTTTAAGAGCTTTTAGGTTTAAAACCAAACTGAGAGAGAGGTGGAGATTTCCCATATAACCCCTGCCCCTACACATGCATTGCCTTCCCATTATCAACATCCCCCCACGAAAGTGGTAACTTTAATGAACCTACATAGACCCAACATAATCACCCAAAATCCATAGTTTACATTAGGGTTCACTCTTGGTATTGACATTCTGTGGGTATGGACAAATGTATAGTGTCATGTATCCATCATTATGGTATCATACAGAGTATTTCTCTGCCCCCAAAATCCTCTGTGCTCTACCTATTCATCCCCACTCCCCAAGAGTCTGCCTTTTTAAATGTTTTTTCCCCCCCCAGAGCCCAGAATGTCCTAGTTATTAACAATATGACTGTTATTTATTAGCTAATAATTTGTCTCAGGTAATATGCTCAGTGAATTACATGTAGTATCTCATTTTTTACTATATCTCTGTGAGGCTAATTACTATTATCATTGTCATCTTTATCACTTAAATTTTAAAAATGAGTAAACCAAGCCATATGAAGATTTTTTTATAACATGCACAAAACCAAATAGCTTAAAAATGACTGAGGCAAGATGTGAATTAATTATCTCTACTCCAATATTAAGCTTTTAGCCACTATACCTACTTCTATGCCAAATCACACTAGAGACATTTATTTTGTCAAGGTAGTGGGGGACAACTCTGATGTCACAGCAGTTGTCATAGCATTCAAAGTTAGAAGACACAGGGTATTTGATAATTAATAGCTTTTAACCTATCAGGAGCACCCTATCTTCATGAAAGCCTGTCATTTTAATTTTTCATAGAATATTTCTAACACACTCTAGCTAACAATTCATATATTTGCCAAATACTGTGAGGTTATATTTAAGTAAAGTACCTTTCAGGACCTTTCTATCTAGTTGTTTTTCTGAATATGTTTTATTTGTTTAAAATACATTGAATTGACAGTGTTGGGAGAACAACCTACAGAATGAAGTTAATGGCCTTTCCATCTAGTTTTTTAAAAAATAGAAAATTCAATAAACATAATTTAGGCAGAAACAGATCTCTTTTGCAAGCTATGTTTCAAGTATTAATAAAATTCTCAAACTTGATTTCATATATCTTGTAGGTTGTGATCAAGTTTGTAGATTTAACACTGTTCAAGGAATAGATTAAACATTTCATTTCTTTTGTTATTGCCAAAAAAAAGAAAATGAGAGGAAAATGCAAAGAAACACCAATGCTGTAACAATACAATTATAAAGAATTAACATGAAAACTAAACAAAGAAACACGGCAACTGGGAAAGAGTTTCAATGAAGTCTTTGAGATATAAGTATGATGTAAAAGAGAATACCTTTCATATGTGTTATTTTGCGTATTATGAAATGGCTTATTAAAGATATGATGGAAATAACTTCCCTCAAATTACACAGAGATAGACTGGAAATATTTTTATCAACCAAAAAGGACACTTTTGAGAATGAAAAGGGGCACTATTAAGAATTACACTGGGGCAACAGGCATACCAGGGTAAACCAGAGCCTATGATCATCCTATTTAAAAAGATGCCTATCTCTGGAGTCTCTATGAAGTACACTACACCAGGGATCTTATATTTCTGTAAACTATTTTTTATCATAATCCATGCACTATAAGGATAAGCCCTTTAAGAACTCCCAACATGGTTCCAAAAATTTGACTGCAAGTTCTACATTGTAAATTACAGAGAAAAACAACTATTCCATGTTCATACAACATCCTACGTGTTACTACAGGAGCAGAGGAGGACTATTTTACCACTTGGTTATACATGGCTATTGTTGGGATGACTAAGAGGAAGCTTATATGCATTTGCACTGAATTGTCAAAGTAATATGCACTTGAAAGATTATTTATACAGGTAAAAAAAAATTCAAGTCAGTAGTTTCATGTCTCTATGATAAATTGCTAGCAAGGGGTCTAGAATTTCAGAGTTAAAAGGTGTCTTAAAGAAAGGCCAATACTCTTAATTTATAATTAAGCAAACTAAAGTATGAATCAGTTAAGTGATTCACCAAAATGAAACAAAAAATTGGTGAAGGAGCTCTCACAACTGTCACTAATCTTGACATGGGACATTCAGTGCTCTTTGCACTATAGAGGACTGCCCCCAATGATGTGTAGCTGCTGCAGAGTCTTAGTTTGGCTTCTGTCCTATTTCATCATAATGAAGTATTAAATATCCAAGGATACGAATATTCCACACTCTATAATTTTGCCAGTTCCCTCAGTGCCCCTCACTGCATATAAAGGGGCGTCTGCTTACTGCAACCCAAAATACAATTTCCTTCCGTTTTTAAGATCCCTGTAAATAAAAATGGTTCACTTTTAAAAGTTCCCAAGAGTCTGAACAATATTGGTCTACTTCTCGAATGAATAACTCCACAAAATCTAATGATGGAACACAGAGGATAACACAGCAGACTTAAAGGTTAAAGTTCAAATGCTGTAATTTCAAACTATTGATCAAAGGTAATTTGGGGCACTTCTGAGTTACTTCTGGCATGTGGCAAACAAGCAAGTTAGGTTAAGTATGAATGATTATATCAAAATAACTCAATTTACTAAATTTTCATAGATTTACCTAGCCTATATTTTCTCCTTTATTCCCCCATGGTTGGTCTATACTTCTAATCTACCCATTTGTTTGTTTGGAAAATGATATTGCCTCTAACTAATTAGGACAGAACTAGAAGCAGCAGCTTTAATTAGGACAAAGTCAGAAAAAGAGCAATGTTTAAATGAACCATTGGCTAAAAAATTAGGTCAAAGTCCATCTTTCTAAAGGTATGGGTAGCCATCAAATAATTCTATCTCGTATTAGTAAGACAGTATAGTAAAAACACTCTATATCTGTTTATCACTTCTCAGGTCTCGAAAATAAGTATCTTGTACTTTTACCTGCCACTTTGAAACATTATAAGCTAAAGTTAGCAATGAATTAAAATATATTAATATTCTTCAATTCAAATGTCTTTAGTCCTTTGCATGAAAAGGGCTATATTTATACTATATATTTATATAGTTGAATAAATTTTAAATAATAAAATATTGGAAAGGCAATTTGGTGTATTTTAAAGATGATTTACTTACAGCTATAAAAATTTTCAGTTATATTGTTGTTGGATGTATTTTCCATGGTAGTTCAGCAGTGTTAGATATTGCATATTTTATTTCCAACTACAGTGAAATAAAAAATGTTCAGTACTCAAACCCACATAGAACTTAAGGGAATACAAATCTGTGTTAACAAGTGAAAGCATTTATTTCGAAGTTGAAAATAAAAGCAGAAAGCCTTTTTATTTCACCTAACCTGGTGGAATGCCCTGTTTACTAAGTCCAAAGTAATTTAGGTTTAATACAAGTATGAAGGAGTCACCGAGCTGCTGTTTTTATTTCAAATGCACAATGGAGGCCTCAGTGAAGATTTTACTCTTCCAATTCTTCCTGCATTTGCTCCCTTTCTTGTTGTTTTTACTTGGGGACATCCCTGCAGGAGAGTTATTGGCAAGAGTAGGGAAGGAGACATGCACTTCCCAAATGAACCCCACAGGAAATAAAGTCTTTGACCTTCAGAATATATTTTATGGTCACAAGCCCACGATACTTCAAGATATGTCTTTTTTGCACTTGATGGATTTCTAAATGTGTTTAAACAAAGCACGTGTAACAAGTAATCAGACTTCACTAGGATTCTTCAGTTAATGAATCCTCTGAATGTTTAACCCCTTCTATTTTAAACAAAGAGAATAATCTGATATCTTGGTAAGAAATGTTTGCCTGTTTCATATATTGAATAGTGCTTCCCAGTACTAATTTACAGTCTTCCTTTGTTTCCCTAACCTTTTGACTACAAATACATATATGCACACATACATATATAGACTCAACACTCACACATGTTCATGCATCATTTTATCCTCCCTAGGTTCCAGGAGCGGTAGAGCACAGATAAAGAAAAGTTTGGTTCACAGTAACTTTGACAATTCTATTTAAACCTCATCATCTCAGGTTCAGCTCAAAGAAAGAACATTTACAATGATGTATTCAAGGGGCTACCACATATATGTTGATTCTTTCTTCAGTGTCTAACCCCATCAGTCCATTAGCATATATAGCACACATCCCACAAAAACAAATAAGGTACTATATAGAATAAATTTCAATATTTATCTTCTGACAGATATATTTAAATCCATATCTTTATTTAAAAATGTTCCTTTCCTTTGATCTTCAAAATGATCAGTTAAGGAGCACAGGTGTGAGTCCAGTCATTTCATAATCAGACAGGGCCATATATTCTTTCTCCACAGTACCTCTCATCTATATGTCAAAGTTCCCAGGAAATTTATATCTATATTAGATAAATTTGTATAATTGCATATTTATATTTAATTGTCAATGTGGACTATAACCTGAGAAAATAAAAATACATAATAAGGTAGCTTTAAATTTTATCACAAAATATTATGGCAAGAGAAGCAGACGGACCCAAAAAGGACCAATTAAAAAAAAAAAGTACTATTGGGTTTTTGGTAAATTGCTATTTATTGTGCAGCGCTCTAAGTATTTCAAAAAGGGAATGATTTAAATAAGAAAAGTCAAGAGTCTTCTATATCGGAGGTCATTTATGAATTTAGGTCTTAGAACAACAAAGACAGATGTTGTTTGTTTATTTTGAATAGCCAGTTATAAAAATCACTACAGAGGAGAGGGGGAAGATGGTGGAAGAGTAAGAGTTGGAGATCACCTTCCTCCCCACAGATACATCAGAAATACATCTACACGTGGAACAACTCCTACAGAACACCTACTGAACGATGGCAGAAGACCTCAGACCTCCCAAAAGGCAAGAAACTCCCCACGTATCTGGGTAGGGCAAAAGAAAAAAGAAAAAACAGAGACAAAAGGATAGGGACGGAACCTGCACCAGTGGGAGGGAGCCGTGAAGGGAGAAAGGTTTCCACACACTAGAAGCCCCTTCGCAGGTGGAGACTGCGGGTGGCGGAGGGGGGTAGCTTTGGATCCACGGAGGAGAGCGCAGACACACGGATGCAGAGGGCAAAGCAGAGAGATTCCCGCAGGGAGGATCAGTGCCGACCAGCACTAACCAGCCTGAGAGGCTCATCTGCTCACCCGCCGGGGCGGGCGGGGCTGGGAGCTGAGGCTCGGGCTTTGGTCGGATCCCAGGGAGAGGACTGGGGTTGGCGGCGTGAACACAGCCTGAAGGGGTTAGTGTGCCACGGCTAGCTGGGAGGGACTCCTGGAAAAAGTCTGGACCTGCGGAAGAGGCAAGAGACTTTTTCTTCCCTCTTTGTTTCCTGGTGCTCGAGGAGAGGGGATTAAGAGCGCTGCTTAAAGGAGCTCCAGAGGTGGGCGCGAGCCGCGGCTAACAGTGCGGATCCCAGAGACGGGCATGAGGCGCTAAGGCTGCTGCTGCCGCCACCAAGAAGCCTGTGTGCAAGCACAGGTCACTATCCCCACCTCCCCTCCCGGGAGCTTCTGTAGCCCGCCACTGGCAGGGTCCCGGGATCCAGGGACAACTTCCCTGGGAGAACGCACGGCACGCCTCTGGCTGGTGCAATGTCACGCTGGCCTCTGCCGCGGCAGGCTCGCCCTGCACTCCGTGCCCCTCCCTCCCCCCGGCCTGAGTGACCCAGAGCCCCCGAATCAGCTGCTCCTTTAACCCCGTCCTGTCTGAGTGAAGAACAGACGCCCTCCGGCGACCAACACGCACAGGTGGGGCCAGATCCAAAACTGAACCCCGGGAGTTGTGCAAACAAAGAAGAGAAAGGGAAATCTCCCCTAGCAGCCTCAGGAGCAGTGGATTAAATCTCCACAATCAACTTGATGTACCCTGCATCTGTGGAATACATGAATAGACAACGAATCATCCCAAATTGAGGAGGTGGACTTTGAGACCAAGATATATTATTTTTCCCCTTTTCCTCTTTTCGTGGGTGTGTATGTGTATGCTTCTGTGTGACATTTTGTCTGTATAGCTTTGCTTTCACCATTTGTCCTAGGGTGCTGTCCTTTTTTTTTTTTTTAAATTAAAAAATTTTTTTTTCTTAATTACTTTTTATTTTATTTTATATTACTTTATTTTATTTTATCCTCTTTCTCTCTTTCATTCTACTTTTTCTCCCTCTTATTCTGAGCCGTGTGGATGAAAGGCTCTTGGTGCTCCAGCCAGGAGTCAGTGCTGTGCCTCTGAGGTGGGAGATCCAAATTCAGGACACTGGTCCACAAGAGACCTCCCAGCTCCACATAATATCAAACAGCAAAAATCTCCCAAAGATCTACATCTCAACACCAAGACCCAGCTTCACTCAACAACCAGCAAGATACAGTGCTGGACATCCTATGCCAAACAACTAGCAAGGCAAAAACACAACCCCACCCATTAGCAGAGAGGCTGCCTAAAATCATAATAAGGCCACAGACACACCAAAACACACCACCAGCCATGGACCTGCCCACCAGAAAGACAAGATCCAGCCTCATCCACCAGGACACAGGCACTAGTCCCCTCCACCAGGAAGCCTACACAACCCACTGAACCAACTTTAGCCACTGGGACAGACACACCAAAAACAACTGGAACTACGAACCTGCAGCCTGCAAAAAGGAGACCCCAAACAGTAAGATAAGCAAAATGAGAAGACAGAAAAATACACAGCAGCTGAAGGAGCAAGATAAAAACCCACCAGACCTAACAAATGAAGAGGAAATAGGCAGTCTACCTGAAAAACAATTCAGAATAATGATAGTAAAGATGATCCAAAATCTTGGAAATAGAATAGACAAAATGTAAGAAACATTTAACAAGGACCTAGAAGAACTAAAGATGAAACAAGCAATGATGAACAACATAATAAATGAAATGAACAATACTCTAGATGGGATCAATAGAAGAATAACTGAGGCAGAAGAACGGATAAGTGACCTGGAGGACAAAACAGTAGAAATAACTACTGCAGAGCAGAATAAAGAAAAAAGAATGAAAAGAACTGAGGACAGTCTCAGAGACCTCTGGGACAACATTAAACGCACCAACATTCGAATTATAGGGGTCCCAGAAGAAGAAGAGAAAAAAAAGGAACTGAGAAAATATTTGAAGAGATTATAGTTGAAAACTTCCCTAATATGGAAAAGGAAATAGTTAATCAAGTCCAGGAAGCACAGAGAGTCCCATACAGGAGAAATCCAAGGAGAAATACGCCAAGACACATATTAATCAAACTGTCAAAAATTAAATACAAAGAAAACATATTAAAAGCAGCAAGGGAAAAACAACAAATAACACACAAGGGAGTCCCCATAAGGGGATAAAGCTGATCTTTCAGCAGAAACTCTGCAAGCCAGAAGGGAGTGGCAGGACATATTTAAAGTGATGAAGGAGAAAAACCTACAACCAAGATTACTCTACCCAGCAAGGATCTCATTCAGATTTGATGGAGAAATTAAAACCTTTACAGACAAGCAAAAGCTGAGAGAGTTCAGCACCACCAAACCAGCTTTATAACAAATGCTAAAGGATCTTCTCTAGGCAAGAAACGCAAGAGAAGGAAAAGACCTACAATAATGAACCGAAAACAATTTAGAAAATGGGAATAGGAACATACATATCGATATTTACCTTAAATGTAAATAGATTAAATGCTCCCACCAAAAGACACAGACTGGCTGAATGGATACAGAAACAAGACCCATATATATGCTGTCTACAAGAGACCCACTTCAAACCTAGAGACACATACAGACTGAAAATGAGGGGATTGAAAAACATATTCCATGCAAATGGAAATCAAAAGAAAGCTGGAGTAGCAATTCTCATATCAGACAAAACAGACTTTAAAATAAAGAGTATTACAAGAAACAACGAAGGAAACTACATAATGATTAAGGGATCAATCCAAGAAGAAGATATAACAATTGTAAATATTTATGCACCCAACATAGGAGCACCTGAATACATAAGGCAAATACTAACAGCCATAAAAGGGGAAATCGACAGTAACACATTCATAGTAGAGGACCTTAACACCCCACTTTCACCCATGGACAGATCCTCCAAAATGAAAATAAATAAGAAAACACAAGCTTTAAATGATACATTAAATAAGATGGACTTAATTGATATTTGTAGGACATTCCATCCAAAAACAACAGAATACACATTTTGTCAAGTGCTCATGGAACATTCTCCAGGATAGATCATATCTTGGGTCACAAATCAAGCCTTGCTAAATTTAAGAAAATTGAAATTGTATCAAGTATCTTTTCCGACCACAATGCTATGAGACTAGATATCAATTACAGGAAAAGATCTGTAAAAAATACAAACACATGGAGGCTAAATAATACACTACTTAATAACGAAGTGATCACTGAAGAAATCAAAGAGGAAATCAAAAAATACCTAGAAACAAATGACAATGGAGACACAATGACCCAAAACCTATGGGATACAGCAAAAGCAGTTCTAAGACAGATGTTTATAGTAATACAATCCTACCTTAATAAACAGGAAACATCTCGGGCTTACCTGGTGGTGCAGTGGTTGAGAGTCTGCCAGCCGATGTAGGGGACATGGGTTTGTACCCCGGTCCAGGAAGATCCCACATGCTGCGGAGCGGCTGGGCCCATGATCTATGGCCGCTGAGCCTGTGCGTCCGGAGCCTGTGCTCCTCAACGGAAGAGGCCACAACAGTGAGAGGCACGCCTACTGCAAAAAAAAAAAAAAAAAAAAAAGAGTAACAGGAAACATCTCAAAGAAACAACCTAACCTTTTAGAGAAAGAACAAAAAAACCCCAAAGGTAGCAGAAGGAAAGAAATCATAAAGATTAGATCAGAAATAAATGAAAAAGAAATGAAGGAAACGATTGCAAAGATCAATAAAACTAAAAGCTGGTTCTTTGAGGTGATTAAAAAAATTGATAAACCATTAGCCAAACTCATCAAGAAAAAAAGGGAGAAGACTCAAATCAATAGAATTAGAAAGGAAAAAGAAGTAACAACTGACACTGCCGAAATACAAAGATCATAAGAGATTACTACAAGCAACTCTATGCCAATAAAATGGACAACCTGGAAGAAATGGACAAATTCTTAGAAATGCACAACCTGCCAAGACTGAACCAGAAGAAATAGAAAATATGAACAGACCAATCACAAGCACTGAAATTGAGACTGTGATTAAAAATCTTCCAACAAACAAAAGCCCAGAACCAGATGGCTTCACAGGAAAATTCTATCAAACATTTAGAGAAGAGCTAACACCTATCCTTCTCAAACTCTTCCAAAATATAGCAGAGGGAGGAACACTCCCAAACTCATTCTATGAGGCCACCATCACCCTGATACCAAAACCAAAGATGTCAGAAAGAAAGAAAACTACAGGACAATATCACTGATGAACATAGATGCAAAAATCCTCGACAAAATACTAGCAAACAGAATCCAACAGCACATTATACAGATCTTACACCATGATCAAGTGGGGTTTATTCCAGGAATGCAAGGATTCTTCAATATATGCAAATCAATCAACATGATACACCATATTAACAAACTGAAGGAGAAATACCATACGATCATCTCAGTAGATGCAGAGGAAGCTTTTGACAAAATTCTACACCCATTTATGATAAAAACCCTGCAGAAAGTAGGCATAGAGGGAACTTTCCTCAACATAATAAAGGCCATATATGACAAACCCACAGTCAACATCGTCCTCAATGGTGAAAAACTGAAAGCATTTCACTAAGATCAGGAACAAGACAAGGTTGCCCACTCTCACCACTCTTATTCAACATAGTTTTGGAAGTTTTAGCCACAGCAATCAGAGAAGAAGAAGAAATAAAAGGAATCCAAATCGGAAAAGAAGTAAAGCTGTCACTGTTTGCAGATGGTATGATACTATACACAGACAATCCCAAAGATGCTACCAGAAAACTACTAGAGATAATCAATGAATTTGGTAAAGTAGCAGGATACAAAATTAATGCACAGAAATCTCTGGCATTCTTATACATTAGTGATGAAAAATCTGAAAGTGAAATCAAGAAAACACTCCCATTTACCACTGTAAAAAAAAGAATAAAATATCTAGGAGTAAACCTGCCTAAGGTGACAAAAGATCTGTATGCAGAAAATTATAAGACACTGATGAAAGAAATTAAAGATGATACAAATAGATGGAGAGATATACCATGTTCTTGGATTGTAAGAATCAATATTGTGAAAATGACTCTACTACCCAAAGCAATCTACAAATTCAATGCAATCCCTATCAGGCTACCACTGGCATTTTTCACAGACCTAGAACAAAAACTTTCACAATTTGTATGGAAACACAAAACACTCCGAATAGCCAAAGCAATCTTGAGAACAAAAAAATGGAGCTAGAGGAATCAGGCTCCCTGACTTCAGACTATACTACAAAGCTACAGTAATCAAGACAGTATGGTACTGGCACAAAAACAAAAATAAAGATCAATGGAACACGATAGAAAGCCCAGAGATAATCCCACACACATACGGTCATCTTATCTTTGATACAGGAGGCAAGCATATACAGTGGAGAAAAGACAGCCTCTTCAATAAGTGGTGCTGGGAAAACTGGACAGCTACATGTAAAAGTATGAGATTAGATCACTCCCTAACACCGTACACAAAAGTAAGCTCAGAATGGATTAATGATGTAAATGTAAGGCCAGAAACTATCAAACTCTTAGAGGAAAACATAGGCAGAACACTCTATGACATAAATCACAGCAAGATCCTTTTTGACCCATCTCCCAGAGAAATGGAAATAAAATCAAAAATAAACAAATGGGACCTAATGAAACTTCAAAACTTTTGCACAGCAAAGGAAACCATAAACAAGACCAAAAGACAACCCTCAGAATGGGAGAAAATATTTGCAAATGAAGCAACTGACAAAGAATTGATCTCCAAAATTTACAAGCAGCTCATGCAGCTCAATATCAAAAAAAACAAACAACCCAATCCAAAAATGGGCAGAAAACCTAAATAGACATTTCTCCAAAGAAGATATACAGATTGCCAACAAACACATGAAAGGATGCTCAACATCACTAATCATTAGAGAAATGCAATTCAAAAATACAATGAAATATCATCTCACACCTCTCAGAATGGCCATCATCAAAAAATCTGGAAACAAATGCTGGAGAGGGTGTGGAGAAAAGGGAACATTCTTGCACTGCTGGTGGGAATGTAAATTGATACAGCCACTATGGAGAACAGTATGGAAGTTCCTTAAAAAACTAAAAATAGAACTACCATACAACCCAGCAATCCCACTACTGGGCATATACTCTGAGAAAACCATAATTCAAAAAGAGTCATGTACCAATATGTTCATTGCAGCTCTATTTACAATAGCCAGGACATGGAAGCAACCTAAGTGTCCATCGTCAGATGAATGGATAAAGAAGATGTGGCACATATATACAATGGAATATTACTCAGCCATAAAAAGAAACTAAATTGAGTTATTTGTAGTGAGGTGGATGAACCTAGAGTGTGTCATACAGAGTGAATTAAGTCAGAAAGAGAAAAACAAATACTGTATGCTAACACATATATATGGATTCTAAGGAAAAAAAAAAAAGGTCATGAAGAACCTAGGGGTATGACGGGAATAAAGACACAGACCTACTAGAAATGGGCTTGAGGCTATGGAGAGGGGGAAGGGTCAGCTGTGACAAAGTGAGAGAGTGGCATGGACATATATACACTACCAAACGTAAAATAGATAGCTAGTGGGAAACAGCCGCATAGCACAGGGAGATCAGCTTGGTGCTTTGTGACCACCAAGAGGGGTGGGATAGGGAGGGTTGGAGGGAGGGAGATGTAAGAGGGAGGAGATATGGGAACATATGTATAGGTATAACTAATTCACTTTGTTATAAAGCAGAAACTAACACACCATTGTAAAGCAATTATACTCCAATAAAGATGTTAAGAAAAAATCACTACAAAACCGTCAGGGTAATTGACAAGAAATATTCAAACAATTTGTATACCTATATCTGTCTAACTTATCTATTTTTATCTATCTATTTATCTAGAAAGAGAGAGAGATGGAGAGTGAGCAGCTGGAGAGACAGGTCTGTACTGTGATCCTCCTATAGGTGCTTGATACATTCTTCATACATCTTCTCTGTTTGCCACAGAAACTTCAGTTGGGTATCCTTGAGTCTCTATTTTGGCATCTATTTTCATAAGGTGCAGTGTCTGGTGATTTTAATTCTATTCTGAGCAAGTTAGATTCTGTATTTTTATTTTGTTGCATCCATCTAAATCTTATTGAGTTTTATTCTGGCAAACAAGCAAATCAGCTTGATCCTGTCGAACGTTAGTTTCAGGTATCAGGCAGGATCCAGACTATTCCTCACTTAAGAATTAGAGATGTCCTACTTCTAAAGCATCTTTCTAGGGTTATAATAAAATACCCAGATGTTCAGTTAGGTATCTTCACTGTTCCCCATTAGCTGTTCTCTTCCTGGCCTCACAGCGTCTGTCTCAGTGCCCACACAGCTTAGTCTTCAGGCAAAACCTCAAGGAGGACCCTGTGCAGAGCTCCAGATCTGCTTATCTGTGCAAAGTCTTCATCACTGATTTCCTGTCCTACAAATTCCAGCTGATTCAGGAGCCCCAGCCTCCAACCATGTGTCTTCTAGTTAGGTCTCTGTTCTGTCTAGGCTCTTATTCTTTGTGTCACAATTTGGGTAGTGACCCCACAGAAAGGAAATGTGGATGTGACCTCTTATGTTCCTTTTTCTCAAGCATCACCACCCTGTGCTGTCCGACACCTGATAAACAGGTGCTTCATGTGTGCTTACTGTCTTTGCTTCTTAGTGGTTCAAGTCAGAAGGATCCATCTAATACCTGCTACGATGTCAAGGCTCCATCCGAAGTTCCTGTCTACTTTTCATGCCTCTGCTTTCTTTTATCTCCCTCAAATTTGCCTCTTTAGCAATAACTTGAAAAATATGCATGCTTTCCTATTTTTGGTTAAAATTTGAGATTTTATCACCATGATTTCCCAGACTACTTGAAAAGTGTATTACTCCTGATTACTTTCAGTTCAGATAAAATTTTTAACATTTAACTTCTTTTTCCCTTCACCAATGGTTTTGTTTTAGAAACAAAACTGTTATTAACAATATAGTTTTGTGTTAATGGAATTGCTTTCAGGGATTATTTTTAGCATTTGTATTGTCTCAAATTTTTTCTTAGTTTTATACCAATATCCAATATCATGCCTTTATACCATATTTTCTCATTGCTGAATTCTCTACCAAATGAGATTAAAGTATGGGAAAGCCTGGCCTTACACAGGCATTTTATAAATAATATCTGTTGCTACTGCTGTCATCATCATTGTCATCGTCATTAAATGACACCACAGCAACATCAAAATTTCTCAAGCCGCAAACTGCTTTTGAATTCATTTACCAATTACAGAGATGACAGATCCAACGACAGATCTCTTTTCGAATAAACTGAGTTCTCTCTCTCTCTCATGAAAAACATTTTGACAACTAGTTGACTGTACAAAAAATAATAGAGAAATGAACAAGTTCTATAGTATATTTTTAATAATGTGATTCTAAGTGCTGAAAGTTCATGAGGTTATTTGATTTATGGACTACTTCAAAAATTTTAGAAAATATCTAATGTCAATATAAAGTCACTGTCTAATTCAGTTGCAGATATAATTCACAGCATCTGTAAATCACTACGATTAATTAAAAAAGAAACCCACAGGACTTCTTTTCAAGAGAAATACTGCCTCAAATAGGCAATCATATATATTTATAGTGACTTTGACTACAATACCATGGACTTTGAACCTCAGTTATCACTAAGTGTTTTTCCTGACCCAATTCTATCAAAAAGTGTTGCAGTTATGAGTGTGGAAATGACTTAGAGCTGAATTTCAATCTGGTTTTATGTCAAATACCTACTTTAATTAACGGGAACAATGAGGAGGTTCGGGAATCCTAGAATTGGAATGTCGTGCCCTAACTTTTCCCAATACTCATTCCATGTATAAACTGGAGGAAAGAATAAGTGATATGTTTTGGATTTGTTTTCAGTGCTATGAGGAAAACTAAGACCGAGAAACGTATGTTGATAACCATCTGTCTTTTCATTGCTATTCTGTAAAGATTTTATTCTCTGTCAAAGATGATTCACTAAGCTCTCCTGACATATATGTAAACTTCCTGAGGATGCATTTGTGTCTCTAATGACAAAACTGAACCCCTTATGAAAAATAAGTATGGAAAGTCCATCAAAAAAAAGGTTTGTAAGAAAACCGAAACTGTTTAGAAGTCCAAGTCAGTGGTTGAATATATGTGCAGATTTAACGTTATGAATGCATTTGCATTTTTAAGGGAGTTTAAATCAATTCCCTTTACATATACCTGTCATACTTTGGGTTTAAGGTTTTTTAAAATATGGTGTGAGAAGTAGAGGCCATGTAGCCCTTATAATACAAGTTGTGTTCCCATCTTAGTGATGATATAATGAATCATGTTCATAATAAATCATGATAATAGCTTTCTCTGATGGAATTAAGGTTCACACTTTCCTTTAGCATTTGATTCTATAATCAGGCTAAATCCATGTGCAGAGAAGCCACTTATGAGTCTGGGGTTGTAGTTCTTTGTACAACCTGACTATAGAACATAAATAAATATGGATACTAAGGAAAAATGTGAAAAGTTATTCCCAAAATTTTTCACTAACTGCAAAACTAAAGTTTACATATACAATTCCCATGCCTCCACCTCCTCAGATGTAAAACTAGAGAACTGACAGTGATTATCTTCAAATTTTCCTCCAGCTCAAAAATTCTAAAATTTTATTAAAAATTAATTATACAAAATTGAAATCCTTCTTACTGAGGCTTAAGTTTTTTCTAATAAGAGTTTTATTTCCTAGTTTGTATATTACTAACAGAGATTTGAAATATCCCTTTCCAAAGGATCTTAAATATCATGACGAATGCTTGTCATTTTGGAATTTTTCAAATTCAACTGCCATATTTCGGCTATGTTACGTGTAAAAATCTCACCTAACATATATAAGAAGCACATACTTTACTTGCCCATGTGAAGGGAGTGGAAAAACTTGCTGACTATTAAAATTTAAGATATCATCTATTACCATGATAATATTGATATTAACAGTAAAATTATATTCCATTAGTTTAATAATAATTAGTTGGCTCTTATCTTTAGGAATTTTCTAACCTGAGACAAAATTAGGTTTTACACAAAATTTTCGGAAATTGTTGTCAAAGAGGACACACCCTGTCCAGGCATAAAATTTTAAATTATAAGTTATCATTTACTTATTTATTTATTAATAAATGATCTTTACCTTAAACCATGATGGCGAAAATGGTTTATTCATTCCTACAAATCCTAAAAATCTAGACTTGCAAAAATCTGCGAATAAAAATAGATGTGCTGAGGAAGGGAAATATGGTAAGAAAGGTAGAACGCTAGGCTGTAGGGTATTGATCATTCTTAGAAAATCCGTTAACTTTTATTTCTACTTTACCTGACAAATTAAAGGAAAAAAGGGGATGGGTTGTCACACAAGAGCTTCTATAGAAGATGGAGAGTATCTTCTGTGTTGTGAGTGGCCGTAACTATGTGGTTCATTGTGGTTCTTGGGTAGCTAACCAGAAAAGTTGCCCTGTATGAGTCCACCTACTGACAAAAGAAGAAAATAATACAAAAAAAAAAGGCAAAAACAAAACCCTCTTTGTTGTCTCTTTAGTCTCCCAGAAGCAAACTGCCACATCTATTCATAGAACAGTGCCTTCCCTGGACATAAACCACACAGTAGATTCGACAGTAGACTAGACCACATTGTGAGTTACG
This sequence comes from Tursiops truncatus, assembly GCF_011762595.2. Classification (NCBI taxonomy): domain Eukaryota; kingdom Metazoa; phylum Chordata; class Mammalia; order Artiodactyla; family Delphinidae; genus Tursiops; species Tursiops truncatus. The sequence goes on along the minus strand of NC_047044.1, from coordinate 54,718,368 downwards.
CTGATTTGAATCCCACAATTTAACACTTTGAGAGAAAAGTGCCTAACATCTAGAAGAAGTGTGAAGCAAGGAGACATATTTGGAGTCTCCAGGTAGAGAGTGTTTAAGAGAAAAACAAACTTTACTATCTCTCTTTTTCTTCTCTGAGAAGGGAGAAGCCCCTGAGGAGTACAATGGGAGTAATTCTGTCTGTGATAGTTTACAATCATCCAGAAGCCTAAGGTTTTACAATAAAAGATGACTCCCTCGTCTTCATTGATGAATGGCTATAATTTTCCATCGGACATCCTGAATCGGCTACCATGCCAGAACAGGGAAAAAAGCGCTCTAACTATGAATTGAAGGTATAATTCTAAACTGTAATGCTTTACTGTGCAAAAATGACACATTTTCTAGGAACCTTTAGTATATAAGAGTTGTAGAGAAAAATAAAAGGGTAGGTATTTACATAGCACAGGCGTATAGATAAATTATATATTTCATTATAAATGACAAAATGATAATGAGCTAAGAAAATAAATATTCTGAAACACATAGTAAGAAATTTAGTAAAAAATGAAATTCAAACAAAGCTATCATGTGAAACACAATCAGTCAAAGTGTCTTGAGTACCTAGTGTATTCTCAATCTTGGATAACTATCTGGTGGCAGGGGGCATTCACCCAAATACCCCTACACAGACAAACATCTCACATTCTATTTTAAAGAATGTACAACATACAGCAGATAAACTGATAAATGCTTAAGTATGAAACACTTATTTTACTATAAGATAAATGATATTTCATACCTGGCACTTAAAGTTTGCCTTTTTGACTATTTTTGCCTCTTCTCTATGTCATGCTGCCCCTGGAAGTAGTTACTCCTCTCTACTTTAGGGTATCTCAAGTTGATTTATCCATTACCTTTTCTACTGAGGGGGTCAAACCATTATATAGTATGAACATTAGAAACTGCACTGCATTTAAGAAACTTGTATTATTTTTTTTAAATTCAAAAGTTAGAAATTTGCTCTAATTACTGTAATTATCTTGCAATCTGGATATTACTACTGCACTGTCGTGCATCAATATTGGCAGCTGCTGAACATTCACTGTAGTGTCAATTGCATATTCAGTGAGCAAGAAGAAGCAACATTAACTCAATTTAAAAATATATATTTCCAAGACAGTGCTAATACTGGATAAATGATAATGAACTGAAATGAATAAGCAATAAAAATGCCTGAGATAGATTTCTGTGGATAAATTGCTTACTTACTAGTGCTGTTGTACAGAAGGTATCAAGGCTTCTATATCTCTGCCCAATGAAACGTTTCAAATTGGATTCCAATTAAAAGTGATTTCTTCCCCCAAAAGAATGTTACTATGATAGTGGGTAAAACACATGGCTCTCTAGTAAAGTACACAGACATTTAAGTCCATATAGACAGAGTTTATATGGGATACACAGAGTTTCAGCCAGTGGCAGCTCCTACATTTACATAGAGAAACAAGCTGGTCACAGATGACCAGGGATATTCATTGGAATCACAGAGGTCTCCTCTGCTTAGTTAGTGTGCTTATGTGGAGAAGCAAAGATACCCTTTGATGTCCACTTACCAGAGCACCACACAAAGGAAACAAACAATTCCTAAAGTAATTAATAAAGAAGCAATCAAAATTTTAAGGTTCTGGAGGAAGCAGCACTTCACAATGTAACAATAGTGTGTGCTTAAATTCAACTTTGAACAAATGCATTGAGAGAAATTAAGAATGTGAACTTTGATAAGGAGACAAAAGTATAAAATCTTCCCTGGTGTTCCTCTGTTCACCTGTATTTATTGGCAAACAGAGGAACGCCAATATAGACAGAAATCATGTTAATCATTTTTAGTTCACATCTCCATTATTGTGTGAAGAAACCATATATTGGCCTCGAGGGTTAAGTGATTTACTTCACCAATCATTAAGTAAGAGGAAATTAAGACTTTATAACAAAATCCCAAGTTTTAGTATTAAAAACAGATGCATGGATCTTTATACTTAAAGTAAATTTAAAGTAAATATAGTTTCCAATCAATAAAATTCATTTATTACCAGAAAAATACTTTTTCATAAAACTCTCACTTAAAAATATCTTGTCTAACAAGCAGCTGGAATGACCTAACCTGAGAAAACCATCTATTTCATCCCGGTTCCTATCACAGGATGCATCCTGTGTGGAATATGAAACAGAAACAGCCAATTGTACAGTGGCCCAGCTTAAACAAAAGGTCTTTATTTTGAAGACCTTTCACACCACAAGTCTATAACTGATGCTGTTTCACAACTGTACTTTGAATTTGCTGTTCCTCCTCTTGGAATATTCTCTACTCTTGTCCATGTCTACAGTTCCATTCATCCTCAAAAATTCTCATTAAACTCTGATTCTTGTTTTTTTCTTGCAACTCTGCTCTCCCATATACAGTTGGCTTGCACTTACACTGTATATTTCTGTTCTTTAAGAGCCCTATATATTATTTCAGATTTCAAGTATCAGTATATTTATATATTGAATGTGTAACATATGCTATATATCATTACATTGTTTGTATATTGTATGTTATGTATTGTATATAGTATATTACATATTTTAAATATAAAACATCACAAGCATATATTATATATATATTTAAATGTTAATTTATAATTTTATGCAAATCTAAACTAACCTGTCCCCCATACTTGAATGGTAGTTCTTTTCCTAATAGCAAGGTTACATCATTTTTGACTTTCCCTTTCCAGAATCAAATAAATACTTGTTAAATCTACATTGATTAAATAGAACGCCACCCTAATATTTAGATAAAGTCATAAACAAAACACTAAGTGAACACCAGGCAGAAAGTAAACATCAGAAACAGAAAACCTCAAGGTGGAAAACAGTAAATTGAGTAAATTTTTTCTTATTCAGATAAAAAATCTGAGGCCAAAATAGAATTGGAAGTACTAAATGTAGAAAAAAAATGAATCCATCTGGTATCTTCTACATTAAAACTAGTCATCAATGCTGGTCAGGTATTTGTTGGGGACAAATTTAACATAAATAAGAGCAGAAGCAACAACACGGAAACAGCCAAAATTACAATAATTATTCACTTACTCTGTATTGAAGCCCCTGAGAGCTTTGTGTTACACCCAAACAATAAAATGATTCTTGATACCAAAATATGTGTTCAAAGCAAGAAGAAAGAAATTTTAAAGGCGTCCTTCAATAAAGAATGAAAAGGTCCATAGCTCTCAATGAGGGAAGGTGGAAACTGAAGAAACCCATGATAGTGCTGCGACTGTGACTCTAGGTGATAAATGTTGGCATGGGGGACAATTGTGAATAAGGGGTAGACAGGCCGGGGGAGAAACAAATCATTCTTAACAGGAATAAAAATTTTGAATGAAGCTAGGTAGGTATAACAATGATCCCACGATCAGGAGTAGAGTTTGGAAGAATTACTCAGATGATTTTCGTTAATGCCCATGAATCGGGCTGGCCTGCCACCGCTAAATTGTTCATGCGGTCCTATACAGTTTCTACCAGTGCTGGCAGGATTGGATGTGATTGTAGTTTGTGCTGAGAAGTCTTCCTATCTTCTTTTTTTCTGAATATAGACATGTTGTCCCCTATAAACCTCAAACCAGAGGTCAGAGCTTCCGAAGCTGAATTCCTCAAGCTTAAGAGCAAAGACAGCTTATCCACTTTTACTGCTTACCAGCCCACAACTACCTATGAGATCTCAACAGACAGACCTGAGGACTGAGTGATTCCCTCACTGGATTTAAGGAGGCAAAAAAAGGAACAAGCAATTTATGAAGAGGGCTCAAGAAACACAGGTTAGAGTGTGAGTATTGCTATGGTCAAGCTACAGCCTGATGTATATATAGGTTTAACTTTCTGCTTCACCATTTACTAACTTACAAGCTCTGGAAAATTACTTAATGTCTCAGTATCTCAAATGTTTTCATCTATAAAGTATGAATTGCTGTATCCAGCTGATAGAGTACTTTCTGAGAATTAAATGAATTGATTTTTATATAAAGCCCTTAGAAAACTTTGTGCATACAAAGTATTATATATGTTAGCTATTGTGATATCCCAGCAAGATACTTAAATTAGAGACAGTCTTGATTTATTCAGAGTTCTGAGAATGTCTCAGTGAGGCTACTGGAAAGTCTCCAAGCAAAGTTACCTAGTAAAGGGGTCTGTAATCCCTTAGGACTGGGTCAAGGTGAGAGTCACTCTAAGGCTGGCTCTTAGGAATTCCATTACCTGATGCTGACATTCCAAAAATGCCAGCCTTCGATTGACTCAACTGCAGGACCTCTGAATTTCAAATTCTGAGAAAAATGATCTAATTACTAGACTTGGATATGATGTACAACTGTAGAGCTGATATACATCCCTGGATCAGTCAGCTATGCCTGGGATAGAGCCCCTGGCAGAAGTAATGAGAAGATTATGCTGTGTTATCTACCATAGATATGATTGTCACACATCCATGCATAGCAGGTACTAAAGAAAAGAAGAGAGAATCTCATTTCTTATTATTGCTGTTTACATTTTTTAGTGGGTCTTAGAGAAAAATAAGCTAACATAAAATGAAGAATTATTTCTAAATTCATCTTGGAGAAATGAATTACTGAGGCTCTGTGCTCTTAGAAATGGATATTTTTAGGGAGAAGGGTAGAAGCAGAAGCATAATAAGCAGACAGAGCACTGACTGAGTTCATGGATAATATCTTGCAAATCTTCCCCAGTGATAAGTTGAACTCCATAAATTTCCTGAGAAATGTACAGAAGAAGCAAGCAGAAGCCAGGTCACAGTCTTGGTTGGAAATGGGTCTCTAATTCCATAGCTGCTGTCCCCTATATCCTTCTCAAGGAAAACATCTGAGTCAACCTTCCTCAGGTGCAGACATGAGAAGAAACATGGCAGATTAATGGCTCATGTCATTTACTTTGTTTCCTTCTTTGTCCAGTGACCCAACATCACTGTCATTGTTGCTTTTTTTTTTTCTTTTAACCCAGCATTTTAAGGTTTTCCTTCTAGTTAAGGAACATGAATATGTTGAAAAGAATTAAGGTAGAGTAGATTTTAATTCCTCTACCTGGTTCAGAAGTCAACTGGTCAGTAGAAAACAGTTTCTAGCAAAACTAGGCAATGGATAAAGTTTGATTTTATTACACTTTTTAAAAACCTAAATCTTCCTTTCCTATATCTCCTCTCACCTCCAGCGAGCCCATCAACTCATTTTATCCACAGTGAAAAATTTCCCCATACTGTTCTCAGAGGGGATTACCTCAAAATTGCACAATTGTCACATCAAATGATCCAATTCCCTGAGGGTCCACGTTTCAGCTACCCGCCCCAGGAAATCATCACACGAACCATGCTGAGACCATGGCTGATACCACTGAATATTACACAATTTTGGTTTGTGAAAGCTATGGCAATGAACGTGTACAGAGTTAGTATTCTAACAAGTAAGTAGAGCATGATTATTATTAGAAAACAAAACAATTAGGAAAAAAAGGTGTGTAATATTTTATTTTTAAGAAAAGGGAAGGAAATCCCCAACTGCTCTATTAATATTTTGTGCCATTCCTGTTTTGAACTTTCTGTTGTTGAGACTATGCTTCCATTTAATCCCCTTCAGTTTGTTTTTCAAATGTATTGTTCTGTATATAATATATAGTTTTGGATATTTTCCCAATAGAAAGTGATTAAATGTTATCACTTTCATATAACAAACTCTGGAATAAAGTGCTTCTTAAAACTTTGTTTTTGTTAATCATGTATTTTCCTTTAGTATCACATTTCAAGCATTCTTAACATGGCTGAGAATATAATGCCTATAACATTTTGTGTCATTAACTGTAATGCAATTCTAATGTAATTTTTATTGAGAATTAATCACACAGAAAGTGCATATATATGTAGGCATAGTCAAAGAATATTTATGAAATGAACACCTAGGTAACTGCAGTCACATCACTCTCACTGTCTCTAGAGTTAATCACCATTCTGACTTTTGTGAAGATCTTTGTCTTTTTTAAAGCTTTTCTAATTAATTGAAAAACAGTTTAGCTTTTGCTATTTTAAATTTTATATAAGTAAATATCAGATCATGATATTTTTGACTTGTTTTCTTTTTGACTTGTTTTTTGTTTAATATTGTGATATTTATCCAGTTTAATGTGTAATTATATTTAATTTTATTTGTGGATTAGTATCCTATTATAGCAATATACTACAATTTGTGTATCCACTTGCACTATTCTGGTGAACAACACCTCGAGGTCAACAGAAAGATGGAGGTTAGGATGTCAAGAAGTAGACAGTAGCTTGAGAAGCAGAAAACAAACACTACTCCCATGGAACACTTTGCTGGGGGAGGTCACTGAAAAAAACATGACCACTGGTTTGACCTGAAAGCGGGACCTGTAATCAGAGGCTCCTCACCCCCTCTCCCATCCTTGGAATGTACATTCTGTCTACTGTTCCTGCAGTGGGAGCTGTTCCAAGGACACAGTCTTGAGAGATTAAGGTGTTGTTGAGACCATCTGGACTTAATACGTGACTGATCCCAGTTAAGGCCTCTATATAAACTTACAAGATTCTGGCATGAGGATGCAGAAAACTACTTGTCCTACAGACACCCAAGACAAGCTTCCTTATTAAACCTACCACCTACTAATCTAGAGTGGTCTGCCTCTTCCTTCAGTCTCTCCTTGCCCTCTGTGAGTCCAGAGGCCAGTTTTATTTTATTTCATTTTTTGTTTTGTTTTGTTTTGGCCACATCACACAGCATGTGGGATATTAGTTCCCTGACGAGGGACTGTACCCATGCCCCCTGCAGTGGAAGTGCAGAGTCTTAACCACTGGACAGATGGGGAAGTCCCCAGAGGCTGGTTTTAGATTACTCTTGGGAAGCTCCCAGGTTGTGACCCAACACAGCTGTCATTTGCTTTTCTTCAACGTGCTAAGCAGTGACTCTGACATGGAAAAGGGAGTTGGATGATATGCGTTACTTGGCCCAAGGAATGGATTGATCTCTGTCTCTCTCTCCCTGGCTGTGTCTTTCTCTCTCCCCAAACCCCCAGCTTTGACCACTTCTCAGTCCTAGCAAGTGCACCAAATGACCACTGTTTGTGGATGTCAACATAAGGGATTGGAGTAGTCTTAGGATCAGTGTTTGGCAGTCCACAGCTCACTCAATGCCTTTTGACCCAGAGAGTAAAAGTTTACTGTTAATTAGCAGGGTTATCAGCTGATTCACTTCATTATACAGCAGAAACTAACACAACATTGTAAAGCAATTTTACTCCAATTAACAGAAATAAAAATTTAAAAATAAAGTGGAAAAAAAAAATTAGCAGAGTTAGCTTATATGCCAATTGGAAGAGTCCCAGGCAGTTTGAGTGCAGCCAACATTTTATTGGTCTGTATTGCATCAGCCATATTCTGATCAACTATACTGTGTATTATATAAATCCTTACCTAACTGTTATTACACAAGTCATTTAACGCTTCAACAATACATTCCAGAAACTTCTGGCACTTTCTATAACATACTTATTGCAATTATCTACAACTTTGAGGTAACCACTTTTAAAAGAAAAGAAGTGCTTTCCAGCAAATGGAAACTTGTGAGAGAAAAGACGATTGTAATCTCAGTGAACACATTTGCAGTCATATATTAAAATGTAAAATGAGGCATGCTTTATGAGCTTCTTTTGACACATCACAGATGATCAACGCATTCAGCAGCTGATCATTGTGTTTATTCAGGTCCTGGGAGAGGCAGATACCGAGATGGGGTTAGAAATGCAGGAGGTTCACTGGGTGATATGTTAAGAATAAAGTAGAGGAAGAACACTGGGAGAGCCTTCATACTATGACGCATATCTGACAACAGTGTAAGACAGGATTGGGCAAGAGAGTCTCAGACTACTGGACAGTTCTAAGAAAGTTTTGGCCAGATTAATGGGAGAGTTCCAGAGCCAAAGTGGACATTAGAGGATTTCCGTGTCCCACAGACAGGGGCTAGCATTGGTACCGTGCCATGCTCAGTCACTGGCTGACAGCAGCCTGGTGAAAGTGTGGTCCTTATGTGAACATTATGGTGGTTTCACAAGGATGGTAACAGGTCTGTCATCAGCTATGCTCCCTGCAGCCATTTCTCTTTGATGGAGATTGAACAGCACATTTCCACTGCTGCCACAGTCTACCACTCGTCCCACAGATCCATTCCTCCCAGACAGTGATCACTAAAAACGTTGCTAAGTGTAGCCAGCACTCCTTTTGCCACTTGGTTCCTAAACCCATGGATTCTACTTCTTGAGATACAGCACACTATAGACACCCATGGTTTAATATGTATACTGAATTCTGAGGGCACCTCTTCTTTCAGAATATTGCCTCCCAGTAGGTGCTTCACCTGTGTCTCCAGTTGGGTATTCTAGCACTCAGTTAGGGTAACAGCATCTAGACGGTGTGATATATAATACAAACAGTGCATCTTCTAGCCATAGTCTATTCTCATATCTTTTTCTTTGTGTAGTGGGCCACTGGATTAGATGCTACGTTATGTGGAATTCTGTACCTGTAAAAGCAGTTATTTAATTAGCCCCTCAGTAGAGATTCTGACTGAGGTTCTGTGGGATGAAAAGGCAAACCCATACCCAGAAGAGGTATCCATCTCTCTGAGGACAAACTGATGGCCCTTCTGAAACGGGAGGGGTTTAACAGCCAACAAGTAACTGAGTCATCCTTAAGAAATGACGCTGTGTTAGGGGATCACCATTTGTCTCTATAGCTTGCACGCTGAATATTCAGAGACATTAGCCATGTTCATCTCAGTAAATGAGAGTCGATGCTAGTGACCCCACACATACCCTACATATCTGCCACTGTGGCCACTTTGTGTGCTATTATACCTGATCTGAGATAGCCCATGAAGATAAGCTAATGTTAATTCTTTTTGGATACTGAGTATCTACTATCTGATGGATGCATTCTGGGAGAGATTACCATGTAAATACAATATCTTCATACTTCATGCCCATATGTCTGCTCACATGCCTATACCCTAATTCCCTTATCTCTAAGCCTCCAGCCATTTTTCTTCCCAGCCTCCTGCCTTTAACCACTTTCCAGGAACCTGTACATATTGTTATCTTAGCCCATTTCTCTTTGCACACAAAATGGATTACCAGGTATACCCCTTACAGCTCTACCCACTAGGAAACTTCTCCATCTTAGCTACCTTTTAGAGCCACCCCGAATGTGACAGTAATGCAGCTGCCATCTATTTTGAACTTGCTCTGGCTGACTGCTCAATGGAGAATGCTGCTATGCAGTGGCATCATCCTGGAGTTACTTGTCCTCTACCTCCCAGCACTGACACACCACAAACCAAGCACTTGTGATGTAGCTGGAGCTGGGAGGAAGTCAGGGATTGATGCACACAGAATATAGCATCTTCTGCAATCAGTGAAGGAGTCGTGGTGGTCACCAGAGTGAAATCATATAGATTTCATATAGACCAAGAGGGTAGACACAGAATGGGGTAGGGATGGATTTTAGTTGAGGAATGAAAGAACAGTTTGTCTTATCTCAAATAATAATCCTACATTTCTTTTATGGTACATTTATTATTCACCAATAGAAATTGTTTCTTTGAGCAAAGACAGTGTACCTCTGGGAATGTTAAATTACAAACATCACTAAAAGAAGAAATGTCCCATTAGCGACTTCATATGAGATAGTTTAAGAAGTTATTTCCCAAAAGGATATGCCTGAGTATTAAAAGGGGCAGCCATGCATTTTGGGATAGGAATGAGAAAGAGACAAATTTATATTTTCAACCTTCTTTAAACATTACAGTGTGATTTACCATCATCTGCAACAAAATAAAATAGATGTTCTTGGCATGGACTCTAAAATCTTTGCTAATTTAGGCTTTGCTTAGTCATGTAAAATCTTTGCTAATTTAGGCTTTGCTTAGTCATGTATTATTTTTTTAATCACTGTTTTCTATTTACATATCATTATTTAGCTATATCAAATTTTTTTGTTTCCATTGCCTCAACAAATCCCCTGTCAGTTAACTGAACTCTACTCATTATTTAAGATGTAACTGAGGGCTATTTCCATAAAGGCTTTCATGCCCACCTTTGCTCAACATTTCCCTCAATCTTGATTAGATTATTTTCCTATAGGTTCTCATAATATGCTGTGCAAATTCTCTCTGAACACTTACTATGTTAATGAACAATGAGACCCAAGTATAACGCCAGCACATAATAGGTACTCAATAAATGACCCCAGATCCAGGGGACCTCCCGCAATGAACAGACCTCAAACAACTCCACAACGAGAGTTCCTTGGACTGCAAAAGAGATATAAATTAAAAAAATATTGCCTCCATCAGATATTTTGCTGAGAATCACCCTGGCGCATATATTTATGTTTTGCATAGACCCTGCGCCCCATAGGAAAGTTATTGCTAGAGATCTCTTGGAAATTACTTTTATAAATCACCAAAGATCCAGAAATGATAACTAAGTGTGTTTGGGGAATTTGCAATAAGTACTAATACAAAAATAGAGTAAACTAAGTGGTGCACATCATTAAAAAATAAAATTCTCTCCTCTTCAAATTTTAAATCATTTAACTGCATTTAAATATTTAAGGCTTAAACTCTTTGGAGGAAATGAAGGCCCCACTGATGTCTCCAAAGGGATGCATCTATCCAGCGCTCCTGAACTAATGTCAATATTTAAATGTTTTAAAAGTCATCTTTGAACAGCAGAAATTCTTCATCCTGAAACAGTTTGCCTTTGTTGAAGCCTAAGAAACTACAGATGTTTATATCAGAATCTGCGTACTAAAAACCCTCTTCATTTCTAATGCAAATTAACTTGCCACAAAGTCACTTATGTGAAACTCAACTTCCATTTTCCACATCCTTTGCTCTTTTAATAATTGAGATAGTGACTATTTATTGAATACCTTCTTTTTTTCTGGGGCTTTATATTATTTTTTTCTAATCCTCACCCCTAGTTAAATATGCTATTTGTATCATACAGATGAGGGAACTGATGGTAAGAGATGGTAACTGACTCATTCAAGGAGTAACTGCAAATATTTTCAGGTATATAGTTGCAGGAAGAAACTTTTCTAGAGAGTCCATTGTTTAAGACTACACTTAAAGAAAACTTTGAGTATTTGCAGGCACAAAGCTTAAAAACAACGTAGAAAGTGACCTAAAAATAAACACACACAATTCCAGTAGAAAAGATGTGGGACAAGAATGGCTGTGACATACAGCAAAGGATTAACAGAAAGCAGATAATAAAAGAAAATACCATAAAAGATACTATTCTCTTACTTATCCCAAGAGTTTTCTCAGTTTTCCCTGTGAGGAAAAACTGGAAACTTATATGGAAATTTTACAATCAATCATCAATTTTTCTCTATAGTGTATGCATTTGATTTCAGGAATATATGGAATTATTACTCTAATTTTTATCACTTCCAATCAATACATGTTTATACACACACACACACATATATATACACATATATATATGGGGTTTTGCACACATTATTAAAATACATTTACCCCCAATACACGTGTAATGTATATACGTATAGTACATAAGTATTATTAGAGCCAAGACTATAAGGATGAAAAAAAAATATCCAGGTGAATAGAGAGTATAAGATGTTTCTGTTCATTTAGATTTCTTTTGTTTGTTTATGTGTGTTTTAAATTATATAAATACTGGGCCACTAATAGGTCAAGAGGAAGAATCTAAATGTCAGATATAAAGCAGAGAGGAAGGAAGGACTAGAAGACAAGGATGAGAAAGAGAAGGATGAGGAGAGGAGGACAGAGAGAAAAAGACATATTTAAGCAAGTTTACAGATTTTAAAGATGTAAAAATATTTTGGACGACATATGAATAAGTTATATTATGACAGAAACACTATAATAACATCTGTATTCATTTATTGTTTCAGCTGAACCACACTGTGCAGAATAATGAAGACATGACTATAGAAGGAAGGTTATTTTAAAAGTTAATAATTAGTCTGAGTACTTATATATTTATGACGAACATATGAAAAATCAACTTTTTCAAACAATAACTTTCACAATTATCACTCCACATACAAGGTTTAAAATTGTAAATGGACTGCCCTGACCCCACAATATGCTGATGTATTATGTGTTACAGTAAGAAAACATAAAAATGATACCTAGGGAGCTAATACACCCTTGCTAAGGGTACTAAACAGAATGCTTATCTTTCTTGGGGGAAGTATTGAAATCTATAGGGAATAAAGAGGTTATCAAGTGACTATGCCAGCCCACAGACCAGAGAATGTCACAATCAATCAGAGGGGAAACCTCCTACATGAGCAACTCATGCCATCTTATGTTTCACTCACTCTCAGAGCAACTTCTCTCCAGAAGGAAGAAGATCCAAACAGCAAAAGAATATGGCTATGAGTCGACAGAGCAAAGCTCTTTTCAGAGTGCTCATTTTTCCCCATTATTATTTTTTATTTAGTAATTCAACAAATATGTGCTTATTTCTCTAGGTGTTTAATAAATTATGCTTTGAAATATACCTGTCAATAAAAAACCTAGGAAATTGTAATTGTCAATATAAGGCAGACGTTAGAAAAATGTTGATTACTTCCAAGATCATATATAACTTCCATATTTGTAAGAAAGCAAGAAAAAATAGGAACTGAATTGTCTTTTCCATTCTGGGAGATATCCAGATCCTGGGCATTCTGATATCCTTCTAATATATTGCAGCTTAACTAAAATTTTATTTGTTGTTTTATAAATATAAATAATTCTAGTTATTACACTTTGGAACACAGCCTGAAGGATGTTTCTCAAAGTTAAATAGCCTCAGACTTCCCTGGTGGCGCAGTGGTTAAGAATCTGCCTGCCAATGCAGGGGACACAGGTTCGATCCCTCATCTGGGAAGATCCCACATGCCATGGAGCAGCTAAGCCCGTGCAGCATAACTACTGAGCCTGCGCTCTAGGGCCCGCGAGCCACAACTACTGAGCCCACATGCCACAACTATGGAAGCCCACGCGCCTAGAGCCTGTGCTCCGCAACAAGAGAAGCCACTGCAATGAGAAGCCCGCACACGACAACAAAGAGTAGCCCCTGCTCACCCCAAATAGAGAAAGCCCCTGCACGGCAACGAAGACCCAATGCAGCCAAAAATAAAATTAAAAAAAACCTCTTATTAAAAAAAGTTAAATAGCCTCACACATGTAATAGTCCAGAAAATAAACAAAATCCCAGCATTTACAGAACACACTACTGCTTTAGAATTGAGTTTTCTTAACATAAATATCCATAGAAGAAGAAACTATATTTGCTTTGCATATAAAATGCTATTTTTTAATTTTTTACATGATGAAATACAACTGTTACTTGTTTTAATAGAAATCTTTTGTCATCTTTGCCTTTTCACATCTTCATGTATGTCATGGGGAAAAAGTTCAGACCACACAATTGTGTTACTCAAGTAAATGATCTTTCATGATACCCAAAGTGAATGACATATAATTATTATATTAGATATACTTATCCATTATATAATATTTGATTTTCTATAATCTTCATGTTAATTAAACATAAAATAGCTCATCTTTCTCTTTGACAAAAGAAAATATAAATTATATAATTACCTTTCCCTGTTAACTGTAGCAAAGATGGAGTACATCTGTCAAGGAACCTGGATCCTTTACCAGGTGTATGTGTCTGGGCAGAGGGAGTGAGGGGAGCCTCACTCCCTCTGCAAGCAATGGAAAAGTTAACATAGGCTTCATGTGGATAGACATGTAACAGTGCCTTCCTGAGAATGGAAGAAAAGGATGAATCTATAAAACCCAGTGGGGTAAGTGTAGGTGTCACAATGCACAAAGGGAAAATGTTACATAAACACACATGTTTGGAAAGCTTTATCACTTCTCTCTGGGTCCCTTTCAACACAATCTTTATTACTGACTGATGTCTTCCTGGATTTATCAGTTCCCCATTCTTTCTGCTAGCTTCCCTAGCTCTACTGCGCCCACCCTGACCATAAGGGAAAGATGTGTTTATGTGGCTACCGTGCCGACAGTGTCACCCAGCTCTTCCTACAAAATTTGCTTCTTCACAGCAAGCTGTAATAACTGTGTTAATAATCAACTTTCTTCCTGAACTGCAGAAGACTTGCCTATACTTTGTTCCACAAACTATTAACCCTACCAAATATTCGTCTCAACATTCCATTGTTTTTAAAAAACTTTCTTCATCTGGCTGCTGGGAGGCAGCTCTCTTTGATTCTCCCCAGTTTTCTTCCTAGGTTTGCTCCTCGCCAGTCTGTAAACATAGGAGTGCCTCAGGATTCAGTCCTTTTGCTCCCCTTCTCTGTCCATATTCATTTCTGGAAGGACAGAGGGGAGGGAGAGCCCATCACCTAATGGCCTTAAGTACTGTGTATATATGCCAACGACACCAAAATTTATGTCTGTACCACAAGCTTCTCTCAAACCATCAGACTCATATCCATGACAACTCGACACCTCCACTTGGGTGCCTTACACACAATTTATACTTAATATGTTCTAAAATGAACTCTTTTGTCCTATCCCCCCAATCTTTCCTCTGTCCTTCTTCCTTATGGTAAATGACATACGATCCTTCCCTTTGCTCAGGAGGAAACTTCTTGGAGCCATACTTTACATGCCTCTTTTTTTCTGATATTCCAGACAATCCATCAGAAATTCTTTTTAACTTCAAAGTATATGCTGGTTTAATATTTCCTACCATTAGTTTATTTTGCTACCATGGTCCAAGTCGTTGCTCTGTTTCAAATTATTATAACAAATACCTATTACAATCTTGCTCTAAAGAAAACTATTCAAGATTGTTTAATGCAGGCTTAAGTTACTTGACCACGAAACTACATGTCGTAACGTTTTGTGACATCTCAACTTTTGCTGGAAATAGAGTATGTTTTGGAAAACACCACTGTAAAAATGCTGATTTGTCAGAGTAAGCGCAGTCCCTCTTTTCTCTTTCAAGTTTTCAGTGTAGCTCAGTTCTACTCTATTGTCACCTTCCAACCCTCCTGCCATATCTCAGCAGGTCACATCAGATACAAGCTCGGTTTGGACATACAAGATTAATGGCTACATATACGTATCAATCTGAAACCCAAGTACTTCTCTTGGTTAGCTCAACCACGAATGCTCATGATGATGCTTTTAATATGTCTGACTTTGAGTATCTTTATATTTGGCTGATACGATTGCCATCGCCAGCCATCCTGATATCTAAATAGTACTTTAATTTGAATAATATTGAAAAGTCAAACAAACAAAAAACAGTGGAGATATATATATATATGTATAACTGATTCATTTTGCTGTACACCTGAAACTAACACAACATTTTAAATCAGCTATACTCAATAAAATTTAAAAAAAGGTCACATTTTATTTCCTCACAACAAAATTCAAATAGCATAATGGCATTCCAAAAGAAGAAAAGGTGAATGAACTTCTTTTATTCTGAAGGAAGAAAACAGGAATGTACTTATGGTCCTCAAAAAATTTTTCAAGCAGATGAAAGAAGTGGTTATATTCTACTCATTTTATGGTCTCTCACTGTCCACGGAAGCAACTGAGATTTTGAACACTTAGCTACATGTTTATCTCTCTAATCATACTATTCTTCACTGAAACACAATGATCATAACTTATTAGTGGTTGCAGCCCTATTGCATAGCCCAGTGCATAACAAAGTGCAGTCACTCAATGAAATGCTACTGAAGGTAACTCTCAGGTTTAATCTAATTCTGAGGTTCACACTTAGAATTTACAAGGGAATGAAAATAGTGTAAAAGAGAAAACTTCCATAAATGTAACAAAAAACAAAATTCACCATTAATTTAAAGATACATTTTACCTATAAGGTTGATGAAAAATAAACTATTTCAATGTGTTTAAAATATTTCAGTATGTTTAAAATAAAATGTTACCATTCTTTAAAAATTACCACATAGTATTTAAGTGTGAAGTATATTATTGATGGATTTTTTAAAAAAAATTACAAACACACTTATGAATTAGTCCATAACTTTAGGAGACTCGTTTAGAAAATAGATGTGATAAAAGAATCGGATCCTACAACACTGATTGGGAGAAATAGATCATAATTAAGAAGATAATCTCTAACAATTTCTTGACCAAGAATAAGAAAGCTTCTCTTATTTGTAAGAAGTCAGAATGACTATTTACTATTTATAGGGCAAAAGAATATAGCCAAGTAGATTTGACACTAGTGTGATACTTTCCTTCATGTGGTCTTTAAAATATAAATTATAGTGTGATTAAACTAAATGACTTTTTGAATTCCTTCCACTTTGTTGATTCCTAGATATGACAGTATTTCTCTTCTCTCACCACAGTACTGGAAGGATATTGCCTTAGAGGTCTAGTCATTCACGGATATAATCCTGAGTCTGAGAGGTCAATGGTTCATAAAAGAGCTTCTATCTAGTCTGGCACAGTTCTGAATATTTGGCAGGATTTATTCAAAATAGGTCCAAGTTGGGAATAGCAGAGGCATTGCTGGCAGCAACACATAGGAACATACAGGGATACTTTCCTTCTCTGTTCTTGGCTCTAGCTGGTGCTATTTAGCCATCATTTTATGAAAACATGAACACAGAACTCAGTCATGCCTCTTTAAATGGAGCAAAAAGCTAAGCTAAAAATAGGCCATCATTTCACTGAGCTTCAGTCAGGCAGTCTTACCTGGTGTGCATTTGTTGCTGACTGGCAGACTCCCCCAAAAGTAGATGGTGACATTTTCCTGGCTTATCCTTTCATGTACAGGTACTGCTCAGACTACGATGTTTTATTCAGTTCTAAGTGCTACGGACCAAAATTTTTCCTTGTAGCAGCATAGTGAATTTCTATCAACTCTGGCAATGGAATGCTTTACCCATGTTTGTAAAGAGAAGGACAGTAAAATCTGTTTCCTTTTTAAAATTTAATATATAATATTATTGAATCTGTCTCCTTATAAATAATCTAGTTCTGGTAAGACATCAAATAGAGAAGATTCTTTTCAAAAACATCCCTTAGGACCTAGGTGCTCAATCAGTGTTATTCAATGAAATCTAAATTTGATTTCATTGGGAAAATAATACAAAATTCTTGATAGATCTTTAAGAATATAATGATCATTTCTGTCACATAAACATGTCAAATAAATAATCTATCCTGCTTCTAGTAATTAACATACTTTTGGAATGAGTTTTGCTAGTCATATGAAATAAATTTAGCAGATTTACAAGCAATACTTCATATTGTTTTGTTTGTAATCTATTTCAGCTATATTTTTAGCAAGGGGAACACAATAAATATTATTTTTTAAAATTTAAGTGATTATGTTGCAAATACAATGTTTTAAAATCTACCTTTCATTCCAAAATGTTCTTAAATGATTAACAACTTTTGTATTAATAGAGTGAATAAAACTTCAGTCTTACAATCTCCAATTCCATAATCCTACCATCTCGAAGTAACCAATAATGAACATTTCCTGTGTATCCTTTGAAACATTTCCCTTTGTTCAAATAAATATAGTACTTGAAAATACATTTTTTACTTTCCTCTTTATAAAAACTGGTATCCACTAATTCCATGTAATTAAGAGAGGTTTAATTACATTCACATTCTAAAACTTGTTCCTCCCCAAGGTTGCCCCTATTTAATTTTATATCATTACAAAATATTTCAGACAAAAGAATGAATCCTGGATCATGAGGACCAAGTCTCTGTGACTTTCTGGATTCGGCCGTATTCCTAACTGAAGGTGTTGTAATACTTTATATTTCAAATAAGTCAAATAATCTTTCTTTCATATTATTGACAATGTGTGGAATTGTCAGGTTTTTTTTCAATTCTCCATAATGGGAAATACTATCTCATTGGTATTTTAATTGGGTTTCCACTTCGGTGACTTGTCTAATTATCATTTTGCCTGCTTGAAATCTCTACTTGAATATCCAGCAGACATCTCAATATAAAATGCCCCAAACTGAGCTTCTGATATTTATCCCCCAAATTGCTATTCCTGTGGGTTCTCCATTTCAGGTAGTGTCAACTTCATCTTTTCTTTCCTGTTTCCCATGGCCAAACTCATGGAATTATCCTTTATACCTTATGCACACTCCCTCAACAAATACTATCAACACTACTTAAAAAATATATATCCAGTATGTATTCAACCTCTTCTTACCTCCACCACTGCCACCACCTGATTCTGAGCCATCATTATTTCTGCCTGGAATGTGACATGTGCCCTTGAACTAGTCTCCTTCTTCAGTCCTTGCCCTTTATATTCTCAAAGGTGGAACAGTGTCATTCACTGTTAAAACCTCTTTCCATTCTAGTCTTAGTAAAAAGTGACTCTTCACCTTCGTCTATGAGCTCCTACAAGATCTGGTGTGATTTTAATTCTCTCACCTCGTTTCCTAGTATTCCTCTCCCAATTTACCCAGATCCTCTGGCTTTGTGGAAGTTCCAGGGACACACCAGAGATTCTCCCACTTTAGGGCCTTCTCCCTGGTCTGCACAACACTCTCTTCTTGGAATGTTCTTTATTCAATTATCCCCATAGTTTCTTTGTTCCTTTATTATTAATTTTTCTTTTCTTAAACATTACCTTCAAAGTAAGACCTTAACCTGTGCATTTTATCTAAAATTGCACAATACCCCTTCCATATCTTCCTCTCCTGCTTTATTTTCTTCCATAGTACTTATCATCAGCTAGCATATTACATACTTTACTGACTAACAGAGTGACTGACTTATCTTTCAACCAACATTTACTCTTACATTACATTCCATCCAGGGTTCAATATTTTTCTTCTTAAAGTTAATCTTCAATTATTTATCACGGTGACAGCTTCATTTTTTGTTCATCTATATTTTTCAGCTCTCTCTTCTAATGATAATATGTTAATGTTACCTTTCTTTTTTTCAGCAAGAATTTGGGTGGTATAGAACAAATCCCATATGAATGGGAAACAACGTGGTATAGTTGAAACAGCATAGGACTGGGAGTCAGATGACTTGCATTTACTGTGGACTTCACTATTCAACAAATTAACTCTGGGATTATGGCCGATATTTTAATCTCTAGGCTGAATCCTAAAATGAGAGAATAAGACTTGATGATCTCTCAGGTCCCTTCCAGTGCTAAAACTTTACAGTTTTAAACTGTGCCAATTTAGTAGAGTGATATCAGTTGAGCCTTGGGCCTGAGAGAAGGGCGAGTGGGTAAAGAATACAGATTTGAAAGAATTTTTTGCATACATATTTTTATTTCATTTAAGATTTTATTGCTAAGTTTAATGAATCTGTTTATCTATATTGTTTTCATTGGCTTTATTTTTTTTTAAATCTTCTCTTTGTCTTTTACTTCCCTGAAGCTTCACTTCAAAAGCTTATGTACATTCCTTTTGATATATGCTACCCAGTGGTTCATTTGTTTCTTGAATCTAAGCATTCATGTCTTTCAAATATTCTTGGAATATTTCTGCTATCAACTGTGTAAATATTACTTCTATCTTTTCACTCTTTCTATAATACCTATTAGATACATGATAAAAATCTATCTTCTATACTTCTGTTGTAAAATAAGTATGCAAAATTGTATTAAAATAAAGTGGCACAGCAAATGATAAGTATATGGTCTGTACATTTTCATAAATAAATACTCCTTCTCTAAATTGTAGGTCAATCTAAAGAATATTACCAGTACAGTATACTAATACTCCTGTTATGCCCCTACTAGTCATAACCCCAATAGGAAGACCAAAGAACAGTTTCCCAAATGTATTAGTGTTCTCCAAAGAAACAGAACCATATATATATGTAGAGAGAGAGAGACAGAGACAGAGAAAGATGTAAGGGAATTGGCAATTGGCTCATTGTATAGAATAATGTTTAACCATATGTCTGGGCACTGTGGCCTAAGTTGGCACATAAAATCTACCACCTCATCAAGTAAATAGGTCCCGTCTGTGAATGACTGGAGAGATTACTATCGAATACACTTATTGTCAAACTGTAGGGTCTTTCCTTATCAGGACATATCCTCTCATTTAGTGAAACACTTAATGGTCTGAGAACTGGCTCAGCCTTCTGGTCATGCATCCCTGATTTCTTTTGATCACATGAATTTTGCAATACCCGTGGCAGCTGCACATCTATCTTGCCTCTAGGAACACTCTGTATAATTAACCAATCCTACTGTTGTCTGCAGGTCACAAGTCCATGACGGCCCCTGTGATCATGCTGCCCATTACAATAATTGCACCCACCTTGATTCTGATGTTTAAGCAGCACTACCACCTGGATGCTATAACTTTGAGATTGTACCTCTGTAGCCAGTGATTCCATTATAACAGCATCTCCTACTATTAACCCTGGCATGCAGACTAGAACCACTCAGCTTCTGAATTATGCTGGTGCCATCTCACCAGATTATCCCTTACTGCTTTGGCACACAGATTTTCTTTCAGAACTTTCTGCAGAAATTAGTCGGCTGGCTGATTTTCTGGCTTCTATTTTACCACTCTACCTCTCAATTTTTCTCAATACTTAGTACTATATTTCTAGAATTAATTCATTTAGCATAGGGCATATGTTTTCCCATTCTTCAAAGAGATATCTTACTAGTATATTAGCATTTTCTCTTGGGATTCTTGCCAGCATCCCTGCCAAGGAATTCTAGATTGGCAGTTTTTTTCTTTCACTATTTTAGTAATATCCTTCCACTGTCTTCTGGCTTTTCTCATTTCAGTTAGGTCAGCTATCAGTCTTACTTCTCCCCTATAAAGGTATCTATTTTTTCTTTTTCCTGGATATCTTTGTTTGTTTGTAATGTTGTTCAAATATTTTAATTGTTTTCTTCATATATTTAATACTTTCAAACTCTGTATTATATTATGGATAACATGTATACATTTTTCTTCCAAATCACTTATTTTCCCTTTATTTTGATTTTGGGAAGATTTATTTTTTATTCTTTAATATCTGTTTGTATTTTTTTGATAATGATTTTTGTTCTAAGTTTTAAATTTTTCTTCACGATTTTAACTACTTTAACATAGTTATTTCACAGATTCTGATTATTAATCACATTACCTGAAGTTCTTGGAAACCTAACCTTGCTATTTTTAGTGTCTGATGACTCACTATATGTACAATATCTAAACTCTCAGTTTCTTCTCTACTAAGACTATCACATCCCTTTGGACACCAGTTCTTTCTAAATTTCTTTGATTTTTACTTCACTCTTTGTTTTGATTTCCTGGGAACTTTATGTTATTGTTAACTAAATATTCATTTTTTTTTAACTCAACTAAGTATTTAAAAATTTAGTTTTTATGCCTTATCCAAAATTTTGTCATGTTTTGACATGAAAGATTTTTGACATAAGAAGATTTTTTACTTTAGATAGGTTTATAATTTCTGAAAAGAGTTCTGAAAATTGTTTTTTAACTTGTCAATAATTCTTGATATATTTCCATTTCAATACATGTAGTTCTATAAATTCTATTTGAAAATTATATTGTTTTTAAAAAACTTTAGAACACTTTATTCCACTATATTCACCACTCATGCAGTCAAACTCAAATTACCAATATAAATAATGAGTGAGGTGATATCATTGCAGATTTGCAAATTCAATAGCTATTAAAAGGATAATAAGTGGATATTGAGAACAACTTCATGCCTATAAATTTGGCAACTTTGATGAGATCAATACCCCAAAAACAACAAACTACCAGCAGTCACTCAAAAAGAAGTAGATCATCTATTTAGCTTAGAATCTATCAAATAGTTTGTATTTAAAAAACCTTCCCACAGAGAAAATTCTAGGTACAGATGGTTACTTAAAACAATTTTCAAGAAAACTGAAGAAGAGAGAATAATTCTCAACTTATACTATGAGGCCAACATCATCCTGATACCAAAACCAGATAATGATGATACAAGAAAATATTTCTCTTGCATATAAAGGATAAATCCTAAGCAAAATTTTAGCAAATTGAACTCAACATTATATATAAAGGATACTATAACACGATCAAGTGGTTTATCCCAGAAATGCAGGTTTGATTTGATGTCCAAAAGTGAATCTATGTAATTTGATACATTAAAAAATTACAAGAGGAGAGCCATATGATTGAGTCAATTGACACAGAAAAGGCATGTAAAAAAATTCCAACATCGATCCTGCTATTAAAAAACAAAACACAAAAACCCCCTCTCTCAGCAAAGTTAGAACAGAGGGGGACTTCCTTAACCTGCTAAAGGGCTTCTGTGAAAAAACCTACAGTTAACATCATACTTAATGACAGAAACAATGAATGTGTTCCCCCTAACCAGAAAGAAGCCAAGAACGTCTGTTCTTACCACTTCCATTCAACATTGTACTGGCTGATCTTGTCAGTGCTACTAGATAAGAAAAACAATTTTAAAATATCCATTTTGTAAAGTAAGAAGCATACCTATCTTTATTCACAAACAAAATTATCATTATGTAGAAAATCTGTTGGAATCTATAAAAATTTTACTAGAATTAATAAATGAATTTGGCAAAGTTGTAAGAATTAACATATAAAACCAATTATATCTCTATTAGCAATGACCAAAATTCAGATTAAAGATAATTCCACTTACAAGAGTACCAAAAAATACAGGATATTTAGGACTCTATTTTGACAAAAGATATGAAAGACCTAAATGCTGAAAATTACAAAACATTGCTGAAATAAATTAAACACCACCTAAATAAATGGGGAGATATATATGTTCATGGAATGGAGGATGCAGTAACTTTAAGATTTAAATTCTCCTCAGATTGACCTACAGATTCAATGCAATTTTACTCCAATTATCAGCAGATATTTTGGTAGAAAATTTCAAACTAGTTCTAAAAGTAATATAGCAAAGCAACTCAAATATAGCTAAAACAACTCAGAAAATTAAAAACAAAGATAGAGAACCAGAATTGCCTGCTTTCGAGATTTATTATAAAGCTACACTATGTACAATAGCATGATGTTGGTAAATAAACAGACAAGTGGAACAAAATCGGATTATACATACATGATCAATTGATTTTAAGCAAAAGTGAAAGGCAATTCAGTGGAGAAAGGAGAGTTTTTAAAAAACTGTTGTTGAAGCAGCTGGCTTATGCAAAATTGGCCATGCAAGAAAACCCCCCACAACATTTGATTTATGCCTGGAACCATATTCAAAAAACAATTCAAAATGAATCTTACACCTAAATGGAAAACCTAAAATTATAAGAGAAAAATAAAAGCATATATCCTTATAAAACTTCATATTAATGTTCAAAGTCAAAAACTGATCACAGCCCCATGTCTATCAATAAAAGAATGGAAAAATGAACTGTCATTAATAAAATGACAGTTTTAGTTGTAATAAACTAGTCAGCAATAAAAATAATGAACTATTGATACAAACTACAACATGGATCTATCTCAAGAAAATGATTGAAAGAAACAAGACAAATGAGTACAAATTGTAAGATTCCATTTAAATAAATTTCTAGGAAATGTAAAATAATCTATAGTGACAGAAAGCAAATCAGAAGTTGCCTGGGGATGGGGGTGGTAAGATTCTAGTGAAGGAAAGAGAGAGGGATTTTGAAGGTTCATGATGAAATTTTGTGGTGATGGATATATTATCTTGATCGTGGTGATGTTTTTCATGGATATGTACACATGTCAATACTTAACAAATTTTATACTTTAATTATGTGGAAGTTATGTAAATTATATGTTCATAAACTATTTTTAATAGATCTTTATTAGAGTATAATTGCTTCACAATACTGTGTTAGTTTCTACTGTACACCAAAGTGAATCAGCCATATGCATACAAATGTCCCCATATCTCCTCCCTCTTGAGCCTCCCTCCCATACTCCCTATCCCACCGCTCTAGATCATCACAAAGCACTCAGCTGACCTCCCTGTGCTATGCTGGTGCTTCCTACTAGCTAACTATTTGACATTTGGTAGTGTATATATGTCCATGCTACTCTCACTTTGCCCTAGCTTCCCCCTTCCCACCCCATGTCCTTAAGTCCATTCTCTATGTCCACATCTTTATTCCTGCCCTGCAACTACGTTCATCAGTACCCTTTTTTTTTTTTTAGATTCCATATATGTGCATTAGAATACAGTATTGGTTTTTGTCTTTCTGACTTACTTCACTCTGTATGACAGACTCTAGGTCCATCTACCTCACTACAAATAACTCCATTCCGTTTCTTTTTTTTTTTTTTTTTGTGGTACAAGGGCCTCTCACTGTTGTGGCCTCTCCCATTGCGGAGCACAGGCTCTGGACGCGCAGGCTCAGCAGCCATGGCTCACGGGCCCAGCCACTCCGTGGCATGTGGGATCTTCCTGGACTGGGGTACAAACCCGTGTCCCGTGCATCAGCAGGCGGACTCTCAACCACTGCACCACCAGGGAAGCCCCATTTCGTTTCTTTTTATGGCTGAGCAATATTCCACTGTATATATGTGCCACATCTTTATCCATTCATCTGTCAGTGGACATTTAGGTTGGATCCATATGCTGGCTATTGTAAATAATGCTGCATTGAACATTGTGGTACATGTCTCTCCTTGAATTATGGTTTTCTCAGGGTATATGCCCAGTAGTGGGACTGCTGGGTCATATGGTAATTCTATTTTTAGTTTTTGAAGGAACCTCCATACTGTTTTCCATAGTGGTTGTATCAATTTACATTCCCACCAACAGTGCAGGAGGGTTCCCTTTACACCACACCCTTTCCAGCATCTATTGTTTCTAGATTTTTTGATAATAGCCATTCTGACTGATGTGAGGTGATACTTCATTATAGTTTTGATTTGTATTTCTCTAATAATTAGTGATATTGAGCATGTTTTCATGTGCCTCTTGGCCGTCTGTATGTCTTCCTTGGTGAAATGTCTATTTAGGTCTCCCATCCATTTTTTAATTGGCTTGTTTGTTTTTTTGATATTGAGCTCCATGAGCTGTTTGTATATTTTGGAGATTAATCCTTTGTTATTTCATTAGCAAATATTTTCTCCCATTCTGAGGGTTGTCTTTTTGTCTTGTTTATGGTTTACTTTTGCTGTGCAAAAGCTTTTAAGTTTAATTAGATCCCATTTGTTTATTTTTGTTTTTATTTCCATTACTCTAGGAGGTGGGTCAAAAAGATCTTGCTGTGGTTTATGTCAAAGAGTGTTCTTCCTGTGTTTTCCTCTAAGAGTTTGATAGTGTCTGGCCTTACATTTAGGTCTTTAATCCATTTGGAGTTTATTTTTGTGTATGGTGTAAGGGAGTGTTCTAATTTCATTCTTTTACATGTAGCTGTCCAGTTTTCCCCAGCACCACTTATTGAAGAGCCTGTCTTTTCTCCATTGGATGTTCTCGCCTCCTTTGTTGTAAATTAGGTGACCATATGTGCGTGGGTTTATCTCTGGGCTTTCTATTCTGTATCACTAATCTATATTTCTGTTTTTGTGCCAGTATCATACTGTCTTGATTACTGTAGCTTTGTGGTATAGTTTGAAGGTGGGGAGCCTGATTCCTCCAACTCCATTTTTCTTTCTCAAGACTGCTTTGGCTATTCGCGGTCTTTTGTGTTTCCATACGAATTGTAAATTTTTTTGTTCTAATTCTATGAAGAATGCCATTGGTAGTTTGATAGGGATTGCATGGAATCTGTAGACTGCTTTGGGTAGTATAGTCATTTTCACAATGTTGATTCTTCCAATCCAAGAACATGGTATATTTCTCCATCTTTTTATGCCATCTTTGATTTCTTTCACCAGTGTTTTATAGTTTTCTGAGTACAAGTCTTTTGCCTCCTTAGGCAGGTTTATTCCGAGGTACTTTATTCTTTTTGTTGTGATGGTAAATGGGATTGTTTCCTTAATTTCTCTTTCTGAGTTATTAACAAATTAAGGAATAAAAACTATATGATCATCTCAGTAGATGCAGGAAAAGCTTTTGACAAAATTCAACACCCATTTATGATAAAAACTCTCCAGAAAATGGGCATAGAGGGAACCTACCTCAACATAATAAAGGCCATATATGACAAATCCACAGCAAGCATCATACTCAATGGTAAAAAACTGAAAGCATTTCTACTAAGATCAGGAACAAGACAAGCATGTCCACTCTTGCCATTATTATTCAACATAGTTTTGGAAGTCCTAGCCACAGCAATCAGAGAAGAAAAAGAAATAAAAGGAATACAAATTGGAAAAGAAGTAAAACTGTCACTGTGGATGACATGATACTATATATAGAAAATCCTAAAGATGCCACCATTCAACTAATCAATGAATTTGGTAAGGTTGCAGGATACAAAACTAATGCACAGAAATCTCTGGCGTTCATAAACTGTTAAAACTGGGACAAATTTGATGTTTGGAGCTGAACAGCGTTTAAACTTTAGATTTTTGTATGTAAAGAAAGATAATAAAGTTATCATGACATATGTAAATGCCTGAGTATTGCTTACCAAATTGGATCCAATAAGGCAGATTCTGCTTTAACATTTAGCACTTTTAAATAGTTCATTTGTTAGAAAGAATGCAGATATCATATATAGTTTTATATGCCATAGATCATTCTAGTTAGAGTAGATGGGGATGAATGGATGAATGGATGGATGGATGGATGGATAGATAAACTGATAGCTGAATGAAGGAATGGGGAAATATGTTATAGATAGCTACATAAATCAGTAAATGCACACTTGAGTCTAACCTTAAGTTTATATAATCTAGGTAAACCAAACGCTTTTTCAAATTCCTTTGAAGAATCATCATATGGATGGATTCTTAAGCACAGAGGAGTCTCATTTGCAACTGATAACCCACAAGAGAAATGTGAGACAATGTGATTAAACTATGTACACCACCATTCTGTTTCTATCTATCTACACATTACCTTTCCTGCAAAAAGAATTTTTTTAAATGATGCTATTACTTTAATAGTTTCCATTTGCATTTTGAATTTTCATTGTGCCAGTTATCCATTCCACTTATATAGTGAAATTTGTGGGCCTCATGGCTATTTTAATGTGATGCCTTTTACAATGTAATTGAGAGAAGTCTCCAGTGAATAAAATAAATGGTTTCAGAGGGTTCTTAAGCCCTCAACAGACATCAGCTAAAATGTTAAGAGTGCCTCCAAATCCCACTGGTGCTATATTTTCTAACCATGAAAGAAATGTCATTATTGTAAATTCCCAGCTTTTGTCTGAAAATCTTGTACTAGATCCCTTGAGTACCAGTTCAGTTAATTAATTCAAACAATTTCCTCTCTAATTTCTAAAACATTTTCATATTTAATACAATAAATGAGGTACTAAAGGGGTTCACTCATTGTTGGTCATTAATATGCCAGGGAATTAGAAAAATTACCCCTAGTCTTCAGTGACATGAATAATGTCTTTTTTTTTTTTTCCTTCCAATGGTTCTGACCTGGACAAGGTTAAAAGCACGGTTTCTCTGCAACTGAATTTTTAAAAATCCTATTTTCCACTTGCTTTGGTTTTAACACATATATCCAAATAGTCTTCCTTTCCTTTCAGCAATAAATCTGATATGTAGCTTGATAGGTTATGCCAATTTAAAGATTAAATTAGTTAATAATAACTTTGAAATTAGTGATTAGTTTAGAAGAAGAATAACTGCATTTTCCTTGAACCAGTACATAAGGTTAATGCAGCTGGGAATGTGATGGCTCCGGTAACTTTGACACTAATTGGTGATTGTGTTACATGTTAAGATAAGGAGTCAGTATGAATGAATTCTCATGAGGTTTGCAGGAAGACAAAGCTATTTGTTCACAAACCTACTTTTCTCCATTTGAACGATTGGTTTAATTTCATAAAAGGTTGGTATGTGACCTTCAGGATTAAATTCCATGCATTTCATGCCACTGACTCTATCAAATGAAACAAAGCATAAAAACAGCTTTTTCTGTAAAGCAAATTCAGCCATCTATTTATCAATATGAGTCTAATTGTTCAATTTCTTAAACTGACTATCTCTAGGGGAAAATGTGTGAGATGAAAAGAAAATCAGGCTTATTATAACTGTTCACATTGCTTTGTGTTTATATAACCCTTACCCCAAAAGTCTTCTAAATCATTTTATAACCATTATAAATTTAATCTTTTTAATGTAAACACACAGATATTATTATGAATGTGATTTTGAAGTGCTGAAGAAGAATCTAGATATTTGGGGGAAGGGTAGCGTAATTATGCACAGAAAATTGTCCATCAGATAATTGGAGCAGAAAAGAGTCAATTCCGATAAATTCTAGTGTAGAATTATGGGCTCAATCTTGTCTCTGACTACCAATTGAAAACAGCAATGTTTCAGCTCTAAACAAAAGGTTCCTATTATATTTTGTTCATTTGTAATTTTTAAAGGCTTAGTTATTTCCACTAGTCACAATTCAGTGTTTTCCTTATCCAACTTAAAATTTGACATCGAAAATGCATCATTTATTCTTCATTTGAAACATCTACTCACCTACAGATTGCCTTATAATAATGAACATTTTCATAGTGAAAAGCATGTTTGGTTAAAACAGTGATGTACGTAGATGTTACAAATACATTCTTTAATCTGTTGTTAATAGATAATTGGGCTGTTTTATTTAACAATTTTACATTGTAAGTCACAGTTTTCAAAAATTGTTTAAAGTATATATATTTAACCTTGCTTATCTCACCATATATAATGTGTTTCTATAACTTTCAGGGCTTAGACAAATACGAGGATATTGTTCATATTTTCCATTTTCAAACAGGTTTTTACATTAAAAAAATATTTTTTTGAGATTTTTAGTCACTAAAAGTAAAGGTCAGTGCTAATACGGTTTTAACATAAAAACCTGTTACGGATGAGCACTGAAGTCACAGTGTCATGAAAGCTTAACATGTTTTGTGCTGACTGAAAGAAAACAGAACACAACTGAATGACAAGGTGCTTGTTTGTAGCTACGTTACCCAGTCTGAGCAACCAATAATTTTTCATCTTATTTCTGTTTCTTTCTCCTCAGTTTTTACGGACTTTTATTCTAAAAAATGACAATAAAAAAGGAAAATGGAATGTTCAAAGAAACTAACAACTTTTAAATAATATAAGAAATAAATAATGTTAGTAAGAAAGAAATACAAATAGAAAAGATAAATACATATTCAAGATGGCAATATTTTCTACAGGTTTTATTGATAGGGAAAATAATCAAAACATATTTGAACATATAATTCTTTAACAATTAATTAATTAGATGAATACCTTAAATAAGCAATTTAAATATTTTAGTAATTCTGTAATTCTTATTACATTTAATTTCAAATTCTTAATGCTACTTATCTAAAATATACAGATGTATAAAAAACACAGATAATCTCACTACCACCTCTCCCACTACCCTAATCACTACTTTTTGTTGTCTTTGTGGCATAATATAACAGAGTAAAGTAAATATAACTTATTCAGTAATTGTCCTGTTGTTTCTTTTTCTTTTTTTTTCATAGATTTTCAGGAGTTGAGTTGTTGGTTCAAAAAATAAGTTGGTTTGTAATGTTAACAGATCATGCCAGAATTATTTCCAAAAAAATTGTAATAATTCACAGTATCCCCAGCAATATAATGAAACATTATTTTCCCCATTTTCCTGATTTCCTAGCACTAGTAGGTGGCATTGATCATTGTATTTTGTTTGTTTTTCTTTTGTTTTATCCTTTGAATACAGGAAAATAATCCTTTTTACCCACTGAGGTACCATTTTTTAATTTATTGATCATTTGCATTTCTTCTTTTGTGACTAATCAAATTTTGTCCTTTTCTTTCCTTTTATGAATATATATTACATTTCTAAGATTTATCATATATTTTTTTCAGTATTCTCCAGAGAAATAGAGCCAACAGTGTATATATAAAGAGGGAGAGGTTTATTTTAAGGAATTGGCTCATGTGACTATGAGGGTAGGTAAGTCTGAAATTTGTTAGGCAGGTCTGCTGGCTGGAAATTGAGATCATGTTCAAATCTGCAGTGCTGCATCTGAAATTCATAGGGCAACCAGCAGACTGGAAACTCGGGCAGGATTTCTATGTTATAGTCTTAAGGCATAATACCTTCTCTGGGAAACCCCAGTTTTTGCTTTTAAGGGCTTTAACTGATTGGATGAGGCTCACCCACACTGTGGAGGGTAATATGCTTTACTTAAAGTAAATTGATTGTAAATGTTAATCTCCCCCACAAAACACATTCACAGTAATATCTAGCATAGTGTTTGACAAAACAACTGGGCAACATGGCCAAGCCAAGAATACACATAAAATTAACCATTGTGTTCGCAGTGTCTCTAATTCAATGCATTCTGACTGCTGTGTACAGTCCACTGGCTGAATCTTTCAACAGCTTATTCTTCATCAATTTTTGTGCATTTACGTTGTTTTTTGCTATTGTGCATAGTGTTTCCATAGATATTCTTGTATGTGGAATTTTTAATAGGTATTTCAGTTTTTCTTGGCTAACTAATACACTTCTAAAATGAAGAACAGGGAGTTGGGGCTTGCCCTATATCCAACATGTCAAGACCTGTTATGAACCTATTTTAATTAAGACAGTATGAGAAGGCACTGGAATAGGTAAACTGAACCACAGAATGGAAATGAGAGACCGTGCATGTCTGGTATTTTAATGACATGTCAGATAGGTTGGACAAGTAAGGACCTGTCAATAAATGGAAATGGAAAAAACTATTATTCATATGAAGAAAGATGAATTAAATTTCAACTTTCTATCTTAAGCAAAAATACACTAAAGAAAATTAAAAGATCAATTACAACTGGGAGGAGATTCTCATGATACAAAATTGAAAAAATATTATCAACATATACAAAAATACATTCTACGAATTAGTAAGAAGAGCACAAGCAACTCAAAAGTACCATGGGTATGGGACATGATTAAGCACTTTCCAAAGGAAAGACATAAAGCAATGCTAAACATCATTGTGATTCATAAAAAAATTAAATCAAAATCTCAAAATTGCTCACACACAAAATACATTCTATAATCATTAAATTACTGATTTTTATAACATGGTATACCTTTATCTCATCAATTTATAGAAACTCACTGTATATTAGGAATGATGCTCTTTGCCAGTATATGTG
The DNA here is from genome assembly GCF_011762595.2 of Tursiops truncatus. NCBI lineage: Eukaryota > Metazoa > Chordata > Mammalia > Artiodactyla > Delphinidae > Tursiops > Tursiops truncatus. The sequence goes on along the minus strand of NC_047044.1, from coordinate 54,686,987 downwards.
TTATAAATAATTTTCTAGTGTATTATTTGTCCTTTTCCTTTCTATTGTTTCTTATATTTATATTTTGGTGGCCAATATAATTGAGTTTTCATATTTAATGTAGCCAATATGTCTGTATTTTTCTCCATCTTCCAATTTTACACAAATAATATATTATTATTTAGAACAAAGAAAATTAACTCAAAACCACCATGATAATATTTTATTAAATTATGAAATTTTGAAACTATATTTAATAAAATCTAGCAAAAATGTTCAGGATGACAACTCTCCCCAATATTATTCAACCCTGACTTTATGTTTTGGGTTAGTGAAGACACACATATGCAGAGGAGTAGATGAAACTAAGCTACCTTCTCAATGCGTTTTTAGAAAACATCATTCGACAGATAATATAATTACTATGTGTAAAGCACTATTTTAATTGTCTCTGTGTTTTGTCATCTGGGCTTTATTGTTAAAAAATACTGTGACTCACTTTGATGGATCAGTTGGAAATTCCAAATGTACCCCAGCTGTCAGCAAAACTTATTTTCTTTGAGATACAAAAAAAAAAATGTCCTCAAACTTTTATTGCAGCGATATTGAAAAATGCATTGCCCTCCATAGGCCTTCTGAAAATTCCCAAGAGGCATATGAACATGTATGGTTCATAAATCCTGCTTCTGCTAAATTAGTTCAATTTAGCAATCATATGCCATTACATTTGGGCTATTCTTGCTCTCCACCACATTTGCCCAGCTATAAAACTTTGCCCTTTAATTTTTATGAACACACACACACACACACATAACGTTTAAGTCAGTTGTATACACAGGGTGGTGCAGTGAATGTTGGAAGACAAGGAAAGATGCAGAGTGTATATTATCTCAATTTAAAGTGCCATATTCTGATCATTACCTTCTGTTTTCCAGCTCATTTCCTCTAATAGCCCAACTCAAACAATCCTCAAAATAAATCTGGACCTTCTTCAATCCTTAGATCCTTTCTGGTTTTCGCTGTCTATGATCTGCTCCATACTCATACTTCCCTATTTACCCACCTTACATCACAAGGAAAATCATCATAGTCACCCACTCACATAAAGCTCTCAAATCCTTTCTAGTTTCATAGTACTCACTGGCTTAAATCACAATCCTGGTTAAACCTAAAATGTATTTACACAGGTGAACATAAATGAGAAAAACATGTGAATTGCTTTCATCTTAAGTTCATGATCAAAAACCTCAAGCAAGCCCATAAAGGGCTGGCAATTAGACTACATTGAATTTAGGCATTCACATTTTCCACTTTCTTAGTTTAATTATTTCATAATTTTTCCTCTTAAATCAAATGTCAGTACTTGTTTCCCATCATCACATCAAACTGATGACGTTGCTACTCATTTCACTGAGAGAATCTCTTACCACACATCTACCTACTTTCAGTCCTTTTACTTTTTTTGAACTTTCCTTCTCATAGCTAAGGCCAACCACTTTACCTACATATTTCCCACTTAATCAGTTTGCTCCAGAAAACTTTCACTTCCTCCTGAATCACTAATATTTATGACTCTGCTGGATCATTCCTGTAAGTATATAAACACATTATTATTTTCCTACCTTAAAAATTTGCAAATCTTTCCAGTTATTACCAATATGGAGGAGCTAGAATTATGCTTAAGGTCTTACTGTTATTAATTACAAAACACAAATTCAGACAAAATAGAGCAACGAATTGTGTGTACAGAAACAGATCCACATATATATATTATCACCTGATTTATGACTGCAATTCAATGCAGAAAGCTGATCTTTCCCATAAATGGTGCTGGACAAATTGTATATTTACTATTCCTCACAACAAACAAAAACCAACTTGATCTGCCTCATAGATCAACTCTAAGAGGTAAGACAAAAAACCTTTAAATGAATATACATGAGAAAACCTTTATGCCTTTGATACAAAGATTTCTTACAAAAGACATGAAAGTCAGTAACAAAATAAATATGATAAATTAGCCTTCAGTAAAATTAAGCAATCTATTCATCAAAATCACCATTAAGGAAGTTAAGATAAATGCAAACTACATGCTAGGAGAAGATATAAGCAGTACCTATATCTGAAAAAGATCTCATCTCCAAAATATATTTAAAATTCTAATGAAATTACTTTTTCTAAAAAAATACAGTCAACCCCATTAAATAGACAAAAGAATTGAACAGTCAACTTGGCAAATATGAGTTTCAAAATGGCCAATAAAACAAAAAATGGTTCACATCATTATTCATGCATCCATCAAAATAGCTCAGTCTGAAAAGTCTGATATCACTAAGTGTTGATGAGGACATGGAACAGATGAAACACTCTTACATTGTTAGTAGGAGTATAAATTGCTACAACCACTTTAGACAGCTGTTGGAAGTACCTTCTGAGAACTATTACAAATATTTTTCCAAAAATAGTGAGTAATAATGTCCATAAATATATATGCATAAGAATGTTCATAGCAGTTTCACTAATAGTAATTTCAAACTGGAAAGAAGCCAAATATCCATCAGCAGCACAATGGGTAAATAATTTGTGACAGAGTCATTAAATGGATGCTACACATTGTGATACTACACAATGAAAACAAGCCATTTTACAACATGTGTGAATTTACAAAATATTCCATATGCCTGTTATTAATTTTTATATACCTGTCTTTTGTTTCTGCACTTCAGATGATAGTCTCCTGTCATGTTTCTCAGGCTCAGCCTCATGCCTTCCTTCCTAAGGTGTTTTTTTGAACTCTGATTTCTTCCAAATCTAACATTTAGAGCAATTCAGCTCTCTCAATTCTCATACTCATATCCAGGACCACAGTTCCTTATCCAAATGCATGGAGATTCTCAAGAGAAAAAAAAAAAAAACCTTTCTTGAGTGATATCTACCTTCCCGAAAGAGCAGTTACCTATCTGTTATGTAACCATGGGTTAATTCAGTTTCAAAATATACATATATATATCCTCCCCTCCCTGCCATCTTTGCCATCTGCTAGGCATATCTCTGCTACGTGCATATCTTCTCAAGAAAATTGATTCCTTCATTTTTATTCATGGAAACTTACGGAGAAAATCTCTGTAGGTTTTATGATGGAAGGTATGATCAGGGTATCACTAAATGTATATAATTGTTATATGGAATATATAAGAGAGAAAATATGCTGGAGTCAGAATATCAGTTAGGATACTAATTTATTTTTATAGGTTTGAGGTGTAGAATATCTAGAATATCCTACAAGTAACAGGAGCAGAAAGAAAAGAAGTGCTACTTAGGGACAGGTGAATTCAAATGACTGGTTTTATAGAGGAACATTTTCCTCTATATAAAGAAAGAGTTTAAAAAGAGTCAAGATGGGAGCATCAGGAAAAAGATTAAATCACTCCTGTTATTTTGAGATCTTGCCTTCTCTAGAGATATATTTGAACTTTTTAACCTTTTAAGTCATAAGTTATAAAGATAGCATGTTAATGCCTGATGCCATATCAAAGACATCTTTTCAGGCATATCCAGAGTACATTTTCATAAAACATCAATTTAGGTTCTGTCAGTTACAACTGCTCCTGAGAGATTTCATCAGTCACATTGTGTTAAATCACATGACTGTACATGAAATGATTGATAGCATACAGATAGAACATATCCAAATATGTAAGTTTCATTAGGAAATTTTAAAATGACCCATGAGCATTTCACACAGGCCTCAAATACCAAGTATTTTAGCATGACTTTATTCTACATATAGGTTTTAACTCAGAGAGTTAAATAAAAAAAATGTAGCACATTAAAGGTCAAATTTAAAAAGGTGATTTTTTTTCTCTCAAAAAAATGCAAGGCCTTATGGAATTTTCTTAGAACAAAAGCACCAAAGTAAAGAATATTCAACCTTTTAAATTATTTTAAAATAACATTTCATTTCAAATGATTATACATGTATCATCAAGTACAGAGTGTTCAGTTACCAAAATCTATTCAGAGGAGCCAAATTCAATGGCAGTGAAGGAGAAGTCATATTGAATGGTGCTTTGGTGAGAATATTCTTATGAAACTAATTCCTTTACATAAAATCCATGAAGACTGCATCTCTAATTCCTTAACTATCTTCTCAATCTCCTGCTTTAATTATCTTTTGAGATGTCACAGGATATATTACCTGCAATAAACATACTCAAACTTACTTAAGAAAAGAGAGACTTAGTTTAAGAGTATCAAACCTGTTAAAATCACATTTAGATTTGGCAGGAATTAGAAATCCGTACAATAAGTCTCTCAGTCTCCTCTTTTCTGAGGCTGTTCCATCCTCTTTTCTGCAGACCACCCACCTTCTTCTACAAGGTACAAATCTTTGGTTTTCAATAAGTTTCTCTTATGCATTGTTTGGGATTGTCATGAGGTAGACTTTTATCTCAGAACTATATGATTTTATGAACCCAGTGCTCATCAGAGTTTGACAGCTTCAAGTTTTATCCTTAAATTCCATTTCCTAGGGAAAACAAAGATCTAATTTACGTAACTTTGTTCAAAGGTATATAGAGCTCCAAAACAAAATTTCTAAGAAATAGTTAAGGTTGTACAAAATGATGGTCATTTTTAACACCCAGTACCCACATATGTCTGATCTTGTCAGAGCCGTGGAAAGTGTAATTTTGGTCTAATTTTTCTGCACCCATAATTTGTATCCACTTTATATACACATCAGCTTAATTTATTATAAACTTTTTTTGTAACTCTTCTCTTGAGTATTTGTTAGAATAGAATTGATTTTTAATTTGATGAGTTTTAATTTCTATCAACAAGTGTTGAGCGTTCTTTTAATTAACAAATTAATTACACACTGGACTTGTAACTATGGTTTACTATTTCCACAGAGTTATACTTTGTCTAATAGCACCTCTCAAACATTCCTATGCACCTCTCAAACATTTATGCAAACATTAAACCATTCCTATGGTTTAATGGGTTATCTTACTACAATACAGATTTCAAACGAATTTGTGTCTAAGATTTTCAGCCACTAATGTCGACAAAATCAGCTAGATAAAAAATAAACCAGAAATAAAATGTCATATGCTATATAAAATGTGAGTGGCCTATCAGTTGCCAGGTATTTGTAGTATTTGTGTTTTAAAATCTATCAATTAACCTTCCATTTATACTTAATTTCATCATTCATTTGACAATTAATTGCACACTAATATATGACCCTGCAATACTATTGGTTGATTCTTCAGAAGTTTTATTCTTGTCTGGGACGGTATAATGAGTTGTGAATGATCCTACTAAAAGAGATTATGGAAATATTATAATAAGATATCAGGCCCTGATGAGGAGTTATAAATAGCCAAACAGAGCAAATGGGAGATTTAATGATGGAAACCTCATTATTCAAATACCTACAAAAGAATCAATATCTGGATGTGTGATACACAGAAAGCACTGATGAGAGTGCTAATAGCACTTTCCATGTATGTTGAGCCCTTTTCCTTTAATTTTCCCTCTTCCCTTAGCCTAACAATATAAGGAACAGAAACAGCAGCTTTTGAGTGAGGAAAGGAAGAAATGAGAGGAAACCCTCTACACTCCCTCCTTCCTCAGTGACTAACAACATTGTCAAGTCAATTGGTCAAAGGAGAGACACATGGACTTGAATTATTTTAATTTAAATAATTATAGATTAAAATGCCTGCCTTTGATTCACCTCCTCTCTCTGCTCCATTTTTAATTTTTATTTTTGACTAATACAGTAATATCTCAGATGATGTTTTAATGCGTTATAACTCCATGGAGAGTTTTACTTCTCTATGACCTACTTCCTTCAAGTAGCCCCTTGTACACTCTGATCATTTTTCAAAATTCTGATATAGGAACTTTGGGCCCCTGAGTAAGAAAGAACCTTGACCTTAAGGAGACCAGTTCTGATGACCTGATCATAAACACAAGATGAGGATGGTCATTCCCAGAGTATAAAAAGAGGTCCCCAGTAGATTTGAAACACTCTTCAGGATTTCATACTGGGCTGTACTTGATTCCTCAGATGTGATAAACTATGACCAATTACTGACACTTCATCTCTTTGCCCCTCTGTCACATCAGACCTTGGTATGTTGCCAGAGCAGCCAGTAATCACATCAGACCTTTTCTTTCAAGCTCTCCTTGACATTTATGATAATCAATAAGGGAAATCTTCCAGAAGGCATGCATACTTCATGAATCATGGGGAAGAATCTGAATATAAAAATTAGACTTTAGCTTGAAACAAATAATTACAGAGATGATAAGCCTATGATCGATATGCCATATCTAAGTTTGGCACACATTTTTTTAAAAATTTGGTAAACATTTTAAAACAGAAAATTTTGTATAAAAAATCAGATTTGAAGACTATCATGAAACTATCCTCTTAACAGGCCTACACTCCTACTTGTCAAGAATCAAAAGGGTTTAAGTGTGCCTGTACACTTTGTATGGGCATTTGCTCTCTTGTTTGTCAGAGCCCCTACACTGACATTATAATTTTTTTTTAATAAAGTGATATACATAAGTATTAGTCAGGGTTCTCCAGAGAAATGGGGCCAATTTATATGTGAAGGAATTTATTATTAAAAATTGGTTCATTTGATTATGAAAACTGAGAAATCCCCACATCTGAAGTGGGCAAGCGGGAGACCCAGGACAGCCAGTCTGAAAGCTGGCAGGCTCAGAACTCATGAAGAGCCAACCTCAGCTTGAGTTCAAAGGCAGGAAAAGACCAATGTCCCACCTAAAGCAGTCAGGCAGGAAAAGTTCCCTCTTACTCGGCCTTTTTGTTCTATTCAAGTTGTCAACTGACTGGATGAGAGCCACTCATAATAGGGAGGGCAATCTGCCTTAGTCTGTTGATTCAAAAGTTAATCTCATCAAGAGATACCCTCAACAGACACACCCAGAATAATGTTTGACCAAATATCTGGGTACCGTAAAATTAACCATCATAATAGGCCTAATCCAGAGGTGACAACTTCATAAGCCTTCAGAGATACGGCTGGTAATAAACTCATTCAAGTGTACGACAGTGACTCAGGCTAAGTCGCAATTCTTGAGGTGCTTACGCTCAACTAGGGAAGGAAGCAGTAAATAGTAAGTATAACTAATGGGTAAGTAATAAACGTTCTAAATCTATTTGATTTTATTGTAGCCTTACATGCCACATGAAAAGTGTGGCAAGCCAGCCTCACAGCTGCTGTAGTGCTAGTCATCATGCTGCAGCCCGGGGACTGCGGATTGAGGGACAGCCAGTCTTTGGCAACTCTGATGGGAATCTTGTAAATGTCACACTTGAGGGTTTCCGGACATAAAATGGTCATATCTGAGTCAGTACCTACCACCTATGGTCCCTTCCAGAACTTATGTCTGAGAGGATTTCCAAATCCTCCAATTAGAATATGGGCAGCAAGGACTCTGGTCAAAACTCAACCATCCACAAACAGCAACAACACTCTTTCTGCTGAGATCCTCCAGGGAAAATGGGGAAAGAAAAGTAGACACAGATCATTTTGTACCAAAAATATCACATCAGAATAAAGAATTTATATACCCAAATAAATGCATTCATCTAAGAAAATCCCTTAACAATGAGGAGACTTTATGACAATATGAACTGTTACCTTGAACATAAGACTAGATGAAGCAAATTAAAATAATTTTCCTAAAAACTTATTCAAACCTAAAATTTTAATATGAAAATATGTTTCACAGAAACATTAGGTTTTTTTTTTATTTTCAGAGTTTTCTGCAGTATATGTATGAAATGTAACAGAGTAGAAAACATTTAGTTTTAAGTATTTTATCGTCAAAATTATGTTTATGAATTGGAAAGAAATGAAAGAATTGAAATATATTAAATTATTTTAACTATTAAATTTCTTTTTGCCTATGAAAGATTAAGGAAATATTCGGTTTATTGCTGTCATTAGTATAACACTGAAGCATATGCCTAACATCAGATTATATGGAATTATATTGAGAGATAATGGTATCAAAACCTGATATATTTTTAAACTATGACTGTTTAGTTTTTTAACATTTGTCTTGGTTGTTCTGAATCAGTGTTTTGAAGATCTGAGAGCCACTGCCCAAAGTGCTTGGTTTAATTAAAATCTACTTTGTTTTTTATTGCAGTTGTTTCTAATAAATTATATCTAACTTAAATACTCACCATAAGAAGATTTTATTTTGTTTGAGCCAAGCATCATAAATCATTTCTAACCAAAATGGCATTAGAAAAAATGATTAAAACAAGAAAGACAGTAATTTTACATAAGTATAAAGCATCAGCCATATGTAGAAACACTTACATTGTAATGTTACAACTTGAATAAGACCTGAGATTCAGTGTTCCTCAAATTAATGAGTTTCATAGTAAGATGAAACTTCTGCATGTTTAAAGAATGATGTGTTCCAAATGTTTCTTATTGCACTTAAGTGGCTGTGTTGAAAACCATGACTGGAAACAAATCAGATTCCTAGCTTCCTGATTTATCAGCCCAGGAGCACAGCTGTTGGCACTGAATATTCTTTTACCCCTCTGTTAACTAATGTCAGTCTGAGCATCATGGTAGAGACCTTAATATATACCTATATCCATTATTCTCTCCTGAGCACATGAGAAGATTATACTTGCTTGTTTTCATTTATATAGGATCAAATAACTAGTTCTGGCCAATGAATTGTGTGTAAAAATAGTGTGTCCTTTGGTCAAAGTGTTTTATAGCTAAAACAAGAGTCTCCAGCAGCCACAGAGGGCACATATCTCAGATGTTACAGTTTTAAGATACAAAGCTTTCCTATCCTCTACACTGTGGAGTTATCTAGTCTACACTAATACAAGTGTGTTTGCATAAATTAGCACCATTAGCAGGAACAGAAATAACACCTCTCCAATTGATTATTAAAGATGATTTGATTCTATCTACTTTCTCCATGAAAATCCAAATATTCTATGTGGATATATATTTACCTTTTATTCTCTATTTTCCATTTTATAAAACTAGATCCATAAAAATTACTGAGACAGGTGTCTTTATTCAATGTCATCATGAATTTATTTGTTGGTTTATTTGGAGTCTTCTGGGTTCGTTTGTTTTGTTTTGTGTTTGTTTTTATAGCATATGGGGAAGAAGGGTTCGTTGCTACTTTTTGTTTAAAGAATTTTAGCTATCTGTTAGGTTGCAAATATACATTGTGTGCCAGAGCTATATCTTGTAAAATATTTTTTCAACGTTTAGCATTTTCAAAAAAGTCCCTGTGCCATACTGTGTTATATGGAAAGCTTCACCATGAACAGTATGACTATCTAGCACATCTCAATTCTGAATCCCATCTCTTTACAATATTAGCTACTGTTTGTTGAAAGTTTTCCTTTTTTTAGGGTTTTATTTCTTCCTGGACACGTACTTACAGATTCCTATCTTGTTCCTTTCTCTACATGCAACTGACTCTCCAAACTTAGCCACCTGTTTATTTTTATTTTATTTTTTTAACATCTTTATTGGAGTATAATTGCTTTACAATGGTCTGTTAGTTTCTGCTGTATAACAAAGTGAATCAGCTATACATATACATATGTTCCCATATCTCTCCCCTCTTGCGTCTCCCTCCCACCCTCCCTATCCCACCCCTCTAGGTGGTCACAAAGCACCGAGCTGATCTCCCTGTGCTATGTGGCTGCTTCCCACTAGCTATCTATTTTACATTTGGTAGTATATATAAGTCCACGCCACTCTCTCACTTTGTCCCAGCTTCCCCTTCCCCTTCCCCATGTCTTCAAATCCATTACCTATATCTGCGTCTTTATTCCTGTGCTGCCCCTAGGTTCTTCAGAACCATTTTTTTTTTTTTAGATTCCATATATATGTGTTAGCATACAGTATTTATTTTGCTCTTTCTGACTTACTTCACTCTGTATGACAGACTCTAGGTCCATCACCTCACTACAAATAACTCAATTTGTTTCTTTTTATGGCTGAGTAATATTCCATACATACCCTGAGAAAACCATAATTCAAAAAGAGTCATGTACCACAATGTTCATTGCAGCTCTATTTACAATAGCCGGGACATGGAAGCAACGTAAGTGTCTATCGACAGACGAATGGATAAAGAAGATGTGGCGCATATATAGCCACCTGTTTCTGCATCTATTTTTTTTGTTTTCTTCTAGAGCTTTAGGCTATTATCTAATGGTAATATATTTTTTAAGATAATTATTGATATTATTAAAACAATGTTTCTTATTAGAGAATAAATTTTGCCATATTATAATTTTTATAAGGAATTGTAGAAAAACCAAAAGAGCAGAAAATCTACTTGTTAATCAATAAAGCAAAGCAAATTTTCTGTTTTTGTGATCCATGTGTATTTTCAATAGCTGTTTCAGCTACATAAGAAAAAGCTTCCATTCCTTGTCTTCCAGGACTGTATGCTTACTCAAGTCAAAAGTGACAACTGGGCTTCCCTGGTGGCCCAGTGGTCGAGAGTACGCCTGCTGATGTGGGGGACATGGGTACGTGTCCCGGTCCAGGAAGATCCCACATGCCGTGGTGTGGCTGGGCCCATGAGCCATGGCCGCTGAGCCTGCATGTCCGGAGCCTGTGCTCCGCAACGGGAGAGGCCACAACAGTGAGAGGCCCGCGAACCGCAAAAAAAAAAAAAAAAGTGACAACTGCTTGAAATATTTCTGATATCTAAGTAAACATAAAAGGAAGGACATTATGCATTCATAATGATTAAGTAATACTTCCCTGATAACATTTATTTATATTTCTCCAGGGAGTCCTTAAATTTAATACTTCATCATAAAACAAAGCAGTATATGTGTGAAGCAAGTTTTGTGTTTGAACCAAACAATATATTTTGAAAGCTGTGTTAAAGTTGTCTATAAAGCGATGTAGTTATACGGCATAGTTTCTCTCCTGAGAAAATGAACCAAAGTAGCAATAGAAGAGGGTAAGAGAGTAGATGGTAGTTAAGGGGTTCTTGCTGGAAACAGAGAAATATAGGTTAAACTGAGTACCATATATCAAATTAAATTATTTCATTCCTCTCTCATATTTTACTTAAGGGAAGTACTTTAACTCAGAATAAGAGCGTCAGTTAAGACAACTCATGAAAAATTGTCAAAATTTTATTAAGTAAAAATGAAGTTGTAGCTAAAATCATGCCTTGATCTGAATTTATTTTCTAGCTGAAAATGATCTAGCCATGCAGTGTCAAAGCACTGTAGTGCTTTAGGAGAAAACTAAGACATTATCCAGATAAACCCTGCGCTGAAGCACTGAGGATACTGAGATTCAGAAAAGTAAAGTGAGCTACCCATGCCACACAACTAATGACTGACTTTCAGCCTTTTAAAAGTTTACTACTGCTTTTGTTGTTTCTTTCTTTCTTTCTTTCTTTTTTTCTATTATGTATTAGTCATCCTCAGACGTTTTTTTCTCTTGGTGCTATTATACTGTTGAGAAAATTGGTGTTTTAGTTCTAAGACAATACATAACATTAGTGCATGCAATTCCAATGCAATTTTAAATACTATTATCTTTACAACTAGGAAAAGACCTAACAGTTTTTTGGGATTTGTTTGCTTGCTTCCTACTAAGCACAGAAAATTTTTGACTCCTAGAAAATTGGTGCCTGGCCCCTGCAGACAAAGAGCCTACTTATAGCTTTCAGGAAAGCCTCTCTGCCCCAACATCGCTTTTGCACTGCCCTTCTTGAAAACATACTCTGGAGGGAGTTGGGCAATGGAGTACATGGACATCTAGCCTTTCCTCTACATATTCAGGAAATGATTTTCCTAAAGCTTCCTCGATACCCTACTTTACAGTGAAACTTGGATAGTCTGCATGAGCTGGGCAATAATGAAGAGCATTGTTTTCAATACTATTCCAAGTATTGTTCTATATTTACCTATTTCATGTTTTTTTCACTTTGGGCTTTCCTATTTTACTCAAAATAGTTTGATAATCACTAACTTCAGGTGCTTGTTTGGTCTTTACATTATATGCAAGGTTTATAGAAAAACTGGTCACTTGACCAAAATCTTTGTGGTAACTAGAAATACAGTCAGCCCTCCATCTCTGTAGGTTTTACATTTGCAAATTCAACCAAATTTTGATCTGGGTTGGTTGAATCTGGGATGTGAAACCCAGGGACAGGGAAGGTTCACTGTATTCAGTATACTGGGCCATTATAAATAAAATTCATGCAGAAGACTATACCTGGGAACATCTTGCAACATGTCATATTTTTCAAAAGATTTATCATTATCTGAACTACATTTTACCTTATTTTAAATTGCTAACCTCAAAACAATATTAACTGCGACTTCCTCTTTGATGTGACTATCACCTGACTAGTTTTCTCTGTGTAAACAACTATAAAAGTGGGTCAGTTTTAAGTTATGAAATACTTGTTTTCAGATTTGGAACAAGAAGCAGCACAGAATGGTGATCCCTAATAAGAGGGAAACAAGTGAGGCAAGTACTGGGAGTCCATCCTTCATGAGTGTATTTCTCCACATATTGTCAACATAAGATATTGACCTCTTTTGTCCTAATCCTTCTTTTCAAGTACATTTTACAACAAATAGCCTTGGAACAGTAAGACAGTATCTCCTTTCTGGGCAAAGATCAGGCAGGTGTTCTTACAAACCTCATATAAAAGTTTGGGCTTTATTAAGTGCTCAGGATTCTTCAGCTGTAACACAAACTCACACCACATGTAACATTCACCTCCACCTACCTCTGCATCACAATGATAAAACTTGGGGGATAAGAGGAACTCACATGAACATAAAGTTCATTATACCTGCTCATACCATGAGTAATAATGTATTTGTCTCTGACCTAGGAATCTAGTATCTTCCACTGGCAACCATGAAACTATGGCAGGTTAACTGATTAGCTTGCATGTAGGGAGAATCCCAGACTCATCAAAGTTTTTGACAGTATGTCAGACCGTTGCTCCGGCTCTCTGTCAAAGTCCTGTCCAGATTGTGGTAGAAGGAAGGCAAGTCCAGAGCATGATGGTTTTATCATGAGAGAAATATATTAGAGTTTGAGGCTACTGAATCAGCTGGGATTCGTGGAATAGAGTGCTAGTAAGAGAGAGAAGATTCTTAAAAAAAGAATTCTACAAATTCACAAATATTAACCATAAAAATAAGCCAAGTCCATGTTCAGCTCCCAAAATTCATCCTTAACCTGTTGTCAATTTCCCTTCTATGGGCACAAATTTTATACTGCTTACATTTCCTAGGACATGCACTTACAACTTTGTCCTCTTAAAGCTAATTAGATATTTCATTCATCTGTGGGGCTTTGTTCTAATATTAAAGTTTTGGTTATAGATATTAAGTATGATTGCATAATTTTATACTTTAGTCGTTAGAATAGAGGGTATCTAAGGAACACTGGGATGTTTCTTGTATCCCTGAATTCATTCTACATAGAAAATTACTCAACTCATTCATCAAAGTAAACAAAGAAATGCACAACCTGCCAAGACTGAACCAGGAGAAATAGAAAATATGAACAGACCAATCACAAGCACTGAAATTGAGACTGTGATTAAAAATCTTCCAACAAACAAAAGCGCAGGACCAGATGGCTTCACAGGAAAATTCTATCAAACATGTAGAGATGAGCTAACACCTTCCGTCTCAAACTCTTCCAAAATATAGCAGAGGGAGGAACACTCCCAAACTCATACTATGAGGCCACCATCACCCTGATACCAAAACCAGACAAAGATGTCACAAAGAAAGAACTCTACAGGCCAATATCACTGATGAATATAGATGCAAAAATCCTCAACAAAATACTAGCAAACAGAATCCAACAGCACATTAAAAGGATCATACACTATGATCAAGTGGGCTTTGTCCCAGGAATACAAGGATTCTTCAATATACGCAAATCAATCAATGTGATACACCACTTTAACAAATTAAGGAATAAAAACTATATGATCACCTCAATAGATGCAGAAAAAGCTTTTGACAAAATTCAACACCCATTTATGATAAAAACTATCCAGAAAATGGGCACAGAGGGAAGCTACCTCAACATTATAAAGGCCATAAATGACAAACCCAGAGCAAATATCATTCTCAATGGTGAAAAACCAAAAGCATTACCACTAAGATCAGGAATAAGACAAGGATGTCCACTCTCACCACTATTATTCAACATAGTTTTGGAAGTCCTAGCCACAGCAATCAGAAAAGAAAAAGAAATAAAAGGAATAAAAATTGGAAAAGAAGAGGTAAAACTGTCACTGTTCGCAGATGACATACTATACATAGAAAATCCTAAAGATGCCACCAGAAAAGTACTATAGCTAATCAATGAATTTGGTAAAGTAGCAGGATACAAAATTAATGCACAGAAACCTCTTTCATTCCTATAAACTAACAACGAAAGATCGGAAAGAGAAATTAAGGAAACAATCCCATTTACCACCACAATAAAAAGAATAAAATAACTAGGAATAAACCTACCTAAGGAGGCGAAAGACCTGTACTCAGAAAACTGTAAAACACTGATGAAAGTAATCAAAGATGACATAAAAAGATGGAGAAATATACCATGTTCTTAGATTAGAAGAATCAATATTGTGAAAATGACTATACTACTCAAAGCAATCTACAGATTTCATGCAACCCCTGTCAAATTACCAATGGCATTCTTCACAGAATTAGAACAAAAAATTTTACAATTTATATGGAAACACAAAAGACCCCAAATAGCCAAAGCAATCTTGAGAAAGAAAAGCGGAGCTGGAGGAATCAGGATCTGCAACTTCAAACCATACTACAAAGCTACAGTAATCAAGACAGTATTGTACTGGCACAAAAACAGAAATATAGATCAATGGTACAGGATAGAAAGCCCAGAGATAAACCCATGTACATACAGTCAACTAATTTATGACAAAGGAGGCAAGAACATACAATGGAGAAAAGACAGTGTCTTCAATAAATGGTGCTGGGAAAACTGGAAAGCTACATGTAAAAGAATGAAATCAGAACACTCCCTAACACCATACATAAAAATAAACTCTAAATGGATTAAAGGCCTAAATGTAAGACAGGACACTATAAAACTCTTAGAGGAAAACATAGGAAAAACACTCTTTGACATAAACCACAGCAAGATCTTTTTTGACTCATCTCCTAGAGTAATGAAAATAAAAACAAAAATAAACAAATGGGATCTAATTAAACTTAAAAGCTTTTGCACAGCAAAGGAAACCATAAACAAGACAAAAAGACAGCCCTCAGAATGGGAGAAAATATTTGCAAAGGAAGCAACAGACAAAGGATTAATCTCCAAAATATACAAACAGCTCATGGAGCTCAATATCAAAAAAAAAAACAACCCAATCCAAAAATGGGCAGAAGACCTAAACAGACATCTCTCCAAGGAGGACATACAGATATCCAAGGGTCACATGAAAGGATGCTCAAACAATTAATTATTAGAGAAATGCAAATCAAAAGTACAATGAGGTATCACCTCACACCAGTCAGAATGGCCGTCATCAAAAAATCTACAAACAATAAATGCTGGAGAGGGTGTGGAGAAAAGGGAACCCTCTTGCACTGTTGGTGGGAATGCAAATTGATACGACCAGTGTGGAGAACAGTATGGAAGTTCCTTAAAAAACTAAAAATAGAACTATCATATGACACAGCAATCCCACTACTGGGAATACACCCTGTGAAAACCATAATTCAAAAGGACACATGTACCCCGATGACATTGCAGCACTATTTACCATAGCCAGGACATGGAAATAACCTAAATGTCCAACAATAGATGAATGGATAAAGAGGATGTGGGGGCTTCCCTGGTGGCGCAGTGGTTGAGAGTCCACCTGCCTATGCAGGGGACACAGGTTCATGCCCCGGTCTGGGAAGATCCCACATGCTGCGGAGCGGCTGGGCCCGTGAGCCATGGCCACTGAGCCTGCGCATCCGGAGCCTGTGCTCTGCAATGGGACAGGCCACAACAGTGAGGGGCCCGCGTACCGCAGAAAAAAAAAAAAAGATGTGGTACATATATACACTGCAATATTACTCAGCCATAAAAAGGAATGAAACTGGGTCATTTGTAGAGATGTGGATGGACGTAGAGTCTGTCATACAGAGTGAAGTAAGCCGGAAAGAGAAAAACAAATATTGTTTATTAATGTATATATGTGGAATCTAGAAAAATGGTACAGATGAACCTATTTGCAGGGCAGGAATAGAGACACAGATGTAGAGAATGTACATGTGGACACAGTGGGGGATGGAGATGGTGGGACGAATTGAGAGATTAGGATTGACATATATACACTACTATGCATAAAACAGATAGCTAGTGGGAACATGCTATAAAGCACAGGAAGCTCAGCTCAGTGCTCTGTGATGACCTAGATGGGTGGGATGGAGGGTGGGGTGGGAGGGAGGTCCAAGACAGAGGCGATATGTGTGTGTGTGTGTGTGTGTGTGTGTATATATATATATATATCTCTGACTCACTTCATTCTACAGCAGAAACTAACACATTGTAAAGCAATTATACTCCAATAACAAAAGTAAAACATAATAAATTATAACTCAAGTTTATTTAAAAAGTTTAAAAGAAATTCAACTCCCCTAGAAATTTTCAATTGCTTAACTTTTTAAACCATAATTTTATTCTCATGGAGTATACATTAAAACTGGAATGGGATAATGGTTTTCATCACAAACACTTATTACTGGAGTTTAGCATAAATGGTAGAAATGATATATAAGAAATCATAAACTTTACACACTTGCCAAAAGCAGCTTATATTGAATTTGGTTACATAAGCTTTATTCATGATTTTGCCTCCTGTTTGTTTATAAGCTGTAGTTTTTTGTTTTTTGTTTTTTTTAAAAGAATAAAAAGCCACAGAAAAATATTGGGTACTATAAATGTAAAGGAAAAAAAAAGTTCACCTAGTGGTATAAGCATTAGTTTCCAGAAGAGTCACTGAGCACCGAGGTGGACAAAAAGAGGGTGACAGACTTGATCTAGTCTAGTCTCTACAAGGATTGTTTCATCTTAGCAAATTATACAATAAGCCTGCTTATGTGGATGGGGGAAATGATATTTCAAAAAATAAACATAAATAACAAGCACTGGGGATAAAGATGTGAAATGAATTTTGTTTCCATTTAGTATAAATTATTATACAAAAATTAAATTATTAGCTATTTATGTGGATATATGTTTTAAATATAAAATATTTTTATAAAGGAATCAAATGGCTGTTTCCAAGCCTCATTAACTAAATGAATTTATTTTAATCTTTATCTGAAAACCAAAATTACATTTCAAAATTTAAGTCTGACTTGATGAAACTGTGGATTTGCATATACTTTGTTATTTAATGCCTCTTTTAGTTCATTATTGCATTTAAATTATGAGTGATGACATGGGCAACAAATAAAATTATAAAGAATCAGACCAAAATAATTATGAATAATGAATTGATATAGAATCCAAATAAATGTAGGTATTTTTTAACCTTCAGTTTATTTTCCTTTTGTTTTTCACTAAACGTGAGATAGCCAGTTTTCTATGATATTCTGAAACCAGCTTGCAGAGCAAATAGGGCACTGCAAAATGTGAAAACAGACATACACATTAGAATGGTAATTACAAGCTTGTTAAAACACAGTGCAATAAGGTTCCAATTTGGTCTACAGCTTTTGCTCTATAAAATGGCACTTAAATCATCTTAGAAGCATTGATTTACGTGCTACTGTATTTAACATTATACCAATGAATTTTGAGAACAATAATATTTGAGTTAACCAAGCAAACTGCTCTGCCACAAAGTCCCCTAGGACTTTTCTTAAAATACAAAAGCATAATATCTATTGATCTATTTATCTATCCATGCTTTCTTTTGTTATTTATATTTGGGAAGTACTATACAGTGGAACTGCCAGTGAACATTTTCTAAAAATTTTATGATATTAAGAAGCAACATGAAACTAACAGTACCATCTTACTTTTGAAAGTCAAAATATTAGGTATTAATATGAAATACTTAAATATAAAACAATTCAACCATAGGTTTACACTGAAAGGACTATAATCATAAACACTAGCTTTTTCGTTCTTCTATTGACTTGCTATATACCATATTTTAATCATATTATCCTGGAATCTATCATACTCTAGTTTGTAGAAAGAGTCATATTATAAAACTTAAAACATTAAACTATTTTATGGAAATCTATGTATTAAATAATTAGTTAAAATTAACATGTATATTAATAAAATATTTAATAAAATATATAAATGTTGGATGTTTTTCTCAATGTGGAATTGATATGGTGATGTGGAGAAATAAAATACGTGCATTTTAAACATTACAAAGAATATTCTAATGGAGTAAGACCAACCAATTTGAAAAGTTCCTAAAGTGTATATATTCATATTATAATTTCAAATTTTCTAAGGCTATCGTAATGACCATCCTGGACAAAGCGTACGTTTTACCAATAGAAACACACTAATAACAGTAAAAACACTGAGATTTTTTTTTCCCCGTTGTATCTAATTCAATCCATTATTTGCAAAGCAGCTTAACATTATTAGCTTTAGTTCCCAGGGAATACTAATTTTTGTCTTTCCTTGTTACATAGGCTTACTTTTTGTATGGAATAATGTGAGGCTATAGGGTATTTTTAGGACCCAAGAGAACAACTATGTTGTTTTTTCAGAATTTTATGAGTATTTACAAATATTATGCATTGTAGAGATCACATATTAATGCACAATTTGGTCTTTGCTACCCATGCACCTAAATTCTTATGTGATGTAAATGCACTGATAGTGCCATTTTCAAAATTATTTCTACATCTCAGGGTCAACTGTTATTAGTCTACTAGAAGACTTCTAGTTTCTGGGAAGAAATTCGCAGCTGGAAAAAAATACGATGAAGAAATGAATCAAACACAGTCTAGTGTGATACAATTAAATTCTTTAGCACTTACATTTAACTGGACATATTACTTTGGCACCATGTAGGAAGGAAGCAACAGTTTATCTCTGATTTAAACCCACTACCCATATTATCCCATTTTCTTTCATTTTTCTAACTCATAAGCTATGGTCTGAATGTTTGTGTCCCTCCAAAATTCATATGTTGAAATCCTAACCCCCAAAGGTGATGGTATTAGCAGGTGGGTCCTTTGGGATGTGTGTAAATCATGAGGATGGAACCCTCATGAATGGGATTAGTGTCTATAAAAGAGCCTCCAGAGAGATCCTCTAGTCCCTCCCCTCTGTGAGGAACAGTGAGAAGATGCTGGTTATGAACCAGGAAGAGGGTCTTCACTAGAATGCAACCATGCTGGGTCAATGACTGGATTTCCCACCATCCCCAACTGTAAGAAAAAAATTTCTGTTGCTTATAAGTTACCCATATAAGTCTGTGGTATTTGTTGTAGGAACACAGACTGAGACATCATATTAAATGCTAAACAGGTTTATGTTCTAGTTTCGACATTTAAAACATTGAATTGACTATATCTATCCCATTTGTACATTATATTTCACGTTAAGTTCTGAAAATTATTTGAAATCAGCAAAATAACAAAGAAAATAAAAAATATTAGAAAATATATTTTGCTGAGGAATTGAATTTTGAGTTTTAGTGATTATTAATAGATCCTTGAATTGACCACTCGGAAACAAAGTTAGATTGATTTTTAGGCTTCCTTTCATTACCTCAATGTAGTTGTATACTTTGGGCATATTAATAGTGAAAATAGTTGTCATTGCTCAAAATTTACTCAAAATCCTCTATAGAAGAAACAAAAAATCTTTACTGCTGGTGATTCTTAATTTGAAATGTGTGAATTTAGGAGGACTAATACATTTGTATAATATAATGTCCTGATATAAGTGTTGTCTAAGGAATGGGTTATATATATATATATTTAACAGCCTTATTGAGGTATAATTGATATACAAAAATCTACACATAATTAATTATACAATTTAATGAGTTTGGACCCATGCATACACCTGTAAAACCAACACTACAATCAAGGTAATAAACATATCTGTCACCACCAAAATGTTTTGTTGATGTTATTTCTGTTTTTGTAGAACAGCATTTAACATGAGACCTACCTTGTTAAAAATTTTAAGTGCACCACAGCATTATTAATTACAGGCACTATACTGTAAGATCTCTAGAACTTATTCATGTTGTATAACTAAAATTTTATAACCGTTGAACAATGACTCCACATTTCCCCCTTTCCTCAGCCTCTGGAAACCACCATTCTGCTCTCTGCTTATATGAGATTGACTATTTTAGATTTCACATATAAATGAGATTGGAGAATATGTATTATTAAAGAATGAACCATATACCATAAGAATATTTCTCTCTAGAGTTAATCCAAAATAATAAGAAATGCACAATAAACCTACTGTTTGCATCATAAACAATTTCTATGAATTTTAATATAAGTATTGAATGATAAAAGATTATATATGCTCACTATCTATGAAGTAGTCTCTCCAGGATAAAAGTATATGATGAATGAGATTGACATTGTTCTCAGGTCATGAATTATTTGTTTAATGGCATTAGACATATATAGTTAAATATCTAAATCCATGTGTGGCACATAGTTGAGACTTCATTTATTGAATGTTTTAATGTGTCATTGCCAGAGTACATGATAGTATTGTGAGTTTTAAAACACTGACAAAAGCTAACAATATAGGAACGGTAAATACCATTATCTGGAATAACAGCAGTTCAGCAATAAGCAACACAAACAGTTCAAGACAACAGACATTTAGGGTCTTGGGTAGTCAGTTCATGTGTTTGAAGGAAAGTATAGCGAGAAGGGACATTTACCAATATGAGATTCCTTAGGCACAGTTGTCAGAACATTGAGGCATTTGATGTGGATGATGTTCGTAAGTAAGATAGAATCTGTGTATCAAGAAGAATTCTAAAGCTTTACATGCATAATACTATTCAATCTCATCAGCCTCTGAAGTGGGCACTTTTATTACCCCTATTGTACAGATTAGGCAATTAGGCTTGGATACATTCAGCAACTTTTTCCAGTCATACAGCTAGAGGTGCACCTAGAATTTAAAAGCAGGCGATTTTAATCTAGAAATTAAAATCTTGACCATTTTGTAACTACCTCCTCATAAACGCAGGATTTGGGCATGCCAACTTTGGGAAACAATTTAGCCAGAAGAATCGGTCGAGACAAGGATGATGGGAGTTTTAGCCATAAGTTTTTAAAGCTGTCAAATGGCACTCAAATAGGAGCACAGACAGATAGGAACAGTACAGTGATGGAGAATCTAGATACATTATCAGATAAGGAGTCTATTAGTTAAATAATACATCTTTTGGGAAATTTATTCATAGGCAAAATAACCCAAATATTGAGATAGTTAGTTTCTTCAAATAAAAGCATTATTTGAAAACACCTGGATAAGATGAAAAATGCAGGGGCAGAAAATAAAAAGCAATTCCTGCAATGTGATGATTTTTAAAATTTCTTTTATCACTTGGCAGTATTAAGCATTATGAGAAATTCTGAGAGCACTAAAACAATCTCTTTCTATAAGTAACCCATAAGCTAGCCTGGAAAAGACATGTATTAATCGTTTAAAAAATTATATATTGGACAGAATTTATTTTAAGGTCAAGAACATGGTTCACCAAGCCTTTGAGAAGGTAAGATGTCAGCAAAACTTCTCTGATAGCACCAGCTCATTTTCAGAACTTCCCCAATATTGCTCCTGTTCCCAGATGTCTATTTATTTTTTGCTTCCTGTGATCAGATCTATACCACAATGTGTTTTGGAGTACAGAAATGCTTGTATGTGTTTTAGTATTTCAAATTATAAGAACAGTAACTCTCATGTGATGTTGACACTAAACATTAAATTATTGTTTAAATATCAATTGCCGAAGACATGACGGTCATGATGACAATGGGAAAAAAGTAACAAAACAATAACTATTTCATTATTCAGAATGACTGCAAGACATATGCCTACCTATAAAAGATAATGACACTTCTTTTTTTGAGGAAAAAAAATGTTAAGTTTCTACTTTATCTATTCCTTCATTCAAAAAAATACTATTGGGCATGTACTAAAGTGCAAGTAATTTGCTCAGGCTAAGGATAAAATTTTAAAAACTCATTCCCTACCTCCAACTTTGAAGAACTCAAATCTTAAAAAGCGACAGGCATTTTAAAAAGCTAATAAAAGCAACATGATTTAAAAAAGTAAATCATTTATTTACTGTAGAACATAGAAGAAAAATTATTTAAGAGTACTAGAGAATTCAGAGATGACTTAGCAGAAAAGGCAGCTACTGAGTTTCTTGATGAATTAATCAAAATTTTGCCACATGGTCAAGGATAGGATAATATTACAAGATATAAGATTTGTTAAGAACAAATGAGAAATCCTAGCATAATTATGAACTATAAGTTGTGTAGGACTCGAACTGTAAAATGTAAGAAGGGGAGTTATAGAAAGTGAATCAGACATGTAAACAGGGGCCAAGTGATACAAGGGTTTCTAAATAGCATGCTTGAGGAAATTCAACAGGAGGGGAAATTACCACTTCCCCTCCAGCCATCCCCCCATCGGGTTTTAGGCTGACTCCAGAATAAAAGCCTGTTTCATCACAGAACAGCCACCAAACAGAGGCAGCCCTGTGTTGATGGCACCCGACAACAGAGCTTGTATTGTGAGAAGGCATGCTTCTAAACAGTAAGATGTATGAATACCAGAGTGTAGTTATTAAGCCCAACAGCCTACAACCTCAATGAGGTTTCTGAGAAGTTGAACCACGAAGTAAAAAAGTAAAGTATTCATACTAAATGACATGATCTCTAGGATCTCTTGCAGGAGACTGTTTGAAAAAGAAGACTGATTGAATTAATTTACTTCACCAAAAACGCTATAAAATCCTATTTTACATTATAAAAAAAAAGGCAGTATTTTTAAGTAAATTAATTTTTGTAATTATCTGAATACATTTTTTAAGAAAACTACCAGCAAACTTTTACAACTAATCCTTTTCAATGAAACTTTTCCCATATCTATAATTTAATCCAATGAACAAAAATATTCCTATTTTCATGTTTAATTATTCATGCATATGAATACGGAAAATACATTTTGATATTTTAATAATAAAATCAAATGTATGCCGTGTGCAAACCAGATTGGGTTGAACCCTTTTATTACATCCAAATGTTTTGTTACCAACTTGGGGGTATTCCTTTTTGAAGTACAGAGTGATAAAATTTTATAGTTAATTGTTGAACATTCCATTAAATCATAAAATAATAACTCAAGTCATCAAAGAATATATTGTGATAATCTAAATTATGTTTTAACAGTCTCATTAATATAGTCTTAGATAACAAACATGATTGGGCCCTAGTAAGATATGAGATTTAATTGGCTCATTTCCATAATTGGAGTTATCCTATTTATCTTTTCTCTTTTAAAAACATAATTGTTTCATTTTCACAGAATAAGTCTTTTGAATTAGATATGAGAAATAGAATTATGGTGAAACTTAAGCATTGGTCTCTATTCCTGAGATTAAACCCAGTGGATCTCCTCCTTAATTTTAATTACAGATCCAAGCATGTAACACACAATTTGCCTGCGGCATTCCTAGACCATCAAGTCCGTCTACCTTTGGGAGTTTAGTATTTAAGGGGAAAAAAAAAAAAAAGGATTTCTCCTCACATGTCTCACGTTATATTAAATTAATAAAATCAGGTTATAACTTTCTAAAAATGTGATATTTTGAATTTAATTTCTAAAATGCAATATTGGTTTTGCTAGCTCTGGTAATTTAAGGATTTATTAGTGTGCCTTTCTGATTGCTGGAGTTGAGACAAAAATGCTTGGCCAGATGCAACGTCACTGGATATTTTAGTGATGCTCTCTGAAATGAAATGTTGTGTAAATTCACCAAGAAGAGTAGTAAAGGATCCAGGAAATGGATTACAGAGAGTGCTTCATCTATAAACATTCAAAGAGACCTGTAGGAGGTGACTAAAGATGTATGAGAAATCAAGTTAAAAACTGTAACTCAGGAACCCCAGCAACAGATTTTGGCTAAGGAGTATGTGATGTACTATATACCAAAGTGGTAAGCTTGGGATCAAAAATCTTATGTGCCCTTCTTACTTTCTAAGTGAAGATATCACATGTTTTCTTAAATACTACCTTTGGGAGCCAAGTGAAAATATTAGCTTTCCCCTTCTTAACACTATTCTAATATGCCTCACCATTTGAAGCAATAAATGCTTCAAAGCTTGACAAATAGTAATACTAATACAAGTAAATATTGAGCTCTTACTATGTTCCAGAAACAGCTTTATTCACTTTACTTATCAAGTTTAATCTTAAAAATATAAGCCTAAGTGATGGTTAATGACTCACTTATGGAGACCTGATCTTGACGAGGCTAGGTCCTCCTAGTTAGTTTTCTCACTCCCTCTATGTCATTATATTCACAACACTTTGTTTTTATCACTGGTTTTATTTTCTTTACCCCTATGAATTTAAGTATAGTGTGGGTAGGTGCAGTGTCTGTTCCAGTCATTATGTATTCCCAGCTCATAACACATTGCTATACTCACAACAGATATTTGAAAGTATTTATTGGGTTATGTAATAAAGGATAGTTTGAGTTAGCAGTCAGAAAATTAGTACACTCTTCTTCGAGAACTCCAAGTTAAAGAAAATAGATGGTATAAATGAATCCTGTGGTGACTTTAAAATGTGTGCAATATGGATAATTTTAAAGAATGAACACAGGAAATTATTGTAAAATGCCTCAATTTCAGTAAAATATCTGAACAATAAATATTCAGTGACTTTCTAATTCCCTTCTTTGGCCAGATGTTTGAAAAGAAATACATGGGTATATCCAAATGAATTGACACCCTGAACATTTCCTCCAGTAGACTTCCACAGGGATTATTTCTGCCCGCAAGTGAAACCAGTATGTCTTAAAAACCTAAAGCTAAAATGTGCTCTGATCCTTTCTCCAGTGGTGGCTTAGATCCCTGAAGTCTGTTATGCCAATCAACCTGTATGAACATGGGTTTCAGCTCTCGAGTGTGCCATATTGAATACTTTATCAGCTGACTGGGCTTTGTGTAGACCTTTATTATCTCTACCTTGTCCTGCTTCTCTTTCTGCTCTTCATCCTTGATCGGTTACATTCCCTGCAGCGGCAGGGGAACAAAGCACTTGCTTTAATGGGTCTTTTCCATCTCTGGTTTCTGTTTTCTGCTTTCATTCTTTCCAGCTGTTTCCTAATATTTTTCCTGTGTGTATGAAGAGACCAAACCCTGAGAGGTATACGAAATAATTCAAGGGATATTCGTCTGAATTTAAAAAGCCAGATGTTCAAGAAAACCCTTCTACAGGGAAGTACGTTAAATAGTCTTTCATGTGTATAGGTTTATATTTATAGCCTTAAATAACAGTAAATGTAACTTGGTCCACTGCTCAACAAAGTAATTCTTCCACTATTATAGGAATATGCAAATTATAACTTCAACTTTATTATTATTTAATTGTCATTATACACTGTTTCATATATAATTTTTATAATATATTGTAATCAATTTATTTCAGTTGTTTGAAGAGATACTATATACCTATTAATGGTGATCTGAAGAAATTAGCTCATGGGTAAGACCTATTGAGGGTAAAACAAAGTGAAATCAAAATTTTAAATTCCCCACATTTAACTGGGATATACTAACAAATTACATTTTATTAAAAACAAATGATTTAATTTAAAGCCATGTTAACTTGTAGGCAATAAGCTAACAACCCATTTCATGATTAAAACTCTACTTCTGAATAATTAAAAGGGATATTGTTTTTTTATAATTACAGTTAATCAGATTATTTGCATTTCAAAAATGGTATGAAATTAATATCATTGTTTATGAGGTCCTGAGTTAATTTTTCTTTGTTTTTAAGACGGTTTTCTCTCCCAATTTCTTAATGGACTGATGGATTTCTAAATGAGTCAGTCTCAGCACTTTATCTTTAGTAGTCCTACAATCATCAAAATGTTTGCACATATCAATACAATTTTGAAATATGTGTAATATTAATATGTGTAATATATCATGCATTTTATGTACTCACTACTGTAAGCAGTTCCCTCATGTTAACTTTTTTTGACTTCATAATAACCCTACAGCATATGCACAACCCTTATTACCATTTTACAGATGAGAAAAATGAGATACAGAGAGGTTACATAATTTGAGGTCACTCAACTAGTAAGAACACAGCAAAGATTCAAATCAAGGATTGCAGTTCACAGCAAAGTGCACTTAATCAGTATTCTACAATACAGCTCTACGTAAGTGACATGAATCAGACACATGAGAGTTTCTAAAGTGTATTTTGGTTGTCTCAAAATAGATTAAGCCTCAAGGGAGTCTTCTTTTTTAAATGTTTGCATGTTTTCACCAGCTAAACACTAATCCATAACAAATGTTTCTTTCAACTGAAAAACACTCATTTGTACACCTTTAAATAAAACTATTTCTAAACCTGTAGGAAATTGTGCAATACTTGTTTTTAGAGTCAATACATTGTTGCTTGTAGGAAATTGTTCAATTCTTGCCCTTAGAGTCAATATTTTTTCCTAAATATAAACTAAAATGGAGTAAATATTAAAAATATTCTTCACAGTCTTAGGTAAAATCATTTCTTAATATTTGCCACACTGTACACTATCTGAATGATGACAGGTATATCAATAATAGGAGTAAGGATAAAAATAATTCTCAAATAGGGATATATCATTTCTGTTTTATACTGCTGAATAACATATCAAAAACTAGTGGCATTAAATAACAGAAATTCTTTATTTCCCAGGTGTTGGTGTGTTGACCAGGTTCATTTGTTGACTAATGGGGTGTCAGGATGGCCAAAAAGTTAAACTTGGCTTTACTCATAAGGTTGGCAGTTGGGAGATCAGCTAGGATCATTCATCAGTGGCCTTAGTACTCCTGCACAAGTGCCTCTCCACATGACTTCTTGGACTTCCTCACATCATAATGGTTTAGTTCCAAGAAGGAGTATTCCAAATATACAAACACCAACATGTGAGCTTTTATCCAGCCTTCGCATTCATCAAGCTTGCCCATGTTTCTTGGCCAACACTGGTTACATGGTCAAACCCAGAGCAATGTGGCTGAAGACTACAAATGGACATAAATATAGGGGGTATGGTTCACTGAGTGCCATCAAAGTAACAACTATCATTCAATAAAAAAATGTAATATAAGCCCCATCTAATCTGCCACCCCTGCTTTAACCAATGACAAGTTCAACTGAAAATCTAGCCCCTACCATCTTTGTAGACTTAGAGCTAGCATTATACAGACAGCCTCAGCATGAGAATCCTGTGGGGTATTATTTTTCTCATTGAATCCCCTGTACACTGTATTTTAGGGGTGAATATGGACTGTCCTAATTTCCCTTGGAATCTAACTAAATCTCCCATCCTTTGTTTGAAGTGACTAGGATTTTGCCATTACTCTTTCTTCTGACATTTTATTGGATTATTTTAAAATGTATTTCCTCTCTTGGATTCAAGCCTCATTCTGAAAACTAAGCCTACTTACCTAGCTGCTGACCTCTGAAGAAAAATATCACAAGTAAAGGATATCTCTTTAAGTAGAAAGCTAGCAAAAATTCATAAGTTATGTCATAAGTTTATGTGCTTACCCGACTCTGGAGGATCTCATTGTTAATGAGGGATCTGACGAGTCATCACAATTTTTTTAAACACATACTAATATTTATGTGTTTCCTAGATGCTATGCCTTGCCAAACCGGCTGCACTTTCAGTGTTCATCTAAGCACAATCTTAGTAAGTCTCCAGAAACCTACATTTCTCTGGTTATTTATTTTATTGCTGTACCACATCTCTTACCTATACCCCCTCCTTGCTTTGATCAGTTTTGACAAATTTACGTGTTCATTTAAACATATTCCAAACAAGATTGAGGACATTCCCATAAACCACAATTTCTTATACCCCTTACCAGTTAATCTTCACCTATCACTTTCCCAAACAACCATCTAACTGATTTCTATCACTACAAACTAGATTCAGGGGTGTGCTGGCTTAAAACTGTCTCAAAAAACAAAACAAAAGACAAAACCGAAAAGTAAAAAACCAAAAAACAAACAAAAAAACCCCCTATTTTCTCATGTTTGTCAATTTTGATAGTGTAAATACTCCTACTATGGCAGCATGGCTGATTTTAAACTATCAAGGTGACGTCACTGAATGTAGATTTGGGAAGAAACATGAATTAGCACACTATTATACACTACTGTAGTATGTCCATCTTTCAAATTCAATGTAAATGAGTAAGCTCAACATAGATAAGAACTGATGAACTTTAAGTGTTCATTATATATTACTTAATTGTAAATTTATATAATTTAATTTTTAATATTTGCTTTCAACTGACTCCTGAAATCCTGAAAATTTTACAGCAGGTTACTGTGAGCTGATATGAGCCAGCTCTACACAACATTAACCAGATTGGCCTGTTCTGTGAAACAAATGCCATATAAATGGAACCCTTTTGTACGTCCTCTTTTGTATCGGATTTCTTTTGCATAAATAATGTGTTTGAGATTCATGCATGTTATTGCATGCATCAGTAGCTTAGTGTCTTTTATTGCTGAATGATATTCCATCACATGAATAGAAAACCGTTTGTTTAACCATTTACCTCTTAAAGGACATTTGTATTGTTTCCAGGCTTGGCTCTTATTAATAAAGCTATGAACATTTGCAAAGACTTTTGTGTAAATTTATACTTTTATTTTTCTTGAGTAAATCCTGGTCACTGGATGTTGAGCTTTATGAGACACTGCCAAAATATCTTCCAAGTAGTTCTACCATTTTACCTTCCCACCAGCAATGTATGAGTTTTTAAGTCAAATCATATTCTTGCCA
Organism: Tursiops truncatus; assembly: GCF_011762595.2. NCBI lineage: Eukaryota > Metazoa > Chordata > Mammalia > Artiodactyla > Delphinidae > Tursiops > Tursiops truncatus. The sequence goes on along the minus strand of NC_047044.1, from coordinate 54,657,851 downwards.
ACACTTGGTATTGCCAACCTTTGTATTCTATCCATTTTAGTGGGTAAGAAGTGGTATTTCATTATGGTATTAATTGGATTTTGCTAATAATTTCTTTGAATATCTTTCCATGTAGTCATTAGTCATTTTTATATTTTCTATAACAAAGTGACTTTTCAATATCTTTTCCCCATTACATTTCTTTTGTCAGGTTTATGTGCTGTGTTTTCCCCATTTCGCCAGCCAGTAATTGCTCAGTAATTCTATGGGACAAAGGAATGTCATGCGGCTGCTAGGACAGATAGAGAACAAATCAGACTCACTGCCCTCTGGAGGTTCTTTCAAAAACAAGGTCTACACTCAATTATTTGAACTGAATTGGGAACCCAAAGGCTTACTAGCCAGACAGGAGCACACTTTAAAGATACTGTAGACCTGTCACCCTCTCTGATGTGGGCCCTGCTTGGAAGACCCTTTCAACTGTAAATAACATTTTCTTTCCATTGGCATCACCTGCGCTCTGGGACTGTACTTCTTGTGGGGAAGTCAGATCTTAACTTGCCTCCATCCAGAAAACACAATGACTTTCTTTCTTAGAAGTAGTCATAAGAGTTCTTCAACTGTTTAGGAAGACAATACCAGTAGATCACGTAGCCCTCAAACTACAGAAATCTCACCAAAATGAGGCTACACTTGGTTAATGAAGGGACCTTTCCAAAGGGAAAACTAAGATAACTAACTTGTTTATAACCACTCTGCAGGCAACTGTCCATACTCCAATTAGAAAAGTCTCCAATTAGGAAAAGTGGTACAAAATTTGTTCCTAAAGTGATCACATTGGACCTGAAAAGATTCAACTCACTGTCCACTGTTGTTATAGATGATAGAATTGGCCTAGATTGCCTCCTTGCAGGCCAAGGCAGAGTTTTTGCAATCACTAATGTATCCTGTTGTATCTTGGGCTTTAATGCATGGGCCAGTGAAAAAGGTAATATAGAAAATTAAGGAGAACACCACTTGGAATTCTAAGGTAGACACTGATGACTTATGGAAATTGCTCTGCTGGTTGTGTCCTAGACTCTGTGTGTCCAGGTTGAAGTCAATACTGCATATTAGTCTCATCCTGCTGCTCTTAATCACCAGGAAATTCACCAGAAGCCAAGGCGCTATAGAAACAAGGGTGGATAAAGTTGAGGAAAACAATTCTCCAAGGGTCTCTTGCACTTCTATATGTCTTGCGGGTAGAGGCATTGTCCCTTGTCCTAGGCCATCTTTACAGGGTTATCTGTACTGCAAACAGCCTTGGAAGATAGAGATAATATCTACTTATGGAGCAAAGATATGTATTTTTCCTATTCAGTATAATAAAAAAAAAATTCCGTCTGAACCAAAGTACCCAACTTAATGCCCTGAGTGCCCTAAACTTAGGGATCCTCTCCTACAATGCACTGCATGTACAGTTGTCAACTGGCTCTCTTCATGTTGCTCTGTAGGAATTGGGGCTCAGGGAACCAATGCAAAAATGCTAATATTCTGGCTACTGTTCTTGTTGTGAGTAATAAACTGTCCTTCATCTCTAACCCATGAAACTGTGGCTGGTTAACTTGTGAGCTTGTAAGAACCGTAAAGTCTCAGACCTTTACAGTACCTGACAGTGTCTATGTCCAGTAAAATCCAGGTAAGAGAATGGTCATAGCTGTATTGGTGAAGACCAAATTCTGGAAACAAAATAACTATTAAAAGGAGAATAGGTTAAAAAAATTGTTGTAGTATTAATATATCTATACAATGTATACTATAGAGCTATAACTACATGGCTAAAAAAATTAAAGAACCGATAAACCCAATAACATGGATGAATCCCAAATACAGTACGTTGTGTGACAGAAGTCCGACACAAAAGAGCACATACAATGTGATTCCATTTATGTAGCATACAAGCATCTATCAATATCAATATCAAAACTGTGAAGGTCATCAGAAACAAGGAAAATCTGAGAAAATATCACAGCCAAAAGAGCCTAAGGAAACATGACAACTAAATGTAATATGACATACTAGATGAGATCCTGGAACAGATAAAGGGCATTAGGTAAAAACTAAGGACATCTCAATAAACTATGGACTTTAGTTAATAATAATGTAACAATATTGAATCAATTGTGACAAATATACCACACTAAGTAATTATTGGGGAAACTGTGTATGGAAACTCTGTACTATCCTCACAACTTTTCTGCAAATATAAAGCTATTCTAAATAAAAGATTTATTTAGATTAAAAAACGGCTAAGCATCCTCAGAGAAAGGGAGGGAGAGAGAGAGACAGTGTGACAGCATGAGCTGACTTCTGAGGCACATGACTACGATCGGTTTTAAATTTTTTTTCAATTTTCCATACTTACTGCAATTAGATTGTTTTATCTCTCATATTTTCTATTAGTCATTAATCAGATTTTCAAGGCCCCTTAGGAACACAATCAGTCTCTAATTAATTTGTATGTAGTGATAAGTCATCCATGGGTCATTTTCCCTCAGCAACTCTTCATTACTGGTGTTTAGACACTATTTCATACTGGGTTTATAGACAATGTTTACTATAAAAAAAAGAAACCAACTGGCTTCATTGTAGACACCAGGATTGTGTTGTATCAAGTACCAGAGTTCTCCATACATTTTATAGAATTATCGTTTTAAGTGATTCATACCTCTTCCTAAGAATTCAAATAAAAATTACTTGATATTAATGTCTCATAGTCAAAATATTATTTCAGCAAACAGGAAAATTAGGTCATGGCCATAATACCTTATAAATTAGGAACATTTTTTATAAATCTTTCAAATTATTGTTGCTTATTTTGAAAACAAACTCTCACATAAGTCTGGCTCCAAATTATCAAATTTGCAGAATGGGAGATACCAGCCAGTTGTCATTTAATTAACAATTTTGTCAAATATGGACATTACTAAAGAGTTTATTATCTATTCCACTGGCTTATAAGAAATGGATATTTCAATTAATTAAATGGAGAAGTGGAGAAACAACAGTGACCTTGATAGGACATAATGCCAAGTCTAACACAATTTGAGATCACAGGCAAAATGGGACGACTCATTCTATACTGCCAAAATGTTAACAGTTAATTCTTTAAGTAAAATATTTATAGAAATATCATAGACAAGAAACCTATGTGTCAAATTTGATTATAAGTTCAAGTAACATCATGATCATTCCATGTCTCTAGTTGTTTAAAATTAAAATGTGAAGATTCAGTATTAATACAAACATTGCTGAGAATTTTTAATAATCTAAAAATAAATTTAGTATTAGCAATTCTGATGGGTTCATTAGTTATTCAATTTTCTATCACTACCTATGTCAAATGAAAATCAGGACATAAATGGATTAAAATGTTAATAACTTTTTAAGATGCATTTTTAACCCAATGTCTCATTAATCCTTTTGGTAATTTTGTAAGTCAGGAATGAAAGTATATACCCTAATATATCTTTTCTTTAGAAGAACTCACCAGAACAGAGCTAAATTATCTTCTTTATTTAATAAAAACATGTATAAACATTCTTAAATGTCTAAAAAGGTATGAATACATAACTGGAAATAAAGTTTTAATCTGATTTCCACTGAAGGAAAGATACAGCTGCATTTGGCCTGCCTAGTCTTACGCAAGTTAATCATTTAATAAAAAACATAATCATATCAAAAATTTTTGTTTTTATATTTCCAAACAAATATTTGTAATATATTTTGCTGAAAAGAGATCACTAAATCAATATGTAGCTTGTATGTCCTTTCTGAATATTAGATGTTGCAACAGAATTTTCTAAAGGAAGACTATGAAAAGAGAAAGAGATATTTGATTGCTATGAGTTTTCCAGATTACTAGGAATTAAATTTTTTCTTTATCTGTTATTGTATATCATTTTACCTTAAATTTCATTATAGGAATAAAAGTAGGTATCCAACAAAATATAATGAAGTCTGTAGGTAGAAATTACACTGCAGTAATCATTCCAGAAATGCTAGTAGACACACCACTGAAATTTTTTATTAATCTTATGAGACCCATAAAGGGCAGCCTTTGTTTAATAGGAACTTTTGATATTTATTACCTTGCTTCTAAAAGTTTTTTCCTTCTTCAACTTATGAGGTCATAAGTGCATCATTTTTCTTGAGTATTGTGTTATCACTGATATTCTAACTTGTTCTTATTTTCTCTGCTCTGAATGCACAGGGTTCTAATACAACGTCCTTGAATAATGAACAGAATGTTTGTGTCTATATAGCTAGTGTTTCTAATAATGGCAGAAACACTTCTGTTCAATGGGAAATAAGCTATAGTTTTAAAGTTTAAAATGAAAAACTGAAGTATATGTACGTATGACCCCTCAGTACTTATGTGTTCTTGTATGTGAGAGCAAATTCATGTATATAATTGTGTGGTGGGGAAACACGTAAATATATCATCTACACTACACTCTACTGGCTACTGAAATAATCTGATTTTTTTTCTGGTTACAGGATACCAGTTTGTTTTACTTTCCGAGAATATTTCTCCTTTTGGAAGAAAAGAGGCCTTTCAAATAGTTATTGCATAAACTATATATATTATATTTCTTAAACATGACTTTATGGCTTTATTACCTTAAATTTTTTTTAAAAGTTGAAAGTTAGAACTGGATGACTTGGCCTTTTCTCTTGTCTCATTCCAGTTAAAAACTTACATATCTATTAATGGCCAGTAAACCTCTGAACAATCCCTTTTGAAGTTTGACCTTCTTCTAGAAAATCTGCTTAGCCTGACAACCATAGCTGTTCTTTCTGTCATAATGCTGCTTTTTTAGGGCACAGTGGAAATCACTTCACTTCTGGTCTCATGTCATGTTATGAGACTGGTGCTTGCCACATGTGAACTGAATGTTTGGTGTGTTTTAGGAACATTCACCATGTTTCCAAGAGAAATACTGGCATGAAAAGCTATTTACTACTTTGATGAAAGTGGGTTGAAGGAGTAGGGACTGAAACCAAGTACCCTAAAACCAAGTTCCTCTGATGAGTTTATGATTAACCTCTCTCCCCCAAACATTATTCCTTTTCTTGTCCAATACCTGGTTCTCCTCAAGATTGAGGAATGTCAAAGCAAAGGGGGTATTGAAACTGGGTATTACCCTGTGGGGCCCTTGTGGGTAAAAGTCCTTCCTGTGTCCCCCATTTGCTTGTAGGAAATGGGTTCATTCAGCCTCCCTGACCTTCCCTGAGTTCCAAAGGGCAGATTCAAACAATTGCTAAACAGGGAAGGGAGGGAATTTAGAAACAAGGAAGGAACAGTGGAGAAACAATAGTGCAGCCTTGGGGCAGGATCCTGGCTCCTCTTCAAGGGATATATATAACAATATCTTTCAGTTCTTCTGCAGCAACTAAGGCCCGCCCCCACCTAAGTGGAGGATGGTAACTTCAGGCTACACACAAGATTCCTGGATTTCTGCCCTGTTACCTCAGCACCAACCAATCAGAAGAAAGCCAAGTACCCTGCAGCCCTCACTCCAAATTTTACCTATAAAAAATTTCTCCCTGAAAACCCTTGGGAGTTTGGGGTTTTTTTGAACACAAGCCACCCATTCTCCTTGCTTGGCCCTGCAATAAACCTTTTTCTGCTCCAAACTCTGACTTTACAGTTTGTTTGGCCTCATTGTACATCAGGCATACAAACTTACCTTCAGTAACAGTAAGAGCTTGGGAAGGAAACCAAAGCCAAAATAGTATAGACTAAATAAAGTTCATTTTTCTGCACATCCAAAGAAAAAAAGAAAATATGTTGAGGTCTCCTGACACAGATTTGCATTCCAGCAGATTGCTTCAATTTGAAATTAATTTAGATCAATTTATTTGGCAGAGTGTGACATGTGACACTGTAAGATTTCATTTATAAGAGCTGAGATTCAAATATTGCTTTTATTTTAAGCAACCAAAAATGTTTTATAATCTCTGAGATTTTCAGTATTATTTGATATTTTCAAATATTGTTATGTAGAAGAAAGAAATGTAGGTAGAGATAAGTCAATTGATTGCTCAAATCATTTAAAAATCCAGTTACTAATTAACCAAAATTTTACTGAGCAGCTGAATGTGCTAGGCAATTTTCTAAGTGTGGGACTAGAATTGTGAATTAACTTGTCAAAAATCCCGACCTTAAATGGATTTTAGATTCTAAACAAAACAAAATAAATAAATGAACAAAATAATTACTGTAATTTCATTATTCCCAGAGTTCTCTGTTTATTGACTTTCCTCTGCAAAATTTAATTATACTTTTAAGGTTTCAAAATAATTAACCAACATGCTCAAGTAAATAAGTTCCACAGCAAAGTTTAATGGTGAAAAGCAAGGAAGGCACAGTAGAATTAATGAAATCATAGAGATCCAGACATTTAATCCAGTGCCATCAAATAATATTCTTGCATTTAGACAGTTTATAGATTTATTTCAATAAGGGTTTTATTCAATCTATAGAAATACCTCTGATAAAAAATGTGTAGACTTCTCTGTTAACTCCAGTAATATGATTTTTGCTTCACCTATAAAATTTTATGTCATGAGCATTTCGTATCTTTGCTTATATATTTCAATTACTGATTTCAAAATCAATATTTTAAGGTGTCATAAAGACAAGTATTCTATGAGATCCAAGTTGCCTTTAAATTGGACAAATTTAGTATAGCTTCAGAATGTTTTTTTAATACATGGCTTGTAGAATCTTCTTTGGTGATTCAAATGAGAACTCTTCCAATTTGGCTCAGTTTAGTGGCTATTAGACTGAAATTGAGGAAACCTGATGTAAGATAAGACTTGAGGTAAGACATTTACATTATCCTGGCCATGGCTTTTCCTCTGTTAATAAGGCCAGTGATATATAAAGTCCTTTCCCAAATCAAATTCCTCAAACTACTCTGTAAAACAACTATAAATGTGCTCATTCTGTATTGGAGCATCTTGAAATCCCTAAAATGAACAACCTCAGGCTAAATTTTAAAAGTGGCTTTCTTTAAAAGATGTATACAAGCAGAAATTGAGAAGTCTGTAAGGAAGATTTGCTTGAGTATAGTGATTACAAAAGAAACTAAAAAGAGCAGATAGCAGAAATACCAATGAATTATTCTTCAACTGTGGGATTAATGAACACTATCCGTAATGCTGAAATCTCATAAAGAGGTCATCACATTTTGCAGATGTATTTACCAATAAAAGTCTTACCTTAACTCTGAGCTAAATCTGTGATTCCTACTTTGAATCTTATAAGAATACTTTCAAACATCCACCTTCTTACACTCACTGGAAAGCAAGCCTGGTTATTGCAGTAGCATTTGTAACTAAGATGTATTCAAGAAAGGTGTTTTTGTGTTTATAATTTAAGGTAACTATTATAAAGTTGTCTTCTTCAGTATTTTATTTGTTGACAAGATCTGGTAATGATGTAGAATTCGAACCAGATCTATGAGGAATAGATGAAAACCCTGAATTACTAAGTCCCGTGATAAAAAGATTTGGAGAACAAGATGGTGTTTAGTACAAGATAATTCTATAAAAGCATGGTATTTTTAATGAAATAATATTATTTGTTTATTGTCAGAAAAAAATGTGAAATTTTTTGCATTCAGCCCTGAAATGCCATTAGTTGGTCTATGCCTCACTGTGAACCCAATATGTCCATAGAAATCAGTGAACTCATTTATAGCGTATCTCACCATCATCCCTGGCCTATGAATATCAGCCCCTGCTTTTTAAAGATGTAGTTTCTTCCTTTACCAATACATTTCTCATTGTTTAGCTGAAGCATATGACTGTGGACCCTCTTATAACAAAGTTTGAAAGTGTGTACACAGACTACATTTAACAATTCCACTACAACAGTCTTATCTAAGTGTCTAAATTCCATCCTGTACATTTGCCAAAGTATTCTGGCTGCTTGACTTAATTTTACTACTATAGACCCAGATTTCTATCCATCAACCAAATGAAACAAGTGCAAATTCTTCCAGCTACTCCTGCTGGCAAACTGAATCCAGTGTATTTCATAGACATACCATGCTGATAAACTCACTTTTCTTTTAAAACTGTACATTTCCATATTTGGTTAAACATCCCCAGCATTTATATCCCAATGTATTCTCATGATTTTAATTTCTATATACTTTATGAAAATATATTTTGTATTTTAAAGTGTATACTATTTGTTAAAGGTTTAACATTGTTATTATTCCTCCCACTTCTCCTAGGTGGCACAATTACAACTTTCCTTTAATTAGATGGAGATAAAGGATGGCTAGTTTTAGGTATAAAGAGAATTGTCCTTTTCTTTGAAAATATCAGCCTCTTCAAACTTTGAAGGGAAAGTCATATCAAATAAAGAAAGAAAGGCGGCCCAGCTGCCAAGTAAGATTCAGTAAAGTTTGAGGGCTCAGACTTAAATTATCGAAATATTTCCATTCTATTTTTTGCTCTTTTTTGCCAATCGATGTGATCATATCAGTGACCTGAAGAGTATGGATTTAAGTGTCTTTGAAAGTCAACAATGCACAAGATTGAAACATGAGTTTGATTTTAGTTTGCCAATGAACTGTGACTTCCAGGAAAAAAGTATAGCATAGTAATATAAAGTGTCCGATTGTCAGTATACGACTTGAGACAAGACTCTGGAAATTTGGACTTGTATTTCCACTTGTTTAAGCTCTCTATAGTTTTAGAAGAGGGAAAAAACAAAGGCCTCCACGTTTAATGCAATTTATCTTAACCATCATTTACTCTATAGCAACAGTTCCTGCCTGCCCCCAAAGCTTTGCATTCAGGGGGTGTTTCCTTCCAAATGATGATATATGAAAATAAGATTTGTTTTATACTATTCATGACAGTCTCTCCAAAATTTTAACACTTAATAGTACCTGTATTTTCACTGCCCTCAGTCCTAAAATTTCCAGAAAATCAATCACAGAATCCCTCTTGTTGCTGTCTGCAAATAATCTAGGTGACATTTTCTGTATCAATATGGGTTTACCAGTTCAAACAATAGAAAGCAAATACAAAAGAAAGAAGTTCTTTAGAAGATTTTGGGAAAGCCTCAGAATTGTTTCAAGAGAAACTGGCTTGGAATGTACTCTGTGAATAACAGGATCCAAAATCAGAATGCAAAGTTGGTCTAGTGGTTGACACTTTCATTGGGTATAGACATTACATAGTCACACCACCAACAAAATCACTGGGTGCTGGAAGCTGCCACAATCAATGATACCACTGTAAACCTGATAGACCAATTTTGCAATACTACTCAAATTATTTTCAGATTCAATACAATCCCTACCAAGAGCTCAGTGACTTTTTTTGCAAAAATAGAAAAAAAGTTCTAAAATTCATATGGATTCTCCACGGACCCCAAATATCCGAAACAATCTTGGAAAAGAACAAAACTGGAAGATTCACAGTTTGTGACTTCAAACACTACAAAGATACAGTAATCAAAACAGTTAGGTACTGGCATAAATACAGACGTATAGACCAATGGAATACAATAGATATATCAGAAATAATCCCTTGTATACATGGTTGAAGTATTTTTTTTGTTTGTTTTTTTCTTTTTTTTTTTGCGGTACGTGGGCCTCACACTGCTGTGGCCTCTCCCGTCGTGGAGCACAGGCTCCGGACACGCAGGCTCAGCGGCCATGGCTCACGGGCCTAGACGCCCCACAGCATGTGGGATCCTCCCGGACCAGGGCACGATCCCGTGTCCCCTGCATCGGCAGGCGGACTCCCAACCACTGCGCCACCAGGGAAGCCCGGTTGAAGTATTTTTTATAATGATACCAAAACCATTCAATGGGGGAAAGGACAGTCTTTTAAACAAATGATGCTGGAAAAACTGTCTATCCACATGCAAAAGAATGAATTTGGACCCTTAACTAATTCCATTATAAAAATTAACTCAAAATGGATTAAACACTTTAATGTAAGACTAAAACAATAAAAAACCTAGGAAAAACATAGAACAAACGCAGTGACAGTGGATTTCGCAATGATTACTTGGATAGGATATCAAAGACACAGGCAACAAAAGAAAATACAGACAAACTGGACTTCATGAAAAATTTTCAAATTTAGTAAATCAAAAGACACTATATTGCAAATTATATGTTTGATAAGGGATTAATATCCAGAGTATATAGATAACTCCTAAAACTCAATAACAACAACAAAGAAAACTGCATTGAAAAATGGACAATGGACTTGAGCTGACATTTCTTCATATAAGATATACGAATGGTCAATAAGCATATGAAAAGATGTTCAACATTACTAACCATTAGGGAAATGTAAATCAAAACTACAGTGAGATACCACCTCAACCCTTTAGGATGGCTGCTATCAAAAAGGAATGTGTATTCTGCTGCTTTCAGATGAAACGCTCTACATATATCAATTAAGTCCATATGATCCAACAGTTCCACTCCTGGGTATATATCCAAAAAATCCCCCCAAAAAACCAAAAAACACTAATTCAAAAAATATATGCACCCCAATGTTCATAGCAGCATTATTTATAATTGCCAAGATATAGAAGTGTCCATCAACAGATAAATGGATAAAGAAGATGTGGTGTATATATACAATGGAATACTACTCAGCCATAAAAAAAGATGAAATTCTGCCATTTGCAGCAACATGGATAGACTTGAAGGGCATTATGATAAGTGAAATAAGTCAGAGAAAGACCAATACTGTATATCACTTATATGTGGAATCTAAAAAATACAACAAACTAGTGAATATAACAAAAAAGAAGCAGACTCACAGATAATAGAGAATAAACTAGTGGTTACCACTGGGAAGGGGGAGGGGCATCATAGATGTGGGGGAGTGAGAGGTACAAATTACTGGGCATAAAATAGGCTCAAGGATGTACAGTACAACATGGAGGATAGAGTCAATATTTTGTAATAACTGTAAGTGGAAAGTAATCTTTAAAAATTGTATTAAAAAACTGAAAACTAAGAGAGGAAATAAAATAGAATCATATAAAATATTTAAAACCAGAGAAAGAGAAGATAACAAACAAAAGCAAAAAATACAAACCAGTTACAAACAACATGGTAGATATTAATCTAAACACATCAATAATCACTTTAAAGGTGAATGGTTTAAATACACCAATTAAAATACAGAGATTATCAGAGTGAATTTGGAAAAAAAAAAAAAAAAAGACCCAACTCTACTGTCTATAAGAAATCCACTTTAAATATTAAAAAAATCCAGATAGATTAAAAGTAAAGGGATGGATAAAGACATACCATGCTAACACTAATGTAACTGGGTTAGCTACATTACTTTCAGATAAAGCCAAGTTCAGAATATGAAAGAGTATCAGGGAAAAAGACAGACATTAAATAATAATAAAATAGTAAGAATTCTCCAGGACGGCATAATAAATGTGTGTGCACATAACAAAAGAAAGTAAAACTGTATGAGGCAGAAACTAAGAGAACAGCAAGGAGAAATATTCACTATTATAGCTGGACAGACTTCAGCACTCCTCTCTCTGTAATTTATAGGGTTAAGCAGTCAGAAAATCAGTAAGGATATTGTTGACTTGAACAGCACCATCAATTAGCTTGATCTAATTGACATTTATAGGATGTTTCATCCAAACCACCAGGATACATATTTTTCTGAAGTACAGATGGAACAGTCACTAAGATAAACCACTTTCTGGGCCACAAAACAAACTCTAATTCAAAAGAAAATAAATCACACAAAGTATGTTTTCAGATCACAGTGGAATTAAACTAAAAATCAATAATATGCTATCTAGATAATTCCTAATTATTTGGAAATTAAATAACACAACTGTAAATATCATGTAGATGAAAGCAGAAGTCTCAAGAATTTTAGAAATAGTTTGAATTAAATAAAAATGAAGATACTAGTTATTAATATTTTTTGGATGCAGTGAAAGCAGTGTCCAGAGGAAACTTTATAGCATTAAATGCATATATTAGAAAAGAAGAAAGATCTATAATCAATAACTTAAATTTCTACCTTAAAGAAGAGCAATTTAAGGCTAAAGTAATCAAAGAAAAGATAAAATAAAAATCAAAGCAGAAAACAAAGAAAATGAAAACAGGATAGGGAAATTCCATAAAACTAAGAGGCAGTTCTTTGAAAAGCAATCAATACAACTGCTACACATTTAAGGCTAAGAAAAAAAGTAAGGAGATACAAATTACTAGTATCAGAAATGAAAGAAGAACAGTCATTATTGATTTCACGGACATTAAATGACTGTAAAAAGAATATTATGAACACCTCTATTCCCACAAATTTGTTAATTTAGATGAAATAGACCAATTCCTTTAAAGATACTGACTACCAAAACTCACACAAGGAGAAATCGACAATTTAATAAGCCTGTATCTATTAAAAATTCAATCAATAATAAATAATCTTTTAATAAAGAAAGCACCAGGCCTGGAAGAGTTCACTGGTGAATTCTACCAAATATTTAAGGAAGAAATCATACCAATTCTCTACAATTTCTTCCAGAAAAAAGAAGTAGAGGGAACACTTTCTAACTCATTTTATACAGGAAAAACTGGAGGCTGCCAGGGCCAGGCGAGGGTTGAATGGGTCAAGCGCAGAATTTTTTTAGGCTAGTGAAACTATTCTCTGTGACACCTGTTGACCTAAAACAAACAGACTGCCAGATATTTCTCCAGCAAAGATGGATTTTTTTCAGGATTAGCAGAAAATTGCAATCTGCAACAATGGAAAGTTCAGTTCCTCACATGGCAAGGGAAGGAGAACGCTTTTATAAAGGAAGGAAAAGAAAGTTGGGAGGGCTGCAGTAAACAAAGTGTCCATGCCTTTTCATTGGCTGCGTCCTTACCAAGACCAGGAGTCTTTCTTCTTCCATTTGGGTTCTGCTATCGTTGCAGGGCAAGACAGCTCCTCCTTCTGGTCTCCCTACTCTATTTAACTGAGGTTTCTGTTTACTAATTATTTACACACTAATGGTGGTTACATGACATGCCGCTACTTAGTTAAAATCCACAGAACTTTACAGCACAAAGAGTGACCCTTACTGTATGCAAATATTTAAAAAATCATTTAGGCAGTAAAAGGATGCCAGTATGGTATGTAGAAAGTGACAAAACAATCTATTACACAAATGTATATAACAACTTCACTGAAAAATGTGGGGTAAAAGATGTTAACCTAAGTAGCTTTTGAATTGAGTGGAGTCTGTAAGACTAAAGACAAAAGAAACCATACATAATCACTGTACTCTAGATGGTAAATTTCTTTCCACGGCAGCATGGGTTAACAATTCTGGCATCTGTATACTTGTAAATTGGAATTGAACAAAATGGAGGATGGTTGGAACAAGGTTTCTCACTATTGGAGCATGGATTTGCATACAAGGAAGGGAAGGAGGCTATAATGATGCATATGGCAATGGATTAAAGTTAAAGACATCATTATGAACTCATATTTAGCTTAACAGAGATACAGATTGTTACATATAGACATATATATGTATACACACACACACACACACACACACACACACACACACACCTGCAGGTTTAGTATGCACATGTTTCCTTGTTCTGTCAGCTGAGAGATCCTGGATCTTCTCTGCAAATACCATTCCAATAAAAGAAATCAGGGCACCTTTAGTCACTGATTTTAGCCCCGGGTAGGAAATACACAAGATGAGCCTGGATCACATTTAGTGCCAGAAAACAAGGAAATACTAAAAGAAAAATCAAGACAAAAACAAAAAGCATAATGATAGGTGTATGTCAAAGGGACATAGGAGCCAACGGAATGACCTCCCAATGGTCAAAGTGGGAACAATCTGAGTGAAAACATAAACAATATTGATTAAAACCCAAAGAACAAAATACATTTTCTTGAGGTCATGCAGATATAAATGAATGATTGAATAAACAGATGAGTGTGGGAAAATAGACAAATCTCTCATGAAAAATATATTCAAATAAATTGTGTAGATACTGGGCCCTCAGTGAGGTGGGACATAGCCCACCCTTCCTCATTAAGTTCAGGCTTCCTTCCATAGTGACTTCCTTCCAAAAACTATACCTTGACTATAAAGAAACCTAACAAATATCACCTAAAGAAACCAAGTAAGGTGATCAAGTTTCACATCAATAGGGATAAGTCATGTTGATAGTATATTCCCTTGTTATGTGATTAAAATGGCATTTTGCCTCTGTGGTCTTCCTTCCAGAAACCCAGAACTCTAGTCACACCATGATAAAAATATTAGACAAATCCTAATATAGAGGGTATTCTACAAAATACCTGACCAGCATTCATCAAAACTGTTAACGTCATTGAAAACAAGGAAAATCTGAGAAACTGTCACAGTCAAGAGGAGCCCAAGGATACATGATGTCTAAATGTAACGTGAAAATCTGGATGGGATCCCGGAACAGAAAAAAAAGATAGTAGGTACAAACTAAGGAAATCTGAATAAAATATGGCATCCATTTTGTCTTAATCTTGAATTCCAGTGATTCCTGTAAATTATTCCAGTGAATTTTGAGTCCAGTTTAATAACCTATTAGACAAAGAAACTTTGTTCCCCAAGAGTAAGACAGAAAAGTCTGGAATTTATTAATACGGTCACAAAAGGAAACTCAACTCACGTTTACAGATTTTAAAGTATCCAAAATGTTGTCAAAAACCTAAAAATATTTGTGGGGTCCTCGGAACAGCTTAATTGCTACTTAATGCTACAGGGAAAGTTTAAAAGTCACTTTAATTCTCTCTCAGATTATTGTATATGCTATCCTGCTGATCGAAACTGTTGACAATGACAATGCCATGTGTCAAGTTATCATAAAATGAACATAACAAATAATAAATCATCCATAGCAAGTCAGGAAACAGGCTCCATTATGGAGGATATTTATTTTTTTAATGTCTCAGGGTCACCTGGTAGGTATAAAGATGTCTTTAAATGCCTTCCTTGGACATACAAAAGTACACTGTGGTGATATAGTGATGATCTGATGGATGAAACTGAGCTGACTAAACCTTATCTCAATACATCCATTCTTTTCTGGATGAAATGGATTTACTAGTCCACAGAATTTCATCCATGAGAAACTTTCTACTACTGGCCTGAAGGATGGGGAACAGATAACTTCAGTACATCACACTTTTTTTGATTATTGAATATTCATAAATAAGCTTTTTAGAGGAAATAAAATCAGAAAAGATTTTTTTAAGTATGGAAACATAGATTTTGTCCACTTATATTCTTGTATATACTTGCATTCATCTATACTTTAACCATTTCAATAATTCAATAATTATATATTGTTTATTACAATAATTCAGGAAAACATCAATTTACACTGTACAAGTGATACGCCGTATCATCCTGTCCCTGATTTATTCTTTATGCTCTTTAAGTCAATTTCTCAATAAGGAAAAGTGCCATCATGCAGCAAAACTAACACAGACAAAACTTTATACAAATTAGGATGTTAAACAGTGTCCAACTCTAGTCTCTGCTTCTGTGAGCCAGGTCAAGAAGGGTGAATCAAGGGCTAATGTGGGGGATTATAGTACAGGCTCTAGCATCAGACTCTGCTTAATTTGAGTTCTTGCTCCACCACTTGCCAGACTGCTGATTTAGGGCAAAATATGCTTCAGTCTTCTCATCTATAAAATAGTGGGAAAATAGCAGCAACTATCACGCGGCTGGTACCCAGCCAATAAACGAATATATTCTCACCAGTCATTTACAGCTACTGTCCGTTCTGAGTGGGCTGTATGCACCTCAATTCTGATGCACTAATCTGATGCCATATCCACTGTAAATATTTTGAGAGTCACTTATGTCTACATCATAGAATGTTTGTGGTTACTAAATGAGTTAATTACATGAAAGAACTGATTCAGTGTCTGACAATGAGTTTTCAAAAAATATATAATGTTCTACTATAAATCTCAAGAAATTGAGGTTCTGTTGGGTATTAACTTGGAGGAAAGACTCCTTGGCTCCTATGACATCAAGGTGCTTAAGCCAAAATATTTTGGGTACCACCTTTTGAATAGAATGCACTTGAGAGATGTCTTTGGCTTAAAGAACTGATAGTAATCATTAAGGGGTCCAGAGGAAAGGAAAGCAAAAAATCTGCTTAGAGCTATTCTGTGTAGCTATTGGGGGCGGGGGGAGAGAGAGAGAGAAAGAGAGAGGGAAGGAGGGAGAGAGGGAGACTAAAGAATTTTGTTGTCTATGGAGAATTACTAAAGCAAGAAAAGATAAAAGTACTCAGCTTGAACACCCTGAAGGTGGCAGCTAAACGTATTTAGCTAAGGGTTTCTCCATTGTTGAATATCTCCATGACCTCAGTGGTAAGAAAATAGGTGTAAATGAGCTTCAACTATATGTAGGGAGATCTTAACTTCTGATAATTCAATACATTTAAGCTTATTCACTATGATTTATCAGAGAAGGAATGTTAATTTATAATATATTAGGAAGAATTCCTTTTAAAAATTGCATTTTTTATATGGCACTTATAGATCTAGGCCTTAATTACCTGAACATGTCAAAAAACCTAACTTCCGGGCTTCCCTGGTGGCGCGGTGGCTGAGAGTCCGCCTGCCGATGCAGGGGACACGGGTTCGTGCCCCTGTCCGGGAGGATCCCACGTGCCGTGGAGCGGCTGGGCCCATGAGCCATGGGCGCTGGGCCTGCGTGTCCGGAGCCTGTGCTCCGCGACGGGAGAGGCCACAGCAGTGAGAGGTCCACGTACCGCAAAAAAAAAACAACCTAACTTCCTGACATTTTTTTCCTACAAATGGGGCATCACTATAATAAGTTATCTCAATTCTGGTGCATTTTCTTTAAAAAGTTTGTACTGGTTTTCCAATTCCTAAATGAACCAATAGAGCATATCACATTGAAAAAGATGGACTATCACAGAACACTAGATAAATGGCATGTTTTATTCTATGTTTATAGTCTACTAAAAGTAAGTGAGAGATATTATCAATGTTTTGGTTACTAAGAATGTTATGACAACCTTAGCTCTGAGTTCCCTCATGTTGGGTTAAGTTATGTCCTGAGGGGTTCAGCTCTCCCAAACTTCACCAAATAATCTCATTCTCTTTCCTTAGAGAGCAAAAATTAACCATTCAGAAACTTAATGAGCTGGAAAAACAAATACTGGTAGAAGAAAGATACCTGAGCACTTTAAATAAAATAAATTAGTTTCCATTTGAAAAGTAAATTAGTTGATTTACAAATCTTCTCTATTTGTACTTCTCTGTGTTTTTAACATCTTCATCAAAATTTCTGTCCCTTCAAAGGTAAAGTCCACTAATGAAAACTTTTTTTTATTTTTGTTCATCTTCTATTTTAGAACATATATTCCCACCACAAATATTTTTATATTTTACAATTCTTTTCTCTAAGTTGCCTTTCTAGATATTTACTGATGATTTTCCTACTGAAATACTGCAAAAAAGTCCTGAAAATTCAGAGAGAAAAATAAGAATAAAAATCAAAGATAAAGGAGGATTTATTTAATAATCCATTAGAAAATATTTTTAGTTTTGATATATTCTGAACTGTGGCTACTATGCTTATTAATATGACTTAAAAATATTTTAATATTCAAATATTTTCAAATATACTATATTATTCTATTATCATGGAATTTTATTTAGAAATATATTTTATAACATGAACAATGTAAGAAAGCTCAATAATGTTATTCTAATTTACAAAGAGGCCTATTAGACTTGAGCTAAAATCTGTATACCCTTTCTTTAAACAATGCCTGAAATAGTGAACATTTTACCTGTAATTATGTGAACAGTAATATGAATTATTGTACAGTAAGAAGTTTATGGAGGTATGTTAAACACAACCTATGCACATACATAAATATTAAATTCTTATTTATTTCAAAACATGCTTTCCTTTACCTAAAACTTGCTCCATTATACCACCATGCCTAAATAGTTCCTATATTTCTTTCTTTTTTTTTTTTTTTTTTGCAGTTAACGGGCCTCTCACTGTTGTGGCCTCTCCCATTGAGGAGCACAGGCTCCGGACGCGCACGCTCAGCGGCCACGGCTCACAGGCCTAGCCGCTCTGCAGCATGTGGGATCTTCCCAGACCGGGGCATGAACCTGTGTCCCCTGCATCAGCACGTGGACTCTCAACCACTGTGCCACCAGGGAAGTCCCCTATATTTCTTTTTGATTACACCTTAAATATGACTTCTCCGAAAGCTTTCTCCGACTGCTTAAATCTGACGTATCAATTCATGAATTGTGTTCCCATAATGCTTTAACCAACCCTATCATTGATGTATTATCATATAAGTTATGTCCTTTAGCACACAGTGACACTGAATTTTCTAGTCAGTATATGGATTTAATGTATCAACTAGAAAATTCTTAACTTGCCTTGAACTTGGAGATCTCTATTTACCTTTGAATGTTGAGGGAATTGTAGGCCTTAATTTGAGAAAAATAATTCAGCTAGACAAAGCTAGCCTTATACGTCACATTAAAGGGCCTGGATTTTAATTTGTAGAGTTTGTGGAACAATTTAAAAGAATTTAAGCAAGAATGAGACATAATCTTTTTCATATGGAGAGCCTTCTCTGATGGTGCAATTGAAAACAGGACTTTTTCCCCTTCCCTGTTTGCCCATTTCTGTTCCCTTCTAACCTTAAAAGAACCTAATTATAGGAATAAGATCACTAAGCAATTGAAACTAACTCCTGACTTATGCTCTCCTGAATGTACACCATATCTTGTCTAACCTGTTGATTCTATTCCTAGATAAAGAGTGAAGAATTAAACAGTTAAATAGAAGACTAGCTCTCTACCCTGCAAAGCCCCCTTAGCAATCATTCAGGCAGACCATGCAAAGCAAGATAACATCTGAAGAGAGAGTCAGCCAGTCTGCATGCAATGGAGCATGATGCAGAACCCAACCTCCTGCCTCCATGGTTCACTAAGATTCTCCCCCACACCCCATTTTTCCCTTTAAAAACTGTCATGGCTGAGCAGAATCTTCCGAGTTGGTCTCTGGACACAAGGCCACCATCTCCCCAGACTGCCAGCTTGTCTGATTAAAGCACCTTTCCTTTCTACTGACACATGCCTCTTGAACTACTGGCTTATGAGCAGCGAGCAGCTGAACCTGGGTTCGTTAACACGATGGAATAGATTTGGAGTTGGGAGGTAAGATGTAAACACCAGAAGCATGGTGACCAACACATGAGAAATTATAAATCCCTAAATAACATGATTGAAATAGGGACTAAAGAAAAATAACAGAACAAATATATATCAGAGATGAAAATGTTAGGCAATTGATAATTAACCACATCTGAAAAGTAAGAGATAAAAGAAAGAGTCAAGACTGACAAATTCTTCAATCATACTGACAAAATGAAGAATCCTCACACATTGTTGATTGTTGCTGTTTCCTGTGTGAGTGTGTGACTGTGTGGCAGTGAGTGATATTTAAAGAGTAGAGAGAAGATTTTTCCACCTTGTTTATAGTACATATTATTTAAGGAAATATAAGTTTTTTCCCCCAGATTTCTTTATACTTCTTTTTTTTTAAAATTTTTCTTTTATTTAAATTGTAATATTTGTCTTAAAAAATTGAAGTTGGAGACATAAGTTTGTCGATTAAAGAGGAAATTAGAGAACACATATCATGAGAGGCTGTTGAATTTTTTAAAAAAATCATTATCATTTTGAATTCTTAAACTGACTTCTATTAAAAAATATTAACAGCTGTAACCTAGATATATCCTTTATTTCTATAAATAAATTGCCCATTACTTACAAATAAAATGAAATAAAAATTAATTATAAGCATTAAATATTAATTTCCTTAAGAAATGGGTATTCTATTTATTTTAAGTAAGAAGTAACTTGAAAATAGCAGTATTTGAGAAATAAAACATGAAATAACAAAATAAAAATTATGTCTTAATAAATTAGTTTGCCATCTCTCATTTTTATCTAAATATTTCCTCTTTTGTGTCAAATTTCAAATGTCTTTAAAAGGAAAATAAAAATGAATTTTGATATTTAATGATTCTTTAGAACAGAAAATCCTCCCCAAGATTGCTCAGTGCAAACAGTCATCAAGTCAAAACATGCTGGCTGATAAGCAGGACAGAAGAGGCAGCGGTCACTGTGACAGTTATAACTACATTTCTGGTCACAAGCCCACAAAATTTGTATGAAATCAAGTAGCAATAACTATCACGAGTGAATATTATTACGTGAAAATCCTAGTGAAAGGTGAAATGGTTATAGTTCCATAGCAAGATCATCCCCACGTCAGTGATATTCAGAATGCCACTCCCAAGTCACTTCTTCAGATAGAGTTTTCCTGAACACACTATCTAAAGAGTCCCACACCTGCCCCACATCCAGGGCTTTCTCATTAAGCTCCTTATTTCTTCTTGGTGTTCCTTACTTCAGAAACAAAAGGTTTAATGTGTGTATCTTCCCATTGGGAAGGGCCCCATAGAGGCAGGAATGCTCCATGACTTAAAATCTCCAAAGAGAAACATGCCAAGACACATATTAATCAAACTATCAAAAATAAATATACAAAGAAAAAATATTAAAAGCAACAGGGGAAAAACAACAACTAACATACAAGGGAATCCTCATAATGTTAACAGCTTATCTTTCAACAGAAAATCTGCAAGTCAGAAGGGAGTTGCAGGACATATTTAAAGTGATAAAAGGGAAAAACCTACAAACAAAGTGACTCTACCAAGCAAGGATCTCATTCAGATTCACCAGAGAAATTAAAACCTTTACAGACAAGCCAAAGCTAAGAGATTTCAGCACCACCAAACCAGCTTTACAATTGCTAAAGGAACCTCTCTAGGCAGGAAACACAAGAGAAGGAAAAGACCTACAATAACAAACCCCCCAAAATTAAGAAAATGGTAATAGGAACATATATATCGATAATTACCTTAAATGTAAATGGATTAAATGCTCCAACCAAAAGATACAGACTGGCTGAATGGATACAAAAACAAGACCCATATATATGCTGTCTACAAGAGACCCACTTCAGACCTAGGGACACATACAGACTGAAAGTGAGGGGATGGAAAAAGATATTCCATGCAAATGAAAATCAGAAGAAAGCTGGAGTAGCAATACTCATATGAGACAAAATAGACTTTAAAACAAAGACTATTACAAGAGACAAAGAAGGACACTACATAATGATCAAGGGATCAATCCAAGAAGAAGATATAAGAATTGCAAGTATTTATGCCCCCAACATAGGAGCACCACAATACATAAGGCAAATGCTAACAGCCATAAAAGGGGAAATCGACAGGAACACAATAATAGTAGGGGACTTTAACACACCACTTTCACCAATGGACAGATCATCCAAAATGAAAATAAATAAGGAAACACAAGAATCAAATGATACATTAAACAAGAAGGACTTAATTGATATTTATAGGGCATTCCATCCAAAAACAACAGAATACATTTTCTTCTCAAGTGCTCATGGAACATTCTCCAGGATAGATCATATCTTGGGTCACAAATTAAGCTTGGTAAATTAAAAAAAACTGAAATCGTATCAAGTATCTTTTCCGACCACAATGCTATGAGACTAGATATCAATTACAGGAAAAAATCTGTAAAAAATGCAAACACATGGAGGCTAAACAATACACTGCTTAATAACCAAGAGATCACTGAAGAAATCAAAGAGGAAATCAGAAAATACCTAGAAAAAAATGACAATGAAAACACAACGACCCAAAACCTATGGGTTGCAGCAAAAGCAGTTTGAAGAGGGAAATTTAAAGCATTACAATCCTACCTCAAGAAACAAGAAACATCTCAAATAAACAACCTAACCTTACACCTAAACCAATTAGAGAAAGAAGAAAAAAAAAAAAACCTCAAAGTTACCACAAGAAAAGAAATCATAGAGATCAGATCAGAAATAAATGAAAAAGAAATGAAGGAAACAATAGCAAAGATCAATAAAACTAAAAGCTGATTCTCTGAGAAGATAAACAAAATTGATAAACCATTAGCCAGACTCATCAAGAAAAAAGGGAGAAGACTCAAACCAATAGAATTAGAAATGAAAAAGAAGTAACAACTGTCACTGTAGAAATACAAAGGATCATGAGCGATTACTACAAGCAACTCTATGCCAATAAAATGGACAACCTGGAAGAAATGGACAAATTCCTAGAATAGCACAAACTTCTGAGACTAAACCAGGAAGAAATAGAAAATATAAACAGACCAATAACAGGGACTGAAATTGAGACAGTGGTTAAAAATCTTCCAACAAAAAAAAGCCCAGGGCCAGATGGTTTACAGAAGAATTCTATCAAACATTTAGAGAAGAGCTAACACCTACCTTTCTCAAACTCTTCCAAAACATAGCAGAGAGAGGAACACTCCCAAACTCATTCTATGAGGCCACCATCACGCTGATACCAAAACCAGACAAAGATGTCACAAAGAAAGAAAACTACAGGCCAATATCACTGATGAACATAGAGGCAAAAATCCTCAACAAAATACTAGCAAACAGAATCCAACAACACAGTAAAAGGATGATACAACATGATCAAGTGGGGTTTATCCCAGGAATGCAAGGATTCTTCAATATACACAAATCAATCAATGTGATACACCACATTAAAAAATTAAGGAATAAAAACCATATGATCATCTCAACAGACACAGAAAAACCTTTTGACAAAATTCAACACTGCTTTATGATAAAAACCCTCCAGAAAGTAAGCATAGAGGGAACTTACCTCACCATAATAAAGGCCATATATGACAACCATATATGACAACCCCACAGCCAGCATCGTTCTCAATGGTGAAAAACTGAAACCATTTCCACTCAAATCAGGAACAAGAAATTGTCACCACTATTATTCAACATAGTTTTGGAGGTTTTAGCCACAGCAATCAGAGAAGAAAAAGAAATAAAAGGAATCCAAATCCGAAAGGAAGAAGTAAAGCTGTCATTGTTTGCAGATGACATGATACTATACATAGAGAATCCTAAAGACTCTACCAGAAAACTACTAGAGCTCAACAATGAATTTGGTAAAGTAGCAGGATACAAAATTAATGCACAGAAATCTCTTGCATTCGTATACACTAATGATGAAAAATCTGAAAGAGAAATTAAGGAAACACTCCCATTTACCATTGCAACAAAAAGAATAAAATACCTAGGAACAGATCTACCTAAGGAGACAAAAGACCTGTATGCAGAAAACTCTAAGACACTGATGATAGAAATTAAAGACGATACAAACAGATGGAGAGATATACCATGTTCTTCGATTGGAAAAATCAAAATTGTGAATATGACTATACTACTCATAGCAGTCTACAGATTCAATGCAATCCCTATCAAACTACCAATGGCATTTTTCACATAACTAGAACAAAAAATTGCATAATTTGTATGGAAACACAAACGACCCAGAACAGCCAAAGCAATCTTGAGAAAGAAAAATGGAGCTGGAGGAATCAAGCTCCCTGACTTCAGACTACACTACAAAGTTACTGTAATTAAGACAGTATGGTATTGGCACAAAAACAGAAATATAGATCAATGGAACAGGATACAAAGCTCAGAGATAAACCCACACACATATGGTCTCCTTATTTTTGATAAAGGAGGCAAGAATATACAATGGAGAAAAGACAGTATCTTCAATAAGTGGTGCTGGGAAAACTGGACAGCTACACATAAAAGAATGAAATTAGAACACTCCCTAGTACCATACACAAAAATAAACTCAAAATGGATTAAAGACCTAAATGTAAGGTCAGACACTATAAAACTCTTAGAGGAAAACATAGGCAGAACACTCTATGACATAAATCACAGCAAGATCCATTTTGATCCACCTCCTAGAGAAATGGAAATAAAAACAAAAATAAAGAAATGGGACCTAATGAAACTTAAAAGCTTTTGCACAGCAAAGGAAACCATAAGCAAGATGAAAAGACAACCCTCAGAATGGGAGAAAATATTTGAAAATGAAGCAACTGACGAAGGATTAATCTCCAAAATATACAAGCATCTCATGCAGCTCAATATCAAACAACCAAACAACCCAACCCCAAAATGGGCAGAAGACCTATATAGACATTTCTCCAAAGAAGATATACAGATTGCCAATGAACACATGAAAGGAAGCTCAACATCACTAATCATTAGAGAAATGCAAATCAAAACTACAATGAGGTATCACCTCACACCAGTCAGAAGAGCCATCATCAAAAAATCTACAAACAATAAATGCTGGAAAGAGTGTGGAGAAAAGGGAACACTCTTGCACTGTTGGTGGGAATGTAAACTGATACAGCCACTATGGAGGTTCCTTAGACCTCCATAGTATGAAGGTTCCTTAAAAAACTACAAATAGAACTGCTATATGACCCAGCAATCCCACTACTGGGCATGTACCCTGAGAAAACCAGAATTCAAAAAGCATCATGTACCACAATGTTCATTGCAGCTCTATTTACAATAGCCAGGACATGGAAGCAACCTAAGTGTCTATCATGAAATGAATGGATAAAGAAGATGTGGCACATATAACAATGGAATATTATTTGGCCATAAAAAGACACGAATTTGAGTCTTTTGTAGTGATGTGAATGGACCTAGAGACTGTCATAAAGAGTGAAGTAAGTCAGTAAGAGAAAAACAAATACCGTATGCTAACACATATATATGGAATTTTTTTTTAAAAAGTGGTTATGAAGAACCTAGGGGCAGGACAGGAATAAAGACGCAGACGTTGAGGATGGACTTGAGGACAATGGGAGGGGGAAGGGTAAGCTGTGACGAAGTGGGAGAGTGGCATGTACTTATATATACTACCAAATGTAAAATAGCTAGTGGGAAGCAGCCACATAGCACAGGGAGATCAGCTCGGTGCTTTGTGACCACCTAGCGGGGTGGGATTGGGAGAGTGTGAGGGAGTCACAAGAGGATGGAGATATGGGGATATATGTATATGTATAGCTGATTCAATTTGTTATACAGCAGAAACTTACAGACCATTGTAAAGCAATTATACTCCAATAAAGATGTTAAAAAATAAAATAAACTAATATATAAAATTTGTTATTATAGAATATCACTAAATAATATTATAGGTATTCATTCTTAGATTGCATGTATCAGGGCTAACTGATATTGATGTCATTTTTGGCCTTACAATTACACACTGTATGTTACAAATGTTAGCCCCTTAGCCAAACTATGCTCAAGGGTAATTTTTAAAATAGTTGATCTTTTCTTCGCCTCTTGTTCTTTGGCTGTCCACCAGCTTTCAACCCAACCTGTCAATTTTCCTTACTCCTTCACTTTAAAACCTACATCAGCTTCTGGTACCAAATACTATAAAATGGTTCTTTAAAATTGAGTTAGTACATTATGTTTGTTACATAACTATTTTTGGTCCAAGGTGTAAAACCACATAAAATGCCAAGAAGCGAGTTATGCTATGTTGTTCTTTCCTAGAAAGGTCACTGGGACTTTTAGTAGACTATCTGTGTAAATGTGTTAACGACAAATACAGTTAAAAGGCACTTCAAAGGTTATTAGGATTAGTCTATCCCTACCTGGCAATGTATGTGCCATTATAATTTTCTTGCTGTGTATGTATTTGTATACAAAAATATGCCAGATAGGATACCATGATCATTATAAGTATGTGAATATTATACTCTTTTTCTATTATACAGAGAAAAGGACTCCTACTTACATTTAAAGTATTTAGAGAGTAAAAAAATCAAATACTATGAAGATAACTTATTTTTTCTGATAAGAAAAATCAGATGTTTTGTTTCCAAATATGTATTAATGCCCCTTTAGTTGTTTTCTATGCTAAAATTTATATTCAAATAAAAAATCACAATATTTACTTTTTTATATGCAAGTTGCAGTAAAGGATTATGTAAATAGCAAAATAATCCTCATTTAATTTCCACTTCAATCATTTTCTACAAAAATGTGAATGAAACTTGAGTATTTGTTTTTGTTCAAGAGCCTTATTATCAGTAGAATAGGGGACTTATTTTCTTCAGCATTATTCATTTAATTTCCTTTCTTTGTTGTGCTTAATTTTGATGTTACCTGTGTGTATTTACTAAAGTGGATGAGTTGGACTTCCCTGGTGGCACAGTCGTTAAGAATCCACCTGCCATTGCTGGGGACACAGGTTCGAGCCCTGGTCAGGGCAGGGAAGATCCCACATGCTGTGGAACAACTAAGCCAGTGTGCCACAACTACTGAGGCTGCACTCTAAACCCACCAGCCAAGTGCTGAGCCCACGTGCCACAACTGCTGAAGCCCGCGCGCCTAGAGCCTGTGCTCCGCAACAAGAAAAGCCACCACAATGAGAAGCCCACCCACCTCAACAAAGAGTAGCCCCCGCTTGCAACAACTAGAGAAAGCCCATGTGCAGCAACAAAGACCCAATGCAGCCAAAAATAAATAAATTAAAAACAAAAAGATGGATGAGTTGCCATAAATTTTTGATTTGTGAAATGATTAACAATCCCTTCTTCTTGCACTTTTTAAAACTCAGTTTTGAAGTAATTTCAGATTTTCAGATATTACAAAATTAATACAAGTGATTATCTTATACCTCATGTATTACTGGGTGCTTTCCATTTGTCCATTTGTTTCTCTGTCCCCAGTTCTTGGGGATTCAGCAAATGTTTCAAGATTAAGATTCCTAGATTAATCACAGGATAAAAAAACAAAGGCAGGATGCCCAGTTACAGTTAAATTCCAGATAAATAATGAGTAAATATTTAGTA
This sequence comes from Tursiops truncatus, assembly GCF_011762595.2. Lineage (NCBI taxonomy): Eukaryota > Metazoa > Chordata > Mammalia > Artiodactyla > Delphinidae > Tursiops > Tursiops truncatus. The sequence continues at coordinate 54,630,905 of NC_047044.1, read as the reverse complement.
CAAGTGTGTCCCATTCAATATTTCACATACATTAGAAAAGTATTCACTGTTTATCTAAACTTCAAATTTAACCGAGTGCCCTGTATTTTTCCTGGCAGCCCTAACTGAGATAGGTATCAGTCAAGTGATTTAGGCCCCTTGAGTTTTCAACGTACCACTCCAGTCTTGTATGACAACAAAAACTTGGCTGGTTTTTCTGTCCCTTTCAGTGGCCCTGGGTCAGGCTTAGAGTCAGACTTTCCCATAACCAGAACAGGCAACCAGAATATGCATAGTGCTTCCAAAGGCTGCTGAGGAACATCAGCTCATCTCTGAAAGTCTACCACCTCTATGGAGTTTTATTCCTCTGAGTCCTCATTATTTCTTCAGCAATATGTTGCCTTTAAATATATGATTTATATAATCATTATAGATTTTCCTATTTGTTCTCAATGGAATGGCTGAGCTACTGCAATCTACTCTGTATTGCTTAGCATCCAAAATGGTTTTATATGAATTTATATTTTATTACCTTTTAGTTTAAAACGTATTCTTAACCTTATTATAATTTCTTTTCTGACCCACAAGTTACTTAAAGTGTAATATTACAATGTTTGACATACAGCTTTTCTAAAATTCTTTTTATGTCACTGGTTTATGACAATTCTATTTTGGTCAGAGGACGTGCTCTATATAATTCAAATACTTGAAATCACTGTAGATTTTCTTTATGACTCATTATCTGGTCCAGTTTTGTAAATGTTCTATGCTTGAAATGCATATAAATTGTGCATTATTTTATTATATATGCCAATTCAGTCAAATATGTTAATTATAGGTTCAACTATTCCATATCAATACTGATTTTTTAGCCACTAGTTCAGTGAACAAAATAATATTTTAGATGTTTCTCTTATACTGCTGGATTGTTTCAGCCAGGCTGACAATCCTTGTCTTTTAAATGGAGTGTTACATTGTTAAATATATATTTACTCATTGATATAACTGGATATAACACCAGTGTATTATTTGGTGCCTGCCATTGCTCTCTCCTTTTTTTTTTTCTTCACTCATTTTTTTGCTTTATTTTGTATTTTCTAAATCATTATATACAATTTCTTCAATTCATTTGGGAAAGAAAAACTATATTTCTTTTAAAAGTTCCTCTATGTATTTAAACATGATAACTCATCAAAATTTGAGATAATTAGCATCTTCATTCTCCCTGTGAATAATAACAAGATGTTAAAACAGTCCATTTATTCCATTTCACTTTGTGCTGTTATTTTACTTTTTAATTTTCACTTTTTAAATCTCACTGCATAAGTTTGCTTGGGATCCCATAACAAAATACCACAGAGCGGGTGGTTTAAACAACAGAAATTTATTTTCTCACAATTCTGGAAGCTAGATGTTTAAGATCAAGGTGTTGTCAGGTTTGTTTTTTCTGAGGCCCCTTTCTTTGGCTTGCTGATGGCTACCTCTTGCTGTGTCCTTACAAGTTCATCCCTCTGATGGTATTGTCTGTGTCTTAATCTCCTCTTCTTTTATAAGAACAGTAGTCATATTTAATTAGGACCCACCCTAATACGCTCATTTTAACTAAATTACCTATTTAAAGGCCTTATTGCTAAACAGGGTCACATTCTGAGATTACATGGGTTGGGATTTCAACATATAAATTTGAAGAGAACACAATTCAGCCCAAAGTATCCAGTAAATATTGTTATTGTTTTATTCAAGCAAACTGGTTAATTTTATTTAGATGTACCTATTTATCACTTTCTTGCTCATTATTTCTTTTTGCATTTTAGGCCTCTACTATGGAATTACTTTATCTTCTTCTTGAATTACATAGTTGTAATTGTCCTTGGCAAGTATTTACAATACTTGTGGCAAAGTCTCTTGGTTTTGGTCTGAAAATGAATGCATGTATTATTTTCCTTGAGCACATTAAATATATCATGTCACATATTTTGGCTTCCATTGTTTCTGATGAAGAGTGAGTTTTTATGTGAACAATCATTGAAAGTAGTATCTCCTTTTTTTATGATTGATTTTAAGACCACTGTTTTGTTTCATATTTCATGGCTTCACCATGATGTATGTATGTATAGGTTTCCCTTTTATTTATCCTGTTGGCATTTTTCAGTATTATTATTTTTTTTCTGCAGAATCTAGGTGGGTATAATGTAACTGATGTGTGATAGCAAGTATGGTAAAATGTTAAAGGTAGAGTCTATGTGTATGTTGCAAAATTCTTTCAATTTTTCCATTTATTTGACATTTTTATAATAAAATGTTGGAAAATTAATTATTCTCTATACACCAGCACAAAATACAAAAAAATAAAGTGTATAATAAGTCTCCAGAACTTCAAATATTTAAAGTAGTATACTAAAACACCAAATATTTAGGAAAACATCTAAAAATGATGTTTTTTAGATGTTTAGAAAACATCTAAAAATGATGCACAAGTCTTCTTAATAGTAAACTACACACAATGTAAACACTAAAATAGATCCAAGTAAGTAGTGGTATACTCCATCTTTACGAACTGGAAGACAATACTGCAAAAATGTTGATTTATCTCAAATTGAACTATAGAATCAACACACTCCCAACAAAAGCCTTTTCAGATTTTGTGATGTATGGAAATTGGCAAATAATTTGAATATTTATATAACACAGGACAAAAATAGACAAGTTAGTCTTAGAGAAGTGTAACAAACTCAGAAGACTTACACTACAAAGCTACAGTAACAATGACAACATAGTATTGGTCAAGAATAAACAAATGGGCATATGAACAAATAGAGAATATAGAAACCAATCCGCACATATATGGTCACTTGATTCATGACTATAGGACATAGCTGAGCAGTGGGAAAAGTATAATCTTTAAGTAAGTATTGTTGAATCAACTAGATATCCACAGAGGGGGAGAAAATCTTGATCCCTTACCTACATTAAAAAATATCAATCCAGGGGCTTCCCTGGTGGCACAGTGGTTGAGAGTCCGCCTGCCGATGCAGGGGACACGGGTTTGTGCCCTGGTCTAGGAGGATCCCACATGCCGTGGAGTGGCTGGGCGCGTGGGCCATGGCCACTGAGCCTGCACATCCAGAGCCTATGCTCCGGAACGGGAGAGGCCACAATGGTGAGAGGCCCACATACCGCAAAAAAAAAAAAAAAAAAAAAAAAAAAAAAAAAATCAATCCAGATGAATAATAAATCTAAAAGATAAACAATCTTCTAGAAGAAAATAGGAGAATACAGACAGTCTCTGACTTATGATGGTTCAATTTAACTATTTTTCAACTTTATGATGGTACAAAAGCAATATGCATTCAGTAGAAAATGTACTTTGAATTTTGATCTTTTCCCAGGCAAGTGATATGCCCAACAATAGTCTCTTGCCATGCTGGGCAGCAGCAATGAACTGCAGCTCCCAGTCACTCACACAGACATGGGGGTAAACAACCAATAGACTTATAACCATTCTGTTTTTCACTTTCAGTGCAGTATTAGACAAATTACATGAGAGAGTCAACACTTTATTATAAAATGGGCTTTGTATTAGATGACTATGCCCGGCTGTAGCCTAATGTAACTGTTCAGAGCACATTTAAGGTAGTCTAGGCTAAGCTATGATGTTCAATAGGTTAGGCATACTAAATGTTTTTCTGAATTATGATATTTTCAATTTATGATAGGTTTATCAGGATGTAGTCCCACCGTAAGTCAAGAAACACCTGTATCTTCATGTTCTTAGGGTAGGAAAATATTTCTTAAAAGTAACACGAAGTGCCTAACTATAATGAAACTTATTAACTTAAATTTATTGAAATTAAGAACTTCTATTCATCAAAAAAAAACCATTAAGAGACGTTTCATCTTAAGGCAAGTAGAAAAAGTTCACAATACCTCTTTCCCATTATGTCTAATACAGCATGGAATAACCAGAGTATCAAATTATTTTAGGTTTTACAGTTGAGGTGGCAAAGAGGTATGAAGCTCACAGGTCTTATCATTTCCCTATATGTCCTAGTCAATTTAATCATAGTACTTAGCATTTCTTTTCTCATGAAAACAAAGGAGAACATTTCTAGTTAATGGTTACTAGAGTTAAATCAATTTAAATGTATGACATAAATTAGACACAGCGAGATTTTAAAAACATAATTTTATTTTTATTACTTAATGAGAAGAATAGAATATTTGATCAGAAGAATTATAATTTTGAAAAAACAATAACAAAAGAATTGAAAATGCATAAAAAAGAGAGGATGTTTCAGAGTAGAAGATATTTGCAATACACATATCTGTCAAAGGATGAATATCAAGAGTATGTAAGTAACTGTTCCAGATCCATAAGAAAATTTCAGGGAACTTTAAAAAATGAGCAAGATACTTGAATAGGTACTTTATTTAAAAGGATATATCAATATTCAATAAGTATATAAAAATATTCTGAATCTGTTTAGTCATAAGAGAAAATATACAACACAGAAATAATGAGATATTCAAAACACCTACCCAAGTGGCAACAATTAAAATATACAATACCAAGTGTTGGTGAGTTTGTGTAGCAATTAAAATTCTCATACTATTTTTAACACTGTAAATTGGTGCAATCACTTTGGAAAAGTTTTTGATGGTATCTAATAAAACAAAATCTTTGTATTCTATATGAACCAGATTCTAAATAAATAACCTAGAAAAATGTATACATGTGTGAACCAAAAGATAAAAGATATATACAAGTATTTTCATAACAACACTAATAGTCCAACCTCAACATCCATTAACAGTATAATGGATCACAGTACTGGAATTGTTAGCCACAGCAACAAGACAAGAAAAATAAATTAAAAGGAATCCAAATTGGAAAGAAACAAGTAAAACTATGACTGCAGATAACATGATACTATATATAGGAAATCCTGAAGATGTGAGTAAAAAACTATTAGAACTAACAAACGAATTCAGTAAAGCTGTGGGATATAAAATTGATATACAGCAATCAGCTCTGTTTCTATACACTAACAATGAACTATCTGAAAGAGAAATTAAGAAAACAGTTCCATTTAAAATTGTATCAAAAAGAATAAAATGCCCATGAATAACTGTAACCAAGAAGGTAAAAGATTTGTACACAGAAAACTATAACACATTGATGAAAGAAATTGAACATGGTACAAACAAGTGGAAAGATAAATTGTGCTTATGAACTGGAAGAATTAATATTGTTAAAATGATCACACTCCCCAAGGAAATCTATAGATTCAATGAAATCTTTATCAAAACGCAAATGGCATTTTTCACAGAACTAGAACAAGTAACTCTAAAACTTTTATGGAAACAAAGAAGATCCTGATTAGCCAACAACAATCTTGAGAAAGAAGAACAAAACTGGAGATACCACGCTCCCTGATTTCAAACTTTACTACAAAGCCACAGTAATCAAAACAGTATGGTACTGGCACGAAAACAGACACATAGATTAATGGAACACAACAGAGAGCCAAGAAATAAACCCATGCTCATATGGTCAACTAATCTATGTCAAAGGAGTCAAGAATATGCCATGGGGAAAAGACAGCCTCTTTAATAATGGGTGCTGGGAAAATTGGGACAGCTACATGCATAAGAATCAGATTGGACTATTTTCTTACAGCATATACAAAAATAAACTCAAAATGGATTAAAGACTTAAACATGAGACCTGAAACCATAAAACTTCCAAAAGAAAACATAGGCAGTATGCTCTTTGTCATTGGTCTTAGCAATATCTATCTATCTATATATATAGACAGAGAGATATATTTTGTATCTGTCTCTTCAGGCAAGGGAAACAAAAGAAAAAATAAACAAATGGGACTATATCAAACTAAAGAGCTTTTGCACAGTGAAGGAAACTATCAACAAAATGAAAAGGTGGCCTACTGAATGGTGGCCTACTGATATATTGCAAACAATATATCTGATAAGGGGTTAATAGCCAAGATATATAAAGAACTCATACAACTCAATACCAAAGAAAAAAAAAAAAAGACCGCAGTTAAAAATGACAGAAGACCTGAATAAATATTTGTCCGAAGACATACAGATGGTAAATAGGCACATGAAAAGATGCTCAACATTACTAATACGGAAATAAAAATCAAAACCACAATGAGGTATCACCTCATACCTGTCAGAATGGCTATTATCAAAAAGACAACAAATAACAGGTATTGGAGAAGATGTGTAGAAAAGGGAACCCTTGTGCACTGTTGGTGGGTTTGTAAATTGGTGCAGCCACTATGGAAAACAGTATGGAGATTCCTCAAAAAATTAAAAATCAAAGTGCCATATGACCCAGAAATTCCACTTCTGGGTATTTTCCTGAAGAAAACAAAAACACTAATTCAAAAAGATGCATGCACTCCTATGTTCACTGCAATATTATTTACAACAGCCAAGATATGGAAGCAACTGAAGTGTTCATCGATGGATGAATGGATAAAGAAGATGTTTTACATATATATATGAGTATATATATATATACACACACACACACACACACACACACACATATATGTGTATATATATATATATATAGACACACATATATATATAAAGGAATATTACTCAGCCATAAAAAAGAATGAGATTTTGCAATTTGAATCAATAAAGATGGACACAGAGGCCCAGTGAAATAAGTCAGAAAGTGAAAGGTAAGTACTATATGATTTCACTTATATGTAGAATCTAAAAAACAAAAGAAACAAAAAGAAAAATACAACAAAACAGAAACAGACTTATAGATACAAAGAACAAATTGGTGGTTGTCAGCAGGCAGGTGGGTGTGGGACCACTGAAATAGGTGAGGGAGATTAAGAGGTACAAACCTCCAGTCACAAAATAAATAAGTCACAGGGATGTAATGCACAGCATAAAGAATAGAGTAAATAATGCTGATAACTTTGTATGGTGACAGAAGGTAACTAGACTTATCATGGTGATCATTTTGTAATGTACAAAAATACTGAATCACTGTGTTGTACACCTGAAACTAATATAATATTGTAAGTCAATTATACTTCAATAAAAAAACAGAATGGATATATAAATTACAGTTTATTGGTAAATAAACCAATAGCATACAACAATATGAAAGAACAAATTATTGCTACAGAAAAAAACATGAATGAAATCCATACATATAATCTGAAAACAAAGATCCATACTTAAATGTTTATCTCCTGTGTGAATACATTTTAGTAAATTTAGAAAACACGGTGAGGTAAGTTAGAATAATGGTTACTCCCAGACAAGGAAGGGATGTGAAAAGGCTTTTCTGTGTATTGATAATGTTTGATATCCTCGATTTGGGTGCTGGTTCCAGCAATCATTCAAGTTGAAAAAATTCATCAAGCTTCACAATTGAAATTTATGCACTTTTTGGTATGTATATTATCATTATTTTACAAAGGACCTTAAAAATCAATTAAATACACAGAAATTACAGATATATTAAAAGATGAATAAAACAAATCCATGACTCAATGAAAGGTTAAACATTTTATTAATATTTTACAAAACACCAGATTCTGAGTTGTTGAAAATTACATTAAAGACATAAAACAAGACTTGGTTCCTTGTATTAAAGGAGTGGCAGAGTGCTTATGCATGTGTGCCATTCTGGTACTTTGTGAGATTTCATATATGTCTCAGTATGTATTCTTCTGAATATGCTCACATATAAAAAGCTTCCTAAAAACTTATAGTTAGGGCTTCCCTGGTGGCGCAGTGGTTGGGAGTCCGCCTGCCGATGCAGGGGACACGGGTTTGTGCCCCGGTCCGGGAAGATCCCACATGCCACGGAGCGGCTGGGCCCGTGAGCCATGGCCGCTGAGCCTGCGCGACCGGAGCCTGTGCTCCACAACGGGAGAGGCCACAACAGTGAGAGGCCTGTGTACCGCAAAAACAAAACAAAACAAAAAATACTTACAGTTAGTGCCTTGTCATGATTCAAAGACAGTGAATGGAATGTGGATGCTAATAAAAGCAACACATTTCAGGATGAAAATTAAAAAAACAAAACAAAACAAAAACCAGCTGTTTAACTGAAAGTCTTTTCCATCTCTATTTTCTAAGATTTATTTCCCTTACTGCAGAGGGTTCATTAAGAGGAAAGTCGAATTATTTTCATCATTAAACATAAGCTGGATGTATGTGATTTCACACCTTTGCAGTAACAGTTGAGATTCAAGTAGGAAACATATATATACAAGATTAAGACGGGAATACATAATGTTAGATGCATTTTTTTCTCCCATAAAGAATATGCTGAAATTCCTATATTTTTACAACAGACTAATCACAGAGAGCATTTAAAATGGATATACCATTAGAAAGTGTTACATTTTCTTCTTTCATGAAAAGATTAGTAGTGAGGAAAATCTCAGAAAATGGACTTAAAGTGTCCCTTTGTCCTTTTTACAGTTTTCAACTATCCATGTTTCTGAATGTCACGTACAATTTTAAAAAGTGGAAGGAAAATAATCAGAAAAAAAAGTATCCATATTTTTTCTTGTAACAAGTATTTTCAATTTTAAAGAATCTCAAGTTTATTAAAATAACAAGTCTTAAAATTCTTAAAGTAATAGCAATATAACAATAAATATCAAACAACTTGATGATATACAGAAAAATACTCATCTGTCAATGAGTAAGAACAATTAAAGAAAATACAAATAGTCCGAAAATTCCTTTAGTTATCTTCAGTACATGTTACTAAAACTGGTTGAATTTTAAAAGAATATCTAACAGATATAAGTCTGTTGCATACCACTGGGTAATTATGTTTGTGGAATATGGCTTGTGCCTTCTAAAAGTAAATACTCAATCCATTTATCTCTAGAGGTTTTCATGGCATTGCAATTAAATGACATTAAGAAAATTATATTTGTGCTCAATTCTGAGATACAAAAAAGTATTTTAATTTACATTCCACAAAATAGAACCCTTTGTGGGCAATGCAGGACTAGTATACTGCATTGCAAATAGGCAAATCTGAACAAAAGAGTAGTCATTAAAGAAGTACTTCTTTATGGGTTATTTGTTTAGTATCAATGACACAATCAGTATCGTAAATTTGAATATATTGATTTTGGTACTTTGTTTTTAATTCATAAATATGTTTTGATTTTATAGCTGCATGTAGGAGTTCTAAATATGGAAGGTTTATGTCTTGCTTTATATTTTTATATACTAATGTGACATTGGGATAAACATTATTATGTCAACACTGAGGGTCCACAACAATGACTTTATTTTGTTTCCTTTTAAAATCTGTATGTTACTTAAATTTTTTATTAATATCAAAGATCTCTAATTTTATGTATAAAGAGCTAGCGTTGTTTCTTTAGTCAGGTAGATGTCTTGGATAATTCATTCAAGAAAGATCCCTTAGTCCAACTTGATGAAGTCTATGTCCTTCACATGCTTACATTAGCAGCACATACTGAGGCAGTATTGGTAGATCTGATCCTACAGGTTTCAGCAGATGCAACAGAGAGAGAATCACAGTCAAATTTTAGTATGTAGCTGTGGTGCAGATGCTGGTGATCCATCTTGCTCTCAGAGGTCACAACATGCCAAAAGGCTACTTCAAGTTTTAAAATAACTTGACAACATTTTTTTACATCCTTGGAAGGTGAAACTTTTCTTCATTCATTTGTAACACAAAACTCAGAACAGTATCTGTCACACAGTGCTAGTTTAGAAAAGCTTATGGAATTGAACTTTGTCTGTACACAACTAGGTACAAGGTGTAGAAGTTAAAGGGAAGCAGATACAAGACTTTATGAAAAAGAATTTTATAAATGTAGCCTACATGTCCTGTCACCTGGTGTTGCTGTCTCCTTTGATAGTCAAATGAAAGCATCTTAAAATGCTATTCCAAACTTTGGGAGAATCAGCATCACTTCCAGTCTCTACAATGAATGATTTTCAGGGTGAATTTGTGATTCTTTAACTCTACATACCAGTTTCTGCTGAATTAGTTCAATATCTTATCCATGTGCCATTACAGATCGTCTGCTACTAGCCAATATCCCAATATCTACATTTCCCAAAATACAAGACCTGTGCTGAAGGTTCATGAAAATAGAAGGCATTTACCATGGTGGCACAAAGAGTATTGCCTTTCTGGAACAATTTTTGTCTATTCTGCCCTGGAAATTTCTCAGGTAGCATTTCATATAGGCTATAGTCCAGAATGTTAGATTCTTTTTCCTTTCTCTCTCTTGTTCTCATTCTTCTCTGACTTTCTCCTTTTTCCTCATTTTGCTGTTCATTTTGTTGTTCTCTTAAACGCCAGTGCTTCAGTTGGCCTTATGGGTTGTTCAGAGGAATCTGATATCTGTTTCTTTGCTTCCTTTAAGTCTATGTCCTCAGTGGGAGTGAGCATATCTTGCTTTCTACACCCATTCTAAATGTAGCCTTAATTCACTAAGAAATATCTTTTTTATATTAGTAGACTTTATTTTCCAAAACAGTTATTTACAGAAAAATTAGGCAGATAGTACAAAGAGCCTGAATATAACTCCATCATCCTGCACACAGTTTTCCCTATCAGTAATATATTACATTGACAGGGCATATTTGTTATAATTAATGAACAAATATTGATTTTTTTTATTAATTAAAGTTCATAGTTTATTCAAGTTTCCTTTTTTTCCTGTTGCAGGCTCCCATCCAGTCTATGATATATTTAGTTGTTATATCTCCTTAGGCTCCCTTTGGCTGTGATAATTTCTCAGACTTTCACTGTTGACCTTGACAGCTTTGAGGAATACTAGATCAAGCATATTGCATACGACGCTCTGTGCAAATAATATTGTCCTACATCACCTCTAAGCTTCAGAATTTGTTGGAATTTGTCTGCTATTTGTCTCATGATTAGACTGGTTATAGGTTTCATGGTGGAGTATTACAGAGGTAAAGTGTCATTTTCATCATATCGTGTCAAGGATACACAGTATCAATACAATTTATGACTGCTCATGTTGGCCTTGATAATCTGGCTGAAGCTGTGCTTGTCTGTTTTCTCTACTATAGAGTTACTCTTGTCCCTCCTTTCTATCCTGTACTCTTTGGAAGAAAGTCACTATGTGAGGCCCACACTTAAAGAATGGGGAGTTATATTCCTTCTCAATTAGGATGGAGTACCTACATAATTTATTTGGAATCCTTTTGCACTAGATATCTGCCTCTTCTCCCTCACTTAATTTATTCAATAATTTATTTATATCAGAATGGATTTGTGGCATTTATTTTATGCTATGCATTGTAAACTATCACAACTGTATTTTTGTGCTCAAATTATTCCAGCTTTGGCCATTGGGAGGTCTTTCAGGTGGTTCCTGTGTCTCTTTGACATAGGTCCATCAATAGAGGTGAGTTTTTAAGTCATTTCTTCACTTTCAAGAAACAATTTTTATGACTATGTAATATGGGTTTTGTTCTTGTTTAAACACACACACACACACACACACAGAAAGAGAGGTAAACACAAGGAGATATTTTCATTATAACAGAGTTAATTGAACCAGGATTTGGAAAGGAGGATTATCAGTTATGAGATACTTAACAATTCCCAACTAATGGATGTAAAACCAACTCAAATTCCATTACTATGATACATGAGATAATTTTTGAATGAATATAACTTTTATATGCCCATGTATAAATGAGTACTCAAAGAGACAGAAAGAAAAGAGTGATTACTGATTTCAAGATTGCAGATAATTTTGTCCTCCATCACCTCTAACCTTCAGAGTCCAAGAATACAGAATCACTGTTTCTGCACTTATGGGTTTTGGTTCTGCACTTATGGGTTTTGGTTCATTTTAAAAGTTTGACATAAGAGAGTGAAGTATAATACAAAAGCTATGTTCTATGCACAGTTCATATCATCATTGACTCATGTAGAGTAGTTACTAATTATACTCAATGATTAATTTTATTTCTTATAACAAGATATAAAAAGTAATAACAGGGTAAGCATTATTACTCTCTTTCTCTCATTTCTACTTCTCAGTCATTCCTATGAGATGATTATTTAATCTGGTGGTTTTAAAAAAAGACTTAAAACTCAGTCTTCCAAATAATTAAGAACACCAGTTACTTCATCAGTTACTGTTGGCAGCAGATATTTAATAATACCCACATATGGATATAAGATATTCTCATATTCTTCTGAATTATAAATCTGGTATCAGTCATTATCACTCAAATATTTGCACAGTATGGCTGCATACTCAATAAGTGGTAGAAACAATGCCCATTGTTTCAAAGAAGCAGGGCACATGACTACTTTCCTGACAGGAACACACATTATTGGTTGTATATATTTTGTCAGCTGTATCTATGTCAGAACAATGCAGCCTCATTCAAAGAAAAGATGATAAACTAAACCATTAGGTTAGTTTTCCATCATTCTATTATATTCCCCCCTCAAACCCATGATTATTTCCTAATTTGAATATTTAGTCACATATTCAGATAATGTTTGCTATTCAGATAATGTTAGCAAGTGCTCAGAATTTCCAGTGGAGATAAATTCCAAGAGTTTTTCTCTACCCTCTCATGTTCAGAGAAGTTCAATATCTTGGCTTTCTAGTGTACCGTTTAGGAGCTTACGGTTTGCAGTCAGTTAAACCTGGTTCAATCACTTACTTTGTGATCTTTTCCAAGTTATTTAACCTTTTAGTACTCCAGTTTCTTTGCCTGTTAAATGGCCTCATTAGGAGTTTTATAAGGATTAAATGTTGTAATCTGTGCAAAGCACATAGTACAATGCCAGAAACCTTCATTGTAAAACTCTCCGTGGGAGGTCAGCAATGTAGGGAAAGTGTGTGACAAATGGTAGTTATTTTTCTTATCATCAGGATCATTATTATTCAAAACACTCTGCTCAGCTGCTCACAGCCAGACATAATGTACAATTCTTCAAGAAGAATATTGCTCAAGGTTTGCTTGAGACTACACGATCACCTTATACTGCAGAGAAAATGAAAGGGCTTTTATTTAATTTCTAGGCTGCTTTGGAAACCTAAAATCAGAGGCAGGGGTGAGGGAGTGATGGGATGCCAAGTAAGACCATCAAATTTGTAGAAGACTTAAAATATCTAACCTGATCCATGGCAGTTTTAACGGATTTGAGTTCGACCCAGTACATAGAAGTGGGAACACAAAACTAGGCCAGGGAAACTGCATAATTTTTACATGTTCTATTCCTGAAAAATATTAGACAGATGAGTATTCTTGAAAGAAGCTGTTTCACGTGCTAATATCTAAAATATGAGATTTATGTCTGAAGCTTAATATTCAAACCAAAGTGCTCAACAGATGCCATCTCAGTCAAAATACATTAGTACTTGCTAGGTAATATATTAGGGTTAAAGCCCTAAAATTAAAGAACAGTGTCACAAACAAAGGCTAGAAGGACAAAACTTAGATTAAGTACTCAAACATTAGGTACAGACTCAATTTAGAGGTGATGGGATCTTACAAATCATTTTGTGGAGCAATATGGGTAGACTCTTAGCATCTTGAAAATCTGGCTAGATCTCCCATGCTGGACCCACTCCCATTTATTGATATTTTTTTCATATATATAAAAGGAATTTAATAATCAGCTGTTTAGAGACACATATGATAAAAACCAGAAAAACTAGTAAGTTATTAAACTACACAAACCTTTTGGAGGAAAGCAACATGAAGAAACTGACCCTGGGATAGAACTTTGAAAGAGGAAAAAGGAAGACAGTGTAATAGTCAGGAGCTAATTCCAAAGAAGGAGGAATACCCAAATACCTGACTAAGTAGGGTAGGTGCCTAGAGGCTGGTACAGAGTCTGTCCTGAAAGATCTGACCATATGAGCAAGAGTGAAGTAGAAAAGGTAATAGTGAACCAAAAGGTCAAGCACCTTGAAGCAAGGATCAAAAGATTAGACTTGAGTAGAAACACTATTGGCAGCTACTTCAGGATAATGAGAAGGAAGGTCATGTTGCTTTGAGGGAAATAATTCCAGTTGCTGAGGGTTGAATAAATTGGATAGGAGAGAGGTTGAAGACAGGTCTCTACCTTGAAGGCTGTTTCAGCAGCCCTGGCACAAGGTAAATGAACTCTAGATAAAGACTGTGGCAGTGTGAATCATGAGTGGCTCTCAGCGATGTCCCAAAGGGCAAAGTGACAAGCTAGTGATGGACTGAATGACAAAGTCAAAGGAGAGGGTGAGAAATCAAACATGATTTTATTCCTATGGCTCTCAAAACTGCTAAGATACTGGTGTAAGAAAGTTTCTTAGAAAAGTATACTGAACTAAAAGTTCTGTTCTCGTCAAGAGGCATATCTAATAGACTCTGATAAATATAAGTGCTAGGATATGGGAGTTAAAGAAGCTTTACATGTAGATGAGCTCCTGGAAAATGAGGATAAATTACCTGGAGAATAAAAACATGTAAGAAAATGACTATTCTGCAGATTTTAATATACTAGGGGACACTGGACACACAAGCCCAACTTCACTTACGATAATTAAACTCACTTCTAGATGGATTTTTCTTTTTTAAACCTTTTTATGAACAGTTCAGTGCTTAGTATATGAAAGTAGCTCAAAAATATTAGTTAATTAAGACCAATATAATCCTTGCTCATTTCTATTTCCATGTGAAATACTGGACAAATCACCAAGTAATTAGATTGAATAGGATGTGTGAATTAAAGTGAGTGTGTGTGCACGTGCACGCATGTTATAAAAAGACTAAAGGAAAGGTCGAGTCAGGAAGTTAACTTTTCAGATTGGGTAAAATTCTCTCTGCTAATTATCAGCTAGCAGGTTTTTCTCTGTTAAACAAGTTTCCCTACCGACTAAATTATTTGTGTTTCACCTTTTCATTCTTAAGTGAGTTAACTAAGTTGAACTAAAATTCAACTTAGAGTTTTCAGGGTGAATACTATTTTTCTAGAACATATTGCACATAGTTCAGAAAGAAAAGCTCTTCTTTATTTAATGGAAAAATGTTTATAGGAACTCACATTTTTAATAAAGCATTGTGAGATAAATTAATATAAAAAAGATTATTGAGACATTCGGATTCTGAGAGTCAAGGCAATTTATATTTTGTACTTTGCCTTCTCTAAGTATTTCTTATTTCTCTTTCAGTGTACCTACTATGTTCCAAAAGAGAAAAGAAGAGATAGGGACTGTTATTTTGATTTTCATTTTTAAAGGCCTCTGTGTAAGGGAATTAAAAGAGGAGTCACTGGGAGACAATGTGCATTTATTCCATTCTAACACAATGATTTTGGCAATCAATACAGGGTCATCCTGGAAATTCTACTCCCTTTGATATGCTAATTAAAATATTATACTGTCCTCATATTTTGATAAAATTATAACACAATCCTACTTCACAAAAATGTGCATATCTTTGAAATTTTTATCAATATTTTCCAGGAAAGGAAAAAGAATCTCCTGAGGTGCTAATTTTGTTATAGGTCTCTTTATGAACTACATGAAATAATAATTAGTTATATCAAAAATCTGTATCTTTCAGTATATAACTAAATCTCTATCTCATCTAGTTATGTCATCTACCGTAACAAATGAAATATTTCAAATACAGTTTTTCAGAGTAAAACCACCTGAAACTTATAAATCAATATAAGGGGGATGAAAAGGGGGATAAGAAATCAAATATCTCAATATACCTGTTTCAGTGCCTTTTTTAAAGCAGTAGCTGTATTCCCTAAGAGCTACAACTGCCACCAGGCAGCCCCCATTTTCCTTGCTACAGCTTTCAGTGGATATTTTTTTAAATTTATTTTATTTACTTTTTTATCTTTTTTAATTTTGGCTGCGTTGGGTCTTTGTTGCTGCGTGCGGGCTTTCTCTACTTGCGGTGAGCTGGGGCTACTCTTCGTGGCAGTGCCCGGGCTTCTCAATGCGGTGGCTTCTCTTGTTGCGGAGCACGGACTCTAGGCGTGTGGGCTTCAGTAGTTGTGGTGCACGGGCTTAGCTGCTCTACGGCATGTGGGATCTTCCCAGCCCAGGGCTCGAACCTGTGTTCCCTGCATTGGCAGGCAGATTCTTAACCACGGCACCACCAGGGAAGCCCTGAGTGGACTTTTGTATACAATTTTCTGCCCTTGCTTCTTTGATCCTAGACATGGTGATTTTTGCTGTTCTCTTCGCCTTGCCTACACCTCTGTCAAGTGTTCTGTCTCTTTCATCATTGAAACTGCCAGAATCCTGACTGAAACAGTGGTTGGTACCAGAAGTAGCCTCAGGAAACAGACCCTCCAGATAGTTTACTGGTACAGGATTTTACATATATTTAAAATATACATGGATAACCTACTTGCCTGAAGATACCCAGAACTAGTAATACGTGATATTGTAGTATCATTTTGCATTACAAAATTATTATTTTCGAACATAAATACCATAAATATTTTTGTGTAGACTTTATTTTTTTGAGAAATTCTCAACAGAGCCCCTTTTCCTCAAAGCATAAATCTTTATCTATCCATCATCAAGTAGGCTAATGAGCAGCGATGTTGGAAACACTGTTTCCAGTTTGGGTGAAAAAGCATAATAACCATCTAACTAAACAGATATTCAAGTTTTATACTGGAGAAAGTTAAATCCAGAAGATAAAAAACAGTTATATGAAACTAGCAATATACAGAAATTGTGTGTGTTTCTCTTCATGATCCTTATGGCTTGAGCTACCTTTGTCAGGTGGTATGTGTATGTGATTGATTTATTCTTAAAAAAAAATTGGTTTAAATCTATGCCCTTCCTGGTGATTAGACATGTAGCTAAATGGTAAGAGAAAAAACAGCCCAAAGGCAGGTTTGTAGGTGAGATAAGGAGGGTTAAATTAAGGTGCTTTGGGAGATAAGCTGGCAGCAGATGCATGTGTGTTACAAGAAGGATGGATCATGACAGCTCAACAGGGAAACGAGGTTTTAACCAATGGAAAACTGGGAGGAGTCTATTTCCCTTTGCTCAAATACCATGATTAGCTTTGTGTGTTTAAGATAAAAAAAAAAAGGTAGGTCAAAAATAAAGTAGGCCAAAGTAAAGTAAAATTGATGTTAAAAATTTAGAAGACAAATGATCAAGCTAAAGACAAATTTCAAAACATAAAGGCTTTTTTCAAACACTATTTTGGAATTGACATTGTTTAAAGTCATAACTCCAATCTCAGTAGGAACATAAGTAGAGAAAGGGGAAATTTTTAAAGAAAAAGCAACTAAAATGTATATATATGTAATGTACATATATAAATGTATATGCACATAATAAATATATATGAATATATTTTATATTTCCATATATATATATATGTATGGCTGTAAGCTAAGAATTGTTCACGAATCAGTTAAATGTAAATAACAATTGTTATAAGCGGCTTATAAGTGGCTTATAAGTGGCTTATAAGTTATAAGTTCTAGCATCAGTTTAAAATTCTATGTTCCATGAGAGTGTTGAGTTTCTGATTATTCATGAACCTGGTTCATGATTTTAAGTGTAACCCAGATAAAGCTATCTCCTTCTTGTATTAAATCTTGTTTCAGCATAGAAAAATAAGTGCTGTCTTCCAAAAGCATTGAAAAGCTATGGAAATCTTTGTTGAAGCTTTTGTCAGAACATCAGGGAGGAGATGACATAGCACATAACATTGCATAATTTCTTTAAAAATATCACTAAACATTTATTCTTCTTACTAAAGTTGCACTCATCATGGCAGTCTCTTAAATTTCTCTTCCCTGTCTGCCCCACTCACTCAAACTTACTTACTGTCTTGCACTTTATTTCAGATCTCCTTGCTCCTTCCATGCCTTTGCCTCTATTTCTCAATAATTTTTTCCTCATATACAAAGCATAATCTCTCACAGTTACTCCAATTTCATTTATCTACCCATTATGCTGCTCAGTGAAAAAAAAAATTTGGTAGCTTAGCAGAACAAATGGTATCCTCCTTGGAAAATAAAGTTTTGTTACTATTACTGTGTAATTAACTCTCCCAAAATTTAGTGAATTACAATTTCTGGCAGAGTTTGGCTGGGTGATACTTGGGTTTCATGCTGTGTCAACTGGAGGTCAATCAGTGGTATTCAGCCGGTGGCTGGTCTAGTCTGAAAGGTCCAGGAAGTCTTTGCTTACTACATGACTCTTCAGTGGTGATGGCTAGAAAGCTACACTTTGCTGGATCTACCTCTCCACGTGGTCACAGGGCTTCTCCATACAGTCTGTCCAGGTGGAGAGTCAACTCCTCACATGGCAACTCAACTAAGTGTTTCTAGGGTGTCAAGAGGAAGCTGCAAGACCTTTTATGACCTAGTATATAAATGAACATTATTTTCTCCCATTCCCTCCATTCCATTGTACCTATATTTCCTACATATTTCCTGGATTGTAAAATAACACCATATATTCACTTAGTGGCCATGTCAAAAGTCTAGGGATCATTTTTTATTCTGATCCCTTTACCTTCCAAATCTCATCAGTAAGATTCAATAGATTACAATTTCTAAAGTAGACCAGCCCCAGTTGGCATAGTGCTGCTTAACTTGTCTTATTTTCCCTCTGGTCCCCTTCAGTCTACCCTAGATAAAATACTCAGAGACCAGAATGACTGAAAAGAGCATGATATCCTGCTCAATATGTAACCTGTAGATTGATCTATACCTATCTCTCTATCCTGTAGGCAGAATTCTAAGATGGCCCCCAAGATTTCCACACCCTGCTATATATGTCTTGTACAAGTTCCTCCCCCTGAGTGTGAGTGATACTTATAACTTTCCCTTGAATATGGTAAAAATAATGGGATATCACTCCATGATTATGTTACATTATATGACAAAGATGAGGAGATTTTGCAGGTGTAATTAATATCTTTAATCAGTTTACTATAGATTAATAAGAGATATTATCCTGAATAGACATGACCTAATCAGATGCCCTTGAAAAGAAATATGCTCTCTTGCTGGCCAAGAAGAAGCAAACAGCTGTTGTGTGAACTCTAATGGGGAGGGGCAGCCTCTAAGAGTTGGTGACCTCGGTCCTACAACTATAAGAAACTCAATTCTGCCAACAACCTGAATGAACTTAGATGACCCCTCGCTCCAGAAAGGATCACAGCCTGGCCAACATCCTGATTTCAGTCTTGTAAGACCCTGATCCGAGGAACTAGTTAAGCTGTGCCTGGACTTCTGACAGGTGGAAGCTGTGAAATAATGAAGGCATGCTGTCTTAAGAGGTTAGTTAATGCTTTTGTTTAAAATGTCTCAATGGCTTCCCAGGGACCTCGGGATAAAGTCTTCAGCATGGCTTACAGGACATTGCCTGCGGCTCTGCCACTCTCCCCAGCCTTCCAGCCTTCTCTCTTACCACCTTCTCTCTTGCTGCACAGGAGCCAGTCATTTAAGGCTTCCTTCAGATTTTCAGACTCTCTCTTGCCTTCACGGTTTTACACTCATCTGGTCAACTCCACCATCTCACTGCTACCACTCTGATAAAACCCACAGTCAACATTTTCCTGAATTGCTCTAATCATTCCCAACTGATCTCCCTGCCCTTGCCCCTTTCCCTCCCACCATAGCCTCTGCCTGACAGAGCTGTTAGACTAAAAATGTTAAAATACAAGTCAGATAAAAATTCTCCTCTGCGCAGAACTTCGTAAAGTCTCTTGGTTCTCTTTGGTGGTTTACTCTGGTAAAAACCAAAGTCTTCAAAATGGCTTCAAAGACGGTACACAGTCTGACCCCCTATTACCTCTCTAATCTCATTTCCTTCTACTTTCTCCCTAAGCTCACTTCACACCAGCCTGACTCCTTTTTTTTTTTTTTTCCTTTTCTTTAAACTCCAGCTTGTTCTACCTCAGGGCACTGCTGTACCTTCTACCTAAAATGCTCTTCCCACAGGTAGACACACAGATTATACTCTCACTTCTTTCTGGTCACTCAAACGGCAACTTACCACTGTGTCCTTCCTTGACCATGTTTTTTAGAATAACCACACCTCTCCCAGCACTTCTTAAATCTTTCCCGATTTTTTTTTTCTTTATAACATTTAGCATGGTCTCTCATTCCATACGTACATAGGTGTTTCTTGTGTGTCTGCCCACTAGAGTATAAACTCCCATGAGGACATGCATTCTGGTCCCCATCACTGCTGGATCCCCAGTACCTAGAAGTGACTAGTACATAGTAGAAAGTGAATACATACTTGTAAAAAACTGGTTATAAAAAATGCTGGTTTCTTTTCTCTAACACACTACTCTCTGCCCTCTCCCTGTTTTAGTTTTCCTAATTAGCTCTTATTAATCCCCCTCACTCTTAGAATAGACTGTGTCTCTGAAAAACATTTTTACATAACCCTGTATGTAGCCCAGTTAGAGTAATAATTATATTAATTACTACTGCTGCTAACTTACTGTTAGTTTCAATTGCCGAATGTGCATTCCAAAATATAGGGAAGTTCTAGTATCCATTACTTGATCCCTTGTAACTAATACAGTACCTGAGACACATTATGTGCTGTATAGGTATTTGTTGTAAGCAGTAAAGCATATAGCATACAGAATACATAAGCAAATCAAATGAATCTCTTTTCTTCAATTCTCACCTTCACTCTGTTTTACCTAGCAGGATGCCAAGCAGATAGTTAGTACTAGATGCATCTTTGCTGACTGATTCGTTTGTTGACTGGGAGATCTTTCAAGTATACTTATCTACATAAAGGTAAGGAGTTTGAGGTATCATCCTGCTTTGTAAAACTAAATGCTTTAACATGTTCATCCCTGGAAAATAATAAGTGACTGACTGCCTCAAGTGCAACAATAACACTTAAGAGTCAGGAACTGAGCGTTAGAGGAAAATGATCAAACTAATCATGTGATGAGACGGAGCTATAGATACCAACCATGTGTGGAGATGAGCAGATGCCTCCACGATCAAAAGACTACATAAAAATTAAAAGTTAATGAATGAACTATACCTTTGGAAGTATATTTGTATGAAATGAATGCTTCCAAGGTATCAATCATAGGTTACTTTGAAATTTAAAGAATACACACACACACACACACACCCCTTAGGACAATGTAGCTTTCGTTTAAAATGATTTTTAAATAGCACTTTTCCTTTAGAGTTTTTAAATATATAAATAATGGACTGTGTTTTTCATCAAAAGGTTACAGTAACAATCTTCACTACATTTGAAACAAACATGCTGTCTCTACTTTAAACACTTTATCTTACATGCTGCTCTTATTTATAAAGCAATGAGGCATAGGATTCGTGGCCAAAGCTCAATTCCTCCACTACTGAGCTCTGTCATAAATTTTTGCTTTAAGATCTAACTTACAACAGGAGAGATTTTTTTTCATGCTGTTTAAATTCCTTACAATGCCTCTATTCAAACCCCCTCAAACTTCGTAATTATTTAAATAAATCACTTAACCAATATTAAATAAATCACTTAACCAATATTAACCAATAAACCATTTAAATAATTGAATCTTTCCATTTCTACTGCTCTTCCTGCTATTTTTATTCAAATGTTTAACATATCCAATTTAGAAGCTCAAAACAACTGACTTATTAATAGAAATATGAAGACAAGGAATATATTGCTTAAAAAGCATATTTTTAATATTTCAGTTTTTGGAACTGAAGAAATTCACACACACTTATGCTTAGTATACACACTGCAGTTTTATAAACTCGCATATAATATATTATGTGCTCATATTTAGCGGAATGCTATTTTCCAGCATCCTTTAATAACTTCATTTGTGGAAGAGGATTTATTTATTCCAATGCTGTCAGTTTTACAATAGTTCTTGTGTGTCATTTAGAGGCATCCATCCCACATAATAAATTATGAAGAAAGAGGACATGAGAATAAATGGCCATAATAAGAGAAGGTAGACATGGCAAATGCCACTTCTTGATTCTCTTAATCATAGTTAAAACTTCATTTTCTATGTAAAAATTTTTCTATCTGTCATTAGGCTCTACAAATTAAAGAATCATAAGTGAAACTGTAAGTATAAAAACTGTAAGTATTTATTTTCCACCTTAATGCCAGACATTTGAGGAGGAGAGAAAAGGACGGATGTGGTTTGGGGTAATAAAGCAGTCTGGCTTAGAATGGGAAAATGTGCGATTTAGTTGCATTTTTATTTTTCCTCATACCTATCCAATTACACAATCCCTCCTCCTACACTTAATGAGTGCCTGAGTTTTCCCACCTAATCAATAATTTAGTTATTGTTTAACAGACAATGCACCACAAACTTGAACCCTGTCAACCTAATTGAGATGGGAAAATAATCAGCGTGAGGACACTGAAAGCAAAACTTACCAAAGGCTGCAGAGATGACAGATCAAGGCTAAGTGGTATATGTCTGTCAACCTGCACAACTGTGTTGTTCTTTTGAGGATTGTTATTTGGGGGCAAAATAGGGCCTCATTAGGGAGTTAAGTAAAGGAAACATCTCCACCTTTCTACCTTCTTATAATAAAATATTTTTATTCATACAATTCAAGAAAAAACTGATTAGCATTTTGACTTTGGAATGGCTTGAGGCCCTAGGTCAAAAGCACAGTCTCCATTAATGTTAGCTACTTTATAGATCTCATTACTAATCTTTAATCCTTGCTTAAAACTATGATATGCCTTATTACATGAAATTGTGATTTATAAATGACAGCAGTGTAAAAGTGTCACTAATTCATAATTTTAGAGAGTACAGCTCATCAAAATTTTCTCCGATATGTTTTATGAAAGGGGAAAACTCAAGTTCTTTAATTAATAACCTGCCCTGGAAAACCATCTTTCCATAAGAGTACTGAAAAGACTTAAGGATAGCCAATAATAGCCCGACATCCTCTTTTATTTCAAAACGAATCATTTGCTATTAATAATGGTAAGCAGGGTTTCAGGACATTTTATGGGAGCATCATTCCTTTAACTTGTCAGTTGGTTTTATGTTATAAAGAGGAGGGTGATGAGGTGAACCAAGCTTGCAGGCATCTATAACATTATGGAAGGTGAAGAATCTATGATGCTTCATCCAAAAAGCCATTTCATTTTGTCATTGAGTCATAGCAAAGTCACTGCTATCTGAGGAATTATTGTGAAGCTATCATTTACCATCTCAGGTTTTATAAAACTGTTTATATATAAATGTTACTATCAGTTTCTATAATTGTATCATACAAGGGAAATTAAATGCAAATATGTATTTTGTTCCATTAAAAAATAACGTATGTACATTAATTTTGTCTGCAAAATTAGGAATATTATGGTCAAATTTTTCATTATTTGACATTACTGTTGGTTGGTGAAAATGTAACTGAGCAGGACGCTATAGGGCAGGGGTCCCCAATCCCCTGGCCGGGGACCAGTACCAGTCCGTGGCCTGTTAGGAACCAGGCCACACAGCAGGAGGTGAGCAGCAGGTGAGCAAGTGAAGCTTCCTCTGCTGCTCCCATCTCTCCCAATCACTCCTCATCGCTCCCCATCGCTGTCCATCGCTTCCCATCCCTCCCCATCGCTTCCCATCCCTCCCCATCCCTCCCCATCACTTCCCATCCCTCCCCTTCGCTCCCCATCGCTTGCATTACTGCTGGAACCATCCCCACCCCACCCCCACAGCCCGGTTCCTTGGAAAAACTGTCTTCCATGAAACCGGTCCCTGGTGCCAAAAAGGTTGGGGACTGCTGCTATAGGGTCTTCCCGGGACAGACCCCTCCCCAATATCCTTTGCTTTAGCTCCTTTCTGAAGTACCTAGATACTAGTATCTGATGCATATATCCTGAGTGTTTCAGATGCTAAAACCACCACCAAATGGAAGAAATTAACTATTTGATGATCAGTAGCCCCCCAGACTTTCTGTCACCTAAGGATTGATAACCATCAACCAATCAAAGAATTGTGCATGAGCTGATCACATACCCTGGGATGCCCTTCCCTCACCTTGCCTTTAAAATTGCTTTGCTATAACCCTTCTGGTAGCTAAAATTAGAACTACCGTATGATCCAGCAGTCCCACTCCTGGGCATATATCTGGAGAAAACCATAATTTGAAAAGATACATGCACCCCAGTGTTCACTGCAGCACTATTTACAATAACCAAGACATAGAAGCAACCTAAATGTCCATTGACAGAGGAATGGATAAAGAAGCTGTGGTACATGTACACGATGGAATATTACTCAGTCATAAAAAAGAATGAAATAATGCCATTTGCATCAACATGGAAGGACCTAGAGATTATCAAATTAAGTGAAGTACGTCAGATAGAGAAAGATAGATATCATATGATATCACTCACGTGTGGGATCTTAAAAAAAAATGATACAAATGAACTTTTTTTTTTTTTTATTTTTTGCAGTAGGCGGGCCTCTCACTGTTGTGGCCTCTCCCATTGTGGAGCACAGGCTCCGGACGTGCAGGCTCAGCAGCCATGGCTCACGGGGCCTAGCCGCTCCGCGGCATGCGGGATCTTCCCGGACCGGGGCACGAACCCGTGTCCCCTGCATCGGCAGGTGGACTCTCAACCACTGTGCCACCAGGGAAGCCCCAAATGAACTTATTTACAAAACAGAAACAGACTCACAGATTTTGAAAACAAACTTATGGTTACCAAAGGGGAAAGGTCGGGGGGAGGGATAAATTAGGAATTTGGGATTAACATATATACACTACTATATATAAAATAATCAACAAGGACCTACTGTATAGCACAGGAAACTCTATTCAATATTCTGTAATAACCTATATGGGAAAAGAACCTGAGAAAGAGTGGATATATGTATAATTGAATCACTTTGCTGTACACCTGAAACTAACACAACATTGTAAATCTACTATACTCCAATATAAAATAAAAATTAAATTAAATTTAAAAAGAAACTTTCTGGGAGTTAGGGGGTTTTTTGAGCACAAGCCACTTGATCTCCTTGCTTAGCCCTGCAAAAAATGTTCCTCTTCTCTAAACTCAAGCATTTTGATTTGTTTGGCCCATCGGGCACAGGAACTCGCATTCGGTAGCAAAACTGGTTATAGCTAAACTGAACATATTCTTGCCTCCCCCTGCTCAAATCCTCTCTCTTTCCAGCAGTAGGCAAAACTTTTGGAATACTAAAGAACATTACAACAACAGCAACAAAGAATCAGGATATAGCAACTGTTGGGCATAGACTCATAGATACTATTGATAGAATATACGCATAGCATTCTTTCAATACCTTGAGAAGTAAAGCCCCTGAACAAACATGAAATAGCAAGAGATGCTTTCACCAAACTTTTATGAGTTCTAATATTACAAGAAAATGTATCATATTTACTAATATTATATATAAAACTTATCATGTGAGACGCTCATTCTTTCAGAAAAATATTTAGAGAGTATTCATTTTGGTAAAAAGAACTACGAATAAGGCTGCTTTCATTGAGCTATCTTATCACATTACAGCAGGTAGTGAAAAACACATTTAGGTAATACTTCAATCAGATATATTATAAATAGGGTAACGTGCCATAAGGAAGAAATAAAAAAGCATCCTGACATAGAAAGTGAGCGGGGAGGAAGGGACTGTATTCATGGAAGATCTTTCCAACATAACATTTAGCCGAAATTTGAATGATGAGAATAGAATAAGCACAGGTAATACTGAGGGAAAGCATTCCCAGGCAAGGAGAACAATAAATGACAGTTTTCTGTTGTCGCCTTTGCACAGAGCTGAGAGGTTCCAGGATCTTGCCATAGATATGTAGCCAATCAATACTATGAGATCTTCAACATCTTCCTAAATACTGAACACTTGAGCCTCACAGACTTTCTGACACTCAGTCCTGAAACTTGAGCATGCTGAATTCTATCATGTTTGCAGTGTGCTCAGATAAACTGAGGCATTCAAACTCAGTTAGCAACAGCTAAAAAACAAAGAAAATACAGATTTCTGAGCACTTAGAAGCATATTGCCTTGAAATGTCTCTGGTAGTGAGAGGCAACAGAATAACATTTGAGATTTTTTTGCTTCCTCTGATTTCATCTGTAACTTTAATATCTGACCTTATGGTTAATATTATTTCTCAAAATAAATACTAAGGAAAATCCTAATGCAGGTTATCAGAACTTTGTAAAATGTGAAGGCATATCATGAGGAATCTTTGAATGTGCTCATGATTACTTAGCATCACAATATCTAAATCAGAAAATCTCACCCCAGAGAATCATATAAGGAGTCTGATCTGGGTTCAATCTCAAGGTCCAACACATGCCTTTAATTAATAACATGCCCTTCAACTGTCCACAAACTTCATAAAAGAAGTGGACCAAAAAAAAAAAATCAATGTTTCTCAATGGACACAATATTGGGGATGAGAGGGTTGTTATAAGGGAATGTCCCTCTTACAGTATGTTAGGGGTCCCTGACTCTCACCCACTAAATGTCATTGCAACTACCCAGTCACTGTGACAAACAGAAAAATGAAATGTTTCCACACATTTCCAAATGTCTACTGGACTGAATAATCATTTCGTAAACTGTGTACCTAATAATATTCTCCTGTGTGATGTTCATTTGCGTTACAAAAAGAAAAAATGTTCTTAGGTCAAGCATTCTGTTTGATGCATAATGTATCAAACAGTAAATTAGGTTTCTTTTTGCAGGAATTTTCCAGACCTTAATATGTTAATGAGACCTGCAAATTTCAAAAGGGAGAGGGTGGGGCAAAGTGTTTATAAAATGTTCTAAGCTTATTTGACCAAAAAAGTTTCTTTTTAAAAAACCATTTATGAGAAATGGATTAAATGATCCTTCAAATTGATACAACATCACATCACATATGATATAGTGGACAATTTTATTCACCCCAGTTTTGGAGATTCCATTTGAATAACTGAAAAGCCTGAAGAAAAGAAAGCAAATATGCAAAATCTTTTATATATAGCAAGAGTCAAATAAATAATGTAATGACAATATGAATGTTTCCATATTCACAAAAGAAAGGTAACATAATACACCAGTTTATATCTTAAACATTTTGCTTATTTATTCTTTTGATAACAGCCCTACAAGTAAACTAATTATCTTTAATCTACTATTAGAAAAGTGGAAGCAGAAAGAGACGCTCCTTCTGTTAAGGTCTAGCTTAAGTTACTGTGAAAAATATCCAAAATGCAGTGGCTTAGATAAGATAGAAGTCTATTTCTCTTTCATGTCACAGGCAAAATGTAGATGGGTGATCAAGAGTTAGTAGATGGATCAGATAGATGGCTCAGATTCACAAAATCATCAAGAGAGTAAGTTTCCTTCTCTCTTATTTCTCTGCAGTCCCCTAGTGTTGCCTTTATTTGCATGGCTGAAGCTAGCTCACTAGTACCATACCTACACTCCAGCCCAAGGAAATGGGAAAATACTGAGAGAGGGCAAGCCTCAAAGAAAGTGACCCCAAAGTTTCAGACATTACCTATTGGCAAGGGAGTCTAAAAAATGTACTTAACAGGGCTTCCCTGGTGGCGCAGTGGTTGAGAGTCCGCCTGCCGATGCATGGGACATGGGTTCGTGCCCCGGTGAGGGAAGATCCCACGTGCCGCGGAGCGGCTGGGCCCGTGAACCAATGGCCGCTGAGCCTGCGCGTCTGGAGCCTGTGCTCCGCAACGGGAGAGGCCACAGCAGTGAGAGGCCCGCGTACCAACAACAACAACAACAAAAATGTACTTAACAGCTTGTTCTCTGATAAAATTTGATTACGCAGGGGAGAAGTTGTATTACTAGAAGGAAGAAAGGGAGATGGCACTAGAGGGAACTTCTCAGTATCTCTTAGAGAGAGAGACAGAGGTTGAGAGAAAGGGAGCGAGAGAGAATACGTATTTATATTGAAACATAATACCCTTCAATATGCAAACCAAAATGCTTAATGACAATAGTAATGATATCAAACATTCACAAAGGACTTACAGTGTTCTAAATGTTTTGCATACATACATTAACTCATTTAATTCTCACAACAACCCTATGGTGTGCGTACTATTATTACTGTCAGCTTATGGATGACAGACAGAATTGTAGCTGAGGTTTGGTGATCCGTGTGCAAAGGCACACACTAGTAGGCGGTGACCCAGAATTCTAAAACAGGCGGTCTGGCTCTGGAATCTATGCTCTTCAATGTCCTGCTCTGCTGCTTCTCCGTGTCCATTTTCCCACAAATAGAAAGGTTCTTTATATAATTTGATCATTTCTATATGCCTGACTATGCTGTGATCCAAATTAACAATGGTTTTCTTAGAAAAAGTGGGTAAATGAGGATGTAAGTCTGTGACAAATATATTTTTATTGTCTATTTAAATTACAGTAGAAGTAATGAGGAATGAGGCTTATCTTATCCAGATCTAGATGGCACTGTACCCTATTAAACTCTAGTAACTACCATTTCATGACATTTTACCATCATTTGGTTTCATAATTCAGTGTGATTTGTCTTTGCTTAGAAAATCACTATTCACAGGAAACCTGTTATGATAGTTTCTGCTTAGCAAATAAACACATCTCGGTCCTTAGATTTTTTTTTTAATAGAGATAATCCCTTAGGCTCTAGTTAGAACATTAATACATAATAGTTGTGGATATGTTCAAAAGCCCTAAATATTTGGCACTGTGCCAACAGATCTCATGCACCTCTATCCTGGCAATCACTCACTGTGCCTAAATTGTGTAGCTCGGAGGGTATCCTGCTCCTTGTTCAAAGCAGAAGGCATTTATGAATGGAACAGCATTGCCCTGAATAGGGACAGTACTGATAGGAGGGTAGTGGTATTAGTGTCAGAGCCACACAAGGAATTTTGGTGCCCTCCGTATACTATTCCTATCTGGAGTCCAGCAGGGAAGGCCTAACCACAGAAGAAAGAAAGAGGATGGCAGTGCTGAAGTATTTCAGCAATGTTCTGAGCCATAAAGAGGTAAGTGGAGAATCTGAGTCAAATACTCACTGCAGTACTACTCCCTACTATGTACCATGACTGCGGCTCTGTGCTGGAAGCTCAGAGGCACATGTATAACTCTGCTAATTTACTCAGGAACCCTACCTAGAGAAACCAGTTTAATGCAAAGTTTGTGGATATGGAGAATATAATTTTTATTATTTCTACTATCAACCTCCTCATATTCATACCCAATCGAGAGTCTGAATTATAGGTGAATATAGGCCATTGAACAAATACTACTAACAAAATCATTGTAAAGTGTTTTTTTTCTTCATTAATGGGACTCAAAATATAAAGTATAAGGTTCAAATTTCTAAGCTCAGTGGTGGCTTTTTAAAACTTTATTAAGCCATTATAAGATCTCTAAATTATCCAGACCCTATTGCACATGGGAGAATTTTTCAACTAGATGCCTTTTGGTTCTTGATCTTTTTATTTTTTCCAGCAGTTTGCTCTCATAATAGCTCTAAATTGTTGTGCATTAAAATGCTTAACTTGGGTTTCATTCAATACTGCTAGAGAAATTACATTTCTTTCACAAATATAAGGCACAAATACGTCCTTGAAATCTTAAACTAAGTACACAAAATATTTTCTACTGTTTAAGTCAGATCTTCCCCAAAGTGGGAACTGTAAATAGATAAATGTTCTAAGTATGAATATTTTTCTCACACTTACAAGCAATTTCTTCCCTCAGGAGGGGTATAAGAGGGTTTTTATATCTATTGAATCTTGATTATTTTTTCTAAAGTTTGACCTAACATATATGAGCAAATTGAAGCCACATAAATTCCAGTGATTTATTTTTTTGCTTTTTTTAAGTTTAACTTTATCAGAATCTATCCCTGTAAAAAATATAAAATAAACCCTAGTCTCTGGTCTTCTCCCTCCCCACACATCCTCTCCTTTCCCTCTCCCTATCCATATCAGTATTAATTGACCCACATTCCTCTCAGGAACCAAAACCCTTTTAAAAATGTTCCTTCAGTATTTTCTTCAACAATATAATTTACAACCAAATTAGTCTAGCACGAAGCTGTTTCTTAGGCCAGTAGAGTTAGGGGTATCAGTACCTGTGAAACATTTTTGGAATCTTATGACAAAGGTAAGCATCATAAAAGTATAACTTTTGACATTACAACTAAAGAATGGCAAGACTTGGTCAAAGACTGCTTGAAAAATATTTACTTATCCAAGAAAGAATGTTAGAAGGAGATCACTATGTTAGAGTATAAGAAGCAGTTAATACCTTCAGGGAAATATAACCATAACTGTTGGGGTTATTTTTAATTCTAGACAGAAACATTTGCATATTGATGAGATTCCACTGCATAGCATATGGCTGCTAAATAGTAAATAGTTTGTTAAACAAAACTAAATTTTCCTGAAAAAAATCTTTTAAGTGGGCCTGTTAGACAATGTTCTGGAATGTTATTGAAAGGGTACACAGACTTTCTTTTTCCTCATTTCCTTGTTTTGGGTACTTTTTCTTAACATTTAATTCCTTCCTTTAATGAAAATGGTTCACTCTTATAACAATAAAGCGTTATTAGCATACTTAACAAGAGCCTCTTATTAAATATATATTTTGTCTTCATCTGAGGTAAAGAAAAATAAAAGTTCTAGATTAAATAAAATATAATTTTTTTTAACAAGTGAGAATTGGCAACAGAGAAAAGAGAGATCAGCTTCCTACAGTCAGCAGGATTATATATATTTAGGGTTCTCTAAGACAGTTGTTCTTTTTCAAGTTCTTTTCCCATTTAGGTTATTGCAGAGTATTGAGAATAGATACATGTATATGCATAACTGAATCACTTTGCTGTACACCTGACACTAACACAACATTGTTAATCAACTGTACTCTAACATAAAATAAAAATTAAAAAAATAAGATGGTTGTGATTTCATATGATGTTATTTTTAACAAAGTTAATTTTTTTAAATAACAGACATACTTAAAATCTTTGTCAGACATGCTTATACAAAGAAATTCACATATTAGAAAGACATACTTTATAAAATATCTTCTGATTATTTTTTTCAGAAAATAAAATAAGATGATCTAACTGTTAAGTAAGGTTGTTTCTTCACTCAATAAATATTTATTGAACATTTACTATGTGCAGGGTAGTAAGAGAAGGTTGAAAATATGAACAAACATGCTTTTTGTACTAAGAAGTTTATAATCTAGATGACACATGGAAACATTTAGTTATGACCTGTTAAAGACTGTGAGTGGTATTCTAAGGAAGCTGGTAAAAAATGTCATACTAGAGTAGAGGAGGGAGAAAGTCTCCAATAACTAGTGGGGGCAGCTCTAACTCCAGTCATGAATGAACAAGTGAGATTCAACAGCTGAGATGAAGAAGCTGGCAGAGACAGGGTTTCAGAGAGATCAAGAGGAAAGCATGGGAAGCCAAAAAGGAAATTTCCTAGGAATTTCAGATATTTGACTTGAGGATATTATACATTTACAAATAAGACTAAGATAAATTGTGTATGAAAAGCTAAGGTTAGGGAAGTTTTTGCTTCATCTTAAAAGTTAGTGATTCTGTGTTTCTGCAGAAAACTAGACTAATGTGTCTCACCACTTAGAACAATGTAGAGACTTTATCAATTCTCCACAGAGTAAAAATGAGATTATCTCATTATTTTTTTATTTTTTATCCTGTGACTTTGTGTGTATGTTTTCAGTAGCCAAAGAATCTCATACACGATGGCCTATGTTTAAGGTTTTTAAAAATATAATTTACTGGTATGAACTAGCATTCTACAAAGAACTCTGGGAGTTTCAAATGATCCAGCTTGAAAGTCAATATGATTAGACAACTGGGACTCACTGAAGTGCTTCTACTAAAAAGTGCGATAAAATCCGACTGTACTTAAGGGTAATCACTCTGGTCACATCAGAATGAATTGGAATAAAGCGAGAAGGGGAGTGGATGAAAAAGAAGGTCTTAAAGTAATGTTAAAGAAGCAGCTCTGTTCAATGTAAGCAGAAAGAACTGAAATAAAAAATAACATGAAGTTGATATTAAATTACAATTTCATTTCACTGTGTATTGTTTACTTATTCTGAATCAAATCAGCTACAAGTTACTCATACTATAACTCTTTACATATTATCTTGCACTAGATTTTTTGTTATGGACTTGCTTCATAATCTACTGCAGCATACCCAGAAGCAACAGTATTTAAATTATTAATAATCAGGATATTAAAATAGAATTCTAATGAAGATACAAATACCCAAATTTAAAATGAACACAGCAGAGAAAATACCCTTTACTGTTTAATAAATTGCAGATGTAGAATAGTGAAATGTTATTACAGAGTGACATCTTCATTTAACCATGTGCTAAGTCATGAAACATATATAACACATATTCTAGATTCATTAAACATTTACAAGCCATAATGAGTTACCAGTGATTGTACAAGTAATCTATTAGTTGAATTTTATTCATATCTAAATAAGAGGGAAGCTATGCTTTATGGAAACATCGAAGACAGAGTAAAATAATGCTTGTGAGATATTCCTTGACAGGATTATAAAAATACTCCACAGTTTATGGTATCTATTGCAGATATATTTATCCTTAATTCTGGCAGTTAATATGAGGTGTATTATTTTAATAATTTACATATCTGAGTAATCTAGTGGTATATAAGAAACTAATATGACCTCAGATAATAATTTAAAAAAGTAATCTCTCCCTCCCCACCTCAGCCCAGGAGACAGCTGGCAATGTCTAGGACATTATCATGATTGTGGAAGGGGTGGGGATCACTAGTAGCAACTAGTGGGCTAAGGCCAGGAGGTTTAGGCTGCTAAATATCCTACAATACAAAGGACAAACCCCTCTCCCCCAGTAAATAATTATCTAGCCCACAATACCAATAGCGCCAAAGTTGAGAAACTAATTTATAGTACTGGTTTAAAATGTAAGCTGTAAAAGTCAATTTTACTTAGTTTAATGCATTTATATGATTATCTCTCGATGGATGGGCAAACAGATTGTGAAGATTAAATAACATTCTTTATACAGCAGATTTCACTTTATTTCATTTGACGGTCTTTTTTTAGGGTATACATAAGAACGTGGTGACTGATAATGTTCATTCTGTGTTTATGTGAAAGCTAAGACCTAGCAAAAACACTCTCCTACTCATTTTCTGGGGGCACATATACTTACTTAAATGTTATTTTAAAATGGGAATTTATCTATATTTACCAACAAGAGGAATTTTATTCACCAGTTCTTAGTAAAAAATGAAATCAGCACCAAAGGACAAAGGAAGTATAAATTTAGAATAGGAAAGTTCTGCTCTGTAAGATGGAAAGGCTCAATTTTCCATCAGTTTAGAATCATGCAAGAGGCTATAAACCTGAAAATGCAGAATACAGAATTCTGAAACTTTCACATGAGAATTTCCGTATTGCTTCTAGATCTAACCTTATTTTCTTTTCCTTAAAGGAAATCTCAGATTTGGCATGCAGTTTCATCTCTCTTCATTTATATTTCATACTTTCCACCCACACACTGTCTATCTCTTAGGAGAGAATTATAGGAAAGTTCAGAAGAAATAAGAGTTTACTGTCACTGGAACAATGATAAGCAATAATAGACAATAAAATGAGTGCAACTGGATAGGTCAACAACTGACAGAGGTTTGTTACATCATTTCTGGTTTAGTGTAGATCATGCAAAATACTGTAGTTCACTTGTTATGGTTTTTAAATGTTTTAAAATATGTGTTCAGCAAACTTTTGATGATGGTGATGAAAGATAATATGATGATGACAAATAACATAGGGGACAGACTTTTGCAGGATGGGACTCAATTAAAAATAATACTGTTCTTGTAGTATTTTGTAGAAGGAAGTAGAAAACAAAGTAATGAACTCTTTTTCAACGTAGTGTGGAAAAAACACTTGGGGATGATAAATAAACAACAAGAATGGAAGACTGGTAATGAAGTTCTATGAGATAAGCATCCAAAATTTAGCAATGCTTAAGAGCTACCAAGAGTGTCCTTTCCAACTTGGGACAACCACAATTAACAAGAAAGACTGTTTAGAAAATCTTTGGGGAATGATGACAAAGACTAAAATATAAAAAAGTACACAAAAATATTAATATGGCTCAAATTAAAGAGCATAATAAAACGTCATGATAATGTGGGTACAAACTTATTTTTACACACTGCTGGTGGGAATATGAATTACAACCATCTAGGAAAATAGTCTGGCAGCAACAATTAAAATTTAAAAGAGCACATCTTTTAGGTTTGTTGTTGACTGAAACCTAATAATGGCAGTTTCAAAGATAAATTAGAAGATAGATATGATATACATATTTAATTAGTTAAGATAAATAAAAAAGAAAACAATTATATATATAAATCAATTATTTGCACAGACATACCATCCAAAGAAGGCCTCTTAGAGAAGATTTTTAACTGTTTTTAAACTATTCTGAAATTTATTTCCATCTCACTATAATGTAGTCAGTTGGAATAACTGTAGTAAAATAGTATCAGTTTTACTCCAATGTATTATCCCTGTCCTCTAACATAAATATAAGTTTTTTTCACTGTAATTTATTTCAAGATAAATCAGAAACATGACTAAAGTTAAAGAGTAATCTTCACCTATTATTTAGATAAGTATTCAGGTGAGAATATTTCTGTGGGTATCACAAAGATTTTCTAATAATGCTAGAGATCTATCTAACTCATTGATCTGAAAAGCAAAGAATGAAATTGCTACTCACAGAAATGTAACACTAGTACAAAAAAACCTATTAGTATAAACTAGTTGATAACAGCAAATTTTTCAACAAATTAGTTCTCCAAATATTTACTGAGCTACAATGTACAAGGTATTAATCTCTACTGGCAAAGATCTGTAACACAAATGCTTATCCCCACTGAGTTTGTGATTGTAGTAAAAAAATAGAACTAAGTATCCAATAATTAAATTATATATATCTACACACACACATTTTATATATATATATATAAAAAACTTTAATTCTTTGATAAATATATAATTATTTTATATGGTGATAAAGACTATGAGGACAAAAAATAAAGGAAAGAGGGATAGTGAGGGTGGAAACATTGATGGTAGTGAGAGGGGGATTTTAAATAAGGTGGACTGGGAGGGAATTGCAAAGGCATTGATATTTCAGTAAAGATCGGAAGGAGGCTGTTGTAGGCTGAAAAGTGACTCCCTCCCCAAAATATCCTAATACCTGAAAACTATGATTGTCACCTTATATGGAAAAAAGAAAGGGAAAAAAAAGTCTTTGCAGGTATTATAAAATTAAGGATTTTGAGATGGCAAGGTTATCCTGGATTATCCAGTTGGGCCCTAAATGCTAAATATGGTTATGTAAGAGAAGGAGAAGAGATTTTACCCATAAACAGAAGAGAAAGCAATGTAATCACAGAGGCAGAGACTAATATAATGTGCCCACAAGCCAAGGAATGCCAGTAGACACCAGAAGCTACAAGAGGCAAGGAATGGATTCTACCCTAGAACCTCCAGAGGAATCACAGTACTATGGACACTTCAATTTTAGCCCAGTGAAACTGATTTCAGATTTATGGCCTCCAGAATGGTGGCAAAATAAATTTGTATTGTTAAGCCACTAAATTTGTAGTAATTTGTTAGAGCAGCCATAGGGAACTAATACAGGGCTGAGGACACAAATAATGCAGATCTCCAGGGGTAGAGCAGATTTGAAAGGGAGATATCAAGAGCTACCTTTTGGACATGGTAAGTGTGAGAAGTCTATTACACATCATGTGAGGATGTGAAGGAGAGAGTCAAAAGGAATTCAGGGGAGAGTTCCAGGGTATCTTGACAAATATGGGAATTATCAGCATGTAGACTGTAGTGAAGCCATGGGACCAGATGACTAAGATATTCAGAAAAAAGGTAAGGTCAAATCACTGAACTTTGGACCCCTCCAGTATTAGAGATGATAGATACAAGAAAGAGCCAGAAAAGAAGGCTGAGAAAAGAGTGGTCTGAGCGGTAGGAGGGAATCAGGCATGAACTGTGCCCTGGAAGTCAAGTGTCTTAAGGAGAACTGCACCACTAACTGTATCAAAAGCTTAAAGACAGGTTAAGATGAGGAGTGTGGAATGACTTTCCTTAAGTCACAATGAGATCACTGATAAACTTTTTAAGAATAGGTTCAGTTGAATGGTGGGAGCAAATATCTGACTGAACAAGGTCCAAGAGAAAATGGAAGGAAAGAAATTGAAGATCACAAATATAGTCAACAAATCCAAATAATGTCATCTAAAATTACATAGATCTCCTCTTTTAGTTACTGAGTTTAATCTAATCTATAAATGCAAATGAGGCTAACAATAACCAAATATGGTGATATCATGTACAAACAAATTTGGTCTTGCAAATATATGTCCATAATGTCTTTAACCTAAATGGGATGTGGTGAAAATCTACTATGTGTTAGACACAGTGTTTTCTTCATTTCCAATATAATCGTTCTATAAGGCTATCGGTTGGGATGTAGTGAAATCTGTGTGGATTTTATACTATAAATGTTTATACTGTAAATGTTTACACTTATCAATTTATCTTGATCATTTCTTCTCTCTCTTCCTTACTTCCACTTTGTAATAAATATTTAAGTTAAAGTCAGAAAATTATAAACCCAATGAGAGGAGAAATAGTATGTATCTTACTCACCATAACATCTCCACTGTGTAGAACAGTGTCTGTGATGCTGTCAGTGCTCAACAAACATTTTTTTGAATAAAGGAAAAGTTAAATAAGTGACAGATGATTTCCACTCATCTCTGAACTCTCTCCTCACTAATTTAGATGGCCTTAAATCTCAGATCTTCAGATTTCACACTTTTAAAATGGAACAATTTTCCTCACCTTACAAAACTACTGTGAAAATTTAAGGAGACAATAATAAGAAAGTATCTTACCATTGGGAAAGTATTCAGATACATTATTCTGTAAAGTGTAGAATAATTAATCCTTCTCTGAGGCACCTTCATACCATATTCAAGACTGTTACTGCTCCATCTGCTTCCTTCAACCCCTCTTACAGTTTATTCTTCAACAAAGTTATTGAAATTTTCAGTAGCCTTTCATTTTAAATCATTGTATCATTGTGGTCTCAGAAAGGATTTTAGACAAATTCATACGCCTAGAGTACCATCCTGTTTATGAGGTCCCACAAACTTTACACTTCCAAGATGTTATTTAGTTACAAATCATGGACCTTTATCTTGGTTTTTAAAGGATCTGGTTTTACTTTTGTGAAACCAAAACTCTATATTTTCTCCAATTTGTGACTTGTATTTTCTCACTGTATCCATCACACAGAAATATTTTTATTGCCACAATACCTACTAACCTCTAAAATTAAATTTACATATATAATGACCAGCATATTTTAACAGTTAATAATAAAACATTTAATAAACATTTAATGAATATTTGTGAATAAATATATAAGTTAATGGAATTGTCCTCAATACATAATTTTATTGTTGTTAAAGATATTACTATTGAAATTTTACAAATGATTCATCAGAATCACAAACTAATTGTTTACCATAGTAAGGTAATAGTGAAATTCACATTCAAGAACCCCAGCCCAGTCTTCACTGAACCAGATGGAACTATGATGACCTCTGAAATAATAAAAACACATTTCTTAAAGGCTGAATTACTCAGAGCCTCTGCTTTTCATATGCCTAATAGAAATTATCTCATTTATACAGAAAATGTAAGTCAAGTCCATGCATTACAGTTATTAGTGACTTGTAAGATACAGTAATGCTATATCCCAAGGGTGATACCTATTCTGAAGCCACCTTATTATTATTTTACTTATGACAAGAAGTTAGCAATGAAGAACAAGTTGCTGTGCACAATGTCTCATTCCTCGATACCTGAGGATATTAATTCATGAGCTGAAGGCAAGTACATTGATCTTTTTAGCCATCCAGAAATAAAATGTCATGTAGAGCAACTACTTCTTCATTGCTATTCCAGCACAGTTTTTTCCTCTCCCTAAGGTTTCTTTCTCACATTGAGAATAAAAATGTAGCCACTCTCTTCTGAGGAAAGATGGCAAATAAGACCACTGGTTCAGAGATACTCAGTCTCAGTGTCCTTTTACATGAGCAACACACTATGCCCCAGATAATAAACATATACTATGGTTACCAATTCCTCAGAAACAAAACCCTTTTCATCTCCTTCTGCATTAAGTTAGTATCTCCTCATACTGACCCCAAAGAGAACAAGGCTGAGGCTAGATGGATGCCCAGTCATACATGTGGTGGAAAATATGGATGAAACGTAAAACACACAGACCTCTCTACAAATCTTTTCAAGTAAAATGCCCTAAAAATAGATGAGTGAATTAACATGCAGCCAGAATTCCGTGCCTAAATTATACCCATTTTCACAGATTCAATCCTTGAACATAGTATGATACGTGGACGCGCGCGCATGCAGCAGTCAGAACACCTGCTGACTATAAAACGCTGTATTGAGAAATACAAAGGAGAGAAAAATGAGCTAGAGTAACATGATCCAACCACTAAGGAATTCCAAAATTAAGTAGGAGAATGAGAATAAAATACCAGTTAATGCATATATATAAAATAAATATGGGCATCAATAAATATGTAACTATAGAATATATACATCTGTTGAATATAAATCCAATGGTGCTCACACGATTTGCTGTAATGCTTCTGAATAAAAAGTCACTGAATTTCAAGATATAGTGAACTAATATTGTAACTGAGCTTGAGAAAATGGTAAGTATTATGAAATATTCTGTTTTAATAGCAATTTTTAAAACCATGTATTTTGAAGACAGAAAAATCTGGGTTCCAGTCATCCCTGCATTTTATCACTTTGGGCATTATATGTATCCTCCATAAAGGTAAGTACCCTAGTATAAAAGTTGATAAAAATTATAACCCTACCTCTTTCAAAGTGTGTTTTTTGACATTTAAATAAGACAACGTATGTAAAATTTAGTATCTGAAACAGGTACTCAGTACATATGGGAAGGCAATATGATAGCATTATTAATTAAATTATGGAATCAGACAAAGTAAGATTTAAATTCTGGCTTTGCCACCTTTTAGAATCGTTTAATACATTCAACATGGTATTTAACTTCACTGAGCGTTACTTATCTGTAAAATGGAGTTATAAGAATCAGTAACTTTTCCTCCTGTATGTTTCAACATAGCCCTGGGTTTATGTTTTATCACAAACTGTGCCACACTGCCATACAACTACTCATTTATTTCTCTGCAACCACTACCAGAAAAGAAAATGCTCCTGTTTTTAGGTACTGCACCTTGTTTGACAACATATACCCAGAACCCACCACATAGTAAGTAATCAATATATATGTATTAGATCAATGGCTGAATTAATAGTATCTACCTAATAAGGTTGTTGTCCTTCTATGGAATGGCACTTAGAATATAATCATAAAGGGTAGTTATGATTATTTTCTCTACTTCATATTCAAATCAAATATACACACAGCTCATGCAGCTCAATATCTAAAAAACAAATAACCCAATCAAAAATGAGCAGATCTAAACAGATATTTCTCCAAAGAAGCCAACAGCCACATGAAAAGATGCTCAACATCACTAATTATTAGAGAAATGCAAATCAAAAGTACAATGAGGTATCACCTCACACCGGTCAGAATGGCCATCATCAAAAAATCTACAAACAATACATGCTGAAGAGGGTATGGAGAAAAAGGAACCCTCCTACCCTGTTGGTGGGAATGTAAATTGGTGCAGTCACTATGGAGGACAGTATGGAGGTTCCTTAAAAAACTAAAAAATAGAGCTACCATATGATCCAGCAATCCCACTCCTAGGCATATATCTGGAGAAAACCATAGTTTTAAAAGATACATGCACCCCAATGTTCATCGCCACACAACTGACAATAGCCAGGACATGGAAGCAACCTAAATGTTCACTGACATAGGAATGGATAAAGAAGATGTGGTACATATATACAATGGAATATTACTCAGCCATAAAAAAGAATGAAATAATGCCATTTGCAGCAACATGGATGGACCCAGAGATTGTCATGCTGAGTGAAGTAAGTCAGACAAAGGAAGACAAACATCATATGATATTGCTTATATGTGGAACCTAAAAAAATGGTACAAATGAACCTATTTACAAAACAGAAATAGAGTCACAGATGTAGAAAACAAACTTATGGTTACCAAAGGGGAAAGGTAGGGGAGGGATAAACTGGGAGACTGGGATTGACATATACACACTACTATATATAAAATAGATAACTAATAAGAACCTACTGTATAGCATAGGGAGCTCTACTCAATACTCTGTAATGACCTATATGGGGATAGAATCTTAAAAAGAGTGGATATATATGTATAACTGATTCACTTTGCTGTAGAGCAGAAACTAACACAACATTGTAAATCAACTATACTCCAATAAAAAAAATTTGAGGCACAAAAGAAAACATGAATTTGACTCAGAAAAAAATTTAAAGTGAAGAAAAACAAACACCACAAAACTTGTTTTGTCTTCTCAGAGTTTATAAGCCTGGCCTAGAAAATAGAGAGACATGGGATCCAAGGAATTTTTTACAATAATAGAATAGATGAACACAGACTGACCCAGGGACTAAATTCAAGAATCCAAAAGGGATTAGACAAACTGGCTAACTTATTCTATTTGAGCAGTCCGAAAAAACTGAGATTTAGGGATGTTCAAAATACTAAATTCAAAAACAGACAAGGATCTGGTCCAGTTGTGAAATGTTTTATTCATTATTTCAGTACTAATTTATTGAGTAACTCCTCTGTGCTAGGCAACAATCTAGAAAAAGGCGATCAAAAAGTTTAGCTAATTACTGAAGTGTACACTTGAGAATGATGGTAAATTTTATATGTGTTTATACCACAATTTTAAAAGTTGACAGATAAATGTGGTCAATGCTTTGACGGAAACTTACAATAACATGAACAAATATAAATGAGAAAAAATCCAAAAACTATAGGTTGTGATCAGTGGTAAGAATGAAACAAAGGAAGAGATAAAAGAATGAATGTTTTGAGGAAGATTAACTCTACACTGGTAGGATGACCAGCTCTTTCTGAGATGGTAATATATAAAGAGAATCCTAGAAGTTGATAATGGGATATCTTTTAGAAAGAGAAGAACATTCTGGGGCAGATGGGATAGTATATGAAGAAGACCTAATATACCAAATCTTGGCAGGTTCAAGAAAGTGAAAAAAGACCAGTATCTTAAAAATTGAAAATACAGAGAAGAAATAAAGATGGCAGTAAAGGAGGCTGCTGAACTCACATCTCCCCACAAACACATCAAAAATACAACTATGTGTGGAGCAATTCTCACTGAAAACAACCTGGAGACTGCAGAAAGGCTCCTATACAGCCAAGACTGTAAAGAAAGATCTCAGAGTTTGGTAGAAAAGAAGTGATCTGGTTGGGACCTGCATCCCTGGTAGAGGACCCAGAAGAGAAGGGGAATATCATGGGCTCAGAGATCCTCCCTGAGGAGTGAGGGGTTCAAGTCACATATTAGGCAAATATACAATAAAGGCTGTGCCCAACCATTTAAATAAGCTATAAGCTAGTACAGAGGTTGAAAGATAAAAATTGTAAAATCAACTATAACTAAAATAAACAGTTAAGGGATAGACAAAGATGTAAAATATGACATCAAAAACACAAAACATGGGGGAGGGGAGGAACTACATGTAGAACTTTTAGAATGTGCTTGAACTTAAGTGACTATCAGTTTGAAACAAGTAGATACAGCTATAGGTCAACATATATGAACGCCATGGTAACCACAAATCAAAAACCTATAATAGAAAAAGAAAAACTAGAGAGAAAGGAACACAAGCATAACACCAAATAAAATAATCAACTCACAAGGAAAGAGACTATATATAGCATTGTGCATCTACAAAGAAGAAAAGAACAGAGAACTAATAAAAAAACAGAAAAAATTTTAAAAATGGCAATAAATATCTCTCAATAATCACTTTAAATATAAATGGACTAAATACTCCAATCAAAAGACATAGGGTGGCCGATTGGGTAAAGAAAACAAGGCCCATGTATATGCTGCCTACAAGAGACTTACTTTGAAGCTAAAGACACACACAGACTGAAAGTAAGGGATGAAAAAAGATACTCCATGCAAATGGAAATGAAAAGAAAGCTGGGATAGCAACACTCATATCAGACAAAGTAGACATTAAAACAAAGTTTATAATAAAGGACAAAGAAGGGCATTATAATGATAAAAGGATCAATATAAGAAAATATAATGTTTATAGACATATATGCACATAAGATAGGAGAATCTAAATATATAAAGCAAATATTAACAGATATAAAGGGAGAAGTTGACAAGAATACAATAATAATAGGAGGCTTTAACACTCCACTTACATCAATGGACAGATCATCCACACAGAAAGTCAATGAGGAAACAGTGACCTTATATAACACATTAGACCAGTTGGAATTATGGGTATCTACAGGACATTCCATCCAAAAACTGCAGAGTACACACTCTTTGCAAGTGTACATGGAAAATTCTCCAGGACAGATCACATGCTAGGCTACAAATAAGTCTCAACAAATTTAAGAGAACAGAGATTATATCAAACATCCATTCCTATCACAACGATATGAAAATAGAAATCAATTACAAAAAGAAAAACAGGAAAAACAAAAAAATGTGGAGATTAAACAACATGCTACAAAAAAAAGGGTCAATTAAGAAATCAAAGAGGAAATCAGAAAATACCTTGAGACAAGCAAAAAACCAAAAAAAACCAAAAAACACAACTTTCCAAAACCTATGGGACGAAGAAAAAGCAGATCTAAGAGGAAAGTTCATAACAATACAGGCCTACCGCAAGAATCAAGAAAAATCTCAAAAAACAACCTAACCTACCATCTAAAGGAAAAAGAACAAAGCCCAAAGTCAGCAGAAGGCATGAAATAATAAAGATCAGAAAGGAAATCAATAAAATGGAGCCCAAAGAACAATAGAAAAGGTCAAGAAATCAAGAGCTGGTTTTTTTTTTGAAAGATAAACAAAATTGATAAGCCATTAGCCAGGCTCATTAGGAAAAAGAGAGGACCCAAATAAAATAAGAAATGAAAGAGAATAAATTACAACTTATGTATTAGACACACAAACAGTCATAAGAGAATACTATGAACAGTTATAAGCAAACAAATTGGACAACCTACAGGAAATGGATAAATTCTTAGAAACATATAGTCTTCCAAAACTGAATCTAGAAGATATAGATAATTAGAACAGACCAATCACTACTATTAAAATTGAATCAGTAATCAAAAGACTCCCAAAATCAGAAGTCCAGGACTGAAAAGCTTTAGAGGGGAATTCTACCAAACAAAGAAGAGTTAATACTTATCCTTTTAAAACTGTCTCAGAAAATTGAAGAAGAGAAAACACTCCCCAAAATTCACTGTATGAGGCCTCCATTACCTCAATACCAAAACCAGACAAAGCACTACCAAAAAAAAAAAAAAAATTACAGAGCAATATATCTGATAAATTCAACAATATATAAAAAGGATCATACACCATGATCAACTGGAATTTATTTCTGGGATACAAGGACAGTTCAATATCTGCAAATCAACCAATGTGATATATGACATTAACAAAACAAAGGATAAAAATTATATGATCATCTCCTACAGATGTATAAAAAGCATTTGACAAAATTCAACATCCATTTGTGGTAAAAACTCTCATCAAGATTG
Organism: Tursiops truncatus; assembly: GCF_011762595.2. Lineage (NCBI taxonomy): Eukaryota > Metazoa > Chordata > Mammalia > Artiodactyla > Delphinidae > Tursiops > Tursiops truncatus. The sequence goes on along the minus strand of NC_047044.1, from coordinate 54,586,963 downwards.
GTATAGAGGGAACACATCTCAACATAATAAAAACCATTTATGACAAACCCACAGCTAACATCATAAGCAATGATGAAACCTAAAAGTTTTCCTCTAAAATAAGGAACAAGACAAGGATGCCCACTCTTACCACTTCTATTTAACGTAGTATTTGACATCCTAGCTACAGCAATCAGACAAGAAAAAGAAATAAAATCATCCAAATTGGAAGGGAAGAAGTAAAACTGTCATTTATATAGGACCATTTGCAGATGACATGGTACTATATATAGAAAACCCTAAAGTCTCCACCCCACAAGCCATTAGAGCTAAAAACTGAATTCAGCAAAGTTGTAGGATATAGTATTAATATACAGAAATCTGTTGCTTTTCTGTACACTATAAGTGGAATATTACTCAGCCATAAAAAAGAATGAAATTTTGCCATTTGCTACAACATGGATGTACCTGGAGGGTGTTTTTCTTGGCAAAGTATGTCAGACAGAGAAAGACACATACTGTAGGAAGAGGAGAGGAAAGAGGGAAGGGGCAAAATAGGCATAGGGGATTAAGAGATACAAACTACTAGGTATAATATAAATAAGACAGAATGATGTAATATACAGCACAGAGAATATAGACAATAGTTTATAATAACTTTAAATGGAGTATATTCTATAAAAATATTGTTGTATACTAGAAACCAATACAATACTGTAAATCAACTATATTACAAAAAATATAATTTTTAAAAAATGAGTAGCAAAGAATGCCAATTTGCAAAAAAAATAAAAAGAAAGAAAATATGAGGATATTTGGAGAGTTATCTCATGGTCTCAACTCATATTGGGCCTCCTATGTACTAGATGCTGGGTATAAAGTATCAGTAAGATAAATATCTGTTTTCATGGATCTTCTATTTTTGCTAAGACAGAAAATACTTAACCAACAAATAGCCAAGAAAACTCTATGCTATCTGTAAAATTAAAATTATTTGATATTACAAAGAGTGACTGATACCTCAGGTTTGATGTTCAGGGAAGCCTTTTCTGAAAAGATAACATTTAAGCCATAATCTGAATACAAGAAGTCAGCAAGTTAGCAGAAAGGAAACGTATATATTAAGTTCCTAACATGGAAAAGGCTTTAAGTTTTTTGAGAAATGAAGACTAATGTGGGTGAATAATTGGAAACAGTGTTAAGACTGAATACTGACTAAGATAATAGTGCATGAGAAGGTAGGACCCTGACTATGCAGGGCTTGGCAAGCCAGGAAAAGAAGGTTGAATTTCATTCTAAGTAAAGGGTTGAATGCAAGTAAACTAAAAACAGAGATTTAGCAGCATAAAGTCTCTGAGACCTTGACAGGGTAGTAGAGCTGTAGAAATAGAAGTCCCATTGGGATGAAATAAGTTTGAAGTATAAAGGAGGAAGAGGAGACAGGATACTCAGATAACATATGTAAGAAAATTTGTTGTGGAAGCACATGAAAATCTGAAATTGATTTGAGAAGGATATGGGATTATTTGTATAATCTCTCTTTCCAAGCATAATTAGCTGCTCCAATGCAAATATGTGAAAATTGTTTATGCTTCTAGGATTTTATATTGCCAGAAAAGTAGGATGGAGAGAGAATGGAGAAAGGAATTGAGTGTATTCCAATGTATAGAATGATAATAACAATAATATATTATGAAATTCTAGCTGGACAAATAAAAATCAGCCAGAAAGAGGCTATGGATAATGAGAATTTGGTGGTTTCAATGCATTAAAGGTTTTGATGTTATGGCAATCAGTTATTGTAGTAAATGTGTCCAAAGGATAAAACACTATAGTAGGAGAGCAGAGTTTTCAAATTGTTGTTTTTAAATTCTGTTGTTTCTGGTGACTAGATCCAAGATTTAACTATATTAAGTAGATATATAAGATAAATTAGAAGGAAAGGTCACTACAGAAGAAGTGAAGAAGTTGGAAGCTAAGTGATTCAACTGAAGCATGAAGTCACCAAAAATGATAAAGTTAAGGGCTAGGACTTATATAAATGAAGAAGGATGACCAGGACTTACATAAATGAAGAAGGTTAAGTACTTAACAGCAATGATTAGGAATTTTGGTTACGTGTATCACAGTATTCAAATTGGGTTATATTTATCATACTCTCCAAGTTTGAGACCATTTATTAAAAGCTGATAGCAAACATTAGGTCATATTTGTATTTCACCAAGAAACTGATTAGAAGTTGTGAGCAGAGTAAATGTATGATTACTAATACCATAGGCAATTATTTAATTGTTATTTAATGTTTATGCCAGGGTAACAGTTGTACTGAATAAGAAATTTGTTCAAAGCACTCTTACCTTTTCCCTTAGCTGTTGGGAAAGCTTAATGGACAAGATTAACAAACTAATAAACCAAAAGTATCTGCATTAAACAAACCCCAAGAGATCTTTCCTGACACTTCACACTAAGGCTTTCTTGGTTTAAAAGAATTATGTACTCCTTGGTGAAGAGGTTACCTTGAGACATTCTTAAATAGAGGAATGAATGATTACTATGAGGGTTATTAATCAGGACTTCATCCAATGACATCTTATCCTAGGTTAAAAGAGGATAGTCTGTTCTTTGGGAACCAAACCTATTTAGTGGCAGGAATTAAACTTGTTTGTGAATATTTTTTATCATGAAATTTCATTCTAAAGAAGACACAGTTGAAGAGCATATTGACATATTTCATATCTCCACTAGGACATTAAATGAAGTCTTTCTTTATTCCACATCAACCGTTAAGCACTAAGTTACTGCATTCCAGAGGAACATACAGTTAATAGCTTTTCTCCACCAGAGGAGTAATACCACTGCATTTGAATTCAAACTTAAATTCAAGTATTGGTCCCTTTCCTTGCCATATTACCTTCAGTAATTTACCTAAGCCACTAAATCTTAGGTTCCTTTTCCCTGCAATAGCAATAATAATATTCTATCCTACTCACAGGAAAACTAAAGTGAATTAAAAATTACATACAAATAACTAAGCACATGGCCTGGCATGTTATAAATGGTAGCTACTGTTTTCATCATAAGGTAGATAATGTTATGCAAGTCCTAATTATCATTCCTTACTACATGGCTGAAAAAGGAGTCTAACCCAAGAGTTTATACACCAGGTTAGGGACTAGAACTCATCTCTATTGTATACTGTGTCGAGATGCCCCCAGAAAGCCCATTTTTATTTTTAAAAGCATCACATCCCTGAAATAATATAAAAGTTGCACTACTTTCAAAAACTTCTACTCAGAACCTATCCTAATGAGGATGAAACTAAATAACCGAATTGAAACTGCAATTTGTGTTTTATCTGTAGGAAGAGGGAAGAGATCATTGACCGTAGCCCTGATTCTATAATTTGACACCTTGATTTTTAGCTGTCAGGTGATAAACATACAAAGTTTTCCTTTTTAAGTCAGAAATTTATAAAATAAAACCATTTTATTGTTTTATGCATTGCATTTAGACTCAAATTTGTTTAAAAAGTATTCCATTTTTAAGAAGAAAAATATTATAGTTAAGGATACACTGTAGTATAATAACACTTGCATACTCACTCCAGCCAACATAAATAGCCCAAGGAACTATGGCACAAACATAAGAAAAGTTGTGTACAGATAGGAGGTTACTGAGTTACAGTGGTATCTTACAGAGTACAAAAGGAGAGAGAAGGAAAGAAAGAAAAAAGAAAGAGGGAAGAAAGAAGGAAGGAAGGGAGGGAGGGAGGGAGGGAAGGAGGAAGGAGAGAAGTATGACTCAAGAATGCATGTGATCCAGCTTCCTACTAGATAATCTAAACAGAAGTCACTGATGTTTTTAGAATATGATTCTGAAATACTAGAAGTATTGAATAGCAACATGAAGCGATTTGAGGTTTGGTGTAAAATTTTATCTTTAAGGGAAAAAACTAAAAGAAACCAGCTTTACAGTGCGATGAGCTTAAAAAAAAAAAAGTGATAAGCTAATTGGATTTTCCCTGAAATTACAGCACATGTAAAACCTTTTTTAAAACTAATAATTTCCTGTTGATAACCAGAAAGGAGATCTATTTTCTTAAAAATAGTTTCTTAAAAACTATAAACTATAGTTTATATAAACTATAAACTATATAGTTTCTTAAAAACTATAAACAACATGATAAACAAGAAAGTTTTTGGTTTTGTTTTTGTGGTACGTAGGCCTCTCACTGTTGTGGCCTCTCCCGTTGCGGAGCACGGGCCCCGGAGCGCAGGCTCAGCGGCCATGGCTCACGGGCCCAGCCGTTCCGCGGCACGTGGGATCTTCCCGGACCGGGGCACAAACCCTGCATCAGCAGGCGGACTCTCAACCACTGCGCCACCAGGGAAGCCCAACAAGAAAGTTTTTATACTTAGCTTTGCACACAATATATAATTTTAGGTAATCCTCTTACAAATTGTTTTCTGAAAATATAATACAAGTCTACTGCTTATTTTATATTTTCAAATCATAGTTGTTACAATGTAGCTTTTTCCCAAAACATTAAAAGGTTTCTCCTTACATATGACAAAAACCAGGTAAAGTCAATTTAGAGAGACCTAAATACGTCCTGGCCAGCAAAACTTGCCTGAGACCAAAATGAACACATTATCCCATATGAATAAAGATGGTATGAGTCAGATAAGAAGCTTATCAGTCTTTCACACACAGAATGAAAAATAAATCGAAGTTAAATGTTGCCTGTGCCCATCCAATCACTAACCTGGAGAGAGGGAACTTATTAACTTTGTGTACTCTCAACCCATTGGTAATCAACCACCTGTCTTCTGGCCTGGTGTGGAGGGACTTGGTGGTGGGGGTGGGGTGTGACTCATGATTACAGACAACGTTCTCAATATGATTTGCCTGGTAGTCTACATTGGTAACAGTCCCCGTGACAATAATATTTCTCACTGAAAGTTAATAAATTAGCATTCTGTGTGTGTGTGTGTGTGTGTGTGTGTGTGTGTGTGTGTGTGTGTGTGTAAATTGCTCATCTTTGAGTTCTCTTGGGAGAGTCTGTTATATGTCTTCTGGTGAGGCCATATCTTATTCCACTGTGAACACTTTTCATGTTGAAATATATTTGAGTCAGTGTCCCTAAAATGACTAAAATGTAAAAAGAATCGATGTTAAATTCATACTAAAAACACTCTATAGCCTGTGTTTATTAAACATGCCACTGCAAACTTTTTTTAAACCTTTAAATCAAGATTCTACCAAGAATATTATGAGATTAGGATGTTTCCTGCTATTGTCACAAGTTGGGGCAATATAATAATTTTGTGATATTTTGTCTGGGGACCACTAAAAATAGATTAATTCCCTTCAAATGACAAAAATATTACACAGAGAGTAGGTCTTAATTTCTACTACAATTAAATTAATAATAAATTTAGAATAAGAAATGGGCATTGGCATAATAATATACACTAAGCCAAAGGATAGTCACTATTTTGTATTTCCATGTTTTGGTGTGTAACAATCTCCAAGGCTCTACAACTACATTAAATTTGTTATAGATCATTCTTTGACATGCTCATTCAACATCCTTAGGCCTCTTGTATCCTGCATTATTGGTGTTTAGCGGATCTCACCAGTGCTGGGCCTAGGGTGAGATGAAGCACCTGTTGTGGGCACAAGTGTTAAGGATCCACGAAAAAACTCAAATAAACAATATTAATAATATCTTAATAAAAAAGTTTTAAGAAAGAAAATTAATGTAAAGATGCATGGTGAACAAAATACATTATCAGTATTACTGAGTTTTCCCTTTGCCTCAGGTTCCAGTATGGCTCCACACAGAATATCTCAAAACTACTTTTCACATTAGTCCAAACTATGGCTAACTTACATTTCATTAGAAGGATATTAGTTGGTTCATAGAATTGTTAGGAATTTAAAGAACTAGACTCATAAAATGGGCATAAAACAAAAACGTTAGGCAACAAGGAAAGTCCCACTATATCAATTTGATCATGTGATCACTGTCATTTTTCACATTGAATACTTCATTACCAGACTCTGCAATAAAGAACTTTTAAATCTCCTTGCATCTTTGTGTCACTCCTCTAGATTCAAGTTCTTAGATGAAAACGGAAAATCAGCAGAGCCCAGGACTGACGCATATGCCTTAGTTTTTAAGAATTAGAGCTAAATCTTGCTTTCTGTCAAGACTCACACAGTGGAGGATTCCACTGAAATATATATATATTCAGTTGTAGGACAGTAATAAAATGGCCAGTGTCTGCTACATTCATTATTATCTGGAGCCCTGGGGTGTATCAAAGCAAAAGTCCATTATTGCCAGTTCAAATGGAAAGATAAAAATACAGAAACAGACAAAGACATAAGTGGTATCACAAGAGGAAGAATAGCCTTTGAACTGGTCATGTAGATTTTTAACTCAGTGATAATGTCAAAAACTTCAGCTACGGTAGGAAAAATAATTTAAACTAATAGGAAAACATAAGTATTCCCGGAAGAGTAATAGGTCATTTTCTTAGTATTAAAAATTAGTATCACTCATGCAGTGGTCAAAAAACCTTTTGCCTACAAAACAAATAAATTCAAGGCACTCTATATAAAAATTCAAAGGAGAATACTACCTAATACTACCTAATACTAAATAGGCCATTCAAGAATGTGTATGCATATGAGGCAGACTATTAAAAAGCAACCACCTGATAGTGCATGATGAGGTTGGTACATCTTCTTTTCCAAAACAAACACACACGGCAAAATTGCCCTCCAAATTTATTTCACGGCTTTGGATATTGATGAAAAGAAATCAACAAGTTAAAAAACTGTTAGAACTTTGTGGGAAAAATGCTGACTCTGCAGCCTTCTTGCTAGGCTACTGCAGTCCACCCAAACTCAATTGTTGCAGTAGGTTCATGGTTTTGCTGTGAAAACCGGCAGTGTTACTGCCAGAGGGACAGACTTGATTTGGAATAGAAGGCAAAAGAACCCATGACTGGCAGAATTTTCAATAAAAGTAGAAAATACTACACGAAAGGATGGACAAAATACGTAGCTCCCCGTTAGCCTAAAGTTTCTGTCCGTATTGGGGTGAAGAGTGAAATCAGTCAAATCGGAGATTCTGAAAATGAGAGAGCCCAAAAGGGTTAGCTTTATAATCTCTCCACACATCTCTGTTTGACTAGGAAGTGACATCCATGTGCGAGGAACCAAAGGGTCCAGTGGAAAGTAAAAGTCAAGACATACTTGAGACCTGGCTGAAATATGAAAGGCTTCCCAGCCCACAGAGATAGATCAGCAGAGGGTGGAAGCTTTACAGGCTCACACTGTTTGAGCACAACCTCTGCCTAAATCACTGGCTGACTATTAAGTTATGCAGGCACAGGACACTCCATAGGATGCTAAGCTAAAAAAATAAAAATAAGAAATACAAATCTGAGCATAGACATCACTGACTACAGAGGAGATATATTCCAGAGATTAACACCAGGCAAATTAAAAAGAAATCATAACCCAGATTTGCCACAGTATAACCAACTCAAATTAAAATATCCAAATTTCAACAAAAATTACAAGGAATCCACACAAAGAAAAAACTCCAGGAAATCGTGAGAAAAAAAAAAGCAGTCAATATAAACTGACTCTGAGTCCAGATGTTGGATTTAGCAAACAAGGACTTCAAGGAAGTTACTATAAATATATTCAAGGGGGGCTTCCCTGGTGGCACAGTGGTTGAGAGTCCGCCTGCCAATGCAGGGGACACGGGTTCGTGCCCCGGTCTGGGAAGACCCCACATGCCGCGGAGCGGCTGGGCCCGTGAGCCATGGCCACTGAGCCTGCGCGTCCGGAGCCTGTTTTCCGCAACGGGAGAGGCCACAACAGTGAGAGGCCCGCGTACCGCAAAAAAAAAAAAAAAAAATATATATATATATATAAAAATATATAGATAAATATATATATATTCAAGGATTTATAGCAACTATTTAAACATTGAAAAGAAAATATGATGATACAACAAAGGGAGAATCTCAGTAAACAAATAAAAATGAAAAAACAGACTCTAGAATTGAAAAGTATAGTAACAAATGACAACTTCACTAGGTGGGCTGAAACACAACTTGAGAGGGCAGAAGAATCAGAGAACTGAAGAAAGAATGTAAATTATGCTATCTGAAGAACAGAGAGAAAAAATTTAAAGAAAAATGAACAGAGCCTCAGAGGTCTGAGGGAAAATAGCAATCTGACAATATTTTTTAATGGGAGTCTGAATAAATCTACTAAAAATCATTGAGCTGTGCAATTAAAATTAATGTATTTTGGTATGTAAATTTAACCTCCACAAAGTTTTTTTTTAAGTCTCCAAACATTTTTGTTGTCTTTTCATTAATAACTTTAATAATTTGTATTATTATTAATTTAATTTTCTCTATTTGTTGCCTATTTTATGCTCAAGAAATATGTGGAGAGAGTGATGAAAAGATAGACACAATCTTCATGAAATTGAGGTGTGAGGTAAATATTAGACAGAATGGCATTGTGCAAGAAGATTTCTTTACCTTAAAAAATAAATCAAAAATTCTTAACCAACTGCAACATAAACTTGAATTTTCTGTTTCAGTAACTTTCTTTATACTAGCATGTGACTATACAAGTTACACAAAAGTGGCTCTGCATAAAAATTCTCCCCAATATGAGGCTTAATTTTTAAACAAGATACGTTTTTCAGATCAAAAACAAAGGTGAGCTCCATTGCCAATGCCAGTCCGCTAGTCTCAGCTACCTGCCTCACCATCATGACTCCTTATAACATCTTTCAAACTGGTATCTCTTCATCTGCTTTTGCTTTGCTCTTCTGTGTTTGATGTCCTACAAGCCTGACTAGCTTTCCAGCCAATGCCACATTTTTCTCACCCTTGTTGTTCAAACTCTGCTAAGATCATCTTTCAATTGTTGGAATAATGCCTCAGAGCCTTTGCACCATCCTTTCTCTGACCAGTATACTGTACCGTACCGTAATTTTCCCTTAATTAATGCCTACTTATATCTCACATTTCACCACAAATATCAGCAATTTGCAAAACAGGAATATTTTTGCTTCATGAGATACGATAGCTGATTGAAAGCAACTTTCACAAGCCTTGAGTTGTGTTATAATAGTGGTTATAACACAACCACTATTATTATTATTGGCTTAGCATTCCAATTATTCCAGCCTCTAGCTCAACATTGCTTTGATTCTCTTGGTTTATCCTTCAGTGTAACAAGATGGCTCTTGCAACTCAGCCTCACATCCTTTTACAATTCCAAAGGTTGGGGAAAAAGAGGTGGAGGTTTGGGCAGAAAAAATTAGCTTTCTTTATAGCAGAGATAAGAATATTTTCTATAAAACACCCAGAAAACAACTTCTTTCACTTCATTCCACAGAATTCAACAGTGACTATGCTTGCATTCAACAGATACAAGGGAGTACACAAAGTGAGCTTCTGGCAAAGAGCAATACGCATCACCATCTAACTGAGTATTTTGTCACCCAGAACAAAGTCAAGTTCTCTTAGTAAAGATGAGAGAAACAGCTATGAATTAGCAATGAACTGTGTTTGCCATCAATACTAGCATACATCTATTTTCATAGTAATTTGATTTCTGTGTGTCTTTTCCACTAAGACTCTAAGCTCCATTAAGTCAGGAACTAGAGATGACTTACTCACCACTATTTCCCCCAGGATGTAACAATATAAAAGTGAAACACAAATGATCTCCTAAAAATAGTCACTGTGAAAATTCAAATTTCACACAGGAATGAAAACAGTATGCTTAAACCAAGTATTTTTTTATTAGGGATGTCCTCCCCAAGGGGTAGTTGGCAATGTCAGGAGACATTTTTGATGATCACAATGGGAGGGAGAGACACTGCTGGCATCTAGCGAGTAAAGGACAGGAATTCTGCTAAACATATTACAATGCATAGATAGCCCACACATGAAGACTTGTGCCATCCAAATTCATGTAATAACTGGTATATGCCCACAGTACCAAGGTCGAAAAGCCTTTGCTTAACCCCATTTCACTAAACTTGTAATGTTCTGGAAAAGCTGAAAAATAGCTTCAACAACTACTTTTCTTATTTTCCCTTCACACCATCCCCCTTTCTACCATTTTCTGATAGAAAGAAAGTAATAAAATATATGTATGAAAGGGGATACAGAATATATACCACATCACTGCTCCTAATTGAGTCTGGGGAGTTCAGGACCAGCACCCCCAAGATGCGTCAGGAAGGCATTTGTGTAAGAGGCATTTCATGATCTGGTAAATGCTTCCTCATATCTTGTTACCTGCATTTGGAAACATCTATTCAAGACAAAGTGAGCACCTTTTCTACCCATAGAAAGCATGTCCAGGGACTTCCCTGGTGGACCAGGAGTTAGGACTCTGTGCTTCCACTGCTGAGGATGTGGATTCAATCCCTGGCTGGGGAACTAAGATCCCACAAGCTGCATGGTGTGGGCCAAAAAGAAAAAAAGAATAAAAGAAAAGAAAGCAAGCGTTTCCAAGTCTTATTTCCTATCCAAAAACTCAAGCATAAGAGAAAGGACAAAACTAGTAACAGTACTTTTGTGTTGTGAGAATCACTAATTTATAAATTATGGTTAATGTTTGCTCATCATCATATTAAACATACTTAGAGAACAAACTTATGGTTAACAGGGGGAAGGGTGGGGGGGAGGGACAGACTGGGAGTTTGGGATTGACATGTACATACTGCTATATTTAACACAGATAACCAACAAAGACATACTGTATAGCATGGGGAACTCTGCTCAATACTCTTTGGTGACGTAGGTGGGAGGAGTATTTGAAAAAAGAATAAATACATGTATATGTATGGCTGAATCACTTTGCTGTACACCTGAAACTAACACAGCATTGTTAATCAACTATACTCCAATACAAAATAAAAATTATAATGAAAATAAAATAAACAATAAGAATAAACACGAGTATATCATTTCCAGCTAATAAATATCAAGGAATTTTAGGATGGAGAGCCCCAGAAAACTAGAAACCCTGACAAAAATGTCTACAGATTATATTTAAATGAATTTTAGTCATCCTAAGTCAGCCTCTCTGATTGTATTAACTTCTTGTGGCCGCCGTAACAAACAACCACAATGAAGTGGCTTCAGACAGCAGAAATTTATCCTTATATCATTCTGGAGGCCAGAAGTCCAGAATCAACATGTCAGTGGAACTGCACTTTCTCTAGAGGCTCTAGGGGAGAATGCTTCCCAGCATCTCCCAGCTTCCAGTGGCTGTCAGCATTCTTTCTTTGACTTGTGGCCATATGACCCCAAACTCTACCTCTGTTTTCATATCACCTTCTTCTCTGTTTCTGTTCTCCTCTATGTTCTTATAAGGGTACATATCACTGGATTCAGAACCCACCCTTAGAATCTAGGATGACTTCATCTCAAGACCCTAAACTTAATTATATCTTCAAATAGCCTTTCTCCAAATAAGGTAACATTCACAGATTCCAGGGATTTGATGTAGGTATCTTTTGGAGAGTCATTTTTCACCTTACCACACTGATCATTTGAGATTTTTCTTTTATTTTGAATATTAGCTTTTAAAAGATTCTATACCTCAGTCATTTGATCACGGCAAGGCTAATTTTGATTTATAATATGGCTTATACTTAAATGTCTATATCTAAATTTTGTTAGTTACAAAATTGTCTACCATTTGTTGTATTGCTATAGGGTTATTTTAAACCTCTTTTATTTAGCTGGCAAATACCTTGTTCATTTTCTGTTAATATCAGCTAGATTATACTTTCACATTAACAGTATTACACAGAGTAGTAAGAGATAATCTAGATCATTCTTTTTCAACACTGAAACCTACTGTTTTGGACACATACACCATGGCCTGTGTGCTATCCTATAAATGTTCTCTCATATTCTAATCTCTTTTATTGTTAAAAACTGAAATATCTTTGGCAAATATTTCCAAATATGTTTCCTCTGAGATTCTCATAACACACAAAAGATTAAACTGATTTATATCATGGTTAAATGTCTTAATTTCCCAAAGGAATTTCAAAAGGAAGAAAATAAATGTTTTCTCATGGCCTAAAATATATGAAATGCTATAGTTGCTATTCAATTAATTAATTAATTAATTTAAAAATATTATAAGATATGATACAAGAAAATGCCAAGGAAATATTTTTGTGTGAATAAAAGATGGTACAGACCTTGGGGGCCAAGACAGTGAAGCAGGAAGGCCCTGAGCTCACCTCCTCCCGTGGGCACACCAAAATTACAACTATTTGCAAATAAACCATTGATGAGAAAAACCAGAAGACTAGGAGGAAAGATCTTATACAACTAAAGATATAAAGAAGGAACCATAACAAGATGGACAGGAGGGGTGGAGACACAGTATAGTCAAGACCAATACCCCCAGGGGGGTGACCCAGAGACAGGAGGACAATTACAACTGCAGAAGTTCTCTTCGAGGAGCGAGTGGTCTGAGCCCCACATCAGGCTCACCAGCCTGGGGCTCCTGCTCATGGAAGATGAGCCCCCAGAACATTTGGCTTTGAAGGCCAACAGGGCTTACTTTTCAGAGAGCCAGAGGGCTGTGGGAAATAGAGACTCTATTCCTAAAGGGTGCACACAAAAATCTCACACACTCCAAGACACAGTACAGAAGTAATTTGAAAGAAGCCTGGGTCAGATCCACCTGCTGATCTTGGAGAGCCTCTCAGAGAGGCAGAAAGCAGCTGGGGCTTACCCTGGGGACACATATACTGATGTGAGCCATTTTGGGAAGCTTGTTTTACCACATGGACACTGGTGCAGGCAAGCACCACTTTGAAATCCCATCTTAACTTATTAGCTCCGGCACATGGCCCTGCCAACCAGTCTCTCAGCACCAGTACTGGGAAGCATCAGGCCAAGTAGCTAGCTGGGTAGAGACGTGGCCCAACCCATCACCAGATCTGCTGCCCTAAGACCCCTGAGCCCACAGCTGCCCTAGGATCTGGCCCTGTCCACCAAAGGGCCCAAGACCCAGCCTCATACAACAGTGTGCCAGCGCTAGCCCCAGGATCCCCAGGGCCCTGCAGCCAGAGGCCCTGGGATCCAGATCCACCCACTGGGGGGCCAGCAAAAAAACTACTAGAGCTCATCAATGAATTCAGTAAAATTTCAGGATACAGAATTAATACACAGAAATCTGTTGCATTTCTATACACTAACAATGAACTATCAGAAAGAGAAGTTAAGAAAATAATCTCATTTGCAATTACATCAAAAAGAATAAAATGTCTAGGAAACAATCTAACTAAAGAGATAAAATACTTGTACTTGCAAAACTATAAGACACTGATAAAAGAAACTGAAGATGACACCGATAGAAAGACACACCATGTTCACTGACTGGAAGACTTAATATTGTTAAAATGATCATACTACCCAAGGCAATCTACAGATTCAACGCAATGCCTACAAAAGTACCAATGACATTTCTCACGAACCTAGAAAAAATAATTCTAAATTTTTTATGGAAACATAAAGAACCCCAAATAGCCAAACAATCTTGAGAAAAAAGAACAAAGCTGGAGGTATCACGCTCCCTGATTTCAAACTGCAAAGCTACAGTCATCAAAACAGTATGGTACTGACACAAAAACAGACACACAGATAAATGGAACAGAATAGAGATCCCAGAAATGAACCACAATTATATGGTCAATTAATATAGACAAAGGAGGCAAGAATATACAATGGGGAAAAGTGCCTCTTAAATAAATGGTGTTAGGAAAACTGGACATCTACACACAAAAGAATCAAACTGGACTACTCCCTTACATCATGCACAAAAATAAACTCAAATGGGGTTAAAATCTTAAATGTTAAAACCTGAAACCATAAAATTTCTAGAAGAAAAATACAAGCGCTACTGTCTTTAACATCAGTCTTTATAATATTTGGGGGGTCTGTCTCCTCAGACAAGGCATAAGCAAAAAATAAACAAATGGGACCATATTAAACTAAAAAGCTTTTGCACAATGAAGAAAGCTATCAACAAAATGAAAAAGCCACCTACTGAATGGGAGAAGATATTTGCAAAGGATTTATCTGATAAGGGGCTAATATCCAAAACACACAAAGAACACATACAATTCAACATCCAAAAAACAAATAACTCAATTAAAAAATGGCAGAGTATGAACAGACATTTTTCCAAAGAAGATATATAAGTGGCCAACAGACACATGAAAAGATGCTCAACATCACTAACCACCAGGGAAATGCAAATCAAAACCATAATGAGATATCACCTCATACCTGTAAGAATGGCTATCATCAAAGACAACAAATAACAGGTGTTGGCAAGGATGTGGAGAAAAGGGAACTCTTGTGCACTGTTGGTGGGAATGTAAATTGGTGTAGCCACTATGGAAAACAATATGGAAATTCCTTAAAAAAATTAAAACTAAAACTACCATATGATTTGTTTTTTGGTTTGGCTGCTCTCTCTTTCTTTCCTTTTTTTGTTTATTACTTAAACTCCTGCATATATATCCAAAAACATGAAAACACTAATTCAAAAAGCTATGTGCACCACAACGTTCATAACATTATTTGCAATAGCCAAGATATGGAAGAAAACTAAGTGCCCATCGACAAATAAATGTTTAAAGAAGATGTAGTATATATATAAACATATATATATATATATATATACACACACACACACACACACACAGTAGAATATTACTCAGCCATATAACAGAGTGAAATCTTGCCATTTGCAACAACATGGATAAAGCTACAGGGCATTTCACTAAGTAAAATAAGTCAAACAGTCATAGACAAATACTATATGATTTCACTTATATGTGGAAACTAAATGACAAATGAACAGCATACCAAAACAGAAACAGTGGGGGAGCTTCAAGATGGCGGAAGAGTAAGATGTGGAGATCACCCTCCTCCGCACAAATACATCAGAAATACACCTACATGTGGAACAACTCCTACAGAACCCCTACTGAACACTGGCAGAAGACCTCAGACCTCCCAAAAGGCAAGAAAACCCCCACGTACCTGGGTAGGGCAAAAGAAAAAAGAATGAACAGAGACAAAAGAATAGGGACGGGATCTGCACCAGTGGGAGGAAGCTGTGAAGGAGGAAAGGTTTCCACACACTAGGAAGGCCCTTCACAGGCGGAGACTGAGGGAGGTGGAGGGGGGAAGCTTCCACGGAGGAGAGCACAGCAACAGGGGTGCAGAGGGCAAAACGGAGAGATTCCCACACAGGGGATAGTTGCCGACCAGCACTCACCAACCCACGAGGCTTGTCTGCTCACCCGACAGGGCAGGTGGGGGCTGGAAGCTGAGGCTCGGGCTTCAGAGGTCAGACCCCAGGGAGAGGACTGGGGTTGGCTGTGTGAACACAGCCTGAAGGGGCCAGTGAGCCACAGCTAGCCAGGAGGGAGTTCAGGAAAAAGTCTGGAGCTGCCTAAGAGGCAAGAGACTTTTTCTTGCATCTTTGTTTCCCGGTGCGTGAGGAGAGCGGATTAAGAGCACTGCTTAAAGAAGCTCCAGAGAAGAGCGCCAGCCGCGACTATCAGCGCAAACCCCAGAGACGGGCATGAGACACTAAGGCTGCTGCTGCAGCCACCAAGAAGCCTGTGTGCTAGCACAGGTCATTATCCACACCTCCCCTCCCAGGAGACTGTGCAGCCTGCCACTACCAGCGTCCCGTGATCCAGGGACAACTTCTCTGGGAGAACACACGGTGCGCCTCAGGCTGTTGCAACATCATGCTGGTCTCTGCCGCCGCAGGCTCGCTCAGCATTCCGTACCCCACCCTCCCCCCGGCCTGAGTGAGCCAAAGCCCCCGAATCAACTGCTCCTTTATGAAGCTCGTCCTGTCTGGGCGGGAGCAGATGCCCTCAGGCGACCTACACGCAGAGGAGGAGGCAAATCCAATGCTGAAACCCAGGAGCCGTGGGAACAAAGAAGAGAAAGGGAAATTTCTCCCAGCAGCCTCAGGAGCAGTGGATTAAATCTCCACAATCAACTTCATTTACCCTGCAGCTGTGGAATACCTGAACAGACAACGAATCATCCTAAATTGAGGAGGTGGACTTTGGGAGCAACGATATATATATGTTTTCCCCTTTTTCACTTTTTATGAGTGTGTAGGTGTATGCTTCTGTGTGTGATTTTTTCTGTATAGCTTTGCTTTTACCATTTGTGCTAGGATTCTGTCTGTCCGATTTTTTTTTTTTTTTGCGCTTTTTTTTAGTATAGTTTTTAGCACTTGTTATCATTGGTGGATTTGTTTTTTGGTTTGGTTGCTCTCTATTTCTTTCCTTTTTTTATTACTTAAAAAAATTTTTTTTAATAATTATTTTTTACTTTTTATTTTAACAACTTTTATTTTATTTTATTTTATTTTATGTTTTTGTTTCTTTTTCTCCCTCTCATTCTGATCTGTGTGGATGACAGGCTCTTTGTGCTCCAGCTAGGTGTCAGGGCTGTGCCTCAGACGTGGGAGAGCCAAGTTCAGGACACTGGTGCACAAGAGACCTCCCAGCTCCACATAATATCAAATGACGAAAATCTTCAAGAGATCTCCATCTCAATGCCAAGACTCAGCTCCACTCAATGACCAGCAAGCTACAGTGCTGGACACCCTATGCCAAACAACTAACAAAACAGGAACACAACCCCATTTGTTAGCAGAGAGGCTGCCTAAAATCATAATAAGGCCACAGATAGCCCAAAACATACCACAAGACGTGCACCTACCCACCAGAAACACAAGATCCAGCCGCATCCACCACAACACAGGCACTAGTTCCCTCCACCAGGAAGCCTACACAATCCACTGAACCAACCTTACCCACTCGGGGCAGACACCAAAGCAACAGGAACTACAAACTTGCAGCATGCAAAAAGGAGACCCCAATCACAGTAAGTCAAGCAAAATGAGAAGACAGAGAAACACACAACAGATGAAGGAGCAACGTATAAACATACCAGACCTAACAAATGAAGAGGAAATAGGCAGTCTACCTGAAAAAGAATTCAGAATAACGATAGGAAAGATGATCCAAAATCTGGGAAACAGAATGGAGAAAATACAAGAAACATTTAACAAGGACCTAGAAGAAGTAAAGAGGAAACAGTGATGAACAACACAATAAATGAAATTAAAAATACTCTAGAAGGGACTGATAACTAAGGCAAAAGAACGGATAAGCGACCTGTAAGATAAAATAGTGGAAACAACTACTGCAGAGCAGAATAAAGAAAAAAGAATAAAAAGAATTGAGGACAGTCTCAGAGACCTCTGGGACAAAATTAAATGCACCAATATTCGAATTATAGGGGTTCCAGAAGAAGAAGAGAAAAAGAAAGGGACTGAGAAAATATTTGAAGAGATTATAGTTGAAAACTTCCCTAATATGGGAAATAATTAATCAACTCCAGGAATCACAGAGAGTCCCATACAGGATAAATCCAAGGAGAAACACGCCAAGACACACATTAATCAAACAATAAAAATTAAATACAAAGGAAAAATATTAAAAGCAGCCAGGGAACAGAAACAAATAACACACAAGGGAATCCCCATAAGGTTAACAGCTGATCTATCAGCAGAAACTCTGCAAGCCGAAGGGAGTGGCAGGACACATTTAAAGTGATGAAGGGGAAAAACTTACAACCAAGATTACTCTACCCGGCAAGGATGTCATTCAGATTCGATGGAGAAATTAAAACCTTTACAGACTAGCAAAAGCTAAAAGAATTCAGCACCACCAAAGCACTTTTACAACAAATGCTGAAGGAACTTCTCTAGGCAGGAAACACAAGAGAAGGAAAAGACCTACAATAACAAACCCTAAACATTAAGAAAATGGTAATAGGAACATACATATTGATAATTACCTAAAATGTAAATGGATTAAATGCTCCAAGCAAAAGACATAGACTGGCTGAATGGATATAAAAACAAGACCCGTATATATGCTGTCTACAAGAGACCCACTTCAGACCTAGGGACACATACAGACTGAAAGTGAGGGGATGGAAAAAGATATTCCATGCAAATGGAAATCAAAAGAAAGCTGGAGTAGAAATTCTCATATCACACAAAATAGACTTTAAAACAAAGACTATTACAAGAGACAAAGAAGGACACTACATAATGATCAAGGGATCAATCCAAGAAGAAGATATAACAATTGTAAATATTTATGCACCCAACAAAGGAGCACCTCAATATATAACACAAATACTAACAGCCATAAAAGGAGAAATCGACAGTAACACATTCATCGTAGGGGACTTTAACACCCCACTTTCACCAATGGACAGATCATCCAAAGTGAAAATAAATAAGGAAACACAAGCTTTAAATGATACATTAAAGAAGATGGACTTAATTGATTTTTATAGGACATTCCATCCAAAAACAACAGAATAAACTTTCTTCTCAAGTGCACACAGAACATTCTCCAGGATAGATCACCTCTTGGGTCACAAATCAAGCCTCAGTAAATTTAAGAAAATTGAAATCATATCAAGTATCTTTTCCCACCACAATGCTATGAGACTAGATATCAATTACAGGGAAAATCTGTAAAAAAACAAATACACGGAGGCTAAATAATATACTACTTAATAACCAAGACATCACTGAAGAAATCAAAGAGGAAATCAAAAAATACCTCGAAACAATTACAATGAAAACATGACCCAAAACCTATGGGATGGAGCAAAAGCAGTTTTAAGAGGGAACTGCCTAGCAATACAATCCTACCTTAAGAAACAAGAACCGTCTCAAACAAACAACCTAACCTTACACCTAAAGCAATTAGAAAAAGAAGAACAAAAAACCCCCAAAGTTAGCAGAAGGAAAGAAATCACAAAGATCAGATCAGAAATAAACGAAAAAGAAATGAAGAAAACAATAGCAAAGATGAATAAAACTAAAAGCTCTTTCTTTGAGAAGATAAACAAAATTGAAAAATCATTAGCCAGGCTCATCAAGAAAAAAAGGGAGAAGACTCGAATCAATAGAATTAGAAATGAAAAAGGAGAAGTAACAACTGACACTGCAGAAATACAAAGGATCATGAGAGATTACTACAAGCAACTCTATGCCAATAAAATGGACAACCTGGAAGAAATGGACAAATTCTTAGAAATGCACAACCTTCCGAGACTGAACCAGGAAGAAATAGAAAATATGAGCAGACCAATCACAAGCACTGAAATTAAAACAGTGATTAAAAATCTTCCAACAAACAAAAGCCCAGGACCATATGGCTTCACAGGCAAATTCTGTCAAACATTTAGGGAAGAGCTAACACCTATCCTTCTCAAACTCTTTCAAAATATAGCAGAGGGAGGAACACTCCCAAACTCATTCTATGAGGCCATCACCCTGATACCAAAACCAGACAAAGATGTCACAAAGAAAGAAAACTACAGGCCAATATCACTGATGAACATAGATGCAAAAATCCTCAACAAAGTACTAGCAAACAGAATCCAACAGCACATTAAAAGGATCATACACCATGATCAAGTGGGGTTTATCCTAGGAATGTAAGGATTCTTCAATATATGCAAATCAATCAATGTGATACACCATATTAACAAATTGAAGGAGAAAAACCATATGATCATCTCAATAGATGCAGAGAAAGCTTTGGACAAAATTCAACACCCATTTATGATAAAAACCCTCCAGAAAGTAGGCTTAGAGGGAACTTACCTCAACATAATAAAGGCCATACATGACATCCCACAGTCAACTTCGTTCTCAATGGTGAAAAACTGAAAGCATTTCCACTAAGATCAGGAAAAAGACAAGGTTGCCCACTCTCACCACTCTTATTCAACATAGTTATGGAAGTTTTAGCCACAGCAATCAGAGAAGAAAAAGAAATAAAAGGAATCCAAATCCGAAAGGAAGAAGTAAAGCTGTCACTTTTGCAGGTGACATGATACTATACATAAGTATCCTAAAGATGCTACCAGAAAACTACTAGAGCTAATCAATGAATTTGGTAAAATAGCAGGATACAAAATTAATGCACAGAAATCTCTTGCATTCCTATACACTAATGATGAAAAATCTGAAAGAGAAATTAAGAAAACACTCCCATTTACCATTGCAACAAAAAGAATAAAATATCTAGGAATAAACTTACCTAAGGAGACAAAACACCTATATGCAGAAAATTATAAGACACTGATGAAGGAAATTAAAGATGATACAAAGAGATCGAGAGATATACCATGTTCTTGGATTGAAGAATCAACACTGTGAAAATGACTACACTACCCAAAGCAATCTACAGATTCAATGCAATCCCTATCAAACTACCACTGGCATTTTTCATAGAACTAGAACAAAAATTTCACAAATTGTATGGAAACACAAACGACCCCAAATAGCCAAAGCAATCTTGAGAAGGAATAACGGAGCTGGAGGAATCAGGCTCCCTGACTTAAGACTACACTACAAAGCTACAGTAATCAAGACACTACGGTACTGGCACAAAAACAGAAATGTAGGTCAATGGAACAGGATAGAAAGCCCAGAGATAAACCCACACACATATGGTCACCTTATGTTTGATAAAGGAGGCAAGCATTTACAGTGGAGAAAAGACAGCCTCTTCAATAAGTGGTGCTGGGAAAACCGGACAGCTACATGTAAATGAATGAAATTAGAACACTCCCTGACACCATACACAAAAATAAGCTCAAAATGGATTCAAGACCTAAACGTAAGGCCAGACTCTATAAAACTCTTAGAGGAAAACATAGGCAGAACACTCTATGACATAAATCACAGCAAGATCTTTTTGGCCTACCTCCCAGAGAAATGGAAATAAAAACAAAAATAAACAAATGGGACCTTATGAAACTTAAAAGCTTTTGCGCAGCAAAGGAAACCATAAACAAGACCAAAAGATATTTGCAAATGAAGCAACTGACAAAGGATTAATCTTCAAAATTTATAAGCAGCTCATGGAGCTCAATATCAAAAACCAAACAATCCAATCCAAAAATGGGCTGAAGACCTAAATAGATATTTCTCCAAAGAGGATATACAGATTGCCAACAAACACATGAAAGAATGCTCAACATCACTAATCATTAAAGAAATGCAAATCAAAACTACAATGAGATATCATCTCACACCGCTCAGAATGGCCATCATCAAAAAATCTACAAACAATAAATGCTGGAGAGGGTGTGGAGAAAAGGGAACACTCTTGCACTGTCAGTGGGGATGTAAACTGATACAGCTACTATGGAGAACAGTATGGAGGTTACTAAAAAACTAAAAATAGAACTACCATACGACCCAGCAATCCCACTTCTGGGCATATACCCTGAGAAAACCATAATTCAAAAAGAGTCATGTACCAAAATGTTCATTGCAGCTCTATTTACAATAGCCAGGACATAGAAGCAACCTAAGTGTCCATCAACAGATGAATGGATAAAGAAGATATGGCACATGTATACAATGGAATATTACTCAGCCATAAAAAGAAACGAAATTGAGTCATTTGTCTTGAGGTGGATGCACCTAGGGTCTGTCATACAGAGTGAAGTCAGTCAGAAAGAGAAAAACAAATACTGTATGTTAACACATATATGTGGAATCTAAAAAAGAAAAATAAAATCGTCATGAAGAACCTAGGGGCAAGATGGGAATAAAGATGCAGACCTACTAGAGAATGGATTTGAGGATATGGCGAGGGGGAAGGGTTAGCTGGGACAAAGTGAGAGAGTGGCATGGACATATATACACTACCAAATGTAAAACAGATAGCTAGTGGGAAGCAGCCACATAGCACAGGGAGATCAGCTCGGTGCTTTGTGACCACCTAGAGGGGTGGGATAAGGAGGGCGGGAGGAAGGGAGACACAAGAGGGAAGAGATATGGGGATATATGTATACGTATAACTGATTCACTTTGTTATAAAGCAGAAACTAACACACCATTGTAAAGAAAGTATACACCAATATAGATGTTAAAAAAAAAACAAAAAAGAAAGAGTTTTAGATACAGAGAACAAACAGGTGGTTACCAGAGGAGAGGGGTTTGTGGGGAGGAAGGAAATAGGTGAGGGAGTTTAAGAAGTACAAATTTCCAGTTGCAAAATAAATCCCGTCACGGGTATAAAATGTACAGTGTGGGGAATATAGTCAATACCTAAGGAATATCTTTGTACATAGTCTGTATATAGTAAACTGATTTATTGTGGTAATCATTTTGAAATGTGTAGAAAAAAATCACTATGTTGTGTAATAGGAACTAACAAGTGTTGTAGGTCATTTATACTTCAAAAAGCAACAAACTCATAGAAAAAGGGATCTCATTTGTGGTTCCCAGAGGCGGGGAGCGGTGGGGAGGGGAAATGAACAAAGATAGTGGAAAACTACCATTATAAGATAAATGAGTACTAGGCATTTAGTGTATAATGATAAATATAATTAACACTGTCGTATGTTATACACAAAAACTGTTAAGGGAGTAAATCCTGAGTTCTCATCACACACAAAACATTTTTTCTATTTCTTTAATTCTGTATCTATATGAGATGATGAATGTTCACTAAACTTATTGTGACAGTCATTTCATGATGCGTGCAAGTCAAATCATTATGCTTTACACCTTAAACTTATATACTGTTGTATGTCAATTATATCTCAATAAAAACAGAAGACAGTATATATTTGCACTTATTCTTTTATCTAATTTTCATTTTATATCTAATAAAATATGATATAAACAAGCATACGTGGGGGATGTAAAAAAACTTTCCTCCACCCTCTTAGGTTCTGTGGCTGGGATCTATCTATCGAACTGACAAAAGACAGATTAACAAGAGCAAAGCATACAAATTTTATTTAATATTTTTATATACACATAAGAGCATTCATAGGAAAAAGTAAAAATCCAAAGAAGCAGTTAGGACTGAGAGCTGATATGCTTCTTAACAAAGAAAGATAAGTTTGAGGAGAAGTGACAAGACAAAGGAAAAGTGTGTTACATCTCTAGAGGTGATAAATTGTGGAAAAGTGACTCAGAAATATATGGAGGAAACTAAGGAAGAAAAGGGTTAGTTTAGTATGTCTGTTTGTACAGATTCATCTCAGCCTCAACTCCCCGTCTCTGGTGATAAAAATGTTCCTCTCTCCCCAGTGTAGGGAAAGCACCTTTCTCATAAGAAATTGTATGCCCTGCTTTTAGGTAGAAGGGGGAGGCCAGGGAGCCCTTCCTACAGCTGTTGTTTGTCAAGTGTCTTCAACTCAAAATTGTCAATATGGCAAAGTGGCATATTGTGGGGTGGCATGTCAAAGGATATCAGTCAGGGATAAAGGCAGGTTGATAAAGTGGATAGAGTAAGGGTAGGTGAACTCAGTTTTGTATTTAGCAGTCTTGGCAGCCCTCTCATTCCCTAGAGATACAGTATCAGTCTCCTTACAATGGGCTGGAGTGTGAACAATAGTCACTGTAGTAGGGAGATGAATAGCCTGTAATAGAGTAACAATTATATGCCCATTGGCAACAGCAGTATCAGCAGAGGTTAAGAATCTACAGGATTTACAGATTGTACCAACAGCATGGAAGACTCCAAAGGCATATCTGGAGTTAGTGTAAATAGTGGCAGTTTTCTTTTTTGCCAACATGTAAGCTGTGAGTTCAGCAGCTTGGGCTGATTTTACAGTGTGTAAATAGTATGCCTCAGGAGTTTCATGTAGGAAAACTATGTTGTAAGGAGTTATGTTTTCCTGGAAATTTTGTTTAAAAGAGCCATCACAAAATTGAAGTCATTCTGGGTTGTCTAAGGGGATATCTAAGAGATGTTCGTGTGTGTCTTTGAAATTATTTCTAGAGTTGCAAGGCAATCATGTGGAATGGAGTGGGGCGGTCCATCATCTGGGAGAGGTTAGAAGAGCTAAATTTAAGGTGCTACAGCAGTGTAAGATGAGGGAGGGATTGGTGAATAGGGCTTGTTCATAGGTGGTCTGCCTCCATGTAGAGAGAGGAGCTATGTCTTATCAACTCGTAAGGGAACAGAAACAGTATGAGGAACATAGAGGTGAATGGTAGCCTAATGTAAGAGCAATGGTTTTGTCAATTAGGGTGGCAGTTATGGACACACAGGCATGGGAGCATGTCTGATGCCACAACATCTAACTGACATGAGAAATATGCCATAGGACTTATCTAAGAATAAATGGTTGTACTAAAATACTGCAGCAATTCCATTATTGTCTTGGTGACAAATTGACAAACATAGGTGAAAATGTTTATCAAAACTGGGTAAGCCAAGAGCAAGGGCAGCAGAATTAGGAATTTGTTGGCAACAATAGCAGCTGCCCCCCCAAATTTACATAGTTGTGTTTTTGTTTTCAGAAAAGGGATGGACAATATTAACCCAAGGCATTTTGGTATGAGTTTTGACTGCCCTGAGATACCTCATGTTCTAAGTAGTTAACAGTTGTCTGTACCCATTGAAGTCTATATTGGGAGGCTTTATAGCCTTGTTCAGTTAGTGCCATTAAGAGAATGAGGGAATCTATAAAAACACCTTCCTTAGTTTGATT
Organism: Tursiops truncatus; assembly: GCF_011762595.2. Lineage (NCBI taxonomy): Eukaryota > Metazoa > Chordata > Mammalia > Artiodactyla > Delphinidae > Tursiops > Tursiops truncatus. Next base: position 54,562,283 of record NC_047044.1, on the reverse strand, counting down.
ACAAAGTAAGAGGCCACCAACATACTGAACGAGAGGGGAGCCTTGGGTAAAAACTAGAATCTAAGCTTTAAGAACCTGGGAAAATATTGAGGGAGACTCACAATATCTCAAAGGTATACAAGTCCATGTTAATTGTCTTCCTTGAAATGCAAATACAAAGAGAACGTGTGCAATGGCATTAGAAAGCTGTGCAGGAGTCAGTGACTGTAAATCAAGCTATGTCAGCAGGAATTGAGGTAAGAATAGTAGTTGGACTAGAGACTATAGTGTGATGAGGAATTACAAAAACATTTATTGGCTCTTCCATTTTGTACAAATCAACAATTTGATTCCCATCTGAATCAAATGTTCCTTCTTACTGACAAGATTGAGGTATCGCAGAGTGAGGAAGTAAATATAAGAACACTTGGCTCTATTATAAGTATAATTCCTTTTTTTTTTTTTTTTTGCTTTTTGAAAAAGAGGGTGTTGGGCTTCTGCTGGGACAGGTTTATTCCTTTTCCAGAAAATGTGCATGGGCACTGCACTGAAGAGCAATCCAACCTCATTTGCATGTGAGGACCAGAGACTAACTAGTACATCTCTTAAGGCTGCACTCTCTTCAGAGGATTTTAAAGTGAGATAGGTCTCCATTGGGGAAAGTAGGAAGCTTGCGATTTGGTCTGAGAGCAGGGAAATAAAAATACTTTTCTCATTACATTGTATGGTGGCATTAAATTTACATAACAAGCCTCTACCTAAAAGGTTTGCTGATGAAGAACCAGAAACTAGAAAGATATGATGGGTGGTTAGAGGGCCTAAGGATTTTGCAGTGGCCTGAGATATGACAATAAAATAGGTTGCTGCCCAGAGACTCCAACAGCTTGAACAGAATTAGAGGTGACGAACAAATATAAATCCTCTAAGTCAATGGTAGAGAAAGTTCCACTGGTATCAGTTAAGAAGTACCGTTCCTAATACTCTATTTTAAGTTTAATGCTGGGTTCTGAGGTACAGCTGAGGATTGACTGACCCCATCAATCTATGCGAAACTGTCCCACAGAAGGGGAAAAACAGACTCTCTGAGGCTGCTGAGATCTAGGGATACTGTATATTTAAGCTTACCTCTGTTTTATATGCAGGACAATTGCCTTTCCAATGCCCTGCCCTTTTACAATATCTGCAAATATCTTGAGATGGATAGGGAAGGCTCTGTGGTTGGCAAGAAAAATGGGTGGGTATTAAGTTACACTTAGATTCTTACTTCTGTTTTTTAAAGACTCAATTTGCAAGGCAAGGATTGTTGATTTCAATACCTTTTTTCTCCTGCTTTCCTGCAAGCTATTTTCAAAGAATTAAATAGCAACTTCAATAATAACATTGATAAACAACAACTTCAATAATAACATTGAGAGATTGTCCTGCACAGCCAACCACACCATTTTGGATTTGTCTTTCTATATTAGGGAGATTTCTCACTAAGGAGGAAATTAAAAAGATTTCTATGTTCTGGGGTTTCAGGGTTTAATGCAGTGTGCTTTTGGAAAGTGTGTATAAAAGCATTCAAGACCTTGGGCTCCCCTTCTTTCTGAGTGCACAACTCAACCTTCGACCAATTCACCTTGGGGGAAAGGTATCTACAATTGCTTCTATCAGGCCTTAAATATCAGCATCCAGATGATCCATTCCCTGATCACTGGAAGAGGCCTGGGAGAAGTTCTGACCATGTGTTTTCTCTGTTAGGTAAGGGGACATTTCCTGGGGGGCCGTCTGGCTTGTCTTATAACTACAGTATAAGCATGGGTGGAAAGAACACCTCTTAGTAGCCTGTTGAGGTCCCTATGAGTGGGTCTGTGAATGGCCACCAAGTCTTCTAACTCCTCTCTAAATCTGGTGGAATCTTTCAAAAGTGGGAGTAAAGGGCTTTGTAGCTTAAAGGATCTGGTGCTGTCCAAGGGACATGTATTTTTGTGGTGGGGGTCCAGGATATATCCACAAAGGACATTGCATAGGAAGGTTAGAAAGATACCCAGAAGGTAGGTAAAATTCTACGGGACAGCAAAACGAGCCCTACTGCATGGTCCTGAACCTCTGCCAAGGTTATTTCTTGGCCATCAGTATTTACCGTAAGTAACCTGTATGCCCAGTCCTGGCCATCAGGCTGGATTATTTTCTATAATTCTTGCAGGGTAAGAGAAGAAAGTGGTCAGTTGGGTATTTAAGAAATTTTCTGGGCAAATCAAAGGAGTTTCAGGGATTAAAGGAATTTGTTGAGGAGGTAGGCTTGGATTTGGGGAGGAGGATTTGAGCCAGGGGTCACGAGATCCAGAAGATCTTCTGGAGGGTCACAGACAGGGAGTTAGTTATAAACAAGGGTATAGGAGCACAGGGAAAGGGAATTCACTGTGGGTGTGGAATTTAACTTTTGTTTTCATTTCCATTCTTTAGTCTTGTTAAAAGTGTCCATAGGCTAGCCATAATGCTCTTTTGTGTCCTTTCAATTTAATCATTCCACAGATACCAATAGGACATTTGTTTAGGATAAGAGCTCTTTAACATTTCTTTCAAATATAAAAGTTTTTTTTTTTTTCAAATCAAAGGATCCATCATCTGGCCATTGACAAGCAGACTCTTTAAAGTTATACCCCTTTTAACTGTGATTAAATCCAATAAGCCTTTCCATAGAAAGACCTAGAGGTAATTTTTTAGACTTCGAATAATTTTTTTTATCATGGATGCAAGAGACACCACTGGTGTGGGTACAGCCCACATGATTCAAAAAGCCACTCATAAAGGTAGCTTAAGATACTACAAAGCTACAGTAGTCCAAACAGTATGGTGTGGAAAAGAAACAGACACATAGATCAACGGAACAGAATAGAGATCTCAGAAATAAACCCATACACTTACGATCAATTAATCTACAACAATGGAAGAATAAATAAACAAGAAAAGACAATCTCTTCAGTAAGTGGTGCTGGGAAAACTGGACAGCTACATGTAAAAGAATGAAATTAGAACCTTTTCTCACACCATATACAAAATAAATTCAAAATGGATTAAAGACCTAAGTGTAAAACTGGAACCATAAAACTCCTAGAAGAAAACATAGGTGGAATACTCTTTGACATAAATTGTAGCAATATTTTTTTTGGATCTGTCTCCTAAAGCAAAGGGAAAAAAAGCAGAAATAAACAAATGGGCCCTAAGTAAACTTAAAAGCTTTTTCTGCTCAACAAAGGAAACCACTGACAAAATGAAAAGACAACCTACTGAATGAGAGAAGACATTTACAAATGACATGACCAATAAAGGATTAATATCCAACATATATAAACAGTTCATACAACTCAATATCAAAAAAACAAACAACCTTATTGAAAAATGGGCAGAAGACCTGAATAAACATTTTTCCACAGAGGACATACAGATGGTCAACAGACATATGAAAAAATGCTCAACATCGCTAATTATCAGAGAAATATAAATCAAAACCACGATGAGATATCACCTCATACCTGTAAGAATGCCTATCATCAAAAAATACCACAAAGAGCAAATGTTGGTGAGGATATGGAGAAAAGGCAACCTCAGTACACTCTTGGTCAGAATGTAAATTGGTGCAGCCACTGTGGAAAAGAGTATGGAGATTTCTCAAAAAACTAAAAATAGAACTACCATATGATCCAGCAATTCCATTCCTGAGTATATATTTGAAGAAAATGAAAACACTAATTTAAAAGATACATGCACTCCAATGTTCACAGCAGCATTACTTATTATCACCAAAATATGGAAGCAACCTAAGTGTCCATCAATAGATAAAGAAGATGTGGTATATATACAATGGAATACTACTCAGCCATAAAAAAGAATGAAAATTTGCCATTTGCAACAATATGGTTGGACCTGAAGGGCAACGTGCTTAGTGAAATAAGTCAGACAGAAATACACGTACTTTATGTTATCACTTATATGTGGAATCTAAAAAATAAAACAAGAGAATATATATAACAAAACGGAAACAGACTCAGAGATACAGAGAACAAACTAGTGGTTACCAGTGAGGAGAGGGAAATGGGGAGGGGCAATATAGGATTAAGGGATTAAGAGGTACAAACTACTATGTATAAAATACATAAACTACAAGGATATATTATACAGCACAGGGAATATAGCCAATATTTTATAATAGCTCTAAATAGAAAAAAAATCTGTAAAATTTTTGAAACACTATGTTGTACACACCTGAAACTAATATTGTAAATAAACTATACCTCATTTTTTTAAAAAGAAAGCAAAGACCCTTGTTGTCACAAATGGTTAAGAATAGTGTTTGTGAGAACTTGTATCACCAGTCTCTCACAAAAGTAAGACACCTCCAATCACAGACTTAATAATCTGATACTGGGCAGCTGATACTGATATGCCACTTTTCCAGCACTAAGAAGGCAATAAAGGTAGAGATAACAAAAGCCCCTTAAAGGCTGAGACCCCTTATTATGACAAAGTCTCCTAGAGCTGGCACAGTCAGACACAGAAAATGCTGCAAGCACACTCTGTGTCTTGGGTTCCTGGTCTGATGGCTAGCTACCTGATGCAGGTCCAACAATCTATACCTCCTGGTTGACAAAAGGCAGGTTATAAGGCATGCTCTCAGAACACAAAACAAGGTGAAAGGAGAATCTCACCCAGTATTTTTATTGGTGAACCACAGCAAAGCTTGTCCAAACAGACTCCAGTCCAGCGAGAACCATAAACTCACTGATCTATGAGACCACCTCAAACAACAGGCTTATAAGACCCATGGCTGTGTTCTATGCTGTGCTTATCCTCCTTATGAAAATGACACAAGACAGAGAGAAAGGAAAACAATTCTGATCTCTGGGAGGGAAAAGATCAATCAAAACAAAGAATACACAAAGCAAAAAGCATAAAAGTCACTTACCTTTTGCTGGCTATTTCAGGTGTATCCCAAATCTTAGCTACAGTCTCTGAAGTGTGTAGGGAATCCCAGCTAATGATATCCCATCCTCATCACCATTATGGTAGGGGATGAAAGAAAAATGTTCTCCATCTCCTTAGGTCCTGGGTCCTATGGATTGAAATTACAAATGACACATTAACAGGAGAAAAACACACACATTGTATTTAACATTTTTACATGCATACAAGAGCTTTTACAGGAAAAATGAAGACTCAAAGAAGCAGTTAGGGCCAAGAGTTTATATACCTTTTTAACAAAGAATGATAAAATTGTGGAAAAGTGACAGTACGAAAGAAAAGGGGATTATACTTCTAGGGGAAATAAATTCTGAGAAAGTGACTAAGAAATATTTGGGGAAAACTTATGGAAGATAAAGGCTTGTTTGTACACATCCGTTTCAGCACTGACCTCCAATCTCCAGTAATAGGAATATTCTTGTCTTCCTCGTGCAGGAAGAACAACTTTCTCATGGGAAATTTTATGACCTACTTTTAAGTACAAAGGAGAAGGTCAGGGAGTCCTTCCTGCATCTGTTGTTTCTCAAGTGTCTTCAGCTCAAAATTTTCAATATGCCAAAGTGACTTATTTTGGAGTGGCATATTCTAAACCCCTTAACACAGACACATAATCTTGGGACTCCTGCAGATTTTCCTGGGGTAAGTAACCTGAAACATCAATTTGAGTTGCATTGACAAGACAGCACCTAGAAAGGCAAAAATGTTTTTTTCTTCTCGCTTGTTAGCTTCCAAGCAGATATTTTTATATGAAAGGGTACACTTTTAAAGAACTGCGAGGGAGTTATGTGCAAAAATTCTCTTCGTGTATAGCAGCATTTGTTCTAATACCTCCTACACAGCAGTTTTAAAATGCACCCTTTTCTGTCTTATAGATTGTTGTCTTGGGAGGCACTGTGACTTGGTAGGAAGTGGGTATTTGTAGAACAAAAACCCTGCTACCAACAAAAAGCCTTAATAAAAATGGTAATGTTAAAATGACTGATGAGAGATAGACATAGAAGATAGATTCATAGATGACAGATAGATAACCTTTATACTTCATGGCTTGTTCTGAAATAAATAAACAAACAAAAACCCTAAAATCAAATGAAGATTTCAGATTCAATGTCAAAACAACATTATTCACAATGCAAGTTTCTGTTCACAGCTCCTGTTTTCCTAAATCCCTTTATGATAGTGTATTGGAATGAAGTCTTATATTGTATAAGAATACCAGTACAATAAGTTGAACAGTTGCTTTTGACCAACAAAAAAGAACTATTTATGTTAGTATATGCCCAAGCACTCTTTTTTACAAAAGAATGATGTCAGGAACTACAGGGCTTTTGTTGAAGAGCCTCTGGTCAAAAGCAAAGGACATTTGATAGTTAAATGCAAGGAGGGGGCAGGAAATAAATGAAGACAAACAAGAGGAAATGATTATTTGATTGTGACTGAAAGACTAGAGCACACAAAGCCATGTAGATTAGCAAACCCAAAATGCCAGCATTCCTTCTGAGCTGTAATTTCCTGAGAACAAAAAAGCATTAACTGTGTAGCCTCAATTCACAATGCCTACTAATTGTCAGTGATAAAACTAAGGCTCTTGCTTCTCATCCCAAAACCTCCTACCATATTTCTGTGAATATCACTTGTGAATTTGCTCACTCTATTTCCCTATGATAAAGGCACTCCCGGAAGTAGCATAGGTGTTTTGTATGATTCTATATTTAAAAATAGAGTTAATCAAAACAAGGAACAAATGAATTAGAAAACTTCTGTAAAAACTTATTTATATTATAACTTGTTGGTCAGTCATTTTAAATTATGCACCCATGGAGAGATGTTCTTTTAATGAAAGCTTTATAATTAAATACCTGAGAAAATGCTACTATATGGTATAACCAATGCTTAATATTTTGGTAAACAGAAACACCTCACAGGCTTCATGTGATTTAAAAACAACCAAATCAGGGAGAGCAATTAAATTTTCACACAGTGCTCTCCTCGTATGTTTCAGGATTCCATACTTACTACTTGTTCACTTGAAGTAAAGAATACACCTCTTCTAAGTTCATCAATATACTTATTTTTGGTAATAAAAACTGGAGCTAAGTGAAGTGCAACTAACAAAATATGACAATGTTTAAGGCCTTAATATATACTCTAAAGCTCTTTGTGTTTGCTACTTGTAAGTTAATAAATATTTTATAATCAGCTCTGTTGTATATTCAGTGAAGTCTATACTCCCATTTAGGGAAAATGTTCACTTTTTTCCTTTATTTCCTCAGATTCAGATATTCTTTGTTTTCTTTTCTTTTTTTTTTTTTTTTTTGGCCTCAGATAAGTATCCTACAATGTCTTTTTGGTTTCTTTAGCAGATAGCCACATGGTTGTCAAATACTGGCTACCCAAACATCCCAACATAACTGTTGATAATACATGGCCGAGCTTATCACTCACCGTGGTAAGGGAGAATGTCATCTCTAGAGAGCTGTGGCAGTGTCTGGGAGGGGTAGGAGAAAGACAAGGTGTGAATTTATTCAAAGTGGGAAGTTTGGCTTAAGGAAGGTCTTTCAATGGTAGGAAGAGAGTGGATTTGATTAGGATTGTGCAATCAATCCTGATCAACAATGGGATTGGTGGAAACTGCAAAGAGAGGATTTTGAAGTGAAATATTCAAATGATGTTAGGGCATGATGGTATCTGTTGATACTTTCCATTGATGGAGTTGATGGAGCATTCTGTAAGCTCCTGTAATGAACAATTAAGCCATTTCATGGACAAGAACCTCATGTAAAACTAAAGTAATGCTAATGAATACATAGCTGAATGGCAAAATCATGCATTTCTCAGTGTCCATGCTGAGCAGTGGGGGGAAAATTATAAATGATGATGGCCCTATTGCTATCAGCACATGCATGCACACATACATACACGTATGCATATATAAATGAAGTGCCCAAATGAGTCATTCCTGTGTCTATCAATTATAGCTACTATAATCTCAAAAACTACTAAACAACATGGTCCATATACATTAATGATGAAGCTTTGTTTCCCCAGAAGATGCATTAGGTAAAATTTTGTTATGTTCATTTTTACTATAATTGTTTTGTTCCCTCTTAGCAATAGGAGACCTGTTAGCTTTTTAACCTCATGAGAGCACCCATTTCTATGCTGTTCTGAAAAGGATTGCTAAGTGAATCAAAGGTACCAGGAATTATTTTAATTTTTAATCCCACCCTGCCTTTTAGTTTTACATCCCCAGCTGCCTTTTGTATATGGAGTTGTCTTCAGTCTCTCTTCCCTATTACAATAGTTTTGATCCCTGTTTCAGTAGCACTGAATAAGGTCTTCCTTGCCTGTTTAACTCTGTCCTATGCAATTTTTCTTTGGCATAAAAACATTTTTTTTGACATCTTGAAATTGAGGAGGACCCTGTGGGGCCCTCCTGGGTACAAATCCTTTCTCAGTTCCATTTGTTTGTAAGAAACAGGCTTCATTCAGCCTCCTTGACATTTCCCTGAGTTCCAAAGTGCAGATTCAAACCTGATAGCCATGAGCATGTAGCCCCCAAACCTACTAGAGCCTGAGGATTAACAATGTGACACCACCCTATTAGCTCACCATCAATAAATCTGAGAATTGTGCATGAGCTGTGACATACCGTGTGACTCCCCTCCTTCACCTGGCCCTTGAAAATGCTTTCCTGAAACCCACCCAGGAATTCAGGTGTTTTGAGGACTAGTCTACCTGGACTCCTTGCTTGGTGTCGTGCAAAAAAATGTTCCGCTTTCCTTCACCACAACCCAGTGTCAGTAGGTTGGCTTTATTGCATGTGGGCAAGTGGACTCAAGTTTGGTTAGGTAACATGTATAATATATTGTACATAATTTCATAGAATATACTGAAGGATACTGGATAAGTTTAGCAGATATACCTTTTAAATTTTAATTGGTTTTGCCAGGTTATTTTCCCAGAAAACAATACCATTTTACATTCATAGTTGCATTTTTTGAAAATAATATTTGTCCACATTAACACATTAATATTTAATCCACATTGGATTTTTATCACTGAAACAACAACAACAAACTGAAATTCCCTAAATGGTCACTTAAAATTAAATCTCAATTTTGCCAATTTACATTTTGCTGAATACTTATGAAAAGGATTTCTTTTTTTCTGTTATTTATATTAAAATATCATTTCAAAAGGTAAAAATCTTAATTCTCAGAGAAATCTTATCAGTTTCTAGAATTTCTGCACTTATAGACACTAACTCTATTTCTGTCATTAATTATGAAATTCAACTTTGACTTTTGTATGTCTTCTGAATTTTTGTCATAAAAATTTTTATACATTCAAATACATTTATGTTTCTTTATAGTTTTAATGTCTTCTTTAAAACCATTTTGCTCACTTCAGTTACAATTTAATGTCCAACTTTTTAAAATTTACTTTATATTTCAACCTTTATTTCAACTGGGATTTAATTTTGAATTCCATGTGTGATAAAGCTCTGAATTTGCTATCTTTTAGGTGGAGAGTCAACTGTGCCAAGACTATTTACTAATTAAATCCCATTTAACTCTTTTTTGATTAGGTAGTCTTTCTTCTAATTCTCATTTAGTTATACTATTTCTTCCATTTATTTCTTTTTTCTTCTGGAATTTCTATAATATGCATGTTTTATCTCTGGAAATGTCTTTCAATCTTTTCCAGTATGATTGTCTACTTCAACTTTGCTCTGGGTTCTTAAACATTCCTTTCATTTTATCTTCTGGGAAAAAATTAGTTTTTCAACAACCATCATCAAGTTATTCACTATCTCTATTGAACATTGTATTAATCCAAAACCATACATTTTAGTTATTACCCTTTCAACAGTTTTATTTCTGTGGAAATGCACCTACTTAAACTATAATCTATAATTCTCTTCCTCTCTTTCTAATAGGTGTCTCCTTAAGTCAATCATTACTAGTAGGCTTCCCTAGCATTACTTTTTACCATCAATACTCAAGTCAATCTGTTAGGCTCTTTCAAATAGCTTCAAACTAGCCAGTGATGATTAGTAAAGTTACTTCCTTTTAATACAACAAACAGACTAAAAATCACTGGACCCTTTGCTGTGCCTTGGGAAGAACCTTTTTTTGCCCTCAAAATCTCTCCATGTACTACAGTTAATTTCTTCCAACACTAAGGACCAGAAATAATTTAGTCCACCAGTACTGTCCTTGTATACATATCCTGATTCCTCACATATCCGTTATTATTAATTTGTTTTTATATTTTTAAACTGAAATGGGGTGAGTTTTTATCTAATATATGAAATACCAAGATTATTTCTGTTCATAAAGTGGTGAAATATATCCATATGATAAAATCACAATAAGGCCAAATGGGACCAAAATGGAATAATACTTAAAATTGTGCAAAATATATCCAAATACATTATCAAGTATAACCTCAGAATTATTCATGAAAGATCACTTATTATTCTCATTTTAAAGGTGAAGGAGAGGACACTCAGAGAAGCAGAGACCATACTTTTGTTCAAACAGCGATTAAGCAGAAAAATTAGGACACAAATTCAGATTTTATTTTTTTTACTCTAAATCCTATTAATTTACATTTTGTAATGCTGATAAGAGCTTGGGCTCCTGAAATTCACTTTATTATATAAATTGGAGGTAAATAAATAATTGTATCCTACTCTTTATTTTTTAGAGAAAGAAAGTGAGGCCCAAAGGTCTAAGATGATGTGAATAAGGCTCAAAAAACATTACTAAAACTGGGTGTTCACTAAATTAACCTACTCAACCCTAAAACTAAACCTAACTCTAAACTTAACCCTATCCTTGACTATTTCCCTAACCCTTAGCTAAAATTGCATCTTTACACAACAATCTTAAAAATCGTTCCCTAAAAGAATCAAGTTTTCTACATCAAATCAATTTTGGTGACATTCCTAATGGAAAACTGACTTAGCACTGAAGATTGCTTAAGCTATTTCAACTTAGGGTAAAAGTTAGTATTAAAATATTTAAGTATTTTGAAATAAAATATCCAAATAACATTAGAAATGAGTTTCCATTTTGTTTACCCAGATTTCAAATAAATCAATACTACACAACACAATTTTAAGCAAAAAAAACCCAATATGTAGTACCAAGCAGTATGTGCAAGTGATATCACCTAAAACTAATATTAATCAACTTTTTCTTTTTGTGAAAATAAAGTTGAGGGAAAATTATCTTTATATCTAGAGAATTTGCATTATAAATGTAGGTCCTAACCAAAAGCACAGAATTTGAACAAAGCACTATTTTTAAAACTTCAAAAAATCTGCATGCATTATAAACTATTTTTTTTACAGCTCTCATTTCCAAATGTGAAATAATAATACTTGGGTTTTATTCCAATGCCAGAAATAATGTGGCCCATGATACTGTCATCCAAAAAATAATTTGAGGCTCAGTCCAAAAACTTATTAATAGAAACCTGACCTTTATCAGAGTTGTTGTTGTCATTTTCCTCCCAAACTTTTAAATTGTGTTTCAGGCACTGATTACTTTAAAGTTAACCAATTACTTTTCCCTGAGTAGAGACTCATTTTGTTATTGGGATTAAGACTCAGCCTTTTAAATATTGACATCAATATTTCTTACAATAATACTGAGCTGTATTTAAGTACTAATATCCCTCTTGTCGATAATTTTAATCTTAGCCCCAATTTTAATGCATAAGACTATAGCGGTAAAGGATACCAGTAGCACAAATCTATCTAGATTCTTCCACTTGATCATACATAACTGGAATATAACTGTAGCCATGGAAACTGAAAACAATATGATTTTAATTATCAAAGGCTTACAATGAAATATCACTCCTATCATCTTGGTTTATTTCCTAATACTTAGTTAGGTTGAAAAGAATAAAGAGACTTTGTTACTCCCTTAGTCCACCTAAAGGGAATCCCTTTGTGCCCAAACCAAATGGCATTAGATGAAACCAAGCAGAGAAAGTGGATGAACTGTGGCTGAGTCAGCAGCTACCTTTCACTGCTGCAAGAACTCTGTTTTGACCCTCTGCCTCCCAACTTCTGAATCTAATCATGGCTCTCAGACACTAAATCCATCTCCTGCAATTTTAAAGATGGAGAACCACATATATAATTGATAGCTTAACAACAAATGCAGGCCTCACAAACAGGTCCATGAGATGAAGGGACACTCCTGAGATTCAGTCAACAAGCAATCTATTGCATTCAGATGCCTCTGCTTGCTGATGTATTTCTGAGAACTCAGGGACTGTTTAAGATTCAAAATTTAATCTCTTTAAGTGATGAAATAAGAAAACAGAATACAGAGGGCTAAAAATTCTCTGAGTTATTCAGTGAAAGCTAAGAGTTATTTTCAGAAGACAACTACTATAATTAAACATAGTATTATAAAAACTTGCAAATTTTAGATATGTGGATTTTTTAAAAAAACTGACAAACAGCTAATAAAATGGAAATATGCCCAACTCATAAGCTTAGAACTTCAGCAGTCATCTCAACTAATAACAAAAGAAAAGGAGAATACAGAAACCTAAATATATTGAATTTGGACAAATAAAAACACTTTTCATAAATAATATCATTTTTAAAGTAAAAATAAATTTAGGAAAATTGGTCCTTGTATGTAGCACTTGGAAAAAAGTTATATTCTTAAAGAGATCATTATTCCTAATTAAATGAGAAAAAATGTCTAAGTATTGTATAGTAAGCAAATGATTCAAATGGTAACCAATATCTTAAAATTGAGTAATTATTTTCTTTTTTTGCATGTGAATATATATAACTCTTCTATTAGTAAAGGTTTATTAAAATGCTACTTATAAACTATTCATGGTATATTACAAAACTGATCTTTAGGGACAGACATAGCTATAGATAATTGCTAGTCTTTCTGCTTTCTTCAAAACACTTCATTTTTATCACTGTATCTTAAGGTAAAGATTATCTATACTGTTCTGAAATTCTAGAATGCATTTATTACTTCTCAAATGTATAATATGATGTTGGTATTTTGTAGAAATGAAGATACAGGGAAATGTTCAGCATAGAAAAAAGAGTTTTAGTTTGTTTACAGAAGTTAGTAAAAACCAAACCCATTATGAAACTTGAAATATCTGAATATTTCCTTAGTATCACTACTCTTTATCTTACTAAATCTCTTCTATTATTTAAATCCAGGGTTATGCAAACATATACTGAACCCACTTTCCAAAAACCCAGAACAATGAAGAGAAATTCAGATGTACAGCTAAGTACATTTTCTTCCAGAAATGCATTTATAAACAGCCTGCTGTGTTTACAAAATTAAATAAAGTGCTTCAGTACACAAGTTTGTTAGTCTTCACAACATTTAAAGGTGATAAGAAAAGTGAAAATTATTGGTTCAATAACATAACAACACACACATTGGTTAGAAAATAAAAACATAAATAAATAAAAACACTGATGCTATGTTTTTAGACTTTATTCTCTTTCAGATTCAAATAGAAATTTAGGTAATTTAGAGAGCATAGGTAACTGTTCTCAAGCTATGACCATGAATGAGATCTTGAAATGGAATAAATAGCATAGAGTGTTAGATGGTAGACTGCAGATATTTCTAGCTCAGGGATGGATAAAATGCAGGAACAATGATCTTCACCCTTTAAGGAAGTACACAGCACATGGCAATGGTCATTTATGAAAAAGTGCAAGTGTGGGGGACTCTGTGAGCCTCACTGATTACATTAGAAACTGGCTGTAACATCTCTCTCACTTTGAGACAGCAGTAGCCTTTAGGGGCATCCAGGCACTGTCAGACCAGAGTGTATAATCTGCAGAATAGATGTCAAAGTTCACCCAGTTGCAAAGACATCAACAGGAAATGGAAAGCAAGGACAGAGTTATGAAATAAGCCTGATTGTGTAAGGAGAGCAAATACAGGGTAGATGAATAAAATAGAAGCAAAAGTCTGAATCGGGTTGCCTCCCATCAGGAAACTTCCACAAGCCTCTTAGAGAGCCTCATCCACCAGAGGGCAGACAGCAGAAGCAAGAAGAACTACAATCCTGAGGTCTGTGGAACAAAAACCACATTCACAGAAAGACAGACAAGATGAAAAGGCAGAGGGCTATGTACCAGATGAAGGAACAAGATAAAACCCCAGAAAAACAATTAAATGAAGTGGAGATAGGCAACCTTCCAGAAAAGCAATTCAGAATAATGATAGTGAAGATGATCCAGGACCTCAGAAAAAGAATGGAGGCAAAGATCGAGAAGATGCAAGAAATGTTTAACAAAGACCTAGAAGAATTAAAGAACAAACAAACAGAGATGAATACTACAATAACTGAAATGAAAACTACACTAGAAGGAACCAATAGCAGAATAACTGAGGCAGAAGAACGGATAAGTGACCTGCAAGATAGAATGGTGGGATTCACTGCTGCAGAAGAAACTAAAAAAAAAAAGAATGAAAAGAAATGAAGACAGCCTAAGAGACCTCTGGGACAACATTAAACGCAATGATATTCACATTATAAGGGGTCCCAGAAGGAGAAGAGAGAGAGAAAGGAACAGAGAAAATATTTGAAGAGATTATAACTGAAAACTTCCCTAACATGGGAAAGGAAATAGCCACCCAAGTCCAGGAAGCACAGAGAGTCTCATACAGGATGAACCCAAGGAGAAACACGCAGAGACACAGAGTAATCAAACTGGCAAAAATTAAAGACAAAGAGAAATTATTGAAAGCAGCAAGGGAAAAATGACAAATAACATACAAAGGAACTCCCATAAAGTTAACAGCTGATTTCTCAGCAGAAACTCTACAAGCCAGAAGGGAGTGGCATGATATACTTAGAGGGATGAAAGGGAAGAACCTACAACCAAGATTACTCTACCCAGCAAGGATCTCATTCAGATTCGATGGAGAAATCAAAAGCTTTACAGACAAGCAAAAGCTAAGAGAATTCAGCACCACAAAAATAGCTCCATAACAAATGCTAAAGGAACTTCTCTAAGTGGGAAACACAAGGGAAGAAAGGACCTATAAAAACAAACCCAAAACAATTAAGAAAATGGTCATAGGAACATACATATCGATAATTATCTTAAACGTGAATGGATTGAATGCTACAACCATAAGACACAGGCTTGCTGAATGGATACAAAAACAAGACCCATATATAGGCTGTCTACAAGAGACCCACTTCAGACCTAGGGACACATATAGACTGAAAGTGAGGGGATGGAAAAAGATATTCCATGCAAATGGAAACCAAAAGAAAGCTGGAGTAGCAATACTCATAGCAGATAAAATAGACTTTAAAATAAAGAATGTTACAAGAGACAAGGAAGGACACTACAGAATGATCGAAGAATAAATCCAAGAAGAAGATATAACAATTATAAATATATATGCACCTAACTTAGGAGCACCTCAATACATAAGGCAACTGCTAACAGCTATAAAAGAGGAAATGGACAGTAACACAATAATAGTGGGGGGCTTTAACACCTCACTTACACCAATGGACATATCATCCAAACAGAGAATTAATAAGGAAACACAAGCTTTAAATGACACAATAGACCAGACACATTTAATTGATATTTATAAGACATTCCATCCAAAAACAGCAGATTACACTTTCTTCTCAAGTGCACACAGAACATTCTCCAGGATAGATCACCTCTTGGGTCACAAATCAAGCCTCAGTAAATTTAAGAAAATTGAAATCCTATCAAGCATCTTTTCTGACCACAACGCTATGAGATTAGAAGTGAATTACAGGGAAAAAAACCATAAAAAACACAAACACATGGAGGCTCAAAAATATGGTACTAAATAACCAAGAGATCAATGAAGAAATCAAAGAGGAAATCAAAAAAAAAAAAACCTAGAGGCAAATGACAATGAAAACACAATGATCCAAAATCTATGGGATGCAGCAAAAGCAGTTCTAAGAGGGAAGTATATAGCTATACAAGCCTACCTCAAGAAACAAGAAAAATCTCAAATAATCTAACCTTACACCTAAAGGAACTAGAGAAGGAAGAACAAACAAAACCCAAGGTTAGCAGAAGGAAAGAAATCATAAACATCAGAGCAGAAATAAACGAAATAGAAACAAAGAAAACAATAGCAAAGATCATTAAAACTAAAAGGTGGTTCTTTGAGAAGATAAACAAAATTGATAAACCAATATCCAGACTCATCAAGAAAAAGAGGGAGAGGACTCAAATCAATAAAATTAGAAATGAAAAAGGAGAGGTTACAATAGACACTGCAGAAATACAAAGCATCCTAAGAGACTACTACAAGCAACTGTATACCAATAAAATGGACAACCTGGAAGAAATGGACACATTCTTAGAAAGGTATAACCTTCCAAGACTGAACCAGGAAGAAACAGAAAATATGAACAGACCAATCCCAAGTAATGAAATTGAAACTGTGATTAAAAATCTTCCAACAAACAAAAGTCCAGGACCAGATGGCTTCACAGGTGAATTCTATCAAACATTTAGAGAAGAGCTAACACCCATCCTTCTCAAACTCCTCCAAAAAATTGCGGAGGTAGGAATACTCCCAAACTGATTCTAGGAGGCCACCATCACCCTGACACCAAAACCAGACAAAGACACTACAAGAAAAGAAAATTACAGACCAGTATCACTCATGAATATAGATGCAAAATCCTCAACAAAATACTAGCGAACAGAATCCAACAACACATTAAAAGGATCATAAACCATGATCAAGTGGGATTTATCCCAGGGATGCAAGGATTCTTCAATATACGCAAATCAATCAACGTGATACACCATATTAACAAACTGAAGAATAAAAACCATATGATCATCTCAATAGATGCAGAAAAGGCTTCTGACAAACTTCAACACCCGTTTATGATAAAAACTCTCCAGAAAGTGAGCACAGAGGGAGGCTACCTCAACATAATAAAGGCCATACACAACAAACCCACAGCAAACATCATTCTCAATGGTGAAAAACTGAAAGCACTTCCTCTAAGATCAGGAACAAGACAAGGATGTCCACTCTCACCACTATTATTCAACATAGTTTTGGAAGTCCTAGCCACAGCAATCAGAGCAGAAAAAGCAATAAAAGGAATACAAATTGGAAATGAAGAAGTAAAACTGTCACTGTTTGCAGATGACATGATAATATACATAGAGGACCCTAAAGATGCCACCAGAAAACTGCTAGAGCTAATCAATGAATTTGGTAAAGTTTCAGGATACAAAATTAATGCACAGAAATCTCTTGCCTTCCTATACAGTAATGATGAAAAATCTGAAAGAGATATTAAGGAAACACTCCCATTTACCACTGCAACAAAAAAAATAAAATACCTAGGAATAAACCTACCAAGGGAGACAAAAGACCTGTATGCAGAAAACTATAAGACACTGATGAAAGAAATTAAAGATGATACCAACTGATGGAGAGATATACCATGTTCTTGGATTGGAAGAATGAATATTGTGAAAATGACTATACTACCCAAAGCAATCTACAGATTCAGTGCAATCCCTATCAAATTACTAACAGCATTTTTTACGGAACCAGAACAAAAAAATCTTAAAATTTGTATGGAGACACCAAAGACCCCGAATAGCCAAAGCAGTCTTGAGGGAAAAAAACGGATCTGGAGGAATCAAACTCTCTGACTTCAACCTACACCACAAAGCTACAGTAATCAAGACAATATGGTACTGGCACAAAAAGAAACATAGATCAATGGAACAAGACAGAAAGCCCAAAGATAAACCCATGCACCTATGGTCAACTAATCTATGACAAAGGAGGTAAGGATACATAATGGAGAAAAGACAGTCTCTTCAATAAGTTGTGCTGGGAAAACTGGACAGCTACATGTAAAAGAATGAAATTAGAACACTCCCTAACACCATATATAAAAACAAACTCAAAATGGATTCGAGACCTAAACTGTAAGACCAGACACTATAAAACTCTTAGAGGAAAACATAGGAAGAACACTCTTTGACATAAATCACAGCAAGATCTTTTTTGATCTACCTCCTAGAGTAATGGAAATAAAAACAAAAATAAACAAATGGGACCTAATGAAACTTCAAAGCTTTTGCACAGCAAAGGAAACCATAAGCAAGACGAAAAGACAACCCTCAGAATGGGAGAAAATATTTGCAAACGAATCAATGGACAAAGCATTAATCTGCAAAATATATAAACAGATCATGCAGCTCAATATTAAAAAAAATGAACAACCCAATCCAAAAATAGGCAGAAGACCTAAATAGACATTTCTCCAAAGAAGACACACAGATGGCCAAGAAGCACATGAAAAGCTGCTCAACATCACTAATTATTAGAGAAATGCAAATCAAAACTACAATGAGGTATCACCTCACACCAGTTAGAATGGACATCGTCAGAAAATCTACAAACAACAAATGCTGGAAAGGGTGTGGAGAAAAGGGAACCCCCTTGCACTGTTGGTGGGAATGTAAATTGATACAGCCACTATGGAGAACAGTATGGACGTTCCTTAAAAAACTGAAAATAGAATTACCATATGATCCAGCAATCCCACTACTGGGCATATAGCCAGAGAAAACGATAATTCAAAAAGACACATGCACCCCAGTGTTCACTGCAGCACTATTTACAATAGCCAGGTCATGGAAGCAACTTAAATGCCCACCGACAGGCGAATGGATAAAGAAGTTGTGACACATATATACAATGGAATATTACTCAGCCATAAAAAGTAACGATATTGGGTCATTGTTGAGACGTGGATGGATCTAGAGACTGTCATACAGAGTGAAGTCAGAAAGAGAAAAACAAATATCGTATATTAACGTGTATTGTGGAACGTAGAAAAATGGTACAGATGAACTGGTTTGCAGGGCAGAAACTGACACACAGATGCATAGAACAAATGTATGGACACCAAGGGGGGACAGTGGCAGTGGGGTGGGGGTGGGGGTGTGATGAACTGGGCGATTGGGATTGACATGTATACACTGATGTGTATAAAACTGATGACTAATAAGAATCTGCTGTGTAAAAAAAAAATAAAATAAAATTCAAAAAAAAAAAAAGTCTGCATTGGCCCAGCCAATATCGTTTTCTTTTTTGACTCTCAAGCTTCTGTTAAGTGGCAGAGTCTTAATGCACTGGTTCCTTCCACTTGGCTCAATACCATAAAAAGATTCACAGTGCAGTCGGATTAATGATGAATGTGAATAAAGGAACTCTAGAGCAGAAAGGCCTTCATTACATAAGTGGTGATATGCCAAGTACCAGTGTGCTGATGAAATCAAAGCTGTCATAGCACTAAAATATTCACTAAAAACTGGACCATTTATGAAATTAATCACTTCTCAATCATTTCTCCTCTTACTTAAATCAACATATAACATCACTTTCCAAATAATTTATGTGTAGGTCATTCTCTACCTGATTGGAGCAACTGTAGAAACAGAAAAAAAAAAAAAAGTATACCAAGAGAAAACTGCTACAGAAGGAAGCTGCAAATGCCTGAAAAAGTTTGGGGATAAGTTGAAATTAGCTCAGAGGATCTGAGAGAACAGATTTATACCACACCAAGATTTTGGCAAATGAAGATCTAACGATGAGACCAGCTAAAAACTGAAGTAGAAAAAATGAATATAAATGAGGATATCTTTTCAAAAGAAGATGGTTTGACTATCAAAAAATTAAAGGAATTCATTGATAAAACTGTGAAATAATTTTTAAAAACTGATCAAATTGCCATTAAGCTGTAAAAATCAACTATACAAATTTACCATTCTATCCATGATACTATCATAAATTTTGTCAAATAAATACTACCACAAAATATTCTTAGTTTATTGTTTGTGTTAAAGATAAGTTTCTACTTATAATTTGACTTCATTTTTACTAAAGATAAATATTTTAATTTACACTTGAGGTTTTTTTTAATGTAAATTCCCAATACTTTACAAAAAATCCCCACTTCCTTATCTTCCTTTTCTACTTTTTTTTTTTTTTTTTGACTTTTGTTTTAGGTCACCTAGGATTCTCTTTGTGGCCCTTTATTCTGATAGCAATCACAGGCCAGTAAGGAACTTCCTGTATTTTTAAAAATTATTATTTCACTGGTAAGAACCCAATTACATTTGATGTAGTTTTGCTTACATGTATTTGGAATGGGAGCCTGAGACATTCATTTATATGTATTCACCTTTATAACTTTTATTTTTAAACTAACATCATATGTTAACTTACTAGAAATGCAGACTATCAGGGGTCACCCCAAACCTACAGCTTTTCCATTTTAAACTTATCCTCAAATGATTCATGTGTGAACTAAAAGTAAAGACACTCTAGATCAGCAGTTCTCAACCCAGCTTGCATGCAAGGCAAACCAGAATCCTTGTTAGTAGCTGGGCATTAGCAATTTTTATAAGCTATTCAGGCAGTTCTAACATATAGCCAGGGTGTGAGTCCCCTGTAGGCAAGCCCCTTGAGGGCAAGACCGTATGCTAGTTAATTTTATGACTTTCTCAAGGGCTCAGTAAAATGTCTTTGCGTATATTAGTGGGTCTTTGTCAGACCCAGAATGGCATTTCCTATACTCCAAAGACATGATTTGATATAACATGAATTACAAGTGGTTAATTGAATTTTGGGATTTCAATTCTGAGATGTCTTCCTCAGTTATGTTCTAAGGCAGAGGCTATAATGGAAATATAAACCCCAGTGACCATGAATAAAGCACACTGACCTTGAGTTAAAGCTGACAGTGGCCTTTTCTTTATGAAAATAATAGCTTTTGTCACTCACCTTATGAGGTGAAATCAAACAAATAAATAACCAAGGATTCTGCAAATATAAAATGCTTTTTATATAAGAACAAAATTACTGCCTCATCAATATTGTTCCCCAGAACAAAGTATACTCTGACCACAGAAGATAGAAACTAAAATCTATTACATCTGCAAGGGCCCAAAGCTAGGTTATCGTTGTCCTTAATTCATATGTGTTCCTCATTCTTTAGAATACTTTCAATATGCACAATAAAAGTCACATATAGCTCTTTGTTTCCTTTCTCACCTTTTTGACTTTTTTTTTGGCTCTTAACCTTTTTGACTAAGGTAAATGAAACATCAGTTTTAACCTAAGTTGAAATAAAATATTAATATTTGATATTTTTTCAAAATCACATAAATAATACATTGATTTTAATTGGTTAAGTATTCTTGTGCAAAAGCGCTCAGGATAAAACTAGAGCTAAAAGATAGCTCTAGATTGTCACTATGCTCTATAATATACAAATTAATTCGTATCATCTTTATATTAAACAACCAGCTATTTCTTTCTAAGTATTTATACCAATAGATAGCATGGACTTAGAACAAATTATTCGTAAAAATATCTTCTGTATTTTTTCCCACAAGTCTCTCCTCCCTAAAAATTTAGAAAATAGTTAATATAGTAATACCTAGGGCTGCCTCACTGACATGATTTATGCTTTGCAATCATAAAATACTGTACCTAGTCAACTGAATTTTAAGAAGCTAAATGCTAGTCAGAATATTTTATCCCATTTATGAATAAGTTCACAGTGACAAAATATATTTCCCTTGTGAGTTCAGACATTGTCAGTGAGGAAAGGCTCTTAGTTGCTCCTGGTCTGGGCTTGAATCTCTAAAGAAAAAGGTACTTACTAAAACTATTATCTGAGTCACTTAAGATATATGGCCCTGACTACCAGTACTTTCTCTATTTTTCACTTCAAATATGAAAAATGAGAGCTAGTCCTCTCCCAGAAAATCTAGGAATGTTTCTTAAAGGTGGGAAAAGTTGAAAGAGAAAAAAAAAATCTGTGACGACTCAATTTTTGTTGGGGGAGGGGGTTTATTTCTTCTGATTTTTACATATCTGTCCTCACCTAAAATATCCACTCAAAAACAAGTCAATTTTTTTCCATACTATTAATGCCAAATGGAAACCGTGAAATTAGATGGAGATCAGAGAATGAACACTATTTCATTTATGTTTCTTTCCAGATAAACACTTTTCCAGTGGTTTATGGAAGAAAACTGATCTTCCATTGAGTAGACCCAAAGTGCCTTAAACAAAATGGATATTTATGAATAAACCTCTTAGGGCTACAGTTTCATCATTCTGCTTTGTTTCTCTGAGAAGCTCAGGAGAGTTTTGTGATTTACTAGCTGGGAAGTAATTTATTTATTGCTGACAGCAAGGCCCTGAACAAGGAACCAGCACAAATAACAATGTGAAATGGTGCTAAATAAAAATTACTTGGATATTATGTCTTCCCTCATGATACCTGGGGGCTGACTACTCAAAAACTGATTTAAATTAGTGTTTTATATCAGATTATCATGCCAGGGACACTGAGTCTTCAGAGTATGCCTAAGGATTCCTATATCACTTGACTTTCAAAAAAAAAAAAAAGAAAACATATGCATTACTGAGGTTAAAGCTGTGATAGCTGGAAGGTGGTAAACGACTAGGTTGGAAGATTGAAAACTATCAAGAATATTGACACAATTACAGCACAGTGCAGGTTTACCCTAAATAAAGTCTAAGCAGATGCAGATAATTGCATCAGGATAAGAAGAAACACAACCATGTTATTACAACCTTAGCCTTTACTCACTCAGCATAGCTTAAACAATATACTGCCTTTGCACTTCTGTGAGCAAGTTCTAATTCAAAACTCACCTATATAACAAGTTCAAGGCTTGATTCCAGGATGACCCCGAAGTCATCTTGGCAGAAAGCTCTAAATCGCAAGATAGAGACATAGAGACATCAAGTGGGAGAATATTTTTGATAAAAAGAAATGACATCAAAATAAAAGTAAATTGTTTGACATATGGGACTTCTTTTTAACTTTGTGTTATTTAGTGACATAGCCATAGGTTTTTCTTCTTGTTTTTCAAATATCCAGTGTAATGCCCTTAATTTTTCTCAGAAAATGGCTGTAATTCAAGAAGAAAATCACTCTACTGTTTCTCCTCATTACTTTTCACTAAAAGTACATAAATTATTATGTAAAAATGTGGAAGATTTTGTTCAGTCACTTCAGTTTCTAATGACATTAACAGCCATATTCATTGGTATTTTATATTCCTAAATTTTTCTCCATATGGCCTTTTTTTTTTTGCAGGTTGTTAAGCAACTTTATTATCCAAATTTTGCAATATTTAAAATATATATTTGAATAGTTTATATACTAAAATGTCCTTATTCTTACATTATTTCATTTTGACACAAAGTATCTTGGTTTTATTTTTCCTACATTAAATTTTTTACTTTTTTGTATTTTTAACTTTATTGATGAATAATTGACAAATGTCATTGCATATATTTAAAATGTACAATGTGATTATATATATATATGATTTTATATGTGTATACACACACACACATATATATAACTACACACACACACATATATATAACTATCTCCCATAGGGCATTGTGAATTTAAGATTCGTGAACTTGAAAACAAGTAGGTAGAAAATACTTGCAATTGAATCCTGCTTTCATACATACATGTAAAATTAAATAAATCTAATTTTATTTCCAGTTCTTCATATACACATTGTGTCACCTTAAAACTACTCAACCTCACTAACCTCACTGTCCTTTATTTCCCTCAACTATTATGTCACGAGTCTTTTTTTTAACCATATTATTAAATATTCTTCTAATATATGACTTTATGGCCACATAGAACCCAACTTTATACTTCTTGCCCTTTCATATTAAATTGATCCCTTATTGTTGGGCATGTAGTTGTTTTTTTTCTCCACTACTTAAAAATGTTACAATAAACATTATTGGACTCGCATCTTTAAATGCATATTTTACAATTTTCTTAGGGTCAATTTCTAGAAGTGGCATTATAGGATCAATGGATATGAATATTGCTTTTTAAATAAGGCAAATTTTTCAAAAAATATGCATAAATTTAAATTTACGTGTTTTGGTCCTAATTGCTCGGCTATAGGCAGGATCTCAAAGATTCAATGAATTGGACCTCTTTGTTATTCTAGGAATATTTTGATATATAAAGAATATATATATATGCATATTACTTTCCTTCTTCCCTCTAGCCCTCCCTCATTCATAACTTTCCTTTTCTAGTTCTTTACACTTTTACTTTCATAATATTTTATAATAGTTACTGGATATCTACAATACTTAAAATTCTTAGAAGATTACAAAATGAATAACACCTGCCTTCAGATTGTTACTTGTCGGGTATATGAAAAAAATAGTGGTATGGACTGACTGTATTTCCCTAAAATTCATATGCTTAAATTCTAACCCCCAATATGATAGTATAAAGTGAGGGGGCCTTTGAGAGGTAATTAGGTCAAGAGGGTAGAGTTCTCATGAATAGGACTAGTGGCCTTTAAAAAGTGATCCCATGGGCTTCCCTGGTGGCGCAGTGGTTGAGAGTCCACCTGCCAATGCAGGGGACATGGGTTCGTGCCCCGGTCCGGGAGGATCCCACATGCCGTGGAGCGGCTGGGCTCGTGAGCCATGGCCGCTGAGCCTGCACGTCCGGAGCCTGTGCTCCGCAACGGGAGAGGCCACAACAGTGAGAGGCCTGCGTACCGCAAAAAAAAAAAAAAAAAAAAAAAAAGGGCATCCCAGAGAGCTTGCTGGCTTTCTCTCTGCATGTGAGAATACAATGAGAAAAATATCTACAACCCGGAAGCTGACTCTCATAAGAATCCCACCATGCTGGCACTCTGATCTTCAACTTCAGCCTTCACAACTGTGAGAAATAAATTTCTGTTGATTAGAAGCCATCCGATCTACAGTATTCTGTTATAGTAGCTTGAACTAAGACAAATAGATGATATAGATACATACCTACAAATAAGTATATTACAGGTAGAAAGTGCTAAATGCCTCATAAAAGGTTGCATCCATCCAATTATCCATCCTAAGAATGCTTGCTTTTTTTTTTTTTTTCCGGTACGCAGGCCTCTCACTGTTGTGGCGTCTCCCGTTGCGGAGCACAGGCTCCGGACGCACAGGCTCAGCGGCCATGGCTCACGGGCCCAGCCGCTCCGCGGCATGTGGGATCCTCCCGGACTGGGGCACGAACCCGCGTCCCCTGCATCGGCAGGCAGACTCTCAACCACTGCGCCACCAGGGACACCCTTGCTTTATTTTTAATAGTAGGTTCAAGATAGCATGACAGTTTTAAATGAAAAGCCCAAGAATATCCAGTATCAGTGTAAAATGATACTAGATTCCTGACAATTAGCTTCCACCAAAATTTAGCCAGGCTGTATTTGATGAACACGTTGTCTTTCTTATTCTTCACCTTGGCAGTCATTTTCAGTAACCCTGCAGTCTTTACAAGGACCATGGCTTCAATCAGAAACTCAGAATTCACTTTAAAAGGTCAATGAAACAGGGTCACTGTTTCAGGCCTATTTCATACTGATGATGTTATGAAATATAATTCCCTGTGGAGTTACAGAATGAAAGAACGGAGATACTTTTCTGAGTCACTATATACATTCAGGAAACACATATTTATGAGCTTAGACCAATACTACACAATTACATAAAACTAATAATCTTACATTCAGCATATTCAAATTAAATGTTTGAATCTATTAATATTTATGCATTAAGTTAATTATTTTCAAGCTAAACAAAATAATTTATTTTAATGGTTTGGACTCAGTTGCTCCCAATGTCTACATCATAGCTGCCAGTAATTTAGGCACTGAGGGCAAAAGTATTAGACTGTTTTAGGAGTTATCAGGTATAATCATTAGGCCAAACTTCTAAGGTAAATACTTATTTTTAACAGTTGAGTAACTGAACTTCAGCAAATTTAAGTAATTTCTCCTAGTTCATGCAATTAGTAAATGTCAGACAATTAGGCCAAAACCAGCCATGTGACCAAGGCCAATGTCAACATGGAAAGGGACAACATAAGGGTTTCAATCTGGGAAGCTTGATTCCTTGAAGGACAGCAAAGTGAAAGTCTCCTATAACGATCAGTTTATCAAATTGAGTATTAATAAATACAGATAACTCCTTATTTATAGGTTTAAAAAGCACTTTACCAAAACATGTTTTTATCTGTTACAGAAAAGTACATTGTAATACCAAAATATTATATGTATGTTTGGAATTATAGAAACTCTAAACTTTTTAAGGTATTCTTGACTAATGTACTTATTTATTCATATTTATGATGCACTATTAGGTACTCTAAAAAGCACAAAAGTAAGTGATGAGACAGACATATTTACTGTGCTCATGAATATTCAAGGAACATTAAATAAGGACGTTGATAATTTTAAAATTAAATCATAATAAAGTTCTATTTTTAAAAGTTCAATATATACAGTAAAACAGCAAAACATGGAAGAAACATGGTTTATGACTTGAGAGATACTTTTACTAGCATCAAAAATTCTAAAACTAAATAGATACAACTTGTCTGTAAACAGCAAAATAGTCTATGTACAACTGCATTATGTGATTACGGTTATACATAAATGTAATGCATTGTTCTCATAATTCCTAGTGCTATTTTATACATTAAAGTGGTCATGCAAAAAGATTAGCTCTGGGGCTTCCCTGGTGGCGCAGTGGTTGAGAGTCCACCTGCCGATGCAGGGGACACGGGTTCGTGCCCTGGTCTGGGAAGATCCCACATGCCGCGGAGCAGCTGGGCCCGTGAGCCATGGCCGCTGAGCCTGCGCGTCCGGAGCCTGTGCTCCGCAATGGGAGAGGCCACAACAGTGAGAGGCCCGCGTACTGCAAAAAAAAAAAAAAAAAAAAAAAAAAAAAGATATGTCAGGGGAGATAATTTTTCTAAAACACCATTCTTTATATATTTTCAAAAATACAACTTAAATAATGGAAGAAGAATAGAGTATTAATAGTTTGCTAAGATTCTTCAAAGTGCCTGGGGAAAAAGAAGTTGAAATAAGTAGAATACAAGCAGCTGCTTGCTTCAAAAAGTGTGTCAGAAATAAAGAATAAGATTTTTATCATTGTGAATATTTTTCTATTTCTGCACTTCAAGGGAAGCTAAATGACGCTGACTTTATGTGTTGTATATGGACTCAAACACCATAAAAGCCACCTCACTGTAATAAAAGGGTCAAAGTATCACTGTTTCGGGTCATTAGGAAACATGAAACTATTGCCAACCATGCTTCTCTCTTTTTTCCTATGAAAAAAATGTTTTGCTTTGTATTGGTTCACCTAGAGAAAACTTTCATAGAGCTGGGCAGCATCCAATGATTTTAGATAAAAAATATATACTTCATACTTGATCCTGGAATATGACCACACTAATTCTTTATATTATTTACAAAAGTAAAGACAAACACAGGATCTACTTTCACAACAGTTCAAGTTCATTTCATACCATGGAAAGAAAGATACTATGCTACGTTTGGTACGACAGAAATTATATAAAATCAATTGAATACGACTGAAGCAATGTGAATAATTATTTTCATATGTTGTCTCCATAAAAAGAAATGTCCTAAGGGCCAGGGGTTAAAACCAAAATCCATAGAAACATTTTATATCACACTAGATGACAATGAATCACATAAACTCCTGTGAGAAGATAGGGAGAGAAGTACCCGAGGCAGCAGATGCAATGTCTCAGCCACTGTGCAGGAAGCAGCAGGGAGAAGCAAGGTAACATCTGATGCACCTGAGAACAGGAGAACCCTAGAACAGGCAATAGGTATTTCTCAGTTTTAAAACATGATAGGTGGATTCAAGAACTACAGCTGAACCTGAGAAGGTGTCTCTCACCCATTATGTTAAGTGTGAAGACTTCGGGTGATTATAACAGGGCTGGACCAACCTAACCCTTAAAACCCCTTCAACGGAATTTCCAGGGCTCCTTCCAGGACCAGGCACAACACTGGGAAGAAACTTCTGGGAGTGGAATCAAAGCTCATCAATACAGGAGAAACAGAGACAAAGGAGGGCCAGAGAAGGAACTCAGGACATGATTAAAAATAAAAGAAACATTATTCCATAAATGAAAACTGAAATGGAAGCAACAGAGGAGTGAATAAATACAACCACACAAACAACAAAATGCAAATTCCTTGAGAGGACTAGAAGGTAGAAAGGAAAAAATATAAAAAATCAAAAATACAGAGATGAAAGAAAGAAAGTGAAATATTGAATATAGACAACATGGAGATAAAAGGAGACCCTAAAGAAGAGATTCAAAGCAAGGACCAGAGTTAATACTAAAAATCATAATAAAAAATAGACTTTCCTGAAATACTAAAGATTTGGAAGTGAATACTGAAAAAGCACACTCTGTATCTGAAAATAAAACTTTAGAAGGAACAAGACACTGTTAACAGAAAAACTCCTGGATATTAAAGGCAAAAAAAATCATTTCTATCTTTAGGCAAAAAGAGCAGATGATATACAAAGAATTATAAACAATGACCACACATAGCAATGAGCATTTGTAATTTTAGGATTGTGATTTGAAGCATTATTTCCCATTATATAAAGATGGGGCTTCTTGGAAAAATAATTATAGCTTGTACAAGGTAAGTTTAGAACTCTGACAGACTCAATAGTAAAAGTGAGAAAGTAGATTCTCTGTTTTGTTTCAGATTAGAACACTGCCTCAGAGCCAACTGCAATGTACCTTATTCATTATCAGTTTTCACTCAGATTTCAAAAGTGACAGATTTATAACATTTGTAAATATTCAAACCCTAGATCAGCACAGTTTAGTATATTTTCTTCACTTTTAGTGCCTTTTTATGTATGCATATATATTCTGAATATTCATACCATTTTGTCACTTGCATGCCATGCAAATATTACATTAAGTCTTAGGTATTCATTGAATATAAAGATTTTTAATTGTCACAATGAATCACATTACACACATGCATTTTTAAACTAATCTCTAACTGCATATTGCCCTATTATAAATTATGCTTAGAAGAGTATTCTTATCTCTTGACTGTCTACATCAGGGAGTCTACTATGTGATTTTCCTGTCAAACACGTACTATATGATATAGTTATTTCAAATTGGGTTGTCTGTTCCACCATTAAATGGGACTGGTTAAAACTGAAGATAATCTTGGAGATAATACTCTCTATTCTCTCTCTCAATACTCTCTATTCTCCAAAGAACCAATGTTACCTAAAAGTCTGATCATATACATAACCCATTATAAAATGGTTCCACCAGTATTTCAATAAGGTTAGAAAGAAAGGGCAGGGGTAGAACAGGGGAAGGGAGGGAAGGAAGGAAGAAAGAAGGGAGAGAACTGCTGCAAATAAAATTAAAAAGAAATAGGTGAAAGGTATAAATATAGGAAAATAGAAATAGCCAGGGGCTAGAGGGTGAGCCTGACTAGAGCTAGGTCCAAGCTCCACAGGAAAAAAGAATTCCTAATTTAGATGTTACCCATTCCTTGAAGCCATGTGAAACTTATTATATGTGGTAGTTTTCAATAAGCAAACATCAGACACTCATCTCATTCTACCTGCAGAAAGAGGAACTATGGCTCCATCATTTAGCAAAGACACATAGAAGAGGAGTGTCCTCTCCCAAGAATAACTACACTAACTAAACTGAGGGAAACTTCTAATTCTGGCAAATGTTAATTCTATAATCTACTAATAACTTTATTAATAAATGCTTAGTGAAGCAATTCTCAGAACTTTTGCTCTCAGGACCCTTGTTAGAGGAAGTCATCAAGAGGATGTGACTGCCAACTGACTGCAAGCTGGACCTGGGCAATTGGAGGCTCCTCACCCCCTCCCTTGTCTTTGGAATGTGCATTCCACCCACCATTCCCACACTAGGAGCTGTTTCAAGGACATAGCTTTGAGAAAGTAGGGTGTTATTGTGACCATCTGGACTGAATATGTGATTGAACCCTGGTCAGGCCTTTAAATAAACTTTAAGATTCTGGCCTGAGGTGCAGAGATCTACTTGTAGGACCTAAGACAGGCCTCATATGTAAGTTCCCTTGCTTGTTAAATCTGCCATCTACCAACCTGGAGTGGTCTGCCTCTTCCTTAAGTCTCTCCTTGCCCTCTGTGTACAGGGGCCAGTTTCAGACTTCACCCAGGGAACTCCTGAGGTTGTAAAATAACATCCCTTTAAACTGTTTAAAAATTATTGAGGACTATAAGGAGATGGTGTTCATGTGGGCTGTATCTATTATATTCATCATATTAGAAATTAACACTGAGGGAAATATTTACTGATAAAATAATAAACTTATTACACATTTCCAAAAATGTTTTAAAAAATAATTATTTCTCAAAGAAAACCTTTAGTGAGAAGAATGGCATTGTAGTAAATATTTTCAAATATCTGTAATGACTGGCTTAATAGAAGACAGTAGCTTTCTCCCATCTGCTTCTACATTCAGTCTGTAGCTGTACATTGTCTTAGTTGAGGCAAAAACAGAAACCTGCCTCACAGATACTTAAGAGATGTGAAAACTGAGGAAACATGATATTTGATACCACAGCAAATTCAGCAATCTAAAACAGTGTGTACATTTTCCTCCATAAAATTGATCTGTCTTGCATTTTACATGGATCTTTTATTCGTGCATGATTTTGGTAACACCAGGCATTGATTATTTTAGAAATATTGGTTCACTGAGTTATGCAGATCTTCTAAATGTTTGACACAGTTCACTATGCAGCAACAAAAAGCCATATTTTTAATATTACGCCAACCTTATTTGTAAAGTATTTAAGTATCTGGAAGCTTTTAAGCACGCAGACACAAGTACAAGTTTTCAAAATTTTAATTTTCACTTGAAGGCCCAAATTTTGTCATTGAAAAAAATACTGTCATTTTCCTTGAAGTTACAGACTCTGTTCATTGTTGAGAAAACGTATGCCAAATACTCAAGTCTGGTTAACCATAGGTTGCCTGTTAGTTTCTTTTTTCAAGTAAAAACAATTTTTTGTGAAAAAAGCAGCTATATCAGCTAGTAGCACAATTGCACAAGTGCTTTTCCTTGAGTAGTCATCATACTTCGTTACATAGTAGAAATGATTTACACATATTTCTTTCTGTCACACAAAATATTAAAAAGGCATGTACATAAACACTGAGATTTAATAAAATTAATTTTTCTTATTAAATATTCAAGAACAATCTTAAGTGAAACTGAGTTTTTAATTTCTTTACAGCAAGTTTATGGTGATGAAGAATATAATATTAGTACATTTGAGGGCTACTGCCTTGTTTTGAGCTACTTTACCAGTAGTTTTTTCCACCATTGTTATTACACCATCAATGAAATTATCACACAGCGAAAAAGGCACAGAGAAAAGGTAACAATGTCATAATATTACTATAAAAATAATTTTAACATTGCAGATCCTCTGAAAGTGTTACAGGAACCACCACGCCCTTAGGGGACTAACACCATAATGAAATAAAACTCTAAACATACAGTATCGCCAACGGACAATCAAATATGACATGCCCACAGGTGTCTTTAAGGAATGCTACTCTGATAATTTTTTTTATACACCTAATAAATTTCTGAAAAATATATTATTATCAGAACAGGAATGAGGTAAGAGCAGCTAACTATGCCTTTGCTTTGCCGTACTGTAAAAAGGTAGTATAAGACTGTTTCTAAGGGTTTGGGTGCTGTATTCAGATTTTTTTCTTCAATTGCATCAGGGCTGTAATACAAATAAACCTGGTGTCTGACAATAGGCATTTAATAAATATTTATTAACTAATAAATATGAGTTTATCAATAACTATTCATGTTTACTGCATATTAATATTTATGAGTATCAATTAATGAAGATGCATACACATGACTTGAGTCTTGGTTATGTAACTCTCCAACTATGTGACGTAGGGGAACTTCCTTAGTCTATTTATTTCTCAGTATCAATATATGTAAAATATGCATTCTATGAGTACCATCACCATAGACGTATGGTAAAGTTTATGCCAGATGCTCATCTCAGTACCTAATGGATGGGAATGTCTCAAATAATAGTTCAATACATTCAATCTACTGTCAATCAAACTCTTGAATCGTTTCATTGTATTAACTTGCTTTTCTTATTTCCTAAATGTTATCACCGAGAAGAACTTTAAATCTTTGAGATATTTGCTACTAATATATATATGTGTCATAGTTCAATTAAAAAAAAAACTGAAAGGAAGGAAAGAAGGAAGGAGAGAGGGAGTGAGGGAAGAAAGGAAGGAAAGAGGGAGGGAGGCAGGGAGGCAGGGAGGGAACGAGGGAAGGACCACTCTAAGGTCAAACAGCAGAGAGAACTTAATATAAAGATTTAGGTATAAAAAATGATGGAACTAAAAGAGTAAATGGGCTGAGAGGTAGCCCAGAAACCTGTAACTACAGAAAGCAGATCTCAACATTTCTGATGGGAGGAAAATGAAAGAGAGGAGATGGCCTTAAGAGAAACCACTCACCAGTGACACTACTGGAGCTATAGTTGTGGGAACCATCTTGTGATGTGTGCAGTATGTAAAATATTTGCAGTATGTAAAATACAAAAAATAAACTTGTTTTGATAAAGCATTTTTGCCCAGCTTTGCCAAATTGTAAACAAGTTCTTATTAAGAAATGTTACACATATATTTATATGAAACTTGTTTTTGAACATGTTTTTGAGGATTATACTCTGAAAAAAGAAAATATGTCTTTACCACCCCCCTCCAAAAAAAAACCCATCAATGTAAACATGCTGTGTGTTTGAGAGAAAGTCTATTGAGGCATCCATGTCTGCTAATACCCTTGCCTAATATACTCCCAACCCTCGAATAATAATTTCAGTATGAAAGCCCAGTTTGTCTCTGAGCACTGATCTCCCCACATATCTCAGGAAAACACTGATCCATTCTGTTTATGGACCACACAGTATGCTGTGAGGCAACTGCAACTTTCTTGGGCAGACAGGAAGATATCTTGCTGTCAAAGGTCAGAGACATACCAACTATGAGCCAGTGGTGGCTGAGATGGGGAGAGAGAGACTCACTGACTCCAATTAAGTAGTGTATACTTGTCACCCCTCCTCAGATCCACTACATCACTTCCTACTTAGCCTGTTGATGGAAATAAATGACAATATGGCATTAACTAAATATGTGTGGGTCATCATTAATTTTTCTTCACATTGCCTACCATTTGACATCCCAGATCTTGGTTTTGCTATAGACTGAATGCCTATGTCACCCCAAAAGTCATATGTTGAAGCCTAATCCTCCATATGATGGTATTTGGAGGTGAGACGTGTGGCAGGTGATGAGTTGGTGCCCTTATAAAAGGGACCACAGAGAGCTCCTTCACCCGTTCAGCCATGTGAACCAGGAAGCAAACCCTCACGGGACACAGAATCAGCCAGTGCCTTGATCTTCCCAGCCTCTAGAACTGTAAGGAATAAATCTATGCTGTTTATAAGCCACCTGGTCTATGGTATTTTGTCGGAGCAGACCAAACAAACTAAGACAAGTTGCTACATTGACCTAGTGATAATATTCAGAATAAGAATATTCTGCCACGCACCTGATGAAAGTACGAGTACTTCTGCCAGAATCGCCAAAGCCACTGGAAGCCCACAGCTAGCCGGCACTACTAGCATAGCCCTAAACACTGCTGGATTCCTAAGCCTCCCGCTGCTAGGTTTAGTAGGCCAGTCCTATCAGAACTGTTGTTAAAACAGAAAAATAATAGGAAAATAATTTTTCTCTCCACAATTTCAATTTCTTGCCAGTGACTCCCACTGGCAGAACGTAAATGGGAGTCTAGGAAAAATGGACTATGCAGAATTCCAGCCCCTGCAGCACAGAGTTGAACCCAGCATGGCAGAAATGGAACCGATAGGAAGTAGACAAATAAGGGGAAAAACAAAGTAAAGATAAGTACAGCATCTATGTATGGCATACCGGATGATTCAGCAATATCTGTGACAGGCTCATATCCCCAGAAATTCTAATCCTTTCACTGCAAATTCTAGTCCTTTCACTGAATTATTGAGTTATCTGAAGACCAGAAAACTGGAATAATAATAATAAAAAAGCCAAGATCCTGACAAGAGACCCAACTTACTCAATATTTATTTATTTGTCACATATTTATGAAGCACTTTGTAAATGCCAGGCACTGTGCTCTATGCTCCTATGCCAGACATAGTGATGAATAGAATAGGCTACTTGTCTTCTAAGAGTCAGAAAGTGAGGTGAAACGTGTTCACAAACAGATATAATCTAGAGCAGTATACCAGAAATCCATGTAAGTAGTGCCAAGTGTTTTATGAATACAATAGGTACAATTTTGATGAGTAGATATGAGCAGGAAAATGTACAGTTTGAGCAAAGAGCAGAGCGGGGAAAGTTCAAGGCTTATTTGACAAATAGCCACTGTACCAGTTTATTTTTGCTCCAAATAGCTAAAGTAGTCTACAGTCAGTTAGCTGCTTTATCTTTTAGAAATAGGGTATGTTTTTTCCAGGAACACCAAAATAAGTCTACAATTAATGTACTATAATTAGGAGATAATTCTCATCTTCTCCCTGTTATCATTATTTCCCCCTGAGTATAAAGTTATTGTAACTGAAACTGAAAATATTTTAATGTTTTCCTAATTATAAAAAAGTACATATTTTCTAATATATGATTTGTCTATTTTTTTCTAATGTTTCCAATCAAAACAGGCTCATTGTAGACAATGTGGGAAATACCCTATGGGATATCTTGGTTTTCTCTAATTTATCACTAATTTATTGTAATTATTATAGATATGTGATAAAAACACTTTTATTAATAATTAAGGGCATCTCGGCCTTTAATTAAAGTTCCTTAAAGTTCCACATGGAGAAACTGCATTATAAAGAAAAACATGTTTAAGGTTTATGTTGTATATTCCAAATTAATTTACACTCTTAACCAGTGATGATGGTTCTTTTGTGCTGGACTTGATTTTCATTATTTTACTGAAAATATTTACATATATCTTTGTAAGTAATATTTCATCTTAACTTTATCAGAATTTGGTATACTTGTGATATTGGAGATTTTTGTATTACTTTTGCCCTGGAACAATCTATATGGCAGGAAATGAAGGTTTGAAAGCAATGAAGAGACCAGTAAAACCATCCAGAACTGGAGATATTTTTCAGGGATAATTTTCTTTTCTTTGGATTTTGATTTTGACAGAGACTTTTCTATTTCTCTTTTTTCTCCAGTTTTACTGAGGTGTGACTGACAAATAAAAATTGTATATGTTTACATTGTGCAATCTAATGTTTCGATACATGTATACATCATGAAATAATTACCACAATCAAGCTAATTAACATATCCATTACCTCACATAGTTACACTTTCTTTCTTTTTTTTTTTTTTGGCAAGAACACTTGGAATCTACTCTCTTAGCAAATCTCAAGTATTAATACATTATTATTAACTATAGTCATGTTGTGCATTAGGTCTCCAGAACTTATTCATCTTATGACTGAAAGTTTGTACCTTCTGACTAATACATCCCCACTCTCCAGGCCCTGATAACCCCATTCTACTCTGTTATTATAAGTTTGACTTTATTTTATGTGTGCGTGGTTTCACATATAATTAAATCATGCAGTATTTGTCTTTCTGTGTCTGGCTTATTTCACCCAAGCTAATGTATTCCAGGTTCCTCTGTATTGTCACAAATGGCAGGATTCCCTTCTTTCTCAATGGCTGAACAGTTTTCTATTGTATTTCCACATATATCACATCTCCATTATCCATTCACCTGTCCATTGACATACTGCTGTGAATAATGCTGCAATGAACATGGGACAGCAGATATCTCTTTCAGATACCGATTTTATTTCCTTCAGATATATACCCAAATGTGAGATAGCTGGATCAAATGGTAGTTGTATTTTTAATTTTTAAAAGAATCTCCAAACTGTTTTTACATAATGGCTGTCCAATTTACATTCCCACCAATGGTGTACAAGGTTCTAGGCTCCCTTTTCTCTACATCCTCAGAAACCCTAGTTATCTTTTGACTTTTTGATGATAGCCATTCTAATGTATGTGAGGAGATATCTTATTGTGGTTTGGATTTGCATTTCCCTAATGATTAGCGATGTTAAGCATTTTTTCATGTGCCTGTTGGCCATTTTACTTGGGTTATTTGTATTTTTTTTTTCTGAGTTGCACACATTTCTTATCTTGGATACTGACCTCTTATCAGATTTGCAAATATTTTCTCCCATTCCATAGGTTTCCTTTTCATTTTGTTGATTGTTTGCTGTGCAGAAAATTTTTAGTTTAATGTAGTCCTACTTGTTTATTTGCTTTAATTTTATTTTTGACTGAAAAATGAAATAAATTAAAGCTATTCATCTATATTTTTCTTTGTGTACTGTTTTAGCAACCTCTCCAAGTTTTGAGATGTACTGTTGACATGGTTGCTCTTCCCTAAACAATCTATGATTATTGCCTTAATTTCCTTTTTGACTCCAAATCTTTGTGCTTACAGTTGCTTTGTTTTAATTTATGTATGGTGAGATTCAGTCATCTCTCAATTAGCCTGAGTAATGAGATACTGTGTGGATTAAAATTGGTTTCAAATTCTTTGGTATTTTACACATGTATAAATAGGATTTATTTTTTTTTAAAAAAATTTTTATACACTTTAAAGGTTACATTTATAGTAATTACAGAATGTTGAATATATTCCCCATGTTGTAAAATACATCCTTGAGCCTATCTTATACTCAATAGTTTGCGCCTTCCACTCACCCACCCCTATATTGTCCCTCCCCTGCTCACTGGTAACCACTATTTTGTTCTCTGTATCTGTGGGTTTGCTTCTTTTTTGTTGTATTAATTAGTTTGTCATATTTTTTAGATTCCACATATAAGTGATATCTTATAGTATTTGTCATTCTCTGACTTATTTCACTTAACATATAGTCCTCCAAGTCCATCCATGTTGCTGCAAATGGCAAATTTTCATTCTTTTTATGGCTGAGTAGTATTCCATTTTATATATATACCACATCTTCTTTACCCATTCATCTGTTGATGGGCACTTAGGTTGCTTCCATATCTTGGCAATTATAAATAATGCTGCTATGAACATTGGGGTGCGTGGTTTTTTTTTTTAAATGACCTTTTTGACTTCTGCATGGTTGAAATGATGCTGGATGACTTTTCCAAGCCCAGTTTAAAAAAAGTCTTATTGCTTCTGCCTTAGTCTCTTAGAAGGTTGGTTCTCTGAATGCCTCATCTGGGGATGTCCCCACTTCAAATCAAGATATTGGGCTGCAAGAAGCCCAAGCCACCTAATGAAGTCATGTGTAGCTGCTCTGATTGACAGTCCAGATGAGCCTAGCACTGACAGAAAGCATAAACTGCCAATCATATCAATGAGCCATTTTGGACACCTAGCTGAGGTATGTTATACTCTACTGACACTTAATTACAACTGCATAAAAGACCTCCAAGTGGTGACCACCCAGCCAAGACCTTTTAATCCATTTTAATCTGCTAATTTGCAACACAAAAATAGGTAACTAGAGCAGCTTTCTTCCCCCAAAAAAACATATATGGTGAGTATATATCTTAGTGTTTGCTTCAGAACATCTTCATTTATTTACCTTTATGTATGTATGCATATATTTTCTTTTTCATTATGACTTACATAATGAAATTACAATTATGAATTACAACTAGACTTGGCATGGAATTATTGTTGACAATATTTTTTTCTCAGAATTTTGTAGCCATTACGCCCTTCTCTGAAGGCATTTAATGTCATTGAATATGTTGATCTCAACCTAATTTTTGCACTTTAACATGTGAGCTTTTTTTTTCAACTTTTCAAAAGTCCTGAATTCCTATGGGATTAAATTTTATTCATAAAATTTTAAAATATCACTTCATTATGTGTTTCTTTTAATTAATTATTTTTCCTGCTTTATTTTGGTTCATTTCAATTTTCAACTGTGGAATTTTATTCTAATACAATTCTAATTTTTTCTTCTGCTCTTATTGTTATGGTTATTTCAAAAATATGAAATTTTCCTTCTACTTCACAATTTAGGTAGCTAACTTACCTCAGTACCATTTTTCCTTTTGCTCCTTCATTTTGCATTCTGCGAGAGTATTACAAATTATCTTACATATTACTGATTAAATATCCTGCAGTGCTTAGTTTGCTTTGTACTGTTTCGAATAATGATTTAAATTTTCGTATTCATTACTTATTTCTTCTATTTTTTGCATCCCCCATGTCTTGCAAACACCCATATTGTCAAAAGAGGTCAATGAAAAATTATAATTCCCAGGGTACTGAGCTGAAAATTCTACAGCCACTTTAGAAAGAAGCTCTGATGTAGGATGCATTCCATTTCAGCATAGCACAGTGTATCAGGTCAGGGTTTCCATTAGGAAGGAATGAATTAAGAGACATCTCTCAAACCCTCTCTCTACAGAACCCAACCATTCTTCCTCAGATATTCACTGGATATTTGGATAGCAAAATCTCTCTTGGTATTTTATAGGTTTGTGTCCACTGATGTAGAAGACATGTATCTCTTTCTAACTCTATAATAAGTATTTTAAGAACATTATAATTTTTTAAAAGTTGACACAATTTTTCTGTGGAAAATAAAGCCCCTATCCCTTTATGACTTGATCTGATTGGTTTCATTGTAGTTGTTTCTTTATTTTTTAAATAAATTTATTTATTTAATTAATTTATTTTTTGGCTGTGTTGGGTCTTCATTGCTGCACACGGGCTTTCTCTAGTTGCAGCAAGCAGGGGCTACTCTTTGTTGCGGTGCGCAGGCTTCTCACTGTGGTGGCTTCTCTTGTTGCGGAGCACGGGCTCTAGGCATGTGAGCTTCAGTAGTTGTGGCGTGCAGTCTCAGTAGTTGTGGCTCGTGGGCTCTAGAGTACAGGCTCAGTAGTTGCGGCACATGGGCTTAGTTGCTCTGCGGCATGTGGGATCTTCCTGGACCCACATGGGTTCGACAAGGGCTCGAACCCATGTCCCCTGCATTGGCAGGAGGATTCTTAACCCCTGCACCACCAGGAAAGTCCCTGTAGCTGTTTCTTTAAACCTAACACTTTTTGGCATATTTTTGCCATGTGCTCAACAGAACCTTGAAAAGAGAAATCACTTAAATAATAGAAGCTAGGTCAATTTTTTTTCTTTCATGCTTTAGGAGAAGAGCAAAATAAAAGATGGGAAGGAACTGTGGCTTTACTGCATATAGAAATGGAAAGCATCCCTGTATGATTAATTTCCAAACTCTCAGGAGCTACCTATAAGCATATTATAATATACTCAGCTATTATTAGAACTCTAGTTATCTTAAAGTTTCTATTTCCTAGGACAGTTTCTATTTCTAATATTTTGCCCACATTATCCTCTTATATGCACACATATAAGACTGATCAAATTTCCAGGTGTTTTATCACACACTCACACACACAATGGACCCTGCAATACTTCCACACAAATTTTCAAGGAATTAGTCCAAAACTGATGAACCAAGATATCAAAGCTACACAGATTTTGTTTATATTGGCTACCTTTTGGATTTGGAAATTTGAGAGTAGAAAATAATAAGATCTAGGCATGTGCATGGACTATAATATAATTTTCATTTACTCACTTTATTTTCCCTCTTAAAATTATTGGAATATTAAGAAATAATGATAGTTATCTGTGGAAGCCTGCAGACTTCAGATTAACATTTATGTGTTAAAGGAGAAGTAGATAAGTCATTTTCTGAGAAAGCTGCTATTACCACAAAGTTGATTATTTCATTGCATTCTAGACATACCTTTTAAATATTAGCCCTCAATGTCTTAAATCTGAGCCTACAGTGAGCTCAGAGGTGACTGCAGCAATTCTTGTGTTGTCCTTATATGGATAATTTTCTCTAACTATACACCTTTGACACTCATTTGTACTATCACGCTCTAGAAGGTGACCTGATTTGGAAAGACACTATAATCCACCTCAGTAGGACACTGAACAAGCAGTGCCAGAGGACGTTAAAATTAGAGTCAAATAAAACTCCTCTGCCTAGCTGGTTTAGTTATAATTGCCTAATGACTGAGGGATGTACTTTTAAAATTAGCCTTTGATTCTCTAAACTGGGAGTAAAAAAAGAGAACACATGTGATCTTCCCACAACCTCCTTACCAACAGTTTCTACTAAAATCACACGAAAGCCAACCCAAAAAAAAAAAAAAACCAAACAAATAACAACAAACAAACAATAACCACATTTTGCTTATTCTATGTAGAATATCACACATCACTCACAAATCTCAGTCTGTGTTTCCCCACATTTACAAAGCACGAGACATCCTGTTGGGTACAAGAATATAGATTTTCTAGGGGCATGTCAAAAGTTAAAGCAGCTGAAAAACATTTTTTAACAACTGACTTCACTTATCAAACAGCAGAACCCGAAAAAGGTCTCTGGCACCTGAAATCATTTAATGCTTTTATGGCAGTGATAAAAATCACTTCAGGTGTTGCTGCAGCCACAGCTTTGAAACCAATAGAGTTCCGAAGTGGAGAAGATCCATCAAAAATAAATCAAACCTTGTTTCACTGGTGCTAAACGAAGTGTGTGTAACGGAAAGTTATTAAGACCAAAGCCACCTGCAGGCTTTGGCCTCAGCACAGGGCCCTCTTGCCTGCGTATTCCCCAGTCAATCACTAACCCCCTCGTCTCTTCTTGGTATTGTCAGGAGATTGATAGGCTGTAGATTACAGAAGGTAAGTGCTTTAAGGCTTTGGAAGCTTTCCTAGCATGCCATTTTGCCACCGCATTGAACATTCTCTCTCTCTCACATACACACGCACACACAAGCACACACACGCACACACGCACAGAGCGTTATTTCAAATCATTTCAAAGTACTTATAAGATTTGCCCCAACCATCATATCGTTTTTCCATCATCAGGAAGCCAGTAATGTTTATCTAACATCTACTAATTTTTGGCCCCTTTAATGTAAGTGATCTCATTTAACGGTCACAAAATCATAGGTATAACCCTGCAAGAAGTGTATACTTAATCTCATATTGCAGACCAAATACCAAGGCTCATAGAACTTAAGTGTTTTACAAAGTTTACAAAACTAAAAGATGATGGAGCTGGATTACTATTCAGAATCTTCAATTTCATCTTCTGTGTTACTTCCATTCTAGTTCCCTATCTCTAAAGCAATGTTTCAAAAACCTGTTATATAGGTTTAAAAAATTTTTAAACCTGTTACATATATTTAAAATTACCTTCAAATAGATTTATTTATGTTTTCTGAAAAGTGAGTGTTGGCATATTCATTTTTAAAATATACTATATAAAATTAGGCATACTGCATGCCATAGCTTTTAAATACCATAAAAACAAAGTAAATAAGAATATATGCAAAGAAAATACAAAATTGAGCTCAAGATAATGTGACTAAGATATCACTTTAACTCACATTGCTCACGATGTGAACATGAAGTTGACCTCTAACAGCACAGATTATTTGGGGTTCTCCATGCCTTAATCTATGTTTGACTGTGTGATGCCTCTGTTTTCCACCTTTCATCTCTCTTTGAACTACATAAAACCTGTTTTTCTATGTTATGCTCTTCTGCGCCGCTTGGCCTTTAATGAATCTTTGTACATCTGCCTCTTTTTGCTTCATATTAGTCCCGATAACTGAAGTAGTTCTACTTGGTTCCAATATGATTCTACCTATAGACAATGATGTAATATTTATTTACAGCATAGTCATCCAGATGATAAAAAATGTAAATGTTTTGAAATTATACCTAAAATGAAAGAACAAAAGTAGAAAACAAATCTTGAGGTAAATCAGGGACTGCATATGCCCCCAGACTCCTATTTGAGAAAATACTACCATAAAGGAATGAGAAATTTAACACAAGTGAAATTTTTTGATAACTGATTCTTACTGATTTTATGCAAATAATTATTTTACAACTGAATTAGAAGTATCAATATAAGTAATTTATTTGATGATCTAGGTTTATGACTGTGAACATCACATCCAAATGCCTTATTAACAGACACCAGGTTATTCACCACCCACCCTCAACCTAGCTTTACACATCAACTTCCACAAATACTCTAGTTTAGACTGCCTTCTAGGCAGTGATTTTCAGTGCTGACTTCACATTCACATCACCTAGAGAGCTTAAAAAAATAAACATACTTAGGGCCCATCAGCTGAGATCCTGCATCCCACTTTAGTTAGTCACTAGTAGGACTGGGCATAGATTTCTTTTAAATGAACCCCTGGAAATTAAAATGTACAGCCAGAATTGAGAACTGTTCCAGTTAATCAGAGAAACTTTCTGTTTTTAAAATACATCATAGAATTTTTTGAATCCCTGTATTTTCTTGTTTTTTAATTTGCGTATACCCAGTCCTACAGGCTAGCTCACATATCCTGAGATATTCAGATCAAATATCAGTGCCTTGTGATACCTTCCAAGAACAATACAGACCACACTGATTACTCTCTTTTTTCTTATCTCATGGTACTTTAAATAATAAAGAACATATTATAGTACACTAACCTCTAATGTATAACTCTAATCCTGTAAGCCCATGACTGTAAAACCACAAGCTTATGTATTGTAAGGTAATATATATTAGACATTTGATTTGCCAGGGATTTTTTCAATGAATGAAGAAAGTAAGGAGGAAATAAAGAGTGAATCAACCAGTTTAAAGATATGTTATGGAAAAACCCGAACGAACTTTTTGGCCACCCCAATATATAAAAAACTTTTATATATAACTTTAATCGAGTGTTGTTCTCAGGTTCTACCTGGATGCATATAGTTATTTGTGCCTGTGTCTGCACTGAATAGGCAGTAGGTACTTTATCACTGTCTCTATGTACCCTTGTTATCCATTATCTCTCCTCACTACATCAGCTTTGCACAGGCTCTGCCTCTAGTCTCTAGGTTGTTTTCTTTAATACCATGTACAAGCTCACAAAATTTATTAAACTAGCAAATAATTCCATTGTATCAGACTAAATGTCTTTTGAAATAAAAGTATATGTCATCTTTGGTAACAATTTTTTAATATTACAAATTTTGTAACCAATTTATATTTTCTCTTGCATTCTGTATAATTGAGATGACTAGAAGCCCAGACAGTGGATAAGAGATCTGTCTTTGCTACTATCGCCTCAAATTGCCCTGGCTACCGATGGAAGAAAAGGGTCTTAATACAGAGTTGAATGTGTAATGCCCAGACTTAGGAAGAAGACAAATAAATAATTTCACTCAATGTTACTTCATCATTCATGCCTTTCTACTACTCTGTTTAAACTAGCAGCACCCCCGTGCATGAAACACACCAGTCTCTCTCCATCTTCACCTCATCCCTTCTCTCTGTCTCTCTCTGTGTGTCCTCTACGCTTCTTCTAAGGACACACATCACTGGCTTTAGGGCCAACTTTAATCCAGTGTGATCTTATCTTTACTTAATTACATCTGCAAAGGCCCTATTTTCCAAATAAGGTCACATCTCAAGGTTCCAGATAGATGTGAATTTTGGGGAGACACTGTTCATT
The DNA here is from genome assembly GCF_011762595.2 of Tursiops truncatus. Taxonomy (NCBI): domain Eukaryota; kingdom Metazoa; phylum Chordata; class Mammalia; order Artiodactyla; family Delphinidae; genus Tursiops; species Tursiops truncatus. The sequence goes on along the minus strand of NC_047044.1, from coordinate 54,518,585 downwards.
TATGTATTGACTATCTTATCACACTAGATACAATAATGAGGACAGGGACTTTTTTGGTCTTTGTTCATTGTCAGTGTCTCCAGTGCTTACAACAGCACCTGACGCAAAGTATTCAGTAAACTGATGTTGTTGTAGAAGACCAAGTACTTTAATACTACAGCCCCCAAATCATTCAAGACTTCAATTCTGTGTGTGAGTATCATAAAATCAGAATTCATACACATAGGACCAAGTATGTCAGGATAAAACTTAAAATTATCAGCCTTTTCCTGATTACACATTACTGGCCAATGTTGGTGGATGATTATCTTGTTATATATAATTATTCATAGAGTCTTTACTGTAACTCATTATATCAATTATTTTTTACTTTATTTTGACTTGTTTTTCTTTTTTAATTTACAAAAACCTCTCATATCCCTCCTTTTCCTAGACTCAGCCAGGGACAAGATCAATCCAAAGAGTAAAAGTGAAGGTGAACTTCACCCACAAAAACAGGCCATGTAAATTTTTACATTTCTGAGCCACAGAGGGAAATATTGAGACACAGATTATTGTGTCTCCCCTCATGGTACTGATCTGAAAAGTTATTATAAATATAGGAAAATTTTCCACTGTTATCTCCATGAATATAATTTTAATCAATGTGGTTATCAACTACATGTTGATACCTGAATATTTAAATAGGATAAATAAGTAAGAGATTTTTCAAACACAGGTGATATTTCTCAACCATTTACTGAACACTAAAGAGATGAATTTCAGGTCTATATGAAGTGGGATGGTTTCATACTCTTTTTCCTGTCCTGCCAATGATTCAATTAATTTTTAAATATCCAATCCATGGCAATTTATACCACCAATGAGAAAGGTTTTAAATTGGATATGTGGGAGACTAACAATTAACATGGGCCAATATCCAATAATTCATCCAAATACCACACAGAAAATTTAATATTTCAAAATATGGTGTAATAACATATATATACATTATAAAATATTACAGCATGGTTAAAAAAATAGACTATGAAGTATTCCACATGACATCATTTATAAGCTATACTAAATATAAGATCACATAAAAAGAACCAAAATTTTACTTGTCAGGAGACAGTATTTTAGGTTTTGTGCAGAAAACAACTAGACTAAGTATCCATATATGAGATTTTTCAGATAAATAAAATATTTGCCACCAGACCTGTCAGCAGGGACATTGTATTAGTTATCTAATGTTGCATAACAAATCATCTCAAAATTTATCAGATTAAATAAAGAATCATTTATCTCAAAATTTCCCAGGGTCAGCAATCTGGGAGAGGCTTACGTGAACTGGTTCTGGTTCAGGGTCTTGCATGAAATTGCCATAAAGCTGTTGGACGGGATGGCAGTCATATGAATGCTCCACTGGGACCAGAAGACAGATTTCCCAGCTCACTCACATTGCTGTTGTCAGACCTTAGTTCCTTATTAGCTACTGGCTACAGACATTAGTTCCTTGACTTGTGGACGTAACCTTATGCAAACCGAATATCCTACGACAGGGCAACTGGCTTCCTCCAGAGCAAGGTATGTGGGAGACAGACAGAGAGAGAAACAATGTATAACCAAGAAAGAAGGCAGTGTATATTATAACCTAATCCTGGAAGTGATGTACCAATTCTTCCGTATTCTGTTGATCACACAGATCAATCCTGGTATAATGTGAGATGGGAATACACATCTGTGAACACCATGAGGTGGGGAATATCTGGGGCCATCCTGGAGGCTAGTTACCACAGACATTATCTACATTTTGGGCAGGACAATTATTTACTGAGCAAGAATATCCTGTGCAGTCAAGGATGTTTAGCATTCCTAGTCACCTCATCTCTGTACCCCACTGCATGGAATGAAAGGAGAGACACTGTGAAAATAAGAAATTCCACCTGACATTTCCAAAATCCCTCCACTGAAAAGCAATATCTGAAACAGGGGAATCTCTTATCTTCAGAAGCAGCTTCTTAAAAAGGAGTGTCTCTGAAACTATCAGAAATCCAAGAAAAGTTAATGCGAATTAGCCAGTAGATCCTTATTTAAAGGCAAGCCACCCAGCTCGAGCACTCCATGTCAAGGCGCATCAGAGTGTTCACAAAGGAGATTCACTGTGACAGGAGGAATGGCTAATTATGTGCATAGCTCACTGAACTTTTTTTTTCCACATTGTCACTCTCTTTATTTTTTTAACATCTTTATTGGAGTATAATTGCTTTAAAGTGGTATGTTAGTTTCTCCTTTATAACAAAGTGAATCAGCTATACATATAAATATATCTCCATATCTCCTCCCAATTGCGTCTCCCTCCCACCTGCCCTATCCCACACCCCTAGGTGGTCACAAAGCACTGAGCTGATCTCCCTGTGCTATGGGGCTGCTTCACACTAGCTATCTATTTTACATTTGGTAGTATATAAAAGTCCATGCCACTCGCTCACTTCTTCCCAGCTTACCCTTCCCCCTCCCCATGTCCTCAAGTCCATTCTGTCTGCATCTTTATTCCTGTCCTGCCCCTAACTTCTTCAGAATCTTTTTTTTCCTTAGGTTCCATATATATGTGTTAGCATACGGTATTTGTTTTTCTCTTACTGACTTACTTCACTCTGTATGACAGACCCTAGGTCCATCCACCTCACTACAAATAACTCAGTTTCATTTCTTTTTATGGCTGAGTAATATGCCATTGTATATATGTGCCACATCTTCTTTATCCATTCATCTGTCGATAGACACTTAGGTTGGTTCCATGTCCTGGCTATTGTAAATAGAGCTGTAATGAGCATCGTGGTGCATGAGTCTTTTTGAATTATGGTTTTCTCAGGGTATATGCCCAGCAGTGGGATTGCCTGTAGTTTTCTTTCCTTGTGACAACTTTGGTTTTGGTATCAGGGTGATGGGGGCCTTGTAGAATGAGTTTGGGAGTTTTCCTCCCTCTGCTATATTTTGGAAGAGCTTGAGAAGGATAGGTATTAACTCTTCTCTAAATGTTTGACAGAATTCGCCTGTGAAGCCATCTGGTCCTGGGCTTTTGTTTGTTGGAAGATTTTTAATCACAGTTTCAATTTCAGTGCTTGTGATTGGTCTGTTCATATTTTCTATTTCTTCCTGGTTCAGTCTTGGAAGTTTGTGCATTTCTAAGAATTTGTCCATTTCTTCCAGGTTGTCCGTTTTATTGGCATAGAGTTGCTTGTAGTAATCTCTCATGACCCTTTGTATTTCTGCAGTGTCAGTTGTTACTTCTCCTTTTTCATTTCTAATTCTATTGATTTGAGTCTTCTCCCTTTTTTTCTTGATGAGTCTGGCTAATGGTTTATCAATTTTGTTTATCTTCTCAAAGAACCAGCTTTTAGTCTTATTGATCTTTGCTATCGTTTCCTTCATTTCTTTTTCATTTATTTCTGATCTGATCTTTATGATTTCTTTCCTTCTGCTCACTTTGGGGGTTTTCTGTTCTTCCTTCTCTAATTGCTTTAGGTGCAAAGTTAGGTTGTTTATTTGAGATGTTTCCTGTTTCTTAAGGTAGGACTGTATTGGTATAAACTTCCCTCTTAGAACTGCTTTTGCTGCATCCCATAGGTTTTGGGTCTTCGTGTTTTCATTGTCATTTTTTTCTAGGTATTTTTTGATTTCCTCTTTGATTTCTTTAGTTATTTCTTGGTTATTAAATAGTGTATTGTTTAATCTCCATGTGTTTGTAATTTTTTACAGATTTTTCCCTGTAATTGATATCTAGTCTCATAGCATTGTGGTCAGAAAAGATACTTAATATGATTTCAATTTTCTTAAATTTACCAAGTCTTGATTTATGACCCAATATATGATCTCTTTTGGAGGATGTTCTATGAGCACTTGAGAAGAAAGTGTATTCTGTTGGTTTTGGATGGAATGTCCTATAAGTATCAATTAAGTCCATCTTGTTTAATGTGTCACTTAAAGCTTGTGTTTCCTTACTTATTTTCATTTTGGATGATCTGTCCGTTGGTGAAGCTTGGATGTTAAAGTCCCCTACTATGACTGTGTTACTGTTGATTTCCCTTTTTATGCTGTTAGCATTTGCCTTATGTATTGATGTGCTCCTATGTTGGGTGCATAAATATTTACAATTGTTATATCTTCTTTGTGGACTGATAACTTGATCATTATGTAGTGTCCTTCTTTGTCTCTTGTAATAGTCTTTATTTTAAAGTCTATTTTGTCTGATAGAAGAACTGCTAATCTAGCTTTCTTTTGATTTCCATTTGCATGGAATATCTTTTTCCATCCCCTCACTTTCAGTTAGTATGTGTCCCTAGGTCTGAGGTGGGTCTCTCGTAGACAGCATATATACAGGTCTAGTTTTTGTATCCATTCAGTCAGTCTATGTCTTCTGGTTGGAGCATTTAATCCATTTATATTTAAGGTAGTTATCGATATGTGTGTTCCTATTACTATTTTCTTAATTGTTTTGGGTTTGTTATTGTAGGTCTTTTCCTTCTCTTGTGTTTCCGGCCTAGAGAAGTTCCTTTAGCATTTGTTGTAAAGGTGCTTTGGTGGTGAATTCTCTTTGCTTTCTCTTGTCTGTGAAGGTTTTAATTTCTCTGTCAAATCTGAATGAGATCCTTGCTGGGTAGAGTAATCCTGTTTGTAGGGTTTTCCCTTTCATCACTTTAAATATGTCCTGCCTCTCCCTTGTGGCTTGCAGAGTTTCTGCTGAAAGATCAGCTATTAACCTTATGGGGATTCCCTTGTATGTTATTTGTTGTTTTTCCCTTGCTGCTTTTAGTATTTTTTCTATTTAATTTTTGATAGTTTGATTAATATGTGTCTTGGCGTGTTTCTCCTTGGACTTATCATTTACTGGACTCTGAGCTTCCTCGACTTGATTAACTATTTGTTTTACCATATTAGGGAAGTTTTCAACTATAATCTCTTCAAATATTTTTTCACTCTTTTTTTTCTCTTCTTCTTCTGGGACCCCTACAATTCGAACGTTGATGCATTTAATGTTGTCCCAGAAGTCTCTGAGACTGTCCTCTATTCTTTTCTTTCTTTTTTCTTTATTCTACTCTGCAGTACTTATTTCCACTATTATATCTTCCAGGTTACTTATCTGTTCTTCTGCCTGTTATTCTGCTATTGATCCCATCTAGAGTATTTTTAATTTCATTTATTGTATTGTTCATGATTGTTTGTTTGCTCTTTAGTTCTTCTAGGTCCTTGTTAAACATTTCTTGTATCTTCTCCATTCTATTTCCAAGATTTTGGATCATCTTTACTACCATTACTCTGAATTCTTTTTCAGGTAGACTGCCTATTTTCACTTCATTTGTTTGGTCTGGTGGGTTTTTACCTTATTTCTTCAGCTGCTGTGTGTTTCTCTGTCTTCTTATTTTGCTTAACTTATTGTGTTTGGGGTCTCCTTTTCACAGTGTGTAAGTTCGTAATTCCTGTTGTTTTTGGTGTCTGTCCCCAGTGGCTAAGGTTGTTTCAGGGGGTTGTGGAGGTTCCTGGTGGAGGGGACTAGTGCCTGTATTCAGGTGGATGAGGCTGGATCTTGTCTTTCTGGTGGCCAGGACCGCATCCGGTAGTATGTTTTGGCATGTCTGTGACCTTATTATGATTTTAGGCAGCCTCCCTGCTAATGGGTGGGGTTGTGTTCCTGTCTTTCTAGTTGTTTGGCATAGGGTGTGCAGCACTGTAGCTTGCTGGTCGTTGAGTGGAGCTGGGTCTTAGCGTTGAGATGGAGATCTCTGGGAGAGCTTTTGCCATTTGATATTACGTGAAGCTGGGAGGTCTCTGGGGGACCAATGTCCTGAACTCGGCTCTCCCACCTCAGAGGCACAGGGCTGACACCTGACCAGAGCACCAAGACCCTGTCAGCCACATGGCCAGGTACGTGTGGAGTCTCTTGTCCTTTGGGAAGTCTGAGGTCTTCTGTTCAGTAGGTGTTCTGTAGGAGTTGTTCCACATGTAGGTGTACTTCTGATGTATTTATGGGGAGGAAGGTGATCTCCACATCTTACTTTTCTGCCATCTTGAAGGTCTCCTCACTGAATTTTTAATAGAATACCCTATACATGAAGGACTGAAAGGTATACTCCTATCTAACAATGTTTGTGTCTACTTTTCCATTGTTCTTCATCAAACAGCATTAGTGTGGAGACCTTCAGTTCCACCTACTGTAACAAAGCTCCATTTATTAAATCAGTAAGTCCTTAGCTTGTTCAAATTCTATTTACAAATGTCTTTACCACTGCAGTGTCTACCAACTTCAAAGTATGCTTCATTTTTAAAACAAATAAAAGTTCAAAGGTTAAATTTGTTTTCCTGCCAAAATGATGAAACAAAAAATCAACTATTTCATATTTACTGTACAAGTAACATATTCTTGTTCCTCATCATATGTTTGCTTGTCAGAATGCCAAAGAGCACGATTAATTTTTTCCCCTTTCCTTTATTTATTCATTCATTCAGAACTGAATGAATTTATTGAAAACACTATTTTTGAAAACATATGTTGGTATCAACTAGATTATAGGGATGAATCTGATCTGGGTTCTTCCTTTAGATGGTCCACACTCTTATAAAGAATGTCCATAACCTGTAGTCATTATAGGGGAACTCATTATTTATTTATTTATTTTCAGTAAAAGGTTCACTCAGGTAGAATGTAGATAAAAATTGTTCCCAGATACTATAACACCCTTAAAGTCCAAACAGACATACAACTGACATTTTCTTGGAGTTTCATATATTCCAGTATGTTACATGAAGAAACCAACAATTCATTAATATTCGATGAATAAGACCTATGAGGCCAAATTAAATGTTGTCTTGCTTTCAGCAGATGTTCTTTATGGCATCAGGTTGATTTAAAATTATGTTATTTAAAACAGACCTTTGAGAGCAGCCCAGTTCATGCACTCCCAGCCACCCGTGTCCCCTCCGGGCTCTCCTTGTGTCTGTGGAGCCATGGCATTCGCCAAGACCAACCTGGCGGCATCCTCCTTGCCCAACAGCAACTGCAGGTGTCCAAGGGCGCGGTCCGGAAGGAAGCGGGTGACGGTGGTGCTCGGTGTGCAGTGGGGTGACGAGGGAAAGGTGGTCGATCTGCTGATGCAGGCTGCTGACATCATGTACCGCTGCCAGGGAGAAAATAATGCTGGCCATACAGTTGTAGATTCTGTGGAGTATAACTTCCTTTTTTTTTTTTTTTTTTTTTTTTTTTGCAGTACGCAGGCCTCTCACTGTTGTGGTCTCTCCCATTGCAGAGCACAGGCTCCAGACGCACAGGCCTAGCCGCTCCGCAGCATGTGGGATCTTCCCGGACTGGGGCACGAACCCGTGTCCCCTGCATTGGCAGGTGGACTCAACCACTGCACCACCAGGGAAGCCCTGGAGTATAATTTTCATCTTTGACCTAGTGGTAAATCCAAATGTTACTGCATTCATTGCAAATGGTGTGGTAATTCATCTACCTGGATTCTCTGAGGAAGCAGAAAAAAAATGTTCAAAAAGGAAAAGGTCTGGAAGGCTGGGGAAAAAGTCTTATTATATCTGATAGAGGTCATGTTGTATTTGATTTTCACCAAGCAGCTGATGGCATCCAGGAACAACAGAGACAAGAACAAGCAGGAAAAGTTCTGGGTACCACAGAAAAGGACACTGGCCCAGTTTATTCTTCCAAAGCTGCTCGGAGTGGACTCAGGATGTGCGATCTTGTTTCTGACTTTGGTGGCTTCTCTGAGAGGTTCAGAGTTTTGGCTAACCAGTACAAATCTATATAACTCACTCTGGAAACAGACATTGAAGGTGAATTACAAAAACTCAAGGGTTATATGGAAAGGATTAAACCAATGGTGAGAGATAGAGTTTATTTCCTCTATGAGGCTCTACATGGGCCACCAATGACCTGCATGCAGGTCTTTCATCTCCTTACATAGGTTTATTCCTAGGTATTTTTTTCTTTTCATTGCAATGGTAAATGGGAGTGTTTCCTTAATTTCACTTTCAGATTTTTCATCACTAGTGTATAGGAATGCAAGAGATTGTGCATTAATTTTGTATCCTTCTACTTTACCTAATTCATTGATTAGCTCTAGTAGTTTTCTGGTAGCGTCTTTAGGATTCTCTATGTGTAGTATCATGTCATCTGCAAACAGTGACAGCTTTACTTCTTCTTTTCTGATTTGGATTCCTTTTATTTCTTTTTCTTCTCTGATTGCTGTGGCTAAAACTTCCAAAACAATGTTGAATAACAGCAGTGAGAGTGGGCAGCCTTGTCTTGTTCCTGATCTTAGTGGAAACGGTTTCAGTTTTTCACCATTGAGAACCATGTTGGCTGTGGGTTTGTCAGATATGGCCTTTATTATGTTGAGGTAAGTTCTCCTATGCCTACTTTCTGGAGGGTTTTTATCATAAATGGGTGTTGAATTTTGTCAAAAGCTTTTTCTGCACCTACTGAGATGATCATATGGTTTTTTATATGGTGTATCACATTGATTGATTTAAGTATATTGGAGAATCCTTGCATTCTTGGGATAAACCCCACTTGATCATGGTGTATGATCCTTTTAATGTGCTGTTGGAGTCTATTTGCTAGTATTTTGTTGAGGATTTTTGCATCTATGTTCATCAGTGATATTGGCCTGTAGTTTTCTTTCTTTGTGACATCTTTGTCTGATTTTGGTATCAGGGTGACGGTAGCCTTGTAGAATGAGTTTGGGAGTGTTCCTCCCTCTGCTATATTTTGAAAGATTTTGAGAAGGACAGATGTTAGCTTTTCTCTAAATGTTGATAGTTTTTATAATGAATGGATGTTGAATTTTGCCAAATGCTTTTTCTACATCTATTGAGATGATTATATCATTTATGTCTTTCATTTCATTAATGTAGTATATCACTGAATTATTTGCATATGCTAAAACATCCCTGCACACCTGGAATAAGTTCCACCTGATCATGGCATATGATTCTTTTAATGTACTTTTGAATTTGGTTTGCTAATATTCTGTTAATGACTTTTGCATGTATGTTTATTGTGGATATTGGCCTAGATTTTCTTTTTCTGTAGTGTCCTTAACTTGGTTTGGTATTAATGTAATACTGGCCTCATAAAATGAGTTTGGAAGAGTTCCCTCCTCTTCAATTTATTGAAGGAGTTTGAGAAGACTTGGTATTGATTCTTCTTCAATGTTTGGTAGAGTTCACCAGCGAAGCTATCTGATCCTGTACTTTTATTAGGAAAAAGCTTCTTTAGAGCAAAAGAAATTATCAACATAATGAAAAGGCAGCCTATAAAATCACAGAACACATTTACATACCATATATCTGATAAGGGGTTGCTTTCCAAAATATATAAAGTACTCATAACAAGTCAAAGGCAAGAAAAGACAAGCTGATTAAAATCAGGCAGAGGAACTTAAGAGACATTTTTCAAAGAAGACATACAAATGGTGAACAAGTATATGAAAAGGTGCTCAACATCACTAATCATCAGGGAAATGCAAATTAAAACCAGGAGGTATCACCTCACAACTCTTAGAATGACTATCATAAAAAAGATAAACGACAAGAGATAGCAACTATTGGTGATGATGAGGAGTAAAGGTATCCTGTGCCTTGTATTTCTATCTATAATTATAGATATCTGTATATGTCATATCCAGTTTTCCCAGCACCACTTATTGAAGAGGCTGTCTTTTCTCCATTGTATATTCTTGTAAGATTTTTATAAATTCTTTATGGCAAGATTATATTAGCCACAGGTGTGTTTTCATTAGAGTTTCATTTTAGAACTATATTAGGAAGTTACTGTGTGTTTGTTTAAACTCTATTGATCACAGCATTTAAAAAATAATCTCTGTGTGGTTTCAGATAATGGAATCAATAAGAGAAAGAAAGGCCATTTCTTTCATTCCTTGACTACACATGTCTCTTCAAAGAGAATTTTCATGGTCACCTGGTAAAAGGGATTTCACTGTAAAATTGCATCAGCATAATAAGAAACATTTGTTGTTAGTATTTCTGACCCTTTGTGAGTAGGAGGCTGCAGAGTTTGAGAAAGAATAGTCCACAAGATTACCCTCATTTCTGACACCAGTTGTAAGGTCAAGGGTCTCCCAAAACCTGAAGTTCAATAATTTGCTAGAAGGACTCACAGAACTCATTGAAAGCTGCTCTATTTGCAGTTACAGTTTATTGAAAGGAAAGGAAACAGATTAAAATCAGCCAAGAGAAGGGATGTATGAGGCAGATTCTAGGAAAGTTTCAATTGTGGAGCTTCCTGTTGTTCTCCTACCATGGAGTCATAAACAGCATTACGTTCCCAACACTGATTTGTAACAACGTGCATGGAGGATTTGTAAGCAGGGAAGTTCTCCTGAGCCTTGCTGTCCAGAGTCTTCATTGCGGCTTGATCATATAAACCTGGTTGGCTGGCCATGTGGCTCACTTCAGTCTCTAACCCCTTTGTAAGCTGAGCCAATACCATGTGACCTAACACCTCCAATACATCCTAATTCACGTTGTTACATCTGGTCGACTCAAGGCTCCCAGACAGACAAGGACAATTTTTTCAGGGGTTAGAGATTACCTCCCAGGAGCCAAGCATAAAGGCTTGACCCCTCTGTTTGGGTAAGGTTAAATTATTACAAGGAGGGCACGATAATACAGCTTTGTTTTTAGCATTTACTGGATACGATTCTTGTCAGAGCACATTATCATGATGGTATACCCAACAAGTTGACAGTAAAGCAGAATTATTTTCTCTTGTGTACTCAATTAGAGGTTAATTATTGCAAATCTGTGCTTTAAAAGTTTAAGAACACATTGTTTGACTTAAGAATACAACTCACAGCCAAAAAAAGAGTAGTGGTGGATGAATTAAGAGTCAATCAGTCAAAGTTATACTGGCAATATGACTACGAGCCCCAAAAAAAGGAGGATCAAGGGAAACTTTGAATTAAGTGCTAATTGGATCTTTTTTTTGTTTTTTTTACATCCTGTGAAAAGGAAAAATTCTGCAAACTGTTTGAGACCTCCATTCCAATATTTAGCAACAATCAAACTGTATTAACTTTCAGGTAGTTCAGCTGTCATGTAAGGTATATTCTTATCTAGACTTCATAGAAACTGTAAAATCTTCTTTTAGTATTGTCCATATAATTCTCACTAGTATTATCATTATTCCTCAAATTCTTAAAGTCAATTTAAAAATTCTCAACTCCTTTAACTTTTCATATTCAAGATAAATAAATTATAGAAAACTTACAGCTTCAAAAATCCAGTGTTTCATTGTTTCTCAAAGCAAATATTCTTTGCAGGGGGGAAAAAAAAACAAATGGGGGTGGGTGGCTTTGGTCTCTAAGAGAAAAAAAGAAAAAAATCACTACATAAATTTTGTCTAATCATTGACATTTTGGATTTAAATTACTAACTCTCCGCAGGGATTTTAAGTAATGTGGGAAGAATGGCTAAAATTAGATCATATAGGAATATTTCAGTTACGCTGTTCTAGGGAACTAAATTCATATTTAAACTCAATTTTCATTACAAATGATTTTTTTATTCTATGTTACTCTTGGGGAAATTCTTGTACTCTCACTCTTTAACCTATTAATCTGTCCTAATATGATTATTTTGGGCCACTCTGAGCTGCTGAAATAATTTATTATTATGTAGGCATGTGTGTACGTACTACTCACCATTGTAACAAACATTTTAATGTCCTTGGACAATTACAGGGTAGCTAGACACTAAGGGTGGAAGCGTATGGATTTCCATCCCCACCCTGGGTATTCTGTGGATATAATTAACTTGGAAACCTGTTAGATGCACCCTTGAGTATTTATGCAATCAAGCAGGCAGTTATACCATCACACAGAAATACTGATACCATGATATTATGAATCTTAAATTTACAAACTTGTCTGGACTCATATTTTAAGCTCACTTTTAGAAAAATAGTCATTTTTAGAACCATGGTCTAACCATGGTTGGAACCGTGGTCATTCATCAGAGAGACCTAAGATTTATTTAACTTGAGCCTACACAGAAACTGTGGGAGATTTCAGATAAAGAAGGCATGTGCATTGAATCAGTAAGACTGCTCCCCAGCTAGTGATCAGGCAAGAGTTCTACAATGCACACTGATGAAGCACATTGTAAAGCAGTTCAGGTACAGTCAGGTGCAAGGAACCATGTTAGTTATCTTCAAATTTATAAGGAGTGATTCTTTCATTAACTTGTGCCTCAAAGTATAGAATGGAAGACTAAAGAAGGGTCTTATTCTTTGTTCATGCTTGAAGATGTTTCTGTTGTATCTGGGCATAATTTGTTATGTAATGGTTCAGAGCAGGAACCAGAGCTGAACAGTTTAGACTTGCAACACATTCCTTGCTAATTAACTTTGTGATATTTGTACATTATTTAACAGATCTGGGTTTCAGTTCCCTCACCTATAAAATTTGAATAATTATTGTAACTTACCTCATAGAGTTATGGTAAAACTTAAGTGAGTTAAAATATGCAATACTATTCAAATAATGCCTGAAAAAAAGTAACACGGAATATATTCAATGATTGTTAGCTATTATTATTGTTGTTATCATTACTGGGACTCACTTCTATGTGGATTTGATCTAGATAGTGCTGCCTAAATAACGTAGAGATGATGAAACCCAAAGACATGGTCAGATTTTTTCATTATTTGGCTTGACCAAAAGGGTATTTATAAATAATTATGTACCATACTGATGGCTCATTTTTCAAAAGCGCTGTGATGTATTCCTAAAATCCTCCATTTATGGTTTATTTCCCATTCCCAGCCCCATTATTTTTTAGTGAGATACAACTGACATATAACCGTGTACGTTTAAGGTTCACAACGTGCTGATTAGATACCTTTATATATTGCAGTATGATGACCACCACAGCTTTAGCTAACGCTGCCAACATTTTACATAATTCTCATTTCTTTTTTGTGGTGAGAACATTTAATCTACTGTTTTAGCAAACACTAAATTTTGTATATTTTCAATATATATATATAATACAGCGTTTTTGACTATAATCTCTATGCTGTGCGTTAGCTCTCCATAACTAATTCATCTTCAGTTGCAAGTCTGTACTCTTTAACAATCGCTCCCCAGTTCCCTCAGCTCTATTATTAAGGCACCAATTTACAAACAGTTTTTCCAAAGTCTAAGAACCTAAGCTTTAAAGTGAACAAACAGGCAAACAAATAAAATAACCGTTCATGACTGGCTCTTTCAGTTGCTCTCTATATGATCTGGGTCAAATTATTTAATCTTTCTGAGCCTTGTTTATTATATTCATATATAATGACCCATTACCATGTACCTTGGATTCCTCACCTGTACATTCAAACATCTGTTACTTGATGTTATTGTTAAGACTGACATGCATTACATTCACAATAACTCTGTGAGATACTATTTTTATTTGTAATTTACAAGTGAGGAAATTTAGGCCTAATGAAGTTAGATAAATTTTTGAAGGTTATACAAACAGAAAAGGTGGAGGTGAGCTGAGGGTTTGTGTCTTAGAGTAGCAGACAAACATACATAACTCTAATTCAAGATTTTTAAACTGAAGCTCCTACAGATTTGTATATTTAGACGAAAGAATACTTGCCAAAGTATTACTGTATGCTGCTCAGAATTAAAATAATGTCAGATATTTTATTGAAACTGTAAAGAGGCTTCCTGCTTTGAGGCTCTCATGTTGTGAGGAAGCCCCAAACTCGCCCAACTAAGAGAACTTATGAAGAAACCCTGATACTACATGAAAAGTGAGTGAGAGGAAGAGCAGGAGAGAAAGAGACAGAAAGATGTCCAGCCAGCCTAAGTACTTCCGCTCTTAGCTGTCCCAGCTGTAGCTGATATTTGCCCACAACGATAAAAGAAACCCAAACTAGAACTACCCGACCAAACTCTTCCTATATCTCTACTCACAGAAACCCGAGAGAGACACTAAAATGACTGTTTCAAGCTACCAACTGTGGTGGGGCCATATTACAATGCAATGAATAGATAACTGGAATTTCATGTTTGCCAGGAAATAACATAACTTAGGACCTATTTGTAATAACCAATAAGAGATTTTATTGTATCATTTGCCCAGAAGAATGGGGTTTTTTGTTTTTTGGGTTTTTCTATTTTCCTGGCCACTTGGAGTTTATTTTCCACTCGGTGCAAGGCACACAGTTAGGGGGTGTCAATAAGGCTTGCTTGTGGCTTAAATAGTAAAGAGTGGGGTTCCCTCAACTTCCCGTTTGGTGTTCTGATGTCTTGATATAAAAGAACCCAACTGCTTCTACTTGCTGCAGCCTCCCTGATCTAAGGGTTGAGGTGGGAGGGCTGGGAAGGGCAGGGAAGGGCTCTGACCAGCCTATTGCCTCTGGAAACCTGGTGCATGGTAGTGGCCACACAGGACAGGGCTGGTGGTGGCTTTGCCCACCTAGCTACCAGGCTGCTTCCTCATGGCTTTCTGAACTAAGTCATAGGAGATCATGACGCTAGAGTCCTGGGGAGATTCTGAGTTCTATGGGAAGTCCAACACCAAGACCACGAATGGGAGTGTGGACTACCTAAAACAGAAGCTTGCCTTCCAGGTACCAGTGGCCTGGGGAATCTCATGCAGCATGGCAAGGACACTTGGAGGTAAGACTAGGAATTAAATCTAGTTTTCTTAAAATCTAACAACATTGAGTGCAGGCTCACTGAATTGTCTAGGTTGCTATTATAAACAAAGCTAAGGCAATTTGGTCATTTATAAATATTATGTTCTTTTTGGGGAAACCTTTTTTGATGGGCAGCATAAGTATTTGGATCACTGGTTATCACCAGAGGCTTTGTAAAGAATGACTGTGGATATTAAAATTTATTTTTCATTGATGAAACTGGAGAAGATTAACACTTATGCACTGACTAAACACATTGTACAGCACTGTCATTTGCCTATGAATAAGGCCTAAAGATACCTGTATCCAACTGTGCACATCTAACCCAATAACACCCTAGGTGGGATTCTGAAGAGGTCTTGCCTAGAGCTGCTTTTTGGACAATCTGTTCCACTAGACTCCAAATGGAAAATAAATACTTAAATCTTACCATCAGAATAAGCCTCTAGTGAAACTTCAATAGAAGGTCCTCTTGGAGCTCTTTGGAAGGGGAGAGGAGAAATTGGGGACGTCATCAAACTCATAAAACAATGACTTTTTTGGTATGTGCTTAATATGCTCCCTATCAAATAGATACAAGGTGTAAAAACTACGGTTGTCTTCCCTTATAACTGCATTACTAGATAACAATGAAGTGAAGACCCAACACATACTAAACCAAAAGTTAAATCTAAAGATTTATTTAAATTAAAAATATCAGCACTAAAAATTGGAGGTATCTTTTATATTTGCGGTGTGATTATGGACTCATATCAGGTTATTGATTCAATATATCTCCATTTGTTGTGATCATTATTCTTATTTTGATAATGATTACAACCTGACTACTATGAGACCTTTTAACCTGGCTCCTCGCTTTCTTGACACAACCACATTAAAATTCCTTGCTTTCTGTTAAAATGAGATATGCCAGCATTACCTGTATCCTTCCTGCCCCAAACATGAAATCAACCATTTCCTCAAGGAGAAAGTCATGGTCCGTTTCAGTGGCAAATGATAATGTGGGCAACAAAGGCACTATAACAGGTTTACACTGGTATGATGACATGTTTACTAAGTGATTTTACTATGTGGAGCTTGAAAGGTTCACATTATTTTAAACTCAGGAGTGAATTGTTCTTGGATTAGAAGAATCAATATTGTCAAAATGACTGCCCTACCCATGACAAGCTACAGATTCAATGCAATCCCTATGAAGTTACTAATGACATTTTTCACAGAACTAGAACAAAAAATTTTTTAATTTGTATGGAAACAAAAAGGACTCTAATAGCCAAAGCAGTCTTGAGAAAAATAACAAAAACAGAAAACAAACAGACCAAAAAAACAGAGTTGAAGAAATCAGGCTCCCTGGCTTCGGACTATATTACAAAGCTACGGTAATCAAAACAGTATGGTACTGGCACAAAAACAAATATAGATCAATGGAACAGGATACACCCAGGATAAGCACAGAAATAAACCCATGCACCTATGATCAATTAATCAATGACAGAGGAGGCAAGAATATACGATGGAGAAAAGACAGTTGCTGCAATAAGTGATGCTGGGAAAACTGGAAAGCTACATGTAAAAGAATGAAATTAGAACATTCCCTAACACTATACACAAAAATAAACTCAAAATGGATTAAAGACCTAAATGTAAGGCCAGACACTATAAACCTCTTAGAGGAAAACATAGGCAGAAAACTCTTTGACATAAATCACAGCAAGATCTTTTTCAATCCACCTCCTAGAGTAATGAAAATAAAAACAAAAATAAACAAATGGGATCTAATGAAACTTAAAAAGCTTTTGCACAGTAAAGGAAACCATAAACAAAATAAAAAGACAACCCTCAGAATGGGTGAAAATATTTGCAAATGATACAACCAGCAAGGGATTAATCTCCAAAATATGCAAACAGCTCATGCAGCTCAATATCAAGAAAAAAATCAACCCAATCAAAAAATGGGCGGAAGATCTAAACAGACATTTCTGACACTATTAGGCAAAACAAGAATTGATTTAATGTCCTGAAAAGGCTACTACTGTGTCATTAAACTAGACTTGATTGAATATATTAATCAAGCCATGTATTTCAAAACTTTTAGATTTCTGTTTTCCATCATAGGACATCACAACATGGAAGCATGGTATATTTAGAGTTTAAAAATAAGTAAAGGGCAACAAAATTGTGCAGAGTCATCAGCACTAAAATGGGAGGAGTTGAGGAAACTGAAAGTCTTATTAACAGCAACCAAAAATAAGCAGTAGCATTTTACTATATTTACATCTGGTTCCTTCCTTCTGTCCATCAGTTCCATGTCCTCCATTTTTCCCCTTTTTTCTTCTCTTCTCTCAGAAGGAAATACAAATGTTTCTCAGGAATAGAGTTCTCATTTTCTCACAAAGACAACTCGGGAAAGAAGAAAAAGTTTCAGATTCCTATTCTCAGCATCTCATCTGCTACTTCAAAGTATTTATTTAAACATTTTTCCAAACAAAGGCCTGTTTTTTTGGGGGAAGGGATTTCTGGTTGCCTACATTATGTCATTGATCTTTTTCTACAACCTTTTTCTTTCTACAATTTTATGATGCTATTTATTAGAAGAGGAAGCAAAATAGTGTTAATTTTCCAAGTTTTCACAGCTGACTGAAACATAAAAATGAAACTATATGAAGTATTTCTAACATTTCATATTACCCTGAAATTTTCTTGTCTTTATTATTCTTCATTTTAGAAGAGTGCTCCTTTTATAAAGTAGAACAAATGATTAAATATGTGCTTGACATAATATAAAAATAATAACTATCGTTTATCAAATACTTAGTGTATGTCAAATACTGTGTAAAGCACTTTACATCTATTACCTCATTTAATTTGACAACTCCTTAAGATATATAGTATTATTATTCTCCTTTGACATTTCCATTTATCCTCCATGTGGAAGAGTCTGAGTCTTACAGAGATGGAATAACCTGCCAGAGACTGTTTCCAATACACTGTCATGCTATGATATTTCAAATGCCTTTTGTCTGCGAGTAAAACTGTGATCATAATCCAATACCAATATGCCACAGTTTGGCCTTGTTTGACTGACATAAAAAGCTGGGTTGGTGTGCAAACTCCCAGATATAAAGAAATTTTCTTAAATTTATTTTGAATTTTACTTACCTACTAACACATTAGATTTACAAGAAATATTTATTTAATAAATGAAAGAATAAGTGTGTTTAATAAATGTTTCAAGCATCTAAATGGTCTCATATATTCAAACCATGGCATTGCATAATATGTTCAGCTTTACTTTTCTAATTGGAAAAATAAAGAAGAAAGAGATCATTTAAAATTTTTTTGTGCCTCATTTTGTTTCCATGTACCTTTTTTCCCCCTAGGGGCTACAGAATATAGAAACTGGTCTTTTGTGAATGTCTAAACTAGGGGAAGCACAAACTATCACTCACTATAAAAAGAAATAATAAATTTCGATCAGACATAGTAATTAATGCATTCTAGCCAGCCAACATGCATCTCTGTTCACTTGTAAAATATCATAATACTACCTAAATGAAGTAGCGAAATTTTGAGTTTAAACATTTCATATATTTTACTAAATTTCTATAATCAAGTGAGGTAGATGGGGGCCAGTATGATTTTTCTTCACCTTACAGATATAGAGAAGCTAAGGGTCATCAAATTATCAGTGATTTGTTTACCTACAATTCAAATGCACCATCCTTCTTTTATTCTTCCTCCATTCCTTTTTCTCCTCCTCCTCTCCCTCCTCTTTCTTTTCTTTTTTATTAAAAGTTACTAGACCAGGAATGGGATATTACTGTCACGCTAGACATCACTGGTCAAATCTGGCATATGATATAGCTTCCTTTCATCTTTGTACTGAACCATAAGCAATGCAAGGATCAGGCTCATGTCCCATTCACTACAGTGTCTTCTGTGTTTTGCACAGTACATAGTGTGAAACAGCTATATGTATAGAGACCATTTAGTTGAAGGAAAGAATCAATTGTGCCTATTTGAAAAGTATCCCTAATATTATCCTAATAGTGGAGCTGTATGTAATTAGTGTGCATCTTTACTGAAATATAGGGTGATTTTTTTGGTAAATTCAGTCATTTCTCTTTCCAACTACATATATATATATAATATTTCATATTATATATATATATATATTTCAATTATATTAACCACTCCTATAAATGTTATAAGAAGAAACTAATCATGGTTTTTTGTGTGTGTATAAGATGTACCACTGTTGGAGGATCTGTGGATGCAAGTTTTAAATAGTTGAAACTAAGGTAGTTGTAAATGAATGGCCTCGGGTGTCCTCCTTTGATTGAGCTTTGCATCATTCAGAGTAGCTTTAGACCGCCTCATATACTCTTTTCTAAGTACTTTTCTGCCATTTTTACAGCAATATAAATTTCCAGATAACAAAATCTGTTAGATGCTATGAAAACCAAACAAAGCAATGGTACTGAGGTTGGGTGAAATGAACATTTTTCTTCGAAACTGAGCATGGTATGACTTCTAATAATTCACCATGGACAGCATGGGCTCAGCAATATTAAAATGGTTCAAGAAGCTGAGAAATATCTCTTGGTTCTAGCTGTCAAAGTATAATCAACCCAAACTCACTTTAATACTTTTTCAAAGTTTGTAGAGGCGACTTTCAGTAATAACGTTTAAACACTGTAACTTAATACTGAAGATTTCAAAATACTTTGGAAATACTGAGATTTTCTTTTCCTCTCAAAATAAATACAGCAGTGAATCTATAATTAAATTCTAAATAGGACAAATTAAGTGACATGCTTTGTGGTGCCCCAGAAGCTTGTAACTTCTTTCACCTGTATCTGCTCCAAGCTGCTTCAGTGAATAGAGCTCCAGGTAGTACAGCTGACCTTCCTCGCTCAAGATACATCAAACTCTCAATCCAACCTCTTCCAAAAAGAGGCAGGAGTATTTATAAGAATATTTAGTCATTTTACCCCCAAATACACCATATCCATGATCAGTGATCAGATTCTCTTCAGGACAACTTTGCCAATATGTCTGGATGGACTGTAGCTATATACAGAGTGCTGAACGTATATTTATTTTTAAAAATGTGTTTACTAAAACATAATAAATATATTAACAAATGAAAATCACCAATAGGTCAATTTGGATCATTTTCTATTTGATCCCAGCCTTTGTGCCAGGACTTTTTTGCCTGAAAAATACTGACTCTACTCTTTGTGGAATGAAAAATCCCCTTAGAATTCAACTAAATTTTAACTTCTGTAAAAATTACATTGACCTTGCCTTGGAATGGAGAGCTCGTATGTATCCCAAGCTACCACGACAAATTTATTACTGGCAAAGATATAATTCAATTAATTTTTTTCTTTTGACCTCTAATTAATTTAGTGCTAATTAAAGAAAGCCACTCTCTGCCTGTCAAATTAAGACAAGGTGCTACCATGCAATTCAGATTATACTGCTGATAATGAGCATTTTAGACTTCAGTAAGAAATGGAGATTTAAAATAGTGACCTTCTGTATTAAGTACGTTAATATTGCTGGGGGTTAGGAGGAGGCTAATTACTGGAGATTACAACAAAATAATTTGAGAAGGAGCATTTCTTTTAATTAGAACAATACTGAGTATATAGAAGAAGATCCAAGCAGCACTGAAAATATTTTCTTAGCTACATAGGTTAAGAGTTCTTGAGAAAGTAGATCTTAAAAGTTCTCATCACACACACAAATTTTTTTCTAACTACGTATGGTGACAAATGTTAACTAGACTTACTGTGGTGATCGTTTTGCAAAATGTACAATTATCAAAACATTATGTTGTACAACTAAAACTAACATAATGTTATATGTCAATTATACCTCAATTAAAAAAAAAGAGTTATTGTTTGTGTGACATATGGGGGAACATATAAAAATGTCTGTTTAAATAGTTATGTATATAAATATTCAAATATTCAACACATATAAAACATATGCATAAAGATATCTATAGATGTTATAATACACATAATATAGTACTTATAATATCTACTTAAAATTAAAGATGGAAACCATATTATTCTCAGCAAATTCTTTCCAATTTCATTAAGTTTCTTTTAAAAAAAACATGGAAATTGTTATACTGAGATTTAAAAGTAGAAGTAGCAGTAGCAATGACTAAAATGGCTTGAGCAGTTAGTTACTAGTTTACAGGCATTATGTTAAGTACTATATTTATAATGGTTATATAGGCCATATATGTGTTACATAGCATAACTGCATGCTAAGTTTTATATATGTGTGTGTGTGAATACATCAGGTCCCAGCTAGTGGGTTAGCTGGGGGCTGATTTAGCATGGTCTCAATCACATGTCTATTGGATAGTGCTGTTAGTTGCTACTGGCCTTTCATCTGAGTTGACAGAGTTGATTGGGCCACATATATTCAACAAGTTTGTCTGGGCTTATTCATATGAGGGCACTTGCAATATTCACAGGAGCAGGAAGAAGGCAAGCTCCAAAGCATATGTACTTTTCAAGTCCCTTCTTGCAATATGACTGCTGTTAGCCTATTAGTCCAAGCAAGTTCTTAGACAATTCATAAGTCAATGTAAACTTTGGATAAATATCTATTCATTCCTTTGTCCATTTTTAAATCAGGTTATTTGTCTTCTTGTTATTGAGATGTATAAATTTCTTATATATTTTGAATAATAACTCCTTATCAGATATGTGGTTTGCAAATAGTTTCTCTCGTTCCACAGGTTGTGTTTATATCCTATTGATTGTTCCCTTTCCTGTGCAGAAGATTTTAGTTTTTCAGACTTGAGTATGATGTTACCTTTGGACTTGTCGTAGATAGCCTTTATTATATTGAGGTATTTTCCTTTTGTACCCAATTCATTGAGCATTTTTATTACAAAATTCTGTTGAATTCTGTCAAGTGCTTTTTATGCATCTATTGAAATGATCACATGACAGTTCTCCTTCAACTGTTAATATGGTGTATCACATGTTGAACCATCCCTCCTCCCCAATTTTTTGAGGGAGAATACTGGTATTAATTTTCTGTTAGATGTCTGGTAGAACTCACCAGTGAAGCCACCTGGTCCAGGCCTTGTCTTAGCTGGGAAGTTTAATAAAAAGGTGCAAAACAACACAAATCATCAGGCAAAGAATGATCAAAACTACAATGAGCTATCACCTTACATCTGTTAGGATGGCTATTATCAAAAAGATCAAAAGATAACAAATGTTGGCCAGGATGTGGAGAAATTGAAACCCTTGTACAGTACTGGGGGGAATGTAAAATGGTGCAGCTGATATTAAAGACAGCATAATACACCATGATCAAGTGGGGTTTTTCCAGGAATGCAAGGATTCTTCAACATATTGCATATCAATCAATGTGATACACTATAACAAACTGAAGGAGAAAAACCATAGGATAATTTCAATAGACGCAGAAAAAGCTTTTGACAAAATTCAAGACCCATTTATGATAAAAAACTCTCCAGAAAAGTGGGCACATGGGGAACTTACCTCAACATAATAAAGGCCATATATGACAAACCGACAGCCAACATCATTCTCAATGGTGAAAAACTGAAACCATTTCCTCTAAGATCAGGTAAAAGACAAGGTTTCCCATCACACCACTATTATTCACATAATTTTGGAAGTTTTAGCCTTCGGCAATCAGAGAAGAAAAAGAAATAAAGGAATCCAAATCGGAAAAGAAGTAAAGCTGTCACTGTTTGCAGATGACATGATACATAGAGAATGACATGATACATAGAGAATCCTAAAGATGCTACCAGAAAACTACTAGAGACTAAACAATGAATCTGATAAAGTAGCAGGATAAAAAATTAATGCACGGAAATCTCTTGCATTCCTATACACTAATGATTGAAAAATCTGAAAGAGAAATTAAGCAAACACCTCCCATTTACCACTGCAACAAAAAAAATAAAATACCTAGGAATACACCTACCTAAGAAGATGAAAGACCTGTATGCAGAAAACTATAAGACAGTGATGAAAGGAATTAAGATGATACAAATAGATGGAGAGATTATAACATGTTCTCTGGATTGAAGAATCAACATTGTGAAAATGACACTACTACCCAATGCAATCTACAGATACAATGCAATCCCTATCAAGCTACCAATGGCATTTTCACAGAATTAGAACAAAAATTTAACAAACTGTATGGAAAACACAAAAGACCCCGAATAGCCAAAGCAATCTTGAGGAAGAAAAACGAAACTGGAGCAACCAGGCTCCCTGACTTCAGACTATACTACAAAGCTACAGTAATCAAGACAGTATGGCACTGGCACAAATACAGAAATATAGATCAATGGAACAGAATAGAAAGCCCAGAGATAAACCCAGGCACATAGTCACCTTTTCTTTGATAAAGGAGGCAAGAATATACAATGGAGAAAAGACAGCCTCTTCAATAAGTGGTGCTGGGAAAACTGGACACCTACGTGTAAAAGAATAAAATTACAACAATTCCTAACACCATACACAAAAATAGACTCAAAATGGATTAAAGACCTAAATGTAAGGCCAGACACTATCAAACTCTTAGAGGAAAACATAGGCAGAACACTCTATGACATAAATCACAGCAAGATCCTTTTTGATCCACCTCTTAGAGAAATGGAAATAAAAACAAAAATAAAAAAAATTCAATCTAATGAAACTTAAGAGCTTTTGCACAGCAAAGGAAACCATAAAAACAACAAAAAGACAACCCTCAGAATGGGAGAAAATACATGCAAACAAAGCAACTGACAAAGGATTAACCCCCAAAATATACAAACAGCTCATGAAGCTCAATATCAAAAAAACAAATAACCCAATCCAAAAATGGTTGGAAGACCTAAATAGACATTTCTCCAAAGAAGATATACAGATTGCCAACAAACATATGAAAGTATGCTCAACATCACTAATCATTAGAGAAATGCAAATCAAAACTACAGTGAGGTATCAGGTCACACCAGTCAGTATGGCCATCATCAAAAAATCTACAAACAATAAATGCTGGAGAGGGTGTGGAGAAAAGGGAACCCTCTTGCACTGTTGGTGGGAATGTCAATTGATACAGCCACTATGGAGAACCGTATGGAGGTTCCTTAAAAAACTAAAAACAGAACTACCATATGACCTAGCAATCGCACTACTGGGCATATACCCTGAGACAACCATAATTCAAAAAGAGTCATGTTCCACAATGTTCATTGCAGCACTATTTACAATAACCAGAACATGGAAGCAACCTAAGTGTCTGCTGACAGAAGAATGGATAAAGAAGATGTGGCACATATATACAATGGAATATTACTCAGCCATAAACAGAAATGAAATTGAACTATTTGTAGTGAGGTGAATGGACCTAGGGTCTGTCACACAGAGGGAAGTAAGTCAGAAAGAGAAAAACAAATACCATATGCTAACACATATATGTGGTATCCAAAAAAAAAAAAAAAGAGGTTTTGAAAAACCTAGAGGCAGGACAGGAATAAAGATGTCGATGTAGACGTAGACATAGAGAATGGTCTGGAGGACAAGGGGAGGGGGAAGGGTAAGCTGGGACGAAGTGAGAGAGTGGCATGGACATATATACACTACCAAATGTAGAATGGATGACTGGTGGGAAGCAGCTGCATAGTACAGGGAGATCAACTCGGTGCTCTGTGACTACCTAGAGGGGTGGGATAGGGAAGGTGGGAGGGAGACACAAGAGGGAGGGCATATGGGGATACGTGTATACATATGGCTGATTCACTTTGTTATACAGCAGAAGCTAATGCATCATTATAGAGCAATTATACGCCAATAAAGATGTCGGAAAAAAATATCATTATGAAGAGACAGCCACCATCATCCATTTAAAAAGTATAAGACAAGCTCTTTCACAATCAGACATTTTACATCTTTCCTTTTAATCCTTGAAATTATATTTCCATTTCATTTCCCCCACAGAATTTTATTGTGATGTAATACATTGATATTTTTATACTTGACAGTCTTTCATTGATCAGCCTATTATATATCACAGCAACAAAACATATATGCAAATTTGTTTAAAATTTGTTTCCTATAACCATAAATAATAATTATTAAATATTTTTAAAAAATGCTTCTGATGAACCTAGGGGCCGGACAGGAATAAAGACGCAGATGTAGAGAATAGACTTGAGGACACAGGGAGAGGGAAGGGTAACCTGGGACGAAGTGAGAGAGTGGCACTGACATATATACACTACCAAATGTAAAATCAATAGCTAGTGGGAAGCAGCCGCATAGCACAGGGAGATCAGCTTGGTGCTTTGTGACCACGTAGAGGGGTGGGATAGGGAGGGTGGGAGGGAGACACAAGACGGAGGGGATATGGGGATACAGGTATACCTATAGCTGATTCACTTTGTTATACAGCAGAAACTAACACAACACTGTAAAGCAATTATACTCCAATACAGATGTTAAAATAAAGTGCCAGACCTGAAGATTCTCAATAAATAAACAAACAAATAAATACAGCATGGAGATTCCTCAGAAAATTAGAATTAGAAATACCAAATGATCCAGAAAATCTACTTCTATCTATAAATCCAGAGGAAATGAAAACAGGACCTCAAAGACTTTTCCACTCTCATGTTCACTACAGCATTATTCACAATAGACAGGGTGCAGAAACAACCCAGATGTCTATTAATAGATGAAAGGATAAAGTATATGTGGTATCTACGTACAATCAAATATTATTTAGCCTTAAAAAGAAGGAAATACTGTTATTTGGGACAGCATGCATGTATATATTCACATGTTTACTCATTCTTCCATAGTTATTTTTCCAGACACTTTGTTAGGTATTAGGAATTTAAAGATGAATAAGGCAAGGTGCTTGCCCTGGAGAATTTTATGCTTTAGTGGGGAATTGGATGAGAAAGTAAATACTTAACAATACATTACAGCAATCTATGACACAATGGTATATTATATAATAGAGTCTTACATGAATTGTCTAGATGTTTCTAAAGGATTCAAATCTGTCATTTGGAATTTGTGCCTTAAAATGCATGAGAGTTTACCAGAGACACGTAAATTTAGATGAAACACATATCCTTAAACGCAAAGATTCTATACTTTTAGGATTTAGGAATATTGAAGTCTATTTCAATGTGTTTTCCCCCTATCTGATCCTATATATAGTTTACTTAAAAAAAAATCTGCTCTTAATTCATTTATTCACCCAAAGATTATTAGTAGGAAACAAATTAGATCATAAAATATTTCAAGACTACATTAAGCTATTGTAATTGTTATCTTAAAAATTCAATTCAAATTCCACTAAAGCTTTCTGCTTGGAAGAGTTGTTGATTCTTGAAGTGTGTGAATATTCAAAATTTTTCTAATTATGTATACATTTTGCCAATAAATTTAAAATGGAAACATTTCCGGACATCTGATGTTAAGTCTTCTCCAGGTAACAAAAGTATCTTTTCAACAGTTTCTAGTAGTAACTTTTTATTTGAAACATTTTCCTTTTTTATAATAAGTGAGTAATACCTTAAAATCAACAATGCTTTTAATTTAATTTCCCATAAGATAACTAGCTAACTTGGTGTGAAAATTTTAGTGTTCATTTTTTATACTATTACAAAATATTGAAAATACTATATTACACTTTAAAGATTATACTTACTTTTTGTAATGAATACATCATGGAACCTGACCACAGAGACTGTGGATGGAGACCTGAATTCCATCCACACCCTTCAGTAATGATACATCAAGTCTTCTCTTCCAGCTAGTGAGTGGGGAGAGAGGACAGAGAGGAGCAAGCTGGAGAAAACGATTTTCAAATTTTTGCATTAAGTCCTGAGCAGAACCACACCTGAACAACATATGAACCAAACATAATTAACTACATGAGAAGTCTGAGAAGTGAACTACAGTATGGAATTCTGCTCAAGTTTCAGACTGGCCTCTGGATAGCAAGCATATAGAACAACTCAACTAAACAACACCATTAACCAACAGGATCTACTGAATATTTACAGAATACTCTATACAACCACAGCAGAATACACATTGTCTTCAAGCTCCAATGGGACACTCACCAAGCCTGCTTATATAATATCTTGGGTCATAATAAAATTTTTTAAATATTTTAAAGAATTGAAATCATACAGAATGTATATGTTTTCTCACCATAATGGAAATAAACTGTAAAATCAATAACAGAAAGATAACAGGAAAATCTCCAAATGCTTAGAAATTAAACAACATACATATAAATAATCCACATTAAAGAGGAAGTCTCGAAGAAAATTAAAGTATAATGAACAGAATGAAAGTAAAACAACATATGTCATATGCAACTAAAGCAGCACTAAATTCTTTCATTAGAAAATAAAACACTCTCAAATTAGTAACCTAAGATTTGACCATAAGAAGCCAGAAAAGAGGAACAAAATAAACCCAAAGTAAACAGAACCAGAAGGAAAAATATAACTGGAGAAACTGCTTTTCAAGCAGTTTCCTTGAAAAGACAAAATTAGAGAAGTTTCTTATAATACATATGTCCAACAAATGGCACGTACCCAGAATATATAACAAATTCTTACACATCAGTAAGAAAAATACTGAAAAACTAGGAAGAAAATTGCAAAAGACTTGAACAATTACTTCAGCAAAGAGTATACAAATGGCTACTAAACAATGAAACAGTGCTCAATTTTTTTTTTTTTTTTTTTGCGGTACGCGGTATGCAGGCCTCTCACTGTTGTGGCCTCCCCCATTGCGGAGCACAGGCTCCGGACGCGCAGGCTCAGCGGCCATGGCTCACGGGCCCAGTCGCTCCGTGGCATGTGGGATCTTCCCGGACCAGGGCACAAACCCGTGTCCCCTGCATCGGCAGGCGGACTCTCAACCACTGCACCACCAGGGAAGCCCAACAGCGCTCAATTTTATTATTCACCAAGGCAAAGTTAGATACAACAATGATGAAGTACCACTACACACTTTTCAGGATGACAACAAAGAAAACTGCAGATTTTGATGAGCAATTGGTACTCACACATTGTGATGAACTATAAATTGGCACAACTACTTTATAAAACTCTTTGGCATTATTTATGCAAGCCAAAGAGACATTACTTATGACACAGAAATTCTAGGTACATATTCAACAGAAATGATGTATATTCATCTGAATTATTTACTAGAATGTTCATAGCACCGTCTCTCTCGCTTTTTTTTTTTTTTTTAGCAGCCCTCTTTATTTCCATCCCAAACTGGTAACTATCAGAGAGTCCATAAATCAACTGAATTAATATTTTGTGGAATATTTACATAATGACTTTCAAATAGTGATGACTGGAATTAATTAAAACTATAGGCAACAACATGAATGGATTTCACAAACACAATGTTGGGTGAAAGAAACCAGACACAAATATTGCTTACTCTGTTTCCATTTATATAAAGTATCAAGACAAAAGTAATTTATGTTATTACAAGGAAAGATGATGATTACCCTTGGGTTGAGATGGGGCAAAGGTTAGTGATGTGAAGGATGCACAATGAGGACTATTATGGGATAATGCTATTTTTCTTCATCTGGCTGCCAGTACATGTGTTTGTTCAGTTTTTATACATTCATCATCAATCTGTACAGGTTTGATATGTATGTTTTTCTGTGTGCATACTGTATTTTCATTAAACTTAACAAAATATTAGGAAACAGATTCTGAAATCCCAGTAAAAGGTAACACGTCAAAATAAAGTGTGCTCCTTAAGGAATTTACGATTGGTTCAATATTTGCAAATGTATTAACATTAGTTCCCCATTACAGTAGATCCAAAAAGAAATGTTAGAAAACCATCCTGATACAGAGTGAAAATACTTCAACAAAATTCAACACTATCATATTAAAAAAAAAAAACCTGTAAACAACTAGGAAGTCATGTGTATTTATAGAACATGATGACATATATGCACCTCACCCCAAAAGGTGGCAGCTTATTTCATGAGGAAATATAGCATTCTTACTATTAATAAACGCCATCTCTGAAGATGGTGCTTAATGTGAAAGGCAGCTAAGCTTACTTTTCGAGTCCCAAATTACGTAGACTGAAACGGCAAGTTTGAGATAGCACCAGAGCCAGGCACACTTTCTAAAAGGGTTAGTCCTTGAACAACCTAAAACCTCAGAGAAACAGAGAGCTCCTGTTCTCCATGAATGAATCATTCCCAAAGCAAGAATGGAACTCAACTGAGAACACCACTTATTTTTTCATTAAATTTACACGTAAATGATGAGAGATGCATTAAGAAATGTGTCAGAGTGACACATCTCATTCCTCCTTTACAAGAAGGGATAAGAATCAATATAAAAATGCTTACAATGTAAAATTAAGCAAAACAAATGGTAATTTTTTAATCATGATGATAATAAATATATCATGTATCACATGTATGTGCAAATATTTGACAAGTTAAATTTTCTTATTCTTATGTTAGCACATACTGCATTGCCTGCTACAGATCAGGCATTCAGTTTAAAAAAAAAACTCTGAAGGAATAATAAAGAGGTTTTATTACAAGGATAGATAATAAGAATTTAGAATCTCCTTAGAACCTCATCTCAAGTTGCTCTATATTTATTTATCTTTTAAGATTAAATTTTCACGCCTTTAATATCTCCCTGTAAGGCAATTACAAAATTTGAGGAAATGAGTTCACATTTGCAGATTTCCTTAGCAACCCCTCATCAAGCATGAAGAAATTGGAAAAGTAGGGAGCAGTGTATTCAAGTGATATTCAATTAAATGGAATGAATAATCACCTAGATCACATTTAATAAGTGGAAGGAGAAGGAAAAAGACACAAAATAAGTTCAAGGGAGAAAAAGATGTAGAAATGCAAAAGCAAAAACAAAATTATTCACAACATGTTTCTCCTTGTCTAATTTTCCTTTAAATTTTGAAATTTAATGATAAATTTCTAATTAGATAAAGTGATTATAATAATTAACTGAGGCATAACTGAATTCTATTGTACTCTAGGAATTAGGAATAATGCTAAATAGAACTGGATCTCATGTCCATTTCTTTTTCTACTTGCAATGTGTTTTGCTACCATTTTATGGTGTTTGAGCTCCCAAATAGGTATAAGGATCCTCAACACTTTCCAGTGACTCTTTTCCAGGTGTATGTAGTCAGCTACTTCCCCAGGTTAATTCAACAAATGTTTATGGGTTGCTTTTATGTGTGATGCACTGGGCTATCTTCTGGGACACAAACAAAATATTTTTGTGGCCTGAAGAAAGGAATGATTTTATAAAGGAAATAGAAAAATAGAGTACTAAACATGTAAGCATCCACACCTTTTCTGACCACATGCTCTTTACTAACATTCTCATGCAAATAGCATGTTTTCTTTTTCCATAAAGTTAGACCACCCAGGAAGAACAGGGACTATAACAACCTATTAAAATATATTTATGAATATGCTTAACAATTTAAGTTATTAGAATACGTGCTAATTAGTTTGCATGTACGTCCCATTCTAAAACATAACTT
Organism: Tursiops truncatus; assembly: GCF_011762595.2. Taxonomy (NCBI): domain Eukaryota; kingdom Metazoa; phylum Chordata; class Mammalia; order Artiodactyla; family Delphinidae; genus Tursiops; species Tursiops truncatus. The sequence goes on along the minus strand of NC_047044.1, from coordinate 54,488,252 downwards.
GCCCAAGGCAACAGGCACTTCTTTTATTCTTATGCTCTATGCATAGCAGAATATGGTTCATAACAAATGTGCAATAAGTTTTTGCTACCCTTGGGGCATATCTATTCAATATTAATGGCATTAAAACATGAGAAGCAAGTGTAAAGAATGAAAGGAGAGAATATGATGATCTGTTTACCTTTTCATATTTTTGTTTTGTTTCTTTGTTTTGTTTTGTTTTTTGTGTTTTTTTGGCAGTACGCGGGCCTCTCACTGCTGTGGCCTCTCCTGTTGAGGAGCACAGGCTCCGGATGCGCAGGCTCAGCAGCCATGGCTCACGGGCCTAGCTGCTCCACGGCATGTGGGATCCTCCCGGACCGGGGCACGAAACCGTGTCCCCTGCATTGGCAGGCGGACTCTCAACCACTGCGCCGCCAGGGAAGCCCTACCTTTTCATATTTTTATCTAAAATTTGTTTATTGAAGAAATACTTATTGGTCACCTAATTAACATTTAAGGGAGAGGAATACAATAATGGTTAGTGAGGCTGAAAATAAATAATCAAGAAGATAGAAAGAAAACATTGTATGATGTAATAGGAGTCAATGGAGAACTTTAATTGATATAAAATGTAGTTACCTCATTTGTGGCAGAGGGATATGATTCCAGAAGCCTGGAGCAAGGAATGGCCATTACCTGTATTAATCAAAATCTCTTGCTATTGTTATTTTTGTTGTTAATGACAGTAATTACTCATGGTTCAAAACTGAAAACAGCTACTTTAGGGAATTTGATTAATTCTAGTTGAAGAGTCAGAAATTATTTAAAATGAGCACAGTAAAATTGGCAATGGATTAAAATTATTTGAAAATGACAATGAAAACTTTCTGAAAACTCCATGAGTCTTCCAATCTTCTTGATAAAGAAATTTTTTCTTTCAAAAACATATGTGCCTCCTACCATTTTTTCCTCATTTTAAACTAAAATTGTCTTACAAAGATTACTTTGGTCTGAGTATTTGTGTAGTAAAAAAATAAAGTGAAACAAACAAACACCAGAGTGATGATTCTCTGCATTCCATGGATTTTTTTACAAGTTAGTTCTGCTGGAGATACTTCAGAACCCATTTCAAATCATGTTTACAGAATCTAGCAAGTACACATTTACGTAAAATCTGTGTACATGTAATGTAACAGTCATAAGCTAAGGAAATTAATACTTGGTTTGCTTCAGGGTCACAAAGTAGATATATAAATAGATTTAATTATAAACCTATGTAGATATTTATAAAGAGGTTTAATTTAGGTTGCTAAGCACACATTGCTACAAGTTAGCAAAACCTAAATTTTAAATACACTGATAATTGTATAAAATATTTAACTGAACCAGGTAGTTTAAGTCAAACAAATGGCAGTTATTGACTCTATCTCAGATAAAAGCGAAGATAAGGCAGACATAGGTATAGGTGTAAGAATAGATATACGTATATAAGTATGGTATAGATACAGACAAAAAGAAAAATCCCACTGTAAAGTTAATTCACAGTTAGACAACTAATAAGGAAATTTAGATTTCCAATAATATATTTAGTCACACTAAAATTTATACACATGACCATTCACTTTGAATCACATATGAACCATACAAAAACTCCATGGGGCAAGTCTTAATTATCTATTTTATAGACAAGGAAACTGCAGTATACTAATTTAAAATTTTTTCTTAGGTTTCTCCACCTAGTTTCAAACTCAGAAAATCCATTTTCTGACTTTTTCATATTACATTATAACTTCAGATTGCTTGTGTTGCCATCTGAATCAACCTTTTTAAACATTTCACCATAAAATATACTTACAATTTATATTTTTACACTGTGGTCTCTATCTTTTCTCAATCAATTTCTCTCACCCAGAAATCCTATATCCATTATGGTTTTATTTCCTAATTGTGAATTTTTTCCAGAGAGATAGGAATAGAGAATATGAGACACCCATGTACCCAGAATCTGACTCCATCAAATCTTAACAAGATTCTATATGTGTTTAAGAAATTTTTTTCCTTTTTAAAAATTAAAGCAGTGTAAACACAGTTGAGACCAACTATCTTCCCTGATACATTTTCTGTTCTCTCTCTAAAGGTAGCCGGCTTCTGATGTCTATGTTTATCCATTCTCATGTATGTTTTCATATATTTACTAAGTATGCATGAATCTGTGTATTGTTATGCAGAGTTGGCAATTTATCTGAATGCTACCATGACGTTCATACTACCCTGCAGCTTTCTTTTTTAAAATTTAGAATTCTGATTTTGAAACTTATCCTTCTGGTATATGTAGTTATCGTTCATTCCATTTGTGACAATACAATAATTTATCCATTCTTATGTTGAAGGCCATTTAATTTCTTTCCAATTCTTTCCTTTAAAGCAAACAATGTGGCAATGAATGCAGATATATTCACTCTCTTGTGCACATATGCAAACTCTAAGTCATCAGTCTTAGAACTGTATTTTATTTTATTTTTTTGGAGATGTTAGGGGTAGGAGTTTATTAATTAATTAATTTATTTTTGCTGTGTTGGGTCCTCGTTTCTGTGCGAGGGCTTTCTCTAGTTGTGGCAAGCGGGGGCCACTCTTCATCGCGGTGCACGGGCCTCTCACTATCACGGCCTCTCTCGGTGCGGAGCACAGCCTCCAGACGCGCAGGCTCAGGAGTTGTGGCTCACGGGCCTAGTTGCTCCGCGGCATGTGGGATCCTCCCAGACCAGGGCTCGAACCCGTGTCACCTGCATATGCAGGCAGATTCTCAACCACTGAACCACCAAGGAAGCCCTTAGTACTGTATTTTAGAGGCACATGAATTTTCCCAAGGATAGTTTAAGGGAATCGGTTTCCAGATAACCAAATTCCCCATGTACACTTTTCTGAAAGTGATCTGTCTGAAAATGCAACTGTGTTAGTTGTCATGCCAGAGTTCCTTTTTCAACTTGCTATTCAAACTTGTCCTTTTTCATTTTACCAAGAATGGCATATTTCTGTTATTTTTCTGTTGAGAATGTTCAGATTGAATAGTGAGTGACATTTTTAATGAATACATTTTTCTATGTATATGTTTGCTTGTGTTTGCTAGGTGGAAAGTTGATAACATTTTCTAATATATTTATTTAATTTTCAAATTTTATTAAATTATATTTTCAGCTCACTTCTACCTTATCTTTGTCGTAAAATTATCTGCAAGCTGAAAATATATAAGAAATTAAAGACCTTTCAGTTTTTAGGTTTGCACCTTTTATGGATTATATACTGAACGTGCTCTTTTGTCACTCTGTAGAGGCAGAATCTAACCTGTAGATTTCTATCTGGTAGAGATACAAAGAATTTCTGTCTAGCAGGAAAAGTAATTCCAAAGTGTATAATTTATACCCCTATAAGACAATAACCAAAAATATTAACCTAAAATTCCTATATTAAATTGTCTATACATACCCAGATCCTCAAATACACTTTGGACAATTTTAACATCCTAATGATTCCCTCATTAGTGAGTTGCATATAATCTTTTACATGTATTCATTTTATATTTGTATTAGAGTAATGATTTTATCTTTTTAAAATTTATACTTTAATATCTCCAATATCATGCTAGGTCTCATGAGATGACTTTCTATTTTACTAAAAAATATTTTTCAAATGACTAACCTTTAATTTTGTTGAACATCACTACATTATATTTTTCTGCTTTTGTTGATATTTTTCCTATTTTTTTTTACTTGATTTTATCTTTAAACTTCTTAGATTGATCACATCAATATTTCTCATTAATTTTCAAACTTCATTATTTCTAAATTAAGTTTTTAAGGCTATAAATTTTATCTCACAAGTTTTGATTTGCATTACTTAAAAAAAAAGAAATGCTTGTTGCTACAGGAACTAACAGGGATGGATTACCTAATGCTCAAAGAACCCTCTGTTCCTCTCTTAAGGACTTTTTACCTCCTTTGGGTTTCCAGATGCTTCTGTTGTCTTAAAATGCCAGTATCTGGAACACATCAACCACATTATGTTCACAACAGAAATACAGTATCTATACATCGTTTATGGGTTAATACATATATATTTACCCAGATAATCTGATATATCAGATAATCAGCTAACAGCATGCTATCTAAAACTGAAATAATTTCACACTTTTTTCTTCACAGTTTAATAAATAAAAATAAACTCATAGGTCCCATTAAAACTGATTCACTGTTTTTTCTGTAGGTTCAACAGAAGAGTAGTTTGTTACGTCCACTTTTAAAATAGTGACAATCACTCCACAGGAGCAATGACTATGCCAGTGGATTTTAGAGAAGAGGAATTCATTTATTTCACCATCCTCAAAGTTTGGAAGACAGAAGAGAGGAGTTCAGAAAAAAATTCAAATGTTAATAACAAAACAGAATTCCCACTGCTCATTCAATTTAAAGGCCATAATATGATGGGATCGGCAAGCAGATCTATGAAACCTCAGTGAAATAAAATAATATGAAAATAGAAGTGAAGAGATTTCCTGTAACTTGATCTATTTCTCTTAAACAGTTAATAATTGAAAGCCTTTAATCTTACAGAAAAATGAATCAAGCATGTCTCCACTTAACTCCAATTTAGAAAATGTAGTGGGAGAATCTAATTTTTGACAAGTGTAGTCATCTGAAAAAGATAATTGTAATATTGTGAAGTCACATTATTGGAGGCAATATATAAATGAAAAATTATTCAGCTTTTGTCTAAAATTCTAGTCTCTTACACAGCTTACTTTAAAAAAGTAGTTTCTTATTTTCACTAATGCATTTATTTTTGATTGATCATTTCTATTCTAGGTTTCTATTCTATATTTTATAGCAAAGATTGATTTCTTCTGACAAGATGTGAAGTGGTATTATCCCATAGTTGTAACTGAATTTTATTTTTTAAATATGTAAAGCCAACTGAATCAGCACCAACCATTAACTAGTTTATTTTCTGATTTTTTTATAATGTCATTTATATTATGCAGCAATTCCACATATGATAAGGCCTGTTTCTGGACTATTTTCCTATATTATTTTACAAGTGCTATGTTTACATTGTTACAAGTTGAAAATATTTTTTTATCTTTTAAGCACATTTATCCACTTGTTTCTAGCCTTCAAAATTCCCTTTATTATTCTCATACTCTCAATCCCATACGAAACTTAGAATCAATCAACTTCTGTGAAAAAACTTTTGGTACTTTTATTGGGATAGCATTGAACATGTATTTTAATACAGTGAGAACTGGAATCTTTAATATAGTCTCATCCTCTAATAGGTTGTGTTTTCTTGCATTTATTCATGTCTGCTCTTGTATGGTTTTCAATAGTATTTTGAAATTTTCTCCTTAAAGGTTAAAAACAAATCTTTGGTTACATCTATTCCTCGATATCATATAGTTTTTATTATATCTATTTTATTATTAGTTTTTATAAGGAGCTGTGGTTGGGGTGCTGGAATGCTATTCATATGTCAATGCTTTAGTCAGCAATATTAATAGATTGGAGTTTTGTTAAACAATCACTTTGTCTAGATAAAAAGATATAGATTTTTTCCTTTCTAAAACATATGCCCCTTTGCATCAATTACGGCATCTTATACATTATAATGTCGAAATGAAGCAGGGATTTGGACATGTCTTCTTGTTTTGCCACTGTATTAGTTTGCTAGGTCTGTCATAAAGTACCACAGACTGAGTGGTTTAAGCAACATAAATTTGTTTCTCACAATCTGCAGGCTAGAAGTCTAAGATCAAGGTGCCAGTGTTTGATTTCTTCTGAGGCCTCTCTCCTTGCCTTGCAGGTGGCTGCCTTCTCCCTGCATGCCCCAGCTGTCTCACTGCATGTGCAAATTTCCTCTTCATATAAGGACACCAGTCCTATTGGATTAGGGCCCACCCTAAAGACCTCGTATTGACTGAATTACCCCATTAGAAGTCCTATCTCCAAACACAGTAACATTGTGAGGTACTGGGCGATAGGGCTTCAGTATATGAATTTTTATGATATCAATGATATTTAGAATCTAAAACAGCTGAACTTGTGGAAACAGAGTAGAATGGTGATTACCAGGGACCAATGTTGGTTAAAGTATACAAACTTGCAACTCGATGATAAGTAAGTTCTGGAGAGCTGATGCACAGAATACTGATTATAGTCAACAATACTGTATTATATACTTCAAAGTTAAGATACTTCATATTAAATGTCCTCACCACAAAAAAAGAAATGATTATGTGATGAGATAGAGGTGTTAACTAATGGTGGTAATGATATTGCAATGTGTTAAGTATATCAAATCATCTTAAACTTACACAGTGTTATATGTCAATTGTATCTCTCTTTTTTTGGACTGAATTTATTATACTGTGGTGAAATGAAAAAATATAAAATAATTATCACAGAAATAAAATGAATGAAATGGTTATATATGAAAGCAGTTACCTTCCAAACACACCCAATTACTAAGTTGAATTCTTATCAACTGGCATAATGTTGTTCTTTTTTTAATGAAGCATAGTTGATTTACAATATTATGTTAGTTTCATGCACAAAATAGTGACTCAATATTTTTATAGATTATACTCCATTTAAAGTTATTACAAAATAATGACTATATTTCTCTGTGCTATACAATGCATTCTTGTTGTTTCTCTATTTTACACATAGTAGTTTGTATCTCTTAATCCCATTCCTCTATCTTGCTCCTCCCCCTTACCCTCTCTCCCCTCTGGTAACCACTAGTTTGTTCTCTATATCTATGAGTCTGTTTCTGTTTTCTTATATACATTTGTTTGTTTTATTTATAAGTGATAACATAGAGTAATTGTCTTTCTCTGTTTAATGTATTTCACTAAACATAATACTCTCTAGGTCCATCCATGTTGTTGCAGATGGAAGAACTTCACTCCTTTTTACAGCTGAGTAATATTCCATTGTATATATGTACCACATCTTTTTCTTTCTTTTTTTTTTTTTTTTTGCAGTACGTGGGCCTGTCACTGTTGTGGCCTCTCCCATAGCGGAGCACAGGCTCCGGACGCGCAGGCCCAGCGGCCATGGCTCACAGGCCCAGCCACTCCGCGGCATGTGGGATCTTCCCGGACCAGGGCACAAACCCGTATCCCCTGCATCAGCAGGCGGACTCTCAACCACTGCACCACCAGGGAAGCCCGATGTACCACATCTTTAACCATTCATCTGTTGATGGACACTTAGGTTGCTTTCATATCTTGGCTATTGTAAATAATGCTGTTATCAACATTGGGGTGCATACATCTTTTTGAATTAGTGTTTTCATTTTCTTCAGATACATACCCAGAAGTGGAATTGCTGGATCATATGGTGGTTATATTTTTAGCTTTCTGAAGAACCTCCATACTGTTTTCCATAGTGACTGCACCAATTTACATTCCCGCCAACAGTGTACAAGGGTTCCTTTTTCTTCACATCCTCACCAACATTTGTTATTTGTAGTCTTGATGACAGACATTCTGACAGGTGTGATACGATTTTGATTTGCATTTTTCTTATGATTATGTCAATTATATCTCAATAAAAAATAAAAAATAGAGGGCTTCCCTGGTGGCGCAGTGGTTGAGAGTCCGTCTGCCAATGCAGGGGACACAGGCTCGTGCCCCAGTCCGGGAAGATCCCACATGCCGCGGAGCGGCTGGGCCCGTGATCCATGGCTGCTGAGCCTGTGCGTCCGGAGCCTGTGCTCCGCAACGGGAGAGGCCACAACAGTGAGAGGCCCGCGTACAGCAAAAAAAATAAAAAAATAAAATAAAAAATAGAGAACTATAAAATTATATATCAATAAATAATCTGGATGGCTATAATGATTTGAATTCTTAATATGTGCCAAACACTGTGCTTTATGCATAATGTTCATTTATAGTGTCCCACTCAACTGTGTCAATACATTCGGCTAGTATGTCCATTGTCCTAATTTTTCTGTTGAACAAAGCAAACATGCTTAGAGGGATTAAGTAACTTATCCAATGCTACCCAGCTAGTGAATGCCTACTTCAGGCAATAAATCAGGAGTGTTAAGACCTTTGGGGAAATATATTAGGAGTGCTATATTATAGACTCCTTGGGCTCAAGAAATTTATAATCTAGAGAGGAGGAAATCACATCATACAATTTATTTACCAGAACAGTACAATATCTGTCAAAAATAATATAATGAACTCACACAGGCGCTTTCTCTATCTTTAGAGCCCACAACACTTCTAAACATACAATGAAATATTGTGCAGTTGATTTGTAAAACCTATTCAAAATAATGTAACAACTAAAAACCAATTTTGATAGTAAAATTCTGGTTTTATAAGTGAAAATGTTATTGTTATTTTAAATAACAGTTTTTCTGTTTATAAATATAATGATATATGTACAGTGTAGAAAATTTTAAAACACCAAAAATACACAATAAAAAGTAAAACGACATATAATCATGTCGTGTGCTACCACTATGTCTATGAATTTATTTCTATAATTTTTTAAACTCAGGTATACTTTATACTTTTTTTTTTTTAACTCTTTCTAAATTTTATTTTTGGCTGTGCTGGGTCTTCATTGCTGTGTGCAGGCTTTCTCTTGTTGTGGTGAGCAGGGGCTACTCTTCGTTGCAGTGCACAGGCTTCTCATCGCAGTGGCTTCTCTTGTTGCAGAGCATGGGCTCTAAGTGCGTGGGCTTCAGTAATTGTGGCACGTGGGCTCAGTAGTTGTGGCACGTGGGCTCAGTAGTTGTGGCACGTGGGCTCAGTAGTTGTGGCTCGCAGGCTCTAGAGCACAGGCTCAGTAGCTGTGGCACACGGGCTTAGTTGTTCCACGGCATGTGGGATCTTCCAGGACCAGGGCTTGAACCCATGTTCCCTGCACTGGCAGGTGGAGTCTTAAAACATGGAGCTACCAGGGAAGTCCCTACTTTATACTTTTCTTATAAAACATATGAAATTTATAAAGTTTTCTAATAATCATTTTTGGATGACATTTCCAAAAATATTTTTTGTATTAAAATACAGTAGTTTAATATTGCTATTATAGGTGAAGTTTAGAGTAAATATTTAATAAAGACTAAAGGGCTGATTAAAACATGATGTCAGTATCCCCTGCCTGTTGCTTCCAGAGGCCATCTCCTCTATTTGAATTGCCCCTTGAGGACATGATATCAAAAAGTAATCAGACAAGACACAGCCCCACAAAAATACAAAACTGGTAAATCTTGTAGTCTAGCAGAAAAAAATTGTCATATATCTTCATTAAAGTTTTATATATTAACAATAAAATGTAGCATGATAAGAATATGGCTTTGTTCATAAAGCCAAGTGCAGCGTAGGCTCTTATTATGGCTTAAGAAAGACATATGAACAGTCTGAACAAAATTACAGGAATAAATCTTTCTTGGCTGCCCCTAAGGCTCTCTAGATAGTTAAAAACAAGAACACATGAGGAAGGAAATGATATAAATTGCCTGGGGTTACTTAATCCTCCAAGTGAAAAGTCCTGTGATTTCACTGATATCATATTAGCGTCACTGACATTTATATTCACTGGCTACTGTATTGTGATTGACACTCTATACAACAAGGCTAAGCCTTAAGAAATGTTAATAAACCAAGCACAGAATTTAAAGTTTATTAGTCATTCCTATTGCAGTGACTACATGAAAGATCTGGGGGAAAAAAAAAAAAGCCATATCCAGTCAAACCAGAGTTTCTGGAATATTTCTACAGGTCAATTCCATACAGTCATGGAATTGCTGGTTCTAGAAAATTGTTTTCTTTGCTCACCTACAACTGTCATGAATTTTAATCCTCTCAATTTTTAGGAAATGGAATTACAGAAATGTAATTTTATACTATTTTATTACATTGTTGTTATTTTAAACAAAGAGTGGAAGGAAGATTTGCTTCACCCCTATACAGTTTAAACATCTGGCTTAGCTGGTGCCTGGCTGCTTGGGTTTAACCTCATTTCTACTTCAAATCTGAACTCTGCTTGCTAGCTTTGACTTTAAGTGAGTTTTAAAGATTGCCTTAATATTTCCTCATCCTCTTGCTCACTCTGTTTCTCACTCTGAATCTGGCTAATTGAGGTTTAACCGACTTGTTAAACTGACCCAATATTAGCAAATTCTGGTACCAACTGCTCCTGAAGCTCTATACTCCCCTACAATTTCAAAAGAAAAGTTAACAAAGGCACATAAGGGTGGTAAAGACATACATTTTTTCTAGATTTCCCCTAGTGTTTTAGATTAATGATGTAGAGTTAAATCTCCCTTCAACTTTAATTATATCATAGATTTGCTGATGCTGACTCAAGGTAGATAACTGTCCTTCCACCAAGCAACAAGAGGTGATAGTGGTGACTGTTAGAATAATTAAAAACTAAATCACTCTCCTTTATTCTGAAATTTAAAAAAAACTCAGAAGAACACCACTGTCTTTACTACAAGGTATTTTAAAATAGGAACAGATTTTAGGTTAGAAATACACATCTCTGTTAGTAGCATCTTAACATGACACATAGAGAAACACCAAACCATGCTGTGAAATTTATTAAAGTTCATATATGCCAAGACATCTATTGTTTGATTTATAAGAATAAGTAAAGAAAAACACGTAAGATTCAGAGCCAAAAAAATATTGTTAAGGGCAAGTCAGGAAAACTTTCTAAGGTTCAGTTGAATCATCTATAAAATAAAGATACTGGATGTTCTAGATCAATGTCATTATTAAGAAAGCATGAAAATAGTATTTAAGGGCATCAGATGAAAATAATACAGTTTATAAAAATCCAAAATGACATAATGAAAAGAGATTGCTTGAGGGAGTTCCCTGGTGGTCTAGTGGTTAGGATTTGGCACTTTCACTGCTGTGGTCCGGGTTCAATCCCAGGTCAGGCAACTGAGATCCAGCAAGCCATGTGGGGCAGCCAAAATAAAAATAAATAAATAAAAAAGACCGTTTGACGTGCCAGATTATTCACTGACACTACTCTGCAAACATGTCTGTAAGTGAATATCACTTGCCCTCATTATACATGTAAATATATTTTGCAAGACATGCTTTACATGAAAGTCTTATTAAATGCACTCCTCTTTATTTAGAATAAGGGCAAAAGAATAAACTATTGTGTATCTTGACTACATATATCCAGTAAAGTTACCAAAAAAAGAAGTGGGGGAATAAGATATTCTAAGGAAGGAATAAAAATATCTCACCAGTTACCACATTAATTGTATAAATAAGTTATCAATGTCTTTTCATATAATGATGTATTTTGTTTTAATGTCACCCTTTCTCACGGACTTGAATTAAGCAGAACTTTTACCAATGTGCTATACAATTTGTCTCAAATATACTCATGTACACAGATATACATTTATTTTTGTTTATTCTTTATAAGTTTATTTATTTATTTATTTTTGGCTGTGTTGACTCTTCGTTACTGCACACGGGCTTTCTCTAGTTTCGGTGAGCAGGGGCTACTCTTCCTTGAGTTGCGCGGGCTTCTCATTGCAGTGGCTTCTCTTATTGCGGAGCACGGGCTCTAGGCGCACGGGGGTCAGTAGTTGTGGCACATGGGCTCAGTAGTTGTGGTTCGCGGGCTCCAGAGTGCAGGCTCAGTAATTGTGGCACATGGGCTTAGTTGCTCTGCAGCATGTGGGATCTTCCTGGACCACGGCTCGAACCCGTGTCCCCTGCATTGGCAGGCGGATTCTTAACTACTGCACCCGCAGGGAAGCCCAATATATACATATATTTTTAATCATAGACAAACAGAAGTTAACATTACTGTGGCCATGACTGTTTCCTATGACCCGTTCACTGAGTTCTTCTTCCCAGTTAAATGACTCTCTTTGCCTCTCTATTGTCTGACATGTTTCACCTACATAGTAGGAGACAACCCTGCAATACACTAGCTCTACCTTGCAACACATATTTCCTTGGGGGAGATAAGAGTATTTCATAAATACAATTTCGTAAAAAGTTCAGAGCAATCTCAAGTCATTTGTATAATTTGTTTTCAATAAAAATGATATAATTTTATGCCATGAGGTTGAAATAACTTCTTAGATTTTTTTTTTTAATTCCTTTGCGTAATGCTTTTAGAAGCATCTGCTTTGATAGTCATCAGCTGTGCTTCTGGTCAAAAATACTCTCCACATATTGGTTGCTGGAGAGGAAGTTTACAAAAACCATAACCCATGACTCAACGAATATTAGTAAAGTGTTTCAGTTATCTATTGCCATTTAAAATGTCCATATGGGTTTGTCAGTACAGCTTTTGAATGTAACAAATTAAAATCCTTACTTTGATTTAATTTGTGAACAGATGGCATGAATAGTCCTGAGTGATGCACTGGGCTGTCCCTCAGCTTGTCCAGACTTAGTTACAGGATAGGAACCATCCTCTAATGGCTGATTATCTGTTTCATTTAGTAGGGAGGAAATTAACCTCTGGTTTCTAAGCTGATGACTCAGCAGGTAGTATACAACTAACACAAAAAAATTATTAGTAAGAAAACAAAAATAATTATCCCAAAAAGGCACGGTCTTCAAATCTAACAAGACCAATTAAAGGACTAAATTGTTTTACTGGACCCAAGAGATAGGAGCAATTGTTTCAGTCCACTAGTTGGAATAATAATAAACTTTGGGAAAAGAAATGAAAGTATTTTATTTCCTGGCATAACTAAATAAAGGGTGAAATTTTAAGTGATATTTTTCACATAATTCTATTTATTAACCTGCCTTGCAATATACCCAGTTTAGGGGGAAAGGTTCAGTATGGTATAGCATGTATTTCAACTCCATGTGTAGATGTCACTTAATTCTTAATTGAAGGAAAGCCCTCCCTCCCCCCCAAAAACACTTGGAGCTAAGAAGCATAATTTGAAATTTAGAAGGCCTAATTTGTTTTTACAACATGAAAGTCACTTAAGCTCACAGATTAAACTGTTTCACAGTTTGAGTTACTTTAACAAGGGTCTTTCTTGATGTGGTAACGTATCTTAATGTTGGCAAAAATGTAATCTTATAAGGAAATGTGCTTGGTAAGACAATTTTATTTTATTGCTTTGAGCAAATAGAACTATTTGGAAGCATTACTATAGTAGCAATTTGTAGAAAAATGTATACTTATAGATACACAGCACAAATGGTACTGAAATAATGGATATAACATGCAAAAACAAAAAAGAATCTAGATATGGAACTTTCATCTTTCACAAAATTTATCTCAAAGTGGATCACAGACCTAAAAGGAAATGACAAAACCATAAAATTTCTAGAAGATAACACAGGAGAAAAATCTAGGTGACCTTGGGTTTGGCAATGAGTTTTCAGATATAATCCCCAAAGCACAGTCCATGAAAAAAAAAGTTGGTAAGTGGAACTTCATTAAATTTAAAATCTTCAGCTCTGTGAAAGATACTAATAAGAGAATGAAAACACAAGCTAGAGTCTGGGAAAAAATACGGCAAAAGACACATCTGATGAAGTATATGTATCCAAAATACAAAAGAATTCCTAAAACTCAACAATTTAAAAACAACCGAGTTTTAAAAAATGAGCAACAGATCTGAGTAGATATCTCACCAAAGAAGATGTACAGATGGCATAACCATATGTAAAGATGCCCAACATCATATGTCATTAAGGAACTGCAACGTAAAACAACGAGATACCACTGCACAGCTTATTCATAACTAAAAAACTTGGAAGCAATCCAGATAACCTTCAATAGGTGAATGGATAAAATAAACAGGAGTATATCCATATAATTGATGGAATATTTTTCAGTGATTAAAAAGAAATGAACTACAGGCTTCCCTGGTGGCGCAGTAGTTGAGAGTCTGCCTGCTGATGCAGGGGACACGGGTTTGTGCCCCGGTCCGGGAAGATCCCACATGCTGCGGAGCAGCTGGGCCCATGAGCCATGGCCACTGAGCCTGCGTGTCCGGAGCCTGTGCTCCACAACGGGAGAGGCCACAACAGTGAGAGGCCCGCATACCGCAAAAAAAAGAAATGAACTATCAAGCCACAAAATGACATGGAAGAAACTTAAATGCATATTGCTAAATGAAAAAAGTCAGTCTGAAAAGACTACATACTGTATGATTCCAACTATATGGCATTCTGGAAAGAGCAAAACTATAGAGATAGTAAAAAGATCACTGGTTGAAAGAAGTTTAGAAGGAAGGAGGGAGGAACAAATAGGCAGTGCACAGAGGATTTTTAGGGCAGTGCAACTACTTTGTATGATACCGTAATGGTTGACACATGACATTATACATTTGTCAAAACCCATAGAATGTACAACAAAAAGAGTGAACTTGAGTTAATAATAATGTATCAATATTGATTCATCACTGTAACAAATGTACCCCACTAAAGCAACATGTTATAATAGGGGTAACAGAGGGAGATCGGGGGTGAAGGAAATAGATGGGCACTTTCTGCACTTTCTGTTTAATTTTTCTGTAAACCTAAAACTTCTCTAAAAAATAAATTCCATCCATTTAAAATGGATTAAATTAGAGATGAGTAAAATTGAATTTAACAGAACGGCTGTCAATCTAGAGCAATATATGACTAATATCAAAAAGCTTTTTTAAAGAAGTCATGATAAATCACAGAGATTTTGTCATAGTTAGTATTTTAAGAACCCAAAAGTTAAGAGAATTCAAGTTCAATAACATCTGTTCAACTCAGCCAATGCTTTGAAAATCAATGTCTCTTTTACTCAGTTACCTGGATGTATCAATACAAGGATGATAAACCAGGTGACTTATCATATGAATCCTCCATTTACTCATTCAAATATGAATAAACCACGTTATTAAATGGTCTAATAAGAGAAAGAAAAAGTTAAAGAGCAATTATAGAGAAGTATGGCATACTAGATAGACTTTAGAGCCTTCCATAAAAGAGAAATGGGACAAAAATGAACCATACAGTTTAATTTACTGATGAACTCTAAGGACTGTTCAAGATTAATCTCCCATTAAAATGATATGAAAATTAAAAGTAGGTACACAGTGATTTATAAGCATTTACAAAAGGTAGGGGTGTCTATGGAAAACGCTTGCTGAATGCTGGAAAGATGGTTAAACTTTTTGCAGAATGCAGTGACCCTGGCCCCAAACACATACACATCCCCTTGGGTGAAGAAACCACCAAAAATATCTGCTATATAAGCCAAGTACAAGCTCACAATCAAAGATAAAAATGCTTAGGTGTAGACTCTTATGGACTTTAGGTATTCTAATGATATACAGAATATGAAATAACTGAGTATAAAATATTTTTAAAATAAAAAATAAAGTCACAAAAATGAGCAGGCTAAGCTACAATAAAAAAACAACCATACATGAAAAAGCACTGCACAGAAGTCTTAGAGTTGAAGAAGGGGTGTGTGTGTGTGTGTGTGTGTGTGTGTGTGTGTGTGTATGATTACAAGTGTGTATAGAGATATAATTATATATATATTAGAGATAATTGATGCTAAAATTAATGAATTAGAAAATGTACTTGAAGAATTTGACTTAACATATTATAATTTAATTAAGTTGTATTAAATCCCAAGTTCTCTTTGTTTGGAAACAGAGAGTATCTGGTTTGTTTAGCAGTCAGAGTCGGAAAAGAAAGGAAACAAATTCTAATGATACATCAAACACGGGATCATATAAATCCCCCCCCCCCCAAAAAAAAACATTGCCAAAAGGAGCAGACCTCTCTCTTTCTTCATTCAATATTCAGCAAGTAGATCTGAGAACAAGTGGTAAAACTAGAAAAAATTGGCTTACTCCAAGTCAGGGTGAATATAGAAAAGACTAAAAGGGCACACAAAAAGTCCTGATCACTTCAGAAAAAAAACAAAAAATAAATTTTCAGGGTGAGGATTGTACTGAGGAAAATCTGCTAGAAGTCAAATCCAACACTAATAGTCAGAATCAGTTGTTAAAAAAGAAAAAAAAGATGGAAACAGAGTTTCAGAAGACACAGATCTCAGAAAAGTGGATGAGGCTGCAAAAACAGCTGTATGTTTAAACATCCCGAGGTGTAAACAGTCAAAAGAGCCACCCAGACACCCTTCAACTCCCACCCAGGTAACTGATTTCAACAGATGTAACACAAAAGAACTGCTAATAACAAAATGCTATTTAAAAAAAGAAAATTATCTAAATGAAAAAGTTACATCAAAAAAACAGGATGATAACTGAGAAAAAAAATTAACCCAATATTACAAAACAAGCTATAATATGAGAGAAATCAGCTTCAGATAACCAAAAATGATAGGAGAAGCTGTGGCATAAGGATAGATAGTATAAGTTGAATAAAAATAAGGGTAGCATTAAGACTAAATAATAGGGGTAAATATGCCATAATAGTATGTAAATGTTATATGCTCTGCTGAATAGATACAATCCAACTATCAAAAACTGGGAGAGAAAATGGAAATATATTTCAATATCTATTGGGAAAAATTTCACTCTAAAATGTATTCCCTTTCGCAATTTTCTTGGCTATTATTGGTGTTGTTTTACCTTTCTTGTAAACTTTAGCATCATATTTCTAACCTCTAAGAAAAACTCTATCATATATTTGATAAAAACTTGATTGGAATGTCATTACATCAGTGAATAATGTAGTTAGGTAATAACGCCTTTATAACATTTTTTCCAATTAGTCATGAAGATGTCATGAATCTCCATCAATGTAGTATCCCTTAATGAACCTTAGTATCTTTAAATTTTTTCTGCAAAAGGTTCATGCACATCTTTTTGTTGGAATTTTTCCTACGTACCTAATTTTTTTGGTTACTGCATAAAGTGTATTTATAAATTGCAATTTTCTTTTTGTGGTTGGTATGCAAACTACAACTAAAGTTTGTATATTAATCTTCCCTTTAACTCATAAGTTTCAACAATTGAACTGTATGTCCTTTTTGATCTTCTGTTTAGACAACTATATCATTATACATTAATATCATCTGTGAATAATGAGTTTTTAAATTTTCCCTTAAAATCCTTAAAACTTTTGTTTAAAGATGAAAGGAAATACATATAAAATATCAGATGAAATTAAAAATAGAAAAGCAATAGGTAAAAGTGGAATCCAAAGCTAGTTAAAGACAGCAATAAAATTAACAAAACTGTAACCAGAATCATCAGAAAAAAGGGAAAAAACACACAAATAATATGAAAGGGCATATTACTGATCCTTAAAGATATTAAAAGGCTAAAAAGAGGACCTGTACCAATAAATTTGATAACTTAGATGAAATGGAAAAATACTTAGAAAAATGTATCAAAATTCCTCAAGAAGAGTCAGATAACCTGAATACACATATACAAACACACACACACACACAAATTAATTAAATGCTTGGTTATAAAACTACCTAAAGTGGTTTCCCTGGGGAATTCTACCAAAATTTGGAGAAGAAAGATACCCACTCTACACAGAAAATGCTAGAAAACAGAAATGAAGGAAACATTTTTCAATTAATTATTTGAGGTTAACGTTACCACATACCAAAATCAGACAAAAAATATTAACTGAAAATAGAATCACACTTCAATATCCCTCGTGAGTAGAGACACAAACATCCTTAGCCAAATGTTACAAAATTAAATCTAACAATATAAAAAAAAGAAAACACATTATGAGCAAGTTGGGTTATTCCACAAATGAAAGCTATTCCACCACTCAAATATCAGGCAAATGTAATTAACCATAAGGTAGCTAAAGCAACAGAAAAAACTATGTATCTTTCTACATGCAGAAAAGCATTTGAGAAAAATCAAAGTCAATCATGATAAAAACCTTCAACTATGGAAGAGAAGGGAAATTCCTCAAGTTGATAAAAAGCATTTACAAAAATATTACATGGTGAAAGACTGAATGTTTTTCCCCTAATACTGGAAACAAGCAAATATGTCTATTTTTATACATTTCCCCAAAAGTTCTAGCCAGTATAAAAAGAAATCAGAGTTATGCAAGTTGGAAAAAATGTATATAAGTACATATGTATATGTGTGTGTATACATATATATAACTTTATAGATTATATAGATTATTGTTTATAAATTATTATAGATTACTAAGATTATTCATGTAAAAAAGCCTAAGAAAACTATAATAAAATCTATTTAATTAATAAGTGAATATAACAATGTCTCCACACACAAGGTCAATATCATTTAAAAAAATCTGGGGCGGAGTCAAGATGGTGGTGTGGGAAGATGCCGAGTTAGCATCTCCCCACAACTAGGGCACCTGCCAGCTGCTGCAGGGGAACGCTGACACCCAAGGAGACTGGAGGAACCCCCAAGTGAACCGGTAGGACATGGGGGGACTGAGGGTGGGGAGAAGAAGTGGAGGCCAGACAGGATCAGTGCCTCTGAGGCCGGGGAGATCAGGAGAGGCAGGTGGGAGAAGCTGGAGAGGAGTGGAGGGCGTTTGCTCCACCCACTCTGGCCCGAGGAGCCTGCTGAACTCCCAGGCCAGTCCCCTGCACTCCAAGGCCACCCCACTGTCCTCCATCCCCCAGGCAACACTGATACTGGGGGCATAGGAGGGAGGCTGGGGAGATCAGGGGAGGCAGGTGGGAGGAGCCATCCAGGAGAAGCAGGAGAGTAAGAGAGGGCGTTTTCCCCACCCACTCACCCAGGGAGCCTGCTGAGCTCCCAGGTGAGTTCCCCCACCCTCTGAGACCAGGGGTTGGGGGGCACGCCTGGGGCCATTCTGTTGCTTAAGACTAAGCCCCACCTCCCACAGCATCCAGGGCCTTTTCAAGCCCTGTGGATCCTAAGCATACACCCCCAACTCTTGCCCTCGCTTAGGCCCCGCCCTCCACAGTCAAGGCCTTTCTTCCCCCTGCCTCCCCCTTTTTTCCCCTTTCCCCCACTCCTCTTCTTTACTATTGTGGTACTGATGTACCTCCCAGTTGCTGATTCATCTACATTTTTATTTTTATATTCTTTCTAACATATCTGTTGGTTTCCTAGTCTAATTTTATTTTTTACTTAGTTATTGTTCTTTTTTTGGCCACCCCATGCAGCTTGGGGGATATTACTTCACGAGCTGGGGGTCAGGAGAAGCTCCTCCAGAGGGAGCTCCGAGTCCGAACCACTGGACTAATGGAGAACCTCAGACCCCAGGGAATATTCATCAGAGTGAGGTCTCATGGAGGTCCTCAGGTCAGCACCAGGACCCAGCTCTACCCAACAGCCTACAAACCCCAGTGTTGGAAGCCTGAAGCCAAACAACCAGTAAGACAGGAACACAATCCCACTCATAAAAAAAATTTTAAAATGAGGGGGCAAAAAAACATGTCACAGATTAAGGAGGAAGGTAAAAACCTACAAGACCAAGTAAATGAAGAGGAAATAGGCAACCTAACCGAAAAAGAATTCAGAGTAATGATAGTA
This sequence comes from Tursiops truncatus, assembly GCF_011762595.2. Lineage (NCBI taxonomy): Eukaryota > Metazoa > Chordata > Mammalia > Artiodactyla > Delphinidae > Tursiops > Tursiops truncatus. The sequence goes on along the minus strand of NC_047044.1, from coordinate 54,468,770 downwards.
AAGATGATCCAGAATCTCGGAAATAGAATGGAGGCACAGGTTGAGAAAATACAAGAAATGTTTAACAAAGATCCAGAAGAACTAAAGAACAAACAGAGATGAAACACACAATAACTGAAATGAAAAATACACTACAGGGCTTCCCTGGTGGCGCAGTGGTTGAGAGTCCACCTGCAGATGCAGGGGGCATGGGTTCGTGCCCCGGTCCGGGAAGATCCCACATGCCGCAGAGCGGCTAGGCCCGTGAGCAATGGCCGCTGAGCCTGCACGTCCGGAGTCTGTGCTCCGCAACAGGAGAGGCCACAACAGTGAGAGGCCCGCATACCGAAAAAAAAAAAAAAAAAAAAAAAACACTACAAAGAATCAGTAACAAAAAACCTGAGGCAGAAGAACGAATAAGTGGCCTGGAAGACAAAATGATGGAAATAACTGCCAAGGAGCAGAATAAAGAAAAAAGAATGAAAATAATTGAAGACAATCTCAGAGACCTCTGGAACAACACTAAATGCACCAACATTCGAACTGTAGGGGTCCCAGAAGAAGCAAAGAAAAAGAAAGGGTCTGAGAAAATATTTGAAGAGATTATAGTCGAAAACTTCCCTAACATGGGAAAGGAAATAGTCACCCAAGTCCAGGAAGCATGGAGAGTCCCATACTGAATAAACGCTAGGAAAAAGACACCAAGACACATATTAATCAAACTAATCAAAAATTAAATTCAAAGAAAAAATATTAAAAGCTGCAAGGGAAAAACAAAAAATAACATATAAAGGAATCCCCGTAAGGTTATCAGCTGATTTTTCAGCAGAAATTCTGCAGTCTGTAAGGGAGTGGCAGGATATACTAGTGATGAAAGAGAAAAACCTACAAGCAAGATTACTGGTCCCAGCAAGGATCTCATTCACATTCGATGGAGAAGTCAAAAGCTTTTCAGACAAGCAAAAGCTAACAGAATTCAGCACCACCAAACCAGCTTTACAACAAATGCTAAAGAAAGTTCTCTAGGTGGGAAACACAAGAGAAGAAAAAGACCCACAGACAAACCTAAAACAATTCAGAAAATGGTAATAGAAACATACATATTGATAATAACCTTGAATGTAAATGGATTAAATGCCCCAATCAAAAGACACAGACTGGCTGAATGGATGCAAAAACAAGGCCCATATATATGCTGTCTACAAGAGACGCACTTCAGACCTAGGGACACATACAGACTGAAAGTGAAGGGATGGAAAAAGATATTCCATGCAAATGGAAATCAAAAGAAAGCTGGAGTAGCAATACTCATGTCAGATAAAATAGACTTTAAAATAAAGACTGTTACAAGAGATAAGGAGGGACACTACATAATGATCAAGGGATCGATCCAAGAGGAAGATATAACAATTATAAATGTTTATGCACCCAACACAGGAGCACCTTAACACATAAGGAAAATGCTAACAACCATGAAAGGAGAAATCAACAGTAACACAATAACAGTAGGGGACTTTAACACCCCACTTACACCAATGGACAGATCACCCAAACAGAAAATAAATAAGGAAACACAAGCTTTAAATGATACAATAGACCAGATAGATTTAACTGATATTTAGAGAACATTCCGCCGAAAAGTGGCAGAATACACTTTCTTCTCAAGTGCACATGTAACATTCTCCAGGATAGATGAAATCCTGGGTCACAAATCAAGCCTCAGAAAATTTAAGAAAACTGAAATTGCATCGAGCATCTTTTCTGACTACAACACTATGAGACTGGAAATCAATTACAGAAACAAAAACTGTAAAAAACAGAAATACATGGAGGATAAACAGTCCTCTACTAAATAACCAAGAGATCACTGAAGAAATCAAAGAAGAAATAAAAAAATACATAGAAACAAATGACAACAAAAACATGATGACCTAAACCTATGGAACGCAGCAAAAGCAGTTCTAAGAAGGAAGTTTATAGCAATTCAATCTCACTTCAAGAAACGAGAGAAATCTCAAACAATCTAACCCTACACTTAAAACAACTAGATTAAAAAGAACAAAGAAAACCCAAAGTCATAGAAGGACAGAAATCATAAAGATCAGAGCAGAAATAAATGAAACAGAAACGAAGGAAACAATAGCAAAGATCAATAAAACAAAAAGCTGGTTCTTTGAGAAGATAAACAAAATTGATAAACCCTTAGCCAGACTCATCAAGAAAAAAAGGGACAGGACACAAATCAATAAAATTAGAAATGAAAAACGAGAAATCACACTGACACTGCAGAAATACAAAGGATTGTAAGAGACTACTACAAACAACTATAGGCCAATAAAATGGACAACCATGAAGAAATGGACAAATTCTTGGAAAGGTACAATCTTCCAAGACTGAACCAGGAAGAATTAGAAAATATAAACAGAACTGTTACAAGCAATGAAATTGAAACCATAATTAAAAATCTTCCAACAAACAAAAAGTCCAGGACCAGATGGCTTCTCAGGCGAATTCTATCAAACATTTAGAGAAGAGCTAACACCGATCCTTCTCAAACTCATCCAAAAAATTGCAGACGGAGAAACATGCCCAAATTCATTCTTCAAAGTCACCATTACCCTGATACCAAAACCACAAAAAGATATTGCAAAAAAAGAAAATTATAGACCAATATAACTGATGAATATAGATGCAAAAATCCTGAACAAAATACTAGCAAATAGAATCCAACAATTAAAAGGATCATAAACCATGATCAAGTGGGATTTAACCCAGAGATGCAAGGATTCTTCAATATATGTAAATCAATCAATGTGATACACCACATTAACAAATTAAGGACTAAAAAACGTATGATCATTTCAATAGATGCAGAAAAAGCTTTTGACAGAATTCAACACCCATTTATGATTAAAAAAACTCTCCAGAAAATGGGCACAGAGGGAAACTACCTCAACAGAATTACGGTCATATTTGACAAACCCACAGCAAGCATCATACTCAATGGTGAAAAACTGAAAGCATTACCTCTAAGATCAGGAACAAGACAAGGATGTCCACTCTCGCCACTGTTTTTCAATATTGTTTTGGAAGTCCTAGCCACGGCAATCAGAGAGGAAAAAGAAATAAAAGGAATACAAATTGGAAAAGAAGTAAAACTGTCACTGTTTGCAGATGACATGATACGATACACAGAAAATCCTAAAGATACAACCAGAAAACTACTAGAACTAATTAATGAATTCGGTAAGGTTTCAGAATACAAAATTAATGCACAGAAATCTCTGGCATTCCTATACACTAATGATGAAAATTCTGAAAGAGAAATTAACAAAACACACCCATTTACCATTGCAACAAAAAGAATAAAATACCTAGGAATAAACCTTCCTATGGAGGTAAAAGACCTGTACTCAGAAAACTATAAGACACTGATGAAAGAAATCAAATATGACATAAACAGATGGAGAAGTATACCATGTTCTTGGATTAGAAGGATCAATATTGTGAAAATGACTATACTACCGAAAGCAATCTACAGATTCAATGCAATCCCTATCAAACTACCAATTGTATTCTTCAGAGAATTAGAACAAAAATTTTACAATTCGTATGGAAACATAAAAGACCCCAAATAGCCAAAGAAATCTTGAGAAAGAAAAACAGAGTTGGAGGAATCAGGCTCCCCAACTTCAGAGTATACCTCAAAGCTACAGTAATCAAGACAGTATGGTACTGGCACAAAAACAGAAATATAGATCAATGGTACAGGATCGAATGCACAGAGATACACCCACGCGCATATAGGCCCCTAATTTATGACAAAGGAGGCAAGAACGTACAATGGAGAAAAGACAGCCTCTTCAATAAGTGGTCCTGGGAAAACTGGACAGCTACACATAAAAGAATGAAATTAGAACACTACCTAACACCATACATGAAAATAAACTCAAAATGGATTAAAGACTTAAATCTAAGACCAGATCCTATAAAACTCTTAGAGGAAAACATAGGAAAAATACTCTTTGACATAAACCACAGCAAGATCTGTTTAGACCCACCACCTAGAGTAACGGAAATAAAAACAAAAATAAACAAATGGGACCTAATGAAACTTAAAAGCTTTTGCACAGCAAAGGAAACCATAAACAAGACAAAAAGACATCCCTCAGAAAGGGAGAAAATATTTGCAAATGAAACAACAGATAAAGGATTAATCTCCAATATACAAACAGCTCATGGAGCTCAATATCAAAAAAACAAACAACCCAATCCAAAAATGGGCAGAAGACCTAAATAGACATTGCACCAGAGAAGACATACAGATGGCCAAGAGGCACATGAAAAGATGCTGAACATCACTAATCATTAGAGAAATGCAATTCAAAACTACAATGAGGTATCACCTCACACCAGTCAGAATGGCCATCACCAAAAAATCTACAAACAATAAACGCTGGAGAGGGTGTGGAGAAAAGGGAACCCTCTTGCACTGTTTGTGGGAATGTAAATTGATAAAACCACTATGGAAAACAGTATGGCGGTTCCTTAAAAAACTAAAAATAGAACTACCATATGATCCAGCAATCACACCTCTGGGCATACACCCTGAGAAAACCATAATTCAAGAAGAGACTTGTACCAAAATGTTCACTGCAGGACTATTTACAATAGAATAGCCAGAACATGGAAGCAACCTACGTGTCCATCGACAGATGAATGGATAAAGAAGATGTAGTACGCATGTACAACGGAATATAACTCAGCCATAAAAATAAACGAAATTGAGTTATTTGTAGTAAGATGGATGGACCTAGAGTCTGTCATACAGAGTGAAGTAAGAAAAAGAAAAACAAATACCATATGCTAACACATATATATGGAATCTAAAAAAAAATTGGTACTGATGAACCTAGTTTCAGGGCAGGAATAAAGATGCAGATATAGAGAATGGACTTGAGGACACAGGGTGGGAGGGGGAAGCTGGGGTGAAGTGAGAGTGGCATCGACATATATACACTACTGAATGTAAACCAGTTAGCAAGTGGGAAGCGGCAGCATAACACAGGGAGATCAGCTCCGTGCTTTGCAATGACCTAGAGGGTTGGATAGGGAGGATGCGAGGGAGGCTCAAAGGAAGGGGATATGGGGACATATGTATGCATATGGCTGATTCACTTTGTTGTACAACAGCAACTAACATATTATTGTGAAGCAATTATACTCCAATAAAGATCTACTTTTAAAAATCTATTTCTATCAACACACAATGAAAACCTAAAAATTGAAATTTGAAAAATCAAGAACATTACAACTACACCAAAAAAACAAGAAATACTTGGGGATACGTTAAACAAAATATGTGCAAGATCTGTAAAATGAAAACTGCAAATACTGCTGAAAGAAGTTAAAGACTTGAATAAATTGAGAGACACTCCATGTTCAGGGATCAAATGACTCAATATTGTTAAAATGTCAAATTTCTCCAAATTGATCTATGTTTTCAATGCATTCCCAATCAGAATCTTTGTAAGTTTTTTTTTAATTGACAGGATTATTTTTTAATTACTATGTAAATACAATAAAACGAGTAATTTAAAGGATTTTATAAAACAAGAAAAATGTTGGAGAACTTGCACTATTATTATTTAAGACTTCACATAAACCTACATTAATCAAGAGAGTATGATAAATGCACAAACATAATAATATTAAACAAATAACATAATGGAGAGATCAGAAAATAGTCCCACGCACACAAGGTCAGTTGATTTTTGACTGTAGCCATCAGTTTTATGTGTTTTATGTGTTTATATGTTTTATGTGTTATGTGTTTTATGTGTTTATGTGTTTTATGTGTCAGCTTCCTTAGGCTCTAGTTTCCAGTTACTCAATTAAAAAATAATAATCTAGATGGTGTTTTAAAGTTATTTTGCAGATGTGATTAAAGACCACCATCAGTTTACTTTAAGTAAGGGAGATTATGGTAGATAATGTGTGTGTGTGGGGGGGGGGGGGCGGGAACCTGGTTCAATCAGGTGATAGGATTTAAGAGTAGAACTGAGGTTCCCTGAAGAAATTCCACCTGTGGACAATAGCTTCCATTCCTCCTGGAGAGTTCCAGCCTGCCTTTTGTGATGACCTGTCCTCAGGATTTAGAACTCACTTTGCCAGCTTCCACAGTAGCGTAAACCAATTCTTTGCATTGGACGTTTTAATATATATCTCCTCCAGGTTTTGTTTCTCTGGTTGAACCCTGGCTGATACAGACTTTTATACTGGAAATGGTTCTAAAGGAACAGACTCTTAAGGATGAATTTTCTGAATTGGTTCTGGTTTTCTGGAGTTGGTTCTCTTATATGATCATTTTAAAGGACTAATGATTCTATTTCCAGTGGTAAACAGGACACTGGCAATCCATGGTCAAGTTTTCATCGTCAGGAGAAGCTGCCCTTCTACTCCTACATAACTTTGTTGGTCCTGCTTTGCCTAAAGAAACTGTAATGACCTCCCCTGAAGTAGCTGCTTTGTAAGGCATTGCTGATCATCCTCAGGATCTATACCTGCCACTCTTCTTTGCTTCTAGATCTATAACTAGGTTGAAGTCTCAAGCAGGATCCAAAGGGTAAGGTACAAAATGTGACCTGTATGGAAGTGCACACCAAAGAACAGCATGATTTGTTTTCTATTTATAAAGACATAAATCTAGGGAATATGTGTGGGAGTGGATCTTATGCTTATGTGATCATGGTGGAAGAAAGATAAAATCAGAACAGGTTGAATTTATTGATATGAGCCCACTAAACAGGGATTATAGATTTAGTGTTTTGGCTCAAGAAATTAGAAAGGGCTAAAAGTAGTTCAGTTGGTTGGCTGAAACATGGATCCAAAGATGGCTTAAACTAAATGAAGCTGAAATGCTAGAACTGCCTTGGTGTAAGAAGGTATCCAAAGGCTCAGGGAAATTAATGTGTTAGAGTGTATCTATCATGTAAGACCTACTTATCCATCCTGGGACAGTCCCGAGGACACAGCTTTTACCATGACTGTAAGAAATAATTTTGTGAGGGGAGTCTCAGCACCTCTGAAAAGATCTGTGGTCGCTCTTTTCTGTAGGTCAGAAATAATGGTGGGAACTGCTATCATTGAACTGGGATTCCTAAATGCAGTGGAGACAATGGGATCCTGGAGTGGCGGGAGGCTGTGGCAGGACTGAATCACCAAAGGTGAGGTGGATGGGTTACCAAAACAATGATGTCAAAGCAACAATCAAAATAATCTGACTCGCTAGTTGATCCTGGTATTCCTAAAGAGAACTAAGCTACTAAATTTTTACCTGATCTGAGTAAGTAGAAGAGTTCTAGGTTTCATGAACAGAAGTCTAACTTGAATCAGCAAAAGAGAGAGCTATGTTTTTTTAATCAAGTTCCAGACTGAGCCAGTTTACAGACGCAGAACCACTTGAATGAAAGGGGAGGTACATATGTGTGTAAGTGTACATTATACTTTAGAATAGTCACAAATATGTTCATGAAATAAATTCATACATTGCCCATTTTATTTCTGATATTTTAAATTCCCTTAGCATAACTTTTGTGTATCCATGATAATAATCAAAAAAGACTTATAAAATGCATGAAGCGTTATGTTCAGTGAGCTGTGAGCCCAAATACTGGCATGCACTGAGCAGATGAAAAATATAACAACGGGGAAAACGCTAAGTATCCAAACTTCAGCATTTCCTCACTGAAAATTAACATGGAAAACAGGACAAAGGTGTTTTAGATGATTTCAAGGAGCCAACGAAAGTGTCATAGTTAGAAAGATGATAAATCCACAATCAATTGCAGGCATTGTTTCTTCAGAGAATGGCTTTTAATGTACAGTTTGAAATCTATTATTAGGTTAAAATGAGGTTTGGTAGTGCATATTTTTATTTGCTTTTCTACATACAATATGGGCATTGTTCATGCTCAAATGTGTTTGAAAAAATATCTGAATTACATGTGTGGCTTTATACTTCCTGGAATCTTTTCATAGATAATTTATATAAATCAAAGGTGTTTATATGATAAGACTAAGGATTGGATGTAATTTATATAATTATCCTACAATTAATAATCTCTAAGGCAATACAGTTCAACAGAAATTTCAGTGAAGACAGAAGATGGAAATGTTCTATACCTGTGCTGTCTGACACTTTAGCCTCTAGTCACAGGCGGCTATTGAGCATTTGAAATGTGGCTAGTGAAACAGAGAACTTCTAATTTTTTTTGTTTTTAATTTATTCAACTATAATCTTAAATATTCACTTGTGGCCTCTGGCTATTGATCCATATTGGACAGTACAGCACCTAGTCTGTGAGGGGTGAATGTACAGGAATAATTCAGAATTACCTACTAAACTAAAAAAAATGCTATTTCCTAAGTTGTATTTTGATTGACCCAATACTACCTCCTGCCCACACACAAATACACACATATACAATTACATGCATCATTCTTATTCATGAAATCAGTAATTCAGCTATTAGGTAAAATTACTCATGGATTTTCTTAAAATCTGTAAGTTATCTGAGTTGAGAATGACATGGTCCCTATTTAGCAATAGAAATATCCTTTTACTCGCTGATATATTTGATATATATTTAGGTCACAGAAGTGTTATATTCTTATAGCTTCATTTCCTGTACCAAACTATCTGCTTGAAATAATTTTTTATCTTAGGATATTACTTCTACACTTATAGTAGATTTACACTGATCATTTGTCTAGCCACATGCTCATCTGTGGTTCCCTCTGTTGTACAATCATTGCACAAAAGCAAATTAGGCTGCTGAAGCCACAAGCCTCTGTGGTTACCTCTGGCATGAATACTTAGGGAAGGTGAACCATTTTGGATATTCAGTCTGTGATGATGAATTAAAGGAGCTCCACCTGATACGCTTAAGGAATCAAATCTTTGCCCATGGCTTCTTCCATATAATGTACTAACCAATTAGGTACACCTACTATTTATTGCTACGACATTATTCGTATGCCGAAGAGTAACAAATGCTTTGTGTATAAAAAGGTACAGAGAAACACATGTAAGCAGATGCAAAATTCAGAAATATTATCAAAACACAGAACTTGCCTGCTGTGTACTTAATCCACTTAAAAAAATATGTCAACACAAATCATTCTCTTCTATTACTTTATTTGTTTATCTTTGTCATGTGGTAAACATTGGAGTGAGCTGGGTTGGAAGAAATAGTTATTTTTCTCAGTTTCAGCACAGGGAATGTAGTTTGCACTGGATCTTTCACTTGAAGGTATACTGTGGGTAACTGATTCCCAAGTGTTTTCTGTGAATACTTATATTTCAAATTAAAGTATAAGTTCTGGAATGACATGAACCATGTCTTACATTTATTCGGGCTTCAAATCATTCTTGGTATAGTTTGCATTTGCAATTTCATTTAGATAAATATAATTCTACCAATATTGAGAAAATAACATGTGTACTATGACAATCCCTGAAAGAGAGGGAAAAACAATAAATATACTGTGAATGAATGAGTAAACGCTAAACACTATTCAGGCACTGGGTACACAGAGGTGAAGTACACAAGCATGATATTGATCTTTACTTAGTTAAAATACAGTAGTTTAGAAGACAGCACTTCATAAATCGTTACCCCAAAATAATTTTGATCAGAGCTATGAATATAAAATATAAGATACTTTGAAAGTATGTAATGAAGAATGAACTAGACTGGGTGAGTGTGATAAAGGATGGGGGACAAACGCTCTCCAAGAATAGCCTATTGGAAAGTAAATGCTGATTAAGGTAAGACCTAAAAGGATTAAGAGGGAATTCACCGTCAGAGAGTGAATGGTATAATTATGTGCCAGAGTGAGCAAAGAACACAAGCAAAGGCCCTGAAGTGAGAAAGGACAAGGCACATTTCAGGAACAGAGAAAAGGCCAATGTGGATACAGTGTAGTAAACAAGGTTGTGGTGATGGAGGTTATGCTGGAAAAGCAGCTGCTCAATATAATGCAAGATCTCATGAGCCATGTTAAGGACTTTTAACTTTATATTGAAAGAAAGAAAAAATAATGAAAGAGATTTAAGTTCAGAAATGACAAAATACAACTTACATGATTAAAAAGTCATTCTGTTATAGTGAGGGAGTGCTTGATAGATCTTTTAGGAAGCTATTGCAGTGTGCTGGAAAGAGAAGATAAGGGCTGGGACTAAGATATACTTTCAGCAATGATACAGTGATTTGAATGAATCTCTATTTCAGAGTATGAAATGATAAGACATGACAATTAACTGAATGTCAGAAGTGAAAGGAAGATGTCAATTTTGACTTCTAGCTTTCTGGCACGAATAACTGGATTCATGGTGGTGTCATCTACTGCAATGAGAGAAGACTAGAGGAGAAAAAAGGACATGGGAAACACCATTAATTCAACATTCCAGTAGAGACTACAAGGTGGTAGTTTGATACACATTCACAGTGTAGAAGGGGGTACTGAGATGGAAACAATAGATATGATACCTGCCAATGTATAAACGGCATGTAAGCCCAAAGGAGTTGAAAACACTGCTAATATAGAGAAGAGAGGACAAAGAATACAGTACCTTGTATCCAGCTAAGATGAACCCCAATAGTTTATAAGTCAAACAGAAGAGAAGACAACAGAAGCAAATAAGAGAGAAAAGGAGGAAGTAACACATTATTATGATGATTATAATGCTACCGAAGCTGAGGAAGGAAAGTGTTTAAAAAAGAATATTGGTTGAAATTCTTTATTTCAAGAAATACAGTAAGATGAGGACTAGAAAATAGCTATTGCATTAAACAACATACTGGCAGTGACTTTAGTAGTTGCAGTCTTGCAGAGTAGAGGGAACAGTAACAAAGACTGCAGTGAAACAGTGAATGATTGGGAGGCACAGAAATAGAAAAAATATGTATAAACTGTTTTTTTCAAAAATTTTAGCTGTGTAAGAAAACAGAAAGATGGAGAAAAACTGTATAGCTCAAACAGTTTAATTTTATTTTTAAGATGAGAGAAGCCAGGGCATGCTGAAGGAGAAGAGCTAATAGATAAGATGAGGCTAATGATACAAGAAAGAAAGACATTAATATTTTAAGCCTTAAAGATGATGAGAGGAAATATAATGTGGAAGACAGGGAAAAATGTGTACAATATGGGAATTTAACAGATGCAAAATGGAGGAGTTAATGACTGGGCTCCATGATACGTAACTCAGGACACTTGGAATGCATCACAAAATTCAACTTATGTAAATCCATGTGTAATGTTAAAAAACAACAATAAACGAGGAGTAAGGTAATAGACATGAAAAAAGAGAGGAGAGAGAAGAAACAGAGAGAGACTGAGAGAAAAAGAGAGAGAGGGAGGAAGGAAAGAAGGAAGGAAGAACTAACAAGCAGATCAAAAAGAATCAATGTAAGGAATACCCAGCTTTTTCCTATGAGTGACTTCTGGGACAGTTGGAATCTAGGGTTTTTTCATGTACTATCAAGAAAAAACATTAGTATTTCTCTTTAGCATCCATTTGTAAGGTCACAACCCAAAATCTTAACCTGGTCCCTTCCTCAGCTCCAGATTTCCCTATTAATAATTCAAAAAAAATCATAATATAATACTCCTGCAGTGTATTAATTGTGACCCCATCAAAATGATATGTCCAAATACTAACCCCATTTATATATGAATGTGACCTTACTTGGAAAAAGAATCATTGCAGATGCAATTAAATTAAGGATCTTCAGATGAGATTATGCTAGATTTAGGATGAGCCCTAGTTCCACTGATGTGTGTGTGTGTGTGTGTGTGTACAAAGGTGAGAGAGATTTGACACAAAGAGACACACAACAAGAAGGCGGCTTTGTAAAGACCTAAAGACAGAGGCAGATGTTGAAGCTGTGCTGCTACAAGTCAAGAAGTACCAAGAATTGCTGGCTACCTCAAGAAACTAGGAGAGAAGCATGCAACAGATTTTCCCTCAGAGCCTCCAAGAACCAAACCTGCTGGACAACTTGATTTCGAATTTCTGGCCCACAGAATTGTGAGAGAATTGAAGAACTGACGTACACTGTTTTAAGCTGCCAAGTGTTTAATAGTTTGTTATAGCAGCTCTAAGAAAGGACTACGAATCCAAGTAATCAACGGGAGCACACTAAGCCTGCCTATTGTGATCATTTCTATCTTCATCTGGCTATAAATCCTTGTGAGCAACTAACATAATTAAAGAGCAAGGAAGGGTTCTGGAACCATTTACTCTGAGTCTTCCTAGATGTAGCAAGAGGAAGCATGGAATGGTGCTCGGCCTCACAACACCTAAAGGGCAAAGAACATCATGTACTCCCTCAAATTTCCCTGTATCTCATTTTATTTCTCCCATACAGAGAAGTACACACTGAGGGCATGAAAATGTTTTTATTCTTGCATATGTAATAGATGTGCAACTTTAGGAGATAGATGATAAAGATCGGGATCCCAGATAATAGAATTTTTCCGGATGGCAACTGTTGACCAAGACTCAACAGGGTTTTGGGGGTGTCTACTCCCTAGGCCCTTCTTGTGTTTGTACTGAGTTTGCTTGCCTGATCATTCAATAGCTTTGTAGGTCTCTATAATAACAACCTAGCTCAGCTACTTTTTCTATGTTTCTACCAGCCTTTGTTCTCAGGGATGTCCACTTGTTTTTTGGGTTTTTTTCTTTACTTTTGGGAAGGATGAGGATAAAGCCCTGAACTAATATGTAAATAAGCCAATAGTAATTCCTAATTTATAAGGTTATATCAAATCTACTACCCTGTTAAAGCCAAATAAACAACAACGAAAAGTTACTTGAGTATTGTGTGAAACAGCATGCATGGGCTAAGAAACTTTATGCATCACAAGGAAAGAATGGTTGTCCTCACTACAGTAATTTTTTTTAATATCTAATGAGACAGACCTGTGTTCTGACATTTTAACAGAGGCTGAAGAAATGAAGAAAATTATTTCCTTTCTTAAGAAACTCTGATTTCAAGATGATTTTTCAACAGACTTCCCTTCATTAGTGAATTAATTTAAAAAATTCATCCTTCACATCAAGATAGTTGTCCTTCTTGTTCATTGCTATATCCCCTGTATTTATAGTAGTTCTTGGAATATTGTACAACATGTATGTATTAAATGAATAAATTATGTTTTTCCTATTATCATTATTGAATGATTAAACTAAAATTAACAGACAGAATTAGAAACACTCCCAAAGCCATACAGAGATCAACTGACAAATGGTGGAAGCCTCACTTGTCAAGGCGCCTAAGAACAACCTCTGATCAAATACTGACTGAACAATCCACTCTGACCCAGAAGAAACTCCAAGGAGCAACTTAAAAATAATATCACACAGATCCCTGGAAGACAGGAAGACTGTGAATGTGTCAAAGGATAAGGCCTCTCTGAGTGACTGAAGAGGAAAAGTTCAACCTATTAGTACCTAGCTGAATGGGGCAGGGGCAAAAACATAAATTCCTTGAACTGAAATAGCAGCCTACAGGACACACACACACGTAAAAGCTAAAAACTAACTAGCTAAGGCTGTTTAAGCAAAACCTTTGACCACTAAGCAGCTTACTTTTTCTTTTTTTTAACCCGGGGGTGACTGCTATGTACCCAGGCTGAAAAATAACATTATGGAGGAAAAAACCTTGAATATTTGAGACTGCACATTGTGAGAACTTGAATTCACAGAATTAGCTCAGCCAAAACACTAAACAAATAAATAAATGATCAAACAAATAACAGCAGCATTAATACTTGTTGGGAGAGGAGGAGGATATCATTATCTGCAGTTTACTTCAACATATTATGTAAAATATCCATTTTTTTTTACCAAAAGTATATGAAACATACAAAGAAACAATAAAGAGTGACCCATACACTGGAAAAAGAGCAGGTGGTAGAAGCTGCTTTTGAATGGGCCTAGATGTTGGACTTAGACAAAGACTTCAAGGCAGCCATTATAAATATGTTCAAATAACTAAAGGAGACCTTCTCTAATGATTAAAAGAAGGTATGATAACATCATACATGGAATATCAATAAAATATAATTTCAAGTAATTATAATTTTTAAAAAGCAAATAATTTTAAAAGAGAAAAATGAAAAATGCAGAATTAAGTACAATAACTGAAATGAAAAATTCACTAGGGGAGCCAAGCAACAGATTTGAGGTAGTTGAAGAAACACTGAACTGTAAAATCAATAAAGGTTATAAAATCCAAAGAAAACAGAAAGAAAATAAAGAAAAATGAAAAGACTCAGAAATATGAGACAGTATTATCCACACCAGCTTGCATATAATGTGACTACCAGAAAAAAGGAAAGAGACAAGGGGACCACACACAAAAAAAAAAAAAATCAAAGAAATAATGGCTAAAATTTGCCAAATTTGCTGAAAAGCATTAATCTACATATTGAAGAAGCTCAACAAATTCTGAACAGGGTAAATGCAAAGAGAAAATTCTCTCTCTAAGATTAGGAATAAAACAAATATGTCCAACTCTCAACACTTCTTTCAACATTGCTAACTTACAACTCAATAACAAAAAGAAAAATCATCTAACTTTAAAACAGGCAAATATTTTGAATTAAAGTTTCTCTTAAGTGGATGTGCAAATGCTAATGTGCACATAACATGATTTGTAAATCAAGCCACACTGAGATATGGTTTTATGTCCTATAGGATGGATGAAATAAAAAAGACAGTAATGGGGGGGTTTCCCTGGTGGCGCAGTGGTTGAGAGTCCGCCTGCCAATGCAGGGGACACGGGTTCGTGCCCCGGTCCGGGAAGATCCCACATGCCACGGAGCGGCTAGGCCCGTGAGCCATGGCCGCTGAGCCTGCACGTCTGGAGTCTGTGCTCCGCAATGGGAGAGGCCACAACAGTGAGAGGCCCGTTGCACCACAAAAAAATAAATAAATAAATAAAAAATAAAAAAAATTTAAAAAGACAGTATTGGTGTAGAAGTGGAGAAATTGGAACCCTCACATATAGCTGCTGCTGAGAATGCAACATGGTGAAACTGCTTCAGAAAAGTCTGGTAGTTCTTTAAATGTGAAGCACAGAGTTTCCATAAAATCCAGCAATTCTACTCCTAGCTACACATCCAAGAAAAATAAACACATACACACACATGTACACACACACAGACACACACAAACATGAAAACCTGTACATGGATAATAATGGCCAAAAAGCAAAAAAAATAAAAAAAGTCCATCAACTGATAAATGGATAATTAAATATGGCATACTGATATAACTGAATGTCATTCAGCAATAATAAAGATCAAAGCACTAATACATGCTACAACACGAATGATCTTTGAAAACATCATGCTAAGTAAAAGAAGCTAGCCACAGAAGACCACATATTGTATTTTCCCACTTACATGACACAGACATAATAGGCAAATTCTTAGAGACAAAAAGTAGATTATTGGTTTCCTAGGGCTAAGGGTGCAGGGACGGAGAATGACTACTAATGGGTACAGGATTTCTTATAAGGGTGATGAAAATGTTCTGAACTTAGATTACAGCGATGGTTGCCCAAGACCATGAATACACTAGAATAATGTGACTAATGAAACCTAATATAAGAATAAACTATGAGTAAATACATAATATAATATAAAAATAAAGTAGGAGAAAATACATATAATCTTAAGATGTAGAAGGCCTTTGTAAACTGAGAAACTTCAAAGAATACCATTTAGATATTTAACTAGTAAAGAATTGTAATTTCTATACAGCAGAGAAGAAAAGCCAAAAATCAACAGGGAAAGAGTGCATTAGTTGGTCTAAATAATTTCACAAATGAAAGTTTATGCCTTAACAATTACCTTTTGCTACAATTCAGAGAAAATATTAATGTTCCTAAAATGTAGCTATTATACATAAAATATGACTCTCCTTCATATAAGTATAACTTTATTTTTTACAATTAAATTTAATCAAAGTAACGTTTCCTATATATAAAACAACATCTCACTATGGAAATATATGCATCTTCATTTACCATGTAAGTTAAACGAAATAGTTTTAAGTAAATTTAACCTTTTACAAAAAAAAAAAAACAAACCTGTAAATCACTTTCAGAAGCAGAGAACTACACTGAAGCAAAAGGAACAGATTTCCTCCAGGGTCCTAGAGTATTTACAAATGTTCTTTTTATGGAAGGATGTAAAGTGAAAGTGAGGTGCCTACAGGCATGAAAGACTATGACAACTTGGCCCTAATTCAAACTAAGAAGAGTTTGAAGAAAAAATCATCAGAGAAATTAGAAATATAAACAAGAAAGCATAAGTGGTCCAAATGAGTATAATTTCCTCTAGAACACAGATATATAAACACTTATATGTGCAAATTTCCTTAAAAGTGTTATTCAAATAATCCTAGTGATAGGCTACAGACTACTGCTCTTGACACTTACTCTTAACAACTCTTTACATAAGATACAGTAAAGTATTTAATCTGGTAGCACACCTTGCTAGTTTTTATGAAAACAGAAAGCTTCTGTTTAATAAAGATATATACTATGTTTATACTACAGTACACTGTGTATAAAGTTGGTATATCAGGAATTTTTAATAGGTTATCCTTTAATGGACTATTGCTTAATTTCCTTCTATCTGGATTTGCTGTTTATGCTTTTAACCTTCTATTTTTAGACGACATGCCATAAAGTTACTCAGATACATAGCAAGACTCCAATTCAAAATTTCTTAGAAAATGGAATACTTCAGAAAGAGGATTAATTATTCATCCATTCATTACTTTACCTTTTTTTTTTTTTTTTTGTGGTACGCAGGCATCTCACTGTTGTGGCCTCTCCTGTTGCAGAGCACAGGCTCCAGATGCGCAGGCTCAGCAGCCATGGCTCACGGGCCTAGCCGCTCCGTGGCATGCGGGATCTTCCAGGACCGGGGCACAAACCCGTGTCCCCTTCATCGGCAGGCAGGCTTTCAACCACTGCACCACCAGGGAAGCCCCATTACTTTACTTTTAAAACACTTAGGTTAAGGGCTTCCCTGGTGGTGCAGTGGTTAAGAATCCGCCTGCCAGTGCAGTGACACAGGTTCAAGCCCTGGTCCGGGAAGATCCCACATGCTGCGGAGCAACTAGGCCCATGCACCACAACTACTGAGCCTGCGCTCTAGAGCCCACGAGCCACAACTACTGAAGCCCACGTGCTGTAGAGCCCGTGCTCCACAACGAAAGGCCACCGCAATGAGAAGCCAGCGCACAGCAATGAAGAGGGGCCCCCGCTCACCGCAACTAGAGAAAGCCCGCGTGCAGCAACGAAGACCCAACACAGCCAACAATAAGTAAATAAAATAAATAAATTTATAAAAAAAGAACACTTAGGTTGCTTTAATTTATTCATCACTATGAACTCCTTATATATGGTCAGATTCTATAATTATTTCTTTATTACTCTCACTAAAAAGAGACTGATACCATGTTTTTGTATCAGAATAGATCGTCTAGAGCAAGGCTGATCAATTTATAAAATCACGAACCTGAATTTGATTTAGTTTCTGTTTATGATTCTGTTGTTAAAGTTAAACACCATTTGTTAGCCTAAGAACCTCTGTCTTAATTAAAGCATCATTATGTGATGTTTTAATCAGAGTATTCAGAATTTCTAGTCTCTGCTGGGAATAATAATATAAAATATTTAATATGAGAATTTCTGCTTAAACTATCACTGGCTCCTACCTACTAAGAACTGTAATGTAAAGAAAAAACTAATCAATAGACAAGTAATAGATTAAATGACAGGCAGATACACAGGGCCTCAATAAAAATGTAAATTTATTTTCCCTAGTGTTGACTTACAGATAAACCTAGATTTTATCTGAAGTTATAGTAGTATTAAATTTCTAATACAATAGACTAGTTAACAGTGTAGGGACTATTATGATTAGTCATAATAGTCTTTTTAATTCAGATATTAATGTATTCGAAAGGTAAATTGTTTTTTTTATTTTAGAAGAGTTTTTTGAGTTTTTCTCCTTGTAAAGTACAGACATTGAATACTTGTCTCCACATGTGTAACAACAACTTGAGAACAGAAGAATACTTGTGTTCTTATTTAATACACTTTCAGATACTACAAATTCTTTAGTAGTTTAGCTGATAATAGAGATAACAGTATTTAGATGTTCAAACCAAAGTTTTCACATGGGTGAAAAGAGAGATATTTTAAACTTCAAAATGAATATGATTTGGAAAGGCAAGCTTAATGGAGACCTAAGAGTAGATACAGGATATTCAGCAAGCTCTACTAAGGAATTTCAGTAAGTGAGAAGTCTCAAAACGTTTACTGTATTTTAAAGCTGCCTCAGGAAGAAATCAAGATTGTTATAATCCATTTATGTCCCCAAGGTACCCCAGCTAGTCAGACTACAAAAGCCAGGAACATGGAACCTGAGGGATTGAGAAAGGCAAGAATGGGAGTAGGAATGGGAGTAGGGTTTATAAAGATCGTGAATGCTGCTGAGAATGGAGACATGCAAGCCACAGTGAAACTCTCTCATAACAGGACTGGAAACAGTCATGGTGTAAGAAGTAGTTGTGGACCCAGCTACCTGTAACTCATTTTTAATATTCTGTGGCTTAGTTTCTTCTGTGCTTGTTTTCTCATTTATAAAATGGTGAAGATAACACCTGCTCCACAGGATAGTTGTAAGAACTGAATATGTGTAAAGCATTTACATTATACCTGGAACATAGCATTTATGGGCCTAATAAATGTTGCTTATGATTATTCATAATAATTTTATTATTAAAAGAAGGGTAACTTAGGAGAGAACCTTATAATGTATTACAGTACACACTTATAAGGCAATATAAAGTTGAAATCAACATATGAGCCCCAAATAACAGAAAATAGCTGAAAAATCACATAGTCAAAAGTACTCTGGGAAGTTTCTTAGAGAGGCAATGGAGACTAATGCTGCATCTTTTAAGAAATACCATAAAACCTCTGTCGAAATAGAAGACTGTTCAGCTAAGTATCTGATACAGTATTTTAATAACCAAATGCCATCCTAGTCGTCCCACTAGATTTTAGGAAAAAAAGATAAGAGTTGACTTTATAGTGAATATTCACCATACCAAAGGGTACTATCTCTGCTATGGTACTTTATTTTCAACAACAAAATACTATCTAGAGAAGACACGTATCTTGAAATGAGCTGTGGAGTCGGTATAAACAGGAGATTAAAAACTGCAACATTTATTAACTTATTCCTAAGGGTATGACCTCATTATTTTAAATGCTGTATATTTTTGTAAACATGTCCTATAAACAATATTTGTAGGAAAATTCAGTAATTGGCTATGATGTGGAGAACATGGGAAGAATGAAAAACAAAAACACACAAACCAAAAGAAAAGAAAACAAACCACTGTATTAAGGTATATGAGTCAATTATCTATGCAGTTCTCTGTCTCACAGATTCTCTTTCTTCAAGCCTATCACATCAAATCAGAGCCACAGAACTAATAATGAACTAACAATGCTGCCTGGAGTCACGGATAGACCTAAAGTAACAAGTTTAGCCTCAAAATCTCTGACTAGGATGGCTCTGTTAAACCTAGGCAATATGTTAAGATCCAGGGAGCTTTGCACTACTCTGGGGAGACAGGCTCAAAAAAGGACAGAGGTTAAGTTTTCTGCTAGCTGCCAGGATTTGACTTGAGAGTCAGAATTATTTTTGATTTAACAGCTTTTTAAAAATAGAATATTCTTTGTGTCCCTAAATTTATGGACTGAATACCTTGCTCATTAGAACTTCTTATTGAGTCAGACAGGAAGGATGAATTAATTGTGTAACTAATGCCTTGACTGAAACTTCATTCTGAGACCTCTGAAAGCTCCATGTGTCTGGAAGAGTGTGAAGCAAATGGAGCCCGTCACAAAAATTAAAGAACAAGCAAACAAACGAATAAGAAGGCAAGAAAACCAACAGGATTTTGACAAAATTGTTAAGAGTTTGTGTCTTATACTGCATTCCAATGGGGACAATACTGGCATCTTCTTCATTGTGTGAGACCATTCAAAACATCACAGGAAGTGTAAGTTCCCTCCTGTCCCCATCTTGTCACAACATACCAGTAGCTCTGAGATCCTTGATCCCAACTCACTTATCAGCAGAGTCAAACAAGCGCCTTCTCATTTATTAAACTCACAGAGTGGATGGGGCTTATAAAGCCAGATGAAGAACTTTTGTATCTCCCGATGACACGGAAGGCAGAAATGCGGCTCTGTACACCAAGTTTTCTTCAGAGAAATGTTTGTTTTATAAGAATTGATTCAGACTTTATTGAGTCTGCAAAGTGCCATTTGCTTTTGTGGAGATGAGTGTTTTGTTTGAGCTATTTCTCATAGGAGGTGAGAACCCAAAAGAGAGGTAGAAGTGTGTGAGGATCTCTCTACATTAAATAAACGGAACAAAAGTTTCTGGCTGAAAATAGATGATTAAAAAATACATGATCCAGTCTCCCTGTAACAGTACCACTGACATGATCCTTCTTAAAAATAAGAATAGTAAGAACTACACTTATATCAAGTGTTCAAGGATTCAAACACAAAATGAAGAAAAATAAAATTAACTAAAGGAACTAAAAAGGAATTAATAGAGTAAAATGTTTTACTTACTTCATTTTGAAACATACATTCTGATCTCAGCTACATGGTGGAGAATTGAAAAAACATTCTGCTTCAGCTTGGGTTGAATGCTGACACCAGAGGAGTTGCAACCAATCTGGCTTTTGAAACTACAGAAAACAATTTTTGCATACTTCTGTTGACTGTGTACAGATTTGAACTACGCAGAACAGGGTGCACACACTCTGATATGGAACTGGAGGTGGATGTGTAAGACAGCCTTCTACAGAAACAAATAGGTAAGACTTTAATGGCAGTGGGGGTGAGTAGGCAGACTGAGATTTTGAAATCAAGCAGCTGGGAACTCAGAGTCTCAGTATTTGGAGTATTAAAACAAATGATGGCCTCATCTATACTTACTGGCTGATTATAAGAAGATTTGGGGTGGGGAAAGCTAAAGAAAATTTAATAATTGTGTTATGCCTCAAACAGAGTAAGGTCAAACACAGATGAGATGGAGTCTTCAGGTAAGAAAAATCAATAGATCCAAGTAGGAGGAACTGGTGATACAGATTCAGCGGAAATGAGGGCCAAGAAGGAACAGGAAGTTTATACATACAGTGTTTATCTATCAACCTGAAATGTTTGTATATTTAATAGGAAGTTAATCTATAATGTAATACATTTAATCAATGGATTAAAAGTTGATTATTAACATATCTGAAAATTTAAAGTCATTACTCATAGTTATGGTCTCAGAGTATATATGCAATGCATATTCTCTAGGTATATTAAAGGATATATATGCAGCATAGAATTAAAACATGTAATAAACATATTTAGTAAGTTCAAGTCTATTAATGCACTAAAATACACATAAACACTCAGAGAGAAAAGGGTACAATGAATTAACAGTCTGTACCATGCCATTTGCTCATTTTTAAATATATGTTAACTGTGGGAGATTTCCAAAATTTAAAATAGTCATTTCCCAGTTTTTGTTTCCACTAAAATCTCTTTATTTTACATTCTCTAGATGTAATTTCACTTTAAAACCCATTTTTAGGTCCCATTTTTTAATTTTTGTTTTTATTTTCATTACTCTAGGAGGTGGGTCAAAAAAGATCTTGCTATGATTTATGTCAAAGAGTGCTCTTCCTATGTTTCCCTCTAAGAGTTTTACAGTGTTCAGTCTTATATTTAGGTCTTTAATGCATTTTGAGTTTATTTTTGTATATGGTGTTTGGGAGTGTTCTAATTTCATTATTTTACATAAGGCTGTCCAGTTCTCCCAGCACCACTTATTGAGGAGACTGTCTTTTCTCCATTGTATATTCTTGCCTCCTATGTCATAGATTAGGTGACCATAGGTGCGTGGATTTATCTCTGGGCTTTCTATCCTGTACCACTGATCTATATTTCTGTC
This sequence comes from Tursiops truncatus, assembly GCF_011762595.2. Taxonomy (NCBI): domain Eukaryota; kingdom Metazoa; phylum Chordata; class Mammalia; order Artiodactyla; family Delphinidae; genus Tursiops; species Tursiops truncatus. The sequence goes on along the minus strand of NC_047044.1, from coordinate 54,446,663 downwards.
TTTGTGCCAATACCATATTGTCTCAATTACTGTAGCTTTGTAGTACAGGCTAAAGTCAGGGAACCTGATTCCTCCAGCTCCATTTTTCTTTCTCAAGATTGCTTTGGTTATTTGGGGTCTTCTGTGTTTCCATACAAATTGTAAAATTCTTTGTTCTAATTCTGTGAAAAATGTCATCGGTAATTTGATAGGGATTGCACCGAATCTGTAGATTGCTTTGGGTAGTAGAGTCATTTTCACAATACTGATTCTTCCAATCCAAGGACATGGTATATCTCTCCATGTGTTTGTGTCATCTTTGATTTCTTTCATCAGTGTCTTATAGTTTTCTGAGTACAGGTCTTTTACCTCCTTAGGTAGATTTATTCCTAGGTATTTTATTCTTTTTGTTGTTATGGTAAATGGGATTGTTTCTTGAAGTTTTTGCACAGCAAAGAAAACCATAAACTAGACAAAAAGACAACCCTCAGAATGGAAGAAAATATTTTCAAATGAAGCAACTGACAAAGGATTAATCTCCAAAATATACAAACAGCTCATGCAGCTCAATATCAAAAACAAAAAACCCAATCAAAAAATTGGTGGAAGATCTAAACAGACATTTCTCCAAAGAAGACATACAGATGGACAAGAGGCACATGAAAAGATGCTCAACATCACTAATTATTCGAGAAATGCAGATCAAAACTACAATGAGGTATCACCCCCACTAGTTGGAATGGCCATCATCAAAACATCTACAAACAATAAATGCTGGAGAGGGTGTGGAGAAAAGGGAACCCTCTTGCACTGTTAGTGGGAATGTAAATTGATACAGCCACTATAGAGAAGAGTATGGAGGTTCCTTAAAAAACCAAAAATAGAACTACCATATGACCCAGCAATCCCACTACTGGGCATATACCCAGAGAAAACCATAATTCAAAATGACACATGCACCCCAGTGGTCATTGCAGCACTATTTACAATAGCCAGGACATGGAAGCAACCTAAGTGTTCACTGACAAATAAATGAATAAAGAAGATGTGGTATATATATACAACAGAATATTACTCCGCCATAAAAAGGAATGAAATTGAGTCATCTGTAGAGACGTGAATGGACCCAGCGTCTGTCATATAGAGTGAAGTAAGTCAGAAAGAGAAAAACAAATATCGTATATTAATGCATATATGTAGAATCTAGAAAAATGGTACAGATGAACCTATTTGCAGGGCAGGAATAGAGACGCAGACATAGAGAACGAACGTGTGGACGTGGGTTGGGGAGGTGGGATGAACTGGGAGATTGGGAATGACATATATATACTACCATGTGTAAAACAGATAGCTAGTGGGACCCTGCTGTATAGCACAGGGAGCTCTAGCTCAGTGACCTAGATGGGTGGGATGGGGGAATGGGGAGGTCCAAGAGGGAGGTGATATATGTATACAAATAGCTGATTCACTTCGTTGTACAGCAGAAACTAACACAACATTGTAAAGCAACTACACCCCAATTAGTTAAAAAAAAAAAATCTTTAAATGAGTAAAAAGAAGTACACATGTACTTTTGGTCTAGAAAATCATTTAAAACCTATTCGCAGACGTAGCGAATGGACTTAAGAACATGGGGAAGGGGAAGGGTAAGCTGGGACGAAGTGAGAGAGTGGTATGGACGTATATACACTACCAAATGTAAAATAGATAGCTAGTGGGAAGCAGCCACATGGCACAGGGAGATCAGCTCAGTGCTTTGTGACCACCTAGGGGGTGGGATAGGGAGGGTGGGAGGGAGACACAAGAGGGAAGGGATATGGGGGTATAAATATACATATAGCTGATTCACTTTGTTATAAAGCAGAAACTAACACACCATTGTAAAGCAATTATACTCCAATAAAGATGTTAAAAAAAAAAAACTATACCCAATGACTGTTATTGTTTTGCCTGAGAAATGGGCATCATTCAGTGTGTCAAGATCAAAGACATCTCAAAAGAAAGGTACAAGGGTTTGCTAAACTACCTAATAGCAATTCTCTGCTTGCTTTGTGTGTCTACCATTTTAGCTAATATACCAGAATATTCATGGACAACCTACATTTCATAAGAAAACAATTACCCAGATACGTCTCAGTAAGACTGCACTTTCAGGTTAAATTTAACATGAATTAGTTTAAAGCTTGTGTAAGTAGTAAAAGCATAGCCATTTGTAAAAACCTAGGAAAAAGATATTGGAATGTATCATTCCAATGATACATTGGAATGCTCCCACCATCCCATGTCTGCACAAGATCATATGTCCACATTTTCACTGGATATACACATACATAGAGAGCTGCCCTCTCTTTGGTTAGCAATAACATTGTTTTTCTTTTCTGTGAATATTAATACATTTGCGTGACCCATCTAAAGATGTACGTTGAAACCTTATATTCAGTGATCTATTTGGTTTTCACGCTAAGAATGAAACCGTGGTAGAGTTCAATGTACCAAAATCCAATTGCGCAAGAGGAAAATGGGGAAAACTTGCTTAGCAGCAACAAAGATCACCTTTGGGATTTAGGCAACAGTTAACTCAGTGATTAGACATGCTGATATATTCCTCTGGAACCAGCTAATGTCGTCCTAGATTACATGAAGAAAATTAGTATTTTTAGAACACAGAAGGTGATCAACTAACCCACTGTATTTATTTTGCCCTCATATGTGAACAATTTAAATTTAAATGTATGTCCTTATATCTTAGCAAACCAGGAGATAAGTACACTTTTATATTCTGATAGCATGGCCTTTCGATCATGTTCTTGGAATGGCCTAATTAGAGCTGTAGTTCAACTTCATCTGGAAAACCAAATTGTTAACTCCTCGAGGGCATGGAGTACATAGTTTTTATACTTTTGCGCTGTAAGATCCTAATACGGTCTAATACACAGTATGTATCCAATAAGTATTTACTGAAATGTTATAATTCACTTAAAATATGAAGCAATGAATATTAATTATGCTAAAGCCCAAAATATCATATGCACAGCTATGTTCTGTATATTATTTAACAAGTTCACAAATTTAATATTTGTTTTTAATCTTACAGATATATTTCCCTACAGGAATTACTGCTGGGAAATGATGTTAAATATTAAATTATATAACAGCTAGTATAAGTGGACATTGGGTAACTGCACTTATCAAAAATCTTCCAAATCAAGGGCATATCTTTAATGCGAACACTGAAGTTTACCCTTGAGGACATCCAAAGAGGCTTCTGAAAAAAGTTAGGGACTTCCTACAGACAACCCCACAATCCACAGCTGGATTGAATAAAATGGAAAATATAACTTTAGTTTTCACCTAATATACACCAGATGCCATAGCAAGTAATTCTTTATAACATTTCTGTGGAGGTAACTACCACTATTATCATTTTTTTTGTACATAAGGAAGGGTATTTCAACTTACACAACTAGTAAGCGGCAGATCTAGAATATAAAATATTGGGTATGTGATTCACTCAGGTGTTCCCAGAAGTCTTTCAGATGGTTCACCAGGAGGGATCAACACTGAACCAATACTGAGCGTAAGATTACTTTTCTCGCAAGAGATAGTCAACGAACACACTGGTCCTTAAACTACACTGCTCTGAGACCTTCCACTACTATCCACTGGGGTCAAGGAAGTCCTAGGCACTAGATCTCAGAACCTCACCTCCCCCAAGCTCTCTGCCCTCATCATCACTGGTGAGAGAGGAACTCCCAACATTCTTAGCCTTGTCACCAGTTTCTTCACTGAATCCACAGGATTAATCTCATTATCCTCTTTATTTTAGTTCAATAAAACATAATTCAAAAGGAAAAATCAAACTTTATATATCTCCTCATCTTTTACATACTTTAACTTCTATGACTCCGTCTATCCCCTTTTCCCAATCCTGTCCAATTCTTGAAACCCTACTTCATGGCTCATCAGCAGCAGAGTCCCTTATATTCTCAACCTCATCTTGAAATTTCTTTTCATCCTCTTACTATAGTTCTCCCTAAGGCAGGTCTTCCTCTGCAGTCCTCTCAAGTGGTGATTTTCTTTTTCTCTCACACTCTGTACTAGTGGATCTGGAGGTTAAGTGCCCTTTTTGTTCTTCACTGCAGGTTATATACCTTTCTCCCCTGCTACTCTCTAAAAACCATCAGCTTTGAAGGAAGCACTCCCACATTGCTACTGGCTCATTGTCACTCTCTCCAACACTACAACTGACAAAATTCTTGAAATTTCAGTATACATATTAGAGATTCATCCATCATTCTGGCCTCTCAATCCACAAACTATTCTCAGAAGAACCTGTTTGTCATTCCATCTCTTCTTCTCCTCTGATGGGCATGGCTAGGCCATAGTATTACACAACACTGGAATTCTTTTATAAACTCAATTTGATTCAACCCACCAATAACTTCTTTAATAGCTTATTTTTTCAGGTACCCTATTTCCATCCTTTCTCAATCATGTTAGGACATCAACATACCTTATCAATTTTATAGTACCTCATCCTCTTGATATCCTCCCTTTTCTCCCTATCCAGCTTATATTTCATAATCATTATAGTTACTTCCCTGACTCCTATTTCATCTTACTTACTTGAGAAACTCCATATCCCTGGTAAATCTACCTCTACTTCTTCCATGCCTGCACCTATGCAGCTGAATTATTGGTGGAAAATATATACCCACACTGATTAGGCTCAATTTAAATTCACGACCCATAACGCTTCCAAGTAATCATATTCCATTAGCCCATTTACCCTTCTAGTTTCTTGGGAGATTATCTCATACCTTCTCTCCATTCAACCTTCCATGACTCCCAACTGAAGACCTCACTTTATAATTCACCACAAATTCGAAATCAATCAGAAAAAGCTGTCATAGGCTTCAACTACAGATCTTCTCACTTCTCCGTATCATCTATGTCCTCTATCTTTGTACCAGACACCACAGATCAATGAGCCATACTCTTTTTGAAAGCACTCCATTCGTGCACTAAATCCATTCCCCCCTTTATTTTTAGGACAGTGCTCTCCTGTCACTCATGAAGCATGAAATTTTTATTCTCTACTAGATCTCTCTCATCAACTTATAGATATCATGTTATTCCTCCCATATTTTAAAAAAGCACCATTTTATTTGACTTTCCCACTTCTTTGCTTCTCTTCACAGCAAAATTCCTTGAAAGAGTAGTTTATATTTACTCTCTCTCTTTTTTCCATTCTCCATAAAACCCACTCTAGTCATGCTTGTTCCCTCAACTCCCATATGTAGGATATGTACCTTACTTGGAAGCTTTGTAAAGGTTATTACCTCTAATATGCTCTCTTCTCTCTCCTACTTGTAGATATCTGCTCATCAGAATTCCTCATCTGTCCAAATTTCATTTTCCCAATGAAGTTTACTCTGAATCATCCTATTCAAGATTGAAACTTGCTCCCACCATCCCATGTCTGCACAAACTCCACATGCTTTAATTAACTGCACTTTTAGATTTTCCATAGTATCTACTTAACATTTTAACATATTCAGGGGTTTATCTATTATGGTCATTGTTTACTTTCTGTATCTCCTGATAGAAAGACCCACAACATCAGGAATCTTTGCCTGTTTCACTCAGTAACATGTCTAATGCACTTAGAAGAGCTTGTGGCATTTAACTGGCACTCAATAAATAAATGTTGATTGAATGAGCCTTGCAGGCTATGAACACTAAAATAATCTTTCAATTAAGACAAGAATGCAAACAAGGATTTTTTTATACGAAAATGTTATTTTCTAGTCTAAACAGCTGCTGCCAATAAGACACATATGGCCATGACTGACTTTCCTCTTACCATTACCAAAAAGGAAATTGTACCAAAATATGAATAAGACTAAGTTAAGACATCAGAAACTGGGAGCCTAGGAATATAACTGCTGAAAGAAGGGAAATCAACAAGGTAAACTGATCACTGCCCAAGCTTTGTGTCAGAATACATTGTATACACTGCAGTGAGTGAGAGGGAACCATAAAAAGCATAAAGAATTTGCTGAGTTAAAGATATAGAGATCACAGTTTGGTAAAGCTGAAATAATTTTAAGGGGTAAAAAAACAAGAGATAAGTGAGCTATGAAGAGAATGTGCTCCAAAAACCTACTGAGGAATTATCTTGAATATTTTGTTCAACACTAAGTTGTGTATGTATTGAGTGAACTCCAATAAGGCCACGACAGGTTAACTAATTTTTAAAGATCTCAAAGTAAACACAGGGCTGAGAGATATTCAAATTCTGTGAAGTGCAAGCACAGAGACATTACCAAATGCCTGTGAAAAGTCAAGAGAAACCCCAGATGGGTCACATCTTAACAGGAGAATAAAGTTAATCCTAGAGCAAAGGATAAAACTTTCAAAATCAAGCCTTAAAAGTAATTAAGTAATTACTTTAATTACTTAAAGTAATTAAAGTCTGTAAGTAATTAAACCACCTGCTGAAGTAAAATGTAATGATTTAAAAAAAAAATTCAGTCATATGACCCACACAGTGTCTAACACTGGATAAAAATTACTAGACATGTGAAGAAGGATGAAAATGTTATCATTAAATAAAAAAGCAAAACAAAACAGAGTAATAGAAACATTAGAAATATATTCCAAAATGAAAAAAAGATGATGAAATTAGCAGAAAAGAACTTTCAAAAAGTTATTATATATATGGTAAAAACTTAAAAGAAACATAAAGAAGAGAAATGGAAAATACGAAAAAGAAAAAATGGAGCAGATAGAGATAAAATATCTAAAACTGAAAAGAGAAATAACTGGATGGGCTTAACCACAGGTTGGATACTTCAAAAGACAGATCAATGAATTTAGAGGCCTGCCAATAGAACTATGAAAACGGAAAAGTTTGGAAAATATTAATAGAGTCTTAGTGATTTGTAGGACAATATCAACAAATCTAACATACACATAAAGTCCAAAATGGAAATGAGGGTAACTAGGAAAAATATTTTTAAAAACTGTATCCAAAATGTTTCCATATTGTTCAAATTTAAGAACCATAAATTTATGGATATAAAATGCTCAACAAGTGCAAAACAAGATACATACAAAAAGATTCATACAAGGGAATAAACAGAAGACGACTCTGGTCATACACATTGTGACTCAGAAGACAATGGAACAATATCTTAAAGCACTTACAGGAAAAAATGTTAATATAGATCTATATCCCCCCCACAAAAAAAAACCCCAAAATTGAAGTCAAAAATAAAATTTAAGAAAAACCAAAACTGAGAAATTGATCACATATGCAAGAAATGTTAAAAGAACATTTTTTATGATGATGGATAATGATACCAGATATAAACTCAAATCAATACAAAGGAATAAAAACCACTGGAAATAATAAATATGTGGAGAATAAAAAGGACTTTATGGTCTTTTAAAATTTCACTAAGAAGTAATAGCCTGTTTGATCAATAAAAATACATCATACGGTTGTAAATATGCATGCAAAACATGTGAAAATAGTAGCACAAAAGACGGAAGGAGGAAATGAAGGTTCCTGATTTTCAAGAAGTGATATATTATTTGATGGAATTCTGTGATAAGGTAGAGGTGCATATTTTATCTTTTATTACAAAATAATGGCTATATTTCCACATGCTGTAAAATGTATCATTGTTGCTTATTTATTTTACACAAAGTAGTTTGTATCTCATAATCCCCTAACCCCACTGTGCTCTTCTTCCCTTCCCTCTCCCCACTGGAAATCACTAGTTTGCTCTCTATAACTGTGAGTCTGTTTCTGTCTTGTAATACATTTGTTGGTTTGTTTTTTAGGCTCCACATGTACATGGTATCATACAGTGTTTGTGTTTCTCTGACTTATTTCACTAAGCACAATATTCTCTGGGTCCATCCACATTGCTGCAAATGTCAGAAGTTCATTCTTTTTGATGGCTGAGTAATATTCTTATATATATATATATATATATACACACACACACACACACACACACACACACACACACATATATATACATGCCACAAGTTCTTTATCCATTATTTGTCTTTCTCTGTTGGACTTAGAATAATACTCTCCAACTCCATCCATGGTTTTGCAAATGGCAAAAGTTCACTGTTTTTTATGGCTGAGTAGTATTCCAATGTGTGTATACTAATCTTCCTTATCCATTCAACTGTTGATGGACACTTAGCTTGCTTCCATATCTTGGCAACTGTAAATAATGCCACTGTGAATATTGGGATGCAGTACCTTTTCAAATTAGTGTTTTCATTTTTTTTCAGAAAAATATCCAGGAGTAGAATTGCTACGTCTTATGGTAATTCTATTTTTAGTTTTTTTTTGTTTTTTTTTTTTGAGAAAACTCCATAATACTTCCCACAGTGCTACACCAATTTACATTTCTACCAACAGTGTATGACAGCTCTCTGTTCTTATATCCTGGCCAACATTTGTTATAAGTGGTCTTTTTGATGATAGCCATTCTGACAGATGTGAGATGATTTCTCATTACAGTTCTGATTTACATTTCTCTGATGATTAATGATATTGAGCACCTTTTCATGTGCCTGATGGCCATGTGTATGTCTTCTGTGAAATAATGTCTTTTCAGGTCATCTTCCCATTTTTTAATATAAGGTTGTTTGTGGTTTTGTTGTTGTTGTTTTGATGTTGAGTTGTATGAGCTCTTTGTATATTTTGGATAATAACCCCTCACTGGTCATATCACCTGCAAATATTTGTTCCCATTCAGTAGGTTGTCTTTTTGTTTTGTTGATGGTTTCCTTTGCTGAGCAAAAGATTTTAAATTTAATCAGGTCCCATTTGCCTACTTTTCCTTTTATTTCTTTTGCCTTAGAAGACTGATCCAAAAAAACTGTTACAATTTATGTCAAAGAGTGTTCTGCCTACATTCTTTTATAGGATTTTTATGGCTTCAGGTCTTACATTTAGGTCTTCAATCCAGTTTATTTATTTTTTGGCCATTCCACGCAGTATGCAAGATCTTAGTTCCCCAACCAGGGATTGAACCTGTGCCCTCGGCAGTGGAAATGCAGAGTCTTAACCAGTGGACTACCAGGGAAGTCCCTTATTTATTTATTTTTTTATTGTTTGGTCTTCAATCCACTCTGAGTTTATTTTTTATATGGTGTGAGAAAATGATCAAATTTCATTCTTTTCCATGTAGTTGTCCAGTTTTCCAAGCACTACTTGTTGAAAAAACTATTTTTTCTACATTGTATTTTCTTGCCTCCTTTGTTGTAGGTTAATTGACCATAAGTGCATGGGTTTACATCTGGGCTCCTTATTCTGTTCCACTGATCTATGTGTCTGTATTTGTGCCAGTACCATGCTATTTTGATAATGCTAGCTTTGGAGTATAGTCTGAAGTCAGGGAGCATGATACTTTCAGCTTTGTTCTTTTTCCTAAATTATGCATTTGCAACTCAGGGTCTCTGTGGTTTCAAATACATTTTAGGATTATTTGCTCTAGTTCTGTGAAAAATTTCCTGGGTGTTTTCACATGGATTACATTAAATCTGTAGATTGCTTTGTGTAGCATGGACATTTTCATAATTCCTCCAATCCATGAACCTGGGATATCTTTCCTTTTCTTTGTATCATCTTCAATTTCCTTCATCAATGCCTTATAGTTTTCAGAATATAGGTCTTTCACCTCCTTGGTTAAGTTTATTCCTAGGTATTTTATTCTTTTTGATGTAATTTTAAACAGGATTGTTTTCTCACTTTCTCTTTCTGATAGTTCATTATTAGTGTATAGAAAAGCAATGGATTTCTGTATATTAATTTGTATGTGGCATCTTTACTAAAATCATTTATTAGTTCCAATGTTTTTTGATGGGGTTTTTAGGGTTTTCTACATACAGTATCATGCTGTCTGCAAACAGGGACAGTTTTACTTCTTCCCTTCCAATTGGAATGTCTTTTATTTCTTTTTCTTATCTGACTGCTATGGCTAGGACTTACAATACTATGTTAAATAGAAGTGGTGAGAGTGTGCATCCTTGTCTTGTTCCTGATTTTAGAGGAAAAGCTTATAGATTTTCACCACTGGGTAGAATGTTAGTTGTGTGTTTTCATAAATAGCCTTTTTTATTTAGACATGTTGAGATATGTTCCCTCTATACAACTCTGATGAGAGTTTTTATCCTGAATTAATGTTGAATTTTCTCAAATGTTTTTTCTGCATCTATTGAGATGATCATGTGATTTTTATCCTTCCTCCTGTTAATGTGGTATTATCACATTGATTTGCAGATATTAAACCATTCTTGCATTCCCGGAATAAATCCCACTTGATGATGTTATATGATCATTTTTATATATTATTGAATTTGGGTTGCTAATATTTTGTTGAAGATTTTTTTCATCTATATTCATCAGAGATATAAGCCTGTAATTTTCTTTTTTTGTAGTGTCTTTGTCTGGTTTTGATATCAGGGTAATGGTGGCTTCATAGAATGGATTTGGGAGTGTTTCATCCTCTTCAATTTTTTGGAAGAGTTTGAGAAAGCTCTTTTTTATTATGTTTGGTAGAATTCCCCTGTGAAGCTATCTGATCCTAGACTTTAGTTTGTTGGGAGCTTTTGTATTACGAATTCAACTTCACTATAATGAACAGGTCTGTTCAGATTGTCTTTCTTTCTGATTCATTTTTGGAATATTGTATATTTCTAGAAATGTGTCCATTTCTTCTAGGTGGTCCAGTGTGTTAGCATATAATTTTCTGTAGTATTTTCTTAGGATTTTTTGTATCTCTGTGATATCTGATTTTATTTTTCTTCTTTAATTTCTTATTTTGCTTGAGTCATCTCTTTTTTTTCTTGATGAGCATGGGTAAAGGTTTTACAATTTTGTTTAACTTAAAAAAAAACAGCTCTTGGTTTTATTAATCTTTTCTTTTTTTTTTCCTGGTCTCTATTTTATTTATTTTCAATCTGATCTTTATTATTTCTTTCCTCCTGATGACTTTGGGCTTTGTTCTTCTTTTTCTAATTCCTTTACATTATAGATTACATTGTTTATCTGAGTTTTTTCTTGTTTCCTAAGGTAAGCTTGTATTGCTATAAACTTCCCTCTTAGAACTGCTTTTGCTGCATCCCATAGATTTTGAAAAGTTGTGTTTTTATTTTTGCTTGTCTCAAGGTATTTTCTGTTTTTTTCTTTGATTTCTTCATTTACCCAAGGGTTTTCTAAGGGTATTTCAAGACTTAATATAAAGCTATTAATAATGAAAATGATGTGGCAATTTTGTAAGTTTAATCCTAATAATGGAATACTATTCCAAGGTATTTCAAAAGAGAGTCATGTATGATCAACTGATCTTTGAAAAAGTTTCCAAGGCAGTTCAATGCAAGAGAGAGGGCCTTTTAAATGAACAATACTGTTCATAGTAATAGTATATACATTTGGGGGAAAAATGAAGTTGAACATTCATCTCATATAAACACAAAAATTAACTCAAAATGGATCATAGACCTAAATGAAAGAACTTAAACTGAAAACAAACTTATCAAAGAAAATATATGAATACATGTACCATCAAAATATTTCTATGTCTATAATTCAAATTTAATTGGGCATCCTCAATACTTATTAAATCTGGCAACCCTGAGTTGATGGTTCTGAGTTAGATTCAGTATAACTGTGTGTGTGTGTGTGTGTGTGTGTGTGTATATATATATATATTTTTTTTTTCTTGAAGAAATCAGTATTTTTAAATTATATTAAACTCCTTCCTGTTATCAGGAAGGAAATATTTTTAACTAATTTTTATCACTGAGGAAATGAAGGAGATGTAGAGATTAAGGAATTTGCTTATCAGGATATCCATTTATGTGATAGAGACAGTTTCTTTGCAAACAAATATCTAAGTGATTCCAAAAGAAAACACTGTATTTTTCCAAGGGAAAAAAAATATATTTATATATAAAGGTTGGAGGAATTAAGAAGTGAACTCATCAGAAGGTACTTATGGGATAGACTTCAGGAAGTTTCCTTGAACTGGTCAATAAAGTTACAAAAATGTATAGCTAATGGTCATTTGATAAATTAAAAAATATATTGAAATAATCCAAAAGAAGACAGAAAAGAAAATGAATAGAGGGACAAAAAAAATGCACCAATAGCAAATTAATAGTAAGATGGTATATCTAAATCCAATCATAACAATCATCAAATTAAGTACTGGCAGAAAAAAATATTCCATTTAAAAGAAACAGTCACAAAGCAAATGCAACAACATTATGGAAGGATAGGAGATACCTGCATGCATTTTTGTTTTGTTTTGTTTTGTTTTTGACAAAGACCATATTTTTTCCGTGCTTAGAAAAAATGAGGAAAAGAAAAAACATACTAAATAGGCCATGAAGTCACTTCAGTAAAAGCAATCTATTTCTATTTTAAAAAGAGTTAAACAGTTCCCTACAATAAAATGTAACTAAAAATAGCACTGCTATTTAGATAAGTTCTTATACTTCTTGAATGGTATTAGGGTTTCTTTTGAGCAGACTGGGTTATTACGTTTTTAAGATAACCATGATCTAGCTCTTATTTGCTTTCCTACTATCGGTTCTTTATGTCTCTTTTTTCTTGAATGTGATATTTAAAAGCAAAAAAGAAAAGAAACACTCTGATTTGTCACATTTACCATACTCTCACTATGGCCAGTTGTAAGTTACTGGTGTGACGTCACTGAATGCAGACTTGGACAATGGTGTGCACAACCAGCTCTCATGAGCCAGTAAAATGGGGCTCCAGCACACTACTATCCAGGTCTATATATTAAATTAAGATGAAGAACTTGCAAATTTGTAGTTTTTAGACACATCAACATTTTCTAATGACTTTAGTTTGATTATAAGACTCTCATTGAATTACCTAATTTTACAGATGGGAAGAGAAGTAAACTGATCAAAGCTACATAGTTTAAACATAATGGATACTGGATGTCATGGTAAGCAGAATTCTCAGATGGTGTTCAAGATTCCTATTTCCTGATGTACATGCCTCGTATAATTTCCTCCATTTGAATGTTGTCTAGAAGAGATGCACTTGCAAAGTAAGTTTTCCTTTTTTTAATATTTGTTACATACAAATATATAATGATCATATTAAAAGGAAAATTAAAATGAGAATTAACCTTTTTGAACATAATGGCATGTTGAATTGTTTTTATTCTTATTTGTCTCAGACAAGTATATAACATCCTGAGTTTTGAAAAACACTAAATAATTTTCTAAACATAGGCAGAGATTATATGGCCATCATTAGGAAAGCACAGTTTAAAAAAAAAAAAAAGAAAGTACAGTTATTTTAGATCAGTGAGTTTTCACACATTTCCTTGGACTTAAATTGAAGATTTCACCCATGGTGACCACAACTTCTGATTAAATCTCCCACTTTTAAGTTTTTCTTCGTACATGAATGTGAACTCTGGTAACAATGAATTCAACAACTTGTTGAATTTTACATAAGTATCGGTATTGTGTAAAATAGCCTTTTCTTCATATTTAAATGAATTAGAATAGGGTCTAGGCCTACTTATGTTTTCAAAGAAACAGTTTATAGATGCAGGAAATTGTTTCAGTTTTATATCTCTGTTGAAGCTTACCTGTAAGGTAGAAAAATGTTAAGGAATATTTTTTCCAATATACAGAGGAAATCCAGCAGAATCAAAAGCAACTGATTTCCCTAAAGGTATATCTGGCAAATTTGGAAAAACAATACAGATATGTATGGCTTGAAACAAGAATCAGGCTTTCACACTGAGAGTAAAAAAGATGATTTCCTTTTCTGAGTTCAATTTATCAATTTATTAGCTCTGTCATACTTTCTTTTCTTTCTATATTTACTCCTGGGAAATTAAATTTACCTCTTGAATGGAAACCAGATATTCTTTTGACTTCATTATATTTAGTATTTTTGTCATCTAGTACTAGAAAAATAACAAAGAAAATACAGATATTATCATTTTTGCTTTTAAGTAATAAATTAACGAATACCAATGTACATGGATGCACAGATTGTGACAGATTTTATTCTGTCACAGTTTGGACATATGAAGTAAGTGTCCAAAAACATGAAGATAATGGTTAGCTGTACGAAAAGAAGTAATATCTATATTCGACTTACGTGGTCCTTAACTTTATTACACATGTGATATTAACAAACACTGAGTAATATATAGGAAAAGTCACTGATTTTGGAATTTTAAAAAAACCTCAGTTATGCTTTGTATTAGTTTTCTATCTCTGCATAATAAGTAACAAAAATTTAGTTGCTTAAAATCATACAGATACATTATCTCACAGCTTTCATGAGTTAGGAGTCCAGGCTAGATAGGTTAAAGGGTTCTCTACCCAGAGTTTCACCAAGCTGAAGTAAAAGTGTCAGTCTGGCTGCAGTCTCATTTGGGGCTCAGGATTCTATTCCAACTACCTGTTGTTAGCAGAATTCAAACTCTTGCAGGACTGAATTCACTACTTAATTACTGTCTATCATCTGGGGGTCACTCAGCTCCAACAGGCCACCTTCAGGTTCTTGCCACACAGATCCCTCCACAGTCGGTTTGCAACATGGTTGTTTGCTTCTTCAATACCAGTAGGAGAATTTCTGTTGCTTCTAATCTCTCTGGCTTATTTTACCTCTAACTTCCAGCTTTTCTTTTAAAGAGTTCATCTGATTTAACCATGCCCCATGAGGCTAATCTTCCATTTGATTATCTTAACGTCAACTTAGTAGGGATCTGAATTATATGTCCAAAAATTTCCTCACCTTTGCCATATACTGTAACGAATCAAGGAAGTGATAACCAATTATTCCACTCACCAGCACTCAAATGCAGGAGATTATACATAAAAGGCATTTATACCAGGAGGTAGGAATCTTAGAAACCACTTTAGAATTCTGCTTAACAGAGAGTCCAATATCCATTGTTTTATCTGTATAACATTGAGCAAATGACTTCTCATCTGTAAACTCAGGCAACTGTATTAAATAAGCTCTCTAGGAAGCTTCAGCTCTGATATCCTAAAATTTCATGATGGGGAGAGAATCCAAAATTATTAACAGTGATATAAGGGATAGACACACAGATTTCTGGCAGCTTGCAATGCTGATTGTCTTGCAACAGTTTCAGGAGCTTGCCTTGGATTCAGAAAGTTGTGGGTAAGCAAGTAAAATAAAGACATCAAGAGTAAGTTTTCAGATGAATTCAGGGCACACATTTATTGCCAATCACCTCCTCGCGCAACTGCTATGGGATTCAAAGAATAACATGGGACATTAAAGTAGTCACTGAACTACAATCATTATGGAAATTTAGAAATTTGAGAGGTTTGACCTAGCAGGTAGTAAAACTGACTAAAACTCTAAGAGCTGAGGTAAATTTAAGGGCCTCTCATCTAAAATGACAAGCATATATTGCTATGTAATTGTCATATTATAAAACTATTTCCAAGCTAATAAACTGGTTTATAAAACTTGACTTGAAATACATTATTAGTAGTATATTAGTATTAGAAAGATGTAAGAATATATAAAACATAAATGCAACAAACTTCTCTAAAGAAACTAGCAGTTATGCCAGAAAACAGATCGGTCTTTAGTAAATTCCAGAAAGTGTAAGCTGTATCAGGGAAAAAAATAAGATGGCATGGAATAGTAGGATTTTCTCTTCCATTATAACCCCATTTAGAGTATTCCCGACTTGAAATACCAGAAGTGGTCTTACGCAATGCTTCTGGAAACATGGTAATGTGCACTTTCTTTTTACATGGCATTCCACATAAGAGTTTTTCAAATGGTTTCCAAAAGTGTTTTATAGGATTAACTAACTCAAGACAATGTGGCACTGTGTAGTACTTGAAAAATTCACAGGAGTGATCCTGGGCCAACAGATTTTATTCAATCTGGATAGATTGATGGCCAAAAGAAAGTATAAATCCTTCAATAATATAAAGAAAACAGCAGTAATAATTAGCTAGGAGGTCTTTGAGGGGCTTAAGCGGTGACCTGGCAACTAGCTTTGGTCAGAGTAACACGCTAATCCTCTAGGGTTGAATAAGAGCTGCTAGAAAATTCCTGAGGAACTTGAAATCACTGTTCTATTTATAAAGAAACGATAAGGAGGGCTGAAGAAGTGGACATAAAGGTGATGCAGCTTACCAGGTAAATGCACATAATGGTGAACTTCCTTTATTCATACTCCACCAGGCTGACTCTCAAAAGGGATTTGCTGTCTGACTGACTGGTTGGCTGGCTGACTGCCAAATTTACTGGTTTTGCTGCCAGATGTGTTTTGACTTAGAAGAAGGTAGAAAGCTTGAAATTCCTTGCAGTGTACTCTGTGGGACTTAGAAAAGGCAGGCACAAGATGTCACAAGCACAGTGCTACACTTTGACTTCCAAAAGTCACCCTAACATCAGTCACTTAACTGACTGAGGTACTTCGTGAGCTCTTGCTCTGGTGCTATCCAAGGTCTCTAGATTTTTCACTGCTGACAGGAAAGTCAATTCACAAAGTTATTCTCCTTTTCAATCTAACTGATGAAAGAATATTTAAGGGGAGGAAAATTTGATGTTTTTAGAAAACCTCTATGTAAAATTGGTGTAGTGGCAAGAATAGGCACTTGGGAAGTGATAAGCTGTATTGACAACAGCAGGAATTCACAAGAACAGGCAGTCTGAGTTTAAATCTGGGCTCTTCTAGATCCTGTGTGACCTTCAGCAAATTAACTTACCTGCTCTGAACCCTGACTTCTATATTTAATAATAATCATCTAATAAATTATTAAATATTACATAACAAAAAATATCCCTTTTCACACTGCTAAAACTGTAACCCACCCAAACTCAATGTTCTCATCTTCCTTATCTCCATAGCTCTTATCATCGTTACATCCAATAAATAGTCTGCTTACCTATTTTGTTTACTTTTGGTTTCTCTTCCCCAAAGAGATGTAAGATCCACGAGAAAAGGTATTCCGGTCTTCTTTACTAACAGCTTTATGTCTAGAGCCTAGAATATTGCCTAACACATAGTAAGGGATCCTATTTATATCTGTTCAACAAATAAATCAATTCTTGTTTCATAGGTTCTTGTGGGAATAAAAAGAAACACCTTAAATAAAGGATCAAGTCCACGGCACCTAAAAAATATTAGTCCCTTCTTTCACACTGTTAATAGGTCCTTCCTTTTTAAGAATATATAGGGATCTGCCTCCCTGATAGATTGTGAGTTATAACGATGCAGGTACTTAGGACTTCCCTGGCAGTGCAGTGGTTAAGGATCTGCCTGATAATGCAGGGGACACGGGTTGGAGCCCTGGTCTAGGAAGGTCCCACATGCTGTGGAGCAACTAAGCCCATGCGCCACAACTACTGAGCCTGCACTCTAGAGCCCGTGAGCCACAACTACTGAGCCCGTGTGCCACAACTACTGAAGCCCGCATGCCTAGAGCCCGTGCTCTGCAACGGGAAGCCACCACAATGCAGCCCACGCACCACAATGAAGAGTAGCCCCCGCTCGCCGCAACTAGAGAAAGCCCCCACGCAGCAACGAAGACCCAACACAACCAAATATAAATAAATAAATAATTTTTTTTAAAAAAAGGAATGCAGGTACTTATTTATCTCTATATACTCATCACCTGGCAAAGGGCTTGGCACATTATTCAATAACTATTCAATGAATTAATGAGTGAATAATATTGCAATAGTTACGATCGATAAATAATTGAAACGGGAAAGAACACCACCTGAGGCATACCTAAAGGCATAAAGTGCATCATTCTAGTGAACAAGGAAATAAAATTATCATTCAGTTTCTTAGCAAAATCTTCTAAAGCTAGATACTGAGTCAGAAGATTTTGCATTTCACAAAACAATGCAGAATATTTTATAAGTCATTTTAATCTTCTTCATTTAACCTATTCCCCCCCCAAGGCATGTATTATGTTCCACTTGTGTCGATTCCATAAATATTTATCACATTCCATTATATATAGTATGTGCTTTCCTCATAGGAAAAGTGATCAAGATATATTTTTAATCTGGGGACATCATCTTTCTTCTTTTGGAACCAAGCTGCTATAAATCCAAATACAGGAAACTACATTGTTTTATGAATTGCTACAATCCAACTGCACATACTAAACATCAATATAACGAAGTTATAATGCTGTAAGATGAGTAAAACATTAAGATCAATCCAAGGCTAGTACTGCACAAAGATTCTAAGATTTGAAGACGTGGTATCAGTGAAGTCTAACGGCAGTTAGAGACTAGGGGGTTGAAAAGGAGCAGAAATCTAATTTGGACAGAGGATGTGGTTAAAAGTTTGTACTATGTTAGCAAGGTAAATCGGAAAGATAATAACAAGATCTCAGTTGTAGAAGTACTACATTTCTAGACAGTTCTCTAAGAAAAGGAATGGATACAGGGAAATGGAGTAAAATTCAGTTATCAGGACAGAAACTCCAAGTCAATTATCAACAAGAGTGATTTTGCTGATTCCAAAGTGTTCTTCAGTTATGAATAATTCACAATGAGTTTGGTACTAGGAAGAGCCTGAAAAGCGAGTAAAATTGCCATAGCTTTAGCATAGACTTAATCTAAGTCAGGTCTCCTAAAGTATGAGGTCCATGAAGCTTGAAAGATATGGCTAATCTTACATAATATAATTAATGACAAATAGAACTAAATATGAGTCTCCACAGGTTTACACTATTAATTTGGATTTCCTATAATCACATTGGTAAAAATGGCATTTTTTAAAAGAAAGATAGTTTTTTTTTTTTCTTTTTGCAGTACGCAGGGGCCTCTCACTGTTGTGGCCTCTCCCGTTGTGGAGCACAGGCTCCGGACATGCAAGCTCAGTGGCCATGGCTCACGGGCCCAGCTGCTCCGTGGCATGTGGGATCTTCCCAGACCGGGGCACAAACCCGTGTCCCCTGCATCGGCCGGTGGACTCTCAACCACTGCGCTACCAGGGAAGCCCACGAAAGATAATTTTTATTTTGAAATAACTTCAAACTACAAAACAGTAACAAAATTAATACAAATAGTTTTTCCCCAAGACATTTGAGCAACATATGTTGCTGACATAATGGCCCATCTCGACCTAATACTTTAGTGTGTAAATTGTACAAACAAGGATCTTATTCTGTGTCTAGACAATAAACCATGAAAATAAAAAAATAAGTTTGATACATTATTACTATCTAATCCATAGATCTATCTAATCCTTGTTGCCAGTAGTCTCAATAACGTTGTTTATAGAAAACTGAGCCAACCTCAGGTCATGTATACTGACTTGTTATGTCTATTATTCTCCAATATGAAACTCTTATTAAGTCTTTGACATTCATGATCTTGAGACATCTGCATCTGCATAATTTTGTAGCATATACCTCACTCTGGGTTTATCTGAACTTCCATCATTACTGGTTTCAGGTTGTGCATTTTTGGCATATTTGTCGCAAGTGTGATGCTTTAGTCTTTGACTTTCACCTCATCAGGTCCATGTACTTTCAGTGTTCCCATTTCTTGAGATGTTAACTTTGTTCACTTGATTAAATCAATCTCTGCCAATTTTTTTTCATTGTGAGATGACTATATTTTCTCCACTGCAATAATCATTTTGATGAGAGGTAAACTAAGTCTCTATAAACATTCTATTTCTTAGACATTTATCTTCACTGACTTTTCTTGATTGAATCAACTATTATTATGATGGTTACCTAACAGTACTTTTCTAATAATTATTTCTAATTATTAAAAAACTATTTTTTCCTACCATTATTTGTTGCATTTTTATTGCAAAGAATATCTTTCTATTCATCCATTTATATCAGTATGAACTCATGAGTTGCTATTTTATTCAACAGGTTATTTATTTTGATGCACAAATTGTTCTAGGTTTTGTTCAGTAGGAGCCTCTTCAAGATGAATTGTGTCTTTCTGACATATTTCCATCATTCTTTGATCTGTCTTTTTTCCAAGGAGCCGTGCTTCCTTTTTGGGGGAAACTGTATTTAGAAATCAAATACACTGGTAGATACTCATCAGTTTTGGACACAGCTAGAATATACGTGTACAGATACATACACATGTGCTTTTATATCTACATATGTTTACACCAGCAGTTCTAATTCTAATGCAATACTGCAAGGTACTTCGTAGTGGTCTTCCTTTTCCTATTTGTATCTCCTTTCTCTAACAATGATAAAGTTTGTTCTCATTATTCTCAATATAACTACTTATTAAATTAATCTCTAGAGTATGGAACCGATCTCTAATTGCCATCACTGTCTCCCCACCCCCATTAGCATCTCCACTCCCTACGTAAGCTCTGACACCTCATGCTTGGCCTCGTACACCCTTTACCCCCACCCAAACCCCACTCCTCAGAAGGACGCCTATCTATCACAGCCCCCACCTAATTATTTGTTAATTAAATTATTAGGATGAAAGGAAGCATGTTCTACTCCTGGTTATCCTTCATAAGAACTCTTATTCCATCTCGTCTATAAAAACATGGTCATTCTTCTATGCTGGTTCTCTCCAACGTGTGACGTCTTTATTTAACTGCTAATCTGCTTTTTTCCCCATCTTTCTTGGGATTTCCAGAGGGGAGCAAGTTACAAACTGATTTTGTCATTCTTCAATTCTGATAAGTTTACTCAAGAGAGGATATAGCTACAAAGATCCAGCTAATTCAAGCATAGTAAAACTATTCCTCGAACCCTGAGGAATGCTCTGCACTCAAGCTTTTAGAATCCTGTCCAGCACATCCAGAGAGTTTCACTAAGAACCATTAAAGCTCCATAAGCAGGGCTTCCCTGGTGATGCAGTGGTTGAGAGTCCGCCTGCCGATGCAGGGGACGCGGGTTCGTGCCCTGGTCCGGGAAGATCCCACATGCCGCGGAGCGGCTGGGCCCGTGAGCCATGGCCGCTGGGCCTGTGCGTCCGGAGCCTGTGCTCCCCAACGGGAGAGGCCGCAACAGTGAGAGGCCCGCGTAACACAAAAAAAAAAAAAAAAAAAAAGCTCCATAAGCAGACATATACTCACATGCATACACAGTGACATTCAAATACATATACATTTACAGAGAAGCTCTTGTCCACCTCCCATAGCTTCCATCATTATTAGAATGGTACCTACAACATTTTGGCACGTTAAAAGCCAACACTTCAGAATATTAGTATAAGCCATCCATTCTCAAGCAAGATGCTTTTGTCTCAAAGGAGAAAAAAAAGGAGTTCTTGCGATGTAAAAAAGAAAACTACTTTTTTAATGTATAAAGCACAAATATGCTTACAGTATACACACATGCATATACACATGTGCCTACACACACTATATCTATGGTATTAAAATATACTGGGAAAAAGTGATTAGGAGAAATGTGCAATAAAAGGCTCCTTGGGGGGAATAATGGAAAAGATTTGAGACACGCTGCTATATGCCTTGCACTTTACGGAAAATTATCTGTCAGATCAATGAAATAAAATACCATTTTGGTTGAAAGCTCACCTATGCTCTGTGACCTCCTGGCTCTGCTGTCACGGCACTTGAGGTGGCGTGAAGTGTATCTGAGAGCTACACATCATTTAATTCTTTCACAGGTAACAAACTAACCTTTAGGTTTTATAGCTATCAAAGACACACTCCGTTTGGGTAACCCTATAGCATTGCAATTCTTGAAGAGGTGGTCCTATGTTAAATGTTAGTAATTCTGTAACTAGGGAGAACAATAGTTAATTAATTAGTTGGCTAGTTATTTAGTTTATTCATCTAGTTATATATTTATTGGACAGGGGCTTGATGGGAGATCGAAATTATATTCAAATCTAGAATCTCAAATTCTCCTAGAAGTTATGGTATGGTTATTAAAAGTTAGTAGCATGTCAGGTATTAATCTCAACAATCTAATATTCAGTCACTCCTTCATTATAGAAAGCCTACCAGGCACTGAGCCAGGCTATGAGATTACAGCTTTGAGTAACACGAAGTTCCTGCTCAGGACTTTTACCATATAACAGCAGATACTATGCAAAGGAAACAACCAATTATTCATCACTTACATGAGCTGACCAATATATTCCTGCATGATATATACATTAATAAAATGTAATTTAATTATCCTCTTGTCTTTATTGCAATTAATTTACATTACGTTATTTTCCTACAATACTACATCTAGTATATTAAGGAAACAGAATGAAATTTAGAAAAGAAATAATATGGATTAAAAGTGTATACTATATCGTTGCATACAAACAGCTGTGCTATAATACCTGTGGTGAGAGTATCATAGAATTTTTATAGCTGGTAAGGATACCGGTTAGTCTATTCACAGTGTGAAGTATTTTATTTTTAGAAATGTTTCCTTATGGCACTATAAGGAGCATTTGCTTAAATATCCATCAAACCAGCTTCTGGTACTACAGCAGGAAAGAAAAAGGTGGAGAGACAGTAGTTTTCCGTGCTAATTTTGAAAAAGAAAGTCATATACTTCACCAAGATTAAAGAAATATACAATATACGATAATCAGATAAACTCTACACCTAAAGCAATGCTTGGCTAAAGTATAAACATTTTTGTCATTTTTCAGATTTTAGAAAATTATGGACATAGGGCTTACAGATCCAAAATCTGCTGAAATTTTGGTGACAAACAAATTTTTCAGAGAACAATATGAAACTATGAGAGTCAGAAAAGACTTGAGGCATATAGTTCCTCAAGATAATATGATTTAGAAGATGGTTTCACCTCCAGATTTATTGCTTTGGGACACAAGAGCAGATAGAGGAACATCTCATATGCATGAAAAGTTATTTTTTTCCCTGAATACTTTCTCCTTATATATGTGGCTGCTAAAAAAGCTTACACTTTTTTATTGATAATTGAAAATTACATAACTATGCACAAAAAGAATTTTGATCTGTAATTCTATTAAACGGAGGATGGTGTGAAAGGAACAGTGAACACTGACATTGTAGACTGAATGGCATCTGAGAAGGCATTACTTTAAGCAGGTCAAGCAGATGTAACTGGAATCTGGATTTATCCAGGCTAATAGCAGTGAGTACTCAAAACAATCACCACAATAAGTCTAGTTAACATCTCTCACCATACATACTCACAGAATGTTTTTCCTTGTGATGAGAACTTTTAAGATCAACTCTCAGCAACTTTCATATATGAAATATGGTATTATTAACTATAATCGCCATGCTGTATACCACATCTTATTTATTTTATAACTTATTTGTTTTATAACTAGAGTTTTGTACCTTTTGACTCCTTTCACCCATTTTGCCTACACCCCACCCCCACCTCTGGCGACCACCAATATGTCCTCTGTATCACATAAGAACTTTTAAATGCTGAATAATACTGTCCATTTACTTAAAAATCTTTCTTAAAAAAGACGGAAAATGAATAAATGGATTAGTAAAATAATTATGTAATAAACCCACAAACAGACAAAAGAGAGTTATAATCACAAAAACATAATTTCCCTATATTTATACCATACGTCACATAATTATGTATTATATAATTATATACAGAGAGAGACAGAGAGTGAGAAAACCATTCTAACATTTATAGAACTATGTTGAATTCTGATATTGGTGATCATCATAGGGATAGATTCTGCACATTTTAGAAGGAGAAAAGTGTCCCTTTTCATAAAGCTCTTCAATGGATATCAGGTTCTTCTTGAGTTCAAAGTACAAAGTCTTCTTGAATACTCAATAACAGGTAGGTTAAATCAGTACTAAATTTACCACTGTAAATTCAATTTCCGTAACTCTTAAATAAATTTAGTCCTATTACAACCAATCTTAGAAACTGGTTATAAAACTCCAGTCAATATGATGGAGTGAGCTTATGTGGAAGAACCCACCTTATGCTTTAAACAATACAAATTTTGCTAAAATAAAAATTTTTGAAAGTGTGCATACATAACTGAATTTGATATCGAGAGCAAATATCCATGTGTTAGAAATGAAGACTAGATTAACAGCCAGTACTTAATCATCTAACAGTGTCACAGAAGCCCAACAGAAAGGGGGAAAAGTTAGGGCTTCAGGTTATAGACACTTAGGTGAGATAAAGTTTAATTATCTGAAAAGCCAAAAGTGATGAAGGATGGGGACTTTAAAACAACAACAACAAAAACTAAAAGAGAAAAAACAACCTCAATCCACCACCGTAGAAAGCAGCCAGAACTTTTGCCATCTTTATGACTTTAAGTGAAAACCACCATCTCTGATAAATTGTAGTTTCAAGCCACCATCTCACTGTAGGGTCCAAATTCACACTATGAAAACTAAGAAATTAGTATAAACACCGATCCAGACCTATGTGGTCTTGGCAATGATGCATGCTAAACTGTCTTCTAGAGTTAATCCCACAGTTCAGAGCACACAGTTTAGAGCAATCCCATGGAAAGCAGTGCCTACTGAGGTTAAACTCAGAATCAAAGACCTTAAAACATGGCAAAGAAATGAACTGTCACAGAGAGTGAAGGATGAAAAAAATGGGTAACTTAGCCCTCAAAAGCTAAACATTAGAAAAAATCTGAAAGGACTTCAAAATAAGTAGCATATTATGTTCGAAGAGAAGGAAAAATGCAGGCAGATTGGAAAAAGAACCAAAAAGAAATTACAGAAATGAAAACCGTTGTCACTGAAATTAACAATAAAAATAAAATAAAACCTTAAGGTATGGTGTGAATTGTTGACTAGCCATAGTTGTATAAAAAAATTGGTAAACTGTAAAAACAACTTGAGCTCCCATGGAGAAAACAATGAATAACACAAAAAATAATTTACACCCACATGAGATAGGTACTATTTTTGTCCTTCTTTACTGCTAAGAAAACTAAGGTTTAGAGGGACTTAAGTAACTTGCAAAAGTTTCAGACAATTCATGGGTAGAATCTAGATTCCAACTGTGGTTATTTGGCTCCAGCCCATGCTCTTAACAACTGTCCTATACTGTACATTTTATAGAAGGAAACCGCAGGTTTCAATATTCTCAAGCAAAAGATTATGAAGCAAAACGAAAAGAAATAAAACTTCCTGGCCAAAATTTTACTTTTGACAAAACTTTAAAAATCAGTGTCTTTAGGGGGTTTCCCTGGTGGCGCAGTGGTTAAGAATCCTCCTGCCAAAGCAGGGGACATGGGTTCGAGCCCTGGTCCAGGAAGATCCCACATGCTGCGGAACAAATAAGCCCGTGTGCCACAACTACTGAGCCTGCATGCTGCAACTACTGAAGCCCGCATGCCTAGAGCCCATGCTCCGCAACAAGAAGCCACCGCAATAAGAAGCCTGCACATCGCAACGAAGAGTAGCCCCCGCTCACCACAACTAGAGAAAGCCCACACGCAGCAATGAAGACCCAACACAGCCTAAATAAATAAAATAAAATAAAAACAATGTCTTTAGAATACAGATATTCTACTTCCATTGTGGTTTTAATGTGTCTTGCTGAACAGACATCTCAGTCTCTTTGTGAGACTCTCACTGTGTGATCCTAAGGGTCAAAAAGCCCCCTTAAGTTTATCTGATAACCTTGACAACTGAAACAGATAAATGTTTTTATTGTGACAAATCTAAAAACCTCTTAAGTTCTCTTATAAAACCCTCTGCATTGTACCTCATTTTGGTACCCAAATGTGTCTGAGTTGTAACTGACTTTTTTTCAGTTTTCGAGATTTACATTATTTGCCTGCTTCTAGGACAAAATAAGTAAGGAGAGTAATGAATTTTAAACCATAGAATAAAGTAACTATCTATGGGTCCAAACAATATAAATAAGTGAATTAATGAATAAATGTGGGAGAAGGGATAGCTCTTCTTGACAGAATTCCCAAATCACCATTAGGCAAACAGCACAGTCCTAATACCTGTAGGCAAGAATCATCAATAGATGGTGAATTGGTGGGTTAAAGTGTAAGAAACAGGATATCTGTATGGTCTCAGAGTATTTCTCGACGAGACATACAAGGAGAAAAATAAGTAACTTTAGAATGAAAACCCCAGAAGATACTGCCTTAACGAAGTCATCGATGTTATCACCAGTAATGAGACATATCTACATTATGTACCTCCTAATAATGATGCACTGAGCAGGGCATCAATTACTTCTAGGGTATTTTAGCCAAAACAACCAAAACAAAAACATAACTTTAATCATGAGAAAACATCAGACTAACCAAAACTGAGGGTCATTCCACAAAATAACTGGCCCGTACTCTTCAACAGTGTCAAGGTCATGAAAAAACAAAGAAAATCCGATGAACTCTCACAAATTGGAGGATACTAAGAAAACATGGCGAGTAAATGTAATCTGAGAGCCCAGACTGAATCCTGGGACCAGGAAAAGAACACTAGTGGTTAATTCCAATATTGTCTCTTAATCAAGAGTGTTGAATCAATGCTAATTTCATTGTTTCAACAATTACACTATGTAAAACATTTCATGTACATCTAAAATTATTTCAAAATGAAAAGATAATATTATTTTTAAAGATAATATTATACAAAGATAATAATCATGTAATTGGCTGTTTATATTCAGGTGGATAATATTTGGCATTTGCTAGAGAATTCTTTGCCTCCTATGAACATATAAACTATCATTTCTTCACTAACTTATTTTGTTTGTCTTGAAACACACATACATTCACACAATTATAGTTTTCCTTATAGATCTCTTCTGAGAGAAATTTTATTAAACTTTATTAAATAAATATCACTACTACTCACCACACATCATGACTATACAGAGTTGCCTAAGTGAGAAGCAGTTCGACTTAAAACTTCATTTACAGACGCTATAACACAGTATTTTACAACTGGGAAAAATTTTGCCCTCGAGCAGATATTTGTCAATTCTGGGGAATTCTGTTATGATCAGGGGTGAGCACTACTGGCACCTTTGGATTCTATCAAAAATTCTACGATTCACAGGACAGTCCCACAACAAAATACTATCATATCCAAAATGTCAATTGTGCCAAGGTTGAGAAACTCTGCTCTAGTCTGTGATTATTTAACTCTCTGAGGTCCCCATGTGGCCCCCAAATTGATTACATGTTTCATATGTTATGTATCATATGTCATGCTATCTCAAATATATGTACCAAATTTAATGAAAAATGGTACAGCTGTATCTGTGTGGTGTAAAAACAGAAAATAAGCATAAATTTAGTTGAACTTGTATCAAAAAAGGATGCAGTATAACTTAGCATGCACAGATGTTTCATTTTCGTCCCTTTTTCTTTGCTTTTCCAAGCAGATTCTTTGCATTTCAGCGAATAGTGTTATAAACCAACATCACAAAAGGTCCCTTAGGAGCATTACAGGACAGAAATTCTTGTCACAACTTCGCTCTCTCCATTTCAGTGACTCTAGGGGTTTTGCTCACTGACTAGCAAAATTCAGTCTCTTTCAAGAGTTTTTGATTCTTCTATTTTTTAACAAGTTTAGATGCACCCTCCTCCAGTGCAATTCCAAGCAATTCTTTAAAATTGGTCCTCTCAGAAGGCTGTAAAGCACAGTCACTGTGATTATAATTTTGGGATTCAGGCTGCCTGGGTTCATATTTTGTCCCCTACTATGCATTAGCTATATGTGAGGGCAAATTAACTTTCATACTATATTTTTCTCATATGTAAAACTGAAACAGTAATTCCACCTCCTAAGGTTGTTGTGAAGATTAACTATAAATCACATAGAGTATAACTTGGTACATTAAAAGCTCTGTGGGGCTTCCCTGGTGGCGCAGTGGTTGGGAGTCCGCCTGCCGATGCAGGGGACGCGGGTTCGTGCCCCGGTCCGGGAGGATCCTACATGCCGCGGAGCGGCTGGGCCCGTGAGCCATGGCCGCTGAGCCTGCGCGTCCGGAGCCTGTGCTCCGCAACGGGAGAGGTCATAGCAGTGAGAGTCCCGCGTACCGGAAGAATAAAAAAAAAAAAAAGCTCTGTGTAAGTTACTGTTTTATTATTATTACTACTACTATTATTTCTGTAACTATTCAGAAGGGAGCTACTCTTCCCTTCAAGGTAGTTAGGATTGAACTCAATGTATAATGAATGACTCGCTTAAAGTTTTTTTCATCCACAATGTCCTTCTGGAGCCCACCCAAACAAACGTGTACAACTGGTATGTTTTCCCTCAGGCTATCAGGGTCCATTCATACCTCTTCTTTGTGGAGATTTCCTTTTTCCACAAGAATTTTTAATCAGTTTTCCTTAATTCTCTCAAGGCTCCTGAGATTCAGATTACCTGAAGACTTGTTCTGGACCTCCCAAGGCCTTTTCCACAGATGGATGCACTTAATCATTAACATTAAAGAGTGCCATTTTGATGGTTATAGCCAAAACGTACCATAAACATGGGAATATTTTGGACTTGCATACATAATTTCATGTATTTATAAGATGATTTTAAATTCATAGCTGCATAAAATTTGAGCCACAAAAGATGTTTAAAGATTTAGTCCCTTATTATTTTGTATTTGTTTCAAAGCTGGCCATCTGGGATCTTCCTTCTGCCTAGAAATAACCTCCATTTTACCCATTTCTAAACTGAGACATTTGTTAAAACCTTTTCTTGGGGAACCTGAGTTGGTAAAATGCAATCCTGTTCTAAATGCTATAATTAAAATGCAATTATTCTTGTCTAAAATACGATATATTAACTAAATGCATGCACTTTTGTTCTATATATTACATCCAGAATGAAATCAAAACCCTCTCTTTACAGCCAAGTCCCTTTATATTTTTATAACTCTAAATATATTATTTTCTTTGCATTTTGACTTATTTTGCTACATAAATTGATAGACTCTAATGACTATCATTTCCATTAGTAGTTTGGAGAATTGTATAATTGGAAATATGTTCTTAAGCTAGGCACAGATTTTAAAAGTTCATTCTAACTGAAGTTTTTCTTTTCTTTCACATTTTTGCTTCTAAGTCTCATTGTGCACACCAGAGAATAAAGCAGAAAGACACAGTGTAGTACGTTTGAAACCAATACCACAATTACTACCACTTTTACAGGACAGAAGTGAAGGAGATAATCTGTTCAATAACACCTGTCAAAAGAACCTTAACAACATCTTTTAAGTGTTGTTTACAAATGTATTATGCAAAATACTTAAGAAATTATGAGTTATTTAATATGATATGCAAATAGACATTATCTTAGTTTAGGCTGCTATAACAAAGCACCATAGACTGGATGGCTTATAAACAACAGAAATTTATTTCTCACAGTTCTGGAGGCTGGAAGTTGGAGATAAGGGCTCCAGCACCATGCAGGTTCTGGTGAGAGCCCACTTCCAGGTGCAAACTTCTCTTTCTGTGCTTACATGGCAGAGAGAGGATGAGCTAGCTCTCAGGCCTCTTCTTATAAGGTACTAATACCTTTCATTAGAGCTCCAGTTTTATTACCTAACTACTTCCCAACAGCCCCACTATCAAACCCATCAGATTGGTATTAAGGTTTCAACATAAAAATTGGGGGAGGCATAAACATTCAGCCCATTGCAAACATATTATGCAAAGTATCATGATAAGGCAGTTTCCTTTACCATGAACTTAGGTGCTGCAGCAGGAAAAAGTCTATCAGAATTTCATTAAGCAAAAGCAGGTTATTTGGGGATTTAATATTTTTCTACAGTGCAAAGATCAGGAACAGATAGGTTAGCACTAAAAGTACAATTTTGTTGTAACTAGTATAACGTTCTTCAATATTTTAACTCCTGTTTGAGCAATCTGTGTGGACTACGTAGACTTTCTTTATGAAACTTTCTTTAAAAGTTTTAAGTAATAAAGAAATAAAACGAAGTCATGTATCTAGTTCAATTCTGTAGCATACTCTTTAGAATCCTTATGTAGCCATATGCTTTTTCTGTATGGACAATAAGCTCTCTGACAGTTGTAAGGAGCCTGTGCTACATTTGCATAATACATAGCTGCCCTACGCATGTCACTTACTGGTCTAGGTGTATGTTCTCATTTGGTGTGCTCAGGTACAATGATTAGGTCACACATATAAACATTATGTCAGTTTTCTTTTATACCTAATAGCTTGTACCTCCTAATCCCCTACCCCATGTCACTTTTAAAATAATCATATTTTAAATATACATTGAGTTCTTACTATGTGCCAGACACTGTTCTGGGGATTTTTTAAGATTAAATTAATTCTCAGAACAATCCTAAAATTTAGGTATTCCTTTTATTCCATTTTAGCACAGAGGGGTTAAGTCAATTGCCAATAGTTATTAGTAACTAGCAAAACCAAGAACTAAACCCAAGAATATGGCCCTGGAGTTCTCACTTTTACCACTACAAAACGGACTCCTTCCCAGGAACTGGGTAATGCTATCAGAGACAACATTCTCCACAGCAACACCCAAAGGCTATTTTGAGTACTTAGCATTGAGGAGATGCTGGAATTATTCTTCAATGCATTCCCCTTATTGAGCCAAATTCTCTTTTTTTTGAGAATTTAAAGAAGAAGCCGGTTAATCAACATCTCTGCCTTATTTTACACAAAGCAGAACATTCCATCAATGTAACAATCTACTAAAGTAAAAATGAATACCAGTGAGTGATTCTGACTTACAAAAGAAAAAGGGAAAGGAATATGTTGAAATTTTTTTAAAAACCCAGCTACGATAGAGCCAACAGTTTAGATATAGACACAAAATCCATACAATGCTATGAGGAAATCTTCTCTAATGCCCCTTTCCAAAGTGAGAGCCAGAAAATGGATACCAGCGAAGCCTCTGAGGGGGCAGACCCTAAGGCAGCTAGTGTTGCTGAATGAGGAAATTATTCCATTAGCAAACTAATGCCAGTGAGTTAATTCTAATGTCATACTGCTAATTCTATTTTCATACTTCCATCATCTTCACTATGCTACTCATCCCGTTGTTACATAGTCTTAGTTTTCAGAAAGTTACATCCTCTACTGAAACAAAGCTTACTTTCATCCAATAATGCTAGCTCTTTTTTTGTGAAGATTAAAATCAACTCACTAAACAATTTCAGTCACTCTTTCCCATGACAGCTCTTCAAATACTTGAAACAGCTCTCAAACAATCCCTTAGTTACTTTTTGTCAAGGAAAAGACTTCCTTGTGCTCAAACATTTCTTACATGACATAGGTTGTCAGACATACAAAATGGGAAAAACAATTACTGTTAACTTTTTTTGTAATAGAAAGAGGCTTTGTATGTTGTTTTTCAATGTAAATGCAATAAAAATCTGTCCAAAGATAGGCTCACATGTTCAATATAATTGAAATCATTTACAATATTTTCCCATATATTAGATCCACAATAAGATAATCATATTTAAAAGTTAGACTATGTTTAACCTTTAATTCAATAAATACTGACTTTCTGAAAAATGGCACAGAAGTGAAAATTGCTTAAGGAAAGGAGATAAACACTTCCTACCACTCATGGACTCATAATCTAACACAGAAGGCAGATTATGATGAATGCTAAAGACTATGATGGAGATAGGGTCAGGCTACTTTAGAAATAAAAATGAAGGAAGTGCAAACCAGTCTGGGGCAGTAAGGGAAAGGGATATATCAGGAGACTCTTGAGCCATGAATACAAGCTTTTCTTGGTGAATAAAGATGAAATGGAATTTAAGGGCTGTTCAATTCAAAAGAAATAGACATGTAAAGATATGGAGTATATTTATGGAACACAGAAAGCAAATGTTGCAATAAACTCCAAGCTTGTATTGCAAAACTAAATAGTAATTTTCATAAGCAGCAAGAAGTAATGCCCAAACAAAAGTCAAGTAATGAACTCTATGCCATAATAAAAATATTTAGAACTTTTTAAGTAAACTATGGAAGACATAGAAAGATATGTAGCTGAGGGAAGATACTATCATATTTGTGTTATAAATATTTTTACTCTGAGAGCATCTCACAGGCTAGGTGGATGGTTGGAGGCTATCCATCCTTGAGGCATAAAAAAACAGTAACAAAAGCCTTTTGAGATAATTCAAGATAATAGGGGTCATAACTAAGATAGAGGCAATGGAAACAGGAAGAAAGTTACTCAAAAGAGACTTAAAAATGGCAAAATTCTATGAATAACTGATTTGGGAAGATGATGCAGAAAATGATTCCATGTCTTCTCATTTGGTTGGTTATGCCTTTCCTTGGTATGAAATATATAATAGGATGACAAAGTTAAAATGGGAAATGATGAATTATAATTTAGATATTTGGAATTTTCTATACTAATGATAGGAACAAGTATAGTAAAACTCTGGTTCTATGGAGGCGAGCTTAGGACACAGATCTGGACTGGGAATAAATATCTGGGAATAATCAGCATGTAGGCAGGACACAAAGCCATGAGAAAGCATAAGTTTTTTTCTCACCAATAACTTGTAGATGAAGAGAAGAAAGCTGAGGATAAAACATAAAAAACAGACATTTTAAAATCAGTAGAGTAAAAGACTCAGTGAAGAGAATTGCTTCAAGAGTAGAAGAGAAACTAGAAAAGAAGAGTAGGTATCATGGAACCCAAAGGAGATGAGTGTTTCAAAAGGAGCATATAAGCAGTAATAATGTCAAGTGTCTCAAAGAAGACAAATACTATTAAAAATTGAATCATCTCTATTGACTAGGGTAAATATTGAAATATTGGTGATTATACTAAAAACAATTTCAGTATAATAATGTGTAGTCAGCTTTCAGGCAATATTGAGAACTGAAGTAGTTAAATAGTGTATAATCTACTTTCAATAAGTATGTCTTTAAAATTTATGGACAAATGATAGAAAAAGGTGCTACCAGAGAAGGGTTCATCTTCACCAAGGCTCCACAGATTTGCAAATGGATGAAGATTACATAAACTGAAGACAGAGTCACTTTAAAAGTCAAGTCCAAATTAGACACAATCATAATACCTACTAAGTGTTTACAAAACATTGATGTGTCTCTCAAATCTGCTTTTCTATAAGTACCTTGAGAAAAATTTTATTAGCTCCTGGTTTCTTACTTGTAACCATAACCTAAACGTAACCATGACTAATTCTGATTTGTTAGGACTGTAATTTATTTATGAAACTGATCCAACAATATCTGTTCCATGTTATACAAGATTTTTTTGAGGGTTAAAATAAGATCACAGATGCAAAAGTGTTCGGTTATTTATCTTATAAAGTATAATTCATATATAAGGTATATATACATACATAAGAGGAAATTAAACAAAACACGGTATGTGTAAAATATTATAGAAAAATCAAACATTTGAGATTTTTTACTTTCAGTAGAAGTTTTTATCATTTACTGAGCCCTTATTAATGGCATTACACTGAGCACTTAACATGCTTTAATCTCACTTTATCTATACAGCAAACCCATGAGGTAGTTCTGATTCTCTTATTGCATAAGAGGTTTACATGGGTTAAAAATAACTTGTTAAGATTAAATATATCACAAGTGGCAGATCTGAAATTTGGACCCAAGTATTCTAACACCAGAGCCTCACTGTCTTAGTCTACAAAAATGGAGGGCTTCCCTGGTGGCGCAGTGGTTGGGAGTCCGCCTGCCGATGCAGGGGACGTGGGTTCGTGCCCCGGTCCGGGAGGATCCCACGTGCCGCGGAGCGGCTGGGCCCGTGAGCCATGGCCGCTGGGCCTGCGCGTCCGGAGCCTGTGCTCCGCAACGGGAGAGGCCTGTGTACCGCCAAAAAAAAAAAAAAAAAAAAAAAAAAAAAAAATGGAAATCAAGTAGCTACAGATTTAGGAAGTAATTTTTAATTGTGGAACTATATTAGATTTAATTACAGAAAGGCAATAAACCTACAATATATATCCTAACATATAGTTGCATTTATAAAATCTTGTAGGTGGATTCAGATAAAACCATTACGTATGGAAAAGTATTAGTGTGAAAATATATCAACGTTTATGAAGTTTTGCAAATGTTTGATAGAGGCATCAGGTTTCTACCACCAAATAAAAAGCAAAAATTAGTTATAAATTGAGAAATTTGCTCAATAACTCTACCAAAAGAGTAAGTAAAGTAGTTCCAACAAATCTTTATACTTTGCTTCACTGTTGTAGATAATTCTCATAACAGACATGTTTATGTAACTTTGGAATTAATTTTTATTTCTGCAAAATTGTACCTACTTTGAAATAAACACACATATCTCTAATCAAAATACTCTGTACATCAATGTAAATGTCATAATTGGACCAATAATGATGGTCATTACACATTTTCTCTGTAACGTGTGTAATAAACTAATACTACGTGCTTTTCAAAGCAGACAGCCATGATTGGCTAGTCTATAATTAATCTGGTCTGGGGAGAATTTTCCAGCTTGCTATTTAGGAATTAGCTGAGACCTAAGCCATCATAAAGCAGTACCTTGGCACTTAAATGACTTGACCATTTTCCAGGTCAAAGGGTGATCTATTGATCAGAGAAATAAATGTCCTTTCTGGCCAACAAGTCTGTCTCAGAGAACCAAAACAATCAGATGGTCAACAGCCATTTTAAGCAGATCAGATTGATCACTCAGCAATTTCATCCACTGTTCTGTTTTAAACTTTTGAATAGTCCTTTAAATTGCTTTTCATTGAGGTTGATTTGGTACACTGTGTTAGCATAGCCAGGTGAAACTTTTAAAATAAAATTTAAATTAAGTCTTAAAAGAACTTTTTTTTGAATAAACAGTTAATTGATTTTAAAGGGTTTTCCTTGGGGCTTGAATTATTGCAAAACTCTTTCCATCCTTATGTAGAAAGAAACTTAAATAATGTTACTAAGATATCTGGAAAGTAGAAGCTGAAACATCAATAACAATAGTCTTTTGTAACTGTCCTCACAGCTAATTTGTCTCTTTCTCGATATGAGTTGCCACTGTGGTAATCACTCAGCAATCTGTGTTGGTAACAACAACAGGAGACAGAAGGAGACTTTGTTTGATGGAAGACGAGCCACAAGCTTTCTGAAAGGGTTGTAAGTGTTCAAAGAAATCTAATTACATAGTTTATTGTCAAACTTAATTCTTCTTTCTTTTATACTCTCACTGGAACATTTACATTTTGCATTCACGACTCAAAGAATAAACTGTGAAATATTACAAGAAATCAATCACCAAAAAAGCTGTAAACTCTTGGTATTCTTATTTCTCATATAATGCATAATCAGATTCAAAAATTTTCACTATAGACTCAATGTAACGTATTTTAAATATTAAAGGGAAATTTGTCAAAGTACTGTAATTTGAAAGCTGAATCAACATACATAAAGTCAAGAAACAAGTTAGACTTTTAGACAGATATCACACATTGTTAGTGTAACAAAAATATATCCATCTCTGATTTTTAGTTTCTTTGCAACAAAATTTTTAAGAACATTAGGCAGTAATGATTTGAACAATGTAAGGAGACTGATTTTAGGTTGATTAATATTTAAAAGAAGATTTAAAGTTAATTTTTAAAAGTCATTATCAGAATTTTATATGTAATCAAAATTTAACCAAAACTCAAATCATTTTTAATCTTTAAATTTTGAATGCTGAAATTATGATAGGTAGGTAAATGCAATCAATTTCATTTGAAGTATAAGGAAATTTTACAACCAAATACAGTATTTGTTTACATATGAAATTTTTAAAATTACTGTGTACTGTTTATTAGGAGTAGCAAAACTTGGCACCTTGAATAAGTTAATCAAGTCAAATACCCAATTGCCTTCTCGTATGGTTTGGGGTGAACATCCTAAAAAACAGCTCGATTATAATAATTACATATTTTTTAAATGGTAAATATTTTGAGAGTGGGATCTGTGTCAATTACTAGGCTACTGTCTCTCAGCTCTAAATCTACCTTTCTATACTTCTGTGACTCCATGACTGTGACCCTGCAAATTACATTTCTCTTTTCTCAGCTACATTCTTGATAGGTTCTGCCAGCAGGGAACACTAGAGGAAGTTTGGAAGGTAGAAAGAGAGGAGGAGGGATTACTTCCTGTTTTTGTGGCTAGTCACCCTAGAAATGACCCTTCACTCTTGTTCAGCCACCAGCTTATTTTGGAACTACCAAAGCTAGCCTTACTGCACCCCTCAGAGGCATCAGCAGCTGCGGAGTCTCCTCTCCTCAGAAGTCTCAGCTCTGGGCTCTGTGGCACCACTTCTTTAGGATACCAGCAGAAACTGGGATGCATCCCCTCCTTAGAAGACTGACTTTCAGCTCCATAGGGCTTCACCTTTCCTTTTGTTCATTCATCCCCAGTAGTTATAGCTGCTTCTCACTGTTCTTTGTTACCTCAGGTTTCCCATTTTGCTTTTTCAGCTTCCTGAGACTCATGTCCCAGCTCCCTAAAGTAAATTCTCTCTGTTGAATAACCTAATGTGCTTTCTATTTTGCTGAGTAGACTGATTGAAACACAGCACACACTTATTCTTACTTTTATTAACAGTACCTAGAACTATGTCCAGCTTATACTTATTGCTTAACAGTTATTCAATAAGTATTTATTTTTGTTCTTAAGAAAACCCGTAAAATGGGTAAGAAAAGAACATGAGTGCCAACTAAAAAATAGGTGCTCACTCTTTCTTTTTTTCTCTTTCCTTCATTTTTTCCTTCCTTTCCCTCTTCCTTCCTTATTTTCTTCTTCCCTTTCATTATCATACTTAAATCCCTAGAGCAACTGAAAGGTAAATATTATCACCCCCTATTTTACAAGCAAATAAATTGAGTCAGAGAAAATTAAAGTGACTTACGCACATGAGAAATCCACTAAATTTTAGTGAAGGATTTGTACAAACCCATTAAATGGTAATGAAGTATTTATACTGTCTGGACCTAAAGTTCAAACACATTTTATTACATCAAACATGATGATATATTAACCAAATAATAACAAAAATAGCAAAATAGCAAGAGAAATTCCTTCCTCTTTACTGCAGAAAATGGCATTTAGTGTTCAAAACATCTTGTAGTTTTACTTTAATCCTTGGGGTTTGGTTATCAATTTTTGGTAAGAATTAATGTTTTTAATATCTACTTCTAACTTATATCATGAGAACTATAAAACATTGATAAAGGAAACTGAAGATGATTCAAAGAATGGAAAAATAGCCCATGCTCTTGGATTGGAGGAATTAATATTGTTAAAATGGCCATATTACCCAAAGCAATCTATAGCTTTAATGCAATCCCTATCAAATTACCCATGACATTTTTCACAGAACTAGAACAAATAATCCTAAAATTTATATGGAACCACAAAAGACCCAGAATTGACAAGATAATCCTGTGTAAAAAGAACAAAGCTGGAGGCATAACCCTCCCAGGCTTCAGACAATATACAGAACAGTATGGAAGTTCCTTAAAAATAGAGTTACTATATCATCCAACAATCCTGCTCCTCGGCATATATCCAGAAAAGACAAAAATCTTTAATTCAAAAAGATATATGCACCCCAATGTTCATAGCAGCACTATTTACAATAGCCATGGAAGCAACCTAAGCGTCCGTTGACAGATGAATGGATAAAGAAGATATGGTATATATATACAATGGAATACTACTCAACCATAAAAAAGAATGAAATCGGGGCTTCCCTGGTGGCGCAGTGGTTGAGAGTCCGCCTGCCAATGCAGGGGACACAGGTTCGTGCCCCGGTCCGGGAAGATCCCACATGCCGCGGAGAGGCTGGGCCCATGAGCCATGGCCGCTGAGCCTGTGTGTCAGGAGCCTGTTCTCTGCAATGGGAGAGGCCACAACAGTGAGAGGCCCACATACCGCAAAAAAATAAATAAATAAATAAAAAAGAATGAAATAATGTCATTTGTAGCAACAAGAATGGACTTAGATTATTATGTGAGACAAAGATAAGTATCATATGATACCACTTATTTGTGGAATCTAAAAAAATGATACAAACAAACTTATTTACAAAACAGAAACAGACTCACAGACAGAGAAAACAATCTTATGGTTATCAAAGGGGAAATGTGAGAGGGAGGGATAAATTAAGAGGTTAGGATTAACATATACACACTACTATACATAAAACAGATAAACAACAAGATCCCACTGTATAACACAGGGAACTAGATTCCTTATCTTGTCATAGCCTATAATGGAAAAGAATCTGAAAAAGAATATATATATATATATAAACATACATATATATGTATATACATATATAAAAAACTGAATCACTTCGCCTTACACCTGAAACGAACACATTTTATATCAACTATACTTTGATAAAAAAAAATAAAAATAAATTGTGCAGTTACAATTTCCCCCAAAAAAACAATATCTACTTCTAATTTAAAAATTAGAAAGCTAAACACCCAAATATAATTTTTTCTTCAATACCCTACAAGTGCTATTTCAAGGTTGCCTGTGAGAAGTCAAAGGCAAATCCAATTTTGCTCTTTTTCAATATAATATTACTTGTAATTTTTTGGATTATTGTGGAGTCTTTTTCCTTATCTTTAGAGTTGGAAAACCCCACTGAGATTTTTGTTTGTTTGCTTGGTTTTTTGTTTTTAGTATGGATTTGTACACTACGGTTTCCTGAAACATAACGACTCAGGCTCTACATTTTCTTGCTATGGTCATTTTTTTAAATCAGTAATGCTTTCTTCTGTTATATTTTAATTATCATTTTTTCTCTATTTGTTTCTAGTCGTTTCTCCAGGGTTGTCATCTTTTCTCTCATTGTGAACATTACTTTATCCTTTTCATCTATGTTCTTAGACTATTTTTCTAATATATCTCCTACTACTGTAATTTGATTTTCTATGCCATTTGAACTTCTACCTAATGCTGTCATTGTGATTTTTAATTCTTACATCACTGTTTTGCTCTACTTGAAATTTTTTGACCTCAAAATATTTCATATTCATGATATATATTTTAGCCTCACTTATGTAACATCTTCTTGAAATTTGCTGAGAACACAAGTCTAATACATTCTTTATCTAAAAAGAAATTTAGTTCAAATGGATACTTTTTCAATTTCCTAAAGTGGTTCTCTTCTTTCTAAGCCCCAAGATCTTTTCTGAGATTTTATTATTTTTTTTCCTTCTGTTTGCACCTCCTTAAAAGAGTTGTATTGACTCACCCTAATTTCCCGTATGTCTTTGATTCATGTTGTACTGAAGCTGGGTTCTGTAAGAGTTTATGGACTCAGGTCGCCTCCTGAGTTTTTATCAGTAAGATCTTTGAGTTGTAAGAATACTTTACCTATTCACAGAGTTGTTCTGGTTTTATTGTTGTTGTTTATTTCTAATGCAACTGTTAGGCAGGGTGTGAAAGTAGGGTTTAGGAAGAAAAACAGAATATTTATTCAAGGTAAGGGATTTCAACTCTGTGACACAGACATGGAACAAACATCAACTGAAAAACACCCACCTTCCATTCCTAGATTACAGAATAAGGGCATATTTGGCAGTTGGAGGAAAAGGTATATTACTGGAAAGTATTATCCCTCCCGAAAGTGATGACATTATTGGATTACATATGACACTTAAGAAGTTGTTTTTCGCATGTTTACTTTTGCTTTAAACTTCAATCTGAGAATGAGGTTTTGCTCTCCTCTACCCAATGTTTTGTGGTTGGGGTAGGGGTGAGGGAACCAGTGTCAGAGAGAAGAAATGGGTATTGGTATAACCAAGAATGAACTTCAAGAGGAGCACAGAATTAAACTGAACAAATGATAGATGCTACAAACAAAACACAGCAACGTCAAATTCATTTCAAGGCTGCCAAACACTAGAAAGTCAGGGAGAGGTTGCTACAACTGAAAGTGACCAAATGAGGTACATCAAGTTTGGAAGCCAACAATTAAGATGTAGGCTTATGAGAATATTGTGAGGAAGTTGGATATAACTCATCAAAAAGGGAGGAGAATGACTCAAATAAGGGTATATATATATTATACCCGGGAAATTAAAACTAAAATCCAAATTTACTTGACCATATTAACAGTTATCTTTTCCCTGAACAATACATAGATTGAGCTTTTATAGAATGTACGATAAAACATTTCCTTATAAAGTATGTTTTTTCCACGGAACTTAAGAAATAAGAAAGGCAAAGTAAAAATTTACTTGTTTGGGTTGTGGTGGTGTTTTAATGTACCCATTTAGAATGAGGTACGTTAATAACTCCCATTATTATCATTCACGAGACTTTATTCCAATGTGATTCTAAAACCCCACTGTAAATTCCTACATAAGTAGGTTAAAAGCCTAGAATTTATTCACTTAAATCCATTCTAGAAAGATTTCCCAACTGCAGAGAGTGGAAATTAATACCAAGGACAAAATTTCATAAGACTCTGGCAAAAAAGGAAGAACATATTTTTAAAAAAGTAACATACGTAGTTGTTTGTTTAAGCAATAGTGTAGCACTCAGATATTCAAAATCATTTTGTTCTATGAACATGATCCATCAATTCTGGAATAATGAAGTATAGCAAAGGCTGAATTTGTAAAAGATGGGCTGCAAAAAGTGATGACGCTACAATAATCCTGTTATACTCCCTCAACTTTAATTTCATTTTATTGAGTTTAACAATCTGAGGGTGAAAGGGTAACTGCATTCTTTTCACCAACACCCAGGCAGCTGCAATCCCCAGAGCGTGGCATTACATTAAAGAACTACAGTAACTGTATTAGTGAAAGCGTATTGCCCACTCCATCATCACCTTTTTCCTACACTGAGAACATCAGCTAAAATAGTTAGGAACCAATCCTTTAACTCATTCTGACTTTGCATGTTATTTATTTACTTATTTTTTGCCTATACATTCTTAATGAACTAAATATTTTGTTTTCTTCTTTACATCTTATATTTTAAAATATGTATTTGAAGTGGTTTTTAAGATGTATGTTAGTACAAGATAAAATGGAAGTGAAAATTTGAAAAACGAAAAGGGAGATATAAGACAAAGTTAAGTTTAAGAACTGGTAGTCAAAATTCATGCTGTGTATAATTTTCATAGACTGAACTTCTGGGCTATTTTTTAAGTCAAGTAAAAGAAGAAAACAGAACAGTTTAATCACATTTTTGTAATATTCTCCACTGAAGAGTGTTTATAAAACTTCAGTGAGGGCTTCCCTGGTGGTGCAGTGGTTGAGAATCGACCTGCCAATGCAGGGGACACGGGTTCAAGCCCTGGTCCAGGAAGATCCCACATGCCGCAGAGCAACTAAGCCCGTGCGCTACAACTACTGAGCCTGCGCTCTAGAGCCTGCGAGCCACAACTACC
Source organism: Tursiops truncatus (assembly GCF_011762595.2). Classification (NCBI taxonomy): domain Eukaryota; kingdom Metazoa; phylum Chordata; class Mammalia; order Artiodactyla; family Delphinidae; genus Tursiops; species Tursiops truncatus. The sequence continues at coordinate 54,405,290 of NC_047044.1, read as the reverse complement.
AAAGCCCATGTGCCACAACTACTGAAGCCCATGTGCCTAGAGCCCGTGCTCCACAACAAAAGAAGCCACAGCAATGAGAAGCCCGTGCACTGCAATGAAGAGTAGCCCCTACTCTCCGAAACTAGAGAAAGCCTGCACGCAGCAATGAAGACCCAATGTAGCCAATAAATAAATAAATAAATAACAATTAAAACAAAACAAAAAAACCTTCAGTGATGCTAAGAGGTAGAAGAAAAAAATTATCTCAAGTCTGATGTCTATCTTGAAGATACCTAAAAATTTTGTTTTCTCCTTCATAATATACACAGTTTCAACATTTTACATTTCAAATTATTACCCATGGGGAAAACAAACTAAAATTTCCATCACATTTTCTCTGGATTTTGCCTGTCTCTTGCTATATTACCACATACTCTACTTTGATAAAAATAACAACACGTGGTCCAAAGTGTCCATAAAAAAAAAAAAACTAGTTGCATAGGAGGTGCACTATTTTACCAGTCATGAGACCCAAGGTATCTTTTCTTAGGAGTTTTCATATTTTAACAAATGTATGTGAAAAAAGACTTTCCAAATATACCTATGATAAAATGCAAGATCATATAATAATGGTCTGTATCAATATTAACAAACTAGCATCATTAATTTATATAACCCTTATACTATTCTGCAGTATACATTTTCCTATCCATGACACAAAGTCCAAGAACAGGTCAATAAATTTTGCAAATTATTTTATATGGCCACTCAAAGATTATTCCAAGAATACACACACACACACACACACACACACACACACACACACACACACACACATATAACCAACAGATCACAGATCAACAGTGGAAAGTCCTCCTGATCCTAATACAGAATATTGCAAAGTAACCAACAGGTAACTTAAGTAGCAATCAGGATGGACCAAATCTTCATGGCATGGTTATGAGTAGGCTTTTGTACATAAATCAGTTTGGATCATTAGACTCTTTTGCTAATGAGAAAATAAAATATTAGATTCAATCCTTATATAGACGTGCTTCACACAGATGAAAACTAATAACCAGAGGCAAATCCCCTAAATTATAAATAACTTGTTTTTCAATCAAATGCCTGTATTTTCCAAGCAACTACATTAGAGGCCTCACATCTAATATGTAATAAAAACACATTAGTACTAAAATATATATACATATATACACTGTTGGCGTATAGGAATGATTGTGTTTATAATGAATGTTTCATAATAAAAATGACAGCACTGTGATTGTATTGTCAATAATAATAAAAACAATCTTCATTAAATCATACATTACCTATAGGAAATAATAAGCCATTCATTACCAATGACAAATAATCATTAAATCATTTATTTCCTAGGTCAAATATGATGTACATTATGCTATTTAGATGTGTACTTATATTGAGAAAGGAAAATTATTCCTTTTTTTATAAAGAGCTTCAATGAGTAATTAGGAAAAAAAAAGTTACAATAAATTATACATTGGAGGCACTACATACAGCATTGATGATGTTACCAAAATAAATCACTTCCTGGAACTCCTTGACTTCACTGCTTATAGAGGAAGGTCATGAATGCATTTATGATGTATATTTCAGTGTGGGATTCAAAATACTTGAATTTACAATACTCAGTTGTGCAAACTATGAAGAAATTTGCAAATGAAGAGTAAAATTAATGTTTGATTAAAGGGATGCAAGAAAGATCTTGGCCTTACAACGTTTGTCAGTTAGATAAAACTATCTGAATCTCTATTATTACTGATTGACTTGCTGATTTCTGAAGAATTTTAAGTTATCCAGAATCTACTGAAATAATCATATATATATATATATATATATAGAAATGCAATGTGAAAATATCTTCCCTCCCCCTAAGACTTCTCACCAGCTCGCATTAAATTACAAGTTTTGTTTATTATCTTTTGCATCACCTCAACAAAGAAAAGTGTAGGAGTTGAGTGTCTTGTACAGTGCTGTATCCCTAGCATTTAGAACACTCATAGTATGTGCTCAATATATTTTTTAAATTGGCTAAGTGCTTATTAGAGACAGAGACACTTTAAAGTGGTAGTTTGCAGCTAGCTTTAGCAGTATAAGATTACTAAACCTTTTCCCTGACCCTTGGTTGGTAAATGTGATTATAAATACATTTACAGCACATTGTATAAAAATATATATGAGTTCTGTCTCAATCAAAGAAGTGAAAAGGCTCACTTGTAGGTCAAAAATTGCTTTCAAATCTCAACACCCTTTGTAATCCACATCTTCATTTGTCGCTATTAAGCCAGCTCTCTTTCAGGGTATTTTCCATCTTGATCTCCCTTGTTGTTCTCTCTCCTATCTTCCACCAAGTCTGAATGCATCTATTGCTTCTGTACACTGTCTTCTTTTTCCACTCTTAGCATAACTTTAGGCAACACCTCTCTGCAAAGGACTTCAAATTCCATCTATAATTCCAAACTTTCTCAAATACAAGTCTTGTATTTTTAGCTGCCTGTTGGGCACAAACACATTAATTTCTCATTTACTTCTTAAACTCAACCTGTCTAGACCTTAATTCAATCATCTCCTTCTTTAAACACTTTCCTCCTCCTCTGTCAAACATATTTCTCCAGTCTCCAGATCAAAGCCTTGGAGTAACACTGTTCTTTCCACTTCCTTGCTTACACAGAATAAACCCTCAATTCTTGTCAACTAGATATCCATCATGTTCTTCTTTTCTGTCTCATTTGGCCTCTCTTGTCACCATCCGGAATCAGGAGCCATTTTTCTCAAATTCTGCCTTTTCCATAGTCTGCCTACTGTCATCCCTGTCCCATATCTCACTACTTTTGAAATTAAGAGATCAATCTCACTTTCACATACAATACTCTTTCTCACAACATTCCTCTCTCAACCTGATATAGTCAAGCTTTCCCCAACTTCCCTAATCTATCCTTTCCAGGCTTACTCCATTACTCCCACAGGATCCAGAAAATGTTCCAACTATATTTTTCAAACATGTCATTTCCTTCCCCATCTCTTCATCTTTATTCATAACACTTATTTTTCTCTTGGCATTCCAACTGATATCCTATCCATTCTTTGAGAGTATGATTTGTTTTTACTACTAACATTTCTGACACTAAAAGTGTGAGTTTTCCACACCAAGCAATTCTCTAATTCTCTGTAGACACCAGCTGGGTGCCCTACAATTAAATTTAATTCTGACACTAATCCAGAGTTAGTCCAGACCCCACAGGTTCAGGGATTAGTCTCACAAGGCTACTTACACTTCAGATGTCAGTCTCAAGTCCCACACTGTCACCTGTACATCTGACCAACCAGCTCTAAATTACAGCCGTGGGTTTCCCACAATCCTCTTTTCAGTTTTGATAATTTGCTGACACAGAACTCAGGGAAATGCTGTACTTACATTTATCAGTTTATTATGAAGGATATTATAAAGGATACAAATGAACAGTCAGATGAAGAGGTACAATGAAGATGAAGATGGCAAGGTCCAGAAGGATCACAAGAGCAGAAGCTACTGTCTCCATGGAGTTGAGATGCGCCACTTTCCCAGGACGTGCATAAGTTCACCAACTCAAAAATTTTCTGAAACCAATAGTTTAGGGGACTTGGGGAGGTTTCATTATGTAGGCATAATTGATTAAATCATTGACCACTGTTGATTAATTCAATCTCCAGCCCTTCTCCTCCACTCCCTAGAGGTTAGAGGGTAGGACTGAAAGTTCCAATCTTCTATTCATGCCTGCATCTTTTTGGTGATCAGTCTCATCCTGAAGCTACCTAAGGCCTCCAGCCATCTCATTAACATACAAAAGGACACTCTTACCATGCCAGAAATTCCAAAGGTCTCAGAAGCTTTTGTGTCAAGAACGAGGGACTAAGGCCAAATATTATAACAAAAGATGCTCTCCTATCATCCCTATCACTCAAAAAATCCCAAGGGTTTTAGAAGCTTTAGTCCAGGAACCAGGGATGAAGACCAAATATACAGTTCTTACTATATCACCATATCACAGAGACTCACCCAAATGTCACCCTTTCAAGGATGCCCTCTATGATTTTCCAAGCCTGACATAATCACGATATTCTCTAAACCCCTTCAGCACCTTGAATTTTCTTACAGCACATTTCACACATGCTTTTGAGTAGTTATTTGTTTGTATCTTGCCTCTCCTACTGAAAAGCAAGCTATGCAATGACAATACAGTGCATTATATACCACAATCACTCACCAAATACATTGTAATTCCTGATATCAACATGTTTGTGAAATAAATGAATAATTACTATAAAATATACTTATTAAGTTGCTCAAAACATAGATCATAACAGAAAACAAAGATCTGTGAAATAGGTCTGTTTCAAAAAAGAGAAAAAAGGTCAGCTACTGGAGATTATATGAGCGTGAACAAGTCACTTATCCCTTCTGAATGCAGGTTAATTTCCTGTAAAGGAAGAAGTTGGCCTTTGTGATCTCTAAGGTTGTCCCTAACTCTAACATTCTATAATTTCACGACTCACTAGAGACTAGCGTAACTCAATGCAAGCAGTAGGACATGCCTCCAGCTCCTAGCTGCACTGTCCACTTTTTTCACTCCTCTCCAGCTATGCTCCTATAGACAGGAAGTCAAAGTGATAAAGTGGTTTAATTCAGCATGCAAATTAGCACAGCTCAGAGCCTAAAAGAAATCACGCTGTGGGCAGGTAAAGAAAATTGAAAGATGATCCACAACTCTATAATGTGTTGGTCTGGAGAAAATAATTTTCTCATATATTAGATGTATAGTCACTATTAATGGAAGTAAAGAAAAACAGGTAGGTTAAGAAGTTATTTTAATATGTATATGCATATTATACAAATATATCCATATGCCCTTATTGTGATTTTATTGTTGTTCACTATATGTTTTTATAAGTAACTATAATTATGTGTAACAGCTTTGGTCCCAGTTTTCACATACACATTTACAAGCAATTGACATCTCTCACTTTATACGAAAGCTTAGTTTCATTACATTCAAGGAAAATGCTGAGTTGGTGGGGGTGGTGAATTGCTGCTATTCTATTCCAGTAAGACTCTAACCATCATTCGAAGTATAATAGGGCTTCTTACTAATTAGATTGGAACAAATCTCCAAACTGATTTTCTTACAAAGGCATCTGAAATTTTTAATGCTGAATACATTAAAATATCACAAAACAAAGCTCAGTGAGAGTCACCATTTTATTCCAGTAACTCTTACAACTTAATTTTCTCACATTTTCCTGTAGACACATATATCTGGAACATTTTTTCTACTTTCAGTTTGTAGTTTCCCCATATCCAAAAAGACCACCGCTCACTACTCACTCAACTGTGTAAGCCAAATACCTAGATTTATCATTTACTCCTCCTTTCTTAATTCAACCTTGCAATAAATTACTATATCCTGCCAATCGTACTTTGTAAACACCTCTCGAATTCACCTGTATATCTCTCCTTTTGCTTTCATTCTAGTTTTGTTTGACATCACCTCTTGTCTGGAGCAGTGCTTACCAAGTCTTCATTGATCATGAGTTTACATGAGTGGAAACATTAAGCAAGTACTTCTAAAATGTATATACTTATTTTGTTTATAAATCATGCAGATAACTTTACATTATTCAATCTTTGAATATTAGAAAGCATAAAAGAGAAAGTACACAAGGATAAGTTAAAAATAAATAGTTCAGGGCTTCCCTGGTGGCACAGCGGTTGAGAGTCCGCCTGCCGATGCAGGGGATGCAGGTTCGTGTCCCGGTCTGGGAGGATCCCACATGCCACGGAGCGGCTGGGCCCGTGAGCCATGGCCACTGGGCCTGCGCGTCCAGAGCCTGTGCTCCGCAATGGGAGAGGCCACAACAGTCAGGGGCCCGCGTACCACAATAAATAAATAAATAAATAAATAAATAGTTCAAATACTCTTTTTCTGCACAGGTGGCATGTATCTTGTTTATCTCCTGGGAAGCATGCGCCACAATTTGGGAACCACAGTCTTACAACAGTCACCTGCCTGGTTAAACAGCTTTGGGTCATATCCTCCTTGTACAATGATCTTTCTAAAATGTAAGCATGTTCATATCCTCTCCCAATTAAAACACTTCTATGTCTTCTTTTTTCCCTTAGGGTGACATACAAAGTCCTTAAGATGCTTTGTGAGGCCCTTTATGAGCTGGCTACATGCTTACTTCTCCAGTTTTATCTCTTGCTATTCCTGGCCTTGTCTTCCCCACATCCCCACAAATCCGTACCTTGTCCATGCTGAACTATTTTCAGATCCTCTAATAGGTGCCCATGCTTTTTTCTTATCACTAAGTTTTTGCATACCCATTTAATTTTGCTTAGGACATTTTCTCTTTTCTCCAAGCCTCTTCAACTGGTTGAACCATCCTTGATATAACAATTTAGATCTCATTTCATCTCACTGAATGAGATAAACTACCTTGGCATTAGAAAATGCATCCTTACCTTGATCCATGCCACTGAATTTTAATTGTCAGTTTGTCTTTCACATTGGCTCAGTAATTATTACACTTTGGGGTAAGAGGAATCACCTAGAAAGCTTAAGTGCAGTTTTTTTTTTTTAACTGCATCTCAAGATATTTTGATTTTATGGGTCTAGGGTAGAGCTCAGGAATGTGCAACTTCGAACCACCTGGGTGATTCTTATGTAGGTGTTTTTACTGGAATACATGTGTATTTACTGTTACATCTTCAGTATCTTTCAGGAGGGTTGGCTCGTAATAGGTGCTTAATAAACAGCTGTTGAATAAATAAATGAGAGGAATCTGGCTGATAAGATAAATAACTGGTTTCTAGGTAGAGGTACCATTAAAACAAGAAAATTAATGCCTGGAATCTCAATGTTTGCTGAGAAACCTTTTAAAAAAAGACTTCTCTTCTCCTCACCCCCAAAATGCAAGTCTGTAAAAATTTAGTGCCAGAGAAGTAAGTTACACACTTATAATGAATGAACTAACCTGAAGGTATTCTATCTGTGCAGTAACTAATGGGGAAGTTTCTGGCAGGTATAAATTATCAAAACTTCCATATGAGTTTTGATAAAGGACAACACAATTGGTTAGGTTAGCTTTATGGATAGGTAGCAGAGAGGAAGAAGAAAAACTGAAGCCAAGGTACAGAGGGTTTCATAGGTTTTCCTATATTAAAGGATTTGGACTTCATTCGAAAGAGGCCATCCTGGTCCCCAAGAAACACTGACTTAACTCAGAACACTGACTGGACATGGAATATTAACAGATACCAAAGCTTCCGAAGCTGGGGATCACTTTCACCTGGCTCCCTGCTTGTAGAGAACCGCAGGGTTCATGCTCAGTTGCTCCTCCTGCCTGCTCTCACTTTTAGTCTACCAAGGCCCCCTGGCATGGTTCACTGCCAAGTGCCACGACCACTGTAGACCAAAGGAAAAAAAGAAAGGCAGACCTGACTCTTCAGCCAAATAGCCGACAAATTTTCCCAAGTCTCTACTGAATTCTGTTGAGGCCCAAGAGGCCATTCTTTTCTAGGACATGAAATATTCTCTCCTTCAGCCTCCTTTTATCTCCCATAAGCTCACCCTGACAATATTCTTTTGGCATTTTCCAGAACCCAAACTCACGCATCTCCCACCTTTCATAAGGTGCTTATTGACTGATTTGTCTGCAGGTATTTTTCCTTAGTCCTTGTCCTTCTTAGAATTTGAGAACAGTAATAAATAACCCTTTCCTCATATTTGAATTTGTGAAATATTGTGAGACGAACATATGAGTAACATAGCTGGAGATCCAAATATTAGAGCAAGTTTAAAGAATATGGTGCTTAGACCTTCAGGCAAGTGAGTCTGCTAATATTTCAACCCAGAATTAACTTTACGCAACCTAGTCATACATTGAATTGAACAACCGTACGCTTCTCTCCAAGGGCCTACCTTGTGAAACTTACTATACAGAAGAACAAAGGTAGCCATGGTACATACTGTGTGCCCAGGATGATCCCCAAAACGAGAGGTCTGGAGGGATGCTCAACCCACACATGTCCAGCTCATTCTCCCAAGTTCACCAGTCACTGAAGTCAGCCTGCTACTTAGAGTAAGTAAGATGGAGAGAAAGACCGGAACTATTGTTTTAAAAGATGGCCCTCTCTATGGGAACATGAGTGAGGAATACGTGATCTGCCCAACAGACCATAACCATTTTCTATGAACATCTCTTCATCTCTTTAAGTGTAAACTCTCATTCCCCTATAGAGTTCTTAAGCACAATGCGCTTGCTTTCTCAGACCCATCTAGTTGAAATCATGCTTTCAGTCAGCATCCTCAATGCCACTTTTAAATCTTTACTTCATCACCTTTTGGTGAATACCCCTGTTTGTTAGAGGCTTTTACTACCTGTTTCTATCGCTGTCTAATTAATACGTCTCACTGTTTTTCTAGCCTTCATTAACTCATGTACTTGCACTTGGCTCTCAGCGTGCATCTCCACACCTACTCCTCATGCAATGTTATGAATTCGCAGTCCATTTAATGACTTCTCCACCCCACCTAAACCATTTACACCCACAGGCACATCACAAACACACACACACACACACACACACACACACACACACACACACACACACACACACACACACACACACACACACACTTCCACCTCATAATCAATGACTGAGGCAGGCCGCTCTGCAAATACCTTCCCTCATTGCCTCGGCGTAATCAACTATCACTCCAGGCCTGCTCATATCAGTAGTCATTTGAAGACCCCTCTGAAGGTCTCTGGAGTTATCTTTCTTTGACTCTAGCGTTCTCCCCTCTAGCTACCTTCCCTAACTTGGATCTCTCTCTCCCAGACTCTGCAAGGTCATTGAGATGTTTTGATTCCTGTTCTCTAGACATCGTTCCAAAAAATGCTCCAGACAAAAGGTAGGGACAATCACAGGGCTTGCCTCATTTGATTCTCTTCTCTTTGGGATCACAGTTCTGCACTTTCTGATGTCCAATACTGCAAAGAGTTATGTCATATATTCTGACAGTTATTCAATTATGGGTGGCAGCATAACTGTTGACTGTATAACACCCTCATAGAAGAAAACAGAATTTAGAATTAAACCCTATTTTTTTTCCTTTTTTCCTTTATTTAATCATCTGAAAAATCATATGAGGTAGTTATTCTCAACCCTTTTTTACAACTAAGAAAAACCAGTCTCATGAATTAGGGAAGGAAATGTAGTGAATTCATAAGTAGCCAGGATTTCAAACCATATTACTACATTAAAACATTTTACTTAAAAATTTAGTGATTCGATATTTACTATATTAATAATTTGACAGTATAGAGGGTGCAAGACTCTGATAGGCACTGTATATTTTTAATTCCTTTAAATATAATAATGGGAGGGGAAGTATCTTTTAAATAATTGTGTTTTCTTAATGACACTGATTTTTAGTGAAAATCTATTCAAATTCTTCCATTTCAAGCCTAAATGTACTATCACCCTTTAGTTGCAAATTAAAGAGATTTTACAATGATTCTTAAGTATCATCCTCATTTTAACTTATGTCTTGATATCTGTCATAAGGTATTTGATTTTGATTCCTTACCAGTAACTGATAAAGCTGGAGAACACTAATGCATTTCTTGAAAAACATAATATTCAACAATTGAGCTGAATTCTTCAGTTTATGTGTTTTGAAGATTTCATCACTATGCCAGTAAACATAAACATCAATATTCATTTCTGAAAATAAGGCTTCATTCTGGTTAGAGACTACTATGACACCATTCCTTCTCTAGATTTTAATGTCTACCCAGTGGAGGTGTGTTCATCGAATCTTCCTTGTCATTTGTGTACATGATGGATTAAGGACAGAAAGAATTGTCTTCCTCCCATGCATAAGAGAATTTCCTAAAAGAAATCTGTTTATTTTAGTCAGCCATTATACATTTCTTGGCTTTGCATCCTCAAATATAAATGTTTTAATATCTGCTCCACCCCAAAGGAAAGTCTAACGTGACAACAGTGGATTATAGGATGTGTCATTACGTTCACCAATGAAAAACCACAAATGTATAACTTGGTATCTTATACCACACTTAATATAGATAAGATCTGCAAACTTAAGAGAGAAATAAAATTCTGATGCTATCAGATCTTAGAATATGCACATGGAGAATAATCAAAAAATACTGAAAAAAAGTATATACCTAATGGGTGTATGTTTACTCCAGATTTTTTCTATTGAGTGTACTGTTATTTTCACATATATAAATAAGTACACATATAATTCTGATTTTTATAACAATTTCACATATTATATCTTTGGCACAGTTAATATTTAATTTCATTTTTATAATTTACAAGTGAAAAATGATATGGTGATGATGATTATGACAATGCCAGGACTGACAATAACACTTACCATTTATTAAATTACAGGTGTGCCCTAGACCCTGAGTTTAATACTTAAGTGTTCTATTATTAAAGTAAAGCTGTGCATGTCTCAAAAGTACTGCACATTAAAACTATCTATGGGATTTTGTTCTAATACTAATGTCTAGATACTGCCGATCAAAGACTCTGACTCAATGGTATGAGAACTGGCTGTAGTAGTTTATTTAAATGTTCCATCTTCACAAGTGGTTTTAATACATAGTGAGTAATAATTTCTACTCTAAACTGTGTTGCTTCCAAATACGATTTTAGTGGATATATTGTCCTTTCCCCCCCCCCCCAATATTTATGGTTTGAATGTGGTAGATCCTGACAGGATGGAGATAATCTGGGTCTTCTGTAGTTACATCATTTAAAATTGTATAAACAAAAAATTATTTCAATATTCATAAAAATCACAGTTCAGACTATGAAAAAATAAAGTAAAATGTTTATATTAAAATGTTGAGGCTAAATCTGAGCATGCATTAATAATTAAAAGTATGAGGAGTAGTGCACCGCAACAAAGAGTAGCCCCCGCTCACCACAACTACAGAAAGCCTGCATGAAGCAATGATGACCCAACAAACACAGCCAAAAATAAAATAAAATAAATAAAATTTTTTTAAAAGTATGAGGAGTAAATCACAGAAAACTAGAGGGTAGAGAAAATACGAACTATCAAAAGCAAACAGTTATGAAAAACTGACATGTAGTTATATACAACTATAATTATTTGTATATTTTATATCAAAGATTCATGATTTCAGAAGGAAAATCAGGCCTTGTTTCAAACAGTGATAACTGGAATTCCTATATTTTTAAAAAACATTTCACTTTGCTTTGGAATAAAAACACAATTTTTAAGTTTACTGCATGTATTTAAAACTCATGAGTAAAACAAAAGGAAATGATCATGCATTCTGCATGATACACTTCTAAGAAAAGCTACTTCAAATGAGAAACTAGCAATCACTCTGCAGGGAGCAATTACTGAATTCCGTAATACTCTGATGTCATCATCTTCAAATAATGTACACTAAACCATGAAGCATAACAATAACCAGCTACCTCTAGACCATTAATCCAAGTAAAATTTAACTTTACATAAATGTCTCTATCAAGATAACAAAAATGAACATTAGTTGCTGTCATAACCCAGAACTACCTCACAAGCACGTATTATTTCAAGCCTGTTACAGAACTCGTCCTCATGAATAAACACTGACTTATAATTTTATGTAGCATCTATAATAAAATAATTTTCAAAATAAGCCAATACCTATATCTGCTTAATGCTATCTGCATACGATTTTTTAATTTTCTTACTGACTTTGTTGACTTTCAGGAAAGATGACACTGTAAATACAGGGCTCCAATGATGACCCTTTGAAACTTTATGGAAATTATGGGAAAGTTGTCCATTTTCCCTAAATATATGGGTTTGAAACTCAGGAGAGATTGAGCAGGAAAAACAAAGTTGCCAGTTTAATGGAACTGAAGCCAAAGAAGTGGAGTTATGAATTGGTTCACAAATGTCAAGTAAGATACCCACTGGATTCAGTAACAGCAATATCCAGAGTGACACTGCAAACACAGTTTAGTAAAGCGGTAGGAGCAAAAGACAGAAAAGGTGTTAGACTGAAGAATTATGGCTGTGAAGGAAAAGAGCTCATTCAGCAGCAGGAATGGAATATGGGATCGGTGGAAGGAATTTCCCATTAACTTGCTCGTTTTTGAGGACAAGAAAAACTTGAACATGTTTAAATGCTGAAGTAGAGAGAGGAAGCTGAAGCTGAAGAAAAGAAGAGAGATGTTAGATCGAAGTCCCCTGAAAAAATATAAAGAGGAGGTGAGTATCCAAGGCATAGATATAAGGATTGTCATTTGATAGGAGGTATGACAAAACAGCTATGATGACTTAAGGGCTAGATAACATAATCTCAGAATATTTAAAATCAAAATTTTTGGAAGTACCAAGAAAATTAACAGAAACCTTGCAGTAGTAGAAGATTGTAAAATAACTCCTACCAATTCTGAAGCAATCATATAAATGAAATAAATAAGTTCAGAGAGAATCTGAAAAACAGAATTAATAAATGTACCCTAAGGAAAGATGATTGAATTCTCTTCTGTTACTCTTAACCGTGTTCACATCCTCATGAAGAATTAGAGTATTGTTAGTGTTTTGTTAAATTAGAGATATCTGATTTCTCTAACATTTTGGGGAAGGATAGAGGGATAACATAAACCCTCCTGGTCTAGTCTCTCACTTAGATGACCTCATCTATTCTGATGGCTTTAAACACTAACTATGTGACAACAGTCTCACCCTTTTATTTCCAACTCCAACCTCTTTTCTGAGCTTTAGACCTTATATACAAATCCACTTAGCTATTTCAAAAGCATCTCATTTTTACATGGCTCCCATAAAGTATTAATGTTAATCTGTCTCTAATATCCTGTTCCTCCACCTACCTTTTTCCTTTTCATCAAAATCACTACATTTCACGTAGGGATATAAATCAGAAACCTTCTTCTTCCCACACTAAACTTATTACCAAGTCCTGATGCCTCTATTTTGATTACAAATGTATCAAAGCTTCTATTTCTCTCCATTTTGACTGCCACTTTCCTATACCAAGCCATCACCACCTCTCAGCTGGATTACTACAGTTTCCTCCTTGTGTCCATTTTGCCACACTCTAATCTATTCTCCACATGGAAGCCTAAGGGATCTTTCAATCATGAAAATCTCTTCATACTCTACTGAATAAACTCCATCAAGGCAATACCTTCCTATTGCATTTAAAAGAAAATACAAATGATTTCACATTTCCTATAGGTCTTTTGAATGTCTCCAAAATTGTATCACACTATTATTATCACCTACTCTACTTCTCATACTAGACTATAGGCCCTGGGAGAGCAGGGTTTATATCTGTTTTATTCACTATTATTTGGCAGTGTCTGGCACATAGCAGTAATAATAAATATTGAATGATCGAATAAGGGAACGATAGACCCCTCTTAGGATAAAATCCCTTCTAAGCAACTCGGAAAGGGAAGTCAGTTTCAAGGCCTGCTGCCCTGTCATGGAAGGGCCCATGGAAAGGCCTTAGGCATTATGGCATATGATATGACTGTTTATATTGCCACATTTGCTTACTGATGTGCTCTGGGCTGTTTTTAGTTTATTGCCTAAATATGGGGCTGGAACTGGGGAGAGAAGGAGTGGAGGTAAAAACTAAGATAACATTTTTGTCTTTATTTGGGTCTAGGCTCTAAGCAACAACTAATTTTTTAAAGTTTTCCACCAAATAGCCTAGCTCACTGGGTTTCTATATTGGGTTTAGATCCACCCATAGAGATCCACACCTTTAGGACCCCAGCAGGGAGCCAAAGAAACTGGAAGATTTTAGGTGACTTGAATGACCACTGTACATACACAGACTAGTTAAAAGGGGTTTGGAGGAACTTCAGTCCACATTGGTACAAAGGCATTTAAAGGTGGCTGTGTCCTACACACTCTTATCCCCTCCCTCTCAGGTTTCATTCTCGTCTTCTTTCTTTCACAGTAACTCACAGCGGATATTCAGGAAGAGGAAAATCACACATTAACTTGTACCCAAATATGTAATAATGAAAAAAACTGGGTCTTCCTTAAGTCCAGAGAAAGCACTCACTTCAGAAACAACATTTTTTAATCCTGGGGATACGTTTACATTCTATCCTAGTAAAAGGATGGGACTTCCAATCCCATCTACCATGCCAGTACAAAATCTAAACTAAAAATACAGCAAAGCTGAAGAAAAAGAACTACAGTTTCACATGCTAAATGTTTATGTCCTGCTACAAAACGTTCAGTTTCTTGCTCTCTTTGCAGTTTTCCAGTACTGGAATAAGTTATTACCCCTTTTTATTCTTCGTCCATTTCAATCTGAATTTGGGTGAAGGGCAATTAAATACATTAGCATAAATCTCAATCTTGATCCAGACGATTTCAGATTCATTTTTTAAGAAGGAAATTCAATTACCGTTTTATTTTGTGCATTTCCCATGGCATTACATATTCCTCAAGGCATGATTTTTAATGTCTTTATAATATTCCCTTACTTGAAAGTACAATGATTTATTTAACACTCTCCACATTGCTGGTTATTTCAAGTTGCTTCCAATTTTGTACTATTATAAATAGTTCTATCATGAATATTATTGTAGATAAGTCTTTGTCTACATCTCTGCTTATTTCCTTAGGACACATTTCTAAAAGCAGACTTATTGTGTCAATGGCCCTTAATACATATTACCAAATGGGTTTTCAAAAAACTGGCATCCAGGGCTTCCCTGGTGGCGCAGTGGTTGAAAGTCTGCCTGCCGATGCAGGGGACACGGGTTCGTGCCCCGGTCCGGGAAGATCCCACATGCCATGGAGCAGCTGGGCCCGAGAGCCATGGCCGCTGAGCCTGCGCGTCCAGAGCCTGTGCTCCGCAACGTGAGAGGCCATAACAGTGAGAGGCCCACATACCGAAAAAAAAAAAAAGAAAAAAAAAAAAAACTGGCATCCATTTAAAACGTGACCAATAGTGTATGTTAAGAATATTACAATTCATATAATTGCTTACATGACAGTCCATTTTTATCATACCTTTACTATTAATTTATCTTTATACTTTTAGAGATTATTTATCTCTTTAAGCCTTTCTATTTGTATACTGTAACTCTTCTATATTAGTATATTGTAACTTTTAGTAGTTCTTAATATATTAAAAATATTAATAATTTTTGGTCTTTTTTGTAGTTTGGTGTTAGCTTTATGCTTAAAAAGATTAATTATATACATAGTATTTTTCTTTTTAAAATTTAGCCAAGTGTATTAATCTTTTTACTTGTGATTTCTTTTATTTGTTCAAACCGCATTGAGGCTTCTTGTATTTGAACCAATACATGTGACTAATTGTTTTGCAATTTTATATTTTTACATCTATTTAATCCATCTGGAATTTCTTTTTGGTTTGTGTATAAAAGAAGAATTGTATTAATTACGGTTCTCCAGAGATACAGAACCAATAGGATATATACAGAGAGAGAGAGAGGAGAGAGAGAGAGAGAGAGAGAGAGAGAGAGAGAGAGAGACAGAGACAGAGACAGACAGAGAGAGAGAGAGAGGAGAGAGATCAAGAGAAAGAGAAAAGAGTGAGACAGAGAAGTTACTCCAAGGACTGGCTCACACAGCTGTGGGGGCCAGCCAACCTGAAACTGATATGGCTGGCGCGGCAGTCTCGATATTTCTTCAGGTAAGTGGTGATGTTGTAGTCTTGAGGCAGAATTACTTCTTCAGAAAACCTCGGTCTTTTACCTTAAAGCTTTCAACTGATTGGATGAGTCCCACCCACATTATAGAGGGTAATCTACTTACTTAAAGTCAACTGATTGTAAATGTTAATCACATCTACAAATGCTTTCACAGCAACATCTAGACTAGCGTTTGGCCAAATAACTGGACACCGAAGTCTAGTCAAGTTGTTAAGTTAACCACTAGGAGGATATAAATTTATATAGTATCTATACTGAGATAATGTCCCACTTTTCAGCCATCTCATATTACTATACTACACTCTTTTTATCTGTCATCTATTAAGTTCCTATGTATTCTAGTATTTATTTCATATTTTTTGTTCTATCCCATTTACATGTTGATATTCTATAACATGGACACAGTTATTATTCATTGAATCTTTGTAACACATTTGAATACCTAAGTTAAGATCCCATGAGGACTCACCTCCTTACATTAATTAAAAAAAAAAAAATTTTTAAGTGCCCTTAACTCCCTCCAATGGCTTTCCATTTTACTCAGAATAAATCCAAAGTCTTTGCCATGAACCATAATGCCCTATAAGGTTGTGCCCTCAAATGCCTTTCTGACTTTAATACCTTATTCACTGTGGTCCAGCCACATTGTCCTCCATGCCACGCACATTTCCACTCCACATTCTTTCAATTACTCTTTTTCTTCTCTAGTTATCCACATGATTCTGGCCTTAATTTCTTTCAGGTCTCTGCTCAAATGTCATTTCATCACAGATGCTTTTCTTGGTCACTGAACATAAGAGCTCTACTGCCCTGTACCAGAGTTAACTGTTAGCTCTCACCCTTGCTCTCAGGCTTCCATGTCTTCCTCTATACCTCTATGTGGCCAAAGCTGGATGTCTCCAAACCATGTTTCTCAGTCCACTGCTAGCCAGTTTCTTGGTTGTTTCTTCCACTGAGAGACAGCTTGTGCCCCATTAGAAAGTGGGGCACTCTGCTTTTGCTGGTGCTTCCAGTGACAGCAGTAGCCTCAGTAATACCAGGGGCCAATGCTCATAAGCGGCAGATTCCAACAGCCCACAGCATTGTGATTTCCGCAGTGCTGGTGACAGAAGATCCAGAGTATTAGCAACAGGGGATGGAGCTCCAGCAATGACAACTGTGGTGCATTGGTGCCACTTGCCAGCAACTTCTTTAGTGAGTGTGGGCTTGTTGTTTCCAACCCAGGGACAACAGCAGCGTTCTCTTCTCAGGGTAGCATTCTATTCCCATTTTGCATCTTCAGCTCAAGACAACAGTAATTTCTTCATCGATGTTGAACATAACCTTCCCCTCTTGCACTACATCCCAGGTCCGACAGAGCTTCCTAGACTCAAGGTAAGATACATTTTTTCCCAATGAGTCCTCCAGATTTTTCAAAAATTTTGTATAATTTCCCCTTTTTAACTCCCTCTCTATTTGAAATACCTGTGATTTATATTTTCCTGACTGGATATTGACCTGGTATATTCCCCTGTGTTTCTTTGCTCAGATGTAGATGGCTAACCTACCTTCACATGCACTCTTAGTAATAGAAACTCCTGGGTTTGGACTGGACACATGACCACCTATGTACAAAATATAATCCACAGATTTCCTTGCAGCTAGTTATATTCATGTGGCTCTATTCAGGACAAACGAGATATAATTGACAGCAATGTGTACAACTTGTGTATCATCTCCTTAAGGGTAATTCTATCTTCCTTGCTTCCCAATGGCTGGGAAACAAATGAAGGTGAGGAGAATGACCTTGGAGATGACAGAATTTCCCCACTAGCCCTGGATCTCCCAGCTCTAGAGTATTTTATATGAGGAAAATAAACCTTTACTTCACTTAAGCCAGTATATTTGGAGGGATTATCAACGAGTTTTGCCACACTGTTTACCACTAATTTGTGATTCTTCTCTCTCCATTTACTTCAGATCTTCCACCTCCAATTCCTCCTGAGTAGTTTAGGGATTCTAGAGCAACTAGGCGGCAGGGTGGAGCCTGTTTCTTCCCCCACACCCCCCACCATGTTAAATACAAGAGGAAAAAGAAAGAGAAAGAGAGTCTTGTCAAAAAGGAGTATCCAGCCTCATCACCATTCTGGTCACAAGGATCACCAGAAGGAAGGGAGTTTCTCTATATTCACTGGTTCTTTTAACCCATTTGCTCCTCATAGTGAAAGTCCCATTCACTAGTATCTCCTCACAGAAGACTTGCAGGCAGACTTCCATAGTCTATAAAAATATGATGTAGTAAATAATTAACACATTAACTCTGAGCTGATTATAGAATTTCCAAGTGAGGTAAACAATTTGATGGAGCTTGTGCGGAAGCTTTTAAATAAACAATTTAGGTATACATTTTCAGACTGAAAATTAGGGAAATCGTTACCATAAAATACAGTTAAGGAAAGGAGAATGGAATGAATAACATTAGCCAGGGAGAGTATATAAGACACCAACAGACTAAGAATTGAGCCTTGTGAAACACCAATATTCAAAGGAAGGTCAGAAAATGACACAAATAATGGGGATAAAGAATCCTGTAAGGACAGGAATACTAGAAAGATGCAGTAGCAAGAAAAGCAGATGGATTTTAAGGAGCTGAGAGTGCACAGCAGTATCAAAATAGAACATAAATACTCAGTAAGGACTAAAAAGCCTACTTGAGTTTGGCAGCTAAATGACGAATGGCATTCAGCAAAAGTAGTTACTCTGTAATGATCAGGAAAACCTATGTTTCTAAATTTTTAGGGAAACTCCATTGAAATAACCATACAAACATGTATCTAACAGATTAAAATCATTTCAATGCTAAAATTAATTAGAAAGATTAGTTATCAAAAAAAAATTGGGAAAGTACAGAATAAAACTACTATTTGTGCCTTAATTAAGCTGGAAATATACTTATTAATGAATCCATATTTTGAACCAAGGTAACATAAAACTAGCATCTGCAGTCGTTTTCAGAGGCAGCACAACACTAGCATAAACACAGAATCACAGATGAATGTTCTATCTGGACACTTATTAGGTTGTTTTTGTTGTGTTTTGTATTGTTTTTGTTGTCATGGAAGGTAGACTAAATACAGAAGAGCTTCATATAAAAGGTAGCATGTTAGTTATACTAAATGTTATTTCCATGTAGACCTACATTGACTCAAAACTACTGTTTACTTCTCTTCTGGATAACTGCTGATTTCTTATATTAATGACAGTCTCATTTAGATGGGTATTACAATATAATTTCACTGTGCCTTATTTTACACAAATACTCTTCAAAAATTATACTCTGAAAATGCATTGACTAAGAATAATTACTCCATAGAACAGTGAGTTACCCAGCAGTGTCACAGTTATTTTAAGCCTAGAATAGAGCACTTAACTCTCCTGTTCATTGGATCATATATTTCTAAGATAAATAAGATTAGTCATTTCATCATTAGAGGAAAAAGTATACTGTAGATAGAATATACTTACCCAAATATGTTAACTCCTGATATTACACAAAATATCTTCTAACTAATTTTCCACTCTCTTCATCACTGTTGATACTCTTTGTTGGTGCTTCAATTTTAACATTGCAGACAGGAGAAAAACAGGTTTCCAGCACTCTGTTAACCTAGTGATTCTTTACTTGGGGTCCATGGCTGGTTTCAGATACTCCCCATTAAAGTGGGCAAAGATGTGAGACTTTTTAAATTATTCTAATGCAGCACCCTAATTAAGAGAAAAGGACCATGCGGAATGAGCATGTGTCTTCACAAAGCATCATAGGCTGGTTTGTTGCAATCAGGAACCAATTTCAGACCTCCTGACTCAAAGACAGAATCTTCTTTTTCCTTTTATGTTGATTTCTAACTGCTTTTTTCACTCACTTCTGATATAAGTAAAACTTTTCACATATGACATAAAAGTACATACAGCTATACATACTGTAGTCATAAAGTATAATCCATATTCTTAAGTCAGAACTTTACTGTTCATTTTGCCATTTAATCACTTTTTGTTGCTGGGTATATACAAGATAATGCTTGAATAGACCTATCTTATCACCTCCCACAAAAGGAAATAACTTTGTTTTCTGACTCTTGTGATTTTGGCTTGAGTTTGGAATGACTGGACTTAGTTCCTGAGATGAGAGTATCATCTTGTAATACCTAAATATCTCTGTAAGAGGCTGAGGCCTCTAACTGACTATTAAAATGATAATCTCAGAGAAGATGTGAACTACTGAAGTATATTTAAGTATGTAAACGCTATTATGTATTTCAAAATTATTTAAATTATTTTTTAATTAATCTAGAAAGTATCCATTACGTTTATGGTGAATTTTAAGTGTATACATGCATATGTCTATGCATATTTGTGTGCCTGAGTATGTATTTGTGTTTGTATGGGATTACATGTCTGGGGTGTATTCACGTTTGTGAGTATATGCATGTATATGTGTTTCTGTGTCTGTGTGTGTCCATATGTATATCTATGGTTGTGTTTATCTAATGTACATGTGCATGTCTGAGTTTATATTTGTTTGTACATATATGTTCATGGCTCTATGTGAGTCTGAAGGTGTCATACATGTATGTGTATTTCCACTTGCAGGTGGGATCCATATCTGCATGTGGTTTTATTTGTGGGTTGTACAAGGGTAAATATCAGGAAGCATCCTCCATGGCCTGATCCCTGACTTGAACGTGAAGTTTTCAAACCTAACTTATATTAACTTCCCATAAGACTTCACAAAATGCTCACACTGCTTATCCACTAAGGAACCAAACCAGAGCAGCTCAGAATAAGGAAAGCTTTAAAACAGAAACAGAAAGCTCAATGGAAACTAAATCCACTAATGTCAAAACCTCAGAAACATACAGAGAAATCAACAAAATCCTACATTTTTGCAATAACTGAAATTAATCCACAACTCATTATCTTGCCAGTTTATAGGGTTTAAATGAGATATACGTAAAACTGTAATCAGAGAACCTGGGACACCCTAGCATTCAAAATAACAGTCATCATCATCATCATCATCATCTAATTTATCAATTTCATTTGTGTAGAAATTTTAAGAAAGGTGTATTGAACACTCCCCTTGTGGCAAGTGAAGAAGTGTGTTTTCTTGGGGAATTCTAGCAGTTCACTTTCTCCCCAGAGATGCTGCAGAATGCCTTTCATTTACCTCGATTCATCCATCATAACCCAGTATCGAATATGCCTCTATGTGAACAGAAACCTAATTTTATCATCATAGTGAATATACCTTCATCTCTCAGAGGCATGCCCACATCATCCACGATTGTATGAGTGATACACAAAACCTGAATATAAATCTATAATTATAAAACAGAAATAAAATTAGCATGTATTAATAAAGTATCTGTGTACAAGAAAATTTTGCTCACACCTGGTAGACAGAACTACACAGGGATGTAGATCATAATCATAAATCCCTTAATGAACAGGTAAACCAAACACAAGGAGATATTTAACTGAATCAAATATTTAAAGGAATTAGGCTGAGATAGACACACTGTCCATCTCACAATATATATGTTCATGTCAATAAAATGAAAATACTAAAAACTAATGACTAAAACTTTCTTAATCCATATTTCATGTTAACACCAGAAATGACATTGTCAATATACACGGGATCTACTTATCAATAATCATTATCACCAAGAGTTACTTTTCCTATGTTCCTATGGTCTTTTTTAAAATTACTGCATATGCATTTTATAGACACATTAATAAATTATGCTGAAATACTAGTTTTCTGTTTGGATATCCACTTTGTGTTTAAGGTACCTTTGCATAACCCTGTCTGTTTGCAATATATGCTTCTTGTTTTCAATTTAAATCATGAAGGGAAATTTTAATTTCTTGTTTTGTAATGTTTAGGGAGTACCTCACTCTAACTTGAAAGTATGTCATGTTTGGCTCTAGGGTTTATGAAAGTTTTTGGTCTGTATTTACCCTATTTCAGTCATTGAAATGTTGAAGATCTGTGGTATTAGCATTTATATAGTATGCATGCATGCCTGTCTCCCAAATGGTTCTAAACTTTCCAAAACAGGAAGTAAAAATAATCTCATTCAATTTTGAATCTCCACCATCAATGACCCAGCTAACACATTTGGGGCATTAACTGTGTACTGGCTTTATTTGAATAACAATGAAGGAAGAATGAAAATTTCATTATTGAAGGGAGGAAAGTGTATATTTGAATTAAAAATTAGAATGAGGACAGAACTTCCAGAATGTCAGAGTAAAAAGATTGGCACTCTCCCCAGCAAAAGAACAATTTAACAGATTAATATTATTTAAAAAATAATAATAATTTAAGTCTCTGGAAATTGTCCTATGAGGAAAGAAGAACTGTAGAAACAGTCATTGAAGAAAATCTGCTAAATCTCAGCAGGAAGAAGGAAGATCTGTGGCATCTGTGCCACAACTCGCTCCCTCCTCCCCACCCAACACAGCGCCATCGTATGTAAACTACTCGGCATTCTACTCTATGCAAGTGCAGACAAGAAAATAGGGTTCCCTATCCCCCAAGATCCAAGGCCAGAGCTAATATTTTACTCTAGGAAGAGCAGACACCATTGTTTCTTATTTCTCCAGTTCTGTGTCCTAGAAACTTCATCCCAGGCAGGTACAGCCAAGAAGGCCAGGGATCCCTCCTCAGATATGGAAGGCTGAGGATAAAAGAACTCCAATTGCCCCTGCCCCAGCATGCTCAGAGAGAAGTTCCCTCTAGGAGAGACAAACCAGAGGACCACGGCTTGCCATTCCCTCCCATGACCACTCATAGAAACGGAATTTCACTTCAGGGAAAGTGAGTCACCAACTCTAGTTCTGGCACAGGGGTGCAGGGATTCTTCCCAAAGGAGAAGGCAAGCCATTTAAACAAAGAGCTCCACATCTCTGCTTAAGGGGATTGACTTTATTTGGAACAGAGTGGAGAAAAGCTTGGTTAAGGGCCTCACTGAAAGCAAGTAAAAGGATGTGATACAGTTACAGGATACAGGCAAATATCAAGCAGCTTCAAGTTTAATAGAGAGAACCAGGAAAGGTATGTCCAAGAAGAGTCCTCCTGGGATTATAGTCAAATCTACAGACTGGGAAGACTGTGCACATGCTTAACCTCAGGAGGTGATCAGAGCAGGATACAGGCAGACTTGAAACATTCTCCTATCTGTACACACATCAGTCAACAAAGGGTGGAAACAAACCAAATGTCTATCAGCAGATCAATGGATACAGAAAACATGGTATATTCCTGCAATGGAATATTATTCAGCCTTAAAAAAGGAAGGAATCCTACCATTTGCAGCAACATGGGTGAACCTGGAGGACATTATGCTAAGTGAAACAAGGCAGTCACAGAAGGACTAATACTGCATGATTCCACTTATATGAATTACTTAAATAGTCTAATTCATAGAGAATAGAACAGTAGTCACCAGCAGCCAGGGGAAGCAGGAAGTGGGGAGTTGTTTGGTATAAATTTCAGTTATGTGATATGAATTAGTTCTAGAGAAATGCTACACAGCATAGTGCCTATAGTCAACAGTTATACTGTTGTATTTTGTGCTTGAAAATTTAAGAGGGTAGATAACATGTTAAATGTCATTAACCTACCCGCTGCCCCACAAAAAACAAATAAATGAACAAAAAACACAAAGGGACACAAGGAAACTTTTGTTGATAGATATGTCTATTGACTTGATATTGTGGTGATTGTTTCACGAGTATGTGCACATGCTCAAACTCATAAAGTTTTATACATTAAGTATATGCATTTTTGTATATCAATTATATCTCAAAATGGCTGTATTGAAAAATTCATATGCCCCTAAAAGCAAAGACCAAACTACGTGTAGCAAAAACTCACAGAACTGGAAGGAGAAATAGATAATTCAACGGTAATGATTAAAGACGTTACTATTCCACTTTCAGTAAAAGACAGAACAACTAAGTAAAAAATCAAAAGTAAATGGAAGATGTGAAAAATATGAAGAAAATAGTACTAACAGAGATTTTTACAGCACTTTATACAGAAAAATCTGCATGAACACTGTTTTTTCAAATATACATTGAACATTCTCCAGCATAGACTAGATACTAAGCCACAAAATAAGTCTCAATACATGTAAAAGGATGGAAATCATATAAAAAATGTTTCAGGGCCACAAAGAAATTAAATTAGAAATCAATGACAGATGGAAAATTGGGAAACTGACAGATACACAGAACTTAAAGAACATACTCTAATTAACCAATGGGAGAAAGGAGAAATTTCAAGCAAAACTAGGAAATTATTTGAGATGAATGAAAACAAATATGCAACATATCAAACCATATTGGATACAGTGAAAGCAGTGCTCAGAGGGAAATTTATAGCAGTATTTGTGTATATTAATAAAAATAAAAAGGTATATCAACTCAACAAGCTAAACTTCCAACTTAAGAAAATATAAAATAGAAGAACACAATAACCCAAATTTAAAAAAGCAAGGAAAAGGGCAGACATAATAAAGAATAGACAGGATATAAAAATAAATAGATAATAAAAGAACACTAAAGAAAGCCAACAAAACCAAAAGTTGGTCCTTTAAAAAGATGAACAAAATTGACAAAACTTTAGCTCATCTAAACAAGAGAAAAAGAGGCGATTCAAATTACAATGATCATTAATTAATCAGGGATATCATTACTGACATTACAGAAATAAAAATCTTTATAAGAGAATACAATTAATAACTATATGCCAATGAATTAGATAATTAAGATGAAATGGACAAATTCCTGCAAAGACACAAAGTACTAAAACTTATCCAAGATAAAATAGAAAATGTGAACAGACTGATAACAAGTAGAGACTGAACTAGTAATTTAAAAACTATCCAAAAAGAAAAATTTAAGCCCAGCTAACTTCAGTGGTGAAGTCTACCAAAAATTTAAAGAGAAATTAATATAAATCCATTACAAACTTAAAAAAAAAAATAACAACAGAAGAGGAGAAAATCCTTCCCAACTTGTTCTATACAGCCAGTATTGCCTTGATGCCAAAGCCAGTTAAAACATCACAAGGAAACAAAACTGTGAGCTAAAATCTCCAATGAATATAGATGTGAAATCTTCAAAAAATACCAGCAAACAAATCCAGCAACATATAAAAGAATTATATTACCAAGTGGGGTTTATCCCAGAAATGCATGCAAGGTTAGTTTCCCATACAAAAATCAATCAATATTTACACTATATTAATAGAATAAAAGAAAAAAACATGATCATATTGGGCTTCCCTGGTGGCACAGTGGTTGAGAGTCCACCTGACGATGTAGGGGACGTGGGATCGTGCCCCGGTCCAGGGGGATCCCACATGCCGTGGAGCAGCTAGGCCCGTGAGCCATCGGCGCTAAGCCTGCACATCCGGAGCCTGTGCTCTGCGACAGGAGAGGCCACAGCAGTGAGAGGCCCGCGTACCGCAAAAAACAAAACAAACAAAAAAAACATGATCATATCAATAAAGGCAGATAAAGCATTTGACAAAATCCTACATCCTTTTATGATAAAAGCACTCAACAAATCGATAGTAGAATGTAACTTTCTCAATATGATAAAGGTCATCTAACTCCCACAGGTAACATCATACTGGATGGTGAAAGCCTGAAAAATTTCACCTTAAGATCAAGAACAAGACATGGATGTTCTCTCTCACTACTTCTATTCCACATGGTACTAAAGGCACTAGCCAGGGCAATCAGGCAAGAAATATAAATAAAAGGCAAACAGATTGGAAAGAAAAAACTAAAGCTATCTCTATTCACAGATGAGATCATCTTTTATACAGAAAATCTAAAGACTTCACTAAAAAACCTAGAACTAATAAACAAGTTCAGGAAGTTGGCAAGATACAAGGTCAGTATAGAAAAATAAATTTTATTCCTACACAATAGCAATGAATATTCCAAAATTGAAATTAAGAAAGTAATTTCATTTATAATATCACTTAAAAAATTAAATACTTAGCTATAAATTTAACAAGTACAAGGATTGTACAATAAAAATTATAAAGCATTACTGAAAACAGTGAAAGATCTATATAAATAAAAAGGCACTGCACATTCATGGATTAAAAAATTTAATATAGATAGGATGGCAATACTACCCAAATTGACTCACAGGTTAAGTACAGTTTTTATTCAAATCTTAGCTGGCTTTTAAAATTATTATTATTTTTAACCCTTGTTCACTGTGGACGGGAATGTAAATTGGTGTACCCATTATGGAAAAGAGTATGAAGGTTTCTCAAAAGTTTAAAAATAGAGCTACTATCTGATCCAGCAACTCCACTTCTGGGTATTTATCCAAAGGAAACAAAAATACTAATTTTAAAAGATACAAGCATACACATTTTCACTGCAGCATTATTTACAATAGCCAAGATATGGAAACAACCTAAGTGTCCATCAACAGAAAAACAGATAAAGAAATTGTGGTATATGTACAATGGAATATTATTCAGCCATGAAAAAGAATGAAATCTTGCCATTTGTGACAACATAGATGGATCTTGAGAGCATTCTGCTAAGGAAAATAAGTCAGTCAGAGAAAGACAAATACCATTATGATCTCACCTGTATGTGGAATCTTAAAGCAAACAAACCAAAAAAAATAAAACCACACACGCACACACGCACACGCACATGCACACACAAGTTCATAGATATAAAGAAGAAACTGGTGGTTGCCAGAGGCAGGGGTTAAAGGTGAGTGAAGTGAGTAAAGGGAGTAAAAAAGTACAAACTTCTAGCTATAAAATCAGTAAGTCATGAGGATGTAATGCACAGCATGGCAACGATAATAACACTGTATTGCATATTTGAAATTTCCTAAGAGGGTTGACTTAAAAATTCTGTAACTATGTATGGTGATGGACATTCACTAGATTTATTGTGGTGATTATGTAACAATATATACAAATATTGAATGTGTTTTATTGTACACCTGAAACTAATATATGTCAATTATACCTCAATTAAAAAGGAAAAAGAAATTGACAAGCTAATTCTAAAATTCACATGGAAATGCAAGGAACCCAAAGTAGCCAGAACAATCTTTTAAAAGAAGCACAAAGATGTAATACTCACACTTTCCATTTTCAAAGCTTACTATACAGCTATGGTAATCAAGATTGTATGGTACTAGCATAGTGAGAGACATATAGATAAATGGAATAGAACTGACAGTCCAGAAATCTACCCTTAAGTTCAATTATCAATATTTTCAACAAGGTTTCCAAGACAATTCAATAGGGATAGAATTATCATTTCAATAAATGGTCCTGGAACAACTAGATATCAACAAATCAAAAAACAAAGCGTGGGGCTTCCCTGGTGGCGCAGTGGTTGAGAGTCCACCTGCTGATGAAGGGGACACGGGTTCATGCCCCGGTCCGGGAAGATCCCACATGCTGCGCAGCGGCTAGGCCCATGAGCCATGGCCTCTGAGCCTGTGCGTCCGGAGCCTGTGCTTCGCAACAGGAGAGGCCACAACAGTGAGAGGCCTGCGTACCGCAAAAAATAAAAAATAAAAAACAAAGCATGATCTCTATTAACAATATTTACAAACATTAACTCAAAAATATCCAGTATATATATAAACAGTTTATACAACTCAATATCAAAAAACAACCCAAATAAAAATTGAGTAGAAGAACTGAATAGACATTTTTCCGAAGAGGAAATGCAGATGACCAACAGGCACATGAAAAGATACTCAACATCACTAATTATCGGGGAAATGCAAATCAAAACCACAATGAGATATCACCCCACACCTGTCAGAATGGCCATCATCAAAAAGAACACAAATAACAAATGTTGGCGAGGCTGTGGTGAAAGGGGAACCTCAGTGCACTGTTGGTGGGAACGTAAGTTGGTGCAGCCACCGTGGAAAACAGTATGGAATTTTCTCAAAAAACTAAAAATAGAACTACCATATCACCCAGAAATCCCACTCTTGGGTATATATCAAAAAAAAAAACCCCACTAATTTGAAAAGATGCATGCGCCTCAATGTTCACAGCAGCATCATTTACAATTGCCAAGATATGGAAGCAACCTAAGTGTTCGTCAACAGACAAATGCGTAAGGAAGATGCAGTATATATATACAATTGAATACTACTCAGCCATTAAAAAGAACAAAATTTTGCCTTTTGCAGTGTCATGGATGGACTTGGAGGGAATATGCTAAGTGAAAGAAGTCAGATAAAGACAAATACTGTATTATATCATTTATATGTGGACATAAAAAATATAACAAACTAGTAAATATAACAAAAAAGAAACAGATTCTCAGATATAGAGAACAAACTAGTGGTTACCAGTGGGAGAGGGGGAGGGCAAAACAGAGGTGGGGTGGTAGGGGGTACAAACTACTGGGTGTAAGATGGGCTCAAGGATGTACTGTACAACACAGAGAATATAGCTAACATTTTCTAATAACTGTAAATGGAAAGTAACCTTTAAAAATTGTACACAAAAAGCGTTTTTTAAGAATGGATCCAAGACCTATTTAATAAACTAAAACTATAAAATGCTTAGAAAACCAGAGGAGTAAGTCTTGGTGGCCTGGAAGCATTCATTAGTTTCTTAGACGTGACACCAAAAGCACAAGGCAGAAAAGAAAATTATAAATTAAACAATATCAAAATTAAACACTTTTACGCCACAAATGATACCATCATGAAAGTGAAAGGATAATCCACAAAATGGGATAAATATATTAACAAATTATATTATCTAATAAGAGACTTGTATCCAGAATATATAAAGAACTTACACAATTCAAAACTAAAACAGAAATAACATATTTTTAAAATGGTAAAGTATTTGAACAGAAATTTCTCCACAATAGAGATCTGTATGACCAATTAGCACATGAAAGATGTTCAACATCATTAATAACAGCAAAATGCAAAGCCACAATAAAATACCACTCATACCCATTGAGGTGGCTGTAATCAAATAGGCAGACGATAACAAGAGTTGACAAAAACAAAGAGAAATTGGAACCCTCAGGTACAGCTGCGGGGAATATTAAATGGTGAATCAACTTTGGAAAAAAGTTTGGCTGTTCCTCAAAATGTTAAATATAGATTTACCACATGACCAACTAACTTCACCCCTGAGTATACGCCCACGAGAAATTTAAAAAATAAATGTACACAAATGTTGTACACAATGTTGTACACAAAAGTTCAAAGCAGCATTATTCATCATATTCAAAAAGTAGAAACAATCCAAATGTCCATCAACTGATAAATAGATAAGCAAAAGGTGGTATGTATGTAAAATTACTTAGTATTTGGCAATAAAAATAAACAAAATAGGTTCATACATGCTACGACATAGAGTAATATTTTGAAGATTAACGTAAGTGAAAGAAGCCAATCACACCCCCCCCAAATAAATATGTTGTGTTATTCCATCTATATAAAATGTCCAGAATAGGCCCATTTACAAGGATAGAATGTACATCAGTGGTTGACGCTGGTTGCACGGATATTGGAGGGAAATAAAGAATGACTGGTTAATAGGTACAGGGTTTCTTTTAGAAGGAAGGGAATGTTCTAAATTATATTATCGCAATGACTTATAAGTCTGTGAATATACTAAAAAAAAACTGAATTTTACACTTTAAATGGGTGAATTATATGATATGTGAGTCATATCTCAATAAAGCTGTTAAAAGGAAGACAAAAGAAATTGGGATGAGCTGTAGTGAGATATTCAGTTAAAAGGACAGGGATGTTGATCTGAACCCTGAAGCTTATTTGTCTTAGTGAAAACTATACATTAAACATCTATAAATCCTATGTAGTTTTCTGCAAATCATTATGGGCTCACCCAAAATAGATCTTTTGCACCTCCAAATTTTTCTTTACCAAATATAGTTCTGGTGCCCAGTTATTCAGAAGGACTTAATGGAATCTCAAAACTAACATATACTACTTTTATGTCTTCTTATCTGCCCTTACCATTTTTACCTTTTGATTTTATTGCTTGTGATAATTAAAATATATCTATTTCTGTTAAGAAAACTGTTATCTAATATTCAGTTAAATATAATCCATTTTTGCCAGATAAACTTGTTATTTGTTAAAAAATAAAAATAAAACATACTAACTCCTCTCCAATAATCTTAGTCTTAATTATATCCACCTTTTAAAAATCCTTTAGGCAGTAAGTGCTTTTTTTCTTTTAAATCGACAAATAAAGGAAATAGCACATATTACAAAAATAATTATCATTTATTATTTAAAAAGTAGATTTTTTTACTAGATTATTCTATAATGCCCTATAAATTTTTCTCAGTAAAGGTCTTCATTTTCTTACTATGATTCTAACATTAATCAATTTTTGTTGCTCTTACCTTTCCCCTGCAAGCTTTATATAAGCTATTATTGTACTTTTATTAGTGCTTGATTTTCCTCTTTTTCTCTTTCCAACTTTTGATTTCTCCTCTGTTTTGTTCTTATCCAGCATCAATCTTTCCAATGCAAAATATTGTTTATTTTGCCTACTGCTATTTTCAAGGAAATTACAATCTAGCAAGTTTTAGGTATAGTACCTATCCACTGATTTTAGCATTATTTGAAAGCTAGACAATTTAAAATCTTCTACCATTCTATCAAACTCAACAGATTTATTACTAAATCTATCCATATCCCGGGATAAAGTGTACTTACATATCTGCTGGTAGTGTGTACTCATATTTTTATCAATCTTATAATTGTTTTTGTATCATAATTTGTTTTGTTTTCTCACCTTCTGTGGGAGACATACAAAGCATTGTATAAACAGGTGAAAAACGTAGGCAGTGAGGGTAAAGTAATGTAGTTCAGGAGAGGAACCAACCCAAGTCAAAAAATAAAGTATTTCCAAAATTTTCTCTAACTATTCAATCCCTTCAGAGAGAATAAAGAAAGAATATGCTTCAATTTTCTATTCCAAAATAACTTCTTATGAAACTAATTATATATTTATCAACAACACTTTTTTGTTTTGAACATAAATTAGGCTATCACATAATTTAAAAACTTCATGCCTCACAACATTGTCAATTAACTATAACTCAATTTTAAAACGGTTTAAAAAAACCAATACAGCCATTGTAAAAAAAATTAAAATAAAATGTTATGAGAATTAAAAAAAACAACAACACTCCATGCCTGAGCTGCCTACACACACACACACACACACACACACACACACACACACACAAACGAAGACATGTAATTTTAGTCTCTCCACTGTTTATCTTCACAAAGTTAAAAATCAACCGTAAAACAAGACAGGCTGTCTCCTCCTCTGATATACTACCAGTCAATCATGAGATTGTTGTTTCAATAATTCTGCTTAGTCAGTATCTCCTGACAGAATGAAAGTATGAAAATGAAATACAGTACATTGATTTGGACTTGAAAATGCTGCAACCCATAACCATAAATACGGCTTCATTTCTATAAAAATGAGTAACAAGACCTGTATGTTTTTACATGTAATCTAACAAGTGAAAGGTTACAGCCCTAATAAGTATAATGCTTATGATGTAAAAGTTTGTATTTTTAGATATTAGGCTTTTTACTATTATTTTATTTAATCCTAATTCTCTGTAGCAAAATATCAAGTAGATAGCCTCCAAAAAGCCACTTTTTGTTCTCATATTCCCTCTACCTTAACCTGAAGTAGTATTGCCACTATTCTTTCCATTATCAATTTTTAGAACAGTGGCATTATAAGTGCTCTGATATACAGTGCATAAGAAATTGCTGGAATTAAAATACCTGGAAAGTTCACATGTACGGTAAATTTTAAAAGAAGAAAAATGCTCCATTATCAGAAAGTTATTTCCACTTATTTCCACATGCCTATAAATTAATAGTTCTGCGTTGCCATTAGAATAAAAATGCTCTTAAAATGGCCCTCTAAGTTGTACTCTTATCCTTAAAGAAAGGTAACAAATAAATGCAGAAAGGTACATTTATTACAAGTGTACACTCCTTTAGGCATTGATTGGTAGGACGTTTTACATTTAAACAACACAGCTGTTTTGTGCCTCAGTATCATAGCACTCCACTCTCCACCTCTGATTTTAGAACACACACACAATTGTTAAACTGCCCAGAGTGATCATTAGGACTAGAAGATTGACATCAAATAGGCCAGCTGTGGCCCCTTAAGTCAAGGATAACAACATTTAAGTACCTTAGCCAAACCAACTATACAAACATCACAAAACTTCGCAGCAATTACTAGCCTAAAATTTCCAATTGTTTTTTAGAAAATTAATTTAATTCATGCTGTAACTGTAATTTCCATTTGTTACTTTCACCTATTTTAGACTAGTACACAAGTTGAGACTTTGGAACTTCAGTAGTTTTTATCACATCAACCTCACTGAAAAACCATAACACATCAAGTTATCTTCTACTCTGAATGACTTTCAAGTGCTGCACTAAGCACAAATGGTTCCTTATTTGGAAGGAGAAGTTTTCAATACTTGTTTTTGATGTTCACAGTTTTTATATATACGATGAAGATATGTTCTTGGAGAAAGTATCCTGTGCCACTTACAGATATATAAAACATAGAGAAGGAATGTGCAAGTAGACATATTATAATATGTGAGATTTTTTATGATTCAAGTCGATTTCTGGTCAGAATATTTCAAATCAGACATTGCACAGAAAATCCAATCGGTGGGGAGGCTGCCATAATTAATATAAGAATTATTTCTTCGGTCCTCTAAATTTATACTCAGAAGACCCTAACACATTCATAGAATAATGTGGAACTCAATTCACTACCAAGACAAGAATATACCAACTAACTAGTCAAACAAATTTTACGTGATTTTCTGTTGTATTATTTTATCAAATAACTGGATCATGTAGCCCAATGAAAATCCAAAACTGGAATTATGAATATTAAAAAATAAAAAGAATGCCTTCTTAACAGATGAGTTCCACAGACTTCTTAGCAATCTAAGACATTAATAAATGTTAAGCCATTAAATTCTTCTAAAGTTTATGAATATTTATATGTAGTACTGTATTGACATCTTTGCAAACTTTTCCTTGGGCCAATTAAATCAATTTTTTAAAACCAACTGCTAATAATTATACACATTGAAATATCACAAGAATCATTCTCTTTGAATTTTTTCCAACTTACTGTCTGAATTATGTTTTTCTTCCATCCACTCATATAAAAATGTGCAAAGGCACATGCATTACAAAATAATAATCCCCTAAAGGTTTAGTAATCAAAACCATGTTATAACATAAACTTGAACATTTGCAAATGTTCAAAACCAGAGCCAATATATGTGATAAAAATGGCATTTTAAAATCAGTGGGGAATAGACAGATTATTCTATAACTCTACTGACCACTGGGAGAAATAACACAATGCAACACACTACATTACATGCTCATAGTAATAGTTAAATGTAAACCATATTTTAATTGATTTAATCTTTGCCAAAGGTAGGTATCAATATTTGGGGACAAAGAGGAATTTAAATCATGAACTCACAATGTCACCTATCCTAGAAACCTCTCTAAATGTAACAACAATAACAACAACAAGAAAATGCTGAGTCCAAAATTTCTGAATACTTACGTTCTATCAGCCGGCAGAAAATTTTTCAGAATATATCTGTAAAAGAAGAATTCATAAATAAAAAGGTAACATTAGTATATAATAATTAAAATCTTTATCTTTAAAACAAGTATAAAGGCAAAACAAAAAGAAAATGTGTCAAATAATTAAACCATGATAGGTGAAAGGCTGATGCCCTTCATAAATAATGTGCTCTTACAAGTCAATTTTTAAAAGTGGGCAGCCCCAAAAGAAAAATGAAGAAAGTTGTCAAAAGACAATCACAAAATAACTATAAATGATCATTAAACATAGAAAGAAATGAGAAATCTCATAAGTGATCAAAAGTTCAATCAAGGAAATGTGCACTGAAACACAAAGGTAAATATTTTTCTCCTCTGCAACTCGCAAATACACATATATATAGTCTTTGCCCCTGAAGGTACACACACACATATGCACACGCATGTGGCACACACATGAGGCATTTCTTGTGATGATGAAGAAATAAGTTCATTCATCACTGGCACAATCTTTCCGGAAGACAAAGCTCTCAATTTAGCCATTCTACTTCTACATTTAGCCAAAAATGTACTTACAATAAGCATGAAAAACTGAAGTTTTGATCAGTTTGCAAAGTATGATCCCGTTTTTCTAAAAACTGTTCATATGAATGCACTTGAATAGGAAATTGGGCATAAATACATCAAGATACCAGTAGTGGATATACTGGGTTTGACATTATGGGTGACAATTTTTTATATGTGCTTATTACGTATTTTCAGAAGTTTTTAGAATATTATTTTGTAATTAGGTTAAATTTCAATTTTCAAATGATGATATTCCTCTATGTAAGGATGTTTCTTGTTTTAAATATGGTTCCAAAGTATTTTTAAAAAGATAAAGAAAAATAGTGTATGTCTGAATGTGTATTTTCATTGGTTTTGTTTCATTGTTCCCACAGCACAGAAGTCATTTGAAGACAAAATCTTTAGCTTTGCCATAATGTATTCTTTTATTTACTGTAAAATACTGAGTTATCTATTAATGGCCAAACAAGCTCATATCACATCTCAAAGTTAAAGGAAAATACTGTTATGCGTTCTGAATAATATTTTCTAGGGCATGTATATATATATATTTTTTTTTCATTCAAAATCCTTCTGTCAGTTCCACAGAAATCATTCATATTCTACATTTATTCCTCAATCCACGTAACACTGGAAATCAAGAATTTCCATCTCTGTTAAAGCGATCACACAATAGAATTCAGGTCCATTCCACAGAATATAGTATATTCTTATTAAAAGAGTGATTTTTAAATGTGATACAATTATATAAAGACCTATTTTTATCCTGATAACACAGTAAAATGTTGGAGAGTAACTGAGGCTCCAAATATGGATTGCCATGCATCTACTAAGTTGTATTTATTTTCATAAATTCTGTACTCCAGAGCCTGAATGCTGACCTACTGATATCAGGTGTTTGGATTACTCTAATTGTGAGGAATATACATGCACAAGTACTGAGGGGGAATGGAGAAAGTCCTCCTGACCAGATGCTTCATATGCATAATTAATAACAGCCTCAGGTGACACTGATCCAGAAGAGTAAGCCAGCAGAGATAGTAACATTAAGATATCCAGTGTCACCTTAGAGTCTAGAGAGAATAGTTAGCTTCACAGGAGACTCCAAGGTGAGCTCCAAGCTTCAGAGACTAAAATGCTGTCTTATGCATCACATTGGGCTTGTTATTTATTATAAAACTTGATGATACCCATACTGACAGACTGGACAGATACTAGCCAAGTGCACCTGTGAAAGGTACAAGGTTACTGTAACAGCTGAGCTGAGAAAACACATCTGACAAATGGGAGAGTAGAAAGTACAATTCACATTATTCACATTATTCACATTATTATTTTTCTTGCCCAAGACCACAGTTGGTATAATACCCTGGAGAAATAATTTTTCCAGAAACAGATTTTCAAGAATTGTAATTCAAACATTTTTTAATATTATGTACCAGTTAATAAACATTTTTGTTTCGTTTTTTTGAAAAATCAAAAAGATTGAAGTTTTATTGTAATAAAATAAAGAGAAGAAGTTTGAAAACTAAAAATTTCCTTTCAAAGCTGTGCATTAACATGTGATTGTGTTTACTTCAGAACTAGTCAGATGGCATGGCTTAGTGGAACAAAGTGGCAATATACTGTGAAGTACCCTTGGATCTGTGCAGTTCTAGTTAATAACCACCCCTCCTCAATTTTATATAACACAGGATGATAACTGTGTTTGGAAAATAACAGATGGTAGACAAACAGAGAAATAATTTCCACTTCAGCAACCTGCAGAGGTACCACGCAGCTTAACTTCAGAGCAGAAAATCCAGGCTGGAAGAACTGATATTCAAAGGTGCAGTAATGGGATGTTTAAATATGTTAGCCCTGCGCTGTCCCTTCATATTTTTTATAAGCACTGCATAATGTTTGGTCTCCCGTAGGGCTGCCTGAGACAGTGGTTTTCAATGGGACAAGTTATAAATACTGTCCTGCTGCTCTATGCTTTACCAGGATTGAGGGTAATTGTGTGAAGCTTAAAAATATATTGGTAGCATGACCCCCTGTCTCCATGAGCTCAACATGAAAGGAAAGTCAGGAACATAGAAAGTTTCCATTTTATTTGAGGGTCACAAAGGACAAAAAGGAACAACACAAAACCCCTTGGCATGTAAGATGATCTAAAAACTATTTCACAGAACTGTGAAAGGGGTAGGACTGTGAGAGGAAACAAAGTTTCCTTTTGCCTCTTCTGTGCAGCTGATTAGTGCACGTGAAAAGTTATTCTTCATTTCATTTGCTCTGAGATGTATTTTAACGAAAAAGTGGGCAGAAAGTTCATCAAATGGGCTCTTGTATTCCCCAAGTAACCCCCATCATATTATCATCATTTGCAAACAGAAGTAGTGTTGACATCTCAGCCAAAACTGCTTCAGCTGGTAAAGATAAATGGGAGCAGGAAAGATGCCATTTCATTTCTTACACCTGAAGAGTTATTGTAGCCAGGTGACTGGAATTAAATGCTCTGTTCCCCAAGCCACATTCTGTGAGCACAAGGCTCTATGTCTCCCTTTAACATAATCAAGTATAACTCCAATATTATGATGCACCTGATGCTAAAAGGTAAGTTAAAGAAATGGTTACATTTTAAACCATTTCACGACATTTTCTTCCTTGAGGCATACTGCACTTCCTTTAAATCAACAGATTCTTAGGTGCCTTTAAATACACCCTATAAATTTTCCTATGACTTCTACTCCTTATAGATAGCACTTTGTGTGAATTTTTCACTCATAAAACAAGACAATCCTAGAGAAAGCTTGTCAGGAAGGCCACCTTCCAACATTAGCTCCAAAGGATAGAGTTTAAACATACAGTAGGGGGCATTGTGTAGATAGACTACGACTAGATTCTAAGGCTAAGTAGTACTAAAATAGACAGATAAGAGATCAGTGCTTCTTGGTCATACCAAAGGCACCTTCTTTTTAAAACAAATATTTTGTAATATCCCTTTTACTACCTGAAATTTATCTGTAATACCTACACAACTTTTTAAAAAATCAGTACAAATCCTAAATCTAATACAAAGGAAAAAAATAGGAATAATTTATAATAAAGTAGGTATGTCTTCCAATGTATCAATATTTAAATATGACTACCAGACTATATAGTAGTCAAGTGCCTGCACTTACTTATATTTAACAAGCGTGGCTACAAAAAAATTAAGATCAGTAACCTATCTTGAAATAAGTGTGAGAAAATGAAAGAGGTAAGGGTAGACACTAGAATAAGTATTAATAATAAATAATAAAATATTTGAATGTGAGTGAAATAGATTACATTAGCCAAGGAAAACATACCAATCACAAGTGGAAAAAATGAGAAAGTAAAGTATTTTCACAAATTAGTTGAATCTTATTTACATGCCTAATGAGAAAATAATTTCCTATGTTATAATGTGGGATAACAAAAGATCCTAGATATCATCTCTTCCATCATATCTACTGCCTTGAAATCTAATCATGCATTAAGTCTCCAGTACTTAAAAGACTTTACAACCATAATATTCATCAACTGGAATACACAATGAATTTTTAAAAATGCAAACAGTATGTCAGTGAAAGAAGTTTTTCAGGAGACTTTAGGATAAGATATAGAACATCAGGCAACCCCAAAATATTTTTAACAATGTTCATAACATCATCATTTTAATCCATTTTTTTAAATATTTAGAGTAACAAAATATTTTAAAAATAGTTTCAGCATGTAATTTTTATAACATATACTGATCAACATTTTAAAAATGTATGGTTTGTGTTGTGATGAAATATTTTTAAAACAACTTTTACTAATGAAAATCAGTGAAACCCTCCAGTTTTATGTATCTCTATTCATTTAATATTTCTTATAAACATGTAACCTTTTATCTTATGTTGATCAATGAAATTATTCAGAAGATTAAAGGTGGTAAAGACAATATAAAATTAAACATTTTAATACTGATTGTTATACACTGTTTTACTTTATACTTTGGAGTAATTGCCTATAACTTGAACTCAGAAAACAACTTATGAAGAGACCTTTAAGATGACAGAAGAGTAAGACGTAGAGCTCACCTTCCTCCCCACAACTACATCAGAAATACATCTACATGTGGAACAACTCCTACAGAACACCTACTGAATGCTGGCAGAAGACCTCACACTTCCCCAAAGGCAAGAAACTCCCCATGTACCTAGGTAGGGCAAAATAAAACAGAAAAAAACAGAGACAAAGGAGTAGAGACTGGACCTTCACCACTGGGAGGGAGCTGTGAAAGATGAAAAGTTTCCACACACTAGGAAGCCTCTTCATTGGCGGAGACTGGGGGTGGCAGGGGGAAAGCTTCGGAGCCACAGAGGAGAGCACAGCAACAGGGGTGCAGAGGGCAAAGTGGAGAGACTCTCGCACAGAGGATCAGTGCCGACCAGCACTCACCAGCCCAAGAGGCTTGTCTGCTCACCCGCTGGGGCGGGCGGGGACTGGGAGCTGAGGCTCGGGCTTCGGAGGTCGGATCCCAGGGAGAGGACTGGGGTTGGCTGCATGAACACAGCCTGAAGAGGGCTCGTGCACCACAGCTAGCCAGGAGGGAGTCCTAGAAAACGCCTAAGAGGCAAGAGACCATTGTTTCGGGGTGCTCGAGTAGAGGGGATTCAGAGCACTGCCTAAACAAACTCCAGAAACGATGTGGCTATCAGTGCAGACCCCAGAGATGGGCATGAAGTGCTAAGGCCGCTACTGGAGTCACCAAGAAGCCTGTGTGCAAGCACAGGTCACTATCCACACCTCCCTTCCTGGGAGCCTGTGCTCCTGCCACTGCCAGGGTCCTGTGATCCAGGGACAACTTCCCCGGGAGAACACAAGGCGCACATCAGGCTGGTGCAACATCATGATGACCTCTGCCACTGCAGGCTCGCCCTGCATTCTGTACCCCTCCTTCCCTCCAGCCTGAGTGAGCCAGAACCCCCAATCAGCTGTTACTTTCATTCCATCCTGTCTGAGTGAAGAACAGACACCCTCAGGCGACCTACACGCAGAGGAGGGTCCAAATCCAAAGCTGAACCCCAAGAGCTGTGCGAACAAAGAAGACAAAGGGAAATCTCTCCCAGCACCCTCGGGAGCAACGGATTAGATCTCCACAATCAACTTGCCAACTCCTGCATCTTCGGAATATGTGAATAGAAAACGAAATATCCCAAAATTGAGGCGGTGAACTTTGGGAACAGCGATATTTTTTTTCCTATTTCTCTTCTTCTGAGTGTGTATTTGTATGCTTCTTTGTGTGACTCTGTCTGAATAGCTTTGCTTTTATCACTTGTCCTAGGGTTCTGTCTGTCTTTTTTTTTTTCTTTTTTTAGTATAGTTTTTAGCACTTATTATCATTGGTGGATTTGTTTTTTGGTTTGGTTGCTCTCTTCTTTCTTTCCTTCTTTTTTTTCTTTCTTTATTACTTTTTAATTTGTTTCATTAATTACTTTTTATTTTATATTTTAATAACTTTATTGTATTTATTTATTTATTTTTTATTTCTTTCTTTTCTTCTCCCTTTTCTTCTGAGCCATGTGGATGACAGGGTCTTGCTGTTCCGCCAGGTTTCAGGCCTGTGCCTCTGTGGTGGGAGACCACGTTCAAGACACTGGTCCACCAGAGACCTCCTGGCTCCACATCACATCCAATGGTGAAAGCACTCCCAGAGATCTCCATCTCAACGCTAAGACCCAGTTCCACTAAACGACCAGCAAACTACAGTCCTGGACACCCTATGCCAAACAACAGGAACACAACAACACCCATTAACAGAGAGGCTGCCTAAAATCATAATGATGTCACAGACACCCAAAAAAACACCACCAGATGTGGTCCAGCCCAGCACAAAGACAACTTCCAGCCTCATCCACCAGAACACAGGCACCAGTCCCCTCCACCAGAAAGCCTACACAACCCACTGAACCAACCTTACCCACTGGCGGCAGACATTAAAAACAATGGGAACTACGAACCTGCAGCCTGCGAAAAGGAGACCCCAAACACAGTAAGTTATGCAAAATGAGAAGACAGAGAAACAAAAGCAGATGAAGGAACAAGATAAAAACCCACCAGACCAAACAAATGAAGAGGAAATAGGCAGTCTACCTGAAAAAGAATTCAGAGTATTGATAGTAAAGATGATCCAAAATCTTGGAAACAGAATGGAGAAAATATAAGAAATGATTAACAAGGACTAGAAGAACTAAAGAGCAAACAAACAATGATGAACAACAAAATAAACGAAATTAAAACTTCTCTAGAAGGAATCAATAGCAGAATAACTGAGGCAGAAGAACGGATAAGTAACCTGGAAGATAAAATAGTGGAAATAACTGCGGCAAAGCAGAATAAAGAAAAAAGAATGAAAAGACTTTAGGACAACGTCAGAGAGACCTCTGGGACAACATTAAATGCACCAACATTCGATTACAGGGGTCCCAGAAGAAGAAGAGAAAAAGAAAGGGACTGAGAATATATTTGAAGAGATTATAGTTGAAAACTTCCCTAATATGGGAAAGGAAATAGTCAATCAACTGCAGGAAGCACAGAGTCCCATACAGGAAAAATCCAAGGAGAAACATGCCAAGACACATATTAATCAAATTAACAAAAATTAAATACAAAGAAAAAATATTAAAAGCAGCAAGGGAAAAACAACAAATAACACACAAGGGAACCCCCATAAGGTTAACAGCTGATCTTTCAGCAGAAACTCTGCAAGCCAAAAGGGAGGGGCAGGACATATTTAAAGTGATGAAAGGGAAAAACCTACAACCAAGATGACTGTACCCAGCAAGGATCTCATTCAGATTAGACAGAGAAATTAAAACCTTTACAGACAAGCAAAAGCTAAGAGAATTCAGCACCACCAACCCAGCTTTACAACAAATGCTAAATGAACTTCTCTAGGCAGGAAACACAAGAGAAGGAAAAGACCTACAATAACAAACCCTAAACAGTTAAGAAAATGGTAATAGGAACATACATATTGATAATTACCTTAGTTGTAAAGGGATTAAATGCTCCAACCAAAAGACACAGACTGGCTGAATGTATACAAAAGCAAGACCCGTATATATGCTCTCTACAAGAGACCCACTTCAGACCTAGGGAGACACACAGATTGAAAGTGAGGGGATGGAAAAAGATATTACACGCAAATGGAAAACAACAAAAAGCTGGAGTAGCAATTCTCATATCAGACAAAATAAACTTTAAAATAAAGACTATTACAAAAGACAAAGAAGGACACTACATAATGATCAAGGAATCAATCCAAGAAGATGTAACAGTTGTAAATATTTATGCACCTGACATAGGAGCACCTCAATACATAAGGCAAATGCTAACAGCAATAAAAGGGGAAATTGACAGTAACACAGTAATTTTAGGGGACTTTAACACCCCATTTTCACCAATGGACAGATCATCCAAAATGAAAATGAATAAAGAAACACCAGCTTTAAATGATACATTAAACAAGATGGACTTAACCGATATTTATAGGACATCCCATCCAAAAACAACAGAATACACTTCCTTCTCAAGTGCTCATGGAACATTCTCCACAATAGATCATATCTTGGGTCACAAATCAAGCCTTCGTAAATTTAAGAAAATTGAAATCGTATCAAGTATCTTTTCCAACCACAATGATATGAGACTAGATATCAATTACAGGAAGGAGTCTGTAAAAAATACAAACACATGGAGGCTAAACAATACACTACTTAATAACCAACAGATTATGGAGGAAATCAAATAATATGCAGAAACAAATGGCAATGAAAACATGATGACCTACTACCTATGGGATGCAGCACAAGCAGTTCTAAGAGGAAGTTTATAGCAATACAATCCTACCTGAAGACACAAGAAACTTCTCAAACAAACAACCTAACCTTACATCTGAAACAATTAGAGAAAGAAGAGCCAAAAAAACCCCAAAGTTAGCAGAGTGAAAGAAATCATAATGATCAGATCAGAAATAAATGAAAAAGAAATGAAGGAAACAATAGCAAAGATCAAAGAAACTAAAAGCTGGTTCTTTGAGAAGATAAACAAAATTGATAAACCATTACCCAGACTCATCAAGAGAAAAAGGGAGAACTCAAATCAACAGAATTAGAAATGAAAAAGGAGAAGTAAAATCTGACACTGCAGAAATACAACGGATCATGAGAGACTACTACGAGCAACTCTATGCCAATAAAATGGACAACCTGGAAGAAATGGACAAATTCTTAGAAATGCACAACCTTCCAAGACCGAACCACGAAGAAGTAGAAAATAGGAACAGACCAATCACAGGTACTGAAATTGTAACTGTGATTAAAAACTTCCAACAAAGGAAAGCCCAGGACCAGATGGCTTCACAGGTGAATTCTATCAAACATTTAGGGAAGCGCTAATGCCTATCCTTCTCAAACTCTTCCAAAATATAGCAGAAGGAGGAACACTCCTAAACTCATTCTATGAGGCTACCATCACCCTGATACCAAAACCCAGCAAAGGTGTCACAAAGAAAGAAAACTACAGGCCAATATCACTGATGAACACGGATGTAAAAATCCTCAACAAAATAAGGCACACAGAATCCAACAACACATTAAAAGGATCATACACCATGATTATATGGGGTTTAACCCAGGAATGCAAGAATTCATCAGTATATGCAAATCAATCAATGTGATACACCACATAAACAAACTGAGGATAAAAACCACATGATCATCTCAACAGATGCAGAAAAAGCTTTTGACAAAATTCAACATCCATTTACGATAAAAACGCTCCAGAAAGTAGGCACAGAAGGAATTTACCTCAACATAATAAAGGCCATATATGACAAACCCACAGCCAACATCATTCTCAATGGTGAAAAACTGAAAGCATTTCCTCTAAGATCAGGAACAAGACAAGGTTGCCCACTCTCACCACTATTATTCAACATAGTTTTGGAAGTTTTAGCCACAGCAACCAGAGAAGGAAAAGAAAAAAGGGAATCCACATTGGAAGAGAAGAAGTAGAGCTGTCACTGTTTGCAGATGACACGATACTATATATAGAGAATCCTAAAGACTCTACCAGAAAACTACTAGAGCTAATCAATGAATTTGGAAAAGTAGCAGGATACAAAATTAATGCACAGAAATCTCTTGCATTCCTATACACTAATAATGAAAAATCTGAAAGAGGAAACATTCCCATTTACCACTGCAACAAAATGAATAAAATACCTAGGAATAAACCTACCTAAGGAGACAAAAGACCTGTATGCAGAAAACTATAAGGCACTGATGAAAGAAATTAAAGATGATACAAACAGATGCAGAGATACACCGTGTCCTGGATTGGAAGAATCCACATTGTGAAAATGACCATACTACCCAAAGCAATCTACAGGTTCAATGCAATCCCTATCAAACTACCAATGGCAATTTTCACAGAAGTAGAAGAAAAAATTTCACAATTTGTATGGAAACACAAAAGACCCCAAATAGCCAAAGCAATCTTGAGAAAGAAAAATGAAGCTGGAGGAATCAGGCTCCCTGCCTTCAGACTACACTACAAAGCTACAGTAATCAAGACACTATGGTATTGGCACAAAAACAGAAATGTAGGTCAATGGAACAGGACAGAAAGCCCAGCGATAAACTCACGCACATATGGTCTCCTTATCTTGATAAAGAAGGCAAGAATATACAATGGACAAAAGACGGCCTCTTCAATAACTGGTGCTGGAAAACTGGCCAGCTACATGTAAAAGAATGCAACTAGAACACTCCCTAACACCATACACAAAAATAAACTCAAAATGGACTAAACTTAAATGTAAGGCCAGACACTATAAAACTCTTAGAGGAAAACATTGGCAGAACACTCTATGACATAAATCACAGCAAGATCCTTTTTGAGACACCTCTTAGAGAAATGGAAATGAAAACAAAAATAAACAAATGGGACCTAATGAAACTTAAGAGCTTTTGCATAGCAACAAAAACCGTAAACAAGATGAAAAGACAACCCTCAGAATGGGAGAAAATATTTTCAAATGAAACAACTGACAAAGGATTAATCTCCAAAATTTACAAGCAGCTCAATATCAAAAACACAAACAACCCAATCCAAAAATGCACAGAAGACCTAAACAGACATTTCTCCAAAGAAGATATACAGATTGCCAACAAACACATGAGAGAATGCTCAACATCACTAACCATTAGAGAAATGCAAATCAAAACTACAATGAGGTATCACCACACACCAGTCAGAATGGCCATCATCAAAAAATCTACAAACAATAAATGCTGGAGAGGCTGTGGAGAAATGGGAACCCTTTTGCACTGTTGGTGGGAATGTAAATTGATACAGCCACTATGGAGAACAGTATCGAGGTTCCTTAAAAAACTAAAAATAGAAATACCATAT
Organism: Tursiops truncatus; assembly: GCF_011762595.2. NCBI lineage: Eukaryota > Metazoa > Chordata > Mammalia > Artiodactyla > Delphinidae > Tursiops > Tursiops truncatus. Next base: position 54,360,730 of record NC_047044.1, on the reverse strand, counting down.
GACTCAGCAGTCCCACTACTGGGCATATACCCTGAGAAAACCATAATTCAAAACGAGTCATGTACCACAATGTTCACTGCAGCACTATTTACAACAGCCAGGCCATGGAAGCAACCTAAGTGTCCACTGACAGATGATGGATAAAGAAGATGTGGCACATATATACAATGGAATATTACTCAGCCATAAAAAGAAACGAAGTTGAGTTATTTGTAGTGAGGTGGATGAACCTGGAGTCTGTCACACAGAGTGTAGTAAGTCAGAAAGTGAAAAATAAATACCATATGCTAACACATATATATGGAATCTAAAAAAAAAAAAATGGTTCTGAAGAACCTGGGGCAGGACTGGAATAAAGACACAGATGTAGAGAATGGACTTGAGGACACAGGGAGGGGGCAGGGTAAGCTGGGACGAAGTCAGAGAGTGGCATGGACTTACATATACTACCAAATATGAAGTAAATAGCTAGTGGGAAGCAGCCGCATAATACAAGGAGATCAACTCAGGGCTTTGTGACCACCTAGAGGGGTGGGACAGAGAGAGTAGAAGGGGGACACCAGAGGAAGGAGATATGAGGATATATGTATATATGTAGTTGATTCACTTTGTTATAAAGCAGAAACTAACACACCACTGTAAAGCAATTATCCTCCAATAAAGATGTTAAAAAAAACCCTACTTTTTTGTTGCTAATGTAATTGGCATTTTTTTAATACAATGAGATCAGTAAGTAAAATAATAATAATATTTCTTAGTCTGTTAAAAGGAATATCAAATCCCTAATAAACACCTGAAGTATTGTTATGCTTACAGTACCTGTACTATTGCACTGAAATCCTTTTCATCTATGTAGTTGGATACAAGTAATTCAATGGGTATTAAAAAAAATGGGAATAAAAGTTTTAATTGAACCCAAAAAGTCTGGATAATTTGATTAAATTTTATTTTGACATCAGAGGTTTTTTTCTTTTCAGTTCATTATAGAAATATAAACAACCATGTTTCACATTCATTTCAAATGAAAAAATCATACATGTTGTAACTTTATTTTTTTAATTATAAGCATTTTAGAATTATTCCTCACATCTTTTTAATAAGAGCTAATTAGGGGCAATATATTTTTCCAAGTCATTTGGAAATACATTTCAAGACTATTTTTAACAAACTCTTTCAATATTGGAAAATAACATTCTCAGCAAGAAAGTATTTTTTTAATATGTAAATATGTTTACTAATCCCACAATTCCTTTAATTTAATGAGGCTTATCTTTTTGTATGTTTCTTAACAGCATTCAAATTTTCAAATGTATTTACCTGAGAGAGATAAATTTATGCAATATTTCAATCTTGATATTTACATTTCATTGATTTAATTTTAAATTTGTCACTAAATACTGGATAGCAAACAAAATCTTTTTAAGCAATGCTTCCAGAAACTCCTCTTATTGTGAGATGCGATATTTAGCCAGTCTCCATTGCCACTATGTACCTTAAGAAATAATTTATTATTCAAGGGATTATACTTAATTTTATTAATAGCGTCTATTGAAAACCATTCAGTGATTGTTGTCATCTTTCATTAACTTCCACTTGATATTTTTTTAAATAATGATGCTAGAACAGTTTTAATAATCTTGGCAAGATTTTTTTTCCCAATACTGTGTAGATTATAACACTGTGCCGGAATGTGTACTTTCCGTAAGAAATAATAACACATATTTTTTACATGAGGTTTTATGAGCACCTTGGTGACGAATTCTGGGTTTCAATAGTTTGCTTAAATTTTCAAAATATGGTAAACCGTTTCCTGCTTTTCCAGTATAACTCTTTATATTTATTTAATATTTATGTCCTATTTTTAAAACATTATGATTATAACAATGATAAAACAGTTTTAGTGGGAAAAACTAAAAATTATATTTTAAATATTAACAAAAAATGTTAACATTTTTTGGTATCTGACATTTTACAATATAAGTTAAATACTCTGGCATTCTTGGACCTTGCTTACTAAATATCAGTTGTGAATCTTAGTCACGTGAAAAACAAGTATCAGCACATTTTCAAAGTATTTTATAGGCAGTAGTATGGGCATATTGAAATTCATTGAGCTATATTAATAATAGAATGTTAGATTGATAGAACAATAAACAATAAGATAGATAGGCAGAGAGAGAGAGAGAGAGAGATACTTTAAATGGTAGTAAAGGTGACCAATGCAACGCTACTCCTACTTTTATCAGCAGTATCCTTTCAGGATCATTTACATCTGAAAATTCTCTCCTAGGTTAAAAATGTTACCTTCCCACAAATTTAAGGGTCTACAAAAATCATCGCCCACACAGGCCCTGAATAATTATTTTGAGTTCTCATGTGTCATGATTTTCATTGATATTATATTCAGATATTATTTTTTGTTGTTGGAATAATATAAAATGCTCATCTATTCTAGAATAACCAATTATTTTGATAGAAAAGTAACAGGAAAGGAATGATATGTTAATGAAAGCTATAGAGCTACTGAAGTAAAGAAAAAGATATTTCTTACGGTAAAGAGGAAATTTTAAGTAAATAGAGTAGTTAAACGAAAAGAATGGGGAAGTATATAAATAACTCCAAAGAAGCGTAGAAAGAAAAAAAAGGAGAAAAAAATTTAATCAATTACTTTCAGAGAAAAGGGCGGAAGAGAGAGAGAGAACAAGCTTATTAGAAGAGATCAGAAGTTCCAGAAGACATGGAAGAGGTAATAGAAACTATCCAAGAAAAATGATGGGGTGATAAAGATAGCTAAATTTGTGGATCTGGAGTAGAAAAAGCTTGGCCTATGGAGGCAAACATTCTATTTCTTGCTATTACTTATCAGCTATGGAATTAGAGGCCCAGGTTTCTGATCTGGAAAATGTGCCTCATAAATTTGTTGAGAAGTAGTTTTGGTAATGCTAAAAATATTTTTAGCACCATGCCTAGCTCGTAAGAGGTGTTCAGGATGAGTTCGCTCTCTTCATGAAGAAATTAATGTAGCATTTGTTGGCAATTCCTATCTATCCTACCCCAAAACAAAATATCTTGATCTGGATTTTAGTAACAAACTAACAAGGATTACCAAATCCCCGTAATTATGAGAAAGTTCAAAAGTATGCCAGCTATCAAGATAACACTCTAGTATAAATTCCCTTAAATATATTGTACTAAAGACATAGTTACACTTACTTTGACTTAGCTAGGTAATGCAGTTTAAACTTCCTAAAAGAATATTACCCCCTGTGCTGAGGGGAAATGATCATACCTCAAGGAAAAGTTTAATTCTAAAAGGGTATTTTACGGATATGTTTCATTTCCTAGCAATTGCCTGCCCATGCAAAATCCATTACATGTGTTAAGACATCCTTGATTAACCCTCCAGGGGCTCTATAACAAAAAAGCCATCAAAAGCTGAAAGAAGAATCTAATAAACCCTCACAACATCAAGAGATTCAGCAATGCCATTAATAACAGTGTAGAGAAAAATAATTTACAAAGCATAAAAAAATTACCAAATGTGTTATAGGTTTTTATTTGTCTGTAGGTAAGTATATTTATATCTATAGATATATATTAGATAGGTTTTTTTTCCCTACTGGTAACTATTTTATTGTGATAGTTGCATGTCCTACTGTGCTAAAATCTGAAAAGGTCGATTTTACAAAGAATAATTTTGATTACAGCACTACCATTTGGTTTCTGGAATATGGAAATCTGTTGTGTGATGACCTCAAGAAGCTACAGCTGGTAAAGCAAACAGAGAAACAGAATAAGATTCTACTATAGAAATGACAGCAGGGGCCAGAAAACTACAATTCGAACCATAAATTAAATAGGGCAGCTTACAAGCACAGGCAGCTGTGAACTAGAGAAAGAAAGTGGAGCAAAGAGGAGACTGTATGTCTTCAGAAACGATGGTGATGTGACACTTTAAGCACACGCCTAATATTCTTTTACATATCATATACAGATGACCTTTGAACCAAGTGGAGGTTAGGGGCACTGACCCTCCACACAGCTGAAATTCCACGTATAACTTGACAGTCAGCCCTCCATATCCAAGGTTCCACACAGCAGATTCAACCAACCATGGATTTTATAGTACTGTAGACCCTAAACCCAATTCGCCCTGAAACTGAGTTCTCCTGCCAAATTTATGATTAACCTCTCTACCCAAAACTATATTCCCTTTCTTGTCCCCTCTGACCTCAATCCTGTGTTAAATAAACTCTAATCAACCAGTCAGATGACTAAAACTGCTGTTGTTGATAACATTCTTAATGTACAACAGACCCAGGTTGTTCCCCCAGGGCAAGATGAGCTAACAGACTCCCGCCCCCCTGTCCTGGTCAAGGTCTGTCATGGACCACCAGACCAGAGACTCCTAAAGCACAGACACCCTGACTCCTGGAACTATGATTAAGAAGCATCACAAGATGACGATTAACTCCGGCTTCTTTTTTCTTCCCCTTTAAAAATCCGTAACTCAAAGACCAAGTTGGAATGGATCTGAGGTTTGTCTCCCACTCCCTTGCTTGGAGTCCTACAATAAACCCTTACTTTGCGGCAAACACCCAGGGTCAGAGTCTGGCTTTCTGCATAGCAGGGATAGGAGATCATTGCTCAGTTACAACCAGAGCAGTCCAAACCCGTCTTGTTCAAGTGTCAGCTGTACTCTCTAAAAAGGACAAATTCAGCTTTAGTAAACATTTTAAATATAAGAATATTGTGGACAAAAAAAAAAAAAAAACGTTCTCTGCCATTTCAAGTAAACAAAGAATGTTGCAGCCATCCAGCCATGAGCCATTGCAGCTACCCCCTATGGTGTGCCCTGAGGGTTACAGGATACTGGCCCTAGATAGTTAAGATTCATATCAAAGGAATAATTGCATGGAGCCCAGACTCTTGCAATTTCTCATACATAAAAAAGCACTAAAATCATTAACTTGAGATGTCTGTTTTCTGTGATTAGCAGTAATCTTTTGAGGCTTGACTTCATGTTTTTGTTTTTTTTGTTTTTCAGAAAATACTCCTATACATGCTAGCCACTCCCTTACCTCTTTGGAATAACTCCTCGGATCTACCTGAGAAACTGTATCCCAGGCTATAGTCCTCAGTAATGGCCTGAATAAAACAAACATCATTTTCAACTTTTAAGTTGTGCATTTTCTTTAGTCAACAATATCAAACGCAACTGGGTAAGATTTTCTGAACTGTTCTGAAACTGAAAGCATTATGTGACTTAAAAACTCAAAGACTGGGCTTCCCTGGTGGTGCAGTGGTTGAGGGTTCGAGCCCTGGTCCGGGAAGATCCCACATGCCGTGGAGCAACTGGGCCCGTGAGCCACAACTACTGAGCCTGCACGTCTGGAGCCTGTGCTCCGCAACAAGAGAGGCCGCAATAGTGAGAGGCCCGTGCACCGCGATAAAGAGTGGCCCCTCGCTTGCCGCAACTGGAGAAAGCCCTCGCACAGAAACAAAGACCCAACGCAGCCAAATAAATAAATAAATAATAATTTAAAATGAATATCTGGTTAAAAAAAAAAAAAAAACTCAAAGACTACTTCAGTTGTCTCTAAGTCCTGAATGAATATGAAGAACAAATTCTGTTGAGAATTGGGTTAATAGTTTCCTTGGCATTAATAACTTCCTCCGTTACACACCTTGTCTTTTATTCATGCCCTTTATATATAGAATTAAAAAGATTGTGATGTAGATGAAACAGTATTTTTACACTGATTTTTGGAATATGAAATTAGATACATTTTTTTCCCACTGGTGCATATTCTGATTTATTTGAATGATTTATCTGAATAATTGACAGTACCATCATCCTTTTCAGACTACAGCATGGTATGGTCACGGCAAACCATCGAATCATGATTTAAGCTGAACTTAAATTTTTACTTCTTAAATAATGTTATATAATACAGCATAGTGGCTAAGAACAATCGATTTTGAGCTAGACCCAGTGGATTATATATCAATAGATTATGTAGGGGAGCAAGGCTTGCCACCCCAAAATGTGTCTCTTTGGCAAGAGTATTAATTTAGGGTGATTATTTTCTAAAAACAGAAGACTCAGGAAGTCTTTCTTTTTACCTCCCCCTTAGCTGCCTAAAAAATTTAGATAAAGGGCCTGTTCCCAGAACAAAGCTATCACTAGAGATATCTGCAAAGAATAGGGACTAGGTGTAGGGGGTAGAGATAAGAATGCATTTTGTGTCCCATTGTCTCTTCATAACCCAGCAAATATTTGTTTACCAAACATTTGCTTTTTCATCTCCATGTCAATTGCTTTCCTCCTCTTTGAAGTCCCAAACCAATACTTCCTCTTTTGCCTTTAGCAAAACATCCTCTTTTGCCTTTAGCTGAAGATGGTGTTTAAAGTGAAGGCTTAAGCCCATTTTGGTGAGTTACTCAGTTTTTCTGGATCTCTCTCATGTATGTATGTTACTAAACTTTTGTTTGATTTTTTTCCTGTTAATCTGACTCATGTCGATTTAATTCTTTGATCAGTTACACGAACCTAGAAGGGTAGAGGAAAATTTCTTCCTCCTAGACAGAGTTATATCTCAGCTCTATCACTTACTATCAAGTTTCTACACTCTCTTTGTATCAGTTTCTTGATCTGTAGAACAGGAATAATAATAGAAACAATGCCATGGGGTTGCTGTGGGAATCAAGAGTTACAAAGGTTCAAGACTCACCTGGCATGTAGTAAGTGCTCAATCAGTGTCAGTAATTTATTATTAACCTTTAGTTGATTTTGCCATAATGCCTGCTTTATAGAGTCAAATAACTAAATAATGTCAAAATTATTCAGTGTCTTCATCATAACTTTTATCAATTTTAAAAATACAACTTTACTGTTAAAAAGTCAAAATACAATTGTTTATACCGTTACATCAATTTAAAACTCTATATGGTGAACTTTCCCTCTGACCTTACACTAAAAGAAAACTGCCTATTTTTTCCAATAGAATCCTATCTAATATGCCCATCATGACACTCTCTTGTTGGCTTTATATGCTTTGCTTTGTAACTATTCAAAAGGAAAGCAAACCCTGTTCATTGTTTTCCTTTAATCAAAATCTTTAGGCATTCTGATATGGATTGCATTAAATCTGTAGGTTGATTTGGGTCATCTGGCCATTTTAACAATATTAATTTTTCCAATCCATGAACACAGGATATCTTTCCATTTATTGGTATCATTTTGAATTTCCTTCATCAATGTCTTACACTTTTCAGAGTGTTGGCCTTTCACCTCCTTGGTTAAATTTATTCCTAGATATTTTATTCTTTTTGATGCAATTGTAAATGAGATTGTTTTTTTACTTTCTCTTTCTGATAGTTCATTATTAGTGTATAGAAAAGCAACCGATTTCTGTATAATAGTCTTGTATCCTACAACTTTACTGAATTCATTTATTAGTTCTAATAATTTTTTTGGTGGAGACTTTAGGGTTTTCTATATGTAGTATCATGTCATCTGCAAATAGTGACAGTTTTACTTCTTTTCCAATTTGGATGCCTCTTATTGCTTTTTCTCACCTATCTGCTGTGGCTAGGACTTCATGACATTTTTCATAGAAATAGAATAATCCTAAAATTTGTATGGAACTACAGAAGACCCTGAATAGCACAGGCAATCTTGAGAAACAAAGCTAGAGGTATCATACTCCCCTCAGACTATACTACAGACTTCAGTTTATACTAATGACTTCACACTGTACTACGAAGTTACAGTAATCAAAACAGTACTGGCACAAAACAGACACATAGATCAACGGAACAGAACAGAGAGCCCAGAAATAAACCCATGCACATATGGTCATTAATCTACAACAAAAGAGGCAAAAATATACAATAAGGAAAACACAGACTCTTTAATAACGGGTATTGAGAATACTGGGCAGCCACATGTAAAAAAATGAAATTAGAACATTTTCTCACGCTGTACGCAAAAATAAACTCAAAATGGATTAAAGACCTACATGTAAGACCAGAAACCGTAAAACTGCTAGAAGAAAACATTGGCAGTACACTCTTTGACATGAGTCTTAGCAATATTTATTTGGATCTGTCTCCTCAAGCTAGGGAAACAAAAGCAAAAATAAACAAATGAGACCTAACTAAGCTGAAAAGCTTCTGCACAGGGAAGGAAACCATCAACAAAAAACCCCTACAACCTACTGAATGGGAGAAGATACTTTCAAATGATAATATCTAAGAAGGGATTAATATCCAAAATATGTAAGGGGCTCATACAACTCAATATCAAAAAACAAACAATCTGATTTAAAAATGGGCAGAACACCTGAAGAGACATTTTGCCAATGTCCAACAGGCACATGAAAAGATGCTCCACATCATTAATCATCAGGGATATGCCAAACAAAACGTCAGTGAGATACCACGTCACACCTGTAAGAGCTGTTGTCTTCAAAAAGGCAACAAATAACAAATGTTGGCAAGGATGTGGGAAGAGGGTACAGCCTCATGCACTGTTGGTGGGAATGTAAATTGGTGCAGCCACTGTGGAAACAGTATGGAAATTCCTCAAAAACTAAAAATAGAACTACCATATGATCCAGCAATTCCATTCCTCGGTATATATCTGAAGAAAACAAAAACACTAATTCAAAAAGATACATGCACGCCAGTGTTCACAGCAGCATTATTTATAATTGCCAAGATACGGAAGCAGCCTAAGTGTCCATCAACAGATGAATAGATAAAAAAGATGTGGCATATATATACAATGGAGTATTAGCCATAAAAAATGAAATTCTGCCTTTGGTAACAACGTGGCTGGACCTAGAGAGTGTTATGCTAAGTGAAGTAATTCAGACAGAGAAAGATAAATACTGTATATTTTCTCTTATATGTAGAATATAAAAAATAAGATAAGCAAATGAATACAACAAAACAGAAACAGACTAACAGATACAGAAAACAAACTAGTGGTTACAAAGGATGAAGGGTAAGAGGAGGGGCAAGATAGGGGAAGGGGATTAGAGATGCAAACTAGTAGGTCTAAAATAAATAAGATACAAGGATATGTTGTACAGCAATGGGAATATAGCCAATATTTTATAATAATTTTAAACGGCAGATACTCTATAACAATATTAAATCACTATGTCGTATATCTAAAACTAATATTGTAAATCAACTATACTTCAACAACAAAAAAATGTTTGGGCAAGTGTGCTTTGTGATAGTAAATGTTTTCATCCCCCTTTTAACAGATTTTTTTCTTTGATGTTTCACTTTCCTTAGTAAATGATTGCTTGTCTGCCTTAGCTACATATCATTGAGATCTGATTAGGAAGAGTATACCAGAAAAATAAAGTAAGGCATCCTTTTAAAAACAACATAACCCTGATTACAGGGTTAAATATTTTAATAATTTTCTCCAAATAATTAGTTGTATCACTCAGAATAGCAACAATAATAAAGTTGATGATGATACTGATGATGATATTAATAAAAAACACCGATTATTTGTTATGGAAATGTAACTGTTAAGGATACATCTCAATCCTTTCAAATATCCTATATCTTATAAGGTAAAAAAAGGTGAAAAGATGAAATTTTGACTCTAAATGATTAACTTAAAACTATAAAATGGCATAGATACCAAGGTGCTTAGGGACAGCATCAGGTTTCAAACCCAAAATTATTTTCAATCAAATGTATTGAAAGCCATGTTAGAAAATTAAGAAGCTGTATGGCTAAAAACAGATTTTATGGTTTGTCTCTCTTGGGCTTTGATTTAAGTCTCAGCTCCACTACTTTTCACTGCGAAATATAAATGGTAAAATTAAGATAGAAACTACCAATGTTTAATACATAGGATTTTGGGGAATGGAGGCAAAAACAGCAACCCATGTGGAATAAGGTTAGCCCAAATGAGGAATTCATTAGAAGGCTTGCCTAAAGGAATTCAAGAACACAGGCTTGCAGTCCTTCAACTTTCACAATTTTATGTATCTGCTTGATTCTCTGCTACTGACCATTTGTTTCTTTCTTTCTTTCATTATGCAGCTCCTTTGATTACATCCCATGGTGTCAGCCAGCAGCAGGAAGCTGAGAGCGCCCTTTTCTGATCTCAAGTTCAACAATCTCTGCAAAAACCTGTAACTAGTCTAATGTGATCAGGTTCCCTGCATCCCCCTTCTCCAGCCAGTTCCAGTGGTCAGGTGATGGGATTTTTAAATAAGATAACACCTTTCAATGGACCACATGGTATGAATGACTATCTCCTCTAGAAGAAGGTGTGTACTACTGCCCTGAGTGACTAAACATGACTTGTCCAAACTACAAGGTATTTGTCAAAAAAGAAAAAGAATATATTTTAACAATTAATATAAGATGATCTATAATTTTTAGATATTTAGACATTTTGAATATTTACAGTCTTAACCTAAGACTGCCAATGTTGAGTGGGCAGATGGGGTGTTGTTGGTTGAAATCATTTTGCTAATTTGGGAACAATATTTAAATGTTAGCTGTTAAAACAAAAAAGACATTTAACTAGGCCAGTGGTTCTCAACATTTACTGCATGTTAAATCCACTAGGGAGTTTAAAAAAAAAATACCGATGTCTGGGCCTTACCTTCCTCACCTCTCTGAATTCTGATTTTATCAGTTCAAGATATGTTCTGAGATTTGGTATTTCTGGTTTAACTCTTTGGGTGATTGAAATTTGGATCCAGGATTATTAATTATTGGGCTAGAGACCAACCAGTGGTGTTCGAACATTAGCATGAGTCACCTGGAAGGTGGGCTCTACTCTTCAAGATGTTTTATTCATTAAGTCTGAGGTGGAGCCCAAGAAGTCACATATCTAACATGTTCCCAGGCGTGCGTAAGCTGTTGGTCTGGGGACCACACTTTGAAGACCACAGAAGTGAATAAATAAATCTTAAACTTTTGAAGGTGAGAGAACATTTCTTAAAAAATTAGAAGTGCTATTGACATTCCCTACCCTCAAAAAATGTATACACACTGAAAATATTACAAATAATTTTACACATTTCACAAATTTACTGAAGTTCATCCATTGATCAAGGAGTTCAAACATTTGAGGCCACAACCCTAGATCCAAAGAATTTCTTATAACATCATCTATTCTTTTAGCTCGAAAATTCAAGGCCATAATTAGCCTTTGGAAAATAATGCATTTTGTTATGAGTCAAAAGTAAAAGAATTAGACTAACATTGAAGAAATTATATTGGAAAATGATGTAAGTTTTGAAATACACAAAATACTGTTGAAGCTTTAGATTAAAAATTAATATTGTTCTCAGATTACTGTTTTATTTTTCAAATTTATACTTTGCCTACTTTAGCACAGGAACTAAGTTTAATCCAGTGATAGATAAAATTGTCTTCAAGTTTTCTTTAATAAATCTAAACATTTCATAGATATCCTTATAATGACCTATTCCACACTTCAGTATTTTATACATTTTTGACTTATTAACAATATTTATTGAGAGTCAAGGCACATACTTGGTGCTGGGATATCACAGTGAAATAAACAGGTATTATCCTGGCCATCAGGGAACTTAATTTATGAATGATTTTCACCATGAAAAGGCTTTTGCATTTCCAAACTCTTTTCACTATGTTTTTAAACTTGTACCAATAGCATAAACTCAGTCTCTTAAAGAAATATTTCAAAAGACTTGCCTATTATTATGTTTTGATATTAGTGGTAAATAAATTTTGAACAAGTTAGTAACAAATGGTAACTGTTCAGTGCTGAAGACACACATGATATAGACAGATATTATAAATGCTTGCAATATATTTTGGACTCTAATGCTTTATCAATGTTATGCTGAATTCTATGCTGAGAAAATATCTTTTAACTTATGAAGTCTAATTTTTTGGTTATTGAAATATGTTCAACAATGGCACTACAAATACAATATGGTAATAGATTCCAAAACAATTTGATCTACACAGAGAAGTCTCAGTAGTAAGGTTTAGTATGGTAAGCAAAATGTAATTGCATAAAGAATTGCACCTGCTGATGTAGTGTTAGACAGTCATGTTCTACATGTCACTGCCAGCTTTGCTTCATAGAGCTACAGAAATTGCTACTTTTGAACTTGATAAATTTTTCTTTCCTCACTTAGCTTTTAATTTCCTTCTAACAGTGCCTATACAGTTCCAGTATTACAAACCACTGTTGCCTGGTATATTTATATTCCTTTTATTTTTTTTTTTTAACTTTAGGAAGAACAAAGGCCTCATCTCATATCAGTTTCATATATTGTTTTGGTCAAGCCTGATTGAGTCACTCAAAGGCAAACTGAAGATCATAATAAGCAGTCAGAAATGCCACTATTAGGTTAAAGTCTTTGTTTTCATTTAATCTTTGCTGCTCTTCTAACTTTATGTAAAACAAATTCACAATTTATTTTCTGTACCTGAAAGAATGCCTAGACTATAGTAGGGTCATAATTTTAAAATATATTTCATTTTTTAAATTTACTTAAAATTATTTTTAAATCAATATTATTTTTATTTATTAGACTATATAAAAAATGGATGAATGAATATTTTTAAGGACATACGTAAATTAAAAATAAGGCTTTATTCTCCCTGCGAAAATGAGAGATTTCCCTCCCCTCTATTTTCTCAGAGCTTTTACCTTAGAAAACTTGTAATTTTAAGTACTTCCTCATTTCTTTGAAATGTATGTAAATCCTTCTGAAAACTAGACAGGACTTTTGTCACCTGGCCTTTTGTAGCTTACAGCCTAGGAATGACTTCCTCAAGGACCTGGGCAACATCCCTTTGAAATGTAAACACTGAGGAAGATAGAACCCCTATTTCTCCCTGTCTGTGGGAGGGTAGGAGCTGAACTTTGTTGGGTACCTTTCTCCAAGTTACAAAACTACCTCCTGTCATAAAGATATAACAAGTTTATTTCTGCTCTGAATTAAGCCAATTAGCTAACACAGATGGTCACCCCAATTACCAGGTAAATTTAGGATGAAGTATGTGTGACAAATGGTGCTGTCAACTCCTCTTATTTGAGGATTAGTTAATGTTTATCTTGAGAGCATGTATGTAATGGGTTATGTCTCCTTGGCTATAAAAATGTGTGAGGTTTCCTTCTGTCTTCGTAATCTCTTACCAGACTGCCTGGGATGTACATCACATTCTGCTTTAATACATATTCAATAATAAAAGTGTTCTCTTTACTATAATTGTGGAGAAGATTTCTGGAGTGGAAGATTTTGCTTTTAATTATTTCCCTCAACAATTTTTACTATGAGCAAGAGTATGTCCCTTGATATTTATAACCCAAAGCTTAGAGAAGAAAGTTCTATTATAGCACCTCTCATACTTTCATGAGCTAAAAGCCCTGGTGTGGGCCTTATAAAATAACAGTTAAGGTCCTGCACACTGAACACAGAATTTCCCCTAACCAATGGCTTTATTTATATATTTGATCAACAGGAAGCTACTTTAAGACAGATTCATTAATTCCAATTTCTCTTACCAATGTCTTTAAACTTTACTTTTTTTAATTATTATTAATCACACTACAGAGCTTATTTGAACTGAGATAAACTATGTTGCTAAACCAAAAAAAAATTGAATAAAACGATAAATACAAACAAAAAGACTCATGGGAACACTTCCTAAAGACTTACATGCTTAATGAAAAAGGACAGCTTCTCAACAGGCTTAGGAAGAACAAAGGCAAACACCAAAGCAGACCAGACTTCAGAGCCAGAGCACAGCTGCTAGAAATAGCAAGATTTTCTGCCTTAGGAACTCAGAAATAGACCGATTTGTCTTCTTCAAATTCTTCCCCCATTTATGAAAAACTACCACCTTGGCTTGGCACTAAAGGAAACTTCTGAACATCTAAATTTAACAGAGAAATAAACAGGAAAGTATCTAGCTCATGTATTAAGCCCTGGAATTCAGAGCAGCAACCTCCTTAGCAAGCTTCTTATTTTTGTATGTGCAACCCTATAACTTTAAAAAATTTACATACAAGTATTATTACTTATTCATTCCACTTTATTCCCCCATAAATTCTTAGAGTAAAAAAGACAAATCTAGGTAATATCACCATGGATCGGAACCAGCATGTATTTACGTTTAAATACTACCATTGGAATGACTAATGTCCATGATGCTAAAGTAAAACTGAAAGCAAGGGGAAAAGTAAAATAAAATAAAATAAAATAAAGGGAGGTTGTAAGTTTTCTAAAGCCTTTCACACTTTGGCCAGGATCTATCCTTTCAACCCTCTTTCAAACATCACCACTTGATTCTCTTTATTGTTCAATTAAACCAAATTATTTGATGGCTTAAAATATATTTCTCATGTCCCTCTCTTTGCACTTTAGCGCATCGTCTCTCTTCAGGTGGATGTCCTTCTCCCACCTCCAAATCTTCAAATAATATGATTCTGTATTAATACCTTCATTACAAAATTTACTTATCTACATGAATGTGTTGGTGCTTTATATTCCCTATGATACTGTAAATCCTTGTAGGCAGAATCTGTGATTTGTTTTCCTTAATTCAGAAAAACAAGAAGGGGAGAACAGAATGGAATACTTACTGCCCTGATAGCCAGATAAACTGCATGTAAGTAATGCCTCAAATGTTATCCACTCCACATTTTTCTAATTCAAGATGCAAGAAAAAAAATGATACTGTAATTGTTTTTACTTCTCATAAGCATATTCAGACATGCAAACCATTTCTTGTCACAGTCATGGATTACCTTGCAAATTTTTTTCTATTATGCCTCAGAACTTTGCAGTAGGCAGTGACTGCTTCTTTTATGATTATTAGCATCATGCATAATATTTTATTATGATCATGATGGATCTATTACAAAAGCCAAAATAACAATTCTACTGAAATTATTATAAATTGTAAAAATCGTTTTTCAATATATTAAATCAGATGAAAACTATAGTTTTGTAAACCAGATGCTGGAAATGAATGTGAGGAGCTAAAATATGATTGTTTTATTGAATTGGTTGTAGTAAAGTTTGTTTTTGTTATTAAATATAATATTTTTTATGAATTCAAACAAAAAAGTCAATACTCTATAGATATAATGATGCCCCAAAAGACTTTTCAGAGTTTAGAGGCCTCTGCATTGAGAGAATATTTCAAAAGGTTGAGTGAGAGAATTTCTAAAAATAACACCTGAAAGCAAGTGCTTTTCAAATATTTCTCTGAGAATACGGAATTTAAGCTTATACCACTAGCAAAAAATAGTATAAACTTTTTTTAAAAACCTCTATATTTTCAACAGAAAGGGAGAAAGGAAGGATAAATGAAATGGCTTAATAGCAGATGGGAAACCATATTTTAATAAACCAATCAAAATATGAGAAAACATCTTATGGCTAAAAAGTGTTTTTATTTTCCAAAAAGCACAGAAAGATTTCTAGGGAAACGTAGTAACCTAAGTACACACATATATATTTGATTCTCCACTCCATTCCCACCCCAATATCACCCTTTGAAGGAAATTACCTACTAAACTTTTTTTTTTTTTTTTTTGCGGTACGCGGGCCTCTCACTGTTGTGGCCTCTCCCATTGCGGAGCGCAGGCTCCGAACGCGCAGGCTCAGCAGCCATGGCTCACGGGCCCAGCCGCTCCGCGGCACGTGGGATCTTCCCGGACCGGGGCACAAACCCGTGTCCCCTGCATCGGCAGGCGGACTCTCAACCACTGCGCCACCAGGGAAGCCCTAAATTTTAAAATAGGAGAAACTCTTCACTAGCTATGGAAATTGACAGAGATATCAAAATAATATCACTTCAATAAAGTTTCGCTAGATAGAAGGTAGAGAAGACTAGATTAAGCCTGAAACCCTTGGGTTACATTCTTTTTGTTAGAATTTACTTCTGAGGATCTTAAACCAACTAACATACTTTATGTTGTGGTGAGCATGGACTAGAGGCAGGATTGGTCTGTGAGTTCCATTTAAAGCCTAAAGTATTAGGCTTTGAAAAGTAATATAATCTGAGGGTGATATTGGTTGTAAGAGCATAGTAATTGCCAAAAAACAAACTCTCATATGCTTAAATCAGTTTGGTTAATCTTAACCTGCCACCAACTAGGTTCTATCTGACAGAATTAGCTACTCTAGTCAGAGGACCAAGGACAGTGAGAGAGGGAGTAGCAGGGATGCAGTTGCTCGAAAGATGTAATTAATAAAGGGAGTACAGGTCTCCATGGACAAGAATATTGGAATTGATGTCCAGTAATATTAGACAAGAAACTTTAACAGTAGTTTTAATAGTGGAGATAAAGTGGATCTATCATTATTGGCAGATGACAAAATTGTCAATCTGACTCAACTGAAAAACGATTACAAATAATAAGAGAATTCAATAAGATCACAGGATAAAATACCAAAACATAGAACTTTTGTATAAATAAATAATAAGCAACTAGATACTTTTCCACCTTTATTGAGATTATTACTAAAATAGGATTAGTTAACACTACCGTCTCCTCACATAATTACCTTTTATTTACGACTTATTCCCTTTATTCACTATAGTCACAATGCTGTACATTAGATTCCCAGAACTTATTCATCTTATAACTGGAACTTTGTACCTTTTGACTAACAACTTCCTATTCCCCACATCCCCCAGCCTCTGGCAACCACCATTCAATTCTCTATTTCTATGAATTTGTTTTTTTTAGACTCCACATATAAATGAGATCATACAGTATTTGTGTTTCTTTGTCTGACATATTTCACTGTGCATAATGCCCTCCAGGTCCACCTGTGTTGTCACAAATGGTAAGATTTCCTCCTTTCTCATGGCTGAAAATATACTACATTGTATAGGTACATTCAGAAATTCTATATCAATTGTGTGTGTGTGTATGTGTGTGTGTGTGTGTGTGTGTGTGTATAAAATACATTCCTATGTACACAGACACATAGTCTGGTTCCATATTGTGGCCACTGTGAAGAAAGCTTCAATGAACATAGGAATGCAAATATCTCTAAGATACTGATTTAACTTTCTTCCAGTATACATCCAGACAAGGGACTGCTGATCATACGGTGATTCTATTTGTAATCTCTTGAGGAATCTCCCCCTCCATACTATTTTCTGTAGTGGATGCACCAATTTAGATCCCCACCAAGAATGCAGAAACGTTCCCTTTTCCCCACCCCCTCTCCAACACTTTTCATCTCTTGTCTTTTTGATGATAGCCATTCGAACATGTATAAAGTGATATCTCATTGTAGGTTTGATCTGCATTTCCCTCATGATTAGTGATGTTGAACATCTTTTCTTGTTCCTGTTGGCTATCTGTATGTCTTCTTTGGAAAAATGCCTATTTAGGTCCTCTGTCCATTTTTTTAATCAAATCATTTGCTTTTTGCTATTGAGTGTCTGAGTTAATATATTTTGGATAGTAACTCTTTATCAGATAGATGGTTTGCAAATATTTTCTCCCACTCCATAAGTTGCCTCACACATATGGTCAACTAATATTTGATAAGGGAGCCAGAAACACTGAGTGAGGAAAGAATACTCTCTTCAATAAATGATGTTGGGTAAACTAGTAATCACACGCAGAAGACTGAAACTGGACCCCTATCTCACACCACTCACAAAACTTAACGCAGAATATGTTAAAGACTTAAACATAAGACGTGAAATCTAAAACCCCTAGATGAAAACATAGGAAAAATCTCTTTGACACTGGTCTTGAAAAGGTTTTTGGGGTATGACACCAAAAGCAAAAGCAACAAAAGCAAGGTTGATTTGCAAACTGGCCCCTGTACTTGGAGAGCAAAAAGAAACTGAAGGAAAGGACAGACCCCTCCAGATTGGTAGGTGGCAGTTTTAATGAGCAAGGGCACTTACAGAGAAGGCTTGTCTTGGATGGCCACAAGATGAGTAGACCTGTTCACCATAATCTTTAAAGTTTATAGAGAAGACTTAACTGGGTTCAATCATGTATTCAGTCCAGACGGGCTCAACCACACCTTATTCTTTTAAGGCTATGTCCTTGAAACAGCTCCTAGTGTAGGAATGGTGGCTGGAACATACATTCCAAGGACAGGGGAGGAGGTAAGGAGTCTCCGACTGCACGGGTCCAGCTTGCAGGTCAGCCACCTGTCACATCCTCTGGATGACCTCCTCCAACAAGCAAAAATAGACAAGTGGGACTACATCAAACTAAAAAGCTTCTGTACAGCAAAAGGAACAACCAACTAGATAATTTAATTAAAAATCCAAAAGATGGATAAGATCTAGATAGAGACTTTAGCAAAATGATCATAATGAATATAAGGAAAGACAGAGACAGAACAATTTGATGTAATGTCATGAAATGAGGAGATGACCATAACTTAGGATAACACCAAACAATACCACAAACTTTGAAAATAATCTGTTATTAGTTTGTTATTAAATAATGAAACTATTACTTATCCAAGGGGCACAAAAAAAGTAGGTTAGGGTTAAAATATGTAAAGCTTCATAGGGAAATAGGGTACATATCTTCAGCAACATTACTGAGTACTAGACTGTATGTGAAACTAAAAGCCACACCCTCTAATCACAGTGATGCAAACATCACCATACAGTGAAAAACCCCTTTTATCTTCCCACCTACTCCCCTTCACCTGTCAGTTCTTTTAATAGAGGTTTAGCTTCCACATACATTCCCACACGTTAAAAATCAACGGAAAAATATTTTAACTAGCAATCTAAATGAACTAATTCAGTCCAAATGTCAGGGAAAAAAACAACTTGTCATCGGAAGACTTCACTATGAACAATTCTTTCAAGTTTGAACCAGCCAAACTGTAAATTAAGATAAAAATTCTGGGGAGTTGAAACAAATGTAATCCTTGAAATGCACTTCCTTTTTTCCTTTGGAAGATTCTCAGGTTTTCATAATTAACTATATTTTAAGGAAAATAATTGTCAGTCTAATATTTGCTACATATGGATATTTTGGTCACACAAATAATAAATACTTTAAAAAAATCCGTAGTATCTCATTCCTGGATCCCACTAAGTTTTGCACTTTAAGAGACCAAACTCAAACGAAACAGAGTAATTTTATGACCAACCTGGGAAGATATAGATATTTACGGCAACTTATTCCAAGGTAATAGCATTGAAGATTCAGTCAATAAATAACAATAATTCATATTATTGAACATATGTAGATATTCTCTAAAATAAATGAAACTTTACTTTTAGAAACTATTCCAGGTGCATAGGGCTCATTTATCTTTTTCTTTTATTTTTCCAATAGACAACTTATTAGGTGTTCTAGAGAGAAATTATGACACAAACAGATTTAAACGGTAAGGGCTGTTTCTTATCTCACATAATACAGAATCTAAGGTAAAGTTAGTACAGGACTGGTTAATTGGAAGACTCAAAGACACTGTTGAAAACCTAAGTTTTGGTCAGATTGCCTTTCATCATCACAATATGCAGAATTTATGAGCATCAAATCTGGACAAAACATTATTCTGAAGAAGGTGTTGCATTTTGTATGTCTGATTATAGATGTGAGTGAAGTACACATAAAATACCTCCCACCTGCCATACAGTTTTCTCATGAATTATTAACCAAACTTTTATCACAGGCCACCTTTAAATTCAATTCAAAAAGCTAATTCAAGATTAGGATTTAGCCCTGATGAGGGAGTAGAGTCAATTTCATCCCAACTGAGTATCTACTAAAAAAGAATAAAATATTTAAATAAAAAGTAATATGGGGCTTCCCTGGTGGTGCAGTGGTTGAGAGTCCGCCTGCCCATGCAGGGGACGCAGGTTCGTGCCCCGGTCTGGGAGGATCCCACGTGCCACAGAGCGGCTGGGCCCGTGAGCCATGGCCACTGAGCCTGCGCGTCCGGAGCCTGTGCTCCGCAACGGGAGAGGCCACAGCAGTGAGAGGCCCGCGTACCGCAAAAAAAAAAAAAAAAAAAAAAAAGTAATATGTCTTCACCCAGGGCAACTCACAATGTTTATAATATAATATCCCATATTGATAACATATCAAAACTCACTAACTTTAATTTCCTCTGAAGAATTAAAGAAATTAAAGAGTTCTGGCATGGGTGCCAAAAGATTTCAATCCAGGATCTGCCATTCTCCAGTCACATAACCTTTGGTAAGTTTTTAATCTTGCTTGAAACTGGATTTGCATATTTGTAAAATGAGAATAAAATTAATAGTTCTACATACTCTTTAGATGTTGAGGATAGAATAGATAAGGTGTTTCAATTCAGTTTATAAATTATAATATGTTGTATAAACCTGAATTATAATTATTAAGCTTTACTCATATCAGGACTATCAATTTTCACTGCCAGTGAGAAAACAAGCTGGCAGTGGCAAAGTAGTGAAGAGGAGGCTATTCAACAACAGGTATTTAGACAGAAGAATATCATAGAAATTTTCTTCTTTGTACCTCTGCAATTGCACTGATTTCAGCCCCAGGACGTTTTATCATATAAGTTCACTGAGCAACAGTAGTAGTAGTTGTTGTTTCGGGTTGTCAGTAAAGACACAAACACAAATGAAAAAAGAGCAAAAGAACCAAGTTTGTATAAGCAGGGTGCTATGTGAATCCTGTGTACATAGAGAGAAGATGAATAGATTAATAAAACCCAGCCATGACTTTAAAGAAATTCTGCAATATAGTTGAAGAGACAACCATGTATACATATAATGCTTATGAAGCCATGGAGTGTGATAGAAGTTAAGCACATGGAGTCAGGAAGATTTCGATTCATGTCCCAGCTCTGGCAAAGACTATTTTTTTAACCTTGGTCAATGTATTTTGTATTTCCTTTTTTTTTTTAATGTATCTTTATTGGAGTATAATAACTTCACAATACTGTATTAGTTTCTGTTACACAACAAAGCTAATCAGCCATATGTATACACATGTCCCCATAACCCCTCCCTCTTAAGCCTCCCTCCCACCCGCCCTATCCCACCCCTCTAGGTCATCGAAAAGCACCCCAAGCCAATCCCCCTGTGCTATGCTGCTGCTTCCCACCAACCATTTTACTTAAGTGGTTTTAATTTTAATTAAGTGTCAGTAGTGTATGTATGTCGATGCTACCCTCACTTCGCCCCAGCTTTGCCCTCCCACCCTATGTCCTCAAGTACATTCTCTATGTCTATCTCTTTATTTGTGCCCTGAAACTAGGGTCATCAGAACCTTTTTTTTTTTTTTTTTAGATTCCATATATATGTGTTAGCATATGGTATTTGCTTTCTTTTTGGAGACTTACTTCACTCTGTATGACTCTAGGTCCATCCACCTCACTACAAACAACTCAACTTCATTTCGTTTCATGGCTGAGTAATATTCCATTGCATATATGTGCCCCACCTTCTTTATCCATTCATCTGTCAACAGACACTTAGGTTGTTTCCATGTCCTGGCTACTGTAAATAGAGCTGCAATGAACATTGTGGCACATGCCTCTTTTTGAATTATGGTTTTCTCAGTGTATATGCACAGTAGTGGGATTGCTGGGTCATATGGTAGTTTTATTTTTAGATTTTTAAGGAACCTCCATACTGTTTTCCGTAGTGGTTGTATCAATTTATATTCCCAACAACAGTGCAGGAGGGTTCCCTTTTCTCCACACCCTCTCCAGCATTTATTGTTTGTAGATTTTTTGATAATGGCCATTGCAACCAGCATGAGGTGATACCTCATTGTAGTTTTGATTTGAATTTCTCTAATGATTAGTGATGTTGAGCATGTTTTCATGTGCCTCTTGGCCGTCTGTATGTCTTCTTTGGTGAAATGTCTATTTAGGTCTTCCACCCACTTTTTAACTGGATTGTTTGTTTTTTTGATATCGAGCTCCATGAGCTGTCTGTATATTTTGGAGATTAATCCTTTGTCTGTTGTTTAATTTACAAATATTTTCTCCCATTCTGAAGGTTGTCTTTTTTGTCTTGTTTATGGCTTCATTTGCTGTGCAAAGCTTTTAAGTTTAATTAAGTGTCATTTGCTTATTTTTGTTTTTATTTCCATTACTCTAGGAGGTAGGTGAAAAAAGATGCTGCTGGGGTTTATGTCAGAATGTTTTTCCCAAGTTTTCCTCCAAGAGTTTTCTACTGCCTGGTCCTACATTTAAGTCTTTAATCCATTTGGAATTTATTTTTGTGTATGGTATTAGGTAGTGTTCTGATTTCATTCTTTTACATGTAACTGTCCAGTTTTCCTATATATTGAGGAGGCTGTCATTTCTCTATTCTATATTCTTGCCTCCTTTGTCATAAATTAAGTGCCCATATGTGCATGGGTTTATCTTTGGGCATTCTATCTTGTACCATTGATCTATATTTCTGTTTTTGTGCCAGTACCATACTGTTTTGATGTATGTTTTGATGATGTACTGTAGCTCTGTAGTATAGCCTGAAGTTGGGGAGCCTGATTCCTCCAACTCCGTTTTTCTTTCTCAAGATTGCTTTTGCTGTTTGGGGTCTTTTGTGTTTCTATACAAACTGTGAAATTTTTTGTTCTAATTCTGTAAAGAATGCCATTCGTAGTTTGACAGGGGTTGCACTGAATCTGTTGATTGATTTGGGTAGTACAGTCATTTTCACAATATTGAGTCTTCCAATCCAAGAACATGGGATATTTCTCCATCTGCTTATGTCATCTTTGATTTCTTTCATCAGTGTTTTATAGTTTTCTGAGTACAAGTCTTTCACCTCCTTAGGCAGGTTTATTCCTAGGTATTTTATTCTTTTTGTTGCAATAGTAAATGGGAGTGTTTCCTCAATTCCTCTTTCTGATTTTTTGTTGTTGGTGTATAGGAATGCCAGAGATTTCTGTGCATTAATTTTGTACCTTGCAACCTTACCAAATTCACTGATTAGTTCTAGTACTTTTCTAGTGGCATCTTTAGGATTTTCTATGTACAGTATCACATATCTGCAAACAGTGACAGTTTTACTTCTTCTTTTCCAATTTGTATTCCTTTTATTTCTTTTTCTTCTCTGATTGCTGTGACTAGGACTTCCAAAACTACATTGAGTAAGAATGGTGAGAGTGGACATCCTTGTCTTGTTCCTCATCTTAGAGGAAATGCTTTCAGTTTTTCACCATTGAACATGATGCTTGCTGTGGGTCTGTCATATACGGCCTTTATTATGTTGAGGTAGGTTCCCTCTATGCCCATTTTCTGGAGAGCTTTTATCATAAACGGGTGTTGAATTTTGTCAAAAGATTTTTCTGCATCTATTGAGATGATCATATGGTTTTTATTCCTTAATTTGTTAATGTGGTGTATCACATTGATTGATTTGTGTATACTGAAGAATCCTTGCATCCCTGGAATAATTCCCACTTGATCATGGTGCATGATCTTTTTAATGTGCTGTTTGTTTCTGTTTGCTAGTATTTTGTTCAAGATTTTTGCATCTGTATTCATCAGTTATATTGGTCTATAATTTTCTTTTTTTGTGATATCTTTTTCTGGTTTTGGTATCAGAGTGATGGTGGCTTTGAAGAATGAATTTGGGAGCATTTCTCCCTCTACTATTTTTTGGAAGAATTTGAGAAGGATCAGTGTTAGCTCTTCTCTACAGGTTTGACAGAATTCACCTGTGAAGCCATCTGGTCCTGGACTTCTGTTTGTTGGAAGACTTGTAATCACAGTTTCAATTTCATTACTTGTGATAGGTCTGTTTATATTTTCTAATTCTTCCTAATTCAGTCTTGGAAAATTGTACGTTTCCAAGAATTTGTCCATTTCTTTGTGGTTGTCCATTTTTTTGGCCTATAGTTGCTTGTAGTAGTCTCTTATAATCCTTCATATTTCTGCAGTGTCAGTTGTGTTTTCTCCTTTTTCATTTCTAATTTTATTGATTTGCATCCTCTCCCTTTTTTTCTTGATGAGTCTGGCTAACGGTTTATCAGTTTTGTTTATCTTCTCAAAGAACCAGCTTTTCGTTTTATTGATCTTTATTTTCATTTTATTGATCTTTGCCACTGTCTTCTTCATTTCTATTTCATTTATTTCTACTCTGATCTTTATGATTTCTGTCCTTCTACTGACTTTGTTCTTTCTCTAGTTGCTTTAGGTGTAGGCTTAGACTGCTTACTTGAGATTTTTCTTCTTTCTTGAGGTGAGATAGAATTGCTATAAACTTCCCTCTTAGAACTACTTTTGCTGCATCTTATAGGTTTGGGGTCATCGTGTTTTTGTTATCATTTGTTTCTATGTATTTTTTTATTTCTTCTTTGATTTCTTCAGTGATTTCTTGGCTATTCAGAAGCACACTATTTAGCCTCCATATATTTGTGGGTTTTTTACACTTCTTTTCCTGGAATTGCTTTCCAAACTCATGGCACAGTGGTCAGAAAAGATGCATGATACAATTTCAGTTATCTTCAATTTTCCGAGGCTTGATCTGTGACCCAGGATGTGATCTATCCTGGAGAATGTTCCGCGTGCACTTGAGAAGAAAGTGTATTCTGCCACTTTTGGGCGGAATATTCCATAAATATCAATTAGATACATCTGGTCTATTGTGTCATTTAAAGCTTGTGTTTCCTTATTTATTTTCTGTTTGGATGATCTGTCCATTGGCGTAAGTGAGGTGTTAAAGTCCCCTACTGTTATTGTGTTACTGTTGATTTCTCCTTTCATGGTTGTTAGCATTTGCCTGATGTACTGAGGTGCTCCAATGCTGGGTGCATAAACATTTATAATTGTTATATCTTCTCCTTGCATTGATCCTTTGATCATTATGTAGTGTCCCTCCTTGTCTCTTGCAACAGTCTTTATTTTAAGTCTATTTTATCTGATACGAGTATTGCTACTCCCACTTTCTTTTGATTTCCATTTGCATGTAATATCTTTTCCCATCCCCTCACTTTCAGTCTGGATGTATCCCTAGGTCTGAAGTGTGTCTCTTGTAGACAGCATATATATGGGTCTTGTTTTTGTAATCATTCAGCCAGTCTGTGTCTTTTGTTTGGGGCATTTAATCCATTTACATTCAAGGATATTATTGATATGTATGTTCCTATTATCATTTTCTGAATTGTTTTGCATGTTTTTGTGGGTCGTCTTCTTCTCTTGTGTTTCCTGCTTAGAGAAGTTTCTTTAGCATTTCTTGTAAAGCTGGTTTGGTGGTGCTGGATTCTCTTAGCTTTTGCTTGTGTGAAAAGTTTTTGACTTCTCCATGAAATCTGAATGAGATCCTTGCTGGGTAGAGTAATCTTGGTTGTAGGTTTTTCTCGTTCATCACTTTAAGTATACCCTGCCACTCCCTTCTGGCCTGCAGAGTATCCACTGAAAAAATCAGCTGATAACCTTATGGGGATCCCTTTGTATGTTATTTTTTGTTTTTCCCTTGATGCTTTTAATATTTTTTCTTTGAATTTAATTTTTGTTAGTTTGATTAATAGGTATCTCGGTGTGTTTTTCGTAGGGTTTATCTTGTATGGGACTCACTGTGCTTCCTGGACTTGGGTGACTATTTCCTTTCCCATGTTACAGAAGTTTTCAACTATAATCTCTTCAAATATTTTCTCAGACCCTTTCTTTTTCTCTTCTTCTTGGACTCCCATAATTCGAATGTTGGTGTGTTTAGTGTTGTCCCAGAGGTCTCTGAGATTGTCTTCGATTCTTTTCATTCCTTTCTCTTTATTCTGCTACTCCTCAGTTATTTCCACCATTTTGCCTTCCAGGTCACTTATTCATTCTTCTGCGTCAGTTATTCTGTTATTGATTCCTTCTAGTGTGTTTTTCATTTCAGCTATTACGTTGTTCCTCTGTTTGTTTGTTCTTTAGTTCTTCTAAATCTCTGTTAAACATTTCTTGTATTTTCTCAATCAGTACCTCCATTCTATTTCTGAGAGTCTGGATAATCTTTACTATCATCACTCTGAATTCTTTTTCCAGTAGATTGCCTATTTCCTCTTCATTTATTTGGTCTTGTAGGTATTTACTTTGCTCCTTCATCTGTGACATATTTTTTTGCCTTCTCATTTTTTTTTTTTTTCTATGAGTGAGATTATGCTCTTGTCTTACTGGTTGTTTGGCCTGAGGCTTCCAACATTGGGGTTTGTAGGCTACTGGTAGAGCTCGGTCTTGGTGCTGAGATGAGAAACTCCATGAGACCTCACTCCAATGAATATTCCCTGGGGTCTGAGGTTCTCTGTTAGTCCAGTGGAATAACTGGACTCAGAGCTCCCACTGCAGGAGCTTCGGCCCAACCCCCAGCACATGAACCAAGATCCCACAAGGCACCTGGGGTGGCAAAAAATAATAACAAAGTAAAAAATAAAAGTAGACTAGGAAACTAACAGATATGTTAGGAAGAATATAAAAATAAAAATATAGATGAGTCTACAACCAGAAGGTACAACAGTACCACAATAGTAAAAAAGAAGAAGAGGATAATCAAGACAATATGGTACTGGCACAAAAACAGAAATATAGATCAATGGAACAGGATAGAAAGCCCAGAGGTAAACCCACGCACATATGGTAACCTTATCTTTGACAAAGGAGCCAAGAATATACAATGGAAAAAAGACAACCTGTTGAGTAAGTGGTGCTGGGAAAACTGGACAGCTACATGTAAAAGAATGAAATTAGAAAAATTCCTAATATCATACATAAAATAAACTCAAAATGGATTAAAGACCTAAATGTAAGGCCAAACTGTAAACTCTTAGAGGAAAACATAGGCAGAACACTCAATGACATAAATCACAGCAAGATCCTTTTTGACCACCTCCTAGAGAAATGGAAATAAAAACAAAAATAAACTGGGACCCAATGAAACTTCAAAGCTTTTGTACAGCAAAGGAAACCATAAACAAGACCAAAAGACAACCCTCAGAATGAGAGAAAAAATTTACAAATGAAGCAACTGACAAAGGATTAATCTCCAAACTATACAAGCAGCTCATGCAGCTCAATATCAAGAAAACAAACAACCCAATCCAAAAATGGGCAGAAGAACTAAATAGACATTTCTCCAAAGAAGATATACAGATTGCCAACAAACACATGAAAGGATGCTCAACATCACCAATCATTAGAGAAATGCAAATCAAAACCACAATGAGGTGTCACCTCACACTGGTCAGAGTGGCCATCATTAAAAAATCTACAAACAATAAATGCTGGAGAGGGTGTGGAAAAAAAGGAACCCTCTTGCACTGTTGGTGGGAATGCAAATTGATACAGCCACTATGGAGAACAGTATGTAGGTCCCTCAACAAACTAAGAATAGAACTACCGTATGACTCAGCAATCCCCCTACTGGGCATATACCCTGAGAAAACCATAATTCAAAAAGAGACATGTACCACAATGTTCATTGCAGCACTATTTACAATGGCCAGGACATGGAAGCAACCTAAGTGTCCATCAACAGATGAATGGATAAAGAAGATGCGGCACACATATACAATGGAATATTACTCAGCCATAAAAGGAAACGAAATTGAGTTATTTGTAGTGAGCTGGATGGACCTAGGGACTGTCATACAGAGTGAAGTCAGAAAGAGAAAAATAAATATGGTACGCTAACACATATCTAAAAAAAAAATGGTTCTGAAGAACTAGGGACAGGACAGGAATAAAGACGCAGACATAGAGAATGGACTTGAGGACACAGGGAGGGGGAAGGGTAAGCTGAGACAAAGTGAGAGAGTGACATGGACATATATACACCACCATATGTAAAATAGCTAGTGGGAAGCAGCTGCATAGCACAGGGAGATCAGCTCAGTGCTTTGTGACCACCTAGAAGGGTGGGATAGGGAGGGTGGGAGGGATACGCAAGAAGGAGGAGATATGGGGATATATGTATACATATAGCTGATTCACTTTGTTATAAAGCAGAAACTAACACACCATTGTAAAGCAATTATACTCCAATAAAGATGTTAAAAAAAAAAGAAAAAAGGGGTGGAGGGGGCTTCCCTGGTGGCGCAGTGGTTGAGAGTCTGCCTGCCGATGCAGGGGACACGGGTTCGTGCCCCAGTCCGGGAGGATCCCACATGCCGCAGAGCGGCTGGGCCCGTGAGCCATGGCCGCTGAGACTGCGCTCCACAACGGGAGAGGGCACAACAGTAAGAGGCCCGCGTACCACAAAAAAAAAAAAAAAAAGGAGGGGGGGGGAAGGCCTTGGCTGTGGAGGGCGGGGCCAATGCTCAGGACCCACAGGGCTGTTAAAGGCCCTGGGTTCTGTGGGGGGTGGGGTTTAGGCTCAAAGAACAGAAGGGGCCCAGGCGTGCCCCCCACTTCTGGTCTCAGAGGGCAGGGGACATCACCTGTGAGCCCAGCAGGCTTCCTGGGCTCGAGTGGGCAGGGCAAACACCCTACTCTCCTCTCCTGCTCCTCCTGGATGGCTCCTCCCGCCTGCCTCTCCTGATCTCCCTGGCCCCCTTCCTATGCCCCCAAGGACCCACAAGACCTGGAGAGGGCTTTGGAGGGCAGGGGATTAGACTGGGAGCTCAGCAGGCTCCCCGGCCTGAGTCTGTATTTTGTATTTCTAAGCTTCAATAATCTTTTTACTGTACCACATGCTGCTCCCAAACTTGATTCCTTATTCTTTATTCAAAATTAAATAACTGACATATTAATATAATAAAACAGCTTAGGTAAGACACACTATATGACTTGTCAAACGATGAGTTGTTTACAAGATTCTATATGTGGTTATAGCACTTTCGAGAAAAAAAGAACATAAAGCCTGGAGAAAATGGCTCTACGCATGAGTTTTCTAGTTCTTCTATAATAAATAAAATTATCCATTAAAGAGCAAATAAATTCAAACTACTAACAGTATAAAACCTAAATAGTTTGATCAAATCACATGCAGTAAAATGTGTCAGTCCAAATATGTTGTAGCTTTCCTTTTGTTCTCTGTCTAAGCAATGGAAATATACAGTCACTTTTTATAGCATCTACACAAAATCTAATCACATCATCTGCTTTAGGCTTTTTAAAGCATCATTAAGTACAGAGCTAAGAACCATTTAATATTACTCTAACCCTAACGCTTGGTTGTATTAAAAAGTGACAGTGCAAAAATAACTGGTCGCACCGGCCCACTTAAACTTGTCAGCAACAAATGCAATTTAAAATTGTTATCCAAATAATGTCATGGAATTTAAGAAAAGCAGCATTAATGAGAATAATGAGGAACCATAAGAAAAAAAAATAGTGAATAGAGAGAACTTAGATTATACATGCCGTGTGTTCCAATAAGCATTAAAAATGGTTACCAGATTATTGAGACAGATTTCAGTGTTCAAGGAACTGATAGTCTACGAAAGAGACCCACATGTTGACAGGCAATTTAAGGGCAGTATAAGTATCCTATAGGACCTTGGGGGAGCATAGCTTGGTACCCAACTCAGTCTTGTAGGAAAGGTCAAAGAAGTTTCCTAAAGGCAGTGTATTTTAAGTAGAGGAAAATAACAGAATTGAATTTAAAGAAATGGAGACTAGTCCATGCAGAAATGCAGAGGGAACAACCTGGATAAAGCCTTGAAGAGGTGGGAAAGAAAGCATGAAGCACTTAGGCACCTCAAAGCACAGCTATAGCGTCTATTACGAATGGTGAAAACTGGGAGGAGAGGAGTAACAAGGAATCAGAAAAAGAGACTGAATAGACAATGAATCCAGTTATGCTGAATTTGAACTTTTTTCTGAGAAAATAAAGAAGAATTGAATTTACACAGGAAGGACACAGTCTCAGTATAGTTTAGAAAAAATTCTCTGGTTACAGAGTAGAGAATAGGAACTAGAAGACA
The DNA here is from genome assembly GCF_011762595.2 of Tursiops truncatus. NCBI lineage: Eukaryota > Metazoa > Chordata > Mammalia > Artiodactyla > Delphinidae > Tursiops > Tursiops truncatus. Next base: position 54,330,867 of record NC_047044.1, on the reverse strand, counting down.
AGAAGAAAGGAGCAGAGTTGTATAACAACCATGTAAGAGATTAAGATGATCTAAACTATAAATTAATCTTTTAATTCTGGGTGTTCCATTTGAAAATGAAGTTCAGGAAAACACAAATTTTAATCTCTCATGGAAACAAAAAGTTTACATATTCATAATTCCAAGGGCTTCAAGTTCTTTTCACTTGCATTGTATTGTATAATGGCATAGCTGTCTCTAAGAAAGCACTTTCTCATTTATAGAGATGCTTGACACATTTCTTCCTGATAAGACTTGATGTGTCTGTAATATCTTGGCAGGTTTTCCATTTCCCCAATTTGTTAGGTATGAAAATGTGGGAAAACATGCATTTACTGAGCATACTAGTCAATCAGAGTATGCATAAAGGGAGAAGAATATTTATAATATTAAAAATTCATTGCTTCACGTGAATATCGGCACAATAAAGTACTTAGGAAAATCCCTGCTGAAAACTTTTGTATCATGGAAATTATATATACATATATGTGTACATATGTATGAATAACAATATAGTGAAATATAGTGTTCTGAACAGTGGAATTCCATGATTCATTACTTTATGGGGTAAGATTTACTGAATGAATGTTAGTGTATGTTGTTATGAAAATAGCATAACTGAGAAGACACTCATAAACATGATAGTACTCTAGAATAAAGCTAAATCAATATTGACATTGAGATCAAGAGATATTAATAATGAAGAAGCATGTCAAGATAGCAAAATAAATAATTCAGCTGACTCTTAAGATAATTTTTGTACCAGCTCCCAACCAAAAAATAATAATAATACACTGACTTGCAATTTAACAACCAGTACAATTTAACACATAATCTTACAAATTATCTGTGCCTTAGGAAGTGAAGACCAAGTCATTTTAGAAGATATATTCTAAAAAATAAAGGTAAGATAAAATTATATAGAAAGCAATATCTTGAATACATCTGCTTTACTTCATTTTCACTGTCACTACCCTAATAGAGGCCAACATTATCTCTCAATCAGACAACTAAAACAGTTTTCTCAAATTAAACGTTTCCACCACTATCCCAAGGATAAAACCCAAAACTGCTCAAAACAATCTGTAAGGCGCTTCATAATATTTTGTATGCTTTAAAAAGCCTCCATTTCACTTTTGCTGTTTTTTGTACCAGTATTTTTGATAGTTTTATTGTGGTATGACTGATATACAATATAGCATATATATTTAAAGTGAACAATCTGATCAGTTTTGAGATACTTATACTAACTTGAAATCATAACCATACTAAAGACAATGAAGAAATCTGTCATTCCCAAAGGTTTCCTTGTTTCTCTCCCTATTACCCCTCCTCGTAAAATACCAATCCTTATGCAGCTACTGATCTGTTTTCTGTCACTACAGTGTTAAGAATTTTAAGAAATGGAATCATATAATATTTACTATTTTTTGTCTTTCTTCTTTCACTTAACCTAATAATTTTGAGATTCGGCTATGTGGCTGAATCAATCATTTGTTTATTTTTACTGCTTAGTACTATTCTAATGTATGAAAGGACCAGAATATGTTTATGCATTCACCTGTTTATGTATATTTAGACTGCTTCCAGTTTTGACAATTACGAGTAAAGCTTCTGTACATATTTGTTTAAAAAGCTTTGTGAAGATGCACGTTTTCATTTATCTTTAGTAAACATCTAGAAGTGGAATAGCTGTGTTGTATGGTAGATGCACATTTAACATTTTAAGCAAGCCAAACTGTTTTCCAAAATTGTTGTACCATTTTATACTCCAGCCAATCATTGCTTCAGTTGCTCCCCATACGTTTCCCAGGCACTTCAGCCAAAACACACACACACAAAAAAATCAAGTATACAATAAAGGTATTTTTTTTCTATAACTCAACTGAAACTATAGATTTCAACAACCCATTATGATAAAAAATTATTAATTTAAAAATATGTATTTTTACTTAAACAGTGCAATTAGCAGTTATTCAACATTTCAATTATATTTAAGATAGATCAATTTCAAATCAAACCTCAGCAAATGCAGCTTCACTCAGAATATATTTGAGTTTCATACATTTGGGCACCTGCTGGGCAGAGTGCAAGTTGGGATGGGTGTAGCTCTCATTCTGCTGTGTGATGATGTATCATTTTCCTTCTAACAGTTTGCTTTGGCCTCTATGACATAATCACTGTCATTCATCCCTGCTAGCATATGCTGAAGTAGCCTAAATATTGACATAGTCTCTAGGTAGTGACACGTCTATCATTCTGATTTCTTTTCTTGTCCTGGCTCCAAGCCCTTGGAGGCACAGCAGTACTCTCTCAGCCATTTTCATACTAAAATGAGGGTTCATAGATATTTAGCTGCTATCCTTTAAGTGAGACATCCTTCAGGAACATTCCCCTGAACTTTTCATCCAAGCATTGCTATCCTACTACTCAGATGCTTTGCTGAATATGAGGCTTCTCTACTGTAACACAAACTCCTGAGCTACACTCCAAGAAGCTAGGTACAGACTCCTCTGCTGTTCTAAGATCCCCCAAAATATAGGAATTCCTGTCACCATCTCACTGGAATGAATCCGGCAAAGGGGAGCACATTATGCGGTTAACTCTATTGCCCTTCTTTTCCTATTCATTTTCCTCCTTCCAGCTGGTAGACTTTATCTTTCTTAAGAAAACCATCCTTTACACATTTTGCCATTCCTTCAGATTTATTATTCATTGTGTGAAGTTTTTACTAGACCTTCAGCACTAGTTCATCTGCTATAATTTAAATATTTTTGTTTTCCTTCGTTTCTATAGTTTCTTCCCTACCCTGTGGTAATTAAACATTATCTCTAAAAAAAGACTACTGACTTGGCACAGTGTTACACACTAAAAGAAAGACTGAAAATAAAATTCTATTCTAATGTGTGACTGTTTACTTATTTTCCTGCTTCCACCCATCAGGCCCAATCCCTGCATTATATTACTGATTCTTATTACTACATCCTGGAAGGCATCCTTAAAGCTCCCTTTTATGTTGTTTTGTAAAAAATGCATGTGATACCTTATTCTTTTTCATTTAGATTTCTTCTTCCCCTAATAAATTATTTTGCAAAATAAAAAAAAATTCATTGTTAAAATTTCAAAATATTATTCCTCTACAATTCTAATGATGACAATATTTTGGCCTACGCAAGGGTACATGTTCTTCTGTGGGATTTCTAGACGCAGTTATCTCCTGTAAATTATTTTTTTCAGGATGGAAAATAAGCATATGTTACTGTGTAGCTAACTGCAAGAAGGGTCCTCCTTACTTGCATACCTACCCCAAGGGTCAAGCCTCCATCCTTCCATCCTGTGGAAAGAACTTTGTAGAATCTGAGTGATGACATATAAGCAAATGTCTTTCCTTAAACCAAAGCTTTCATCAACTGGCACCCTGGCTGAAATCTCCTGCCATTTGCTTCTCCTCCCCAGCTCAGCTTATGTTTGGAAATGGCAGTAGTACCCGGGCTCTTCTGAGACTACAAAAGGCTCTTTGGCCCCTTTCTGCTTCCTAAGTTTTCCCTAGCTTACCAGAATTTCCACATTACTTGCAGGAATTTCTTTACAATTAAATTCTTGGTTTCACTACAAACAAAACTGAAAGAAGGAAGCTTCCACTCCCTGCAGCAGTTACTTTAATCCTTTCCAGGGTAAGCAGTGTTCTTTCTAGCCTGGCTGTGGAGTCAGGTCTCTGCCAATACATCAGTCTGTTCTGTCATGTCTCAGGTGACCTGTGCTCGATTTGTCCTTAGTTCTCAGAGAAAGTGTTCAGTTATTTGAGGCAGAGTTTGAGATGAATCACCTCAGCTATTCTAACATTTGCTCAATATCCCTACCTTCAGCTTATTGCCCTGTATCTACCCTTTCAAATTCACTCTTATAATTGTCCAGAGTTATTTTCAAAATCAACAATGATTTCTAAGACTTCATCTTATCTGTGCACAACACTTTTTCACAGGGTAATAGCTATTGCCTCAAGATAACATGATATTTTAATTCTGGTCTAGTCTGAACCTGGTGTAGATACACACCTCATGTCCATTCTTAGAATTTTAGACACAAGCCACATGTAATAGGTGTGTATTTCACACTGTCCTCATAATGCAGCTATTAAACAAACAATAGTGCAAACAAACCTAAATTTCTTTTCCCTAAAACTCAATTTCTAGCTCTTGAATACATGTGCTTTCTGCCTGAGAGCAGAACACTAATAATCTAGCTATTTTCAAGTACTTTCAAGTCAAATACATATACATATTATTTCAGGATTAAACTAATAAGGTGACAATAAATTTTACTTATAATTATTCAGAAGTCCTCTGTTTTCAGTTATGCCATTGATGGATGAATTATGGAAAACTTACATATGAGGAATTTTCACTTTCACTGCATCATGTAATATTTATTACCTTCGGTGAGGTATTATCTCTGTTTTAGAGATAGAGAAACTAAAACTTCGAGAAGTAAACTATGTTTTCTAACGTTACCCACCGAATCAGTGGCAGAAACAAGAGGTCTTCCAGCTGTACCAGAAACCCTTTTTTCTGTCAGGTTCTAGTTATTATAATTTAGGTGAGATACATTTGGTCCTCCTCCTTTTGGAAATTAGGAGGATTTCGAATCTGTGGGTCAGGAAACTGGAATTCTAGAGTCTGGAGCAACTTGCCTAGCTGCCCTGTGCTTGAATTCCTGTTTTAGAAGATAAGTTGGCAGAATAACGTAATATTTGAAAGGTCCTCCAACTGGACATCCCAAGATTCTATCCACTTCAGCAAAAGGAAAGCATCAGTAAATGAGAGCCAAGTGGGAGGACGTTTTATTCTTTATATTTTCATCGAACAGCATTTGCAACTTAGATTCTGAGGAACAGGCACAGAACTGAAAGGATAACTATTAAAAAGAGATAAAAGAAACATGACTGCCAATAGTGTATGTATACGTTTATATAGTTTGAATGTGTGAATAGAGGGAAAATGTGAGAGTTAAATGGAAAAGAGTCAGAAAGAAACAGGTTTCTCTATTGTTTCAAAACCAGGGAAGAAGAGAGCCACATGAGGGCTTCTGTTGGTAGAGTGAGATTTTGATGTTTTTAATTGGGGGAGAGGAAGAGCATAGAGCTGAAAATACTAAGGCTTTCACTTTGGGAAAAGAGAGAAAGTCAGAGAAGAAATGCAGGAAAATATCAGCAGTGGAGATCAGGATACAAAAAAGTCAGTCAGAAATCAGGAAGCTTAAGAAAAACAGGAAAATTGTTTGGGGCAGTAATCTTAGTATTTTAACAATATGTGGGAGGCAACAATTTGCATAAACCATACACCATGAGGTAACGAAGACTTGGATGACATATACAATTTTAAGAGTGAGATCTTTAACAATGGAGATTTTTTAACTGCAGAGGTGGTTATGTAAAATACTGTATACAGTGTGGTTCTACATTTTAAATTTGAAAATGATTCCTATTACTGAGTCATAAGATTCATTTCTTAGAGTTGCTTGTTTGTTGCATGCTTGGAGAAAGTCAAAGGAAAGAAAACCTTCAAAAGTGCTCTCTAGTTTTTATGATTATGTAAAAAACATAGTTAATTAAGGTTGTTATTGTTTCTTGATTTGTTTCTGTCAAGGGCATGATAGAAAAAGAATAAGACAATTGCACAAGGAAGAGTACAGAACTATTTTCTCAACTGAACAACGAATATCCAAGATACTGAAGTAGAAAATTTGTTGACCTTCCCATAAGCATTCAGTTGTGTACAGTATTCCCCAATGAAGACCTACCATAAAAGCCCAAAGCACACAATACTTATGATGCCAAAATATTTTATGTTTTAAAAAATATGTAATGCAAAGATTCTCTGATTTTGTTCCCAAACTCCCAGGACTGCAATCCCTGAAGAGAAGGTCAAAGAAGAGAGTAATGATATCTGTGCCTAAGAAAATCCTTTGTGCGTAATATGTCACTATTTCAGATTTCAAGTTTTTCCCAATATCCATGAGAAATGTACAAATGTGTGTATATATGTACATCCATATACACACAAACACACATACACACACCAAGCAGTTTTATTTTTACTGAACATGAAAATTTACGTGTTCAGAGATACATAAAGTAGAAATATAAAGCCTCAGATGTTTTCAAAAGTCTCCTTCATATGGATGAAAATATAAGAGCATATTTTGGAGAAAATGAGGCACTGAAATGACAATAATCATTAAAACTGTTTTAAAATGATATTTTGCAGCATCTTAGGAAGTCCCAGAGATGAGTGCATGTCAGTACACGGAAAGAAATGATAGAGGAACAGGAATTATTTTTAACTATCTCCTATCTGTGATCAAAAAAGCTAGGCTTTAAATGTTTATATATCATGGTTCTGCAAAAGATTTAATTGATAAAAGATCACAGAAAAGCAAAATTTGAAATTCACTTAGACTGTTCCCTTTGCTTTTTGCAACACTGTATTATGAAAAGCTGCAAGCACACAGAAAAACTGAAAGAAGCTTATGGGAAATACGCATATGTCCTCCACCTAGATTCTGTAATTATAATTTTACTACACATACTTAGCACGTATCTATCCAGCTATCCATCCTTCTATATTGACCCTTCTTTTTTTTTTTGCAGTACGCGGGCCTCTCACTGTTGTGGCCTCTCCCGTTACGGAGCACAGGCTCCAGATGCACAGGCTCTGGATGCACATATACCAAGAACTATGTTAGACAGTTTTCAGACAATGGTAGAAAATGTAGATATATTTCTGACCCCACGTAGAGTTCTCCTGCTTACAGAAACTATACGCCTAAGAAAAACTTTTTAAGACTGAGGAAAGAAAGTTTATTTCAACACTGATATAGTACAAAATTTTAAGTGTTTAAATAAACTGCATAGGCCAATTTGGATATGTTATTTTTCTTTTCAGAAAATTTAACACTGTTGGAAATTATGGTAGTAATGATATGGGATGACAGACCATGAAAAATCATCAATAAATTAATGCTGCCAAAAACTAAGACAACTCAAATGTTCATACAAACACCCCATCAACTCCACACATGAAAGGATGACAGGTAGAGGTTGTACATCTCGTAGTGACAAGTTCTCATGGAGTTAGTTACTACTTCTTCCTCATTTTTCCTAAGGGAGTTTTAGTTTCTCTATGTCTCATCAAGTAATGATGTCAGAGTTTTTTTTTGCTTCAGAGAATTTGAGCCCATGGGACCTTGAACATAGAAATAACCCTGAATTGAGTCCTACGGCAACATTTTATTCCAGAGGGCCAAAATGAGTCTTTCTGTCATCATCATCAGAGAATAATTTCACATCTCCAACAAACACTCTACCATCTTGCTGGAATGTCACCCATGTCCTGATTTCCTAAGAGGCTCTTTTTTGGCCCACCCAAATATTTTGTTACTTCTATTAGTTCTATTACAGCTTTCACTGCATTGTTTCAAAATAGCAAAGACTTGGGCTTCCCTGGTGGCGCAGTGGTTGAGAGTCCGCCTGCCGATGCAGGGGACACAGGTTCGTGCCCCAGTCCGGGAAGATCCCACATGCCGCAGAGCGGCTAGGCCAGTGAGTCATGGCCGCTAGGCCTGCGCGTCTGGAGCCTGTGCTCCACAACAGTGAGAGGCCCGCGTACCGCAAAAAAAAAAAAAAAAAAAAAAAAAAAAATAGCAACGACTTGACTCCATCTCCACCCTACACCTTCAGGAAAGCAAAGATCACCTAGTTTTAATTTTTTACTTCTGTATTATCAATGCTATCCAATTTTTTGAAAATAAATTTTTAGATCAATAAATTTTGAATTAATGAATTGAAAGTTGTCTAAAATACTTAAATATGCTGGTTATTTAAAATCCAGAGAGATATAATCCTTATTTAAGGAAATTAAAATTTTAAAGGAGACAGGACTCATTTCAAATGAGCTTTTACATGTCAATAAAAAGATAACTGAACAGAAAAAACTAAGCAAAAAACATAATTATGTGATTCCCTTAAAAACCATGTTTAATAATGGCAAATGTTTATTCTATCTTAAAAACTATTATAAATGATTTACATATTTAATCCTCACACAAGAGGTAAATAATATTGCTCTCATTTCATTTTACATAGGATAAAAGTGAGGCACAGGGAAGTTACTAGGATATGGTAACATTGCTATTTTATGGTGGAGTTGAGATTCAGACAATCTAGCTCCAAAGCCTGAATATTTAACCATTATTCAACACTGTTCTAAGAACAATAAATACAAGAAAAGGTGGTCCACCTTATTCATAATGAAAAATGTAAATTAAATAAAAATGGGTACCACATTTCAACTCACACTAACAGAAATGCAAAGGTTGATAAACAGGTACACTGTAACTGTGACTGGGAGTGTAAACTGAAGGGAAATTTGGCAAAATCTATCCAATGCACTCTTATATGTGTACAAAGAGACATATACCAGGAAGTTCAAGACAGAACTGTTCATACACAGACCTACTAGAGAATGGACTTGAGGACACGGGGAGGGGGAAGGGGAAGCTGGGACAAAATAAGAGAGTGGCATGGGCATACATACACTACCAAATGTAAAATAGCTAGCTAGTGGGAAGCAGCCACATAGCACAGGGAGATCAGCTCGGTGCTTTGTGACCACCTAGAGGGGTGAGATAGGGAGTGTGGGAGGGAGGAAGATGCAAGAGGGAAGAGATATGGGGATATATGTATATGTATAGCTGATTCACTTTGTTTTAAAGCAGAAACTAACACACCATTGTAAAGCAATTACACGCCAATAAATATGTAAAAAAAAAAAAAGAACTGTTCATAAAAGGAAAAAACTAGGGGCTTCCCTGGTGGCGCAGTGGTTGAGAATCTGCCTGCTAATGCAGGGGACACGGGTTCGAGCCCTGGTCTGGGAGGATCCCACATGCCGCGGAGCAACTAGGCCCGTGCGCCACAACTACTGAGCCTGCACGTTTGGAGCCTGTGCTCCGCAACAACAGAGGCCGCGATAGCGAGAGGCCCGCGCACCGCGATGAAGAGTGGCCCCCGCTTGCCACAACTAGAGAAAGTCCTCGCACAGAAACGAAGACCCAACACAGCAAAAATAAATAAATAAATTACTAAACTCCTACTCCCAACATCTTAAAAAAAAAAAAAAAAAAGAAAAAACTGGAAATTACCTAAATCCCAAAGGAAAGTGTTCTGATTACATACATGCTAGTGTATCCAAACAATGGAATAATATGCAGTTGTTAAAAAATTCCAAAGTAGGTTGTCTGCACTAACCTGTAAAAGTTGTCCTTGATATAATTTCAACTGGAAAAAAAAAAAAAAGACCCAGCAAATGCTGAAAAGTATGTATTTTTAAATTGTATGTTATTGGTAAGAGTTAATATATTAAATATGCTTAGAAAATCTCTGGAAGGATACACTTTAAAACATTAACAATGTTATGTCCATATAATTGGTTGGCATGCTGAGGGAAGATGGATTTGGGACAGTTTAACTTTTTAAAATGCACCTTTCTATTTTGAATTTATTTCAATGGGTGTGTATCCCTTTAACATTAAAAATAATTTAACGGTGATAGTATATAAACCTCTTACCTTCTTCTATAAATACTAAAGTAATATATATAATGATCAGCACACACTGCCGAAAATAAACATAGTGGCATCCTCACCTGCAAGTAAGATCCAGATCCAAGGTGCCCATCCCCAGCAGAGCGCTTAAATTCAGGAAATGGAGTCTAGTAGCCAGTGTCTATTTTAGTCCCATTAGATTTGTGACAGAATCTCTCCTGGCAAGCAATCTCTAGTGTTATCAGTCTTACAAATAGCTCCTTGGGGCTTTTCTTCTTGTTACTTTGTGTGGCAATTTCACAAAACCACAGCACAGTATAAGTTTCTGAAATTGCTGTTAGCTTCCAGAGGGTGGGAGCTCAGGTGTCAGTTTCTTTCTTTGCCTCCTGGTTCTGTGCACTAATGTAGTAGCTAGCTTCCCTGGAGGACCATTACAGACCTACTGTCTCTTTCTTAGGAACTTAAATTGATTGACCACATGTCATCAGACTCAACCTATACCATGTTTCCCCATTAATTTCAGTAGAATTTAGTGCCCCTAAAAATAATACAAATGATGAAGCATTAACTATTCTAGCAAAATGGTACCCTCCCCACCCTTTTACAAAGCCAAACCTCATGATTTCTGTACTAAAAGTAGTAATTTCCTCCAACAAGGGAAAGTCAGAAGGCTAGGACTTGGACCACATAGAAAAGTAAAGTTTTTACTTTGTTTTTCTTCGCCTTAATTTTCTAGAAGATTTACATTCATAAGAAGTTTCAGTAGCAATGTATACAGCAAATACTAAAAGGATGGCAATGTAACACAATTTGTGAACACAGAAAGAGATGAAGAACAGGCACTGAAAATATAGATGTTCATGATTTCAATATATGCTCTCATGTTTTTACTGAAGAGCTTGAAGTTGAATCCATTACTGGATGGTCAAGAAATAATGTGACAACATATATAATTTATCTTCCAAAACATAAAATTTTAGGGGAAAGTGGGCTCCTATTAGTAATTTTTATGGGATGACAGGCATAAATTGGGACTCTCCCAGGAAAAACAGAACATGAGGTCACCCTGTCTAAAGGACAACATAACCTGGTAGACTGATCTTGGCCTTTGTCTTAGGTAAACTTGTATTTTAACTCCAATTCCTCAGTTTTAGAGTAAAATGTTTACATGGGCCTCAGAGTCCTCTTTTATCGAATTGACGTAGTACAGAGAGCTTGAAAGTATGGAAACATTAATATATTGTACATAAAGCACGCAGTTCGCTGAAGGTATTCAAATTAGTAGGTAGGTCCTATCCATATATGAATAGCCTTGCACAAAGAATAAAGCTCTTGCTGTCTGCTGACCTCTCCACATTTAAAGTTCTTCACTTCAACATGTTAGATTATCATCAGACTTTTCAACCACGGTGCTTTTTGCCAAAAGAAAATTGAGTCAGATATGCAAAATACTCAAAGAAACAAATGTGAGCAAAGAGTTTATAAAAGGTACACATAACTGGTTATCAACATGGAAGAGCTCAGAGAATATTGTTCCCATGAGAACCTCCTGAGGAATCTACTAGGGTTAGCTTCAGGCAGTCAAATAACTAGACAGACATTGGCATAAAGACTTGTGATGAGCATTAAACATATAGTTACTTGTAGAACTACAATTAGAAGAGATTAGAAAGGAGAAAGCACAGTGTATCAAGGCTAATATGCACACAGGACAGATTATGTTGGCAGTGATACTAACAACATTGATATTCTGAGACTACTGTGATTACGTGGTATGATAGAAGAAAAGAGCAGTTATTCTAAATTGCATTTCCTATGATCTTGAGAATGCTGGTTCCTGGTTTGGAAGAAAAAAGATACTAGATAAGGTTAAGTATTAATGAATTTGATTGAAAGAATCAGTATGAGATCATGAAGTATTTTATCATATATTATACATATACGATATATCTATATCTATACCTACGTTCTAGCTCTGTCCACCAAAGAGGTCGAAAAGCAATGACCAGCCAGGTTAACGCTGGGCATCCCTAGTGCACAGATTCTGGTCTTAAAAATACTATTACACAATCAACGAAACAAGGCCTTCTTAGAAACACATCTCCTTCTAGGTCTAGGTCAGGGAATGCACAAGGTGAGCCTGAAACATCTTATCATAATCAAACTGCAAAGAAGTTATCAAGGCTCATGTAAGGTCAAAAAGCCTCTAGAGTCAATCTAAAGAATCTCCTCCTACCCAAAGATGGTAAAATTTGAACTTCCTTCTTATAGGAAATGCAATTAAGCCTTCTAAACCTTCCAAATATACATGAATCTATGAGTATATAACATTAACTTGACGATGGAGAATGAAAGGAAAATAATTCTTTATCTTGAAAACTGGTAAATAAAGGAAAAGAATCAAGCATTATTTTGCCTTTCCTATATAAGCTTTATTACTAGATAACCTAATAATAGATAAAGTATTGAATTTGAATATCTCCATTTTTCAATGTCTACTAACTCAGGTTCTTCAACAGATAAATTATAACAAAAAGAAAGGATGAAGGCATAAAAGAAGTAACAATGCTTTTAAAAAGACCGAATTATAGTATCCAAAATGTAGTCTTGGGTGATAAAATTATAAAGAAACACAAAGAAGTGATTTAGTACACAAGACAAATAGTGACTACTTTGGAGGGATAAAAAAAGGTTGTGATTAGGATGGGACATAAGGAAAGAGTTTCTGGGGTGAGAATGACAAAGTTCTATTTTTTGGCCTGTGTGGTGGTTATACAAGTATAATAATCTTTAGAATAACACACATTTTTGGTGAGGTTTTCAGTATCTGTGTTTTACCTTATAATATAAAGGAGGAAAATATCCACACCTTGTTCCTACTCCCAAAGTTTCTGATTTCATTGATGGGGCAGAGATGGAGCACTGGATAGTCTGCTGAATTTCCAGAGATGATTTTAATGTGTAAATACAATTTTTTCTTTGCTCCTATGTTGTAAAAACATGATGAGATATCTGAACTTGGGAAACTTACAATTTAGACCAAATAAAGAGTATTTTATGCTTCATTAAGTCACTGTGAGGTAGATGCCCACTGATAGATGACTGGATAAAGAAGACATGTTATAAAGACAATGGAATATTACTCAGCCATACGAAAGAATGAAATCTTGCTATTATGCAACAACATGAATGGACCTAGAGGGTATTATGCTAAGTGTAATGTCAGAGAAAGACAAAAACCATATAACCTCACTTTCATGTGGAATCTAAAAAACAAATGAATAAACAAAACAAAGCATAAACAGACCCATAGATACAGAGAACAAAGGTTGTCAGAGGGGAGGGGATGGGATGTGGGAAAAGTGGGTAAAGGGGATTAAAGAGTACGAAATTCTAATTATAAAATAAGTACAGAATTGTAATGCACAGCATAAGTGATACAGTCAATAATATTGTATAGTTTCTTATGCTGACAGACGGTTACTAGATTTAATGTGGTGATCAATTTGTAATGTATATAAATGCTGAATCACTATGGTCTACATCTGAAACAAATATAATATTGTATATCAACTATATTCCCATAAAAATATTAAAAAATATCTAAATTTTTTTAACAAATATGACTTAAGAAAGAGACTTATCAAATCATATTTCTTTTAAAGAACAACTATCCTGATGTCACTGATTCTTTTGAATCAACAATTTAACCTAGCACTTCTTCAAAGTCATGTCTGGTATTTGTGCTCCCATGAAGTGAAGCCAAGTTCATTTTTTCTTTATTCTAATTGTCAAATATTTTTATTTAAAATATACAAATATGTATTTTATATATATATGAAATTTATACTATATGTACTAAATATAAAATGTTTTCATCTATAATTTTATATTCTATGCTATAAACCTTTTCTTAAACTTTTTCCCACGATGACCAAGCTCTCTGTTTCATCAAAGTTTTCTAGACTCCCTTCATTGTAAATGTTTTGCTCTTAACTAAAAGTATTTTGCTCCTTTACCCTGCTTGAAACATAAAATCTTCAATACTCTATCACCTAGGGTTTGCCAGGCTGTACATCCCATAAATGATCTAGGCCCCTTGATGCTCCTTTTTTCTCACTGTTCTTGTTCTTATTTATTGGCCTTTCCTTTGTTTACTTAGAATTTCCTCCAGAGGATAGCTTAGGAAAGGAAAATTAGTCGGCAACCAAATCAAACTTGTCCATGTTATGTTTTTTTACTTAAAAAGTTCTAAGGGAACAGAGTAGATCAAAATTTCTGCATTTCTGGCTATAAATAACCAAGACCTTTGTTTTTAAACTGATGATAATAGTCCACCACTGGAGAAACTCTGATTTTTAGTTTTCTTAATAGACATAAGAGTTGCATTTTCTGGAATGTTAACCATGTTTTCAAAGAAGCGGTAGCTGTTAACGATGCTATAAAACCCAGGCACTTGATTTGGTTCTCTGGTCTAACTAAGCTATTCCCTGCCATTATACATAATTGAGAGTTAATTTGCCTGTCAACACTAAAAAATCAATTCTGTACCTTAAGAATAAATATTTTTAATAATATACTCATTACCCTTTTATTTCAATTACAATAAAATATGATCCGAAACAGTCTATTCTATCGTTAAATGACCTGTTTCATTTTGCCATTCCTCTAAAACTATAATTAACAATAACAAAAACAAGAACTCCTCTACATGAGATTTATCTTAGAAGGGCACAAACCAAAGCTAAAAGTAACCCTCAAATGTCCTAGCCAAAGACCTGCTGATACTGAAGCAGAATCCAAGAATATAAGTGAAAGGCTATTTTAATTCTTTTTTCATTCTTAAATTACACTAAATTGCTGCTGACAAATAGAGATAAAAAACAGAAAAATAGAGGCTTGTAAATTCCTTGATATTTACCTAGATTCCTCAGTGAATATTTCATCCTGAATCTTAGTTTCTTTTTAAAAAATCTGATATTAAACACTAGAGTGGTTTGACCAGAGACATACTTTCTAGACAAATTGCTCAATATATTAACTGAAACACACTTTTTATTCTTGACCACCAGTGAGTGCATCATGGCTAAAGTTGATTGCCAGGAAGTACTAAATAGACCATTACATTTCGATCCCAACAGCATCTATGATGCATCAATAGGTCCATCTTGGATTGGCTGAAGGGTCTTATTAAAAGATATGCCTTGGGCTTCCCTGGTGGCGCAGTGGTTGAGAGTCCGCCTGCCGATGCAGGGGACACGGGTTTGTGCCCCAGTCCGGGAGGACCCCACATGCCGCGGAGCGGCTGGGCCTGTGGGCCATGGCCGCTGAGCCTGTGTGTCCGGAGCCTGTGCTCCTCAACAGGAGCAGCCACAACAGTGAGAGGCCCACGTACCGCAAAAAAAAAAAAAAGATAAACAACAAAGAGCCAATGTCTAGCACAGGGAATTATATTTAATATATTGCAATAACCTATAATGGAAAAGAATCTGGAAAATTATATATATTTTATATATATATATACATACATATATAAATCACTTTGCTGTACACCTAACACAACACTGAAAATCAACTAGATTTCAATAAAAAAATTTTAAAAAGAAAAGAATTCTTTCTCTTTCATTAGTTGAAAATACATAGTCATCTGCAAAAAGTCTCTTCATAATTAATGGTCTAGAGGAGACCTATGTAGTATTTAACCCTCATCTGCAATGAATGACATACAAAGTAATGATCTTGACTTATTCGTTTCTTTGATTTGCAAAAATGTATTTCCTATTGCCTTCCACCCTACACTTATCCACTATTATCAAAATCATTTCATAAATACCTAAAAAAATTATCTGAGTCCCAAAATTTCTATAGAATGCATAAGAAAAAATTTTATAGTTTTTACAAAAATTAATTTCTGCTATGTGAATTAATTTGTGCTATGTGCCTGAAGTCACTGCAAAATATCAACATACCTATTTATTAATATTTTATAGGTTCAATTAATATTTTCAATCATAGCGTTTACTATAAGAGTTATTTATGTTTAAAACATAGTATATAAAAATTCATACAGTTACATTACGTTATTTTTAAAAATTCAAATCACAGATCCTCAAAAGTATAATTGGAAGGTTTAAAAGGAAAAAAATACGAATATCTGAATTTTAAAAAATCACCTTCATTGCTGTCTATTAATTTTTCTAACCTGACTTTAAAGACATTCTGTAGTCATCCGGGTCCCATTAAATATAAAGCAGGTGTTCAGAGATTTGACAGCACTGTATATAACCATAATATATTGGGCACAAGCACAATTTCCATACATAGGCGAGTGGTTGAATATAGTAACTATATATTATGAAGAAATGTGCAGTTGCAAAAAAGCAGTTGCAAAAAAAAAAGAAAAGAAGATAATCTCTGAACTCATAGGGAGTGATTTCAGGTTTAAGAAAGCAAAGGGAAAATATCTTAATGCAAGAAATAAGGGGAAATAATAAAATGTACATGCATCTGTTCATTTGTGCAAATAGAAACATGGGAGCAATAAATAAAACTAATGAAATGAAAGTTATACGGCAAGGGGTTCATAAGGATCTACAGATTTTTGCATAGAAACTGGGTGGGAAGAAGGGGAGAATAAAACAGATTAGATGGAATCACAGGAGGCATATTGACACTATTCTGAATAAATTTTTTATATATTTCTGACATAACTATGTTAATGTTTTACAGATTCAAATAAGTAAATAAATAAAATCAATAGGGATGGAGTTTGGAGGCCAACTTGGAACAAAAAAAAAAAATTAACCTAGCTGTACTGTGAATTAATAATATAACTCATTGAAGGGGCGGGGAAAATCAATGTAAATAACCTTGGAAAACAATATTTTGAATATACTCTCTAAGGCTAAAGCACAGCAAAGAACTATACACAAATATTGTACTCTAGTTGGTAGATTTTTTTATTATAGAGTATGGGTTAGCAATTCTGAAGCTATTTTATGCATCTTCTAGGTTTGAGCAAATAAGTACAAACGTAATGCATAAGCAGAACCATGTTTCTCAGTATTGTAGAAAACAGTTATATGAAAACAAAAACTATTATGAGGAGAATGTGCTCCTCAGAATGACTGAATAAAGCAAAAAGATATAACACCTGGTATACAGAAATTCAACATAGATATGACTCTAACAAAATCATCAGGATACACGTAAGGAGAAACAAAGACAAGAATTGTTCACAAGGCCTAGTGATGCACCAGTGCAGATAGGAAGATAAAAGGATTCAGGATTCTAGGAAAGATGTTTGTGAGAGAAAAAATGGACATATTGGATTGACTGATATATTTAGTCCATACAGAGAGGAGTTTTACATCTCTGACAAAGAGGTGTGAACAAATTATTACTAGATAGAGAATAAAAAATGAAAAATAGGGCAATTTTAAATTCCAGTGAAGTTAAAAAGATACACTGGAAAGGACAGGTAATTATAATGCTTGACAATATGTTTCTCAATAGCAATTTACAATGCAATATGATCATGGAACATAATTTTTAAAGAATAAAAGGAAAAGAACTTTGAACCTAAAGCTTTATGTCCAGCTGAATTATTATTTGAAAGTCAGGGAATAATAAAACTATTTCCATGCATTCATGGTTTCAGAGGATTAGTATTATAAGACCTACATAGAAGAAACTTTTGGATGAAGTTCACAGATAAGGAAAACAAATCCAGAAGATGTTGGGAAAGAAAAGGTACATAATAGTAAACAATAAGACTGATTTTTTATTTTTATTTTTTTTGTGGTACGTGGGCCTCTCACTGTTGTGGCCTCTCCTGTTGTGGAGCACAGGCTCAATGACCATGGCTCAAGGGCCCAGCCACTCCGCGGCATGTGGGATCTTCCCAGACTGGGGCACGAACCCGTGTCCCCTGCATCAGCAGGTGGACTCTCCACCACTACGCCACCAGGGAAGCCCCTAAGCACTGATTTTTAATTAAAGGACAGTTACCATAAAATTCAAGAGTATATAATTTTAAGCTAACAGAATAAAGTTTCATCTATTCAATGGTAAGTAGAAATAGAAACAATAACACAGAAAGTTCAGTAAGTAGAAAATTTGCAAAATAGGACAAAAATAAGTTGTAAAATAAGAGTAATTACTATCTGTGTCTACTGATTAAACTCGCCCATTGAAATCTCGAGGCTCCTAGAGAGAATAAAAAATAATACTGAACTAAGAAAAAAAGAAAACTGAATTGTATGTGGTTTCAAGAGACACATATTAAAAAAAAATAGGACTGAAAAATAAAAAGATGCAAAAAAAGACACAGGCAAAGATGAACCAAAATCACACCGGAACAGAAATCTTACTATATAAAAAAAGACAGACAGGAGAAGATGGCGGAAGAGTAGGACGCAGAGATCACCTTTCTCCCCACAGATACATCAGAAATACATCTAAACGTGGAAGTGCTCCTACAGAACACCTACTGAACGCTAGCAGAAGACCTCAGACCTCCCAAAAGGCAAGAAACTCCCCACGTACCGGGGTAGGGCAAAAGAAAAAAGAAACAACAGAGACAAAAGGATAGGGACTGGACCTGCACCAGTGGGAGGGAGCTGTGAAGGAGGAAACGTTTCTACACACTAGAAGCCCCTTCGCGGGTGGAGAAAGTGGATGGCGGAGGGGGGAAGCTTCAGAGCCACGGAGGAGAGCGCAGCAACAGGGGTGCGGAGGGCAAAGCAGAGACATTCCCGCACAGAGTATCGGTGCCGACCAGCACTCACCAGGCCAAGAGGCTTGTCTGCTCACCCACCGGGATGGGTCGGGGTTGGGAGCTGAGGCTCAGGCTTCGGAGCTTAGATCCCAGGGAGAGGACTGGGGTTGATGGTGTGAACACAGCCTGAAGGGTTTAGTGTGCCACGGCTAGCGGGGAGGGAGTTGAGGAAAAGTCTGGAGCTGCTGAGGAGACAAGAGACTTTTGCTTGCCTCTTTGTTTCCTGGTGAGCGAGCAGAAGGGATTAAGAGCTCTGCTTAAAGGAGCTCCAGAGACGGATGCGAGTGGTGGCTAACAGCACAGACACCAGAGATGGGCATGAGACGCACAGGCTGCTGCTGCCTCCGCCAAGAAGCCTGTGTGCAAGCACAGGTCACTATCCACACCCCGCTTCTGGGGAGCCTGTGCAGCCCACCACTGCCAGGGTCCCGGGATCCAGAGACAACTTCCCCAGGAGAACGCACGACGCGCCTCAGGCTGGTGCAACATCACGCCGGCCTCTGCCGCCGTAGGCTCGCCCCGCATCCGTACCCCTCCCTCCCCCCGGCCTGAGTGAGCCAGAGCCCCCGAATCAGTGGCTCCTTTAACCCTGTCCTGTCTGAGCGAAGAACAGACGCCCTCAGGTGACCGGAGCCAAATCCAAAGCTGAACCCCGGGAGCTGTGCGAACAAAGAAGAGAAAGGGAAATTTCTCCCAGCAGCCTCAGAGGCAGCGGATTAAAGCTCAACAATCAACTTGGTGTGCCCTGCATCTGTGGAATACATAAATAGACATGAATCATCCCAAATTGAGGAGGTGGACTTTGGGAGCAAGATAGATTATTTCCCCTTTTCCTCTTTTTGTGAGTGTGTATGTGTATGCTTCTGTGTGAGATTTTGTCTGTATAGCTTTGCTTTCACCATTTGTCCTAGGGTTCCGTCTGTCCATTTTTTTTTTTTACTTTTAAAAAGATTTTTTCTTAATAATTATTTTTTATTTTAATTATTTTATTTTATCTTACTTTATTTTATTTTATCCTCTTTCTTTCTTTCTATTTTTTCTCCTTTAATTCTGAGCCGTGTGGAGGACAGTCTCTTGGTCCTCCAGCCAGGGGTCAGGGTTGTGCCACTGAGGTGGGAGAGCTAACTTCAGGACACTGGTCGAAAAGAGACCTCCCAGCTCCATGTAATATCAAATGGCGAAAATCTCCCAGAGATCTCTACCTCAACACCAACACCCAGCTTCACACAACGACGAGCAAGCTACAGTGCTGGACACCCTATGCCAAACAACTAGCAAGACAGGAACACAGTCCTATCAATTAGCAGAGAGGCTGCCTAAAATCATAATAAGGCCTCAGACACCCCAAAACACACCACCAGACGTGGACCTGCCCACCAGAAAGACAAGATCCAGCCTCATCCACCAGAACACAGGCACTAGTCCCCTCCACCAGGAAGCCTACACAACCCACTGAACCAACCTTAGCCACTGGGGACAGACACCAAAAACAATAGGAACTATGAGCCTTCAGCCTGCAAAAAGGAGACCCCAAACACAGTAAGATAAGCAAAATGAAAAGACAGAAAAACTTACAGCAGATGAAGGAGCACGGTAAAAACCCACCAGACCTAACACATGAAGAGGAAATAGGCAGTCTACCTGAAGAATTCAGAATAATGATAGTAAAGATGATCCAAAATCTTAGAAGTAGAATAGAGAAAATGTAAGAAACATTAGACAAGGACCTAGAACAACTAAAGAGGAAACAAGCAATGATGAACAACACAATAAATGAAATTAAAAATACTCTAGAAGGGGGCTTCCCTGGTGGCGCAGTGGTTGAGAGTCCACCTGCCGATGCAGGGGACACGGGTTCGTGCCCCGGTCTGGGAGGATCCCACATGCCGCGGAGCGGCTGGGCCCGTGAGCCATGGCCGCTGAGCCTGCGCGTCCGGAGCCTATGCTCCGCAACGGGAGAGGCCACAACAGTGAGAGGCCCGCATACCGCAAAAAAAAAAAAAAAAAAAAAATACTCTAGAAGGGATCAATAGCAGAATAACTGAGGCAGAAGAACGGATAAGTGACCTGGAAGATAAAATACTGGAAATAAGTACTGCAGAGCAGAATAAAGAAAAAAGAATGGAAAGAACTGAGGACAGTCTCAGAGACCTCCAGGACAATATTAAATGCACCAACATGCGAATTATAGGGGTACCAGGAGAAGAAGAGAAAAAGAAAGGGACTGAGAAAATATTTGAAGAGATTATAGCTGAAAACTTCCCTAATATGGGAAAGGAAATAGTTAATCAAGTCCAGAAAGCACAGAGTCCCATACAGGATATATCCAAGGAGAAACATGCCAAGAACATATTAATCAAACTATCAAAAATTAAATACAAAGGGCTTCCCTGGTGGCGCAGTGGTTGAGAGTCCCCCTGCCAATGCAGGGGACATGGGTTCGTGCCCCAGTCCAGGAAGATCCCACATGCCACGGAGCGGCTAGGCCTGTGAGCCATGGCTGCTGAGCCTGTGCGTCCAGAGACTGTGCTCTGCAACGGGAGAGGCAACAACAGTGAGAGGCCCGCGTACCGCCAAAAAAAAAAAAAAAACTTAAAGACAAAGAAAACATATTAAAAGCAGCAAGGGAAAAACAAAAAATAACACACAAGGGAATCCCCATGAGCTTAACAGCGGATCTTTCAGCAGAAACTCTGCAAGCCAGAAGGGAGTGGCAGGACATATTTAAAGTGATGAAGGAGAAAAACCTACAACCAAAATTACTCTACCCAGCAAGGATCTCATTCAGATTTCATGGAGAAATTAAAACCTTTACAAACAAGCAAAAGCTGAGAGAGTTCAGCACCACCAAACCAGCTTTACAACAAATGCTAAAGGAACTTACTACGCAAGAAACACAAGTGAAGGAAAAGACCTACAATAACAAACCCAAAACAATTAAGAAAATGGTGATAGGAACATACATATCAATAATTACCTTAAATGTAAATGGATTAAGTGCTCCCTTGAAAAGACAAAGACTGGCTGAATGGATAGAAAAACAGGACTCATATATATGCTGTCTGCAAGAGACCCACGTCAGACCTAGGAACACATACAGACTGAAAGTGAAGGGATGGAAAAAATATTCCATGCAAATGGAAATCAGAAGAAAGCTGGAGTAGCAAATCTCATATCAGACAAAATAGACTTTAAAATAGAGATTATTACAAGAGACAAAGAAGGACACTACATAATGATCATGGGATCGATCCAAGAAGATATAACAACTGTAAATACTTATGCACCCAACATAGGAGCACCTCAATACATAAGGCAAATACTAACAGCCATAAAAGGCGAAATCGACAGTAACACATTCATAGTAGGGGACTTTAACACCCCACTTTCAGCAATGCACAGATCATCCAAAATGAAAATAAATAAGGAAACACAAGCTTTAAATGATACATTAAACAAGATGGACTTAATTGATATTTACACGACATTCCATCCAAAAACAACAGAATACACATTTT
The DNA here is from genome assembly GCF_011762595.2 of Tursiops truncatus. Lineage (NCBI taxonomy): Eukaryota > Metazoa > Chordata > Mammalia > Artiodactyla > Delphinidae > Tursiops > Tursiops truncatus. The sequence goes on along the minus strand of NC_047044.1, from coordinate 54,308,949 downwards.
TCATGTGTATTCTGCTCACGGAACATTCTCCAGGATAGATCATATCTTGGGTCACAAATCTAGCCTTGGTAAATTAAAGAAAATTGAAATCATATTAAGTATCTTCTCCAACCAAAATGCTATGAGACTAGATAGCAATTACAGGAAAAGATCTTTAAAAATTACAAACACATGGAGGCTAAACAATACACTACTTAATAATGAAGTGATCACTGAAGAGATCAAAGAGGAAATCAAAAAAACCTAGAAACAAATGACAATGGAGACACAACGACCCAAAACCTATGGGATGCAGCAAAAGCAGTTTTAAGACGGAAGTTTATAGCAATACAATCCTACCTTAAGAAACAGGAAACATCTCGAATAAACAACCTAACCTCGCATCTAAAGCAATTAGAGAAAGAAGAAGAAAAAAACCCCCAAAGTTAGCAGAAGGAAAGAAATCATAAAGATCAGATCAGAAATAAGTGAAAAAGAAATGAAGGAAACAATAGCAAAGATCAATAAAACTAAAAGCTGGTTCTTTGAGAAGATAAACAAAATTGATAAACCATTAGCCAGATGCATCAAGAAAAAAAGGGAGAATACTCAAAGCAATAGAATTAGAAAGGAAAAAGGAGAAGTAACTGACACTGCAGAAATACAAAGGATCATGAGAGATTACTACAAGCAACTCCTTGCCAATAAAATGGACAACCTGGAAGAAATGGACAAATTCTTAGAAATGCACAACCTGCCGAGACTGAACCAGGAAGAAATAGAAAATATGAACAGACCAATCACAAGCACTGAAATTGAAACTGTGTTTAAAACTCTTCCAACAAACAAAAGCCCAGGACCAGATGGCTTCACAGGCGAATTCTATCAAACATTTAGAGAAGAGCTAACACCTATCCTACTCAAACTCTTCCAAAATATAGCAGAGGGAGGAACACTCCCAAACTCATTCTACGAGGCCACTGTCACCCTGATACCAAAACCAGACAAAGATGTCACAAAGAAAGAAAACTACAGGCCAATATCAATGATGAATATAGATGCAAAAATCCTCAACAAAATACTAGCAAACAGAATCCAACAGCACATTTAAAGGATCATACACCATGATCAAGTGGGGTTTATTCCAGGAATGCAAGGATTCTTCAATATATGCAAATCAATCAATGTGATACACCATATATTTACAAATTGAAGGAGAAAAACCATATGATCATCTCAATAGATGCAGCCAAAGCTTTCGACAAAATTCAACACCCATTTATGATAAAAACCCTCCAGAAAGTAGGCGTAGAGAGAACTTTCCTCAAAATAATAAAGGCCATATATGACAAACCCACAGCCAACATCGTCTTCAATGGTGAAAAACTGAAACCATTCTCACTAAGGTCAGGAACAAGACAAGGTTGCTCACTCTCACCACTCTTATTCAACATAGTTTTGGATGTTTTCGCAACAGCATTCAGAGAAGAAAAAGAAATAAAAGGAATCCAAATCAGAAAAGAAGATGTAAAACTCTCACTGCAGATGACATGATACTATACATAGAGAATCCTAAAGATGCTACCAGAAAACTACTAGAGCTACTCAATAAATTTGGTAAAGTAGCAGGATACAAAATTAATGCACAGAAATCTATGGCATTCTTATATACTAGTGATGAAAAATCTGAAAATGAAATTAAGAGAACACTCCCATTTATCACTGCAACGAAAAGAATAAAAGATCTAGGAATAAACCTACCTAAGGTGACAAAAGATCTGTATGCAGAAAATTATAAGACACTGATGAAAGAAATTAAAGATGATAAGAAATAGATGGAGAGATATACCATGTTCTTGGATTGGAAGAATCAACAATGTGAAAATGACTCTACTACCCAAAGCAATCTACAGATTCAATGCAATCCTTATCAAACTACCAATGGCATTTTTCACAGAACTAGAACAAAAAATTTCACAATTTGTATGGAAACATAAAGGACCCTGAATAGCCAAAGCAATCTTGAGAACGAAAGTGTAGTTGGAGGAATCAGGCTCCCTGACTTCAGACTCTACTGCAAAGCTACAGTAATCAACACAGTATGGTACTGTCACAAAAACAGAAATATAGATCAATGGAATAGGATAGAAAGCCCAGAGATAAACCCACGCACATATGGTCACCTTATCTTTGATAAAGGAGGCAAACATATACAGTGGAGAAAAGACAGCCTCTTCAATAAGTGGTGCTGGGAAAACTGGACAGCTACATGTAAAAGAATGAAATTAGAACACTCCCTAACACCATACACAAAAATAAACTCAAAATGGATTAAAGACCTAAAGGTAAGGCCAGACACTCTAAAACTCTTAGAGGAAAACATAGGCAGAACACTCTATGACATAAATCACAGCAAGATCCTTTTTGACCCACCTCCTAGAGAAATGGAAGTAAAAACAAAAATAAACAAATGAGACCTAATGGAACTTCAAAGCTTTTGCACAGCAAAGGAAACCATAAACAAGACCAAAAGACAACCCTCAGAATGGGAGAAAATATTTGCAAATGAAGCAACTGACAAAGGATTAATCTCCAAACTTTTCAAGCAGCTCATGCAGTTCACTAACAAAAAAACAAACAACCCAATCCAAAAATGGGCAGAAGGCCTAAATAGACATTTCTCCAAAGAAGATATACAGATTGCCGACAAACACATGAAAGAATGCTCAACATCATTAATCATTAAAGAAATGCAAATCAAAACTACAATGAGATATCATCTCACACCAGTCAGAATGGCCATCATCAAAAAATCTAGAATCAATAAATGCTGGATAGGGTGTGGAGAAAAGGGAACCCTCTTGCACTGTTGGTGAGATTGTAAATTGATACAGCCACTATGGAGAACAGTATGGAGGTTCCTTAAAAAGCTACAAATAGAACTACCATATGACCCAGCAATCCCACCACTGGGCATATACCCTGAGAAAACCATAATTCAAAAATATTCATGTACCAAAATGTTCATTGCAGCTCTATTTACAATAGCCAGGATATAGAAGTAACCTAAGTGTCCATCAACAGATGAATGGATAAAGAAGATGTGGCATATATATACAATGGAATATTACTCAGCCATAAAAAGAGACAAAATTGAGTTATTTGTAGTGAGGTGGATGTAGCTAGAGTCTGTCATACAGAGTGAAGTACATCAGAAAGAGAAAAACAAATACTGTATGCTAACACATATATATGGAATCTATGGAAAAAAGAAAGAAAAGGTCATGAAGGACCTAGGGGTAAGACGGGAATAAAGACACAGACCTAATAGAACATGGACTTGAGGACACGGGGATGGGGAAGGGTAAGCTGTGACAAAGTGAGAGAGTGGCATGGACATATATACACTACCAAATGTAAAACAGATAGCTAGTGGGAAGCAGCCACATAGCACAGGGAGATCAGCTATGTGGTTTGTGACCACCTAGAGGGGTGAGATAGGGAATGTGGGAGGGAGGGAGATGCAAGAGGGAAGAGATATGGGAACATATGTATGTGTATAACTGATTCACTTTTTTATAAAGCAGAAACTAACACACCATTGTAAAGCAATTATACTCCAATAAGATGTTAAAAGAAAAAAAAGAAATAATGACTATCTCTTAGTAGCTATATTAACTTGAGTCAGTCATTAAGGTTCTCAAAGACTCAGTTTTATAATAAAATTATAATACTTCTTACCTCCTAGTTGTTTTCAGGATTAATTAATCCACATAAAATTTATTTGAGTGCTTGGCACAGGGTATTGATCACTAAGCAGTAATTATTTTTATCACTCCATAACAGTACAAATAAATTTATACACAGACCAAGCTCACAGCAACTTCCCATTTTTTAGAATTTCCTGAATGGCCTTATCTATCCTGTATCTGTAAGCAGGAAGATAGTGGTGTAGATTTTGGACAAAACCCTACACCAGTACCTTCCTGCTTATAGAGTCAGCATTCACTATGCCAATAGTCACATATGGCTACTTAAATTAATGCAGTTACATAAAATTTAAAATTCTTCTTTTCAGTTATACTTGCCATATTCCATGTGCTCAGTATTCAGGTAAGGTTAATGATTAGCATATTAGATCCTCACAGAAAGTTTTCTTGGGCAGCATTGATAGAGGGAGATACAATTTTAAGCTGAGCCAATCCCATTCTCTCTCATAGGAGACTGACTTCGGAGTGAAGAAATATGGAGCCCAGAAGCAGCTAGGGACAAGCCCCATTGCTACTAACGCCTCAGAAAGAATGCCACAAACCCCTGATGCTATGTGTGTGATGTCCTGATTACATGGCCTTTCCAGAGTATGGGTGTCAAGCAACTCCCTAAATTCTTCAATGTTCGCTAATAAGTAATAAGGCAAAGGAACTCTACTTTAGTTGGAAAGATCTTCTCCCAGTGAGGTGCTTTTCTTTTAACTTTGCTCATGATGTTTTTCAACTTTAAAAAAAAGAAGAAAAAACTCTAATTTTTTAATTAAGTCAAATATGACTGATTTTATCGTTTCTGAGATTAACAGCATGCTTAGGAAATCCTATCCATTTCCACAGGTATAAAATTTCTTCTAGTATTTGTGTAGGATCATGTTGTTTATGTTCGTCTTATTTCTACAGGATTAATTTCCCAAAGTGGCACTGCTGAGAGTGTGTTTATTGTTTTAACATACAAATAATGGTAATTTAAACCATACAAAAAGCTATAAATGTCAATTAAGTTCCCTGACAGCCTGACCCACAGTCTTGCAGTTCCCTTCCCTAGAGGGAAACACATGTATCAGTTCTGTGTAGTGTACTTCCAGAGATAATTGTCTCCTTTTACAGTATTAAGTTTAGATTTCTAATCAACTTCTAATTTATTCTGTTGAGTTTAAGGCAGAACTGCATTTTTTTCCAAATAGCCAATTATCTCATCTTCATTTATCTCTAGAATAGTCCATTATTTCCCTAAGGATTTATAAATGGCAACATTTTCATATTCCAACTCCCCATTTATACCTAAGCCATTCTTAGCGTTCTCTTCCATACCACTGACTTACTCCATTTTTCAATTCTCACATTATCTGTCAAATATCTGTAAAATTATGTGTGGAAAGATACAGTAAGAGAGAATTTAACATGGAAACCAACTTTAAATAACAGTTGGTTTCATGGCAAGGCAAAGCTCTTCTCACTCTTTTTCCTTTTCAACTTCATTGTGTCTAGAGGATATTTGAATCGAATTTGTAAGATTCATTTAACATCCACTGGAAATTGGTTTAGGGTTGGTTTGAAATCATAGAATTAAGGAAAATGTATTTTCTAACTTAAGCCTTCAAGAAAAAAACTATGCCATATACACATAAGCTCTTTTTAAAAATTATAAAAAAAAAGAGCTACATAAATTATTTTTACAAATCATTAAAAACTGAGCAAGGAAAAGTTAAGCATTAAATGTTAAAGTATGCCTGTCATGGTACAACCTTTTGCATCCTATTGAATACCTTTTGTAATTACAGAGTAGCTAAATTAGATTATAAGGCTACAGTTGACACAGCATATAGACTGAATTTCAAAAGAAAGACTACAATTAAAAATGTAAAAAAGAAAGTTATTGCTTATGTAGACAGGTATAGAGGTCAAAGTTGTCAGTGACATAACAATTCAACTTGTTTCCTGACTCAGAGTTTTCCTTAATTCACACACTTCACTGTAAGGAAGTATGGATGTTTCAGTACTCTCTGACACATTAGGCTCTGACATCTTATTTCAAACTTGGTTTTTCCTCATTCAAATCATCATGAGGTTGTCATGCCTTTATAAGTATTGTTTTAAAAGTCATGTAAGTAACTCTGTGTTGTTATTCCTAGTTGTGTGTGGGGGGGGAGGATAATCACATGTATCTTCATAAAATTTTTCCTCTCTCACCACTTCCTGGGAAATATTTTAAAATGCTTTCCTTCCTGGGACTTCCCTGGCCTTCCAGTGGTGAAGACTTCGCCTTCCAATGCAGGGGGTGTGGGTTCGATCCCTGGTCAGGGAGCTAAGATCCCACATTTCTCGCAGCCAAAAAACCCAGAAACATAAAACAGAATCAGTACTGTAATAAACTCAATAAAGACTTTAAAAATGGTCCACATCAAAAAAAATATTTAAAATAAAAAGATTTTTTTTTTAAAAAATGGTTTCCTTCCTTCCTTTCTCCACATGTGAAACCATTTCCCTATGAACCTTGGTATGATTTCCATTATTTTGGGAAGCCTATCAAATTCCAACAATCTTTCACATTCTGATCAAGGGACAGGACTAAATAGATATTTAACAGTGTAATAAAAAATAAAAACAATGAAACAGTACGGTACGTATACGCTACCTACAGTGTAATGAATATTATTAACCCTCATGGAATACGTACTACACAGAATTCTAGGAAATGTTCAAAACTAAACACTAAATATATAAAAACATTTATATATTTGGTTTTCAACTGATATTAAAAATATGATAAGTGTCAGTTAATTAATTTATTTGTGGCTTGAGGAAGAAAAGACTGGTTCTGCCTTCATGGTCTTAGTGCCTACAACAAAGGCTGACTGTGGGTTTAGGCTGCAGCTTCTGGGTTCTCTTCTACCACTGGCCTTAACAAAAGCTACTGCAGACCACATGTAAGCGAACTGTAATGCTGTTGGTACTAACACTGCCATAAGACCAGTGGTCTAGTTTGTGTCTGAGATAAACATCACCCCAGGTGAAGTGAGATAAATCCTTTGGCCATCCTCCTAATAGGACTGTTTAACCACTTCTTAAATGAGACTACTGGAACTAATATTACTATTTTTATCACTTATTTTATCAATTTGTGAATTCAATTAAAAAAACACCTATCTTTGAGTTTCAGTCTCATACATACTATATAGCCCTTTCTAACCATTTCTTCTAGATGTCTCAAAAACACCTTAAGGTGAATGGGTCTGAAACGCAACTCACCAACTACTTCTCCAAATCTGGTACAATAGAATCACCAAAATATCAATACTCGTAGTTTTTGACTAAGAGTTATTCTTGCTCCCCTTAGCATCATATCCAGTTGATCACCAAGGCCTATTGACTTTGCCTTCTAAACATCTTTAGAATCCATCTATTTCTCCCAAGCCCAACTGCCAACTCGCTAACCAAACAGTTCTCACCCTTCATGCTGCCTAAATGCCTTTTTTATTCACACTCCATCCCATCTCATCCCCCTCAAACTAGTTATTTCCCTGCAGCTAGATTTTCTTTGTTCAATATGCAAATCTAATCACGTGACCTCCTCATCCCCACTTAAACCACATCATTGGCTTTTCACCGCTCTTAACATAGAGAGGTACATTTACAATATGCTCTCCACGATGTAGCTGAAGTTTACCTCTCATTTCTCATATTACTTCATGATTTCCTCCACTTACTCTCTGAGCTACAATTACCACCGATTATTTGCATATGCTTTTCTTTCTGCTTACAGATTTTGTCTCCATCTCTTTCCCCAGTGCACACTTAACTCACCTAAAATATCATTTCTTCATGGAAATTTTTACTTACACATACCCCAGGTCAAGTCCATCTGATTTATATCTCGTAACTCCATGTGCCTTTTCTTCATAGAAATATCCAAGCTGCAGTTTTATATCTTATTTTGTGACTGTTTTCACTGAGATCTCTCTCTCATATATGGGCAAGGAGGGGAGAAACCATGTCTACTTTGCTCATCATCAACTCCTCAGCTCAGTGCCTAGAAAATCAACAGCTATTCAATAAATAACTGCTTAATGAATAAGTAAACATAAGTACCATGTATTGTCCACTCTATTAGCTCTGTGGGTAAAAAATGAAGAAAAATGATAAGTTCTTTCCCTCAAGTTTTTTTTTTAATCTAACAGCCTTATATTCCAACCATTTCCATATTTAAAACTGAAAACTTCCTCCCCCACTGCTCTAATACCCCTAATCCTCCTCACCCTGCTTTTTTTTTCCCCCCCTTAGCACGTCTCACCTCTCTGTGAGATTTAATATTAGTTCCATTGAAAGCAGGGATTTTTGTCTCTTTTGCTGACTGATGAGTCCCAATCACTTAAAACAGCTCCTGGCACACAGTATGCATTTAACAGATATTCAGTGGATGATGGAATGAATATTTCCCAAAATAATTAATCATAAAATGTCTTACTCAAAAGTGCTGTCTCCTGCAACACTGACTTCCACCTTAGTTAACTACATCATACAACTAGAGCACTGGTTCTCAACAGTAGTCATTTTGCCCCCAGGGGACATTTGGGAATGTCTGGATATATTTATAGCTGTCCCAGCTTGGAGTGGGGGATGACATTGCTATCTGGTGGGTAGAGGGTAGGGATGCTGCTAAACATCCTCAATGTACAGGCAGCTCCCCACAACTAAGAATGATGGGGCCCAAAATGCCAAAAGCGCAGAGGACATGACATTCTGAACCACAGTCTCTACTGTTGTGTGTCCCTGCACTCTTTCCATCAACTTGCATCACTTCTTTCTCCCATGCCGAAGACTTTCCTTTAGCTGTGCCATTTCTTCTCTTGCTTGTTTGTACTTCAGGCTTGTCAATATGATCTTGAGCTTTGATTACTACAGTTGAGGACTTTTTTAAAAGTTGCTAAATTTAAATTTATCAAATGAGATGCCCTATTTAATTTTCTCTCTTCTACAGAGCCTAGAACACAGAGATATCCCAGTTCCATTTCTGACAAGGCTGTTTGAAATCAGCAAGATTACCTCACCTCTTTTTGATTAAATTTGTCAATTTAAAATCAAATGTTACTTAGTGGTATTTCAATAGGTTCCATGTATTTTTACAGACAAGACCAGAGACCTATCCTAAAGATATATGCCCTCTAAGTTTGATCCGTGATATAACCTCTCAGAGCACTGCATTTGAAACCCCATCTGATTTCAAGCAGCTTAAGTTTCCCTTTCAAATGATTTACTAGGGATAATGTATAGTTACTCTATGGAATCCGGGCGTAATTCCTCAAGAACTCCTATTAATTCACATTCTAAGCAGAAAAAAAAAAAGTTAGTTGGAAATTTTTCACACTCTGTAAAATAAGACATATCTGAGTACTAAGTAGTTCATATTTGAGCCAAATAAAATACCATGCATCCTTCAGGACAGAATTATCCAGGATATCTTATTCATTGTGGTACTGTCAGTGCCTAATATGTCATTATCACATACTAGGTACTAGGTGTTCAACAGATGTTTGGGGAGGAGAGAAAACAAATGCATGACATTAATGACTACTCTTCCTTTACTAATAGACATGTGAAATCTTTAATATAAGTTTTATTCCTCTTGCTTTCCTAATTGGAAGATAATTGGACTGATATTCTAAGAAAGATTCTGAGTCTGTATTGAGGCTTACTGGGGGAAACAAGGTGCAGAAATGACCAATGTCTGACATGAGTGTAAGAATGGTAAGTGGCAGCATAAGTGACATGCATTTAGCACTGTGGACGAATCTTGTTCAGAATAACTAGTGATCTCTCTTTCTCTCTTGGTTTTAAATAAGGTCCTCATTTCTGTACTGGATCTATGACAACCACTTTCTTTCATACCAGTTGACATCTCTGCACATAAGCTTGTTACCTACTTGGATTGAAGCAATCTCAGTTTCCATTTCTGTAAGTGCAAAGTGAGACAGCTTGAGGCCACCTTAAAACTGAGGGCAACAAAAGAAGGAACATATTTTTTGTGAAGGTACCTGAAAAGGAGTATTGAGAGAAGTGGGAAATTAAGAAGGCAGCACCCCTTTGATTGGTTTTAAGGTGCTATAAATAAAGAGGGATATATTTGTTTTCTATTGATGCATAACAGGTTACCACATATTTAGAAGATTAAACAACATCCATTAATTATCTCAGTTTCTGTAGGTGAAAAGTTCGACATAGTTTAAGTGAGTTATCTGCCTAGGGTCCCTTACATTGAGATCAAGGTGTTGGCCAAGTTTGGGGTCTCATCTGAGACTTGGGGTCTTCTAAGACCACGTAATTCGTTTCTATAATTCAGATCCTTGCAGCCATGGAACTCATGGAGGACTGTAGGCCAACAGGAAAATCACTGACTTCTAGGATCTTTCTTAAATGTCTTATCTGATTAGGTTAGGCCCACTCAGAGTAATCACCCTCTCGATTAACTCAAAATTAACCGATTTGGGACTTCCATTGCCTCTGCAAAAAATCTCCTCACCTTTGCCATATAACATAACCTAGTCATGAGAATGACTACTGAATCCTATTCACAGGTTCCACCTTCAAAGGGAGGGGATTATAATATAGCATGTTCACCAAGGGGAGGAATCTTTGGAGTCATCATAGAATTCTGCCAAACATAAGTCCAGTTACAGAAGAAGCTATGGGAGCTGTTTTCACACCCAGTATCACTTTGGGGTCTACGAGACAAAGAGAAACACAGGCTGGGAGAGAACCATCTTCTATCAAATCTCACAGAGGTATCTGGGAAGGTAAGGGATACTGAGGGCTCAGGGTGACCCCAAGAGGAGAAACAGTCTGAAGCAGGGCCACATCACTGACATGACACAAAGACAGACAGAAATCCCTTTGTGGCAACCAGCCACAGTGCCATCATGAGGTTCTCCACAGAGATGGCCAGGAGTGAATAACCTGACTGAACCAAATTCCAAGTACATACTTGTAAAGTATTGTATAGAGAATCTACAATGTTCCAAAGAGATTTTATTAGGGGTTGAGGAGGAAGTCATCTGAGTTTGGGAAGTTATAATTGTAATGGCTGTGAAATATCAAAATGTATTTACATAGATTTGACTTCTGATTTACATATAAGCTAGTTATTTATAGTGGCTCAATTTTTAGGCATTAAATTATAGATTGCATTAATATGAATTCTATGGCTTTAGTGATATCTGCTCTAATTAGTCACCAAAACAAACACACAAAAGCAAACAGTCAACACTGGACAGTAATGAAATGCTGGAGGTTTGCTCTCCTCTGGGGTACACATGCTCTACAAAAGCCTCCTTCTCTGAGATACTGCAACCCATGGAATTTTGTAAGATTCTCTGTGTTTTAAATAGTTTTAAATAAAAGAAAACAATTTGAAGTCTGAGAACTAGAAGAAAACTGTTCCTGTATTACAAAAAAATTGTTGTACTACATAGTTGTTTGTGTCCTACTAGTAAATGTACCCCTGGCAGCCAATTTGAGGAAAAGTGTTATTTCACCTTCAGCTCACCAGGATTTTGTGTTAAACTGCCTCATGCCCTCTTGTATTTAGGATTACCTTCACCCCTGAGTTATTATGTAACATAAGGGAGATCATCACTACTTCCAACTGACCTGTAAGCAGTAAGAGAAAGTATAACTCTAATCTACTCTCATAAAATAAAACGTTTCTATTTCTCCTTTCAACATTCTCCTCCCTTACAACTGGGAATATTCTTCAGAAAACCCATTCACCTCAAGTATCTGAAATGGGAGTTGCTTTGTTAGCAAAATGATGACATCAAGCAATAAACAGAGCACTTTTACAAGCAGAATCAAATACTGAAGTTAACAACAAAAAGCATACATGACCACTGTTTAAAAAAAGAGCTGCAAACTATGGATATCTCTGCTGACTGATTTTTTTGAGATGGAATTCTAAAGCTAAACAAGCACTAGATAATCCTTTCCCTTACGCAGACCATCAGAATCAAAGGGGATTCTGACAAACTGGTATTGCATTTGGGGGGTGGGGGGAGAGAGTATACTTCGGAATAAGCATTTAAATTATGTAAAATATATTAAGAATCTTTTTCCTAATTCAAAAATTGCATTCCGCACAGTTGCCTTGCTTGGAAGAAACACTAAAGACCCAATTAATCCAAAATGATCCACTGCATTCGTGCATGATTTTATAATTTTCAAAGTGCTATAAATATGTTACTTAAGCCTCACTACAACTGTGTCCAGTCTAATAATAAAAGGGAATAATAAAAAGAAAGTAGGACTCCATTTTACATATAAGAAAGGTAAAACCAAGGAAAGCAAGTTGCTTTCACATAATATAGTGACATTTCATTATATTTCCATATATGGCATAGCCTAATATTTATTTCCGGATACTCAAAAGAGAAAAGAGAACTAATTAAATTAAGAGAGTAAATCTTAAGAGTTCTCATCACACAAATTTTTTTTCTTTTATTTTTTAACTGTATGAGATGATAGATGTCTACTAACCTTATTGTGACAATAATTTCATGATGCTTGTGAAGTCAAGTCATTATGCTATACAGCTTGAACTTATATAGTTTAAGACAGTGACAGAAGCATAATTTCCTGTTTTCAAATTATGGTGGTGGGCAGAGAATGCTCTGTGTAATACTTTACCACAGGTTAAAAATGGCAGATCATATTCAAATAATGACATACTCTCAAGGACATATCCACATTTTGATCAAACAAGAAAACACCCTTTGGTGGGAAAGTAAGCAAAAATAATACCTATGTGGCCTTTACTTATAAAATTAATTTTATAAGCATGAAAAAAATTAAATCAAAGATTTAGAGAGATCAAAAATTGGTATTCTGTGAATAAAGATAAATAAGTGTGGCTAATCTCACTTACATAGTATTCAAATTTATTTTAATAAGTTTTAATGTTTTCAAGACTCCACATATAATACCAATAAAGTGACTAGGTGTGGACAACTGAAGAATAAACATTAAAAAACACATTATTTATCCAAAATTATAATATATAGATTTCATTGATTTTTAAACCATAACAAACATCATTGCTGCTTTCACCTGTATCATGCATGATAGCTTTGATTTAGCCAATGTAACTACTGTTGCTTTATTTAAGAAAATCATTTTAACAGCATTTTTACTTGTGTAAGATAGACCCTCTTTTTCATTTAAAAAATTTAACATTTACTCTGTCCTAAGCACTGTTCACAGGGAAAGAACACACACACAAGTCTTTACCCTCATAGATCTTATGTTTTATGGGAAGATACAGAAGAAAACAAGATAAATAAAATTTACAGCTTATTGAGGATAAGTGCCAAGGGAAAATAATTAAAGCTGAAAAGGTGAATATGAATTATTAGGTTGAAATAGAAGCAGGATGCAATTTTAAATAGGGTGGCCAGTTGATAAAAGTAACTTTAGACAGGAGCATGCATGGGTGGTTTTTAAAAGAGCAAGGAGACTAGAACACTGGGAGCAGACAAAAGAGACAAGTAGAAGAGTTCAAAGAAGTAATGAGAGGAAAGACTATATAGGGCCTTACAGGTCAAAGTAAAGGGTTTTGGCTTTTACGTTTAAATGAATTTTAAAAACACAAAGGATTTGGAGTAAAGAAGAAATATAATCAAACTTATATTTTAAAAGGTCACTCTCGCTGCTGGACTGAGTACAGGCTGGAGGAGGGCAAAGGTACGAACACTGAGCACCATTAGGAGGTGACTGCCATAATCTAGGTAAGAGTGATGGAAGCTTGATCAAGGAGTGCAGTCGTGGTTGGATTCTTAGACATATTTGTAAGTTAGAGGGGAGAGCATTACCTGACATATTAGAAGAATGTGTTGAAATAAAGAAAGAACCCAATTTGTCTCAGGTCTTTGACCTGAACATCTAGAAGGATAGGGCTGCCAAAAACTAAGATGGAGAAGATTACAGGAGAAGCAGGTTTGGTGGAAATTATCAGAAACTCAGTTGGATTCATTAGGTTTAAGATGTCAAATTGAACAGGCCAGGAGAGATTTAATTTAAATCTAATCTAATTCTAATCTATCTTTTTTACTCTCTCTTATTTATAATTATCCATTGATAAAACTTAGAAGAGAAGTTACCCTAGAATCACAACTGGAAAGTCCAGCAATGTAATCATTGCCTCTATTAATGACACATCAATATGTGCTATGGTAGTGATAAGATAGCCTACAGATTAACCAAATTTCTGATGACCATTGTTGACTTACTCCTTTCTTTCCCACTCAAAAGAGAGGTTATTGATATGTAATGTTAGATGACTGTAAAAGTAATTTTCAATACTTAAGACTTAAATCAGTACTAAACTTCAGTACTTTACCTATTATTAAAAAATACATATATACTCCATTTGACATCTTTAACAATTACCAGCAGTTAAGAACTGAAAAGACAAGATGAAATCCAATCAGTGGCACTTTAGAATTGCACGGACTTTCAGAAATTTTAGTGGGGGAAGAAAAACAACTTCAGTTTAACATCATAAACCCTTTTGCTTCCTAAGACCATTTATAAATGCATATAAGCTGGTGTCAGAATCATAGCTGAACAGTAGATGCCCATTTGTTCTCAGAATCATCCTTCCATTAATGTTTTGTGAAAAAAGGTTCTGTGACCCTCTCATTCCATAGGTTAAATTCTCTCCCAAGAGTCATCTGTGACCCTCATATAAATGGACGACTTCTCCATAACTTAGTGAATCATTCCATAACATGTCCAGTCATAGCTCAAGTTCGGCCTAAGAATATGAACTGATAGTATGCACAGAGATGGGTGTGTGTGTGTGTACCTCTCACACAGGCACACACATACACACAAACACATAGGGTCATGGATTTAGACTAATGATGGTTTTAATATGTGATCCCACTTCACCCTGAAACTAGACTGAATGAAAGGAATAATGCAAAGACGTCCTAAATGATGCCAACTATGTGTCCTAATTTACAGAGGTTACTCACTGGTGCTTTAGAAGATTTCTGCATCACAAATGTAATTATTAATTATAATGTTACTGGAATATTTGTAATCACTTCAAAATTAACCTTTATATCCTCAGGAGGTTTGCATTTATGAGTCACTTGGCTTCTCATAGAGAAACTAATTAGTCAACAAATGATAAGTACAGAAAGAACATAAATTAGTTCTTTGTTTATTGCTACATGGTGGTATCATGTAATTTGTATTGTAATTAAAATGTTTTATATTACAAACAGAAAAATATTTAATTCAGGGATAAACAATAACAGCAGTTTCAAGTGTTCCAAGAAATATGTTGACACATTCACTGAGGTTTACTGTTTAGGCATTCAAATGCAAGAAGAAAAAGGTGGAAAAATAACTACAATCTAACCATTATCAAAAGACATTTCTCTCTTCCATTACCATTCCTAGAGTTTCTGACTAAGATCCTATTTTCTTCATAAAAACCAGCAAATATTTTGGAATAGAGAAAACAAGAACATCCAGAAATGGGAAACAGGTAATTTTTTCTAATGTAGCAAAAAATTTTTTCTGTAACATCTCAAAAAAAGTAGTGTTTTCCAATATAAGGAGAAAGATTTATAGAGAAATCCTGTCAATTATCCACAAAAAGTTACAAGTACCACTATGTCATGTTTCTTTTTTTTTTTTTTTTTTTTCGGTAAGCGGGTCTTTCACTGCCATGGCCTCTCCCGTCGCAGAGCACAGGCTCTGGACGCGCAGGCTCAGCGGCCATGGCTCACGGGCCCAGCCGCCCCGCGGCAGGCGGGATCCTCCCAGATCAGGGCACAAGCCCGTGTCCCCTGCATCGGCAGGCGGACTCTCAACCACTGCGCCACCAGGGAAGCCCCATAATGCCTTTTAAAATTTATTATCATCTTCATCCTCCAGTATAAAATATTTCAACCATGAAATCTATAAAGACATAAATTACCTCATCCAACCTCCTCCAAACCCCTTCCTTTATGTCTGACTTTTTGTTAGAGGCTATAAGAGGGAAAAATTCAATTGTCTAACTTCTCATGCAACTAGGAGTGGCCATCTGACACAGTTCTGGCTAATGAAATATATGTCGAAGTCTGCCTATACCTCTCCCCTTCCCTTCTTCTTCCTGTCTGAAACATGGATGTGACATCTAGGGATAAAGAGTCATCTTTCAATCACCAGACAACATGCTAATATGCTGAAGATAATGAAATGAAATGGAAGAAAAGGCTTGGATCTCTAAGAGAATCATCATACCTGCATTACCTTCTTCCAGAATTCTTGTTATATGAGAAAAAATAAGTCACTATTTGATGTAAGTCACTTGACTGCTTTTCTGGTATTTGCTGCTGAATGTACTACTATGTGACTCAACATCAAGTTTTGTACCTGAGCAAGTGAGAAACTAGAGGAAGCAATGTTGCAGTAAGAAACCTAAAAATCTATGGTCACTCAGACAGTAGTTACAACCTTGAATGTTATATTTTCTCCAAATAAACCATTTCTCTTTATTTTGTTCCTATTCCTCCCTCCCTCCATATTATTTAAATTTGAAATTAGAATAATATACATATTAGATAAATAGAATAGCACAGAAATACTTATATAACGCAAAGGTGGCAATTCCCTGAGCAGGTACTCTAAGGAAATCCCTTTTTACTCTATTTTGCTTATTTTTCTGCTGCTTTCCTCTATATTTCTACAAAATATACTTCTGATATTTCTTGATTCATAAATATTAGACATTATTAATTTTCCATTAATATAGATGATGATTTGGCTCACATTCAATCCCATATCCCTCCCTATCTTTCTAGTATGGTTATATCATTTATCTTATTGAAATTATTAATCAGCCTTTAAATTATCATGAGCAAAATAAAAGATATATGCTTATACTTCATTTTTATGCAGCTTTTCCTCCTAGGATTTTTATTTGCCTTGAAATTTTACAGGATGTGCTTAATGATTAGAGTATTTCATTCATTTCACGGAGCTCTCAATGGCTCCATTCATTCAAATGACTGACATGCTCCACCTCTGAAAATTTTTCTATCATATTTGCTAATTACCATTGTTCCATTTTCTCTGTTCCATCCTCCTGATATTGAACCTCACAGAATCTCACCTTCTCAGGTTTTATTTTTCCTCTCATAGTTGCTACCTTTCTAACCTATTTTCTAAGAGATTTAGATTTCTCTGATTTTACCTAATCTTTCTTTTGGCATTTTTTTTTTTCATTTTAGCCATCATAGCCAAAAAAAACTGATCAGAAGTTCTGGCGAAGAAACAAAAGGTCTATATAAATTTTGTTTGGGAAAAGTTTTCTTTTTCACTGAGGAACTGTTCAGATGTCAGTTTTTCCAGAAGCTCTGGGAAGAGTAGATACCAGGCTTCTGGTATTCTGTTTGAGGGCTGAGGGTGTAGATCTCAGAAGTTAACTATTTGGTATAGATACTTTCACTTCATTTTCTATTTTCACCTCCACATGCCAAATTCTGCCTTTGGTCTCTACTTGGCATCTCTGATCCCTTGACTGGCTTTTTATTTTCATCAAGTGGGGATACAGTCATTTGTGTCCACTCACTCAGTGAGTAGGGTAAAAGGAGAGAAAACACTGGTTCTTCCAAATACCACCTTCCAACCAATCCTCATGTTAAGTCATTTATCTTGTCCCTGCCCTCTGTTTCAAGCAACATCTTTGAGATGGGAACATCCCTTGGATTCAGTGAGTCTAATCAACTTTCTTCTCATTCACATCAGTGTGCGAATCCTCTATTCTATACCTTCCCCCTCCCTCTAGCTGCATTTATTTGTACAAAAGTCTATGAAGATCTAGCTCCCACTTTATCGTTGTAGATTTTCATCTCTTCCATGGTTATATATTTAGTGAGTACCGGGTAAACTAAGAGAGAAGCATATGTGGTCAATCCACATAACCAGTAAACAACATATTTTAGATGACATATGGTATATTTATACAGTGTATAAAAACTAAGATTAGCTGAGGGCATACCAAAGATAGCAATTAGAATAGGTGCTGAAATGCTTGTCTTTCCATGAATATAGATTGGAGAGTGCTCTCTTTAAAGAGCCAGTCAATTGGTAAAAGAGCAGAATAATGAGTAAATATTTGGAAAATGATGCCAATTAGAACAGCCTAAAGTAATTGGGAGCATTTGGCCTAGAGGCGATAAGCTGGCAGTGAGACATGACTTAGTGCTCAGATGTTGTGATGAGTTCTCCTCCTGTCTTCCATCTAAACAGACAAGCAAACAAAATGTAAAATGTTTGCCTCAAAAGAAATTTTAAAGAATCTTCCTAATACCAAAATGCCCATTTAGTGAGTTGTGGAATTTCTTTCACACAGACTAAGATGATTTGACAAGTAATACAAATTCAATTTATATGAAATATAAGTATATGGACATAAAATAGAGGTCTAGATTAAAAGAGCAAAAAAATTACATAACAAATACAGGCAGTCCTCAATTTTGCATGGTATCTTGTAAATGAAGCTGTGTGCCTTAGTTTCCAGTGGCTGCCACAAGAAATTACTATCAACTTGGTGGCTAAAATAATAGAAACTATTTTCTCATAGTTCTGAAGGCCAAAAGTCCATAATCAAGCTGTAAGCAGAAACACACTCCCTCTGGCTCTAGGGGAAAATCCACTTTTTGCCCTTCTCCACTTTCTGGTGGCTGTCAGCAGCATTCCTTGACTTACAGGCACGTAATCCCAATCTCTGCCTCCATAATCACACTGCCCCCTCTTCTGTCTTCTCTTCTGTCTGTCTCAAATGTAACCTCTGCCTTTGTCTTATTAAAGGCATTTGTCATCATTTACAATGGCAAAGTTCCTTTTTTCAAATAAAATAACAATCACAAATTCCAGGGGTTAGGACATAGACATACTTTTTTGGGAGATACCATTCAACCCGCTAAACTCATGTATGTAGGAACCATATCTTCACACTGATCTCAGTTATCATGGAATTTTGCAGAGTGAGACCTGCCTGTAATTCATATCAATTATTTGGGTTTTCAAAGTGAAGAGTTAAGACCTGGAAACATATCTCAAATTACACAGCTTAGCTTAGTGTGACAAACGAGAACATCACAGATGTGAAGAACCAGAATAAAGTATTTTAAGTGCCAGTACTCTATCACCAAAAATTTAAGGACAAGACTATAAACTAAGTACAGCAAGCTTCTATGACTATCCACCAAAGTCAGAAGACTCAAGATGATATGCAATTCCCACAAAAGATTGTTCTAAGTAGTCACTGATCCACCTTCATGAACCAGCATAAGGTCTAAACTATGAAGTATAACATTACTGTGGCTATGTATGTTTTCAAAGGGTGTAATTCAAACAGCATATAGATTATTCATTGCTCCTTTTATATTTAAATATATTATTAAGGTGACATTTATGCCATTACTCATTTTAAATTAATACTGATTTTACTGTCTTGTTGGTTTGCAAATGAATCAAGGGAAAACACTTACCGAACTAATGGAGAATAGAATACAACAGAATAAGCAATAACTTAGTCTATTCTCAACACAAATATGCAAGACTATTTAAAACAAACAAAATGAATGTTGGTAAATTAAGCTTTGTGCAAATAATCTAAATATCAATAGGAAAAGTGCACTTTATAGTGAAAACATTGAATAACAAGTGTTAAATCACCAAAATACAGGAGTACTACGTTACTATAAAATTGGTGCTCATAAAATATGTGTTAATTTATGTAGCCTTCATTTTATGATTTAATTAAGCAAACAAGGACTCCACTGGAGCAAATGACCCAAACGTTCTGGTCAAATATGTTCAGAAATTAATCTAATATCAACATTTCAATGGTAAGAAAACAGTTCTCTGGGTGGCTTTATTTTACAAGTGAAAAATGTTATTCATTTTAAGTATGTTAATGAGGAGAGACTACATAGATTGAAAGTAAATGCATTAATATTAAAATGGGTTGCATCCTAAGTTCATTTCTTATTAACTCTGATCAAGTGTAAGCTCTATAATGTCTCTATACCCCAGTTTCCTAATTTACCAGAGAGATAATAATGCTTTTTTCATCAGGTTACTGTTAAGAGTAAACGAGTGAATATGTTTCAAGCTCTCAGAAGAGTAAGGGCTTTAAAAACCTTAGTATAATAATTATTTTTAAAATAATCTGTAGGTAGAATCCTCATCAAATATTTCAGCAATATCTTTTTAGGTATGAACCAGCAAAAGGTATCAATTCTTGTTCTTAGTTAATTATAAGCATGAGAGACTAGAAGTAAAGACTGTACCCAATAGTTTTAACTAACTAAATCAATTTCTAAAATATTTATAAAATGCTTTTCTTCTGGCAGTTATTGAGCTAGATAATAACTGAAATGCAAAATGAGTCAATATTAGTTTTGGCCTTCAAAACTTTACAGTTGATTTAGAAAGGTACATAATTATATATTAATACTCATTATAGTATTATAAGTATTGCTACAAAGAAAGGGCCCGGAATAGTAAATGTGGAAGTTTTTAGTTTTTTCCATGTAGGTTTTGCAGTTCTGTAATAAAATGGATTTACTGACACTTCTTAAGATGGACTTTAAAGTCTGAGATTGATGAGGATGGTATATGAGGCAGAGTGTGTCCATAGGCCTGGGAGGAGTGTAATTGGAAGCAAAGAGCATGTATGATGAGATGAGGGTAAATAAGGAAGAAGCATTCGACTGAAGCTTTATCACCAGGATGAAGAGTCTATATTTTCTTCAGTGATAAGAGAGAATTGTTAATATGCTTTTTTTCTTTGTTGTGCAGTGGAAATGGCATATTAAAGTTACGCTTTAGAAAGATGTATTTGACTTATAAATAAGGACGGATTAAAAATTTTTTCAACAATAAAAGAACAGAATCAATTACACAGCTCTTGTATAAAAATATCAGTCTACTCAATAACAAAAAAACAAACAACCCAATCCAAAAATGGGCAGAAGACCTAAATAGACATTTCTCCAAAGAAGATATACAGACTGCCAATAAACACATGAAAGGATGCTCAACATCATTAATCATTAGGGAAATGCAAATCAAAACTACAATGAGATATCATCTCACACCAGTCAGAATGGCCATCATCAAAAAATCTAGGAACAAGAAATGCTGGAGAGGGTGTGGAGAAAAGGGAACACTCCTGCACTGCTGGTGGGAATGTGAATTAGTACAGCCACTATGGAGAACAGTATGGAGGTTCCTTAAAAAACTACAAATTGAACTACCATATGACCCAGCAATCCCACTACTGGGCATCATATACCCTGAGAAAACCATAATTCAAAAAGAGTCATGTACCAAAATGTTCACTGCAGCACTATTTACAATAGCCAGGAGATGGAAACAACCTGAGTGTCCATCATCAGCTGAATGGATAAAGAAGATGTGGCACACATATACAATGGAATATTACTCAGCCATAAAAAGAAACGAAATTGAGTTGTCTGTAGTGAGGTGGATGCACCTAGAGTCTGTCATACAGAGTGAAGTAAGTCAGAAAGAGAAAAACATTACCGTATGCTAACACATATATATGGAATATATATAAAAAAAAAAAGGTTCTAGTGAACCTAGGGGCAGGACAGGAATAAAGATGTATATGTCTCTTGGACATGTATATGTCCAGGAGAATGGACTTGAGGATATGGGGAGGGGGAAGGGTAAGCTGGGATGAAGTGAGAGAGTGACATGGACTTATATATACTACCAAATGTGAAATAGATAGCTAATGGGAAGCAGCCTCATAGCACAGGGAGATCAGCTCAGTGCTTTGTGACCACCTAGAGGGGTGGGACAGGGAGGTTGGGAGGGAGACACAAGAGGGAGGTGATATGGGGATATATGTATATGTATTGCTGATTCACTTTGTTATAAAGCAGAAACTAACACACCATTATAAAGCAATTATACTCCAATAAAGATGTTTAAAATATATATATATATATATATATATATATATATCTCCATCAAAAAAAAAATCAGTCTACATGAGATAATGAGAGCCTAAGCATATGGGAATGTGGGTGGCAGATATAAATGACATTATGCAAGTCAAATCAATAGGACTTACTGGTAGCCTATAGGGGAGACCAGAGAAGTCAAAGATATCCTCACGGAATAAGATCCAATAGAGAGGAATAAAATCTTATGGGTAAGAATTAAGGTTGACTGTGATGCTAGCTGAGTACCAGTTACAGAAATAAAGGCAGACTTTTCCACTCTTCCCATGAAGGAGAGCCTGCCTATCACTACCAATGCCACTAGAAATTTCAAAAGAGTGAAGTCTGAGAAAAGATTATGGCAAATTTATGGTTATACATATACATACACACACAGAGCACGTACGATGTTGTATAAATGAGGGGAAGCCATGAACAATAAAGATTAATAAAAGACAAAGAAACAATTTCAAGTAGGAGGGATAAGCCTTCAAAAATAAAAGATTGAGAGAATAGAAAGAGATATTTTAGGAAAACAGGAGTAAAAGTAAGACAAATTTAATATTTTTGTAAGAGAAGGTACAGTGGAATAAAAGTGAACCTACTTCTTAAAATAATAGCTTGAGATTGGAGTATGTATCGGCTTAAGTATACAGAATAAGCTTGGAAAAGCTGTCACAGGGAGTACAATTAATTCTTCATGTTGGTCATAAATAACGCAAGGTAAATATGTGGATTATTCAAATATAGTGAAGACATAATACAACAAACGTGTGTGTCATGATTTTGTGACTTCTAGCTGTATTTACCTGCCAAGGAGATGGGAGGGATAGAGGAAACAACAACAAAATGTCTTCACAAAGCATAAATGGTGGATATTCTGTCGTAAAGTGACTTAAATGTTTACAGCAATTTCATCATGAAAGTGCCCTAATCATGGATAGGTATTGAACCAAAGATGGTGAACAAAGTGATGGACTGAGAAAGGCAGAAGAGTAGAGGGACAACAAAATCAGGCAGGAAACTGAGTCGGCAGTGGTAAAGAAATGGGAGAAGTCAAAGGAAAAATCAGAATAGCTCTTTAAAGTTAAGCTAGATGATGCTAAGGAGTTGAAGCTGGAAGTCTCTGCATTCAGGGTATTGAGTAACAGATTTTTAAAACATGTTTTCTTCCTGTTTTTAATAGAAACCAGATATCAGATCAAACCATGGATCAGAAGCACACAAATAGTGTGCAGGGGAAACTCAGATCAATTCTTCCTACAGAATGCATTAAAGATCATTTTTAAAATATAATTACAGATTTACTTCTTTTAAATACACTATCTGGGTAATCACGTGCTTCTGCATAGTTCTAATTTCCACTATCGTCAGTTAAGATGACGCCATCATTCATTCATTCATTCATCCAATAGAATGAGTATGTACTATATTCAAAGCACTATGCCAGAAAACATTCTCAAATAGGATACAGATGCTGTTGGCATAGAGTTTATTGCATAGTTACAGAGATAAACACAAACTAAATGATCACAAACAGAGACAGAATATATGACGTTTCCATGACAGCTTAAAACAAAAGAAGTTGACCAGTCAAGGGAAACATTTCTTAGAAAATAGCACTTGGCCTGAGAACTGCAGATGAGAAAGCAAAAAATGCGTTTGTGTATGTTTGTGAGGGGTTGGAGGGGAAGGTTTGTCACAAGCAGTTATGTATGCAAGACACTGGATGCAAACACCTGTGAATGTAAGCGAGAAAGGCATATTTCAAATACTCCACTCAAGGAACTGAAAACATTCCAGTATTGCTAGAGTGTAGAAATAGGCAGGGAGATACAGCAGTTTTCTGTATGCCATATTAAATATTTTAGTCTTTATGCTAAAAGCAATTGGCTACCAAGCAACCCAATTAAGCAAGAGGTGTCATACCCAGATTGTATTTGAGATCACTCCGGCTACAGGGTGGAGAAGAGGCTATACAGAAGCCAGCACAAATAAAGAAAGATCCCTTAGTAAGGTACTGTAAAAGACCAGAAGATATGAAGCTGATTTAATCAAGTGTTGGAAGGGGGAGAAGCTGATGAATTTATAGGATATTTAGGAGGTTCAACTGACTGACAGAACTTAGTGATGGATGGCATGGAAGTGAAGGTGAGGAAGTTGTCAAGGATATCTTTTTTTGGCACAGCTAGATGAATGATGGTATCATTTACTGGGACAGGAAGAACATCATGCTTTGGAACAAGTGAACTAAAGCGCTTCGTCTTTGAGATATCACATTTGCTATTCCCTTGAGACTTTTTGGTGGCAATGCCAAGTTAGCCAATGAATATTCTGTTCTAGAGCCCAGTGGAAGGGTCTAGGTCCATGCTGTGAGGTTTCTAATACCTGGATGGATAAGAATAAAATGGCAATGATGTGGTCAGCAAAGTAGCAGGAAGCCCAGGACACCAAGTGTCATGGAAACAAGGGAAGGAAAGTTTGTTTTTGTTCCTTTTTGTTTTTGTTTTTTCCAAAGGAGGGAGACTGCAATAAAAAACGTCAAACCCTGCTGAGAGATCAGATAAATTAAGAAGTGAAAAAATGCAAAGTGGCTTTGGGGATACAGAAGTCATTTAATAATCTTAAGCAAAAACCATTCAGCAGAGTGACAAAAGTGAAAAACAGATTGGAGTAGGTTGAGGTGAGAGTGAGAAGTGAGGAAATAAACACCGAATACATTAAAAACCTGGTCAAGAAGTTTATCTTAAGATGGGGGGAGGGTAGGGACTCCTCTTCCACCTACTATGAAGTAATTGGAACTGAATTTACTCTCCTGACACAGAACACCAGACCAAGCATATGGAACAACTATTCTCAGATATTGGTGAGCAGGCAAGGTGGCACTGTCATCCAGGAGAGAATGAGGTACACCTGTATTTACCTTCCTTTTCTACCTAGAGATGCCTTGGCAAGAACAGCTATCCTAAGACATTCATGGGATTCTGGCAGAAATGAGATAAAGATGAGCATTCAGCAACAGATGGTGGTGAAATTTGCAGGACAAAATAACAGAGAGAGAGGAAAGGTACACAAGGGAAGAGTTCAAGAAATCTGCATAGGGCCTTCCTTCAATCTGCTGCTGAATATTAAGCCACAAATGCATAGCAGGAAACTCCAGGAGATTAACCGAAAAAAATTTCCAGGGCACTTTAAGAAAAGCAACTTCCAGAACTAATACAGTACTGGAAGACAGTAAAGTTCTGGCCAAAAAAAAGGAGAGAATTCTTCCAATACCCAAATGATTCAGTAGAAACACTAGAAGGGTTATACTTTATTAGTAGAACTAAACAAACTCTGAAACAGTGGTTCTCAATCAGGGATGATTTTACTTCCCCAGAAGACCTTCAGTAATCTCTGGAAACATGTTTGGTTGTCACATTTGGGGAAGAAGGGGTACTTCTTCTATCTAGTGAGTAGAGGTCAGGGATGCCGATAAACAACCTACAATGCATGGGACAATCCCCCATGGCAAAGAATTATCAAGCTAAAAAGTCAATAGGTTAGAAACTCTGTACTAGAGTAAAAGAGGTACTGTCCTTAGACATAGGCAGCAGCCCTGACCCTGGCCCCATGCCTCAGGGGGTTCCCATGTCTTGCTTTTTCAAAAGCAGGTTTCCTCCACTGCCTGGGAACAGCCGAGACTATCAGTAATGTAATAGTGGAGTTCCCTTGAGCCCTGCCCAGAAATTGCATGGGTCTCAGTCCCCATTTCTCCCTTCAGAGTTCCCAGAACCTTCCCATGCATGAGATCCACTAAATGCACCAAGGAGCTCTGACACTCATGTTTATGGAATTGTCTAAGGGCTGCATGATTCCACAAAGGAGGGCTAGGCACACTTATTGCTTCTGATGCCTGGCATAGTATTTCTTTCACAAGACTGTGTGAGACTGGGTCACCAAAATGGTAACTATATGTCGCTTTGTTGTGATTCTCACTCATGTTGAACACAGGGTGAGTTCATTAGGCTCTAGGCTGATGAAATTCCACCAGCAGCTTGAGAAGCCCTGTGAGGCAGTGGGTCAGCTCTTCCAACCAGGTGCCACTACCTCCGGTCTTCAGCACCTGAACGTAATGAGGTGGAATTAGGTATTCCTGACCCTAATCATTCTACCATCACCTCTGGCTCCCAAGGCAGTCGCTTCATCACATCTACAGGATCATGTGTCAGAGAGCCCTCTAGGGGTGATCATACCCCTAACCTCCAAGAATTTTCAAACCATTGCTTATACCCTCTCTTGACTCCAGTCTATATGGTGATGTTGTGTCTTTCTGGGTTGGCCTTCTGCCATCCCAGATGAAGAACAGTTATTCTCTGAGCAAGTGACGCTGCTATTAACAGTCCACCCACAGACCCTTCACCCATCCTCCCATTGATGGCAATGTACGAAACTTAAGGCTGCTCTCAACCTTGGAAAAAATTACATTTTACGAATGCAGTAACTGCAGCCTAAAGAGTCCAAGAGAATAAATAACTAGAAGATACGCTGTTCTACACATGTATGCCATAAAATTTTGTGTGGTAAATTTACCATAACCAGAAAATAAATTATTTGTATTTTCTGCGTACTCCAATAAGACATAGATTTGTACCCGTTATCAATAAAAAGCATACTCAGACAGAACTATATTCAAAACACTGTGATAAAGCATATGGAAAAGAATATAAGAAAAATGCATATATGTATAACTGAATCACTTTGCTGTACAGCAGAAATTAACACAACATTGCAAATCAACTATACTTACAGCTATCATTGTTGCACATCCCAGTAACAATTCACAAATGGGGTATGTAAGTAAATATATGTTAAAATATATAAGAAAAAAAGCACCATGCAAATTCACATTTGAACCTGGCAGGCGTTCATAAATACCTTGTAATCCCTCTGTGAAGAGGATCCATGAATGTAGCTCCACTGAGTCACTGCTACGCTATCTTGCACAGGTGCCTTCTATAAAATTCCCTTCAGCGGCATTTATTTAAATTAGCCTACATTAAACGACTGTCCTATCACGTTTAACTAAAAACTAAACTTGGAGATAATTTGGCACTTCTCGCATTTAGTTTTAAAGTATATTAAAACATATTCATGCACATTAAAATTGGTGACTTCATATTATGAAAATAAACGGCAAAAGTATCTAGAAAAACTAGGAAAAATGTTTAGTAAACACATTGTGAATTAAAGAATATGAAGGACTTATCTTCTTTATTTTAAATACTGTTTTCTTTAGAAGGCTTCCGGGAAGCCTTGGAGTAAAACTTAGCCTTGGAGTAAAATGAAAGAGAAAAACAGTAACTTACTGGAGCTTTATATTCTTGGGCCTTTTCTACTTTCTCCATTATGACACTGAAAACATGAAACTTTAACTTCCATGGGGACTGCCTCGCACGGCGTCCGGAGCTGCTGGGGGGCTGGAGCCGCAGGCGCAGGTGTGAGGCGGGCCTCGGGGTCGCGGGAAGCTGCCGAAGCCTGGGGTTGTGGTCGCCACCTAGTCCACGCGAGACGCACGGGGCCACACAGTCTGGGAGGTGTCGGGGTGAGCTGACGGGCTGGCGTCCACCGGGATTGGTGCCGTGGAGCGACCTAGGGTCGCTGGAGCCGGCCCGCTCTAGAATAAGCTGGAGGCCTTGATTCGCTGGGGCCTGCGGAGAGCCTGGTGCCAAGGAGGCTCCTGGGGCTGCTGGAGCCAGCAGGCCCCGGGTGAGACGGGGCCTAGTTTTCCAGGAGCACGCAGGGAGCCGTACTGTGGAAGCAGCACGAGTCATGGAGCTAGGGAGAGGCTGGGTTCTTGGGAGCCACCTAGGGCTGTGGGAGTCAGCCTGGTGCTGCAGTAGCTGGGCTCTGCGTTCACGTCAGCAGTGAAGCCGGCGGCTCGCTTCCTTCTCCTTCCTGGGGCAGGTGTTTCTGCTTGCGCATGCGCACGGGTCTCCGGGCGGCTGGAGCTTGGGGGAGGGGTACTGGCGGTAATGAGAATCTGTCTTTCCTATTCTCCTCAAAGGGTCCTTTTTTTTTTTTTTTTTCTGTGCTTCTCTCAGGTTCTGTAATCCCTCAAATCCTTCACCTGGAGCTTTTGGCTCTTGTGAATTTATTTTCTGAGCATATACTTGGGGAGGGGGGGTGCTGAGTGGTAGAAATTCCTATGCCACCATTTTGCTGATGTCCAGACAAGAGCTTTAAAATAGTTATTACAAATGTGTGGATTTATACAAAGAAAAATGTGGACATAACGAAAAGAGAAATAAACATAAAAATCAACTAAGTGCAACTTTTAGAGGTGAGAGATTTCACGTCTGAAACGAACATTTCTCTGCAAGGTGTTACCAGCCAACTAGATACTGCAGAAGATAAAGCTCAGTGAACATGAACATAACAGTAATAGAAACTATCCAAAATGAAGCACAAAGGGGAGAAAGACTTTAAAAAAATGAAAAGTTTCAATGATTCAAGTGACAATATCAAGCATTCTAACTCATGTAGTTTCATACTTGGGAGGTAAGGAGGGATTCAGAAAAAAAAAAATGTGGAGAAATACTTTCTGAAAACTTTCCTACTTTAATGAAAAGAATAAAAATGTAGATCCCAAAATCACAAACATCCATACTAAAAATATCATAATAAAATTGCTAAAAACTAAAATAAAAATTGGAAAGCAGCCAGAGAAAAGTTCTCATTGTGTATGTACAGTGGATCAAAGATAATGATCACAAACATCTCATGAGAAACAGCCAAGCCCAAATCATTGGGATAATATTAATGTACTGAAAGAAAGAAAACTGCAAACCCAGAATTTTTGTCCAGTAAAAATATTCTCCACAAATTCAGGCAAAATCATAACATTTTTTAGAAAAGTAAAAGCTGAGTAAGTACATCACCAGCAAAACTGAATCACAAAAACCAAGGTTTAGGTTTTAGTTAGAAAGGAAAGGATATACATACACACTACATTTTGGGTGTTACATTGTATTTCTTCTGCTTACTTTGAGTAGGTGGAGTTTTGACATGGTGTCACTGCCTTTATATGCGTGACTAGTGCTTTTTACTGAAACTCCCTAAATGGATTTCCAAATATGCCTCTCAGCTAATGGGCATTAGTAATCATAGTATGGACTTAGTAATCACAGTTATAAACACAGCCTAGACTAAATAGCTGTGGTTAAAAAATTAGTTAATATCCCTCACATTTTGTAAATTAAGTTCTGTTTCTGACTCATTTAAAAAAATATATTAAAGAACTTGACTTTAAAATGCAGTCCAGTTTCAGTCTTTTGTGCATTATTTCCATGCATTATTTAGAAGAGTTTTACTGTATTCTGCCTATATTTTTTTCACATTTGATGTCTTTACTTCAGTAAATCTAGAATAAAAGCAGTTGTTTGGTGGAATAAACTGATGTGTGATTTATACTAATTTTAATTTTACTTGAAGAATATCTTCAGAATTATGTATTGCACCTTAATCAACCCACAAGAGGATTAATTAAAACTTTGTAGATTAATTGAGCAAATTTCAAGTATTTTTAAATGTAATTTATTCTCTGTTATTTTTAACTTTTGCTGTAACATGTGAGCCAGTTTACTGAATATACTAAAATATTTATTCATTCTTTCAACCAGTATTTATTTTAAATGAAATATTTTTCACCTAATAATAAATATGTATAGGAAAATTTATCTGCAACAGAGCTACACAGCCCTTTTCAAGAAGGAAAACATCCTGTGTTTTATTAGAAAATCAGGTTGAATAGAAATCTACTTCTATATTTTTATTCGCCAAATTCAAGAACATTTTTTATCTAAAATATGTCGTGTCATATGCACATCACTTAAATATAAAGAGTAAAAAAGAGCTCATTACATCCATTCACATAGTTCTCACAGGAAGAATTTACTGTCAGTCCAAATGGAAATAGCTTAACATGATAAATGTTTCTTAGAATTGAGTCTGTCCACCAAAGGTAGATTTATAAATTCAGAAAATCCCATGCATATATATTCAGATTGCTGCAAGATTTTGACAATATTCAATGTTGATTTAAATAAAGATTTCCTCCTGTTCAGAAAATTATTTTTTATGAGTATGACTTTATTTTTTTTAATAAATTTATATTTTAGTTTGGGCTGCGTTGGGTCTTCGTTGCTGCACATGGGCTTTCCTTAGTTGCAGTGAACTGGGGCTACTCTTCATTGTGGTGCACAGGCTTCTCATTATGGTGGCTTCCCTTGTTGCAGAGCACGGGCTCTAGGCGTGTGGGCTTCAGTAGTTGTGGCACACAGTCTCAGTAGTTGTGGCTCACGGGCTCTAAAGCACAGGCTCAGTAAACCAAAAATTGCAGGCAATGACTCCAATAAGAACAGGAAAAAAATGCACATGTATGCATATATATATGTATCACATACATGTGCATAAACACACACATTCACGTGCACACACTCACACACCATGTGTAATATAACCTGAAACAATGAGGCATGACAAATGGAGAAAAAGCAGGTAAACCATGTTCATATACCATTTCCAAATGAAAGTCACAAAGGGAAGAAGGCATAGGCCCTGTAGTTGATGATCAAAAGCACTTATGAACAATGAGAGAAGACTGCAAAATATTTATATCAATCTTTACAGACATCTTCTTTTACACTGATAAAAACATATCCAGTTTTTCCATTGAATATATCATTAGTAGCATCCATCAATCTACAACCTGCACTGAGATATCAGTGAAATTTGACAGTCTTCTGATTGTACCAAGGCCTGAATCTTTCTGCTTTTGATCCTTCCCACTTCAGTCCCCAGCCAATTTTGACTCAACATCTTGCTCCATTGCATTTTGTAACTACTTGATAGATCTTTGTGTTTCCTGTTATTCGTAGGTGAATGCTTCATGTTTTAAGCCTCATAATGGAGAAAATATAAGAATATAAACTTCTACTAAGTTGCTACCTTTCTCTTTCATTTTACCCCAGAGGCTAGGTTTCTTTAAAGAAAACAATGTTTAAAATAAGTCCTTTATATTCTTTAATTCAGAATATATGTTTACTAAACATTTTTCTAATTTTTCTAGATACCTTTGTCATTTATTTTTATAATATTAAGATTCATCAATTTTGTCTTAATGTGCCTTAAAACCAAGTGGAAGAAGTGCCAAATTATCTCAAAATTTAGTTTTTAAAATTCAGTATACAATATTTGAATCTACTACAAGTTAAGCTAATACTACTTTAAGCAATACGCGTGATAGGACAGTCTTTTAATATAGGCTAATTTAAATAAATGCCACTCAAAGGAATTTTTGTAGAAGGCACCTGTGCAAGATAGACTAGCAATAACTCAGTGGATCTACATTCACGGATCCTCTTCACAGTGGGATTACAGTGTATTATGAACACCTGCCAGGTTCAAATGTGAATTTGCATGGTGCTTTTTTAGTACACATTTCTAATATATATTTACTTACATACCCCATTCAGGAATCATTACTAGAATGTATAACAATAATAATTATAAGGATGATAACAGCTAACATTTATTGAAAGCTTACTATGTGCCTGGTCTATACTTTATGCAAGGTTTTTCAGCTAACCCTCACAAAAGCCTTATGAAGTAAGTAGTCTTACTGTACTTCTTTTACAGAAGAGGAAACTAAAGTTCAGAAAAACTAAGAATGTTATCGTATTATATGAAAAATACATGAGAAACATTCAGGGGATAATGAACTGGTCGACTCATCTGAAATAATTTAATATAAGACAATAACCAGTGGAAAATAGGGGTGGGTAAACAGTTT
This sequence comes from Tursiops truncatus, assembly GCF_011762595.2. Taxonomy (NCBI): domain Eukaryota; kingdom Metazoa; phylum Chordata; class Mammalia; order Artiodactyla; family Delphinidae; genus Tursiops; species Tursiops truncatus. Next base: position 54,277,342 of record NC_047044.1, on the reverse strand, counting down.
GAACAAAATACAGTTATTGAGAGACAGAATAAGGTGTTTGGAGAGAATGTAAAGAATGTTTAACAGTTTAATTTTGGAATCAGACCAGGAATATTCCCATCTTCATCACTTACTAGTTATATGACCTTGGGCAAATTTCATTGGGTATAAAATAAGGATATTACCAATACCTCACAGGCTTGTTGTGAAGATTAAATGAGATGAATGAGACAATGGATGGTAGAAGCAGTTAGTACATGCTCAATAACTTCTAATCATTGATCTGATCCTATAGGTAGAAGGGGATAATGTTTCAGAAGTCTTCAAGACGTCTCTCTTTTGTAAACAATAAATAGAAAATGCATGAATTGGATGTAGAAATGCCCATTAAGAAGCTAAACTGCATTAATTGCTGGAATTCTTTCCCTTAGGGCCTGGTAAAGGCAGTGAAATGGAATATAATGGAAAGCAAGGTGGAAAAAAATCAAGGAAAGGAAATACATTTGTGAAACATCTGCCAGCCTTGCACAAGGTCTGAATAAAGAGTTCAAGGTTCCAAATTTAAATAATCACAAATGTTAATAGATGGACTTTCATCTAGACTCACCAAATGTTTTAATATCATTTGTAACATGCCTGCCAAGTATTTATAGAACATATATTGAACAAACTGCTGAACAGAATAGGCTTCTTAAAATAGATCATTTTTTTTCAGGCAACTTTAAACTGTATAAAAGCAAAACTCCAAAATAGCTCATATCTATCTTGTGCCCCTAATACTAGTGTCTGAATCTATGTAGTCTGATCCTATTTCCACACACAGAGTCTTTCAGATAACGTAGCCCCTGCTAAATTTTCTACAAATAAAGTCCCTCAGCCCATTCAATTGTTTGCAAGCTGAATTTTTTTAATTTATTTTTTATTGAGGTAACATTGATTTATAACATTATATAACTTTCATGTGTACAACATTATAATTCTACTTTTGTGTACACTAACAAGGCTCTCACCACCAAAAATTCAGTTTCCATCCATCACCATACAGTTGACCTCCTTCACTCATTTCACCCTCCCCCCACCTTTCCCCTCTGGTAACCACTACTCTGTTCTCTGTGCCTACATGTTTGTTTTTGTTTGTTCATTTATTTGGTTTGTTTCTTTTTTATATTCCACCTATGAGTGAAATCATATGGTAATTCTCTTTCTTCATCTGACTTGTTTCACTTTGCATAATACCTTCAAGGTCCATCCATGTTGTCAGAAATGAAAACATTTCTTTCTTTTTTATGAATGAATAGTATTCCATTGTATATATACACCACATCTTCTTTATCCATTCATTAATAAAAAAAGAACAAGGCTGAGTTTTTTAATCTTCTCACTATCCTTGTTCTTCTTCATGAGCGCTGCTCTGTTGTGTCCCCTTTTAAAGAGTGGAGCTCAACATATGGCCTTCTACTTGCAGAGTGTTCACAATGTAGAGTGGTACGGGGAAGCTAAACACTTCAGTATGCACGGTGCTATAACAGAGGCATGCTCAAGGTGCTAGAAACAGAGAAGTATCAACTCACTCTGCCTACAGAGCAGTGACTTCTGTGAAGACAGAAATATTCACATGGGGTAATATTTGAACTTGGATGATTAGGAATGTCTGAGTTGGAAGAGAATGACATCAGTCCACAGCTTTCAATGTATGGAATTTGAAGAAAAAGTACAGCATGCTAAAGTAAAGCTGTGAACCCATGAGGGATAAATGTAATTTAGAGTTCATGAAGAATAAGGTTGGAAAACAAAATTGCAAAGAAGATGAGAAAAGACTGTGAATGACTCTGTGTACTGCACTAATACCATAGCAAAATAACATATGTGTTTATGAAATGGCTTGTTATTATCGCTCTTAAGATCACTAAAATTACAAATTTATTTTATCCATACTTGTTTCTGCTATCAAGCTATGTTTTACTCAACCTGAATTTGAGCACTTAATTCATTGGCTCCAGCCTATAAGTCATTAGTCAAGCATATTACAATTTTTTTCTATCATGATTATATTACATATTTTTCTTACCTTCCCATTTTCCCATGCTCACTATATTTGCTTATTATATTATGACATAAAGCCTAGTGACTAGAATTACAGTACAGTTGACCCTGAAACAATGTGGGGGCTAGGGGCTACAACCCTCTGCACAGTCGAAAATCTGTCTATAACTTTACAGTGGGCCCTCTGTATCCATGGCTCCGCATCCACAGATTCAACCAACCAGGCAGACTGCAGACCATGCAGTAGTATATCTTTACTGAAAAAAATCTGTGTACAAGTGGACCCGTGCCATTCAAAGCACTGTTTTTCAAGGGCCAAAAAAAACAGTATTACGAATTCTGGCTATTATATCACACATCACATACAAAAATTAAATCAACACAGACCATAGACTTAAATGTAAATTTTTAAACTTATAAAACATCTAGAAGAAAATATAGGAGAAAATCTCTGTGACCTTGGAGTAGGCAATAGTTTCTTATATACAACACCTGAAGCAAAAAAGAAGACAACAACAACAACAAAAAAAAAAACCCTGATAAGTTGGCCTTAATCGAAATTAAGGCTTTTTTTAAAAAAATCACACATTCAAGCCACAGATGAGGAGAAAATAATTACAAATCACATATCTAATAAAGTACTTGTATCCAGAATACATAAGGACATTAAAAATGGGCAAAAGATTTTAAAAGTTACTTTACAAAGGAAACACCTGGCAAATAATCACTTGAAAAGATGCTCAACATCATTAACCATTAGGAAAAAAGCAAATTAAAACTACATGAGACCAACAAGGACCCACTTTATAGCACAGGAAACTATACTCTATATCTTGTAATAACCTATAATGGAAGAGAATGTAAAAAAAGAACATATATATGTGTACATATAAACTGAATCACTTTGCTGTACTCCTGAAACTAACACAACATTGTAAATCAACTATATTTCAATAAAAAACTATATATATATTAAAAAACACAGGAAAACTACATGAGCTACCAATACATTTCTATTAAAATAGCTAAAATGATAAAAACTGACTATGTCAACTATTGTTGAGGTTGTAGACCAACTGGAACACTCATAAACCACTGGTAGAAATGTAAAATGGTACAACCACTATGAAAAATTGTTTGGTAGCAACTTACAAAATTAAACGTATATCTACTATATGACCTATGTATTGTACTCCATAGGTATTTATCCAAAAGAAATAAAAGTGTATGCCCATACAAAGGTATATATATGAATATTTATAGCAGCTTTATTTACAATCATCTAAAACTGGAAACAACCCAAAATGGATAAATAAATTGCAGTATATCCACACACTGGAATATTATTAACCAAAAGAAATGAGCTACAGATACATGAAAATACATGGATGAATCTCAAAATAATCATGCTGTGTGAAAAAGCCAGACCAAAAGAGTACATGCTATTAATTCCATTTATATAATATCCTAGAAAAAGCAAATTAATATATAAGTAACAGAAAGCAAATCAGTGATTGCTTGGGTATGAGAAGAGATGGACAGGACAGGGAGAGGCACGTGGGAAGAATCACAAAGGACCAGAAGGAAGCTTAAAGGATGTTGAATATGTTCATTACTGTGACTGTGGTAAGCGTTTCATGGATACATACATATTTCAAAATTATCAAATTGTATACTTTAAATATACACAGTTTGGGGTTTCCCTGGTGGCGCAGTGGTTGAGAATCTGCCTGCCAATGCAGGGGACATGGGTTCGAGCCCTGGTCTGGGAAGATCCCACATGCCGCGGGGCAACTGGGCCCGTGAGCCACAACTACTGAGCCTGCGCGTCTGGAGCCTGTGCTCCGCAACAAGACAGGCCACGACAGTGAGAGGCCCGTGCACCGCGATGAAGAGTGGCCCCCGCTCGCCACCATTAGAGAAAGCCCGAGTGCGGCAATGAAGACCCAACGCAGCCAAAAATAAATAAGTAACTAAATAAAATTTATTTTTTTAAAAAAAGAGAGACAATTGGTTTTAAAAAAATATGCACAGTTTATTGTGTGTCAGTTATACTTCAATAAAGTTGCTTTAAAAAAAATCAGGTAAGTCTTTCAGTTTCAACATAGCCTCCAACAGTTTGCTGGATGATGGATGTCCTCCATCTTGTTTTTGTGTGAGTCATGGTCCTCACTAATAAAAAGCACAATTGACATTTCTCAGCCATTTCTTAAGAACTCAGGAGAAAAGGATTATGTCTTACAAGGAAAGCATCTCTTGAAGCCTGGGAATAAAGACTCTGATAGGAGACCTGACTCATTATAAGGAGAAAAAAAGTCAAATAGCTCCCGGTAATCTGTTATTGTAAATGGTGTAGTAACCTTGTGGATACCTCAATTAAAATATTTATCATATTTTTTCTAAATGTTTATTTTACTTATTTGTGTCCCCACTTAAATTTGGAGCTCTTTCATAAAAAGAATTTGCATCTTTTTTATCCATTGCCTAGCATCACTCCTGGCACTCACCTCTGCCTAGTAAATGTTGATTCAACAAATAAGTGAATGAAAAATGGATAACCACCTTGTATGCTATAGGAGGAAAATTCGTAATGGAAGGAATACTAAGAATGATTTACCAAAAATAAATTGGGAAGATGGTTGGAACCACTACGAAAGACCTCAGAAAATCAGTCACTCCTATTTGAATATCTTTTGTATTTAGGCCACTTTACACAAATTGCCTCTAACCCTTAAAACAAACTTATAAGATAGGCATTATTATCTTCATTACAAAAATAAATAAACCTTCTATTCACAGAGTTAAATGACTTGTCTGAGGTAATTATTCAAGTAAGTTGTGGACCTAGGATTTCTGGTGGATTTAGGTTTTGAAGCCAGATCCGCTGAGTACAACAACCATACTTTTTCCACTACATCTTGCTGGTGCCTAGTAGATACAAACAAATTCATAGAAAATTAATTATCATTATTTGAATTTGAAATCATAGTAAAATATGGTGAATATCCTTCCTTTTCCATCAGTGATCTTGAAGGGATGAAATTGGAATGTCTCTAGAAGAATATTCTCTATTAAAATGTCTAGTTCCATGAGAAAATTCTAGGTATATTTCTACCTAAATGAAAAAAACAAACCCCAAGAACAGTGTACTCAGGGTTCTAAGGCATTATATAGGAGTTATGGAGAACTTTTAACTTTTCAGACACTTAGAAGTTTGTTTGGTGTTTTTCAGCTAAAAACATTATCTGGTCAGTTCTTGACCTTTCTTACTGAAAATGTCATCTTCTAGAAGATATAAGAAGTGATGGTTGAAACCACAAGTAACATGTGAATTGAGATAAAGGGAGAGAGGAATAGAGGTGATGTCATTTGGAAAGTGTATTACTAACTCCTTGGTCACATGTGGAGAATGGTTATGTTCCTGACACAGATCAGTGTCTAGGCTGAGCACCTTCTAGAACTTCCAGTGTTCATTGCACTCCAGATTGGTTACACTGGGCTGTTTCCAGAATACCTTCTCTCTCATTACCACCATCCTGATCCACAGCATACCTCAATATTATGATCAACAGTAATTAGGAAATTTTAAGAGGAGTGCAGATTGGTAGATACAATATTGACTTTGGGTCTTGACATTTGAGATTGAGGGAAAGAGTTGGTTTGTAATAAGAAATGTCCACTAGATATATATAGCTATTTTTCTGGAGTACTGAAGAGAGTTGATGTTGATGCAGGCTTTTGGGGCCATATGTATAGAAGTGAGATCAAAGCTTTGGAAGTAAAAGAGGTATCTAAGGGAAGGAGTATACACAGAGAAAAGAGCAGGAGGCCAATGATTAAAGCTACTCCCCAAGGAGGTGGGGGAATATAAACAAATATAAGAGACATCAAGGTGTTTTCTGAAATGGAAGTTAACCAGGTTTGCATCAACTAGTGGCCACTTTCTAGGTTAAGAATTCAAGGGTCCTGTAAGGCAGTAGCTCACTTTGCAATGAAATTTCTTTTGGCATTATTTTATTTTTTAAGAAATGTACTTGGAAGCACAGAAAACTAAAATAGGCAAGAATGGTAAAAAGCTAACTCATGTAGATCCAATTAAAAACATGTTTCTGTGGCCACTGATACAATCTTGGTCAAAAATCTTTTATATGCTACTCAAAGGAGCTCTGTGGTCCTTTAGAGAAACTCATTTTCTGGCAGAAGTTGGAAAGCATTTCTGATATTAAAAAAATCAATGAGGAAAAAAGCAAGAAGGATGAGTGGTAAACTCTCATTTAAAAACCTGTACACTGAACAGAATGCCTTTTTACAGCCTTTCAATGAGACAGGACTTCTTTAATTTGAACTGGAACAGCCTGTGTTCTACATTTCTTAGCTTGCCTGACATAGAGGTCAGAAATTTACTGTGGGACAAGTTAGAATCGCTTACGTATTATCTTAAATTTAGATTTGGCCTAGATTTTTTTTTTCTGCTGAAATGATAAGAGACACGGCAATAAAATGAAACTGCTGCTTTTATCACTTTCTGCTTGCAAAGTTTACAAAAATCATAAAATAAATTGTGCTTAAGGAAACCACTGAACTCATTAAGTTGTCTCTTTAAAATGATTAAGTCATTTTATCTCCCAATCAGCCCTGAATTGTGTTTTAAATGACCTTGTGGCATTTCCTGAATAGCCTTTCTTAGCAGGCAGGCACAAATATATACAAATGTGAGAATAAAATTATGTGAACTGTAATAGTATTCAGTGTGAATTTTGACTTATTTTTTACATGCTACCCCCAACTCCGTGCCCTAAAGTTTTTCTGTAGTCGTTGTCACAGAAGAGTTGAATCAATTTAGTGTGTGCTTATTGATCATTATAAGATGAAATATACTCTATTGCTAGAGGTGTGCCTACCTTCAAAAAAATTACAATTGAAGAGGCAAGATATAAGTCCATAAAACTTTTAAAATAAAAATTAACTAGTAAAGTAACTCAACCAACAGTAGACTGCTTAGAAGAGGAAGAGACCACTCTAAGCTGGAATGACTGATTAATTAAGATATTATATGAAGGTGGATATCTGACTCATTAAAAGCTACTCAAAGCTAAAGATTTGATTCCTCCCAGTAGGATGCCCCCGTAACTTTTGCCTGCTTCCTTGTTTCAGGTACCTCATTTGCTTCTGATCAACTACCAGATGCTCACCTTCCACAGACAGGCATCTCCACAGTTGCTTCATAATATATCCCAGGGAACATTCCACAATCAGCTCCAACTAACCTTCCTCAATGCTATTTTGGATCACACAATACATTTTGGATTACACAATACATTTTGGACTACACAATAAACCCAATGCTAGATTCAGGCTTGAACCTGCAGGTACGACAAGAATGGCTAAAAAAGGTACCATAGAGTAAGCACATCAATATTTGTAAGGATTTAGCCCTGACTGGGCATCTAGTGCAAAGACCACCAGCATCAATGTGCTGACCATGCAGTGAGTAGTTTGTGAGCATTAGGACTAGGAGACAAGAGTTAGCTGGAAGTGAGGAAAAACACAAGTATGTGGGGCAGAGTCACTATACTCTTCCTGACCTATCGTCATGTGTGAAAAAGAATTCGACATATAGAGGTAAACTCCAGGCTTGGTTCTGGGGTCTGAAAAGAGAGCTGATCAAGGAAAGTAGGAGAACAGGGTTTAGAAGTACACAGAAGATACAGGCAGTGTCAGGTAAAGCCCAGAATACCCTAGGAATTCCACTTAAATGAAGGAAAGGACTATCAGGTAAAGGTATAGAGCTGGCTATAATATGATGATACGTGGGAGCTGGCAATTTTAAAGAACATGGTAGGGAAAGATTCACTAGAAGGTGCCATTTTAGCAAAGAGTTGAAGGAATAGAGACTACGTTCTTCCCTTCCTCCTCCAGGGTTCTGCTAATGAGGAGGGAAACCCATTGCATGATAATAATGATCATACTTGTATTACTTCCCCCAGTCTACTCTAATCTTGAATTCAGGATTGAATTTTGTACTGACAACTTCCACAAAGAATAAGGCAAGGTGGGGCTTCCCTGGTGGCGCAGTGGTTGGGAGTCCGCCTGCCGATGCAGGGGACGTGGGTTTGTGCCCCAGTCCGGGAAGATCCCACATGCCGCAGAGCGATTGGGCCCGTGGGCCATGGCCGCTGGGCCTGCGCGTCCAGAGCCTGTGCTCCGCGACGGGAGAGGCCGCGACAGAGAGAGGCTTGCGAACTGCAAAAAAAAAAAAAAAAAAAAAAGAATAAGGCGAGGTGAAGTCTGATCTCTTCATGGAGGAAAGAAATTATTGCTACAAAACAGTATCATAGACATAATCATAGAGGAGAGAGAAGATTATTAATAAACATTGTTGATTTAGTATGAAAGGGAAACACATTCATTCATTCATTCATGTATATATCGCTCTATCACATTGACAGATTCTGGGGGCAGAAGAGAAAATAGCCCTTGTCTTCGTGGCGCCTACAGTGCATAAATGTCAATATACATGCTAGGATGGAAACACAGTTGTAATCCAGGTCCGCATAAGAAGTCAGTGGAGTCTTGCAACAACAAAACTGAGATTAAAAAATGGAATAAGTAAGAGTTAAAAAGAAGGGGAGATTAGGGAAGTGAATGATTTTGTGCTAGAGTAGAATCATATAACTCGGGGAAGATCTTAGACAGTTTAACAAAAGAAGATCAAATAGCTACCTACTGAACAAGAAGAGAAGAGTAGTTGGCTATGAGACTTCAGAGACAGGTGAGTAGGCAGGCACAAGTGTGGCTCATTTAAAGATTTTGGTCTTTATATTTCAGGAAATGTGAAGCCAGTGAAAAGTTTTAAGCAAGAGAATGAAATGAATTTTAGAAAAGTCTTTGATTTATATTTTTGAAGTTTCACTTCGGCAGCTGAGGTGAAAACATATTAGAGTGAGGCAAGCATAGATGTTGGGACCTGGGTTAGGAGTCTGAGGTTTGGTTAGTTTAGACCAGTTCCTAACAGTGGAAATGGACAGAAGAGACTTAGTGGCTGATTGGATGTGGGCAATGAGAGATGGGGGATAAGTCAGGAATGAATTTTAGGTTGATTTTATCAACAACTGAGGGGATTCAGAAGGCCATGTAGTGACATAGGATTCATTGGAATTAAAGCAGGTTTGGAGGATTCTAGGCAAGATGCAGAGAAGCTTATTAAAGATGGCTGTGAGCTGAATGGGGAACAAACTGGCACGATCTGGGTTTGAGTCTAGTTTGTAAATACCGATACCACTATTGCTAGCTGTCATCTCTGGTTTATTTTCCACGCAGCCAACATAATGATCCTTTTGAAATACAAGTAGAACATTTGCTGTCCACTAAAATCCCTCCAATGAATTCCCATCTTCCTGAAAGGAATCTCATGATCTTCACCCTCTACCCTCATCCGCAGCTTCTGCGATTACTGCTTCAATTTCCTCTCACTCCCCACCTTACTCACTTTCCTCTGCCCCAGTGGTGTCCTTACTTGTCTGTGATTAATGCCAAGTAATTCCTGTCTCTGCCTGGAAAGGCTATCCTCCAGATATCCTCATGGATAATCCCACTACTTTATTAATGTCTCTACTTAAATCTCACCTTATCAGAGAGGTCCTCATTAACGAACATCTAAAAAACACTCATTTTTTTCTTTCCCTACTCTGGTTTATTTTTCATCTCAGCCTTCATCACACCTCAATTAATTATATAATAATATGTTTATTAAGAAAATAAGCTCCTTGAGAATAGGAACTTTATTTCCTTCCCTCATGTAACTTCAATGCATAGAACATAGTAAGCACTTAATTCATACTTGTCAGTTGAGTACAGATTTTGTTCAGCACTTCTTCTCACCAGTTTCCTCTTCTCTTACACCTCTGCCCTTTTTAAATACTAGAGGAAACTCTTTTAATTAATCTCTACTAACTCAACTTTCCAGATTAACCAGTGCCATTCGTTCCCTCTGTAAAGTCTGATGTCCAGAGAACACTAAAATCTCACAGCTGTTAGACTACTTCCTAGCGGTCTTATTTATTTCTTCTACCAGTAAATCAGTAACATTGGTTTCCAATATGTTTCTATCAGTTGGACTTGTCAGTGTCATTACAGAAAGTAATTTATTATTATGTAAGTTGATATGAGTGTAAAAGGGAAAAACTGTTGTTTCTGTGTAAACTAATTTGAATAATATGGAAAGACTTGATAAATTGGATTTATATTTATTTTAAAAATATTTATTTATTTATTTGGCTATGCAGGATCTTCGTGGCTGCATGTGGGATCTTCATTGCAGCGTGTGGGATCTTTAGTTGCAGCCTGCGAACTCTTAGTTGCAGCATGTGGGATCTAGTTCCCTGACAAGGGATCAAACCTGGGCCCCCAGCATTGGAAGCATGGAGTCTTAGGCACTGGACCATCAGGGAAATCCCAATGGAATTTATATTTAAAATCATTGCTATTGGCTGTCAACTTTAAAAGACTGAGGGAAAAAAAGTCATAAATACCCAGAATTATTCACTCAATATGATTATATATGCATACAGCCTTGTTCTATTTTAAATATGTTCAAACTGGAAATCTTAGATAATGCCTTATGGGTGTGGTTTATGCCAAAAAATGATGTTGAATTTCAATCAGTGAAAAAGAAAAGTCTTGGCTAGGCATCAAAAAATTGATAAATGTACGTTTATATGTTTGAAGTTAAAATGTTCAGGACATTCATGAATATTTTTAATTCTACAATTTAACTGTTTTTTTCTCATTAATTAACACTGCGAGCATTTAGTAGTAAATCGATTTCTCCTTAATCTAAACCTATAGATTCTCCATATTCTGCCCTTCCCACATGCATCTCAGCACAGATGAAAACAAAGTTGCATCTTGTGTGTAAACTTGGATCTACTGGCATTGGTTGACCTTACTTCTATGTCAGAAAGCTACCTGTATTAGTCTGGTAAGGCTGCCGTAACAAAGTACAATAAATTGGATGGCTTAAAAAAACAGAAACTTACTGTCTCATGGTTCTGGAGGCCAGAAGTCTGAAATCAAGGTGTCAGCAGGGTTATGCTGCATCTAAAGGTGCTAGGGAAGGATCTGTTCCAGGCCTCTCTCCTAGCTTCTGGCTGTTCATTGGCTCATGGTAGCATAACTCCAGTCTTCACAGGGCATTCTCCCTGTGTATATGTCTGTGTCCAAATTTCTCTCATTTTATAAAGACACCAGTCATATTGAATACGGGCCCACACTACTACAGTATGACTTCATCTTAAGTTAACGAATTACATCTGCATTGACCTATTTCCAAATAAGGTCACATTCTGAACTACTGGAGGTTAAGACTTCAACATATGAATTTGGGGTGGACACAATTCAACCCATAACAATGCCTAACAGAAAACTTTGAATACAATAGAAACTTAGTAAATTCATAAGAGAGATATTAAAAAGTGAATGAGAAAATATGTGACTAAGTGAATGAAAGTATGAATGCTACCAGTTTTTTCCTTTTCCTACTTTCTTTCTCCATTATTTTGCCAACCCTATGGTTTATCCTCTGAAATTCAGATTCACTTTTCCAACACTAATGAATATAATAAGCCAACTGTGCAAATACACAAATGGACAGATACAACTATTTAAGAAACTTACAAACTATGTTCTTTATTTCTCAAATTTAATTATATCTTGCAGTGGAATAAATGCCTGTCATTTTTTATGCCAAACACAAACTTCAGTCTATATAGGACTTTAGTTCTTGCCTAAATATTAAGAGATTACAATTTTAGTTCAAGATTTTACAAAAATAAACACAAACACAGTATGTTTGGAGAATCCTTCCCAACATTGAAAAGTACAATATCAAATTACTCTTAAACCATTATTTCCATAATAATAAAACAGGTAACTGTGTGAAAATGACAATCTAAATTACATGCTGAAATGCTGATAGGCTCAGGCAGGCATAACCAAATTAAAGTGAAAGTCTGAGAAAATGTTCACTGAACACAGAGTTCATTACATAGCCAGTTTAAATATATTAAGTGGATTAAAACTTCCAGTTACACAGGCATTTATTAATCCACTGGTAATCATAAAACTTGACTTTGCTTATAAGCCATAATGACTAGGTCAGCTTATTATAGCCTCAGGTTTTTTGGTTTTGTTTTTTTACTTCTAAGGACACTTCCTTTTTTAATAGTGAAACAGTTCTTAAATTGAAGCATTAACAATGCTTACATCTTCTCTTTGAAATAATGGGTGATTCGTCATCAGGACAAGTTTCTTACAGATGACTCATTTATCTCAGCATGCAGTCTTAATCATAAAAAAAATTCAATGACAAGATCAGTGATGGATAAAAAGATATATACATGCATAATTTACTTATGCTTTCTTGCCAAATTTTAAAATATTTAAGTAAGACAAGACGATTTTCTTCATCTACTATGAAGAAAACAATTAGTCTTAAAAAAATAAGTCATAGCAAATAATTTTATCCTTACTGGACTGAATTTTGGGAGTCACTAATACAAAGAGGAAATTGCAGTAATATATGACATTTTTCAATTGATGTGGCCACTGTCTTCCAACTGACAATCTAGTTTTCAGTTTATTTCATTTTTAAAATCTTACCTGACCTTCAGAGAAACAATCTCATCATTTTTCTCCCCTTTCCTTTTATTTCTGTTAACAGCATTACCATTCTTTTAATCAATCAGACTGAATCTTGAACTTCATTTGCCTATTCAACAAATATATACCCGATGACTACCAACTGGTAGAACTGTTCTAGCCTCTGGGAATATAAAGGTAAGAAGAGACAACTTGCAAACAAAACCAATAATCAGACACCATTTCATACTCAAGAAATGGAAAAAAATGAAGAGTATAACAATGGTAAGCTTTGTGGAGGTTGTGGATTAACAGGAATTGTTACACACATTGGGGGAATATAACTTGATCAACTTTGGAAGACATTCTAACGTTGTCTGTTAAAGCTGAAGATACACATACCATATGCCAAGCAATTCCACTTTTAGGCATATACCCTAAATAAGCTCATGAGTGTGCATAGCAGGACATATATAAGCATGTACATATCCTTAGTGTAACAATCCTATGCCTAATATATGTCCTTGCCTTCCAAAAGTGAAGGATATCCAATGGAATGTTAGTGAGAGGTGAGTATTTAGGTGTTATCATTGTTGTTGTTATTTCTTACATATCTTATAATTATTCTTTTGAAGGCATTTAATTTGAAAAAGTAATAGGGATAAAGAAGCACTGATAATCATAAAAAAATAAGACTCATAAAAATGAGACACAAAGTCATAACAATACAAACCAATAGTAAGTAGTAATGACAAAGAATCCATAAAAATCATAGAAATAAAAATAAAGCTACTGGTTTAAAAGTAATTAGGAAAATTGTACTTACACAGTCAAGAGAATTAGTGAATGGGAATATACAATGGAGGAATTCACCCAGAGCACAGTTCTGAAAGTTGCTCTTTGTAAAACCCACACCAAACCCACAATACCATCCTGCACTGAGTTTAGATATTGCCCACTGACTTTGGAATTTAAATGAAGCATCCAGAACTCCAATTTCTACTTTAAAACTCTTCCCTGACTGATTCTGCCTTTATGTTGTGAGGTTACACATTCTGCCACCAACTGTGTGGGTTCTGACACTGGCTCAGGCATTTACTTACCATATGAATTTGTATGATGAATTAACTAATTTCTCTCTGCAGTGTGTATATGTGTAAAATGAGGGAAATTATAGTGCCTTCCTAGTATTTTATTAAGATTAGATGAGTTAATATGTGTAAAATGCCTTTTTTTTCAATTCTTATTTCATTTTGGATAGTTTCCATTACTAATTTTCCAAATGTACCTGTCTTTTCTTCTGCAATGTCTAATAGGCTACTAATCTCTTCCAGTGTATTTTTCATTCCAGACATTGCAATTTTCATCTCTAGAGGTTCAGCATTGGTCTTTTTTGTATATCTTTCATGTTTCTACTTAATGAAATTCATCTTTCCTCTGCCTTTTTGAACATATGGAACATAGTATAGAACTGTGTTAATACCCATGTGTGTTAATGCTATAATCAGTGTCACTTCTGGGTCTGTTTCCATTGATTGAGTTTTATCCTCATTATGGGTTGTATTTTAATGCTTCTTTTCATGCCTGGTAATATTTAATTGAATTTTAACTTGTTGGGTCTGGAAATTTTGTATTTCTATACATTCTTAAGCTGTATATTCTGTAGCTGTGCTACATAGAAACAGTTTTTGAGTTGTATTAGGTAGAACCAGAGCAGTCTTTAGTCTAGGGATGATTTTATTTCACTACTGAGGTGTTAGCATTCTGAGTACTCTACATAATATACACCTTGATTTCAAGATTTTATACTCTGGCAAGTGGAAACACCAACTATTTCTGGCCTTATGTGAGTTTATAGGGACTGTGCCCTCTGTTCCTTTCAGGTGGTCCTTTTCCTGGCCTTTGGGTTGTTTCCTGGCGTGTAATCAGTGCTCAGCTGGAGACTCTAGGGAGGCTCTCTGAAGATCTCTAAAATTTGTTCTCTTTTCTATCATTCTCTATGAAACACTGTATTCTGCTATATGAATTCTAACTACCTTGACCTTACTGGACTCTCAACTCAATCTCCTCAACTCAGGAAGACTGCCAATATCTGAAAATAGATGTTTTATATATTGGTTTCAAATTTTTTAGCTCTTTTCAGGTGGAAGAGTAAATCTGGTCACTGTTCACCCTCTTGGCTAGCAGCAAAAGTTATGTAAGCTATTATTAACAATGACGCTTTCCTCTGAATATTACCTAGCCCTTACATGTGAATGGCATGAAGTTAGTGAGGATATGCGTGCATGTGTATTAACATCACAATTAACTCCATATGGAAAAATAGGCAGCATTGCTTTCAACATGTTTTTCAGCCATCTATCCAGTGGTGTTTCACTGGCCCATTGACCCTTCACCCACCTAGTCCCAGAAAGGTCCTCATTTAATCACTTCATGCTTCTAGCCATCTCCTTTCCCTTCTTCTGACTCCTCTCTTCTCATTTACCTCTGTGGAACAATAAAAACAACAATCCTCTCCTAAATTCTTTTTGTATGATGATTCAGACCTTTTCTTTGCACATTTTGCTTTTCAGCCTTTATGCAGGGTCTCTAGACTTTACTTTTCTAAACAAAGGCAGTTGCTGCTTCCCAAAGTAAAATGAATGTGTCAGATGTTGAGATAATAAATACAGTGGTCAAGTACTCAAGTTATGGAGTTAAACTCCTTGGTTCCAACTCTGACTTATTCTACCACTTGTACTCTAAATAACTTTAATCAGGCCATCTCTTGGTTCATCAGCCTTACCATCTGAAAACAAAAATAATCATACACCATACTATAAAGAGTTGTTTTCAGAATGGCACGAGATAATGCATTTTAAATGTTTTGTACAATGCCTGGTACATAGAAAGTGTTCAGTATGTATGAGCCATATATATTGCAAGGAACGTGAACAAAAAACACCTTCAAGCTGCTGTTTGTTAAATCAATTTCAGAGGTTAGAAAAATGAAGCTCAAAAATGTTATGACTTACCAAAAACTGAACAACCAGTCAGTAGCAGAGACTGAATGTGACCTCATCTCTTCTTGAACTCTAAGAAGTGCTATGACTGTTACTAACTCTCATTCTCATTCTGACTGTACTCTACTCTTGTAACAATTGCAATCAGAAATAACATCATTCTTAAAGCAATCAATGTAACTGAGGCCACCACAGTACTATGGAATTGGTGAGGGACCTGTTTCTGCCACCAGTATAGGCTTGATGCCCACTAAGGTTCCTAGGAGTCTAGAAAACTTGGCAGTAATATACAACTTCATATCCATTACAATGGTTAAAATTAAGAACACTGAGACTACAAATTGTTGACAAAGATAAGGAGCAACTGGAGTATTCATACATTGCTGGTGGGAATGTAATTTACTACAACCATTCTGAACAGAAGTTTGCCATTTATTTTTCAAATTAAATGTCATATGACACAGCAATTTTATTGCTACAAATTTACCAAAGAGAAATGAAGACTTATGTCCACAAAACAACTTATTCACAAAGGTCTATAGCAGCTTTATTCATAATTGCCAAGAGCAAAAAAAGAGCTCAAACGTCCATCAACATGTGAATGGATAAACAAATTGTGGTATACTTATGCAATGGAATCCACTCAGCAATGAAAAGAACATTAACATGGATAAATTTTAAACATATATGCTTACTGAAAGAAATCAGAGACACAAAAGTATATATATGGTATGATTTCATTTCAGTGAAGCTGTAAGACAAATAAAAGGAATCTGTAGTGATAGAACTGAGATCAGTGGTGGCCTAGGGGTACGGATGGGTAATTTGAGTGAAAAGGGATAAAGAGAATTTCTATATCTTTATTTTGGTAATGATTAAGTGGGTATACACATTTGTCAAAATTTAGCAAAATATGCACTTAATATGTGTTTATTTTATTCATGTAAATTAAACCTCAGTAAAGTTGACAAAAAGAAGAAAATGCAATTGGCAAAATTTTTTACAAAGACAACCTATGTTCTTAGTGGACTTAACATTTAAACATTTTTCACTGAGCACCCCTTAAAAATAATCTGTTCTCTCAAGACCTTTTCTTTTTAACCTTTTATTTTATATTGGAGTATAGTTGATTAACAATGTTGTGTTAGTTGCAGGTGTACAGCAAAGTGATTCAGTTATACATATACATGTATCTATTCTTTTTCAAAGTCCTTTCCCATTTAGATTGTTACATAATACTGAGCAGAGTTCCCTGTGCTATACAGTAGGTCCTTGTTGGTTATCCATTTTAAATATAGTAGTGTGTACAGTCAGGATCTTCTAACTTTCTGTTTCTCTTTGTCTGCAGTGCTCTTTCCCAAAATAACAAGATCCACACAGACACTTCTTTGAGTTCTCTGTTGAATGTCATCTTATGAAAGACACCATCCATGACATCCTGTGTAACATCGTGTACCTACTTTTTGTTCCCATCATTCTAGTTCCTTATCTTGCTTGATTTTTCTTCATAGCAGTTATTACTACCTGCACATTCTGTGTGTATTTGTTTATGTATTTGTTGTCTGCCTTCTCCCACTACTGAACGAGACAGAGTTTTTGCTCTTTCGTTCACCTCTATGTCCTCAAAACCACAAACAGGCAAGTGCTCCCTGTATGTGCTCAATAATATTTGCTGACCAATTGTTAGCAAGCAAGAATGCAGTGGAAAAATTAGCTACACAATAGTCAGCACAGAAGGTGGTTGCTGCTGCTGCAGGCCTGGCTGAAGTTAAAACTGGAGGCAATGGAATTAAAATTACAGGAGAGTAGAGCAGTGGTCTTCAACACTGGCTGCAAATTATTAGTACCTGGAGAGCTCTTAAGTAAAACACTGCTAATACCCAGGCCCTGCCACTGAAGAATCTAATTTAATTGGTCTAGAGTTGGATCCAGACATTAATTTTTTTAAAGCTCTCCAAGTGATATTAATGTGCAGTCAGGGATGAGAACCACAGATACAGAAGAACAATTCTTGCTCTTTGACTTTTGCTGAGGCATCTCTTCAATATACCCACAGACCAAAAACTGTGGCCACTTTCCTGGCTTCAAAGCTCAACTCTCCCAAGCAAGGAGCAGAGAAAAGCTATGACTCTAGGCATTTATATCAGCAGCAAATGTCTGTGAATTTCTGTCAGTGTGTGTATGTGCAAGTATGGGAGTGTACGTCTGTGAGCATGCATGTCTTTGAGGGGCAGGGAGGGAAAGAGGGAGAAAGAAAGAAAGAGTGTGTGTGTGTGTGTGTGTGTGTGTGTGTGTGTGCCGTTAAGTATTTGAAACATACTTTTGGATATGTTCAAAGAGACACAGTTGGATAATTTAGTAATTTATCCAAGTACCATGACGTTTGTTTGGTTTGCATGGTTTCATGATTTTTTAAGTATTGTAAGACATAGCATCCTGGCCAACAGCCCTTTCTTTTTCAACTGGAACTCTAAGAGCAAGTGCCAACTACAGGGGTGATATCAGGTCTAGACTGCAGGTTGCAGAGTGTGCAAGAATGTTGCTGAGGTAACCTCTTGGTCAAGAAGCAATCAAATATTTGAAAACAAATTTCAATCCGAGGCTGGGATGAGGAGTCAAAACCAGGCTTAAAGTGGGAAGATAAGATAGTGAGGGGACAGCCAATAAGATCAAGCACATGGGTTTGAAAAAGAACATGAAAAACTGGAGCTAGATATAACTTGAATGCTGTGATGTGGGCAATGTCACGTCTGCAGCTTTCTGTGAGTACAGACATGACCTACTATGATTGCAGCTATATTCTACTCATCTGGTTTAGACAGCTTTGAAAATAAAATACAGCCGTGAAAGGAGAAAAACTAAACAAAACAATCGTCATTTAATTAATTTGTCTACATAGTGCACATATGTTTGGAGTTAATTTTTATTTCAGTAAGCAGACTATTCAGCCTGTCTTTGCTCTAGTTTTTATTATTTAGAATCTGTCTAGATCATTGAACATTAAAAAAAATAAGTATTACTAAAATGAACTAAGAAAACTACTCACATTTGTGTTATATCAAAATAATTTTAATATTAAGTGGGCAAGTGACTGCAAGTTAGAAATAACTTTTTAATATAGTTGCATAGAAAAAAACCCTAAGTTTTCAAATTATATCTATTAGGGGATAGTTTTTTTTTTTACAGTACCAAGAATATACTTTTGGAAATGGGAATATGTTTTCCTAGCAGGGGAAAAAGTGCATTTATTGGAAATGCATTTGTTACATTTAAAGGCAAGTGATACTTAAATATACAAAGTAATCATAAAATATAAACAAGATCTACATCAAATGTTAGAAGGGGAAAACAGGAAGATACAGTAATGGACAGTGTGAAAATAAGATTTGAAAATAAGATTTCAATCATGGTAAAATAACCAAATTTACTAGTTAAATACCTCTAGCTCCCCCCAGTTTTTGAAAGCATTTAAAAATGTAGTCATGGGGCTTCCCTGGTGGCGCAGTGGTTGGGAGTCCGCCTGCCGATGCAGGGGACCCGAGTTCGTGCCCCGGTCCGGGAGGATCCCGCATGCCGCCGAGCGGCTGGGCCCGTGAGCCATGGCCACTGAGCCTGAGCGTCAGCAGCCTGTGCTCCGCAACGGGAGAGGCCACAGCAGTGAGAAGCCCGTGTACAGGAAAAAAAAAAAAAAAAAAATGTAGTCATATTTCCAAATAGTGCCTTTACACTAATAGAAAAATTCTTCAAACAAAATGATTAAATCATTTCCTTAGCGGAGCTTTCAGTGAACTACTATAATTACCACTAAGTTCTCTTTAAACCCCTTATCAGTCAGGGTTTAATCAAGAGACAGAAATCACACAGTAATTTGAACAGGGAAAGTTTAATATAAACAAATATAAACTACTTATAGGTAATTAGCTACTCAAGGGAATTAAAAAAAAAAACAACTCTAAAGAATACACTATGGCTGAGAAAGAGTACCAAGAATAAAACAAACTTGGAGATGGGGGCCTCTTCCCAAGGCTGGAGTTTGGTTGTTGTTTCAGAGACTGTGATTGAAGCACACTGGAGGTTGGAAAAATTCATGGCATTCCCCAGAGCCAGAGCTAGTCCATAGTCAGTGATCTGAGGCCGGTAGGTGGAGAATTTCCCAATGATATTAATGAAGTTCACTGGTTAAACTCACTGGGAACTGGCTGGACTCCCACAGAATTCGCTAAAAGTTGCTGCAAGGGTGGGAGGGAGGGAGAACATGCTGAACTTATCCAAAAGCCATGTGGGGCACCCATGGAACTCTTAGAAATCACCTTGGGGTGGAAGGTGAGTGAGGGGGTCCTGAGGAACCCATGAAAAATGCCCATGTGGGATGGTGACCAGGAAAACAGATGCAGGGCCTTAGGAACCTGCAGGAAGGCTTCCCCAGATACGCTTCTTCCACTGGGTGCTCTGCATGCCAGTCTGGTGCCACAGGAGCCAGTAGGAAGAGGATCACAGCAGGAAGTGTAAGAGAACTCCCTTCCTCCTGCTGTGTCCTTCCTGTCCCCTCAACTGGAAAAGCTTAACACTGGGCCAGCTGGCCAGAGAGAAATATCAGCACCACAAGCAGGGCAATGAAGGTAAATTTAGAGCTGAGAGACAATACATTGACAACTGGCACACCACCCCGCCTCACCAAATTTCTGGTACTCTTCACATCAACCTACCAATAGTTTGGAGCTCTATTTTTGAATAAATTATTACAATGTCATAAAGTCTTTCGTGACTAATTTTAACATGTTTGTTACAAAATGATCTATATCTAGTAACTTCTCCTTCAAGATCAGTTTCTAATAAATTTAAAAACATCAGGAGCAGCCTTCCAAAAACATCAGGAGCAATGACCTATTCATGAAAATCAGTAGCAATGACCTGTTCATGGTTAATTTTGCCTGGATACTTTGAGGAAAAGATTTAGTATATACTTAGTACTTCCATTATTACATGAGTATCAATCAGTGCATTATTAAGAAGTAAAATTAATAACACTAATACATTTTTCTCATCTCTCAAAGCTACTTCTAATATATAACTAAGTTGAATGAAACTAATTCATTTTCATTTTTCATAATCCCCATGTGAATTTAAAAATACATAACTCTTGTTTAAAATCATCTTTTTTCCCAGCCCAAACTATTTGGAGAAATATACTTAAAGCAGTAGATGAATTTAATGCTCTTTTTAAAATATCATTGGATAAAGTAATATTTAGAGGAAAAATTCAGCTGCTTTTCTAAATTTTCTTTATTCTTATAAAGTTTTGGTTGCAAATGCTGTTTATTTGGAGTATTAAATGACTGACAAGAGAAATGTCTTTCTAGAAGTCTCTGGCACTACTTAAGTATGAATATTTAGCTCTACAGAAATATAGGCCTTTACTGCAACTCTGCCAGAGCAAGATGACTAAAAGCAAACAACCTCTACGTCACAAGAGTCAATGTCCCTAGTAATCTTCCCACTGGACTCAATTTAACAACTTCTTTTTAAAAAAATTTTTTTTTAATTTTGTTTTTTAACATCTTTATTGGAGTATAATTACTTTACAATGGTTAGTTTCTGTTTTATAACAAAGTGAATCAGTTATACATATACATATGTTCCCATACCTCTTCCTTCTTGCATCTCGCTCCCTCCCACCCTCCCTATCCCACCCCTCTAGGTGATCACAAACCACATAGCTGATCTCCCTGTGCTATGCGGCTGCTTCCCACTAGGTATCTACTTTACATTTGGTAGTGTATATATGTCCATGCCTCTCTCTCACTTTGTCACAGCTTACCCTTCACCCTCCCCATATCCTCAAGTCTATTCTCTAGTAGGTCTGTGTCTTTATTCCCATCTTGCCCCTAGGTTCTTCATGACCTTTTTTTTTCTTCTTAGATTCCATATATATGTGTTAGCATACGGTATTTGTTTTTCTCTTTCTGACTTACTTCACTCTGTATGACAGACTCTAGGTCCATCTACCTCACTACAAATAACTCAATTTTATTTCTTTTTATGGCTGAGTAATATTCCATTGTATCTATGTGCCACATCTTCTTTATCCATTCATCTGTTGATGGACACTTAGGTTGCTTCCATGTCCTAGCTATTGTAAATAGAGCTGCAATGAACATTTTGGTACATGACTATTTTTGAATTATGGTTTTCTCAGGGTATATGCCCAGTAGTGGGATTGCTGGGTCATATGGTAGTTCTATTTTTAGTTTTTTAAGGAACCTCCATACTGTTCTCCATAGTGGCTGTATCAATTTACCTCCCACCAACAGTGCAAGAGGGTTCCCTTTTTTCCACACCCTCTCCAGCATTTATTGTTTGTAGATTTTTTTGACATAAATCACAGCAAGATCCTTTTTGACCCACCTCCTAAAGAAATGGAAATAAAAACAAAAATAAACAAATGGGGCCTAATGAAACTTCAAAGCTTTTGCACAGCAAAGGAAACCATAAACAAGACCAAAAGACAACCCTCAGAATGGGAGAAAATATTTGCAAATGAAGCAACTAACAAAGGATTAATCTCCAAAATTTACAAGCAGCTCATGCAGCTCACTAACAAAAAAACAAACAACCCAATCCAAAAATGGGCAGAAGACCTAAATAGACATTTCTCCAAAGAAGATATACAGATTGCCAACAAACACATGAAAGAATGTTCAACATCAGTAATCATTAGAGAAGTGCAAATCAAAACTACAATGAGATATCATCTCACACCGGTCAGAATGGCCATCATCAAAAACTCTACAAATAACACCTTCTTATTACTCATCAAATGCATCTAAACAAATGAGCCTAATGACATCATTTGTTTCATAGCTGGCCCACTTGATAAAAGAAAATTATTTCCATGCTCAGTATTTGAGAGGTAATGGACTCTATAATGGCCCAAAGTACTGTACTCTACCTTGTTTCTAGAAAATTTTCAACATAAACATGTATATAAATGTACTGTAAAACATGAAGGTTATTTGCACTTAATATAACTGCTCACTATTCTTTCACATTGTTAGGCTCTACATGGTACATGTACAAAAGAGTAGAATAAAACAATGAGGGCTTGAATCTACAGCAAATAAAACCTTGGATATTTATAGTGTATTCCCTCACAAAATGCAAAGTGCATTCCAATAGACTATCTCATTTGTATTATAAATTGAATAACCACAGGATCTAGGTTTCCACTAATGGTATAAAATCTAAGACAGCAAACAAGCAGGAGAAAGGAGAGATCCCCACTGCTTGGAGCCCCCATGAAGGGACTGCATCTAACACCAGCCTTCACAAGGAAACACAGCTGGGGCCTGTGAACTGGCTCAGTGCAGCACCAATAATGTTGCGTAGTGTAAAGCTAGACGGCTAATAAAGGTCACTTCATAGAGGTCAGGCCAGTCACATTTTCTTTCCATGGTGTGCCAAATTTCTGTAAGCTGTTTATACAAAGAGGAAATGGCATCAAAACCCTGAATCTGGGCTTCCCTGGTGGCGCAGTGGTTGAGAGTTCGCCTGCCAATGCAGGGGACACGGGTTCGTGCCCCGGTCCGGGCGGATCCCACATGCCACGGAGCGGCTGGGCCCGTGAGCCATGGCCGCTGAGCCTGCATGTCCGGAGCCTGTGCTCCGCAACAGGAGAGGCCACAACAGTGAGAGGCCCGCATACCGCAAAAAAAAAAAAAAAAAAAAAAACCTGAATCTGTCCAGCTCCCTTAAGGGACCACTGATGCACATGTGCTTGTCTCAGAGAAACATTTGTTACCATCATCATGGAGAACTATTTTCTTTCAAACACACCATAAAAAATCTCTGACAGTACTTCAACTGGAAAGTTTGCTTGGTAAAGGGACATATATGTAGGACCAGTTTAGGTGAACATCAACTGAAATTCTGAGTCCCTCTGAGGTCTTTCTTCTCTCTTTACAAAGCGCAAGGAACCAGTACTGATACTGTCTTCTAAATGCCAAAAAAATGCAAATTCTAGTGAATGCTCAAATCCCAACCAATCACAATTAATTAACTGAATTTCTGTGAAGCAGTGTGACCTAAATGATATGGGAATTATGACATCCCAAGGCAGAGCAAAATGATGGAAAATTCTCTCCAAACTCAGTGAAAACTGTCATTTCACTTACGTGATCCCATTTACAATGTGGCAAGTCTGGAAGTCGTTGTCAAGACCAATCACCTCAAACTTTCTGAAAACCCTGACATTCTCACATCGATGATACGACTATCTGAATAAGGTGGAAATGCAAGCCACTCTTGGCTATTTAAGGGTTAGTTTATGAATCAGCTAATTCTTGGAGGCCTCACCCATTTCTCTTCCATCACTACCTTAGAAAAAAATGCTCCCAGGATAAAAACTTTAATTGCAGTTAGAACTTTTTCAGAGATTTTTGTATTTATTTTATCATCAAATCCCCATTCCAACCTCAGCCACACAAACAACACATAAAGCATAAAAAAGGGTGGCCACAATCAGTGACAGATAAACCTGGCAAAATGATCTTAATATTGATGAAGGCCATTACTTGTTTTCTCCCTAGCATACGCCCTTTTCATCCACACGCTGCTTTCCTTTTCTCACCAAGTACCTTCTCTAGATTTCATTAATAGAGACTTGTTCTCAGCAAACTAGACTAGCCATGGCAGTAGTTAATTTTAAGTTAGGTTAATAATGGCAAAAGTTATAGTTTTTCAGAAAGGCATTTGCATGATAGGACTTCAGTTTAATTTTTGGTGTTGGTTTCTTGTGTACTGCTTCAGATCCTCTCAGCCCCACCTTTTATTCCAGCCACTGGAGCAATTACAAACTTGGCAGCATTTGTAACTATTTAATGGGAAGCCCCCATTAAATAGTTTTAATGATGGACATGAATAGCTCCTTTGGAGCTTAGTTGGATCAATAATTCATATTTTAAAAACTGTCAGGGCTTCTCTGGTGGCGCAGTGGTTGGGAGTCCGCCTGCCTATGCAGGGGATGCGGGTTCGTGCCCTGGTCCGGGAAGATCCCACATGCCGTGGAGCGGCTGGGCCCGTGAGCCATGGCCGCTGAGCCCGCGCGTCCGGAGCCTGCGCTCTGCAACGGGAGAGGCCACAACCGTGAGAGGCCCGTGTACCGCAAAAAAACAAAAGAACTAAAAACTATTTAATGACTTTTTAAAGCAATGATTATTCACCTAATTGACCATAACAGTTGCTTTGGTGGAGTTATGATATGACATCTAGTATCTACTTAAAGGCTTTATGGAATTACAATTATTGCTTCATTGTACTATCACAGAAAGGTAAGTAATCACTACTACCAATTGTCAATGGGAGAGCAGAATTAAAACTCACCCTTGCTCAGTGGAGTAATTTTCAACATTGTAACATCAGGATATCACAATAGGAATGAATTTACCTGTCAAGATGTCTTAGAAACTTAAGTTTGAGAGTTACTGTACCGTCAATGATTGAAGCCCATATTCTGAACTTCCTACCCTCTCACTTTTTTTTCCTGTCCTCCCTGCTTCTTTTCCTCCCCACTTTCCTGCATCATTCTCTCTTTTTAATTTTACTAACAGTTATACACTGTGCTCAGTGTACAATTATACACTGCTTGTCCCTAGTAGCACAAGTTAAATAAAACCCATTCCCCTTTTCATATTCTGGTGGAGTAGGGAGAAAAGTTGATGAAAATTTATAGCTCAGTGTATTAAATGTTATGATAGATATGTACAAAGGAATCACAAAAAGATGTCTTCTAATTCAGATGATAGATTCAGAGAAGGATGTCTGGAAACCATAATGATACAAAACCTGAACTTTTTGGAAAGAAGTCTATTCAAGTAGATCTGGAGAGAGAGGGTACATCTGTCCATGGCCCATGGCAAGGAATCATATTTGACTTATTCCAACCTCTAACCATCAAGTGAATTAAATTTTCCTCTTTTGCATTTACTGGAAGCAAATGCAACTTCTATTGTCTGTCTCTTAGTTGAGAACTTACATTTATATTTAACTAATGCTACATTTAAGTAGTAAGATACTTGTTGCAAGAGAACACTATGCATGGTTACACAGTGGTTAAGACTCCACACTCCCAATGCAGGGGGCTGGGGTTTGATCCCTGGTCAGGGAACTAGATCCCACATGCATGCCACAACTAAGAGTCTGCATGCCACAACTAAGGAGCCCGTGTGTTGCAACTAAGGAGCCCATGTGCCACAAATAAGCAGCCCACATGGCGCAACTAAGGAGCCTGCCTGCTGCAACTAAGGACCAGTGCAACCAAATAAATAAATAAATACATAAATATTTTTTAAAAATGTTCCTGGCTTGGAAAGCTTAGCAGTCTGTCAGGTCTTGCTCTCCTTGACACTGCTGCAGGATATTTAAGGTCTATCTGGCCCTTCTGAAGCTTAGACAAGAAAGAGAAATCAAAGGTTGATGAATTTGTGGTGAGATAACATATGAGTCATCTATTGTTTCTGATCCTGGTGTATCCTACTGTTTATTTGTTTGAATTAGTATCATGGTTTCTACAGAAGTAAAGGACAATCACTCAAAATGTCCTTGCTTCACTTACTCAATAATAAGTTCTCTCCTCCCATTACGGACAAGCAAGAATAGGGTGGTGAATCAGTTACCAACAGGATTTATGATAGCAGGAAAGGTCTGGAATTGGAGTATCCATTGCAAAATTAGTTGACATTCTAAAGGATAGGGGGAAAAAAAAAGCACATGTTAAGATTATGAGAGAACAAAGGGATTATAGAAACAGTTCCATTATTATTTGCTAAGGCATATCGCCAACATCCAGTTGGACTGAAAATCAGGCTAGCATGAATATAAATACTCACTCTTTCTAGGGCAAACAGCAGAGTTGTACAGCAACCTAGGAATTTATAATAGCAAATTTCTATCTCTGGCTTGTGCGTATATATCTGTGTGTTCAGGATTTGAAACAGGCCTAATGGAAATGTTGCAGGCCTAATAGAAATATATGCAACAAAGAAAGAGAGTCTGATGCATCAGATAACTGTGTTTCATTTAAGTATGGCAGGAATATAAAACGTGTACATGTGTGTGCACACATGTTCTTGTCTGGGTTTTGTGCTATGTACATTGGATGGAGGTAGCAAGGTAATGAAAAAAAAAGGTACAGGGGTAAGTAGGGAAGTCACCTAATAAACTGGCCTGAGATGGCCAATTAGGGTATTTGGACCTTATCCTAGAGATCAGATAGAGAACAATCAAGAGTAAGGATGGAGGAACAGTGTTAATTTCCAGAAAATTTACTCTGACACATCAATGAAGGACAGATAAATTGGGAAGGGATCTGAATGAAATTAAGCAGACCAGAAAGGAGGTCTTGGATATTGTCATAAGTCAATTGAGATAACCTGTGCTTCAATTAAGCATTGCCAATAGCATTAAGAGGAAATGAAAACAAGATGAAAAGAGTCATGGGGATGAATGATGGTGAGTTGCACAACAATGTGAATGTATTTAATACTACTGAAGTGTACACTTACAATGGTTAAGACAGTAAATTTCATGTTATGTGTATTTACCACAATAAAAAAAATTGGAGAAAAAACAGAAATTAGAGTATACAGAAATATTTGAGAGGCAGGATTGTATTTTAGAATCAACTTAATGTGGGTATGAATAAGGAGTCTCTCTGGTGAATCTTTTATTTCTGAGTTGTACAACTGAATGGGAAAGGTGGACATTCTCAGATTCAGGAAAAACAGGGGAAGAGTATATTTTTTGATGGGAAGAAGGGTGACAGGCTAGATTTACTGTTAGACTTGTTCATTTTGAGATGTCTGTTGCCATCTAGTTTATGATGTCCAATAGGCAAAGAGAAATATAGATGTGGGCCTGAGGGGAAAGGTCTGAGTGAGGGACATTGGAGATATAAATTTGAGTCATAAAATTTGAAGTCATAAATAGGAGTCATAAAATTTGAACTTAAAGCTATGGGGGTGGCAAAGAGAATGCCAAAGAGGGTTAGATAGGATGAGAGCGGTTTCAAGCTGAGTACTGAACCTTGGTTACCCCTATGTGAATGGGGCAAGTGATGGAAGAGTAGCCCTGGAATAGTGAAGAATAAACTGTCAAAAAAAGGAGAAAAGGGATTAGGCGAGACTGAGATCATAAGATAAAAGACAGGATAAGATCTCAAAAGAAAGAGCTTTAAGCAGTAGCAAATGGTGAAGCAAAAATATGTAAAAGAATGACATATAATTTATAATTAGGAAGTACAAATAGTTTCAGCAGAAAGTTGGGCACAAAATCTAAGTCAGGCTGGCTAAATAAGAGTGAATTGATAAGGAAATGCCAAAGACAAGGGGAGATATATAGCTCAGACACGATCCAGACATATAGTTCATGCTTGATATAAAAGAGAGAATAACTGCAGGGAGAAGCTGAGTGTGTAGATACAGGATGAAACAAAAGTTACTGTTTATGTCTATTTTCTCTTGTTTTGTTTTTAGATGGGAGACATGTCGGTCTGTATTTTGCTTAAAAGGCATCAGTGTACAGAGAGGGATTGAAGGTTCATGATAACATAAATAATTAGAAGAAGAGTGGGCTTCTAAAATATGAGTGGTGTATTAGCCTGGAACAGAAGGAATAACATTTCTGCTAAGATATCAGGAAAGAAAGACAGGAAAGGTTATCAAGAAACACTTAGAGTTCATGCCAAATGGCCTCTTTTAGGAGGCAAAATAATATCATTGTTATAAGCTGAGGCTCTGAAGAAAGACAATTTGGGCCCAAATCCCAGTCATATCACTTGGGAAAGTTGCTTAGGTTCTTTCGAGCCTGCTTCCCTGTTTGGAAAAATAGGGTGACATGGAATTAATCGAGAAAATATATATCAAGTGATTAATGTATTACACAGTAAATGTTCAATTCATGTTATAAGTTATTATTTTCTTAGGGAAAAAAAACTGAGACTATCACCAATGACACTAAAGTCAGCTACGTGGTGATGGTTTAGTGAGTAGGTTGGGGATTTGGGAGAGTTACTCGACTACAAGATGTGCCACATGACATTAAGAATTTTCTGCATGACATTGGGAGATCAGTAATGCCTTTCTTCAAATATAGTAAGTTAGAACACCCAATTATTTTGCAGCTTTCATCTCATTCTTTCCCCATGCACTCTAGTACTAATACAACTTTAACAGCTCTCCATTAAAATGTTTCTCAGCTGACATACACTGAGCAGTTTTTATAGGGCAGGCACTGTTCTAGGCTCTTAGAACATAGCACTGAATAAAACAGGTAAAACTTTCCACCCTCATGGAATTTCAGTTAAGCAGGAGAATTATACTGAGCAAGATAAATTAGTGAAATAGTGTGTTAAGTGGTGGTAAATGCTAAGGAGAAAAAACATGGAAATAGAAGAAAGTAAGGTTACAATGTTAGAGAGGATGACAGGTAAGACCTTACTTGAAAGGTGACTGTTAAATAAAGATCCCAGAGGTGAGGGATAAAGTTACGTGGATAACTGAAGTATTCCAGGCACTCTATTTTTTTTACACATCTTTGTTGGACTATAATAGATTCACAATGCTGTGTTAGTTTCTGTTTACAACAAAGTGAAAGAGGCATATGAATACATATATCCCCATACCCCTTCCCTCTTGAACCTCCCTCCCACCCTCTCTTATCTCACCCCTCTAGGTCATCGCAAATCACTGAGTTTATCTCCCTATGCTATGCTGCTGCTTCGCACTAGCTATCTATTCTATATTTGGTAGTGTATATATGTCAATGCCAGTCTCTCACTTCGTCTCAGCTTACCCTTCCCCCCCGTGTCATCAAGTCCATTCTCTACATCTGCTTCTTTATTCCTGTCCTGTCCCTAGGTTCTTCAGAACGCTTTTTTATTTTTTTTTTAGATTCCATATATATGTGTTAGCATACGGCATTTGTTTTTCTCTTTCTGACTTACTTCACTCTGTATGACAGACTCTAGGTCCATCCACCTCACCACAAATAACTCATTTTTGTTTCTTTTAGGGCGGAGTAATATTCCATTGTATATATATGCCACACCTCCTTTATCTATTCATCTGTCAATGGACATGTAGGTTGCTTCCATGTCCTGGCTATTGTAAATAGTGCTGCAGTGAACAATGTGGTACATGTCTCTTTTTGAATTATGGTTTTCTGAGGGTATGTGCCCCGTAGTGGGATTGCTGGGTCATATGGTAGTTCTATTTTTAGTTTATTAAGGAACCACCATACTGTCCTCCATAGTGACTGAATAAATTTACATTCCCATCAACAGTGCAAGAGGGTTCCCTTTTCACCACACCCCCTCTAGCATTTATTTTTTCTAGAGTTTTGATAATGGCCATTCTGACCAGTGTGAGGTGATACCTCATTGTAGTTTTGATTTGCATTTCCCTAATGATTAATGATGTTGAGCATTCTTTCAAGTGTTTGTTGGCAATCTGTATATCTTCTTTGGAGAAATGTCTATTTAGGTCTTCTGACCATTTTTGGATTGTGTTGTTTGTTTTTTTGATATTGAACTGCATGAGCTGCTTGTAAATTTTGGAAATTAATCCTTTGTCAGTTGCTTCATTTGCAAATATTTTCTCCCATTCTGAGGGTTGCCTTTTGGTCTTGTTTATGGTTTCCTTTGCTGTGCAAAAGCTCTGAAGTTTAATTAGGTCCCATTTGTTTATTTTTGTTTTTATTTCCATTTCTTTAGGAGGTGGATCAAAAAGGATCTTGCTGTGATTTATGTCATAGACTGTTCTGCCTATGTTTTCCTCTAAGAGTTTGATAGTGTCTGGCCTTACATTTAGGTCTTTAATCCATTTTGAGTTTATTTTTGGGTATGGTGTTAGGGAGTGTTCTAATATCATTCTTTAACATGTAGCTGTCCAGTTTTCCCAGCACCACTTATTGAAGAGGCTATCTTTTCTGCATTGTATGTTCTTGCCTCCTCTGTCATAAATTGGGTGACCAAATGCGTGTTAGTTTATCTCTGGGCTGTCTATCCTGTACCATTGATCTATATTTCTGTTTTTCTGCCAGTACCATACTGTCTTGATTACTGTAGCTTTGTAGTATAGTTTGAAGTTAGGGAGCCTGATTCCTCCAGCTCCATTTTTCTCTCTCAAGATTGCTTTGGCTATTTGGGGTTTTTGTGTTTCCATTCAAATTGTAAATTTTTTTATTGTAATTCTGTGAAGAATGCCATTGGTAGTTTGGTAGGGATTGCATTGAATCTGTAGATTGCCTTGGGTAGTATAGTCATTTTCACAATATTGATTCTTGCAATCCAAGAACACGGTATATTTCTCCATCTGTTTACGTCATCTTTGATTTCTTTCATCAGTGTTTTATAGTTTTCTGAGTACAAATCTTTCACCTCCTTAGGTAGGTTTATTCCTAGGTATTTTATTCTTTTTGTTGCAATGCTAAATGTGATTGTTTCCTTAATTTCTCATTCTGATTCTTCGTTGTTAGTGTATAGGAATGCCAGAGATTTCTATGCATTAATTTTGTATCCTGCAAACTTACCAAATTCATTGATTAGTTCTAGTAGTTTTCTGTTGGCATCTTTAGGATTTTCTATGTAAAGTTTCATGTCATCTGCAAACAGTGACAGTTTTACTACTTCTTTTCCAATTTGTATTCCTTTTATTTCCTTTTCTTCTCTGATTTCCTTGGCGAGGACTTCCAAAACTATGTTGAATAAGAGTGGCGAGAGTGGATATCCTTGTGTTGTTCCTGATCTTATTGGAAATGCTTTCAGTTTTTTACCATTGAGTTGGAGGCTTGCTGTGGGTTTGTTTATCTTAGTTTAGTATTTAGAGCTTATTAACATTGATAGATATGTTTATTGTTTTGGTTTCTCTCTTCCTTTATATATATATATATATGTTTATTTCCTTTTTCTCTTTTTCTCAGTGTGTATGTATATGCTTCTTTATGTGATTTTGTCCATATAGCTTTGCTTTTACCATCTGTCCTAGGGTTCTGTCTGTCCATTTAGTTTGTTTGTTTGCTTGTTTTTTAGCATAGTTTTATGTGCTTGTTATCATTGGTGGATTCGTTTTCTGGTTTGGTTGCTCTCTTCTTTATTTCTTTTTTTTATTACTTTATCTTTTTATTTTGAATAATAATTTTTTAAGTTTTTATTTTAATAACTTTATTTTATTTTACTTTTTTCTTTCTTTCTTTCTTTCTTTCTTTCTTTTTCTCCCTTTTTTTCTGAGTTGTTTGGCTCACAGGGTCTTGGTACTCCAGCTGGGCGTCAGGCCTGAACCTCTGAGGTGGGAGAGCCAAGTTCACGACAATGGTCCACCAGAGATCTCCATCCCCACATAATATCAAAGGGTGAAAGCCCTCCCAGATATCGCCATCTCAATGCTAAGACTCAGCTCCACTCAACAACCACCAAGACACAGTGCTGGATACGCTATGCCAAACAACTAGCAAAACAGGAACACAAACCCATCCATTAGCAGAGAGGCTGCCTAAAATCATAATAAGATCACAGACACCCCAAAACACACCACAGGACTCAGTCCTGTCCACCAGAAAGACAAGG
This sequence comes from Tursiops truncatus, assembly GCF_011762595.2. Classification (NCBI taxonomy): domain Eukaryota; kingdom Metazoa; phylum Chordata; class Mammalia; order Artiodactyla; family Delphinidae; genus Tursiops; species Tursiops truncatus. The sequence continues at coordinate 54,245,065 of NC_047044.1, read as the reverse complement.
TGCAGCCTCACCCAACAGAACACAGAAACCAGTCACTTCACCAGGAAGCTTACAGGAAGTTTACACTGAGCCAACCTTACCCACTTGGGGCAGACACCAAAAACAACAAGAACTATGAAGCTGCAGCCTGCAAAAAAGACCCCAAACACAGTATGTTAAGCAAAATGAGAAGACAGAGAAATACGCAGCAGAGGAAGGAGGAAGGTAAAAACCTACCAGACCAAACAAATGAAGAGGAAATAGGCAGTCTACCTGAAAAGGAACTCAGAATAATGATAGTAAAGATGATCCAAAATCTTTGAAACAGAATGGAGAAAATACAAGAAATGATTAACAAGGACCTAGAAGAACTAAAGAGCAAACAAACTATGATGAACAACACAATTAATGAAATTAAAAACTCTCTAGAAGGAATCAATAGCAGAATAACTGAGGCAGAAGAACGGATAAGTGACCTGGAAGATAAAATAGTGGAAATAACTACCGCAGAGCAGAATAAAGAAAAAAGAATGAAAAGAATTGAGGACAGTCTCAGAGACCTCTGGGACATTAAATGCACCAACATTCGAATTATAGGGATCCCAGAAGAAGAAGAGAAAAAAAAGGGACTGAGAAAATATTTGAAGAGATTATAGTTGAAAACATCCCTAATATGGGAAAAGAAATAGTTAATCAAGTCCAGGAAGCACAGAGTCCCATACAGGATAAATCCAAGGGGAAACATGCCAAGAGACATATTAATCAAGCTATCAAAAATTAAATACAAAGAAAAAATATTAAAAGCAGCAAGGGAAAAGCAACAAATAACACACAAGGGAATCCCCATAGGGTTAACAGCTGATCTTTCAGCAAAAACTCTGCAAGCCAGAAGAGAATCCCCATAAGGTTAACAGCTGATCTTGCAGCAGAAACTCTGCACCAGAAGGGACAAACAAGATTTTTCCCTTTCATCGCATATTTAAAGTGATGGAAGGGAAATACCTACAACCAAGATTACTCTACCCAGCAAGGATCTCATTTAGATTAGATGGAGAAATTAAAACATTTACAGACAAGCAAAAGCGAAGAGAATTCAGCACCACCAACCCAGCTTTACAACAGATGCTAAAGGAACTTCTTTAGGCAGGAAACACAAGAGAAGGAAAAGACCTACAATAACAAACCCTAAACAGTTAAGAAAATGTTAATAGGAACATACATATCGATAATTACCTTCATTGTAAATGGATGAAATGCTCCAACAAAAAGACATAGACTGGCTGAATGGATACAAAAACAAGAGACCCACTTCAGACCTAGGGACACATACAGACTGAAAGTGAGGGGATGGAAAAAGATATTCCATGCAAATGGAAATCAAAAGAAAGGTGGAGTAGCAATTCTCATATCAGACAAAATAGACTTTAAAATAAAATCTATTACAAGAGACAAACAAGGAAACTACATAATGATTAAGGGATCAATCCAAGAAGAAGATATAACAATTGCAAATATTTATGCACCCAACATAGGAGCACCTCAATACATAAGGCAAATGCTAACAGCCTTAAAAGGGGAAATCAACAGTAACACAATCATAGTAGGGGACTTTGACACCCCACTTGCACCAATGGACAGATCCTCCAAAATGAAAATAACTGAGTAAACACAAGCTTTAAATGATACATTAAACAAGATGGACTTAATTGATATTTATAGGACATTCCATCCAAAAACAACAGAATACACATTTTTCTCAAGTGCTCATGAACATTCTCAAGGATAGATCATATCTTGGGTCACAAATCAAGCCTTGGTAAATTTACGAAAATTGAAATCATGTCAAGTGTCTTTTCTGACCACAGTGTTATGAGACTAGATATTAATTACAGGGAAAAAACTGTAAAAAATACATATGGAGGCTAAATACCCCACTTTCACCAATGGACAGATCAACCAAAGTGAAAATAAACAAAGAAACACAAACATTAAATGATACATTAAACAAGATGGATTTAATAGATATTTATAGGACATTCCATCCAAACAAAACAGAATACGGTTTCTTCTCAAGTGCTCATGGAACATTCTCGAGGATAGATCATACCTGGGTCAGAAATCAAGGCTTGGTAAATTTAAGAAAATTGAAATCCTATCAAGTATCTTTTCTGACCACAATGCATTGAGACTAGATATCAATTACAGGAAAAAAACTGTACAAAATACAAACACATGGAGGCTAAACAATACGTTACTAAATAACCAAGAGATCACCGAAGAAATTAAAGAGGAAATCAAAAAATACCTAGAAACAAGTGACAATGAAAACACAACGGCCCAAAACCTATGGGATGCAGCAAAAGCAGTTCTAAGAGGGAAGTTTATAGCATTACAATTACCTCAAGAAACAAAAAAATCTCAAAAAACAACCTAAACTTACACCTAAAGCAATTACAGACAGAAAAACAAAAAAACCCCAAAGTTAGCAGAAGGAAAGAAATCATAAAGATCAGATCAGAAATAAATGAAGGAAATGATCACAAAGATCAATAAAACTAAAAGCTGGTTCTTTGAGAAGATACACAAAACTGATAAACCATTAGCCAGACTCATCAGGAAAAAAGAGAGAAGACTCAAATCAACAGAATTAGAAATGAAATAGGAGAAGTAACAACAGACACTGCAGAAATACAAAGGGTCATGAGAGATTACTACAAGCAAATCTATGCCAATAAATTGGACGACCTGGAAGAAATGGACAATTCCTTAGAAAAGCACAACCTTCTGAGATTGAACCAGGAAGAAAGAGAAAATAAAAACAAACCAATCACAAGCACTGAAATTGAGAATGTGATTAAAAATCTTCCAACAAACAAAAGTCCAGGATCAGGTGGATTCACAGGCGAATTCTATCAAACATTTAGAGAAGGGCTAACACCTATCCTTCTCAAACTCTTCCAAAATATAGCACAGGGAGGAACACTCCCAAACTCATTCTACGAGGCCACCATCACCCTGATACCAAAACAAGTCAAAGATGTCACAAGAAAACTACAGGCCAATATCACTGATGAACATATATGCAAAAATCCTCAACAAAATACTAGCAAAACAGAATGAGAAGCACATTAAAAGTATCATACACCATGATCAAGTGGGGTTTACCCCAGTAATGCAAGGATTCTTCAATATATGCAAATTAATCAATGTGATACACCATATTAACAGACTGAAGGAGAAAAACCATATGATCATCTCAACAGATGCAGAAAAAGCTTTCAACAAAATTCAACACCCATTTATGATAAAAACTCTCCAGAAATAGAGGCAGCTTACCTCAACATAATAAAGGCCATATATGACAAACCCACAGCCAACACCGTTCTCAATGTTGAAAAACTGAAACCATTTCCACTAAGATCAGGAAGAAGACAAGGTTGCCCACTCTCACCACTATTATTCAACTATTATTCAACTATATCTCACCACTATTATTCACCATTATTATTCAGTTTTGGAAATTTTAGCCACAGCAATCAGAGAAGAAAAGGAAATAAAAGGAATCCAAAACGGAAAAGTAGTAAAGCTGTCACTGTTTGCAGATGACATGATACTATACATAGAGAATCCTAAAGATGCTACCAGAAAACTACCAGAGCTCATCAATGAATCTGGTAAAGTAACAGGCTACAAAATTAATGCACAGAAACCTCTTGCATTCCTATATACTAATGATGAAAAATCTGAAAGAGAAATTAAGGAAACACTCCCATTTACCATTGCAACAAAAAGAATAAAATACCTAGGAATAAACCTACCTAAGGAGACAAAAGACCTGTATGCAGAAAACTATAAGACACTGATGAAAGAAATTAAAGATGACACAAATAGATGGAGAGATATACCATGTTCTTGGATTGGAAGAATCAACATTGTGAAAATGACTATACTACCCAAAGCAATCTACAGATTCAATGCAATCCCTACCAAACTACCACTGGCATTTTGCACAGAACTAGAACAAAAAAATTGCACAACTTGTATGGAAACACAAAAGACCCCGAATAGCCAAAGCAATCTTGAGAAAGAAAAACGGAGCTGGAGGAGTCAGGCTCCCTGACTTTGAACTGTACTACAAAGCTACAGTAATCAAGACAGTATGGTACTGGCACAGAAACAGAAATATAGATCAAAGGAACAGGATAGAAAACCCAGAGATAAACCCATGAACGTATGGTCACCTTATCTTTGATAAAGGAGGCAAGAATATACAATGGAGAAAAGACAGACTCTTCAGTAAGTGGTGCTCAGAAAACTGGACAGCTACATGTAAAAGAATGAAATTAGAACACTTCCTAACACCATACACAAAAATAAACTCAAAATGGATTCAACACCTAAATGTAAGGGCAGACACTATAAAACTCTTAGAGGAAAACATAGGAAAAACACTCTTTGATATAAACCGCAGCAAGATCTTTTTTGACCCACTTTCTAGACTAATGAAAATAAAAGCAAAAGTAAACAGATGGGACCAAATTAAACTTAAAAGCTTTTGCACAGCAAAGGAAACCCTAAACAAGATGAAAAGACAACCCTCAGAATGGGAGAAAATATTTGCAAATGAAGCAACTGACAAAGGATTAATCTCCAAAATATACGAACAGCACATGGAGCTCAATATCTAAAAGACAAACAACCCAATTTAAAAATGGGTGGAAGACCTAAATAGACATTTCACCAAGGAAGACATACAGATGGCCAAGAGGCTCATGAAAAGATGCTCAACATCACTAATAATTAAAGAAATGCAAATCAAAACTACAATAAGGTATCACCTCACACTGGTCAGAATGGCCATCATCAAAAAAATCTACAAACAATAAATGCTAGATACGGTGTGGTGAAAATGGAACCTTCCTGCACTGATGGGAATGTAAATTTATTCAGCCACTATGGAGGACAGTATGGTGGTTCCTTAATAAACTAAAAATAGAACTACCATATGACCCAGCAATCCCACTACTGGGCACATACCCTCAGAAAACCATAATTCAAAAAGAGACATGTACCACATTGTTCACTGCAGCACTATTTACAATAGCTAGGACATGGAAGCAACCCACATGTCCATTGACAGATGAATAGATAAAGGAGGTGTGGCACGAAAATGAGTTATTTGTGATGAGGTGCATGGACTTAGAGTCTGTCATATAGAGTGAAGTAAGTCAGAAAGAGAAAAACAAATACCGTATGCTAACACATATATATGGAATCTAAAAAAAAAAAAAAGGTTCTGAAGAACCTAGGGGCAGGACAGTAATAAAGACTCAGATGTAGAGGATGGACTTGAGGACACGGGGAGGGGGAAGGGTAAGGTGAGACGAAGTGAGAGTGTAGCATCGACATACATACACTACCAAATGTAAAATAGATAGCTCGTGGGAAGCAGCGGCATAGCGCAGGGAGATCAGCTCGTGCTTTGTGACCACCTAGAGGTGTGGGATAGGGAGGGCGGGAGGGAGACACAAGAGGGAGGGGTTATGGGGATATATGTATATGTATAGCTGATTCACTTTGTGATACAGCAGCAACTATCACAACAATTGTAAAGCAATTATCCTCCAATAAATATGTTAGAAAAAATCATATGTGGAAACTGTCTTTAATATCAACATTAGACCCACTTCATTTTAAAAAATATTTTTTTATAATGAGCTGCATATACAAGTTATAGAAAGAAACTTGATTATAATACATTATTAGTTATCCAGAGTTTTAAGGTGTTACAGGAAGGTTATTACCAGGCTGTCAGTTTAAGTAAATATGTAGTACAATTGAACAATTTGATCTTCAAGTAAAATAAATGGAAATTCATCTACTAGGGTTTTTAAATAAATCCAACTACAAAATGTTTTAGAACTAGTATGATTTTTCCCATTTGTTTTGACGTTTTAAAGATAAGCCTTACAAATTTTTCTCCCTTTTACACTAGTTTCTTGTAGTATATATTATTTATATCTTCCTGAACCACATACTTGATAGAAAGTGTTAAATTATATGATACTTCAAGACAATGGGAAGCCACAAAAATTGCATGCACTATCAAAAATTTACTTATGAAATGAGAGCTTGGCTGTTTTGTTATTATTCATCTCTTTAAAAGACATTCAGCAAGTACATGTGTCTACTTAAAGGAGAGATTGTGTATAACATGATATTTCTTATTCAAAAATGATCTCTTTTCTTATCTAAGCATTGTGTCGAGAAGTTTCAGTCTGTCCTCCATCTCATACAGGTTGAGTGACTAACATAAAATTGTGACAGCAACACCTGGCACATTTGAAGGCAGTGTAGTTAAGTGTGGATAGGATCAGATTAGAAAGCAGATAATCTCACTCAGTTAACAAATGCTCTGAGGACCCACTATGCGCTGGGCACCACACCAACACTGGGGAATGTGCCAGGTGTTTAAGAGCCTTAATGCTGTATTTCTAAGACGCACATTTTTTCATGCTTTACCATCTCTGACATTGTGGTACCTCTTACAGCAAACAAATGGCATGTTAGCTTTGATGAAACATGGTCATTCTAATTCCCTTTACTAAAATAGCATTTTTTAAAGGACAATAAGTACACTAAGCAGCCTGGAGTGAAGAGCATGGAGGTTAAGTATATGAGTACATCTTGATCCTTTTTCTTATACCAGTGCGTGAGAGGTCTTCTACTAGCATTTAAATAGCATGCTTTTAATCATATGTATGTGTGCAAGGACTTTAATTTCTCAAGTTCTGAGCTACTTGAAGCCAAGGATAATATTGTATTCTTCTCTTTCCTCAAACTTATGAAGAATAGGCACTGATTCTATATGTATGAATGAACAGGGACATGATCATTGAGACCTGAGCTACAAAGGGAAGCATTTTTCCTTTTTCTCCGATTAAATTTGTGTTTGTATTCCACAAATAATAACAGATACTTGGTAAGGAGTCATTTCCTTCAATTACTAACTATATAGGTATTTTCCAAGAGTGTGCATGTACGTGTGTTCTTTATTATGGTTAAAATCCAAATTCAATAAAATTGTGTGAATAGTTACATTCACTTGATGATAATGAAACATTTTGACCTGATGCCATATTTGTATGTTAAAAAAAACAGATCAGAAGTTATAATTAAAATAATTTTAATCATTTGGCATTTGACCCATTTGAAATCATGACTGAGTCTACAGAATACTGGGAACTCTTATTTTGGGTTCTTTCTTAATATAAAGCACATAAGCCACAACTAAATATCTGGACATAAGCTAAGGGTATGTTCCCAGCTAGCTAGATTTTTTCTCATGACCCAGGATATCGTGTATCTTCATGTAGCCTCTGCTATGGATCTGTGCACAATACCAAGACTTTCTTCTCCCCTGTTGTCAAACAGACAGAATCCCACAGATGTGGCTTGTGTGATTTCTCAAGAAGCCCCCTTTCACCTGCTTTGAGAGATTTAACTTGGTTCAGGGGGAATTTCAACTGCAAGAGCAAGCAAGCATCTTGCTCACGCTGTGGTAAACAAAGGATCTTGGTTTTGCAACACAGGGAGTGTCCCTAGCTTCCAGAACCACATGTACTAGTTCTTCTGAAGACTAGCAGAGGCAGCATTCTTTCTCCTCTTCCTCTCACATGCCCTGCTATTCAGTCCTCTCAGGCTTTGTCACCCCTTTTATCTAGTTTTTATTTTGTGGGTTTAGCCGTCTCCTAGTTTCACAAAATTTATTTGTTAATTTTGTGTTTGGTATTTCTTGTTGCTTTTGGGTAATCCTCAGGAAGGAAACAAAATGCCATCATCATCCTTACCCCATCATCCTTAAATCAGATATTCCCTGAAAGTGTTTCTATTAAAGCAGGAACCATTGAATGTATTTTTACTATAGGTAAAAAAATTTTCTGGGGAACTGCTATCAGAACTAATTGATGAACAGCAAGCTGTTCTCCACCTATTTATTCCTCCCTCCATTGAGTTATTGCTTCTTCCTTGCCTCTGGCTCCAGGGAAGTCACATTTTAAATGTGACTGGTGGACTCTGCCCCACCAGGAATGACATCAAATCCCCATTGCAGTCCCCTAAGTTGAAGCAAACAGGTTGGTTACCATTAAGGAAGGTATTTTGCTATTGGTTCATTCTCCCCCAACCACTCTGTAAACACAGTAGAGCATTTATCTACCTTTGAACAATTATCATTCTAAATATTTGCCTTTCATCCTGCCTGGTGGACATATTTATGATCTCTGTCAACGGTACTGTATCTGAACTGAGGGTTGTTGTTATTATTGTTTTAGTCAGTTTTGTTTTAAGCAATCTACTAATTTGATTGAATTTCTACTCTAACTTTAAGTACTTATATTTTAAGCTCTGCCAGTCTTTGGGGAATTTACAACCTAATGTTTTCTCAACCTTCTTGTGGATGCTCTAGTGCTGGTTGACTTCTCTGTTGTAACTCTGAACCTCACTGTACTTCACGACCTGGAAATACATTCACTCAGCACTCTTTACTTGGTTCTAAACCTTTAGCTCTCAATTCATTACCACACCCTGAAACCCTAGTTTCTGCCTCAGCCAACCAAATGTGAGCATCTTATCAATGTAAACAGAACCCACTGCCACTAATTCTCTGCTGTATCAACCACCCACCTTTTAGTGAGCTCTGAACATCCTCAGATATACTAATTTTTTTAACTATGCAGAAAATAATATTCTCCATAGTCTTAGAGGTAGAAGCTTTTAGTTAAGTACTTTATGCTGAGCATCGACTATGTCAGCTTAAAGCAGATAATGTTTCAAGAATCACGAGAAGCACAACTTGAAAAGTAAAGGAAGAGTGCCAAATTGTAGCTGAGCGAACAGCTGTGGCCTAGATCTAGAAGAGCTATAGCAGCGGTGCTCTCAATTTAAAATGAACCCTGTGAAAGTTCTGAATGGCAGATCTCAGAGAAACTATATTTAAATTTTCACATAAAATTAAAGAACTTTCTTTTATATACACAGCAGTAGGTGATAGGAATTCAAAGCTTGGTCTCCTAAACAAATTACCACAAGCTCTTCCAGAATACATTTCTTTGCACTTCTCTGTTTATCTCCCTATAAATTAATTGCGATGTTTCTGTATTAGTATCAGAGAATTGGTCAACTTAATAATTAATAAAATGGTAGAAAGTCTGAATGTTATTGAAAACATTTTTTTGGTAGGCTTAAAGAATAAGATGCTATTTTGTTTTAGGGGATCCTTATGAACATTTATCAGGAATCAAATATACAATATCATTAATAAAGGTGTTTTACAGTATACAAATATATTAAAATAAACTTAAGATGAATTGGATTTAATGAATGGACTGGTTAGTTTGTTGTTGATGTTGCTTTAATTGAAGGAGTGAGAAAGTTATTTAAATGCTGAGGCAATCATTTGTTTTGCTGAGGTCCTCTATGTTAGAAGAAGTAGGAGATTATCAGTGTAAATTTGGAATGAAGAAAATCTTCCTACAAAGACAATAAACCCAAAATGTATAAAGACAAAATATAGACATATTTGACTATATACAAAGGAATAAAAAGGGTACGATAAATATATTATGAACAAAGTCCAAAGGCATGTGATAGATTGAGAAAAATATTGGCAAAATGTGGGGCAGATAAAGAGTCAATAATCCAACCACCACCAAATGCCTATACATTGAGAAGAAAAGGCAAACAACCTAAAGAAAAATCAACAAATGATATGAGTAAGAGTTTCATAGAAGTAGAAATCCAAATAGTAAATGTATCTATGCATTCCCAAGTTTATTCATAGCCTAGGAAATACAAATAAAAGATCCAAAAGGTGCTATTTTTAAACTATCAGATATTGGCAGAAATTTAAGGTACACCATCCAGTGCTAGCAAGAACATGGATAAATGTATATCCTAATTTACTACTAGTCGAAGTGTAAATTGCTGCAAACATTTTGGAAATTAGCCTGGGAATATCTATTAAAATTAATATTAATAAATGGACATTTTGAACTTTCACAGTTTGGGAAGCATTTCCAAGGAAATAAAAGAATTGGTATATAAGAATATACATACACACACACAGATATGTATTGTAGCATTATCCACAGGAAAAATGAATACAGAAAGCAACCAAAGTAGACAACAGTAGGTGAATGATTGAATCAAATGGTGTTGCTTTCATTCAATGGGATATTCAGCAGTTATTAAAAAGTATGTGCCTAATCAGTAACTATTTAAATGGAAGGGTACCCAGGATATACTGTTAAGAAGAAAAAGAGGTTGCAATATAATGTGTACTAAATGATCTAGTTTTAATAAAAAGAAACAATTGCAAAAATAAGAGCACCATTTATATGGGTTTAGATATTTGTGTATATTTACGTAAGCATGAGAAAAATAGTGTATGGATCAGGCCACTAAAACTGGTAATTCTGCAGACAGGGATGAGCGTTTAAATATAAAACCCATCTGCAACTTGAGAAAAGAATTTAATAAAGTAAATATAAATATTTAATAGAAAAACATAGCATTTCTCTACTTGGCATTTACTTTAGTGTAAGGAATGAGGTTGGAATCAAACTTCAAGTTATTTTCTCAAAGATTATTTAGTCGTCTGAGCACCATTAACTTTTCACCCACGCATCTGAAATATTATCTTTATCTTATACGAAATCCCCATATTGATTCATCTCATTCTGTACTACTATTATACTGTGTTAATTCCTGTAGCTTTATAAAACAGTCTACAATATAATTTTAAAACTCGATCATTACTCTTTATTATAATTTTGTTAGGTACTATCACACGTGAATTTTACCACATAAAGTTGTTTATCATTTTGTCAAATTCCAAAAAATTGACCTTAGATTAGGATTTTGTTTAATTTACAGTTTTGTTTAGGGAAAATTAATATTTCACTATATTCAGTATTTCTTTCCTCCCAAAATATATTTTTTTATTTATTCAAGTATTCTTTCAGAACATCAGAAAAATTTGTTTTCTTCCTATCAGTTCTGCACATTTTTTATTTGTGAATGTGTTATGCTAGTACGAAATAAGCTATCTGATGCAGCCTTAGTTGAAAAAACTAAGCACACTATTTAAGTTTGAGCCAAAATAGTTCAGGAACCTACCAAACATACTTTAATGGCTATAAACATGATTCAGTGGTTGGAGGTAGTTCTTAATCCACAATGTAGTCCATGTCCTTACAATTTATAAATAATGCCTTGTTCTAAGTTCTTTGTTTTTTTTAGTCTTATTTTTTATTCTAACTTGCCTCATGCTAATAATTTTTCAATATATATCAGGGAAAAGAACATGGAACTGAAGTCAATCACAATTTTTTTAAGTCTTTTGGAAAATTTCTAAATAGAATATAGTACATTTCTCAATTTATAGCTTATTGAGTTATAGTGTTACATATAATAAGCATTTTGAAATGTCTGTCTATATTTGAGATCCAAGATAAGTATCTATGATGTAAAAATATTTTTAAATCTAAAAGCAAAGAATGCAAGTGTGTTATAACCAGCATGGTACTATATCACAAACCAATAAATTAGTCTGAATTTTCTTTTTTCTTCTCTTTTTTTTTTTTTTTTTTTACTGTGTAGCAAAATTTACTCAACAAACACTTATTCCATCATTTATTCAACAACAGTTTTGAATACTTAATGTGTGCCCGGAAATGTACTAGATTCTGAGGATATAAAAATGAGTATCAGTGGAGCGTACATAAAGTAAACCAGCAATTACAACACAAGATATAATATTTACTACTTTAGTCATAAGCCCAGAGCACATGACAGGCTCCTCGGCTCTTCAAGCTTTTGGTGAGATGGGGAATGTGGTGTTTTAGGGAAGGCTTCTGAGAAGTGATGTTTAAGTTGAGAACTAAGGAGGCATAGGAGTTAGTGTGCCCGAGAGGGAGAAAAAAAGAAGAGTTCTGCGTAGATACCTCAGTGTGAGTATGGTAGGTTCAGACATCTGTAAGTGCTAGACCAAGAAAAATGTATATTTGACTTTGCTGTGTTTTGTTACACTTTTTAACACATGAAATAGTAAAGAAAGCCCTACACTGCACACATAATACTTGCAAATGCTAAAAAGAAGTTGGACTTCAGTACCCACTAATGAAACACCCGTTCACAGAACAGATGTAACTGTAGTTATAGATTCTTAACATACCAAAAGTTTTAACTTCTATTATATGAACCTTGAAACATCTTTGCTTTATAATTTACTCTATTTGGTCTTTTTTATCCTTAAAGCATTTAAAGATGCTGAAGCAGTATTATATTTTACTCAAGTTTTTAAGAATTCACCTAAAAACAATGAATGGACATGACCTCTATTGAATAACTAAATTAGGTTTCAGTGAAGAATATTTTCTTCCAAATGAGTCAAGCTGAAATAGAATTGATACACTTATAATTTGAGCATGTACTAAAATATTTAATATGCAGAGCTTGCAGAAAAGTAAAAAGTCAAGACTTCAAAAGGGTCAGAAAGGGCAAACAAAATAGTCTTTTTGGCACAAGAAATACTAAGTAATTCAAATAATATCAATAATATTAAGTACATTTGTGTTCTCTGTAGCAAACCCTTACATTTTCAACATAAACTATCTATTCCCATAATACTTTTGTCCTCTATGTCCTCCCTGCAAATAGCCAGGCTCATGCTGCCTCCTTTCCTTTATGTATATGGGTTCAGGGGTTGAAGTGCTGACCCACTTCCTTCAAGAGCTGCCTCAAGCTCTTCTTCTTCATGAAGCTTTCTGTTAGCATTCGAGCCCATAACAATCTTCGCATTCTCTGAAGCACCAATATTATCAATACCATGCATTTGGCATCATTCTTCAAATGGTAATTGAGCAGTTGCCTACACTGTGCTAGGTGCCAGGGACGCAATAATAAAGCTTGATGCCTTCTCTCACATTGCATAGAGACTAATCAGGGAGACAGACATAGAAAAAATTACAATGGAAAGCACTTTGTTAAACGTATTCAGGAAATGCCATCAAGAGAACAGAGGCGAGGGTATTTCATTTAGTCATATTCTATTTTTATTTAGTTGTTTCATGTATACTTTTATATAATTATTGTTTGCCTCCTAGCTCAGAGCAGACACTATAACACTGACCATCTAGTGATCTATTGAGTAGAATGTTTGCATATATTTTCATGAAAAAAAACTGTCTTTGTAATTTTTCTGTAAATCTAGAACTGTTCCAAAACTTGAAAACTTATTAAAAAATGACACTAAGGACTATGTGTATCTAAAGAGAAGTAATATTTGTAAATTACTCAAGTTCCCATTCATTCCATATGTATTTCCCCTCTTCTTAATAATTTTGACTATTGTTCTCAGAGCCTATTACCCCTTTCCCACATCCAATTCTTTGTCTAGAATTCCCCTACATTTTCTCTAAATTAGTGAAACCTGCAAGATGATTCAAATTGATTAACATGCAGTAGTTTGAAAATGAACACAGATTCCAATTTTGAAAAATAAGTGTGTAGCCAATTTTAGCATGTTAACTTGAAAATGTCAGTTGGCTACATGTGCATATGGCGCCTCAATGCTGAATATCTGACTGCTAGACCAGTTTCACCATTAAAAAAGAGAGATTTGTAGTTCTTTGTGGAGACAACCTGAGATAACAGGATACTCCACACAGTATAACATGTTTCTTGCGCCTCCTGGAATGTGGTTATATCAGTTTCCTATTGCTGCTATAACAAATTACCTCAAACTTAGTGGCTTGAAACAACACAAATTTATTGTCTTTCAGTTTGAGAAGTCAGAGTCAAAAATGGGCCTTAATGGGCTAAAAAGCAAATGTCAGTAGGCCTGAGTTTCTTCTGGTGGTTTTAGGAGAGATTTGTTTCCTTACCTTTTCCAGCTTCTAGAGACTCCCCACATTCTTTGGCTTCATGGCCCCATTCCTCTATCTTCAAAGCAGCAACGTTGAACTGAGTCCTTCTCACACTGCCAACTCTCTAGTTCTCTCCTGCCTCCCTCTTCTACTCTTCCCTTGTGATTACACTGAGCCCACCTGGATGATCCAGGCTAATCTCCTCATCTCAGAGTCAGCTGATTAGCAAACAATTCCATCTGCTCCCTTAAGTCCCCTTTGCCATGTAACCTAACATTTTAAAATCTGGGGGTTAGAACATGGATATCTTTGGAAGACGTTTACTGTCTCTAGCATGGTGCTGACAAAATATCTGCCCTCCTCTGATCAGACAAGACAGAACCAGCTTTTCAGGGTCCTACAGAGAGTGGAAATAAGACTGGATACCCTCTCTGCCTTTAGAAAATACAGCACCATGAATTACCGCTCATGGTGAATACTGAAAACCTTTACTTTCCCTTGAGGCAGGGATTCTGCCGTTCTCAGGAGGTACAGCTCTTGACTCTGTCTTGTGTGTGATAAGCCCCACTGGATTAAAAGCAAAAGAAGCTGTTTTCAGCTTTCTCTTTGGAAGTCAATTTTAACAATTTTAAAGATAGAGTATTCGTCAAGATTTTTCGTTTGATCATAAATTAAAGCTGATCCTGACTAGACATTGCTATTGAGAAAATTCAAGTGCCATGTCTGTACTGTGGACCGGATAGCAGCATTGCTTTAGCAGATTTTATGCTGATCATGAATTTAAGCCTCATTAACGACAGGCTGAGGGATTCGTCTAGCCATTCAGCACAAATGTGTTGAATACTACGTTCTTCAAGGCCATGGGCTAATATGTGGGGATTCAAGGGAAATAAAGACCGATGTAGTCTTATCTACATAAACTTAACCTTTTACCATGAGACAGAGATGTGAAACTACTAAATATACAATGAATTATTTAATTACAATTGTGGCCAGTGTTGCGAAGAGCAAAGCTCTATATATCCAGTAATTCTCCAGCTGTCATCAATTAGGTTAGAAGAAAGAGCTCATGAAAAGGAAAAGAAAGCACTAATGAAGTGAAAAATTTACCTGTTTAGTTCACCACTGTGTATGTATCACTTTGCACAGTGCCTGACATTTACTAGAAACTTATTAAATATTTACTACATGAAAGAAGATGCTAGAATGGAAAAACTAGAGTGTTTTTATTAAGAACTATATTATTAAAAATGTATAATATTTGGACAGCAGAGCAGCTTTACATGAACCATGTTTCCCATAGGTTTATACAGAAGGAAGATGATGATCTGTATCGAACAAGTCCCTTCCTGTTCTGTACCAGGTCTTTGATTGGGCTTCCTCACAATTTTCTGAGCCCACACTGAAGTAGTAGAGCCAAAAACAGTCTGACATATCTCAGACACTGGAGTAAATGGAGCTGGCATGATCACGTCTAGGGATTAGGGTAAAATCTATGGCCTAGACTCACTGAAATCTCATACACAACAGCAAGCCTGAGAAGGGGTTATTGTGAGACCCAGAGGAACAATGAGACAACAGAGCTGGCAAGTGCTGATAAGAATGCAAGCATGGAAATGAGGAATAAGTTTGTTCACATTTGTCCAGACTACACTCTTATGTCTCAGGTTGCCTTATGAAAATCATAGAACCTACATCCCATGCTGAGCTTCAAGACTTTCAGGACACTCATAGTCTGTTAACTGCCAACACTTATCTTCAAAAAAGGAGGTGTGGAATGAATAACAGTAATATTCTCCCCTTCTAAATCAATATGAAATAAAACTAAAGGTAAGCCTATAAGAGAGAACAGAAAAAACTTTTATTGCTCTTATTTTCAGAATATGTATAATTTCCTAATATAGTAAGAAAATTAACCCTGTAATCTTCTCACATTACATATCAGAGAGGAAATCAGTTGTAGCTTATCTTATTTTTTCCCTCTCTTTCTTTTTTTTTTTGTTTTGAACCTGGCCTAGAAACATTAAAAAAAGGCAAAGTAGTCTCACAATTCTTTCAGTCAAAGAGAAAATGACCTTGAAGTCAAACGAAGAATGTCTATCATCTAAAGTAGAGATGAAGGAGATCTGATTAAAATCAGAATTCCCATCACAACATCTCTATTCACCACACCAAAATCAGGGGCTATTGATTCCTTTAATTAAAAGAGATCTGATATGGAAATACTACATTGAGACCAATCCCACATGGGCAAGTCTGTCTGGATTTCTATATTTTGGCTCATACCTCAGAGACAGACATGCTTAAATTTGTAATTAAACATTACAAGACCATGATGTATGCTCATCCACTGGAAAATCCTGGGGGAAAGAGTGTAGGACCAAGGACAGAGAAATGTGGGAGAGCGAGTAGACTCTCATGTGAGAAGGGGAAAAGATAATAAGAGCCCAAAACACAGAATAATGGGTCAAAGGAACCAAAATAGAAAATAAAGAAAAAAGGAAAAAATTAATGAAAGTAAATCATTAAAATCAAGGTGAATTATGCATTAATCACTCATATCTCCCAAAGTGTATAACCAAAATACTATTAAATGAAGTTTAGACTGGGTACGGTCCTGTGTTAAATCCAACATCAAAAGAGTATTCATGCATTAGCTCTAAAAATGTGAATCAATGTTTATTCTGATTCCATGTCTCTCTAATACTGTCATTCTATGCAGCTGGTAATAAGGTAGACCTCAGCTAAGAAATAGGAGACAAGGTAAAGCTTATATTCTTTTTTTCACTAATAATCAGTAATAACTGTAATTCAAAGGAAACATCAGCTTTCTGAAGATACGCACACTGACACCAATTAATGACTTTCTACAGTTGTTTTATCTTTCTCATATATTAGTATTCACAACATATACATGGAAACAAAGTAAGAGGAAAGGGAGTAGCAAAATGGAAGGAGAACGTCAGGAAAAGAGAGAAAAAAATGAGAGAAAGTGTGTCACTTCATAAATGGACCTGATCATTAAATTTTCATTGCAGTTTATTTCAGTTTTATATTTCAAGTACTTCAAGTATTTTAAAGTACTTACATTCCTTCTGTTTATTAAATGGCAAACTGGTTTAATGTTCTTAGGTCTAGGACCATGATGCTGGCATCTGAAGCAGAGCCAGTTCTCTACACTTATAAAACTGTCCTAAATATCTATTTCCTACATGTATTATTAATAATGAATTTTTCTCTCCCTGGGACAGACCCTTTTATGTATGCACATGGGATGGTGTTTAAATGCAAAATGCAGTATAAAAGGAATAAAACCACTGCAGCAACTTGCAAAATTCTGAACAGAAAATGAGGAAGGCATAAAATAAACAAACCTACGAGAAATGGTAAAAAGAACACAGAAGTAAATGAGGAAGCGTAAACTATAAAACAGGAAAAGATGCTGAGAAAACAAGGTGTGGGCCAATTTAGCAGAAGAATGACTAAAAGTCTTCCAGACATTACATCTGCTTACCCTGATTGTTTCCATTGGAAAGACTGACTTCTACAGACCTTTGTCAATGATTCCTCTACCTGAAGGATATTAAAGAGAAAAGCCACAGGCCCCAAAGGGTGTCACTTGTGCTACAGCCCATGATACCAAACCTAGATTTAATACCTAACCTAACTGCAGTTTCAACCTTCCTCAGAAATGTAATCTTAATCAGTTTGGAATTTTCTGCTCAGAATCAATGAGGTAATCTGTCAAATGGGACCTCTCCATCCCCCCGAAGAGGAAGAAGAGGCAATCTGCATAATAAAACCTTTACCATTCCAAAGCCCCCCACCCCCAAATAGGTGTGCTGGCCTAAAAATAATTCTTTTTTTAGTTTGCTAATAGCTCCCTTGCCCCACTCTTCTTCCTATAAAAACTCCATTTTGTATGGCCTCTCAGAGTGCCCCCCTGTTTGCTAGATGGGTTGCTGCCTGTTTCATGAATCACTGAATAAAACAAATCAGCTGTACAGATAAACTAGGTTGAATTTCGATTTTTAACAAGGACCACAGTTGATTGATTAATCTGTCATTTAAACTGTAAAGATTTCAAAGGCATTTCTTCTAGTGTGCTTGTGGCACCTTGAAGCTCAAAAATATTTGATCAATTCAAATTTTCTTTGACATTTTATCAAAATAGTAAAGAGGAAAGGTATCACCATGTATTACCATCCAGTGGGAAAAAAAGCAAAAATATTTAAATCATTAATTTTAGGGGCATGGTTTGTATACTAAAGAACTAATGATCATATACAACTCACAATGTTCACCACAACAGAGAAGGGATACTCCATAAAAAAGAGAAAAAAATTTTCAATCACAGAAT
This sequence comes from Tursiops truncatus, assembly GCF_011762595.2. Taxonomy (NCBI): domain Eukaryota; kingdom Metazoa; phylum Chordata; class Mammalia; order Artiodactyla; family Delphinidae; genus Tursiops; species Tursiops truncatus. The sequence goes on along the minus strand of NC_047044.1, from coordinate 54,226,798 downwards.
TTTAGGTTTCCTGTCCTAGCTGTGATTCTTGAAGATCTTTGGAAGCCGTTCACAATTAAGATGCCTATGAGCAAAAGATTATGTTCCCCTTTGCTTTGCCAACAACAAACAGGATCTTTTAAATGTCCAAGATCTGGTTCACAGAAGAGTCTATGGAAACCCAAAACATTAAAATTAGGAGCAAACCCTGGTGGTCTTGTACACTATTCTAGGAATCTATTGCAAAAGAGGTGAGTTTTATGGGAAAGATCTGGTGGCAGAGATGGTAGAATAGGAAGGTCCTTAGCTTACCTCCTCACATAGGCATACCAAAATGACAACAATTTACAGAGCAACTACCTATGAGAAAGACCTGAGGACTAGCAGAAAAGATTCTCCACAAATAAATATACAAAGAAGGAACCATAGGATAGGTAGGAGGGGCAGAGACACAGTATAGTCAAGACCAACACTCCCAGGTAGGCGATCCACACATGGAAGGATAATCACAACTGCAGAGGTTCTCTCCAAGGAGCAAGGGCTCTGAGCCCCACATTGGGCTCTCCAGCCCAGGGGCCTTGCACTGGGAAGACAGGACCCCAGAACATCTGGCTTTGAAGGCCAGTGGAGCTTGCATATGGGAGAGCCAGAGGACTGTAGGAAACAGAGATTCCAATCTTAAAGGGCATGTGCAACCTCTCACAAGCTCTGAGTCCCAGTGCAGAGGCCATAATTTGAAAGCAGATTGGGTCAAACCCACTTGCTGATATTGGAAAACCTCCCTCCAGGAAACTGGGACTCCCCCTGAGGGCATATGCTGGCAAGCGCCATTTTGGAGTCTTCCCTCTAGCCTATTAGTGACATGGGCTTACCTGCCCACTAGCAGACCAGCACCTGTCCTGGGACCCATGGGCCAAACAGCCAACTTTATAGGAACCTAGCCCCACATACCAGTAGGCTGGCACCAGGCCCAGGCTCCCAGTAGCCAGCCACCCCAGGACATACCCTCACCTACCAGTAGTCCAGCACCAGCCCCAGGACCCAATGAGCCCTTCAGCCAGAAACCCAGGATATAGTCCTACCCACCAGAAGGCTGGCACCAGCCCCAGGACCCCCAAGCCCCGCAGCCAGCCACCATGGGACCTGGCCCTGCCCACCAGTGGGTCAGCAGCCACCACATGAGACAGGACCTGGCACCCACCTGGACCAGGGGGCAGCCCCACCTAATAGCATACTCACAGCAGTTGGCCCCATTACAATAGAAGAGTCCACAAAGCCTACATCAGGGCTACTCCTAGAGCATATAGCGCTGACGATCAGAGGGGATTGTGCTGCTGGACTCCATAGGACATCACCTATGAAGTAGACATAAGTCTACTTCTACAAGATTGGGAAATGTAATTGACCTACCTAATAAGCAGAAATTACACACAGAGAATTAGGCAAAATGAGGAGACAGAAGAATGTCTCAAACTAATGAATAAGTCAAAATCCCAGGAGAACTAAGCAAAGTGGAGATAAGCAATGTACCCAATAAAGTGTTCAAGGTAATGATCATAAAGATGCTCTAACTTGGGAGAAGAATGGTTGAACACAGTGAGAAATTTAACAAAGAGTTTTCTAGCATATATATATTTATCTATTTATATTTGCTAATGTAAAATAAAGATGGACTGGGCTTCCCTGGTGGCGCGGTGGTCGAGAGTCCACCTGCCAATGCAGGGGACACGGGTTCGTGCCCTGGTCCGGGAAGATCCCACATGCCATGGAGTGGCTAGGCCCATGAGCCATGGCCGCTGAGCCTGTGCGTCCAGAGCCTGTGCTCCGCAAGGGGAGAGGCCACAACAGTTAGAGGCCCACGTACTGCAAAAGAAAAGATGGACCAAACAGGGCTGAAGAATAGGATAACCAAAATAAAAAATACACTAGAAGGAATCAACAGTAGAATAGATGATACAGAGGAATGGATCAGTGAACTGGAAGACAAAGTAGTGGAAATCACCCAAACTGAACAGAAAAATGAGGACAATCTATGAGACCTCTAGGATGACATCAAGCGTACTAACATTGGAATTATAGGGGTCCCAGAAGGAGAAGAGAAAGAGTAAGAGGCAAATAACTTATTTGAAGACGTAATAGCTGAAAACTTCTCTAGCCTGGGAGAGGAAACAGACATCTAGGTCCAGGAAGCACAGAGAGTGCCAAACAAGATGAACCTAAAAAGGCCTACTCCAAGACACATTATAATTAAAATGGCAAAAATTAAGAGGGAAGAGATATGGGAACATATGTATATGTATAACTGATTCACTTTGTTATAAAGCAGAAACTAACACACCATTGTAAAGCAATTATACTCCAATAAAGGTGTTAAAAAAATGGCAAAAATTAAAGAGAAAGGCTTAAAAGTGTCAAGAAAAAAAGCACTGGCCTTAAATAACACATTATATAAGATTAACATAAAACCATATATATAAATATATGGTTTCTGCCAAATATTTGGCAGAATATATATATAGGTATTCTGCCCAAAGCAGCAGAATATACATAAGACATTCTTCAGGATAGATCATGTGCTAGGCCACAAAGTAAGTTTCAATAAATTTAAGAGGACTGAAGTTATATCAAGCATATTTTCTATCCACAGCACTATAAGGCTAAAAATCAACTACAAGAAAAAAAAAACACTGCACAAAACACAAACACGTGGAGGCTGGGCTTCCCTGGTGGTTCAGTGGTTGAGAGTCCGCCTGCCGATGCAGGGGACGCGGGTTCATACCCCGGTCCGGGAAGATCCCACATGCTGCAGAGCGGCTAGGCCCGTGAGCCATGGCTGCTGAGCCTGCGCGTCCGGAGCTTGTGCTCTGCAACGGGAGAGGCCACAGCAGTGAGAGGCCCGCGTACCGCAAAAAAAAAACAAACAAAAAAACCCAAACATGTGGAGGCTATATAGGATGCTACTAAAAAAACAATGGGTTACTGAAGAAATCAAAGAGGAAATCAAAAAATACCTGGAGACAAATGAAAATGAAAACAAAACAATCCAAAATCTATGTGATGCAGCAAAAGCAGTTCTAAGAGGGAATTTTATAGCAATACAAGCCTACCTCAGGAAATTAGAAAAATCTCAAAAAAAATCTAAACTTACATCTAAAGAAACTAGAAGGAGAAGAAAAAACAAAACCCAAAGTTAGTAGAAGGAAAGAATAAAGATCAGAGCAGCAATAAATGAAATAGAGATTAAAAAAACAATAGCAAAAATCAATGAAACTAAGAGCTAGTTCTTTGAAATGATGAAAAAGTGATTAACATTTAGCCAGACTCATCAAGAAAGTAAGAGAGAGAACCCAAATAAATAAAGTCAGAAGTGGAAGAGGAGAAGTTACAACTGACACCACAGAAATAAGTAAGATCATAAGAGATAACAATGAACAATTATACACCAATAAATTGGACAACAGGGAAGAAAATGAATAAATTCCTAAAAACCAAGAAATCTCCCAAGACTGAATCAGGAGTGTATAGAAAATCTGAACAATAATAAATCTGAACAATAATAAAATCTATTTTATTACCAGTAAAGAGATTGAATCAGTAATCAAAAAACTCCCAACAAACAAAACTCCAGGAGTAGATCACTTCACAGTTAAATTCTACCAAACATTTAAAGAAGAGTTGACACCTATTCTTCTCAAACTATTCCAAAAATTTGAAGAGAAAAGAACACTACTGAATACATTCTCAGCATCACCCTCACACCAAAACCAGACAAAAACCACACACACAAAAAGAAAATTATAGGCTAATATCACTGAAGAAAATATATGCAAAAATCCTCAACAAAATATTAGCATACTGAATTCAACAATACCTTAAAAGAATCACACACAATGATCAAGTGAGATTATCCCAGGGATGCAAGTTGGATATATCTGTTCCAGCACTTCCATGGGACATGAGAGCTGTTGGGGAGGGGGATATTTCCCCCTCTACCCCTCTTGAGATCTTGTGGCTGGACTAATAATCAAATTGACGCAAGACAGATTAACAGAAGAAAAAGAAACAAATTTTAATTCATGTGCATGGAGGTCTCATAGAAATGAGACCTAAGAAGTGACCAAAGCAGGAAGCTTTTATCCTTTTTAGACAAAGAAACAATAAATTTGAGGAATTGGTAAGACAGAGAAACTTATGTTTGGATGCTTAATTAGTAAAGAATCTAAACAGAGTTTGGGCTTGGGGTAGTTAATTAAAGAAGTAACAAGATTTGTTTACACAGGCTTCTTGGCCCCAAATTCCCTATCCCTGGTGATAAGAGTGTCCTTCTACTTCCAGATGCAGGGAGCACATCTTTCACATGAGAGACTTATTTCCTACTTTTGGGGAGACAGAGGAGAGTCAAAGTGTCCCACTTATTTGGCTGCTTAAGTAGTTTTAATTCAAAATAATCAATATGCCATTGAGGCATATTTTGGGGTGGCTTGCCCTGGTCCCAGAGTCCAGTTTTTGCCCTGGTCTCTCACTTGGGCCAAAGCCATTCCCCTAATGATTGGGTGGGTTAGATATTTTTACTGAAAGTAGTTTGAGAAGTGTTCCCTACACCTGAACAAACATTTGCTTCAATTGATGCATATTATAACACTCTCCTCACCTGCAGCTGAGACAACAAATATCTTACACCCAAAATTAGCTCTCTTTTCCACTTGCAGACAATAGGGGATCTAGTGTCCCAGTTTCTTACTGGTTATATGCCCAAAGTGGTCACCAATATATAAAAATTTTGAAATACAAAATTATAGAAAAGTTGGTAGAAAAATACAGTAATATATTTTTCACTAGTCTGGAGACTAGTGATAATTTTCTCAGCTTTAGAAAAATATAAAAAGCCATAAAGGAAAGATTAGCAGTTTTAAAATTTCAGAAGCATCTTTACAATGAAAATCAGCAAAACTGAGTCATATAGGAAAGTATCCTCCTGGTCTATGTAAGTGTTCATGTATGACAAAGAATTAATGTTCATACTATGCATAGATCGCCTTTGGGTTTATGAGAAAAATATCAAGACCCCCAAGAGGTAGGTAGGCAAGAATTATGAATAGATCATTAGTAACCAAGGAAAAGCAAATACTGTAAAGATGAAAATAGTTCATCATCACTGCTAAACTTAGAAATGTATATAAAATCAATTAAAATACCATTTTAACCCTACTAAGTTGCAGGGAAGGGAGTTCCACTCAGAGCTATTTATATAGGAGATAAATAGATATGCTTATACAATGCTTGCTGAATACCGAGTTAGAAAAATCCTAAAGGCAAACAATGTAACAATATATACCAAGAACAAAAAAGTGTTCATTTTGTCCCAGGAATGTCACCTCTGGAAATTTATCATAAAGACAACTGAATGGAAGAAAAAAAATCAATAGATAAAAAGAAGCTCATCACAGGGTTGTCAAATGCTAACTACACATACAAACACACACAGGTATGCTCCCTACATTCTCTGAGTAACACATAGCATAGATTCTGTAAGAAATATTATGCCATACATTAGAATCATAATTTTGAAGATCGTGTAGAAACACAAAGTTTATGGTGCAAATGGAAAAAGAATAAAAATAGAGGAATTTATACTATGACTGTACTTATAGAACACATACACTTCAAAAGACTGGCAGTTAATCTGGAAAACTAAAAATCATGTTAAGAGGCTGGGATTAGAAGCAGTCTATTTTTCTAACATTTTAATAATTGTATATTGCTCTTAAGATTTACCAGAAAAAGAAGCTACTTTGTTCTTTCAAAGATTTGTTTCTGTAAGGTAAGTCATTTGTCATTCTCAGCACTGTCATAAGAAAATTTTAAGAGTTTCATTTGCTATGGAAATAAATTAATTCCAATTTTAGTTAACTCTAAACCCTGTTAAAGTTTGATCCATAGAGAGGGAAAGAAACAGAAAAGAAAGTGAATTTTCTTCACATTTAAGGGAAACCCAAACTGTCATCAGCACCATAAAATACTGCATACTCTGGTCGCTTAACTATATGAAAGGAAAAATAAAGTCAAAGATGAGAGCTGGAATGTGTGTGAAATTATTAGTGCATTCTCATGTCAAAGAAAACAGTCATAAGCTATTCTCCAACTTAAAGTACCTGTGGGTCAAGCTACAAAAAAAACCGCAAAAACTTCTGATGTTTCACTGACTTTAATCTCCAGAGACATCTTTAAACTCTGAGAAAGATTTTGACAATAAATTGGAAGAAATAGCTATATTAATTCCAAGAAAAATAGACAAGTCACTGAATAGCAGATATGCCTAGGGATTTCTTATTGTTATGAACTGATGATGAAAATACTCAAACATTTCTCATCTTTTAGGCATCACAACAGGAGTGTACAGTTTTTATTAATTCAGCTTTTATTTTTATCAAAGATAAATATACTCAAAATTTCAGGCATCAAGTAATTCTACAAGGATTTTTTTTCTTTCTTTCATTTTTTTTTTTTTTAGAAAACAGCGATCTTTTTGTGCCCCATTTCCTCTCTCCAAAGGATTCATTTTTAGCTAAAGCTTTTCATGTTTACTTCCTTATTCCTAATAGTTACTCATAATGATACCTGTAAATTTTATTTCCATTTTTAGGCACTATTAAGTAAGTAGATAATGTTTCCCAGTGCCCACCACAAACACATTCATATTTCTCAACCCACTAACCTCTGAATTTGATTAAGATAAATATTCTGTTTTTCTTTACTAGATGCATGGTTGTCACTGCTGAACTATGTTTGTTACCATGATTATTTTTTCTTTCCTAGATAATATTTTGTTTTCCCTGTAGTTAATTTTTTCCACTCATTTGCTTAGCTATCTACATACTCACCATTGATTTAACCCCCTAAACCTAACGAGATGTGTAATCCTCTCCTCAATACACTGAAAGAATTAGTTATTGCATTACTTTCATTTTTCTTAAAGAAATCTTTTCCAGAACCATTTCCCCTCCATTAGCCTGTTTGTCCTCTGAATCTGATGCATTGTCGTTTTCTTGGGAACCTCTCTCACTGATATCTTGGCATTTCTTTTGCTTTTCTCCCTTTGGAGACTTCGTTTTTTTCATTCCATATTTTCCTATATCTGTAAATAAAAATTCTAGATAGGAAATATTTTTCCATCAAAATTATTAAGCCATTGCTCTATTACCTTCCAATTGCCATGTGTCTGTTAAGATTACCTAATGCCATTCTGATTGTGGAAATAGCAGATCATCTTGTTTGTACCATCTAGAAATTTCAGAATGATGGGCATCCCAGTGTGTCTTTTTCATCCAGTGTGCTGTACACCTTGAGGAGGGACTTTCAATCTTGGAAGTGATATTCATTTCTACGTATTTTTCTTGAGTTGTTTCTGTGATGATTTTCTATTTTGTGCTTTCTATCTTCTCTAATTCTGGCAATCATACTGTTGTGATGCTGGACTACCTGGATTGGTTCATTAATCATGTTATCTTTTCTCTCTTGCTTTACATATCTTTATCTCTGACAAATCTCGAGAAAATAGGGATTTTCTGGAGGTTTTCCTGATCTTTTTTATTTTATTTTATATAAATATATTATATATATTTCTATAATATTTCAATAACCAAGAGCTCACTTTTACATCTAAATGTTCCTTTCTATGGCATATTTTTCTTATTTAATTGATACAGTACATTTTCTTATTGTTCTAAAAATATCAATGATATTTTAAATATTTTCTTCTGCCTTAAAAGTCCATACTTATTCTAAATTGAGAGGCCATATATTATAGCGGTTAGTAGCGTGGACTCCAGTAACTGAGCACCTCCATTCAAGTCCAGACCCCACTACTTATTAGTTATGTGACCTTGCAAAAGTTAGTTAACCCTTCAATATCTCAGTTGCTTTATCTATAAAAATTATAAATGATAGAGTTGTTCTGAATATTAAATGACTAATACATATAAAGTACTCACAACAATGCTTGGCATAAAGTAAGCCCTATATTTGTTGTGTTAAATGAGAAGCTGATAATTTTTCCCCCATTTGTTAGTTTTGGACTTTGCCATTCATTCATTCGTTTCTTTAAATATCTTGTGATATCCAAATGTATGCTCAGATCTATTTCTAGAGTACTGAGGAGATGACTGAAAACTCTACGCTTGCCAAGGATCTTTCCACTTGCAGTCTTCACTGTAGGCCATTTAGATGGGGAGCCCTGGAAATCAGTATGTTCATATCTTGGGCTTGTCAGATCCCTTGCCTGAAGAGTACACACCGATCTGTCAGGTAAGAGAAGATGGCTGGGCTTTCCAACCTTCAGTGTAAATGTTTACTTAAGCTTTTCCTTAAGGTATTTCTACCCATCACTCTGGTTTATGGTTTCTGGGGAATAAACTCCAGTGTTCAGTCTGTAAGGGATGAGCTAAATTAGGGAGAAGATCTGGGTAACTAATTTCCTCTTTTTTTTTTTTTTTAACTAAATTTATTTATTTATTTATGGCTGCATTGGGTCTTCATTGCTGTGCACAGGCTTTCTCTACTTGCGGTGAGCCGGGGCTACTCTTCGTTGCGGTGCAGGGACTTCTCATTGCTGTGGTTTCTCTTGTTGCAGAGCATGGGCTCTAGGTGTGCCGGCTTCAGTAGTTGTGGCTCACGGGCCCTAGAGCGCAGGCTCAGTAGTGTGGTGCATGGGCTTAGTTGCTCCGCAGCATGTAGGATTTCCCGGACCAGGGCTCGAACCCGTGTCCCCTGCATTGGCAGGTGGATTCTTAACCACTGTGCCACGAGGTAAGCCCTAATTTCCTCTTAAAACAAATTTCTTCAGAGGTCATTTCTCAGATTTCATTGTCACTGGCTTGCAAATCATATTCTCTGGGCTGGTCAGTTAGTAACCACTTAACCACAACTTTCCAGATTCTAGTGCTCTCAACAGAAGTGGTTTTATATCTTGTTATAAACTTTTGATATTTTTTAAGGGATTTTACAGAGAATAAAGGTGAAAGTGAATGTTCAATTTACTATCTCTACCAAGATGTTGAAATGCCTATTTAAGACAATGAAAGGAAATTATTAGTGGAAAAAAAAAATTGTCTAGTTGTACCTAGGCATTTATCTCCATAAATTTCTTTTTCTTCACAAGCATTGATATTTTGGGAATAGCACTACTGAATAATTGCTCCCTGTACTCATTTAAAAGTTTTCTCTTGGGGCTTCCCTGGTGGCGCAGTGGTTAAGAATCAACCTGCCAATGCAGGGGACAGGGGTTCGATCCCTGCTCTGGGAAGATCCCACATGCTGAGAAGCAACTAAGCCCGTGCGCCACAACTACTGAGCCTGCGCTCTAGAGCCCGTGCTCTGCAACAACAGAAGCCGCCGCAGTGAGAAGCCTGTGCACCACAAGGAAAAGTAGTCCCCTCTCGCCACAATTAGAGAAAGCCTGTGCGCAGCAATGAAGACCCAAAGCAGCCAAAAATAAACAAATTTATTTTAAAAATTAAAATTAAATTAAAATTTTCTCTCAATAACAAAGCAGAAATAAAACCTTAGTTCTGACTCCAACCATGATATTCACTCCTCTGCTCAGCCAGCATCAGTCCCTCTACAGAGAAATTCCCAGTAGTGCTGGTGTTCAGCATCAATCGCCACACATTGCCTTCTTCACTTTGTGCTTAAGCATGTAAACATACATGAGGTTGTCTGTCTATGAGGCGCTATGTCTCACATTGTTTTTGCCATCTTCCATGAAAATGGTTCCAAAAAGAGATGTTTAAAAGGCTCAAGAGCTTAGGATAGAGCTCAGAGAAACATCGTCTTTGGAATTGATTCAGAAAAGCTCAGCAAAAGAGAGTGAGAAAGTGAGAAAGAGCGATGGCCAGAATATCCACTTTCTTTGTGTCTTGTATGGTGAAAGAAGCCTTACTTTTCAGGTTTGAATTTGCTATAAGCAGCGCTGTACTTTTAAACAGAATGTGCTTTATGGTAAGAGTTATTTCAGGACATGTCTTTTTTGCCTTACACTCCGTTTTGGGGAAAACAAATTAAAGGCATTAAATTGGGAGTAGGTGTATTTCTTTTGTAAAACAGGGTTTCAGCAATGCTAATTAATATTGCCAAGGTTAGCTATTCATCTATTCTATTTTTTAATTAAATAAAATTATAAGTTAATGGAAAGACATTTTATTACCTGTCTCCTTGATTAGCACTATAGGGTTTAAAAGCAAAGATTATCACTAAAACACTACTCCAGTGGTGCTATGATGGCAGCAAAATCCCTACTGCAGACGAGTAATATAGTGGAAATCTGGAGCCATGTCAGTACTGAGCCATCAAACCTACTAAAGATATAATGTGATAACAGCATCTGGAACATAACATGTCAACTCTGAGTCAACTGAGCTTATCCTCTTTTGAAACACTGTCTCTGTCTCCGTCTATCACATGTTATACCTGATCCAAATGTTTTGACCAGTATTAATATCAAAGGAGCACAGTGAATGATTTAAGCATATAAGGAACACTGAGTGAAAGAAATCTTTTCTATAAGGTTAGTTCCTGAAATTATCAATAGCTGTTACAGAACACCTGCTCTGCAGATTCCTTCAGACCAAACAGAATTATTAAATTATTATTTATCTTACTAAATTTTAAGAAACTATATTCAGTTGTTAAACTTAAGTATCCTCAGGTTGTTCCATTATGCACCCAAATTCAAGATAGTCATACTGAAAAAAAAATTTTGTTGACATGTAAAATGATTTCTATTGTACTCTGAAAATCCGTTTTGCTCAGCACACATTAAAATTAGATCACTGATCACTCATTATTTTCTTTTTAAAAATTAATCAGCTATATTTATAAATACAAATATATATGTTCTATATAACTATATTTTATATATGAATATATTTTTGAGCAAAATAAATAATCCCCTGAGACTTCCCATGTAAATTTACCAACCCCACAAAAGCATATCTCTCCATCATACAAAATACTCCATGCCTCTGACTGTATATTAGGCTTTGATTTGGAGAGGAATGGAGAATAAGATTTTGACATCATGTGGAAAAGTGAATTTAAATTATCGTAGATAGGCAACAATATTCATTATAAAATATCAGAAACTTAAATCACTGATTCCCTGTTATTTTCTTTTCTTAAATCATACACAAGCTGTGAGATAGAAGCGTGCCCTGGTTGCCTAGCTGAGTGATGACAGCGTGTGTCACTCGCTGCCAATTCAGACACGCACTCCCTGATAAAGACTGAAATTGTAGAGAATGTTAATGGAAAGACAAACTGTGAAGTTCTTCTGTAGAGGTTATTACTTGATGCAGATGAAAAATGCAGAGCACAGTGCTCTGGGCTCTTTGGCCCATTCTGCTGAATTGAAAGGGAGAATTGAAAGGCTCCAATTATTCCAGTTATTACCTTGATGAGTTTTTATAACATGAAACGAATTTGTGATTAATGAGGATTTTATGTAGACTGTACATAAAAAACTTATCTACAAAAAGCAAATAGTATTATTTTCTGGCTAGTGAAGGTGAAAATGAAATGCAAAATAAAGTTGATTGACTTAAATTTAATATGTAAAAGGTAGCACTAGTTAATAGAGTATTGATTAAAGATATAAAAAGAGATGGTGTCAATTCATCAAATATCCTTGTTCTAGGTCCTCAGCATGGCTGCTTAATAAACATCTTTTCTTGTAACTGATTTATATTTTCAGATTACTCCTTTCATATCTTGTTTCTTTTTCTTATAGAAATATCAAAATCACATGCTACCATTACCAGCAGCACATGCTCATGCAAAAACTATTATTAGAAAAAAACCTCCTAGTTTATTTTAACATTTTAAATGGGATTGATCTTACAACAGGAGTAGGTACCAAAGGGTTAGGAGTAAATATAATTAAAACACATCAGCCCGAATCAGTCAATTAATTCAAGCTCAAAGCTATAATTGAAAAATAAATACATCTATAATCTGTATGTCCTTAATCTATGTAATATTAAATTTTCAAGTAATATATGATTCATTCATATATTTTATATGAATTTATGTATTTTATATAAGTTTATAATATAATTTGCTTCTATAAAACACTTGTACCTAGGACCATTTTACAATATATCAAATATTAAAATAATTTTTAAATCTTAAGAAAATGCTTGGTTTTCTTATTGAATTTACCTTCTCTTCCCTTTTACTAGGTGTTGTACTCCCCATATATGACAATTTACATCCTCAAACCACACACACACATACCAGCTTCCATTAAGTTTTTAGCACTGTGAAAGAGAAGAGATCTACACACAGCCTCTCCCCAGGGTTATGCAAAAACAATTCTGAATCCTAATTCAAGAAAACATTTAACTGCTCTATGTGCAACAACTTCATCCTTTGTTATCCTCTAAGTCTTGACACATAAAGTGATGGGTAGGTCCCTAATCACCACACTTCAGCCCTCCTGAGAATACCTCATGGAGTGCATGTTGTTCTGTAACTCACAAATCTTGGAAGTGAACAGAATACAGGAACAATCACCCTACTTATCGTAGAGTGTTTTAAGCATTTTCTTCTTTTTCTTAAACCACTACTTAATTTTGAGCTACGCTTGATAATTCGAGCCTAAGCAAGAAATCTGCAACTCTGTGAAAAGTGCCAATCAGTACTACTCCATGTCCATATATGGCCAAATAAATGGACTGTGATCCAGCACAGGGTGAATGGCCAACTTAACTATCAATCCAATTGTCAATCTGGTCAGCTGGTCCAAGAAACATCTAGCTAGAAACAATGGACTGTTCACAGGAAAATACGTTGAATAATTCTATTATGTCCTACTTAAGTTTCATAAATATTTTTCAATATATAAGAACATAAAAATACAGTAATTCTTTATATCTATTGATGATAGAAAAACAGGATTGAGTTGCATTATTTCTGCTCACAAATAGGATCCTGAAAAGTTGAGAATACACTAGGGTAGAACTATTCTCTTCTCCTTGAAATGATGTAATAAAAGAGTAAAAATATTTGCTGGACTAGTATTTTAAAAGGAAGCACAAGATTTTAGACTTGAACTAAAAAAGAAACAAACAAAACCTTAGCAGATGTTTTTGCTCCAAATTTATCATTTATGGTTAAAGAAATGTACAGCACATCTCTGTACATCTACCTTCTATAGTCAAGTGTGATCATTCTTGCCATGTACTCCCAAAATAATAGAAACGAATAGCATTGTGCTAGAATAATTTTGAACTTTCATTAAAAAAGCTGCTGAATATGGTTAAGTATTACTATTAATCACTAGCTATGCTTAGGATCAATATAGCTGCATATTAAATTCAGCTTAGCATGAATTATGCCTAAAGATATATTTAAACAATTATGTGATGTTTCTTCTCCATAGCTACGTGGACCATACAACCCAAATTTTCCAGCTCAATTCCAGTGTTAAATATTATATTTCATTGTCAGCACACGTGTCCTGGTTTTTATTTTGAAAAATTTAGTCACTTTATATATCAGTGATATTCCATGATTCATGATATTTATGTGGTATATTCTAATTAAAATTTCCTCTTGCTGCTTTACTAAATACAACTCTCCATGGGAATAATAGGAAATGCCATGTTATTTCCAAAGTTCATGAACATATATTTTTTCCTTTTACCTAATTAGTTCAAAAGTTTGCTGTAAACAATAAAAGATAACACTACATTGTTTGCCATTCTTCCTTCTTCTTTATAATCATCAAATTACTAAATCACTGTTAGTTACAATAGGCACAAAATCAATCACTGTTCAGTCTAAAAAAGTGAGCAGAGAGATTTTCCCACACCTGATGTAAGCCATATCTTCACAGAGGATGTATTAGGAACACAGTTTGCAAAAACACATAGCTATTCATAATAACACAATAATAATACCAGATACAATGGATAAATGAATACATTTCAGGACAAGGTTTTATTCTCCATTTCTTCCTAGGAGCAAGGCTTTTGTAGGATAAGAAACAAAGAGTGGGGGAGGGTGAACCCATTTCGCATTATAATGGATACAAAGTAGCTAAGAGGCCGTCAGAAGTAGCAAGATAAAGTTTTGTCGCTTTTAGATTGTTTTTGTAGCTATTTCCCTCTGGAAAATGTGAAGGATCTAGATTTCCCCATCACACTCGGAGAGTGTAAGGACTGAAATGATCTGTTGCCTCTTCAGTTTCAATAACAAAGAGAAACTGAAGAACCTTGCCTATCCATTAAAGAATGTAGTCTGGATCTTTGAATGAGGGCATAGTGGTAGAAAATGCAAAGAGAAACATATAAGGGAAGGGGGAGAGAGAGAGAGAACACCCATCTGAGGTGGATGTTGTATGCACCATCAGATAAACCCAGAAAATTTTCGCACCATGCTCTAGACTCATACATTTATAATTCTTTCTGATAATGATTATGGCAGCAGTAGGAGTTATATTTTGGAAGGTTCATCTAGTACACTGTTGAAAAACAGTTTTGGAGATGATTCCACTAAGTCTTAGGTTTAAAGTCAGTTAGCAAACGTAACAGAAGAGTACAATCAGACTGTTGACATGGGTGGGGAATCTCACAAGGAAACAGAGTAGCCAAAACTGGCAGTAGGTGTAGCATCCCTGCATCAACTTAGGACTCAGAGAGCAGCGGGAGGAATAGAGGGAAGGTGAGTGAAAACTAGATTCAGAGAAGTTACACACTCTCAATTGCAGTTTTCTAACATCTAGTTCAGTGCTTCTAGCAGTCTGGAAACACCCACAATGAACTGAACTGGGCCATCTAAATACAAACAGGATATCCTGAGTTTAAAAAAACAGTATAGGAATGGAAATAATTTTTGTTGCTTATATCAGTGCAGTTGTACAATCAGCAAAGAGAAGTTTCACTTCTCCACTTAATTTGGGGGAGTTGAAATAGAGTAAAATAGAGAAAGGAATCACCTGAAAGCCTAATTCAGCAGCCTGAGTACTATCAATTCTCAGAGGAAGCAACTATCTTAGATTTTGAAGGCTTCACTTCTTTCTCACTTAGAAGTTTATATTTATTCTAGGAATCTCACCTATTTATTTGTAATAAAAAAAAGTTTTTAAGTTTTATCTGACCAGTTTCCTGCTACAAATAAGAAAAGGAAGGTGATATTTTAATAATTTGTCAATAATTTTTTTTTTTTTTGCCACACCACGTGGCCTGTGGAATTTTTAGTTCCCTGACCAGAGATTGAACCCAGGCCCTCAGCAGTGAGAGCGTGGTGTCTAACCATTGGACCGCCAAGGAATTCCCAATAATTTGTTAATAAACTTAGCACAAAAAATTCATGTCTCCATAATGACAAGACAATGTATTTCAAAGATATTTTATAACTAGGCTGGAATGTCTGGGAGGAAGACAGAAAAAAAGACATTGTTTATTTGTATTTTAATAGAGTAAGAATCCCATTTTGAAAACTGCTGCAGTTTCATTTTAAACCAAACCATGTTTGAATACACCCATTTCAGCATTTTTAAACACCTCTGTTTCCCATTAAGCCACTACAGACATTTAATTTCCTCAGTAGAAACTCCACTGAGATAACTATATACAGAAAAAAGCATGAGCACTTTGGGCAATCCACTGACAGCAGTAATTGTACGCGTGTAGTATGTTCCATCTCAGTGCCCAGAAAGTACCAAATCTGACAAAATAGACTCTTACTCTCCTAAATGGACAGACTTCACTACACTAGCTCAAAGATGACTACATCATATTGCCACTTTTTAAGGGAAAATTTTATTTACATATGCTTCCTTTCTCCTTGACTCTAAACCAAATGAACTGCGTTTTATTTTGTCCAGTGACGTTATAAATCATGTTGAACATCTAAAGAATCTCTATTGTGAGGTAGTTTATTACCAAATATTTTCAAGGGTAACATGAAGGGATGCGGTGTTCATTCACATAGGAATGAAACTAGAAAATTGGAACTGTTGAACTACTGTTTATATAATGAGGTCTATAACTCTAATTTTAAGTTAGTGCCAATTATTCCTCTGTTGCGGAAACTAACTTTCACTAAAGTTAATTACGAATAAATGCATTACGTTGAGAGATTATTCTACCTGTCAATAAAACTGATCCTAGGATGTTTTGATACCTGTCACGCTAAAAGTCATAAATCTTGAAAATAACATTGTCAATTCTTAATTATCTAAAAAATAATCTCTCTTCTCCTCCTTCCCTCCTGTTTCAGAGGAGGAATTACCCTAGTCTTTTTTTTTTTTTTTTTTTTTTTTTGCGGTACGGGGGCCTCTCACCGCTGCGGCCTCTCCCGCCGCGGAGCACATGCTCGGGACGCACTGGCCCAGAGGCCACGGCCCACGGGTCCCGCCTCCCCGCGGCATGTGGGATCCTCGCGGACTGGGGCATGAACCCGTGTTCCCTGCACCGGCAGGCGGACTCCCAAACACTGCGCCACCAGGGAAGTCCTACCCTAGTCTTTTTCATGACTAATGTGTCTATGTCTATTCTGCTTTCATTTGTTGCTGCCTTTTACAGAGAAAAACTTTGCTAGTAGAGGACACTTTAAAAGTTGAAAGAGATTGACTTTCAGGAATAAATAGACCTCAGTTCAGACCTTGATAACTCAATGTTTCCTAATTCCCAGAGGTGTGACCTTAGGGAAATTACTCAATCACCTTGCACCTGTAGGTAAAGAGTTTGCAAAATCTTTTTCCCTATTGCATGAAAATTTGGCCATTGGTTAACTTTAGCCAAATGACTCCTGCATGGTAAATTGCATTTAGACAGGGAGGAACTAGAAACATACTATGAATACCTTACGGGAAAGCCATAGGTATTGACTTCCCTAAATGTAAAGTCTCTTGCAACTAGCAACTTCCTTGCAAGGACCCTGGAAATTATGCTTGTGGAGTTGTTCAAGACCTATTGGCTTCAGGGGAGTATGAGGACTCTAAGTCAGACCCACTTTAAATCCCTCTGATGAATCTCATCTCCTAATACCTGAGCTGTCTGCTGGATGGTCTCCCGTAGGAGAAAAATGTATGATGCTTCCCTGCTGGCATTCTGTGTTCCTGTCCTATATATCCTTCTGAGCATCTAGTGTCAAATATGGCCTATGATAGTCTTGTAAATCTGAATATTTAATTGAGCCTAAGAAGACCTCCCCCCTTGAACAATGTGGAAGGATAATAAAATCTACCTTCTAATGATACTATGAGGATTAAATCAGATTGATCAGATTATACATAAATACATACACACATACTGATTTCCAACGTACCTATACATGTTTCCTCACATACATGGTAAGAGCAAGCTCATTGCATTGGAATTTTATCACAACTGTACTTCAAAGTGTGTTTTTGTAATTTATGATGTCAGTCTTCCCCTGGTAATTGTAAATTTGATGAGGGCAACAGTCATGACTTTCATTTTAATGTTCCCAGCTCCTATGAGAGTGCTGCCACATAATAGGTGTTCAACTTATGTCTTTGAACTTATGTTCTTTCCTATCACTGCCTCCTCTCACTGGAGAGATCCCAAACTGAGATCTGAAGAAAGCCAATTCCTTACAGTTTTAACAAGAGTTACTCTAAATGGAAAAGAAAAAGACTCATTGGCCAAATATATTTGGGAAACACCAGGTTAGGTGATGCGAAACGAACTTTGTTTTTATTACAGTACTTTTTGCAATTCTCCAGAATGAAATGGAGTGAGAGAAAGAGACATATACTTCCTGCTTGTGCAGTTCCATCCCTCTCTTTTAGGGCCAGATTTTGAGATGGGTTTTGTGCAGGAAATAGCTTCCAGAAATCGAAAGATAGGTCCTCTTGGAGCGATAAGTGTCCTTGAATATAAACAGATGCACCTAATTCTCTCATATGCAAGTGAGGGGAATGAGAACAGAAACATTTAGTAGATTTCCAAAAATCCCACAGCAAGTAATATTTCCCTATAGAGCTCACCCTATTGTTGATGGAAAATTGTTTAAAAAACTTGCCACAGCTTGTCTGACTATAACCCCACCCCACACACATATAGAAATACTAATCATTCCAGATGATAACACAGTAAGATAAAGTAGAAAACTAAACACAAATCCAAGAACCAGAGGAATCCTCAGGTGCTGGGTCTGTGGGAGTGATCCCACCTGGCCTTCATGCAAGTAACTACCGGAACATTTGCTCGCTACAGAGGCAAGATGAAGTTTTGCATTAGTTGCATCTGCTTTTCCCAGTCTCCCTTGGATCCTCAGCCCTCAGCTCAATGACAACAAAGCATTGCCTCCCTTACTGCTTCTAAAGCTCTGTATCGTTTTCAGATCTTGGTAAGAACCTGTATTTAATTCTCTCTAGCACCTGTTTCCTTGTTTGCCTGCCCAGCTCAATCATAAATTCCACAGTGAGAGCCACCATCACTCACTCATACTATAACCCCCAGGATTCAGCACATAGTATGTCCTTACCAAATACTTTAAAAATTAATAGATGAGCTAATGCGATGAGGAGAGTTTAAAAAGAGCTGATCTGAGTGAGGAAATGGAGACAACAATATTTGTCCAGATAACGATCAATCTTTCTGTTTATGCAAACAGCGGGAGGGATATTTAATAAAATTCTGTCATTAACTCTCATATCCATACAAGCATTTACTGAAAACTTAGGACCTTCTGATGATTCCTAATATATTTCACTGGGCTTAATAAAGACTGTATGGGGTCCAGAGCATGTAGGCTGTTGTTAGTTTAAGGTAAATAATTAAATATATAACATTTTAAAAAGAATTCTCAAAGAATCTAAGTCTCCTTTTACTCAGGATAGAGCAATTTTCTTCTTTCTTATTATAAAAGAAGTTATATAATCTCCAAGCCTCAGAAATCGTTAAGAAGAGAGAATTGGGAAAGGGAACCTATTTTACTTCTGAAGAGATTCGGGGGAAAAAGAGAAGAGGTAAATCCATGACTAGATCCTAAAAGACACAAAGCTTATTAATGTGTATATAAGTATTATACCATCAAATTTTACTCATAAAAGGAAAGAAAAATTGACCTTCATGAAGCATTTAAGGGAACTTTGTCCTACATTTGTACTGGAGAGACAGAAGGAAAGGTCTAGATGTCATAAAGATAGGTTGCAAGGAAAAATTCTTATTTTTACCCTCAGCAAAAGCAAATTAGAAATGTGTACACCCAGAGATGAACACACACACACACACCTATGGTCACCTAATCTGTGACAAAGCAGGCAAGAATATACAATGGAGAAAAGACAGCCTCTTCAATAAGTGGTGCTGGGAAAACTGGACAGCTACATGTAAAAGAATGAAATTAGAATACTCCCTAACACCACACACACAAAGTAAACTCAAAATGGATTAAAGACCTAAATATAAGACCAGACACTATAAAACTCTTAGAGGAAAACATAGGAAAAACACTCTTTGACATAAATCACAACAACATCTTTTTTGACCCACCTCCTACGGTAATGAAAATTAAAACAAAGATAAACAAATGGGACCTAATGAAACTTAAAATCTTTTGCACAGCAAAGGAAACCATAAACAAGATGAAAAGACAACCCTCAGAATGGGAGAAAATATTTGCAAAAGATGCTACTGACAAAGGATTAATCTCTGAAATATACAAGCAGCTTATGCAGCTCAATATAAAAAAAAAAAAAACCCAATCAAAAAATGGGTGAAAGGTCTAAACAGACATTTCTCCAAAGAAGACATACAGATGGCCAACAAAAACATGAAAAGATGCTCAACATCACTAATTATTAGAGAAATGCAAATCAAAACTACAATGAGGTATCACCTCATACCAGTCAGAATGGCCATCATCAAAAAATCTACCAACAATAAATGCTGGAAAGGGTGTGGAGAAAAGGAAACCCTCATACACTGTTGGTGGGAATGTAAATTGATACAGCCAGTATGCAAAACAGTATGGAGGTTCCTTAAAATCTAAAAATAGAATTACTGTATGACCCAATAATCCCACTACTGGGCATATATCCAGAGAAACCCATAATTCAAAAGAACACATGCATCCCAATGTTCATAGCAGCACTATTTACAATAGCCAGGACATGGAAGCAAACTAAATGTCCATGAACAGAGGAATCGATAAAGAAGATGTGGTACATATATACAATGGAATATTACTCAGCCGTAAAAAGGAATGAAATTGGGTCATTTGTAGAGATGTGGATGGACCTAGGGAGTCTCATACAGAGTGAAGTAAGTCAGAAAGAGAAAAGCAACTATCGTATAATAACACATATATGTGGAATCTAGAAAAATGGTATAGATGATTTTATTTGCAGATATAGAAACATAGACGTAGAGAACAAATGTATGGATACCCAGGGGGAAAGCGGTGGGGAGGGAGGAATTGGGAGACGGGGATTGACACATATATATTATTGATACAATGTATAAAATAGACAACTGATGGGAACATACTGTATATAGCACAGGGAACTCTGCCTAATGCACTGTGGTAACCTAAATAGGAGGAGGGAAGTCCAACAGGGAGGGGATATCTGTATGTGTACAGCTGACTCATTTTGTTGTTCACTGAAGGCTAACACAATATTGTAAAGCAATCATACTCCAATAAAAATTTTTTAAAAAAAAGAAATGTGTACACAGATACCTGATTTATTTGACTGAAAAGGAATCTCTTCACCCACAATGACTCTTAATCATCATCTTAAAAACAAGCCCACCTCCCACCTTCTAAAAGACCTCACTTATTCACGTTCTTGAGTTAATAAAGAATATGTTGATTACAAAGAAACTCAACTCAAAATAAGTTAAACAGAAAGGAGGATTTGACTGGCTAGAAAATCCAGGTCTTCATGAAAGAGTTGAACAACCAAACAAACTTAATAAATGAGCTTGTGTGGTAAGGCAGTAATGAGGCTGGATCTCAGAAACCAGAGAAGCAAGAGTGCAAGCACCCACAGGATGACCTCCAGGCCTCAGCTCAGCTTCCTTCTTATTTTTGGCCATACCACGCGGCTTGTGGGATCTTAGTTCCCCAACCAGGGATCGAACCCGGGACCTTGGCAGTGAAAGAGCAGAGTCCTAACCACCTAATCATCTACCTTCTGCTCACCACTTTCTCATTACAAACTTACAAACAGCATGCATGGCAAAAATAATAACTCTCAAGTTTATGTTTGAGTGATTCAGCATTGAAAGATTCATTGGACTTTCTTTCTAGATTCCAAGAGTGTCTCAATTTGGAAAGAGTGCCCAATATATATCAATGAACCATAATCAGGGGAGCAAGTTCACGTAAGAATATAAGAGTTCCCTTAGTGTCCATATGAGTGGGTGAAGAGAGAGCTATTTCCAGAGGAAGGAGAGCTATTCCCGCAGGAGTTGTCACAAGACAAACAAATCACACGTTGGTAAGTAGAGCAATAGCCCCCAAAGATGTCCATGTTTTTATCATCCTAATGCCCGGAACCTATGAATATATTACCTTGTATGGTAAAAGGGACTTTGCAGATGTGATTAAGTTAAGGTTCTTGAAATGGGGAGATTATAATGGATTACCTGTGTACGCCCAATATAATCACAGGGTCCTTATAAAAGAAAGAAGGGGACAGGAGGGTCAGAATCAGAGAGAGATATGAAGATGCTACACCTCTGGTTTTGAAGATCGAAAAAGGAGCCATAAGCAAAGAAATACAGCCTGCCTTCAGAAGGCGGAAAAGGCAAGGGAAAATTCTCTCTGAAGCTCCAGAAGAACACAGCCATGCTGACACTTTAATTTTAGCCTAGCAAGCTACATTTAGATCCCCAACCTCCAGAACTGTAATATAATAGATGTACTGTTTTGAGCCACCAAGTTTGTGGTACTTTTTTACAGCAGCAGTTGGAAACTAATTCACAGTCTGCCTATTGTAACCTTACTTCTTTAAGCAGCAGACTTATACATGCCATGTTCCAACATACACAATTTTCCATTATCTTGAGAGAGTAATTTAAAATTAAAACTCCACCCTCCCCACTTATATTTAAAGTATAACTTTCTGCAGCGTGACTTCTCACACCAGCCCTCTGACTGATCTCTAAAAGGCCATCAGATGACTTCTTAGTGGACAAGTCATGTCTCCACATCTCCTTGGAAATACAGACCCATCAGTAGATTCCATTGACCAATACTCCTTCTTGAAAAGTCTCTCTTCCACATCTTTGCGTTAGTGTCCTCTCTCGCTCTATTTTTTATATTGAGGTATATTTGACAATTAAGAATTATATATATATAGTGTATAATTTGATGATGTGATATATATATACATTATAAAAAATAATCAGCACATTCATGTTAATTAACATATCCAGGTGAGTGGGCTCTTTTAATTCTCTATTGCTGGTTTATTTTGTTATTTCCTCTTCGACTGATCCCTTAAACATAAACATCTTATCCTCCAGCCTATGATCTGCTTCTCCTCTATACACTTTCTCCAAAGATCACTGGCTTGGCACATGGAGACACCGAGATTTTAGGCTTGTGTCTGACAGTCAAATATTGGTCAGAATGTTTAGCATGATTGCATTTCCCAAATGAAGATAATACCTGCTTATATGGTCGTTGGATGATCAGAGACAACATCTAGAAAATATCTGCACATAGTATAGACAATAAATTATGTCTTTATTATTTTGCTTCCTATGTTTCTCCTTTCATCCTTTTATAGTTGTCTTTCTCTAACCTGCCTCTTTCTTATCTAATTCTAAGACTGCCTACTGGACATCTGCCTAAGGATGCCCTTATGGCCACATGTCTAAAAACCATCTCATTTCTCTCCTCCTATAAACCACAACTTCTGAGCTTTATACCATCATAACATAATCACAAGTAGTCAACACCCCAAATCACAAGTCACAGTCATCACCCTGACTGGAAAGTTAATAAGTTAACAAATTACCTTCCACCTAGCTGTTTCTTTCTTTTTTCTTTCGTTCGTTCTTTCTTTCTTTCTTTCTTTCCTTTCTTTCTTTTCTTTCTTTCTTTCTGGCTGTGTTGGGTCTTCGTTTCTGCGTGAGGGCTTTCTCCATTTGCAGCAAGTGGGGGCCACTCTTCATCGCGGTATGCGGGCCTCTCACTATCACGGCCTCTTCTGTTGCGGAGCACAGGCTCCAGACGCGCAGGCTCAGTAATTGTGGCTCACAGGCCCAGTTGCTCTGCGGCATGTGGGATCTTCCCAGACCAGGGCTCGAACCCGTGTCCCCTGCATTGGCAGGCAGACTCCCAACCACTGCGCCACCAGGGAAGCCCCCAACTAGCTGTTTGTTAAAACCAATTATCATGAAATATCTCAGTTGACTTCTACATAATATACACACTTCTATTTCCAAACATTTTCTATTTTCTTTTACCCCCATTCCCAACCCTACCATCTTCACTTTCTGTAATGATACTACTTTATCATTTGATGAAAATGAGTTCTGATGAGATATCTCATCATGTACCCCTTCACCTCAAATTTTCTCAACATCTCAATCACCTTCTTACCCTTATCCTTCTATCAGAGAAAAAGCATTACTCTTCCTTTCCACCTACCTTTGAAAGAAGGAAAACCTCATATCAATTAAAAAAAAACAAGTTTAAGTGTCAGAGAGACCTGGATTAAATTCCAAGCTTTTTTCACTTATTAGCTATATGATCTATAACAACTTATCTTTTGTTTTGCTTTATTCAACTGTAAAACAGGCAAAATACCTCAAAAGACTGAGATGCTGATTCAAAATGAAAGGGCTTTGGATGGTGCCTTTACACTATTCTTGATCCCATTTCCTCTTGGTGATATTCCCCTGCTCACTACTGTATATGCTCTCTCTCATCACTAGACTTCTAACCTCAATCTCATCTTATTAAACTGAAATAGGGTTTGAGACTAAATGTCCTTCCTCCAAACCAGACTGACTGAAAAATGTTTAATCACCATACAGGGGGTTGCCTGATTCAGCAAATAAAAATACAGGACACTCAGTTAAATTTGAATTTCAGATAAACAATGAATATATTTCAGGATAATTTTTTAGTATAAGTATGTTGCATGCAATATTTGGGACATAACCATACTAAAAATATTTATTGTTTATCTGAAATTGAAATGTAACTAGGTATCCCCATATTTTATCTGGCAACCTTGACGATATATCATTTTAGAGACAGATGGGATCTTAGAAAAACCTCTGCTTTAATCCTTTCAAGAGACTTAAGTGGAGTGTTCTAAAAGTTAAATGAGTTAGTAGTGTATGCAAAGTACCCAGAAAATGCAGGGCACATGGTAAGCCCTTGTTAAATTGTTGCTATTTACTAAAACTTTTGAAAGTCTTACAGGTGCTTCTATTAATACTGACAAATATTACTATTTTATAGATGATAAAATTTAGGCTCAGAGAGACTAGGTGACATTATCAAGGTCTTGTGGATGTATAATGGTAGATGGTCACCTCCTCTAACTGCTAAGCTGACGCTTTTCATATTATTGGAGGTTACCTGCCATGAACTGTTGTAGGTCCCAATTTATACAACAACATGTGGGGTTACCTCAGAGTACTGGTGTCTCAGTCAAAGCAACAATGTAGTTTAAAAAGATAAATCTGCTCTTAAAAAAAAAAAAGGAAGAGAAAGTAGGCAAGAAAGGAGAGAGGGAGGGAGGGAATGCATTAAACTGAAAATGGATCATCCATTATCACTCTGGGTTTTGTGGTTTATTAAGATAAGCTCATCATAGGTAAAGCATTAACACACTTTTACTCCTGCTGAGTGACTCATGCCATGGAAAAGTTCCTGTTTTCCTTTACTCCTCTCCTACTGGTGGATAATACCCTTTCTTATTAATAGTCATTTTCACTAGAATTGGCGAAAACAGATATTTAAAATGAACCATTTTTACTCACTCCATAGCTGAGAGAACTCAATTCTGAGGACAATGAATTGCTGTCTCCCTTCTTTACAATGGACCAGTATGTGCCTAATGCCATTTCCTAGGTCTTCAGCTGAGATATTACCAACCTAACAGGGATAAACCACTAATATGTGCAGGGACAGGATACTCTCAAGACATCTCATATTTTAAAAACACACTGGAATATGTCTATTTTGTATGATCTATAACCTCCCACACAGTATTGAAAAACACACACTGTGCTGAAGAGACAAAGTACAGAGGTCTAGTTATAAATAGCTACAGAGGTAACTAGAAGAAATTAGTATTTCATTTCAAATACTAATTCAAAGATATACTAAGGATCTAAACCTATTTCAAATACTAATTCAAAGATACACTAAGGATCTAAACCTATTTTATTTTGAATTGGCAATGTTAAACTTACTGATCACCTAAATGGACTCATGAGAAGCCTAATTTGATATTTCAACCCTTAAAAAGCAAAGGGTCAATATTTATTTGGTTTTGAAACGAAGTGGCTATAGCTATTGATCACAGCATAACCAAATACAAGTCGACTTGAACCCAGACCAGTGGATAAGTATTATGGTGAAGAATAGCACACATGTGAATTTTTGATATTATCTATTAACTTAATTAAGAGCAAATACTTAGTTTTCCTATTGCACTTCATTTGTCACCTGCACCGTCTTGATTGAAAATCAGTAGCAAGTAAGTGTCTAGACTTACATTTTTGACTACATTTTTGAGTAATTCCTTGACTACATTTTTTGAGTAATTCCTGGACTGCAGGTATAGCAATAATAAAATAATGATTCTAGTTTAACAATTATTAGACTCCAATCCAATGTCATCAGTAAAAATAAGGCCATGAAAGGAAAGTACAACATTTTCACTAACTTTCTAAAAAAAATCACTTCTAAATAGCTGCTTCAATCACTTCTTCTGCTTGGCAAGCAGCGGGGATTTTCTAAAACATTTTAGTGCTCACAGTGGCCCACACATTTGGACAAGTTTACCTTCTTATCCTTTGTGGTCCACTTGCAAGAGTGAAAAGAATTAGGGGAGCAAATATACTTTACCTCAATCAGAATTCTAGGTGCAATCCGCAGGAGACTTTTATAACAACCAATTTTCTGTAGCCAAATCAGTCACAAGCCATACGCAGGATTGCTTATGCAAGATGGGTTCACCACAGGTGGGACAACTGATGAAAAACCATTAGGGTAACTAGCGTGCGGTCAGCATCACTGGGGACCTGGCAGATTCAGGTAAGGATAGTACCTTCCCAAATACATCATAATCAGAGGACTGTTGTATCCAAACTATAAGGTGTTTCAACTTAAATCCCTGAATATCATTTATGTCAAAGGCCTAGTTAATACTCAAAACATCACAATTGATGAACTACATATAAATTTATAAAACAGTAAATAGTTAACAAAGATCCTCTTATGTTTTAAACTTGAAATTTTTGTAAAAAATGTGTCTAAAATAGTTAACAACCAAGTATCATAGGTATAGCAACAATAAAATAATGATTCTAGTTTAACAATTCTTAGACTCCAATCTTAACTTTTCTAGCTACAAATGCCATTACATTTTTTACTTTAATTATTTTATTATAATACACAGCTATAGTTAGTTATAGACTTGATATAGGAATAGCTATTCTAAATTTATAAAATCTTTAGACAAAAGAATTATAAAACTATCAAACAATATCAAATTTTGCATCAATAGTTTAATAGGTTGTGTTATTTTACTAAAATTGAACAATTATTTTCAGTGTATATATGATACATATTGTTATGATGAAGGTTCTAAAATACGTATACCTACTTTTTTATTGTGGGAAAATACACATAACATAAATTTTTTTTTTTTTTTTTTTTGCGGTACACGGGCCTCTCACTGTCGTGGCCTCTCCCGTTGCGGAGCACAGGCTCCGGACACAAAGGCTCAGCGGCCATGGCTCACGGGCCCAGCCGCTCCACGGCATGTGGGATCTTCCCGGACCGGGGAACGAACCCGTGTCCCCTGCATTGGCAGGCGGACTCTCAACCACTGCGCCACCAGGGAAGCCCAAGCGTACTGTTCTGTGATATTAAGTATGTTCACATTTTTGTGCAATCATCACCACCATCCATCTCCAGAACTTTTTCATATTCCCAAACTGAAACTCTCTATCCATTAAATACCAACTCCCCATCTTATCTTCCCCTCAGCCCCTGGCAACCACAATTCTACTTTCCGACTCTTAAGAGTTTTACTACTCTTCGTACTGTATATAAGTGGAATCATATAAGTATTTGTCCTTTTGTGACTGGCTTATTTCACTCAGCAAAATGTCCACACAATTCATCTATGTAGTATCATGTGTCAGAATTTTCTTCCATTTTAAGGCCGAATACTATTCTATTGTATGTATGTATTACATTTTACTTATCCATTCATCTGCAGATGGACACTTGTATTGTTTCCACCTTTTGGCTCTTGTGAATAACACTTCTATGTACACAAGTGTACACATATCTGTTTGAATCCCAGCTTTAATTTCTTTGAGGTATATATCCACAAGTGAAATTGCTAGATCGTATGGTAATTCTATATTTAACTTTTTGAGTAATTGCATGCTATTTCCCATAGCAGCTGCACCATTTTACATTCTTACCAGCAATCAAGTTACATTTTTGATCCTACTCCTTTTTAGTAGTGCCCTGATCTTAAAGCCCAACTGTCTAGTTTGGACTGACCGTCTTTGAGGCTAATAAAAATAATCTCAAAAATTATGCTGATAATGGTAGTCCTCATAAGTCCTTGGTTTTAAGGGATGAAGATGTCTCCTTACAGCCCTGTTAGCATCCTATCACTGTTACTTCTAACTTCTCCCTATTTTGGGCTCTTTGCATCAGCATATATGTGTATTAATGTAACAAAAAGAGAAAGGCACTTCTCTGCGTCTACTCAGGAAAACAAGTCTTAGTTTTTGTCATCCTGAATTCATTTGCAAAAGGTTCACTATTTCTCTTCTCTAGTATCCAACCCTTGTGTGCTTTTTGTGCTGTTTCCCAGGCCTGAGTTTTCTCTGGGTGCAATCTCAGATTTGCTGGGCCTCTCAGGGCTGTTAGTGATGTGCCAGGTCACACTCCTGAGACAAGGGGAATTCTGCCCTGGTCCTGGACCAGTAAGCTCACTGCTCCTGTCTTCTTCTCCTGGGCTCTGCAGGTGGTCACAACTTCCTCTACCATTACTACTTCATCTTCACCATCACATCTTCCCCATCACCCTTGATACTTAGATTCCTGCCAGTTTCTAGACTCTCATGTTCTCCATTGTTTGAGGCAGAAAGAAATAACTTCTGAGCACCATTCTGCTAAGAAAAATATCACCCTTCCAATTCATTCTGATCTATTCTAATTCACCCCCTTTTTAAAAAGAGTAATTCAGGATATAGCTAGAAGAAAATCTAGCAGAAAATGGGTGTACTTATTATTTTTTTATAAGAGGATTTCTATTCTTCAATATAATGGAAGAAGTGAAAGAAAAAAATAAAACACTTAAAATATCTCTACATAAAAAATTGCTACAACTTGGATGGATCTGGAGACATTATGCTAAGTGAAATAAGCCAGAAACAGAAAGACAAATACTGTATTATCTCACCTATATATGGAATATAAAATATTTAAACTCACAGAGTAGACAGTTGAATGGTGGTTGCCAGGGACTGGGCTTGGGGTTGGAGGGGGTTGGGCAAACAGAGAAGTGATGGTCAAAGGATACAAAGTTTCAGTTACACAAGATAAATAGTTCTGGATATCCACTATATAGCATAATGCCTATAGCTAATTGTATTATATACTTAAAATTTGCTAAGAGGGTAGGTCTATGGTAAGTGCTCTTACCACTAAATAAATAAATAGGATAATAATAAAGGGAGTGGAAATAAATGGGAGGTGATGAATATGTTTATGACATTGATAGCAGTGCTGGTTGCACATGTATATACTTATCCCCAAACTCATAGAGCTACATACCTTAAATATGTACAGATTTCTACAAGTCAGACATACCTCAATAAATTTTTTTTATTTTAAAAAGAAAGCATGTGACCTAGAAAGTAATGCATCAAAATATTATCAGCAATTAAATAGAGTATTGGGATGATCAAGTGATTTGTTTTTCACAGATATATTTGTGTTTTCCTCCCAAAATAATTATATATTACTCTCATTATCAGTAAAACCAAAATAGTTAATTAAGATAATATCAGTGATTTAAACAAAATGCATAGTAGTGGAAAGACCGAGTGCATTGGAAGAATATCTTCTGGAGCATGGATCTTGTGTTCCACCACAAACTAGCCACATGCGCTTGGTAAATTACATAAGCTCTCTGAACCTCAGTTTACTCACCTGAAAATAAGGTTATACTACTTTTCCCTTGAAGGGTTGATATAAGGACTGTGAGTCATCATAAATATGAAGCACCAAAATGTGGTATATAGTAAGTGCTCATCACATGAGAGCCAATAGTACATCTTGCAAAGTTTTTACCTTTTAATCATCTTTTTCCCAGCCTCTGGAGAGCAAGAGACACCATGTTTAATACATTAAAGCTACAGCTGGCATTATCCAACTCAGCAGCAAATCCACTTAAACACTTTAAACACTCAAAAAGTTCCCAGCCCTGCCTGTCTGCTTGCACTAATGATCCCCAGCGCTCGGAGACCTGCCTTTTATTCCTCCTATGAGGCTCTGGCACCAACGCAAAGACTGGTTATGTTTCTCACGTTCTGTCTTCCACTTGCACCCCTTTGTTCAGAGTACTGTAATAACATCTCAGAAAGTAAATTTGTGCTAGCACAGGTAAACTGTGTTATCCTGCGGCACATTCTTGCTAAGCCATTAAATGCTCTAGAGTAAATCCTCCAGCTCTGCAGTTTAATAGGGGGTCACTCAGAGTTGTGGAACCAATTACATTCCCGCTCCCTGCTTCCCTCTACGGAAAAGGATTGACAAAGCACACACAAGAGGCCCGGTTACTGAAACGAGTCACTTTTCCCTTAATTGCAGCTTAATCAGCATGGTCATCTCAGTGCTAATGAACATTAGTCCAACCAGATTTCAGCCGAAAGCAACCCTAGAGAACTTCTCCAAGGCAATCATTTTATAGATGAGAAAATTCAAGTCCAAAGAGTGAATGAACCCCTGGGACACAGTCGGCACTGATTATAAGCTTGGTGAATGAATTAACTTTTACATCAGAGGGCTAGACTATAGGACAAAAAGTGCTAGATAATGTATTTTAAGGGATGACTATTGTTCCGTACTATTCTAGGAGCTTTACATGGGCTAGCCTTGGGGAACCTTACCACAACACATTTTACAAATGAGGAAACTGAGGTTTAGAACATTTGGTGATTCAACCAAGGCCACAAAGCTCTCAAGGGGTGGAGGTGGACTTTGATCCCCAAAAATATGTCCGCAGGTCACATACTCTTTATAAATAGTCTATGCTCTTCTTCAGATTAGGGCTCCAGTCATGCATTTCTATTTTTAAAATGTCTCTTAAGTCCCTCCATTTCTCTCCACCATTAATATTACTTAAGTTCAGCCACCATCCTCTCTCACTTCTGCTCCTGAAGCAGCCTCCTAACTAGTTTTCTTATCTGCAATCTTCTCCCTCTATTATTCTTTTCAGAACTATCAGACTCATCCTTCTGAAAGACAATTTAATCATACCATTCTCCATGGTTTAAGCCCTGCAATGCGTCCTCATTATCCTTGGTATATAATTCAGTTTATCAAAGGCTCATAGGACCCTTCATATTCATTTCCCCCTTGAAACTCATAGGCTTATCATATTGAATTTCTTTCACTTGCTTCAAAGCAATACTCTCTTTAACCTCTGCTCTAATCCACCCTTTGCCCTTGCTGGCTAACATCTATTGATTACAGGTTGCAGCTTAAACTTACTTGGGAAAGCATCCACTCAACCTCTCCCAAGTCTTGCTTAGATGCCTATTCTTTGTAGGTGCTTCTCTAACAAAGAAAAACCCCAATCATGCCATATTGAACATTATTGTTGAGTTGCCTTTTTCTCCCATTAAATTATTTACCAAGGCAACAATCAAACTAAATTTGCCTTTTCATCATTGGATCCCATTTGCCTAGGAAATTTTTTAATCTCTCTTTACTTCAAATTCCTCAACTAAAATGAGGATGATGAATGATACCTACTTCACTGAGTTAAGTGAGAAAAGACATGTAAAATATGTAGTGCCTGACACATAATAATGACTTAACGAATGGCAATAAATATAAAATTTCAATATATAGATACTTTGTGATATTTCATTAGGAAGGCCGGACAATTATATTAAATATCAGCTAAAATGGTGTCTATTATGTTTAAAATGAAATACAAATTTGATTTTGAACAGTGGCAAGTTAAAGAAATGCTAAGGGAAAGGGTGAAGATGAGGGAGAGCAAAGGGGAAAGGCAAAGTAGGCTTTGAAGAAAAGCAGGGATTTGAAGAAGGTGGCCTTCTTGTGAGTCTGCAGGGCCCAGTATCATCCTGTGCAAAGGCCCTGTGGCCAGGGGAGCCCAATTTAGCTTCCTGTATGTACACACATACATTATATATATATAAAAAATGAAATAAATTACAACTTTTTTCCATGCATGGCCAGCAAAATAAGAAACAAAGTTCTTTTGGTAAAGTATTTTGACTTTGGAGTATTAACCACTTGACAGACAGCATGCTAAGCACTGCCTATATATCCTCATGTATCTTCATAACAACGTTGACTGACAGTCACTGTTATTCTTATTTTACTATGTAGAAATTGAGGTTCATAGAGGTTAACTAAATAGCCCAAGGTGACACAGCAGTACATGGCAGAACCAAAATCCAAGCCCTAGGCTTAAAGATGAGGTTATGGCCCCAAACCACAGTACAGATGATCCTCATTTAGTCTCCAAGTGAATTACAGAAGCCCCTGACTTCGAGTATATGCAAACACAAGGAAAGTCAAGTAAAGGCCCTGGATGCTACAGCTTCAGCTCCAAAGGGAAAAACAAAGTCAAGGTTTAACTACCCAGAAAGCACCCCAAACTATAAAGAATGTTCTTCCCTTTTAAAGCCACCCTCATGATGTCAGGCTGCCAAGCATCTCCTTGCTGGAAGATATTACATGACTTTGCAGAGGATCCCAGTGCTTCTACTTCCCTCACACTCAACAACCCCATGGCTCCAGCCTCCTATTTGCTTTCTCTTTAAGAAAATGCCCTCCAGACCCAAACATAATGTCAAACAAAAATATATTTTTATTTCATTAAAACACCACTTCAGGCCAGAACAGGATTCTTATAGCTTAATCTTGTTTTCATGTCAAACATCTTAGTTGAAAAACAATTTACAATCATTGATTTCCCCAAATTCCCACTCCCAAAACATATCCCAAATATTTATCTCCCAAGAAGTTCTGTATTAGCAGATTAAGTTATTTCAGATACATTGAATTATGATCTCTCAGGCATTTAAAATAATATAAGCAATAACTAAAAATACAACCGTCAAACTGTCCAAAGAGAACTTAATAGCCCTATTTTCCCTAAATTTTAAAACAGTGAATGAAAGGAAACAAATATTTGAATATCAAATCAAGATAATATTCTTCAGAGACAAATGTGAAAATAGGAAGTTGATTTCCCTGTAAAATTAAAAAGTTATACAGCATGTCATGGTACATTGCAGACTTTAAAGTTCCTGTGACTTACTGTAGGATCTTCTTACATTTGAGATTCCATTCCAGTAGGGCTGGAGTAGGACAGAGATTCTGCGTATTTAACAAACTCCTGGTTGATACTGCTGCTGCTGGTCTAGGTAACCAACTTCGAAGAGCAAGAACCTGGTATTTGAGTGGCTCTTGAGTTAAATAACGTGAGTTTGTATCTGCGTTGCAATTTGACTACCTTGTGATCTTAGGTGCATTATTTAACCCTCTGCCTGCTCAAAGTTGTCTGTAAAGCAGGGCTTATCAGAATGTTGTTATATAAGGCAATGTATGCGAAACATTTATCACTGTGTTTGGCAAATAAGAGATAATTAGAAGAAGGAGCAGGAGGGGAATTAGTGACGAATTAATGTGTTTTCTTTTTTTTTAATTTATTTTTTATTTTTTTTGCAGTACACAGGCCTCTCACTGTTGTGGCCTCTCCCGCTGCGGAGCACAGGCTCCAGACGCGCAGGCTCAGCGGCCATGGCTCACGGGCCCAGCCACTCCGCAGCATGTGGGATCTTCCCAGACCAGGACATGAACCCGTGTCCCCTGCATCGGCAGGCGGACTCCCAGTCACTGCGCCACCAGGGAAGCCTCTGTGTTTTCTTTTAATGTGGCTGTTTAGTAGGTGCAGAGGGGCAAGTCCTCAGCCTTATGGAAATAATGGAATTGTGTGTGTGTGTGTGCTCACTGTTTCACAACTATTTCAGTATATATGCATATATATTCACTATTTCACAATTATATAATTATACATATATAATATATAGCTTTAGTGTCAATTCACATATTTACTTAGCCTCTCTCCAAAAAGAATAAGAATGAATGATAAAATGATGAACACCCCTCAGGATCTAAAGAGCAGATATAAATGGGTCACTGAGTGTGAGCTTCTTGACTAAGCTCAGGACCTAAAGACTGGGTCAAAAGCCAGAAAATTCAGGGAAGCCTTGAGCTCATGAAACTGCTAACACAGGACTAACTCGGCTACTGAAAGACTACTGAGAAATTCCGACGGCCACTTGGAGCTAATTTCCCAGCCAGAGGAATTTCTGGTCAGCTAGGAATGATAAAAGATTTTTCAGGAGGAGTAAAAATTAACTTGACTAGTAAGAAGAGAAAACAGCATGAGCAAAGATCGTGTGATAAAATGGAGTGTGGTGGGAAAGAATCATTGGAAGAAGGTAGCCATTCTGGGAGAGCAAGAGGCTACGTGGCATGAAACGAGGGTAGATACTGGGGCAGTGCCAGATCATGTGTGACCTGGACTCCATAGAAGGAGCTTTGTGTTGCTCTTATGAGCATTAATACGTTTTAAGCAAGCACTGACATGATCAGATTTCAAAATATCACACTAGCTTCAGTATGATGTAAGGTCTGGAATGAGGCCAGAGCTGATACTGACCAGTTAAAAGACTATGAAAACCATTGAAGACAATGATGGTAGAGTGAGAGAGGGGGATGGTGAGGCATAGGCACTGGAAATCCTCAAAGGATTGTAAACAGTGAATCAAGAAGGTAAGGCTGTCACTTTAGAAATATGTATGATAAACTAAAGATGGCAAGTCCAACGTAAGGTCAGTTTAAAGATTATGACAAAAGGACAAGAAGAAAATATGAAGATATGCACTAAGATTGAGGGGCTGGAGAGGAGAGAATGGATTTAAGCAATACTTAGAAATTAGAATCCCTTTTTTAATCACCTGTTTGATGGTCCCCCAGCAGTCGGTGACATCATCAGTAAGGGAAGGATACAGATAAGGATACAGATAAGGATTTGAAAGGCTAGGTCAGAGGTTCATGACTTGCAACACGGCTTAGCTGAGATACTTAATACACTTAACCATTCAGCAGCTTAATGTGTGTCTTCCTTCAATCCTTCCACCTTTTTGCTAATAAAATTTCAGAGTTGCGGTAGTTCTCAGAGCAACACTGTAAGTCAAATAATATCATCCAAGTATAATTTCCCAAATATTTTTATGAAAGGGAATTATGTTCTGACCAAGAGGTTGATATGCAATGATTTAAAAGCCAGACCTCAAATGTCATATTTAATTAACTGTAGCTTGGTGTGTGAGTACCCTGGATGAATGAAAACCATTTTATCAAGAGGCTGTGTCTGAGTCTGTAAACCGGATTGAACCTCTAGAGTAACGCTAGTCATCACAGGGTTTAACATCTGAAACCTGAAACCAGAGAATCAAATCTTATGAACTGAAACACATAGGGAGTCAACAGGTCAATGTAGTGTCTCGCTATTTGCTATAATGGCACTAAGCAATCACACGGATGGACTGGTGGAGCAACGTTCACGTGAATCACTGTTGTAACATCATCCTGTGTGCGTTTTTAGTTTGAACTATCTATGAAAGAGCTAGAGGAGACACCTGGCAATGCCCCTAAAGTAGGCGCTTTGACTTAGGAGCAGATAATGCCAAGATGAGTGTGTATTTATCTTTATCGCAGAGAGCTGGATGGCAGTGCAGCCTGGGAAAGTTCCAGGGACATAGCTCACCCTTGATGATGAAGGGATCAGTGCTTTAAGGGAAAGAACATAGGCTTTAGAAGCTGGACTATTATAAACCTGCTTTTGCCCTAAAGTACTGCAATTCCTTGTTTTGCGAGCTTGGGAAAGAGAGCTGAATCACATTTTCACCTGTGAAATAATAATGACATTTATACCACATATAAAGACTAAAGAGCCAATATACAGAAAGCACATGGAAAAGTGACACACTTGTCACATATAGGTGCTCATAAATGTGTGTTTTTCCCCTCATTTTTCGACGAATGCTTCAAGACTTTAGTGTACATAAGAAGCCCCCAGGGTGCTTGTAATACTGTAGGTCCCTAGTCTCCACTTGCCAGTAATTCTAACTCATAGGTCTAGAGTAGTACTCAGAAATGTATGTTCCGAAGTACACCAGTGACTGACACAGTTGATACCTCGACTGACTACATGTTGAGAGAGTGTTATAAGAAAGCTGAGACAGTTATTCAGGGACACAAAGGGGCAATCCTGGAACCACTACGAGAAAAGCACCGATAAAAATACACTACAAAAAAGGACTCAAGTTTCTTTGAGTGGCCCCAAATCTCCATAGGAAAGAAGGTGTTCCTTACCTGGGGCCAAATGCAGGATATTCCTCAGAGACAAATGTCACTGACATTGAAGATCATTCTGCAAAGTAACCTCAAATTTAAGACAAAACCATAAGTGATTGTCCTAAGACCGAGGATGTTCAACTTTAAAAGGTTAACTCTCAGGGCTTCCCTGACAGTCCAATGATTAAGATTTCGCCTTCTAATACAGGAGGTGTGGGTTCCATCCCTGGTCAGGGAGCTAAGATACCACATGCCTTGCGGCCAAGAAAAAGATAAAACGTAAAACAGAAGCAATAATATTGTAACAAATTCAATAAAGACTTTAAAAAATTGGTCCACATCAAAAAAAAACCTTTAAAAAAAAGGTTAAGCTCAGTGAGCTCAGTGAGTTCACTTATTTAAGCTCAGTGAATGAGTTTTTAGGAAAAAATGAATCAAATATTTTAGTATTAGGATATATATTTTCCTATGCCAATTCATAATTTTCTGTGTTTTTTCCCCCTGCTTTGCTATCTCAGAATCCCTAAGGAGCAAAGTCAGTTTCCTCTTATTACCCCCTCACTTAACATTTCCTTTGCTCGGTGCTGTACACAGAGCTCTCACATTAAGAACAATGAGTCAGTCAATCCTCTCCGTACAGGATGTAGTATTTTATAATGTGTGCAAACACAGCAGCAAGTACAATGACATGCTACCTGATTTCCAAAAACTGTTCATCTCCCTAGGCAAGCTCCATTCATTTAACTCGGCAGCCAACTTCCCCCTCCAGCAGTGGTTAGTGAGTGACCCAACTATTCTCATTCCCAGGTACCTTTCCATTCATCTAATAGCCTTGCTCTTCAAGATGTGTGAATGTATTAAATCACTTGGTCCTGGGCGGTGGTATATCACAGCTCTGCACGCCTAACTTCCACTGAAGCCACCGGTAAGAAAATCTCATGAAAGGAGATCACTCAAGATAATAATCTTGTTCCAGATATGATTTGGGGGGGGAGCCAGAGACCATAAAAAAGGGAGAAAAGGAGGAGAGGAAGAAGATATCAGGCAGCATGAATCAAAAATGAAAAACAAAGGAACAGTTTAGGCTCCTTCTTTTAAAATAGTTTTGGTATATGAGAGAATGAGAAAAGATTTCCCCCAAATCACAATACTTTGGGAACAAAACTAAACTGGGCTTTGTAAATAAGAATTTAAGACTTAGGAGAAAAATAGTTTAAAAGTTGCTAATCATTACTTTCAAATGCTCAAAAAAAAACCCCGAAAAACTCCAAACATCTCTCTATATTTAGGTCTTTTTAGAGCCCCAGAGAGAAATCAAGGAACTAGTAATCAGCACTTTCAAGCTTAAATTCTAAGTGCCCCCAGACAATCAGAAAAGGGAACTTTCTTCTCTTCAAAGGTGTACGTAGTATGTGACTCGACTGAATGCAATCAGGTAGAGAACATAAAAGACCTGATTCTGAGTTAAAACCAAATTTCAGAGGTACAGGGGAAAAGGAGGACCGCAGAAAACGGGAGAGACAAAATCATCAATCTATCTCTCACAAGATTTTAAGACACATACATTTTTCCGTATCTACAGTCTTTGTAGCTGCAAGAAAGGCAAATTAATTAAGGAATAGTTTGTTTTAGGAAAACTATCAATGAAAAATTTCACTTCCTGTAAATTATTCTTTCTTATATAGTACACTCTGTGCTAACATATATTGCTATACATGTTTCCCCAGTCACATTTATTGCCTAAAGTAAGGTTCACCTATATTCTGATTTCCCCCACCACGAGGATTATCGGGTCACTTGGCCCACACTGTGGGTATATTGCATCACCAGTCCTAGAAGAATATATAATGTGTCTATATTTTGTGTTCTCACACGCTGAACTCTCCAGTACTTTGCTACTTATTTCGCTGTGATCTTGTGAACTAGATATGGTAACAAGGCCAGCTAAGTATAGGCCCACCTCACTCTGTCCATCCAGTGTGTAATAATATAGCTTCTACTGTCCCTGTGCCAAAGACCATGCGTGGCCCTAAATTTTCACAATAACATTAAATACCAGCTTAAGCCACAAGGCTACTCACAACCTGTAACACCCATCCCTCTTGCCCAGCCTCTTCTCCTGCCGCTCCAAGAAAAAAAAATGTATAAGCCTGTTGCTACAGTCCTATTCTACCAATTAGAGTCGTGCAAATGAGGCATATGGTTCCATATCTCTGTACCTTTGAAAATTTTTCTCTCTTTTCATAGGGCTAACTCCAGCATATCCCTCAAAACTCTACTCAGGCATAGAATCTCCTGGAAGCTTTCCCAGGTCCCTCCTTCCCAAATCTCTCTCACCTCTGTGACCCCAAGCTCTGCTGTGCACAAGTCTATAGTAACCTCTTCACTGTTCATTTTTTTTCTTTTTTTTTAGCAGTACGCGGGCCTCTCACTGCTGTGGCCTCTCCCCGTTGCGGAGCACAGGCTCCGGACGCGCAGGCTCAGCGGCCATGGCTCACGGGCCCAGCCACTCCGCGGCACGCAGGATCCTCCCGGACCGGGGCATGAACCTGCGTCCCCTGCATCGGCAGGGGGACTCCCAACCACTGCGCCACCAGGGAAGCCCCCACTGTTCATTTATTAGTCTGTCACCCACAAACAATTTGACTCATTGATTTATTAGCATGTTGCCATTTTAGGAGTTCTTTCTACATCTGCTTCCATGCTAAGTACCCAGACCTCTGGTGAAGCGTTTAATTCTTAAAAGTCACAGATAAAATTGTTTTCTCCATTCCTCAAAAGGGAAAGCAGTCTCTGGGGAAAAAAATGATTTGCTCAAGGCTAAACAACTACAAAACAGTGGAGCAAAGATTGGAACCTCCAAAGCTTTCAGTCTTTGCCAGTTTCCATTACTAGTCTTCTATCTTTAATGACAGTAGCAATGCTCAGCCCTTGTTAAGTGCTGAATAGATGCTTACTGATAAGAATGAGTGAATGACACTGTTGATTATACACAGTTGATTAGATTAGGAAAGGTACTTGACCACAGCTGTGCCAATCAGATTCTCTCTCCCAAGAATTTACAATTGGACTACATTCATGTTATGTTAACCTCCAAAGTACTATCCTGGAGAACTTATTCAGTGACAAACTGGGCACCTAGCTCACAATCTCTCTCTCCTTCAAAACCTGCCATCATCCTGGGGAAACTGGATACCCCATCCGACATGCTGGCATCTCACTTTCCTGAAGCCTCCAACAGATATTTCCACAGACCTCTACTATTATCTTGATCCCCTTACCATGAGAACTGACCCTAGTCTGCAGGGACGACCCCAGGAAGTCAGGTTAAGAGTATGTAACACATTTCTTGGACACAGTTGATTAGATTAGGAAAGATATTAGACCAGAATTGTGCCAATCAGATTCTCTCTCCCAAGAATATAGAACTGGACTGGTCAACTGAACAGAGAAAACAAACTCTGGAACTGGGAAGTGGCCTCATTTGTTCATGTACATGTCAAGCAGTGAAATCTAGTGTAGAGAGAGAATATTGAAGCAGATACATAAAGCAGAAGCAAAAAGGATACAGAACATCACTTGAATTATTAATATTTTATACCTACTTTTACAGCCTGGCTTAGTTCCAGGACACCCTTGGGTTTGTTCCATGAACTATCCGTGTACATATAATATCTCACAAATTTTCTTTATTGTTTTGCTTGAGTTACTTGGAGAGTTTTAACTAAGATACTTCTTCATGTCCAGGTACCTTCTCCATCACTTTTCTTTAGTCACATGGACCTTGGATGCACACCAAATAGCTTTATTGTTACAGAACCAAACTTGGGTCTGCACGCCTGTGTGTAGTAAAGCCCATCTACTGACACTGGGTGTGGTAAAGGAAAGTTCAGCATTTATTATAAGGTGCCAGACAAGGAGTCCGGGCCAACTAATGCTCAAAAAACACCCAAACTCCCCAGTGGGTTTTAGGAAAGCATTTTTCAAGGCAAGATGAGGGAGGGGAGTTGAGCTTATGCACAGTTCTCTGCTTGGTTGATGGTGAGGTAACAGGGTGGTGTCACAGGGGTTAATATTATCAATCCTCAGGCTCCAGTACATCCAGAGGCTTTGTGCTCATGGCCATCATGTAGTTAACTTCTTCCATTAGGTGGGGGTTTTAGCATCTGTAAAACAACTCAGAAAATATGCATCAGGCACTGTTATCTAGATAGTTCAAGGAGGAACTAAAGATTCTGTGGCTGCCATATGCCTGATTTACTGTTTCAATTCTTACCAGTTCTCCTGGCCCAACTGCTACTTTTGTCACTACATGTTCACGTCCTTTCAATCACTAATTCTTAAGCCAGGCTTTTGTGACTCAGGGGAGGCCTGGGAGACTACAGGTTTTCTACAAACGACAGACAGGGTGAGGACATGGTGGGAGGAGTCTGTCCCTGGAAGGCCCCATAGGGTCCGGCTCGGTTACATGACTTCCAACATCATTAAGGCCAATATCCCCCTTCTGACTAAAAATTTAGGTTTTCCAACTTGCTTTGTCAGCTAATTTCTCTACCTGTTCATCAACCCTATCTAATTCTCTAGCCCACTGGGGCCTCAACCTTCTTCCTTTCCAAAAGCATCCGATTGTGTGTTCATCTCCCTTCCTATTCAGTTTAAATGTCATGGTCTTTCACTACTACCACCTGTCAATAGACTTCATTTCCTTGCCACTTTGACCTTCTCTAGGATCATCTAAAACCCAAACATCCTCACACCAACCATAGCAACCAACTTGGATGAATCCAATTATCATGCTTTTTCTATACCTGTACTTGGACAGCTAATATACATATACATTATATATGTATACATATATATGTATACATATATATGTATACATATATGTGTGTGTGTGTGTGTGTGTGTGTGTGTATATATATATATATATATTTCTAAGCCAAGCACTGTTTCAAGTGTTTGCTTACAAAAACTCATGTAATATATGAGGTAAGTAATATTATTTGTATTTTACAGATAAATAAACTGAGGCACAAAAGGAGAAGTCACTTCCCAAGGTCACACAACTAGTAACAGGCAGAGCCAGAATTCAACTCCAGGCAAGTCTGGCTCTATAAAATGTGTTCTTATTTCATCCTTCTTCACATAAAAATATAAACATATATATAAACACCATTTTATAGAAATTCTTTCTCTGTACCACCAAGAAGTTGAAATGTAGGTATGCACCCCCATTCTTTCTTTTCCTCCATCCCTCCTATTAGAATACTCCCTCTCTTTATGTCTGGATTTCTATTCCCTATACCCCATCTTCTCTGAAATCTTACTCTGGTTATTATACTCTCTCTCTTCTGTTTCTAAACCCTAACAGTCTAATTTCTATTTTTTATATTCCAAACATTCTGTTATTCATTTTGCTATTATATTTTTAACAACCAAGAGATACTTCTTGGTCCTGATATTTCTTTCTTAGTTTAACCTTTTTCTTGTTTAAGGCACACAAAACTTTTCTTATCTCTCAAAGGACATTAATTATAGTATTTTGAAGTTTACTTTGTTTTCTCTATTGCCTTTGTGTCATCCATGATTCTTTCACCTCTTTGTTTATTTTGATCTGTCTTTCATGATTGAGGTTTTGAAAGGATGCTGTTTCTTCTTTGGCTATAGATTCATTCTTAAAGCACTGATGACCTAATAGAATCACTGTGTTTGGAGGAAGAGCTTTCCAATATTAACTTCTGTGCAGAAAGATCTAAACATTCTGCTTGGGGACTCCAAAATATATCTGGGTTGGTTCAAGTTTGACATCTGTTATGGGCTGAACTGCAGTCCTCCCAAATTCATATGCTGGAGTCCTAACCCCCAGTACTTCAGAATATGAACTTAATTGGAAATAGGGTTGCTGCAGATGTAATTAGGATAAGGTCATACTGGAGTAGGTTGGGCCCCTAATCCAATATGACTGATGTCCTTATGAAAGGGAAATTTGGACACAGAGACACACACACACACACACAGAGCATTATGTGAAGATTAAGGCAGAGATTGGGGTCATGCAATAGAATTGAAGGAATTCCAAAGATTGCAGGCAAGCCACCAAAAGCTAGGAGAGAGGCATGGAACAGATTTTTTTCTCACAGACCTCAGAAGGAACCAACCCTGATGACACCTTGATCTCAGAGATCTATTCTCCAAACTGTGAGACCATAAAATTATGTTGTTTAAGCCACCCAGTTTTGGGTACTTAGTTATGGAAGCCCTAGCAAACACCTCTAATTGCGCTGTAGGAGAGTTTGTTTCTTGCTTCTGCCATTTAAGGAGCACGGTGATAAATACCAACTGGGATGCCCACTTTTCAGTATGTAAACTTTCAATTCCTCTGTTTGTAGTCCTGCAATTCACCACCTACACACCCAAACACACACACACACACACACACACACACACACACACACTTCATCCTGTTGTGTCCGGTGTCCTGAAACTTTTTTATTTAATTTCTTCAGAGAAAAAGTCTTCTGGATAGCTATGGGGGGGGGGGGGCGGGGGGTTCTTCTGACTTTGATGACTGGGGCAGTGGATCAACAACTCAGGCGCTCCGTACGCAGATCTTCAAGATCCCCCTCTTTTCTTCCTATGCCTGCTATTTACCTTCTGTGGTAAATGGTTTCTCTAAGACCTGAAACTCTATGAAGAGTTTTGAGTCATTTAGAGGTACTGAAAATTCAGCAATATTCGTATCTCCTTCTGCAATAACCTAGTTTCTAAATTTCTATGCTTCATAAATGACTGATCATTTCTCTGTTTTGTGGTTTTCAAAAGCACGTGGCATACTCACTGTCACTGCTGTGGATACATATCTTTCTTAATCCTTTTATCCTCATTTTAACTGGTTTTCTAGGAGTGTGGAGGTAAGCATGTGTGAACAATTTATCTTCTCTCAACAAAACTCAATAAGCCTTTAAATAGGTTCCTAAATTTGTACCTCTTTTAATTCCACATTTCCCCTTAACTACTGTTCTGTCAGCCTCCTCCACAAACTTTGAATTATTTATACTCTTTATCTCTATTTCATTACCTCTCCCTCCAACCTCACGCATCTCATCTAAGCTTCTGCCCCTTCCCCAGCTCCATTAAAAGTACCCATATAATGTCCCCTAAGATTTCGATGTCATTCAGTTGACTTCTGATCAGCACTGGTTAGATGGACATCTCCTACTTCTTGTCACATTCTCTCTATCTGCCTCTCATGACACTTTATCCTCATAACTTGCCTTCTACCTTCAAGGCTATGCATTTTCAGCGTTCTTTGTTAGCTGAGTCTTGTCAACCTGAAGTTTAAATGTTGGGCTTCCCCAGGTGTTTCTGTGAGGTACATTTCTCTCCCAGGCTGCTCTCTGCATGATGGTTCATGCTACTCCCATGGCTCCACTTATTGTGATTCTTAGATGTACTACTCCAGCTCAGACTGAGTCTGGGACCCACTGACCCATATATTCTACCACCTATTTGACATCTCCTTGCAGATTTCTTATAGGCATTTCAAACTAAATATTTAAGTTTAGAAAAGGTAATAGGGACTGCCCTTGTGGTGCAGTGGTTAAGAATACTCCTGCCAATGCAGGTGACACAGGTTCAAGCCCTAGTCAGGGAAGATCCCACGTGCCGTGGAGCAACTAAGCCCACGCACTACAACTGCTGAGCCTGCACTCTAGAACCGTGAGCCACAACTACTGAACCCATGTGCCACAACTACTGAAGCCTGCGTGCCTAGAGCCCGTGCTCCGCAACAAGAGAAGCCACCATAATGAGAAGCCCGCGCACCACAACGAAGAGTAGCCCCCGCTCACCGCAACTAGAGAAAGCCCATGCACAGCAACGAAGACCCAATGCAGCCAAAAATAAATAAATAAAATAAATAAATTTATATATAAAAAAGGGTAATATACCAAGCCCACGATACGAGACACAGAAAAGCAGGAGTGTGTAAAGGAAATGTCATAGTAATAACCAGAATTGTAGAGGAATTAGTAGTGCCTGTTTCCTCACGGAAAACAGAATAGAGAACTAGAACGATGGATTTATAAATCAAGGTATTGTTAAGACCTGGTAAGAATGAACACTTGGAAAAAATAGGTATTAGGTGAGATAAATTTTGAAGGAAGAATGAGAGGTTCAGCAAAACTGTGGTTTTGCTAGTGCAGAGGCATTTAGTGAGGGTCTTTGGGCAGCTGGGAGGTCAAGTGATGGCACATGGGATGAAGGAGCCAGACATGAGCCTTTTTCTGTCCTCACAATCTGTCCTGATGTTCATCCTGATTACAGATTTAATTATTAGTATGCTATTCATGTATAAAACATTTATATTTTCAAATGCTTCCTTCAGTGTTGTCAACCATCTCTCAAGCTACAGCCACATAGGGGCACAGACAAGACTCAGTTTGACTATATACCTTTTATTCCTTAGTTCAGCCCCACCAGCCAGATCCCCACAGCTAATGAAAGAAAGCCCCGTCCTCCGTGTGAGGGATGAAGATGGAGAGGAAGGTCAGTGGAAGGCGTGACCTCTGTGATGCCTGAGGAACTGTTTCTTCTT
Organism: Tursiops truncatus; assembly: GCF_011762595.2. NCBI lineage: Eukaryota > Metazoa > Chordata > Mammalia > Artiodactyla > Delphinidae > Tursiops > Tursiops truncatus. The sequence goes on along the minus strand of NC_047044.1, from coordinate 54,182,334 downwards.
CCTCTTAGGGATTCTTAGTTTTCCTCACCAGAGAGATAGTGCAAACTTTCCAGAAAAATATTGTTAACGAACCAAACTTGAATCTGCTTGACTGATGCTAGGCAAAGCCAATCTAGTGACACCAGGTTGTGGTGGAGGAAAGTACAGCATTTATTGCAAGGTGCTCAACATGGGCCAAGCAAGGAGAATGGGCCACTCATGCTTAAAAGACCCGAACCCCTCAGTGTCTTTTGGGGAAGGGTTTTTAAAGTCAGGATGAGGGAGGTGGTTGCAGGGTGCCTGGTCAGCTTGTGCATATGCTTCTGATTGGTTGGTGGTAAGGTAACCAGGTGGTATTTGGGGAATCTCAGTCATCAATCTTCTGGTTCCAACTGGTCTGGGGTCTACATGCTGGTGGTCAGCATGCAATTAACTTCTTCCACCTGGTGAGGGTTTTAGTATCTGCCAGACAAGTCAAGGATTGGGTTCAGGATATTATCTATAGCCCTTGGGGAGGAACTAAAGTTCCTGGACTTTGTTTTATGGCTATTATTATTTTTTCTTGCTTGACTGTTTTCCTTTGTTTCTGCATTTCCTCATTTCGCTGATTAAATTTGCTCTTTGGAACTCAGGGAAGGCCTAAAAGCTAAAGCTTTGTTACAGATAAGAGGAAGGGACACAGGGCTGTCTGTCCTCAGGAAGGTCCTGCAGGGTCCTGGTCAGTTTCAATACGAGTGTCTGGTGCCAACATTACTTTCCCACCTGTGCTGTTGTTGTGAAATGAAGCCTTTTGTTTTCTTTCTCCCATAGCTCTGATCCCAAAATGGTACAAATATGTTTCTCCAGGGCAACCAGTGTCGCTTTGCAACCTCCTCAGGAGCTTCTCAGGTGTAATCTGAAACTGGCCCCCCGTCCTTGGCAGGGGGAGACCAAGAAAAAGGTAGATTACTCCAAATTGGTAGGTGGTAGGTTTAATAAGCAAGGGAACTTAGGTAGGATGCTTGTCTTGGTCAGCTGTAAGACAAGTAGATCTCAGCATATGCCTGCCAGGATCTTAAAAGTTTACGGTCTTAAAAGTTTACCAGGGATCAGCCATGTACTCAGTCCCAATGGCCTCATCACCACATTTCTATTTCAGTGAGGTATCCTTGGAGCAGCTTCTGGGAGTGGGGAAGGCAAGCTGAATGCACACTCCAAGGACAGGGGAGGGGGTGGGGAGCCTCCAGTTGCCTGCTTCCAGGCAACCGTGTGCATCCATTGACGACCACATCTTCTTGATTCCTTCCTCCAATGACCAGTCAGATTACATCGTTCTGCACTTTGTCATTCTGGTTATTCTTCAGTTTTGTTTTTTTTTTCCCCACTATGTCTCACCTTAGAACCGGTTTTCGAGATTGTCTCTCTTTATTTGACATGGACATTCAGTTTCACAGGGCAAAACAGGCTCTCACAAAACTCTAACTTTCAGCCCTGCCTTTTTCCAAGGAACTGATCTTTCCCCTCTGCCATCCGTGTTGCCTCATTCTCATAGTTTAGTCAGCAGCAACTTGAGTGTGTGCCTCTTTGGAGCTCTAACTATCCATCTTTAAGCTAATATTGAGAAATAGAACCCATTTCATATTCCCATCTTAAAGATGACAGCACTGACATTTAGACTGGTTATTTCAGGAAATTATAAAGCTAGTTAAATAAGATACTGTCTATAACATGTTTAGCAGACAATTACACTTCTCACTACTTCCATACCACACCACCTGGCCAAATCATGACAATCTCTCATCCAGATTATTCCAATAGGCTCTTCATTGATCCTCCCACTGTTTGTTATTCATTCTCACACAACAGCTCATGATATTTTTATTTTTTTAACATCTTCATTGGAGTATAATTGCTTTACAACGGTGTGTTAGTTTCTGCTTTATAACAAAGTGAGTCAGCTATACATATACATATATCCCCACATCTCCTCCCTCTTGCGTCTCCCTCCCATCCTCCCTATCCCGCCCCCATGATATTTTTAAAACACAAATTTGATTATGTCATTCCACAGCTCAAATTCTCTAATGGTTTCCCGTCTCAGAGTCAAAACCAAAGTCCTGACAATGCCCTATAGAGCTCCGTTTGACCTGGCTCTCTGTCATGTCTCTTACTTGATCTGAAATGACTTTCCCTGCCATTTTCTGTCCCTGCCACATTGGCCTCCTGCTGCCATAGCGTGCACCAAGCGTGCAGCCACCTCACGGTCTGTGCCCTGTTCTTATCTGCCTAGACACCCCCTCCCCGCACCATCCCAGGTACTTGCATGGCCGGATTCTTTATCTCCTGGAGGTCTCTGCTCAAGCACCACCTTTGCAGCTTGCCTAGCCACCTGATTTTAAACTGTAACCCTCCCATGACTCCCTGAACTCCCCAACTTCCCCCCTATCTAATTTTCCTCCATAATATTTTTCACTATCTAATATATTCCATGTTTTAGTTATTTTGTTTATTGTCTGTATCCTAAACACACACACACACACACACACACACACACACACACACACACACACATTGTAAACCACAACAACAGGGACTTGTTTCTGTTTTGTTTTCGGCTATATCCCCAGCAAATAGAAAACTGCCTGGATACCTAGTGGGTGCTGAATAAATATTTGAAATATTTGAATTAACAGTGAAAACTCTTTTCCATAGTAGAGCTTAATAAATATTTGGTACGGTTATTATTGCTATTGTTCTCTTGTCACTGTACTATTACCATTAGTATTAGCCAGAATGAGAACCCAGTTCTTCCGATGTCACATCTCAGTGATCTTCTTACTCATCCAAAAATACTGTTGGTGAGAAGATGATAGAGAATAAATTATAGCAGCAAAAATAAATAAATAGATAGATATAAAAAGGCACTCTGACATAAGAACTAATAAGTTTTCATCAAATGTGCACTGAAAATATGAAGGATGCAGCAAAACTGTTAAAATATGTTCCATATCCTCCCACATTATCTTCCAAAGTAGCATGGAGGCCAGTGCTGCAAATAATGATTCAGGTGTTGTTATCAGAGAATAAGAATTACATGCTTCAAGGTGCATGAATGTGTACGTGCTAAGAGTATTTTGAGAAGGCATTTCTTAAATCAACAGAAGGTACTGGAAGAAAAGTTTACAACTTCCTTCCTTAAAAGAAAATATTGAACTTTTTCCTAACTTGGGACTGGAGGGCACTAAATACACATTCTCATAGCAGTCAAAAAATGGAAATAACTCCAAACACCCCTCTCCTTAATTTTGGAAGTTATTAGATCACTCCCATGAAGATGGTTACATTAGAGATTCCCCTAAAGACACCTCCTGCCTACTTAAAGAAGTATTACTAGCTACATACCTACTGTATTTATGCTTTATGGGCTAGGTCAGACAATTGCTAACCTCCTGTCCACCTCACAACACGCCTAGCATAGGGAGACCACAGGGTTGCAATCAGTGTCTTACACTAGTTGAAGGAGCTTTACAGTGTTACTCAGCCTCCCATGAGCCTTTGTTTTCTCATCTGCAAATGGCTGTCATCGCACCCTTCCCATATGATGTTGAGAGGATTAAAGAAATGACGTATGTAAAATTCTTAGCACAGAGTCTGGAAAATCGCAGGTATATGATAAATGTTAATTTCCTTTCAATTTCCCCAGATACCCAAACCATGGGGCTCTTCCTCTGACTAGTTCATCTGATCACCGAATGTTAAGTATGTTAGCCTTCACTGATAATAGAAAGCATTCTTACTGAAAAATGTTCTATGCCAAAATAAGTGACAAAATTGATACTAATATGGCATCTCAAATGCATCATAGAAGAGAAATTTTGAAGCAGATAAGACATAAGTAGCTGATTGACAACTTTACCTAGGTAAGCCCAGATCAGAATAAACATACTATATAAATGCTGTTATGAGATGATGATTAAACAGGGTTGTAGTGAACAGTTGTTGTCTTTGCTGCCCAGCTCCCATGCCCTCTTCGGTTAGAAAGTTTGCTTTACGGGAACCTACCCTGTCTTGCTCTCATGCTGTGCCTTTAGGGTGAAGTGAGTGCCTTCTCTGGGCTACAGTATGGAGCATATGGCCTGGGCTAGATCAGGCAATGCATTCCACCCACATGCTCACACTGGATGTCTCTGAGATGATACTTGTCCTGAGTCTGACCAGTCAGAGCCAACAAGACCAGTTTTAAACCCTCAAGTAGCTCTTCTGCTATACTGACTGTGCTAAAAATGTAAGCCTGAAGCAGTGCGTGGCCCCCATGTAGAGCCTAGGAACTAAACCATTCCAAAGAAAGCAGAACAAAATATGTTTTCTTGTGTTATAATATAATCCCCTAATTTAAAAGTCTGTGTGACAGATATTGTTGGTGCCCTGCCCTTATCTTTTTGTTTGTTTGTTTTTGTTTTTGTTTTTGGTACACAGGCCTCTCACTTGCTGTGGCCTCTCCCGTTGCAGAGCACAGGCTCCGGACGAGCAGGCTCAGCGGCCATGGCTCACGGGCCCAGCCGCTCTGCGGCATGTGGGATCCTCCCGGACCGGGGCACGACCCCGTGTCCCCTGCATCAGCAGGTGGACTCTCAACCACTGCGCCACCAGGGAAGCCCCCTTATCTTTTTAACAGCTAAGGTTCCCATGCTTGGCTTCCTACGGCCAGCACCTGCAAGTCTCTACCTGAACTCTGTCTCTGGCTGCAGGAGCATGCTCTACCTAAAAGAAGAGGAGGTTGGAAATGCTTGGAAGGTCTCGCCCCTTGGAATAGTCAAAAGTGAATGAGAAATAAGAATTAGGGGAAAAACAACCCAACTTCCTCACTCCTTGGAGTTGGAATAACTCTGAGACTGTTTTGTAACATCCCAGGTGAGCCCCACTTTTCCACAGAGGTAACCTGTTAGCACGTCCTCACTTGGCTTCCTTCCTTTCCTCTCTTGCTTTCCAAATCCCCTACCAATTCTTCCTTGGGATTACTTCCAAAATAAGTACAAAAGTGCACAAAGCCTTCTTTTGGAGTCTGCTTCCAGGAGAATCCAACCTAAGACATTTGACACCTGAGTAGCCCCAGGAAGCTGGCCCTCAAGGTGGAATGCTTGAATTGGTTCCCTCACTGGCCAACTGACAGCAAGGCCACCACTGCTGGTTTGTGCAGTGGAGTCCCTGACTTGAGATAGGATCAAGATTATTAAGAAACTCCCCTGTGGTAGATTGGGATGGGGTAGAAATGGAAGGCGATGCAGAAGCTTATGAAATAAAGCTTTGAAAGACATGGGAGTGTTGGTAATTACAGCTGTTCTATAGTTGGTAGCCTGTTGTTTTGAGCAAAAAATCCCTGAAGGAAGAAAATAAGTCAACTATTAAAAGAGATTATCATTAGCTGCAGGCAGAGGGATGACTGTGCTGAAAATCAGGACCACGATTTGATTATAAGGATTGTGTTACAAGACGCTTACAGCCCTGGCAACTTTCCTACTCTAAAGTCAGAAACTTGACAGGGAAGGAATGAGGCCCTAAGGCTTAGGATGGGGCAGCGGCAGGAGATGGGCTTGAAAGAACTGAAGTACAGATGACCCTGAACCTTCTGGCCAAGAGAAGTGGCTCCTTTCTCCCCATTAGAGGATAACAGCCACCCTGCGTGGAGATTCCTAAAAGGCCTCAGCTGCGCAGGCATTTCACAAATTATGTTCTTCCTTTTCAGATATAACCCCGTTGTGCCACTATTTTACACCACGGTCTCTCAACAGGGCCATTTTGAAGAGAAGAACTCGTTGTTTTGAGGGCTGTCCTGAGCACGGTTTAGCAGCATCCTGGCCTCTACCCACTAGATGCCAGTAGTAGCCCAATGGTGACACCCAAAAACATTTCCAGACTTTGCCAAATGACCTGAGGTGGGGGAGGTAGAGGGAAGGAAGGGACAAAATTACTAATAAGGACAAGCAGGAAAATACTATCTGTACCCTGGGATGACAAGGATTATTCATTTATAGAAAGAGCTGCAGGACCAGACTAATACATATGTCTCAGCAGAAATTGGGGAAGATATCTGGGAGTGGTTCTTGAGGATACTGGCTGTGGTAGGATGAATAATATACCCCCCCACCCCCCTCACACAAATATATCCATGAACTAATCCCCAGAACCTCTGAATGTTACCTTAAATTGCAGGTGTGATTAAGTTAATGATTTAAAAATGAGGAGATTGTCCTGGATTATCCAAGTGGGCCCAATGTAATCACAGGGTCCTTATGAAAGGGAAGCAGGAGGCTCAGTTGAAGAGAGAAGATGTAAGGGTGGAAACAGAAGTCAGAGGGAGGAGAGAAGATGCTGGAGGAAGGGGCCACAAGATGAGAATATAGGTGTTCTCCATAAGCTAGATAAAGACAAGGGAATGAATTCGCCCCTAGACCCTCCAAAAGGAATGCAGCCCTGAGGATACATTTTAGACTCCTGACCTCCCAAACTGTAAGATAAGTTCATGTTGCTTTAAGTCATTAAATTTGTGGTAATTTGTTAGAGCATTAATAGGAAACAAATACACTTGACTAGGGAGGATGTAATATAAACCTGTATAAAGAAAAGTTTACTTATGTGAGAGCATATGCCTATGACTGAAGTTTTAACTCCTGCAAAGGATGCCTATAGCTGATCCTAATTTATTGCTGAAAACAGTTCCTTGGAGCTTGGAAACAATGGTGATCTTCAGTAAGAAGGTGGGGAGATTGCAACTACCTTGGTGGAAGACTGAGAAAAAAGGGATCAGAAGGTGCAGGGAATGCTGCAGTGAACACATGAGTACAGATACCTCTTCAAAATCCTGATTTCAATTATTTTGGACATACACCTGGAAGTGGGATTGCTGGATAATGTGATAGTTCTATTTTTAATTTTTTAGTAACCTCCATATTGTTTTCAAAAGTAGCTGCACCATTTTACACTCCTACCAACGGTGTATAAGGGTTCCAACTTGTCCACACCCTCACCAACACACATTACCTATTTAAAAAATACAGTGGCTATCCTAACAGGTGTGAGGTGATATCTCATTGTGGTCTTGATTTGCATTTTCCTGATGATTAGTGATGTTGAGCACCTTTTCATACACGGCTGGCCATTTTTATGTCTCCTTTGAAGAAATGTGTATTCAGGTCCTGTGCCTATTTTTTTATTTGCGTTATTTGTTCTTCTGCTGTTAAGTTATAGGAGTTTCTTATATATTTTGGATATTAACCACTTATCAGATAAGTAGTTTGCAAATATTTTCTCCCATTCTGTAGGTTGCCGTTTCATTCTGTTAATTGTTTCCTTGGCTATGACGAAGTTTTTAGTTTGCATAATAACTAAGATATGGAAACAATCTAAACGTCCACTGATAGATGAATGGCTTGAGAAAATGTGGTATATACATACAATGTAATATTATACAGCCTTAAAAAGTAGGAAGCCCTGCAATAAGTTACAACATAGATGAATCTTGAGGACATAATGCTAAGTGAAGGAAGCCAGTCAGAAGAACAAATGCTGCATGATTCCATTTAAATGAGGTATCTAAAACAGTCAGATTCACAGAAACAGAATAGAATGGTGGTTGCAAGGGGCTGGGGAAGGGGAAATGGGTAGTTGTCGTTCAATAGGTATATAGTTTTATTTATGCACGATGAATAAGTTTTAGGGATCTGCTGTACAACATAGTACCTATAGTGAACAGTACAATATTGTGCACTTCAAAATTTAAGATGATGGGCCTCATGTTAAGTGTCTTACCACAATAAAAAGTGGGCAAGGAAGTGGTCATTCTAGAATGGATTTTTTTTTTTTTTTTTGCTGTACGCAGGCCTCTCACTATTGTGGCCTCTCCCATTGCGGAGCACAGGCTCCGACACACAGGCCCAGCGGCCATGGCTCACGAGCCCAACTGCTCCACGGCACGTGGGATCCTCCCGGACCGGGGCACGAACCCGCGTCCCCTGCATCGGCAGGCGGACTCTCAACCACTGCACCACCAGGGAAGCCCTAGAATGGATTTTTAAAAGTCCATTTAATCCATCTAATCTACAACTTTTTCCCCAGGAGGGCCTAAAGGATGTTCCTTCACTTCTTTAGTAATACGCTAGGGAGGGAGCACCGTAATCAATGATGATCTCAGTGGAGGCTGCCCTCCATAGGCAGGGGAGGATGACAGGAGATACTGCTCTAGAAGTGGGCTCCCTAATGTCAATGGAGATGGTAGGATTCCGGAATATCAAAGGCCAGGAGATTGTAATTAACCATCTGGGGCAAGCAAGGTGAATGCAACTATCATTATAGGTCAGTAAGATCTAAGTGACAGCCAATGACCTTGACACAAAGGCATCTGTAGTGATGACAATTAGACCATGGTGTTCCTAAGGGCAAGGCAGTTAGATGTTCAGCCAGTTAGGGTATTACTTGACTGATACAACCAAAAAAAGATTGATATCACGCAAGCAGAATTTTGATGTTAGCTGACACAAAGGAAAAATCTCAGCCCTCATCCAGTTTCTAGACATGAGCCAGTTCTTAAACACAGAACATTTAATTGAAGAGCAGGCCAGTCCCCCTTGAAGAAGGACCCTGAAATTTATAGGAAGTATATGCAATAGTGATTCCTCCCAAACTTTCCCAACATGACCTAAAAATATTCATCAAAAACTGCCTCCAAGGACAGATGAATACCTAAATCTTTGAGAGATGTTGGATAATGGGTAGTAGCTGTCATCAACACCAAATTGCCATCATGGCCCTCATATGGGGTGGGGGTGGTGCATATAGAAGCCAATTGATTAATGGAGTCTTGGTCTAAGTTTATCTTACAGAATGTAGAGTCCACTGTGCCCACATGCCTACTCTATGGTCATTTTCTTAGATCCTGAAGCAAGATAGATATACTTAGCACCTGGTAGAATGCTCACCAGGTTCAGGACCTATGGAATCAGATCAATTATGGTAGTAAAGACCAAGGGGAAGCCCCTAAAACTGTTCCACATCCCAACAAGATAGAAATTCAAAAGCAACACAGCATCCTAGATTGATACAAAGACCTAAATGATGGTGAGGCTTCCCGCATTTTATCCCATAATGCACTACCATGGCTCCTGCCAAAACCCCATCTGGCAGTTGAAATTTTTCAAACCCAACAAGAACTCATTCACTTGGAATGCAAATATTCATAGACTTACTCCAGGGCTACGTTAACTCTCCTGCTGTCCGTCACAGCATAGTCCAAAGAGACCTTGATCATCTTAGACATCAACTATCTTGATCTTCTAAAAATCAACATGCTGATCTACTTTAGTAATCATACTAAGTCAATCAAGCAGCTAAATAGGAAACTGCAAGTACTCTGGATGCTCTGGGAAGATACATGTGAAACAGAAGGTAGGTGATAAACTCTACAAAGATCAAGGGGACTACTAAGTAAGTTTTTAGGGATACAGAGTTTTGGGACATTTTAGGGCCCCCGAGTTAAAGGAAATTATTGCACCCTGTACCTCCCAATTCCTATCATTAAGAAAGAGGTTCCATATCTCCATGTTTGGTAGGTCTTTTGGAGATAGCCTATACACATTTGGGAATATTGCTTTAACTAGGTGAGTGCTGCTAGTTTCATTAACTTCCTGATGCCCTTTTTTTGTTTTTTAAGATGTTGGGGGTAGGAGTTTATTAATTAATTAATTTATTTATGGCTGTGTTGGGTCTTCGTTTCTGTGCAAGGGCTTTCTCTAGTTGTGGCAAGCGGGGGCCACTCTTCATTGCAGTGCGTAGGCCTCTCACTATCGCGGCCTCTCTTGTTGAGGAGCACAGGCTCCAGACACGCAGGCTCAGTAGTTGTGGCTCACGGGCCTAGCTGCTCCGCGGCATGTGGGATCCTCCCAGACCAGGGCTCGAACCCGTGTCCCCTGAATTAGCAGGCAGATTCTCAACCACAGTGCCACCAGGGAAGCCCCTGATGCCTTTTTTTTTTTCATAAATTGTAGCCAGCTGTCAACTTGAGGAACCAATGATAAAACGGAGTGAACATGTTAACATAAGGAAAGAGTAGGTCTAAGTCATGCAAGAGTGGACTGTAGGTGAGGCTCAGTGATCCCCCATTCCCATATACCTTTTGCAATCGACATCACTGTGCATGCTTAGAGCTTCCAACTGCAAGAGCCTGTAACCCTGTCCATGGCCTCTCTCTGGCCATAAAAACGTATTCAGCCTATACTTGTGGCAGGCAGAAGTGCCTATGAGCCCTCAATCAATGATAGAAGAGCTTCCATCATTGCATATCCTAGCTTCTTCTCCTCTTTGGCAGAACAATCTTAGTCATAGTCTACACCCCCAGAGGGAGTCTAGGTTACCCACAATGATAACATGCTCCTACATGATAACATTCATCCTACATGGGCTTCTTTTTTGGTCTACCCAATTCCCCACTCCACTGATGGTGCTCCAGAGATCATGTCACAGACCACAAGCACTCAAATTTCTACTTCCAGGTCTGCATCTAGGTTTTTTTCTAGGGAAAACTAACCTAAACCAGCACCTATAGTTTGGACTAACTCAGAACATTTTTGCTTATGTGAGCTAATAAAATTCCGTTTCCATAAACCTATTTGAGCCAGGTTTTCTTTCACTGGCAACAAATGAGTCCTCTTACAGAGGCTATAATAAAGTAGCTCTATGCCTATTTTTATAGAACAAGCATTCTTTGCACAATCTGGGAGACCAACGTTACTTTTCTTATCCATTACCAATCATAATATAGATTTTCTAAAGTGTGTATTCCTCAAAGCTAGGAATCATGGAACTGCTTTGTTTGTAACTTTCACAACTCTCTAAACGGGATCCATATTCCCTTTTGACTCCCATTTGCTAACCACAATTTCCTATTTTTCTAACTCAACATTTTAAGAATTAGCAATCTCTAGGTTTTTGTCTTTTATTTTTCTCATATTCTTCATGATTTAAAAAAAGACCTCATTTATCCCTTGTACATCCTATGGTTTCAACGGTCACCTTCTTATTTCTTTTACCTGTTTACCTTCTGACCATCACACTAAATGCCCACAAGACAACCTGTGCTCTGAGCCTCAGTACCCTAAATTAACTTCACTCCAAAACTAATCATTCACCATTCCCATCTCTCCCGTACCAAAATTTGTTAACTTGTCACTTCTAAATAAGTGATTTTACCAACGATGGAAGACCCAGCACTAGAAAAATCTCTCTCTCCCTTTCTCTTTCTCCCTTTCTCTCCCCGTTTCCTACTTCCCCTTCTCTTCTCCTCTCTCTCACACTTTCTTTATTATCCATTCAACACTGAGCATGACTTTTCACCTGTTGCCAACATTGCATTCATAAAAGCCAAAGAGGAAAGTCTCAGGGTCAAACAAAACCTTTTGGTCTAATTTACCCATTAGGAATGGCTACATGAATTAAGCCTGACCATTCAAGGCTGATGAGAATCAATTCAGAAATTAATACCTAAAAGAGTTATATAAGTATCTAAAGTGTCTCCCTCTCCCCGTTGTTCTTCATATCTAATTAGTCATATCATGTTAATTGTAACACTTAAATAGTTCTCATTTCTATTGAGTCTATTCTCACCCTTTTCTTGACCACTTGTATGGGCCTTCTTAGGTCTCTCCAGTCCTGCCTAGATTACTACAGCCCGAGTACCCCACTCTCTCTATCCCAGCCTCTGCACTGTTGCTGGAATGATCTTCCTGAAAATTCAAATTAGACTCTCTTTCTTCCTATTTAAAGCCTTCTAGGTTATGGTTGTCTTAAATGTGAAATTCAGCCTCTTGACCGTATAAATCTCTTCATAATCTGATACTCTATTCCCCCCAGTCTCAAGCCCAGTATCTCCCCATGCAGCAGGTCCCCCCACTCACCTGGCCCCTCTGTATCAACTCAAACATCACCTCCTCTTGGAAGTCTTCCCTGACTCCCCAAGGCTGACTTAGTTAAGTGCTTCCACTTCTATCTCCATGAACATTTTGTGCAGATACATTATGGCAAATGCCTCACTATATTTTATATATATGTGTGTGTATATATATATATATTCCCATTTGACACTAAAGTTCTGAGGGCAGGCTTTGTAGCTTATTCAACATTGACTTCTTAATGCTAAGCAAAGTGCCATGAGCTTTCAATAAATGCTTATTGAGAAAAATAAATGAATGAGTAGGTTGGTGTCACATGTGGGTGATACCACATGTGATAGCATGAAGGTCTACAGTAAAAATCCTAAATATTTATTTGCTTTCTCAAAGGGCCATTAAAGATATTCCACAGGGTCTCAGAAACACTATCCCTTGGAGTATAGGGGAAGAATTGGGCTGCTCAAGCCTTCTAATGGAGTCTGAGCAATGAAAGGTCATCTATAAAGCAATGTAATACACTTCTTCGGAGCAAAGCCTTTGGCACATTTTCAATGACTTAGCAATGCATTATGTATTGTCAATAATATCCAGACTGTAGCCAAGTAGGTTTGCATGTAACTAGAGCACAAGGTCACAGGAGAGATTATGGTCCTTGTAACTGAAGAGCATAAAGTCAATCTTCAGTTCAATGAAGGAAATAACACCACTGACAGCATCACTTTCCAATATGAGACAAATAAATTGCTTTTATGATTAGAGACATGTAACAGAAGTGTCCAATCTCCAATTCACTTTCAATAATGAGTTCAGCTCTCAACTAACCCTAGCCTCCAGGGCCAAGCAGGTTATTGTAAGACAGCATAACGCCGTCGCAAGACTCTCTCTACACCCCCTCCTCTGCAGTTAGTTCAACCCAAATGCACGGGAGCATGTGCGCACGCGCGTGCACACACACACTCAGAGGAGCTGTGAATTATCTTATGCCTCTGTCTGACCCAGGCTCAGTGGTTGATCCTAACAACAGAAGTCTTCCGGCCTTTGAACTCATATCCTTTTGCACTCTCTTCTGTGTAATACTCTTTGTCAAGCTCAAATATCAATTCCTTTTTGAAGACATCCAGTCCATCTTGTTCAAAATGAGTCCATCCTCCCTCCATTCCCCCATGGCTATTTGAACAAAACACATATTGTAGTACATATATCAAAGTTATTCTAATTATTTGTTTATCTGTATCATTTTTTTCACTTGATGGTTAACTCCTTAAGGACAAAGAATATGGTTTGCTCGGTTTTATGTCTCAGTATATCGAAGGATGCCTGGCACATCTAATGTGCTCATTATAAGTTGTTGAGTGAATCAATCATTATATTTCAGTTCTGGATTTGTCATTTTTCTTCTAAGAATACAACTTTAAGAACAGATAAATAATCCTTCTCAGATGGTTTATGTCATTATAATTCTAGAATCATTCATATCTGGAAAAAGAAAACATAGCTAACTTGGTCTGTCCAAGTGGTTAGAGCTTTATGTCCCAAGTAGGAGTCCTCCTTTCCAGCCAGATTGGCTCACCACTGACCTGCATACATTAAATGCTAATCCTTACCCTGATACATTCAATCTAGAGGGCCTTTCCTCCTCTGCTCTGTGTATTTAACACTTACCTATCTTGCAAGATCCCGTTGAAATCCCACTTCCTCCATAAAGCTTCCCCAACAAGTCTGGACCTGACTTACCCTTTCATCCAAGGACTGGGGCCAAAGCTATGCCTGGCACCTGACCTGAAGTTATCCTTCTCTTACCTGCACAAATCCTTGATTTGTATCCTCCACAAGATTCAGCATTTATAAATCCTTTCCCATGCTGCTTTTCACTTATTTTTCCCATTTCATCTCCCAAGCCCCCTGAAAGATATAGGGCATTCCAATGTTTCCCTTTTATAGCATTAAGTAGATATGGATCATTTGCATTGTAACCATAAACTTTGTCAAGTGTCATACCATCTCATGAGAAACGGATTAATTTCCTAAATTTGACTAAATCTGGGAACCTTGAGTACAAAGATGATATTAAAATAATTCTTCACAACTTATTTAGTATGGAATACAAATTTTAAGAAAGAGAAAATTAGTCCTTTGGCTACTTGACAGATTAGGGAAAGGAATTTTCTTTCCTCAGGCCCAAAATAATTTTGAGAAGTGCAAAATTAATGTAAACACTATAAATTTATAGCAATATTTTTATGATCAGTATTAAAGAAGTTTATATTCAGGGACACTGAGAAATTTTAAAATGTATCTACAGCAATGTGACAGAAAGCATTACAAGTAAATGTCTACAACACGCATGTGCAAGTAAACAAAACTATACCTTTCAGATTTCCTGTAACGATTGAATATGTGTTATAATCTCAGTGTCTAACACATAACTGCATTAGTAAAAGCATAAAATTATGTGGGACTTAAAATACCTGATACCGTACAGCCCACTATGCTAATTTACGTAGAGAGGCAACTTACATACTTGACTTTCTCTTTCAAAGAGCAGGTGGAAAGCACAGGAAAAATTATTTTAAGGGTATGTAGCTGGGCCTTTCAAAGCATAACATTTATAGAAAAATATTTTATTTAAAAAGGGGAACTTAACTCAGTCCCCCTATTGTTTCTCAATACCTGAATGTTTGTTATTATGTAAGTTTGGACAATTTTCATTGCTTTTATTTCCTATTAAGATATACCAAGTTTGTGGAGACAAAGCTGGGCAATTCCTTTCAGTAATGATTTTGTGAAATATCTATAGCCTTCAGGAGGGGAAGGGAAAGAAATTGCATGTATTTATCACCCACTATGATCCAGGAACTGTGCTTGTTACTTAACCCTTATTATCTCCTGTACTACCGTGTTGATAAACATGTACAGGTTGATCCAATCAAAAATATTCACTTTGAGGCCATTAATATTTTCAGTAGTGCAGTGTACAGTAAATACAGTTCACAGTAGTATCGCAGACTCTAGAGTGAGAGTGCCTGATTCAAATCACAACTGTATCATTTACTGTTTATATGACCTCTCTGGACCTCAATTTCCTAATCAATAAGATAATAGCATTAAAACTTCCACCACATAGGTTTGCTGTGAAGATTAAATTGAGTTTATCTCTTAGAAGAATACCTTGGAAAGTAGAAGTGTTCTCTAAATGTTCACTGATATTATTTAAAACTAATTATGTAATAAATTATTCCCTGCTCAGGATGCAGTTTTTGCAATAGCTGCTTCTCAGATGTCAGTCTTAAAATTATCCTTGCAGCGTCACCAACATGGAAATGAAATGATAAGCTGAGCTCACCTGAACATAAACTCCTTAATATATTTATTAAATTAGTACTTTAGAGGCAGATGGATTGTTAGGGGTTAACCAAATTGTATTATTAAAAAAGATAAATAAATTTAAGTGGTTTTGTTTAGTAAATAAACATTTTCAAAGGTTACAGGCACTGAAGTGCTGGTAAACCAACTCTCTGGGGGGAAAAAAATCTCTGATTTTTACTGTTTGCAGATTTCTTTGATATAAATTCTCCCACAAGCTAACTATTCTTTAATACCAACTGACACAATTCTTGTATATTTGACATTTTGGTTTTTATAAGCTGGCATGAGCCAGCCCCAAAGACCATGAGTATAGGTGTATTATCCACCTTCATTCCTGTTCTAACCAGAATCCCTCCAGTGACAGGGGCAGAGTGTTATCTTTGTCTAGTACTTGCTTTTCCATTTATTACCTGTTTTGGTTCTGTGTGACTAGAGCCTTTTAACGGCCCATGTATTCACACAGTCTCCAGTCATTATGTCACAAAGTGTTTGAATGTGCTGTCAAGTGAGCCTCAAGCAGCAGGGTGTAACAGAAAGGTCACCACCCTGCAGTCACTGGGCTGGATTCAGCTTTTAGAAGAGTTATGTTTGATCAGTCAACAGCTTTCTAAAATACTGAATTAATTAGCAGCATCTACAAATTAAGAGATTTCACATAAAAATATAAATTCTCAGTTTGTCTTATGAAGTTTGAAGATCTGACAACATCAAGCCCACATCCCCACCAGGCAGTATCTTCCTGAAGCTAAATGGGCACTGCCCGCTTTAAAGGAAGCATACCACACTCTCTCTAGTTTGCCAATGTGTCCTCCACCCCTGATGCCTCACACCCTAGCCAGTTTTGCTCATTTCTATTACCTACCTTGCCCCTGAAAGATTTTGAGTTGGGAACTATGGCATAATGTGTTTTAAAAAAAAAGAAAAAAAGCTTTGGAGTTAGACAAACCTGGGAAGTAGTCCAGTCTCTGCCACTGACTAATGTGTGAACATAAGCAAGTGATAAAACTCTGCTAAATCTGTTTCATTCTCTGAGAAATGAAAATAGAAATGAAAGTCACCCCCAAGGGTTATAAGGAGGACTAAACATGACAGCATATGACAATGCCTTGCCCCGGCACCATCACAGAATGGGGCTCCATACATGGTGGCCATTATCCCTTTTCCCCTAAGCTGACCTCTTGCATCTCTTCAGATTGTGTTCATAGCACTTTGACCAAACTCTCTTATGCTGTGCTCACTGAATTAGGCTTCTTTATTCCTTTCTCTTTACCATTTCTTTTGTTCCAAGTTGTATTTTCTTTGTACAAGTGCTACTTGTCTCAGAAATGTCAATTACCTCACTGGTCTGCTTTTTGCACTCTGGTCATGCCAGTCATTCTAACTGTGTAGGACACAGGTACATCTGCAATATCTGACCCCTAGTCTCATCTGTCCACACACAGCGAAAGAAATAGGGAGATACCCCAGTGGTTTAGACTGGAAACAACCCCTTATTAACCAATTCCACGACCCCCTCCCTGCTCCACAGAAAACAAAGTACAGGCTTTCAGTTATGAGATGAATAAGGTCTGAGGCGCAATCATATAACATGATGACTGTATTTGATAACACTGTATTGTGTAATTGAAACTTGCTAAGAGAGTAGAACTTCAATGTTCTCACCAAATAATTAATAAGTAAAAGGTAAATATGTGAGGTGATGGATGTATTAATTGAGGGGAATCCTTTCACAGTGTGTACATATATCACATCATCACATTGTACACTTAAAACATCTGACAGTTTTAGTTGTCAGTTATACCTCTATAACGGTGGAAGGGGATGGGGAACAAAGTAACTTCTCCTTCAATGCATGCCCTGCTCTTCAAGTTTGAAGGTTTTCCCCACCCACTATTGTTAGACGGGGTAAAAATTGCTAAAAATCTAACTTACAAACTAGCTGCTGATTCTATTCATGTTTTTAATTTCTACAGAGAAGTATTTTATCACTTTATCACTTTTACTTTGATAACCCACTCCTTCCCAGCACACATAGGCTACCAACCATCTAACTAAATGAAAGTACTTGTACTTTTTGTTAGTAATAATGGTAATAATAACAGATTTATCTCCCGTCTTTACTTACTATCACATAATAAGCCATCAATTTCTGTTGATTCTACTTCCAGAACATACTTTGAGTCTATGTCTCTGTATCTCTGCTAACATCCACCCTAGTTTGAGCCATTCCAATTTCTTGCACAGAAAACTGCAACGGCCTCAGAGCTGCTCTGTCCACATACACCTTGACCCACATGAACCTAGTCTCCATCCAGTTGCTAAAGTGATCTTCTAAGCTATCAAGTCTGATAGCTGAAATGCTTGAAATGCTCCCCTGCTGGAAATGCTTCAAGGATTTCATTGCCCTTAGGAGAAATCTCAAATTCCGTGATATGACACTGTGAGATGAACTGGTTCTACAGCAAGGAATAAGCCAGGCATAGGCCCTGCCTTCAAGGAGTTGAACATCTAGAGACAGTAAAATAGTAAAACATAAGTAGCTCTATAATTATGATTTTGGTAGGTTCTGTGAAGGAATTTTATAAATATTTAAATGAATTTATAGTGTCATTTCTATTTGGAAGGTTGCTATGACAAGACTCTGGTAGGTAAAGGAGAGGATAGTGCAAAGCTTTAATTAATAGCAGTTTCTTACAATAATAAAACAGCGTTTTCTAGGTGTTCTGTGTGCATTCGCTCATTGAATTTGTGTAGGAGTCTTTCGTTTATTCTTTTGCAAATATTTATTGACCACTATGTGACAGGCATGGTATGAGGAAATGATGTTCCAGAAAGGGTTAAGACAGAAAAGAGAGGGGGAGATTAAAGCCATAATAGCATAAGAAAAAAAAACAGTAAAATTACAATTTAAATAATTACTATAAATGAACGGTTCAGGTGGTCTGATGGATATAACAGGGACCAAAATTAGGGGTCACGAAATCTTTAGGCTAAGCCCTAAAAGATGAATAGGACTTAAAGGAGAGATAACAGATAAATTAAGAGTAGATACAGTAATAAAACTATGAGATCTAGTGTGTTAAAATGAATTGAGATTAGGAAACTAGAGTAAAGATAGATTTGGTGAGCAGACTATCTCCATTTTACAGATGAAGAAACTGTGGCTGAGGAAAATTAATAACCTGTCCAGGGTCACTTATCTATAAAGCTACTATTAAAAGATTTGAACCCATGGCTGTCTTCCTCCTAAATCTATTCTCTGGATCACCTCCTTGTGCTCTCTCCACAAGGTAGAAGCATGTATTTTAGTCAAGAATCCTACATTTATTCTATTATACACTTAAAAGAGCATGTCCTTATTATTTTTAATAACTAAATATAGAATTTTAATTATAAAATAGTCTCACACATTAAAAGCTACATAACAATTGAAAAACAATGATCCACATGACGGAGTATGAGGATTTGTTAAATGCATAATTAATTTTATTGATCTAAAAATCCAAATCACTTAATTACTTAAATCTTATAGCTTAGCAGTCTCTATTGACCAAAATAATTGGAAGATTGCTGAATTCCCACTCCCTTTTAAACTCCAGGTAGAAAGTTTTTCATGTCTTTGTTTTGTTTTTCACTGGTCATTTCAATATAGAAAATAATTATTATGACTCTATTTCTATGTCAACCTTAGCATATTTCAATAGAGAGCTAGATGCAAAATAGAGTTAATTGAATGTCTCCTTCCTGGAGAATGGAGTGTTTCAATGATCTAGGTAGAATAACTGCCAAATCAAGCGGGATTACCACTTTCACTGAACCATCTCATCTCAGGACTGGACAGGATAAGAAAGGGATTTATGTCCAGCCTACTTTTATGTGCTTAAGTTGCCTGTCAACATTGACACCTGGTGGTTATCGGGCACGTAAAGGAAAAGCTCTAGTGATGAGATACTTCTCAGAAAAGTCCATTTACGCTCTTTCTCTTTTTCAAAAAAACCCTGCAGGAGGCTTCCGGGAACATGGCAGAAGAGTAAGACGTGGAGATCACCTTCCTCCCCAGATACACCAGAAATACATCTACACGTGGAACAACTCCTACAGAACACCTACTGAACGCCGGCAGAAGACCTCAGACCTCCCAAAAGGCAAGAAACCCCCCCCACGTACCTGGGTAGGGCAAAAGAAAAAAAGAAACAACAGAGACAAAGGGATAGGGACGGGACCCGCACCAGTGGGAGGGAGCCGTGAAGGAGGAAAGCTTTCCACACACTAGGAAGCCCCTTCGCGGGCGGAGACTGAGGGTGGCCGAGGGGGAAAGTTTCCGAGCTTCGGAGGAGAGCACAGCAACAGGAGTGCGGAGGGCAAAGCGGGAAGATTCCCGCACAGAGGATCAGGGCCCACCGGCACTCACCAGCCCGAGAGGCTTGTCTGCTCACCGCGGGGGGGGGGGGGGGCGGGGCTGGGAGTTGAGGCTCGGGCTCCGGCCTGTAGGGGGTTAGTGCGCCACGGCTAGCCGGGAGGGAGTCTGGGGAAAAGTCTGGACCTGCCAAAGAGGCAAGAGACTTTTTCTTACCTCTTTGTTTCCTGCTGCGCGAGGAGAGGGGATTAAGAGCGCTGCTTAAAGGAGCCCCAGAGACGGGCGCGAGCCGCTGCTAAAAGCGCGGACCACAGAGACAGGCATGAGACGCTAAGGCTGCTGCTGCCGCCGCCAAGAAGCCTGTGTGCGAGCACAGGTCACTATCCACACCCCCGTTCCGGGGAGCCTGTGCAGCCCGCCACTGCCAGGGTCCCGGGATCCAGGGACAACTTCCCCGGGAGAACGCACGGCGCGCCTCAGGCCGGTGCAACGTCACGCAGGCCTCTGCCGCCGCAGGCTCGCCGCGCGCTCCGTGCCCCTCCCTCCCCCCCGGCCTGAGTGAGCCAGAGCCCCCGAATCAGCGGCTCCTTTAACCCCGTCCTGTCTGAACGAAGAACAGACGCCCTCCGGGGACCTACACGCAGACGCGGGGCCGCATCCAAAGCTGAGCCCTTGGGAGCTGTGAGAACAAAGAAGAGAAAGGGAAATCTCTCCCAGCAGCCTCAGGAGCAGCGGATTAAAGCTCCACAATCAACTTGATGTACCCTGCATCTGTGGAATACCTGAATAGACACGAATCATCCCAAATTGAGGAGGTGGACTTTGAGAGGAAGATTTATGATTTTTTCCCCTTTTCCTCTTTTTGTGAGTGTGTATGTGTATGCTTCTGTGTGAGATTTTGTCTATATAGCTTTGCTTCCACCATTTGTCCTAGGGTTCTATCCGTCGGTTTTTTAAATTTTTTTCTCTTAATAATTATTTTTTTATTTCAATAACTTTATTATATTTTATCTTACTTTATTTTATTTTACTTTATCTCCTTTCCCTTTTTCCTTCCTCCCCTCCTTCCTTCCTTCCTTCCTCCCTCCCTCCCTCCCTCCTTCCTTCCTTCCTTCCTCCCTCCCTCCCTCCCTCCTTCCTTCCTTCCTTCCTTCCTTTCTTTCTTTCTTTCTCTCTTTCTACTTCTACTAATTCTTTCTTTCTACTTTTTTTCCCATTTGTTCTGAGACGTGTGGATGAAAGGCTCTTGGTGCTCCAGCCAGGAGTCAGTGCTGTGCCTCTGAGGAGGGAGAGCCAACTTCAGGACACTGGTCCACAAGAGACCTCCCAGCTCCACATAATATCAAATGGCGAAAATCTCCCAGAGATCTCCATCTCAACGCCAGCACCCAGCTTCACTCAACGACGAGCAGGCTACAGTGCTGGACATCCTAGGCCAAACAACTAGCAAGACAGGAACACAACCCCACCCATTAGCAGACAGGCTGCCTAAAATCATAATAAGTCCACAGACACCCCAAAACACACCACCAGCCATGGACCTGCCCACCAGAAAGACAAGATCCAGCCTCATCCACCAGAACACAGGGACTAGTCCCCTCCACCAGGAAGCCTACACAACCCACTGAACCAACCTTAGCCACTGGGGACAGACACCAAAAACAACGGGAACTACGAAACTGCAGCCTGCAAAAAGGAGACCCCAAACACAGTAGATAAGCAAAATGAGAAGACAGAAAAACACACTGCAGATGAAGGAGCAAGATAAAAACCCACCACACCTAACAAATGAAGAGGAAATAGGCAGTCTACCTGAAAAAGAATTCAGAATAATGATAGTATAGATGATCCAAAATCTTGGAAATAGAATAGAAAAAATGCAAGAAACATTTAACAAGGACTTAGAAGAACTAAAGATGAAACAAGCAACAATGAACAACACAATAAATGAAATTAAAAATACTCTAGAAGGGGTCAATAGCAGAATAACTGAGGCAGAAGAACGGATAAGTGACCTGGAAGATAAAATAGTGGAAATAACTACTGCAGAGCAGAATAAAGAAAAAAGAATGGAAAAACTGAGGACAGTCTCAGAGACCTCTGGGACAACATCAAATGCACCAACATTCGAATTATCGGGGTTCCAGAAGAAGAAGAGAAAAAGAAAGGGACTGAGAAAATATTTGAAGAGATTATAGTTGAAAACTTCCCTAATATGGGAAAGGAAATATTTAATCAATTTCAGGAAGCACAGACAGTCCCATAAAGGAGAAATCCAAGGAGAAACACGCCAAGGCACATATTAATCAAACTGTCAAAAATTAAATACAAAGAAAACATATTAAAAGCAGCAAGGGAAAAACAACAAATAACACACAAGGGAATCCCCATAAGGTTAACAGCTGATCTTTCAGCAGAAACTCTGCAAGCCAGAAGGGAGTGGCAGGACATATTTAAAGTGATGAAGGAGAAAAACCTGCAACCAAGATTACTCTACCCAGCAAGGATTTCACTCAGATTCAACAGAGAAATCAAAGCCTTTGCAGACAAGCAAAAGCTAACAGAATTCAGCACACCTGAAGCAATCTACAGATTCAATGCAATCCCTATCAAACTACCACTGGCATTTTTCACAGAACTAGAACAAAATCTTTCACAATCTGTATGGAAACGCAAAAGACCCTGAATAGCCAAAGCAATCTTGAGAACGAAAAACAGAGCTGGAGGAATCAGGCTGCCTGACTTCAGACTATACTACAAAGCTACAGTAATCAAGACAGTATGGTACTGGCAGAAAACAGAAAGATAGATCAATGGAACAGGGTAGAAAGCCCAGAGAGAAATCCACGCACATATGGTCACCTTATCTTTGATAAAGGAGGTAGGAATGTACAGTGGAGAAAGGACAGCCTCTTCAATAAGTGGTGCTGGGAAAACTGGACAGGTACATGTAAAAGTATGAGATTAGATCATTCCCTAGCACCATACACAAAAATAAGCTCAAAATGGATTAAAGACCTAAATGTAAGGCCAGAAACTATCAAACTCTTAGAGGAAAACATAGGCAGAACAGTCTATGACATAAATCACAGCAAGATCCTTTTTGATCCACCTCCTAAAGAAATGGAAATAAAAACAAAAATAAACAAATGGGACTTAATGAAACTTCAAAGCTTTTGCACAGCAAAGGAAACCATAAAGAAGACGAAAAGACAACCCTCAGAATGGGAGAAAATATTTGCAAATGAAGCAACTGACAAAGGATTAATCTCCAAAATATATAAGCAGCTCATGCAGCTCAGTAACAAAAAACCAAACAACCCAATCCAAAAATGGGCAGAAGACCTAAATAGACATTTCTCCAAAGAAGATATACAGACTGCCAACAAACACATGAAAGAATGCTCAACATCATTAATCATTAGAGAAATGCAAATCAAAACTACAATGAGATATCATCTCACACCAGTCAGAATGGCCATCATCATAAAATCTAGAAACAATAAATGCTGAAGAGGGTGTGGAGAAAAGGGAACCCTCTTGCACTTTTGGTGGGAATGTAAATTGATACAGCCACTGTGGAGAACAGTATGGAGGTTCCTTAAAAAACTACAAATAGAACCACCACATGACCCAGCAATCCCACTACTGGGCATATACCCTGAGCAAACCATAATTCAAAAAGAGTCATGTACCAAAATGTTCATCTCAGCTCTATTTACAATAGCCAGGAGATGGAAACAACCTAAGTGTCCATCATCGGATGAATGGATAAAGAAGATGTGGCACATATATACAATGGAATATTACTCAGCCATAAAAAGAAACGAAATTGAGCTATTTGTAATGAGGTGGATAGAGCTACAGTCTGTCATACAGAGTGAAGTAAGTCAGAAAGAGAAAGACAAATACCGTATGCTAACACATATATATGGAATGTAAGAAAAAAAATGTCATGAAGAACCTAGGGGAAAGACAGGAATAAAGACACAGACCTACTAGAGAATGGACTTGAGGATATGGGAAGGGGTAAGGGTGAGCTGTGACAAAGCGAGAGAGAGGCATGGACATATATACACTACCAAACGTAAGGTAGATAGCTAGTGGGAAGCAGCTGCATAGCACAGGGAGATCAGCTAGGTGCTTTGTGACCGCCTGGAGGGGTGGGATAGGGAGGGTGGGAGAGAGGGAGACGCAAGAGGGAAGAGATATAGGAACATATGTATATGTATAACTGATTCACTTTGTTATAAAGCAGAAACTAACACACCATTGTAAAGCAATTATACTCCAATAAAGATTTAAAAAAAAAAAGTCCATTTACTCTTCAGAAAACTTGTTCAGAAAATTTTTCCTCATCTGGAACTGCAGTCACTTTCTTGGGGTTCACATTGTTCTATTTGAGGCATATAGAGCAAGTCTGTTTTCTCTTCAGTATAACTAGCCCATTGAACAGTATTTTGCATTTTTTAAAATATCTCTTTATTAACTATTAAAAGCAGAATAACTGTTATGTTACAATTGAGTTTTGCTTCCCAACGGTCAGTGTAACTAAGGCTGTCTTTCTAATTCTGCGTCTCTGCAGGAATGAGTAACTGTTATTACAATGTTCTCCAGGCCATGCATGGATGTTTACTCCAATTGTCTTGTCAGCTCTCTCTCCATCTTCCTTCCTAGGCTGACCCATTTGGGTCCTACAAGCAACCGTCGTAGGAAATAGTTGTAACTTCTCTGAGCATGTTCCCAGTTCATTGTGTTCTAGAGTTAATGGCACGATACAAACTCAGCAGTTAGTATGTATATTTTTCTAAGCTATTTTGATTACAACATTTAAAAAGAAAATTCATTTAAAAAGAGAATCTATTGGCTCAAATAAGTGAAAAGTTGAAGGAAAAATCTTTCTTCAGGCCTGATTGGATTCAAGGCTGCTAGGAACAAAGTCTGGGATGTGTAATTTGCACTTGACTCTGTATTGGCTTAATTCTCTGGCAGCAGCTCTCTCTCACATTCCTCCAGCATAACAAAACTGTCGAAAGAGAGCACTCATTTTCCAGTTCTTCTGGCAAAATTCTCGGATTAATGTTGACTTCCTGGCTTGCTCACATGTCTACTTTTAGTCAAAAGGCTGGGTCTTTGGGTTATTCTATTCCCTTTGGCCAGGTCCAACTCATGTGGCCATTCCAGGAGGCAGCATCAGTCCCACTCAAATCACATGGACTAAAAAAGAAAAATAATGGGTTCTCTAATACCAGAAAAAGGAAGGGCTGGGCAGGTGAAAGTACCGATATTCATTACCCTGTGAAAAAAGCCGTAGTGACAGCTCTTGTATGCCCTGTGGTCAGAGACATAAAGTAAATTACCCTTTGTAGCACCTGAAAGATTCTATATAAGTTACACATGGCCTATAAGTGGTGATTAGTGACTTTAAGTTAGAAGAAGGCCAGTTTGAATCTGTCTAAAATTTGAATCTTTTAAATTCACCAGCATATATGCTGTACCTAGCACAGTGCTTTGGCTATAATAGATGCTCAGAAAATATTTGTAAAATTGTTGTTGAAATTTTAAGCAAATAAAACTATATGACACCACAAAATGGTGAATTTATTCTCAAATATAAATATTATAATCAGGACCCAAATACAAATTATGAATTAGTCCAGATATCCATCAACAAAGTATAAGACCTTCGTTGCATTCAATGTGCAAAGAAATTTACATAGATTTGTTTATTTAAAGTAGGTGAGAGAGATATAAGGAGGTTTGGGAAAAATAAAAGGAAAACTATATGTGGCATCATGGAAAAACAGGGAAGGTAGGTGTGTGTCAGTAAAACTCCTTAATTGTGAATAATACACTTAATTATTAAAACTGAAAGCAGAGTAAACATTCTGTTTACTTTGATTTGACACTCTTCCCCCTTTTATCTCAAACCAGAAGATGAAAATAGACAGGTTCATTGTAATTTTCTAAGCAGTCAGTTTCGCTTCTTGATCGCAGCATAGATTTTTCATGGGTTCACAACAAGGCAGAGAATTTGTTGATTCAATGAAAACAATTTCCATGGGTTTTAAAATTAATTTAATGATAGCTTTCCCACCAACATTAAAGTGTATGAAATTCACTTGCAAAACTAAACTAAAAGTTATACTTTTCACTATAACTTTTGAAAAAATGGTAAAATGAGAAAATTTATCAATAATAATTTACAAATGTATAATTTAAACTATGTAAGTTGCATTCTAGTGACATATACAAAGAACAAACAAGCAAATCAATAAAGTAATTTAAACCTATAAGTGTCTTTCAGGATCCAAAAAAAAAAAGACTGATACAGAGAATGACAGATGTGGTTAGGGTCAGTCTCTCTGAGAAGGTAATATTTTAACTAAGACAAAAATACTGAAAAGGAGTTTTCCATACAAAGAACGGAAAGAGTTGCATCCCTGGCAGTGAGAACAACACATGCAAAGGCTCCAAGACCAAATGACATTTGCAAATTTAATGAATTGTAAAAAGCCCTCATGTGACAGATGTTTAAAGGGTTTAATGTGCAGGATTTTAGAGGGTATGGTAAAAAGTTTAAGTTTAATCTTTAGGAAGAAGAATAAACTACATCACAGGTTTTTAAATAGGGGAATGTTATGATTTAATTTGTGAACATATATTTATATAAATAATAAATTGAAATCATCAATTATATGTGTTATGGGAACTCAATATCCCCATCATTAAATAGAAACCCTATTCTCCCACATCCTTTGCTCAGGATAATGAAACAGTTTAAATACTGTAAAAACTCTCTAGATACCTGCAAACAGAAAATAAGTAAGATCTACTTCTAAAAATGATAGAGTAATCTCAGACTTGTTAAAGAGAGTTTAGAGAAAGTTCTTTTTTAAATGATGAACAAAGGATAATTTTCTTTATAAATGCCATTCAAATCAATAGTAAAAAGTTAAGCAACATATTAAAAATGAACAAGTGACATGAGGAGTTAATAAAAAGAAAAATATGAATGTTGAAGAGAATTTTGAAACAATGCTTAAGCTTATTAATGAACCAAACACAAGACTATGATGGGCTTTTGCCCCTGTTAGATTGGTGATTTTTTTTAATGCTAAAATCTAGTAGTGACAATGATGT
Organism: Tursiops truncatus; assembly: GCF_011762595.2. Classification (NCBI taxonomy): domain Eukaryota; kingdom Metazoa; phylum Chordata; class Mammalia; order Artiodactyla; family Delphinidae; genus Tursiops; species Tursiops truncatus. The sequence goes on along the minus strand of NC_047044.1, from coordinate 54,155,574 downwards.
GGAAAAAACCAAGAATTAGAGAAAGTTCTAGTGAAGGGTTTGGAGAAGGCAAAATAGATCCTAAGGAAAACTTACTAGGAAGAAAATTAGTATTACAAACTCAAGAGGAAACACTTATTATAAGCAAGATAATATTAATAGCACTTATTTGTATAAATAAATCTAATTCTTGTGATGATTTATTATGGCCATAGGGTCTTTACACAGTTAAACTCATTTAATACTCACAATAATGAGACAGTTACCATTATCATTCCTATTTACCAACAAAATAACAGAGCCCTAGAGGTACCTTGCCCAAGGTCATAGAGCTATCAAGGGGTTAAAGCTGAGATCCTTGTGAGTCCAGGCAGCCTGATTGCAGTCAGCACTCTGAAATATGCTCTGTTGCACACAGAAAAGTTTGGCCTTGCTTGAGCTGTTGAATGAATCAATTTTCTGCACTTTTCTCATGGGCCAAGCAAGCTCACATGTCACTTTCCTCCTGTAAGCAGGTGCAGTGATGTAGAAATGCACTAAATTGTGCAGGAAACTCTAGCAGTCTTGGTTAGTAAACACTGGATCCCCTAAACCTACCATGGTGCTCCTCAAATACCAGTTATAAGACCAGACAAAGACTCCCTCCTTGACCAATCTTTAATCAGGTTCCTCTGTGCCCTCTTCTCAACCTGCCATCAACTCCCAGTTGTTTCAGCAAAGAATCCTGCTAAATCAGTTCATCAAGAATCCTCCCACCCTGGATATCTGATTATTTTGACCTGCCTTTAGCAAGAATCCTGTGAATCCAGTTTAGCAAAATCCCCCTACGCTTGATATCTAATCAAGTTCCTCTTTGTAATTTTCCATCCATGGATCCCCTTACTTTGCTTATTGGCTACAAGTCCCCACAGCTATCTTTGCTGTGTTTGGAGTTAAACTCCGTTATATACTGAAGAATCTCTCCCCTACTGCAGTAGCTTAAATAAAATCTGTCTTGCCATTTTAACAAGTACAAACATTTCTTTTATAGACTCCAACTTGCAGAAAGGTTCTGCTTACACCTATCCATAAAAAAGATAAAGTGATTGTATCTAAAATATTTACTTTGAGCAGAACACAATGCAACAATACTACACTGTGGAACTACATAAATATCACAAACCATTCAAAGAAGAAGAGAAGTCTATCGTACATAAATTTATATGCTGTGTATTTAGCTATAACATATATTTAACAACTATTTCCCCCCACATAAGTAGATAAATCACTTAATGTTGGAGAAGACTAAAAAAAAAAATCACATTTTAACACACACAGCTAAATTGTAAATTTTGTTTGTTTGTTTTTATGTTTACAATTTATTTTGTGAAGATTGATTTTGCATTTAGATCAAAGTGCTTGCTTTCAATTCCAAGTTTTCTTGTGCACATATGGAAAGTGAAGCAATAGCTGTTATGCTAGTTCCAGTAACAGAAGAATTTCATAAACTCAAAATGTAAATTTTATGTCATAAGATACTTCAAATAGAATGTCAAAAATTAATTTTGATAAATGTGATATTGTTTCATCCAATTCATGTAATCTAAGAAAAATGTTAGGGTATTCATTAGTTCAAAGGTGATATATGACATTATTTTTAATGCTAATATAAACTCAATTAATGCTCGAAATAGAAAATGATTTTTTTTTTTTGAGGTGACAGTGTGGGTACAATTTTGGGTGGAGCACATTGTGAACCAAAACCAGGTCCTTATTAATTAAGAAAAATCTAAAACATAGAAATGTACTTAAAATTGATGGTGATGAACACCTAATTTGTAATTGTGTAGAAATGAGCTGTAATATACCAATCCAAAAAGAAGTTGGAGTGTCAAAATATACAACTATTTTTATATATACATAGTGAAAGTAACTGCTGAAGTAAAGCTGAACACAAAAGAATACTTCAGCTTTACCGTGTATGCTTTCTGACTTAAATTCCTTTCATCAAGTTGATTTTAAACCTGTATGTGCTTTTGAAATTGACTTTGTAAATAAATTGTAAATATTTTAAATTGCATAAACATGTGGTCAAAAATGGTAATTTTATATAGAAGGATGGAGGGGCCCTTAACAGGTTAACTTAGTTTAAAAATAAAATTTAAATGTTCAGAACACTCATAAGGCATGTCAACAGTGTCCCTTCTTCCCCACAGTGTCACTCAGAAGAGCCAGACATCTTCTTGGAACAGTATGTGAGTGCTCAAACCTTTTCCAGTTTCCTTTATTAATTCTTGATGTTTAAAAACTCATTTTATTCTGATTTCAAAAAGTTACTAAAAGAGTAATTCATTGCAAATATTCAGACTATTATGAAAGATATAAAATATAAAGGGAACATCCTCCTTAATTGCACCTCACAAAAATAACTACTGTTAACAGTATGTGCATTTTTTTCCAGGTCTTTTTCTCAGTCTCTCTTCATTTATATTTTTACATATACATGTGTGTGTATGTATGTATATATATATATATATATATATATATATGCACATGTGGGTCAAACACGGGTTTATGCTGAGCATGTTATTCTACAATTTTTAAAATTTAACAACATATCAATATGCATTGGACATCTTTCCATATCATACTGATCTTCCACAATCTGTTTGAGAGCATAGAAATCTGCTTTTAAACTAGCAGCCATTCAGAAAATTGTATGTCCATTATATAAGCTGAGTCTTTCTCAATATTTCACTAAATTTCTATTAATGAAAAGTTACCAAGGAGCACGGGAAAAATAAATGAGTTTAATGCCTATCAGCTGAGGAAGGAGGGAAAAACTCCAGCTGGAGTCACTCACCACTGCCCAGGTCTAAGGGTGAAGCGACAGCTTGAATTCAAAGGACTTCCATAGGAAAAACTCCACAATCACATAACTGTGGAGTATAAAATGATTTTATAGCTAACGAAATATATATTTCTAATAATGGAGTAGTGTATTGAAAGCTGGTTTGGGGGCAGGCCATTGTTAAAGGAAAAGTCTGTCATGCCAGTGATGTCAGGGTTCTGAGGGTTATGGAAATAGACTATATCAGGACTGTAGCTCAGGAAATGGAGTGTAACAGGTCAAGTACTGTATCAATTTGGGGCAGGCCACTGGGCACAAGTGCTCCTGGCATAGGTCAGTGCCCCAGCCAAATGAAAAACAATATAAATAGATCCAATTAAAAGCAATCCCCTTTTGGATGCCACTTTTGCATAAAAGCAAGACAGGCAGGCAGATCTGCTTATCTTTGGTTAACGTTTGGGGGGAAGGAAAAAATGAAACAAAACAAAACTTCTCTAGCCTTCTTCCATGGCTGGACGTGGAATGAGTAACTAGGATGGAAGAAATAAAATTAAATTCCATGATCACAAACAGATTATCTAAAGAAACTTGGGACAGCTACTTGGATGCTGCAATTCAATTTCTGTTGCTGAAGTGTGACCTTAGGAAGTTAACTACTATTATAGCTCATCATGTCTAAACTTCCATAGGCATTAAGAATCAAAGAGTTAGAAAAGAATTGCTTAGACAATTGGGGAAGAGACCATTTGAGGCAAATATTTTCTTTGTCTAAATTAGCTAGACTGGCAGAATATATTAAATGAATTCACAACATGAGTCCAAATTTCACAAATATTTATTGAACACTCTATGTTCAAAATATGATGCTAGGTGCAGTCACATAACTTTTCATAATCTAACTGAGGCAACAATTATGAGAGAGGGTTATGATAAAGACTGTTACTCAAAGTTAAGAAGTGACTTACCAGAAATCATTGTTAGCTAACAGAAGAGCCCTTTTTGAACCCAATCCCCCATACACCACAGCTATAAAATTGCTAAATGTTCTACTTCTCTTAACAGAAGCACATTCTGCAACACGTGATGTCTGGTTATACACAGTGACCCATGTCACTTTTCTTCCAGCAGTGTCCACTGGTAAAAAGCCCACAGGACTGTTCACAGGAAACCAAGGTTTCAGCCCTAGGACTGCCCTTAGCTGTGTATTCCCAAGCAACTCAATTCAACTGGCTTTGATTTCCTACAAAGGGAATGAGTTGGTAAAAATTATGTAAGGTCTCTTCTAACTCCAAAATACAAACTTTAATGGTTATTAGTATCGATCATGTGAATTTTGATCCAGATTTAGCAAAACGTGTCTTGAGAACGCACTGAATAAAGGGTACCGTACTAAATATTTTTCCAAATATTAGACATTTTTTCCTCCCAACAATCCTATGGAGTAGATATTATTGTTCCTATTTCACATATTAAAAACAACAGAATCTCAGAGACTGTAGAAAAATAAGCTCTCACTGATTATAAATGACACAAACCATAATTTATATCTAGGTATCCTGACAAGTTCAGTGCCTCTATCATGACCACCCAGCTGTCTCTTGATCATGGTGGATGAGTTTAATTTATATGGGCTCCATTACTCCAAAACTCCTTCTCAGGACCATTTTAAGGTTGGAGTTCCAGGAAAACAGTGTAGAAAAATTCAACAACATCAAGCTTTTTCGGAAAGTTGCAATAGAAATATATGACACTGACTGTAAGTTGCTCACAACTTTAATCAGCCTGAGCAATCCACAGGAAGAAAGTCTGTTACTATGTTTGCATTCCTAAAGCCAAAATTCAGAAATGTAGTCTGGCCTAGGGAAGGGAAGTGTGATGACAGCATTTGTGTCCCTGGTATTTGAGAGAGTTTCTAAAAGCAGCTTTTATATTTTATTCTTTATTCAGTTTCCAATATCTGTTGCACGAGTTGTAGCCTGCGCTGCAAGACTGGGAGAGAACACACATCCCAGCATTCTGTATTAATGTTTTCCTTCTTTGAAAACACATATAAATTTCTACACTTTTGAGTTCTCTCTCTTTACTCCTTTGCAAGAGACTTAAATTATTTTTGTCCAGTTTTATTGCAATATAATCAACATTTAACATTGTATTAATATTAGTCCAAGATGTACAACACAATAGTTTCATATATGTATATACTGAAAAATGATTACCACAGTACATTTAGTTAACATACATTTCCTCACAGGGTTGTGTTTTTTCTTGTGATGAGTACTTTTAAGATCTACTATATAAGCAACTTTCGAATATACAGTATTGTTAACCATAGTCACCATGCTGCACATTACATCCCCGGAACATATTTACCTTATAACTGGAAGTTTATACCTTTTGACTGGCTTCACACATTTACCCCACGCTCCCAACTCCCACCTCTGGCAATGACCAACCTGATCTTTGTATCTATGAATTCAGGTTTTTTAGATTCCACAAATAAGATCATACAGTACTTGTCTTTCTCTGTCTGACTTATTTCACTCAGCATAATGCCTTCAAGGTCCATCCATGTTGTTACAAATGGCAGGATTTTCTTCTTTTTTATGACAATAATATCCCACTGTATATATAAACCATATTTTCTTCATTTGTTCCTCTGCCAAAGGACACTTAAGTTGTTTGTATTAGGCTACTATAAATAATGCTGCAATGGACATGGGGATTCAGAGATCTCTCTGAGATAGCTATTTTGTTTCCTTATATACCCAGAAGTGGAACTACTGGATCATATGGCAGTCCTATTTAAAATTTTTGAACAATCTCCAATAGTGCACAAGGGTTCCCTTCCTCCACAGCCTGGACAGCATTTGTTATCTCTTGTCTTTTTGATAATAGCCATTCAAACAGGTGTGAGGCGATATCTTATTATGGTTTTTAAAAAGACTTAAATTCTTAAAACAACTAAAAAATATTTCTTAAGAGTAAGGAAAAATGAGAGTTACAAATGTCATTTCAGTAAATGGGATAGTGCACATTCATAAGAATAGTCAAACATAGCACACACACACATATATACACACACTTCCTCTTTAAAAAACTACTCCCTGTGTTAAACCAACCATTTGCAACTCTGGCAATCTTTCAAAATAGCAACAAGAGTGATAAGAAAATGTGTTTGTAACTTTTCTGGGGAACATATTCAAAGAACTGTGACCCTCAGGAAACTGAGTGCTAAAAAGTTTAAATCTACCAAGACTAATTGGACCATAATCTAGAAAATGTATTAATTTCTGTTTTCATTGGGTTCAATGTTAATGGGCACTATTAAATTATCGACATGGCAATTGGCACTCAGTGCTGTTGGATAACTCTTGTTGGATAAATTGTGTCACTCACCATTCCCATTGAATCATATCTGGAACATGAAAAAATATATATATATCACTGTCAAATCAAATGATACCTATTTATTGCCATAATTTGTGGTATCATAAATGGGAAATTTTAACTAAATGAGATATTATGTAATTTATTCTACTCATAATAAAAAAGTAATAGTCTAGGGAAAATGATGATTTTTTGGTCTTTCTATTGAGAATGTGGCATATTGGTGGCACTTTAAACAAATTTTGTGCCTAAAGACTTAATGTGCATTTCCTGACCATCCTAGACATATAGTCTCTGTATGTTTCCTTCATTTTTATTGGTTTGTCTAAAATGTCCTTCTTATGACAGTTATTTGTATTTATATACTCTTCTCAAATAGATGAAGCTCTCTTAAACAGAAACTTTAAAATATTAGTCTAGCTGTTGAATGGAAAATGAATTAGGAGATGAGATAGGAAGAGAAGCAGCCAGAAGATCATAATAACAACTAAGGCAGGGACAGAGATAGGGCAAGTGGAGTAGATTTCATATTTATTTGAATTGAACAGATAAGGAACTGTGAATAAACAGGAAGATGTGGTGATACTTGTCAAGAATGACCCATATTCTTTACTTCAGAAATTATGTCAATGGTGGTAGAACTTTCTTGTGGGTAATGGTAAGAAGAGCAGTTTGGGAAATGGAAGCAAGGTATATCAAAAGTGTATGTGTGCATATTAAGTTTGAGGTGTCTGTAGGAAATGCTAGTGAAAATGACAAATATTTGCCTACAGGAGTGAGGAGTATGGAACTCAGAATAGATGTCTGAGTTGGAGAAATCTTGGCGTTACCACCACAGAGATTGCATTGTAAGCCATGTCTTAAGTAACCTAGGAAAAGACCACAGAAAGAGAATTTAAGATGATCTTAGGCCAATTCCTTTGAAACTCTGCTATTGAGAAATCAGGAAAGGAGTTGAAGTCACCAAAGGAGTTGGAGAAAAAGAGTCAAAGAGTAGAAAAAACACTAGAAGACAAGAGAAAAGGCTGTTTAAAAGAGAAGTGATCAACAATATTATCTTCTGCTAAGTCTAGTAAGATATCTACAAAAATTTCATCCCCTTCCATATTATGGGAGTCATTGGTAAGCTGAGCAGAAGAAGAGTGAAATAGAAGGGGCATACGTGTGAAGAAAATGAAAAAGTGTTTGCAAAATGTCTTTACAGGGGTTTGACTGTGGGAAAAGGTGGAAGAACAGAGTGGTAGCTCTGTGTATCAGGATAATTTATGCTAGCTGCCTCTAATAGACAAACCCAAGGACTTTACACAGTCAGTGGTTATGTCTCACACGGTATTCAGTGATGACCGCTCCTGCCCCCCATCTCATAATTATGCCATCTGGAACACATGGCCTCTAAGTTCACTGTGGCAGGATCTATGGAAAAGGGATATCAGCTCTTAGTGTTACATATCACTTTCACTCACATTCCATGAGCCAGAACCAGTCTTATGGCCCAGGAAAGTTAGAAATTTTAAGAGAGCACTTGAAATAGTTGGTGCACACATACTACTTAACCACTAAAATTGAAGCAGCAGGTGGGGGTCAAGGAATATTTTTATTTATTGATTGGTTTGTTTTGTTTGTTTTTAAGATGGGAGATATTAGAACCCATTTGTTACCTGATGAGAATAGTCTGGGAAAGAGAGAAAGAGTGAGGTAGAATCAGAAGAGAAGGAAAGTCTCAGAAGACAAAATTTCATGAGAAGGGAAAAGGGGATGGAATCCAAAACACATGGGAAGAAACTAGCCTCTCACATTTTATCTGCTGAATCACTGTCATAAAAGGAACCCATGGAGATTGGTTGAGGTATATTTGCAGAGTTGGTGATGGAAAGATGAAGTGCCCATTTTATGACTTCTTGTCATCATAATGTGAAACAAAGTTATCAGCTGAAACTCCAGTGAATGATGGGATGGAAGCCCAAGAGATTGAGGAGCATGGTAAAGACATGAAATAGTTTCCATGGAGAAAAGAAGTCTTCCACTGGAAAACTATTTGATTTATTTCCTGCCACTTTCCCTCAAATATTCAGTTCTCCAACCACCTTAAAATACTTAATATAACCCAAATATGCCATGTACTTGCTCGGGTTTCATGATTTTATTCTTGCTTTTTCTCTTTCTAGACTATTCTCCCCAACCCCACCTTGTCTGCCTTGCAAATCTTCAGTCATCCTTCAGCTCTTGTCCCAAGTAGTGCCTCTTTTATGAAGACTTTTCTGTTCCTCCAGGAAAAGTTGGTCCCTTCTCCTTCCTCTTCCAGTAATCCATGTCTCCCCCACTAGACTCTAAGTTTCCTGAGATTATGAAACCTTTGCTCACAGAACTTAGCACAGAGCATTGCACAAAATGTGGAGATGCTCATAATTGCTGGTGGACCAGATATTGGCATTTAGTAGAGTATAAATTATATTACAGATTGTGAATAAAGTTTGTTACTCTAAAAATCTGATAGAAAGCTAAACTTTAATTAAATGTTTAAAATAGAATTCAAAATAGCAAAACAGGATAGAAATCAGCCCATATTTACTAACAGAGAATGGGTGTTTTCTGCCACATAAGGAGCCAGTTCCAAGTCAGAAACACTGTAAATAACTAATTAAAATATCTTTCTGTTGTAATAAAAATAAAATGCCTTAAGCAATCTAACCTGCTTTCCTCAACTCATTTAGTAACTTCCTTACTGTGTAAGCGCCCTTTACAAAATAGACACCAGCTTTACAGAAGGTGTTTTTGAATAATTGAAATTTGAAAGCAAAAATTTTAAGGCATGCCATCTGTTTTGTTTTTCTTGGAACCCAATGATTTTATCTTTCCTGAGATTCAAACTACCTCACCCTTTATAGCAATTCATTAAAACTTTACAGCAAGGGGAAGGTGAACAGGAGAAGCACAGCCATAGGATATGAAAAATAGCTGTTTCTGCTCTGATTTCTGTATTCAGACCTCCCAATTAATCCAGGGCATTTCTGCCACTTAGAGGTATTTCTCTCAGCTCTACAGGTGCTATGGGCAGGAAGATTTGGAGCTAATTTCCAATTTGGCAATTCAATTTTTAACCAATCTACACTGACATGGTTAAGTCTTCCATACCACTGCACAAATCCAATTAAAATCACCACTATTTAGGTAAAATAAAGTATTGCTAGATTTCTCAAAATCAATTAAAATCCAGGGTTCCAAAGTTGTCATCACCACACGCACCCCCGCACATTATTAGGAAGCAGCATATAATTAGTGGAGGCAGGGTTTATGGGGAACTCAAATTTATTCGGCTAAAGGCAAAATTTTGGAGCATACTGCTTTATCCTCAATTAAATTACAAAATTAAATGTCCCCTCAAAGGTAGAGGAAGCCCCCATTGCATGGGAAACCCTGAAATGAAACAAGTACAATGGAAAAAACACTGGTCGCACATGTGAGAGCCTCAGGTTTCAGAACTCCTACCACTACCTACTGTGCAACACCATACCTCTGAGTCTTGGTTTCCTCACCTGTGAAACGAGGGCATTGGACCTCTTGATTCCTAAGATCAATTTCAGTCCTACAATCTGAAGAAATGCAAAGGCTGCAGATAGCATTCATGTCTCGTTGTGAAACCTATCTGTATTCCTTTCATATTACCCAGGGCTGTGAAACTCAATAGGTGTTTAATAAATGGTGAATAAGAAAATTAATGCCTATGTGAAATCTCGCAGGTGTATGAAGAGATTTGTAAGTCAGTGGAATGCAAGAAAATAGAAGAGAGAAGCAGGGATAAATGGTGACTAAAAAGGAGAAAAAACATACAAGACAAATGAAATATTTACGTTTATTTAGTATGCTTGCCCACTGCTTCTTACTCACCTGCTACTTATTCTTCTTTCAGGTACTGTTTGTTTCTAAACCAGTAGTGAAAGGAATTGTTATGTATTAAAGTACCTGTTTTAATTAGTGTTTAGCTCAGCAACCAGCATAAAAAAAATCTAAAATAATAGTGGCTTAATTGAGAAAAATGATTATCCCTCACTCATGTAAATTAGGCAGTTCAGAGCTGGTGGTGTAGCTTCATGACCATCAGTAATGCAGGCTTCCTCTGTTCTTTGCTCTCAGTTTGAAAAGGTTCTACCCTGCAGCCAGGAGGGCTGATCAGCTCTAGCATAACTGCATGTCAGAACTAAGAGAATAAAAAGAAAGAAAAAAAGCCTTGTCTTTCTTTGAGGACACAAAACTTATTCTTACATGCAAAGAACATAGTCACATGGCCAAAGATACAAAGGAGGCCAGTGTTTTTCTGGGAAACTTATTACCACTAACATTTGGGAGAGTTTCTATTACTTTGAAGGAAAAGGAGAATGGATTTGGGGGGATGATATCTCCCACTGGACTTCTGGCCTATGTGCAGAATCTTGTGCTAGACTCAGAAGAAAAACTGTGAAGTAGCTTTTAGGAGCACCTAGCTTCCATTTTCTGTCACTCTCCTTCTTGTAACAATTACTTCTTTCCTTGCAATCTCTCTTAACCTGGTGGAAACTAGACAAACTCCTCAGTTTTAATCTATTAGATACTCAGTGTGGTATCTTTCCAAAGAATGTTTGCATTTTCAAAGAAAATCTCAAGAGGTCAAAACTGAAGCCTAGAAATGAAATAAATGTCTCATTAAATAAAGTCTTACTGAATAAAGGGGAAAGAACGGTTTTAGGAGGCACTCTTCCCTGAGCAGCTCAAATGATACTGCTAAGCACCAACTAGTTCATCTAGCAATAGGACCAACCTTGCAGCACATTCATTCTTGTTTTTGCTCCAGCAGTTCTTGGCTCTATCCTTCTGCTGAATCATGGTTTTCTTCTTCCTATATTCTTATTAAATGTTACAGAACTACATGGTATAAAGCAGAGCTTTATTGTTATTTTAATGCTCTAATTAAATTTGATCTTCTAAATCTAAATGAAGATTATGGCTTGACATCATTGAAAACTTCAGGTTACAAAATCACCAAAAATATAACTATCAAACTCTTGGTAGACACTAATTTATGGACACTAATGTACTCATATGCAATTAATAATATTAAATTTTAATAAATAATAGCTATGTTAATTAAAGCAACCATAAAGAAATAAGTGACATCTATTACTACAAGACATTCCAAATTATGGAAGAAATTCAGCCCTTCATATGCCTCACTGTGTGTGTCTAGCTATTAGAGTACAGGGATCACTTTTGATTCCACATTGTGAGTCACTTATCCTTCACTTGGCTCACTTTATAGCCACTATAGTCTACTGGGTGAATTCCAGATTCTAAATTAAATAGCAAGGAGCATGACAGCTCTCCATATCTTTAAACTTCTGTTTAAAACAATGTAGACTGCTTAAAATTGGGCTGAAGCATCTGGTAGGTGTTAGTTCACTTAAACACGGTACATTTTTATCCTAAATTAAAATGCTGGAAAATTTTAGGAATCTTTTAAAGACATCACAGTTATGCTGAGGAGTTGGAAATAACTGGGACACCGTTCCATGACCACCTAGTCCACCAATATGCAAATTCCTCAGAGAGCATTTGTTCTGGGTCCCCAGGCAACTCAATTCTGACTTGGTCAAAGATAAAGAATGGTACATAAAGTGAGGAAGAGATGTGCATAAAAATATCTGGGAAACTCTTAAAAGGGCAAATTCATGCAAAGCCCTGGGGTTCAATCTTGTTTCGGCATAGAGAGCAGATAGAGTGCAAAAATCTCCCTTTTTTTAATTATAAGAAAATCAGGTGATTCTGATAGAGGTTGTGGCAGGCCGAATCTCCCCCTCCCCCTTCATAATCCCTGGAACCTGTGACTATTTACCTTACACAGAAAAAGGAACTTTGCAAATGTGCTTATGGCAAAGAACCTTGAGATGGGGAACAAGAGCCTAGATTATCCAGGTGGGCCCCATCTAATCACACAAATCCTTAAAAGTAGAGAACCCTTCCTAGCTGCGGTCAGAGGGAGCCATGACTGCAGAGGAAGGGTCAGAGAAATGCAGTGTTGCTGGCTTTAAAGATGGAGGAAGGGGGCCATGGAACAAGAAATGTGGGTTGCCTCCAGAAGCTATAAAAGGCAAGGAAATGGATTTTTTTTTTTTTCCCCAGAGCCTCCAGAAAGGAAAGCAGCACTGCTGACACCTTGATTTTAGCAAATGACATCTGTGTTGGACTTCTAACCCACAGAACTATAAGGTAATCAATTTATGTTGTTTTAAGCCATTAAGTTTGTGATAATGTGTTACAGCAACGATAGAAAACTAATACATGGGTGGTCTGAGAACCACACTTCAAATTCCTGTTAAGCGTTCAAAAATACTAAAACGCAAAATTCAGTGACATTTGAGTGGAGTAGTGTGACCTATTGCTCAAAAGGGAAAACGTTTTCTTTAGTCTTTGATGGTTGTTTAAATTCAATGGTGAGAGTATTGCTCTTATGCTACGGTTCTAAAGCAAATGTAAAATTGTTTTTCACTTTCGTCACAAACTAAAGCGTAAGTTTAAAGATAAGAAAGAAAAGAATGCAGGAAGTAGAAAGGGAATAAGAAGAAAACAAAAATATGAGAGAAAAACGGGAGACTTTTGCTTACGTATATTGGGGAAATAGCCTGATAAAGGATTTTAATGCTTTCTTATTACAAACAAACACAAAGGCCTGACAAGTTAAAAAAAGAATGTCATGAAGTGGCCTAATAGCCACAACTGTAGAACTTTTTTCTGAGTATGCCAGTGTTTTATGCCCTGTGAAGCACACATGCACCAGTAACTTTGATTCTGTTCTAAATCTGGCTCATAGTCACTGTTCCACTTTCAGTCAAAAACACTTTGCATCTATTGTCTCCACACATTTTGACTTCTTTATTTCCATAATAAAATCCCTGCATCTGCTAAATGCTATACGTTTCCCAAATCCTGCATTCCAAATCAATACTTTTTAAAGCCCAATAACCCAGCCGAATTCCCTTGACTCTTCTCCAAGGCCAACCAAAAGCAAACTGTAAACAGGGGTAAGTATGTCTTTGAGGGAAGAGTTTTCTCTTGCTAGAGGCTACACTCTGCCCCGTAGGTTGGAAACCCTAAACCCCTAAATTGTTTGTAAACCTCAGGCTGGGGTAATTTGGAGGGCATGTGGGAGGTTTGAGTTTCCGTATTTTAAAGCCAAAGATCAGATTTAGAAAATGTGGCAGTTAAAACATGTACTAGTTAGCATGAAGATGTACTAGAAAATATGTAGGTAATATAACCATCCAGCTTAGTAAGAGCAAGGAGTCTTGGTAATTGACCTCAGCTCTGATCTAGCTAAATATGCCATCAACCCCATGTGGTAAGAGCAAGGAGTCTTGGTAATTGACCTCAGCTCTGATCTAGCTAAATATGCCATCAACCCCATGTGCGTTGTCTTTTGGGAAAGCTGCCTTTTTCCCTGGATTTTTTTTCCAGTTGAACACGCTGATTTACCAGAAATAAGTGAATGCCTGCTGCCATGTTTATAAAAGTACCTTATTTCTGCTGACACACTGATCCAGAGGGATCTTGGTCTGCCTAAGCCTTCCTTCTCTGTTAATACCCTATCCACCTTTCATGCTTTATTTCTCCTCCATACTACTCAGCCAGTGCTCCAGCTGTCCCAGTTGTTACGTCAGAGCATAATGGATAATCTACAGACCTTCCTTATCAACGAGTTTTCCCTCCTGCGTTCTAAACTCCCAGTAGGCTCTAATTAAGGAAGTCATAGCAAGCCAGGACCCAAAGGAGGCCTCTAGCCCAGTTACCTCTTACAATATGGCCCAAGAATTCAGTTTACAAAAAGCAGTCAGATTTGGATTAAAAAAATAGTTTAAGGCAACTGATGCAGATACAGGGAAGAAATTTTTAAATATTCACTTTTTTTTAATTGAACTAAGCATAAGCAGAAGGGATTTCTTCATGGGATGGACCTTTTTTTAGTTTTAACTGAAGTTGAAACTCAAGCACAAGACCCTGCAAGAATATGAATTATACTGAGTGGCCAGAGCTGTGGCAGTCACCCCCCCAAAGAAATGGGTGATGCTGACAGCATGTGTCACCCTCCCTATGTACCCCATGTAAGAAGGAGAGAAATAAACAATAAATGGATCAAAGACTTGCATATAAAAACAATCATAAAAACTCTAAAAGGAACAACATAGAATGCTGTGGTGGTTATTATTTTGTAGTAGAGAAGCATATCTATGTTTTTTACATTTCCATTATAAAATTTTCAAATATATAGTATGGTAGGCAGAATGGTCCCCCAAAGACAACTACACCCTAATCCCTGGATCCTGTGATTACATTACTTTACAGGGCTAAAGGGACTTGGCAAATATAACTGCGGCAATGAATTTTAAGGAGAGTACCCTGGATTATCCAGGTGAACCCAATCTAATCACATGAGTGTAATTAAAAGCAGAACTCTCTGGCTGGAGTCACAGTTATGTGGCAGAAGAAGTTTGAGAGGTTAAAAGTGTGAGAGATTTGATCCACCTTTGCTGAAGGGAGACCATGTGGAAAGCATGAGCTGGAATATGGAAGCCTCTCCTCTCCTCCAGGAGGAGACACTGGGCCTAGCTGACAGCCAGCAAGGAAACAGGGAGCTCAGTCCTATAAAGGAAAGGAATTAACTTGGCCAACAACCTGAATGCCCTTGGAAGCAAATTCATTCCCCAAACCTTGAGAAAGGAAATCAGTCCTGCTGACTAACTGAATATGATTTTATGATACTGGAACTGGAGGTCACAGTTGAACTACTCTGTATCTGGTTTTCTGACCTATATACTGTGAGTTAACAAACTACAGAAGCAATAGAAAACTACAGAAGCAATGTTAAATTGTTTCATATTTTAAAAAATTAAATGCAGTAAACATCTTTGCCCACTGCCTAAATTCAACAATCCTAAACATTGTCATATTACTTATGTTGTATTTTGCTCAGTCACCTCAAAGTGAGTTATAGAAGATCTGACTTCACCCTGAATTCTTGATCATGTATCCCCCCAAAATGACTCTCCTACATAATAACCACAGTATCATTATCACAGTTTACAAAATTGAAAATACAATCAGTTCTGCTATAATGTTTATTATGAAAGAATTTGTTCCAATACAATTAATACATTAGGAACAATTTGAGCATAACAGGCTTTTGAATTTGCTTATGATTTTGCCAACAAGCTATAAATACTTTAATTTGGAAGAGGATCCAATCGAATATCACAGATTGCATTTGGTTATGGCTCTTAGATCTTATCTGTAAAAGCACATTTTTTTTTATGACATTGATTTTTTTAAATCAGGTCAAGCTGTCCTAATAGAATATCTTAGATTGTTCCTGGACTTATCGAATTGTTTCTCATGATTTAATTTGTTTCTCTCCCTTACATTTTCTGTAAAATGTTAGAACTAAAGTCTTAATTAGAATCAGGTTTTATATTTGGGCAGAGCAATTCGCAGGTGATAACTGTAAACCAACCTTCCTCTCCTTTCTTTCATCAACTATTTATTGATGAAAGGATCTATTCTTTATTTATTATTCTGTCTAAATTTCTACTGACTAGTCAATAAAAGTGTTTATTTCTTCCCCTTGCCAATTTTCAGAATAAGGAATAGGTGTAATAGGAATATGGGAATTCTAAGAAGATAAACTCAGAAGTAATAGAAGATTAAATGAGCTACAGGTTTTAAAAATGGATGCATCATAAAATTATGATGAAGTTAAATATTTCTTCTAGTTTTTTCTTTCATTACTCATACTATAGATAATGGCTAATTTCCATAAAAGAAAAACATCTGTAAATCAGTAAGAAAAATACCAATATTTCTGTAGAAAAATGAGAAAAACGACTATCAGTATAGAGAAATGCAAATGACTTCTAAATATAATATGCTCAACATTTATCTTACCTTTTCAATCACTAAAGATCAGAGGTGTATCAATGTACAACTTTTATCAGTGTATAATGTATACAATAATGATAAAATGCAGTGTGATTGAAATGGGAGAAACAGGTGTTCTCATGTGGTGTAGCTAAAAGTCAAAATTTGTACAACCTTTATTGAAGGCTACTTGGTAATGATTTTTTTTTATGTTGGAACTGGGGTATGGATTCTTTATTTTTTTCTTTTAATTTTTCTTTTATATTGGAGCATAGTTGATTAACAATGTTGTGCTAGTTTCAGGTGTACAGCAAAGTGATTTAGTTATACATATGCATGTATCTATTCTTTTCCCATTCAGGTTATTACAGAATATTGAACAGATTTCCCTGTGCTATACAGTAGGTCCTTGTTGGTTATCTATTTTAAATACAACAGTGTGTATATGTCAGTTTCAAATTCCCAATCTATCCCTCTGCCCCACCCTTCCCCCCAGTAACCATAAGTTTGTTCTCGACGTGTGAGTTAGTTTCTGTTTTGTAAATAAGTTCATTATCATTTTTTTAGATTCTGCATATAAGCGATATCATATGATATTTGTCTTTCTCCGTTTGACTTACTTCACTTACTATGATAATTCCACGTCCATCCCACATTGCTACAAATGGCATTATTTCATACTTTTTAATGGCTGAGTAATATTCCATTATATATTTGTACCACATCTTCTCTACCCATTTATCTGTCGATGGACATTTAGGTTGCTTCCATGTCTTGACTATTGTAAATAGTGCTGCAGTGAACATTGGGGTGCATGTATCCTTTCAAACCATGGTTTTCTCCATATATATGCCGTGGAATTGCTGTGGAATTGCTGATCACATGGTAGCTCTAGTTTTAGTTTTTTAAGGAACCTCCATACTTTTCTCCATAGTGGCTGTACGAATTTAAATTCCCACCAACAGGGTAGGAGGATTCCCTTTTATCCACACCCTCTCCAGTATTTCTTGTTTGTGGATTTTTTGAAGACAGCCATTTTGACTGGTGTGAGGTGATACCTCGTTGTCATTTTGATTTGCATTTCTCTAATAATTAGTGATGTTGAGCATCTTTTCATGTGCCTCTTGGCCATCTGTATGCCTTCTTTGGAGAAATGTCTACTTAGGTCTTCTGCCCATTTTTTGACTGGGTTGTTTGTTTTGATGATATTAAGCCACATGTGCTGTTTGTAAATTTTGGAGACTAATCCCTTGTTGGTTGCATCATTTGCAAATACTTTCTTCAATTCTGTGGGTTGTCTTTTTGTTTTGTTTATGGTTTCCTTTGATGTGCAGAAGCTTTTGAGTTTAATTAGGTCCCATTTGTTTGCTTTTGTTTCCATTACTTTAGGAGATGGATAGAAAGATATTGTTGTGATTGATGTCAAAGAGGGTTCTGCCTGTTTTCCTCTAAGAGTTTTACAGTATCCAGTCTTACATTTAGGTCTTCAATCCATTTTGAGTTTATTTTTGTGTATGGTGTTAAATTATGTTCTGATTTCATTTTTTAAAATTAATTTTATTTTTAGCTACTTTGGGTCTTTGTTGCTGCACGTGGACTTTCTTTAGCTGTGGCGAGTGGGGCTACTCTTTGTTGCGGTGCACGGACTTACTGCAGTGGCTTCTCTTGTTGTGGAGCATGGGCTCTAGGCACGCGGGCTTCAGTTGTTGTGGCTCGTGGGCTCTAGAGTGCAGGCTCAGTAGTTGTGATACACAGGCTTAGTTGCTCCATGGCATGTGGGATCTTCCTGGACCAGGGCTCAAACCAGTGTCCCCTGCATTGGCAAGCAGATTCTTAACCAATGCACCACGAGGGAAGTTCTAATTTCATTTTTTTTAAACATGTAGTTGTCCTGTTAACCCAGCACCATTTATTGAAGAGACTGTCTTTTCTCCATTGTATAGTCTTGCCTCCTTTGTTGTAGATCAATTGACCATAGGTGTGTGGATTTATTTCTGGACTTTCTGTCCTGTTCCATTGATCTATATTTCTGTTTTTGTGCCAGTACCATATTGTCTTGATTACTGTAGATTTGTAGTATAGTCTGAAGTCAGGGAGTCTGATTCCTCCAGCTCCATTTTTCTTTCTCAAGATTGCTTTGGCTATTTGGGGTCTTGTGTCTCCATATAAATTTTAAAAAGTTTTGTTCTAGTTCTGTGAAAAATGCCATTGATAATTTGATAGGGATTGCATTGAATCTGTAGACCACTTGGTAACGATTATCAAAGTTAATCCATATACACTTTGAATCAATTCTCCTTAAGAATTTAGCCTATGGACATTCTTACAGATCAAAAACTAGCAAACAATATTTCAATTACATTTTTAATAAGAATTTGGTAATGGTCTAAATGTCCATGAGTTGGGATTGATTAAATGAATTTGGGCAGGCTTATAAAATGGAATGCTATGCAATCATGAAAAATAATGAGGCAAAACTATTAAATAATTTTATAGACAAGTTAAGGAAAAACATTACATGCAGAACAGTGAGTATAGGCCAGAACTGGTATCTATTAAAAATACAAGTATGTATATAAGCATGTGTGCACATATCACATACACATAGGCATGTGTATGTTTGTATATGCAAAGATTATCAGGAAAAGTAACTGACAGCAGTCCCCTCCTGGGAGGTGAACTATGTGGCTTGGAACAATTACTGGAGAGAACATTTTGATATATATTTTTTTGTACTTTGTGCATGTTATGCTTTCTGGATATATTACCTAACCAAAAATAAATTAAAATACATATGTATGACTGGAAGAGATCACTTAATGAGTGAATCTAGTAGAAAGGAAAGATTCAAGAACTTTATTGTCAGTTCTGGAGGCTGGAAGTTGGAAGTCAAGGTGCCAGAAGGGTTATGCTCCCACTGAAGACCTGAGAGAAGAATCCTTCCACATTTCTTCTAGCTTCTAGTGCTCGTGATCGCTGGTGGCCTTGGCCTGCAGCGGCTCGAAGCAGGGTTTCAGTTCCCGGCCAGTGATTGAGGTCGGGTCGCAGCAGTGAGAGCACCGAATCCTAGCCACCAGACCAGTGGTCAGTGACAAGGCCCTGGCCCTATGTCTTTTTTGTTGTTGTTTTTGCGGTACACGGGCCTCTCACTGTTGTGGCCTCTCGCGTTGCGGAGCACAGGCTCCGGACGCGCAGGCTCAGCGGCCATGGCTCACGGGCCCAGCCGCTCCGCGGCATGTGGGATCTTCCCGGACAAGGGCACAAACCCGTGTCCCCTGCATCGGCAGGCGGACTCTCAACCACTGCGCCACCAGGGAAGCCTGGCCCTACGTCTTTGAGGAAAAAGAATTCCCACAAAGATGGAAAGTAGTGAAACAAGTTAAGTATTTATTAAAAGAAAAAATAGTACCTGTGGATGGACACACGGGCGGGCTCAGAGAGAGAGTTGTGCCCTCGTGGCAGTTTAAATCACTTATATGGGACATTTCTTCCGTGTTTCCTTTGACCAGTCATTTTGATTTGACTGGTTCAAAGTCCGTATTTGGTATAGCTCAGGATTTTCCCATGCATGTGCGCACATCTCTTAGCCAAGATGGATTCTACTGAAGAGGCCTATGGGTAAGTGAGCATTAGTTGGCATCACTCTCCTTTTGACCTACAAGGAGCCTTTCTACACATGTGTAGTTGGGAGGTCTCCTGACTTCAAGAATGAGGAATATGTGGTCTCTTATCTTCTATCTAGACAGGGCCCAGGCCTCCTGTATCAATTGTCCTGTTATTCCCATCTCAGAGTATCGGTCCACAAGGAACGAACTCAAACTGTTTACCCTGAGGGTCCATCTGTCTCCTGCCTCAGTCCCAGGTGTTTCCTGGTTTGTGAGAAAATAACTCCAATCTCTGCCTCTGTCTTTAAGTTGCTCTCTTTTCTGTGCATGTGTTTTTCCAAATCCCCTTCTGTAAGAACACCAGTCACTGGATTGAGGCCATACATCCCAATCCAGGATGACTTCATCTCAAGATGCCCAGTTACATCTGCAAAGACCCTATTTCCAAATAAGATCATATTCTGAGGTTTCAGGTGGATGTGAATTTTGGAGGGGACACTGTTCAACCCACAACACACTCCTACCAGGGGAGCTGAGAAGTATAGCATTTATTCTGGGCTGCTGTAGATTAGGTGAAAAGTGAAGGTTCTGTTGTTGTGACAGAGAAGGTTAAACTGATCTAGAGGAACCAGCTGTCTCTGCCTCCCTGCACTAGCTTGGTTTTATTTTTACCTCACTGTTTGGTCCCCTTTTGCATCATTACGGTTTTCTTTCCCTCCCCACCTCCCCCACCAAACTCTAAATGTTGGAGAGCCTCAGATCCCAGTTCTTGAATTTCCCTAACTCTGATTTCCTTGGGTAATGAGGTTTGTATCCAAAATCTTTAAGATCTTAGCTTCACATCATGCCCTCACCATTGTGCCCAAGCCAGGACCACAAAGTATGTCCCATCATAGTCTCGAAAAACAGTCCCTCTTGGAGCCATGCAGTTCAGTCTGTGCAGCCCAAGCCCTGGCTACTATGCACATCTTTTAACTTCCGGCACTTTCATTCTCATGTCTTTCCCTCTGTCTGGAATTCTTCCAATTCTTCATCTACGTTGTTCCAACTCATTCTTCAGCTGTCAGCTAAGCACAGCTTCCTGAGAGAAGCTTTCCCCAACCTATCAAAAATTAGTCTATGCCCTCTATTATATGCTCTCACTTTTTACTCTCTACTTTTTTCCATCATAGCACTTATTTCTATTAAATTGAATTCATCTCTGAAACCATGTACCTCATGAAAGGCAACATGGCAGAGTGATGAACGCAGACTCTGGAACCAGTTCAACCGGGTTTAAATCCTGTCTTATAACCTAGCTTTCTGACCTTGGACAAATTGCTTGACTATCCTCAGCTTCCTCATGTGTAAAATAGGATGAATATAGTATATACCTGATGAGGTGGTTGTGGGAATATGGATCAAGGATATGAATAAGTCTAAACGTAGAGACATGTGAATGGATACATCTGATATATGTGACACATCGTTCAGCTATGAAATAATCATAGGTGGGCAGAAAGATTTGTCTTTTCTGCGAGTGACACAGCTAGAACTTTGGGTATTATGAAAGCTGGAACTTATTATTGTAGATGATTTGAGGCACTAATGCATATTCGGTT
The DNA here is from genome assembly GCF_011762595.2 of Tursiops truncatus. Taxonomy (NCBI): domain Eukaryota; kingdom Metazoa; phylum Chordata; class Mammalia; order Artiodactyla; family Delphinidae; genus Tursiops; species Tursiops truncatus. The sequence continues at coordinate 54,134,236 of NC_047044.1, read as the reverse complement.
AAAGTATATTTCTTTAGAAAAGCTCCATATACGTGTGTGGAAGATAACATAGGGCCGCTCACATAGCCAGTTCCTATATTTACCCTTGTCTTACTCAAAATATGGGCTTGGGTACAGAATATTAGAATTCTAAGCTTTCTGTCAGCCAGAAATGCCTGGGAGATCAAATTTTGACCAATAACAAGGGTACAGAAATCCCTGCGAGGACTTTTCTTGACAAATCAAAAGACAGATCCTTACAGGAGAAGGCTTAGGTGGTGGTTACCTAACCCTTTGCTGAATTTCTGTGTCCAGAATTCATAAGTGATGCCTAGAGGTCTGACAGACTTTTGTATCCCCATGAGATCCAAACACTTAAGAATGGTAGAGGCAGAGAGTGGAAAGAGCCAGGTGCCTTGATGACTTGTATGACTGTATTAGCCCTGGATGCCCACACTGGACTTCTTGTTATGTGAGAAACATTGACCCTAAGAGGCTGAGTATATGAACAATGGCCAGACTACATACAACCATAGAACTCTGGTCCACATACAAAGCCCAGGAAGCCAAACCATAGTCTGCAGCAATGAGTCTAGAATGGTCAACTTTTTCAAGGGTTACTGACAACTGTTTTTGCTTGCTCTCCTTCAAACTCAGGACCAACCGCAAAAGCCAATATTTCCTTCCAAACCAATCATGTAAGATGCCCTGTTCGTAGTTAGCCTGCCTCCAGCTTCCCCAAGCCAATAACCTCCAGTCGGAGCACATGTGACACGTTGTCTTTTTTTTTTTTTACTATAGAATTTTCCCACTCCTCTAATTGCCTTTGAGTCTCCGCCAAATGCAGATGATGATGTCTGCCTCCCTTGCTGTAGAAAGTTCTGTTTTTTCCCATTTGGGTGGTCTTTGTTTCCACAACCACATATGTGTTGAAACATCTGTTTGCCAGCTCTTCTGTTGCTTAGAGCTAAGTGAAATCTTGATGCACCATTATTGTTGTTTATAATGAGCTATTGTACTAATGAGGCAGAGAAAGCTATTGGGTAGTGCAGTGCTTCTCAAACTTCAACGTGCCTATAAACCCCCTGGGTTTCTGATTTAGTAGGTGTGGGGTGAGGTCCGAGACTATAGTTCTAACTAGCTCCCAGGTGGTGTCAGTGCTACAGGTCTGAGGCCCACATTTTGAGCAGCAAGGCTACAGTGGATACCTTCCAGCAAGCATTTAGATTTCCATCTTCAACAATTTTATAATTAAAAATATCAATTTTCCTTTTTATTAGGGGGAGAGGGATGCCAGGGAGGCATGAGTTCAGCCAAAGAAATGAACATGGTTTTTCATGTCCTCCTTGCCCCCAGTCTGCATTCTTTGGTGTCGAGGATTTCTCCCTAGGTTTTCCTTCTAGACCCTCTGGGTAGAAAAAGTCAAAGAGTTTATCAAAATGCACTAGAAGACCAAGCATGCAGTCTGAATCCTTCATTCAAACACTCTTCTTTGTGAAATGCAATGAGAAACCATGCTTCACAGCCTGGGTGCTTCAGGCCTTAACCCCCCATCGGTCACACAATCTGGCCTTCCAATGTCAAAATGATGATACAGCAGTGCTTTGGTAATGAGAGGAAAATGTTTTTTGAATGAGCCTGCAAAATGCTGAGTCTCCAACAGATAAATATGAGAATGAGAGAGAAGGGAATTCATCAACTATTTCACTCTATGCCACAGTTTTTACGTTCAGAACAAACATACAGCATTTCCCAAATCACTCCGTTATACAAATCCTGTAAGAAAAAGAAACACCCCACCATAATAACAAGTCTGTTTATTAACATCACAGGAAGGTATGCTTTGAATTTCTGAGGGAGGTTTTACGTTCTGAAAATTCAGTAAGACTGAGCCTGAAATTTTTTTCAAACAGAGTCTTCATTAAAGGCCCTGTCAAGAGAAGAAATCTTTGAATCCAGTAGTTATGGTTTTTTTCTAGACATTTTGAGATGCATGAAATTCAAATAAGAGTTAGCCTCTAAGACTGCTTAGGAGTCATGGCAGTCTCCAGTCTCAATTAATTTTGTGCCAACACGGCTTTAGAAATAGAGTTGAACAAATCTACCAAACACACGTAGTTTTGAGAATTGTAAATCAGACTGGCTGCCCAGTCCATAGAAAATAAAGTCATCATCATACCCTTCTCCCAGGCATCTGGAAGTCTGAAACACCCACGGAAACAGTGAAAGGCTGTTGTAGCTCCTGATCTCTGATAAATGGATATTGAAGCATGTGCACTAGCAATCACGTCTTAAAGTGGTAATCTGACAGTCTTTGTGCCGATAGCGTAACAAAGTAAATATAATCTTAAATGTGGTCAATGACCAAAACGGTCTAATATCTCCCTTGACTAAATTTGCTTGACTAAGTTAAATGGACTTGACCCTAGGCCCTCAACCCCATTTTCTTATACAATTTACATTAGAAAACTTGCAATTGTGACTTCTTTCTCTGCCCCTTTGATATGTAAATCTTATTAAAAGCCTCTTACCAGTTTTACAGCCTAAAAATATCTGTCTGAAGGACCTGGGTGCCAGCCCTTTGAAATAAAATCAAGGAAACCACCATAGGCTTGAGCAGAAACCTAGGGTATTTGTGGCCTCAAGGCTCCTTCTGTGGGAGGAGCTTCCACTCCCCGAGGGGTGAAGTTCTTCATCAGTCATTTAGCTCCTGCTTCTTGGAGAGCTCTAGGAATACCTGAAAGTGGGGGAAGAAATAAAGATAGGGATGCCAGGCTGCCTCCTGTAGCTCCAACTGAGAGCAAACTGTATGCACATATTATACATTCTTATTCCTTGGATGATATAAAATTACTAAAACTGCCCCACCTGCTCCAGTGGACTGTAAGATGCTGTCCGCCTCCAGGCTGAAGCTCTGGACCTACCTCCCAGTCTCTGTGGGAGTGGGAGTGCCTAACTCCTGTGGGTGCCTTGCTCCAAATTGTAAAACGACCTCCTGTTAGGACAACAGAAGAAAGTTTACTCTTGTTTTCGGTAAGGCCAACTAGTAAACACTGGTGGCCTAGGACTCTTCCCACCTCAGCTCTTAAAAACTCCCCAGCCCTTTGTTTCAGCCGAATTGAGCTCAGACTGTGTGCTGGTCTCTCTCCCCTATTGCAATAATCTTGAAAAACTTCCTTTCCTGTTTAACTTTATCCAGGGCAATTTTTCCTTTGACATAGACATTCAATTATGTAACCTACTACATGAATGCACGCGTGTCCTCTAACATGTTCACCATTAAAGAGAGGTAATGAAAGGAGGCAATTTTCCAAGTAGTACTTATAACCACCACCACAACAAAATCGTGAGCCTTCTGGATTGGAAGAAGACACCAATGAACTGATTTGTTTATTAAGTTTCACAGCAAACATGTTAGGTTTATACCATATGCGAAGTCAAATGTAAGGAAATAGAGGTACGGAGAGGAAAGTCAGCTCCCTGTGGACTATCTCTCCCACACTCCAGAGGGGAGTCTGGAATGTAAATCAACAATTGTGATTCAGTATGGTAATTGCTTTCCTAGGAGTACAAGCACTGAGTCTTTTGAAGGTCAAAGAGGAGTGTCTAATTTAGATAGGGAGGTGTTAGAGAGCAAGTGACATTTTAATTACAACTTGAAGGATCAGTGGGTATTAACCAGGCAGAAAGTTAGAGAATAGTTTATCTAAGTAGCAGAAACAACATGCACAAGCCATGGAAGTATGAGAAGGCAGAGCGTAATTTGAGACGATGCATTGTTTAGCAGGTGGCCATTTCATAGTGTGTATGTGGAGCCCTTAACTCTCCTTCCGTCACCCCATAGCATATGCATTAGTAAGCATACTCAGTTCAACTTCCAAAGCAGAATCTGTCCACTTCTCCCCATCTCTACCCTACTTAAGGTTGATAAATAGAAGACATTTTAAGATTTTCATTTCAGAGGCTCAGAATTGAGCCTCTCTGGCTTGAGCAAGGTCATAACACTAGTGAAATCACTAGCATAGAATTCAACCACTTCTCACTCCCTCCACCATGACTTCCTTAGAAGACCAACATATTTTTCACCTGGGTCATTCCAACAGCTTCCCAACTAGTCTGCCTGCTACCACTCTTTACCTTCCTACAATGTCATCTTCAGGCCACAGCCAGAATGGTCCCTTAAACATGCAAATCAGAATCATGCTTTTGGTTAAATTCTTGTAGTTGCTTCCCATTGTCCTTAGAATAAAATCCAGACTTTTTTTTTTTTTTTTTTGAGGGGAGCATGACTATGTTTGTTCTCCTCTGGTTTCATGAAAGGTACTTTTAGGCTTTTGCTTCATTTAAAAAAAAAAAATCCTGGGCTTCCCTGGTGGCGCAGTGGTTGAGAGTCCGCCTGCCAATGCAGGGGACATGGGTTCGTGCCCCGCTCTGGGAGGATTCCACATGCCGCGGAGCGGCTGGGCCCGTGAGCCATGGCCGCTGAGCCTGCGCGTCCGGAGCCTGTGCTCCACAACGGGAGAGGCCACAACAGTGAGAGACCCGCGTACCGCAAAAAAAAAAAAAAAAAAAAAAAATCCTCACAATGAAGTTATCTTTAATTACTGCATCAATAAATTGGGAAGAGAACTGGGCAGAGATAGCTCAGCCCCTCCCTTCTCCTTGGGATCTATAGAATTGTGGAGAACTTACCCACAGTCCTGCTCTCTGCCAACCAAAGAAAGGGTCCTGGCCCCAGAGGACGTTTTTGTATGATTGACTCCCTATTTAGCGACACATCTCAAATATCACCTGACTAACCTGTGTAAAGTAAGCCTTTCACCCCTATCACTCTCAGGAACCTCTGTTACTTTATAACATCACTCACTGCATGACATTTTCTTCATTTGTTTTGTTTTGGTTTTTGGTCTCTCCACACTGGAAAATAAATCCATAAGAACAGGAATCTTTTCCTTCTATATCTCCAAAGCCTAGAACCATACCCGGTACGGGTAAACAAATAATTGTTATGTAGATTGAATCTACAGAAGGAAGGCTAGATAATGAAAAACAGTTGTGTCTAGCTAACGGCCTCAAATTTCATAGCATAAAATCTTTGTCCTCTTCAAATAGAGGGATTTTAAAACTTAAAACTTGAAAGCATTATTTAAAGTTTCAAAACTGAAAAAAAATAAAAGGAAATTAACTTTCAAATAATGATTTTTATAAAGCAGATTAGGAAATAATTAAAACAACTATAGCTATGCAGCTATGCAGAATATATGTTTTCTATTGGCTACTTGAAAGAAATATATCAATAGACAAGTTAGGACTTGGTTACATCAAAAATGGTCACATTTTGATTAATTGCTTAATACCTTAATAATGTAAATTTACTGCTTACCTATACTTAAGAGCATGAGAAATGTAATTGGGTTCTCTACCCTATGTGAGTAATCTCTAATTTTCATATTCATTAAATGACTTTTAATCTCACACACGAAACTATGCTGCTGCCCCTAGTTGTCTAAATAGGAAGATTCATTTTGTAAATGAAAGCAGCTGTAACATGACTCATTAATCTCTATAACATCATAGGTGATTCAAAGGACATGATTTTAAAACAACCGTCTACCCTGTACTATATAAAGATGGTTTCAAATTTGCTGTCAATATCTCCTGGTCATTTGCTGGTGGTTTTAAGATAAGTCTCAGCTAATGTGTCTAGCTTAATTTAAAAAAACCTAAGGTATCATATATCTGAGGCAAAGATATTGATCTTCCTGAATGATAGTGTTTAAATTCCCACAGTCCATATTCTCCAAAAGAAATTCATTAATAGAATTGAAGATGCTCAGGAATTAGAAAGACAAGAGAATTTCTTCTTTCAACACTTCATTCCATTGATCGTCTATAATTCCTCCTCTCTCAGATGAAGCTTGGGTAAGGCATCTGGCAACAAGATTATCATTGCTGCTGTTGAAGTGACATTTGATTAAGCCAAGATTCTAGGGCTTATATTTAAAAGGACTGGATTCTTGTGCTAAGAAGTTAATCCTTGTGTCTCTGATTCAACTACATTTGCAGATTTCAACAGGGGTTTTTATTTCTGTCTCTTCTTCCATGGGTGATTACTTTGAAGGAGTTCTGATAGTCTGAGTCGCATTTGCTGTTTCTTTTGGAGATCTTCAAATAAAGCAATGTAGGTAGCCTTAGAAACCGTCTGCCTCTTTCTATTTTTATAAGGTAAGGAAGTTATGGCATTCTTTTAGCTATTGGTTATTATTGATTTTGTGAATGTTTCTAAAACTTAAAATGTACAAACCACTTTCAGAAAACAAAATGTCTGTAAGACTATTGGTATTCAAATAAATTTTCTGTAAAATGACTTAAAATGTATACAAGCATAAAACCAGATGTAAAATCCTTTCATGTATATATCTTAACTACCATAAGCCTGAAATTAATTTAAATATTAAACACTAAAATACACAATAGTTACAATTTTATTTATTGTGATGGGTGATGTTGTGTCACTGGAATTAAATTGCCAAAGTTGGGGTTTAATAGTTAAAAGATGGAGCCTCAGGACTAGTTCCACGTGTAATAAATTCCTCAATTTTAACTTTTAATTCAGAAAATGGATTTTTGCAAAAATATGATGGGTAAGAATACATGAATAGTTCCCTTTCTGTTTGCTATTTCAGAAAACTCAGACGACTACCACTTAAAAATCATGGCTATCAAGCATATTCTCAAATGCCAGTTTTAAAAGTCAGTTGGTAACTCAAAACTTTGATTCAAATTAGCATTAAACTGAATGAAAATCCAGTAGTTGATAGAATTGGGAAAATAAACACTAATCATCTCATATTTATTACCATAGTCACCGCTACTGAAATACTGTAAATGGTTTGTACAGATTAGATTTACTATAACACCTCTGGTCACAATGTTTATAGACAGTGCAATTTCAGCACTGGTTCTTTACTCTTGATGGGCCTATACTATTTGGAGTCTGGTGATCACTGAATTTCCCACTGATGTTCTCTGAGCTACATCAATACCCTCTTTTATACAGTACCTTACAGGGCCTTCAGCCTTTATCTGGGGCAAACATCTTAAACACAAATGTAAATGTTGGCACTGTAATTTTGTGAAAATCCTCAATAGTAACTCTTGAACCCCCAAGATTTTATCCCCAGATCCATGGAAGTATTGACTTTGATTAGGTATCTATTTAACCACAAAAAGAGGAGGTAAAATTGGTGGGCATAGTATGTGTTTCAAAGGAAAGACACATCTTTTTCCTTTTCTTTCCTTTTTTAACCCTCTACTTTCAATGTACTCCCTAGCCGAGGGAGGAGTAGATGAGGGCTCGACAAGGCTAAAATAGTTAGCTGCCTTCTGTGTGCCTGGTGATTTACATACTTAATCTCAGTTAATCCTCACACCATCCTTCACCATTTAGGACACAGGAGTCCAGAGAGATTATATAACTTGCTCAATCCCACAAACTAATAATTGTTTCAATCAGTTTCCAAACCTGGTTTATTCTTTCCAAAGCTGAGGCTCTTTCCCCTGAAGTCTTCATCTAAAGAACCCATACCATCAAATTTTAGTGATCATCATCTGTTGTGAGTTTTGTTTTTCCCCAAAAGACAGCAAACTCCTGGGAGATCCCTGATGGTCCAGTGGTTAGGACTCTGCGCTTTCACTGCCATGGAAGAGGTGTAGTATCATATTCATTGTGGTGAAAGGAGTCCAGCCTAGTGTGGTGATAGTGATTTGTCCATGACTACTTTTCTATGAATGAATGAATAAGTGAAAGAACGAATGGAAAAATAAAGGTAAATTATTCCTGGACCTAAAATTTACATCTTTAAATCAATCAAAGTTTAGATCATTCTCTTAGCAACTGGAATGAGACAACATTACACTGACTAACTTCTATAAGCTTTCATGGACAAGCTCAGAAAACAGGGAACAGAAACCTGGACTATATGCCTTATGGAGCTAACACTAGAAACTATACCTAGTTGCATGTAATGTTATTTTATTAATTACTAAATAAACTTAAGCATCATGAGCTGCAATTACAAGGCCAGGCCCTGACTGATACCCTATGCAAATAAAACGTCCAGTAAGAAAGTTCTATCTATTCTATTGGCCAGAGTTAAAAAAAAAAAAAAAAAGATGGGAAAGGAAAATTCCTAATCAAAGTTCTGGACAGTGATCTTCCTTATGGGCTACTAAAAATGATGCTTATATCTTCTCATATACCTCCTTCTCATTTATTCATTAAGCTAATTATGAGTATCACCCCTTACTGTTTTCAACATTGTGCTGTATTTTAGAGAGTATGCCAAGAACTGTTTTTCACACTTTGTATGTTGTCCTGAGGAATAATGAATATCAGTAGAGATAATAAAATGAGAAATCATGCAACAAAAGCAAAAATGCAAGGCAATATAAAGACAAATGCTAAATTAATTGGCCCTCACCTTAAATATAATTGGGTATAATGGCTGTCACACCCCTTATAATATACAGTGTGGTGAGTAACCACCCAAATTCTGTTTTCTCCAACTATTCTTCATTTATATCTTTGACAAGAGGAATAATAATTCTTGTAAAAACAAGTCTTAACCAAAAGGAAGCATGAGAGAGCTATGGAAGTGTTCTCAGGTTGAAACAAAGTGTCAGAACCCTGAAGCTTCAAGGTGATAGTGAGTTTCCCCAAGATGAACCGCAGGTGTGTGTGTGTGTTTTAAACATTGATTCATTATGTATTTATTTATTTTGGGCTGCATTGGGTCTTAGTTGTGGCACGCAGGATCTTCGTTGAGGCATGTGGGATCTTTCTTTGCTGCACGAGGGCTCTTTGCTTCGGTGCGTGGCCTTCTCTCTAGTCGTGGTGTGCAGGTTTTCTCTAGTTGTGGCGTGCAGGCTCCAGGGCACATAGGCTCTATAGGTGTGGCGCATGGGTTCCAGAGCATGTGAGCTCTGTAGTTTGTGGCACGCAGGCTGTCCAGTTGAGGCATGCGAGCTCAGCAGTTGTGGCACATGGGCTTAGTTGCCCCGTGGCATGTGGGATCTTAGTTCCCTGACCAGGGATGGAACCCTCATCCCCTGCATTGGAAGGGGGATTCTTTACCACTGAGCCACAAGGGAAGTCCTGCCCCAGGTGCGTTTTTATTTAGTTTTTATTAAGATGTGTACATTTCTATTGCCATTTTCTTAATTGTTTTGGGTTTGGTTTTGTAGGTCTTTTTTCTTCCCTTCCTCTTATGTTCTCTTCTCCTGTGGATTGATGACCATCTTTACTGTTGTGTTTGTGTTGCTTTCTTTTTTGTGTGTGTATGTATTGTAGTTTTTGGGTTTGCTGTTCCCATGAGGTTTTGATATAGCAGTCTATATATTTACAAGGTTGTTTTAAGTTGCTGGTCCTTTCTCGCCTAGTGGAGCTCTTTTAGCATTTTTTTGCAAAGCTGGCCTGGTGGTGCTGAATTCTCTCAGCTTTTTCTTGTCTGTAAACCTTTTGATTTCTCCATCAAATCTGACTGAGAGCCTTTCTAGGTAGAGTATTCTTGCTTGTAGCTTCTTCCCTTTCATCACTTGAAAAATATCATGCCACTCCCTTCTGGCCTGAAGAGTTTCTGCTGAGAGATCAGCTGATAACCTTATGGGAGTTCCCTTGTATGTTTTTTGTCATTTTTTCCTTATTGCTTTTAACAATTTTTCTTTGTCGTTAATTTTTGTTAGTTTGATTCATATGTGTCTCAGTGTGTTCCTCCTTCGGTTTATCCTGGCTGTGACTCTGCGCACCTCCTGGACTTGGGTGACTGTTTCCTTTCCCATGTTAGGGAAGTTTTCAGCTATTATCTCCTCAAATATTTTCTCAGGTCCTTTCTCTCTCTCTTCTCCTTCTGGGACCCCAAAAATGTAAATGTTTGTGCATTTAATGTTGTCCCAGAAGTCTCTTAGACTGTCTTCATTTCTTTTCATTCTCTTTTTCTTTATTCTGTTCCACAGCAGTAATTTCCACCATTCTGTCTTCCAGGTCACTTATCCATTCTTCTACCTCAGTTATTCTGCTATTGATTCCTTCTAGTGTATTTTTCATTTCAGTGATTGTATTGTTCATCTGTTTGTTTGTTTTTTAGTTCTTCTAGGTCTTCGTTGAACATTTCTTGCATCTTCTCGATCCTTGCCTCTGTTCTTTTTCCAAGATCCTGGATCATCTTCATTATCATTATTCTGAATTCTTTTTCCAGAAGGTTGCCTATCTTCACTTCAATTAGTTGTTTTTCTGGGATTTTGTATTGTTCCTTCACCTGGGACATAATCCTCTGCCTTTTCATTTCGTCTAACTTTCTGTGATTGTGGTTTTCGTTCTGCAGGCTGCAGGACTGTAGTTCTTCTTGCTTCTGCTGTCTGCCCTCTGGTGGATGAGGCTATCTAAGAGGCTTGTTCAAGCTTCCTGATGGGAGGGGCTGGTGGTGGGTAGGGCTGGGTCTTGTCCCTCTGGTGGGCAGGGCCATGCTCAGTAAAACTTCAATCCATTTGTCTACTGATGTGTGGGGCTGTGTTCCCTCCCTCTTAGTTGTTTGGCCTGAGGCGACCCAGCACTGGAGCCTACAGGCTGTTTGGTGGGGCTAATGATGGCCTCTGGGGGGACTCACACCAATGAGTACTTCCCAGAACTGCTGTTGCCAGTGTCTTTGTCCCCACAGTGAGTCACAGCTGCCCCCCGCCTCTGCAGGAGACCCACTCCAGCAGGAACATCTGGCCTAGTCTCCTATGGGGTCACTGCTCTGTTCCTCAGGCCCTGATGCACACAAGACCCTGTGTGTGCCCTCTAAGAGTGGAGTTTCTGTCCCCCTCCCCCACCCCCGGCCAGTGGAAGCCTTGCTGTCAAATCCCACTGACCCTCAAAGCCACACTCTCTGGGGACTCCTCCTCCTATTGCCAGACCCCCAGGCTGGAAAGCCTGACGTGGGGCTCAGCACTTTCACTCCAGTGGGAGAACTTCTGTGGCACAATTGTTCTCCAGTCTGTGGGTCGCCCACCTGGCAGGTATGGGACTTGATTCTATTGTGATTGCACCCCTCGTACCATCTTGCCGTGGCTTCGCCTTTGTCCTTGGATGTAGGGTATCTTTTTTGGTAGGTTCCAGCAATTTCTTTGTCGATGGTTGTCCAGCAGTTAGTTGTGATTCCAGTGTTCTCTTAAGAAGGGGTGAGTGCATGTCCTTCTACTCCACCATCGTGAGCTAATCGGCCCCTTTTTTTAACATTTCAATTTACTCTGAAACTGTCTACTAGCATTTAATACTTAAAAGATTTCACTATGTCAGTTGTAACTAAGCTAAACCATCAGTATTAGAATGGCATAGGGATTAATATTCCATCAGTTTTCCAGATCATTTTCTTAGTCGAGAGAGATGGACCATATTCTTATGCATGTTCTTTCATCCTACTCCCTGTAACTTCAGAAAAAATACATAGACCTTCAATATTTACTGTAGAAAGGAGACAGGTAGAGAAGAGACATACAGTCCACAACGGAAAAATGCATTAGTAAATGCCATTATGCTAATTCATTCAGTGAACACCTCGTATGTGCCAGGGACTGCAGTAGTCACAGGGAATATAAGGGTGAGCAAGGCTGACCTTGTATAGACCATCACAGAACTTCAGACTGGTTGGAAATAGGGAAGAAAAAATTCCAGGATTCAAGACAGGGCACAAAGCTTAAATTAGCAAGCCCTCTGACAGAAGTGATGTGAAAATGGGCTTGACCTAATGGAAGCTATAATTAGAAGGCAGTGAGATAAGATGATGGAGAGGTGATGAGGAAGGGAACAGATAGGGCAAGAATAACAGGATTAAAGTCTTTGAATAAAATGGAAAGTTGAATTTTAGAAATAGTCTAGAGTATGATCTGCCTCAAACTATAAACAGATGTAACTTCTCAAAGAGTTTTCCCAAACCAGAAATCCATGTATTAACATTACTGCATTACATTGCATTCCACCGTGATAGTTTTTTGTTTTGGTTTTGGGCATTTCGAATGTAGTACTTCAAAATGTAGATGTCGTGCTTTTCTTTTTTTCATAAATGTGTTTTGGAGGAGAAATTTGAAAGATGTATTAGTTGATAAATTCTGAAAACATAAAAGCATTGTAGAAAAAGTAACATTCATTCATTCGTTACTTTTTTTGATATCTACTATGTACTAGGTACTGCTTCTGTATCTCAGGTATAACATGAGAAACCAAGAAGAAAATGTCTCCACCTTCACAGAGTTTTCATTAAAGTGGGAGAGACACATAAAAAGAGAATAAACGAATTATTATATGATACAATGACAGGAGACGTGTGCAAGAAAGTAGAACAGGTGTAAAAAGAGATGAAGGTGGTAAGTGGGCAGCAGAGATATTTTGGATACAGCGAGCAGATAGGAATGTCAGAGGAGGTGACATTTGACCAAAGACCGGAAGGGAAAGAGGAATGAGCCATGTGAGGATCTGGGTGTGGGAGGGCAAAGGAGGGCTTCCAGGAAGATGGAACAGTGACTGGAAATTTACTGAGGTGGGAACTTGACATGTTTGAGAAATGACAGGGAGGACAATAGGGCTGTGACCAAAGACAGAAGTGGGAGGAAAGAAGGACAAAGAGGTAATCATGTAGGGCTTTGTAGGCCATAGTAAAACAATTGAATTTTATTCTAAATATCATGGAAACCAACTGGACGGTTTTGAGCAGAAAATGACGCAGTCTGATTTGTATCTTGAAAGGATGTCACTCCTGTTTGGGGAAGAAACTATAGGATGTGCTGATAGAAACAGGGAAGGTAGTTAAAAGGCAATTAGTAGTAATCTAGGTAAGAGATTTGGTGACTTGGGTATATGCAAGTGGTGAAGGTGGTCAAAAGTGGCTAGATTCAGAATATAATTTGAAAAAGGACTGACAGAATTGTTAATGGATATGATTGGTGAAAGGAGAAAATAAACAGAGTTCACGATGACCCCCAAATTTGGGGTATGTGCAAGTGGGTCTGTGGTCATGTCATTTATCAAATTGGGCACTATTAAGAGAAGAGTAGATTCGATGGGAAACAAACAAACAAAATGAGATCGAGAATTGAAGAAAATATAGGAGAGATGTTCTTAGTGCAAAAATAGAATGTGAAAGCAAGGAAGAGAATAAAGGTGAAGGCAGAAGTCTTAAATGGGAATTTAAATGCAGCGATTGTATTTAATAGAAATTAAAACTTTAAAAAACTTTTTAAAAAGTGCGATTACTTGACTTGGTAATTGAATAGTTCTGTTGTCACAGACCAGGAAATAGCTTCACATCACTGGCAGACTTTACATTGAATAGACATTATGTCATTGTTATAGTATACTCCCCCAGACAATTGCTTTAATAGTATATGAATATGTCCTTTGCTTGAAGCCTCAGACAGGTAAAACACAGTAGGTCTGTACATTCGTGTCTTATTGTCGAGCCTGAAAGAGAAGGTGCAGTAATCTAAGTGTCTTTCTCACATGGAAGGTGATGGCAGCCCTAGAAGATAATGATCTTCCATGGGGTGGGCAAACAGCCAGCATGCTGTTACATGCTACTGACGTATCCTCCTAATGCAATTTATTACTCAGAAGTTTTGAATTTCCCTAAGAGGAAAGAAAGCCTTTCGTGGGCATAGGTTTCTTTAGTGAATTCTTATGACAAGCATTTCCGCTTCATTCTGTGTCACAAAGCTGCTTATCTATTAGGAATGGGAAAAGTCAGCTTTGATAAATTAGAAGCCTATTTAAAATTCTCCAGCTCAGAGCCATTATCTCTCAGTGCCTTTTAAGGTTTCACATTCCCTATTTTCAAGCTCAAGGGAAAATGGGAAGAAAGCTATCCTGTCTAACATAATACAGGGCTTTGATTGCTGGAGTTTGGTTGCAAAACAATTTGTAAGTCACAGACATTGATCACATTAATTTCCAACTGCAGTTTTTATAGCTATAACATAAGTAGTGTCAGAGTTGGTCTTAAAAGGAAACACAGAAAGACCACCATGTGCACATCAGCCCTTAACCCAAATTCACAATATTACAGCGGCTCAGATTTTTGCTTTCCAGTAGCACCACCCCCTATTTGGATAGAAACAGCATAATTAGGTGTGAGGTTTGATCTTTTATTGACACCCTACACAGGCTAGTGACAGTTTAAAGAGAGCCGTAATGATCTTAGCCTTACATTTGGGGGAAAAGCAAAAGGTGTATGTGGAATTCTGGATAACAGTAGGGCTAAAACCAAATCTACCTGCTTTCCAACATGTTCTAGCTCAGAACATGATAAGAGGCCTGGAAGCACCACTGGGTAATCTCCACAGAGCTAGCAGCTGAGTCATTATGTGACTTAACACAAAAGCAAATTTCGAAGAATTGCAAGCTTAGGCAATCCCTATGATTTATGAAGTTTACCCGTCCACAAAACTGTTGCTTAAGCCCTTTCTATTGTTGTTTACCCCAAATCACCCCCCTCATCAGCTAGCTGAGTTTGAGTACATTTAAATCTAGCTGACCTTATTGGGCTATTTCACATTTACCCCCAAGTAAAAAGTTTTGAAATAGAGGATAGTTCAGAGATCACTAAGTAACTCCACCCTGCAGAGCAAAGATTCCTCAAATCATTTTGTTATCCTCTTTGTTCATGCTAATCTCTGGACCATCTTGGCTGGCCCCTCTGCTGTGCAGGGCTCTTTCCATGAGACTGGGATTTTGGTTCTCTTTGTACCGATGCTGTTTTATCGTCTTAGTCCTCTCTATGTTGAATAGAAATGTTAATAGCTGACACCCAACGTTACCTAGAACAAAGTAGGAGTGGAATAAATGTGGGCTAGATTAACAAGTTAATTCTAATAACACCACATCTAGGAAGATATATCATTTCTGCCTTTGAAAATTTCTAAATTTAAGTAGTTGGGTCTTGGGGTGGGGCTTGCTAAGGAGATGGTGACTACATATCTGAGCAGAACTGGAGAGAAGGTAGGCAGAGGCCCTGCTGGCCATCACCCCTGATTCCTGGAAATCCTCACCATTGAAAGAGCCAGTGATTAGAGCTTTAAGATACGAATTTATATATTATCTGATATTTGGGAAGATGTTCTTTATTAGCTCCAAATTTATTTTTGAAAAGAAATCACCTTTCCCTTAAAATACAAAGCTACTATTATTACTATTACTACTAGAATCATATCCTGCTGACCAAAACTGTTTTATCTGAATCATTATGTAAATGGACTATGTACTTCCACTTGTGGTGTTCATGAAGGAACATAGGAGACTTAGAGATTCTTATACCAGGACTTTGAGGGAGAACAGAGGTGGTGGAGTCTTAGGTTGTAACTTCAGACAGGAAATAAAGGGATCTCATCAAGTCCAACAATATTTGATCAAGACAGTCTTAATGTTCCTTCCCTTGACTTGACTAAACTTTAGACTGGTTTTGTCCTGACTATAGGCTCCCTTTTCTTAGAGCATTTACTTTAGACTACTTCTAATTGTAAATTCATTTTCTACATCTTTAAGATGTAAGTCTTTTTAAAAGCCTCTTACCAGTTTCACAACCCAGGAATATCTTTCTCAAGGACCTGGGAGCCATCCTTTTGAAATTATCAAGAAAGATAGAGCCCCTTATCTCCCAGTCTCTGTAGAGGACTAAGAGCCTGTCTCCTGTGGGCGCCTTGCTCCAAGTTGTAAAACCACCTTCTGTCAAAAATTTTACTGTTCTTTTGGGTAAGACGAACTATCAAACACAGGTGGCCTAAGATTCCCTCCCCCCCCGAACACACCAACACACACACATACACACACACACGCACGCACACTTGCTCTTAAAAACTCTCCCGCCCTTCTTTTCCTTCTAGTTAGGTATCCAGACCTGGTGTGCTCCCCCCATCCACCTATCTCTGGCAGTAGTATCAGACTAAAATCAATTTATATTTGTCCATCTTATCCAGTGAACATTTTTTTAACACCCTACTGCTCTTACACCAAGAAAGAAACAGTTTACGCTTAGAGTCCTACTGTCCCTGATCCTTCCTTGACAGTTTTATAGGCCTTTGTAGGTCTGCCATCTGCTCCATTTCTGTCGAGGAATGGGACAGAAGAAGACCCCTTCATCTGGGTATTCATCAAGTTCCATACACTTCTGGTTGGAGACACCATCTTTTTCTTTCTTTCTCCTTCCTGCCTTCTCCTGCCCCCTTTCTCTTCTCCTTCCCATTTTTCTCCTTTCCTCTCCCTTTCTCCCTCTTTCTTTAGTGACAGTTATTCGCTTTTCCTGAAGGACACATCATCTCTTTAATGAGTTCAGGCTTTCAGAGGAAATAAAATCAATTTCCTTCTAATATGAAGCAAATTTCCAACATGGTTCTGCTTTCTACAGTGAAAAGGCCACTGAGGTAAGGAAAGCTAAAGGGCCAGGCTGCCTTCTTGAAGGGGAAAGAGGTTGAGAACAAAATAGGCACAGGAAACAAAATCAAAAACTGATATCTCAACAAAGTATCCTGTTAAAATAGCATGACCAAGTCATCCTCCCAAAGGAGAAATGAGAATTTGACCACCACTGTTCTATGAACAATTCAAGTGTAACTCTTCTTACGTGAGACAGCACGGGTAGGTAACCCTGCAGACTAGCAGCATTGGCATCACCTGGGAGCTTTCAGAGACACCAAATCTCAGATGTTATCTAGACCTACTGGATCCAAACTGCAGTGTGATGAGGATCCCAGGTGATTCCAGGGCTCACTAAAGTTTGAGAAGCCCTGGCATGGAGAGAGCAAGCTCCGGAGTCTGAATAATAATCATGACGATTCAGCACAATGTGTCCAGTACAGTCAAGTGAGTTATATTATCACCAATACTTTTAACAGAGAAGGAAACAAGGCAATGAGAAGTAACTTGTCTAATGAAAGCGAATGCAGGCATACCTTGTTTTATTGTGCTTCACTTTACTGGGCTTCAGATATTGCCTTTTTTTTTTAACACATGGAAGCTTTCTGGCAACTCTGCTTCGAGCACATCTATTGGTACCATTTTCCAACAGTATCTGCCCACTTCATGTCTCTGTGTCACGTTCTGGTAATTCTTGCAATATTCCAAACCCTCCACCAGCAAAAAGATTCCTATTTGCCGATGGTTCAAATGATGGTTAGCATTTTTTCCTCAATACAGTATTTTTTAATTAAGGTATGTCCATAGTTGTTTTAGACAATGCTAGGGCACACTTAATGGGCTACAGTATAGCGTAAACATAACTTTTATATGCAAGGGGAACCCAAAAAATTCGTGTGACTTTCTTTATTGCATAGTTGCTTTATTGTGGTTGTCTGGAAGCAAACCTGCAGTATAGCTGAGGTATGCCTACAAATGGAATCAGGAAGTTAAATAATAACACCCAAGTTGAAACCCTGAGTCCGCTGCTTACTGGCTCTAGGCAACCTTGAGCAAGTTACCGAAACTTTCTGAGGCTTTCTTATCTGAAAAGTGCAAGTGGTACATACATTCCACGGTTATGTAGATGAAATGACATTACTTGTATAAAGAATCACACATACATAGATATTGTTATTTGTATTTTCAGTGCTCCTGATAATCTCTGGAGAAAAAATAGTCATTATGTTTCAAGAATAAATATATTCAATCATCCTTATGTTAGATGTGAGTTGGGAGTGAAGGTAACTACAACAGGTATATGAGACAGTACTGAGGAGAATTTACTTAATTTTCAGATCTTTGGCTGTGGAAATACAAGATACATTCCAGGGACAGAGACTAGAGAAGAAATTGACAGGCCTGAGACTTCAAAGAAAAGAAAGAAGTCATGGGAGGAGATGTTTAAACGGGCATCTTTTGTTGCCAATTAGCAGATGATTTTAATTTAATGTTTGCATTAAACCCTCAAGTGTTTAAAGTTAGCATAATTAGTCATTTTGCAATGTGATTTGCCTTAGGTTTTCCCATTGCTTTGTTTTTTCTTTGTTTCTTTTCTCTTTCTTTTTTTAGCCAGAGATTTACTCGGTAGGGTAGAAGATGAGAGACATAAAAAGGTGGAACCTGTTAAGAAGTTGTGAGCCTGTTAAAATCATGTCCCTAGAATCCTGATTCTGTACTAGGCTTGTCAAGCGATGAGGCAAACTGAGAAGTCTCCTACAGTGTTTTCAAAGAAACCTGATACAAAAAACAATCTAAAAGCAAGCAGTGTGAGGTGCGAAAGAAATCATGCTGCTGCAAAGACCCCCCTTGCTTTAACCCAGGTGCACCCACACTCTATGAGTGCACAATTCACCCCTACATGTAGACACACACACCCCCCCACACACACACCCTTATATCCCCTCCTCATCTATCTGTCTCTGGTATTTTGCTTTGCTGGTGACCAGAATAGAGGTTCTGAAATTATACTCTGTATGGTACATTTGAAAAAAATTGATTTAAATTTCCTTTAAAATATATTTTTGCCTTGAAATGTATCACCAAGCACATGTAACATGGGGCATGCTACAGTGCAGGCAGGGGACATTGCTAGGTTCCGCATAGCATTTAAACCTCCAATTTCCTAATTATCACCTACTTCCTACTCCTTAGAATGAAACTGTGTATTTTACAGTATTAATAGATTTTTCATTAGCAGTTGTGTTTCAGAATTGTTTTTCATATAAAAGCCTTGCACTTATTGTGTCATCCCATTGATCTTACCTCAGTGCATTCCTTTCAGTCACTTCAGATGGCTCATAACTTGCTAATATAACTTTACAGGTACATTTTGTCCCTTTCTCATCACCGATTGTAGACATACCAGCTCATTAAACACTGTGAAAGCACAGAGGCTAAGGCCATTTCTTTTAACAAGCCAGCCGTGTGAAACCAAAGTCTAAGCTCTTTTTCTTGTAATGATCTTGCCGAACCACCTCCATAATACCAGGAGGGTAGGGTGTGTGGAGGGAATATTCCACAGAACGGCTCCTACAAGGGGTAATTAATTTGGGGGTGGTATTTCTCAAGTTTTCTTTCGGATGTTGCTTTAATCTTCTCCTTCCTGTCTCGTGTCGTTTCCAAGTCTCATGGGTGCAGTCAGCGGGCTGAATGAGGAGCACTCCAAGCTCACACTGCACGATGAAACTTGTGTTGAGGCACAGCTAACATTACTGGTTCCAGCCCCGCGCCGCTTCTAACAACACATAAAATGACAACAAGTTGCTGTCACTTAGCAAAATAGCATCTGGGACGGTGTGAGTCTGCAGGAATCCTTAAGGGTTAGTTGTTGCTAACGCAGTTGCTAACTATAAAACACAGGATTTTTCTATTCCCGGTTGTCCTTGTGATTACATTGGATTATTTGGGGGTTAAGTTGGAATGAAAAGGGTTGACGCTAGTCCAGACTGTTTAATAAATTGCTTACAGATAAAGGTGAAATAGGCCTGAAATTATTTATATGTTCCGTAACAAAATAGAAGCCAGTAAATAGTAGAACCAGTAAGAATTTAGTAGTGCCTCTTGCTGAGTTTACTGTATATTTATATAAACAAATATTACATACCTGCCAGAAAAAAAATCAGCACAGAGTTTAATTTTAATTCCATTACCCCAGTTAAATTAACACAAAATGACAAAAATTGTTCAATAATTGTATTCTTTTATTATACCCACTGCTTATGCTTTCAAATAAAATCAGTCAGCTCTTAAAAACAGTGTTTCTCACAGGAGACCCTTTTAGTGAATGCCTGCTTCCGAAGTCTTCACTCAGAGTGAACCCGCCCTGACTTAATTCACTTACAGATATTTTCATAACCTCTCTCACACGAACATAAATGTTCATGGGCTACATCCAAGAAGTTAACAAGCCTAAGATAACAGCTCTGCCGAGCTATGAATTCAATTCCTACTCTACTTTGAGGGAGAACATGGGATGCTAGCAAAATAATGAAATGCAATACATAAACCTGTCTGCCTAGAGAACTCAACTTGCTCAAAATAAATTAACTTAAACCACCAATCTGGAGAGTTGAAATGCAAATGAACTAACATGGCTACACTACCAATTCCATCTAGTTTTCACCACAGCAGTAGTTTTCAGTGACTGGAACACGGTTATAGTGGCTCTCACCACAGTGCACCTGTAATACAATGTACACACTGCCATTCTAACCTTTTCTTCCATGTGTCATATTTATGTCTTTGAATGAATGTTTTTCCCCAGCAGTCTTGGGTCCACTGAAGGAAGATAGGGAGCATGTTTTGCTTTTAACAAATATTTGTCAAATAAATGAATGAATGAGTCAATAAATTAATTGAATACTGAACATTTCCATTTTTTTAAAATGACCTGAGCTCTTCATTTCTAACTTATGTGTTTAATATCAACACTATTTTATGTTTGCAGATATTTCAAATTTCAAATGTCTTTATTTCACAAATCATCTTCCAAAGCCCATTTCAAATGTAACTTCAACCATGAAGCCTTTGGTAATTCTTCTGACAGCTATGACCTCCTCCTCCTTTAAGTACCCATAGCACTTTAAACGTACTTCTGTTTCAGAACCTTTCTTACTCCCTTTAATTTAGAGTTACTTCTTTTATTTCCCCAAACACACAGTAGGCTAAAATTTTCTCGAGGACAGGCAAGGACCACCTTTTCCAGTTGCTAAGTTCAGCATGCAGCCATGTAAATGGGAGGTGTTTGATTCAAAGTAACTTAACCAACATTATTGATCACAAAATATGGCTCAATATTATAAAAGGTATCTTAATGATTTAAAAAAAACCCATAATCCTCGCTTATAAAAATTCTGGCCTTAAAAATAAAATATGTGAATTTCACCTAGTTCAACTAACTTAGCAAAATGAAAACTGTGGGCTAAAATAGTTATGGATATCAGCATAGGAAAGAAGGAACATTTTAAAAACTAGAGAAGAAACAACCATTATCGATGAAAAACAAATATCAGGAGCTCTACTGTAATGTAGTGGAATGAGCTCTGCCATTGGCTATTTCAAGTGACCTTGGCAAAATTGCATTGACTTTTAGGATCTCTATAAAATGGACAATCATACCCACTTTATTGTGAGAAGATTTCTGAAACTTCCTTTAAACTTTAAGGTGCTACACAAATATGTTTTTAAACAAAGAGGATGTGGCTTCAGGAATAGAAGGAAATGATGATGGTTGGGAAGGGCAAGGTCGTGTTGAAAACTCTCAAAGTCAAACAGAGCAGCTTGGATTTGATGAAGTAGAAAGTAGAACATGTGCATCTATCTTTAATGTGGAGAATGACCTTATAAAAGTATCTTTAAGGTATATAAATACAAAGTATTCAAAAGTGAAATAAGTCTGCCAGAGAAAGACGAATACTGTATATTCTCACCTATATGTAGCATCTGAAAGAGCTGAACTCCTAGAAATAGAAAGTACAATGGTGTTTTCCATGGGCTGGGGGAAATGACATGTTGGTCGAAGGGTACAAACTTCCAGTTACAAGATGAATGAATTTTGGGGGGTCTAATGTACAGCGTGGTGCCTATAGTGAACAACACTGTATTGTATACTTGAAAGCTGCCAAGAGAGGAGATCTTGAATGTTCTCACCACCAAAAAATGGTAATTATGGGAGATGTTTAGAGATGTTAACTAACCTTACTGTGGTAATCATTTTGTAATATATATATCAAATCATCCTCTTGTATAACTTAAGCTTATACAATGTTATGTCAATTACATCTCAATAAATCTAGGGGGGAAGGGGATGCAGTAAATTTGTATGTTTGGGGGAAGGTGCCAGGCATCATCATTTTTTAAAAACACACCAGCTGATTCTAATGTGAACCAAATGGAGAATAAGACTATTTGTAGTGGTTATCATACTTTAATATGCATAAGTTCCACCTGGGGATATTGTCAATATGCACGTTTTGAGGCAATGGGTCTGGGTTGTACCTGAGATTCAGTATTTGTAATTAGTCAATCATAGGTCCTACCAGGATCCTTTTTACTCTCAGATAAACTTTAATAAAAAATAAGTTTTGAAATGATCTGCAATTCTTAGAAGTCAGAATTCCTGTATAGTATGTTGTGTTTGGGAGAAATATTTTTTGGAGTAGTTTTTTCCCCCAAGTTTTATTGAGACATAATTGGCATATAAGATTGCATAACTTTAAGGTGTACAAAATAATGGTTTGATCTCTGTGTTTATTGCAAAATGATTACTACAATAATTTTGGATAACATCTATCACCTCACATAGTTAAAAATTTTTTTCCCTTGTGATGAGATTTTTTAAGATCTACTACTCTAGCGACTTTCAAATATATAATACAATATTAGCCATAGTCATCATGCTGACATTTTGTTGATTGTTCCCTTTGCTGTGCAGAGCTTTTTAGTTTGATATTGTCCCACTTGTTAATTTTTGCTTTGTTGCATTTACTTTTGGTGTCATATCCAGAAAAGTCAGTTGCCAGGACTAATGAAATGAAATTACCCCCTATTTTTCCTAACACTATTTATTGAAGAGACTATCCTTTCCCCATTGTATATTCTTGGCTCCTTTGCTATAAATCAATTGACCGTATATGTATGTGTTGATTTCTAGGCTCTCTATGCTGTTCTATTGATCTATGTTTCTGGTTTTATGCCAGTATATATTGTTTTAATTACTATAGCTTTGAATAAAGTTTGAAATCAGAAAGTGATCAGATACCTTTAGCTTTGTTCTTCTTTCTTAGGACTGCTGTGGCTATTCAAGTTCTTTTGCAGTCCCATACAAATTTTAGAATTATTTTTTCTATTTCTGTAAAAAAAAAAAAAAGCCATTGGGATCTTGATAGGGATTGCATTGAATCTATAGATGGCTTTGGGTAGTATGGCTGCTTTAACAATATTATTCTAATCTATGAACACTGGATATATTTCTATTTATGTGTTTTCAATTTCTTTCATCTGTGTCTATAATTTTCAGTGCACAGGTCTTTCACCTCCTTTGTTAAATTTATTCCTAAGTGTTTTATTATTTTTGGTGCTATTGTAAATGAGCTTTCTTTTTCAGGTATTTCTTTGTTAGTGTGTGGAAACACTACTGACTTTTTTGTGTTCATTTCGTGCCCTGCATCTTTACTGAATTCATTTATTAAACCTAACAGGGTTTTTTTGTTGTTGGCGTCTTTAGGATTTTCTATATATAATATCAAGTCATCTGCAAATAAAAATAATTTAACTTCCTTTCCAATTCTAATGCCTTTTATTTCTTTTCTTGCCTCATTGCTCTGCTTAGGACTTCCACTATTATGTTAAATAAAAGTGGTGACAGTGGGAACCCTGTCTTGTCCTTGATAGTAGTGGAAAATCTTTTACCATTGAGTATGATGTTAGCTGTGGGCTTGGCAAATTGTTTTAAACTTTGAAATAAATTTAAAAACACACACAAAAAGCACTCAGCATGCCCTGGTGATTGAGACCAGAGTCAAGGAGACTAAGCTAGGAGATAGCCACAGAAATTTAAGCAAGGGCTGATTGAAGCCCAACTAGAACAATGGCACATAGAATGCAGATGAAAAGGGAGAAAACTGTGAGACATCTTAATGGAATACTGAGTAGAACTTGAACAAATAAGGATAGGGTGATGGAAAAGGCTGAAGATTAATAAAGCAGAGACAAAGAAAATGAATGGTGGCTCAGTAGTAGATGGAACAAATGAAAAGGTAAACCAGTGTACTATTTTATGTTGGATGTGAATTTAGAAAGCAGTGGTCATAATCTACAATTTGGGATATAAACAAACTGTTGTAGTGTAGCCACATTGATTTAGGAGGACCTAGATAGCCTATTATCCTGAAATATTGATCCAACCCTCAACTTTCTGGATGAGGCAGGGTGAGGTTGGGGGATCCTTTGTTGTTTTAAGAGATAGTGCTCTGAGGAAGTACACCTGTCGTTTACAGATGGTATTAGATCTGGCACTTTTTACTCTCAGAACTGTATCTTCCTGATGTTCCAGCCTTTTTTTTTTTTTTTTAATCCCTTACATAGACTGAATCAACTTCTATTTTCAAAATCTAAGTAAATTAATATACTCTATCGGGTACTTAACACTATTATAAATGTGATGAAATGCAAAAATAGAGAAGCAAAGATTATTCCATGTTCACATGGTGTTTACAGTCTAGAAACTAAGAAAGGTTCACAGTCCTTCCCAGTTACTGGAAATTAGAGCTATTAATTTTACACCCAGTTATGTCTGATTCTTGCATTATTCCTCACCAAAGCAGGCATGATATTAACAAGGAGAAAACTCATGTGTCTTTGAAGGTTCAATGTCTGGTATGAGTCTCAGAAACTTAGAACCCCACTAAACTTAAATCTAACCTTACCTTTCTCTTCCTGCTCTGCACTTTGCTATATTGATGGCCAACCTAGGTCAGGTTGGATCCTTTCCCTTGGGGATAAATTTTGTGGATATCCTAACCTGGCTATGAATACACTGCAAGTGTATCTTTTCAACTGGACTCCTCTTTCTATAATCTGTTCCTCAGATTCAGTCATTCTTCCCTTCAATAAACAATTACTGAGTTTTTATTTCAGCCTAAGATATTTCAGGTTGGCTCTCCATACCTACATTTACTTGCCTAAGTCAAGCCTAACCCTTCTAACACTCTACATTGAACTTCCTGCAATGCCCTAATAGGATTAAGACCTGTAGCCAACTCTGTTACTCACCCTCAAATCAAATCTTGTTTCTAATGCGTTTTCTTCCCATAGGCTTGCTAAAGCTCTAGCATGAGTTGTGGCTGGGTCTGTCCAAGATATTTAAAAAGCAAGGTATATTTATATAACAACTTATACAGATATTACTGAGTCCCAAATGGGAGACTTCTTAATGAAGTTCAAGTATGTAGTGCCCTTAATGAAGTTCAAGTATGTAGTGCCCTACGTGTGAGATACACTTTTCACAATTTCTTCTGTGAATTTGCTGGGCATGCAGTTTTGCAACTCAATGATGTTTCTTGTGTTCTTTCATCTGCCACCTGGTTTGCAATGCCCATACCAAAGCCTTTCACCTACTAATTCAATCTTTGTTCACATAATAAATGTCAACTTTTTTCTTTACCAAGCTCTGGAACAATTTGTTGTCTACAATCTTTCCTTTTATTTCTTTGAAGAGTCAATCAATCTGCCTCTGTGGAATCTTCAAAAAAGCATAAATTATAAAGGGGCTCCTTACCTAAATTTTTCTATTCTAGATACCATAATCTTAAATAAAAGTCTATGGATCTCACCTATCTAGATATCAACCTAAGAGAATAACTGAGCAACTAAACTTGTTTTATTCTTAGCCTTATAAAGACAGCAAAATACTTAGTTGAGAGTAACATCCCCACTATGGAATAAGAATTATATACATATTATTTAGAACCATTATATGAAAACATTATATTTTTAAAAGCTATATATGTAGTAGAGCTATGATACTAATCCTGTTTATTCTCATTAAGGAATGGTGACAACCTTTAGCCTAATACGGCACCAGTTCTACTGGGATTCCTGGTCTTGTGTTGTCAAAACTATGCTGATCTTTTTCTGTGGACTCCACACAGTTTTTGTCTCCTAAAAGGCTGTTCAGAGATACTACTTTCTTATTACTGGATCTTTATCCTCAATTTTACCATTTAAAATTGCTGAAGTTTTACTCTAAGTACCTAGTCTGGGGCAGAGACAAGATGGTTGTTTACCAAACCCATGTCCTCCTTTTCCTGAGCACAGGAGTAGATTATATTTCTTTACAATGAGGTGTGGCTGTGAGACTAAGCTCTGACCAGTGGAATGTGGATAGGGAGCCACACCCATAAAAACCCTCCACAAGTGGTTCAACATGCTTTGTTTCTCTTCTGACCAGCTGGAAGGGAGCTGACCCTGAGGGCCACTTTGTGAACCATAGGTTGAAACTTGTATAGTCACAGGAAGAAAGGAGTCTAGGTTTTATGCCATTGAGAGAAGAGCCACTCACCAATCAGGAATACCCGTTTGGACGTTATGGGAGAAAAAAATAGACTTGTGATAATCCATTTTAATGAGATTTTATCTATTATAGCAGCTAGTAATATCTTAGTTAATAAGGTACTATTTAGGCCTGGAAATGGCTGAAGTGATACATTTCTGCTCGTTGTCTTAATGAGTTGGGTATTTTGTGCATGGCCACTCATTGGCTAAGTTTTGTCCATTTATGTCTTGGGTTTGAATTTCAAAGCTCTAACATTTCTTAGTAGTAAACAATTTTACCTTAAGTCTAGTTAAAATTCAAGAACAGATTATTTATGCATCTATTCTCTTCCTACTCCTATTTCTGTTGTGTAAAGGAGACAGAAAACAGGAAAGAGAAAACACAACTTCTCAACCAAGGTTATACTTCCTCAGTGAAGAATTTAGAGGTGGTAAGACTGGTCCAAAGTCTCTCCGGATGTGTAGGCAGATAAGCAACAAAGTAGACTCTCAAAACCAAATTCCAAGTTGGGAGGTGGTCTGGGAAGCTGCTGCATCTTAGAGTAAGCAGCTCACATGAATATTTCCACCCAGTTGGGAAAAGTCATGACATGGGAAGTGGTATCTAGAAACCTGTCTTAGCTGTTGGACCCCATACCATGTAGGTGTTTATCCCCTCCATCTGCCTATGGAGAGATGCACTTACCTTCTCTGTGTTCTGGGGTCCCTGCCTTGGCTCATGGTAGGTATATTTCCACTCAGCCCTGTCTCAGTACGTAGAATTTAAGACAGACTTTATATGTTTTACTAATACCCTTTTTTATGTTAGGAAGTTTATACAAATTTGCTTATATATTTGGTCAAGGATAAGTAACTCTCTTACTCCATCTCCTCCTACAAGTACCCATTTTCATATGCCATACTGTCACAGCCCTCCTGACCCAGAAATAGAGTCCTTACAAAATGTTTTAAGTAGTAAAGGAGAAGCGATTTTAACCGGGAATTAGACCCCAAGCCTCT
The DNA here is from genome assembly GCF_011762595.2 of Tursiops truncatus. Taxonomy (NCBI): domain Eukaryota; kingdom Metazoa; phylum Chordata; class Mammalia; order Artiodactyla; family Delphinidae; genus Tursiops; species Tursiops truncatus. The sequence continues at coordinate 54,107,226 of NC_047044.1, read as the reverse complement.
TTTCCTCAGTAATACTACTCTACAACTATTAAGCACCTGCTGTGTGCAAGCCTCTGTGCTTGGCTCTGGCTGTGAACAAAGCAGGCTCAGCCCCTGCCCTTGTTGGAGCTTTAAGTCTGGTCAAATATGCTAGAAGGGAGAAATAGGGAAGGTATGTTCTATTCTTTTTGCCAGAAATTACACTTTTCTGATGGTTATCTGAACCGAAAACACCTTCCTTTTTAACATCATTAGCAGTTTGAAGGACCTAAGGGCCGTGATATTTGAAATACATTCCATGCCCTGTAGGTCACAATAACTCTTATAATGTGTTTACCTACATTTTTTTTCTAGCAAGTGTGTACATTGTTCAGCACAGGAACCATATTTTTATATCCTTTTCATTGACAAGCACACTACCTGGCACCTGGTAAACACTCAATAAATAATTGATTTCTGCAAATAGTTCTCTGACCAGAATGCCTGAGTACCGTTTTTGCTGGCCTGAAAAACTGGCTACCCTCTCCTGTTACCTCTTACTATTCATATGAAAATCATGGAAATGTGCCCCACTGACTGTGAAAAGAGCTCAGTCAATCCTAGAGAAATCTCTTCATTAAACCTGTTTTCAGTTCAGACTCAAATCTCCCTCTCACACTATTGCCAACATCTCCATCACATTTTTAACTCATAGAAATTATGTCTGGATATACCCTTCTACTCAGAGTCGGAAAAAACAGCAGGGCAAGTTTATACTCTTGCCTTTATTTCAAGAGAAGAGACTGTGAGGTACGTTCATCAATCACTCTCCAGAAAGTAATGAGAGAAGTAAAATCTTTGGGAAATCAATAATAAGATGAGTGAGTGTGCAGGAGACAGCTGGCAGAATCTTGAAAATCAGAATAATTCCAAGGACAGAATTTCCTTACTCCAGATAATACTACATGAAAATATTACTGGACATGTTTAAAATATCACATTTTAAAAAGAATCCTGAGTATAGCTATCAGAAAAGTCTTTGGAACTGACCTATTCATTTGTATATTGACAGCAACTCTTTACAAATGCTTAATTAAAACTTAATCATTAGGTATCATAAACTACTTATGTACAAATTCTTCAGAAAACATGCATTTTGTGAAAGAAGAGTTTGATTTGATTTAGATCTTTATTTTGTGGCTCCATGAGGAGAATTTATTTCTATATTACCATCAAATACTTAAAAAGTACATATATATTGGAAGGTTACAAACATATATTACTTTCTGGTATAATTGGAGGTAACTAATGTTTTTGCTAGCCTGTAAAATTATAAGTGTTTTAGGTGACAGTCATATCAGAAGAAAAGGAGCTTTCCTTCTTTATGCCCCTTAAAACTTTTACTATTATCAGCTTATAACAAAGCAAACATAATAAGACCTGTATATTCCTAAATTTTCATTGGTAATTAAAAAACAACCAACTTCAGTGAGATTCAAAAATTAATCAGATTATTTTGTTTTTCTAACTTTTGCAAACTTTTTGGAATAGGAATAGGTAATACCATCAAGTCAGTTGATGTTGTCATAGTTAAAGATTAACTAAAATCAAATCAAGATTCACTGTACTACACTACATGGCTTCCTATAAATATTAAAATACAAGGCAATCCTTCTATTAGCTATTTGATCATATTGTGGTATTTATAAGATTGTTCAAAGAATGAAATGATTTATTCCATTTAAAAGGGGAGGTGGTATAGTATTCAAAACTGAAACACATTGAGAAATACTAGAGTAGAGAATAATAATATGTTAATATCTCAGACATTTCAAGTTTTTATCAAGAAAGACATGATTAATGAACAACCAAAATTAAAATTTCCCATAAAAATGAGATGAGTAAGAGAAGAAAGGCCGTATTTCCCATACATATATATATACACACACACATATATAAATGTATATATGTATATATATATATGTGTGTGTGTTTCTATGTGTACATGTATCAACCAAAAAAGACTATAAGATGAGAGCTGAAATCCCCTTAGGAATCAACCTCTCAATTAAAATGGGATTGATTCTCCAAGGCAGCACTGTTAGAACAATTGCACGGACTGGGTCAATAATAAAGTGAGGACATTCTGCAAGCCATTCATAATCTAACTCCTGTCCCATAGTTCAGATGCCTGAAAATGTAAGTCTGAGCATATGCCTCTACAAAAAATTTCTCACTTCACCCTCAAACTTCAGGGTTATCTTATAAGAGGTGATGAATAGAACCTTCAGTTGATCCTGAGAAGAAATTCAATTTGCTTTTTCCTGAGGCAGCATCCTGCCAGCCACACATTATCTATCCCCTGAGTTGAGATAGCTCTTAGCATTCAAATGAACAAAAGTTCAAAAATGAAGAAAATACAGCTTTGGTACTATTGAATTCCAGTCCAAATCTGACTACAAAATTTAGAGTGTTAGAATAAAACCCAAATCTGAGTCACAGTACAGTGAACATACGGGTTCATATATCCATTGTAAATGGTCCTACTGGGAAAAGTTTAGGGAATCCATGTAGAAATAGTTACCAAAACTCTATTGTATTTGTCTTTGATCATCCTTTCTATCACCACAATCATTTTTAGTGTTTAAAGAGAGTGACATAGCAATAATAAAGGGTCATCATAAGTACCCCTTCCCACATTATGGATTAATTTCAGTCCACAGTGTAAGAAGGGTGTTTTTATTTATTTTTTCCCTCCCTGTGTACAGCTTTTCTGTTTACAGCCCTTTGTTTTAAGCCAAGATTACCAAAGTGGGCGCTTAGTGTTTACAGTCCTCAGATTGGCAATACAACACAAACACATTCAAAGCGAGTGTTATCATACTAGGCCAAGAACAGGCACTCAGCTGCTCTGGATGGGCTTCTACTTTTGATGCTTCCCTAAAATTATGTTACACCAAAGAAATGAAAATGTGGCCATGGTTTTTCTAGTATCACAGATCATATACAAAGCAAAGGGAAAATTCCACTCAACTTATAATAGAAAAGAGGCATTAATTTCCTCTAAAAAATTATGATTTTAAATATCATGTGTTTTTAAAAAAATATGGTAAACTCATAAGATAGCAAAAAAAAAAAATTGATAGAAATTGCCATTATGTCATCACTTGGAGAAAACCATCACTAATATTTTAGAATATGTTTCACATTTTCCAATGAATTCATGAGTGTGTTCATCTGTATGTGACATAATATTTTATATACAGACTACATTTTTACTTATATGTGTTGTATAATTTAAAACACTTCCATGGAAATTATTTTAATGGCTACATAATATTTAAAGATGATGACATTATACTGCATTCCTTTTTTTCCTAAGTTTTTTGAGAAATATTTAACATAATATTTCACAGTTAAGGTGTACAACACAAAGATTTGGTATATGTGTAAATTCCAAGATAATTACCACAATAAGTTTAGTTAACATACATTACCTCACATAGTTAAGTTTTTTTCTTATGATGAGACCTTTTAAGATTTACTCTTTCAGCAACTTTCAAATATACAATACAGTATTAAATATGGTCACCATGCTGTACATTACATCCCATGACTTATTTATTATAAGTTGGTACCTTTTGACTACATTTATCCCCACACCTCCAAATCCTGTCTCTGGCAGCCATCAATACGTTCTCTGCTTCTCTAAGTTTGTTTCTTTTAGATTCCACATATAAGTGAGATCATATAGTATTTGTTCCTGCATCTGACTAAATTCACTTACCAAGATGCCCCCAAGGTTCATCTATGTTGTTGCAAATGGCACAATTTTCTTCTTTTTTTATGGCTGTGAATAATATTCCATTGTAAACAACATTTCCTTTATTCGTTCATCCATTTAGAATGTTTACATGTATTATTGGCTATTGTGACTAATGCTGCAACAAACATGGAGGTGCAGGTATCTTTTTAAGATAGAGACTTCGGGAATTTCAGTGTGGTGGCCCAGGTTCAATCCCTGGTCAGGGAACTAAGATCCTGCAAGCTGTGTGTTATGGCCAAAAAATATTTTTTTAATAATAATAATAATAAAATTATTTCCTTTTGATATAGACTCAGAATTGGCATTGCTGGGTCATATGGTAGTTCTATATTTAACTTTTGTGGAACCTTCATAATGTTTTCCATAGTGACTGTACCAATTTACACATCCCTACCAACATGTACAAGGGTTTCCTTTTCTCCACATCCACACTAACACTTGTTTATTGTCTTTTTGATAACAGCCATTTAATTTGATGGCAGCCATTCTAACAAGTGATATTTCATTGTGATTTTGATTTTCGTTTCCCTGATGATTAGTGATGTTGAGGATCTTTTCATTATCTTTTGTCCATTTGTCTTCTTTGGAAAAATGTATATTCAGTTCCTCTGCCCATTTTTAATTAGATGGTTACTTATTTATTTTTGTATTGAGTTGTATGAATTCTTTATATATTGGGTTGTCCAAAAAGTTCATTTGGGTTTTTCCATAAGGTGTTACGGAAAAACCCAAATGAACTTTTTGGCCAATCCACTATTCTTGGATATTAACCCCTTATTGGATATATGGTTTATATATATTTTCTCCCATTATTTAGGTTGCCTTTTGATCCTGGTTGGAGGTTTCCTTTGCTTCACAAAAGCTTTTTTTTTTTTTTAATTTCACATAGTCCCACTTAACTTATAACTTATTTTTGTTTTTGTTGCCTTTTCTTTTGGTGTCATATCCAAAAAATCATTGCCAGGACTAATGAAAGGAGCTTACCCCCTATTATGTTTTCTTCCAGATATTTTATGGTTTCAGGTCTTACTTTCAAGTCTTTAATCCCTGTTGAGTAGATTTTTGTGTATGGTATAACATAGGGATCCAGTTTCATTATTTCACATGTGGCTGCCATGTTTTCTCAACACCATTATTGAAGAGACTATCATATCCCCATTGTGTATTCTTGACTCCTTTGTCATAAGTTGACTATCTGTAAGTTTATTTATGGCTCTCCATTCTGTTCTATTTATTGATCTATGTGTTTGTTTTTATGTCAGTACTGTAGTGTTTTGATTACTAAAGCTTTGTAATATAGCTTGAAATTCAGGAAATGTAATGCCTCCAGCTTTGTTCTTTCTCAAGATTGCTTTAGCTATTTAGGGTCTTTTGTGGTTCCATATGAATTTTAGGATTATTTCCTTCTATTTCTGTGAAAAAAATTCCATTGGAATTTTAATAGGGATTGAATTGAATCTAAAAATGGCTTTGGGCAGTATGCACATTTTAGCAACATGAATTCTTCCAATCCAAAAACATGGAAATTCCTTCTATTTATTTATCTTCTTCAGTTTCTTTCATTGACATCTTATAGCTTTCAGTGTACAGAATTTTCACCACCTTTATTCCTAATTATTTTGGGGATACTATTGCAAATAGAATTTTTTTTCTAATTTCTCTTTCTGAAAGTTTATTCTTAGTGTATAGAAATGCAACTGATTTTTGCATATTGATTTTGTATCCTGTAACTTTCCTAAATGTATTTGTCCTAATGGGTTTTGGTATCTTTAGGGTTTTCTATGTATGATGTTATGTCATCTTCAAATAGAGATAGTTTTACTTTTTTCTTTCCAATTTGGGTGCCTTCTTTCTTGCCTTCTCTTTTCTTGACAAATTGCTCTGGCTAGGACTTTCAGTACTATGTTGAATGAAAGTAGTGAGAGTGAGCATCTTTGTCTTGTTCCTGATCTTAGAGGAGAAAACCATAATTCAAAAAGAGTCATGTACCAAAATGTTCATTGCAGCTCTATTTACAATAGCCCAGAGATGGAAACAACCTAAGTGCCCATCATCGGATGAATGGATAAAGAAGATGTGGCACATATATACAATGGAATATTACTCAGCCATAAAAAGAAACGAAATTGAGTTATCTGTAGTGAGGTGGATGCACCTAAAGTCTGTCATACAGAGTTAAGTAAGTCAGAAAGAAAAAGACAAATACCGTATGCCAACACATATATATGGAATTTAAGGGAAAAAAATGTCATGAAGAACCTAGGGGTAAGACAGGAATAAAGACACAGACCTACTGGAGAACGGACTTGAGGATATGGGGAGGGGGAAGGGTGAGCTGTGACAAAGCGAGAGAGAGGCATGGACATACATACACTACCAAACATAAGGTAGATAGCTAGTGGGAAGCAGCTGCATAGCACAGGGATATCAGCTTGGTGCTTTGTGACCGCCTGGAGGGGTGGGATAGGCAGGGTGGGAGGGAGGGAGATGCAAGAGGGAAGAGATATGGGAACATATGTATATGTATAACTGATTCACTTTGTTATAAAGCAGAAACTAACACACCATTGTAAAGCAATTGTACCCCAATAAAGATGTTAAAAAAACTTTCAGCTTTTTCACCATTGAGTATGATGTTAGCTAAGGACTTATCATATACAGTCTTTATTACATTGAGGTACATTTCCTCTATACACACTTTGTTGAGAGTTTTTATTATGAAGGGATGTTGAATTTTGTCAAATTCTCTTTCTGTGTGTCTTAATTATGATTTTTTAATCCTTCATTTTGTTAATGCAGATCACATTGATATGTGTATGTTGAACCATTCTTTCCTCACTAGGATAAATCCCACTTGATCATAGTGTATGACACTTTTAATGTATGGTTAAATTTCGTCTGCTATTATTTTATTGAGGGTCTTTGCAACTATGTTCATCAGGGATATTGGTCTGTAATTTTCTTCTAGTGTCTTTATCTGATTTTGGTATCAAGGTAATGCTGGCCTTGTAAAATGAGTTGAGAAGTGTTCCCTCCTCTTCTCTTTTTGGAAGAGTTTGAGAAGGATCGATATTAATTCTTCTTTAAATGTTTGGTAGAATTCACTAGTGAAGTCATTTTATTTTTTTGATGGGAAGATTTTGATTCCTGATTTAATATACTTACTAGCTATTGATCTACTTGGATTTTCTGTTTCTTCATGATTAAGTCTTGATAGGTTGTATGTTTCTAAGAATTTATCCATCTTTTTCTAGGCTCTCCAATTTGTTCGTGTATAATTGTTCATAGTAACCTTATGATCCTTTGTGTTTCTGTGGCATTATTTGTAATGTTTCCTATTTCATTTATAATTTTATTTATTTGAGCCTTCTCTTTCTTGGTAAGTCTAGCTAACACTTCTTTTTCTTTTCTTGTTTTTTAATATGTGAACATTGTAGCAGAGACTTTTGATGGTACCAGAGACCATTCCCTTTCTCCCTCTTCTTTGGTCACATCTCATTATAAAAGCTTAATAAAACTTTCACTCAGTTTCCCAGGGTCCTATCTAGTTAGGGTAGCCAGGTGACCAACCTCTGGTCATGAAGGAGACTTCTAGAAGAATTACTCTTAAGGCATCTGCTTTTCTGATAAGAATAATAGATGAGAAAAGAGAGCTCTTTCTGCCTCTTGTTTCTCCTTCCTTCATGAACTTGATGTTTCAAGCCAGACAGCTTTCTTGCAACTTTGTAGTGACAACAGTAAAGATGAAATGCAGGAATAGAGATGTAGACGTAGAGAACAGACATATAGACACAGAGGGGGAAGGGGAGGGTGGGACGAATTGGGAGATTAGGTTTGACATAAATACACTATCATGTGTAAAAAGATAGCTAGTGGGAACCTGCTGTGTAGCACAGGGAGCTCAGCTTGCTGCTCTGTGATGACCTAGATGGGTGGGACGGGGTTTGGGGTGAGAGGGAGGTCCAAGAGGGAGGGGATATAGGTATACATATAGCTGATTCACTTCATTGTACAGCTAACTCAACATTATAAAGCAATTTTACTCCAATAAAAAATGCTGATAAACTATGGATGGATGAACAGAAAGGTAAAGTGAACCTGGAATCTTCCTCATATTGTTGAGCTGCGAGATTAACCCTAATACCGTTGTTACATATACAGTAAATGTGCTTACTAAAAAACCTTGTGTAATGCCTACCTGGATCTTTGCTATAGCCAGTATTTTTCCTAGCTGATCAGACATTTAGATGTTTTCAGGATTCTACTATATAAGACAACGACGAATGAAAATTTCCATACATAGACTTGTGTCCCCATTTCCTTATGTATTCTTTAAAATATAAAATGAAATAAATGTCAATTTATTATGTGTTTACAGAAAATCAATTGATTATAACTTTTAAAATTTCAACAGAGAGCTGTACATAGTATTTTATCATTCTGAAATTGTAACATCTCTTACATGCAACAGTTCTCCTTTCCTTTCTAATACCTGTTTTTTGTTTGTTTTAAGGTAATTTTTATCAAAAAACACATTTTTTAACATCTTTATTGGAGTATAATTGCTTTACAATGGTATGTTAGTTTATGCTGTATAACAAAGTGAATCAGCTATATGTATACATATATCCCCATATCCCCTCCCTGGTGCGTCTCCCTCCTACCCTCCCTATCCCACCCCTCTAGGTGGTCACAAATCACTGAGCTGATCTCCCTGTGTGATGCAGCTGCTTCCCACTAGCTATGTATTTTACATTTGGTAGTGTATATATGTCATTACCATTTTTTCACATCCTCCCAACTTCCTCTTCCCCATCCCTGTGTCCTCAAGTCCATTCTCTATGTCTGCGTCTTTATTCCTGTCCTGCCCCTAGGTTCATTAGAACCATTTTTTTAATATTCCATATATACGTGTTAGCATATGGTATTTGTTTTTCTCTTTCTGACTTATTTCACTCTGTATGACAGCCTCTAGGTCCAACCACCTCACTACAAATAACTCAATTTCATTTCTTTTTATGGTTGAGTAATATTCCATTGTATATATGTGCCACATCTTTATCCATTCATCTGTAGATGGACATTTAGGTTGCTTCCATGTCCTGGCTATTATAAACAGTGCTGCAATGAACATTGTGGTACATGACTCTTTTTGAATTGTGGTTTTCTCAGGGTATATGCCCAGTAGTGGGATTGCTGGGTTGTATGGTAGTTCCATTTTTAGTTTTCTAAGGAAGCGCCATACTCTTCTCCATAGTGGCTGTATCAATTTACATTCCCACTAACAGTGTATGAGGGTTCCCTTTTCTCCACACCCTCTCCAGCATTTATTGTTTCTAGATTTTTTGATGATGGCCATTCTGACCAGTGTGAGGTGATACCTCACTGTAGTTTTAATTTGCATTTCTCTAATTAGTGATGTTGGCATATATTCATGTGTTTGTTGGCACTATGTATGTCTTTGGAAAAATGTCTATGTAGGTCTTTTGCCCATTTTTTGTTTAGGTTGTTTGCTTTTTTGATATTGAGCTGCATAAGCTGCTTGTATATTTTGGAGATCAATACTTTGTCAGTGGCTTCGTTGGCAAATATTTTCTCCCATTCTGAAGGTTGTCTTTTGGTCTTGTTTATGGATTCCTTTGCTGTGCAAAAGCTTTGAAGTTTCATTAGGTCCCATTTGTTTACTTTTTTTTTTGTTTTCATTACTCTAGGAGGTGGGTCAAAAAAGAACTTGCTGCGATTTATGTCAGAGAGTGTTCTTCCTATGTTTTTCTCTAAGAGTTTTATAGTGTCTTGTCTTACATTTAGGTCTTTAATCCATTTGGAGTTTATTTTTGTGTATGGTGATAGGGAGTGTTCTAATTTCATTCTTTTACATGTAGCTGTCCAGTTTTCCCAGCACCACTTATTGAAGAGGCTGTCTTTGCTCCATTGTATATTCTGGGCTCCTTTGTCACAGATTAGGTGACCATCGGTGCGTGGGTTTGTCTCTGGGCTTTCTATCCAGTACCATTGATCTGTCTTTCTCTTTTTGTGCCAGTACCATACTTTCTTGATGACTGTAGCTTGTAATATAATCTGAATTCAAGGAACCTGATTCCTCGAGCTCCATTTTTCTTTCTCAAGATTTCTTTGGCTATTCGGGGTCTTTTGTGTTTCCACACAAATGGTAAGATTTTTTGTTCTAATATTGTGAAAAATAGCATTGATAATTTGATAGGGATTGCATTGAATCTGTAGATTGCTTTGGGTAGTATAGTCATTTTCACAATATTGATTCTTCCAATCCAAGGACATAGTATACCTCTCCATCTGTTTGTGTCATCTTTTATTTCTTTCAACAGTGTTTTATAGTTTTCTGTGTACCGATCTTTTGCCTCCTTAGGTAGCTTTATTCCTAGATATTTTATTCTTTTTGTTGTAATGGTAAATGCGATTATTTCCTTAATTTCTCTTTCTGATCTTTCGTTGTTAGTGTATAGGAATGCAAGAGATTTATGTGTTTTAATTTTGTATACTGTTTCTTTACCAAATTCATTGATTAGCTCTAGTAGCTTTCTGATGGCATCTTTAGGATTCTCTATGCATCATATCATGTCATCTGCAAACCGTGACAGTTTTACTTCTTTGCCTATTTGGATTCCTTTTATTTCTTTTTCTTCTCTGACTGCTGTGGCTAGGATGTTTCAAAACTATGCTGAATAATAGTGGCAAGAGTGGACACCCTTGTCTTCTTCCTGATCTTAGAGGAAATGCTTTCAGGTTTTCACCATTGAGAATAATGTTTACTGTGGGTTTTTCATATATGACCTTTATTATGTTAAGGTAGGGTCCCTCTATGCCTACATTTGGGAGAGTTTTTATCATTAATGGATGTTAAATTTTGTCAAAAGCTTTTTCTGCATCTATTGAGATGATCATATGGTTTTTCTCCTTCAGTTTGTTAATATGGTATATCATGTTGATTGATTTGCGTATATTGAAGAATCCTTGCATTCCTGGAATACACCCCACTTGATCATGGTGTATGATCCTTTTAATGTGCTGTTGGATTCTGTTTGCTAGTATTTTGTTGAGGATTTTTGCATCTATGTTCATCAGTGATACTGGCCTGCAGTTTTCTTTCTTTGTGACATCCTTGTCTGGTTTTGGTATCAGGGTGATGGTGGCCTCGTAGAATGAGTTTGGAAGTGTTCCTCACTCTGCTATATTTTGAAAGAGTTTGAGAAGGATAGGTGTTAGCTCTTCTCTAAATGTTTGATAGAATTCTCCTGTGAAGTCATCTGGTCCTGGGCTTTTGTTTGTTGGAAGATGTTAAATCACAGTTTCAATTTCAGTGCTTGTTATTGGTCTGTTAATATTTTCTATTTCTTCCTGATTCAGTCTTGGGAGATTGTGCATTTCTAAGAATTTGTCCATTTCTGCCAGGTGGTGCATTTTATTGGCATAGAGTTCCCTGTAGTACTCTCTCATGGTCTTTGTATTTCTGCAGTGTCAGTTGTTACTTCTCCTTTTTCCTTTCTAATTCTATTGATTTGAGTCTTCTCCCTTTTTGTACTGATCAGTCTGGCTAATGGTTTATCAACTTTGTTTATCTTCTCAAAGAACCAGCTTTTAGTTTTATTGATCTTTGCTATTGTTTCCCTCATTTCTTTTTCATTTATTTCTGATCTGATATTTATGATTTATTTCCTTCTGCTACCTTTGGGGATTTTGGTTCTTTAATTGCCTTAGGTGCAAGGTGAGATTGTTTATTCGAGATGTTTCTTGTTTCTTAATGTCAGATTGTATTGCTATAAACTTCCATCTTAGAAATGCTTTTGCTGCGTCCCATAGGTTTTGGGTCGTCCTCTCTTCATTGTCATTTGTTTCTTGGTATTTTTTGATTTCCTCTTTGATCTCTTCAGTGATCACTTCATTATTAAGTAGTGTATTTTTAACCTCCATGTGTTTGTATTTTTTACAGATTTTTTCTTGTAATTGATATCTAGTCTCATAGCGTTGTGGTTGGAAAAGATACTTGATACAATTTCAATTTTCTTAAATTTACTGAGGCTTGATTTGTGACCCAGGATATGATCTTTCCTGGAGAATGTTTCATGAGCACTTGAGAAAAATGTGTATTCTGTTGTTTTTGGATGGAATGTTCCTATAAATATCAATTAAGTCCATCTTGTTTAATGTGTCATTTAAAGCTTGTGTTTCCTTATTTATTTTCATTTTGGATGATCTGTCCATTGGTGAAAGTGGGGTGTTAACATCCCCTACTATAAATGTGTTACTGTCGATTTCCCCTTTTATGGCTGTTAGTATTTGCCTTATGTATTGAGGTGCTCCTCTGTTGGGTGCATACATATTTACAATTGTTATATATTCTTGGATCGATCCCTTGATAATTATGTAGTGTCCTTCTTTGTCTCTTCTAATAGTCTTTATTTTAAAGTCTATTTTGTGTGATATGAGAATTGCTACTCCAGCTTTCTTTTGTTTTCCATTTGCATGGAATATCTTTTTCCATCCCCTTACTTTCAGTCTGTATGTGTCCCTAGGTCTGAAGTGGGTCTCTTGTACACAGCATATATATGGGTCTTGTTTTTCTATCCATTCAGCCAATCTGTGTCTTTTGCTGGGAGCATTTAATCCATTTACATTTAAGGTAATTATCGATATGTATGTTCCTATTCCCATTTTCTTAATTGTTTTGGGTTTGTTGTTATACATCTTTTCTTTCTCTTGTGTTTCTTGCCTAGTGAAGTTCCTTTAGCAGTTGCTGTAAAGCTGATTTGGTGGTGCGAAACTCTCTCAGCTTTTGCTTGTCTGTAAAGGTTTCTGAATTTCCATCCAGGAAATCTGAATGAGATCCTTGCTGGGTAGAGAAATCTTGGTTGTAGGTTTTTCTCCATCACTTTAAATATGTCCTGCCAGTCCCTTCTGGCTTGCAGAGTTTCTGCTGAGAGATCAGCTGTTAACCTTATGGGGATTCCCTTGTATGTTATCTGTTGCTTTTCCCTTGCTGCTTTTAATATGCTTTCTTTGTATTTAATTTTTGACAGTTTGATTAATATGTGTCTTGGCGTGTTTCTCCTTGGTTTTATCCTGTATGGGACTCTCTGTGATTCCTGGAATTGATTAATTATTTCCTTTCCCATATTAGGGAAGTTTTCAACTATAATCTCTTCAAATATTTTCTCAGTCCCTTTCTTTTTCTCTTCTTCTTCTGGAACCCCTATAATTCGAATGTTGGTGTGTTTGATGTTGTCCCAGAGGTCTCTGAGACTGTCCTCAGTTCTTTACATTCTTTTTTCTTTATTCTGCTCTGCAGTAGTTATTTCCATTATGTTATCTTCCAGGTCACTTATCCGTTCTTCTGCCTCAGTTATTCTGCTATTGATCCCTTCTAGAGTATTTTTAATTTCATTTATTGTGTTGTTCATCGTTGCTTGTTTCCTCTTTAGTTCTTCTAGGTCCTTGTTAAATGTTTCTTGCAATTTCTCTATTCGATTCCCAAGATTTTGGATCATCTTTACTATCATTATTCTGAAATCTTTTTCAGGTATACTGCCTATTTCCTCTTCATTTGTTAGGTCTGGTGGGTTTTTATCTTGCTCCTTCATCTGCTGTGTGATTTTCTGTCTTCTCATTTTGCTTATCTTACTGTGTTTGTGTTCTCCTTTTTGCAGGCTGCAGGTTCGTAGTTCCCGTTGTTTTTGGCGTCTGTCCCCAGTGGCTAAAGTTGGTTCAGTGGGTTGTGTAAGCTTCCTGGTGGAGGGGACTAGTGCCTGTGTTCTGGTGGATGAGGCTGGATCTTGTCTTTCTACTGGGCAGGTCCACATCTGATGGTGGGTTTTGGGGTGTCTGTGGCCTTATTATGATTTTAGGCAGCCTCTCTTCTAATGGGTGGGGTTGTGTTCCTGTCTCGCTTGTTGTTTGGCATATGGTGTCCAGCACTGTAGCTTGTTGGTCATTGTGTGAAGCTGGGTGTTGGTGTTGAGATGGAGAGCTCTGGGAGATTTTCGCTGTTTGATATTATGTGGAGCTGGGAGGTCTCTTGTGGACCAGTGTCCTGAAGTTGGCTCTCCCACCTCAGAGGCACAGCACTGACTCTTGGCTGTAGCACCAAGAGCCTTTCATCCACACAACTCAGAATAAAAGGAAGAAAAAGTAGAAAGAAAGGAAGTAAGGAAGAAAGAAAGAAGGAAGGAGAGAAAGAAAGAATAAAATAAAGTAATTAAAATAGAAAAAAAATTTTTTTAAAGTAAAAAAAAATACAGACGGAACCCTAGGAATAATGGTGAAAGCAAAGCTATACAGACAAAATCTTGCACAGAACCATACACATACACACTCACAAAAAGAGGAAAAGGGAAAAAATAAATAAATCTTGCTCTCAAAGTCCTCCTCCTCAATTTGGGATGATTTGTGTCTATTCAGGTATTCCACAGATGCAGGGTACACCAAGTTGATTGTGGAGATTTAATCCACTGCTCCTGAGGCTGCTGGGAGAGATTTCCCTTTCTCTACTTTGTTTGCACAGCTCCTGGGGTTCAGCTTTGGATTTGGCCCCGCCTCTGCGTGTAGGTCGCCAGAGGGCATCTGTTCTTCGCTCAGACAGGACGGGGTTAAAGGAGCCGCTGATTCGGGGGCTCTGGCTCACTCAAGCTGGGGGGGAGGAAGGGATATGGATGCGTGCCGAGCCTGCGGCGGCAGAGGCTGGCATGACGTTGCAGCAGCCTGAGGCGTGCCGTGCATTCTCCCGGGAATGGTGTCCCTGGATCATGGGACCCTGGCAGTGGCGGGCTGCACGGGCTCCTGGGAGGGGAGGTGTGGATAGTGACCTGTGCTTGCACACAGGCTTGTTGTTGGCGGCAGCAGCAGCCTTAGAGCCTCATGCCCGTCTCTGGGGTCCACGCTGTTAGCCATGCCTCATGCCCATCTCTGGAGCTCCTTTAAGCAGTGCTCTTAATCCCCTCTCCTCGCACACCAGGAAACAAAGAGGGAAGAAAAAGTCTCTTGGCTCTTCGATAGGTCCAGACTTTTCCCCAGACTCCCTCCGGGCTAGCTGTGGTTCACTAAACCCTTAAGGCTGTGTTCATTCAGCCAACCTCAGTCCTCTCCCTGCGATCCGACCGATTCCTGAGCCTCAGCGCCAAGCCTTGCCCGCCCCAGCAGGTGAGCAGACAAGCCTATTGGGCTGGTGAGTGGCGGTCAGCACCGATCCTCTGTGCAGGAATCTCTCCGCTTTCCCCTCGCACCCCTGTTGCTGTGCTCTCCTCCGCGGCTCTGAAGCTTACCCCCTTCACCACCCACAGTCGCCACCCATGAAAGGGCTTCCTTTTGTGTGGAAACCTTTCCACCTTCACGGCTCCCTCCCACTGGTGCAGGTTCCATCCCTATTCTTTTGTCTCTGTTTATTCTTTTTTCTTTTGCCCAACCCAGGTACGTGGGGAGTTTCTTGCCTTTTGGGAAGTCTGAGGTCTTCTGCCAGCGTTCAGTAGGTGTTCTGTAGGAGTTGTTCCACGTATAGGTGTATTTCTGATGTATCTGTGGGGAGGAAGGTGATCTCCGCATCTTACTCTTCCGCCATCTTCCCTCTCTAATTTTATTGATTTGAGTCTTCTCCCTTTTGTTTCTTGATGAGTCTGGCTAAAGGTTTATCAATTTTTTTTATCTCTTCAAAGAGCCAGCTTTTAGTTTTATTGATCTTTGCTATCATTTCCTTCATTTCTTTTTCATTTATTTCTGATCTGATGTTTATGCTTTCTTTCCTTCAGCTAACTTTGGAGTTTTTTTGTTCTTCTTTCTCTAATTGTTTTAGGTGTAAGGCTAGAATGTTTATGTGAGATGTTTCCTGTTTCTTGAGGTAATGTTGTATTCCTATAAACTTCCCTCTTAGAACTGCTTTTGCTGCATCCCATAGGTTTTGGGTTGTCCTGTTTTCGTTGTCATTTGTTTCTAGGTATTTTTTGATTTCCTTCTTGATTACTTCAGTGATCTCTTGGTTATTTAGTAGTGTATTGTTTAGCCTCCATGTGTTTGTAATTTTTACAGTTTTCTTTTCCTGTAATTGATTTTAATCTCATAACATTGTGGTCAGAAAAGATGCTTGATACAATTTCAATTTTCTTAAATTTACCAAGGCTTGATTTGTGACCCAAGATGTGATCTATCCTGGAGAATGTTCCATGAGCACTCGAGAAGAAAGTGTATTCTGCCGCTTTTGGGTAGAATGTCCTATAAATATCAATTAAGTCTTTCTGGTCTATTGTGTTATTTAAAGCTTGTGTTTCCTTATTCATTTTCCGTCTGGATGATTTGTCCATTGGTGTAGTGGGGTGTTAACGTCCTCCACTATTTTTGTATTACAGTCAATTTCCCCTTTTATGGCTGTTAGTATTTGCCTTATGTATTAAGGTGCTCCTATGTTGGGTGCATAGATATTTACAAGTGTTATATCTTCTTCTTGGATTGATTGATTGATCATAATGTAGTGGCCTTCCTTGTCTCTTGTAACATTCTTTATGTTAAAGTCTATCTTTTCTGATATGAGTATTGCTACTCCAGCTTTTTTTCTTTTCTTTTTTTTTTTTTTTTTTTTCAGTACGTGGGCCTCTCACTGTTGTGGCCTCTGCCATTGCGGAGCACAGGCTCCGGACGCGCAGGCTCAGTTGCCATGGCTCACGGGCATAGCCACTCTGCGGCATGTAGGATCTTCCCGGACCGGGGCACAAACCCGTGTCCCCTGCATCGGCAGGCGGACTCTCAACCACTGCGCCACCAGGAAAGCCCTCCAGCTTTCTTTTGATTCCATTTGCATGGAATATCTTTTTCCATCCGGTCACTTTCAGTCTGTATGTGTCCCTAGGTCTGAAGTGTGTCTCTTGTAGACAGCATATATATGGGTCTTGTTTTTGTATCCATTCAGCTAGTCTGTGTCTGTTGGTTGGAGCATTTAATCCATTTACATTTAAGGTAATTATAGATGTGTATGTTCCTATTACTATTTTCTTGATTGTTTTGGGTTTGTTCTTGTAGGTCTTTTTCTGTTCTTGCATTTCTCACCTAGAGAAGTTCCTTTAGCATTTGTCATAAGGCTCATTTGGTTGTTCTGCATTCTCTTAGCTTTTGCTTGTTTGAAAAGCTTTTGATTTCTCCATCAAATTTGAATGAGATTCTTGCTGGGTAGAGTAATCTTGGTTGTGGGTTTTTCCCTTTCATCACTTTAATTATGTACTGCCACTCCCTTCTGGCTTGCAGGGTTTCTGCTGAGAGATCAGCTGTTAACCTTATGGGGATTCCCTTGTGTGTTATTTGTTGTTTTTCCCTTGCTGCTTTTAATATGCTTTCTTTGTATTTAATTTTTGTTTGTTTGATTAATATGTGTCCTGGTGTGTTTCTCCTTGGGTTTATCCTGTTTGGAACTCTCTGTGCTTCCTGGACTTGGGTGGCTGTTTCCTTTCCCATGTTAGGGAAGTTTTCGACTCTAATCTCTTCAAATAATTTTTCAGGCCCTTTCCCTTTCTCTTCTTCTTCTGGGACCCCTATAATTTGAATGTTGGTGCATTTAATGTTGTCTCCGAGGTCTCTGAGACTGTCCTCATTTCTTTTCATTCTTTTTTTCTTTATTCTGATCCTTGGCCGTTATTTCCACCATTCTATCTTTCAGCTCACTTATTTATTCTTCTGCCTCAGTTATTCTGCTGTTGATTCCTTCTAGTGTATTTTTCATTTTAGTTATTGTGTTGTTCATCACTGATTGTTTGTTCTTTAGTTCTCCTATGTCCCTGTTAAACATTTCTTGAATCTTCTCGATCCGTGCATCCATTCTATTTCTGAGATCTTGGATCATCTTTATTATTATTACCCTGAATTCTTTTTCAGGTAGACTGCCTATTTTCTCTTCATTTATTTGGTCTTGTGGGATTTTACCTTGCTACTTTGTCTGCAACATATTTCTCGATTGTCTTATTTTGTCTAACCTACTGTGTTTATGATCTTCTTTCCACAGGCTACAGGGTTGTAGTCCCTCTAGCTTCTGGTGTCTGCCCCCTGGTGAGTGAGTCCAGTCCAGGGGCTTGTGCAGGCTTTCTGGTGGGAGGGTCTTGTGCCTGTGCTCTGGTGGATGGATTGAGTCTTTTCCCTCTGTAGGGCAGGGCCTCATCAGGTGGTGTGTTTTGGGGTGTTTGTGGGCTTAGTACGACTTTAGGCAACCTGTCTACTGATGGGTGGGGCTGTATTCCTGTCTTGCTGGTTGTTTGGCATGAGGTATCTAGCGCTGGAGCCTGTCTAGGCAGTTATATGGGGCTGGGTCTTGGTGTTGATATGGGTACTTCCAGGAGTGTGCATGCCAATTAAGATTCCTTGGATCCAGGAATTCTCTGGTGGCTCAGCGTCCTGGACTCTGTGATCCCACCCCAGAGGCTTGGGTCTGTTAGATGTTGACACAGTAATTAATTATTTAAATATTTTGGTTTCCACAGAGGGGTTGTTATTTTGTTGTGATTGTTAATTTATAAGATGGTAGTTATGGTCATAGTTATTATGTTTACCTACTAATTCTGTTTATACTAAACTGAAAATAAAACCTCTGCTATTTCTGCTTTGTACAAACAATTTTTTGTAGAGTATTACAACCATATTTTGTACATCTTAGAGGCATTTAAAAAGAAAATATATTTTCTGCTCTGATTACAATGCTTAATATAGTTAATTAACTTCATTAATTCTACTCAAAACTGAGATGTCATCACTTAATTTTTGACTACTACTTATGATAAAAACTGATAGTGATGTTAACTTTCCCAGTTGTAATTAAGCTCCTGTTCATCTCTCCTTGAATTCCTAAAATTTATTTCCATATTTTTATTCACATAAATTCACATAAATGTTCTGGCTGTTATAATTTCTTTATGGTATTTAACTTTCATGTATATGGAAATACTTTTTTTTCAATTTTTTCCCCTTACTCGTTCTTCTGCTCTTAATATTAACCAACTGTTTTTGTTTTAGTGGTTTTTACTTTATGTATCTTTGCTCACTTTTTTATCTTTCTGATTAAAAAATAGGTGCCTCTATTTAAAACCTATTTTTTATTTTACTTAATTTTATTGTAACTAAAATGTTTGTTATTTTTAAGTGTTTGTATCTTCACACTGACTGCTGTTTCCTACCCTTAGATTTCTGTCTTTTACTGTATGGTGTTTATTTGCTCTTCCTTGTCCTGTTATAAAAGTATATATGCTGTATTTGATTCTACAGTGGTTACCTCAAAATTTTCCAAAAATTCACAAACTCTGTAATTCTCTATGTTGCTATTTTATAAAATCATTCTGAGAAGAACTAGCTTAGGAGATATTAATAGGTAGTCCTAATGATCAGAAAAGCTTGGGATGTAACAACCCCCTGTAAAATCTTAACAGCTTATAACAGCAGGTTAGCATTTTCTCTCAGTTCTCTAGGGTGAGTGGGTTCAGCTCAGGGTCCCTGAGTTTGTCAGGTTGGACAGGGTTCCAGTCATTAGAACCCACAATTGTGGTGGATGCCCAGGGGGACTCACTGTGATAGCTGGTAGCTTATCCTGGCTGTTGCTGAGACTGGGCTGGCTTACCAACTAGTGTGTCCACACACAGTTTTAACATGTGACTTTTTCTTCTTGCAACATGGTGGTGACTGGGTTCTGAAACAGAAAATCCCAAGAAAAGAGTGATCTAAGAATACCAAGCATGGGGCTTCCCTGGTGGTGCAGTGGTTGAGAGTCCACCTGCTGATGCAGGGGACATGGGTTCATGTCCCGGTCCAGGAGGATCCTGCATGCTGAGGAGCGGCTGGGCCCGTGAGCCATGGCCACTGAGCCTGTGCGTCCGGAGCCTGTGCTCTGCAACAGGAGAGGCCACAACAGTGAGAGGCCTGCGTACCGCAAAAAAAAAAAAAAAAAAAAAAAAAAAAAAAAAAAAAGAATACCAAGCAATACCTGTAAGATGACTTTATCTAGCCTCACAAGTCCTAGGAAAGAACTTCTGATGCATTAAATTGCTCAGAAAAAGTTAAGGCCAACCCAGAATCAAGAGGAGGGAAAATAAGTTCCACCTTTTGTTGGAAAGAACAGTATTTTCTTTTTTTTTTTTTTTTTTTTTTTTTTTTTAAACATCTTTATTGGAGTATAATTGCTTTACAATGGTATGTTAGTTTCAGCTTCACAACAAAATGAATCAGTTATATATACACATATGTTCCCATATCTCTTTCCGCTTGCGTCTCCCTCCCTCCCACCCTCCGTATCCCACCCCTCCAGGCGGTCACAAAGCACCGAGCTGATCTCCCTGTGCTATGCGGCTGCTTCCCACTAGCTATCTACCTTACGTTTAGTAGTGTATATATGTCCATGCCTCTTTATCGCTTTGTCACCGTTTACCCTTCCCCCTCCCCATGGCCTCAAGTCCATTCTCTAGTAAGTCTGTGTCTTTATTCCTGTTTCACCCCTAGGTTTTTCATGACATTTTTTTTTTCTTAAATTCCATATATATGTGTTAGCATACGGTATTTGTCTCTCTCTTTCTGACTTACTTCACTCTGTATGACAGACTCTAGGTCTATCCACCTCATTACAAATAGCTCAATTTCATCTCTTTTTATGGCTGAGTAATATTCCATTGTATATATGTGCCACATCTTCTTTATCCATTCATCCGATGATGGACACTTAGGTTGTTTCCATCTCTGGGCTATTGTAAATAGAGCTGCAATGAACATTTTGGTACATGACTCTTTTTGAATTATGGTTTTCTCAGGGTATATGCCCAGTAGTGGGATTGCTGGGTCATATGGTAGTTCTATTTGTAGCTTTTTAAGGAACCTCCATACTGTTCTCCACAGTGGCTGTATCAATTTACATTCCCACCAACAGTGTAAGAGGGTTCCCTTTTCTCCACACCCTCTCCAGCATTTGTTGTTTCTAGATTTTTTGATGATGGCCATTCTGACTGGTGTGAGATGATATCTCATTGTCGTTTTGATTTGCATTTCTCTAATGATTAGTGATGTTGAGCATTCTTTCATGTGTTTGTTGGCACTCTGTATATCTTTTTTGGAGAAATGTCTATTTAGGTCTTCTGCCCATTTTTGGATTGGGTTGTTTGTTTTTTTGTTATTAAGCTGCATGAGCTGCTCGTAAATTTTGGAGATTAATCCTTTGTCAAGGAACAGTATTTTCAAACAAGGAGGGAAGGAATTGGTAGAGGTCATCTTTTAAAGATTGACAAAACTTTCTCGTAGTTACAATATTTTTGAACATGTTGAAGAAAAACCTTGTGTAACAGCTAACCAAATTATTTATTCTAGGCAAGTCTTTTTCTCACATTTAACTTGCCATTCTTATAGCAACATTCCCTTAACAAGTAGCTTCAGAAGTGTGGCTTTAGGCCAGCACTGTCTAATAGAAATATACTACACATCTTGTGTAATTTTAAGTGTTCTAATAATCACATTAAAACACAAAAATGAATTTAATAGCATATTTTATTTAACCCATTATTTCTAAAATATCATTATAACAAAATTAACAAAAAATAAGATGTTTTACCTATTTTTGTATTTGTCTTTGAAATCCAGTGTTGTTGAAATCTTATTTCCGTATTAATTTTCTCTCTGGGTGATCTATCCATTGTTCATAGTGGAGTATTAAAGTCTGATACTATTATTATGTTGCTGTTTATTTCTCCTTTTAGTTCCATTTGTACTTTCTTTATATAGTTAAGTAATCTGATGTTGGATGCTTAAATATTTACAACTGCTATGTTTTCTTGATGAATTAACCTCTTTATCATTATATAATAACCGTCTTTGTCTCTTGTGACATTTTTAGCTTAAATTTTATTTTGTCTAAGTACCAGACAACCCTTGGTCTCTTTTTTTTTTTTTTGCTTTTTTGCGGTATGCAGGCCTCTCGCAGCTGTGGCCTCTCCCGCCGCAGAGCATAGGCTCCGGACGCGCAGGCCCAGCGGCCATGGCCCACGGGCCCAGCCGCTCCGCAGCATGTGGGATCCTCCCGGACCGGGGCACGAACCCGCGTCCCCTGCATCGGCAGGCGGACTCCCAACCACTGCGCCACCAGGGAAGCGCCCCTTGGTCTCTTTTAGTTAACATTTGCTTGGAATAGCTTTTTCCATCCCTTCACTTTCAGTCTATGCATATCATTATGGCTAAAATGAGTCTCTTGTAGGCATCATATCATTGTATCTTGTTTATATATCCACTCAGCCACTCTTGTATTTTGATTGGAAAACTTAATCCATAATGTTTAAAGTAACTACTGATGGGTATAGACTTACTATTGCCATTTTGTTCATTGTTTTCTAACTGTTTTGTAGCTCCTTTTATTCTTTGCCCCTCTCTTGTCTTGCTTTGTTATATGATGACTTTCTGTGGCAATTTGCTTTCATTCCTTTGTCTTACTCTTTTGTACTACAGGTTTTCCCTTTGTGCTTACCATGAGGCTACATAAAATATTTTATAGTTAAGCATCCTATTTTAAGCTGGACCACTGGCTGGGCTGCACAGTCACCTCTGGTTGGGTGGGATTACCACCTAGCAGGGTTGTGCCTACAGTTGGAATCTATGATTAGTGCTGTAAGCTGGGCTCCTCAATTTTTCCTGGCCAGAGTGAGGCTTTAGGCTGTGCTTCCCAAGTGGAGCAGTCTGGATTCTGCATTCAGGCAGGGCTTCAAACAGCTTCATGATCAGACAGGGGATAGGCTGTGCTCCACAATCAGGAGAGCCATAGTCTGTGGCCTGAAGTTAGATCAGGCCACACACTGGATTCCACCATTGGGCAGGTGTTGGTTGTGCTCTGCTGTTGGGCAAGGTCAGTGGCCAAGTTCCCTGGTCAGGTGGGGCCCCCAACTGAACCCTGCAGTTAGGTATTGCTGGAGGCTGCTGTGCTCCTTGGTTGGGCAGGGTTGCTATCCAGGCTTCCTGGTCAGGTGGTGCCAGGGACTGTACTCAACAATCAGGCAGGGCCATAAGTTGTACTCTGTAGTTGGGCAGGGCTGTAAACTGGGCTCTGAGGCTGGGCAGTTCCACAGGATGGGCTCTGAGGCCAGCTGGAATCACTGTTTTGGCTTTCTGGTCAGATTGGGCAGGAGAGTTTTCTCAGCAGCTGGGCACATCTGCTGAATTGCTTCCCTACTCAGGCATGCCATTGAATGTGCTCTGCAGCTGCCTGGCATCTATGGCCAGGCTTCCTGGTGGGGCAGGACAGGAGCCATGCTCAGCAGTTGGACAGGGATGATGACTTGCTGTCCTGTCTGGGTAGGGCTGTAGAATGGGCTCCACAGTTTATATGGCTGTTGGCTGGGGACCCAAACAAGGCAGAACGGCTCACTGAGTTCTCTGGCCAGATGGAGCCATAGCTTGGATCCCTGCTTGGGCACCACCACCAGCAGAAACGTGTTCTTCCAGTATTCATGCACTGGCTGCTGTAAGCTGTGACCTTCTGCATCTCTGTCTGATCCCTCATAGTCCAGGCACAGCCAGTGATGCCCGTGAGGCAAGATCCAAGGAGCCCTTCTGGGAAGTATGACAGTGGTGTGAAGCAGGATGTCTACCTTGGGTTCTCTTTTGCCCACTAGAGAAACTGGAGGCCAGTGGGGGCTCTTATCGGTGTGGTGCCTTGCCAGCCTGTGGGAGGAGCCATGCAGTCAAAGTGAAATCTCCTTTGACCTCTTCTAATGTGGTCCTTCTCAGTCTCTATGGTCCAAGGGAATGCTTCTGCCTAACCTGTGGGTTCTGGAATCTTCACAAAGGTCATTTATATGGATAATTGCTAGTTGGTCTTGTCAGTGGGAATGAAGTCAGGAAGCACCTATTCTGCCATCTTAATGACATCACTTTGTTTCTTTTAATAAGGAAAAAGTAACCTGGCTTCAGATTGTCAGTAGAAAGAGAATACAGATTACCCTTCCTTCTGCTCCTCAGTTATTAGGCTGTTATAAAACTACTGCTGTCAGGTTTAAAGTAAACAGATACAGAAAGAAATTCATAGTTCACTTGTGTTGATCCGTAGGAATTCATCTGGTATGACTTTGCTGAATAAAGTAAATTGATGCCCACACTCCTCGATTCTTTATCAGAAACAGAAACTGTTTCAGTGCAACAGTATGCATTTCTTCTTTATATAGGTTTAGTACATGAGAGACCACATCTTCAAGCATGTACTATACACACATCTTTCTTTCTTCCCTCTCATCTACAGTTTTTGGTGTAAGAAAATCATATCAGAATCCTGTATCCTACTGTGTACCACCTTCAACTTCCTGCTCTACTGTTTCCTAGTAGATATAAGCCCCAAAGGATGTAAGAATGTACTAATCGGACCTAGGGAGGGGATGGGCTTGATTCTGCTTTAGAAACCAACACTGAACAGCAGGGGATTGATTGCCAATTTTCTTGTTGCTGTACAATCTGCATCAAAATGCAGGAAGTAAATAGCAAGGAGAACTGAACTTACTTCATGCTAGACACAGTTCTATTTCAAAATGGCAAAATGTGTCACAATGTTGTATCTTACTTCAGCTCCATATGATCTAAGGTTATTGTAATTTATTCTCGGTGTCATACATATGGTACTCTTAAATAAAGTTAATTTCAGAGATCAATTAATCGGTTAATCAAAACATTAATTCAATTTACCCAATGTAACTAAAATGATGATAATAATATAACAACAATAGTGGTAGAGTCCAGTATCAGTTATACAATGCCACTAGAGAGAGTTTAAGTATTCCCTACAATTTTCTACCTTAAGGAAAAGCACTGATAGGAATAGGTGAAGTATAAGGACAGTATTTGGTAATGATGCCAGGGTAAATTTTTGACTAATAGGAAAAAGAATAAAAAACTCTGCTTCTCCATAGCATGTGCTCTTTGCCTTTTTCCAGCAGGGGATTGCATCTCTCTGAGTCATCTTTGGATCTTCTTTTGAGATCTTGATCCTTTGTAACTCATGAAGGCTGGTACAAAGTACCTGTTAAATCTCCCATTTGGTAATGGATTCTTCTGGAAAAGCCTAGAGTAGTAGTTCTCAGCAGAAGGCAATTTTGCTACAAGAGGACATTTGGTGATGTGGAGAGTCATTTTACATGCTACAATGTACAGGACAGTCCTCCACAACAAAGAATTACCCATTCCAAAATATCAATGTGCTAAGATTGAAAAACTCTGTACTGTAATGACCAGGATGAAGGCCATGGGGTGGGAGGTGGGTGGGAAGCCAAGAGCAGGTGACATAGGTACTTACATTATTACAGCTATTTCTAATTTTCACTATCACAGTAAGCCTGTCACGTTGGTATTATCATCTCCAATCTTCATTTTTCACATGAGGAAGGCATTACGTATGTATGTACACACATAGGTAGACACAGAGATAGATACGTAGATCTGTAGATACACAGAAAAATTATAAGTAACCCTACAAAGTGTATTTTAATTACCGGGGTTTTTTGGCATTCAGAAAATATTATGACATTTCAACTGAGTTATTTTGCCCAAAATCTCTCAGGGCCAAGATCTAAATCCAAGTCCTACTGCAAACCCTTCAACTTTCCACGATACAACTCTAGTTCTAATAACAGAAGTGCGTATTCATTCATCTGTGAGCCACTGGTGAACACTTACTGGACTGCTATTTTGTTCTGAGGGGTGATTGGACCCGGAAAGGATCAGGCGGCATGTGTTCACATGTATGTAGCTCTGTGCCACTGTAGAAAGTATTTTTTTCATACATTTTCTCATCCTCAAAACAGATCAGAAAACTGTGTTTTAGGTTTCACCACTAGATCTTTATGATTCTTTCCATTAACCTTTACTAGAAAAGCCAGTCTCACCTTAGCTCTTCTCATGTTCACCACAAGTGTTCTTGCAGTGCTTCCCAAACTTTTGAACAAAGTGGTAATATTTGCTTAGTCACTTTAGGCAAAGACAGGTGTTATTTGCTCATTATCCTGGGGCTTTGGCTGTCCCAAACCCTCCCAGGCCACAAGAGCTGAACACACCAGTAACCCACACCAGTGTGTTGTAGACACTGGTTGAGAGTATCTGTTTAGCCTCACATATAGGCTTTACAAGACTTCTCGTTGACTCCATTGCTCACTAAAATGTAGTAAGCAATGCTACTAACATTATGTCAATACAAGCACAAATTCATGATCAAAATCACAATGATCAGTGCCCACATCAGATGTCCTGTCTCTATAAACATAACACCTTCATGTTTCCTAATATTTTAAACATTATAGAAAGCCTCATTCAAACATTATCCAAATTATTACTGGGGATAGAGTAAAGAAATAGGTGTCTCTTATGAGAACATAAATGGCTAGGATATTTCTCTCAATGTTTTTTTCTCATCATTAACAGAAACCAGTAAGAAAAAGTGAATTATGATATAATTATGTGCTTTTCTAGTGTACCATTAATCTTTACCTTTAGATGCTATTATAATTCACTTTACCCAACAAAAGCAACATTCTTGATATATTAGCTCAAATTTAGTGTAGTACGTCAGGAAGTAGAAATAAGAATCTCAGACATAATAACATGTCAGTATGAGTGAATTTCCTTCTGTGACTGTGTCACTTTTGAGCATATCTTTCCCCCCATTGGATTTTGGTCTCTTCAAACAACACTTCCCAACTCCCATCACACCATTATAAGTAAGTTTTAAGCCCTTTTAAATTAAATAATTTCACAGTTTCCTCCTGGCTAACCTTTTTCTCTAGCTAATCTAGAGTTTCTGTGAAATGTGAACAGATCAAATAATCATATGCATCCAATTTCTTACTTGAATGTGATAATTGTTAACAACTTCTTACAGTATTTTCTATTACCATGGGTAAGATCACATTGATTTGCTTCATCAAAGGTGCTGAAATACTAATAATTTTTAGAAACAGTGTATTAAATAATCTAGTTTATCTGGTAGGTTTTTAGTAAAATTGAATTGTGATTGGGAGAGATTATAGAATTTTCAGATATGGTATCTTGTCTTAGAGGATATTTAGTAGCTTTTTTTATGGCTACAAGCTTTCAACCGGCTATGTTAACAATTCTTAGTAAATCAGTAATTTAATCTCCTAGTGAAGAGAAGGCATGTCCTTGTGGAATTCCAGAAAATACGATGCCAGTCATCTGTGAATTAATTGTCCAAAATCTAACCTCAACAATTCAAATATTATAAGCTCATGCACCTGTGTTTTCAAAGCAAATGTCTGATATTTGTACCCTATATTTTGGGTTTTGACGTATGAATTGAACTGAAAAACAAATTGTGATTCATATATCTATTAATAAACAAAAATCTTAGCTCTGTGAAAATTTGTCTCTTTTTTATAAATACAATGTTTATAACTGCTATTTCTGTTTAGTTACACACACACACACACACACACACACACATGAACACACAAGTTCCTTCTCTTTTCTACCAAGTAGAGAATTGTTTATGAAATGAGAAAAAATTAATTGAAAAATAATTCATAGACGGTGACTCATAATTGGTATAATAGTAAGAAAAAACTTTTTCAAATATAAATCTGTTTAGATCTCTGTCCTGCTCAGAGTCTTCAGTAATCCCCTCACTGCTTCAGGATAAATACTAAGTACTTTATTAGGGACCCAAGGCTCTTCAGTCTTTCCAGCCTCATGGCTCACCCCTCTTCACCATGCCTCTGATCCAGGTTTAGTCTATCTGATGTTCCTTGAACATACACACCAGAAGTATTGTTATTTTATGCCTTTGCCTAGCAATGCCTTTCCCAGGCTTCTATACCTGATGAGCTCAAATATTTTTTCCCACTGAGAGTAATCAGCATTCCTGACTTACCCTGTGCCTGTAGCCCTAGTTTGCCACTTGGTCTTCTTATGCTACGTTGTGCACACCTCTCCCTTCATTAAAGCATGAAATACTTCCACAGAACAAAAATGTTTGATCCTCCTCCAAGAAACATACCGGACCTTAGAATGTGAATTTTGTACAGTAAACTTACACTTGTTTCAACCTAAACTTATTTACCCTTGTAACCTTGTTCTTTCACTTAACTTGTTTTGACCTTGAAGTCTTACATGACTACATTTTAAAATAAGTAAATATAGTTGTATTGATATAAAAGCTGGCATCAAAATTCTTTTAGAGAAAATTGTCTTTATTAGGAAGCACATTTTAAAACCACAGTGAAAAGGTAACCCCCTACGGGCATGTGCTGGCAGACTTCAAGACTATAAACGCTATCCTGAAACTGCTCTGCATTGACAATGAAGAGGAATTTGTTGGTGGGAAATGAGAGGAAAGAGGAGAGAAGGGGGAGAAAAGAGGACAATAGAAGACTTCAGCTACAATTTTGAATATTGCAGAGAAACTTAGGAACGGGATTATCCTAATATTAAGCTGATTTCATTGATGTCATACAGACCTGTCCATTCTAAATATCAAATACATAATCTGCAACAAGGGACAGAATTCTATCTCTGGGATGTCTAGGTACATAGCAGGGATACTGCTATGTACCTAGCAGTACCTACTGAGTGGTGTTGTAAAAGGATCCCTAAAATGAGCTAATCTTGGAAGTGGCAGCTGGAATCAGGTATATCCATGAGACCATAAGAACACCTGATATTTGCAGGTATGTTTTTCTAGGCATTGACAACAATCTATGGAAAGCCAATTAAATCCATCTGAGCTATACTTTAAGGACAGTGTGACTCCACCTGATAGCTGGTTTGGAAGAAAATCGATCATGGCACCATTAACATAAGACTTTCTTTGAAAAAATGCTTAGCAAGAGAAGGCACCAAAGGATCTTTCTAATTTGAGAAATACCGGTAATGATTTTATAGAACTTTAGCAAGAGGGTTAACCTAATTTTCAGCTAATTTTAAAAACAGTGCAAGGGCAAATATAAATTAAAAACAAAATGCTTAATTTTCATTTTTGAAAATAGAGACTTCTTTCCTCTCCTTTCCTTAGAAAATTTATTTTAAAAAACATATAAGTTCTTTCTCTGTCTCTTTGAAATGCATGTAAATCTTTTCAGAAGTTATTAAGCCTCTTGCCAGCTTTATGACCCAAGAATATCTTTCTCAAGGACCTGGAAGCCATCTCTTTGAAATGCAAACATCAAGGAAGATAGTACCCCTACCTGCCCAGTGTCTCTTGGCAGGGCAGGAGCCTACCTTCAGCAAATGCCTAGCTCCAAGTAGCAAAACTATCTCTTGTCATAAAGATATGAGAAGTTTATTGTCCTTTGGTGTAAAAGCAATTAACTAATACAGTCATCCCAATTACTAGGTGAATTTAGGATGAACTATGTGTGACAAATGGTGCTGTCAAGTACTCTGACTTGACTAGTTATTAATCTTCAAGACATGTATGCAATGGGTTGTATCTGCTTGCCTATATAAAAGGCTGGGGTTTCTTCTTGTCTTTGTGATCTCTTCATAAATTGCCTATAATACCTATCACGTCCACGGTTAATGCTCATTCAGTAGTAAAACTCTTCTTTCTCTATTAACCTTGTGGTGAGGTTTTCTACATTGGGAGGAGATTTTGTTTTTAATTATTTCTACGGCAACAGTTGGTCAAAAGAAGTTTCTCCCAAAAAGAAGGAATTTTTCTTGTAGATTAGTGACAATTGAGCAATTTGGATTTTATTGAGAGAGAATGAGGAGGAGGGTTTATTACACCAATATCTTATGTGTTAGACCAATATCTTGTGCAAAAGATATTGGGGAAAAAACAGCTGTGAGAAAGAAGGGAGATGCAAGGACATGAAAGAATCACAGTGGAAAATTCTCAGTCAATGTCTATTATGATGAATTATAAAAGTTAACATCAATTACTGATTTGAATGATCTCTTTTCTATAAACACACTGACATCAAAGGGATTGTGTGACTCATGTTTCTATCCTTGCTGTCTAGCATTTACTACAATGTAATACTGTTTCTTTTTTGAGTTGATATATAATTGAGGGAGATTGTTTCAAGATGGCAGAGTAGAAGGACATGCACTCACTCCCTCTTGCGAGAGCACCAGAATCACAGCTAACTGTTGAACAATCATTGACAGGAAGACACTGGAACTCACCAAAAAGACATCCCACATCCAAAGACAAAGGAAAAGCTGCAATGAGATGGTAGGAGGGGTACAATCACAATAAAGTAAAATCCCATAACCGCTGGGTGGGTGACTCACAAACTGGAGAACAATTATACCACACAAGTCCACCCACTGGAGTTAAGGTTCTGAGCTCCAGGTCAGGCTTCCCAATCTGTGGGTCTGGCAATGGGAGGAGGACTTACCAGAGAATCAGACTTTGAAGGCTATTGGGATTTGATTGCAGAACTTCTACAGGACTGGGGGAAACAGAGACTCCACTCTTGGAGGACACACACAAAGTGGTGTGTGAATCAGGTCCCAGGGGGAAGGAGCAGTGACCCCATGGGAGACTGAACCACACCTACCTGCTAGTGTTTGGAGGGTCTCCTGCAGAGGTGGGAGGTGGCTCTGGCTCAGTGTGGGGACAAGGACACTGGCAGCAGAAGTTCTGGGAAGTACTCCTTGGCATGAATCTGCCAGAATCTGCCATTAGCCCCACCAAAGAACCTGTAGCCTCCAGTGCTGGGTCACCTCAAGCCACAGAACCAACAGGGAGGGAACTCAGCCCCACCCATCAGCAGACAAGTGGACTAAAGTTTTACTGAGCTCTGCCCACCAGAGCAACACTCAGCTCTACGCACCACCAGTCCCTCCCACCAGCAAGCTTTCTGGAGCCTCTTAGATAACTTCATCCACCAGAGAGCAGACTGCAGAAGCAAGAAGAACTAATATCCTACAATCAGTGCAACAAAAACGACATTCACAGAAAGACAGACAAAATAAAAAGGCAGAGGACTATGTACCAGATGAAAGAATGAGATAAAATACCAGAAAAACAATTAAATGAAGTGGAGATAGGCAACCTTCCAGAAAAAGAATTCAGAATAATGATAGTGAAGATGATCCAGGACCTTGGAAAAAGAATGGAGGCAAAGATCGAGAAGATACAAGAAATGTTTAACAAAGACCTAGAAGAATTAAAGAACAACCAAACAGACGAACAGTACAATAACTGAAATGAAAACTACACTAGAAGGAGTCAATAGCAGAATAAGGCAGAAGACGGATAAGTGACCTAGAAGGCAGAATGGTGGAATTCACTGCTGTGGAACAGACGAAAGAAAAAAGAATGAAAAGAAATGAAGACAGCCTAAGAGACCTCTGGGACAACATTAAATACAACACCATTCACATTATAGGGGTCCCAGAAAGAGAAGAGAGAGAGAAAGGACCCGAGAAAATATTTGAAGAGATTATAGTTGAAAACTTCCCTAACATGGGAAAGGAAATAGCCACCCAAGTCCAGGAAGCACAGAGAGTCCCAGGCAGGATAAACCCAAGGAGAACCACGCCAAGACACATAGTAATCAAATTGACAAAAATTAAAGATGAAGAAAAATTATTAAAAGCAACAAGGGAAAAATGACAAATAACATACAAGGGAACTCCCATAAGGTTAACAGCTGATTTCTCAGAAGAAACTCTACAAGCCAGAGGGAGTGGCACAATATATTTAAAGTGATGAAAGGGAAGAACCTACAACCAAGATTACTCTACCTGGCAAGGATCTCATTCAGATTCGCCGGAGAAATCAAAAGCTTTACAGATAAGCAAAAGCTAAGACAATTCAGCACTGCCAAACTAGCTTTATAACAAATGCTTAGGGAACTTCTCTAAGTGGGAAAAAAAAAAGAGAAGAAAAGGACCTACAAAAACAAACCCAAAACAATTAAGAAAATGGTAATAGGAATATACATATTGATAATTACCTTAAATGTGAATGGATTAAATGCTCCAGCCAAAGGACACAGGCTTGCTGAAGGGATACAAAAATAAGACCCATATATATGGTGTCTACAAGAGACCCACTTCAGACCTAGGGGCACATACAGACTGAAAGTGAGGGGTTGGAAAAAGATATTCCTTGAAAATGGAAAACAAAAGAAAGCTAGAGTAGCAATTCTCTTATCAGATTAAATAGACTTTAAAATAAAGAATGTTACAAGAGACAAGGACACTGCATAATGATCAAGGGATCAATCCAAGAAGAAGATATAACAATTATAGATATATATGCACCCAAATGTATGCACCCATACATTTGCCTTATGTATAGGAGCAGCTCAGTACATAAGGCAAATGCTAACAGCTATAAAAGAGGAAATCGAGAGTAACACAATAATAGTGGGGGACTTTAACACCTCACTTACAGCTATGGACAGATCATCCAGACAGAAAATAAATAAGGAAACACAAGCTTTAAATGACACAATAGATCAGAGAGATTTAATTGATATTTATAATACATTCCCTCCCCAAACTGCTGATATATAATTGACATGACATTGTGTAAGTTTAAAGTTGTCTAATATGTTGATTTGAAACATTTACATATTGCAATATAATTACCACCATAGCTTGAGATAACGCTGCTATCACATCACGTAATTATTTCTTTTG
Organism: Tursiops truncatus; assembly: GCF_011762595.2. Classification (NCBI taxonomy): domain Eukaryota; kingdom Metazoa; phylum Chordata; class Mammalia; order Artiodactyla; family Delphinidae; genus Tursiops; species Tursiops truncatus. The sequence goes on along the minus strand of NC_047044.1, from coordinate 54,074,837 downwards.
TGGTATGAGAACATTTAAGATCTAGTCTGTTAGCAATTTTGAAGTATATAATACAGTATTATTGATTATAATTAATATGCTGTGCATTAGATCTCCAGAACTTGTTTATCTACTAGTTGCAAGTTTGTACCTTTTAATAACATTTCCCCAATGCCCCTCCTCCCAACCCCCAGTAACCACTATTCTACTCTGTTTCTACTAGTTTGACTTTTTAAACTTCCATTAAATAAGTGATATCATACAGTATTTGTTTTTCTGTGTCTGGCTTTTCTCGTTAAGCATAATTCCCTTAAGATCCATCCATATTGTTCTTTCTTTTACATGGCTCAATAGCATTTTATTATTTATAAATACCACATCTTTATCCATTCATCCACTGATGGACACTTAGGATGTTTCCAATTCTTGGCTATTGTGAATAACACTGAAATAAACATGGAAGTGCAGATATCCTTTTGATATCCTGTTTTCATTTCCTTTATGTATATACCCAGAAGTGAAATTGCTGGATCATGTGGTAGTTCTATTTTTAATCCTTTTAAGAGCCTCCATAACATTTCCCTTAGTAACTGTACCAATTTATGCTACCACCAGCAGGGTGCAAGGTTTCCCTTTTCTCAGCATCCTTGCCAAAACTTATCTCTTTGGTTTTCCTTTTCTCAGGACCCTTGTCAAAACTTATCTCTTTTCTTTTTCATAATAGCCATTTGAACAGGTGTGAGGTGCTATCTCATTGTGGTTTTGATTTCCATTTCCTTGATGATTAGTGATGTTGAGCATCTTTTCATGTATGTTTTGTCATTTATATGTCTTCTTTGGGAAAATGTCTATTCTGTTCCTCTGCACATTTTAAATAGAATTGTTTAGTTTCTCACAATTGAGTTGTATGAGTTCCTTATATATTTTGGATATTAACCCCTTATCAGATATATGTTTTACAAATATTTTCTTCCATTCTGTAGGTTGTCTTTTCATTTTGTTGATTGTTTCCTTCATTGTGCAGAAGCTTTTAGTTTGATGCAATACCACTTATTGTTTTTTGCTTTATTATTATTATTTTTGGCTTAGTTTTTGGTGTCATATCCAAAAAAATCATTGCCAGAACTGATGTAAAGGAGTTTGCCCTGTATGTCCTCCTCTAGATGTTTTATGGTTTGAGGTCTTACAGTCAAGTCTTTAGTTCATTTTGAGTAGATTTTTGTGTATGGTGTAAGATAGGAATCCAGTTTCTTCTTTTGCATGTGGTTGTCCAGTTCTCCCAACACCATTTATTGAAGAAACTATCCATTTCCCATTATACATTGCTGGCTCCTTTATCATAATGAATTGACCATATATTTGTGGGTTTATTCTTGGTGCTCTAGTGTGTCCCATTGATCTATGTGTCTGGTTTTATGCCAGTACATACTGTTTTGATTACTACAGATTTGTAGTGTAGTTTGAAGTCAGGAAACATGATGCCTCTAGCTTCGTTCTTTCTCTAAATTGCTTTGGCTATTCAAAGTCTTTTGCACTTCCTACAAATTTTAGGATTGTTTTTACTATTTCTGTGAAAAATGCCATTATAATTTTGATAAGGATTACATTGAATCTTTAGAAGGCTTTGAAAATTATGGATATTTTACAGTATGAATTCTTCTAATCCATAAATAAGGGATACTTTTCCATTCATGTTTTCAACTTTTTTATCAGAATTATAGTTTTCATTGTACAGGATTTTACTTCTTGATTAAATTTATTCCTAAGTATTTTATTGGTTTTGATGCTACTGTGAATGGAATAGTATTATTTTAGCTCTTTTTCAGATATTTCATTGTTATTATATAGAAACACAATTGACTTCTGTATATTGATTTTATATCCTACACCTTTACTAAATTGGTTAATTAGTTCCAAAAGATTTTGGGTTGAGTCTTTGTGATTTTTTTATGTATAAGATTATATCATCTGTAAACAAACAATTTTACTTTTCTAATCTGGATGCCTTTTATTTCTTTCTCTTGTCTGATTGCTTTGGCTAGGACTTGCAGTACTACATTGAATAAGAGTGGTGAAAGTGGACACACCTTGTATTGTTCCTAATATCTGAGGAAAAGCTTTCAATTTTTCACCATTAAGTATAATGGTGGCTGTGGGTTGACTGTAATGTCCTGTTTTATGTTGCAGTATGTTTCTTCTATACCCAATTTGTTGAGGGTTTTTATCATGAAAGGATGTTGTATTGTGTCAAATGGTTTTTCTGTATCTATTGAGATTATCATATGGGTTTTATCTTTCTATTAATGTGGTGTATCACATTTATTGATTTATATATGTTGAACCATCCTATGATCTATTTTATGTGTTGTTGATTTCAGTTGTTAATATTTTATTGAGAAGTTTTGCATCAATATTCATCATGTATATTGACCTATAGTTTTCTTTTCTTGTAGTGTACTTATCTGACTTGGGAATCAGGGTAATGCTACCTGGTAAAATGAATTTGGGTGTGTTCCCTGCTCTTTGATTTTTTGGAAGAGTTTGAGAAGGATTGGTATTAATTCTTCTTTAAATATTTGGTAGAAATGACCAGTGAAACTATCTGATCCTGGGTTTTTCTGTGTTGGAAGTTTTTTGACTACTTATTTAATCTCACTTGTTATTGGTCTCTTCAGATTTTCTATTTCTTCATGATTCTGTCTTGGTAGGCTGTATGTTCTAGGAATTCATCCATTTCTTTTAAGTTATTCAGTTTCTTGGCTTGTAATTATTCATAGTAGTCTCATATGATCCTATATATTATTGTGGTATTACTTGTAATGTCTCTTCATCATTTCTAATTTTATTCATTTAAGTCTTCTTTCTTAATTATTCTAGCTAAAGGATTGTTAAGTGTATCTTTTTTTAAAAAAACAGTTCTTATTTTTCTCTTTTCTAATGTGTTTCTGATCTCCCTTTTCATTTATTTGCACTGTGATCTTTATTATTTCCTTCTGCTAACTTTGGGATTAGTTCATTCTTTTTGAAACTAAGAGCTGACAAACTTTTGCCAACTTCTAGGCTTCTAATACAAATTAATTTTAAAATAGGTCCAGCTCTTGTGTAAAAGAAAAGGTCTTCTTACACAAAGCTTGTCTTTAATGACCTTATTTCTCTGTCCATTTGTTGGAAAGATTAATTGCGCTCCCCAGAACCTACAGTCATCTGAATCTGCTTTTGAAATTTGGCTTTTTCATTATAGTGGTTTTGTTTGTTTGTTTGGTTTGGCTTTGAATCTCTGTTCTTCTAATAACCTTTTTGTCGCTATCCTAATGCCTTTTCACTTAAATATTCTTTCAAAATTTACATGTTCCACAGTATAGGTTTCAAAAAACCTTGGAATTGAAGGATATTGCTTTCTCATTCTTAGTACAGTTACCTCATGTCATGGGACACTTTCCTTATTACTGCCCATCTAAGGGTGAAGATAATGACACCCCCTGAAAATCCCACACCCAGCCCCCAGGAATGCTTTAATCAAATCTGTAATCTCCAGGGGGTTAAATAAGCATGTCCTTCTCTGCCTCCTCCACTGTAATACTGACCACCCTACTCTAATCATGTCTAACTCTTCCACCACCTCTTCTACCAGACTGAGAGCTCCCAGGAGGTCAGAAATACACTCCATTTATATTTTAACCATTAGCATCTAGTACTTTCTCTGGGGCTTAATAAATGTTTGCTGACTCAATGAGTGAATCATAATTTCTCCAAATACAAATGAAATTTGCTAAATTAAACCAGGATGAGGAAGGAAGTTGATCTAGTGTACATCTTTGTATGATTCATAGTGACCATCTGGGAGCTAGGTTGAGAAGGACTCTGAATATAAATATAAGTATGTAAATAAATCAGCATGTAAATACACATACACACAGTCCTTGAAAAGACTACTGTAATTAATTAGTAATATTTGCTTTGAACTAGTAGAATAGTGCTAGCGTGAGTGACACATATTTACCAACTCAAGACAAGATTTTAAAAAATATATGTGTGTGAAAAAAATATATGTGTGTGTGTGTGTGTGTGTGTGTGTGTATATTTGTTTTTTTTGCGGTACACAGGCCTCTCACTGTTGTGGTCTCTCCCGTTGCGGAGCGCAGGCTCTGGACGCGCAGGCTCAGTGGCCATGGCTCACAGGCCTAGCCGCTCCGCGGCATGTGGGATCTTCCTGGACCAGGGCATGAATCCGTGTCCCCTGCGTCGGCAGGCAGACTCTCAACCACTGCGCCACCAGGGAAGCCCATATATTTTTTATATATGTGTGTATATATATATATATATATATATATATATATATATAATTTTATAGTTAGTTTTCAAAAACCCTAATATAATTTAAAGCATTTGATTTTTTCACAGCAACCTTTTTTCTTTCTTTATAGATATGTAAAAGGAGGTTAGAGCATTAAGTCATTTTCCAAAGCTTATAATTTATAATGTTAATAACTGGCTAACCTGGGACTCAAACCTGACTTCTAACAACAATAACAAAATAACAGAGATATCCCTACTACACCACTATTGCTCACTTCTCTATTACCTGTAATTATATACAACTCTTGTGCAGGCATGCCCAAGTAATATATGGATGGCTACAATTATAGCATAATTATAGCAAGGAAACAGGCTGGAAAGTACAAATTGAACAATTTTACCAAAATGGATCCAGATGTCTCTTGCAAATGTCAGTTGTATTAATAGTTACTAATTACATGTTCTTGTACCATTCAGTGCAAAGTACTGTATTGTCCAAGTGATTGGAGGTTATTCAAGAGTCAGTTTAACAACAGAAATGTCCAGATAGTGATTGAACTTTGGTGGTAAAAATTAAGTTGAAGCCTTTCCTATTTGCTTTGCATTGCCTTAAAAGTCAAATTAGCATAAATAAGCAAATATCTCTAACAACTATTATCCAAGAATACTGTAGCTCAAAAATATGTAAGGGGAAAGAATAAGACATGAGGAAAAAACTCAAGAAGACTGACACAAGGCATTAGCCTTCTCATGGTATTTGGTATTTTGTTTTCTTTTTCTGTGTATTCATAGTCCCCCACCCCCACCCCCACCGCAGTTCAACTCCTCAGGGATTTAGAAATTGATGGTGAGCAGAAGAACAATTCTAAAGATTTCTGCAATCCTCTATAAACTGTGCTAAGGCCTATAGTAATATGTTCTGAATTGGGGGCTGAGGAATAAAGAAGTTAGGGGGACAGAGAAGGGGAGTCAGAAAGGTTGTACACAGATGTGGGAAGACATCTTATCAGCATTACTGTGTGACCGTGGGCAAACAGATTTCCCACAGGTCTCTGGCATCAGCTGGCTCACCAAATAGTTGGGATAATAACATGGAGTTGTGCGGATCAAATCTGCAAATGTGCAAAATGCTTGGGAAAATGCCAGGGCTATGCCAGCTACTGAATAATTAGAAGCCACTAGTAATAAAAATAGGTGTGGTTGTCAAAATTGGTTTTTTTTTTAAAGTAATAATTTCAGGAGTAGTATTAAGACAGTGCTGTAGTGCAAAGAACATAGAGTTGAAATACCTGGCTTTAAATCCAACCCCTGCTGCTTATAAATAAACCTCTTAACCTCACTGATTCTTAGTGTCATCATAGGCAAAATAATATTTAATACAAAGGTCTATTGTGAAGATCAAGGCTTTGCACATTAAAAAAAAAAGTCTTTGTAAATGAAAAGAAAAAATACTATGTAAACATTGGTTACCCTATTCCCACATATTCTCAGCACAGCCAGTTTGTGAGTTGAATGTGACAATCTTCCTGATGAAAATCTCTGTAGATGTTTTCTCCACCATTAGAGATTATTTCTGTAGCTTATACAAATGCTTCTAAAGAAAGAATATATAAAGCTGTTATGTTAGTAGGCCCAGATGTGTAACAGATTTATGCCAGTCATTTCCATTCTGACAGCTAGGTAGAGCAGATTTGAATAGGGGGTTGGAGAAGGAGGGCAGAGACAAAAGGGAGAACCAGAGCATGAAACACTATTTTGGAAGGACAGAAGAGAATAACTGATTATGAGTAAAGAGCATTAGACCTCCAAGAAAGAAGGCATTGGTAGGATCAAACACCCAAGAAAAATTTCACCCACAAACAGCACAGTTCAACTAAGTTAGACCTAGCTTGAACTTTTTGTTGTTTTCTTTTTGATTTAAAAGCTATGAAGAATATATTATTGGACAAAATATTTTGCTCAGTTTAAGTATGATGTGAAAGACTTTTTTTAAGAGTTCATTTTCTTCACCATGTTACTTGCCACTCACTAATTCACTCAAGTTAACTATAAACACCACATAGAAATTACCAGTTTTCTTTAATCACTGTTAGGAAAAAAGCCTCCTTTATCTTACATTATTTGGTGTGTTTTCCCCAAAGATTCTGTGATGAACAATGCAGAATTCTAATGTGTTATAGTTCCTGAAACTCACTTTATAAAAGTGGAAAACAACATTCTGGCTACCAGAAATCTCTGTAATGACACTGCCATCTTGAAGGAGCAGAGAACTGTAGAGGAGGCCACCTGTCAGCGGACCTTGGTAAAACAGTACATCTTTCAGAGCAGACTGTAACCATTAGCTCTTTAATATGGAAATGAGCAGTCTCAGTATAGTTTCAAAACTTCTGAAATGTCAACGCATAACATTTCACTGCACCTGCGTGAACCACAGAAATAACAGCTGTGTCCCCAATCTCGCTAAAAACATCATTGACAATTGCCTAAACTCACTTTTTTGCTTTGAAGCCGTAAACTCTATTTTCTGTTTCCTGTCCTAAGCACATATATCTAGATTTCCCTGGGAAGAGCAACCTTACCTTAGCTATAACTTTTTGAGATACACTGTGGTAATGCTAATTCATGTGCAAGATTGTAAAATTGCCCATGATTCTAAATTGTGTCCTGTGGCATTCTTAATTAATGTGCAAATGTATTGTATTCCTTTCCAGATATTCTTCTCTACCTAGTCATAACAAAGCCATAGTGAGGTCTTAGATCACTGACTTCCAGGGTCACCTATAGGAGAAGCACATTCCTAGGTTAATGAGCATCTTTGGGGTTTGGAGAAAACATCTATGGAATTAACCAAGTAAAAGACTGGTATTTTGCTAGTTAATATGTGGAGTGTTAGAGCATTCAGACCCAGAGCAAAATGTAAATATGACTTTAATTTACTAAGTTGTCCAAGTGATGTACCTAAACTTTTCCTCTCCACAATCACCCTGCAAGAACTTTAGGGATTATCTGGGATAAAAACAAGCAAATAAAACTAATGATAATATAGAATCATTAAGAATTACAGTAAATCAATATGTCAGTTCAGTGGTACACGTATAAAGCTTGAAGTGTCATTTTTCACTTGAACCAGTTTTCCTGCACAGTGTCTGTGAGCTAGTTTAATATGGCTTATTACATCAGAATTTTCCTGGCCAAGCTTCCTGCAGCTGAGGCACACATCCCTCCTGCTGAATACTGATCACCAAGGGATACTTACGTTCTTCCCTTGGTAGATGCCTCTCCTGTCTCTTTCAGCTGGTGCCAAAGCCACGATTCACACATTGGGCAGTCTCAACATGTCTAAGAAATTCTCATCTCCTTGTTTTTATTCACCGTCTTTTTCTCTTCCCCTTCCCTTCATTCAGATGTCATGTCCCTTGACCATCTTGTAGAGCAGTCACTTCAAGCTTTTAGCTACCTTCAACTCATCTGTTGACCCTTTGCACCATGACACTCCCCCTAATTGCATGATGGTCAGTGGATTTTCTCTTCCCAGTTTTAAAGGTACATGAATTTAGAACAGTGAAAAAGATTATTTTAAAATAAAGCAATTCTGATAATCTGCTGTTTGGATATTTGAATCTATTTTTTCCATGTTTATAATTAGAAATTTTATAAAAGTTTTCCTGATTTTTCATTATTTTGGCAAAATATTCATATACTAATTAAAAGCATATAAAACCTCATCAATTTTTCTTCAGTACCATATTGGCTTTTGTTATCCTAAGGTATGGATAACTTACAGCTTTGGGGAAAGGTTTAAAAGAAAAAGAGAAACAAAATATCTACAAATATATACCACTACCCTATTAAATAGGAAATGTAATAGTATAGCAAAGGAAGTTAAAATAATATGAATTATGAGTAGTGACAGGGCAGAGGTCTTCGCAGAACTCAGAGTTATAATTGGCCCACCCATGCCCAAACCAGAGTAGCCAATAACTCAGAAAACCCTATTCTCATGTGTCAATCTCCACCAAGATCCAGAGAGAAATGAAATGTGACCTTTAGCTGCAGGACAGTGAATGAAGAGGAGAATGCAGCTACCTTAGTTCCAGTATCACAAGGATCTTTGCAGCAGCAAACAGGAAAATATAGCTAGTGCTACATAAATATGGTTGATAAAGACGCCACACCTTAAAATCTGAATTATATAAACTTATAGACAGAGCATAAGAATTGTCTGCACCTTGAATATCAAGGATGACACAAAGAAGTGATCACAGTGTGGTGAGCCAACTCCTTTGAAATAGAAAAGGGGATTAGAAAACTACCAAATTCCATAATATACGTGGAAGGCTAAGGGTTGAGGCATCTAACACATGCAGTCTAAACTAGATATAGCTCCAGTTTTCAAGATATATTGATTGGTGCGAAAGCCAACTTGATATTGCAGAGGGACCCAAATTTCAATGGTTCAAATAAGACAGAAGTTTGCACTGTAACAGTGCAAGACTGGCAGGTGGGCTCCACTGCATCCAGCTATCTATGGTTCAGACTAGCAGGGCAGCTCTACCATCCTGTGGGTGTTGTCGTCATCTGCATAGTAGAAGTGAGTTTGGACTATCCCCCAGTCCAAAGGTGATACATTTCACTTCTGCTTACATTCCCCTAGAAAAATTAAAGAGCAAAACTTGGTGGAAAGCTAGCAGGATTTGACTTAACTGTAGGGCTGCACGTTTTGTTTTTGGTTTAAGAGAAATGTGTGGTTGGATGAATGGTTGGATTGATGATTGCCAACTATTAATGGTTTTCTAAATACAATGTATATGATCTAGTTGGTGTAATGACTCTTAACTAACCCTTTTTATGTTATAAATTCATTGTCCTGAGTTTAAGGATTACTTACGTTGTTTGCAAAAAATTTATGGATCTGAACGGACTCAAATTGCAGAGATTAAAGTGTTGAGAATAAGGAGAGTAGATAAGCAGCAACATCACTGAATGATGTCTAAATAAGGATATCTCTAGACCTTCCCTTTTCTGTTACCAAGGATTTACATCCATTTTCCCTTATCCTCAATTTTCTTTATTGACGCATCGATGTTTGCTACTTTTCTACATAGTGAGCAATTACAGATAGGTACAACGTACATATGTAACACATCATTGAGAAATATGCAGCACAAGCCAGTAATAAAATGTGCTGTGAGGTTGTGAAGAAAAGGAAACCCTTGTGTACTGTTGGTGGGAGTGTAAATTTGTACAGCTACTGTAGGAAATGATACGGTTTTCCTCAAAGAGTTAAACTTAAAACTTAAAATTAGCAATCTCACTTCTGGGTATATGTCCAAAGGAAATCAGGAACTCAGAAATGTCTGCACCACCATGTTCACTGCAGCATTATTCATAATAGCCAAGATATAGAAATAACCCAAGGGTCTATCAATGGACGATTAAAGAAGATGTGGTTTATATATATATGGTGTGGTGTGTGTATGTGTATATATACATATACACACACAATGCAATATTATTCAGCCTTGAGAAAGAAGTCCTGCCATCTGTGATATATATATACACATACACACACAATGCAATATTATTCAGCCTTGAGAAAGAAGGAAGTCCTGCCGTTTGCGACAACATGGATGAACCTGGATAATATTATGCTAAGTGAGATAAGCCAGACATAGAAAGACAAATACTGTATGTGGAATCACTTATATGTGGAATGTACAAAAAAGAAAATTTAAACTTATAGAAGTAGAGAGTAGAAAGGTAATTAGTTACTGGGGCTAGTTGGGTGGGGGAAATGGGGAGAATTTGTTAAAGGGTACAAAGTTGTGGTTTGTAGGATGATTAAGTCTGGAGATCTCATACACAGCATGATGGCTAGAGTTAATAATACTGTACTGAATACTGGAAATATGCTAAGAGTAGATTTCAGGTGCTTTATAAAAATAAATGGTAACTATGTGAGGAGATGTGTTAATTAGCTTGACTTTAGTAATTATTTCACTTTACAACATGATTTGATATACATATATCCATTTGATATATGTATATCAAATCATGTTGTATACCTTATATGTACTATTTATATTAAAATATATATTTTATTTATTATTTTTAACATCTTTATTGGAGTATAATTGCTCTACAATGGTGTGTTAGTTTCTGCTTTATAACAAAGTGAATCAGCCATACATATACATATATCCCCATATTTCCTCCCTCTTGCACCTCCCTCCCACCCTCCCTATCCCACCCCTCTAGGTGGTCACAAAGCACCGAGCTGATCTCCCTGTGCTATGTGGCTTCTTCCCACTAGCTATCAATTTTACATTTGGTAGTCTATATATGTCCATGCCACTCTCTCAATTCGTCCCAGCTTACTGTTTCCCCTCCCTGTGTCCTCAGGTCCATTCTCTATGTCTGTGTCTTTATGCCTGCCTGCCCCTAGGTTCTTCAGAACCATTTTCTTTATTTTTTTAGACTCCACATATATGTGTTAGCATACGGTATTTGTTTTTCTCTTTCTGACTTACTTCACTCTGTATGACAGTCTCCAGTTCCATCCACCTCACTACAAATAACTCAGTTTTCTTTCTTTCTATGGCTGAGTAATATTCCATTGTATATACATGCCACATCTTCTTTATCTATTCACTGTTGATGGACACTTAGGTTGCTTCCATGTCGTGGCTATTGTAAATAGAGCTGCAATGAACATTGTGGTACGTGACTCTTTTTGAATTATGGTTTTCTCAGGGTATATGCCTAGTAGTGGGATTGCTGGGTCATATGGTAGTTCTATTTTTACTTTTTAAAGGAGCCTCCATACTGTTCTCGATAGAGGCTGTATCAATATACATTCCCATCAAAAGTGCAAGAGGGTTCCCTTTTCTCCACACCCTCTCCAGCATTTACTGTTTGTAGATTTTTTGATGATGACCGTTCTGACCAGTGTGAGGTGATACCTCATTGTACTTTTGATTTGCATTTCTCAAATGATTAGTGATGTTGAACATCCTTTCATGTGTTTGATGGCAATCTGTATATCTTCTTTGGAGAAATGTCTGTTTAGGTCTTCTGCCCATTTTTGGATTGGGTTGTTTGTTTTTTTTGATATTGAGCTGAATGAGCTGCTTGAAAAGTTTGGAGATTAATCCTTTGTCAGTTGCTTCATTTGCAAATATTTTCTTCCATTCTGAGGGTTGTCTTTTCGTCTTGTTTATGGTTTCCTTTGCTATGCAAAAGCTTTTAGGTTTCATTAGGTCCGATTTGTTTATTTTTGGGCTTGTTTCCATTTCTCTAGGAGGTGGGTCAAAAAGGATCTTGCTGTGATTTATGTCATAGAGTGTTCTGCCTGTTTTCCTCTAAGAGGTTTATAGTGTCTGGCCTTACATTTAGGTCTTTAATCCATTTGGAGTTTATTTATGTGTATGGTATTAGGGAGTGTTCTAATATCATTCTTTTACATGTAGCTGTCCAGTTTTCCCAACACCACTTATTGAAGAGGCTGTCTTTCCTCCATTCTATATTCTTGCCTCCTTTATCAAAAAGAAGGTGACCATATGTGCATGGCTTTATCTCTTGGATTTCTATCCTGTTCCATTGACTTATATTTCTGTTTTTGAGCCAGTACCATAATATCTTGATTATTGTAGCTTTGTAGTATAGTCTGAAGTCCAGGAGCCTGATTCCTCCATCTCCATTTTTCTTTCTCAAGATTGCTTTAGCTATTCGGGGTCCTTTGTGTTTGTATACAAACTGTGAAGTTTTTTGTTCTACTTATGTGAAAAATGCCATTGGTAGTTTCATAGGGATTGCATTGAATTTCTAGATTGCTTTGGGTAGTAAAGTCATTTTCACAATCTTGATTCTTCCAATCCAAGGACATGGTATATCTCTCCATCTGTATCATCTTTAATTTCTTTCACCGGTATCTTATAATTTTTGCATACAGGTCATTTGTCTCCTTACGTAGGTTTATTCCTAGGTATTTTATTCTTTTTGTTGCAGTGGTAAATGGGAGTGTTTCCTTAATTTCTCCTTCAGATTTTTCATCATTATGTTATAGGAATGCAAGAGATTTCTGTGCATTAATTTTGTATCCTGCAACTTTACCAAATTCATTGATTAGCTCTAGTAGTTTTCTGGTAGGATATTAGGATTCTCTATGTATAGTATCATGTCATCTGCAAACAGTGACAGTTTTACATCTTCTTTTCCGATTTGGATTCCTTTTATTTCTTTTTCGTCTGTAATTGCTGTGGCTAAAACTTCCAAAACTATGTTGAATAATAGTGGTGAGAGTGTCTTTTTCCTGATCTTAGTGGAAATGGTTTCAGTTTTTCACCACTAAGGACGATGTTGGCTGTGGGTTTGTCATATATGGCCTTTATTAAGTTGAGGAAAGTTCCCTCTATGCCTACTTTCTGCAGGGTTTTCATCATAAATGGGTGTTGAATTTTGTCGAAAGCTTTCTCTGCATCTATTGAGATGATCATATGGTTTTTCTCCTTCAATTTGTTAATATGGTGTATCACATTGATTGATTTGCGTATATTGAAGAATCCTTGCATTCCTGGAATAAACCCCACTTGATCATGGTGTATGATCCTTTTAATGTGCTGTTGGATTCTGTTTGCTAGTATTTTGTTGAGGATTTTTGCGTCTATGTTCATCAGTGATATTGGCCTGTAGTTTTCTTTCTTTGTTACATCTTTGTCTGGTTTTGGTATCAGGGTGATGGTGGCCTCGTAGAATGAGTTTAGGAGTGTTCCTCACTCTGCTATATTTTGGAAGAGTTTGAGAAGGATAGGTATTAGCTCTTCTCTAAATGTTTGATAGAATTCTCCTGTGAAGCCATCTTGTCCTGGGCTTTTGTTTGTTGGAAGATGTTTAATCACAGTTTCAATTTCAGTGCTTGTGATTGGTCTGTTCATATTTTCTGTTTCTTCCTGGTTCAGTCTCGATGTTCTGCATTCTAAGAATTTGTCCATTTCTTCCAGGTTGTCCATTTTATTGGTGTAGAGTTGCTTGTAGTAATCTCTCATGACCCTTTGTATTTCTGCAGTGTCAGTTTTTACTTCTCCTTTTTCATTTCTAATTCTGTTGGTTTGATTCTTCTCTTTTTTTCTTTATGAATCTGGCTAATGGTTTATCAATTTTGTTTATCTTCTCAAAGAACCAGCTTTTAGTTTTATTGATCTTTGCTATTGTTTCCTTCATTTCTTTTTCTTTTATTTCTTATCTAATCTTTATGATTTCTTTCCTTCTGCTAATTTTGGGTTTTTTCTTGTTTGTTTTTCTTTCTGTAATTGTTTTACGTGTAAGTTTAGGTTATTTGAGATTTTTCTTCTTTCTTGAGGTAGGAGTGTATTGCTATAAACTTCCCTCTTAGAACTGCTTTTGCTGCATCCCATAGGTTTTTGGCTGTTGTGTTTTCATTGTCATTTATTTTTAGGTATTTTTTTGATTTCCTCAGTGATCTCTTGGTTATCTGGTAGTGTACTGTTTAGCCTCTGTGTGTTTGTATTTTTTACAGATTTTTTCCTGTAATTGATATCTAGTGTCATAGCGTTGTGGTCAGAAAAGATACTTGATATTATTTCAATTTTCTTAAATTTACCAAGGCTTGATTTGTGACCCAAGATAAGATCTATCCAGCAGAATGTTCCAAGGCCACTTGAGAAGAAAGTGTATTCTGTAGTTTTTGGATGGAGTGTCCTATAACTATCAATTACATCTATCTTGTTTAATGTATCATTTAAAGCTTGTGTTTCCTTATTAATTTGCATTTTGGAGGATCTGTCCATTGGTGCAAGTGGGGTGTTAAAGTCCCCTAATATGATTGTGTTACTGTAATTCCCCTTTTATGGCTGTTAGCATTTGCCTTATGTATTGAGGTGTTCTTATGTTGGGTGCATAAATATTTACAATTGTTATATCTTCCTCTTGGATTGATCCCTTGATCATTATGTAGTGTCCTTCTTTGTCTCTTGTAATAGTCTTTATTTTAAATTCCATTTTGTCTGATATGAGAATTGCTACTCCAGCTTTCTTTTGATTTCTATTTGCCTGGAATGTCTTTTTCTATCCCCTTACTTTCAGTGTGTATGTATTCCTAGGTCTGAAGTGGGTCTCTTGTAGACAGCATATGTATAGGTCTTGTTTTTGTATCCATTCAGCCAGTCCATGTCTTTTGGTTGCAGTATTTAATCCATTTACATTTAAGGTAGTTATTGATATGTATGGTTCCCATTACCATTTTCTTCATTGTTTTGAGTTTGTTATTGTACGTCTTTTCCTTCTTTTGTGTTTCCTGCCTAGGGAAGGTCCTTTAGTATTTGTTGTAAAGCTGGTTTGGTGGTGCTGAATTCTCTTAGCTTTTGCTTGTCTGTAAAGGTTTTAATTTCTCCATCAAATCTGAATGAGATCCTTGCTGAGTACAGTAATCTTGGTTTCCCTTTCATCACTTTAAATAAGTCATGCCACTCCCTTCTGGCTTGCAGAGTTTCTGCTGAAAGATCAGCTGTTAACCTTATGGGGATTCCTTTTATGTTATTTGTAGCTTTTCCCTTGCTGCTTTTAATATTTTTCTTTGTATTTAATTTTTGATAGTTTGATTAATATGTGTCTTGGTGTGTTTCTCCTTGGATTTATCCTATATGGGACTCTCAGCTCTTCCTGGGCTTCATTGACTCTTCCTTTCCCATGTTAGGGAACTTTTCAACTATAATCTCTTCAAATATTTTCTCAATCCCTTTCTTTTTCTATTCTTCTTCTGGGACCCTTATAATTCGAATGTTGGTGCATTTAGTGTTGTCCCAGAAGTCTCTGAGACTGTCCTCAGTTCTTTTCATTCTTTTTTCTTTATTCTTCTCTGCAGTAGTTATTTCCACTATTTTATCTTCCAGGTCACTTATCTGTTCTTCTGCTTCAGTTATTCTGCTATTGATTCCTTCTAGAGAATTTTTAATTTCATTTATTGTGTTGTTCATCATTGTGTGTTTGGTCTTTAGTTCTTCTAGGTCCTTGTTGTACTTTTCTTGTATTTTCTCCATTCTATTTCTAAGATTTTGGATCATCTTTACTATAATTTCTCTGAATTCTTTTTCAGGTAGACTGCCTATTTTCTCTTCATTTGTTTGGTCTGCTGGGTTTTTGTCTTGCTCCTTCATCTGCTGTGTGTTTCTGTGTCTTCTTATTTTTCTTAACTTAACTGTGTTTGGGTTTCCTTTTTGCAGGCTGCATGTTTGTAGTTCCCATTGTTTTTGGTGTCTGTCCCCAGTGGCTAAGGTTGGTTCAGTGGGTTGTGTAGGCTTCCTGGTGGAGTGGACTTGTGTTCTGGTGGATGAAGCTGGATCTTGTCTTTCTGGTAGGCAGGTCCGTGTCCAGTGGTATGTTTTGTGGTGTCTGTGACCTTATATAATTTTAGGTAGCCTTTCTGTTCTTGGGTAAGGTTGTGTTCCTTTGTTGGTAGTCGTTTGGCATAGGGTGTCCAGCACTGTAGCTTCCTGGTCGTTGAGCGGTGCTGGGTCTTAGCATTGAGATGGAGATCTCTGGGAGACTTTTCACCATTTGATATTATGTGGAGCTGGGAGGTCTCTGGCGGACCAGTGTCCTGAACTTGGCTCTCTCACCTCTGAGGCACAGGCCTGACACCTGGCCAGAGCACCAAGATCCTTTCAGCCACACGGCTCAGAAGAAAAGGGAGAAAAAAAGAAAGAAAGAAAGAAAATAAATTTATTAAAATAAAAAATTGTTAAAAATAAAAAAATTAAAATTGATTAAAAAATGAATGAAGAGAGCATCCAAACCAAAAAACAAATCCACCAATGATAACAAGTACTAAAAACTATCCTTAAAAAAAAAAAAAACAAAAAAGGGACAGACAGAACCCTAAGACAAATGTTAAAAGGAAAGCTATCCAGAAAAACTCACACAAAGAAGCATACACACACACACACACACACACACACACTCACAAAAAGGGAAAAAAGAAAAAATATATATATCTATATATTTAAAAAAAGGAAGAGAGCAACCAAATCAATAAACAAATCTACCAATGATAATAAAGTCTAAATACTAAACTAAACTAAGATAAACTTAAAACCAGAAACGAATTAGATGCAGAAATCAAACCCCAAGTCTGCATTTGCTCCCAAAGTTCACTGCCTCAATTTTTGGATGATTCACTGTCTATTCAGGTATTCCAGAAATGCAGCGTACATCAAATTGATTGTGGAGATTTAATCTGCTGCTCCTGAGGCTGGTGGGAGAGATTTTCCTTTCTCCTCTTTGTTTGCATAGCTCCTGGGGTTCAGCATTGAATTTGGCCCCGCCTCTGCATGTAGATCACCTGAGGCCATCTGTTCCTGCCCAGACAGGACAGGGTTAAAGGAACAGGTGATTAGGGGGCTCTGGCTCACTTAGGCCAGGGGCAGGGAGGGGTACAGAATGTGGGGTAAGCCTGTGGTGGCAGAGGCCAGTGTGATGTTGCAACAGCCTGAAGTGTGCCGTGTGTTCTCCTGGGGAATTGGTCCCTGGATCACGGGACCCTGGCAGTGGCAGGCTGCACAGCCTCCCAGGAGGGGAGGTGTGGATGGTGACCTGTGCTTGCACACAGGCATCTTGGTGGCTGCAGTAGCAGCCTTAGCTTTTCATGCCCGTCTCTGGTGTCTGTGCTGATAACCACGGCTCGCGCCAGCCTCTGGAGCTTGTTTAGGCGGTGCTCTGAATTCCCTCTCCTTGCGTACCCCAAAACAATGGTCCCTTGCTTCTTAGGTAGATCTAGACTTTTTCCCAGACTCCCTCCCTCCCGGCTAGCTGTGGCACAGTAGCCCCCTTCAGGCTGTGTTCATGCAGCCAACTCCAGTCCTCTCCCTGGGATCTGACCTCTGAAACCTGAGCCTCAGCTCTCAGCCCCCAACCGCCCTAGCGGGTGAGCAGACAAGTCTTTCAGGCTGGTGAGTGCTGGTCAGCACTGATCCTCTGTGTGGGAATCTCTCCGCTTGGCCCTCTGCACCCCTGTTGCTGCACTCTCCTCTGTGGCTCTGAAGCTTCCCCACCACCACCCACCATCT
The DNA here is from genome assembly GCF_011762595.2 of Tursiops truncatus. NCBI lineage: Eukaryota > Metazoa > Chordata > Mammalia > Artiodactyla > Delphinidae > Tursiops > Tursiops truncatus. The sequence continues at coordinate 54,057,483 of NC_047044.1, read as the reverse complement.
CTGCCTTTGAAGGGGCTTCCTAGTGTGTGGAAACCTTTCCTCCTTCACAGCTTCCTCCCAGTGGTGCAGGTCCCATCCCTATTCTTTTGTCTCTGTTTTTTCTTTTTTCTTTTGCCCCACCCAAGTATGTGGGGAGCTTCTTGCCTTTTGGGAGGTCTGAGGTCTTCTGCCAGCATTCAGTAGGTGTTCTGTAGGAGCTGTTCCACACGTAGATGATTTCTGTTGTATTTGTGGGGAGGAAGGTGATCTCCACATCTTACTCCTCTGACATTTTTTTTTTTTTTTTTGTGGTACGTGGGCCTCTCACTGTTGTGGCCTCTCGCGTTGCGGAGCACAGGCTCCGGACGCGCAGGCTCAGCGGCCATGGCTCACGGGCCCAGCCGCTCTGCAGCATGTGGGATGTTCCCGGACCGGGACACAAACCCATGTCCCCTGCATTGGCAGGTGGACTCTCAACCACTGCGCCACCAGGGAAGCCCTCCTCTGACATCTTGAAGGTCTCCCAAAAAGTATATTTTAAAATGTGCTGTATACTGGCCTGGGGACCAACTGACTCCTCGTATTATTGGAAAGAGGAAGGTTTTTCAAGGCCCTCCAACCATTTTTTCCATAAAACTCCTCTCTTCCCTCAAAGCAAAGCAGTTCAAGTGGTTATGAAGATGCATGTTTAGGGTTGTACATGTACTTAAAGGCCAGTCTCTCAACTGCTTTTGTGTCTGACTCATTCACTTTCACTGTTTCCTTACTAATATGATAATGGAAATGTGGGAGCGGGGTTTATGACAACTGTTTGGGGATTTCTTGATCTGAGAAGTGGAGGAAGCATACCATTATGGCAGTCTATCAAGGAGAGTTTAAAGGGTGTATTTAACCTGACTTTTTTGAACTAGATCATTTGGCAGTCACAGAGTCCAAGTACCACCCTTTTAGTTTCCCATTACGTTGATCTCAACAACATCCAAATAGAATATTTATTCTCTTATTCTCAAAAACAGAAGGTTTCTACAATTCTGCTGAGCTGTGAGCAGTGGCAGCATCTGCAGAAAGTTGCATAGAAACAGGTTTACACCAAGCTTCTATCAGTAATTCTTAGGGTATTAAGCTCATTTCACTGACAAGAAATGGCTTCATCCCTATAAAAATGTCTTCCAGCACGGTTTTTATTTGCACACCAGTATTTCTTATATGAAGCAGAAGAACACATTAAGGAAAATGAAGGAGGTATTCTTACATTCCTGATTAGACATAGAGGTTTTTCAGGCGGACCAGTAGATATGCACCCATTGCTTGCTAGCTTTGAATCAGGCCAAATTATTTAAACAACCTAGGGCTCAGTTTCCTAATCTGTAAAAGGGCTATCATGTTTATTTCATGGCACAGTCTGAGGATGAAGTGAAAGAATATGTGAAAAGCACTTAGGACAGAGCTTGGCACATGGTAAGCAGTCACTAACCGTGTCACACTTACCTACTATTGTTTATTCTTTGATGGACTTTGGGTTTAAGAATAATATTGACCATTTTTACAAATTATGGCAGAATCCTGCTGTTGTCTCTATCCAGATCTGCAATCCAGTATCTTTCATTAGTATTTAAATTGATGGTTAATATGTACATTTCCACAGCACTTCAAGATAATGTTTTCCTATATGTTTCAGTGGTGACTGATGGTCAAAATATCTGAGACTCACTATGCTTGGGAAAGTGGTAATGAAGCTTATAGAGCTTATTGAAAGTGCCATTTAACAAAATGTATTAGCCCATTCCAAATGTCATCTCCAACTCTATTGTATTTCAAGTCAAACGCCATGCAAAAACAGATCTAAAGGGCTCTATTACTTGCTTATTTTCAAGGGCATGGGGAAAATGTCACCAGTTTGCAAACATAAGGGTCTCTATAATGTCTGACAAAATGGTGGAAAGCAAGCTATGCACAAAATAGTTGCTGGTAATGATTCCTCACTAATAAGGAAATAATCAATGTTTTCTGATTTCCAAATTTTCTTTCAGAATAGAATCTGCTCATTTCATTATTTCATTGACATCTTTTTTTTGGTATCCATTAATGTAATATTTCCTTCCACACTCAGTAGGGGAGATTTCTCTCTCATGAAATGCCACCCTCCATAAATAAGAGTAGTGCAAGCCTTCTATAACTCTAATAGTTAAACAGTGGCAAAGCCGAGTAATTGAAACAGAAAGAAGTCACCTTGACAGGCCTGTAACTGGGAAGCAGCTTAAGGCACCAGAGCTTTTTACTGCAAATGAGTTGAGTGAGTTTATATCTATCCACCAAACAAAATATATTTAAATAATATTCCAGCTTTGAGACAAATCAAGGAAATTCTTTTTTTTTTATAAATTTATTTATTTATATTTTTGGCTGCATTGGGTCTTCGTTGCTGTGCATGGGCTTTCTCTAGTTGCGGCAAGCAGGGGCTCCTCTTCGTTGCGGTGCGTGGGCTTCTCATTGTGGTGGCTTCTCGTTTCAGAGCACGGGCTCTAGGCGCGCAGGCTTCAATAGTTGTGGCATGTGGGCTCAGTAGTTGTGGCTCACAGGCTCTAGAGTGCAGGCTCAGTAGTTGTGGTGCACGGGCTTAGTTGCTCCACAGCATGTGGGATCTTCCCAGACCAGGACTCAAACCCATGTGCCCTGTGTTGGCAGGCGGATTCTTAACCACTGCGCCACCAGAGAAGTCCAAGGAAATTCTTCTTGGAGTTTTTACTTCTCTGTTCAGTTATAAGAAAATATACACACTTTGGAAAATGAAATTATAGGTTCTCTAGGCATTATGAAAATTACTGATGTCACTTTGGGGTCTTTTACAGAAAGAATGTCATTAAAATAAAAAAAAAATTTGTGCTTGCTCTTGACCCTTCATATGAATTCTAGGACTCTTTAAAGGTTTGCGTTTTGTTATTGTTTAATATCCCACAATAGGCGTTAGAAAATCAGTTACATTCATCAATTTGGAGTTGTATTAGCCAAGTAAATATTAGGAAAAAATAGGCTACAAAGAATTTAGAAAAATAAGTGTGCTACTTTAATATACAACTCACTGGGTAGGATCTGTTTTTCCCCCGAATTAAACACATAATTGCACCAAATTGCCATTTGGCATCACTAAAGTAAACCTCTTTTGAACATTGTCATTACTGTTTTCAACACAATCCAGGAAATGGCAGCACTTCACTTTATATAATAAAAGTTAGAAGACTGCTTTGAGTCACAAATATGTAGAATCTTTTATACTTATAGTTTGGGCAAAGACTCTACTTTAATGATCTGAACAGAAATTAAACTGTTAGCTCAATATTATTGACATTTAAATTTTATGTAGGAAATACTGTATGACCCAACAATGAAAATTAGAGCTTTTCTTAAAAGAAAAAAATTAGAACCCTTAGCCTTAATGTTTATCGCCTATCAACAGATTTTCCAAATTTAATAAAATGTAATGTGTTCCTGCTTTGATGCATTAACATTTCCCATCACACTTTCAATGCATGTTGATCATTGCTTAAAATTAAATTAAATGTGAGCAGGCCTCCAAGTCTAAGTTCAAGAGCTGCTCAGTTGCCGCATGACATTTTTCTGGAAGTGATAGAAATATAGAGAAAGATGCCGAATTAATCAGGAATATGCCTTGTAGTGCCCCACTAGGCAAGCTAAGTTCTTCCTGAAATAGTTACAGAATAACTTGTTTTCATGGAAGCAACTAGAGACCCTCTTAGTTAATTCAGACCCTGTTGCAATTGAGAATGTGTGAAATCCTGCACACTGACTCTACACGAAAACAAAGCAAGGTTTGTCCCAGCTGTTCCAGGTGACCTGGAAGTGACTGCTCATGTCCCATTGGACTTTCCAGATCCACCTGTCTTTCAACCAGGAATCCCTGTCCAACGTAATTCTTTCCCAATAGTGTTTACTGCCTATGTATTGTTTATGCCTTACAGTGTGTAAGCATACACACACACACACACACGTGCTCACATGTTGTGTTATTGGTATATTTTTCTTTTTTTAAATATCCTTTTATTTAGAATTACTATTGTTATTTTCCTTTATGTAATGCACAGTGAAAACGAAAATTAATACCATGAGACTCTTGGTAGAGCCAAGAAAATCCAGAACCACCTGCTGAAACACTGACATGAAATTTTGAGGTTTGTTTTTCTATATATTTTCCTGGTTTCTGAACTTTGAGTGTTTATTTATGAGTATATATCAGTGGTGATTTTGTTATCAAAACTGAAAATAATGCTTCATAGGATGACATATACAAGTATACTTCTGAAGAAAATAGAAGAGGATTTTAAAAATCAGAATTTCTTTTACAAAATGTGGTATATTGTTTCTTGGGCCTTTATTATTGTAAGGTCGGATCTTAACAAACGGCACCGCGAAACAGAGGAAAGCTTCAAGTGAGCTTTATTAGGGAGCGCTCCCGGGCGAGGTTCACTGGTCCGAGAGAAAGGGGCCAGAGAAGTCGCACCCGGGCGAGGGTTTGGGCAGAATTTGTAGGGGAAGAAGGGAAAGGGGTGTGGAGAATCCGGAGGACACAGGGTATTCCTTTTTTGGTGGTCTTTTCGGGTATCCTGGGGGACCGTAGTCCCGCCCCTCGAAAGGCAGGAAGGCTGGGCCGGGTGGAAAGTCCCCAGGTCAGTTCCTGAACTGGGTGGTCGGGAGAGTTTCGGTCTGATGCAACCTGTGAATCTGATTGTGTTCCCCTGCCTCGGGCCAGTTGGCCTTACAATTATGTTCCATGAGGAGGCTGCCCATCTGTGTGGGATATTGGCTGGACTCGTCTCAGACTAAACTGGAGTCACCCCTTTCCATCCCAGAGATCAGAGTAAAAGGGTAAAATATTGAATGGGTCTGACTCTAACTATAGGCTTGGTCCTGGAAATTCCATTAACATATCTTAATGTATTTTGCTGAAAGCAAATTCTTAAAGGGCCAAGCCTGACAATTGTCTTCCTATTTAAATGACCTTTTAAAACTATTACAATAAATCTATAAAATAGCTATATGCTGCTGTAATATGATGGAGCCGATGGTTATCCTGACATTTTTTTCTTAGGCATTATCCTTTTTGCTTCCATAAGCAATGCCCTAAATTTTCGGTACAACTACCCTTTTATAGAAAAAGGTATTTAACATAAAAATCAGCCTTCAGCATTGTTTGACCTGAATATTACCAAATTATAAATCCCTTCATTCTCAGGCAAGCAGTGCTCAGTGTTTTTGATATTCTACACAATCATTGCCTTGCCTTTGTCAGGCTGATTTATACATGAAAAGCAAAAGATACAATAAAGCTATTCTTACCTTAACCTATATGTATAATTAAGTTAATTCTATATTTCACTTGGCATATGTAAATAAGTCACTGATGGCTATTTAACCATCTCCCTTTACATGACATCCTTTTTTTGGATTCCTGATTCCTGATGCAGTAGCCCCAGTGTTTCTTCTAATTGTTTTGTCTCTATGTGACAAATACAGTTGACCCTTGAACAACATGGGTTTGAACTGCACAGGTCCACTTGAACCCAATTTTTAAAAATAGTAAAAACTACAGTACTACATGACTCATAGTTAGTTGAATCTGCAGATGTGGAACCATGGATACAGAGGAACCAAACTGTGTATAAGGAAGGCCAGCTATATGTTATAGGTGGATTTTCCACTGCACAGAGGGTTGGCGCCCCTAACCCCTGCATTGTTCAAGGGTCAACTCTCCAGTAATTATAAGTCCATTGTTGTATTCACTTAAAATCCCAGGTTAATATTAAAGTCTATGGTGGTATGTATCTTTCCCAGAGACTAGACTGACAAATTGAAAAATTTGGTTTCCTTGACTTATCAAGACTCAACTATATAGTGAGTCACTAGAAACAATTATTCTTTCAATCTGTTCAACAGGGAAGAAAATTGAGTGAATTTTGTCTCCTGGCATATTTGTTTCTAGCCTATCCCTACCAAGCTTTGAAAAAGTGGAAATGTGGTAAATGCTTATATAATCTGATCAAAGCATAGAGTCATGAAAGATAACCTACTTTTCACATTCCGTATCCAAGCTTAAATTTATCATACTGAATACACAATTCCCAGATTTCTACTTTTCTCAGCTTCCTCAAAATGATTCTTAAAAAGGAAACAAAACTTACTATCCAATTTTCTGGGACCCTGGAAGAAGCCCAGTGTAAGTCAAAGAAGATAGTATTCTTAGAACTTGGCATTTGTTATAAAATGTTAGTTGAATGCTTGGTTTTCAAATCTAGATTTTTCCTGTCACCCATGTCTCAACTGAGATTATCGTTTTCATAAAAACTTTCCATTGGCATCAGTGACAGAAGGAGGGCCAAGGGTTTTAATTAAAGAACTCATGAACAGCAAAAGTCAGATGAGATCTTGTGTTATATTTTACAGTAGGCTTTCTTTACCAGTTGTGCCACTGCAAAGAACTTGCCTACCAAAATAGCAAGTTACCAAAACAGAAATGTTTTCTGATAGAATTATTGATAGAAATCATGATTCATACTATATAGCTAGGTGATGATAATGTGCAACAAATCTTACCTACAAAGATTAGAGTCAAGTCTCAGTAGAAAAAAAAAACAATTCTATTTCAAAACAGTCTGAACAATTTGAACCTGGGTATATATTTGTTCACACTGGCAATTGTCACTCTGGTAAAAAATAAAATAAAAGAAATAAAGAAAGTTTCTATTATCTGAATGTCCTATTTTACCCTTTATCCTAGTAGGATAAAAGTATTTTTAAAATAAATGTATTAGTTGGGAAACTACTCAGTAATAATTATGATGGTGATAAAAACTTACCTGCTAGAACCTTCTTGACATTAATTATTTCACAAAATTCTCACAGCTGCAGAGTTAGATTCTGTTGCCCTTATTTTACACGTGAGAAAATTAGGACTTAGAGACCATAAATAAGTTGTGCCAAGCTGTGGAAATGGAACTGGGACCCAGGTCTTCCTGACTGGAGACACCAAGCTCGGAACCACTAAGCCAGACCACCTCTGTCCTTTTAATGGAAGTAGTCTACCATTGAAAGAGATTATAGCTACAGGACATTCAGCATTCTCTCTTCCAGAAGAATAAAGAGTTCTGAATTTCACTAACTAGAATTTCAATATTGGAAGAGAAAATTAGAGTAGACAACCCCTCTGGCCAGAAGGCTAGTAAATATCTCAATTGACAATCTTGGGGCTTGTGTTTAAGACGGTGAGAACTATGTCACTACCTATGGTATGAAAGACCAGCCATGACTATTTCTGGTAAGCTGTTTGCAGTAAGATCTTTTAGAATATAAATACACTATTATATAGCATTTGCTACTAATAGCACTATGTGTCCCTCCATATTTTCTTCCTGTAGTTGTCTAATGAGTTCCCACATATAAAAAAATGACAAGGGAATCTGTCTGAGGGATAATTCCAGCAACTATGGCATATGGAGACATTGTTTTCAAGTCCCTTTGCCATGATTTCTAAGCACAGCAGCAAGATTACCTGTTGGTAGAGGTAGAACAATTGTCATCCCCTGCTTGTAAGTTCCACTATGCTCTCTGCTGCAAATCTCAGGCTATCCTGTCAAACTTTGTGCTAAGGGTGATAATGGGAAACAAGGCAAAAATTCTGTCAGAATTTGAGTACACACTTGTCCATCCCACAGTGACATCCTTCTGCCAGAAGATCAATTCCATGGCTCTATGAAAGGAATCAGGACTTTTGCATTTGGTGCATTTAGTTTTACTTCATTTATGTAGCCCTCCTGTGTTTCTCAGCAGTTTATGATCCTCCAAATACTGGTGAAGATTTGCCAGACTGACAGGTTATATTTCAGTAAAGATATTTCCCAATCTAAGGCTCTGCTTTTCCCCAATTCAAATGGAGAAGACATTAACACCTTTGAGACAACATGGTAGAGAGCTGTAATGTAGTGAGAAGTGACTCTCCACCCCCTTTATCCTTCCACTTCCTTAAAGCAGTGGTCCCCAACCTTTTTGGCACCAGGGACCAGTTTCACGGAAGACAATTTTTCTATGGTGGGGGGATGGTTCAGGCAGTAACGCTAGTGATGGAGAGCGATGGGACGCGGCAGATGAAGCTTCGCCTGCTAGCCCACCACTCACCTCTTTCTGTGCGGCCCAGTTCCTAACAGGCTGCGGACCGGTATTGGTCCACAGCCCAGGGATTGGGGACCCCTGCCTTAAAGACAGTGGTTGTGCAACTCATTTCTCCCACATTCCAGTTACACAGATATTCATTTACTCCTCTACTTACTCACAAATAATGAACGCATTCCTGGATTGAGCAGCTAGCACTGCCTTCTGTCACACTTCTGTGTGTCCGGTCCTGTGTACTAGTACAGACATTTACTTTACTGATTATATGCCACTCCCCAGTTTTGTCTTTTGACATTAACAGAATTAACAGTCTTCCCTCACACCTATATTGTGATTCAACTATTCAAGCAAGTGGGTATTCCAGTTTTTCTTTCCCTCACTCTCTTTCTCTTTCTTCTCTCTTTTATTTCATCATTTAAACAAACAGGAATGTAAGTGTCTGCTACTTGCTAGACATTGTTTTAGGATCTGCGGAAATACTGCTTAAGATAAACAAGATCCTAACTTCCTGGGTTTACATTTGAGTCAAATGGGGACACCTAAATAATGCTGCTAATAACATTGCAGTGCATGTAGCTTTTCAAATTAGTGTTTTGGGTTATTATTTTTTTTTTTTGTATGTCTACCCAGGAGTGGAATTGCTGTCATATGGTAGTCCTATTTTTACTTTTATTGAGAAACCTCTATACTGTTTTCCACAGTGGCTGCACCATTTTACATTCCTGCCACAGTGTACAAGTGTTGCTTTACTCTACATCCTTGCCTACATTTGTTATTTGTATTCTTTTTGATGATATCCATTCTGACAGGTGTGAGGTAATATCTTATTATGGTTTTGATTGGCATTTCCCTGATGATTAGTGATGTTGACCATCTTTTCATTTGCCTGTTTGCAATCTGCATTTCCTCTTTGGAAAAATAGCTATTCAGTTCTTTTGCCCATTTTTTTAGTGGGTTGTTTTTTTGATGTTGAGTTGTATTTACTATTTATATATGTTGGATATGAATACCTTATTAGTCATACCATTTGCAAATATTTTTTCCCATTCAGTTTTGTTGATAGTTTCCTTTGCTGTGCAAAAGCTTTTAAGTTTAATTAGGTCCCATTTGTTTATTTTTGCTTTTATTTCCTTTAGAAGGATTAAAAAATATTGCTATGATTTATGTCAAAGAGTGTCCTGCCTATATTTTCCTCAAGGAGTCTTATAGTATCCAATCTTACATTTGGGTCTTTAATCCATTTTGAGCTTATTTTTGTATATGGTGTTAGAAAATGTTCTACTTTCATTCTTCTGCATATAGCTGTCCAGTTGTCCCAGGACCACTTATTGAAGAGACTGTCTTTTCTCCATCATATATTCTTGTATTCTTTGTCATAGATTAATTGACCATAAGTGTGTGGATTTATTTCTGGGCTTTCTATCCTGTTCCATTGATCTATGTGTCTGTTTTGTGCCAGTACTATACTGTTTTGATTACTGTAGCTTTGTAGCAATTTGAGAACTTTCTTGTTTCTTAATGAGGTGTTAATTGTTCTGAACTTCCTTCTTAGAACTGCTTTTGCTACATCCTATATATTTTGATATGTTGTATTTCCATTTCTATTTGTCTCAACATTTCTTTTTAAGTTTCTATTTTGAGTTTTTCTTTGATCTATTGTTTGTTCACTAGCATGTTGTTTAATCCCCACGTATTTGTGAAATTCCAGTTTTCTTCTTATAATTAATTTCTTGGTTCAGACCACCATGGTTGGAAATGGGGCTTGATATGCTTTCAATCTTTTAAAATTTATTAACAAATTTTGTGGCCTAATATGTGATCTATCCCAGAGAATGTTTCATGTATACTTGAGAAGAATGTGTATTCTGCTGCTTGGATGGAATGTACTGTAAATGTCTGTTAAGTCTTTCTGGTCTAACATGTAGGTTAAGTCCAACTTTTCCTTATTGATTTTCCATCTGGATGATCTATCTATAGATGAAAATGGGGTATTAAGTCCCCTACTCTTACTGTATTGCTGTTTATTTCTCACTTTTGGTGTTTAAATATTTGCTTTATATATTTAGGTGCTCCAATTTTGGGTGCTAAATATTTACAAATATTATATCCTTTTATTGCATTGACCCCTTTATTATTATATATGATCTTTGTCTATTACAATCTTTATCTTAAAGTCTAAATTTTCTGATATAAGTACAGCTACCCCAGCTCTCTTTTGATTTTCATTTTTATGGAATATCTTTTTCCATCCCTTTACTTTCAGTCTGTGTATATATCTTAAAGCTGACATGAGTCTCTTGTAGGCAGCATAGTAGTTGGATCTTAATTTTTTTCTATACAGCTACTGTCTTTTGATTGGAAATTTTAGTCCATTTACATTTAAAGTGATTATTAGTAGGTATGTACTTATTTCCATTTTGTTAATTGTTTTCTGCATGTTTTTAATTCCTTTCTTCTCTTGTTCTCTTCCTTTGTAATTTTTTTAAAATTTATTTATTTATTTATTTTTGGCTGTGTTGGGTCTTTGTTTCTGTGCGAGGGCTTTCTCTAGTGGCATGCGGGGGCCACTCTTCATCACGGTGCGCGGGCCTCTCACTATCGCGGCCTCCCTTGTTGCGGAGCACAGGCTCCAGACACACAGGCTCAGTAGTTGTGGCTCACGGGCCTAGTTGCTCCATGGCATGTGGAATCTTCCCAGACCAGGGCTCAAACCCATGTCCCCTGCATTAGCAGGCAGATTCTCAACCACTGCGCCACCAGGGAAGCCCTTCCTTTGTAATTTGATGACATTCTTTAGTGATATGCTTAGATTTCTTTCTCTTTGTTTTGTATATCTACTATAGGTTTTTTCTTTGTGGTTACCAGGAGGTGTGTATATATATATACTTACATTTATAACAGTCTATTTTAATTTGATAACAATTTAAGTACAAATACATCTAAAGTTCTACTTATATTTTCACTCTCCCACCCCATGTTTTATGGGTTTTTTTGTCACATTTTACTTCTTTTTATCTTGCCTATCCCTTAACTAATAATTGTAGTTATTATTTTTTCTTTTACCCTTCATACTAGCTTTATAAGTGATTCATCCACTACCTTTTTAAAATGTATTTACCTTTACCAGTGAGATTTATACTTTCATATGTTTTCTTGTTACAAATTAGCACCCTTTCATTTCAGCTAAAGTCACTAACATTTCTTATAAGGTTTGTCTAATGGTGATGAAATTTTTCAGCTTTTGCATGTCTGGAAAACTCTTCATCTCTCCTTTAATTCTGGAAGACAGCTTTGCTGGGGAGTGTATTTTTGATTAGCATAATCTCTTTCAGGACTTACAGGAGTGTATTGTGCCACTCCCTTCTGGCCTGCAAAATTTCTGCTGAAAAATGTTGGTAATCTTTTGGGGATTCCCTTGTAATTAACAGGGTGTTTTCTTTTGCTGCTCTTAAGATTCTGTCCTTGCCTTTAACTTTTACAATTTAATTATTACCTAGGTGTGGGTCTCTGGATTCTTCTCACTTAGAACTTTCTGGGCTTCCCGAATGTGGGATGTTTGTTTGTTTCTCTAGGTTAAGAAAGTTTTCAGATATTATTTTATCAAACAAGTTTTCTTCACCTTTCTCTCTCTTCTCATTCTGGGAACCTTATAGGACTAATATTGGTCCTATTGATGTCATCACATAAGTCCCTTAGGCTGTCTTCACTCTTTTTCCACCATTTCTTTTTTTGTTTCTCTCCTCCAATTTTATGAGTACCACTGCCTTGTCTTCAAGATCACTGATCCCTTCTCTGCTTCATCTAGTCTGCTACTGAACCCCTGATTGAGTTTTTTACTTCAGTTATCATATTCTTCAGTTCTGTATTTTGTTTGGCACTTTCTTACATTTTCTAGCTCTTTGGCGAAATGCACTTGATTTAGGCATTGTTTTCCTGATCTCAGTGAGCATCTTTATCACACTTACTTTGAACACTTTATCAGGTAATCACTTATCTCCATTTCATTAAAATCTTTTTCTGGGATTTTTATCATGTTCTTTCATTTGGAATGTGTTCCTCTGTTTCTTCATTTTCCTTGACTCTGTGTTAGGATTCTATGCATTAGGTGAAAAAACCACCTCTCCCAGTCTTGAAGGAGTGGCGACAGGTAGGAAATGAAACTTACTGTTTAACTTTGTCCTAGCTTTTGCTTGTCTCTCAAATTTTTGTGATTGTCCAAACAGTCTGCTCTGTTCATAGTGGTTCCCAGTAGTTGACGTTGTTCTAAAACCTGGCAGTGTCACAAAGAGGAGAATCTCAGTCGGCACCTAGATGCAGGCTTACTAGAAACTGAACCCTCAGGCAACAGCTTTTAAAATGTGTAAATATACCTCTTTTAGGGGAGATTAGGAGATGGGTATTTTTGCCTGCTCCCTCTGGTCAAGCCCTAGGTGGATAGCCCATTAAGAACTGTTTGTTATCCTGTTGAGCCAGTGAATACAATCCCTGCTGGTCCTCAGAGCCAGGCTTATCAAAGGATGTACCCTCTGGGCAGCAGGTACATAAGCTTGGATATCAGATGTGTGCACAAGCTGCTTTGGGGAGATGCTGGCAAACTGAAGTGAGAAAGAGGGAGAACATGAAGATGGTGACTGCCTGCCTCTCCAGTATCTGGAGAGTATTGCAGTCAGCCCCTAGATGTGTGTTAAATAGAAGGCTTGCCCTCTGGTGGCAACTCTGAATAAGCCAATAGGTCTCTTTCGTGGAAAGACTGGGTATTTCAGTCTGCTGCCTCTGCAGTGGGCCCTGCCTGGGGAAGATACTGTGGTGAGTCCATGTGAACCCATTAAGAACTCTTTCTTAGTTCATTATGGCCTTGTGGGTCTCATGGACACAAGCCCTGTTGGCTTTCAGAGGTAGATGTTTTGGGGAGCTCTCTCTCAGGTAGAAATCTTAAATGTTGGGGCATGTGGGGCTTAAACCCTTCTCAGAGAGAAGCTGGGGATTGTGAGTTCCTTCCCATTGTGTGTTGATGTTTGTGTGACCCAATTATGTGTCATCAAGAATGGGGTTTATGACAAGATTGTTTCTCATCCTCTCCTACCCATTTTTTTCTCTTTCACCAAATGTGTACAAGTCACTCTGCTGGTTTATGGATTTCTTTCAGAGAAAAGACTGTTCCATATGTAGCTGTAGATTTAGTGGGTCCATAGGAGGAGGTAAGTTCAGGAGCTTCCTGTGTCACCATGAAGTGAAACTCTTACTGTTGAGTGTTGGGAGTGGTTTATATATTCTAGACACTAGTCATTTATTGAATATGTGGTTTGAAAATATTTTCTCCAAGTCTGTCATCGGTTTTTTCAGTCTTTTCATGATTTTTCACAAAGCAGGTGTTTACATTTTGATGAGGTCCAAGTTTTAATTTTTTTTCTCTTATATTTTAGTATCAAGTCTAAGAACTTTTTGCCTAACTGTAGATCCCAAATATTTTCTCCCACCTTTTTTTTTCTAAGAGCTTTATAGTTCTGCATTTTACATTTAAGTCCACAATCTTTTTTGAGTTAATTATTGTATAAGGTGTGAAGTTTAGGTTAAGGTTTCTTCAGTTTTGGCTTTGTTCGTTTATCTGTTTTATTGTTTGCCTATGAATGTACAATTATCTCAGCACAATTTGTTGAAAGGTAGCTTTATACTTTGGAAAGTTTATTTTGGCTGTTGTGTGGAGGATGGATTATGCTAATGGGATAGAAATAGGGTGACCAGTTAAAAATTTGTTGTTTCATTTGTCTAGGTAATAGATGATGGTGAATTGTATCAGGGTGATAGCAGAGAAAATAAGGCAAAACAGATTCAGGGTGTTTGGAGCTGTAGAGTGAATAGCACTTGCTGATGGATTAGATGCGGCAGTGGCAAAGAAAGAGAAATCAGAGATGAGTAAGTTTTTAACGTGAGAAACTGGGTGTACTGTAATTGTATTTACAAAATTAGAGGAAACTGAGGAAGAAGGTTTGAAGGTTGAGGTAGAGGGATCAAAAGTTCTGCTTTGCCCATGTTCTGTTTGAAACACCAATTGGACATCTGAGTGGAGATGTCAAGTAGGTTGTTGGGGTAAGGATCCTGGCATTCAAGGGCAAGATTAGGGCTGAAGTTACTAATTTGAGGAGTCATCAGCATGAATAATATTTCTTAGGGAGAAAATCTAAATAGAGAAGATAAAATCTTTCATCATTGTCTTAGATTAAGAAATTAAGTCTCCTGAAATATTCACAGATGTAGATAACCTGAAAGTGATCAAGTTGGGTTAACTATCAATCTAACTTAGTAAATCTCTAATTCTGTTTAATTATTTATTCTGGGCATGCATCTGTGATTAAATATCTTAATATATTTTATTGTAAGGAATTACTAATTACCTAAATTAAATTATATATCTTAGTAGAATCTTGTATGTGCATTATTGCAACCAAAAATATTAGAATCCAGTAAAGCTTCTGCTTACAGTTGTGCATGATGGACACTGCACAACTCAAGGGACTGACATTCACATAGTGGCATAGGTCAGTGGGTGCTCCTTGGATTTGTGCACTGCCCAATCTGTATGACCACATGAGGCAGGTATGAAGCAACTAGCTTTACTGATCCAAAAGCACAAGTTAGAAACAGCAAGGAGCAGAAGAATTGACATCCTGATTTCCATTTCATTTTGTGGTTTCACAGCAAAGAAAAGAAGATGAAATCAAACAAAAGTAACTTTAAGAGAAAATCTGTCACTCTGGTTGAATTTTCTTTTACTTGAAATTCACCCTGTCCATATTCAGTTGAATAGAATGACATTTGATTGAACTGACGGGGAGAGAAAGTGACAAGATACATCCGGATTCAAGCTCTCAAATTTGGTATATTGTTTACCACAGCAACCCCTGAAATTAAATGAATACATACAGGAGATTCATCATAATGCTATCTGTGGAGTCCTGTTATAGGGAGACAGTGCTATTACAAAGTGCTCCCACAGTTAAACTCCCAAGATGGACTTGATATTCTGCAAAATAGCACATTGCATTTAAGTGATTCTGGAACCTTTTTTTCCCCATTTTTTTCATTTAAATTAGAAATCTGGTAATTGGATTTTTAAAAGCTCCTTGTGAAGTAATTATCTGTAATACATTCTCAAGTATTCTTTCTTAGTAAACCTGTAAGGGACGCTGAGATATCTCATACCTTCCCTTTCACAACTGCCACATGGTTCTCTTTGAAACTGGTTCCAATAATGAGTCCTTTAGAAGAGAAAATGGGCCATTTTAACTTTTTAAAACTAAATAATCACAAGACAGAAGTGGCCTAATGTTTGGCTAGAGATGAAATGAGGAGGGTGAAATGAGTTTCACACTATGTCATTACAATTCTACCAGAAGCAATTAAGCCAACAAAATATTTAAGCTTCTGTTAGTGTTTAGAGATGTTGGCAACATGCATCATTAGTTGTCATAATGAAATACCACAGGATTCAAAAATATCTAAAATCATCTTTGTAAAAATTAGCATAGAATAAATTAATAAAAAGCATTGAAGGTGAAAATATGACCAATCCTGGTGACTTTTTAGTAATATATTTGGAATGACTGACAATGAAATAGCAATAGATTGTTCATGTACTCCAGAATAAACAATGTTTAAATTATAACTTGAGTGCGTTTCCTAATGCCTTCAAATTAAAAAAGAAATATTTTCCATGAGAACTCACCAGCCAAGACTGACAACAGTGATTATTTTTCTGCCAGTTAGCAGCATGGAAATTATGAGGAGCCATTTAATCCCTCAGATTGTTTAGCTGTGACATTTTTGATGCATAGTACAAGAGATTTAACTATCAGCCAGAAAACAAACAAAGATTAACATGACATTTGCACTGCAAATCGCAATCATGCTCCATTTGCCAGAATCTTTCTTAACAGCTGATACTCAGCATTTCTGAGTTTAGGAACAAGTTAGTCAATCAACAAGAAGCGAACTCAGTTACTGCTAAGTGTGCCTAGGTAGGGTATATTAAATTATGCAATGATTCATTTAATAAGCAATGTTTTGGCTGCCTGCTGCATCCCAGACATTGTTGCACAATTCGAATTCTAAGAGGAAAGGACTAGGATTGCAGAAGTTAGACAGCAAACAAGTAAGCATTAAGAAGGAAAGCAGTGGGAGTGTGGAGAACAGGTATCTATGCTGGCTTGTGGGGAATCAGGGGGGACTTGGCCGAGGCACCCACTGTGAAGGAAAGTACTTACTTTTTTTCCCGTCTTTCATCATTTTACAAAAAAATAGAGGCCTTGAGAATGGATTACAGATAATTACCTCACAATCAATTTTAAAAAGGTCTATGTAAAATGTTTTCAGTTCAAACTACAAGATATCAACTGAAAAAATGTATAACTGAGATTAACTATTTAATATCACCTACCCTGAATTAAGTCCTTCTTGAGAGTTTTGTTGTAGGAAGACTTTGTTAAAAAATTATTTTACCAATAGTACTCTTATGATATCTCAATTTTCGTCCACTTAATTTTATGGTGGAAATGTTAATCAACAGAATTTGATAATTTAAACTTACAGATGAGAAAGAGCTGACTGGGAAAGGCTGGGGGAAGACAAAGGGAGAGTCTAGCTTCAGAGACCTTCAAAGAGGTGTTAGGATGAGCAGAGGTTGTTGTAAGAACTACATACAAGGACTTGGGTGTAACAGGATTAGCAGTACAGGCATAGGGGGCAGAAAGAAGTAGGCAGAGGCAAGAAAGTGGAATGCCATTGATGTCTGATACAGAGTATAGGCTTCATATCAGGACAGTGGGGAGCCATTGAAGAATTTAAAGTTGATGTGTATCAAAATCACATGAGGATTGAAAAGGTGATGCATATAAGGAAGCAAAGTTTGTCTTGGAGGGAGTAAAACTAGCATGAAGCCACTAGAGGTGACTGAAAACATGGCCCCAATTCTTCATCCTTTCCTGTATCTAACCTTACAACGTGACTTTACAGCAACTTTCATTAAGAAGTGGAGTCTCTTTCTCCACCACCAGATTAGCTTTGTAACTGGCTTTAGCCATAACAATGTAGTCAGAGTGAACCCGGACCAGTTCTGAGTATAAGCCTATCTTCACTGTCACAGAACCTTGCCTCCTCTGCCATGAGAACAAGCCAAACTACCACTTGGAAGTAGCCCGGTTGTTTTAGCTAAGATCATCTTAGACCATCTTATGGCCAGATACCCCCAACACATGGGAGGAAGTCCAGACAGACTCAGCACTGCCTGCCCAAACACAGATCCCCACAGATACAAGTGTGAGTCCAGCCAAGACCAGCAGAACTTTCCAGCTGACCTCTAGACTTGAGAGGGATAATTGAGGGTTACCCTTTTATGCTGCTGTGTTTGGGAGTTATGTACTTTTATGTACTTAAAAGTAGACACAGTAACAGGGAACTTCACTTCCAATTGAAGGTCAAATATAAACCCTTAACGTAGAATGCAAACTATGTGTAGAATTCTTTCTTCTGAAACATACTCAGGCATTACTGAGGTTCCTCATCATTAATATAGACTACCTTCATCAAAATGATAGGCTTCTTTTTGGAGCACTGTATTTTCCCTGCTCTGCATGTCTACATTTTACTTGGAGACACTTCTCTCTCTCTCAAGTGCTGCTGTATGCAAACACAGTGTTTTGAGGAATTTATCTGAAGATTCTTAACTCAGTTACTAAAAATTCAGTTTATTATCACTCCCAGAAGGAGTGATAGAAGGTGACACTTACATTTTATTCACTGCATCTAACATAGTTCTTGGCACATAGTAGGAACGTAAAAATATTTGTCCTAATTATTACTCATCCCTAATAAAACCGTTCTCCACTTTCAAATTTATTTCAAGTCTCTCTGACCCTCCCTAGATTTACAAACATCATTCCTTTTTATTTTACTTGCCCTGTGAATTTTCCTATAGCCCCATGATACACTTTTTCAATGGCATATAAACGAACTCCCTACTAGTTACTACTACAGAGGTTACAATCCTGGCTTTACCATTTACTATTATGTGACACTGTTGCTTAAACACTCCATGCCCCACTTTTCTTCTTAGAGAATGGTGATATCAATAATATAGATCTCAGATAAGGTTAAATAATACACTTAAATTGCTTAGAAAGACCTCTTGGTACAGAGTAAGTTCAGAGATGCTAGCCATTTTTTTTTACGTTGCTTATCTTCATCCAAAGTTGATCCCAACTATTCATTTTCACCCTTCCTTTGTCCAGACTGCACTGATGGAAAAGTCACGTCTCTACGAATTAAATGTCCTGTATTGTGACTTTATTGTCTTTTGAGCTCTCAGCATCTAGAAACACCAAGGTTTACTTGAAATATTTTCTACTCTCCTTGGAGATTCCAAACTGAATTTTGTCCCTTGTACACTCAGCACATGAACCCTATCTACTTAACACCTGTATATGCCATTCCTTCAGCCTAGAGGCTCTGAGCATTATTTTCCTGGGCCTCACATCTAAATTTGTCTCCAGCTTCATCCATCTTTTTTTTTTTTTTTTTTTTAGTTATCTGACAAAAGAAACATTATTCCTATCACACTAACCCTTCTGCTTAACATTCCCAACTCCACCTGTTTCTCCTTCCTCCAGGATATTAATCCATCCCTCCCTTTATCAGTTTCTCCTTCCCTACTGCCTCCTTGCAGTATAAACCTATAAACCTTTCTGGCCTATAAATCTTTCTGGCTTCTCCCACAAGAAAAAATATTTTCACTTAATCTTCCACTAAGGTTACTCTTTTACCTTCCTTACGGCCACTTAATTCCAGGAAAAAAAATGATTTAAATGTAATGTCACTACATCTTCCTCTTCTTTTTATCATTTGTACCAGCCAGCCCCAAACCCTTTCACATCATATATAATTTTATTATCTTCTACCAACCTGATTTTACACCACTGCAGAACAAATGGAACTTGGACATCTTTCACAATGAAAGAACCACCATTGAGTAAATACTACGTACAAGATAATGTGCTGAGCACTTTACATGTATTCACTCATTGAATCTTGACAACAAATCCTGTGAGGTAGATATCTTTATTTCATGAATAAGGATACTGAGACTTAGTTAATTTCTCTCTCATTTATCTGTTTATGATCTTGCAGTTATTAACTTCCTAAGTCTAAGTAGCCCAGGGACAAGCTGACACTCACCCATGTACTAATCAACTTCAATGATTGCTTTCCGACTCCTGGGCTAACTACTGACACTGCTCTGTTGAAGGTTACCAAAGAGCTAAACACCACTTGCCTCTTCACTGTTCACATCCCCTTAGAATTTCTATGGGATTTGATCCTGCTTATTCCTCATACGTTTTATCTTTCTTTCCATCTAGATAGAAACACCCCTACTTTCAACTTTCCTTTATATTTTCACTCCTGGGTTCTTAACATACTTCTCATCCTCTCCTCCCTCCCTTATGGTATAGATGAACATACTCTAATTTCTTCCATATTAAGAAAAGTACACTCTTTCAATTCTGCCTCCCCTGCATAACCACTACCCTACTTTTCCTTGTTATTCCCCTGTGAAATAGAAGTCTACGTGTACTATTTTCCACTTTCACATCTCTCATTCACTCTCCAACCCACTGAAATCTCAGCTCTACAATAAGCATTTCACTAAAACTGCTCTTTCCAAGACCAACATTCTCTAATTACAAATCCAATAAAGCCTGTTCAGTTCTTATCTAACATGACCTTTCTGAATGTTACCTTGGCACTGTACACTCATTAGGCTTAAAAAATGAACTCATTGTCTCCACCTGCCACTCAACTTGCTTTTCCTTCAGAGTTTTCTAATATTTAACTAAATCTCAATTATCCCATTTTAGTAGGCTCAGGGCTTTGAGTTCTCTTCCACATCTCCCTTATACTCATCCAATCATCCCACCCAACTTCTCATTTCTACCTTGGCAAAACCCTTCATTAGTGGTTCTTAACCCAGAATGCACATTAAATCACCCAAGGAGATTTTTAAAAAATACTTGTTCCCAGACTCTAACCCTAAACCAATAAAGAGAATCTCAGAGAGTAGAGTTGGGTGTGGGTAATTTTTAGATCTTCAAGTAATTTAAATGACAACCAGGATTGATATCTATTTTTTTCACATTCTCCTCAGTGTGACAGTCCAAGCTGAGGCCCTCATTAACTTTCCCTGCATTATGTTAGTCCCCTCTAACTTCTCTTCAAGTGCACAGTCTCTCTTCTTTAAGACTTTCCATCACATTTTTGCTGAAACCTGTGAAACAAAACTTTGTAGTGCCCTGCTCACATACCTTCTAAAGTTCAATCACTTTGTATAACAGATAAAACCTTCCAGAAAAATGTCTGACATAGTGTATAACATTTATTAATTTGAAATATAATGAAGATTTTAAAAAATCAACACAAATATGAAACACTTATGCCTCCTGTGTACCTACTTTTCATTGGTTAGCAGAATGCCCTGCAAATGTAGGGCATTAAAAAAAATCCATTGAATAGATTTTAAAGGCCATTTTAAAGGCTAAACTTCAGCTAACGTTTGATCTCACCAAATATGCATGTGCCTAGTAGGAATAAGTCAATTACATGCCAGATAATTGTGAGGTCTACACTACTTTTTAGTATCACGCAGTGCAGTGAATAAAATCTGCTACCTCTACTCTTTTTTCAAAGTATTCTGTATATAAAACGAAAGAGAAGGCAAGGAAGGAAGGGAAAGATGGAAGGAAATGAGGGTAAGGAAGAAAGGAAGAAAACAAGAAAGGAGAGGAAGGCAGGTATGAAGGCAGAAAGGCAGAGACAAACCCTTACCTTAAAAAAATAGTAATGCTCTACTATGAGTTCTCTATGTGGGTAAGGGGAACAGGAGGGAACAGACACCCAACATGTGTCTCCCCAACTTTTCAGCTTCTCTGTGTCTTCCATCATTCTAATTCTCTCCACTTAAATGGGTCAATATGAGAAAGGGCTCCATGATGAAAAATACTACTTGATATTTTTGCATATGTTGCTCTTTCAGATGGATATATGATCATGAATTGAGAAAATGATCAACATTTTTAAAAGATCATGTCCCACTTAATCATTGTGCTATTAGCCATTGTGTGTTATCAAAAGTCACAACCTACTTGTATAGCATTCCCTTGCTGATTGAAATAAAGAACAGGACCAAACTCCCTTTTTATTTCAACCATAGATGCAGATTCTCAGACCTCTTCCTACCCATTAAGGCCAATTCCAAATTTGAAATCTTATATGGTACTGTCTGATGTTAAAACTGGAAGTTTCCATTGTGTTAAGGCAACAAGAATGTATAAAAATAAAATAAAGCTATAGGATGTTATTCCATAAATAGAGAACTTCAAAAAAGTCATCACAAATCAGCCACTCATTGACCCATAGACTCTCATGATCTATTCTATGTTATGACATACTGAAGTAGGTGTTTACCAAATTAATTAAAAAGAATAAGATCGTATACACACACACATAAACACACCCAAAGTGCATGTGAAACCAGTGAAATCTGAATAAGGTCTGTATTTGAGTGGATAGTGTTGTACCAATGTCAATTTCTTGGTTTGGTAAGATGTTATCACTGGGCGATAATGGGGAAAAGGATACACAGAAGTCCTCTGAGCTATTTTCATAACATTGGAAATCTTAAATTACTTCAAAATAAAAGCTAGGTAAAGTAATTTTTAAAGGCTAAATCATAGCCATATTTTATGTTTTAATTAACATTTCCATATATGGTTGACCTTTGAACAACGCTGGGGTCAGGGGAGCTAACCCTACATGCAGTCGAAAATCTGCGTATAACTTACAGTCCATCTTCCCTCTATGCGGTTCCTCCATACCCAAGGTTCTGCATCCCTGGAACCAACCTCAGATTGTGTAGTACTGTAGTACTTAATGTTGAAAAAACTCCATGTATAAGTAGACCTGTGCAGTTCAAACCTATGTTGTTCAAGGGCCAACTGTATAATGAATTTCAAAGGATAAACAGTCATTATTTTCAACAATTTTTATAATAAAATGATTTTTGTATATTGCTAGCAAAATTTTGCCAGTTTTGCTCACAGTCAAGATGTGAGCAAGTGGCACAAGTGTAGATATATCTATTTCAATTGTTTTTCAGCAAAGAAGCAAGTCAAATATTGGAACCTTGTGTAAACGGCAACATTTGCCATGGATTTTTATAAAAAGAAGATTGAAGAATTTATGTCAGCTTCCCCATAAACTCAGAGGTTTTCCTAGATAGTAACTGAAGTGCTTTTAAGATAAAACACTGGAAAACAGATTCTCTGAATGTAACTCATGAAAAAGAGTCCATTTTATATTCCAATTTTATTCGCCTTTTCTGAAGAGTCACAACATTAATCTACTGGGGATAATCTAGTTAATATATTTGAAATTCCATTTATTTTTTTCTATTGATATGCATGTATTACACTTGAATATAATACAGAATTTCCAGTGTTGTTTTAAGGGACATAGTTTAAAAAATGAGAGGCATGATCTATAATTTCAAACCTAGGACAAATTCATAATTTCCAAAATAATATAGTTTTCCACTTTGTTCCAAAGAAATTAATGATATTATTACTGATGCAGAAACTCCAGCACAACTGTTACTCCTTTCTTTATGAGTTGAGACAGTCTTGAACCATTGCAAAATTCACTCAGAGCCATCTAGTTGTATATGCATAATTAAAATGCAAGGAGAAAGTCATTCCATTCCATGGACTTACGGGGCAGTATAGTTTACTTTAGTTCAATATCAAAAGCATACTTTAAAATTTATTGTTTAACAAATTTTACACTTTTAGTTATTCTGCCGAGAAAAGATTCTGGGTAATGTCTTGGTCTTTGAAAGTTGTTACCAATTTAGCCTGGAGAGCTTTGGTCTGTATGTCAGCCTCCATCATGGAAGTCAACATATACCTAATTGGCCATGTCAGTGAGTTTTAAAAAACAAAAGATGTCCACACCTTCTCTAACATAATGGAACTTCTAATAGGACAATTTCTGAAGTATCTTCCTATTAGTCTAAGATGAGTAAAACATAGAAGCTCCTCCCCCTTTACATTCTTTCAAACTATACCTTTCTACAATATCCAGAATGGCTATGCAATTTCCATTCTTCTCTCCCTCCGCATCACAAATGAAACAAAGCAGATGTAGTATAAAATTATACATTCTGCGAGTAACTTAGAAAAACAAGTACATACATGTTTAAGGCCTTGAAATATTTATAAGATTTTCCTGTAGAACTGAAGACCACAAATGTTAAAAGTACTACGAAAACGTGGACAAAGACTGACTAAAGAAATTGTTTGAACGGGACAACTGTAAGCAAATATTTATAAAATTTAGACCAAGGAAAAGAACAATTTATTCTACCAACAGACTGAATAAACAGATAGGCATTCAAACAGTCATTGGGATAGAGCAAGAGACAGCCTTTTTAGAATGAGATAGAAAGGACAGTTTAAAAAAATACTAGAAGAAATCTAAGTGAATAACTTTCAAGCTAAGAAATCAAAACCCACGTGCATCCTTGGCAATTTTTTGAAACTGAAGGTTACCTAAATACTTGACTGCTCACTGCTAATTTCTGTGAAGGGAAAAAGTAAAGATAAAAATGAAAGAAAAAGCCCACTTTAAAAAAAAAAAACAGGGCTTCCCTGGTGGCGCAGTGGTTGAGAGTCCGCCTGCCGATGCAGGGGACACGGGTTCGTGCCCCGGTCCGGGAGGATCCCACATGCCGTGGAGCGGCTGGGCCCGTGAGCCATGGCCGCTGAGCCTGCGCGTCCGGAGCCTGTGCTCCCCAGCGGGAGAGGTACCAAACAGGAGTATATAATGAAAATGGTAATTCAGTTCTAACTACTACCTATTTTACTGACAGAGAGCTGCAGCAGTGTGTTAGCCTTGGGGAAACATGTCAGCTTGTCTATACATTCTTATATGATTGATGTATTCAAATAACTTTACTTGCCAACAATAATTATTATCAATGGATATATATTTCCATTCCTTTAACAAAAGCAACTTTAAGATGTTAAAACATGTAGGCTTTCAGAGCTTCAAGATTAGGATACAAATAAATTGTCTCAGTCTACACCATGCCAGAGGAGAAGTTCGCAAAGGAAAAGTCACTGAAGCCATGTGCAGTCCTAGCCACTGAACACAGGACTCAGGAACAGGTCCATGACAGAAGGCCAGTGCACTTGGGAGACTCAGAAACAAGAAAAGCAGTCACATTTGGAGCCAAGAGCCCAAAAGGTAAGTGTCTCTGACACCATCCGGCAACGCCAACTCTTCAGACAGTAACTTCAAATCCTTTTTGCAAGTGCAATTATACAAGTTGAACACAGTTCAAATCTGATGAAATCTTCATGATATAGAAGTTCATGTCGGACTTTTAAAAAGTCTTGATTCCAAGAAGAAGCTGATTACAAGCCATGAAATCCCCTGGAAATAGCAGACTCCAGAGTGCCTCTTGTGAGCTGTATAAAAATTTTCCTTCAAGATCACCTCATGAGTTATGTTTCTGTGCTGATGTTCAATGTAATCAGCCTTGAGGATCACTTGATTTATCCTTTGTTAATGGGTTACCTGCAAAAGAAGAAGAAAATAGAATCATTTCATAACAGCCAGCATCTTAAAACTCTACACAATTAAGTATTAGAAATGAATATGTAACTCAAAATGCTGTATCAAATAAATTGGTGAATTTTAAAGGACTACCATATTTAGGTATTTATAGCTTATTAAAAGAATTATTTTCTCTATTATTTCATAATATTTTTAGAGCCCCTTGAACTATTATCCAAATGACTCCAACGGTGACCAGGAAGATCTTAACTGGTGATCTTTGCCCTTTCAGATCTGAAGAATGATTCTGGAATCCCTGTTCTTTGCACAGGCTTGGTGGACATAATAACCCAGAGATCATACACATCATGCCAGGAGTCAGTGAAGAAAAGCCTTTGGCCTCAGGAATACAATCAGACCCCATCTTCAAGAAAGCCCTTGAGATCTGGTTGCATAAAATCCGTTCTTGAAGTAGTTTAAAAGTTGAGTGCTTATTGACTCAACTGTATTTCAGAAAATTAGCCATTCATAAGGCAAAATAAACCCTATTATTTTGAGAGAAAAACAATTAATGATAGTACAATCCTTTACCAAATTTTAAAGGTGCCCAAATTTCTCATGAAATTGATTACAGCGGTATTATTAATGCTATTATACATTACTGAGGCAGATTCACACTGGATTTTTACACCTACTCAAGTCCAGAGAATGTTTGTATGCAGGAAAAAGGAATAATAGCTAGCGAGCTAGAATACCTGATACATACACAGATATCTCTATATGCATATGGAAGGAAGATGATATAGAGAGATAGATTTCTGCTGTGTCAATGAATTTCTAGTTATGCTCTTAATATCACAGTACTTAGAGTTGCCTAACAGTTCTTTTGCAGCAATGGTGAGTAACAAAAAGTGAGTTTTTAAAACTTATTGTGGATACTTTGGTTTTATTTCATTAAATGACATAGTTACTTGTCTTTTCATGAAATATTTGCCAAAAGACTGGGTTTTGTTTGGGTTGTTTATTGTTGTTCGGTCAACTATGAAAAATAGGAACATTAAACAAAACAAGAAAGGCAGCTCTAGACTTTGCTCTGCCATAGCTGGTCTCCACAGGAAGGTGTAAAATTCAAACAGGTAGGTTCTGCATGGAGGGAGCCTTCATATCTGTGTCTCGTTGGTCAGCTACCCCTCCCAAAGAAGGAGCTTCTGTCTGTGTATCTGTAGCTGCTTATGCCCGTGCACAGAGAAACTATGGAAGGAATGGAACTGTGGGTGGGAAGATACAGATGTGAAGGGTCTGCTGGCCTCTAGAGATTCTGGGAGCAGGGGATATCTTCGATAGGGAAGCAATTTCATTATCAATTTGTCTGCCATTCAATGGTCATTTTATACAAGTTGTGAGAATGGCTCCCAGCCTGGGAGTCAGTGTAAGAAGAAGGTGGGGAGGAAATGTGAAGAGTGCTATGGACATGATGTTACAGGTTGCTGATGCAGATGGCTGATCACTGTGAGAAACACAGAAATGTTATTTTTGTGATACACTTTATTGACAAACATTGATTTAATACAATCTGATTTCCACTGGCTGAGAAAATTCACCTGCCTTTTCTGAAAACTCTCTTAGTAGGCATCATTATGAAACATAATATGGGAACCAGTGCTTGAAATGACAGGAAAAAAAGAGGAAGAGAACAACTGGTTTAGCCTCAGGAGAGGTTCAACACGGGCAACTGGAGGGGCACAGTGCAATGACTCCAGGAAAGCAAGTGACACGTCCTCTTGAGCCACCGCAAGCCCAGGTTCCAAGTAATCTCTTGGTGGGTGTGGCGGACGCATTCTTACATCTTCATTCCAAGGTAAGTATTTCATCCTGCTGGTTTATATAAAGCTGAGGAGTGATTCTCTCAACCATTGATATATTTAAAGCTTTATTTTCACATAATTTTAAAAATAGACATCAAATTGACAGTATAATACCAAAGGTTTATATATCTGTAATACATTTTTCTTCCATGTCAGTAGAGGAAACATGTAAGTATACACAAACACATAACTATACAATCCACATGCCCCAGAATGTCATAAATACACATTTCTATCATGCTGTGTTTCTATCAGCTAAAATAATTGCTAGAAAACCAAACTTTAAACATGATTTAAAGAAGTGATCGTCTAAATAAGCATGGATTGAAACATAATGAAAGCTTTTCCTTATTCTCCAATTTCATGCACTATTTCCTAGTTTCCTAGTTTATTAATCCTAAAAAAAATCCACATTTTATGAGATGAAGGGTAACAACTTGTTTTCAGTATGATTTTTGTAAATCATTTGATCTTGATCAGGGGACTGTTGTGGTTCGGCACATAGAGCTCTGGATTTAGGTCAGTGTGGCAAGAATACTAATCACACTGGCTGTGTCATACAACCTCTGGGCCCTACAGCTTCCCACGTGTAAAATGGGGATAATCTTGTTAGCCTCACAGCGTTGCTATGAGGATCGAATTATTATACTTATGAAAACCTAGCTTTGTGAACTATGAAGTACTATAAAAATGAACGTTTTAGAGTTGGGATCAGTTTTTTTCAATGCATAAATATTTAACAAGAAAACCACTAAAAGTAGAATGAGAGGATCCCACTAACAGACAGACATTCACTCTCAAGTTAGAGGACTACACTTAAGGAATTCAAACAAAGGCTAAGTCATAATTTGCCCTTTTCAACGAAGTATGAATATATCAGCGCTCTCCCTGACAACTTCCAGATTTGTACCAAATGAAATGGCAAAGCCAAAGATTTAAAAACATGTAGATGATTCTGAATACAGGTACATTGTCACCAATTTTCATCACCTAATATGAAAGGTCCAAATAACACTTTAAAATTATTGTCTAAAATTCAGTACAAAAAACGCTTTTATGATTTATGTGCGCATTAAGTCCAAGTGAATCATGTTTAAATTATGACATGCTAATGGAGGAAAAAGGATTGCCATTTTACCCTTTATAGATGATAAACTGGAACTTCCTGATATGAAAGAGTTGCTTAAACAATACTTATACAATCCAACATTTAAAAATTTTGCTGTCATTCAAAAGTAAGCTTTTAGTACATCAAATTAAGCACTGCCTTATTTTTTAGAACTTAAATATTACTCTCTTTTCACTCAAGCCCATCTTTTGGAAGAGGCCAACTAGTAAAAGTTTTACCTTCAAAGGAGGCTTTTCAGCAAGTTTTCAGTGACTAAATGCAGGAGGTTGCAATAGAATCACTTTTACCGGATAGGAAATAGCATTTGCTACCATGAATTCGCTGTCTTCTGGTTCTGAGGGCAATAGATGTAAAATACTGCATGAGGGAGAGAAATGGTCCTACAATCATTACGGTTATGCCTTGAGCTTCATACACTGTAATTACTATCTCAGTAAATTTGCCTTTCCAAAGGCAGTATTTTACACAGCTGTTCTTTTTCATGCAAATTTTGTGTGTGCTGTACACCAGCCAATTCGGTAAGTGAAACTACTTGGCTGCTGAACACATGCAATAATAAATTATTATTACTATTATTATCAATATTATTTCATAAAGCACAAAGCTATCTTGGTAATGAGCCACCAGGTTGAAGAAGCTAATCTGGTAACATTAAATAAAAAGCACTGATTCTTTAAGATGAGAGCATCCATTTATTTCTTCCAGTTCAACAAATCTACTACAGGGCTCTGATTAGATTTCTCAATAATTTATGCTAAAATCATGTCTTTTTACATCTGTTCACCGATTTAAATGGCGAAACTAAAACCAGGTAAATGGCATATAAGATGCTATATTTAAAATGAAGTGAAGTCAACTATTTTAATACTGCCTGTCTTCATTTTGACCATTATGTTATATGCTCTGCCCATCTTCAAGGTAAGATAAATTAGAAAGGCTAAAAAAGGTAAAAAATTACAGAATCCATTCTGTCCCCAAGTGCAAAAGATGCTTTTATAAAGTTCTTAAAATCATTATATTCATGGAGCCTATAGTTCTTTTTCCCTGTTCAAATCATGCTGACTAGGTTGCCAATGGGAAACAACACACTATGGTAAGAGGCATAATGACAAATAGTGTGGGCTGTGCAGACAGGCTGCCTGGGTTCAAATCTCTGCCTTATCACTTTCTAACACTGTGAGGTTGATAAATTATTTAAACCCCCGAGCCTTAGTCTCCCCATGTGAAATATAAAAATGGTATTATCAGCCCTCATATGTTTGCTATTGTGATTAAATCAGATAATCCCTGCCAAGTGTCTGTCCAGGCAAATGCTTTTTAAATATTAACAGGTGGTAGCAGTACTAATTCCCAAACAAGACACAAAAGGTGATGCATAGGATGCCTATGGGAGGGGGCATTATTACTTCTTGTTTCTCTATAAACATTGATTTAATTAGTAAATTTGCTGTGTCTTATAGTAACTAAATTTGTAATTATTCATTTCGTATGCTGTTAATCAAAGTCATATATCAAGATGGAAGCACTATTGTTTTAGCTGGCTTTGGGAGAGAGACTGTCTTTTCACACAAGGTGATAGAGAGTATGTAATGGTTAAAAAGGTTATACTTTGAAGCCAGGCTGTCTAGGTTCAGTGCTTATTTCTGCTGATAACTCAGCATGTGACCTTGAGTAAAACAGCTATAATATTAGTACCTAAATCATAGAGTTGTATGAGCTGAGGAGAAAATAAGTTAATTGGTCAAATGCTTAGAACTAATATTCTAAGGCACATAATAAGCATTATGTAAGTGGTAACATTATTCAGATATGGGTACATTTCTACGCACCTAAATGCATTGAATTCCTACGTTTGCCCTCGATTATTTCTGAGCATAAGTTACTAATTTTTACAGGCAATTGCATTATTTGTTTTTCTAGTGGACCAGCTGCCATCAGACTCTACATGCAGGAAAAATATTTAGGAAACTAGTACTACACTTTAACCACCTAGGCGTAGAAATAAATGTGGTATAATTATGCCAAACAAAATGCAGATTTGTAAGTTTCCTTATTCATTATTGATGGCTCCTTTGATGTATTTGGGTTCCAGCCCATATCCCAGATTTTTTTTTAAATTTCAGTTGTTCACTCTGCCAGTCTACATATATTTGTGAAATCACTGCCAAATCGCCACAGTGTCCGTGTAAATCCTATCATATTAGCTTAACTTACAAAATATTCTTATTTTCTCCAGTGTGGTCATTAAAATCTTTTTATGAGGAACTATTGAACAATATTTATGTTCCTTTGAATATAAAATGAGTCACATACAAGAATAGAAGAGACAATGCATTATGAACGTAAGTCAATTTCATTTTTAAAAAAAATTTTCACTAAAATACCCAGGTTATTAGAGAAACAAACATTTATCTTTAGACTGATGGACATTCTTTAAATAATTGGAAGGCAAGGAATAGGTGGCAGTATTTCTGAAAGGAGGCAGCAGATTAAAATGCAGTGCATGTCAGATTTTTATAATACAGCCACTTAACATCATAGATAGGCATCATTTCAAACTAATATTCCAATAATCTAACTTATTCGATATAGGTAAAAAGGAAGACTAGAATACCCTCATGCTAAATGCCGATCTTTTAATTAATTAATTTCTTTATTAATGTATAATTGACATACATTGTATTAGTTTCAGGTATATAACATAAGGCACTCTACCATTTAAAATCTTTCTGAGTCAGTAAATGGATTCTTAAAGCAATCCCATTTTTTTTAACCACTAAATGCTGATTTGAATGAACTATTCCTTGCTTGGAAAATAATTGCTGCTTCACTGCAAATGTATTTTTTTAATGTAGCTTTTACAAGTACATGACTTCTTGCTTCACTTTTTGTGTACTAAATGTGCAATTAAAACATCATGACTCTGACTCTGCAGCAGCAGGTTTTCTCATTTAAGCTGGAGAAAAGCTGCCATTGAGTTGGTCGTAACTGTACATGAACGCACTTGTGCTTTCTTAGAGCACCTTATGCAATGAGGTATTATGAAATGGAAGACTCCTATTGGTCTGAAATAATCATTTAAGAGCAAGCTGACCAGACAGCTTTTAAGTATAGATGAGGCAGTTTAAGGCAATGACATATGAATCACCTTCATAAACATACACACCTATGTAAAAAATTAAGCCTCTATTTTACCTTCATGCTGGTGAAAGTGATTCCTATAAGCCCTGAAAACTACTGCATTTTCATACCGCAGTTTCATTTTCCTTCCTAAGAATGGCTGGTGCTGTGGCTTGGCCTCCACATTTAACATTTGCGGCACCAAAGCCAATCTGTTTCATACTTTGGCTGGGGTCAATATTGCCACTAACTGACCTTGTTATCCGTTCTATGAATTCTCAAAAAATTTATCTCAAAAAATTTAACAGCCTTGGGTGATTGGGAATAGTCATTTCAAACAACAGAGCAT
This sequence comes from Tursiops truncatus, assembly GCF_011762595.2. Lineage (NCBI taxonomy): Eukaryota > Metazoa > Chordata > Mammalia > Artiodactyla > Delphinidae > Tursiops > Tursiops truncatus. Next base: position 54,026,204 of record NC_047044.1, on the reverse strand, counting down.
TTCTGTAGCTACCTGATTCTATTCTGTAACATCTTAAGGAAAAACCCAAACCTTTTTGCCAACCCAGTATTTAGGTGTACCTCAGTGTGGGTCCCGGTTTGGAAGCGGAAAATGTCATAGAGTCTTCCTAGACTTCTGGAAAAGAAAACAGAGCACCAGACTGACTGAGAAGAGGTGGGCTTGTTTTGATAAGAGTTTATAAGTGTTACAAGCTTCTGGTTTTAGAACTTTGGACAAGTCACTTAAAAATCTCTCAACCTCCCTGGTTCGTTCATACCTGTCAAACAAGCTGGCTAGACTTAGTGAGTTTCTAATTCCCTTCTATCCCCAAGGATAATGAGGACTAATTCAAAATGGTATAAAATTTTATCCCGATTACTTTATTATTTACTTGATTACCTGATTACCTTATTTATTACCTAAATTCATTGGTGGTATAACCACTATATAGACTTCATTTTACTAAAAAACCTGTATTAGAATGCAGGACTAGTGAGCTTTTGCCACAAATACATCTGTCAGTGGCTTTCAGCTTCCTGTGCTGTGCAAATGAAGATCTCAACTAGAAATGAGTCTTTGGAACAGATGGACTTGCACCATTTCTTGGAACTTTGAAAGCTGTACAGTGTGCCTGCCATGAACTCTTCTATGTGACTCATGAAAGCAGATGACTGTTTGCACTTCCATTTATGCACATTCATCCACTCGGAGGCAGATCAACTGACTCTCTCTGGATGACATTAACTGTTAGCATTCCCTGACTTCTCTTTGGGTAGTTAATAAGTTCCTTTGGGACATTAAGAAAATTTAAGACTTTCCTACGTCTCCTGGCTTTCTACCATATATACATTCCATTTAATCCAGGTGGCAAAACAACAAAAATTTAGATAATTTTGAAAGACAACAGTATAATGGTATTACACTGTTTAAAGAAACATCATAAAGTCCTTAAACTGGGAAAACAATTAGTTTGAATGCTTTGAGGAAAGCTGAATAGATTTTTACAGATATTATTCCATATACCAGTGAGTTCACACATTTTTAGAGACGGTTGAAACTTTGAACTCAGTTGGAAGGCACTTTTCCTGCTAAATTTGATAGTAGGTTCATTTCTTTAGACTCACCTCACATATGTAAAGAAGTAATTTGAATTGATAGTTTTTAATCCAATTTCTGTTGTAAAGACTTACTTTAAAAGTTTACATCTGGTCAAGTATCACAGTCAAGAATTTCAGCCTCACTGCATATAAGGGCTAACAGAAGTAAGCAATAAAAATTGTGTTTATAAGGTGAATTTAAGATAAGTGGAATTTGGGAGGAAGGATTGAAACTTGGAAGGAATCTGTCTTAGTAGCCTAGGAATTACTAAGAGAGAAACATTTTCTCTTAGCTTCCTGGTTGGTTTGAGTTATAAATACAACTTTTCCTTGAGACACCTGTCTGCATAAAGAATATGTTGCTTTCATTTTGAAAAGAACTTGGTGTAACTTGTGGAAGAACGAGGCTAGTACCGTGCCTTAAGTAGCACGCACACACACACACACACACACACACACACACACACACACACACACACTCTCCTTTCCATCCCTATCTTCTGCCATAAAATTAAGTTTAGAGATGACCAATCTATATGCAGTACATTTTTGGGAAAAAATGTTTCTCTAAGTTATAAAAACTAGAATCCATTTTGTGAAGGATAGGGCAGCATAGGCAGTGATGTTTACTATGTTGGGGGTGTTTGATTTTTTTTTTTTTTTCCTATTTCCCAGATATATTTCTCCCTTTAAAAAAAATAGTCATGAGGGGTGCTGGGAATATGGTGGAAGAGTAAGACGCGGAGATCACCTTCCTCCCCACAGATACACCAGAAATACATCTACACGTGGAACAACTCCTACAGAACACCTACTGAATGCCGTCAGAAGACCTCAGACCTCCCAAAAGGCAAGAACCCCCCCCCACGTACCTGGGTAGGGCAAAAGAAAATAAAGAAAAAACAGAAACAAAAGAATAGGGACGGTACCTGCACCAGTGGGAGGGAGCTGTGAAGGAGGAAAAGTTTCCACACACTAGGAAGCCCCTTCACGGGCGGAGACTGTGGGAGGAGGAGGGGGGAGCTTCGGAGCCGCGGAGGAGAGCACAGCAACAGGGGTGCGGAGGGCAAAGCGGGGAGATTCCCGCACAGAGGATCGGTGCCGACCGGCACTCACCAGCCCGAGAGGCTTGTCTGCTCACCCGCTGGGGCGGGCGGGGCTGTGAGCTGAGGCTCGGGTTTCGGTGGGAGCGCAGGGAGAGGACTGGGGTTGGCGGCTTGAACATAGCCTGAAGGGGTTAGTGCACCACGGCTAGCCGGGAGGGAGTCCGGGGAAAAGTCTGGACCTGCCGAAGAGGCAAGAGACCTTTTCTTCCCTCTGTTTCCTGGTACGCGAGGAGAGGGGTTTAAGAGCGCTGCTTAAAGGAGCCCGAGACGGGCGCGAGCCGCGGCTAAAAGCGCAAACCCCAGAGACGGGCATGAGACGCTAAGGCTGCTGCTGCCACCACCAAGGGGCCTGTGTGCGAGCACAGGTCACTATCCCCACCCCTCTTCCCGGGAGCCTGTGCAGCCCCCTGCTGCCAGGTTCCCGGGATCCAGGGACAACTTTCCCGGGAGAACGCACGGCGCGCCTCAGGCTGGTGCAACGTCACGCCGGCCTTTGCCGCCACAGGCTCGCTCCGCACTCCGTGCCCCTCCCTCCCCCCCGGCCTGAGTGAGCCAGAGCCCCCGAGTCAGCGGCTCCTTTAACCCCGTCCTGTCTGAGCCAAAAACAGATGCCCTCCTGCGACCTACACGCAGAGGTGGGGCCAAATCCAAGCTGAATCCCGGGAGCTGTGCAAACAAAGAAGAGAAAGGGAAATCTCTCCCAGCACCCTCAGGAGCAGCGGATTAAAGCTCCACAATCAACTTGATGTGCCCTGCATCTGTGGAATACATGAATAGACAACGAATCATCCCAAATTGAGGAGGTGGACTTCGAGAGCAAGATCTATGATTTTTTCCCGTTTTCCTCTTTTTGTGAATGTGTATGGGTATGCTTCTGTGTGAGAACTTGTCTGTATAGCTTTGCTTCCACCATTTGTCCTAGGGTTCTATCCGTCCATTGTTTTTTTAAAATTTTTTTCTTAATTAATTTTAATTTTAATAACTCTATTATACTTTACCTTCGTTCCGTCTTTCTTTCTTTCTTTCCTTCCTTCCCTCCTTTAGACAACGAATCATCCCAAATTGAGGAGGTGGACTTTGAGAGCAAGATTTATGATTTTTTCCCCTTTACCTCTTTTTGTAAGGGTGTATGTGTATGATTCTGTGTAAGATTTTGTCTGTATAGCTTTGCTTCCAACATTTATCCTAAGGTTCTATCCGTCCCTTTTTCTTTTCTAAATAATTATTTTTTAATTCAATAACTTTATTATACTTTATTTTACTGTATCTCCTTTCTTTGTCTTTTTTCCTTCCTTCTCTCCTTCCTTCCTTCCTTCCTCCCTCCCTCCTTTACTTTTTGCCTTCTTTCCTTTTCTTCTTCCTTCCTTCCCTCCTTTCTTTCTTCCTTTCTTTCTTTCTCTCTTTCTTTCTTTCTTCATACTTCCACTAATTCTCTCTACTTTTTCTCCCTTTTATTCTGAGCCGTGTGGATGAAAGGCTCTTGGTTCTCCAGCCAGGAGTCAGGGCTCTGCCTCTGAGGTGGGAGAGCCAACTTCAGGACACTGGACAACAAGAGACCTCCCAGCTCCACATAATATCAAATGGCAAAAATCTCCCAGAGACTTCCATCTTAACACCAGCACCCAGCTTCATTCAACGACCAGCAAGCTACAGTGCTGGACAACCTATGCCAAGCAACTAGCAAGACAGGAACACAACCCCACCCATTAGCAGAGAGGCTGCCTAAAATCATAATAAGTCCACAGACACCCCAAAACACACCACCAGACGTGGACCTGCCCACTAGAGAGACAAGATCCAGCCTCATCCACCACAACACAGGCACAAGTCCCCTCAACCAGGAAGCCTACACAACCCACTGAACCAACCTTACCCACTGGAGACAGACATCAAAAACAATGGGAACTATGAACCTGCAGCCTGCAAAAAGGAGACCCCCAAACACAGTAAGATAAGCAAAATGAGAAGACAGAAAAACACACCACAGATGAAGGAGCAAGATAAAAATGCACCAGACCTAACAAATGAAGAGGAAATAGGCAGTCTCCCTGAAAAAGAATTCAGAATAATGATAGTAAGGATGATCCAAAATCTTGGAAATAGAATGGACAAAATGCAAGAAACAGTTAACAAGGACCTAGAAGAAATAAAGATGAAACAAGCAACCATGAACAACACAATAAATGAAATTAAAAGTACTCTAGATGGGATCAATAGCAGAATAACTGAGGCAGAAGAATGGATAAGTGACCTGGAAGATAAAATAGTGGAAATAACTACTGCAGAGCAGAATAAAGAAAAAAGAATGAAACGAACTGAGGACAGTCTCAGAGACCTCTGGGACAACATTAAATGCACCAACATTCGAATTATAGGGGTTCCAGAAGAAGAAGAGAAAAAGAAAGGGACTGAGAAAATATTTGAAGAGATGATAGTTGAAAACTTCCCTAATATGGGAAAGGAAATACTTAATCAAGTCCAGGAAGCACAGAGAGTCCCATACATGAAAAATCCAAGGAGAAACACACCAAGACACATATTAATCAAACTGTCAAAAATTAAATACAAAGCATATTAAAAGCAGCAAGGGAAAAACAGTAAATAACACACAAGGGAATCCTCATAAGGTTAACAGCTGATCTCTCAGCAGAAACCCTGCTAGCCAGAAGGGAGTGGCAGGACATACTGAAAGTGATGAAGGAGAAAAACCTGCAACCAAGATTACTCTACCCAGCAAGGATCTCATTCAGATTCGATGGAGAAATTAAATCCTTTACAGAAAAGCAAAAGCTGAGAGAGTTCAGCACCACCAAGCCAGCTTTACAACAAATGCTAAAGGAACTTCTCTAGACAAGAAACACAAGAGAAGGAAAAGACCTATAATAATGAACCCAAAACAATTTAGAAAATGGGAATAGGAGCATACATATCGATAATTACCATAAATGTAAATAGACTAAATGCTCCCACCAAAAGACACAGATTGGCTGAATGGATACGAAAACAAGACCCTTATATATGCTGTCTACAAGGGACCCACTTCAGACCTAGAGACGCATACAGACTGAAAGTAAGGGGATGGAAAAAGGTATTCCATGCAAATGGAAACCAAAAGAAAGCTGGAGTAGCAATTCTCATTTCAGACAAAATAGACTCTAAAATAAAGACTATTAGAAGAGACGAAGAAGGACACTACATAATGATCAAGGGATCAATCCAAGAAGAAGATATAACAATTGTAAATATTTATGCACCCAACATAGGAGCACCTCAATACATAAGGCAAATACTAACAGCCATAAAAGGGGAAATCGACAGTAACACATTCATAGTAGGGGACTTTAACACCCCACTTTCACCAATGGACAGATCATCCAAAATGAAAATAAACAAGGAAACACAAGCTTTAAATGATACATTAAACAAGATGGACTTAATTGATATTTATAGGACACTCCATCCAAAAACAACAGAATACACATTTTTCTCAAGTGCTCATGGAACGTTCTCCAGGATAGATCATATCTTGGGTCACAAATCAAGCCTTGGTAAAGTTAAGAAAATTGAAATTGTATCAAGTATCTTTTCTGACCACAATGCCATGAGACTAGATATCAGTTAAAGGAAAAGATCTGTAAAAAATACAAACACATGGAGGCTAAACAATACACTGCTTAATAACGAAGTGATCACTGAAGAAATCAAAGAGGAAATCAAAAAATACCTAGAAACAAATGACAATGGAGACACAATGACCCGAAACCTATGGGATGCAGCAAAAGCAGTTTTAAGACGGAAGTTTATAGCAATACAAGCCCACCTTAAGAAGCAGGAAACATCTCAAATAAACAACCTAAACTTGCACCTCAAGCAATTAGAGAAAGAAGAACAAAAAAAAACCCCAAAGCTAGCAGAAGGAAAGAAATCATAAAAATCAGATCAGAAATAAATGAAAAGGAAATGAAGGAAACAATAGCAAAGATCAATAAAACTAAAAGCTGGTTCTTTGAGAAGATAAACAAAATAGATAAACCATTAGCCAGACTCATCAAGAAAATAAGGGAGAAGACTCAAATCAATAGAATTAGAAATGAAAAAGGAGAAGTAACAACTGACACTGCAGAAATAAAAAAGATCATGAGAGCTTATTACAAGCAACTCTATGCCAATAAAATGAACAATCTGGAAGAAATGGACAAATTCTTAGAAATGCACAACCTGCCAAGACTGAATCAGGAAGAAATATGAACAGACCAATCACAAGCACTGAAATTGAAACTGTGATTAAAAATGTTCCAACAAACAAAAGCCCAGGACCAGATGGCTACACAGGCGAATTCTATCAAACATTTAGAGAAGAGCTAACACCTATCCTTCTCAAACTCTTCCAAAATATAACAGAGGGAGGAACACTCCCAAATTCCTTCTACGAGGCCGCCATCACCTTGATACCAAAACCAGACAAGGATGTCACAAAGAAAGAAAACTACAGGCCAATATCACTGATGAACATAGATGCAAAAATCCTCAACAAAATACTAACAAACAGAATCCAACAGCACATTAAAAGGATCATACACCATGATCAAGTGGGGTTTATTCCAGGAATGCAAGGATTCTTCAATATACGCAAATCTATCAATGTGATACACCATATTAACAAACTGAAGGAGAAAAACCATATGATCATCTAAATAAATGCAGAGAAAGCTTTTGACAAAATTCAACACCCATTTATGATAAAAACCCTGCAGAAAGTAGGCATAGAGGGAACTTTCATCAACATAATAAAGCCCATATATGACAAGCCCACAGCCAACATCATCCTCAATGGTTAAAAACTGAAAGCATTTCCACTAAGATCAGGAACAAGACAAGGTTGCCCACTCTCAGCACTCTTATTCAACATAGTTTTGGAAGTTTTAGCCACAGCAATCAGAGAAGAAAAGGAAATAAAAGGAATCCAAATCGGAAAAGAAGAAGTAAAGCTGTCACTGTTTGCAGATGACATGATACTATACATAGAGAATCCTAAAGATGCTACCAGAAAACTACTAGAGCTAATCAATGAATTTGGTAAAGTAACAGGATACAAAATTAATGCACAGAAATCTCTGGCATTCCTATACACTAATGATGAAAAATCTGAAAGTGAAATCAAGAAAACACTCCCATTTACCATTGCAACAAAAAGAATAAAATATCTAGGAATAAACCTACCTAAGGAGACAAAAGACCTGTATGCAGAAAATTATATGACACTGATGAAAGAAATTAAAGATGATACAAATAGATGGAGAGATATACCATGTTCTTGGATTGGAAGAATCAACATTGTGAAAATGACTCTACTACCCAAAGCAATCTATAGATTCAATGCAATCCGTATCAAACTACCACTGGCATTTTTCACAGAACTAGAACAAAAAATTTCACAATTTGTATGGAAACACAAAAGACCCCGAATAGCCAAAGCAATCTTGATAACGAAAAAGAGAGCTGGAGGAATCAGGCTCCCTGACTGCAAACTATACTACAAAGCTACAGTCATCAAGACAGTATGGTACTGGCACAAAAACAGAAAGATAGATCAATGGAACAGGATAGAAAGCCCAGAGATAAACCCACGCACATATGGTCACCTTATCTTTGATAAAGGTGGCAGGAATGTACAGTGGAGAAAGGACAGCCTCTTCAATAAGTGGTGCTGGCAAAACTGGACAGGTACATGTGAAAGTATGAGATTAGATCACTCCCTAACACCATACACAAAAATAAGCTCAAGATGCATTAAAGACCTAAATGTAAGGCCAGAAACTATCAAACTCTTAGAGGAAAACATAGAACACTCTATGACATAAATCACAGCAAGATCCTTTCTGATCCACCTCCTAGAGAAATGGAACTAAAAACAAAAATTAACAAATGGGACCCAATGAAACTTCAAAGCTTTTGCACAGAAAAGGAAACCATAAACAAGACCAAAAGACAACCCTCAGAATGGAAGAAAATATTTGCAAATGCAGCAGCTGACCAAGGATTAATCTCCAAAATTTACAAGCAGCTCATGTAGCTCAATAACAAAAAAACAAACAACCCAATCTAAAAATGGGCAGAAGACCTAAATAGACATTTCTCCAAAGAAGATATACAGACTGCCAAGAAACACATGAAAGAATGCTCAACATCATTAATCATTAGAGAAATGCAAATCAAACCACAATGAGATATCATCTCACACCAGTCAGAATAGCCATCATCAAAAAATCTAGAAACAATAAATGCTGGAGAGGGTGTGGAGAAAAGGGAACACTCTTGCACTGCTGGTTGGAATGTGAATTGGTTCAGCCACTATGGAGAACAGTATGGAGTTTCCTTAAAAAACTACAAACAGAACTACCATATGACCCAGCAATCCCACTACTGGGCATATACCCTGAGAAAACCAAAATTCAAAAAGAGTCATGTACCAAAATGTTCATTGCAGCTCTATTTACAATAGCCCAGAGATGGAAACAACCTAAGTGCCCATCATCAAATGACTGGAGAAAAAAGTTGTGGCACATATATACAATGGAATATTAGCCATAAAAAGAAACGAAATTGAGCTATTTGTAATGAGGTGGATAGACCTAGAGTCTGTCATACAGAGTGAAGTAAGTCAGAAAGAGAAAGACAAATACCATATGCTAGCACATATATGTGGAATTTAAGAAAAAAAAATGTCACGAAGAACCTAGGGGAAAGACAGGAATAAAGACACAGACCTACTGGAGAACAGACTTGAGGATATGGGGAGGGGGAAGGGTGAGCTGTGACAGGGCGGGAGGGAGGCATGGACATATTTACACTAACAAACGTGGGGTAGATAGCTGGTGGGAAGCGGCCACATGACAAAGGGATATCGGCTTGGTGCTTTGTGACCGCCTGGAGGTGTGGGATGGGGAGGGTGGGAGGGAGGGAGACGCAAGAGGGAAGAGATATGGGAGCGTGTGTATATGTATAACTGATTCACTTTGCTGTGGAGCGGAAACTGACACACCATTGTAAAGTAATTATGCTCCAATAAAGATGTTAAAAAATAGTAATAATAAAAAAATAATAAAAATCGTCATAATCCATTAGTCTCAAATTCCCAAAGTTGATCAAAATATGAATCTTTAAATCTAGCCAATTCTAATTACTTAGATGCTGTTATGACATAGCTTATTCAATTAAGGGGCAATTTAAATATAGAAAAAATGAACCATTAGGTAAGACCACAATCTTCATTTGGTTTATGGAGATTTGGTGAAAGTTTGATGGCTCAGTGCTTTTCATGCTAATTTCCAAACTAATAGGTCGAACACTGACAGAGGTCCACTTATACCCAAGATTTTGTTTTACCCATTTCATGTTCTTGGGAAAACAATATGTTAGCTGCAGGGTCATTTTAGGTGACAATATTAGGTTCACCAATAATGACATATTGGCTATTTGTGGCCAGTTTCTTGGCCTCATATCAAAGAATGATGCTTCCCTACCCCTTTCTTATGAAAGATAACTCAGTGTCTTCTTTACTGACCACTGAAGCAGTTCTTTACCTTTGATCCCTAAAGCTGTATCAAGTTCATCTTTTCTCTGAAATCAGGGGCACCTGGAATGCTAATGGTAATTATAAGAAAGAATAGGTTACAGTTAATCCTGCAACACGATGTACACACCTGCTGCTCTGTGAGAAATAAACCGAGACGAGAGCTTATTTCTGGAGTTGTTTTGAATCTTTACTCCTCAACGAAACTTCTGTCCCTTCCTTAAAATGCCACCAACGCTAGGATTCGCCATACTAGTGCTCCAACATGGAGCCAGAATATTAGTGTGGAAAAATCAAAAACTGTCATCAGGCACAGTAGAAACCTTCTCTTTCTACTTCTCCATTCAAACTTGAAGAGTTTTACACGTTTGCTTAAGGAACAAACACATGTCAGGTACTCCACTGTTCAAAAGATTATTACAGGAAACAAACCTGGGCAAAAGGGAATATTTCAACAAGCAGAAAGGGACAGCAAGACAATAACTTCCTTTACCTCCATAAAAGCCCACAATGGGGACAGTTTTGCACCTCTCCTAGAGGATTATAAACTCTTAGAACATTTTTTTTTTATTTCAGAGAAACACATACCCATAAACGGTACCTAAAATAAACAGCTTTTAAGAGAAATTGATATAAGGATAGTAAACATTTCTCATGACTATTTTGGGAAGCATTCTGCACAAATGTAAGAAAAGAATTCATTTAAAATCAAGGAAGAAAGTATATAGAAATCAACAGACAACCACTTTAACATAAAAGGGTAAAAGAATTGTAGAAACATTATGTAGTAATATTCAATTAGAATTCAGACTTAATATTTGCAAGCTTAACCATTCATAGTTTGCCTGAACATCTATGTATATCGTAGTTTGTAATCTGCTGAAGCATGACCCTGAATCATACATATTTTAATGCTGATAAACGAGGCCAAGTCATTTAACCAATGTGTGGGTCTAGCCACCCATGGGCACTCACTTCTAAAGCCAGCTTTGTTCTCTACTCATCAACTGTGTAATCCTCAGTAACAGTCTGAATGGGATTCATGGTATTTTTCAGTTGTAATTTGTGACATTCTGTAGATAGACTTTCAAAAGTTTTCTTTATAATCTGTCTTTCCCAAAGTACTCCAAAGGTATAAAACATGTACTATTTGATTTTCAAATATTTGAATAATTTAATATTGGAGAGTATAACATGAAAAATAAATCATATGAGGGAATGGCTAGTAATTAGGATCAGATAACAGAAGGTTTTGGTAAGATGAATCAAAAGTAAAGTAAAACATTTCCTACATAAGTTTGAGAGCTCAGGATGGTTAAAATTAATAGCAGAAAATAGACTAATCATGTCATAATATAAAAAGATATTTTCCAATTTTGAAAAAAGCTTGAGTCTTTGAGCAATAAGTACAGATTCCTCTTCCCCATCATTGTTAATCTTGGCCTCTCTCTACCTAAGCAGAAAATGTAAGACTAAAATGATTGAGGAACAACAGAACTTTTGGGTTCTGGTCACATTTACTTGACTTTATCCAAATATATCAGGGCCAACATAGTCATGAAGTGGATCAGTGTCATGACTTGCCATGGTCACATGTGACTGAAGATAAAAGATGAAGCTGGAGAAAATTTAGAGGAGCTTCATATTTTTTAGAAAAAGCAAGGAACAGATGGATAAATATACCACTTAATATATCCAGGCCTCCATTTTCTTCACATTGTTCAGAAACATGGAAAGCCTCTCAGGAATGTTAATTTCACTTCTCCCCACTGAATATTTTGAACAATGATACCAATTTTCTCCAGATGTTTTCTCTTTCATCAGTTTCTAGATCCTAGTCATCTTTTTATTTAGTTCCCCACTCTCTGTCTCACTGTCATTACTTTAATTGAGGTCTTTATTCCATCTGGTTTGTAGAATTGGAATAACCTCCCAATTTGTCTCCCTGATTTGTCTTGTCCTTCGCAGTGTCTGCTCCTCCTCTTTGCTATCATCATTCCCGAAAAGTCTATAAAGATGTCCTGTCATAGAAGGAAATCTAAATTCTTGCTGGTAATACAGAAGGTCCTTTATGATAAGACCTCAACCCACCCAACTTCATCTCCCACCTTCCCAACCCCTTCAGAGATGCATAGGCTCAACTCCAGTCACAGCCAACTATTTAATCCTCCTAGGACTTGATGCCCATTCGTATCTCCTTATCTTTGTGTACATTTTACCTCTGCCTGAAATACTCTCCTTTCAAACCTCAGAACAAATGTTACCACTTCATAAACCTTTGTGATTCATCCATTCAGCACTTTGTTCATACTTCTATTATAAGACATAACACATTATGATTATTTATTAATCTGTTTCTCCCACTTAACTATGATGTATTGAAATAAAATATTAGCATATTTTGTTTCCTCAGTGCCAAGCAGCATTCCAGGTACATAAATGATGCCTAATATTTATTAAATGAAAGATTGCAATGATGGATGGGTGGGTGGATGGATAAATTAACAAATTAATTATGAATATAAAGGGAAAGTGATATGTAATTTCAGAAGAAGGAAAACTAGAGGTACTCTTTGGATTCTCCAGGAATAGCAAGGGGAATGATTAAGTGACCCAAAAGGTCAGTTCCTCCATTTAAAAATTTTTTAGGATTATTCCCATGATTCTGTGGAAATTATAGATATGCATGGGTCCTGACATCAGCTTCACATTTGTACCTCGGATATTTAAATTTATTCTTATTTGGAGAAGGTCTGATTTTTAAAATGAAATTAATTCAGGAAAAGAATAATGCAAGAAGATAATATCAATCTGTGGTGCTTTAATTTGTATTAGACTAACCACTTGGGACGTGGAAAATGTCCAAATAGATACATCAAGGTTGAGTCTCACAGATTCATTACAGTTAAAAATTATCCTAATTTACAAAAAAAAAAAAAATACTTCTCTCTTTTCAGTAATTTCCATACTGCTGCTTAACACTGTCAGGAAAATTTTTGTATGAAATATTCTGTGGTGACAATTACCCTACACCTAGGTTTACATGTTCACTTGACATCAGGTGTGGTGGTGCAAATGAAATATCATCAAATTTCCTATAATGGAACAAAGTAAACAGATACCACGATGAGTGATTCACCCCCAAAATAATGTTGTGCACGCAATCCCTCTCTCTCTCTCTCCATCCCACTCTCCTTCTCATACGTGCTATATACATACTATATTATACAGCCTCTATATTTAAGTTCAAGATGCCTGATCCCTCCAACCACCACTTTTCTTCCATTGGATTCTAATGCCAAGGACAGCTGATCACTTTGCTCCTCAGGACAACCTGGAATCCTCTTCACCCTTCCTTTGCTTCCATCTCTCAGGTCATAATTGCTGGCATCAGTAGACAATGTGCACATCCGTTTTCTCTTGTAATCCTCATGATTATTCTGTGACATTTTCCCCCCTTTTACTATTTACTGTTATTAGTCCTTGTTACTAATTACTATTATCCCCAGTTTACACTTGAACAAACTGAGGCTCAGATAACTTAAGTGTGAAACTTCTTAAAGATGCATGTAAACAGTGAGTGATAGTCTGGGGGCTGAGATCTCCATTTGGGGGCTTCAAACCTACTGAAACAGGTCCTGCATATCTGGTTCTTCCATTGATTTGTTTGATTAATATTTACTGAGCGCATACTAAGTGCATGGTCCTAGGTGTGAAAAAAATCACTGCCCCTGTGAAACTGACAATATAGAGAGCCAGACAAACGACAGACATCATAAGTAAAATTTTACAGTATGTTAGGCCACACAGAAAGGTAGACAAGATGAAAAGGCACAGGGCTATGTACCAGATGAGGGAACAAGATAAACCCCCAGAAAAACAACTAAATGAAGTGCAGATAGGCAACCTTCCAGAAAAAGAATTCAGAATAATGATAGTGAAGATGATCCAGGACCTCAGAAAAAGAATGGAGGCAAAGATGGAGAAGATGCAAGAAATGTTTAACAAAGATCAAGAAGAATTAAAGAACAAACAAACAGAGATGAACAATACAATAACTGAAATGAAAAATACACTAGAAGGAATCAATAGCAGAATAACTGAGGCGGAAAAACGGATAAGTGACCTGGAAAACAGAATGGTGGAATTCACTGCTACAGAACAGAATTTTAAAAAAAGAATGAAAAGAAATGAAGACAGACTAAGAGACCTCTGGGACAACATTAAACGCACCAACATTCGCGTTATAGGGGTCCCAGAAGGAGAAGAGAGAGAAAGGACCCAAGAAAATATTTGAAGAGATTAGAGTCGAAAACTTCCCTAACATAGGAAAGGAAATAGCCACCCAAGTCCAGGAAGCACAGAGAGTCCCATATAGGATAAACCCAAGGAGAAACACGCCAAGACACACAGTAATCAAATTGGCAAAAATTAAAGACAAAGAAAAATTATTGAAAGCAGCAAGGGAAAAACGACAAATAACATACAAGGGAACTCCCATAAGGTTAACAGCTGATTTCTCAGCAGAAACTCTACAAGCCAGAAGGGAGTGGCATAATATCCCTAAAGTGATGAAAGGGAAGAATCTACAACCAAGATTACTCTACCCAGCAAGGATCTCATTCAGATTCAATGGACAAATCAAAAGCTGTACAGACAAGCAAAAGCTAAGAGAATTCAGCACCACCAAACAAGCTCTACAACGAATGCTAAAGGAACTTCTCTAAGTGGGAAACACAAGAGAAGAAAAGGACCTACAAAACAAAACAAAACAAAACAATTAAGAAAATGGTAATAGGAACATACATATTGATAATTACCTTAAACGTGAATGGATTAAATGCTCCAACCAGAAGACACAGGCTTGCTGAATGGATACAAAAACAATACCCGTATATATGGTATCTACAAGAGACCCACTTCAGACCTAGGGGCACATACAGACTGAAAGTGAGGGGTTGGAAAAACATATTCCTTGCAAATGGAAAACAAAAGAAAACTAGAGTAGCAATCCTCATATCAGATTAAATAGACTTTAAAATAAAGAATTACAAGAGACAAGGAAGGACACTACATAATGATCAAGGGATGAACCCAAGAAGAAGATATAACAATTATAGATATATATGCACCCAACATAGGAGCAGCTCAGTACACAAGGCAGCTGCTAACAGCTATAAAAGAGGAAATTGACAGTAACACAATAATAGTGGGGGACTTTAACACCTCACTTACACCAATGGACAGATCATCCAAACAAAATTAATAAGGAAACACAAGCATTAAATGACACAATAGATCAGATAGGTTTAATTGATATTTATAGGACATTCCATCCAAAAACAGCAGATTACACTTTCTTCTCAAGTGCACAAGGAACAGTCTCCAGGATAGACCACATTTTGGGTCACAAATCAAGCCTCAGTAAATTTAAGAAAATTGAAATCATATCAAGCATCTTTTCTGACCACAACGCTGTGAGATTAGAAATCAATTACAGGGGAAAAAACATAAAAAACACAAACACATGGAGGCTAAACAATACGTTACTAAATAACCAAGAGATCACTGAAGAAATCAAAGAAGAAATCAAAAAATACCTAGAGACAAATGACAATGAAAACACAATGATCCAAAACCTATGGGATGCAGCAAAAGCATTTCTAATGGGGAAGTTTATAGCTATACAAGCCTACCTCAAGAAACAAGAAAAATCTCAAATAAACAATCTAACCTTATACCTAAAGAAACTAGAGAAGGAAGAACAAACAAAACCCAAAGTTAGCAGAAGGAAAGAAATCAACAAGCTCAGAGCAGAAATAAATGAAATAGAAACAAAGAAAACAATAGCAAAGATCAATAAAACTAAAAGTTGGTTCTCTGAGAAGATAAACAAAATTGAATAAACATTAGCCAGTCTCATCAAGAAAAAGAGGGAGAGGACTCAAATCAATAAAATTAGAAATGAAAAAGGAGAAGTTACAACAGACACCGCAGAAATACAAAGCATCCTAAGAGACTACTACAAGCAACTCTATGCCAATAAAATGGACAACCTGGAAGAAATGGACAAATTCTTAGAAAGGTATAACCTTCCAAGACTGAACCAGGAAGAAACAGAAAATATGAACAGATTAATCACAAGTAGTGAAATTGAAACTGTGATTAAATATCTTCCAACAAACAAAAGTCTAGGACCAGATGGCTTCACAGGTGAATTCTATCAAACATTTAGAGAAGATCTAACACCTATCCTTCTCAAACTCTTCCAAAAAATTGCACAGGAAGGAACACTCCCAAACTCATTCTACGAGGCCACCATCACCCTGACAGCAAAACCAGACAAAGATATTACAAAATAAGAAAATTACAGACCAATATCACTTATGAATATAGATGCAAAAATCCTCAACAAAATACTAGCAAACAGAATCCAACAACACATTAAAAGGATCATACACCATGACCAAGTGGGACTTATCCCAGGGATGCAAGGATTCTTCAATATATGCAAATCAATCAATGTGATACCCCATATTAACAAATTGAAGAATAAAAACCATATGATCATCTCAATAGATGCAGAAAAAGCTTTTGACAAAATTCAACACCCATTTATGATAAAAACTCTGCAGAAAGTGGGCATAGAGGGAACCTACCTCAACATAATAAAGGCCATATATGACAAACCCACAGCAAACATCATTCTCAATGGTGAATAACTGAGAGCATTTCATCTAAGATCAGGAAAAAGATAAAGATGTCCACTCTTGCCACTATTATTCAACATAGTTTTCGGAAGTCCTAGCCACAGGAATCAGAGAAGAAAAAGAAATAAAAGGAATACAAATTGGAAAAGAAGAAGTAAACCTATCACTGAAGATGACATGATACTATACATAGAGAATCCTAAAGATGCCACCAAAAAACTACTAGAGCTAATCAATAAATTTGGTAAAGTTGCAGGACACAAAATTAAGGCACAGAAATCTCTTGCATTCCTATACACTAATGATGAAAAATCTGAAAGAGAAATTAAGGAGACACTCCCATTTTCCATTGCAACAAAAAGAATAAAATGCCTAGGAATAAACCTACCTAGGGAGACAAAATACTTGCATGCAGAAAACTATAAGACACTGATGAAAGAAATTAAAGATTACACCAACAGATGGAGAGATATACTATGTTCTTGGATTAGAAGAATCAATATTGTGAAAATGACTGTACTACCCAAAGCAATCTACAGATTCAGTGCAACCCCTATCAAATTACCAATGGCATATTTTATGGAACTAGAACAAAAAATCTTAAAATTCATATGGAGACACAAAAGACCCCGAATAGCCAAAGCAGTCTTGAAGGGAAAAGATGGAGCTGGAGGAATCAGACTCCCTGACTTCAGACTATACTACAAAGCTACAGTAATCAAGACAATATGGCACAAAAATAGAAATATAGATCAATGGAACAAGATAGAAAGCCCAGAGATAAACCTATGCACCTATGGTCAACTATTCTATGACAAAGGAGGCAAGGACATACAATAGTGAAAAGACAGTCTCTTCAATAAGTGGTGCTGGGAAAACTGGACAGCTACATGGAAAAGAATGAAATTAGGACACTCCTTAACACCATACACAAAAATAAACTCAAAATGGATTAGAGACCTAAATGTAAGACCAGACACTATAAAACTCTTAGAAGAAAACATAGGAAGAACACTCTTTGACATAAATCACAGCAAGGTCTTTTTTGATCCACCTCCTAGAATAATGGAAATAAAAACAAAAACAAACAAATGGGACCTAATGAAACTTAAAAGCTTTTGCACAGCAAAGGAAACCATAAACAAGATGAAAAGACAACCCTCAAAATGGGAGAAAATATTTGCAAACGAATCAACAGACAAAGGATTAATCTCCAAAATATATAAACAGCTTATGCAGCTCAATATTGGAAAAACAAACAACCCAATCCAAAAATGGGCAGAAGACCTAAATAGACATTTCTCCAAAGATGACATACAGATGGCCAAGAAGCACATGAAAAGCTGCTCAACATCACTAATTATTAGAGAAATGTAAATCAGAACTACAATGAGGTATCACCTCACACCAATTAGAATGGGCATAATCAGAAAATCTACAAACAACAAATGCTGGAGAGGGTGTGGAGAAAAGGGAACCCTCTTGCACTGTTGGTGGGAATGTAAATCGATACAGCCACTATGGAGAACAGTACGGAGTTTCCTTAAAGAACTAAAAATAGAGTTACCATATGACCCAGCAATCCCACTACTGGGCATATACCCAGAGAAAGCCATAATTCAAAAAGACAGGGACCCCAATATTCATTGCAGCACTCTTTACAATAGCCAGGTCATGGAAGCAACCTAAATGCCCATCGACAGATGAGTGCATAAAGAAGATGTGGTACATATATACAATGGAATATTACTCAGCCATAAGAAGGAACAAAATTGGGTCATTTGTAGAGATGTGGATGGATCTAGAGACTGTCATACAGGGTGAAGTATGCTGGAAAGAGAAAAACAAATACTGTATATTAACACATATATGTGGAACCTAGGAAAATGGTACAGATGAACTGGTTTGCAGGGCAGAAATTGAGACACTGATGTAGAGAACAAACGTATGGACACCAAAGAGGGAAAGTGGCGGGAGGTGGTGGTGGTGGTGTGATTAATTGGGAGATTGGGATTGACAGGTATACACTGATATGTATAAAATGGGTGACTAATAAGAACCTGCTGTATAAAAAATAAAATTTTAAAAAAGGAAAGAAAATAATAAGGTATGTTAGGCCATGCCAAGAGAAAAGTAAAGTCAAGAGAAAGAGGGATTTTTGAAGCAGGGATGTGCAAGTTCAGTTAGCATAAATGGGGAAGACTTGCTGCGAAAGTGATATTTCAGTAAAAACCTACATAGATAAGAGAGCCATCAAGCTGACAGCTAGGGGGAGAGCATTTCAGGCAGAATGAACAGCATGTGCAAATGAGCTGAGACAAGAAAAGTAAAAGGGGCAAGGTGTGGCACTGGAGTAAGCAGGGAGGAGAGTGGTAGTAGATGAGGTCAGAGATGTACATTCATTCGTTCATCTATTTCTTTGTTTATTCAGCAAGTTGTTGTTGCTCCCATGTTTCTAAGATAAAAGTGGGCAAACACAGATATGGTCCTTGTTCTCATGGGCGCACAAAAAGGAACCACACGGAGGTGACCAAGAACACACATGGCTTCAAATCCTCCTCCCTTCAGAAGCTTCATTCCTGGAAGTTGGAACTGGATAGAACCTAAATGGATATCTGAAAGAGACCACGATGACTTCTTTTCATAAGCCCTGGAAGCTACTGTTCTTTCTGTTTATACAGTGAAGTCTTGCAAAGTTTTAAGGGAGGAGTGGGTAGTGAGTGAGTGTGTGTGCACGCACAGGGGAAGCAGCGGCTTTTCTTGGCAAATGTTTTCCACCGACTGGTGGCAAAGAATTCTGAATACATGACTTACATTCACTTATACTCCAGCTAAATTGAGACATCCCCTAGTATAGAAAACCAATCTAGAAGAGGAAGGTCACTCATCCCTCCATTGTAGAATTTAGCTTTTCTTGTCTATGAGAAAAGCTTTGAAGGGATGTCCCTTCCCCCCTACTATTCAGCTGTTCTTGAGATATTGAAGTTAAGGAGAAATGTGAGTTTGGTCATGAGAAAAAATGCCATATCTCTGTTTCTAGAGGATTCTGAAAGGCAGAGATGGAGAAGAATCTAAACTAAATCTGAAGCACAGGGAAAAGAATATCGTAGGTGTTACTCCATCCATGGCAAACTCATTTGAAATGTGTACCAGAGGAAAAGCCAAAAATTATTTGATCCATTTATGCTTTTCCTACTCAAATATTTATTCTCATAACTTAGGGGCTAGACTACCTGGGTTCATTCCAGCTCCATTGCTTATTAGCTTTGTAACTTTGGGCAACTTCTTCATTTCTCAATCTCCTCATTTGTAAAATGAAGATAATAATCAAGCCTATCTCATGAGGTGGCTGTGAAGATTAAGTGAACTAATATGTATTAAGTGCTTATAGTATCACTTGATGATATCACTTGATGATAGTGAGAACTTAATGTTATTTTTACTTATTCTAGTAAAAATGGAAGTAGCGTGCAATCCCTAATGTATGCAAAGTCACTTATCATGTAGTTTCTTGGTATCATGAGGAATTAAACCTTTTATCATTGGGAAATGTCCCTCCTTAGCAATAACTTCTGTCACAAATTCTTCTTTAGTACTAGTATTATTACATTGGCTTTCTTTAGGTTAGTGTTTGCATAGTGTATTTTTCCATTTTAAAAAATTTTCAGTTTTCCTTTATTTTTATATTTCAGAGGAGCCCCTGTTAAATAGCATATATTTGTTTTGAATTTTTGATCCAGATTGACAATCCTTGGATTTGTCTTATAACTGGATCATTTAGGCCACTTGTATTTGATATAATCACTGATAAATTTGGGTTACTAACTACCAAGTACTTGCTATTTATTCCACTTGTTCTAGATTCCTTTTTCCTCTCCTCTTCTGACTTCTTTCTTTTGTACTCTCTCTAACACTGACAATAACCTCCATGGGTTTAGTAATGGACTAATTTCTCTTGGTCTTCATCCTCCCCTATATTCTGGACAAGAAGCTCTTCACTTTCTTGTTGGCTTTTCAAAGCCTCCAAGTATACTACCTTATATTTTGTTAAGCTCTTCAATCTCCTTTTGGGGGAAGGGGAGAAGAAGGCATACTTTAACTATATTACAAAATACCCATTACTAAAAGTGAAAGTCAAGTTACGTGGGTTGTTTTAACAATGAACTTGGTGTTGATTAGTCATGCAACAAATCATGTAACATTTGAAATTTATCTTTGGTATTTACCCACATAGTACCTCTGCATTATAATCATGTTTAGATTGAGTCTTCTCTCCAAACTTACTTTCATCTAATGCTAAAAAAGAAATTAATAGTTACTTACACTTGGGGTGACTATATTTTCCAGTTTGCCTTGGATACTCCTATTTTACACCTGTTGTCCTGACTTCCTGTTGGGTCTATCCTGCAAATAAGTCCTAATATGGACAATAAATTATATTATCACCTATATAGAGTAATTACCCTTATTGTAGAAATTTGAATTTTGGTAAATAACTCCTGAATGTTGAAATCTTCAAGCTATGAATGAGTGACTCTCTTGATATAAGAATATGAGCCACTGGAATTCAGGCAAAAAAAGGAACATACCTTGAAGCATAAAACGTTTCTGAAACCCATTAAATCACATCAAGTTGCTAATAAATTTTTAAGGCTGGCATTGAAGAAGGTTCCTAGATATAGCTCTGTACTAACTTCTTCAACTTCTCCATCATAAAGATGAGACCCAGAGGTTGTAATGTGAAAAACTGACTATAATATTATCAGTTAGTATTGTAATCCAAGATCATGAACTCTGAGAATCAATTAAAACCATAGCATAGACTATTACCTTTGAGATAAAAGACTTGTTATAATAAGAAGGCAAAGAGGCTTCTAACAAAATTTAGATCTATTTCAAAACTAATTACTAATACTCTCTTAAGTTCATAGGGTTCATTTACTGAATTTTTTGGTTATTTCTATTAGTTTATGATTGAAAATTCTATTATAATGGAAATTCCCCCAATTTTGCCTAAACTTGTCTATGAATTTCAATTTCCCCTATTTAAAAAATATTTTCTTTACCATGAATAATTAAAAGTTGTCTAAGAGGTAATATGTTTGACTCATACTGAATGTTCATCTGCTGCTGCTGCTGATGAAGAAAATGATGAATTTAGGATTTTCAGAGAATCAGGCAGGCAGTATTATAAGCAATGGTTAAGAGCATGTCGTTAAGAACATCAGCAAGGCATGGGCTTATCTTGAGTTAGCTATTCGTCAGCTGTGTGGCCCTGTTATTTCACTACCAAAAAACCTCAGTTTTCTTCCCTACACATGCAGATAATCCCTATCTATCTCTTCACACTACTGCGAAGGTTAAATGCAATAATGCCTGTAGTGAGAATACAATAAATCCTAACAAACACTTTCAAGCAGTACTTGAAACAAATATTTTAAAAAACAAAAGTTTAGCTACTCAAGATTATTCTCATTATTCCACTCATAAAATATGAACTCTAACTATATAATAAGGCATTAAGTGTGAACATATTTCTGGCTCTTTGATGTTATGATTGTCTTTTCCAATGCTATGCATTTCCTGTGCCACATCTGCTTTATTTTCAAAGGTTATATTACAGCAAGTATAAATTATAAAGAAAGTACATTATGTACATAAGATCTAACACAATTTTTTATTTCCTGAGACCAAAAACTTACGTATAACACATTTTGTCTGAAATGTACTGGGGTTAAAAAAAATCAATTAGGTTTTATTTGTTATTCCATAAATAGGAATTAGCGGCCTCTGCTAATTGCTGAATATCTGTAAACACTTTCAGTATCAGTTTCTACGTGGTGTTTTTGTGATTTAGTAAGAGCATTAATGTTGTATTAGCAATAGCAAAATGGGCAAGGGTAGCTCAGCCTTCAATAAAACTGTCCTTTACTGCTGCACCAACTACTCCTAGCTAACCCCACCTTAAATTGCTACAGGCAAACAACTACAAAAAATTTAAATGAATGCCCCCCGCCCCCAACAACCCAGCACGTATACCCCAACATAACATCCTCCCTCTCAAGTTAACATTTTAACCATAAAGGGATACTTTCTGTGGGTCTGTCTTTGAACTGTACCAGTGGATATAAAAATACCAGTGAAGTATATGTCAATGATTGCAATGGTCAGAAAAAAAAATTGCCTCCTTCACTTTGTAGCTTCAATAAGTCCTCAAAAGAAGTTGCTGAAAATCCATGAAAGGAGAAACTGTTTCTGTTCCTGCAGCATAAACCTGGGAAAGGTACCTTTACAAGTGATTACTACAAAAGTTCCCACCAGGCCCATCTATGATAGGTAACTGGTATGGCCCAGATCCTGTGGCCATTACAGGCACTGGAATCCACCTATTCCATCTCCATGGTTTAGGATGAATTTTTGTAGCTAATCCAAAAGGGAATGGATACAGACAGTCCAACCTCAAGGAACCTGTGTTTACTCTTTAAAGCCCTTGTTTAAATGTGAATGGAGGTGGTAAAGGAAGTCTTGAGAAGCCTCTACAACAGTAATTATTTAACAAGACTGACTCCTGTGGAATAATAATATTCATGTTTGAGTTATGAGAAAACTGGCCCAATATATGAGCCTATTCTTGCTTGATTTATATATTTTACTTAACAAGTACATATAGCCCTTACACTTGGCCAAGAACTGTTTTAAGTGCTTTACAAATATTAACTCATTTAATCTAAGTAAGGAACCTATGTGGTGAGTATATTGTTGCCCCAATTCCACAGATGTGCAAATTGAGGAACACAGACGTAAAGCAACTTGCTCAAAGCCACTAGCTACTCTGAATCAGATGTGAACTCAAGTAACCTAACTCTAGAGAGTTGGTTTCTTAATCATTACACCATCCTTAAAGATGTTCTCAACAGAACACAGCAGCAGTTTCTCACTGAAGCAAAGGGGACCCGTTGTAAAAACAGACAGACAGACAGTAGCTCCTGACAATGTATCCACTGAGAGTGGTTAAGGCAAAGCTAATAGAACTCTTGAAGCCTTCTTAGAGTCTTCAGCAATTAGTGCCGGGTTTTTTTCATGCAAAAGTCCTACTAAATTAAACATAGATCATTGCTCACTCCCCTCCCAAGGAACAAATCTTCTTTGCTTACATATTAGGCTAAGCATCTAGGCATAGAGCTCCACAGTGTTTTTATAACTATACTTCTTAGCTCTGTTGTATGTGCTGTGACTAAAGAATGAGATTATTTTCTTTGGTGTTGTAACAGTTTTCCTTTCTTATTAAAATCACATCTTTTAGGCATAGATGATTTAAGATGACAACTTTTTAAACTACTTGCTTGCCTTACATATCTTCTCAGAAGATTGCCCTTTCCAAAGTAATCTTTTATCTGATAGATATAAGGGGAATGTAGCCTGAAGAGAAAGTAGCCAGAAAAAAATGTCAAAACTTCTACTGTACATAGGACAAGACAATATGTAATTAGAAGAGGCACCTCCATTCAGCAGAAATATTGTGCCTATATTTATCTTTGGATATCTAGTTCCTGACACAATGACAGGCACTGACTATATGTTCAATAAATGATTAAGAAATTAATAATTTAGATATGATTTTGTTATACCATGTCTACTGATAGGTACTACACATAGAGTAAAAAATCCCCCAAATTTACATAGAGAGTACCAAACTGCACACATGAAAAACATCCTCTAGGCATATAGAAAGATATTACTTCTTTAAAAAATGTTTTTAAATATTTTTTTTAGGTATAATTGATATATAGCATATAACATTATATTAGTTTCAGGTACACAACATAATGATTCAATATTTGTATACATTGGGAACTGATCACCACTATAAGTTTAGTTAACATCCATCACATACACAGTTACAATTTTTTTTCTTATTATGGGAACTTTTAAGATTTACTTTCTTAGCAACTTTCAAATAAGCACTACAGTATTATTAACTGTAGTCACCATGATGTACATCACATCTCCATGGCTTGTTTATAACTGGAAGTTTGTACTTTTTGATCCTTTACCCATTCCGCCCACTCCCAATCCCCATCTCTGGCAACCACCAATCTGTTGTCTGTATCTGTATCTATGAGCTCGGTTGTTGGGGTTTTTTCAGATACCACATATAAGAGAGATCATATGGTATTTGTCACTACCTGTCTAACTTATTTCACTTATCATAATGCTGTCAAGGTTCATCCATGTTATCCCAAATGGCAAGATTTCCTTCTTTTTATGGCTGAATATTCCATTGTATGATTGTATCTGTATATGTTTGTATGTGTGTATATATGTATATATATATATATGTATATAAGTGTTTGTGTGTATCTATGTACATACACATGTATGTACATTTTCTTTATCCATTCATCCAATGATGGACAATTAGGTTGTTTCCAAATCTTGGCTATTGTCAAGGAGCTTACTGTCTATGTTTTCTTCTAGAAGTTTTATGGTTTTAGGTCTAACATTGAGGTCTTTAATCCATTCTGAGTTAATTTTTATCTATGTATGTATTCTTTTGCGTGTTGCTGTCCAATTTTCCTATCACAATTTATTGAAGAGATCATCCTTTTCCCATTGTATATTTTTGGCTCCTTTGTTGTAAATTAACTGGGTATATATGCATGAGTTTATTTTTGGGCTCTCTATTCTGTTCCAGTTATCTATGTGTCTGTTTTTATGGCCACACCGTATTGTTTTGATTACTATAATTTTGTAATACAGTTTGAAATCAGGAAGCATGATGCCTCCAGCTTTGTTCTACTTTCTCAAGATTGCTTTATTTGGTTTGGGGTCTTTTGTTTTGATTCCAGACAACCTTTAGAATTGTTTGTTCTATTTCTGTGAAAAATGCCATTAGAATTTTAATAGGGATTGCATTAAACCTATAGATTGCTTTGGGTAATATGGACACTTTAACAATATTCTTCCAACACATGAGCATGGTATATCTTTCCATTTATTTGCATCTTCTTCAATTTCTTTTTATCAATATCTTAGAGTTTTCAGTGTACAGGTCTTCCACTTCTTTGGTTAAATTTATTTTAGGTATTTTATTCTTTTTGATAAAATTATAACTGATATTGTTCTCTCAATCTCTCTTAGTTCATTGATCTTTTCTATTGTCTTTTAGTCTCTTTTTCATTTATTTCTGCATCTTGTTAGTTCCTTCCTTCTACTAACATTGGGCTTAGTTTGTTCTTTTTTACCTAGGCCCTTGAGGAGTAACGTTAGGTTTTTTGAGATTTTTCTTGTTTCTTAATGTAGATGTTAATTGCTGTGAACTTCCCTCATAGAATTGCTTTTGCTGCATCTCATAAGTTTTGGTTGGTTATATTTCCATTTCTGTTTGTCTCAACATATTTTTTAATTTCTATTTTGATTTCTTTGACTTATCGGTTGTTCATTGGCATATTGTTTAATCTCCACATATTTGTGAATTTCTAGTTTTCTTCTTGTAGGTGATTTCTTTATTCATACCATTGCGGTCAGAAAAGGTGCTTGGTATGATTTCAATCTTTTTAAATGTATTCAGACTTGTTTAACATATGATCTATCTTGGAGAATAGTCCATGTGCACTTAAGAAGAATGTGTATTCTGCTGTTTTTGGATGGAATGTTCTATAAATGTCTATTAAGTCCAACTGGTCTAATGGGCAGATTAAATTCAATGTTTTCTTATAGATTTTCTATCTGGATGATCTATCTATTGATGAAAATGGGGTATTGAAGAGCCCTATTTTTATCTCATTGCTGTTTATTTCTCTCTTTAGGTCTGTTAATATTGACTTTATATATTTAGGTGCTCCTATGTTGGGTACATAAATATCTACAAATATTATATCCTCTTGTTACATTGACACTTTTATTAGTATATATGATCTTCTTTGTCTCCAGTTACAGTTTGGCTTAAAGTCTATTTTGTCTGATATAAATATAGCTACCCCAACTGTCTTTTGGTTTCCATTTGCATGGAATTTTTTTCATCCCTTCACTTTCAGTCTGTGCATGTCCTTACATCTGAAGTGAGTCTTGTAGTAAACATACAGACGGGTCCTCTTTGTTTCTTTTTTTAATCCATTCAGCCACTCTATATCTTTTGATTGGAAAATTTAATCCATTTACATTTAATTATTGGTCGGTATGGACTTAGTGTTATGTTGTTATTTTTCTCTGGCTATTTTGTAGTTCCTCTCTGTTAATTTCTTCTCTGTTGCCCTCTTCCTTTGTAATCTGATGACTTTCTTTAGTGATGTCCTCAGATCCCTTTCTCTTTGTCTGTAGGTTTTTGCTTTGCAGTTACCTTGAGGCTTACATATACCAACTTACATTTATAATTCTCTATTTTAAGTTGATAACAACTTAAGAACAAATACAGCTAAAGCTCTACATTTTTATTCTCCCACCCCACATTTTGTGTTTTTGATGTCACATTATACATCCTTTTATCTTGTGTATCCCTTAACTAATTGTTGTAGTTACAGTTATTTTTACTACTTTTATCTTTTATTCTAAGTAATAACTTTATAAGTAATTAATTCACTACCCTTTATATATATTTACCTTTTACCAGTGAGATTTATACATTTATATGTTTCCTTGTTACTAACTAGTGCTCCTTCTTTTCACTTTCAAGAAGTCCCTTTAACATTTTTTGTAAGGCCAGTTTAATAATGAACTTCATTAGTCCTTGCTAATGAAGTTCTGATGATAACTTTGCCAAGTAGAGTGTTCTTGGATGGTATTTTTTTTTTTTCCTTTCAGCACAGCACTTGGAAAATTTCATGCCACTTCCTTTCTGCTGAGAAAACTGCAGATAGTTTTGTGGGGGTTCCTTTACATAACAGGTTGTTTTTCTCTTGCTGCTTTTAAGATTCTCTCCTTGTCTTTAACTTTTGACATTTTAATTATAATGTGTATAGATTGGGTTATTTGGTTTTCATCTAATTAGAAACTCTCCGGGCTTCCTGAATGTGTCTGTTTCCTTCTCCAGGTTAGGGAGGGTTTCAGCCATTATTTTTTCAAATAAGCTTTCTTCCCCCTTTTTTTTCCTTCTAGGATCCCATAATGCCAGTGTTAGTCTGCTTGATATTGTCCCATAAGTTCCTTAAGCTATCTTGACATTTTTTTCATTCTTTTTTTTTCATTTTGCTCCTCTGATTGGGTGTGCCCCACTGCTCTGTTCTCAAGTTCACTGGCCCTTTTTTGCTTCCTCTAGTCTGCTGTTGAACCCCTGTAGTGTATCTTTCAGATCAGTTATTATAGGCCTTAGTCCTGTGACTTCTATTTGGTACTTTTTATATTTTCTATGTCTTTGTTGAGATTCTCTCCATGTTCATTTATTCCTCTCCCAAGTTCAGTGACCATCTTTAATACTATTACTTTGAATTCTTTACCAGATAAGTTACTTATCTCCATTCCACTAAGGTTTTGTTGTTTTTTTTTTGCGGTACGCGGGCCTCTCACTGCTGTGGCCTCTCCTGTTGCAGAGCACAGGCTCCAGACGCACAGGCTCAGTGGCCATGGCTTACAAGCCCAGTCACTCCACGGCATGTGGGATCCTCCTGGACTGGGGCACGAACCCATGTGCCCTGCATTGGCAGGTGGACTCCCAACAACTGTGCCACCAGGGAAGCCCTCCACTAAGGTATTTTTTTCTGAAGTTTTATCTTGTTCTTTCATTTGGAACATATTCCTCTGATTCCTCATTTTTTTGACTCTGTGTTGGTTTCTACACATCAAATGAAACAACCAACTCTCCCAGTCTTGAAGGAGTGGCCTCATTTAAGAGATAAGCCTTATCTCTCAACCCTGTCCTAGCTCTTGGTTGTCTCTCAAACCTTTCTGATTGTCCAAGCAGTCTATTTTATTTGTATTAGCTCCCAGTACTTAATGGTGTACTACTACTGGCCAGTGTCCCAAAGTGGGGTTCTTAGGAAGTACCAAGATTCAGGCTGAATGTAAGCCAGACTCTCAGGCATCAGTTTTTAAAGTATGCAAATATGTACAGTTCTGTGGACCACAAGTGTAAGCTCTGTTGGCCACCAGACCCAGGTGACCTGGAAGTGTCCCCTGGGTGGCTGTCACAAAAATTGAGAGACTGGGGCTGTGTTTTAGTCTGCTACCTGTGCAGTGCCCTGGGGGTAAAAGCTTGTCAAGAACTGTTGCTCTGATTGTTACAATCTTATGGGACCAGGAAATGTAAGTCCCCTAGCCTCCAGTGCCAGGTGATCAAGGCATGTCCCCTGGGTGGCAGCGGCAAAAACCAGGGCACCAGACAAAACCAGGACATCAGATGCATGTAAAAGCTCTCTTCTAGGGGATATTGGCACTCTGGAGCATGGCAGAGAAGGAGTGTAAAGATGGCAGCCATAGGGAGAAAAAGAAACAAACATGGCACCTGACAGCTGAAGCAAGGCAGAAGGAGAGCATGAAGATGATGTTATCATCCTCCATCCCTGATGAATATTCCAGCAGGCACCTAAATGTGTGTGTTAAATTAGATGCTTGCCCCTCAGGCAGACACTTTAATATGAGCAAATGAGCCTCTTTCACTTAACGTCTGGGTGCAATCTTCAGCCTCTGCACTGGACCTTAGAGCAGGTAAGTCCAAGTGTGCAAGCCTTTTAAGAGCCATTCCTCAGTTCTCTACAGCCTTGTGGGTCTTATGGAGCTTCAGAGAGAAGCTCCAAGGTTTGAGTTCCCTCCCATTGTGAGTTGCTGTGCTGGAGGTAGGGTTTATGGTGAGACTGTGTCCCAGCCTCTTCTACTTACTTTGATGTGTTTTTTTTTTTTTTCTAATTTGCCCAATGTGTAGGAGTTGCTCAGCCAGCCTTTAGAGTTGGTTCAGAAGAAATTGCTTCATATGTAACTATAGACTCAGTGTGTTCATGGGAGGAGGTGAGTTCAGGATCTTCATATGTCACCATCTAAAACTGTAACCTAAACAGAGATTCAACTTCTTGAATCCCCTGCAGTTGAGTGTATTACAGTTTTGACCAAGGATTGTCATCATATTTGTTGCCTCAGGGATGATCATATAATTGATAGTGCAAAACCCTCCAGAATTATCTTTCCCTCTAGCATGATGACCAACAATACACCAGGTTATGTCAGCACTTCATCCTTGGTTCTGGAATGAAGAGGACTGAAAATTGGCACCACAGGCCACCTATGATGGAGATATAGCCTGAGTAAGAGATAAACCTTTGTGGTTTTAAACTACTGACATTAAGCTTGTTTTTATATTTTTCCTGTTTAGCCTAGTCTGATTAACACAGAGTCCATCCTATTATATAATAGTCCTCTATTAATACAGAGTCCATCCTACTTTTCTTTGCCCAGGAAATTTCTCCTGGGCAAAGACTATGTCTTTTTCATTTATGTATTGCCAGAGTTTGCATAGAGCCTGACATATGGTAGATATTCAATAATATTTTAATAACTGGAAAAAATACCTGGTGAAGCTATATCATAACAGCATCAAAATGAAGTACAATACCTAAAATCTTAGGAAAGAGAGTCTACAAACAGCCTTGGAAAATTCCAGAATTCCAAGTCAAAATGTTTAACTTAAAAACTTAATCAAAAGGGGATATTATATGGGTGCCTAAAATGAATGCCTAAAAGTCACTAAATTACAACTATAGATAAACTTTGTACAACTTTCTACTAAGCAAAAACAATGGAAACTGTTGGCAATTGAAAGTCCTAGGGAATGTTACTTAAGTTATTTATAATGAAACTCTAGTCTCCAGAGATTCTCATTTTAATATTGGTGGAATCATTATAATTCTGCATGCCGATAGCTGGTTCAAGAGCTCCTTGCTTCATCAAATACATAAGACTTTTTCCCTTGTTTTCATCTTAGTTCAAAAAATTCTCCCCTGTGGATGGGTATAATGGATGGATCTTGAGGGATGGTTTGTTTCCCCCATGAAAGCTGCCAATTCCTCACAGAATACTTTGTGAAAAGTACTACCAGCCTTTTATCTGGCTTCTAAGTGTAGAAATGCCTTGATTCGTATTGGTCGATCTAGTTCTTTGACCCTTGTAATTGTGTATGGAAAATTATACTCACATACAAACACACACACACACACACAGTTTTGAATATGAATATTGACAGCATTTCTTCTAAGAGTATCAACTATGTAGTCATAATATTTGAAGAAACACATGATAGTCATGTCAATATTAGTCAAAACTTTCTGAGAAAATATTGTAGAAGATATATTCACATCATGATGATTATATGGCATCTAGAGTTTTTACACTTAGGAAACAATATATTTAATTAGAAACAGTATAAACTTTCAAATCAGACAGATCTGTGTTTGATCTTTGTCACTTAATAATTATGTAGTTTTAGGAAAGTTACTTAATCTATTTGAGCCTTTTTTTCCTCATCTGTACTAAAGAATAAGACTGACAATGTCAGTTATGGTAATTATGAGACATATTTTATCTAAATAATATAGCACAGTACCTGGCAAAAGTTGTCACTCAGCAAAAGAAAGGTATTGTTATTACCCATATTATTATTACTGCTATTTTGTATCTTTCATCCATTTTTGAATACTGTTGCAAATATTAAAATACTCAAGTGTATTAGTCAAGGTTCTCTAGAAATACAGAACTGATAGGATAGAGGTCAGACTTTTGTTCAATTCAGGACTTCAACTAATTGGATGAGGCCCACCCACATTATGGAGGGTAATCTGCTTTACTCAAGTCCACCAATTCAAATGTAAATCTCTCTAAGAACACCCTCCTAGAAACATCCCAAAAAATGTTTGACCAAATATCTGGGCACTGTGGCCCAGATAAGTGTACACATAAGATTAATCATCACACCATCTAATACCTTGCTCTTGACTTTCTGACTTTCTAAACACACAATTCCTATACTTTATTTACTACCCTGTTATAAACAAGATCATCTGATGACTAAGCAAGAGTTACAACACGTCTTGAAATTCTTTCTAGTGGAACTTGAAAGAGACGCTCTCTCAATGTGACCATTCCTCTCGTAAAGCCTATAAAGAGGTAGCTGACATCTGCCTTTTGAACAGGGATTAGTCTACCTTCATGTTTATAGAGTTTATAGAGTTCTCACTGTGTGCTAGATAAAAAGAGAAAAAAAGGGAAACACCCTGGAGAATCAGGTGTGCCTATTCCAAAGCAAAAGATATGTGAACTCATAGAAGGGTGAAGAAAAAGGAAACTGTCCATAAATTATCAGCGAGACTCAACGGGAGTGACACCCCACTTAATTATGCACAAGCACAGGATGGTGTCACTAATATCTCATCCTCCTCTTAGCAAATTCGACCGAGGAGGACTCTGGAGGAGCTGAGCACACTATGTAAGCATGCATCATGAGATGGAGTTGGTGTACACATGTGGGAGTAAGGCCAAGAGAATCAAGAATGGAAGACATGGGAGAAGGCTGTTAAGTTTATAAGGCCTTGTGAAACCTTGACAAGCTGGGTAGACTTAACACTGACTGCACAGGAACTACAAGGGGCCATGCTGGGTGAAATGGAGAGTTAAAAAATACCTGATCCATCCAGACAATGTCTCCATCTTTCTGTAACTTCCAGAAGGCTAAATCCTTAGTGAGAGGTTACCGTTACTGTTACCAAAAATACTTCTACCCATAGTGAGAGATTACAATACTACTGAAAATACAGTTGACCCTCGAACAATGAGGGGGTTGTGGTGCCCACCCCTGTGCAGTCGAAAATCTGCACAGACAGTTCCACATCCACAGATTCAACCCACCACGGATCATGTAGTATTATTGAAAACAATCTACATATAAGTGGACCTGTGCAGTACAAACCCCTGTTGTTCAAGGGTCAACTGAACTTCTACCCTAGATTTTTTTAATCCACTGATATGAACACTTTTCTTTCATCTTATGATACCTTTGGTATTATATATAGTGATGAGATACAGTTTCACTGAATAGGGTCTCCTTAGACCATTACATAGGTGAAACGTGAATTTGTCTAAAAGTCACGGTTAACAGCTTTTATCATAAGCTTTATTCATAAGGGAATTCCCGTACAGCTCATATAAGGAATCTTCAAAGTCATAACGTGGAGGCAGAGAGTTCACATCTGTATTATATATGCAGGGGTACTCTCAACAAGTTGATTTCATTTCTGAAATTTAATCTCAAACAATGGTTGGCTGTCTGGCAGACATTTTCCTTCCGTAATTTCACAAATCAATCACATGTTGTAACTGAAGTTGGAGGCTGAAATTTCTAATCATGATACCTGATTTAAATTTATTTGTCAGCCAAAGTGTCTGTTGAGAATATTCAATTTTATTTCAAGATAGAATAAAAGCGTCTCAGTTATGAATCCTAGAAACAGGCTGAACAAATCAACTCTCCCCACAATTACTCAAACAGCCCTTTCAAGAATAGGGTATTTTAAAGTTGCAACACAGCGATTGCATTCGATTATTTGCAAACATCCTTTGAAAATGAATTTACACTGCCCGGTATTACCTATTCTGTCTCTCTCTCTCCCTCTCTCTCACTCCTAGTTTTCCTTTAACAGGACTAGAAAGAGAATAGGAGATGCAAAGTAAAGGTAAAATATATTTGCCACCAGAAGAGAATAAGCAATAAAAGTTAAAGGTAAAATAGCCAACAGTAAGCAGAACCTCAGCAGAACAGCCCTTTATTGACTTTGGGCTAATCCGACCATAAATCATGGGAAGCCAACATTGCAATTTTTTAAAAATTAATTAATTAATTTATTTTTGGCTGCATTGAGTCTTCCTTGCTGCATGTGGGCTTTCTCTAGTTGTGGTGAGCGGGGGCTAATCTTTGTTGCCGTGCACGGGCTTCTCATTGCAGTGGCTTCTCTTTGTTGCAGAGCACGGGCCCTAGAGCGCACGAGCTTCAGTATTTGTGGCTCGCGGTCTCTAGAGCACAGGCTCAGTAGTTGTGGCACACGGGCTTAGTTGCTCTGCGGCATGTGGGATCTTCCCAGACCAGGGCTCAAACCGCTGTCACCTGCATTGGCAGGTGGATTCCTAACCACTGCGCCACCAGGGAAGTCCAACATTGCAATGTAATAGGAGCTAAACACAATAATACTGAACCACAGCAGCTAAAGGTACATTCAACAGCTAACTAGCTCTTGTCTGTAACAAGTTCGATATTAAACATTATATAAGTGGAACTCCCTGGCTTAGTATAAACTATAAAGATTTTGGCTTCTTGGCTTTAATGTGGCAATTTGAGTTTTATTATTAGATGACATTTCAACTGAATGGCTGATTTTGCTGTAAGTAATATATCTTACTTAAAGATTTTTAAAGTGTTCTATAAGCTTAAAGCATTAATAAATACCATTGGAACCTTACCATATTGTAAGGTTCCAATATTCTTATTTGCGGGTGGCAATTTTAAATTATTTTCAGTTTAATTAGAGTTATTACTATGGTCCCATACACAAAATCCTTCTCCTTCCCCTCTCTCATATTTTATAACTAATAGAAAAATGTAAAGTGATTTAAAAGTCTAATCCAAAAAGTACTCATTCAGTGTTGTCTCTATGGATAGTTCATCAAGAAGAAAGTAGTCTAGTTGAGAAAGCATCTTAATGGATTTTCATTTTCTTACGGTAGTACAATGCCAGACGCAAAGGTGGAAAACAATTTAATTGAATCTTGACATCGCAGAACATAATATTTTCATTGTACTTAGTCACTATATACTAAGGAGACAAATTATTGAATAAGTTGCCTTTGAATGGCCTCAAAATCTGTTATCCATTTGTTTTAGGAGGATTATAGGCCATGCAATGTTAAACTGCCAATAGACTCCAGTGGCACCTGTACAAACCTCTGTCCTACCACTTCTGCACATGACAGTGATTTATTGACTTTCTCTCCAATTGACTGTGAATCCTTGCACAGCAAAGAGTCATGATTTTTTTTTAAAAAAACTTGAATTCCAAAGCCTACCACAATATCAGGCACAGTGCCACATAGCAGACCTACAATTGATCGTTACGGAGTGAATGAACAAATGAATGGATGGGCATCCCTTGAATGGAATTTGTTAACTCTGCTAAAGGGATTCATATTTTTATTTTAAAGGGATTCATATTCTTATTTTTAAAATGTTTCTAACACTCCATTCTATTTTAAATAGATGCATATTCTGCAGTTTACAATGTGTTACCAATGACACCATCCAACTAGGAGGCAAGTATTAATATTATGACAGTAAATAATATTCAGCTAACAGATCATGAATTTCCAGTATTTCTTGCAAATATCACATCCAGAAAGAAACTTAAAGGCCACATAATCTGTCTGTAGGTTCTATATCCTTGTTGTATCAACTGACAGTCCTGGCTCTCTGGAATTCTGTGTTCTCCCAGACTCTGGTCTCTTGGTTTTCCTATCTCTCTGTCCACACTTCATGTTCCTTAGCAAGTACCTTTTTCTACATTACCTGCTAAAAATGTCTTTGATGCTCTTCCCTTTCAACACATTCCTTCTGGGGGAGCCTTTTAAATTAATTATTCCAACACCATCTAGGGGATGACTATTCTCAGACTTCTGTCTTGAATTCTAGGGCTATATATCAAACTATCCACTTGATATTTCCACCTCATTGCGTCTTTATCAATTAATATCACCAAATTGATTACTCCAGAAATACAAGTATTTCTAGAATTTTCTTTCACTAACCCTCATATTCAATTAGTTACCAAGCCCTATTGATTCTCCTTCCCACCCCTCGACACCCTCACTGTATCACTTTCCTATCTTAGTTCAAGCCTGTTATCTCATACTTTCCTTAACTCCCTACAATTGACACATTGCAGCCAAACAGACTTTGTAAAGTGTAAATCAGACGCTTCTCCTCTCCTGTTTAAGGTTCTTCAATGGTTCCCCATTGCTTAGAGAATAACATGCAAATCTTTTAGCATGGCAGTGAAAGGCCATCATGATTCCCCACCCAGGGGTTCCCCATCACCCCACTCCCCTCACACACATGAAGTCACCCCATAAACTGATTTCAATTCCAGGAGTAAGACATGATCTTTTATACCTCAATGCCTTTGCATAAGTTGTTTTGTGTTTGTTGTGGTAAATTGAACTAGTTAACTCTGATTTTCTGCTCATCCTTTAAGTCACAAATTGATGATTTCCAGAAATGAGGAACTTACTATTTCCCAAGTTATCCCATTCAACATCATCTTGAGCTGACACCAAGAGTTATTCCTTGTCTTTAATTGTATTCTTTGTAGTCACACAGAACAAGTCTAATGTTTTTCTTTCACATGATATATCTTCAAATAATTTAAAACCTGTTACTCCTAGTGCTTCTATTCTCTGAGGTAAATATCTACAAAGCCTTTCGTGTAAGCTTCTTTTTTTCGCACCCACTGAAAGTTGGTGTCCAGAACTTTATTGGGTACCACAGTGAAGTCTAACCATTATAGAGTTAAGCTCAACTCTGCCCTTGTATTAAGCACACTTCACAACCAGCTAGCCATTATTCAGAGGTAGACTGCCCAGCAGGGAGCTGGGATTCATTCTCATCTTAGAGAGAGTTGGGAATTAGACCATAGCTGTCTCAGCACAAAACATTTGGAATTCTGAGCTGGAGGGAAAATTTACCCCACTCTCCAAAGAGCATAAAACTGGATCTGAAATCATTGTTTAAGGGATTTCAAATCCATAGAAAATGTGTGAGGAGAAGGGAAAGAGCCACAGGAGAATGTATTCAGGGAAGATTATATTTTTTAATAGAATAGCTTTTACCCACCCCAGAAAAAGTAAAAGGCACAGAATCCCTGCTAGCTAGGGATACTTGAACTTCCTGTTCTATTCTCCCAGGGCTTATGAGATACTATTTTTCTTTGATTAGGGCTCTCCAGATAACCAAAAACAGATGAGTGTTGCCTCTCCCAGGAATATTTACCTCTGAACAAACAGCAAGCTCCTCAATATTAAACATAAATCCCTGATAGAATTTTAGCCCTCAGGTTACAGACAGGATATTGTTTAGGCAGTAGCCTAAAGATGTACTTCACAGTGCTAATGAAATTTTATTATGCCCAAACTAGATTCCATTTCAATGTACAAACATTCACAATTAATTATAAGATTATGAGCATAATATTCAGAGTAATATTCAGAGTAACACCTACAAATAAATAGCATAATATTCAGAGTAATACCTACAAATAAATACCTGGCTCAAGTACTGTAGAAGCATTTCAATCTTACAGGAACATCAAAGCACTCATATGTTGCCCATTTCTCATTTTAATTGTAAAAATATAGGCCAAGGTTTGGAATATATTTCCTTATGATATATTTTTAAAAGTCTTTGCAATAATTTCCAGTAACTTTCTAAAGAAATAACAAGGGAGACACTCCTGGATCTATTAAATTATTATTAATTAAATAAGCAGCTAGTTTAAAATACTAGGTTTAAAATGTCACTTTTAGTAGTGCTACTTCCTGGACACCTAGCTTGGTATCCCTTCTACCCTTGGACCCAAATCTAATTGAGAAAAAAATTTTGTTTCTGTCCACATCTCTTTTTAAAACTTAATGTCGGGAAGCAGCTGCTGCAGCTTGCACGTGTGGTGGGGGCCGGCCGATCTGACCACGCACAGACCCGGCGCGGCGGCACTGCGGCCCGGGGCAGCTGGCGCCGGGGACATGCGCCGATTCGATCTCTCCGGAGAAGTTTCTCTTTAGAGTATCTTTTAAAATTTATTTTGAGGGGGCGACCTGGAAGATGGCGGAAGAGTAAGACACGGAGATCACCTTCCTCCCCACAGATACACCAGAAATACATCTACACGTGGAACAACTCCTACAGAACACCTACTGAACACTGGCAGAAGACCTCAGACCTCCCAAAAGGCAACAACCCCCCCCCCCCGACACACACACACGTACCTGGGTAGGGCAAAAGAAAAAAGAAACAACAGAGAAAAAAGAATAGGGACGGGACCCGCACCAGTGGGAGGGAGCCGTGAAGGAGGAAAGCTTTCCTCACGCTAGGAAGGCCCTTCCCGGTTGAGACTGCAGGTGGCGGAGGGGGCGAGCTTTGGAGCCGCGGAGGAGAGCGCAGCCACAGGGCTGCGGAGGGCAAAGCGGAGAGATTCCCGCACAGAGGATCAGGGCCGACCAGCACTCACCAGCCCGAGAGGCTTGTCTGCTCACCCGCCAGGGCGGGTGGGGCTGGGAGTTGAAGCTCGGGCTTCGGTCGGAGCTCCGGGAGAGGACTGGGGTTGGCGGCATGAACACAGCCTGCAAGGGGTTAGTGCGCCACGGCTAGCCGGGAGGGAGTCCGGGGAAAAGTCTGGACCTGCCGAAGAGGCAAGAGACTTTTTCTTACCTCTGTTTCCAGGTGCGCGAGGAGAGGAGATTAAAAGCGCTGCTTAAAGGAGCTCCAGAGACGGGCGCGAGCCGCGGCTAAAAGCGCGGACCCCAGAGACGGGCAGGAGACGCTAAGGCTGCTGCTGCCGCCCCCAAGAAGCCTGTGTGCGAGCACAGGTCACTATCCACACCCCTATCCGGGGAGCCTGTGCAGCCCGCCACTGCCAGGGTCACGGGATGCAGGGTCAACTCTTCCGGGAGAACGCACGGCGCGCCTCACGCTGCTGCAACGTCACGCCGGCCTCTGCCACCGGAGGTCCGCCCTGCACGCAAAGCCCCTCCCTCCCCCCCCGAGCCCCTCCCCCCCGACCTGATTGCGCCACAGCCCCCAATCAGCGGATCCTTTAACCCCGTCCCGTCTGAGCAAAAAACAGACGCCCTCCAGCGACCTACACACAGAGGTAGGGCCAAATCCAAAGCTAAGTCCTGATGAGCTGTGAGAACAAAGAAGAGAAAGGGAAATCTCTCCCAGCAGCCTCAGAAGCAGCGGATTAAAGCTCCACAATCAACTTGATGTACCCTGCATCTGTGGAATACATGAATAGACAACGAGTCATCCCAAATTGAGGAAGTGGGCTTCAAGAGCAAGATCTATGATTTTTTCCCCTTTTCCTCTTTTTGTGAATGTGTATGTGTATGCTTCTGTGTGAGATCTTGTCTGTATAGTTTTTCTTCCACCATTTGTCCTAGGGTTCTATCCGTCCATGGTTTTTTTAAAATTTTTTTTTCCTAATGATTAATTTTAATTTTAATAACTTTATTATACTTTTCTTTCTTTCTTTCTTTCTTTCTTTCTTTCTTTCCTTCCTTCCTTCCTTCCCTCCTTTAGACAATGAATCATCCCAAATTGAGGAGGTGGTCTCTGAGAGCAAGATTTATTATTTTTTCCCCTTTACCTCTTTTTGTGAGGGTGTATGTGTATGCTTCTGTGTAAGAGTTTGTCTGTATAGCTTTGCTTCCAACATTTGTCCTAAGGTTCTATCTGTCTCTTTTTTTCTAAATAAGTATTTTTTAATTCAATAACTTTAATTTATTTTACTGTATCTTCTTTCTTACTGTCTTTTTTCCTTCTTTCCCTTCTTCCTTCCTTCCTCCCTCCCTCCCTCCTTTCTTTCCTTCTTGCCTTCTTTCCTTCTTTGCTTCTTTCTTCCTTCCTTCCTTCCTTCCCTCCTTTCCTTCTTTCTTTCTTCATACTTCTACTAATTCTGTCTACTTTTTCTCCCTTTTATTCTGAGCCCTGTGGATGAAAGGCTCTTGGTGCTCCAGCCAGGAGTCATGGCTCTGCCTCTGAGGTAGGAGAGCCAACTTCAGGACACTGGTCAACAAGAGACCTCCCAGCTCCACATAATATCAAACAGCGAAAATCTCCCAGAGACCTCCATCTTAACACCAGCACCCAGCTTCACTCAACGACCAGCAAGCTACAGTGCTGGACAACCTATGCCAAACAACTAGCAAGGCAGGAACACAACCCCACCCATTAGCAGAGAGGCTGCCTAAAATCATAATAAGGCCACAGACACCCCAAAACACACCTCCAGACGTGAACCTGCCCACTAGAGAGACAAGATCCAGCCTCATCCACCACAACACAGGCACTAGTCCCCTCCACCAGGAAGCCTACACAACCCACTGAACCAACCTTAGCCACTGGAGACAGACATCAAAAACAGCGGGAACTACGAACCTGCAGCCTGCAAAAAGGAGACCCCAAACACAGTAAGATAAGCAAAATGAGAAGACAGAAAAACACACAGCAGATAAAGGAGCAAGATAAAAATGCACCAGACCTAACAAATGAAGAGGAAATAGGCAGTCTACCTGAAAAAGCATTCAGAATAATGATAGTAAGGATGATCCGAAATCTTGGAAATAGAATGGACAAAATGCAAGAAACAGTTAACAAGGACCTAGAAGAAATAAAAATGAAACAAACAACCATGAACAACACAATAAATGAAATTAAAAGTACTCTAGATGGGATCAATAGCAGAATAACTGAGGCAGAAGAACGGATAAGTGACCTGGAAGGTAAAATAGTGGAAATAACTACTGCAGAGCAGAATAAAGAAAAGAGAATGAAACGAACTGAGGACAGTCTCAGAGACCTCTGGGACAACATTAAACGCACCAACATTCGAATTATAGGGGTTCCAGAAGAAGAAGAGAAAAAGAAAGGGACTGAGAAAATATTTGAAGAGATGATAGTTGAAAACTTCCCTAATATGGGAAAGGAAATAGTTAATCAAGTCCAGGAAGCACAGAGAGTCCCATACAGGATAAATCCAAGGAGAAATACGCCAAGACACATATTAATCAAACTGTCAAAAATTAAATACAAACAAAGCATATTAAAAGCAGCAAGGGAAAAAGAGTAAATAACACACAAGGGAATCCCCATAAGGTTAACAGCTGATCTCTCAGCAGAAACCCTGCTAGCCAGAAGAGAGTGGCAGGACATACTGAAAGTGATGAAGGAGAAAAACCTGCAACCAAGATTACTCTACCCAGCAAGGATCTCATTCAGATTTGTTGGAGAAATTAAAACCTTTACAGAAAAGCAAAAGCTGAGAGAGTTCAGCACCACCAAGCCAGCTTTACAACAAATGCTAAAGGAACTTCTCT
This sequence comes from Tursiops truncatus, assembly GCF_011762595.2. Classification (NCBI taxonomy): domain Eukaryota; kingdom Metazoa; phylum Chordata; class Mammalia; order Artiodactyla; family Delphinidae; genus Tursiops; species Tursiops truncatus. The sequence goes on along the minus strand of NC_047044.1, from coordinate 53,985,613 downwards.
AGACAAGAAACACAAGAGAAGGAAAAGACCTGTAATAATGAACCCAAAACAATTTAGAAAATGGGAATAGGAACATACATATTGATAATTACCTTAAATGTAAATGGACTAAATGCTCCCACCAAAAGACACAGATTGGCTGAATGGATACAAAAACAGGGTCCTTATATATGCTGTCTACAAGAGACCCACTTCAGACCTAGAGACACATACAGACTGAAAGTAAGGGGATGGAAAAAGATATTCCATGCAAATGGAAACCAAAAGAAAGCTCGAGTAGCAATTCTCATTTCAGACAAAATAGACTTTAAAATAAAGACTATTAGAAGAGACAAAGAAGTACACTACATAATGATCAAGGCATCGATCCAAGAAGAAGATATAACAATTGTAAATATTTATGCACCCAACATAGGAGCACCTCAATACATAAGGCAAATACTAACAGCCATAAAAGGGGAAATCGACAGTAACACATTTGTAGTAGGGGACTTTAACACCCCACTTTCACCAATGGACAGATCATCCAAAATGAAAATAAATAAGGAAACGCAAGCTTTAAATGATACATTAAACAAGATGGACTTAATTGATATTTATAGGACACTCCATCCAAAAACAACAGAATACACATTTTTCTCAAGTGCTCATGGAACATTCTCCAGGATAGATCATATCTTGGGTCACAAATCAAGCCTTGGAAAATTTAAGAAAATTTAAATTATATCAAGTATCTTTTCCGACCACAATGCCATGAGCCTAGATATCAATTACAGGAAAGATCTGTAAAAAAAAAAACACATGGAGGCTAAACAATACACTACATAATAATGAAGTTATCACTGAAGAAATCAAAGAGGAAATAAAAAAATACCTAGAAACAAATGACAATGGAGACACAACGACCCAAAACCTATGGGATGCAGCAAAAGCAGTTCTAAGGGGGAAGTGTATAGCAATACAAGCCCACCTTAAGAAGCAGGAAACATCTCAAATAAACAACCTAACCTTGCACCTCAAGCAATTAGAGAAAGAAGAACAAAAAAACCCCAAAGCTAGCAGAAGGAAAGAAATCATAAAATCGGATCAGAAATAAATGAAAAAGAAATGAAGGAAACAATAGCAAAGATCAATAAAATTAAAAGCTGGCAAATCAATAGAATTAGAAATGAAAAAGGAGAAGTAACAACTGACACTGCAGAAATAAAAAAGATCATGAGAGATTACTACAAGCAACTCTATGCCAATAAAATGGACAATCTGGAAGAAATGGACAAATTCTTAGAAATGCACAACCTGCCAAGACTGAATCAGGAAGAAATAGAAAATATGAACAGGCCAATCACAAGCACTGAAATTGAAACTGTGATTAAAAATGTTCCAACAAACAAAAGCCCAGGACCAGATGGCTTCACAGGCGAATTCTATGAAACATTTAGAGAAGAGCTAACACCTATCCTTCTCAAACTCTTCCAAAATATAACAGAGGGAGGAACACTCCCAAATTCCTTCTATGAGGCCACCATCACCTTGATACCAAAACCAGACAAGGATGTCACAAAGACAGAAAACTACAGGCCAATATCACTGATGAACATAGATGCAAAAATCCTCAACAAAATACTAACAAACAATCCAACAGCACATTAAAAGGATCATACACCATGATCAAGTGGGGTTTATCCTAGGAATGCAAGGATTCTTCAATATACGCAAATCTATCAATGTGATAAACCATATTAACAAATTGAAGGAGAAAAACCATATGGTCATCTCAATAGATGCAGAGAAAGCTTTTGGCAAAATTCAACACCCATTTATGATAAAAACCCTGCAGAAAGTAGGCATAGAGGGAACTTTTCTCAACATAATAAAGGCCATATATGACAAGCCCACAGCCAACATCATCCTCAATGGTGAAAAACTGAAAGCATTTCCAGTAAGATCAGGAACAAGACAAGGTTGCCCACTCTCACCACTCTTATTCAACATAGTTTTGGAAGTTTTAGCCACAGCAATCAGAGAAGAAAAGGAAATAAAAGGAATCCAAATAGGAAAAGAAGAAGTAAAGCTGTCACTGTTTGCAGATGACATGATACCATACATAGAGAATCCTAAAGATGCTACCAGAAAACTACTAGAGCTAATCAATGAATTCGGTAAAGTAGCAGGATACAAAATTAATGCACAGAAATCTCTGGCATTCCTATACACTAATGATGAAAACTCTGAAAGTGAAATCAAGAAAACACTCCCATTTACCATTGCAACAAAAAGAATAAAATATCTAGGAATAAACCTACCGAAGGAGACAAAAGACCTGTATGCAGAAAATTATAAGACACTGATGAAAGAAATTAAAGATGATACAAATAGATGGAGAGATATACCATGTTCTTGGATTGGAAGAATCAACATTGTGAAAATGACTCTACTACCCAAAGCAATCTATAGATTCAATGCAATTCCTATCAAACTACCACTGGCATTTTTCACAGAACTAGAACAAAAAATTTCGCAATTTGTATGGAAACACAAAAGACCCCGCATAGCCAAAGCAATCTTGAGAACGAAAAAAGGAGCTGGAGGAATCAGGCTTCCTGACTTCAGACTACACTACAAAGCTACAGTAATCAAGACAGTATGGTACTGGCACAAAAACAGAAAGATAGATCAATGGAACAGGATAGAAAGCCCAGAGATAAACCCACGCACATATGGACACCTTATCTTTGATAAAGGTGGCAGGAATGTACAGTGGAGAAAGGACAGCCTCTTCAATAAGTGGTGCTGGGAAAACTGGACAGATACATGTAAAAGTATGAGATTAGATCTGTCCCTAACACCGTACACAAAAATAAGCTCAAAATGCATTAAAGACCTAAATGTAAGGCCAGAAACTATCAAACTCTTAGAGGAAAACATAAGCAGAACACTCTATGACATAAATCACAGCAAGATCCTTTCTGACCCACCTCCTAGAGTAATGGAAATAAAAACAAAAATAAACAAATGGGACCTAATGAAACTTCAAAGCTTTTGCACAGCAAAGGAAACCATAAACAAGACCAAAAGACAACCCTCAGAATGGGAGAAAATATTTGCAAATGAAACAACTGACAAAGGATTAATCTCCAAAATTTACAAGCAGCTCATGCAGCTCAATAACAAAAAAACAAACAACCCAATCCAAAAATGGGCAGAAGACCTAAATAGACATTTCTCCAAAGAAGATATACAGACTGCCAACAAACACATTAAAGAATGCTCAACATCATTAATCATTAGAGAAGTGCAAATCAAAACTACAATGAGATATCATCTCACACCAGTCAGAATGGCCATCATCAAAAAATCTAGAAACAATAAATGCTGGAGAGGGTGTGGAGAAAAGGGAACACTCTTGCACTGCTGGTTGGAATGTGAATTGGTTCAGCCACTATGGAGAACAGTATGGAGGTTCCTTCAAAAACTACAAATAGAACTACCATATGACCCAGCAATCCCACTACTGGGCATATACCCTGAGAAAACCAAAATTCAAAAAGAGTCATGTACCAAAATGTTCATCTCAGCTCTATTTACAATAGCCCGGAGATGGAAACCACCTAAGTGCCCATCATCGGATGAATGGATAAAGATGATGTGGGACATATATACAATGGAATATTACTCAGCCATAAAAAGAAACGAAATTGAGCTATTTGTAATGAGGTGGATAGACCTAGAGTCTGTCATACAGAGTGAAGTAAGTCAGAAAGAAAAAGACAAATACCGTATGCTAACACATATATATGGAATTTAAGAAGAAAAAAAATGTCATGAAGAACTTAGGGGTAAGACAGAAATAAAGACACAGACCTACTGTAGAACGGACTTGAGGATATGGGGAGGGGGAAGGGTGAGCTGTTACAGGGCGAGAGAGAGTCATGGACATATACACACTAAGAAACGTAAGGTAGATAGCTAGTGGGAAGCAGCCGCATGGCACAGGGATATCGGCTCGGTGCTTTGTGACTGCCTGGAGGGGTGGGATAGGGAGGGTGGAAGGGAGGGAGATGCAAGAGGGAAGAGATATGGGAACATGTGTATATGTATAACTGATTCAATTTGTTATGGGGCAGAAACTAACACACCATTGTAAAGCAATTATACCCCAATAAAGATGTTAAAAAAAAACAAAAACTTAATGTCATTATAGTAATTATATAGTTCCTTAAGTGCTTTTTTCAAATGTCCATATCATTTGAGATTTTAAATCTTTTCTGATATGAATTTCAATGTCTACATTTTTCTTCCTATAGTAAAAAATTTTCACCTATCTTAATAAATATCAACTTCAAGATGTTATACCATATTTAAATTTCTATTAAGTTAAATAACCTAGATTTAATGAATATTAATGTATAACATAAAACCTGTTCTCCCCACGGTTTTCTCCAACCCCCCTCATGTCAACTTCCTCATTCTGTTTGCTCAGGACAAAAATTTAGGTCTATAGTGACATGCCTCATAATACCTTTCTAATCCAAAATATGATCACTTACCTTGCTCACTCCCCCCAGCCACACTAGCATCACTGCTGTCTCTTGAATATGGTATTCCCAGGGTAGCTTCCATGGCGGGTACTATGCTTGTTTCCCCCCCTACCTGGAAAGCGTGTCCTCTAGATAGTCACGTGGCTTATCCCCTCATCTCCTTGGAGACTTCAGTATGCAAACACCCTTGGCTCAGCACTCTCCATTTCCCCTCCCTGCTTTACTTTTTCCCATGGCACCTACCACCATCTAACATATACTTTACTCATATATTTTAATTTTTGTCTCCCCCTGTCTGATAGGTAGAATTCTAAAGATATACCCTCAAGATTCCTGTCCCCTAGGTATTCAAATAAACACTAATCTTAGCACAGCTGTGAAGGGACAATGTCATTAAAGTTGCTAATCAGCTAACCTTAAAATAGGGTAATCATCCTGGACTATCTGGGTGGGACCAATGTAATCCTTTGAGCTTTTAAAAGCAGAAGAGTAAAGCGGAGGAGAAATGGCGGAAGGGGGACGTCAGAGAGATTCGGTGTGTGAGAAAGACTCAGTGTGCCCTGACTGGTTTGAAGATGAAGGAGGCAATGTGATGGAGAAAGCAGATATTCTGATGGAGGTGAGAGAGGCTCTCAGATGACAGCTACTGGAGGGGTAGAAACCTCATTCCTACATTTAGAAGGAACCGAATTCTGTCAATAACCTGAATGGGCTTGGAAGCAGATTCTCCCTTAAAGCCTCCAGAAAAGAAACACAGCCCTGTTGTGAAAAGATGAAGCATACCCATTGAGTTCAGCCTTGTGAAACCCAGAGCAGACAAATAGCCAAGCTACGCTGTGCCTGAAGTCTGACCTACAAATAATTAATGGATGTTGTATCACGTCACTAAATTTGCTAAGGCAGCGATAGAAAACCAATACACCCTATTAGAATCTAGGCCTTATGAGGGCAGGGATCCTCTCTTTTTTTCCCCTGTGCTGTGCTCCAGAACCCAGAATAGCACCCAACAATAAAAGACAGTAAACACTCGTTGAATGGAAGAATGTATCCAGTATACACATTTTTCCCATGAAGTCTATATTTTACAAGATCTTATGAAATTTTTACCCCAAAATATTGACTAAAAATATTTAAAACGTAAAAGATGAATTGATTTGAAAACTGTCTATTCAGTAGTTTGCATCTTTGCCAGTTAGCAGTGGCTACCACTTCCATGGAGCCAACACGAGAAGCAGTCAAATACCGCTTCTAAAGCCGTGGTTTTCAAACTGCATGTTGTAACATATTGATGGGTTATAAAATCAATTTATGGGGCTGAGGAAGGGAGGAAGAGAGGGAGGAATGAAGGAAGGAAATAAAACCAAAAAATCAGAACTTTAATTTTAGTGTGGGGTATATGAGTGTATGTGTATGTGTGTGGGAGTGTTGTGTATATGTTGGATCACAACGTAAGATGTATTTCTTACTTAGGTACCATCAAGATAATTTGAAAACCACAGCCCTAAAAGTTGTCATGCTCTGTCCTGTGGACCAGGGTGCAATTCAGGGCCTGGTCAGAGGTGAGATGAAAACAAAAGAATGGGGAATGTGTCTGTTAGAAAGGGCTGATCAAAAAAGGACCACACTACCCTAAGTCTATGTTAAATTTACAAGACAAGAAGAGAGTTTGTGATTGAATAGTTCACAAATTGCACCCCCTTAAGGTGAGAAAATGAACTTTTCTCCTCTTGTGTTCTTCCTTTGCCTTGGACCTGGAGTAGCACCCCTGGACACCATTCAGACCCACCAACTCAGAGTCACCGAGTCTTGGTGTAAAATCAGGCAGCATCTGGAAGGGGATGACTTGAGGCTTCAATCAACAAAGCACCCTAAGGTGCTATTTCTTTTCTCCCTTAGAGGGAGAGGATGAAAAACCTAACACTTACCTCTGTTCTGAGATTAGCTAGTTATTAGTGTCATATAAATTTAGTTGGAAAGGAAGTTAGAAATGTCCTTGGCACAAGGAATCAAAGAATAAATGTTGTTTAGAGGAACTTGAAATTGAATATAGCTCAACATCCTCATTTTTTTTGCAGATGAGGAAGCTGAACTAGAGACTTATGTTATCCCCATTATTATAATAATGTTACTCGATTTATATTTACCAGTGATTCCAATGTTTATTGTTAGTGGGCTGCATATGGATAACAAAAGAATAATGCAGTTGTCTACTATTCATTCCCCCACTCAAGGGCATACTCCTGGTGGGCAGGCATCATGCTATGTATATCTTTGTGCTCTAGTTAGTAACTACTGTGGTTGGGGAAATTAAATAAGATAATACCTGCGATGCACTTAGCAGAGTGCCCAGCACACTTTAAGAGCTAAGTGAATGCTTTCATATTTGATTTTGTTGCTTTGATTATAATATGAGCATTCTTATTATAGAATATTTATGCACAGGAAATTTTTTAACATTTGTTGATTTTCATTGCATTATACAACAAAATAAAATCATACTTTATGCCCTTAAAATCCATTTATGTTTGAAGGGACATTAAAAAACTATGGAGTTCTTATCTGCTTAAGGCACTTTAAGTAAATGAGTAAAGATGGAAGAATTCCAATTAGTTAAAAATTACTCAGAAAATGTCTTCTTAAGCATATGAGGATTCATGATTCATAAAGATAATATTTCTAATGAAAATATAAAAATCTTATATCAAGTTAAGTTCATTTTTCCTTAGGTAAGAACCAGACATCTGAGCTGCATGACCATAGGAATGTGGAGTCCATACCAATGGCCAAGGGCTGTAAGTCCTAAAATCAGAAAGTGACTTCTTTTAGGAGATATTCCACAGAGAAAGAGTATCAAAACATTAAAAGAAATGAATCACAGTCTGTTTTCTCTGAGGATTCTAACAATGTTATCAAAGTTTTTTTTTTCTCAATTCTTACAAGCTCTACAGCACCTTTCCCTCCTTCTACTTTTCTATTATATAATCAGCATATAATTATGTGCTTTTTCACACTGGAAAGACTATTCTTTTATTAATGACTCTTTGAAAAGTTCTTTATTATTTATCTTTGAAAGTGAGTTTGAAATCAAAAGGCTTTCATGGCTTTTCCTTTTTTTCCTTTTAACTTAGGAGTTCTTTAAAGTAATACAGTAGATGGTTACAGATGTCATACGCAGTCATTAGTTTCCAGCTTTAAGGTGAGAAGTAGGGCTCGGGAAACAATGTTGCACCCTCCTTTCTCTGCAGACTAAATGTTTGGGGTTTTGAAGAGCATGTATGCAAATATTGCTGTTCTAACAAAGGCTGTCTATTCTTTGCCTTTTCCCCTTGTTAGGACAATTAGAAAATGGGTTATGACAATAAGCTTCCTGAATTTAGTACAAAGACAGAAGGAGGATATAATTAGCATTTATGGGAAGTACAATGTAAGTTCCAAATTAGTCTTAAATGAGAAATTCACCCAGCCCCTGATCTGTAGTCAGTTCTGGAAAGTACCATGCATCTCTGCTGAGGCCAAGCAAGCCTCATTGATGTTTTTGGCTGATTGCTTTTTTTCTAACATTAAATTTACCAGAGCACTCCAGATTGGATACAGGCAGTTATGAAGGAGGATGTACATTACTGCAAATTTTAATCATTTCTCGAGCCATTTTGCTTACAGTGATAATCCCATAAGACCAACATATCTTGCGTAAGGAACCCAAATGACTTTTTGCTGAGAGCAGCTCTTCAGTTACTTTTATAGCCTATTCCTGCTTAACTTCTAGACTTTCCCATTTGTGGCTAGGACCTGCCAAATCAGGGCTTCAGTGGCTTCTTGGCTCACCACAGCCATGGCTACCTTATTCAAGACCAGCAAGTGGATAATAACACCAGTGATTAAAATAATGATCAGATTTCTTTTCAATAATATTGCTGCTGTTTATGTAGGGCAGAACCTACCTCTACCCAACACTTCCACTGTGGGCAAAGTAATGTCGTGCCAGAACTATTTCAAGAATTTATCTCATCTCCAATACTTTTTGGACTATTTCAAAGGAGACGGCAGAACACTAATAACATGATGACCTTGACAACTTTGCTTCTTTGGGGCCTCAGGGAAATTCACCTAATTGTTTTGTGAGCCAAACTAATATTCGTAATTGAACATTTTGCCCAGGCATTTGAAATGCCATGACGTTCCTTTAGTTGAAAATGTCCAAGTAGCTTCATTTTCACCAGCAATCTTTTTACTCGTGAAGGAAAAAGTAACAATAATTTACTTTCATTGTACTGAAGAAGCTCCTTCTCTCAAGCCCTCTTATCTTCTCTTATATATAATGATTTTTCCTTTTTAAATGAGAATCATAGACTCTCAGGGTTGGAAGGAATTTTTAAGATAATTTAATACAAACACCCACTATTGCATGAATCCTCTCTACAGTATCTTCAATGAGGTCTTCCATTAACAGCTGTTCTCCAGGGCAAAGGAGATGAAGGAAAAATAGAAAGGGCAATCCACTATAAGTTATATGAATTTATAAATAAAACAAACTAGAGGATCTAGATGTGGTCTTCCCTACTCACAAGTTCTCAGTCTTTCATCTATCTTGTTTAATTACATTATGAAGAATTTGTGAAGCAGAGACTCAATTTTACGTTTGAACTATTGAGAATATGGCCCAACAGGGAGTGAAGCAACACTTCTAAAATAATTTATTATGAGAATTTAGATCACATGCTTCTGACCTTTTCATTTCAATGATCCAAAAAGCTAAAAATATTTTTAAAGGTCTACTTTATATGAACAGAATTATAGGAAACTTTCATCACTATTACTTAAGAATAAGTTAAATGATCTAGTATAAACTACAGGTTAAGAGATTAGGTTCTGGAATGAAAATATACAGTTTGATCCGTAACTTCCCATTAATTAGCTATATGACCTTGGGAAGTCACTTAACATTTTAAAGCTTTGGTTTACTCAGCTGTAAAAGGAGATAATAATATTACCTGTTTCACTGGGCTATTGAGAAGATTAAATGAGCTAATTCACATGAAGCACATTGTTCAGTATATGGCATATGTTTTAAGTATCTAATAAGTGTTAGCTTCCTCATACCCACTGATGTAATAGAAACATAGAATTTAGATGTAGAGAACTCACTATTTAAAAAAAAAAAATTGTTTCAGAATCTTAAATCTCCAGGCATTTACATGAGTGTTATTTTAGACTAAGGATTAATAGTGTTAGGAAAAAAATTTTCATGCTATAAATAGCTTATAAGGAAATTTTACATTGCCAGAATGGTTTTAACAAATCAATATGGATTATATCATGTGCTAACTGAATAATACAATTATTCTAATTAACTGGTCAGGCACTCCACAGATTCTGGAAGAGTGTCAGCCTTTAACTGATGAGTCTAGAGTCATGAAATCATTTGACAAAATATAAAGTTATTATTTATTAGAAACTTGGTTACTTCTCTGTATGTCTGAATAGTCAATGCACTAAAGATATTACTCAACATTATATATCTGATGGGATTTTAAAATAATCCTCTTGAATATGTCCACACAAGGTTTAAAAAAAAAAACTGCTATTGTTAATCAATACCGTAAATTACAGTCTCTAGTTTTATGTTACATTTTATTAAATAAAATATCCCCTTTTTATAAAACATTATTCTGTTCTAGCCCCCAGTTATCCAGTTCTAAACAGTAGTCAGCTTTCCCCTTAGTGCAAAAAGCAAAATAAGACAAAACTTTCATTTGCTGATTCCACAAAGAATTTAAATTCTGCCAGTCCAGAATATCCATGGAGGTAATTAGAAAATGAAAGAATAAAGCTATTTTTCACTCCTCTCCTACCCCCCAGAAATCAGTCATTGCAAGCTGAAATACCTCACTGTCTGAAGAGCATTCCTTTTATATTGACCCTGAGATTTGAAAACTCCTCTTGATAACTCATTACAATGATTACAAACTTAACCATCAGAAAACTATTTATTGATCCAGAAATCAGGGAGGTCAAAATAATTACTCTCATAAAAATGAAAGAATATTAACTGGGAAATGTTTGTTGAGTCATATATAAATTCTCTTTTTTTCAGAATTTATTCAGATCACTATCCAACAGAAGAATGAGGGATTGGGGTCACCTTCCCAGCATTTAACACGCATCCTTGGGGCGGGGGTGTTCACATTTTTGTCAGTATCTCATGAAGGAACAAAGAGTATTTAATTATTAGGTAATATGACAGTTGATGGCAATCTACAGAAGATGTTATTCTGGATGAAATAAAAATGTGTTATGAAAAAATGAAGCAGGGAGAAAATGGGAGAAAAATGTACTATGGAAAACTATTACCTCTCATCCTACAACCACCACTTAAAGATGTCACTGCACGTGCTCCGTGCTCTATTAATTGAGAGACTTTTTGCTTTCACAGGCTGGCTGTCCACTTACCCTAGTTGTTTTCACTTTATTCCCGGAGGAACAGCTCCATCCTTTCCGATCTGGAAGAACTTTACATTCTTCTCCCTCAAGACATGGTTGCATATGGCACCACCATTTCTGTTCCACTATTGAAGCTACAGGAGATAGAAAAAGCAATTTAATATTTTCTGTTTGGGCTTGTTAATTCTTTGGGTGCACATTTAAAGAAGAACAACAGCCACATATTTTTCCCACCACTGGGATGATTAGATTTTGAAGGATGCTTTTTTTTTTTTTTTTTTTTTTTGTCCAAAGGGAATAAATCTTTCTAGATTTTTTGACTAAAAATATTTTTTTAATTTTTATTTTACTGTGGTAAGAATACTTAAAATTTTAAGATGGTAGATCTCATGTTAAGTGTATAATACAGTATTGTTAATGATAGGCACATTTTTAAAGGATATTTCATGCAACAATAACATATTCATGGACAATAACATATTGGAAAGAATTTGGACAATAACATATTGTCCATGAATATGTTATGGACATATATGAATTGGACAATAACATATTGGAAAGAAACTATGTGGATACATGCATGTGCTGATTTACATAAACATATAAGAAAGTGAGTCCATGACCAGAGTCAATATTTTAGAATCAATGTAGTATTTCCCACAAGTAGGCTAAAATCAGGAAGGCATTCAAATGAACACAATCTTTTTTTTACTGTGGGCAGTAACTATCATCACAAGGAGTGCACCATGAAAATATGAGCACTTAACACATTATTATTTATGATAACATCAATTATATAGACCCACATAAATGTTTATATCCTTTGTAATTAGGTGAATCCTCCAAGAAAGAAATTAATATTTTGATAAATCTCTATAAAAATATTTCATGTGAATTCTATCCACAGCTAAACGTTCACTCATCTGTGCAGTGTTTATTTTTTCATTGTTAAGAACCAGCCATGTGTTTAGGTACCCACACTATTTAATCATCTATTTCATTTTTCCTTTGCCAAATAATTTATACACACACACACACACACACACACACACACACACACACACACACACACTCGCCCTCCACTGGCAAATCAATATTTCATGGCATCAAAGTAAGAGGCACATGGACTTATTGGAACCTCATTATAATGCCTTTTGCTACAAAACCGCATAAGATCTTAGACCATCTTCCAATAGATTTTAGATTTCAAAACGCTCTTCAAGTGACCTTGTACCAACCACGTGGTTGATGGTGCGGTCCCCCAGGATTAACCCCAGTCATCAGCATCACAGTGGGATTCCAGTTCTAAGCAGTCCTCGTCTACCCTATCCCAAAGAGCAATGGAAGAAGCCTCACCATCCACACAAGAGGGAGCAGCTCGTGTGGTACCTGCCACCTGCCCAGGGAAGCAGGAGCACTTGACTGTTTGTGACCGTTCTTCTATCTTGTTCTTATTACAACATCTGTGGAGTGCCACCACCTCGCAAGTGCCCGTTTTAACATGGTGAGCTGCACAAACAAAAACAAAAGTTGAGATAACATTGAGAAAGCTTGGATACTCCCTACTCTTTTTAATTAGAAGCACATTAAATATAGCTCTATAAAGGATCCACCATGCATGAAACTAGAAATACAATGATGCTGACTCCATAATGCAGATTTGATCTCTTTGTTAAATGTGGTAGGACCATTTCTGTCAGTAAATGCTTGGTGAAGCAGGAACAATTAGTGACTAGATTAGAATGAGCTGTTAGAGCAGTCTGCAATATAGAGGCAATGTGTGGTATCATCAAAAACATATTTATTTGCATATGACTTTTTTTACACCTTTTTGTTCAACATGTTGATCAAAGTAAGGGAACCCCCGGACAAGGTGCCCTGTAGTAGGGCTGAGACAAACCTTATTCTCAAAGTAGGTGGGTTGATAAAGGTTATATTCTTCATCTAGGGGTGAGTGTAAGGGCCAGGAAGGGAAATTCTTTTCAGAAATCAGGGAGGCAGAGGGTGGGAACCCACTTCCTCAGGATTCTTCTGCTCAATTTCCCTGGAAATGAACTAATTGGGTGATTTTTGAAATTGCTGCCATTTTCCTGAACGTTCCATCCAGTCTCGGGGATGGCTGCGGCATGAAGCCAACAGTATTTCCCGCACCTCCTGGGGGGGCTGGCCCCACCCCTCAGCCAGGGCAAGGGCTCCAGGAGCTCCCTTGCACCCCCACCTTGCACCCTGGTTCTAAGTTTACAAAGTGTTTTCCTCATTCCTTTAAGTCCTCTTCCCTGCCTCTGACATTCCCTCCCTCCCTCCCACCTGCAGGGCTGAGATGAGAGGGTGGTGATGGTAAAGGGACCCGACAATGACATGACCCTCCTGTCTCAGGTCAGGGGAGAGAGCTCGGTGGCCTCCCCTCGCCCTCATGTTTACATTTGCAGTCTGAAGCACTTTAAGTTAAGTGGGGTTTTTTGTTTGTTTGTTTGTTTGTCTGTTCCTGTAACTTATTCTCCAACGACTGCTTCCAACTGAAATAAGACTATTAAATGCCTGTTCAGGAGGGAAAAAAAAAAAATCATTCCTTTCCATTTTGCCTGAGGGAACAGCTGCCACCGAATGACAACCACCACAGCCAGAACGTGGATGGATTTATATCTAGCCTGGAAGAACCCATCACCCATTTTCTTAACCTCACAGTGAGGCTACTGAACTGTTTGGGTGATTGAAATTTTTGGACCTCACTTATCACATTAGGATAGGGTTCGAGTTTGCCTTCATTGTGTTTTCTACCCAGCATCTCTTCTTCAAAGTATTAACCCTCCTGTGAAATGATCAAGCAAAATTTCCATCTGCTAAAGATAAAACCAGCTTAAAATCAAACATCTGTTGAAATGTTATGCTTTCAGAAATGTAAGAACGTGACTGATATAAAAACAGATTTAAATAGAAAAGTAGGACATAGGAAGTTGTTTAATGTTATAAAGTATACTGAGATCATTTTGTAAATGAGATGAGTACATCATGCATTCATATCAATCTTCCCCTCAGAGATGAGGAACCACTAGGCAGTAACTCAGGTTAGATTGCTTGGATTTTTCTTCTAAGAGAGACCAAATCGCATGGATTGTCCACGTCATTCCCCATGTGAAACCGAGAAACTCAGGTGTAACATACAGCTTTGACACATAATCCTCAAAAGAAGCAGATACCATTTCCAATGTCACAAAGATTTTTCTGTCATGGTAGATACAAATGGGGATTTCTCCATGTGATTCAAACACAAGGCTATCAAACCAAAGCTAAAAACTTGAAAGCCGGATTTCTGTTCCTTGCGCTCTAGAAAATATTTTCTTAGCTAAGGATGATTCAGTTTGTTTTAATTTATTGAATGCTTTATGTAATATTATACGAGTCAAAATACTGCTTTCTACACTGAACCTCACTTAGTCACATTTTGAGTCAATACCACATATCAGGCATGGTTCTGAGTAATGGGGATGCAACAATGTGTAAGATGGACATAGACCTGCCCCTAAAGAGCTCATATTCCTGTGGAGAAAACAAATAATAATTAGGTACTAACGATTAAGTAAGACAATATTAGATTTTCTAGCTCCTTGAAAGAAATGCAGTAGGGTAATGTGATTGAGAGTAATCAAACATGGAGGGAAGGCAGATTTTTGTGAGTCTCAGGGAAAACCTCTCTGAGGAGGTAACCTGAATAATGGCCTGAATGATGAGAAGAAAGCCTCCATGATGAAAAGCTAAGAAAGGAGGAACTTTCCAAAGAGAAGGAGCAGAAAGTGACAAGGTTCTGAAATGGGGAAACATGTGGTGTGTTCCCAGGACAGCAAGATGGCCAGTGTGGATGTACTGTGGCTGAACAGCTGAGAGGCTGAGGACATTATGTCAGAAACGTAGGAAGATGGTGTAGGGGCGGGTGCCATGGTAAAGAGATTGGATTTTACTCTCGTTGCAAGGGAAAGCCTTTGGGTGGAAATGCTGTCATCTCATTAATGCTTTAGAAGTTTGCTCAAGCTGCTCTTTAGAGAATGGACTGAAGAAAGCAAGAGTGAAAGCAGGGAGACCAGTCGTGAAGGGGTTGCAGGAGTTCAGGAGGTGAAGGATGGGACACAGACTAGACTAAGGGTTGGGAAGAAGTACCAGATGCGGCATATTTCAGAGTAGAGTTGGTTTGACTTGTTAATGGATTGAGTATGAGCTGTGAGGGGAAGAGGAATTAAGGATTACTCCTAAGCTTGTCCTGAGGAATTAGAATTTGGTGGTTCTGGAAGATAGAGGAGGCCTGGGAAAGGGGAGTTCGGCAAAAGTTGGGTTGGGTCGAAATTACTGTAGTTCTGTTTTGTCTGTGTTAAGTCTGAGATTCTTATAAGACACAGGAGTAGAGATGTAAATCAGGCAGCAACATTTATAAAATGGAGCTTAGGGAAGAGATCTAGACTGCAGATACACACTTAAGAGATCTAGGTTGATAGGTGATATTTAAAGCCATAGACTGGACTAAATTACCATGGAAAGGCTACCGCTGCCGATAGAGAAGTAGGGAAGGAATAGTCCAGAACCTAAACCTGGAAGAAGGGAGACAGTAGAAAAAACTGATACGGAGCAGAACATGAGGTAAGAGAAAAAGAACATGAGATAAAAGCATGGAAAACCAAAGAATAAAATGTTTCAGGAAAGAGGGATTGGTCAGTTATGTCAAACGTTGCTGAAAGGTTTAATAAATGAAGCGAAATAATTGTCTCCTAAAAAAATAATACGATGCAGCAGTTAAAACAGAGCCTCCAAAACCACAGTAGCTAGGTTCAAATCTAAGCTTCTTCAAACAGCATTGTAACCTTGGGCACATCATCAAATATCTCTGATTAGTATTTTTTCATATCTAAAAGAGGGATATTAATAGCACCGTCTTCATATGGTTGATTTGGGGATTAAATGAGTTAATATGTATAAAGTATTTAGAACACTCCCGGCCTCATAGCAGGTACCCTGTGTTAGCTATTATTAGCACTTGATCTAGATAAAAATCATTTTAATGGCATGATGAAGAGAAAAGCATGATTATAGTAAGTTTATTAGAGAATGAGATGCAAAACTGCAGATAATTATAAAAATTTCTTTCAAGGAGTTTTTCTGTGAAGGGAAGAAGGAGATGAAGTAATAGTTGGAATGAAGCAAAGGTTCAAGGAAATTTTTTCAATGGATGCCATAAAAGCATGCTTGCTTGCTGGAGAAATCTGAGAAAAAGAAAATGACAATATAGGAGAGAAAGTGGCTAATTAAAAAAAGAATGTCCTTAAAGGGAAATAAGGAATTGAGATTGAGGGCACCTAGGGGGTTGGCATTAGATTCATGTGGGGACATTTAATCCTAAGAGTGAAGGTGAGATATGTGAATACAGAGTCAGGTAGGTGTGAGCGGATTAGTTGGTGAGAAGATGAAGTTTCATATCTGATTTTATCTCATTTTGCTATGAAATATGAGAGATGTTTGAGAAGAAAAAAAGAATATGAAATATATATTTCAAAGAGGAAGAATAAATTTACTGGGAAAGAGTAGTAGGACTGCCCGGCAGGGAGTTGGCCGATACACCCAGTAAACTGTAGAGGACACAGTGGAATGAATGAAGGGGTGGGATTACAGAACAAAATGGAAATAAACGTCTGTGTGATGATAGATAATTTGGGATGCTTGGAGCTCTGATAGCAATTTAGGGAAACAGAGATGTAAGTCATGATGAGATGTGTCCTGCAAGTCTTTGAATGGAAGCCAGTTTAGAGAACAAGAGATTATTAGGGTTTCTTCAGAGAGTGATGCTAGCAGGCAGAGGACCGAGCTGAGACAGCTTCAGGAAGAGCTGGATAGTGGCTGGGCTCTCTTTTCCACAGAACTGCAGCGGCCAGGAGCACACAGCGGGGTTCCACTAGTCTCTATCCTGAGAAAAGAGGCAGGCACCATTTCAGCATCATCCACCAGGGCCATTTTATCATCTTTGTTACAAGGAAATTTTTATCGTATGTTGGAAAAGAATTGACAGGTGAAAAATTTGCACCTGGTTTTCCCTTCCCAATGCCAATGTCAAAATTCATTTCTACTTTTCCTGACAAGGAAAACTGTACTTCTCCACCCCATTAATTAAATCTAGATGTGATGATGCGACTTGCTTTGGCCAATGAAATGAAAGCTAAACTTACGAGCAAAAGCAAAGGATATCAGTCTGTGTGGACATTTTAATAGCTAGTGTCATTCACCAGATTTCTCCCACCAGCAAGAGCAACTAATTACATTCTTGATAGTAGAGACTATATCAGCCTGAGTCCCCAAGAGACATGAAACAGAGTCCCCGCCAACCATATGGACATATGAGTGAGAAACCTTAAAGTGTTAATAAGCCTCTAAAATTTGGTGGTTTTTTGCTACTGTCACAAAACTTAGCCTACCCTGACTACACAGTAGTACTTTCCATTGCTTCCTAGGTTGTGCAGTAGGATATATATTGTCAAATGTGTTCGTTGAAGGATAAGTCAGTGAAACATGATATCTCAAAAACCTGGATCATTCTAGCTTATTGAGTCAATGCAGAACAAACAGAAACAAGAAAATGTTGTTCAGATATTTATATAATTCAAAGGGTTGTAAAGAGTCATTTTACAATTGGATAATTATGTTGGCTAAGTTCAGTATGTCAGAGCTCTGGTGAAGAAAGTGTGCTTATTTCTTCTTTGAGAAGAAAGGAGGGAAAATGATGCCCATATGGTGTAATGAAGAGAAGGATAAGGTAGGAGCTGCACTGGGAAGAAGAGAGGCATGTCCTCCCCCTTCAGAGAATATGGGACTAAATGTTAAGGAATTAATAACAAAGGTGACGCAGAAGAGCAAGCCTCACAGACCCAAGGCCTTTCTGCCCTGACCTTTCTCTTCATTGCCTGTGAATAAAATGCACAGACACACAGGTTGAGTTTCCTTGTGAGAAATCGGATTTTGTGAAAAATCTCTATCAGACTTTGTCCTTCTTATTAAAATTGAAGTTGTAAAGCTTTCTGTGGGGGGATGATTAACCTTGTTAAAATAGAATAGATGATAGGTAGGTAGGTAGGTGGCTGTGGGTGGATGGATGGATGGAAGGATGGATAATCCTGCACTCAAAGAGTCTTAAGGCATGGGTAGGGAGGATATTGACTGTTCAATATTTTTATATATGCCAGTATATATGGTAAGTAAAATGAGATATCTCAAAATAGGGACGTGAATCTTCTAGCAAAATTTAGTTCACCTAAGCATGGCATACATATACACACACACAGTTTTCTTATTTGTCTGCTATATATCTTAACTTCTCATGTCAAATTCTTGTAGACAAAGGCTAAGTTTTCATGTAAACTGCTAGTATGTGGCATGTGTTTAATAAATGGTAAACAAGCAGTTTAAGAAGGTAAAACTAATTCCTGTGGTTTTCCTTTAAAAGGTTAATGAGACTGTAAAAAATTCAAGCAGTTACTAGAATTCTCTACACGGAGTCAGACAGAGCTCATGATAAACTAATCTAATCAAATATTAGGGCTTTCCAAATGAACAAAATAGACTTCACAGACAATCAGCGTCATACTAAAATGATGCAAGACCCCCTGGAGAAGATTTAAATGAAAAAAGAACGAACAATTTTCTTCATGTGACAATCCCCAAGTCACAAAAGATAAAACAAAAAGCCCCACACCTTTCCGCTAGTTTCTCCTCCCTGAATGTGATGCATTAATACAAAATGTTGCCTCCTACATTTTTGTGAAATGACACTAGAGAACACATAGGTTTTAATTCTTATGAAAACAGGATTACC
Organism: Tursiops truncatus; assembly: GCF_011762595.2. Taxonomy (NCBI): domain Eukaryota; kingdom Metazoa; phylum Chordata; class Mammalia; order Artiodactyla; family Delphinidae; genus Tursiops; species Tursiops truncatus. Next base: position 53,966,791 of record NC_047044.1, on the reverse strand, counting down.
AAGTCTTGCCCAGCTCTAATTGCTGCCTTTCAAGGTTATTACCTTCATATAACATTTCAACAATAGGATACTGCCCTACTGGTTCCCCAGAAACATGGCCTTAAGAGACTGCCTCTTAAATCATATCTTAAGATTCCTAAATGTTTTTGCCAAGCTATTATGACTGGAATACTCTGGAATGAAGTCTTATAAGGCATTTTAGCAAAATCTTTGTTTCTAACTATTTTTTACCTTCTCCATAAGAAAAAAAATTCTGAATAGCATTTGGTTTATATGTGTGCATAAATTTTTAAAAATTATATATATATATATACACATACCTATATAGACACATTTAATTGTATATAATTATATACACATATATGTTTATATATATGTTAATATGGTCACATTTTAGCCATTACCTGTGAACCAACTGTATACATAAATATGAAAAATGGGTTCACAGAATAGTATTTATGCAAATCATTTACCTTGAGTAGTGGTTGCTGGCCTTTGGTCAATAAGAGCACAAAGCTATGCATATCACATTCTAAATGTAAGAAAATCCATTCACTCTAGAAACAATTTAAGGAATAGTGGTATTTGCTAAGTAACATCCATAGAATATTCACTGTATGCTATGCATTATTCCATTTTATCATCACAACAACCATTAAAGAGGAAACTATAATTATCCCCAATTTACAGATGAAGAAACTGAGCCAGAGAAATGGTAAGTAACTTGCCCAAAGTAAAACAGTAATAGAGAAAAACAGAGGTGAGAATTCAGACAGTTTGCTTTCAGAAACCATGATCTTCAACACGATCATATGACGCCTTTTCTACAGAGCTCCACGCACATGCAGTAGACTATAGTTCCAGGTGATGTGAAGGAAAGCAAGAAGAGTGTCACTGTTCCTATATGTGATGCTTGGTAGCCTAGAAAGGACATGGGCTCTGGAACTGAAATATCTCAGTGCAAGTCTACCCTAACCTATACTATACTTGAGTAAATACTTAAGCCCATTCACCTTTCAAAGAACTGGTTTGTTCATCTCTAAGATAGCTCCATCGAGTCCTTATAAAGACCAAATGAGATAATGTATGTGAAACTGCTTTTAAATTGTATAGCATTACTTAAATGTTATTTTAATTTTAACTAGTAATGTAATTAATGAATACCAAAATGATACAACATATAAATTTAAAAGATATAGTTGTTAGAGAAAGATCTATATTCTATAAAAGTTCTAATTTAATATTTTAAAAAATCTATGTGTATATATATATATGTATACACACATAATTGTGTTGACATGAGATGCATGTAAAAAAAATTAATCTGACACAAGCTACAGAAGAGAGTAAATTCAGCGTCAAGTTGTGAATTTGTTCCTACTTGGTTTCCTCTCCATTAGATTTCAGTTCTTATTTGGATTCTGATTTGTCTCATTGACTCTGAAATTTTGTTTGTCTCCATACACTCCTATTTAATAGTTTTACCCAGCTTGACTAGCTCCCCAGAGTATGCATTACACCTTCTAAGCAGAAATCAAGCATCACCTACGTGCACCAACAGGCATCTGAAGTGCAAGCTAGTTAGTGGATTCAGGTTGCTGTAAATCACTTTGAATGGAAAAAATGTGCTGAAACAAAAACTTGCTGAGACAGCCAATTTCTCACTTTAATTCATTAGACTGAAAAAATAGGGCACATTTTTAGACTTTCATGATGAAGCAATCTAATTAAAAGAAATGGCCATTTAAAAAGTTCAATGAAATTTCAAAAGTTCACATAATTTATGAAGTCAGGATGATTGGGGAGGAAATAACCAAATGTCAATGACATTTTTACAGAGCTTGTTTTCTAAAACTGCTCTAGTTTCATATGGAAAAAATAAAATTATTGGGGAAAAACAGATTGCCACAAAGGATAATAATCCTAATAACAGTACGGTCTCCGTTAACAGAAGCAAACTCTCAACCAGAGGATGTACCACACTCTATTTTAAGAGAAAGAGGCAGAACAGAAGAAGATTCATTCTTGGGGGAGTTTTAGATTCACTGCCCCTCAGCTCAATCATGAACATCTTCTATATCCATGTTTTAAATGAGAAGTGATGTTGAGAAAGGCAAACCTCAAAGAATATTGGTCTCTTTATAAACTGTCCAACAACTTCTGCTGGTAAGGTCTGCTCTGAAAAAGAGGAATTGGACCAATCAAATCCATTTCTCTAGAAATTTGAACTAAAAGTCACAGAATTGTCCCATGGAAATGGGCACTTGAGTCCAAAGGTCATTTGGCATCAGGAGTCAGGTAACCTGTGGAGAGCTTTGTGAGAGCTTCACTGTGTTGAGACATGGGGACACATAGGAGTGGGAAAAAAGCACAGGTGCAAAGGTAAGAGATAAAGAAGTAGGTAGTTCCACCACCTGCCTTGGTGTCTGCCTCTCCTGAGGTCTTCCTGAACTTTTTCCTCAATTCCTGAAATATTTTATAGAATAGGTTTCAGTGAGCCCCTTTTTTCCTGACGTAATTTGATGATGTCTCTGTTCTTTGAACCAAAAATAATATACTGACTAGGATATTTCCTTTTTTTAGATAAAGTTAAATTAACAAAAGCTAATTATCAATCAGAACTATTGTACAGCACAGGGAACTATATTCAATATCTTGGAATATACCATAATGGAAAAGAATATGAAAAAGAACATATATCTGTGTGTGAGTGTGTGTATGTGTATATACACACACACACACACACACACACACACACACGAGTCACTTTGCTGTATGCCAGAAACTAACACAACACTGTAAATCAACTAGACTTCAATTTAAAAAAAAAGAAGTATTTTCTACTCCCACTTTTAAGAGCAAAAGACAAGTTTCCACCTTCAAAGTAGGATCCAGGAAATTCACCATTCAACAGTCTCACTTCCCATATTTACCTCATAGTGAAAGTAGACATTTCAAAAGATAACCAACTCCAATTACTACGAGGGGAAAATGGTCCATAATATTCTTTTAAATGTTTCTAAAGGCAAACGTTTAAAAGTAGATTTCCTGCTTAATCCCAAATTGTACCCCCAAAATGTGAAGAATCAGAACATCCCCAATTCCTAAACACTATGAGAGTCACACTGTTCTTTTATGACTAATAATATTCCTGTAATTGCTCCTAGGAAGGAGAGCAGGCAGCCCAAGAGCTTCTTCAGGGAAATGATAGAGTGAGCAGTGAGAGCAGTGAAAAGAAAGACGGGATGTTGTCCCTGAAGAGTGAAATGTTGAGTAAGTCCCTGAGTCTCTATCCTCATCTGCAAAATGAGGAAATCAGACTAGTTTGAGAGATAATTTAAAGGTTCCTTCCATTTCTAAAGTGTTATGAGTTTATGAAATGATTAAGTTTCATTACAATGGGTACAATATATGAGACCTATCAGAAAATGAAAGTCAAAGTAAAATGTACTTTTTTAATTGCTTCAAACTGACAAATTAACCTCACTAAGTCACTGAACTTAATGAGAAACTGAGAAGAGAGTTTATGAAATTTATATTTTGGATTTATTTCTTACCTGTATGAAGCCACAAATCTTAACTACACAGTGTAATATTCACTATAAAGTCAACCTGTATCCTCACGTTGCTTTATGTACAAAATAGTTTGATTACTGTTGATTCCATGAGAGCAATCAAGTCCAAAAGGTAATATATAACATGGTGGTTTGGGTGAGGAGACTGAAGTCAGATGGTCCAGGTTCAAGTCCCACCTTTAAAAGAGAGTATCTACCTATTCACCAAGCCTCCTTTTTCTTTCCTCCTGGGCACACAACTAGACTACATTTTCCAGTCTCCCTTGCACGTAACACATGGAAGAGGGGCAGAAATGAGTTATACTTCAAGACCAGGCCTACAAAAAACCTCCCACTCTATCAGCCACTCTCTCTCTTCCCCTTTCAGATAGACGTCAGTGCCAAAGGTGATCCTGAAGAGTCACCATCAGCCTGGGCCCCTGAATGACTGTGTAGAGGAGAGATCTACCTCCTGATACTAACTGGATTCACATGCACAAGGAATAAACTTAGGCTATGGTAAACCAATAAGATTGAGTGTTATACCTGTTACAATAGCCAGTATTAATTAATATGCAATAATATTCCTAGTAATGGACCTAGGAAGGAGTTGGGTACAATCCAAGTGCTTCATGAGAAAAATTACGCAGAGAATAAAAAGAGCGGTGCTATAGTCTGAATGTTTGTGTCCTCCCAGAATTCATATGTTGAAAACCTAATACCCAAGGTGATAGTATTAAGAGGTAGGAACTTTGGGACCTTTGGAAGGTGATTAGATTTGGTGCTCTTATAAAAGAGAGCCCTGAGAGCGAATTTACCCTTTCTGCAATGTGAGGATACAACATGAAGTCTGAAACCCGGAAGGGGGCCCTCACTCTACCGTGCTGGCACCCTGATCTCAGACTTCCACCCTCCGGGACTGTGAGAAATACATTTCTGTTGTTTTTAGGCCACCCACTCTTTGGTATTTTGTTATAGCAGCCCACGTGGACTAAGACATGCAGAAGATAAAAGATGTGATTTGAAAACATTAAGCCTCAGCTCGTCATCTGTAAAATGGGAATTGCATTATCATCTACCATAAAGGGTTATAATGAGGATCAACTGAGTCAACATTCATAACGATATATGATAAAGGGTAAATGTTAGCTATAATTATTATGGAGGCCTTAAATCCTTAAACCTATTTATATACAATGTGAATATCTAAAAGAGAATCAATTGATTTTTAGAGACTTGAAGTCTAATAAAGTCCTACTTGGCCATTTGACAAAAAAGAAATTGATGGTTAGAAAACATAATCCTAATTCAAGATCATAGATTAGTACTCAGCTCTCTTAATTTTAGTTCAATGTCACTTCCATTACCAACTCCCCACATCTCTTTGCTCACCAAATTCCTCTCCTTTTGCCTCTTTTACACCTTAATTCCTCTCCCTCCTCTACGACCTCACTTCTACTGTCCTAGCCTAGGCAACCTTAGCATCTTTTCCTTGAAGAATCACGAGGGTCCCTATTTGCTAGATCGTTCCCTTACACACATAAACACACACATTCTACCATAGTAGGTCTTTCTAAAATAAAGCCTAGGGTATAAAAGTATCCTTGGCTCGTTGTTTTTCATAGGATAAATTCAAAACTCTTGGGCATAGCACACGTATCCTTACATCAGGCCAACTCTGATTTCTCCAGCCTCACTTTCCTGGGCACTCCTGCTGCAACCTATGCGGAAGTTATATAAACTATTTTTATAATTTTATTATATCATTGCTCAGCACCTTTCACTCTTCCTTGAGTGCTGGCCCCACTTTTTACTCCACGGGAACACCTAACCCATCTTTAAAGTTCAGAACACTGTAACACCTACTCAATGAAGATTTAATCAACCCTTCAGGTAGACTGGACTGCTCTGTCCTCTAACATTTTCTTACTTATTTTGCCACACTTGTGACAGTTTTCTATATTTACTTTTTATATCTCTCTTTCCCTCTACTAAATTGTGAGGCCCAAACTCATGATTATTCATCTCCGAATCCCCAGCTTGAGGCACAGTTTGAGATCCATAATAGAAAAATCAATATGCTTGATGAATAAATGAATACATAAATGGTTTACTACAAGAGTTCTCAAGAGAGAAAAAACAGTAAATTTAATCATTTTTTCAAGTCTAGGCTTAGATGAACTTATTAGAATTGTAAAAACATTTGACCTTGCTATTTTGTGGATATGTGTTTAATTTGCTCTGTTGGAGAACCAAGTAGAGTTTCAAGAAGAGAGCCCTGGATTGGGAGGTCAGAAGCCCTAAATTCTATTTCCAGAACTACCACAAATTGACTATTTAATTTTGGGTAATTCAGTTAACTATCTCTCTAAATCACAATTTATCATCCATAAAATAAGGAAGTTGGCCATATATGATAGAACATTTAATACCATGTATTAAAGAAAAAAATGTAATGTCAGCTAAAAGCATTTCAACCAGTAGCATTTGTACATAATAGAAGAAACTTCCAACATAATCAGTGAAAACCTGTTCATCAGAGAAGCAGTGGGATACTGTACTCTGACCCTGGAGACCTTGACTTTGGTCCCAAATTGGTCAGGACAACTCTTTGAAAAATCACTTTACTTATTTGGACTTCAGTTTCCTCAACCACAAAATTAGAAGGATCTCTAAGTTTCTTTTCCACTCTGAAAATATATTATAAGCCACATACAAATCTAGATAGATAGAGGCATTAAGTAATTTAATTTTAAAAAATGATTATCTACTGAGAGAAGGATGAACTTCTATTTCCTGTATCTAATTTTGCAGATTCATAATCCCATACCCTTCAATATACTAAGAGGTTTTCTACATCTGAAGTATTTTTTGAAGCCAGCAAGATAACTATAAACAGAAGAAATTGGTATTATTCAAGAATGAACAAAATCTTTGCCTTCCAACCAAATCTTCTCTCACACATGGAAGGTTTGCTTTGTTCCCAGTGATTGACAAGAAAGCAAATTTAGGTTATCTTTCCTCAACACTTCAGTAATTTCAATATGGAACATCCAGGTTCTGAGTGTCACTCTAGATCAAAAGGATATAAATCCTAAGTCGAATTTTTAAGGAAAACTACATAAGCCTTTTAAAAAAGTTTTCAGATGCTAGTAGCTCTTTGAGAAATTATATTCTGTACTCCCTAGTCACTGGGTAAGAATTTTACACCGACATATCAATTTAACTTTTTTGGTTGTTGATAGCTTCTGATAATGTCCTTTTTAAAAAATGTGTTTAGAATTCAGTTATGATGGGAAATTCAAATTAGAATAGAGAAGCAGCAAAGTGTAGTAGAAGGATCATTGGTCGGTGAGTCGGAAAAATCGGTGCCCTCATTTGCACTCCACTACTAACTAACCCTGAGATCTCTGCAAACTCATTCACACACGTTAGAAGATTCATCTAACACTGATGAAGTTCCAGGCATTGCGCTGTCTCCTGAGAATATAAAACTGAAGGGAAAACAGTCCCTGCTTTCAAGGAGCTTAGAAGGCAGAAGAGGGGGAGAGCCATGTAAAATAAAGTGATAAAGAGGCCATGACCCACATAGCCACATAGTACACAGAATGTACTAAGATAATTTAAAAAATGAATTGCAGCCAGGAAGGGGCAGGTGTGAGAAGGGAGATAGGAAACAATTTGTAAAGAAGATGATGTTTAATCTGAATTTTGCAAGATTCTTGGAAGCTTGCCAAGTCAAGTCAGCAATATTGGTCCTGCTTAGTTTCCTGGTCTAGACTAAAGGATCTCTAAGCTTCCTCCAGTTTTAAATTTCTATAATTTCACTGACATCTTTAATAACAATATAGAAAGGTATTTATTTCTGTTTTGTTTACACACGTATATATTTAACCACAGTACGTATACTATCCAAAACCTTATATTGAAATATTTATAACATAAAACTTTCTAAAACAGTTATCTTGCTTCTTTAAACATTTATATCCTAAGCCTCATTTAACTTTTCAGTTTAATCTTTGCCTTGATTATAGGCATCCAGTCCTCTGGTGTGTTGGAAGTATAGCTTTAACGGATGCAAAAAAACACATGACACAGTGTGAAATGTAGCAGTGAGTGAATACTAACCAAGTGGCATCCCAGGAATGTTATTTTGTGGAAAAGTTCCCTGGTGTTAATTCGTTCTTTTGGTAATTTGCCTTTTTTCTCCTGAAAGCGAAGTGAGCATGTACCGTAACAGGCCCTCATGGGCAGTGTAAAATGGACACCATCCAGCAAAACTAATTAATGAATCAAAGGCTCAAGCAGCCTTAGGCTGGGAGGCAGCAGAGCATCTGGTGGTTTCAAGGAAAGCAGACAGATGCTGGCTTTTACACAGCTGTGACTTGCTGTGTAACTTTGAGCAAGTTTCTTACACTCAAGCTGCAGTTTCCTCATCTGCAAAACAAGAATAATAAGCCTACTTCACAATGTTGTTGGGAAGATTAAATTACAAAAGGGAAATAAAGCTCTTAGCACTGTGTCTACCACATAGACAATGTTCAGTGGTTATTAGCTATTATTATTATCATCACTATTACAAATCCAGGGCTCCTATTATCCTTGCGAGAACACTCTTCAGGATGAAAGATAGGACGATGGCAGTGGTTTTAAATGAAACTAATTTATGGATATAGTCCTCAGCAAGTTACCCTCTCATCGAAGAGTCAGTAGATAATGTAAATAATCGCATAGCACAGTTGACCCTTGAACAACACGGGTTTGGACTATGCAGATTCATTTACACACAGTTTTTTTCAGTAGTAAATACCACGGTACTGCAGCATCCGTGCTCGGCTGCATTTGCAGAAGCAGAATCCTGGATGCGTGGGAGCCACGTACACGGAGGGTGGACTGTAAGTTTTATGGGGATGGTTGGCTGCTCCAGGGGTGGATGTCCCTCACCACCACACTGTTCAAGGGTCAACTGTAGTTGAGGACACAAATTCTAGAGCCAGACTACTTGGATTCAAATTCCAGTTCTGCTCTTTACTAGCTACATAACCTTTGACAAGTTACTTAACGTCTCTATAGCTCAGTTTCCTCATCTTTAAAATGAAGAAAAATCATAGTATGTGCCTCATAGCACTGTCTTAAGGACTTAATTAATTAATACATAGAAAGTATTTGCAACAGATTCTGGCCACGGTACATATTCTGTAAATGTTTGCTATTGATAGAAATGACAATTTGCTTAACACCTCTGGTGAGGTAGGAGGTAGTGTCACTGATGGGGAGTGAGATGCGGTTGGTGGTTTGTTCTTACCTCAGTGGCATCAGCATTCTCATGAAGCCCTTCTGAGGAGAAGGACAGCTGAGAACCCATTCTCTAGGGTCAGACACACCTGGATTGGAAAGCTGACCTATTGTGCATGACCTCGTTCAAGTGACTTCACTCCAAAGTCTCAGGGGGCTTGGTCATAAAATAGGAATCAAACTACCTACCTCAAAAAACCATTGTGAGAATGAAATGGGATACTGAATGTAAAGCGGTTACCTCTATACTTTTGGTTTTTTTTAAAGGGCTCAACCTGAGGCTTCAGTGAATTCAAAGCCCACGCCTTAATCCTGAATTGTCTCCTAGCCTAAGGGGCAAGAAAGCTGCTCAGAGAAACTGTCACACTGTTCTGCCACCAAACCCTCACTCTTGAACCTTATTCTTCATTATATCATTTGACCCCCACCACCCCATGCTAAATTTGCTTCTCACCTGGGACTCTTAGTGAGAGTCCTCATGACGCCTTGTGAACATTTACTGACAGACACTTGCCACCATCCTTGACCTTTTAGGTCCAACCCTGTGCCCCCCACCCACTCTGGCTGTCATTCTTATTCCCTCTGCCTCTCATGCATGACTTCAATAATTGGTTCATTTAATATTTACCCAATGCCCGTGGTATGCTAAACACAGAGAGGCCAAAGTCTCTGCCTTGGTGGAGAAGCCACACTTTCAGCAAATTATGACATAGTTGGAAGGCAGCACAGGGGACTGATTCAGGATACAGGCTATGAAATCAGATCAGCCCTGGCCCTCTTGCTTATTAGCAATGTCTTCAATGAATTATGTAATTGCTCTGAGATTCAATTTCAGCTTTTGAGAAATGTGAATACCAATGTCCACTTGTAACTAGATGACTAACCCTCCTCCATGAGTAACCACCCCCTTACTTGCTTCTGGGAATTTGCTTAAGACCAAAGAAAATAAATCATTTTACCAGTTACCCTTTGCTTACAAAGACAGAAGGAAGAGGAAACTTGCTTTAAAAGAATTTTCCAACCTTTGGCTTCAAACTTGCTTTAAAATAATTTTCAAATCTTTCTGTAGATAAAAGGTCACCACCACATCTCTGCTTTTTGAAGACACAAAGCAATGAGCCCAGTTGGAGAAGGAACTGTGCTTAGCGTCATATCAATAATACAAAGCTCTGCGTTCACTATGGGCAAGTATATTTGCATATTATGTTGTATTTAAGAAAACATTTTTCTTCTTAAATTATGCTTAAAAGTTAGTCAGCCTACGAAGTACATTTTTTTCTTTGGAGGTAGTGGTATGCATGTCTGTACATGTGTATGTGTGTGTGTGTGTGAAAGAGAAAGAGTGAATATGAGAAAATTTAATCCAATAATTGCACATCTGAAAGCAAGTAGAATGAGGAGTACTCTGACTACACACGGGTACAGGTGTAGAGGACCCTCAGAAGGAATCAGTACTTGGAGTGACAAAGTTCAAGTGACCATATAATTTATTATCCAAATCAGGACCCATTTGAGAGTAAAGGGGTTTGCTATTAATGATTATGCTGGAATAATAGGTATTAAATGGAGCTGTCTGGGTGCAAACTGGAGCATATAATCACAGCCAATGCTCACCCTGAACTGTTCTGCTAAAGCCTGCCCTTGCTAACAATGGTCTTATTCTGGGCTAACTACCCAGGCTTTTGAAAATGTGCTGCTTTGGATCATTATGTCCTATGAACTCTCATGGTGGGGATTATGGGAAACTAAAATTCTAGAGGAGACTAAAATCAATTGGTAGGAAACATGCTTTCCTACATGAGGATGGAGATTTTTCACTCCAAAGCATCAGCCATGTTTTCTTTGAAAAGCCTGTGCTGGGCTGGAGGTTTGCCCAGGTGCAATCACGTGGTTTCCTCTCACTGTCAGAAAGCAAAGCTGCTGCTTCCATGGTGTCTTTCTATCCAATCTGCTCTTTTCCTTTGTTGTGTTACTATAAATATTAATACTCAGTATGAGAACATCTCTATTAATGGAGAGAATGCAGCCCAAACGATATTGATTTTAGGCAAAACTTTACAACCAGAGGTGTAAATAATTCTGTGTTCCTGGTGTGTCTGAGGATATCTGTCCAAATAAGGACAGTTACAACATGAAAATCATTAAATGCCCATTCTGAAAACAATGTCAAACATCCCAGAACATAGTGTAGGTGATTCAGGGACAGGGTATATAGAAGAAACGGCAGAACTCAGATTAAAATCAAAAGAGAGGGCAGGCAACCTACTGAGAGAGAGGATAAATGCCAACAGGTATACCTGTGTTAGGGCAGGACAAGGGTCGCAAATGGAAGAAACCAATAATGCCGGGACATGAGATCAACTTCAATCAATTTCAGTGAGAACCAGAAACCTTGATAATGTTTTTTAACAACTGGAGAGCTTAGAGGTGGGGTTAGAAAGGGAAAGAATGTGGAAAGTGGATGACAAGAAGGGGTCAGTTTCTCAGCTTGACTAAACTTGAGACAGGTTTTTGGGGGGTTTTTCTCCCCACACTATAGTCCCCTGACTTTCCTTTTCTTATAGCATTTACTGTAGCAAATTTGCAATTGAAAATTCTTCTGCCCCTTTCAGGTGTGAATCTTCTTCCAGTCTCCTGCCAGTTTTACAACCCAGGGATGTTTTTCTCAAGGACCTCAAAGAAGCCATCCCTTTGAAATACAATCATCAAGGGAGATAGAGCCTGTGTCCCAGTCTCTGTGGGAGAGTGGGAGCCTAACTCTGATTTGCACCAATTAGCAGATGCGGATGAACACAGATAATCGCACTGACCAGTCTCCCCTCAAGGTCCTCCAGTACTTGTCCTCCAACTCACCCTCCTCCCCCGCCGCCTGCAGTGCTTAAAAATCCTCCTGCCTTTTATTTCAGTGGAGTTCCATCTCTCTTCCCTTGGCAATAGTCTTGAATAAAGTTTTCCTTGCCATTTTTAACAAGGGTCCACACAATTTTTTTCTTTTACAGGGGCTTACCGTACAGCATCTGCTTGGATACTGAAAACATCATAAGGTCTAAATCAAATGTGCGTGACTAGGACAACTGTGATTTCAGAAGCTCCCAAGGGCCTCCTCCTACCTCACTCTCCAAAAACAATCTCTTCACCAGCTTGCAGAGTAAACAAGGTTTTCCTAACAAGGAATAAGCCTCTCCTACAATCAGAGATAAAAGTCTGGTTGAGGTATCGCTTCAGTGTGAAGGCATTTCAGGAGTGGTGTAAGCAGTCAATCAATAGGTATAAATGGGTGCAGGAAGCGTGAGAGGAATAGAAGGACAAAGAGGGGGAATGTGCAGGAGGGGAAAGTCAGGAAAAGGAGGGGAAAGACAAATTTCACAAGATCTACGGCTTAGCCTAGAATCTGCCTCATCTACTTCCAACTGGGCTTGGATAAAAAGAAGTTGGGGGCTGAGGTATTTTTGTCATGCTGCTGCAAACACAGGCAGCCACACCGGGCTTGATTAATGAAGATGTTCAGGGTTTGTTTCCTTACACACTTCTGACTTATAAAGTAGCTTAGATTTTAGAATATCACTGTACTTGAAATCTGACATGGTTTTACTACTCTTCTTTCTATGGCATGAATCAAATTTGTGTGTGTGTGTGTGTGTGTGTGTGTGTGTGTGTACGCACACCACAGCCTCAGGCAAAGCAAAAATGACCAATCCCCCTCCATGACAGACAATGCTATGTTGGAAAAAAAAAGCCCTCAGTGTAAAAACGTTAGAAACAAGCCATAAATATATATATCTTAAAGTCATTAATGAATCTTACAGAAAAAATAGTGTAACACAATTATATATTACTACAAAAAATTTTACTAAAAACCTCTCACCAACAAAATAATTGAGCTAAAATAATAATAACTACAATTAAAAATCAAGAAGAGCAACAATTTTACTTTCGCGTAGGGATAGTTGCCAATAAAAGAAGTGAAAATGGAAGTCTATGAGATTTCATGTCACTCACCAACCAATAAAGCTCACAAAACTTTTCTACATGTTTGAATTTTGTTCTTTTACCTCCTGAACTGGGGGATCTCCCTTAGGAAACAGTGGGGTTGGGGCCAGGAGGAATCGTGTGTTATATACGGTGGTATAAATGACTACTAAAAAAGTCTATATTCCCATGGAAATATTTGAGCCCAAAGGTACAAGGTTCAATTCTAGGCCTAAAAAATTAAACTTGCAAAGATTTTCCCTATCCTTTCGTTATTTAATCAGGTTTCAAGCTCCTCTTAATTCAGGGACTATTTGAAGAGGTTTTAACTAAAGTTGACATCATACGTAATGCAGTATTTATGAGCTTAGGTGAAGCAAATATATTTATTGCCTGTTTGTTTAAGGTATTTAGCAAAGATTTGAAACCTATTTCCCCTAGGAACATTTGAAAGATCTCTTTTATTTCCTGATAATGAAAAGCACAGCTGACATTTATAATTTTTCTCCAGGAGGTTCTAGAATTTAATCTTAAAGCTTGAGGAAAATATTTAATTGTGGAGAATTTATGCTAAAATACTTTACATATTTAGTTCTCAACATACTGTACATCAAAGGGTCGATAAGTTGTTTGAAAACTACTTACATAAAACACTGCTTACAGATCATTAACTACCTGACAGACAGCCCCAGGCAAGGAAGTCTGCAGTGTTTGGAGCCCACAGAAGATCAATCAGAAATATGAAAACAAAGCTATTAAGGGATATTGTAATGAATATAGAAATTAATATTCATTTTACATGGAATTGTTGAATAACGCCTCCCTATTTTGGTTAAGACAGGTTCATGTGAATAGGCTTTGATTTCATATGTCTAATCACACATGACAGAATCAAGTCTTATTTCTGGTAATAAACTGAAGAGCTTGTTACAGCTCCTCTCTTGCCCCACCAGTGTACTTAGTTATCATACTCTATTGTAAGAATTGGTTTCCTCACCTAAGACAGGGATTTCTTGAGTTTGGCACAGAGTAAGTATTCAATAAACATTTATTGAATTGAAATTAATGAACACTAAGGCTATGTCAGACCAGAAGCTAACAAAGTATTCTTCACTTCCTATCCCAGACCTGACATTACTTACTACATTAATAGAAAATTACTTCAGAAAGGGAAGTGGACAAGGGGATCTACTTTTTAAACTAGTAAAGCAGTAGGTGATTAGTATTTTAAATTATTTTACTTTTTTTTTTATGAATTTTTATTGGAGTATAGTTGCTGTATAACATTGTGTTGGTTTCTGCTGTACTAAATTATTTCAAATTTAATTCATTCGGATTCTTAGGTCCCAAGACAAAATCATCAACAAGACCCCACTAAAAACCCAAGAATTCAGCACCCTATATTTACAATTTTAAAGCAAATTCAATGTCATTAAGAAGGAATAGAAGTATGTCCTTTCAATATTGATGTAGCTGAATGTTTCATTTCAAGGCATTTACTAGTAGTTCATTTAGTCAGAGGAGATGACTCTAGTGGTGTTTTTACTTAAGTAACCTAAGACAAACTTTAGATCATGCATAAGCAGAAGAGTAACTGGAAGTCAGAGACATAAAAGCAGCACGGCCACTTTATGAAAGCAGTATACTTTTGTCATCCCAAGGTTTATTTGGGTGGTCATGCTTTCTCTTGTGAGACAGGCCTTTTCTGGAAAAGGGAAGGAAAATAGGAGAGAAGGAAAGGTCATAATCTAATTCTTTTGAAGAGTTTGGAAATAAGTCCTCCTTAACAGAAACAAAGGAAAGTGAAGAGGGGAAAGGAAGGATGGCGAGTAGGAGACCTAGGCGACTTAGTCAGTTCCAGCTTCTATAACACCAATACAATAGGCTGGGTGGCTTAAACAACAAACATTGATTTCTCACAGTTCTGGAAGCCAGGTGCACATCCTGCCTTTCTGCAGCCCATGAAGTGCCAATCATGCCTTGAACTTTCTGTAAGGATGTGGAGTATAATACCTCTGCACTGTGACTATATGAAGAAATTTGTATTATAATTGTTTACTGATGCCAAAATATTGACTCTGATACAGGCAGAAAAAAAATGAATGATTTATATATACACATGGCTCCTCTCAAAATCCTATGTAAGAAATGTTGGAAAAATAAAATAATTATCAATAAAAATAGGAGATATTAGAAATGTGAGAAATTAAAAATTGAGCACAAAACACAAAAAGTGCTTTAGCAAAATATATTGTTTATCAGGATTTTACTCTTAAAAGTACTTTCTAAATTATAAGATAAATATGCCATATTATCAAAACTTGCTGTTCTAACAGTGAAATAAAAAGCATACATAAAGGTAACTTCTATCCATAAACCTCTGTATCAGTAGCTCATACTCAATTTGGAATGATTCAGTATGTCTTTATATTACCATCTAAACCAGATCTTTTTCCTCAACTGGTATCCAAAAAAAAACAAAAAAAAACCAAATATTACCTTTAAGAACAGCCCAGAATAGCATACTGAATCTGTTCTCTTACATCTATTATCTCATATAAACTTTGTAACTTCATAACAGGTAGGCATGGAAAATTCACACTTTTAGAAACAGGCTCAGAGAGGTTTAGCAACTTGCTTAAGGCCACATCGTTAATAAGTGATAGAGCCAGGACTGAAACTCAGCTCTTCAGTTTCCAAATTCTAGTTTTATGCAGTTGAAATGGCTTTAATCACCAAATGGCCAGATACTTGTTATAAGCCTTAAACTAACTGTGGTATATTGGAAGTTACTTTAAAAAAATTTCGGTGACTAAAGAATTAAAGTTTCATGTTTTCTCCAAAGGAAACTAATTCCCAATATGGGAATAGTTTAATCTCTATAAGAATCACATACAAAATGAGGTATTAAACTTAAAAAAAAAAATAGGGAGGAAGATCCCAGATGGAACCTGGCTGACTCTGAACTGAGGAGACAGAGTTGTGAGTCTGGGGGGAAAACAGCAGCTAGAGTTTACAAAACGGTTTACCAGAGAGGAGACACTGTACAGAGACAGAACGTGAGTATTCAGCAAAGTACTGATCAGCACATGCTTATGAAGAAACTATTTGAGGCAGGGAAAAGAAACACCCAAAAGGATTAAAAGTAACAGTAGCCGGAGATCACACAGGACTGGGAATGGTGTCTGGTTTCAACAGCCAGACTGGAAAATCTTATAATTCATGAGGCATTGAATAGAATACTCAGAAGGGCCTGGCCTCAGTAGTAGAGGATAATTAGTTCTAGAATAAATGCTGCTCTGGTCCTGCCTTACTAATCTTAAAAAGCAAGACCCAGAGAAGATAACACTATTTCCAAGTAACTTAACAGTGTACCAAAATGAAGTTTAACAGTATTTCTAATTTTAAAAAAATCCAGCAGCCAAAAAGGTAAAATTCACAAAGACTTTCAACCAGTCAAAAATTACCAGACATGCAAAGAGCCAGGAAAGCATGACCTGTAATAAAGAAAATAAAATAATAAAGCAATTGAAACTGATCTATAATTGACACAGATGTTAGAATTAGCAGACAATGGGACTTCCCTGGTGGTCCAGTGGTTAAGACTTCGTCTTCCAATGCAGGAGGTGCAGGTTTGATTCCTGGTTGGGGAGCTAAGATCCCACATGCAATGTTGTAACAAATTCAATAAAGACTTTAAAAATGGTCTACATCAAAAAAAAAATCTATAAAAAGATAAGAATTAGCAGACAAACATCAAATCAGTTACTGTATTTGTGTTCCACATGTTCAAGAGGTTAGAGAAAAAAATGATTGAAAATATTTAGAGAAAAGGAAAATATAAAAACAATTCAAATGGAACTCTGAATATGAACGCTACAATGTCTGAGATGAAACAATACACAGGATAGGATTAAATATTAGTAAACATAAAGACATAGTAACTGCAATTATCCAAAATAAAACACAGAGAAAAACAAAAACTAAAAAAATAAAACATAAGCAGAGGGTCAGTGAGCTATGGGCCTAAAATATGTGTAATTGGATTTTCTTTTTTTAGATTGTGTATTTTTCAACTACATTTATTTTTTTTCATCTGGTTTGAGTTTCTGAAGGAAGGGAGAGAGGTTGGGGGATAGAAAAAATATTTGAAGAACTGATGGGTAAAAATCCCCCAAATTTGATTAAAAATTAAACCCACAGATCCAAAAAGTTCACCAAACCCTAAGTACAAGAAAGAAACATGAAGAAAACTGCTTCAAGGAACATTATAATCATATTACTCTGATAAACAGAAAATCATAAAAGCTGCCAGAGAAAAGAGACCTGTTAGGCCCAAAAGAACAAAGATGAGGGTGACAGCAGATTTCTCACTGGAAACAATGCAAGTGAGAGGTAGTGCAATATCTTTTCGAGGTTGAAAGATAAAAACTGTAACCAATAATTTTATATCCAGCAAAAAATATCTTTTAAAACTGAAAGCAAAATAAAGACATCTTTAGACATACAATAGCGGAAATAATTCATCAGGAGCAGAGCTGCACTACAAGAAATGTTAAAGGAAGTCCTTTAGACATAAGGAAAGAGTACCAAATGGAAATATGAATATATACAAAGGAATGAAGGGTACAGGATGTAGTATTATGTGAAAAAATATATAAGATTTTTCTGATAATTTAATTATTTAAAAGATGTCTTCTAACAACCAATAACAGTGTAGTCTGAGGTTTCTAACAACTGTAAAGGTGAAATGTAAGCTAGCAACAGCAAAGAGTGCGGGAAGGAGAAGGTGAAGTACACTATTGTAAGATTTTTACACTATACATGAAGCATCATAATATCACTGAAAGGTAGACTGTTTCCTTGAGTTAAAGATGTATACTATATACTCTAAAGCATCCAATGCAAAAACAAAATAAGTTATAGCTAGCAAGACTTTTGATACAACAGAATCATAAGATACAACAGATACAACAGAATCATAAAGATTACTCAGTCCAAGAGAACTCAGGAAAAGAAAAAAGAATTAAAAAACGAATAAAGAATATATAGGACAAACAGAAAAAAATAGGCAGATGAGCGATTTAAACTTAACCAAAGGGGAGGACCTTGAAGACAGCGGAGGAGTAAGACATGTAGATCACCTTCCTCCCCAAAAATATATCAAAAATACATCTACATGTGGAACAACTCCTACAGAACACCTACTGAATGCTGGCAGAAGACCTCAGACTTCTCAAAAGGAAAGAAACTCCCGACGTACCTGGGTAGGGCAAAAGAAAAAAGAAAAAACAGAGACAAAAGTATAGGGATGGGACCTGCACCTCTGGAGGGAGCTGTGAAGCAGGAAAAGTTTCCACACACTAGGAAGCTCCCTCACTGGCAGAGACGGCAGTGTGGGCAGGGAGAAGCTTCGGAGCCACGGAGGAGAGCACAGCAACAGAGGTGCAGAGGGCAAAGTGGAGAAATTTCAACACAGAGGATCGGTGCCGACCAGCATTCACCAGCCTGAGAGGCTTGTCTGCTCACCCGCTGGGGCAGGTGGGGGCTGGGAGCTGAGGCTCGGGCTTCGGAGGTCAGATCCAAGGGAGGGAACTGGGGTTGGCTGTGTGAACACGGCCTGAAGGGGGCTAGTGCGCCATGGCTAGCCAGGAGGGAGTCCGGGAAAAAGTCTGGACCTGCCTAAGAGGCAAGAGACCACTGTTTCGGATGTGCAAGGAGAGGGGATTCAGAGCACCGCCTAAACAAGCTCCAGAGATGGGTGTGAGCCACGGCTATCAGTGCGGACACCAGAGACGGGCATGAAATGCGAAGGCTGCTGTTGCAGCCACCAAGAAGCCTGTGTGCAAGCACAGGTTACCATCCACACCTCCCCTCCTGGGAGCCTGTGTAGCCCGCCACTGCCAGGGTCCCGTGATCCAGGGACCACTTCCCCAGGAGAACACACGATACGTCTCAGGCTGTTGCAGCATCACGCCGGCCTCTGCCACCACAGTCTTGCCCCATGTTCCGTACCCCTCCCCCACCGGCCTGAGTGAGCCAGAGCCCCCTAATAAGCCACTCCTTTAACCCCTTCTGTCTGTGCAAAGAAGAGACGCCAGAGGGCGACCTAAATGCAGAGGTGGGGTCAAATCCAAAGCTGAACCCAGGAGCTGTGAAAACAAAGGGAAATTTCTCCCAGCAGCCGCAGGAGCAGTGGATTAAATATCCACAATAAACTCAGTGTACCCTGCATCTGTGGAATACATTAATAGACATCGAATCATCGCGAAATTTAGGCAATGGAGTTTGGGAGCAACTGTGGACTTGGGGTATGCTGTATGCAACTGACTAGTTTCTGATTTTTATGTTTACTTAGTACAGTTTTTAGTGCTTGTTATCATTGGTGGATTTGCTTATTGGTTTGGTTGCTCTCTATTTTTAAATTACTTTTTAAATTATTTAATAATACATTATTTTAATTTTAATAACTTTCTTTATATTATTTCTTCCCTTTCTCTATTTTTTTCTCCCTTTTCTTCTGAGCTATGTGGCTGACAGGATCTTGGTGCTCCGGTCGGGTGTCAGGCCTCTGAGGTGGGAGAGCTGAGTTCAGGACAATGGACCACCAGAGACCTCCTGGCCCCATGTAATATCAATGGGCAAGAGATCTCTCAGAAATCTCTGTCTCAATGCTAAGACCCAGCACCATTCAATGACCAGCAAGCTCCAGTGCTGGACACCCCATGCCAAACAACTAGCAACACAGGAACACAACCCCACCCATTAGCAGAGAGGGTGCTTAAAATCATATTAAGTTCATAGACACCCCAAAACATACCACCGGACACAGTCCTGCCCACCAAAAAGACAAGATCCAGCCTCATACACCAGAACACAGGCACTAGTCCCCTCCACCAGGAAGCCTACACAACCCACTGAACCAACCTCTCCCACTGGGGGAAGACACCAAAAACAACGGTAACTATAAGCAAAATTAGAAGACAGAGAAATACGCAGAAGATGAAGGAGCAAAGTAAAAACCCACCAGACCAAACGAATGAAGAGGAAATAGGCAGACTACCTGAAAAAGAATTCAGAGTAATGATAGTAAAGATGATCCAAAATCTTGGAAACAGAATGGAGAATATACAAGAAATGTTTAACAAGGACCTAGAAGAACTAAAGAGCAAAGAAAGAAAGATGAACAACACAATGAATGAAATTAAAAATTCTCTAGAAAAAAATCAAGAGCAGACTAACTGAGGGATAAGAATGGATAAGTGACCTGGAAGATAAAATATTGGAAATAATTACCACAGAGAAGAATAAAGAAAAAAGAATGAAAAGAATTGAGGCCAGTCTCAGACACATCTGGGACAATATTACATACACCACCATTCAAATTACAAGGGTCCCATAAGAAGAAGAGAAAAATAAAGAGAAAATATTTGAAGAGATTATAGTTGAAAATTTCCCTCATATGGGAAAGGAAATAGTCAATCAAGTCCAGGAAGCACAAACAGTCCCATACAAGGTAAATCCAAGGAGAAAAATGACAAGACACATATTAATCGAACTATCAAAAATTAATACAAAGAAAAAGTATTAAAAGCAGCAAGGGAAAAGCAACAAATAACATACAAGGGAATCCCCATAAGGTTAACAGCTGATTTCTCAGCAGAAACTCTGCAAGCCAGAAGGGAGTGGCAGGACATATTTAAAGTGATGAAAGAGAAAAGCCTACAACCAAGATGACTACCCAGCAAGGATCTCATTCAGATTCCATGGAGAAATTAAAACCTTTACAGACAAGCAAAAGCTAAGAGAATTCAGCACCACCAAACCAGCTTTACAACAAATACTAAAGGAACTTCTCTAGGCAGGAAACACAAGAGAAGAAAAAGACCTAAAATAACAAACCCAAAACAATTGAGAAACTGGTAATAGGAACATACATATTGATAATTACCTTAAATGTAAATGAATTAAATGCTCCAACCAAAAGACATAGACTGGCTGGATGGACACAGAAACAAGACCCGTATATATGCTGTCTAAAAGAGACCCACTTCAGACCTAGGGACACATACAGAAAGTGAACGGATGGAAAAAGATATTCCATGAGAATGGAAATCAAAAGAAAGCTGGAGTAGCAATTCACATATCAGACAAAATAGACTTTAAAATAAAGATTATTACAAGAGACAAAGAAGGATACTACATAATGATCGAGGGATCGATCCAAGAAGAAGATATAACAATTGTAAATATTTATGCACCCAACATAGGAGCACCTCAATACACAAGGCAAATGCTAACATCCATAAAAGGGGAAATTGACAATAAAACGATCAGGGTAGGGAACTTTAACACCTCACTTTCACCAATGGACAGATCCTCCAAAATGAAAATTAATAAGGAAACACAAGCTTTAAATGACATATTAAACAAGATGGACTTAATTGATATATATAGGACATTCATCCAAAAACAACAAAATATACTTTCTTCTCAAGTGCTCATGGAACATTCTCCAGGATAGATCATGTCTTGTGTCACAAATCAAGCCTTGGTAAATTTAAGAAAATTGAAATCATATCAAAGATCTTTTCTGACCACAATGCAATGAGACTAGATATAAATTAAGGAGAAAAACTGTAAAAAAAAAAACCCAAACTCATGTAGGCTAAACAGTATGCTACTAAATAACCAAGAGAGCACAGAGGAAATCAAAGAGGAGATCAAAATATACCTAGAAGCAAATGACAATGAAAACATCAAGACCCAAAACCTATGGGATGCAGCAAAAGCAGTTCTAAGAGGGAAGTTTATAGCAATACAATACTACCTCAAGAAATGAGAAAAATCTCAAATAAACAACCAAAGCATACACCTAAAGCAATTAGAGAAAGAAGAACAAAAGAACCCCAAAGTTAGCAGAAGGAAAGAAATCATAAAGATCAGATCAGAAATAAATGAAAAAGAAATGAAGGAAACAATAGCAAAGATCAATAAAACTAAAAGCTGGTTCTTTGAGAAGATAAACAAAATTGATAAACCATTAGCCAGACTCATCAAGAAAAAAAGGGTGAAGACTCAAATCAACAGAATTAAAAATGAAAAAGGAGAAGTAACAACTGACACTGCAGAAATACAGAGGATCATGAGAGATTACTAGAAGCAGCTACCTGCGACTAAAATGGACAACCTCGAAGAAATGGACAAATTTTTAGAAAAGCACAACCTTCCAGGACTGAACCAGGAAGAAATAGGAAATATAAACAGACCAATCACAAGCACTGAAATTGAAGCTGTGATTAAAAATCTTCCAACAAAAAAAGCCCAGGATGAGATGGCTTCACCAGCGAATTCTATCAAACATTTAGAGAAGAGCTAACACCGATCCTTCTCAAACTCTTCCAAAATATAGCAGACGGAGGAACACTCCCAAACTCATTCTATGAGGCCACCAACACCCTTATACAAAAACCAGACAAAGATGTCACAAAAAAAAGAAAACTACAGGCCAATATCACTGATGGACGTAGATGCAAAAATCCTCAACAAAATACTAGCAAACAGATTCCAACAGCACATTAAAAGGATCATACACCAGGACAAGTGGGGTTTATCCGATGACTGCAAAGATTCTTAAATATATGCAAATCAATCAATGCAATAAACCATATTAACAAATTGAAGGATAAAAACCATATGATAATCTCAATAGATGCAGAAAAAGCTTTTGACAAAACTGAACACCCATTTATGATAAAAACCCTCCAGAAAGTAGGCATAGAGAGAACTTACCTCAAGCAAGTAAAGGCCATATATGACAAACCCACAGCCAACATCGTGCTCAATGGTAAAACACTGAAACTGTTTCCACTAAGATGAGGAGCAAGAAGAGGTTGCCCATCTCACTGCTATTATTCAACATAGTTTTGGAAGTTTTAGCCACAGCAATCAGAGAAAAATAAGAAGTGAAAGGAATCTAAATCAGAAAAGAAGAAGTAAAACTGTCACTGTTTGCAGACGACATGATACTATACATAGAGAATGCTAACGATGCTATCAGAAAACTACTAGAGCTAATCAATAAATCTGGTAAAGTAGCAGGATACAAAATTAATGCACAGAAATCTCTTGCATTCCTACACACTAATGATGAAAAATCTGAAAGAGAATTTAAGGAAACACTCCCATTTACCACTGCAACAAACAGAGAAATTAAAGAAACACTCCCATTTACCACTAAAATACTTCAGAATAAACCTACCTAAGGAGACAAAAGACCTGTATGCAGAAAACTATAAGAAACTGATGAAAGAAATTAAAGAAGATACAAACAGATGGAAAGGCATACCACATTCTTGGACTGGAAAAATCAACATTGTGAAAATGACTATACTACCCAAAACAATCTACAGATTCAATGCAATCCCTATCAAACTACCAATGGCATTTTTCACAGAACTAGAAAAAAAAAATTTACAATTTTGATGGAAACACAAATGACCCTGAATAGCCAAAACAATCTTGAGAAAGAAAAACAGAGCTGGAGGAATCAGGCTCCTTGGCTTCAGACTATACTACAAAGCTACCAACACCACTAATCATTAGAGAAATGTAAATCAAAACCACAATGAAGTAGTACCTCACACTGGTCAGAATTGCCATCATTGAAAAATCTACAAACAATAAATGTTGGAGAGGGTGTGGAGAAAAGGGCACCCTCTTGCACTGTTGGTGGGAATGTAAATTGATACAGCCACTACGGAGAACAGTATGGAGGCTCCTTAAAAAACTAAAAATAGGGCTTCCCTGGTGGCACAGTGGTTGAGAGTCCGCCTGCTGATGCAGGGGACACGGGTTCGCGCCCCGGTCCGGGAAGATCCCACATGCCGGGGAGTGGCTGGGCCCGTGAGCCATGGCCGCTGAGCCTGCGCGTCTGGAGCCTGTGCTCCACGACAGGAGAGGCCACAACAGTGAGAGGCCCGCGTACTGCAACAAAACAAAACAAACAAAACAAAACAAAAAATAGAACTACCAAACGACCCAGCAGTCCCACTACTGGGCATATACCCTGAGAAAACCATAATTCAAAAAGAGTCACGTACCACAGTGTTCATTGCAACACTGTTCACAATAGCCAGGTCATGGAAGCAACCTAATTGTCCATCAACAGATGAACGGATAAAGAAGATGTGGCACATATATACAAGGGAATATTACTCGGCCATAAAAAGAAACAAAATTGAGTGATTTGTAGTGAGGTGGATGGACCTAGAGTCTGTCACACAGAGTAAAGTAAGTCAGAAAGAGAAAAACAAATACCATATGCTAACACATATATATGAAATCTAAAAAAAAAAAAAAAACCTAATCTAAAAATAAAAAAAACCTATCAAACAGATGAACCTATTTGCAGGAGAGGAATAAAGACGCAGATGTAGAGAATAGACTTGAGGACACAGGGAGGGGGAAGGGTAAGCTGGGATGAAGTGAGAGAGTGGCAGTGACATATATACACTACCAAATGTAAAATAGATAGCTAGTGGGAAGCAGCTGCATAGCACAGGGAGATCAGCTTGGTGCTTTGTGACCACCTAGTGGGATGGGATAGGGAGGGTATTAGGGTGACAAAAGAGGGAGGGGATATGGGGATATATGTATATGTATAGCTGATTCACTTTGTTATACAGCAGAAACTAACACAACATTGTATACTCCAATAAAGGTGTTAAAATAAAATAAAATAAAATACACAGATTTTTTAAGGTTAAAAAAGTAAATAAATAAACTTAACCATATAATCAAATTAAACAAAATTATCTGAATATTCTGATTAAATGGCAGAGATAAGTAAATTAGATGAAACTTCTAGACACAACTATCTTCTGGCTACAGGAAATCATCTGTAAATATAAGGACACAAATATGTTAAAATAAAAGGATGGAAAAAGCCACACCATGCAAACACTAATCAAAACAGCTGGTGTGAGTATTAATTTCAGACAAAGTTGATTCCAGTGCAAAGAATATTAACAGGAGCAAAAACGAATACAAATAGGGATAAAGAATCAGTTCATCAAGAGGATATAACAATCAAGTTATACAAAGGCCACAATGGAATTAAATTAGAAGTCAACAATAGGGAGAGATCTAGAAATTGCCCAAATATTTGGAAACAAAATAATCCACTTCTAAATAAGGCATAGATCAAAGGAGACATGAAAAGGGAAGTTAAAAGTTGTTATTAACTGAAATTTTTAATGAAAATGAAATATAATCTGTCAAAATTTATGGGATGCTGGGAAACTTACAGGACTAAGCAACTAAATTATAAAGGAATAAGAATCTTAAATCAATGACCTCAGCTTCCATCTTAAGAAATTATAGAAAAAGAAGGGGAAATTAAATGCAAAGTAAGCAAAAGAGAGGAAATAATAAATATTAGAGTTAAAAACCAGTCAACTAGAAAAATAGAGAATATTAATAAAACCAGAAGCTGATTCTTTGAGACATTCAATAAAATTCATAAACCTCTAGCCTGGGTTATCAGGAACAAATGTGAGAAGAAAAATAATTACCCATAACAAGAATGAGAGATGTGACATCACTACAAATTTTATAGATATTAAAAGGGGAAAAAATAACTTTGGGCCAATAATTTTAATGATTTAGATGAAATGGACAAATTCCTTGAAAAACATAAGCTACCAAACCTTACTCAAGAAGAACAGTATAACCCAAATAAATAGCCCATATCTATTGAAGAAATTGAATTTTTAGTTTACAACTTTCCCACAGTGAGAAATCTAGGCCTAGCTGGCTTCACTTGTTAATTCTATAAATGTCTTTAAGGAAGACATAATACCATTTCTATCAAGACTTTCTGAAAATTGAAGAGGGGATATTATTTCCCCACTCATTCTCTGAGGCCCTCATTACCCTGATAACAAACACATTATAAGAAAAGAAAACTATAGAAAAATTCCCTGCTGGATATAGGTTTAAGAATTTTAAACAAAATTTTAGCAAAAAAAATATAATAATATAGAAAAATGATAACAGATTGACCAAGTGGTGTTTATCTTAGGAATGCAGAGTTTGACATCTGAAAATCAATGTAATCTGCCATATTAATAAGCTGAAAAAATGATTTTGATAAATAGAGAACAAGCAATTGACTAAATCTAACATGTATTCATGATAAAAAAAACTCTCAGCAAATTAGGAATAGAAAACAACCTGCTAAATTTGATAAAGGATATCTATGGAGAACCTACAACTATCCCACAGAATTGTGAGTGATTGATATTTTCTCCCTAAAATCAGAAGCAAGACAAAGATGTCCACTCTTACAACCTCTATTAACTGTTTAATGGAAGTTCTGGATAGTTCAATCAGGCAAGATAAAGATATAAAAAGCATCCAGATTGGAAAGGAAGATGTAAAGCTGTATTTGTTGACAACATGATCACCTATGTAGAAAACCCTATAGAATCTACAGAGAAGATACTGGAACTGAGTTTAGCAAGGTTTCAGGACACAACATTAATATACAAAAATAAATAGTATTTCTGTATATGAGCAAGAATTAGAAATTGAAAAAATTTGTAAATAGCATCACAAATTATGAAATACTTTAGGAATAAAAGTGAGAAAAGATGTGCAAGCTGTGTACACTGAGAATTACAAAATACTGTTGAAAGAAACTAAGAAAAATCCAAGTTAATGGAGAGACATATCTTGTTTGAGAGTCAAAATATTTAACACTGTTAAGACGTCAATTCTCCCCAAATTGATCTTCAGATTTATTGCAATCTTAATGGATACCAAAAGCCTAGCAGGAGGTTTTTGTAGAATTTTATAAACAGCAACTAAAATTACTACAGAAATGAAAAGGACCTAGAATACCCAAGATAACTTTGAAAAAGAAAAACAAAGAGAACTAATACCTCCTTATATTAAGATTTATTATTAAGCTAGAATAATCAAGACTATATAGTACTGACATAAAGATAGAAAAATAGATGAGTGGAACATAATAAAGAGTCCAGAAATAGACCCACACCTATACGGACAATTGACTTCCAACAAAAATGCAAGGGCAATTTAGAGGAGAAAAGACAACCTTTCAACAAATGGTGCTGGGAATATTGTCTAAACATGCAAAAGGAACACCTCCACAATAAAAAAATAAAACAGGCAGCATGTATGCATGTGAAAGGATGTTCAACATCAGTAGTCATTAGGAAAATTCAAACAAAACCAGAATGATACATTCTTACACACCTATCAGAATTGCTAAAATTGAAAAGACTAACTAAACCAAGTGTTGGTGATGATGTGAAGGAAATGGAAAAACTAGAAGTCTCACATACACTTAGTGCAAATGTAAAAATGGAACAACAACTTTGAAAAATTGTTTGACAATTTCTTAAAGTGCTAAATATACCACATGACCTAGTCATTCTACTCCTAGTATGTTCCCAAAAGAAATAAAAGCACATGTCAACATAAAGACTTGTAAATAAATGTTTATAGCAGACACACACACACACACACACACACACACACACACAGAGGCACACCCATAGAACACTTCAAATGACTCAAATAGCCATCAACAGGTGAATGGATAAACAAATTGTGATCTAATCATGCAACATAATACTACTAAGTATTAAAAAGCAGTGAACTATTCATACAAGCAACACGTGGATGCTTCTCAAATAATTATGCTGAATGAAAGAAGCCAGACTTAAGGAATATAATTTCATTTATATAAAAGTCTAGAAAAATTCAAACTAATTTATAATGACAGAAAGCAGATTCATGGCTGCCTGGGAGTTGGAAGCTAAGGTGAGGTAGGAAAAAGCAGGAAGGCAAGATTTTAGAAAAGAAGAAAACAAGGAAAAATTACATTATTTTCCTATTCTAAGAAAGAAATTTCTTACTCAAAAGGAAAATAAGAATCAAGAAATGAGATTTGAAAGGTATTATTAAAATTGTGGTTTGACTAGAAAACTCATGAGTGTCTGGCAGTTTTGAGTCCAGCTACTGTCTTTGTGATGAATAGATGACAAAATTAACTTATATTTAAACTTGTCTAATTCTTTAGCTCTGAACAATATTGTGAAGCATCTTCTTGGTCCCAGATTACGAGAAATGACAGGGAGTCTTTCTCAATCTGAAATTTACTGACTGCACAGTTTTACATAAAAGTAAATGCAGAAACATACCTAACAACTAGCAAGTAGTACAGGTAAAGCAGACATGCTTCATCATACATGTTTCAAACAGCTGTTACAAAACTCTCAATCAGACCAGAGACAGCAGTTGTGAATTCACACGAGTAATTCTTGGTGTTTACCACCCGGATGTTAGGCCGGCTAACACGGAAGAGCTGATTTCACTGAGCAAATTAACCTATTTAGTCCAGCTAGATGTGAGCAGAGTTCACACAGCATCATGCGCCAACAGCATCTCTAGTAGCCTCCCAAAGCAAGGCTAATGAACAGTTTGCCACAGCGACACTGCTGAGCATGCCCCACTGCACATTCCAGAGGAAAAAAATCCTCCTCCATCAGCTTGCTTGCCAGCCACCAGTAACAGCCATCTGTCAAGCAAGACTTTTCCTCTTTGGAAAAAAATCAAGGAAAACTAAAATGGAAGCATTCTCTAGAGAGTTATGCACTAATGACCCAGTGAAATTAAGTCTCAAATAGTACTGGGACACTGCCCATGAGCTGCAAAGGACAGCTGAATGGATTTACAGCTGCTGAGTCAGGAAAAATTTTATATGAATTACACGGCAAATTGGCCTAGACTCAGCTGGGTGCAAAAATCTGTTATTAAAAAAACCTATAACAACAACAAAAAACCCCCAGAAAACCACAGATGGAGTACTTCATGTAAAAACTCTTAAGACCTGGCCAGATTTCCTCCATCTGACTGCAGCCTCCTGGGTGTACAGGGACTTATTTTATTCAATCAGTGCTTTAGCACTGGTGAAAGCACGTTTCCCTGAATAGATGATCTCATCTTCCACAAAATCAAGACCCCTCCATGGCCAGAGAGACAGATAAAGCTTTATTGCCAATGCTTCAATTACAGCTGTAGGCATGTGCTGGACACCAGTTCGCTGGGCTTGCTGATGCAAGAGTTTGCTGCCTGTCAGTAAGACTTTCTCCCATCTGAAAGTTTTGTCTTTCAATTTTTTGACTATCCACCACAATAAGAAATATATTTTATATCATGATCCAGTACACTATACACACAGAGGTGATTTTCCAAATATTTAACAACCAGTGTGTTACAGGCATCCATCTTTCAGAATAGGGCATTAACCAAAGAGACTAAGGCATCAGTACACCACATTACCACCATACCAATACCAACTGGCTAAATTATCATGAAACACAAGTTTGAACCATACTTCTTACCCTTACTATGAGCAATGCATTTGTATGTTTTATTCTGTTCTATTCTCTTTCTTTCATTTGTTTAAATGCTGATCATGACCTATTAATTGCTTTCATGATCAACTAATGCATCATGGTTTGCAGTTTGAAAAACACTGCCTTTGACAATGTGATTAACTTTTTTATTATGGAAAAATATACATAATGTAAAATTTACGATTTTAACCATTTTTAAGTGTAGAGTTCAGTGGTATTAAGTGCCTTCACATTGTTGTACGACCATCACCACCATCCAACTCGAGAACTTTTCATCTTCCCAAACCGAAACTCTGTACCCATTAAACACTAACTCCCCATTCCCCTCTCCCCCCATAACCCCTGGCAACCACCCTTCTACTTTCAGTCTCTATGAATTTGACTACTCTAGGTACCTGTGTTTCACAGTGTTTCTACAGAATAGGAATGAGCATATAATAGCACCACCATCAAATGCAAAGTTCTCTCATACTTACATGTTATATTGTTAAATGTCTTACAAAAAGATACTAAAGATCAGTGATACAGAGATCTACTAGATACATGAGATATTTAAAATGTTCTGTAGAATGTTATCTAAAATAATGGATTATATGATCTTTAAGAGGAAACACTCAGCATCAACAAATTTTGTTCTCCATTTTTCCTTCATAGGGCCAAGGGCCAACAGTTTGAACCCAGCAAGAAGCAGCATATCCTAGAATAGCTTTCAGCCAAGAAACAAAGGCAAATAGAAAACACAGCTTCCTTCATTCTCAGCTCCACTGGGTCTCTGTATGACTTGTACCAAATTTGCACGTAAGCTTTATTACCAAATGTTTGAGTTAAATACACTTTTCACTTTTAAGTTCTCAGACAGACCATAATACTTTGTGGATAGGGAACAGTATTACAGAGTCCATCTGTGATCCTCACAGCATGTGGTTGTTCCCCTTTTTCTTCTTGTTAAAAAAATAATAATATGTTGTTCACTGCTTGGCAGTATATTATTGTCATTATTATTATTATTTTAACCTTTGGGAAGAAGTCACACAATAAGTGTTATCAATAATATACACACTAACAAACGTAGTAAGGTAGATAGCTAGTGGGAAGCAGCCGCATGGCACAGGGATATTGGCTCGGTGCTCTGTGACAGCCTGGAGGGGTGGGATGGGGAGGGTGGGGGGGGGGAGACGCAGGAGGGAAGAAATATGGGAACATATGTATATGTATAGCTGATTCACTTTGTTATAAAGCAGAAACTAACACACCATTGTAAAGTAATTATACCCCAATAAAGATGTTAAAAAAAAAATAAATAAATAAATAATTTAGACTTTGTCATTAAGGATGTTTTTCCTGTCTTGGGATCAGGTTTTGACGGGTATAAGTGGGGCCTGTGTGAAAACTGAGGCAAAGGGTACAGCCCTTCCAAGAGGGCAAGGGAACCCAAGCCCTAATGGGTTAGAACCACTATCCAAGGCTCATCATAAACCTATAAGGGAAACAGTCAGAAAATATATTCATATCTCCAATTTAGAGATTAAAAAAACAAAGATACAGAGGATAAAATAATTTACCCAAGTGGTAGAATCCAAAGAGATATGGTTTTGGGTTTCTAGTACAGTTCTCTTTTTCTCGGGGAAGTATTAATCTTTCTATTCCTTCTAGTTTAAGATTGCATAAAATCAAGTAAATTATATTGCTCACAAATAAATACTATCATTTGTAATGGTAAGTAATAGATATTTTTATATAAATGATAACTGAGATGATATCATAGAATTAATTTAAATAGCACTTAAAAAGAACGTATTTGAAGTAATAAAATTAGTGATCAGAAGATAATATAATTAGTCATAGTCACGAATAATACATTGACTATATTTCCATGTGGCACATATAATGTTGATCACCTTTATCTACGATGTCTCTTTTAATCTTCAATACAACCCTAAGAAATTGGTAGTACTCTTGTCTGGGAACTCTGAATTCAAGTTTAAAACTTGCTGGAGAAAAAATTTGCACCATTGGACCCTTGCTTTCAGAAAAAAAATTTGACAGCTTTATGAAATTTATATTTATTAGGAGGAAGCTGCAAGTGACAAACCTTGATTCAATAACTGAAATCAGGAAAACATGAGAGGACTTTATTTGGACATGTTGAATACTGGTAACAGCCCAATATAGAGGGAGAAATTCATCAGGCACTTTGTTGGAAATGTGGCAACTTGATTGGCCTGAGAAATGAGCTGAGAAGTAATTTGCTACAATGGTAAAATCTATGAAGTTTTAAGAGTGCAGAGGGCACAAGCGATGATAAGGACTCAGAAGGCAGAAGTTTAGGAAGGGAGAAGAATGAGCACCAAAGAGAAGGAATAATCAGAGATACAGAGAACAGGATAAGGCCAACTAGAGATAGAAATGGAACGTCTTTAAGAAAGAGGTTGTACGCAGCTGTGTCAAAATGCTTCAGAATGGCTAAGGAGGACCCTTAGGGAGAAAAGTCCTTTGCTGACCTTCAAAAGAACACTTACAAATCACAGGGTCAGAAATAGACTCCACATGGAACAAAAGAGATAAAAGTTAATGAGATGCCATTTATCATCCTCAGTGTAAGACACTGTAAAGCCAGCAAGGATCACTGTAGTGCATGTCAGTTATGAAGACTGCTTCAAAGGAATCCACTGGGCTAGGTATTTTCAGTGTCAGAGAGCTCCATGTGTGCATTGTTCTACACTGCAAGCATTATAACTTGAAACTTCTAGCATCCTTTAAAAGCTGTTTTTGAACTTTGAGAAACAATATGTTCCATTTTTTAAGAATGGATAGCAGATATAACTATTTAATATTTTCTTCCTGTGAAATATAGACCTAATCAATAATTTTATCCCTGCAGTACAAATGCTGAGCAAGACAAACCACTTGATAAGAATCAATGATATGTTCCATGACTGGGAAGACTGACTAGGGAGCATGGCTCTGTTCTCAGGACTAAAGTCCAAAGTTCTGTTAGTTCAAAGTCTCTGACCAGGGAGACGTTACCTTGGAGTTGAAAGTCTATCATGCAACAGAGTAGAAAGTGTAAAAGAGGAATCACTGATGGCAAAGGTATAAAAATTCACTCTCAAGTAACAAAAACAATGTCTGATTTCATCTAGGGTGGATTTCATTCAGATTCTGCAACCCACTTTGCTCCCAACTTTAAGTATCAATGTTCTGTTCCCTCTACTTACACTAAATAAGAATTTTCTATGATTAAAAGCAAGAACCTATGTCAGTAATTGTGCATCTTATGGATAACAAAATTAGCCTAAATCCCCTTAGGCATGTGTTGTATCAGTCAACCCTATACTGGCATAAATACATGAACTGAACATAAACACAATTTTTTTTTTCTAAGATTTCACTCAACTTTCCAATACGTAATTATAGTTTGTTGATTTATTAAATAGTTTTGTTAATTTTTAAAATCTGAAGCATAACTTCTTCCTTCATGACTAGCTAAATGAGATCTCAAGAGATTTGCTATTATAAACCACTGAAATAACAAAAATATAGTACATATTCCAGAATAATAAGAACAATAAGAATAGTTAAGATTTACATATCACTCCCTATGTGCCAAGTGTAATTATACGCATATTACATATATTACATTTTTAATACTCATAATAAGCCCACAGAAAAGTATTATTACTAAACACAATGTTATTCACTCAGCAAATTAAGGAAGAAAGGTAGGACTGAACTCAGTGCATTTGTTCAAAGTTTCCCACTCAAAATACTCAACATCTTCAAATGACAATATGAATTCTTTGAGACCGGAAGTACTGGTCCACGGTTTCCCAACCAAGTCAAAACTAGAATATAATGGCTTTCATACTTAAATTAAAAAACTTATGAGCCATATTTCTCTTTTGTAAATTTTCAATATTTAACAGGCAGTTGACACAAGTGTCCAATTCACTATTAATGTGGCTAATATATATTATGTCCATCTTCAAATACATTTGTCACTAATTATAAGCATTCATAAGCATATCTGTCAGGAACTTGCTATAACCAAAGCCATATGGTTTATGCTACCCTCTTCCCACAACTTCAAATTCAGGGAGACTTGAATTAGCTCAGCAGGCACACTCTCTTTGATCTTCACCAGGAGAAAAAGACAGAAGGGTACTTCAACTAGTTCCTACTTATAAACTTATGCTAATGTTGTCCAGGAAATAGATTAGGTCAAGTCTGGAGCAGAGAATTGAGTCAGGAACAGCATTTTGTATTACAACGATTCTAGGTGCCATTCATATAATATCTTTGGGTCAAGGTTGTTGAGCCAAGTTAAGCTTCTATGAAACAAGCACCTACGATAAGTATGCTGTGGAATCGTTAACGCCTGAAAGTCTTTTAAAATTAATAAATTTTAATAAATTAATAAATTATTAAATTTATTAATAAATTCGAACACCTTGAAGCACTTTCTAGGCCCCAAGTGCTTTATGTACATTATCTCATTTAAATTTTACATTAATCCTTTATACCTCTTGTTATTCGCATTTTTCAAATGAGAAAATTGAGGTCCATAGAAATTAAGTAACTACCTAAGATCATACAGCTCATAATTGGGAGAATCAAAAACAAAATTAACAAAACTTCCAAATTCAAATGGTCTTTGGAAAGTTACCTATACTGCACCTATAACATTCCTATTTCTACATAAAAATGATTTGACATGGTAAACCAGACAGCAGGACAAGCCTTACTACACACATTCACATGTGACCAATTAAGCTTAAAAGCATAATTAGTAGATAGCATGAATGCTAAGATTATTCCTTGCACAAAGTTAACAATTCTATTTTTATCTATCCATAATGGGGTACATATCTTGTATTAATGCATGATAAAGACAATATATATTATGATCAAAATTTTATTTTAATGATTATTTACTCATTTAATTTAAAATAAATAGTGCCTGAGGAAATAAAATGGGTAGAATGAAGGCACAATTCTTTCTAATGTACAACAATTGGCCACAATATGTAGCTGCTAAATTTTAAAAAATTATTTGTCAAAACATATTAGCAGTTCTAAGAAATGGGCAGCTGAGACCCAGAACACATACCAGTGAGATTTCTATACTTCACCTCATTCATGACTATGTGGAAACATTCAATTTTAATTCAAAAGCTCAAACGTCAATGAATTTTATGATTATATTTACTAAATTTAGAATAATATATTTATTATTTTAAACAAAAATAGACAAAGTACATTTTGAATTTTTGCCAAATAAATATTTTTAAAAGATTCTATGTTTATAACCCAAATGTTAAATATTGTTTAATATTTAATATTGTGGTGGAGATGATCATGGCAACTTCATGACTATGATAGGTAATTCCTTTGTGCAGGATAAGTCCATCAAGATGCCTTAGGCGATGCTTTATAATTTCCAGAATGAATACATACCTCCTACAGAAATAAGGAATTGTATTCACTAGAATGTGCAAATGGCAACTTATTTAATTTTACCTTTTGAAAGTACAGAGATACCACTAAGAAGAACTCATTAATGTTTTTAATATGACTATAATCTATTCATAGACTCCAGAGCTGGGGTGGGATTGACCCTAAATTTCCAATGGTTTCATTTCAATAGAATTAACAAATTAAAATATTAAATTCTTTATTATTATGTACTCAGCAATATACAACACTAACCACAAACATACTTAAGATATAGTCTCTATAATCAAAATATCTAGAGAAAAGAAGGAAAGTGACAACTATTAACATTGATTACTTTGATGTGAGGGATGAAGAGGGCAGAGGATGGCTGGTTCCCCAACACTGTGTTGTAATTTTGCAAGGAAAATGTATGATTTTTATTTTTGTATTTTATCCTTTCTGTGTAAATGTATACCAACTAGAAAAAAATGGTATGTAATTGTATGTATGTATATGTGTGTGCCTTCCCTATCTCATGGGGAATAATAACCTCATGGGAAAACTAACCTTAAAGGATGATTAGAATTTAGATAAGCTGAGAAGCAAAGCAACTGTGAAAGCATAGAGGTAGAAATGAGAGGATAGGACATGCTGTTTAGCAGGACATTAAGATGAGATGGGTGTTTTAAAAGCCTTTAAGTTTAAGCAGAAGAGCTTAGGTTTCCAGGATAAAAGCAACATTGAAGGGCTATTGGTCTGGAAGGAGTAATGCAGGCTGAGTTATAGGAGGGAAAGATTGGAATCAATGATTCAACGTTGTTCACAGTAGCCTCACATCCTTACACAGTGCCTGCAGCACAATATGCAATGAGTAAATGTTTTACCGAACGAGGCATCAACGAATGAACTATGAGATCGAAACGGAAAGTGAGGCTGGTAAAGGCATTTAGAAACGGTGGTTATGGGAAATCGATGAATCACAGATGACACCCAAGTTTGGAGCTATGTGAAAGCACACAGTTTGAAGGTGCTCTGTGTGCAAGCCCACACCTAAGGAGAGGCGGAGAGCACAGGGTTCAGTGAGCAACCGCAAAGGTCAGGCTGCCTTGATCATATCACAGACTTAATGTTTGTTAGCTAAATTTGGGCAAGTTATTTTACCACGTGAGCCTCAGTTTTCTCATATTTACAAAACTGATAGTGATAGTACTTACTTATCTTTAAAATGGCATTAGAATAATACTTATGAGTTGAGATAAAAGTAGAGCACTTAGCAAACTGTCTTACATGTAGTAAGCATCAGTACATGTTAGGTGCTGTTCTTGAGGTTATTTTCTTTTCCACAGAGTTACATTCATGTGGAGATTGTTCTTTCAGATGTGTGTCAGGTATACTTGACTGAGTCTCGGGGCATTTGTCATAATAAAATTAGGCTGTATATAGCTCCTTATAAAAAGAACAACACAGGAACTGATTATTGTCTAACTCATGATACTAACAAGAGTCATGATTAGAACATGTGAACATTTTTCAATTAAAAAAAGCATTATTCCTACAACAGTTTTCAACCAACAGCATTACTGGATTTTCTTCCTAGTTTTATACCTTAATTTTTTGTACTAAGGGAAATCTAAATTTTACCTAAGGTTAAGTACAGAAGAGCCTTTTGGGGTGGGGGGCGGTAAGCTTGTGAACCTACTTTACCCTATTGTCATCAACACAAAGTCCCAAGCCCTTCTCAACTTTAATAGCTACCTTTGCAAGGGAAAGTTGGATGGCAATACCTATAAGCCTAGGTGACTTAAATTTGATAAGTGCCAGCATTTGCAGGTGGTAATTTCCATACAACTTCCCAATCCCACAGTGCTTTCTGCAGACATAACAGGCCACCCCTCCACATGTTAGAGTCCTCCTGGGAACTACTGGGTTGGCCAAAAGGTTCGTTCGGGTTTTTCCATAACACCTTACTGAAAAACCCAAATGAAATTTTTGGCCAACCCAATACATTGCTTCTCCCATCACCTTTGCCATCTGATCAAAGACTTCTTTCTGTGTAAAATATAAACACAGATTTCCTCTTCCTATCCTCTCATCACTTAAAGTTTACCCCAAATATTGGTAAAAATGAACACCATAACATTTTTCCTCAAAATAAGCCCCACCCAACATTTTAAGAAATTCTGCCTCTGATTTTCAGTGTATTAAACTTAAACCTTACTTCCTAAAATAGTTCTACTCTTTCTCTAATGGGGGGAAAAAGTGTTTTAAAGGAGTCATTACTTTGAGTTCCTTTTTTAAAAAGCATATGTATGTAACTTAATATCATGACTCCTGTGTCTTTAAATGTAGATATTTCCACTTACACTTAAGTACATTTTAGGAGATTAAATGTAGCCTCAGATAAAGTTTAAATGATTGGGAGGGCAGTGCTGGCAACCAAGAACAGATTCGAATTATTGTTTCACAACATATGATTCCTATTACGTTAAGGTGACTACTGTAATAACATTTAAGTATTAATAAACTTTAAATAATATGGCAGAAATAGCTTGTTATCTAACAAGACAGCTATCCCCCCCTTGTACTCCTTTGCTTATTTCAGAGCTGTTGCTGGAAAGTAGCTGCCTGGCTAGAGACTACATTTCCCAGCTTCCCTTTTACCTTGGTGAAGCCAAGCTGTAGTCAAAGGGATCAAGGTAGAAGTGAGATTACCCACTTCCAGTCCTGAGGCATAAGAATCTCCTATACAATCCTCAATGATCTTTTGTTCTTCTCGCATCAGCCAGTTGGAAATATTTACTTAAGGTGACCTTGTAAGCCAGGTGTTGAAGAAAGCACATTTTAGTCAGCCTGGGTTTCTGAAAGACTGGGTGAGAACTAAGACCACCCCACCACTATTCCTGACACTGTCAGGGAATAAACTTGTACTGTATTAACCTATTGAGATTTGGTGGTTTATTTTTTACAGCAGCTAGAGTAATCTTAACTAGTCCATCCAGTCCAATTACTACACAGTAAAGGGAAACTATATTAACACTATATAACTTACATATAAGTAAAAATAAAAATTTCTCTCAAAGAGAGATTTCTAAATGGTAATGTCAAGAGAGTAACAATTATTATTAATAATAATACAAAATAAAACTTCATTTTACAATTTACCTAACATTTATCAGTTGCTTATGATGTACAATTCTACATACATTATCACAATTAATTCTGAAAACCCTACCATTAAAAAATATAAAGCATATAAACTTTTAAAACAGTTGCTTTTTGTTTAATAACGTGCTGTGGAACTCCCTTGATAAGATCATTTGGCTTCAAACTGGAGAACTTTGAGAAGAGATTTTGTAAGAGAGTCATGGGACTGAGTGGGAGGAGAGGAGGACAAGTTTCCCTAATGGGGTACCTAGAATTAGAGAGGAAGTACACTCATAACGCAAACAAACCTGACCAAGTTCATGGCTGTGCCAGGGGACATGGACTCTTGTTCCTCCGTCTGTGCCCTCACTGACCTGGCCATACCAGGCTTAAACTTGTCTAAATTGGCTAAACTTGCTTATGGGACCAGGATCAGTTGTCTTCCTCATTTTCTCTTCATACCATAGCATCTTTCTGACCCTATTACTCAGATGTCTATGAGGGAACCTGTATGAAAAACCAACGTTCTTTGGAGTACAGTAAGTCCCCTACACACAAACGTTCAAGTTGCAAACTTTCAAAGATGCCAATGTGTCCCTGTATGCCAGCTGTTGTACTGTGCTACTGTACTTTTCAAGGTACTGTACCGTAAGATTAAAAATGTTTTCTTTAAAAGAAAATTATGTATATAAAGCACAGAGAGGCTAAGTGACTGGCCCAAGATTATACTGATATTAGTTGGTAGAGAAGGGATTTAAAATACCCATCAACTGGAAGATAATCATACAGCTAGTGAATAAAGAGAACATTAAGAAATGCAAACCAATATGAATAATGCAAATTTGTAAGTTCACTGTTCATTCAATTAGAAAGTGTTTATGTACAGGGCATGATGATATTCAAGGACTGTGGGAAATAAGAATATGTAAAGGACATGAACCATGACATGAACAATTTTTTTTTTTTTTTTTTTGCGGTATGCAGGCCTGTCACTGTTGTGGCCTATCCCGTTGCGGAGCATAGGCTCCGGATGCGCAGGCTCAGCGGCCATGGCCCACAGGCCCAGCAGCTCCGCAGCATGTGGGATCTTCCCGGACCGGGGCATGAACCCGTGTCCCCTGCATCGGCAGGCGGACTGTCAACCACTGCGCCACCAGGGAAGCCCTGAGATAGCTATTATGATGATATATATTATTATATATGCCTTTGAAAAATTATGAGCAAATAATAACTATATATTATGTACTAGATTTGAAAGGCCAAAAGAAAAAGATTCTGTTGCTCTTTCCAGTAGCTCATGATTTATTTGAAGAGACTATATATAAAAACACAGTCACTGAGATGGCAATATATCAAGAAGCATATTGGGGCTTCTCTGGTGGCGCAGTGGTTGGGGGTCCGCCTGCCGATGCAGGGGACGCGGGTTCGTTCCCCGGTCCGGGAGGATCCCACGTGCCGCGGAGCGGCTGGGCCCGTGAGCCATGGCCGCTGGGCCTGCGCGTCCGGAGCCTGTGCTCCGCGACGCGGGAGGCCACAACGGTGAGAGGCCCGCGTTCCGCAAAAAAAAAAAAAAAAAAGCAGCATATTGTACACTACTACATTATATGCTACACGATGACATCCTGATAAAGTGAACTAAAAGTGGGTTTATATGAAGACAAGATTTTTAAACCAGACTTTACACATAATAGGATTGGGGACCTTAGTAAGTAACTTCTGAGACTTAATTTCCTAATCTGCAAATGGGAATAAACAGATCTTCCTGTCCTACCTGCATATGACAGGGCTAAGTCGGTTGGAAAGGGAAAATAATAATTATTATGATAGTAAAAATACATATTAGGATAATATATCCTAATTATTAGTAGGATAACATTATTAAGAAACTAGAATGCCAAAAGATGCTCTGGAGATAGAGAATATATGATGAAGAATTTATATTGTAAGGTTTTGACTTACTGGAAATCTTAAACATACACAATCAATTCCTAGACAAGAATCTTTTCCCCTAAGAGTGAGATTTTTATATTTTCCTACCCCAAAGGTCATCTTAAAGTTAGAGCTTTAAAGATGTTTTCTGTGTTAAGTGGTGACTAGGTATGCCCTAGGTCTTTAAAAACCGATGCCGTAGCTCTTTCCACTTTTGATGCAGATTAATGTAGCTCAGAGCAGCCATAAAAAAGCCACAATGAGTGAATTTTAGCAAAAAGCAATAACAGTGATCTATAAAAATCACCAAAATAAATATCAATCAGCCACCTCAAAATGACATATTGACACAATTCTGTGGTCTGTTCAACCAACCTCTACTTTTCTCCAGGCATTTTTTTCCCCCAACTGCTTCAAATTTCATTCTCAGAAACTTTATATCACAATGATGGCTCTGAGAAGCATCTGTTATTCAGTTAACCTTCACTTTTTGCTTCCATCATCCTTCAGCAACACCCAAGGCTGCCAACTCTCCAAAATAGGCTGTTCCAAGCATCCAACATCAGCTGTACCGTTCTCCCTCACAATTCAGCAGCAGGATGCCTGCCATCCTCACAACAAGAATGGACTCTACATCTTCCTCCACTGGGACTTTCAGCCCATTGATGCCGATCATTTTTCTGAAGCCCCACCTTTCTCTCTATCCTGCTTACCCATCATCAAATCTTCAACTCATTCTCTCTGGTCTATACTGTCACGTTTCTTTCTTTCTTTGCCAAATAGAATAGAATGTTCTCATCGGTAAAATTGGGGTGGGGTGAACTAAAATTAGTGGATTTCAAACTTTTATGAAATAGTGAGATTCTTTCTTCAAATGCTATTGTATACCAATGTACAAAACAAACTGCCCCGAAAGGAGCACCATCTGATGCAGGTTGAAATAGGATTCCAGAGCCCTGTCCCCCTGGTTCCTCGTCATCCTTTCTAATGATGACTCCTGAGGTATTTCCAAGTCTCAAGACTCCAAGGGTATATGATAGCCTTTGAACTAAGTGATCAGTAAGTCCCTCTCTAGCTCCAATATCAAAAGATTCTGTTCAATGAGGAAAGAAAGATTGATCAGCAAGGAAACTATAATATTGTTGAGTGCCAATTTTTGTTTTACTGAATTACCCCATAAGCAGTATCTCATTCAAGTCTCCCCAATAATGCTATCATACTAATTTTTACAAATGAAAAGACAGAGACTCAGAGATTATAACTTGGTTAAATTTATATATTTGTTAGAGGCTAGGATGGGATTCAAACTCTTGTTTCTTCTATTATTGTACATTACCTCTAAACCAGATCACCTTTTCCTAACCTAGCCTTCATCCAGCCATCATCACTGGTTAATTACATTCTCTGACATACTGTATAGTAAAGATGTTCAGAATATACGACCCATGGAATACGTTTGTATTTACTTATCCTAGTGAAAAGTAGAACAATAAGAAGGTGTAGGTTTACGTACAGTGGTAAGAAATAATAGTTTTGACCTAAAGAGAGACATAGAGATGACAACATTGATATATTTATAAATAGTTAAAACTTTCCAAACCTAAGATTTTTAAATGTACTAGGAAAACTGTGGTTACCTGAAAATGTTACTTCAAAGAATATATTTTTAAATCCTCTTAATCCATCCAAACACCATCAAGTTCAGGGCATACACTGGATTTCTAGCACTTGTCAAATCTTTCCAACAGTAGAATGTAAAGATAAGCAGATTTCTTCTCAGATAATCAACTGAATTCCATGTCCTTAGAATACCTTTGCTATCTTTGCTCTTTTTCCTCTGGCAGATATTCAGGGGTGATTTATGCAATATAGAATCCAAAATTCCACTTCATCCAGATGCCTAATTTGCCAACTACTCATTTGTCGAAAACACATGTTTACTATCTGTTACCTAATGGCTACAGCTCAGAACAGTTTCTGGTTTCCATTTCATGAATTGATACTGAGAATCTGACAAATGTCCTGGAAGGCATTTTTCAGTGTGCATTTCCATGAAATTTTATTAAATTTCATAAGTGCACCAACATCCGGGAGGTAAAAACTTTCTCCTCCAAAGTTTTAAGTTTCAAAATCACTGTACATTTTTCTTTTCAAAATCTATGGACAAACTTCTGGAATAATCATGAAACTTCATTGGTCTCCAAATTTTGTTAAAAGTGTAGCTGATCTTGAAAAGAGCCACTCTACCCTATCCAGATAATATGGGGAAATTTTTTTTTTGCACAAGTCTTAATAATCACTGTTGAATTCTTAAAGAAACTACATTTATGTCAGTTTCTCCTGCCCCAATATTTGCCAACACCCCTCACTGTGTCAAGGATTCCATTATGCTGTGGATCAATGATGACATAATGATAGACAGTGCATCTAATTTATTCACTTCAACATGACATGTTTATAAAATGATGGTGTGGGCATGAATTGTTCAAATAACTGGACACCAATAGATAATAATATTGTACTGTGTTTCAACCTTAAGTCTGTCTCGACGTATCCAAATAATGTGGGAAATATAAGTTTAGGTTAACTATAACATCTACATGCATCCCCTCACTGATTTTCACTTACCTCTAATAAGCAGTAATAGTATTATCTCTTTCTTCCTAGCTATCTGATTCTCTCACTCTACCTAATTGTGAGCTTTAGGAGCTCCCAATATCCAGAATAATGCCTGTCAGAGTAAGTAATACAAAAAGGAGGAGAAGGAGAAGGAGGAAGGAAGGGAGAGAGGGAGGTGGGTGGAGAGAAAGAGAAAAGGAAAGGAGAGGAGAGGAAAAAGATAAGCTTAATTATACTACCTTTTGTTTCAGCCCTACTGAACAAGGCACTCACTGAGTATCTGATGACTCTGAATAAATGAATGTGAAAACAAAGTGAAAGTAACTCTACTTGGGAAAGGAGATGGATTCAAATCCAAGCTCTTGTCCCTCGATGGAATATCTGAAAACACCTGACCTCTCTGGATCTCACATATAAAACAAAGGACTGGAACTAGGTGACTAGTAATTCTAGCAGTAACATTCTATGAGTTTTTATTTTATTTCATTTTTTTTTACAAAGAGATATACACACACACACATACAGAGAGAGAAAGGAAGAAAGATTCATGTCCTTTGCTTTGAAATATTATTCAATGTATGTATCTATATACTAAACTTTGGGAAGATGTCTGTACCTTCTCTAATTTGTTAGTGAGAGAGGTAGTATTTTTTATTGCCTTGCACATAATAGGCATTCATTCAATGATTAGCTCCTCTTCTTTTCTGAAGACTACTTATAGTGTTGACACTTCATTTGATAAGGCTTACGCCACACACACACACACACACACACACACACACACACACACACACACATCATGCAATGAAACATCTCATTGCAATCTGAACTAACTGCTGTATATAAGATAAATACATCTCTTAACTTACTTTTTCTAGCTATAGGGTAAAATGTTGATATATTCGTAATGATGATTAAGAATTTATTATACGGGTAAATGGCTTGAAAATTCTCAATTTTTTATTAAATGGAATCTGTTTTTATGATTCTTTTTAATAGCTAATCTAGGAAGTGTTTAGGAAATAAAAAGAAAACCAAAATATACCCACAGTTAAATAAAAGTTCTCTTCCAGAACCTAAATTGGAGTTTTCAGATAGCCTCGTGAGCATTATCTTTTAATAAAGTAGATTGCAAGGAAGAAAGGGAAGAAGAAAACAAGGGAAGAAGGGAGGGAGGTAGGGAGAATGAGAGAGGAGAAGAGAGAGAGACCCTTAGAAACAATGTTGCTTCAGAGCTGTTCTAGGAAATTCGGTATGTCACTGGAATGTGACTCATACTAACATAAATTTGCAAGTAAGAACTCTAATAAGAACATATTTACCCTCCATCCTTAAAAATCCACCAGCACTTCTGCAAGAGAATGTTAATTATAACAATGTGTAACTGACTTTATGGGATTTAAAT
This sequence comes from Tursiops truncatus, assembly GCF_011762595.2. NCBI lineage: Eukaryota > Metazoa > Chordata > Mammalia > Artiodactyla > Delphinidae > Tursiops > Tursiops truncatus. The sequence continues at coordinate 53,922,989 of NC_047044.1, read as the reverse complement.
TCAGAGAAAAAATTTTTTTAAATTAACTTGTGTTCAGCCATGCCTCAAAACTTGTTTCCAAAACTTAAGAAATGAAAATTCTGAACTTAGTATTCCCAATATTGAATGATTTTCATTTCTGTAGAGCTCTTACTTTATAGGGAATTTTCCTAGTCATTATCGTCTTTGAGTTTCTAATCTACCTATAGGGTAAATTGGAATTGTTAGCCCCATTTTACAGATAATCACAGTTATATGTGATTAAATGAATTATTTAAAAAATTTGCTAAAACTGAAAATCAATTATAAAGCAATAAATGCAAGAAATTTAATGATAGATTTTATGGAAAATCTCTCTTCTGAATATATTTTGCAAGTGATAATTTCTCATTCATTCCAAAGGAATCATTTGCGCTAAAAGATAAAATTAATGTGTGTACTAATTCAATCTGTGGCTACTACTAGGTAAAGGTGTTCATCTTATTCTTTGCTGATGATGAGAAAACATGAATTCAAAACATCGAGAAATGGTTCTTTCACTTCGCAAATCTTGTATTTTGAGCACTGCAGATCTAAAATAAATCACCTATTTATTAGACACTTATCAATGCATGTACCCATTTGCCATGAGGCCCTGAATAGCATTAAATTGGGAGCAGTATCGAGTAGTAAAGGAAATGAATCACACTGCTTTCATCTGTGCCCCTAACTCCAATCTATTAGAATTTCAAAGCCACCTAAATATCCTAAATCAGAATAAAAATGCAACCATGAAGAGTCAAAATGCAGATAAGGTAAATTGCTAACTAAGAAACCAGTAGGGAGTGCAAGGTATTTGCTCACTGTGCATCTTCCTGGTGTTAATTGTCACTTCTCTGAAAATCTCTCCAACTCTTCAGATACAGGAACTGTTCCATCCTGTAGATTTGCTCCAGGGTCAGTTTATATCACCACATTTTTAGCATATCGTATGATAATTTTGTTTATGCTTCCTTCTTCCCCAATAGACTATGAAACACTTAAAAGTAAGAACTAAGTCTTGACCTTTGTATTCCTAGGGCCAGTGTAATGTCTAGTATGCAGTATATACTAAAGTGCAACAATATGTAATTAAGAATGAATGATTTACATTGAGGGAAGCACAAATATATTCTCCAAGGAGTAGAGCCTAACCAGGATCAGAAAAAGAGCCGGGAATACAGCCAAGGTTCGGATCAAAGTGTTTCACGTATTCATAATCGATCATTTTGACTATTCAGTCATTCCATGTTTGCTCTCCATACAGTTATATCTAACTCTGAGGAAATACCATGATAGTTATTTTTTATTCTATAAGCTAACAGCTAGCATATGCATCAAAAAAATCTCATTTTAAAAATTGTGTGAAAGGGGGCTTCCCTGGTGGCGCAGTGGTTGAGAGTCCGCCTGCTGATGCAGGGAACACGGGTTCGTGCCCCGGTCCGGGAGGATCCCACATGCCGCAGAGAGGCTGGGCCCGTGAGCCATGGCCGCTGAGTCAGTGCGTCCGGAGCCTGTGCTCCGCGGCGGGAGAGGCCACAACAGTGAGAGGCCCGCGTACCACCAAAAAAAAAAAAAAAAAGTGTAAAAGAATGTTTTAATTTTCTTTTTGTGTACCAAAATAAGCATAATATCTGTGTACTTTTCACTCTGTTTTACCAATTTTAAAATGTTTGTAAAAAATATTGGAAAACCTGCTTCTTTGGATCAGAGCCAACCTTCCTAAACTATGTTTAACTGAAGTAATTTCAGTACAGGTACTCATTAACTTTGCTATCTAAGAGCTCAGGTTCTCCAGGTAGGTCACAAATTCAGCTTCAATCCCGGACAAATCACTCAACCTCTGAGCACTTTTGTTAGCAAGTCAGTAAAATGAGTAGTTGTACGAGATAACTTCGCAGGTTCTGTCCTGCTCATAGCACTCTGTACTGGTATAACTCCTCTTCAGGAATCTTAGTACAAACTCTGTAGTTGTTTCAGTCCTTGCAACAAACAGCAAATAAAGACAGCCTTCCTTCCCTCTCCAAATCCATCAGGTCCTTCAGTGTTTATATCCTATCAGTGGGGATCTGGCATGAAAGTTTTTTTAAAAAGAGGTGGGGGGATGATTCCTAGAATAATACTTACAACAGAACATGAGGCAAGACTTAGGTGTGAACAAATGGGAACCATATACACAAAGCCATCATCATGGTGAAAGATTTTAAACTGGCCTCTAAGATACCCAGCTACTCCTGTCCACACCCTTGTAGGTTCCCCTCCTTTTGAGTATGGGTGTGACCTGTGATTAGCTTCTAACCAGCAGAAGATGGCAAAAGTAATGGTATGCCACTTCATGATTATGTTATATAAGACTCTGTCTTGCTAGTCAAGTGGCTCTTGAGTCTCTCTTCCTTGCCAGCTGTGAAGAAGTAAGCTGCCAGGAAGTGACAACTCACACTACAGGGAAATGCTAGTCTCTGGGAGCTGAGGGCGGCCTCAGCCCTAGGCTGCAAGGAAATGAACTTGCCAATAACCTGAGCGAGCTTGGAAATAAATTCTTACCCAGCTGAGCCTCTGATGAGACCACAGACCCAGCCAAAACCTGGACTGCAGCCTGGTGAGATCCTGAAGCACTGAACCCAGTGTAATGTGTCTGAACTCCTGACCCACAGAAACCATGAAATAATAAACATGTGTTGTTTTAAACAGCTAAGTTGGTGGTAATTTGTAATGCATCAATAGATAATGAAGGTAATCTTGGTCTTTTCATGCTTGCATTTTGTGTTGGGTGTTCATCAGTGCCATACACTTATGTAGTAAAAAGCATTCTGATTCATTTTCTCCCCTCTGGCCAAACAACAGATATAGCTATTTAACTTCCAAAAAAAGGTAACACTTTATTCTCTCAGAAAATTGAAATAAAGCACCTTAGAAAATGAATGCGGAACTTATTCTCAAAGTAACTGATGAGATCTTTGGTCATTCTTTACAGTTAGGGTCCACTAATACTGATAATAACATCTTAAATTTATTCACTTATTCATCACATATTTAATGAACTTCCATTTTGTGGAAACTGTGAAAAGTACTTTGGGGAATCCAGATATGAATAAGACATGGCTAGTGTGCTAAGAGAAATTACAACTTTACTACACTAAGTTTTGAGAATGTGTTGACCGTGCAAAAGAGTTTAAGTTGTTTATAATACTGTATGTCTTAAAGGATCATAGTTTCAGAACAGAGGAAAATAAATGCATTATAGCAAAGTAAAATTGCTTGCATGAACACATCTACAAAATCTTTCTTAAAAAATGTTGATTGTGGGTAAATAATCATGAGTCTTACAGACATGTAATACTTCAATAACTGGATACATGGAAGAGAACATTCTATAGGAGAAAACAGTGAATAAAGGCACACAGAGGTAAGAATGAGGGGCATGTTCTGAGAACAAAGGATTTTGTCTTGAAAGTCATTATGGTTTACTGGAAAGATCAAGAGAACAGGATAGAGCATCAATTAAAAAATAATGAGGGCCTGAACCAGGCTGGGATGGAACAGAGGATCCAGCAGACAAGAAAGAAATCATGGACGTGGATCCTAGAAGAAGCAGGACAGCTGGTTGCAGGAGACAGATGCTAGAGATGAGTTGAAAATGATTCTGATGTTCCAAGCCTACATGAGAGGGAATAGAAGCATCATTAAGAGAATGAGGAAAGCTAAGAGGCAGTACTGGCTTGTGAAGAAGAAACAGTTGGATGTGGTACCTGCTGTATATAAAGGACTAGTGAGAAGGGAGGGTTGAGAAGTAGGTGAGGGGAAGGAGAAGGAATGAGGAAACAAAGCAGTAGTTTCAGCTGAGTATTGGGTTTACGATGAGTCACAAAGGTGGTAGAGAAAAATGGACATAGCGACACATATGACACCTTTTCAAGGTGGCCCAGCAACAAGGCTCTTGAATAAGAACATCGAAAAAACTAGGAGATTGGAGTTACTTAATGCTTTTCAGGGTATGTCTTACAACAAAAACTCAAAAGGAGAGCTCTGGTTTGAGTCTTTTCAAAATATGAAAAGAAATGTTTACTAAAAGACTCCATAGAAATAATTAAAGCACAAATTTCAACTATAATGGTTATTTTGGAACATAGCAAGTCCCTTTTCTATTAGGGAAAATTAAAGGGAAAAAAACCTTCCATCTCTATCTTGAATATAGTATTAATAAGCCATGGATCTATAAAAATGGAATATATGCATAGCTGCATTGAGTGTGGAAAGACTGATGAAAGTTCAGGGAAATCTGAAGTTATTTTATATATCTTCTTTGGGCAATTTTCTGACATGCTTTCCAATTCTTAATACAACCCCCTGTGTTGAAGCAATGATGGCTAGATGCAGGATTATAACAACTTTGCTTTTAGCTATGGAAAGCAAGTTATTTCTTGACTAAGAATGTTAGGTCCAGACAAGCAAATAACACCATGCCCACTAGTCCTATAATTTGCATTTTGTTTTATAAGATTTTCTTGTTTTCCGTGGCTTCTAATTTTGGAATATGTGTAGCACACAACTTGATGTTGTGCCACTCTTTTTCACATCTTAACACGTAGCACTTAACATAGTCCTATGCAGAAAAAGTGCTTATGCTTATCAATTGATCTATAATTATAAACACACACACATATCTGTAAATTTGAAATTGTGTTTTAAATGAGAAAACAGATGTAAAATAGCTGGTAAACTGCCTGCTCATTAAATACTTAAAAGAAACACGCAACTTAGAAATAGTGAACGACAAGTTTTGAGATTAAAAACGAAAACTGGGAAACAGTAAGCTTAGGAAACAGAAGCTATATTATATAAAAATATGAAGTATTAACACCAATATAAAGCAAATAATTTATGAATATTTGAGTGGCTATGAGTCAGACAGTCCATGTGGGTCTTGACACAGTACATAGTAATTTCCCAGTGGCCAGGGAATCTCACCTTAAATGCAAAATATTACCCTCAGCTTTGACTCACAGCAAGATGCATTATGCATGGTCTAGACTGCGCTCACCTCCTCATTCATTCGTAATTCCTCTCTCTCTCTCAGCTCTATTATTAACATTTTATACTTTGCTAGATTTTCTTCGGTCTTATGTTATATACTTAAGGGAATGACAGAATGTCAATAAACAAACAGAGTCAATTTGTAGAGGCCATGTTTTCTTACAAATATTATGTTGTCAAAAGGAACTGTACTGACAATATGGCCCACACTGCAGAGACTGAAGATTGTTCTCCAATAACCATGCTCTCCTTCTCTTATAGTAAGAGAACTTCCCAATCTTTAGCTGGGCATATAACTATTCAGAATGAACCAAGCCCAGTCCCTTGCAGTTGCAGGTAGCCTTTTGATTTTGTTTTGGCCAAAGGGATGCCAGTAGAAGTATTATGTGCAACTGATAAGTTGTGCCCATGAAAGAAAGTAGCCTGTCCTCTTCTTTCCCTTTTCCACCATCATGGACCATGAAGATGAGGGGGTCACACTAGGAAGCTGAAGCACAAAAGGAGAAGAATCCTCCAACTTGATGAATTCTTGTCACAGAGCTCCAATATCATTTCAGAATTTTATGAGAGAGAAATAACCTTCTATCTTGCTTAAGCAGTACTACTCTGAATCTTGTCATGTTTTTGAATTTATATCTTCATGATTCCAAAAGGCTCATGTATATTATCGAGGAAATAGGTTCTCTGCTGTTATTTGTTCTTAGAAATCATGCTTGTTCTATTTTCCTTTCAAACTTGTTGTTCCACTTTGAAAAAGGGATTATATTCAAATAATCTCAGAGCTGTAAGAAGCGTTATGTAACACATGATCTGGTATTTCCTGATGTGCATTCAATTCAAGCAGTAATCTCGTAAAATATAAATAAAGGACATCAAAGTCAAAAAAGTTTGGAAAACTCTTAAAATTAATTCCTCTTTTTAAGATTCACAAGGCGTATTAGCATATCAAAAATAAGAGTATTCCTGAAATAAATGAACATGTTTAACTTTTTTCCCCTAGCAATGGAATATAGAAACATTTAAACACAATATACATTAACATACTTTATAAATACTGTTCTGTGGAACATTCTTTGGAGAATTTTGAATCACTAGATAATGTATAAGTCCCTACTACATGTTTAACAGATGGTCCTTCAGTTCTTACTTAGATACCATCCAATAACAGAAAATTCGCTACGTCAAAAGATGGTCCATTTCACCCACTTCTCACTTTTGAAAATAAAGATATTAAGAAGGATATTAATTAGTTTTATTAAATGTGTCCACATCCACCTTTTTGACCTCCGTCTCATTTGCCACAATGTATATTAAGGATCATTTACCATTTTAATGATGGCATCTGAAAGTTCAATGAACTCATTTGAAACAACTCACATACTCAATCTACCTAGTAGATTGAGTTTCTCTTCAGCAATGTTTGATCAATTCATTTCAGTTTCACAAGCATTCTACATGTTAGAGAGGAAGAAGTAAATTGAGTAAATCTTATTTTCACTCAGTCATCTGATAACCTAGCAAATAATATTGAAAGAAAGCCAATTATCTTCAGTATGACCAGTTTAATTACTTGCCATTTGACTAGGATCTTGAGAGTTGCAAAGCCGACGAATTATATAACTAAAGTGCTCATTTAGTCTTCCATTCTCCTAATCAATAATTATTGCCACGATACAGTCATAAATCCATATGTGCATGGGCCACATTAATCTTTCATTAGTCATGATAATAAAGCACAGTCTATTAGCAATTTTAAAATAATGCTAATCAACCAAAATAATAAAATTTATGACATAACTAACTTTATATAAATGGATATGGTAATGTGTATGGTAATAGTAACTGTTTAACCATGAACTTAAAAATTGTTTTACCAACATAACCAATATTTGAGAAAAGAGTTTCTAAATGATTTGTTTTGATCAACTTTTTAAAAGAATTATTGTCTTGGCCAATTTGTTTGTGATCGAGCTGCTTTCAAGCTGATTATTTGCTACCCTTTAATAAATTGACCAAATATATAGTTCTCAGGAATTTTTTTAAGCTGCGTTCAATAAGTTTAACTAATCAAATTGATTTCAGTCAAATCTCTTGGACATGACTAACTGTAGCTCTCAACATTAAATGTCAGTAGTTTAATTAAAGAGAATTAATAGTGATTCTACTGAGCTCTGATAATATATAAACATTTGAATAGCCATCTAATGATTCTACATGGACAGTTTGGTTCTGAATACAAATATATTCTTGAATAAATTAATAATGTTCTTGTTTCTTTTCCTAATTACAATTTCAAATTAAGCTTATTCAAATGTCTTATCACATTGGTAAGGTATTTGTGGGTATTAATTCTATTTAAAACTAAAAAAGTCTCAGGATACATTTGTTTCTTGAGCTGTTTGTTGGACACATGTTTTTACAAAGAGTGGGCATTTAATATGGGCTGGACTAAAGTTTGGCTTCAGCCTTGGTATTAAGCCCAAATCTGCTATTAGGCTTGGTTTCAGACATGGCTTTGAGAAGGTCAAATAGTCAAACACCTACTTCAGTGTTATTTCTGGCCTCACTGAACTTGTGTATGATCAATGCTCATGTAATGAATGGCTAGATAACCCTAATTTCTAATCACAATAGCAACATAAATAAAGACAGCAAGTCGTTTGGATCCATTGTTAATATGAGAACATGTAACTTGGAGGAAACATCCCTATGAGCTTTATATATTAAACAATTATTTCAGTCACTAATGCAAATTTATTTTTTCTAAGAGTAAAATGATGCAATAATTTATATTTAATATTGAAATCTGCTAATTTTATGTCAAAAATAATTTAAAACATCCAAAGCTTTAAATAGGGACAGACATATATTTAATAAATTTAAAAATACACAAATTAGCTAGGTAATTTTAGGAAAAACATATATCTTCTTGATCCAAAAATTTTTATGAAATGTAAATAATAATAATTTATGTAAATAGTAAGGTAGAATAGTAAAGATTATAATGCTAATCTTTCCAGAATTATTTAGTTTATAAGCACTGATAACATTAAAAAATAGTTATTTCAAACCATCTTTAGCCCAAGTATAAAGAACACAAAGTACGAAAACGAAGAAGGTTTGAGAGAAAAATGTAGTATCTCAAAATATCTTGCTCCCCCACCTACTTTGGTGGACAGTAAGCATCTATTTTACATCACAAATAATGCAATAGAGTGTCTGCAGAAGCATTCTAAAAGATGAGAGTGCAGAGAAGTTACTGTGCCTGCACAATAATGTTAAACATTTAAACTTTGAGTACTTGATATTTTGATAATAAAATTTAAGAATTTTAAAATTTATAAAACTTTAGATTTATTATCAACTTCAGAACTTAATTCTATGATTGTGATATTCAGCTTTGGCCTTGGCTTCAGTGGGCCATATATGTATTCAGTGCACTTCTACCAAAAATATAGGAAAATTTACATCTAAACAAATATTTTATTCAATCAATTCCAATAAATACAATTTTTTTTTTCCAAATTTTGCTTTTAAAAGTTTATGAACTCCATTTTTGTTAGAACACTGTCTTGGAGACTAACCAATTTAATTTTGAACCACTGGGTGACCCTAGATAAGTGATTTTCCTTCTTTGAATATTGGTTTCTTACAAGTCATGGATAATAACACCTACTCTGCAGTAATGAATGCATTTAATGGGATCACATATGTAAGGACCTCAGCTCAGTGCTTGGTATGTAAAGATCCTCAATGATTGGTGCTTTTCACTTTCTTCTTCCGCTTGCCTATGCCGTTAATGCTTGGAACTGCTGTCATTGTCAGTTTATGGACCACGAAGGAAATTAGAAAGAAAGAAACATAGAAATTTGGAAATGGAAGGGAACTTTTAGAACATCTACTTTATTGTTTTCAATATTTTTAGTAAGTAAACTCCTTTCTCAAAATAAAATTCCACATGGAACCCCAATATAAAACTGATCAACTCAGAGCTGTTCTGGTTGAAGCAGAGATGGAGGGCCGTGAATCCACCTGTGTTCCCTTCCTTTTTACGCTGAGCACAGTGGATTCTTGATCACCCCACTCCTAAAGAGTTTCAGGATACTGTAAAGGAATGGAAAGCAGAAAGCATGAGAACTTATGAGTTCTACTTTCTGGAAACTGTCTTTACCCCAAATTGTATGCCTTTATGCAGGTCACTTCACCTCTTTTGTTAATCTCTTTGTTTTTTTTTAAAATTTGATAACAAGGAGTTTGAAGTATTCCATTTTAAGACTAATCTATTTCCATCTCTTTTCTTTCCTTTACCACCAAACTTCTTGAAAAGAAATGTATGTACATTAAATAGCTTTATCAAAATTTACCAACTCTGGCAAATTGTATTTTCAAAGATGGTTGCAATGAAATCCCCCTTTGCACATGTTCTTTTGCAGTGTGATATTACCAGTAGCCATCAAGAGTTGAAGTCTAATTCCCCTCCCCTTGAGTCTGATTTTCCTCCTTTCATCTGAGCTGGACTTCGTGTCTTGCTCGCGCCCAACACCATGTAACAGCAGCAAGATACCATGTGATTTCCCAAGCTAGATCAGAAAAGGCCATGGAACTTACATCTGCTTCCCTTAGACAGTTCCTCTTAGAAACAACCCTGGCACCATGTTATGACATGCCCAAGCTAGAGGAGATGTCACCTACAGGTGTTCTGGTCAACAGTTCCAGCTGAACCCCACAGGCAAGTTATGCCAGAGAAGGCACCAGAAATGCGAACAAAGTCTCCAGGAGATTCCAGCTCCAGTCTTCAGGTCACTACAAGCCAATCAAGTGTTGTCAGCTGAGACCCCAAATAAGCCATCACTAATATGCCTTGTCCAAATTTCTGATTTACAGAATTCGTGAGCATAACAAAATGGTCATTATCTGCCACTAAGTTTTGGATAGCTGATATCTATTTTGCAGCAACAGATAACTAGAAATTTCATAGCTTTATTATTTAACTAAATCCAGTGTTTTCTACTCATTTTTCATCCTCTCTAACCTTGAATTAAATATTCCTCTTACCATTATATTCATGACAGAGCACATTCTGATTCTCTCACTACCTCAATCTCTTTCAGTGGATTCATTTCCTCTAGCGAACTCTCAAAAGAAAGCATTCCCAGAGGTCCTTCCTCCAGCCCTCTTCCCTGCTGTCTTCTCTTGACTAGCTCATCCACTGCTAGGATTTAAATTATAAATTCAGTTATTCATTAATTCATGCAATAAATATTTACTGAGCACCTACAATGTGTGTCAGACACTGTTCTAGGGACTGGATATATATTACTATGCCCCAAACAGACAGCATCCTTCCTCTGACAGTGCATACATTCTAGTAAGGATATACAGAAAATAAATTAGCATATAATAATATAATATCCCAAGTAGAAATCAGTGCTATGAAGAAATATAAAGCAGGGTGAAAAGAACAGAGGGGTACTCTTTTATACAGAGTTATAATGGAAGATGTTTTTAATAAGATGTATTTGATCAGAGACCTATATAAAATGAGGGATCTAGTCCTACATATATAGAGAGATCATTCCAGGAAGAGGTATGTGATCAGAGTGTTCAAAAACAACAAGAAGGCAGGAATAGCTGGAGGGAGTGACAAAGCAGGACAGTTGTAGAAGATGTAGCCAGAGATTTATTCAGGAAGCAGACGGGATCTTTTGACTATCACAGAGGCTTTGGATTTTATTGAGTAAGATGAGGTGGAAACATCATATATGTCAATGAATCTCTAGTTCTCCTTTCCTTTTGGGCCACAGAAAAATATACTCCTCAACTGGGCAAGACCTTTCGACTAGATGTGGCCAATGAAATATGAGTGGGAGGGACATGTTACCTGCCTGAGCCACCAATAAGGCTACGTGTTCCCCGTGGTTGAGCTACAATCATGTAGAGTCTCTATTAGCCTGGAACCTGAGGGACTATGGGGAACAGAGATCACCATTCCTTTCCCCAAACAGACATACAAGGCTGTACAAGTGAGAGCCTTTCCGGGGGTTTACCAATGGGATGTATTTCTACAGTATAATCTAGCCGACTTTGACTAAGAATGGAAGGTACTGCAGGGTTTGAACGGAAAAGTGACTTGATGACTTATATTTTGAAAACTTCATATGGCTATTTTGTGGAAAATAGACTGTAGGGAAAAAGAATAAAATCAGGGAGATGAGTGAGAGTCAATAGGAATAGCTCAGGAGAGAGATGATAGTGAAACAGATTAAGGTGGTAACTAGGATGAGTATTATCCAAATTAGGATACCTTTGAGAGTAAAAGAGAATGATGGTGAAAAGTTAAACAAGCATATATAAATCTATTTAAAAGATATTAATAGGATATGCTGATGGACTGAATGTTGAAAGTGAAAGAAAGAGAGGTGTCAAGGATGATTTCAAGCTTGTATCTTAGCAGGAGAAGAATGGAGATGGGGAAGACTAAGAAAAAGTAGATTCGGGGCAGGAGGTAAGGAATCAAAATATGATATTAGAAAAGTTAGGGGAGCTTCCCTGGTGGTGCAGTGGTTGAGAGTCCGCCTGCCGTTGCAGGGGACATGGGTTCGTGCCCGGGTCTGGGAGGATCCCACATGCCGCGGAGCGGCTGGGCCCGTGAGCCATAGCCGCTGAACCTGCGTGTCTGGAGCCTGTGCTCCGCAATGGGATAAGCCACAACCGTGAGAGGCCCGCGTACCGCAAAAAAAAAAAAAAAAAGAAAAGAAAAGTTAGGTTTGAAGTGCATATTAGATATAAAGGAGAAATGTCACTTCAGGAGTTGGGTATGTGGCTACATAAATAAGGGGAAAAGTTGGGATGGGAGATAAAAAAATTAGAAGTCATGAATATATAGATAGCATTCAAAATCATGGGAGTCTAGATAGAGAAAAGAAGAGGTCCAAGGACTGAGCCAGAAAGATGAGAAGGATCCTTTGAGGAGACTGAAAAACGATGACAAATAAAGTTAAAAGAGAACCAGGACAGAAAGAGTCTCCAAGAAAAGTAAGTGAAGAAATATCTTAAGAGAAAGTATGCCCTGTGTCAGTATCTGCTGTGATGTCAAGTAAAGTGACTGCTGGGAATATACCATGCGTCTTGGCAACATGGAGATCATTGCTGACCTTGACAAGAACAATTTCAGAAGAGTGATGAGAACAAAAGCCTGACTGAGGTGGTTAAGAGAGAAAATGTAAAGACAAAAAGTACAGACAGCACACTCAGACAACTCCTTCAGGGAATTTTGCTCTAATTCGGAGTGAATAAATAAAGCAGGAAGTAAATGTGAGGTCAGGAGAAATTTTTTAAGCTATGAGATACAAGTATATTTTTATGTTAATAAGAATGATCTAATAGAGAGGAAATGATGCAGGGCAGAAAAAGGAACAGCTAAAGAAGTGAAGTCCTTGCACTGTTAAGGCAGGGTTTATTTAGTGTATATGTAGAGGATTTGCCATGAACAGAGGCACGGAAAGTTCATCTTCTCTAACAGAAGAAAAGGGAGAGGATTGAGTAAGACGTGGGTTTACAGGTTTGGTTGTATGAGAATGTCAAAGTTCTCATCTGATTGTTTTTATTTTCTCAAAAAAAAAAAAAGAACAAAGTCAACAACTGAAAGTCATGAGGTAAGAAGATTAAGGGCACACAGAGAGAAAGAAATTGTGAAACAGTTTTGCCAGTTTATAGGTGAATTGATGAGGGTGGAGGATCTCAATCTGGGCTGCATATTGGATTCACATGGGGAAACCTTACTTGCAATCAATGCCCACAATATCCCAGAACAATTAAATCAGATTTTCAGGGACTCTGACCAAGGCACAGTTATTGTTTAAGAGCTACCAATGAAATTATTAATTGTAACTAAGTCTCAATTAATTTGATAACCATGAATTTAAGTTAGATAAGGCAACTTGGTTCTTTCCAAACCCCTCCAGAAATGGTAATTTTTTTTTGAGTGAGTGCAATATTTTTTTTTGAATTTTATTTTTTTTTATACAACAGGTTCTTATTAGTTATCTATTTTATACATATTAGTGTATATATGTCAATCCCAATCTCCCAATTCATCACACCACCACCCCCACTTTCCCACCTTGGTGTCCATACATATGTTCTCTACATCTGTGTCTCTATTTCTGCCTTGCGCACCGGTTCATCTGTACCATTTTTCTAGATTGCACATATTTGCATAAATAAGCGATGTTTGTTTTTCTCTTTCTGACTTACTTCACTCTGTATGACAATCTCTAGGTCCACCCATGTCTCTACAAATGACCCAAATTCACTCCTTTTTATGGCTGAGTAATATTCCATTGTATATATGTACTACATCTTCTTTATCCATTCATCTATCGATTGGCATTTAGGTTGCTTCCATGACCTGGCTATTGTAGATACTGCTGCAATGAACATTGGGGTGCATGTGTCTTTTTGAATTATGGTTTTCTCTGGGTATATGCCCAGTAGTGGGATTGCTGGGTCGTATGGCAATTCTATTTTTAGTTTTTCAAGGAACCTCCATACTGTTCTCCATAGTGCCTGTATCAATTTACATTCCCACCAACAGTGTAGGAGGGGGTTCCTTTTTATCCACACCCTCTCCAACATTTGTTGTTTGTAGATTTTCTGATGATGCCCATTCTAACTGGTGTGAGCTGACACCTCATTGTAGTTTTGATTTGCATTTCTCTAATAATTAGTGATGTTGAGCATGTTTCATGTGCCTCTTGGCCATCTGTATGTCTTCTTTGGACAAACGTCTATTTAGGTCTTCTGCCCACTTTTTGATTGGGTTATTTGTTTTTTTAATATTGAGCTGCATGAGCTGTTTATATATTTTGGAGATTAATCCTTTGTCTGTTGATTCGTTTGCAAATAATTTCTCTCGTTCTGACGGTTGTCTTTTCATCTTGTTTATAGTTTCTGTTGCTGTGCAAAAGCTTTTAAGTTTCATTAGGTCCCATTTGTTTATTTTTCTTTTTATTTCCATTACTCTAGGAGGTGGGTCAAAAAAGATCTTGCTGTGATTTATGTCAAAGAGTGTTCTTCCTATGTTTTCCTCTAAGAGTTTTATAGTGTCCAGTCTTACATTTAGGTCTTTGATCCATTTTGAGTTTATTTTTGTGTATGTTGTTAGGGAGTGTTCTAATTTCATTCTTTTACATGTAGCTGTCCAGTTTTCCCAGCACCACTTACTGAAGAGGCTGTCTTTTCTCCATTGTATATCCTTGCCTTCTTTGTCATAGATGAATTGACCAAAGGTGTGTGGGTTTATCTCTGGGCTTTTCATCCTATTCCATTGATCTATATTTCTGTTTTTGTGCCAGTACCATATTGGCTTGATTACTATAGCTTTGTAGTATTGTCTGAAGTCAGGAAGTCTGATTCCTCCAGCTCCAGTTTTTTCCCTCAAGATTGCTTTGGCTATTTGGGGTCTTTGGTATCTCCATAAAAATTTTAAGATTTTTTGTTCTAGTTCTGTAAAAAATGCCATTGGTAATTTGATAGGGATTGCACTGAATCTGTAGATTGCTTTCGGAAGTATACTCATTTTCACAATATTGGTTCTTCCAATACAAAACACGGCATATCTCTCCAGCTGTTTGTGTCATCTTTGATTTCTTCCATTAGTGTCTTATAGTTTTCTGAGTGCAGGTCTTTTGTCACCTTAGGTAGGTTTATTCCTAGGTATTTTATTCTTTTTGTTGCAATGGTGAATGGGATTGTTCCCTAATTTCTCTTTCTGATCTTTTGTTGTTAGTGTATAGGAATGCAAGAGATTTCTGTGCATTAATTTTGTAACCTACAGCTTTACCAAATTTATTGATTAGCGCTAGTAGTTTTCTGGTGGCATATTTAGGATTCTCTATGTATAGTATCATGTCATCTGCAAACAGTAACAGTTTTACTTCTTCTTTTCCAATTTGTATTCCTTTTATTTCTTTTTCTTCTCTGATTGCCATGGCTAGGACTTCGAAAACTATGTTGAATAATAGTGGTGAGCGTGGACATTCTCATCTTGTTCCTGATCTTAGAGGAAATGGTTTCAGTTTTTCACCATTGAGAATGATGATTGCTGTGGGTTTGTTGTATATGGTCTTTATTATGTTGAGGTAGTTTCTCTCTATGCCCACATTCTGAAGAGTTTTAATCATAAATGGGTATTGAACTTTGTCAAAAGCTTTTTCTGTATCTACTGAGATGATCATATGGATTTTATTCTTCACTTTGTTAATATGGTGTATCACATTGATTGATTTGTGTATAATGAAGAATCCTTGCATCCCCAGGATAAATCCTACTTGATCATGGTTATGATCCTTTTAATGTGTTGTTGCATTCTGTTTGCTAGTACTTTGTTGAGGATTTTTGCATGTATATTCATCAGTGATATTGGCTGGTAATTTTTTTTGTAGTATCTTAGTCTGGTTTGGGTATCAGGTTGATGGTGGCCTCGTAGAATGAGTTTGGGAGTGTTCCTTCCTCTGCAATTTTTTGGAAGAGTTTGAGAAGGATGGGTGTTAGCTCTTCTCTAAATGTTTCATAGAATTCACCTGTGAAGCCATCTGGTCCTGGACTTTTGTTTGTTGGAAGATTTTAAATCACAGTTTCAATTTCATTACTTGTGATTGGTCTGTTCATATTTTCTATTTCTTCCTGGTTCAGTTTTGGAAGGTTATACCTTTCTAAGAATTTGTCCATTTCTTCCAGGTTGTCCATTTTATTGGCATAGAGTTGCTTGTAGTAGTCTCTTAGGATGCTTTGTATTTCTGCGGTGTCCATTGTAACTTCTCCTTTTTCATTTCTAATTTTATAGATTTGAGTCCTCTCCCTCTTTTTCTTGATGAGTCTGGCTAAATAAAGGTTTATCAATTTTGTTTACCTTCTCAAATAACCAGCTTTTAGTTTCATTGATCTTTGCTACTGATTTCTTGATCTTTGCTACTGATTTCTTTGTTTCTATTTCATTTATTTATGCTCCGATCTTTACGATTTCTTTCATTCTGCTAACTTTGGGTTTTGTTTGTTCTTCTTTCTCCAGTTCCTTTAGGTGTAAGGTTAGATTGTTTATTTGAGATGTTTCTTATTTCTTGAGGTAGGATTCTATTGCTATAAACTTCCCTCTTAGAACTGCTTTTGCTGCATTCCATAGGTTTTGGATCATCATATTTTCCTTGTCATTTATCTCTAGGTATTTTTTTTTGATTCCCTCTTTGATTTCTTCAGGGATCTCTTGGTTATTTAGTAACATATTGTTTAGCCTCCATGTGTTTGTACTTTTTACAGATTTTTTCCTGTAATTGATATCTAGTCTCATAGCATTGTGGTCAGAAAAGATTCTTGATATGATTTCAATTTTCTTAAATTTATTGAGGCTTGATTTGTGAACCAAGATGTGATCTATCCTAGAAAATGTTCTGTGTGCACTTGAGAAGAAAGTGTAATCTGCTGTTTTTGGACGGAATGTCCTATAAATATCAATTAAATCTATCTGGTCTATTGTGTCATTTAAAGCTTGTGTTTTCTTATTAATTTTCTGTCTGGATGATCTGTCCATTGGTGTAAGTGAGGTGTTAAAATCTCCCACTATTATTGTGTTACTGTCGATTTCCTCTTTATAGCTGTTAGCATTTTCCTTATGTATTGAGGTGCTCCTATGTTGGGTGCATATATATTTATATTTCTTACACCTTCTTCTTGGATTGATCCCTTGAACATTATGTAGTGTCCTTCCTTGTCTCTTGTAACATTCTTTATTTTAAAGTCTATTTTATCTGATATGAGTATTGCTACTCCAGCTTTCTTTTGATTTCCATTTGCATAGAATATCTTTTTCCATCCCCTCACTTTCAGTCTGTATGTGTCCTAGGTCCGAAGTGGGTCTGTGTACACAGCATATACATTGTTTCTGTACCCATTCAGCAAACCTGTGTCTTGTGGTTGGAGCATATAATGCATTTATATTTAAGGTAATTATTGATATGTATGTTCCCATTATCATTTTAATTGTTTTGGGTTTGTTTTTGTAGGTCCTTTTCTTCTCTTGTGTTTCCCACTTAGAGAAGTTCCTGTAGCATTTGTTGTAGAACTGGTTTGGTGGTGCTGAATTCTCTGTTTGTTCTTTAATTCTTCTAGGTCTTTGTTAAACATTTCTTGCATCTTCTCAATCTTTGCCTCCATTCTTTTTCTGAGGTCCTGGATCATCTTCACTATCATTATTCTGAATTGCTTTTCTGGAAGGTTGCCTATCTCCATTTCATTTAGTTGTTTTTCTGGGGTTTTATCTTGTTCCTTCATCTGGTACATAGTTCTCTGCCTTTTTATTTTGTCTTTCTGTGAATGTGGGTTTCATTCCACAGGCTGCAGGACTGTAGTTCTTCTTGCTTTTGCTCTCTGCCCTCTGGTGGATGAGGCTATCTAAGAGGCTTGTGCAAGCTTCCTGATGGGAGGCACTGGTGGTGGGTAGAGCTGGGTGTTGGTCTGGTGGGCAGAGCTCAGTAAAACTTTAATCTGCCTGTCTGCTGATGGGTGGGGCTCAGTTTTCTCCCTGTTGGTTGTTTGTCCTGAGGCAACCCAGCACTAAGGCGACTACAGGCTCTTTGGTGGGTCTAATGGCAGACTCCAGAATGTCTCATGCCAAGGAGTACTTCCCAGAACTTCTGCTGCCAGTGTCCTTGTCCCTGCGGTGAGCCACAGCCACCCCCCACCTCTGCAGGAGACCCTCCGACACTAGCAGGTAGGTCTGGTTCAGTCTCCTATGAGGTCACTGCTCCTTCCCCTTGAGTCCTGATGCACACACTACTTTGTGTGTGCCCTCTAAGAGTGGAGTCTCTGTTTCTCCCAGTCTTCTGTCAAAGTTCTGCAATCAAATCCCATTAGCCTTCAATGTCTGATACTCTGGGAATTCCTCCTCCTGTTGCTGGACCCCCCAGGTTGGGAATCCTGAAATGGGGCTCAGAACCTTCACTCCAGTGGATGGACTTCTGTGGTATAATTGTTCTCAAATTTGTGAGTGACCCACCCAGTAGTTATGGGATTTGATTTTATTGTGATTGCGCCCCTCCTACCGTCTCACTGTGGTTTCTCCCTTGTCTTTGGATGTGGGGTATCTTTTTTGGTGAGTTCCAGTGTCTTTCTGTTGATGATTGTTCTGCAGTTAGTTGTGTCCAGAAATGGTAAAATTTATATTCCTGATTCTTGGGACCAAGGACCTCACTCTTAGTCCCTATTCATTCTTCAATGAGTCTCTACTGCCTAGACAGTAAAGTCAAATATCTGTGGCATAGCACCCAAAAGACCTTATATAATAGCCCCAAACTACCTTTTTGAATGTATCTCCATCTATAATGTTCCAGAACTCTCTTGCCCAGATAAACTGGGCTGAGTCAACACTCCAAACATTCCACAAACCTTCACAACTCCCTGTGTTTCATTATACTATTTTACTACTTCACAGCTCCAAAATTTTAATGACTTCAAACCTGGCTGTGCATCAGAATAATTAGGGGAGGTCTAAAATACACATGAAATAGCCCCATTGCAAGATTTGGAGTAGCGCCTAGAGAGTCTCACTATTCTCATATGATTCTTACAGAGCCAAAATTGATCCCTGAACCAAAGATGAAAACCACTGTACCAAATGAACCCATTAAAATTCTTCTCATACTTCAAGATCCAGGGAATATCTCTTTATCATTTACTCTTCTTGCTGAAATTCATTACTCCCTTTCTCATTTACACTATGTTTATTTTTTCTATATGCCAGGCACTGATCTAAATGCTTTCATACATATTATCTCACTTAATCCTCACAAGCACCGAGAATCAACATAGCTTAGATATAGTTCCTTCTTACTCTCATCATTTTGCTCCTGGGCCTAGCATAGACAAGTGTTCAGCTTATAGAAATCTCCTGCTTCTTCTCACTCAAGAGAAATAAGAATGTGGCAGAATGAGCAGGAAGTCAGTAAAATCAATAGCATCAGGCTGCCTGATGTTGAGACTTGCTGCTGAATGCCTTACCTGAACATCAGCTCTTATTTCTGCTATGAATAACTCCTGTGATTCACAGTGTTGAACTTAGCCTGACCCAGTGACTTTGGCTTCTGCAGAGGGAAATCTGGTGAACTGACTGCACCTTCAGGCCAGTCTGCAGCTCCATTTGCAATAGAGCACACCCTCAGGTTGTATCTCAATACAGTTGTGTACTGACCTGGTGTACGGAGCTTGGTACATTGTTTTGCTATGAGGTCAGTACATGTTTTCCCAAGTCTCTTCTCGGGGAAAACATCAACTCATGGGGGACTATCCTAATTAGATAACTTCAAACAGTGAACAAACCCTGCAGGTAAAAATAAGTGGGAAAAACTGCAAGAAATTTCCAGCTTTAAAATCCTACCAATAGTAGATTTTATCATTTAACTGGATTCTTATTTTTTCTGGCTTAAGTGACAGCTATTTCTCTTTATTATCACTCCCTATGCAATAAAATCAATAATACTGTACAACTTACTGAAGCCACAGCAACTTTTTTTTCCATCAAATCATGTAATTTATTTCTTCCATGGTTCTGGTCACTCCAAACTTAATTCTTGAAACACAGTATTTCTTTTTTTCTGTCATTTTCTGAAGTTTTCTTCCTCTGTGACTATGAGCCTCTATAATTGCTTTTGTTGTCTCAGCTGCTCTGTCTTGACTATTTTCTACACTTCTAACTAAATGCTAATCCATTTCTTCTCATTGCCTGAGAGAAATTTCAGCTCAACACCAAACTTTACTCTCTTCTGACTATAAAATACATAAAACCTGCAAACAGGTATCAAGAAGAAAATAAACACTACCTACAACCCAAACTAAGCCACTACTAACAGTAATGTGTTTTTCCTTCCAGGCTTTGATATATCTATATATGAATAACTATATTTTAACAATTAGGATAATGTTATACATAGTTTTTACTATAATTAAATTATATATATCAGATTTTGTGCACTTTCCATGTTCTTTGGGAAAGGAGACTTAATATTTAAAAAGCAAATTATTTTTAATGACTATAATACTTTACCAGACACTACTATGATTAATTATTTTCATACTGTTGAATGTTTAGGATACTTTCCATCTTCTACTTCTATTACAAACAATGTTATGAGCAACCCTATAGCTACTTTTAAACTGTCAAAAAGAACTTTTATCCTTAAACATAGATCTCTGACATAGGTCTGAATTTTTCCCAAGATAGATTTATAGGAGGGAAATATTACTGAATGAAAGAGCACAAAAATTCTGTTCCTTCCTTCATTCAACCTAAAAGATAGGTTGTTAACACCTATTTGGTGCCAGACCCTATCCTAGGCTCTAGAAATACAGCTATGGACAAGTTGCAGCACCCATCCTTAAGAGGCCAACAGTTCAGCCGGAGATACAGTAATTGTACAATTGAACTAAGCATCTTCAGTACTGAAATAATACTAAGTACAGTAGGTGTTCCCTTAACTAACTTCCATTTAAGCAACTCTGGATTATTTGATGTTCTTCATTCCTAGCCTTTGATTAGTGGATTCTCCAACACCAAGAGTAGCATACTCTTGGTTAATGGCTACTTTTCCCAGTGGAATTGTGTACTTACCAACACTCAGTTGTGCGTGTCCCCAAACATGTCTATATCCATTGTACTTGTTACTGCACTTACATAATTCAATTAACTATTATAAAAACTGATGCTATTTGAATGTGAAAGCTTTGGTAAGATTCAAGAAAGAGGAGTAACTAAAAATGTATTTCTGAAGAGTTAGGTGTGAGTGAAAAAGTGTAAAAGATTAGAGAAAATGAGATCTGGAAAGATGTTGCACACAGATTATTCAGCAAGTGTCTCAGATTCTTGAATCCCAACCTGGAAATTGAGATGATACATTATGAATGTTGTTTATACAGGGAAGATAAGGCAAAACTCTATTCAGAGGACCAGTCTCAAAGTAAAGGCCTTAGCCCTCCATAAAAGTTGAATGAACTGATGTATCTTTTTGCCAGTTTTAAATTTTACAGTGTCCTCCTTAAGTCAGCTGTTGGACTAAGTAATCACTCCTGGTCTCAATGACAATGAATAAAAGATAAACTATTCCTTAACAAAAGCAAAGCTCTTATAAAATAGTTTCAAACTGCTTTGTTGAAAGTTAGTCTAATTCTATTCCTCAAAACTAATTCATGTCTATTTACCATAAATTAGCTACCACTTAGTATTCAGAATCTTTGCTAATTATATATATATATATCTCACTGTTATGCTTTTAGCAAATTAATAGTAAAATGGAACGAATATTTTTATGTTTATATGTTTATTGGGAATTTGTATTTCTTCCTTTGTGAATTTTCTGCTACCCTGTAAGAGTGTTTGTGGGGTTTTCCCTTAATGATTTGTAAAACATTCTTAAGGTATTTCAGCTGTTACCTCGTTATCTGTCATAAATATTTTTTGAAGTCTGTTAGTTAACTGACCAAAGTTTTAATTCATTTCATATAGTCAAATTCATCATTCCGTAACTTTCATCTCTAAACTTATCTCTATCTTGTAAATGATATAACAATCAACAGATTTGATAGGGATTACAGTCAATGTTCTATCTCAGAGCCATTTTACTTTATTTTCATTTTCTTTTTCTTTTATTACTATTTCTTTGAGTTTTAACAATCAAAGATTATCTGACACACCTTGTTATTCCCCTGTGTGGTTTCTTCTCCATTCTTTAACATCTCTCCTCACAAGGATAAAACTGAACATTGTTCTTTCTTCACATCATAACCCTTAAAATTAAAACCCATTGGTGCTACCTGACAGTTACATAAATTGCAAAGCACTTTGGTATATAACCATTTAGCAGTAGTATGTAAATATGAGTCATATTCCGGTTTAGACAGGGTGAAAATATTATATGAAATCCACTAATGTTCTCTTAAATGAAACTAATTTGGAACCTTTGAACACTTCCCAATATCCATCACTTTTATTTCTGATATGTTTGTTTAGAAATTTTGTGACTGAGTCCAGGAATTCATTCCTACAGTCAATAACTACTAATCAGATACGTACTCCTAGCAAGATTCTGTGCTAATGGCTGAAAATAACACAGAAAAAACAGATGTGGTTGCTGCATTGCTGAAACTTGCATTCTAGTGGGGAAGAGAGATGGCAAACAAATTATACCAATAAAAAGGAATTATAACTTTAATACGTGTTATGAAGAAGTGCAGAGCGCTACAAGAGCTCGTAATTAGGGTTCTTTGAGGAAATGCTCTCAGAGATTAGCACTGAAGGACTGGAAATAATTAGCCAGTAGACTAGACACCATTGGAGTTGGCTGAGTGGCTCACAAAATTCAGAATAACTCTGTGCTACCACAACTGTTTTATGCGAGCTTGGCCCACAGCCCGAGCTGATTAAAGTAGGCATGGACATTTGATCCAAGGTGAGCTAATTCTGGGGACTAAACCTAAGAGAGGAGAATCAATGCCACTCCGGTCAGAAAAGAGTCAACACAGGAGGGAAAGCCAGCACATTGCTGTCGCTGTTCTCTGCATGAGGAGGAAGGAAACTGTAGAAGAAAATGAAGTTTGTATCAGAAAGGAATGGACATGAGGGGCAGAGACAAAAGGGGATCCAGGCAGCATTTAAGTTTCTTGTGCCAGTTGTCCCCAAGGCCCTTCATGCAGTTATGTGAGATGCTGCAGTGTGCTTCCAATAAATCCCTATTTTTCCAAAGCTTGCTGAATATTAATTTCTGTAACTTTCAATCCAAAGCAAGCTAAGTCACAAAAGCATGTTAAATGGGGGGAAGTGAACTGCAGACAGAGAGACAACATACACCAAGGCTCAAAGCAGACGAAAGACTGAGACTTTGAAAGAATCCTTTAAGATGGAAAGAAAAATCATCTGAGATGAGACTAGTCAGGTAGGAAGAGCTGGAATCTTGGGGTGCCTTATGGGCCATATACAGAATTGGGGATATAGCCTATGAGAAATGTTCACACCATTCGTACTAAAGCAGAAAGGGAAGGAAACAAACAAACAAAAAAAGCAATTCATTGACTGAAAAATATGTTCCTCCCAGGCATTTAAAAAATATTTTCAGCAAACATTTTTGAGCACCTATTATATGTCAGGTGCTGCAAAAGTGTAGCAGGGGCTGGGGCAGCAGGGGGAGGGATAAGTATTTGATTTCCCAGAAAACATTATTTAAAAGGTACATTGTTCGTATATATATATATATATATATGTATAACTGAATCACTTTGCTGTACATGTGAAGCTAATGCAACACCGTAATTAACTATACTTCAATTTTTTTAAATAGTTAAAAAAATAAATTAAAAAAATTTTAAAGGTACATTTTTCAATAATTTTGAAGAAATGTAACATTTGTAAAGATTGTTATGAATAACCTAAGAGCAGAGATTCTCAACTGGGAAAAACCCCACCTCCCACCCTGCCACCCCCAGACACGTTCAGCAATGTCTGAATATATTTTGGGCTATTAGGACTGAAGTGAGGGGCTGCTTGCCTCTAATAGGTTGAGATTAGGGATGCTGCTAAAGTCCTGCAGTGCATAGGACAGGCCCTCCACAACAAAGAATTATCCACCCCTGAGTATCAGTCGTGTCAAGGTTGAGAAACCCTGCCTTAGACGAAGCAAGGCAATAGTAAGACTATCTATTAGACATGAAGGAGCCAGAGTAGAGATTTCATTCAGCCTTGTTCTACCAGATGTTAAAACTTGCCTAAGCCTCTGAGGCACTGAAGCAGGCCATCTTCTGCATTCTAGAAACTTACTAATGGGGGACCATAGGCCAGAAAAATGTGAAGATGAATAGACAGCAACACTATCAATCCTAAGATACCAATGAGCATGTGATCCTGTAGAACAGTGAAGTGACTATCCAACTCCGTCTAGGGGATCAAGGAACACTTTTTGGGGAGAGATGTCTTAGTTGCTGCCTAAGGAGGTAAGAGAAGGATCAGAATCAGTATCAGAAGAATGAGAAGGAATTAGTCAAGCAAGTTTGGAGCAGACATAGGGTGAAAACTGCACATAGAAGAAGGCTGAAATGCAAAGATCTGGAGCTGTAAGAGTGTATGGAATGTCCATGGGGCTCAGGTCCTCAGGACATTTGAAGCAGAGAGCCCAGGAGGGTCAAGGCTAGCGGAGAGAATGCTGGAGGGGAAAGTCCTTGCTGTCCTCAGAGAGGCAGGAACTCAAACTGAAAGCAGCAATCGAGTTAACAAAGCACAGAGTTGTGACCTGGTGTATTGTGAAGCGGGAAGCAGTGGCATTTTTAGGTTAATTCTGACTTAATATGCTTCAAGTCTATTTTTATACATGTGCCTGAAATGCCTGAGTTCTGTATTTCACTGGGCCTGGATATTTATATCAAGAGTGTGATAAATCAGTGATAATGTTATTTGGCATGTTTCGCAACCAGTCAGTTTGACTGACATAAGGAATCAACCTCGCATATTTTAAAACTTCTTAAATTTACTTTGGTTATAAGGCTGGATATATGAAACATCCACCTCCATTGTTCCTTGACAAACCTTCCTTTAATTTTATATACATGTTAATCTGCAATAGATACCCTTCAACCAGAGAAAAGACAATAAGCAGTGCAGATTCTGGGACTAGAAGCCTTACTAAAGACACTGGTTGAGAGATGACAGAACAAATAAGCCAAATGAAAAATCTCAGGTAGAGAGCAAAACAATTTGATACCAGTTTGCCGGGAATTATCTGTTTCTAAGGTAACTCCCACCACAGCTTGCTGTCTTCAGTGTCTATAATACTATGGAAAATTTTCAGGCTTTTTTCTTTTCTTAAAGGTCTTTTTCTCTTTGAATTATTCAAGATCTCCAGTTAAACAAAAATTTTACTATTTTCATGACCAGCTTTCTAGTAAAGGAGCAAAGGAAAACAATAATGTTTCTTTTAATTCAGTTTCTCTTCTGAGATTGTTTTACCAAGACAGTGGGAAAGCAAGGATGGTGATGCACAAATACTTAAGAGACAAGGAACAGGCAGCATGAAGGAAATTTAGAATGAAAGCAAGGTCAAGGCCAGCAGTCAGAAGCCAAAAATTATAGAGATGCCAGAAATAAAGGCTAAGCAAGGTCAACCATCAGCATGAGACAGTCAAGATCCCGGTTACAAAAATGTTCTTATACAGGCACAAAGCCTCTTCAGTTTAATTCAGCAAAGACTGATGGAGTACCTAACCCTCAAGGTACTATGCCTGTCCATGTCTCCTGCTGGAGCAAGGGTCAGCCCTAGCGAGAGGTCAGGCCACAGTCTGCGTGTACCAGTAGGTGAGTCCCCGTATAAACGTGGTCCCTAGCGCTGTATCTGCCGTGGATAGTGTACAACCATGGCAAGAATAGACTCTGGCAAAAGAGCTTCATTATATTATCCCAAAAGCTCTCTCCCTTTATTCAAAATTTAAATAGTCGACATAGGACTTCTTTTCTTCCCCAAAGAAAGGTATTTTGGAAAAATCTTTCTCAATCCAGCATACTTCTTAAGGATGAGGCTAATTCAAAGAGCAAAAAGGTAGAAAGTTAAAAGACCAACTGATCATAGGGTATCCAAATGGGTCAAGGGAGGTAAATGGACAAATAGAGCCCAGATAAACCAAGCCATGTTTTCAGTGTATTACCCTCAAATTAAAGACTGGTCACTGCCAGATAAAGCTCAAGTCTTAAGAAAAGGACCGGGGGTTTTAACGGCACAGTCTCCATAGGTA
The DNA here is from genome assembly GCF_011762595.2 of Tursiops truncatus. NCBI lineage: Eukaryota > Metazoa > Chordata > Mammalia > Artiodactyla > Delphinidae > Tursiops > Tursiops truncatus. The sequence goes on along the minus strand of NC_047044.1, from coordinate 53,897,144 downwards.
AGTTTTGTTTTTGTTTTTTGCTCGTGATGCCAAGGTGTATAGAAAACAATTACACTTAACACTAGATTATGAATCTCCTTAGCCACCTACAAAAGCACATAGGGAAAAAAGATAGGAGAGAAAAGAATACCATTTGGTTTGTTCAATCAAAGAGCTTCTCCCGCATTGGGGAACTTGCTCTTTATTTTGGGGGGGTGTCAAATGGTCAATATCAAGTGCAACTTAAGCGTCTATATTCTAAAGGCAGAGGCTATTTTAGTACAGTGTGTTCTTGATTTTTTTTAAAAGCTGAACTCTGTTGGTCTTGAAAACGTCAGGTACAAATCCTCTGAAATGTCTGACATCTTCAGTTTCCAAACAATGGATAGCATAAATGTGTATGAAGAATAAGAGGCCAAGTGAAGAACCTGAGTTTATTCAGATTTGTGAGATTTTTATAATGAGGCCATTTAAAGGATTCTCATGTCAAGGCCCAATGGACTCAGTGCAATACTTTCAATAAATTAAACTAAAACACATATGATGAGACTCAATTTTTCAAAAACCTCAAAGCATGAGGAGCCCTAAATATTCGATGTTTTAATTTCATCAAAAATACAAAATAATAGCCACAGACTGAAACATTGGGGCAAACCGAAGAACTGTTCAACACTGAAGAAGACATTCCTTCTCCGCAAAGCCCTATGCAAGTCAGATTTAAAATTAAGCCACAGTTACATAAGATGTCTCTCTGAGGAATTTTCACTTGATGTTGAAATACACTAGCCTCAGATTCAGCGTGTGGCAACAACTGATGTTGCTTCAGCTGGAGAGGAGATGAGTGGCCACATGCACAGAGAAGCGGAGCAGGTCAACAGAGGGAAGATGGAACCGGACATGCAGAGAAGAGTTGAGATTGATCACCACATGGAGAGGGAGACTAAGGGACGGGCTGCCTTTGTATCAGAGTATGTTCATTAGGTCTTGCAGGAGAACAGGGACAAACTTCCGAAGAAACTTATCTCACTAAAAGCACGTGAGCTAGAAGACAGCAATCATGAAAGCTTATTTCAGAAAAGTCTTCTCTGTCTGTAAATACAAGTCTGAGATCCCTGAGTCAGATAAATTATTTGTTTGCTGAATTACTCTACGGCACTCTGTTCTTAAAACAAAGTTGGGATACAGTAGTTCCCCCTTACCCACGGTTTCAGTTTCTGTGGTTTCAGTTACCCAAGGGCGATGTGGTCTGAAAATATTAAATGGAATATTCCAGACATGAACAATTCATAAGTTTTAAATTGCACCCCATTCTGAGTAGCATAATGAAATCTCAGAATGTCCTGCTCAGATCCACCTGGATGTGAAGCATCCTTTGTTCAGTGTATCCCGCTTGTTAGTCACTTAGGAGTGACTGACGTTATCAGATCAGCTGTGGGGGGATTATAGTGCCTGTGTTCAAGTCACTGTTGTTTTACTTAATAACGGTCCCAAAACACAAGAGTAGTGACGCTAGCAATTCAGAGATACCAAAGAGAAGCTGCAGAGTGCTTTCTTTAAATGAAAAGGTGAAAGTTCTTGACTTAATAAGAAAAAATATCGTGTGCCTAGGTTGTCAAGATCTAAGATAAGAATGAATCTTCTATTTGTGAAATTGTGAAGAAGGAAAACAAAATTCATGCTAGCTTTGCTGTCGCACCTCAAACTGCAAAAGTTAAAGCCACAGCACATAATAAGTGCTTAGTTAAGATGGAAAAGGCATTAAATTTGTATAGTAAGATACTTTTAGAGTGAGACTAGATTCACATAATTTTCATCACAGTATATTGTTATAATTGTTCTATTTTATTATTAGTTATTAATGTTAATCTCTTACTGTACCTCAGTTATAAATTGAACTTCATCATAGGCATGTATGCATAGGAAAAGACATAGTATATACAGGGTTTGGTACTACCCATGGTTTCAGGCATCCACTGGGGGGGTCTTAGAACACATCCCCCATGGATTAGAGGGGGCTAGAATCCTGTTTATGAAGCAGTGGGATTCTAGATATTGGGGAAATTGTTATTTAGGAAAATCCAGAAAAGTGAGGTTGACCCAAACAATTGTAGAAAAAGCAACAGAAAAAACTCAGAACATTGTATTTCTCATTTTATTCTGCTTTGAATAGTCCAGAATTAGAGTAACCTATAATACAGAGAAGTAAGTCTTTGAAGCATCATAAAGGTCAGAGCCCGTTTTTGAAGATGAATTGAGGAAGCTGGGGGATATTAATTCTAAAGAAAGGAGGACTAATAGAAGACAGGTGCCTGAAAATATTTAAAGGATCATTACACAGAAGGAATAGTCACGCGATGCCTTGTTATCTATTTTCAGTTGGCTGCAGTTGTGCAGCAGACGTTAATTACTTCTAATTTTGGAAGTAGTTGCATACATACACACATAAACAAGTAAACAAATGTATAAATATATAAAGACAGGAGAAAAAAGCTTTCGAATAAGTTCAAACACTTTGATATTTCAAAAAATGAAGTTTATGAACTTGTAGCAAATTGTGGCAATACATAGAAAAACCTGAAGACCGGTCAGGAGTATCATAGAGGAGAGTCACGCACTTATTAGTGGTTATGGTATATGACCTCCAAGATTTTACAGTTCTGACATTTTGAGTTAATTGGTTAGCTTGGGAAGAGAAAATGTTCAGTATTAATAATAATACTGGAAAAATAATACATACTTGGCTTCGAAGAGGTGGTTCTAAAAGTGTTTAATTTATGTAGATTATTGGGGCAGGGGGTGCTTTAAAGATGAGACTTTTTATAAACTGGTACTTTCTCATTATTCATTTAATAATTCCTTCCCTAGAAAAGCCAAATGAGACTTCATGAGAATTCCACTTTAAATTATTTCTACATTTCAGCCAGTAGAGAAACACTTCAGCCTTGAGCTTCAGACTGACATGGAGTGGCAGGCATCTCCTGTTTGAAAAAGACTCTTACCTACGTGGTTTTCTGAGAAATATTTCAAGGCATTTGCAGCAAGACTGAAATCTGGTCAAGTAGTGTTTCAATGTTGCAGTATTCAGAAATGAATCATATATGGAGTCATTTGTTTCTCAAAATAGAAGGAAAAGTTTGCTTTATTGTTACAATAGTAGAAAAGAAAGCAGCGTTTTCTACATATTTTCAACTGGTTATTATTCCTTTGAGATACCGAAATTTATATTATTATATTACCTAGACTAAAGTCTTTATTATTTAGGTTAAAATGAATCATTTTTACAGAAACTAGGTTTTAAAGCTCATTACACCCAAAGATTTCCATTATGATCTAATTTGAAATGAAAGTAAACAAACAGTAATTTTATTCTGCTAAAATAAGAAGTCACTGTGCTTCAACAAAATATCACAAAACACAGTTACAGAGAACTAACAAACTGGCTAAAAAGCACAACTCGTGAACAATTATCAGCTATGTGAGAATCCATTATTAGTTCATAGAAAATCAGCTTTGTCTATGAGGGGTAACTGGCTGTTTCCTCATCCCTAGATGGTATATTGTTGCCTGCCTTAAAAACACTCCACAAAGCAACCTTATCTGGCAGTATTACAAAACTTAGAAGTATATACACAGTGTATATTTATATCTTAATATAATACAAATAGACTGTCTAAAATTCAAAGAAAGCTACTATCATGTTGAGCTCAGGACCAGCTACAGAAATGAGTGTAAGTCAAAAGGAATTAAGAATGATGAAATAGTCTCCTTGATGTGGTAGCTGTTGGTTCCTGGGAAAACAGCAGAGAATAAACAGAAGTTTCATAATTAGAAGAAAGTCAGATGATAAACTGAGAAGTTTCCAAGGCAAGTAGTTCAGTTATTATTGTAAATCTCAGGTGTCTAAGACAGCTGCAGCCTAATCGTGTCCGCGATTAGGACGCGATTGCTACACTGCTAGCAGTTGTAGCAGTGACAAAAATATAGGAGCTTCTTTATTGTGACACCAGCCATTCAGTGAGACTTACTAAAATGTAAATATATTTAAATTTATATTATTCTTAATACTTTTTACTTAGGTTCCCTTCTTTACTCAGAGACACTATCTCTTTGGGGAAAAAAAAGCATATGGAGACTCCAGATATGCCCAAGAGGTTAGTCACCCCCAGATTCTGGCTCCCAATATCCCAAGACTCAAGTTTCTCATTGCCTTATAGGGTCAGGACAACTGCCATAGAGACCTTGAAATATCACATCATGAAACATTGTGGCTCTACGATCAACCTTTGATTTATTAACAAGAATAGGATCTTTAGCACAGAAATCGTCCCTGTTAGGAGTTGGTATCAGGGCTTTGAGAGAAGGCAGATTAGAAACATTAAAAAAAAAAAAAATCCCCTCAACAAGGACCTACTGTATAGCATAGGGAACTATATTCAGTATCTTATAATAACCCATAATGGAATAGAATCTGAAAAAGCATATATATATACACAGACACACACACAGACACACACACACACACATATATATATATATGAATGAAATTGAATCACTTTGCTGTACATCCGAAACTAACACAGTATTGTAAATCAACTGTACTTCAATTTTTTAACATCCCCTCAAGGGATGAGATAAGTTTGCATCCTCTGGGGAAGACTACCCATTTTCCAAACAGAGTATCTCAGCCCTTGGAAATACAACTTATTACTGAAGTTCCCCAGTGTGTCCAGAGGCATAAGCAATCATTTGATAACTCTAAAGTCTAAAGCACTTTGCCACTAGCATTCATATAAACAATCCACAAAATAAGGTTCTATAAAATACAAAACATCCAACATACCGTATGGAAAGAGTCCAGGATGTTCCTATTAATAGAATAGATAAATGGTTGCCTAATCCCATTTTATAAGATCATAATTCCTTCACTAACACTACAATAGAATGTGTTGAACTAACCACAGAATTCATTGTATAAAATAAGCTTTTGTTCCACTTTGCTTGATGATATTAAAAGTAATATTAACTTACATTTTGAAATAAATATATTAAGAGTCCAGATTAGAAGTCCAGACCCTTTTTGAAAACTGAAACTTTAGCTGAGGAACAAAAAAGTCAGTCTTGAAAAGTGGCAATTCCAGTACTGGTCAATAGTAATATCCTGGAGTATCTTCATAGGTGCTGTCATTGCATGTCTGATATACCAGATGGATAGACTTTTTCCCTATGCTTATTAACGTAGTGTAAATATTATTGTGGCTTGACATCTGATATCCCATAGCATATTTTTTCCAAGTTTTTAAGAAATTGGGTTCAATGTTTCTTCTATTCAAACAAATATACATCTTCACTTTCAATAGCATTCTCTAAATGCTTAGATTCAAGTTCAAAAATACTTCTGAAAGATGAGTGGGCCTCATTCTAGTACTTCTACCAAGGTAATATCGAATTTTCATTAATGACACAATTTCTTAAAAGTTTACAACTTATGTGAGAATTCTGTACTCTGATAAAATAAGATCACAACCCCAAAACAAATTCAGGTAAGAAATCTGTAAAGGATAACTTTTTAAATGTTTCCGTGATATCAAGTTTGACTTGATTAGAGTTACTGTCTTTGTTTATGTAACTTGAATATTATTTCAATTAAAATAAAAACTTGATTTGTGATTAAATGAGATTTGTAACCTAAAACAACCACCTGGTCAATGGCAGCTCTGAGAATGACAGTCATATTTGATAGAGATATTTCATTTCCTCCATACAAATACAGTTTCAATGACTGTTAAGTTACAGTGGTCAAAGTTCTGCAATTTCAAAATCCAAGCTGTTACTCTAGGAAAACTAAAGACTCAAGTTCATCTCCCAGAGTATTTCATCAAATAAGTCATGTTGTTATCATAGCTTGCAGTCATCCCTTCCTTCTTACTTCTCACACACGTTTCTCATCTTTCTCTGAGCCACCTTCCAACCACCTACACATTGCCTCCCGTTACAAGTCTTTCACTCATCCATTACATATCGGCCATATCCTACTTTCACTGACCCTCTCAGGCTGACATATATTTATTCAGTGTCTAGTAATTTTACTTTTTTTTCAACACTAAGGTGGACTTTACCATTTCTTCTGCTGTTTATACTCATGTGCACATGCTTTGTCCTTATCTGTCTGTGAATAGGTAAGATTTTATTAAATACTTGTTGTGTTCAGACTTCCATTACACAAATGTGTTTTTCTTTTAGTTGATGAGTTCCTCAAAAGCACAATGATCTAATTCATCTTGATAGTCTCTTGGTACCTAAGTAATACCTGGCATATAATAAATATGCAACACATATTTGTTGAATGAATGAATGATACATAAATTATTAGGGAACTAAATGTTTGGAAAGAAAAAAACCAATGAGAATTCGATATTATTTCTGAAAGTTAATTATCTTCAATATCTGATATGTATAAATACTTTGAAAAAACTATAATATGTAAAATGTTTAAGAGAAATATGTTAGGATATATGTATTCCTACGTCCACATGATTGACCTAAAAAGAGTAAAATTTCTTCATTTTTTAAATGAATTCATTTACAAATTTTATTTAACATAAATTTTAGGAATATATAAATTGCAAAGAAAAAAAGTGCTTTATCTATCTTTGACCCAAATATCCCCAGGGCATGAGCATTCTCGGGGAGTATTTGCTACAGTGTTTCATAATAATGTTAGAGTAGCATATCTTTGTTAGGAAACAAGAACAATGCTAAGGGTGATTTTACTTAAGTAACATCTATTTTGAGATAAGACATTTGCAGAGTTAGGAAATAACACATAGGCTGTACCTACTACACAAATAACTGAATAACTTATTAAAATAGCATGCTTTTTATAGATGTTTAAATAGCATATTTAAATAGATGTTTTCTCCCTGAGTCCTCTATTAGTGGGGCTGTCACTTTTATCTATAGTTGATTTTCACTTCTCTTTATAACTCCAATGTTTCAAATTAGGAAAAAAATTGATCAATTGATTGATTTTCTCAGCATTAACCTCCCAGTGAACTATAATAGTTATAACTTGAAAATATATTATAAAGCAGATAGATTTTTCTCTAACTGGTAACAGCTTCCTCAAAATACCCTTGTAGATATACATTTTCAAAAGCATATTAATTTCATGTATGGGCAAAGAATTAAGGGACTGATTATTATATATATCATATTTCAAAAAAGCAAGAAAATGTTCCCTATATGACTCATACTTTAATTTTATTTCCCAAGAAATGCCTTTCAAAACCATCAATATTTATAAAAGTATTATCAGTAAAATTTAAAATTTTGTGTATAATAGAAACTATAATAACTTACGGCAATTTAAAAGAAATTCCATATGCATTATCATTTTTTATCTCTTCACCAATCCAGTGTAGGAAAATGAGCACCTTTTACTTCTATTTTACAGGTAAACTAAAATTTCAGTGGTAATATATTTCACCCAAGGGCATTCAGCTCAAACCCTAAATTCTCCTGACTCCAAATTTTCTTTTTTTCACCACCCTGATAAGTAGCTTAGGCACCATTTCAAATTAGTTTTTCAATCTGTTTATCCTATAAATGCAGTCTTCTCTCATACTCATTGTGAACTTATAAATAATTTATTTGGGGAAGTAGACATGTTCATCATGACTGATCAGCTAAGCAGTCATTTTGTTTGGTAATTTAATATCTAGTCTTGTGTCCTGTTGATTTTATTTTATTAACATCCAAATATCATGACCAGACTTGAATTAGTAAGTAAATGACTTCCTATTATATAGACATCCAGTACTTAGGGATACACAAATGGAACTCACAGTATGAAAAAGTAGAGACTAGAGAAGATATTAAACATATTTACCAGTGGCCTGATAACTTGTGTTATTATAAAAATTATAGAACAGTACAGTTTGGTGACTTGATAAGAAAGGTGTTCACAGGACCAAGACTAGAAGCCTGGTGTGAGTGAAAAAAAATTTAAGTACTTCAGCAGGCCATCAACTTTTTATTATGACACTGTGGAAAAAAATACAAATAAAACAAATTATAAGATATAGAAAAGAACTTTTTTCCTCAAATATTTTGTCATATGAACTCACAAATGTGTAGATTATTGATCTAGTAGGTTATACCAACTCCTCCAAGTCCCTAAGGTCTGTTATATTGATATGCTATTATGAATTTTTATAAAAATGATTAATGAGATAAAGAATAGCAAGATGAAAAAGGTATCATAGTAAAGAAAACTGATTAACTCTGGGTCATGTACTTGCAACGAGGGTAATATCATCCCCCAAGGGGGTGAAAATTGTTTCATGGGAACCATGAAAATAATCATGGAAAAATCTTACTTTGTCTATAAATCACAGATACACATACAGCACATAAACAGATACACAGTAAACAACTATTAGCAAGTTCTACGCCAAGTTAAAAAAATTCGAGACTCCTTTGACTTCCTATAATTGTTGCTAGGTGATGAGGATCAGTCATAGGAATACATTTAAAAAATTTCCCAAAATATGTTATGGAATGCTTGTTGATAACTGCACAGTGTCCAGTATATATGCCTGGAAATGACCAAACATTTTTCAATTAACGAATTGTTCACAGTCAAAAGAGAACAAATGTTTCATGATTTTCATCTCTTTTTTTTAAGCACACAGCTATGCAATAATGATATAACTTCATTCAGTGAGTATTAAACCCACCAACACCAGAAAACTATACTCTCTCTTCTGAAATAGTAAGATTCACTCTCCTCTTAGCAGGTCTGTTTTATTACCAAAAAAAAAAAAAAATTATTGAATGCATGAAAAGAAACTACAGTAAAAGAATATTCCTTTCATAGCCCAAATAAATAATGAATATGAAAGCATACTAGAAATAATATGTAGGATTACTTCATTTGTTTTAACTTTAAATGCTCAGAATTTCCCTAATTCTATACCTCCAAGTACATTCTAAACTGAAAGCAAAATCCAATGTCTTAAAATAGAGGAAATATAGAGAAAAAGATTGCTTAAATGTAATTTTTTAAACTGTTTTCTAAAAGTCAATAATTAATCTTGGAACACTAGACCCACCACCATTAAAATAGGAAGAAAACACTAAGAATACCTGCTACCACCATTAATTTCTCAAACCCTTTTATAGATTCTGTTCAATGTTTTGAAATATGAAATCTTTAAAAGAAGAGACCATATCATAATTTCATTTATGTTAGATACTGTTAGGAACAGGTGATGTCTGAATAGGTGATGTCTGAATACTTGAATCCATCTTCATAGAGCTTACAGATAAGTGGAAAAGTAAGCATAAACAAATAATTATATGAATAATTCATTCAGTACAATTGTGACGAGAGATGTAAAGGAAGCAAGGTGCTATGTGATCATATCACAGAGAAACTAACCTAGAAGGATAAGAAAAGCTTTATGGGGGAGATACTAGACATCAATGATGGCCTGCAGTTAGCTAGACAAATAAAGCAACAAAAATGTGAAAAGCACACAGAGGGAAATGTGGCATAAAAGGGCACAGGGCCTTCAAGAAACTGCAAAAGAGAATGTGTCTGGATCACATTGAGTAAGAGCGAAAGTATCTGAAGAAGAGACAAATCACACAGGGATTTGTCATGTATAAGTTTTTAACTTTATCTTAAGGGTTCTAGGTAGAGAAGTAAAACTATCAAATATTTATTTTTAGAAATTCATTTCACCTGCTGTGGGGAGAACTGACTGGAGTCAGGAAACTTTGGATGAGGAGGGAATTGCAACAGTTCAGAGAAGACAAAGACCATAGTATTCTAATACAAGCAATGTGACAGCATAATTTAAAAATATACTACAAGAACTAAAAATAAAATTTATAGAGCTCCTGCTTTGTACATCCATATAATTCAAGAAAGACGGAAGTTGATCAAAGCAAAGATGAAGAATGAGCTACAACAACAGGATGTGGAGGAAAATTTTGAAACCGGGAAAGAGACACGTGGAAATAAAAGAGAGCCCAAGAAGAGAAGGAAGAGGATAAGAAAATTAAAAGAAAATAGCAAAATTAGAAACATTATTAGTGTTCTGATTTAAGATGGTGGGTTGAAAAAAATGCATTTCAGTAGGAGACAACAGCAACAAAATTTTAGAACTGACTTATGGGACTCAAGAAAGAGAATCTCTAGGCTGGCAGTAGAGAATCATCAAAAGAGCGAGGGACTGAGAGTTTATCAGGTAGCTCTGGAAGGGACAAGGGGTTGAGGGCTATAATTAGAAGCATTGGTGAAAGCTGTCTGAGAAGTAATTAAATCTCTAGTTACTCTCTATCATTCCATGTCACTGGGCAGCCGTCTTACCTGCCAACCTGGCAAAAGCTTGAAGATTTATTGTGGTGGCGGGGTCGGGTGGGGAAACAGAGGTGGTCTCTGGACCGGGGACCACAAGACACAGCAGAGGTTGTAGGCACTGTACTGAATGAACTACAGAATGTTGACGTGGGCATACCTCCTCACCTCAGCTGCTTTCACCTCTCAATTCTTGACGACCTCAGACAAGAGATTAAAGGATTCCTCTCGAAGGAATCTGGATGATCCAAAAGAGAAAAGGTAAACATACTAACACCTGGAGTTCTCCAATAAAAGCCCTGCCACATCATCTTACATTGAATCTCAAATTCTACAAGCCCCACTAACAGGCTGAGAGCTTTCAGAACAGACAGTTTGGGATTATCAGCTATCTGAGGAAAGCTTCTAGCATGAAAAGTAGAAACTAAAATAAAGTAGGGACAAAATCTAGGAAGAAAAAGAGACTTTGCAAGAAGAAATACTTATAAATGGGGTGGGGGGTGGCAGGAGAACACTCAGAAAACAAAAGTAGAGAGCACACAGAAATTAAAACTGTAAAAGACATAAAATTTTGCACAAATTTCTACAATAAAGGTGACAAAATCTCCCAACCCCCCTCCTCCAAACAAACAGAGCAAAAGAACAGAGAGACAACAGAAAACTATTACAAAACAAATTCGGGAGGTCAAACAGCCAAACGATAGGAGATCCAAAATTGACAGAGGAGGAAAAAAATAAAATGGGACAAAAAGATAAGAGCATTAGTTAAATAAAAAATGAAAGTAAGGTTTTCTTTGAAAACTTTAAGTTTGAAAAGAGTCACTCAATAATTAAGAGTCACTCAATAAAAAAAGATATTGCCAGTATAGATATATACTGGCAATATCTTTTTTTAAATTTAAGGTTAAAGAAACTACGTTAAAAGGATTCAGATACTCCACTCCCACCATCACCCTACCACAACCAAAAAAAAAAGAACAAAAAAAAGAAAAATTACCTACAGCTAGTAAAAGGACAAGCCTGGATGAAAACGCAGACTGTCTGGAGTTCTGAAGCTGTGCTCATGCACACCATATGCTAACGCGTTGATTAGGCAAAATGTAAACTACCGGTAACAACACAAAGTGTTAATCCTTTATAAAGAGCTCTCATAAAAACATAAAGAAAAATAGGGTGACCTAATAAAAACAATGGATAATATACATGAAAAGGTAATTAATAAAAATATTAATGGTCAATAAACAATAAAAGTTTTATCATCTTTAATAATTTAAAACTGCAAATTAAAACAGGATGAAATTGACAAAGATTAAATAGAATGATAAATCTCAAGGACTCCAAATTCATCTGGCCAAGTGTTGACAAAGGTGTGTAAATTCCCTGCTGATGGGAATATGAATAGGAATGTTTGCAACTTGACAATATATATATCAAAATGCATACCTTTTAACATGCATAATATTAACAAATAAACATATGAATGTTTATTTGAATTATATGAATTCAAATGAATTCATATATGAATATATTACATTTTAATTTTGTTAGTGCTTCTTTTATACTTTCCAAATATTCTAAAATGAACACAAATTATTTTATAGTTAAAAATACCATTTTCAAAACATAATAATATTTTAAAATTTAAGTCATTTGAACTAGTAATTCCATCACTGCAAACCTAGCCTAATAAGCAGATATGGGGAAAAGCAATTGCAAATATAAATGTTCACTGCAGCATTATTTTTATTAGAGGAAAAATAAACAGCTCTAATATCCAATTATATAGTATGTTTAAATAATTTTCACAGGAAAGATGAAGAAATGCTCAAAATATAATAAGAAAGGAGAAAAATCTATGGATACAGTATATTCCTAATATTATATGAATAATATTTGAGAGTTAATAGTGACATGTGCATAGGATTTCAGGTGTTTTAAAGTTTCTACTTTATATTTTTATATATTTTCAAATTTTTTCTAACAACAGTGTAGGATACTTTATGTTCTGAAAAGCTATAAACACGATTTTAAAACAACATTAAATTTGAAAAGCATGAAAATTTACAATGAATGTGACCAAGCTTTAAAAGTTATCCAAGGTTTTCAAACATATCAATGACAAATATTAAATTGGCAAAGGAATCAATGAGTAATTCAAATAATGGAAAATGAAAATAATTCAAAAATTAACTATCCATTCATTAACTCAAAAATATAAATTAAAATATGAATAAGAGACAATGTCAGGACCTTCTAAATTAACAATGATATTTATTTGTAGCCAATATTTTCAGACTGGTGAGAAGGGAAGTTTTATATACCTCTGAGAGGGAATCAAAAGTAATTTAACAACACGTATAAACGTTCCTGTGGCAGATACTTGTCATTTTCTTCCAACATTTATCTTTCTATATTCCTCTGTATGTTGAAATGGGTTCGAAGCTTAAATACTAAATTCCTCAGACTTTCTTGCCAGCTGGCTTCTGGTTAGATTCTGCCCATGGAAGTGTAGCAACTACAAAGATGTCTGCTTAGTTCTCCCTCAAAAGAACCCACTGCGAAGAACACAGTTGACTGATGGCCTCCAGTAACCCCACCTGTGGAGTTACACAGGGCACACTTTGTCTGGGCTGCTACCAGTCAGTGACTGAGCATGGCAGGAACACAACAGCCTGGCCTTTTTGTCCATTATGGGAGTCTTTGCAATGGGCAGCCTTTGCTCCAGGACCCCATATTGGCCTGGCCAAGACTTTTTCAAAACTGTGCTGAAGTTTGGGGTTCTTCCTACTCAAGCCTCCTTCCTTCCTTCTCTTCTTTCACAGGTGTCAACCCTTCCTCCTGGTTTGAAGCCTCTCCCCATGTACTCCTCCTCCCTCCCTCTTTATATTTCAAAAGTGTTTCCCCCAATAAACTTCTTGCATATTGAATTCTGTCCTACAGTCTGCTTCTTAGAGGAAGGCACTCATAAGAAAGAGAGAGGCCACCTTTTTTTTTTTTTTCCCCTGCTTCTGGCTTCAGAAATGCTAAGGGAGATCACATGAATGCCTGTGGACTTCAGCAGCATTAGCAGAGAGTGTAGCAGCGCTAGCAGCATTCAGCCTCCTGGGCTCTTGCAATATCATGAGGGAATTGGTTCCAGGCTTCCTGCTCAGTGGCAGTGGAAGTGATTCCCAAAGCAGCAGCAGTGCTTCAGCAACTTCAACAGCAAATACTACAGTCCGGAGCTCTGGGTAATTCTGCTTTTCTTTTTGCTCTCCCACCTCTAGGGGCAGTAATAGCTTTCTGCAGTTAACCAATGTCTGGGTAGTAGTATCACCATTCCCTGTTACCTTCTCCAGCTGTTTCAACACTGTTGTAACCAGTTCCTTATTTTAAGCCCCTTAGTGTGATTTTCTTTTTCCTGAGTGAACGTTGAATGATACAAACCTAATAATTTCATTCTCTTTGACCTCAAAAGTTCTCATCTGTGTTAACTATGTAAAGAAATTTAAAAATGAACAAAATGTATTAATAAATTTAATTAATTGATAGCTAATTAATATTAAATGTAAACAAAAATTCTCACACAAATGTTTTTAGATTAGTATTAACAAACAAAAAAGTCTCAAAGAAATCTAACAACAAAGAGTCTTCTTAAGTAATTTAGGGCACATTATTACAATGTTTTTTCATGCCCCAATTAAAATATGTTTTTATGGATAGTTTTAGATATATAAGTAAATACATATCATTTATTGCTAATTATACTACTAAGTGGGGGGAAAAAAAGTAATGTTGAATATGTACTTATCATACGGCCCATAGAGTTTTATTCTTAAAAATATACCTGGGGGAAATTCTGCACCTGTGAACCAAAGTACATGTACAAATAATGTCCCCAGCAGCATTGGCAATAACAGCCAACAACTGGAAAAACCCAAATGCCCATCAACAGTAAAAGATAAATGCATCACATTCTATTCACACAATGGACTCCTATGTCACAACATGGACGAATCTCAAGAAAAAATGTTGAGGGAAGAAGCAAATCACACTAAAAAAAAAAAATGCCTAAAATAGGATCCCAATTTTACAAAATTAAAAACCAGACAAAATAATACTCTATTGTTTAGGCATAAGAAGTCAGGAAAGGGGTACCTCGGCGGGAGGAGTGGTTGTAATTAGGGCAGAGGCATAAGGAGGTTTGGGGGGCTAATATTTTATTGTCCTGGTTGGTATTTGCACAGCCGCTTGCCTTATGATTGTTATTTTGAGTGTACATATGGGTTTTATGCATTATTCTGTATAAATGAGATAACTTAAAATAAAAAGAGAAAACAGCAACTTTATCTCATCATTTAAAGCAGAATCACCAGCTCAGAGCAGCATAGTCTCTCACCTAGTCCATATCAATAAATGTATAATTAAATAAATGAATGAACATCATGCTCTCAAATATGTTTAATACATTCATAAATTAAACCAGATGAAAATATGCCCACATGGCATCTAATAATTTCTATGTGCAAGAATTATGGGTAATTTGATTTCTTTTGATATATTTTATTCTTACCAAAGTTTCTCAATGAACATGTATTACTCTGAAAATTCAATAAAATGAAAAATAAAATATATTGTTAAAAGTCCAAAGTAGAGTCAGTTTATGTTATGGCCATTTTTCTTTCTCTTAGGACATTAATCCAATTGTTCTCATAAACAAGGTCCTTGGAACACTATGCATTATAATCAGGGTTCTTAAACTTTGGTGTACATCATAGTCAACTGCAAACCAGCCGAAGAGAACCTAGTAACATCCTAGCGAAATTGGTTCAAACAATTTTAACTATAAGAAAACCAACATTCTGAATATGGCCCCAAAGGATCTGCCCCACCACCTCCCCTGCCTAATTGTGCCTACCATCCTCCTTGCTTTTTGTCCTTCAGACACAGTGATCTTGTTTTTGCTCCAAAGCATTCTATTCCTTCATGTCTCAGCACCTTTGCACAGGCTACTGATCCTATCTGGATGCCCAGCTCCCACTCCCCATTCAGATCTCAGCTCAAATGTCTCTTCCCTAGAAAAGACCTCCCAGATTTCCCTCTACCCATTTTACAGTTTACATACTCTTATCCTGAAATCTTATCTCTAAACACTTTAATAATTTATAGCTAAGTATTTATTTGTCTGATTATCAGATTAATGTTTTTCATGCCTACTTTTCTGTAAGTTCCATAGGGCATGGATCATGCCTGTGTGGGTCACTTATTAACCTCCAGAGCTTGACCTAAAGCCCAACACTTGACAGATACTCAATAAGTATTTTGTATATTTCAAAGTGAGAAAAGGAGGTCACAAAATTGTATTCTGTTTTTGAAAGGGTAACAGTGGTTATTTTGGAAGGTAGGATTATGAGTGATTTTTATTTCTCCCTCCTTTGCTTATCTATATTTTTAAAAATGTCAATAGTAAGTATTTATTGTTTTAGAATTAAAACAAATTTTGTTTTAATGAAAATATATATATATATTTTGTTTTCTGGGTTGTTGGTTAGAGAAATGAATAAACTATCAAATGAACCAACAAACAAAGAGCTACCAAAACAAATTAAATGGCTGCTCTCTCATCTAGGCTTTGGGCTGAAAATCACTTTTATTTTAAATTTGTTTTTCTTTGAAAATTTTTCATTCAATCAAAAGTTACAATTCAGATTAGTAAACACCTAGTATAATAATGGGAATAACACGCAATATTAGCTAATCAAATGAACATTTAAAAAATTTGTTTCTGTTACGTATAACTCTCATCTGTTTATAATCTCTTTCACACTAAATACTTTTCCAACCCAAACATTCAATGATGACTCATTCTCTTTAGATTTAGTTTGGATGTGATGGGTAAAGGAAGAAAAGGCAAGAAAACATATTGGCCTTCTAAGATTAATGACTGCTTTTCTGTTGGGAACTTGGAGTTCTAAACTGAAATATTTCCTCTCTAATCCCCACTATCTGAAGCTGTACCTAATGTAATTGCTTCCAAGTGGGAAATACTGCTTATACTTGCTGATTGGCTGTCACAATGCTCTGAGTTAACCACTACCCCCCACCCCCCACCCACCCTGCTCCCAAAATGCCCAGCTGAAGACAATTGTAAGAATTCAGGACAGAATCTCTGTGGAGGTTTGTCTGTGTGTGAGGGACTTTTAGTTCCCAAAGCTCAGAAGATTTTATTAAGCAGGTGACAACATTCTCTGATTTTTACATATCTCATTTTTCAAATACAAATGCTCTAGATTTCTACAGTGTTTCTACATTATGTTCAAGAAACAGAGTAAGACAATTCTCCAGTTGGTTGCTCTTGAGAACACAGTGCTATTGCACTGGTATTTGGAAGAGCTACTTATTCTGTTGTTTCATCTCCTATACTTACCTGTTCTGTAATGACCCAGTCTCTTACCACTCTCTTTCTTACATACTCTGCTCTATACACAGCAGCCTTGCTACTTCTCATGTCTCCAGGCATGCTCCTACTTGAAAGCATTCATACTTATTTACTGCTCTGCCTGCAACATCCTTCCCCCAGATATTTTCATGGCTGGCTCCATTGGAAAATTTAGGTCTTACCCAAAGGCCTTATTTAAAATGACAGTCCCTCTTGAACACTTCTTATACCTCTTTCTTTCTTTATTTTTTCCTATAAATAGCATTTATACTATAAAACTGTTTTACTTTTCCTTTTTAGTATCTATCTTCCCACCTCTAGGACAAAAACTCCATAAAGAAAATTTTTGCCTCTTGTATGTACTGCTATATTCTCAGTCCTTACTGTGGGTACTCGAAAATTATTGAGTAAAACAAATTTTCCATCAGAATTATCCAATCTAAAATATTCCTGTGAAAACTACCAATGGACTCTATGAATCTAGAAGTCCTGATTCCCAGAAAGGGAATGCTTTTACCAGGGGCAACGGTAAGAGTCCTGCTAAACATATAGCTCCAATTGCTGCATAGTCAGCCCCATAGACGAGCAAGAAAAAAAGGACTTAAATACTGATGAGTTTAATGACCCCAGTGATCACTGCTATGGGTAGCTGCTATGAACCAGGGCAGGGGAGAATATGTTAGGATCTCAGATGATCCATTGAGGTATTTCTTGGCATCCCAATGCCCAGTTACAACTATAAATTTATAAGTACAACAACCCCAGAATTCAGAACATGATAATCCAGAGCTCAGAACCCTCAGGTACGAGGTCTGCGTAAAACATCAGGTAAGCCTTCTAGGTGAACAGGAAGGAGAGAGGAATCTAAAATGGCTAGGGAAGTGGGCAGATAATGAGTATCAATAAAGGCCTTGGTACCAACTGCATTAGCAGTTGGTAGCAGCCCCACTATTCCTCCTCACGTAGGTTTTCTTGGAAATTATAACCAAGCAGAATCTTTGATAAGCTTTGCCTAAACAGAGTAAATTTAAAGTAAGAATCAAGCAGAGCTGAGGGGTATGAGCAGTTGACTGCAGTGATGTGTAGCTGTTGGTTCACTGCCAACATCCTTTCTATCAGCAGTGCACCTTTCCTCCACTTGCTGTGAATGGTAGGGGATTACAATTCACAGCCCCTCCCTTGTTCAGAAATCCACCCTCTGCTAAAGAGAAGCTACTTCCCCAGGAAGGCTATTCCCTACCATGGGTAACAGATCAATGGCCAATGACAAATGGACACAAGTGTACAAGAGGCTATTTATCTCACCTCAAGGAGCTCTACTCTGTGGAGCAATTTATGTTTCTGATCCTCCCCAAAGGACCTGACCAGGCTGTTCTCCAGCTGAGACTCTATTTGTGCTCATCTTTTGTCTCCAAGTCTATCCTGCTGTCCTTACTCTCTGTCTCCTGAGAGCACTCTTTCTATAAATCACATAAACAAGAATTCCTGACTTGGCTCTGCTTTTAGAGAAACCTAAGACACATGGTGTATGCAAATCATCTCTGGAAGAATGCATTCTAAATATAGGCCTTAAAAACTCTCGCAAATATGATTCCAGTGAACATTAGCTCACAAAATTTTTAAAAATCACAAAACCCTAAAATAAATAAAGTACTATGAGTGAGAGTCAACAGGAAGAAATCACAAAAATTTCATAAAACAGAAGCATCGAATTTTATATATATGTGAGATTTGATATAAAATGTATAAAAAGAAATATAAACTAAATAAATAAAGAACAAAATATATCAAAAGCCAAGACAATTTGTAAGAAAAAAAGAATTTTTAGTAGCATGTACTAGATGAAATTAAAACTCAATATCTGCATTAAAGAGCAGATTAGACCCAAGAGAACATAGAAATAGTGTGGTAGAAATAAACAGATCTGAATAAATATTCCAGAATATAGCACAGAAAGACTTGAAGGTGTAAAATATAAAATAGAGGTTGAAATATGTGGAGAATAGAGAGGGAAAGCTGACATATACCTAACCAGAGTTCTAGTTCAGTAACAATGGTATAGAAGCAATATTTCAAGACATAATGCCTGAAATTCTTTCAAAGTTTATGAAAGACATCAATCCACAGATTCAGGAAGTCAACTAAATCCCAAATAGTATAAATAAAAAGAATTCACTGCTAGATATTTATCATGTTACATGGAACAAGACTTCCTAGATTTGAATCCTGCTCTCAATGGTTACTAACTAAGCAACTTGGGCCAAATTATTTAACCTTTCTTTGCCACAGTTTCTGATCTATAAAATAGGATGAATAATAGTACCTACCTTATAGATTGTCATAAGGATTAAATGAGTTATTATCTACAAAGCTCTTAGAATAGAGCTGTTGGATTTTTAATTTTCAACTGTATTACTTTTATCTTGAATGCTCACACGAAGTGCTCTCAATCAGACACAGATTTCTTATTAATTATCTCACAATAAAAAATAGAAATAAGCGAATAGGTCTTCCTTGCTCTAAGCCTTACGCATGATGAAAGCCATGTGGACTGTGGGAGATAGAGACTCCACTCTTACAGGGCAGATACAAACTCTCACACACTCTGTCACCCAGGGCAGAAGTGGTAATTTGAAAGAAGCCTGGGTCAGATCCACCTGCTGATCTTGGAGAGTCTCTCAGAGAGGCAGGAGGCAACTGGAGCTCACACTGGGGACATAGACACTAGTGGCAGCCAATTTGGGGGGACCTTGTTCTACCATGTGGACACAGGTGCTGGCAAGTGCAATTTTGGAATCCACCTTCTAGCTTATTGGCACTAGGACCCAGTCCCACCCACTAGCCTATCAGCTCCAGTACTCGGATGCCTCAGGCCAAGCAACTAGCCAGGCAGAGTGACAGTCCCACCCACCAGCAGGCAGGCTGCCTTACAACGCCACAGCTACCCCAGGACACGGCCCTGTCTACCAGACTGACCAGTACCCTGCATCAAACACCAGTGTGCAGGCATTAGCCCTGGGACCCCCAGGGCCCTGCAACCAGAGACCCCAGGGCACAGCTTTGTCCACCAGTGGGCCGATACCATCCCCAGAACCACAACAGCCCTGCAGAACACCCACAGGCCAAACACAAGCTCTAAAATACCTTGGGACCCTCAGCCGGCTGCCCCAGGATTTGATTTCACCCACCAGTGGGCCAGCAAAAGCTTTGGGACAACCTGGACCACATAGTCAGCTGAGTCAGGAACAGTCCCTGCCCACCAACAGGCTAAAAGCAGCTCCAGGACCCCCAGGTCCCTGCAGCCAGAGATCCCAGGACCCAGCTCAGCCCACCAGTGAGCTGGCAGTAGCTCCAGGAGACCCTGGGCTCTGGCCCCACTCACCAGCAGGATGATAGCCAGCCCTAGGAACCCCCAGACCCTGGCCACACCCACCATCAGGACAACACCAGCTTGAGATACCTTGGACTTCTCAACAAGCTGCACTGGGATTCAGTCCCATTTACCAGTGGGCCAACATCAGCTTTTGGTCACCCTGGAACCTGTAGCCAGCCATGTGAGGAACCAGCCCCACCTACCAGCAGGCCAACACTAGATCCAGGAACCCTGGCCTGCAACCCCAGGACCCAGCTCTGCCCATCAGTGAGTCAACACTAGCTCCAGAACCCCAAAGGCTTCCATAGCCAGCCTCCATACAAGGCATATCCTGGCAACCAACCAGACCCTGGGCCAGCCACATCTACCAGACTGCCCACAGTAGTCAGCCCACCACAACAGAAGGACCCACACAGTCTAAATAGGGGGCACCACTAGAGCATGTAGCTCTGGTGATCAGAGAGGAGTGTGCTGTTGGGACGCAGAGGACATCTCCTACAAAAGGCTACTTCTCCAAGGTTGGGAAAAACAACTAAACTACCAGATACGTAGATATTAAAAGTGGTAAATGAGGTGGCAGAGGAATATGTTCCAAATGGAGGAACATGTTCCAAGCAAAGGAACAAGATACAACTCCAGAAGAAGAACTAAATGGAGATAGGCAATTTATCTGATAAAGAGTTCAAGGAAATTATTATAAAGATGATCAAAGAACTCAGGAGAAGAATGGATGAATAGAATGAGAAGTTAGAAGTTTTTAAGAAAGATTTAGAAAATATAAAGAAGAATCAAACAGATATGAAGAATACAATAAGTGAAATAAAAAATAAGTTAGAAGGAATCAACAGTAGATTATATGATACAGAGGGCTGGATCAGTGAACTGGAAGGCACAGTAGTGAAAATCACTGAAGCTGAACAGAAAAGAAAAAAAAAAAAGAAATGAGGATGTTTAAGAGATCTCTTGGACAACACCAACCATACTAACATTCACATTATAGGGGTCCTAGAAGGAGGAGAGAGAGAAAAAGGAACAGAGAACATATTTGAAGACATAATACCTGAAAACTTCACTAATCTGGGAAAAGAAACAAAAACCCAGGTCCAGGAAGCACAGAGTCCCAAAGAGGATCAACCCAAAGAGGAACAAAACAAGACACACTGTAATTTAAATGGAAAAAAATAAAGAGAGAATAGGTGCATTGGCCAAGATGGTGGAGTAGAAAGACCCTGAGCTCATCTCCTATCATGAGCACACCAAAATTACAACTATCTGCAGAACAACAATCTATGAAAAAGACGAGAACCTACAGGAAAAGATTTTTCACAACTAAAAACCTAAAGAAGGAACCACAATGGGACAGGTAGGATAGGAAAGGTAGGCTCACAATATAATCAATTCCCATACCCCTGGGTGGGCGAATTGCAGCCCTGGGGTCCTGCACTGAGAAGACAAGTCCCCAGAGCATTTGGCTTTGAAGGCCAGTGGAGCTTAATTTGGGGAGTGCCAGGACTGAGGGAAACAGAGACTTTACCCTTAAAGGCCCACACAAAATCCCATATGCACTGGTATCTAGGGCAAAAGCAGTAATTTGACAGGAGCCTGGGCTAGATCTAACTGCTGGTCTTGGAGAGTCACCTGGAGAGGCGGGGGGTGGCTGTAGCTCATTCTCGGGACATAGATACTGTCAGTTAGCCATATTAGGGAGCTTTCTACCACATGGACACTGCTGCGGGCAGCTGGCATCATGGGATCCTCCCTCTGGCTCAATAGTGCCAAGACCTGGTCCCACCCAACAACCTGTAGGCATCAGTGCTAGGGAGCCTCAGGCCAAACAACTAACTGGGTGAGGACACATCCCCACCCATCAGTAGACAGGCTGCCTAATGACTTCCTGAACCCACGGCCACCTCTAGACACAGCCTTACCGACCAGAGGGCCAAGACACAGCTCCACCCACCAGTAGGCAGACACCAGCCCTGCCATCCAGGAAGCCTGCACCAGCCTCTAGACCAGCCTAACCCACTAGGGGGCAGACACCAGATGCAAGTAAATCACAGTCCCTCAGCCTGAAGACCTAGTCCACCCACGGCAGGCTAGACCCTACCCTGGGACCAGTGGAGCCTGGGGCCTGGGATCTGGGCCCTGGGCCCTGGCCCTGCAACTAGCAGGCCAATACAAGCTTCAGGACACCATGGACCACATACCCAACTGTGTCAGGAACCAGACCCCTGCCCACCAGTGACCTGATACCAGCTCTGGGATCCCTGGGCCCTGCAGCCAGACTCCAGGACCCAGCTCTGCCTGCCAGTAGGTGGAGCAACAGCTCCAGAGTCTTCTGGACCCTCACTCCTACCGCCAGTGAGCCAACATTAGCCCCAGGGCCCCTTGGGGTTCTGCAGTCAGCTGCCTCATGACCAGGCCCCACTAGTCAGTAGCTAGCAACATCCACACAAGGCAGGGTCTGGTAATCAACTGGGCTAGGGGCCAACAAAGCCCACCAGTCAGCCTACATAGTCAGCCTGCCACAAGAGAAGGACCTAGGCAGCCCTCTCAGGGGGAATTCTGAGAGCATATCGTTTGGATGATAAGAGGGGAGTGTGCTGCTAGGCACTTCTTTTTTTTTTTTTTTTTTTTTTTTACAGAACTAGAATGAATAATTCTAAAATTTGTAGGGAAACACAAAAGGCCCTGAATAGACAAAGCAAACTTGAGTAAGAAGAACAGAACTGGAGGTGTCACACTCCCTGACTTAAAAGCTACAGCCATCAAATTAGGATGGTATTGACATGAAAATAGAAATACATCAATGGAACAGAGAGCCCAGAAATAAAACCATGAACTTATGGTTAATTAATCTATGACAGAGGAGGCAAGTATATACAATGGGGAAAAAAAAATAGTCTCTTCAGTAAGCCGTGGGAAAACTGGACAGCTACAAGTTAAAGAATGGAATTAGAACATTTTCTCAAACCATATACAAGAATAAGCTCAAAATGGACTAAAGACTTAAATGTAAGACCTGAAATCATAAAACTCCTGGAAGAAAACATAGGCAGAACACTCTTTGACATAAATCATAGCAATATATTTTCGGATCTGTCTCTTAAAGTAATGGAAACAAAAGCAAAAATAAACAAATGGGACCTAATTAAACTTAAAAGCTTTTGCACAGCAAAGGAAGCCATCAACAAAACAAAAGACAACCTACTAAATGGGTGAAAATATTTGCAAATGATATGATGGATAAGGGATTAATATACCATATACATAAACAACTCATACAACTCAAAATCAAAAAAACATACAACTTGATTAAAAAAATGGGCATAACTGAATAGGCAATTTTCCAAAGGAGACACACAGATGGCCAAGAGGCACATGAAAAGGTGCTCAACATCGTTAATAATCAGGCATAAGCAAATCAAAACCACAATGAGACATCACCTCACACCTGTCAAAATGGCTATCATAAAAAGGATCACAAATAATAAATGCTGGCAAGGATGTGAAGAAAAGGCAACTCTTGTACACTACTGGTGGGAATGTAAATTGGTGCAGCCACTATGGAAAACAGGATGAAGTTGCCTCCAAAAACAAAACAAAAAAAATAGATCTACCATATGATTCAACAACTCCACTCCTGGGTATATATCCAATATATCTGGAGAAAACTATAATTTGAAAAGATACATGCACCCCAATGTTCATTGCAGCACTATTTACAATAGACAAGACATAGAAGCAACCTAAATGTCCATCGACAAACGAAGGGATAAAGAAGATGTGGTACATATATACAATGGAATACTACTCAGCCATAAAAAATAATAAAATAATGCCATTTGCAGCAACACAGATGGACCTAAAGATTATCATACTAAGTGAAGTAAGTCAGACAGAAAAAGACAAATATCATATGATATTGCTTATATGTGGAATCAAAAAAAAAAAAGATACAAATGAACTTGTTTACAAAACAGAAATAGATTCACAGACATAGAAAACAAGCTTTTGGTTACCAAGTGGGAAAGAGGTGGGAGAGGGATAAATTAGGAGGTTGGGATTAACATATACACACTACTATATATAAAATAGATAACCAACAACAACCTACTGTATAGCACAGGGAATTATACTCAATATTTGTGATAACCTATAAGGGAAAAGAATCTGAGAAAAGAATCTGTATACACATACACACACACACAGACATATATGTGTATAACTGAATCACTGTGCTGTACACTTGAAACTAACACAACATTGTAAATCAACTATACTTCAATTTAAAAAAAAATTCACATGCAAACTCTAATTCGAAATTTTCATACGCTCAGTGCTCAAAGGAGTCTTATTTACAATAGCCAAGCTACGGAAGCAACCTAAATGTCCATCAAAAGATGAATGGATAAAGAAGATGCAGTACACACACACACACACACACACACACACACACACACACACAGGAATACTACTCAGCCATAAAAAGGAATGAAAATTTGCCATTTGCAACAACATGGATGGATCTGGAGGGTATTGTGCTTAGTGAAATAAGTCAGACAAAGACAAATACTGTATGTTACTAAAATAAACAAATGAATATAACAAAACAGAAACAGTCTCACAGATATAGAGAACAAACTAGTGATTAACAGTGGGGAGAGGAAAGGAGGGAGGGGAAGCATAGGGATAGAGGATTAAGAGTTACAAACTATTATGTATAAAATAAGCTACAATGGTATGTTGTACAGTACAGGGAATATAGCCAATATTTTATAAAATCTTTAAATGGAATATAATCTATACAAATTTTGAATTACTATGTTGTATACCTGAAATTAATATAATATTGTAAATCTACTATACATCAGTAAAAAGAAATAACTTGGACAACTTTCTTAGTACTACCACTTTGGAAAAAAGCATTTCACATAATCTGGTAAGACTGAAGATATGCAATGCCCTGTGACCCAGAATTTTGCTCCTTGGAATGTGCCCTTGAGAAACCCTTGCACATGTGCACCAGGAAAGAGGTAGAATATTCATAGAAGCATAGTTCATAATGACAAGAAAATAAAACACCAACTGTTCAGGTACAAGAGAATAAATACATAAATTGTGGTGACTTCATACAACAAAATATGGGGCAACGGTAAAAAAAAAAAAATTAGTATTAACTATAGTTACCATCAAGTATAATGAATGTCACAAATATATTGTTGGGCAAATTAGCAAATTACAGAAAAACACAGTATAATACTATTATGTAAATTCAATAACAACAGAATTAAGCAGCATGCCATTTGGATAGGTATAAATACATGGTGAAATTATAAATAAAAGTAAGGGAATTATGATCACAAAATTTAGAATAGTGATTATCTTGGGTAAGGAGGCAAAGGAATGAAATTAGAGTGGCAGACACAATCAGGTTCAAGAGAATTAGATATGTTACATGTCTCAACTCGGGGGTGAGCACACTTGTGTTCGTTTTATGAATAGGTCCTAAAACATATATGTACATTACACTTATTAAATGTAAAACAGTTTAAACAAAGGGGGCATTTTGCATGGAAAATGTAAAGGGAAGAAAGAAAGGAAAAGGGGAAAGAGGGAGAGGCAGAGAAATCTTTCCTAAATTCTTCCTCCAAAATATTCTTGGTAGGGTGGAAATGGATCAGCAAAACAACACAAAAGTTTATCTTCTATAATGTTTTAGAACTTTGAGTTTGGCACTTTGAGTTTTCTGAGTCAAGGTATAATCTCTTATGTTCAAGAAATATATTTTTCGGCAAAAAGTAAGAAAAGATCTTAGTTTTGGAGTTAGCATAGAACATAACACAACTTAAAAATTCTTAAAAACAGCTTTAAAAATTGTATGCAATATTCACTGCGGAGCAGTCCTCATGAATGATTCTCTTAGAGATCCCATCACTTGGCTTTGGAGATGAGAAAGCATCCTTATCATGAACCCTTGCTTTGCTGGGATGACACCCACAATTACTATGAATCTCCCCCAAAGCTCTCAATTCTACTTTTATAGGCTGGGAAGGTGCACTGGGGTGACCATGTATGGACGATGTGTCTTCCCCTGTTAAGCCCAAGGCATGGGGCCTGGACCCAGTGGTTTGCCCCTTTTTACAAGGTAAGTATTTAAGGCTGCTTTGTCCTTCAGTTTGGTTCACTGTAGCCAATTTGGAGACACGTGGATAACATCTTCCTTAACAACTTCTTAATTTTATACCAGTAACCCTTATTCAAGAGAATTTAAAGTTTTATCTGTGGATCCAAGTGCTGTACTAAAGAAAAGAAGAAATGCACGCACACACACACACACACACACACACACACACACACACACACAGTGGGGCAAAAACAGGATTGTGAAATATGAAGGACCTCTTTATAAAATTCATATTTTGAAAGATGACTCTTTTTGGTTTTAAACACAGGGGGAAAAGATTTTGTCTTATAAGCATCCCTCCCTCACACCACATCTTTCCATTCCCTGGTGTACTTGTTCCGTAATTAAATGCTAATTAAATGCACATGTGTAACTATTTTAAGTGTTACAAAATTCAAGGCAGTCTTAACTTTCTCTTCAATCAAAAATAAAACAAGAAACTAAGTTGCTAGTCTGCGGACTTTACAGAGGAAAGAGAACAGAATTGTAAAATCATATTTCACAGAAAAATCTAAATTGACTTTTCAGGTTATGAATACTTGATCATGGTAGGGACAGTCCAGAAATAGACTAAAATAAAAGTAAATGGAATTTTAATTCATTTGGAAAAAGTATTCACTATACTGAGTCTTATGCTCAGAAAAGAGAACAGAAAGGGCATAATTTTGAGCTGTCAAGCTTAACACACACATATAAAACAAATATCGTCACCCTGTTCTATGGCAGAATTGAGCCTTCTTAATATCATACTGGGGTAGAATCAAAAGAGTGGCCAAAGATGTACTCTGGCATGAAGAAATATGACCTACAAAAAGCACGGAAAGGAAATTTACATGTATACGTATTATTAAGACACATATCATTAAAGATGGTTTCATTATAGGATGACTGCAATTTGAAACTCATCTTTATTACGTGTCAACTCAACATTTTAACATCATTATCTTAAAAATGGAAATGCTAAGAAGAAAACAAAGTCACGATTCCATACTCTCTGAACATTATTTGCAGAAGTGTCAGTAATCCTGGAAACATTTAAATAATCATTCATTACCTATCAAAGCCATATTAAGAATAACTCTTTCTGCATTTTTACTTAAAGAGAATTGCCATGGGCAGACCCACATTTAGTAAAATTAACTGACCAGTAAAAGCAGAACATAATAGTTTGTGTTAAAGGGAGTCCCCTTCCTCAGAGAGCTGAGGAAGAAAACAGAACAGCTTACCTTTATGATGGTTTGCACTGGACACAACTTTCCCCCACAAGGTTACAATAAATATTATTATTAGCAGTTTTCCTTTTGTTGCTTTCTGTAAGTATCTCTTACTCATCCTGCAAATAAAAAAAATAATAATAAAAATCCTAAGTATGTGAAACCATTGCTTCTCCATTATAACCGTGCTACATTTAAAGCTTCCCATGACACCTTAACACCTCAATTTGCATTCCTTATATTAAAATGCTATTCACTCTATATAAACTATGAACAGAAAAAATATTAAAGTTTTCCAAATAAAGTACCTTGATACAATGCAAGAGGTAAGAGAGGCCCTACCTCAGTCAATCTTATTTCACTTAACAGCCTAAATCAACTGGGAAACATTACCATTTTTCTTTCCATATAAATATAGATTCAACTTATTCAAAAAATCCAAGGCACAGTTGTTTGAATAATCTTTATATAAGTGACTTATTCTACTTTAAGAAAAACAAACAAAACAAAACCTTCTTCAAGGCCAGGTCAAATGGTCAGGGTAAACAGTTTAGATAAAATGTGTGTGATGAATCCCTACATAGAATAAAGTCACTTCAAATCTATTATTCCTAATGTGTTTTTAAAAAGTCACCTTACAGGCTTCCCTGGTGGCACAGTGGTTGAGAGTCCACCTGCCGATGCAGGGGACACGGGTTCGTGCCCCGGTCTGGGAAGATCCCGTATGCCGCGGAGCGGCTGGGCCTGTGAGCCATGGCCGCTGGGTCTGCGCGTCCGGAGCCTGTGCTCCGCAATGGGAGAGGCCAAAACAGTGAGAGGCCAAAACAGTGAGAGGCCCGTGTACCGCAAAAAAAAAAAAAAGTCACCTTACTGTACAACACTACTACTAGAGATACACAGATCAGTGGGGACACCAGAGACGGGCATGAAACGCTAAGGCTGCTGCTGCAGCCACCAAGAAGCCTGTGTGCAAGCACAGGTCACTATCCACACCTCTCTCCTGGGAGCCTGTGCAGCCCGCCACTGCCAGGGTCCCATGATCCAGGGACCACTTCCCCAGGAGAACACACGGGGCGCCTAAGGCTGTTGCAACGTCATGCCGGCCTCTGCCGCTGCAGGCTTGCCGCACATTCCATGCCCTCCCTCCCTCCGGCCTGAGTGAGGCAGAGCCCCCTAATCAGCTGCTACTTTAACCCCATCCTGTCTCAGCGAAGAACAGATGCCCTAAGGCGACCTACACGCAGAGGAAGGGCCAATCCAAAGCTGAACCCCAGAACCTGTGAGAACAAAGAAGAGAAAGGGAAACCTCTCTCAGCAGCCACAGGAGCAAGAGAATAAATCTCCACAATCAACGTGATGTCCCCTGCATCTCTGTAATACCTGAATAGACAATGAATCAGCCCAAATTGAGGCGGTGGCCTTTGTGTGATTTTGTCTGTAGAGCTTTGCTTTTACCATTTGTCCTACGGTTCTGTCTATCCGTTTTTTTGTTTTTTGTGTTTTTTTAGTATAGTTTTTAAGCTCTTCTTATCATTGGTGGATTGTTTTTTGGTTTGGTTGCTCCTTTCTTTCTTTTTTTTTACTTTTTAATAATTTTTATTTTTTATTTTAATAACTTTCTTTTCTTCCTTCCTTCCTTCCTTCCTTCCTTCCTTCCTTCCTTCCTTCCTTCCTTCCTTCCTCTCTCTCTCTCTCTCTCTCTCTCTCTCTCTCTCTCTTTCTTTCTTTCTTTCTTTCCTTCTCCTTTTTCTTCTGAGCTGTGTGGTTGACAGGGTCTTGGTGAGCCCAGCTGGGTGTCAGGCATGTGCTTCTGAGGTGGCAGAGCTGAGTTCAGGACACTAGTCCACCAGAGACTACCCGGCTCGATGGAATATTAAACAGCAAAAGCTCTCCCAGAGATCTCCATCTCAACGGTAAGACCCAGCTCCACTCAAAACCAGCAGCCAGAGTGCCGGACACCCTACACCAAACAACTAGCAATGCAGAACCACAACCCCACCCATTAGCAGAGAGGCTGCCTAAAATCATAATAATGTCACAGACACCACAAAACACACCACTGGACACGGTCATGCCAACCAGAAAGACAAGATCCAGCCTTATCCACCAGAACACAGGCACTAGTCCCCTCCACCAGGAAGCCTACACAACCCACTGAACAAATGTTACCCACTGGGGGCAGACACCAAAAACAACAGGAAATATGAAACTGCAGCCTGTGAAAGGAGACCCCAAACACAGTAAGTGAGGCAAAATGACAAGACATAGAAACACACAGCAGATGAAGGAGCAAAGTAAAAACACACCACACCAAAAAATGAAGAGGAAATAGGCAGCCTACCTGAAAAAAAATTCAGAGTAATGATAGTAAACATGATACAAAATCTTGGAAATAGAAAATACAAGAAACGTTTAACAAGGACCCAGAAGAACTAAGGAGCAAACAAACAATGATGAACAGAACAATGAATGAAATTTAACAATCTCTAGAAGGAATCAATAGCAGAATAACAGAGGCAGAAGAATGGATAAGTGACCTGGAAGATAAAATAGTGGAAATAACTACCTCAGACCAGAAAAAAGAAAAAAGAATGAGAAGAATTGACAACAGTCTCAGAGACCTCTGGGACAACATTAAATGCACCAACATTCGAATTATAGGGGTCCCAGAAGAAGAAGAGAAAAAGAAAGGGACTGAGAAATATTTGAAGAGATTATAGTTGAAAATTTCCCTAATATGGGAAAGGAAATAATCAAGTCTAGAAAGCTCAGAGAATCCCATAGATGATAAATCCAAGGAGAAACACGTCAAGACACATATTAATCAAACAGTCAAAAATTAAATACAAGGAAAAAATATTAAAAGCAGCAAGGGAAAAGCAACAAATAACAGACATGGGAGTCCCCATAAGGTTAACAGCTGATCTTTCAGCAGAAACTCTCCAAGCCAGAAGGGAGTGGCAGAACATATTTAAAGAGATGAAAGGGAAAAAGCTACAAGCAAGATTACTCTGCCCAGCAAGGATCTCATTCAGATTCGACAAGGAAATCAAAACCTTTACAAAACAAGAAAAATCTTAGAGAATTCAGCACCACAAAACAGCTTTACAACAAATGCTAAAGGAACTTCTCTAGGCAGGAAACATAAGAGTAGGAAAAGACCTACAAAAATAAAACCCACAACAATTGAGAAAATGGTAATAGGAACATACATATTGATAATTACTTTAAATGGAAATGGATTAAATGATCCAACCAAAAGACATAGACTGGCTGGATGGACACAGAAACAAGACCCATATATATGCTGTCTACAAGAGACCCACTTCAGACCTAGGGACACATACAGACTGAAAGTTAGGGGGTGGAAAAAGATATTCCATACAAATGGAGATCACAAGAAAGCAAGAGTAGCAATTCTCATATCAGACAAAATAGACTTTAAAGACTATTACAAGAGACAAAGAAGGACACTACATAATGATCAAGGGATCGATCCAAGAAGCTACATGTAAAAGAAGCTACATGTAAAAGAATGAAATTAGAACACTCCCTAACACCATACACAAAAATAAACTCAAAATGGATTAAAGACCTAAATGTAAGGCCAGACACTCTAAAACTCTTAGAGGAAAACATAGGCAGAACACTCTATGACATAAATCACAGCAAGATCCTTTTTGACTCACCTCCTAGAGAAAGGGAAATAAAAACAAAAATAAACAAATAAACCTAATGAAACTCCAAAGCTTTTGTACAACAAAGGAAAACATAAACAAGATGAAAAGACAACCTCAGAATGGGAGAAAATATTTGCAAATGAAGCAACTGACAAGGGATTAATCTCCAAAATTTACAAGCAGTTCATGCAGCTCAATATCAAAAAATCAAAAAACCCAATCCAAAAATGGGCAGAAGACCTAAATAGACATTTCTCCAAAGAAGATATACAGATTGCCAACAAACACATGAAAGGATGCTCAACATCACTAATCATTAGAGAAATGCAAATCAAAATGACAATGAGGTATCACCTCACACCAGTCAGAATGGCCGTCAACAAAAAATCTACAAACAATAAATGCTGGAGAGGGTGTGGAGAAAAGGGAACCCTCCTGTCCTGTTGGTGGAATGTAAATTGATACAGCCACTATGGAGAACAGTATGGAGGTTCCTAAAAAATCTAAAAATAGAACTTCCATATGACCCAGCACCCACTACTGGGCATATACCCTGAGAAAACCATAATTCAAAAAGCGTTATGTACCACAATGTTCATTGCAGCTCTATTTACAATAGCCAGGACATGGAAGCAACCTAAGTGTCCATCGACAGATGAATGGATAAAGAAGGTGTGGCACATATATACAATGGAATATTACTCAGCCATAAAAAGAAACGAAATTGAGTTATTTTAGTGAGATGGATGGACCTAGAGACTGTCATACAGAGTGAAGTAAGTCAGAAAGAGAAAAACAAATGCCGTATGCTAACACATATATATGGTATCTTAAAAAAAAAAAGTTTCTGAAGAACCTAGGGGCAGGGCAGAAATAAAGACGTAGACAGAGAATGGACCTGAGGACATGGGGAGGGAGAAGGGTAAGCTGGATGAAGTGAGAGAGTGGCATGGACATATATATACTACCAAATGTAAAATAGATAGCTAGTGGGAAGCAGCTGCATAGCACAGGGAGATCAGCTTGGTGCTTTGTGACCACCTAGAGGGGTGGTAGGGAGGGTGGGAGGGAGATGCAAGGGGGAGGAGATATGGGTATATATGTATATGTATAACTGATTAACCCTGTTATAAAGCAGAAACTAACACAACATTGTAAAGCAATTATACCCCAATAAAGATGTTAAAAAAAAAAGAATTTAGAAAAAATAAATTCTGCAACCAAAAAAAAAAAAAAGAGAGAATAACAACAATATCTACCTCATAGTATTGTTTGTATGAAAACTAAATGAGATAGTTCATGAAAAAAATTTAACACTATGCATAGAAGATAATAAATGCTCAATAAGTATTAACCATTACTATGGTCATTACTTGATTAGACCAGCATTTTCCTAATCTGTGTGTTCTGTGAGGCATCACTTTCACAGAATGTTAATACGGTATTAGTGAAAAACAAAGGGGGCAAATAGATTTGCAAAATTCTGGGTTCAACAAACTTAACCAGATGTTTTCTTTTTTTTAACCAGAGGCATATCTGAGTGTGCAGCATTTTCCAGAAACCTTTCTTCACAGTGTAATACAGGATACTTATGTCCTCAGGAAGTGTCTTAAAGAAATAATCTGGTTTATTATTCACTCTCAGTAAACCAAATGCCCATTTAAAATCTTCCATTCTATTGCCTTTGTGTTTGTTTTGCAGAGGGGGCACTCTTACTAATAGCTTTGTTATGAGCTCCTACTTTTCTCACATTTTTGCAGCTATCCTGCCTGCTCTTCTACATCCAATCCCTGTGACTATATTGGACTGCATATCCTATAACAGAATGAACAGTTTAGCAAAATTCATCTGACAAGAAGAGCTGCTTAGCATAATTCTTGATAATAGGTTTCCCATAGCAAACGGCCTCTGCTACAAGGTCAATGACCCATTGTATTTTCCATACCATTGTCCACCCACCAAATGGGATGACAGAACTGACACCTGGTCAAACTGGTAACTAGACATATGGAAACAGAAACACCACAAAGTCACCAGGCTGTCAAACTAAAAAAGGAAGGAGAATGCCGGTCAACATTTGGAAGTCTGTAAAGACCCCTGTCTTCCCTCTCATACCACCCCCACGCCAGTCCAGTCAATTACCATGTTCTGTCAATACTATTTCCTGAATATCTGTTAATCTTACACTTATTTCCATATCTACTGCAATACTGCAATTCGGACCACCAAAATTTCTCATGGGCAACACACAGCTTCCTAACTGGACTTCCTGCTGCCAATATTGTCATCCTCTGGAATTGAAGGCAGGGTCTGTGTCTGCTTTTTCCATGACTCTATTTGCCATATGTAGTACTTAGTAAGTGCCTGATAAATACTGTTGACTGAGTGTAATGCATTTTTCTATGCTGTAGTCAAACATGTAACTATGATCATGAGACACCCTTCATATGATTATAACCTTCACATGATTCCCTTCTATTTTGAAAAAAAAAAAGAAGAAGGCCATAATCCTTAGCAGGGTTACACAAAACTTGTGTTGGTATCAGGGAAAAAAACAAAAAAACCTTTCTCTTTACATCTCCAATCTTATTTTACTCCATTCTTCTCCATCTCTCTCTCCACATACACTCATAGTCAGCATTTTAACTCTACAAAATTTCTTCCAGGGCTTCCAGCTAAATCGCACCTCCTTGTCACCTGAAACATATTAGCCACCCACCCCTCACCCCATCCACTCTTCAAAATTCTAACTTCTATTCATTGGTCAGGGTGCAGGTTAGAATTCCTCCTATAGGATTTGGGCAAGACCTCGTTAAGTGCCCTACTTTTACATACTAGGCACTTGCCACACGTAATATAATTTTCTATTTACTTATCTCCATCCTTCACTGTCATATAAGATTCCTAAAGATAGGGACTGTGTGCCACACATTTGGAAATACCTAGGGCATGGCCCAAGTTTCAGCTCAATAACTAGCAAATGAGTATTTGCTGAACGCTGGTCATGTCATGTGGTAGACCCAAATATACTGTGTACTTGTCAACAACAAGCAAGTATGTGTCACTATTTTAGGATAAAACTAGGAAGGGACACACAGGAAGAAGAAAGTGGGAAAGGGGTAGGAGGAAGGAAGAAAAGAAAGGGCACCGTGGACAAGAAGAAAAAGAGAAGGGAGAAATCCAATCTGTAATGTGATTTATTCTAACTGATTTTTAAATAACAACCAAGTTTGAGCAAACTGAAGTATAATAGGGCAATGAAGGAATTTGGACAAAGGGGCATCACCAAAGAAGAAAACCCAAAAGAAAAAAAGCTGAATGATACACTTTTTCTGGACTTTGTACAAGAGCACAGAAGGAGGGGGCATTCACTTCTCATTCAATGTGCTGAACACCAGGTATCAGTTTAAAAACTTCCACCACAGTCAAGGGCCGAAAGCACTTTCAGAATTGTCACATTTATCTGTTTAAAAAAAAAAAGCAAAATTTAAGTGAATTTTATAACAGCAAAAGCTGAGGGAAGAAGAAACTGGAAACTGAAGGATAAATTCAGAGAGGATGAAACTTTGAAATTGCTCCCCAAGCAGCAGCACCTGGCAAGACAAGGGAAACAGGATAATTCAGAAATGGTAACCTTGACAGTGAAAGATGTTGAAGTGAAAAGTTGTCAAAGTAGAGGACTGACAATTAAATCTCCAGACTTTCTTCTGCTCTTCTCTTCTGTATTACATGTTTCAGTTTTATTCACTGAGATGTAGGTGTTTGAATGGTGTTAAAACCCTTTGCCTCCCCACTGATATTAAAAGTGCACTTAATTATAAATAAGCAAGAGCTGAAAAACTGTTATGCTGCTAGAAAAATCACTTTCCTGTAAAAAACGAAGGTAAGTTTAACTGATCTAGAGAAGAGAAGATGGAAGGGGAAACAAGGTGGGAAAGGCTTATATACAAAGGAGATAAAAGCTTCGGCCCAGAATCCAACCACCTGGCCTCACCTAGAGCTTAAGGCACTTCTGTGGCAATACATAACAAAAGTCTTTTTTAGGACATTTCTCTACGTTGGTCTAACATTCATACCCACCTAGTATTAACTAATTACAATGACATGAACTTTAATTGCCAAATCTAGTACAGGAATTTAACCTTGAGGTAGCATGCCCCAACTGGTAAGTCAAGTTCCTTCTCTCCTGATAGGGACCAGAATGAGACTTAAAGAATGTAAATCAGATAATACTGCACCCCACTCCTTGATGAAAACCTCAGAATTTACCTACCTATTAAAATGAGATTAAAAATCTAAATTTCTCATTGGAGAGAAAGCTCAGCATCTCCCCCCTCAACCTCTCTGACCTCACTTCACAGCCCTGTTCCCCTCTTTCCCTACACTTCAGCCACACTAGCCTTCCCTCTGTCCCTCTGTCAGAGGACATGACCACCAGTTGACCCTCAAGCTGTACCCAGGCAGTCTGAGGCTCCTCACTCCCTCCCCTGTCCTTGGAATGTACATTCTGCCCACCGTGCCCATAGTGGGAGCTGTTCCAAGGATGTAGCCTTGAGAGTAATGTGTTGCCGAGACCATCTGGACTGAATACGTGACTGAACCCCAGTAAAACCTCTTAAGATCTGCTGGGCAGGTGTGGAGATCTACTCATCATCTAGCACCCAAGACAAGCCAATGTCCCTGTGCCAAGCTTGTTCTAGACCTCACATTAAATGTTAGCTCTGCCTTGAAGGCTCTCCCTCTAGTCTTTGCACGGTCAATTTCAGTTCATGACCACCTCCACAGAGAGCACCTCCTGAGCATCTTGCCCTTCAGAGTCCAGAGACACCCACCCCAGTCTCTCTTGCTCCCAATATTCTGTAGTGCAGATCTTCCTCAACTTACAATGGAGTTACATCCAGATAAACCCATTGTAAGTTGAAAATGCTTTGATACACCTAACCTACAAAACATCATAGCTCAGCCTAGTCTACCTTAAACATGCTCAGAATGCTTACATTAGCCTACAGTTGGGCAAAACCATCTAACGTAAAGCCTATTTTATAATGAAGTGTTGAATATCTCATTAATTCATTGAATACTGTACTGAAAATGAAAAACAGAATGGTTGTATGGGTGCAGAATGGTTCTAAGTGCAGAAGTTGTTTACCCTTGGGATCACGTGGCTGAAGGAAGCTGCAGTTCGCCCATGTTGCCCAGTATCAGGAGCAAGTATTGTACCATATACTGCTAGCCTGGTTAAAGATCAAAATTCAAAGTATAGGTTCTACCGAATGTATATAACTTTCCCACTATGGTAAGTTAAACCATTGTAAATTGGGAACCATCTGTATTTTCTTCATTTATTATATCTGAAATTATCTTATTCACTTATTTATATATTTGAGGCATTTATTTTCTTTTTCTCCCATTAAAATGTTATTTCTCTGAAGCAAGATCCTCTCTTTTTTTTTTTTTTTTTTGGCCACACCATGCAGAACTTCCCCAACCAGGGATCGAACCTGTGCCCCCTGCATTGGAAGCATGGAATCTTAACCACTGGACCACCAGGGAAGTCTAAGATCCTCTCTATTAGTCACTGCTCCAGCACACAGAACAATACCTACATCACAGAACATCAATGTATGTTTGATGAAGGAATGAGTGCATTGATTTTAGAATCAGAACAAATGAATCCTTTTTAATGAAGAAGTTTTTATTACTTCTTCTATTTTAAACAGCTAAATGTCAGCTACACTAAGAAGCTAAGAATGCCAATGGAAAGAACAGTGTACATACTGGTGGAGTGATACAAAATGAAGTGAGGAGAGTGGGAGATGAAAACAAATGAAAGCAGACTAAATTACTAATCTTTCAAGAGACATGCTGAGAAGGGAAGTAAAGATAAAATGGTAGCAAAAGAGACAGACTTGAACAGGTGATGGGAAAGAGCTAGAAGGAAGAGATAAGTCAAAAATACCAATGTCAGGGTAGACTAAGAAGACTAAAAGTTTTTGTAAACTTCTATGCTCTACAAATATGTTATTATTACAATATTATTATTATTACCATAAGTTATTGTTATTATTACTTTTAATTTCACTATTTTATTTTATTTTTGAGTTTTTGAATTTTATTTACTTTTTTATACAGCAGGTTCTTATTAGTCATCAATTTTATACACATCAGTGTATACATGTCAAACCCAATCGCCCAATTCATCACACCACCACCACCACCCCCCTGCTGCTTTCCAGCCTTGGTGTCCATACGTTTGTTCTCTACATCTGTGTCTCAATTTCTGCCCTGCAAACTGGTTCATCTGTACTATTTTTCTAGATTTCCATTTTTATCGAATGCTTTAATATATGATATGTGTTTTTCTCTTTCTGACTTACTTCACTCTATATAACAGTCTCTAGATCCATCCATGTCTCAACAAATGACCCAGTTTCGATCCTTTTTATGGCTGAGTCATATTCCGTTGTATATATGTACTACATCTTCTCTATCCATCCGTCTGTCGATGGGCATTTAGATTGTTTCCATGACCTGGCTATTGTAAACAGTGCTGCAATGAACATTGGGGTGCATGTGTCTTTTTGAATTATGGTTTTCTCTGGGTATATGCCCAGTAGTGGGATTGCTGGATCATATGGTAATTCTACTTTCAGTTTTTTAAGGAACCTCCATACTGTTCTCCATAGTGGCTGTATCGATTTACATTCCCACCAACAGTGCAAGAGGGTTCCCTTTTCTCCACACCCTCTCCAGCATTGGTTGTTTGTAGATTTTCTGATGATGCCCATTCTAACTGGTGTGAGGTGATACCTCATTGTAGTTTTGATTTGCATTTCTCTAATAATTAGTGATGTTGAGCAGCTTTTCATGTGCTTCTTGGCCATCTGTATGTCTTCTTTGGAGAAATGCCTATTTAGGTCTTCTGCCTATTTTTGGATTGGGTTGTTTGCTTTTCCAATATTGAGCTGCATGAGCTGTTTATATATTTTGGAGATTAATCGATTGTCCGTTGATTCATTTGCAAATATTTTCTCCCATTCTGAAGGTTGTCTTTTTGTATTGTTTATGGTTTCCTTCGCTGTGCAAAAGCTTTGAAGTTTCACCAAGTACCATTTGTTTATTTTTGGTTTTATTTCCATTACTCTAGGAGGTGGATCAAAAAAGATCTTGCTGTGATTTATGTCAAAGGGTGTTCTTCCTATGTTTTCCTCTAAGAGTTTTATAATGTCTGGTCTTACATTTAGGTCCCTAATCCATTTTGAGTTTATTTTTATGTATGGTGTTAGGGAGTGTTCTAATTTCATTCTTTTCCATGTAGCTGTCCAGTTTTCCCAACACTATTTATTGAAAAGACTGTCCCCTCTCCATTGTATATCCTTGCCTCCTTTGCCATAGATTAGTTGACCATAGGTGCGTGGGTCTATCTCTGGGCTTTCTATCTTGTTCCATTGATCTATATTTCTGTTTTTGTGCCAGTACCATATTGTCTTGATTACTATAGCTTTGTAGTATAGTCTGAAGTCAGGAATTCTGATTCCTCCAGCTCCGTTTTTTTCCCTCAAGACTGCTTTGGCTATTCGGGGTCTTTTGTGTCTCCATACAAATTTTAAGATTTTTTGTTCTAGTTCCGTAAAAAATGTCATTGGTAATTTGATAGGGATTGTATTGAATCTGTAGATTGCTTTGGGTAGTGCAGTCATTTTCACAATATTGATTCTTCCAATCCAAGAATATGGTATATCTCTCAATCTGTTGGTGTCATCTTTAATTTCTTTCATCAGTGTCTTATAGTTTTCTGCATACAGGTCTCTTTCTCCCTAGGTAGGTTTATTCCTAGGTATTTTATTCTTTTTGTTGCAATGGTAAATGGGAGTGTTCCCTTAATTTCTCTTTCAGATTTTTCATCATTAGTGTATAGGAATGCCAGAGATTTCTGTGCATTAATTTTGTATCCTGCTACTTAACCAAAATCATTGATGAGCTCTAGTAGTTTTCTGGTGGTGTCTTTAGGATTCTCTATGTATAGTATCATGTCATCTGCAAACAGTGACACTTTTACTTCTTCTTTTCCAATTTGTATTCCTTTTATTTCTTTTTCTCCTCTAATTGCCATGGCTAAGACTTCCAAAACTATGTTGAATAAGAGTGGTGAGAGTGGATATCCTTGTCTTGTTCCTGATTTTAGAGGAAATGCTTTCAGTTTTTCACCATTGAGAATGATGTTTGTTGTGGGTTTGTCGCATATGGCCTTTATTATGTTGAG
Organism: Tursiops truncatus; assembly: GCF_011762595.2. Classification (NCBI taxonomy): domain Eukaryota; kingdom Metazoa; phylum Chordata; class Mammalia; order Artiodactyla; family Delphinidae; genus Tursiops; species Tursiops truncatus. The sequence continues at coordinate 53,857,664 of NC_047044.1, read as the reverse complement.
ATAGGTTCCCTCAATGTCCACTTTCTGGAGAGTTTTTATGATAAATGGGTGTTGAATTTTGTCGAGAGCTTTTTCTGCATCTATTGAGATGATCATATGGTTTTTTCTTCTTCAGTTTGTTAATATGGTGTATCACATAGATTGATCTGCGTATATTGAAGAATCCTTGCATCCCTGGGATAAATCCCACTTGATCATAGTTTATGATCCTTTTAATGTGTTGTTGGATTCTGTTTGCTAGTATTTTGTTGAGGATTTTTGCATCTATGTTCATCAGTGATATTGGTCTGTAGTTTTCTTTTTTTTCTAGTATCTTTGTCTGGTTTTGGTATCAGGGTGATGGTGGCCTCATAGAATTAGTTTGGGAGTGTTGCTTCTTCTGCTTTTTTGGAAGAGTTTGAGAAGGATGGGTGTTAGCTCTTCTCTAAATGTTTGACAAAATTCACCTGTGAAGCCATCTGGTCCTAGACTTTTGTTTGTTGGAAGATTTTTAATCACAGTTTCAATTTCATTACTTGTGATTGGTCTGTTTATATTTTCTATTTCTTCCTGGTTCAGTCTTGGAAGGTATACCATTCTAAAAATGTGTCCATTTCTTCTAGGTTGTCCATTTTATAGGCATAGAGTTGCTTGTAGTTCTCTCTTAGGATGCTTTGTATTTCTGCAGTGCCTGTTGTAACTTCTTTTTCATTTCTAATTTTATTGATTTGAGTCCTCTCCCTCTTTTTCTTGATGAGTCTGGCTAATGGTTTATCAATTTTGTTTATCTTCTCAAAGAACCAGATTTTAGTTTTATTGATCTTTGCTATTGCTTTCTTTGTTTCTATTTCATTTATTTCTGCTCTGATCTTTATGATTTCTTTCCTTCTGCTAAGTTTGGGCTTTGTTCTTCTTTCTCTAGCTCCTTTAGGTGTAAGATTAGATTGTTTATTTGAGATTTTTCTTGTTTCTTGAGGTAGGCTTGTATATCTATAAACTTCCATCTTAGAACTGCTTTTGCTGCATCCCATAGGTTTTGGATCATCGTGTTTTGTCATTTGTAGGTATTTTTTGATTTCCTCTTTGATTTCTTCAGTGACCTCTTAGTTATTTAGCAATGTATTGTTTAGCCTCCATGTGTTTGTACTTTTTACAGATTTTTTCTGTAATTGATATCTAGTCTCATAGCATTGTGGTTAGAAAAGATGCTTAATATGAGTTCAATTTTCTTAAATTTACTGAGGCTTGAATGGTGAACCAAGATGTGATCTATCCTGGAGAATGCTCCATGCCCAATTGAGAAGAAAGTGTAATTTGCCGTTTTTGGATGGAAGGTCCTAAAAATATCAATTAAATCTATCTGGTCTATTGTGTCATCTAAAGCTTGTGTCTCCTTATTTATTTTCATTTTGGATGATCTGTCCATTGGTGTAAGTGAGGTGTTAAAGTCCCCCACTAGTATTGTGTTACTGTCGATTTCTACTCTTATAGCTGTTAGCAGTTGCCTGATGTACTGAGGTGCTCCTGTGTTGGGTGCATATATATCTATAATTGTTATATCTTCTTCTTGGATTGACCCCTTGATCATTACGTAGTGTCCTTCCTTGTCTCTTGTAACATTATTTTAAAGTCTATTTTGTCTGATATGAGTATTGCTACTCCAGCTACCTTTTGATTTCCATTTGAATGGAATGTCTTTTTCCATCCCCTCACTTTCAGTCTGTATGTGTCCCTAGCTCTGAAGTGGGTCTGTTATAGACAGCATATATATGGGTCTTGTTTTTGTATCCATTCAGCAAGCCTGTGTCATGTGGTTGGAGCATTTAACCATTCACGTTTAAGGTAATTATCGATATGTATGTTCTTATTACCATTTTCTTAATTGTTTTGGGTTTGTTTCTGTAGGTCCTTTTCTTCTCTTGTGTTTCCCACTTAGAGAAGTTCCTTTAGCATTTGTTGTAGAGTTGGTTTGGTGGTGCTGAATTCTCTTAGCTTTTGCTTGTCTGTAAAGCTTTTGATTTCTCCATGTATCTGAATGAGATCCTTGCTGGGTACAGTAATCTTGTTTGTAGATTCTTCCCTTTCATCACTTTAAGTATATGATGCCACTCCCTTCTGGCTTGTAGAGTTTCTGCTGAGAAATCAGCTGTTAACCTTATGGGAGTTCCCTTGTATGGTATTTGTCATTTTTCACTTGCTGCTGTCAATAATTTTTCTTTAATTTTTGCCAATTTGATTACTATGTGTCTCAGCACGTTTCTCCTTGTGTTTATCCTGTATGGGACTCACTGCACTTCCTGGACTTGGGTGGCTATTTCCTTTCCCATGTTAGGGAAGTTTTTTACTATAATCTCTTCAAATATTTTCTCTGTTCCTTTCTCTCTCTCTTCTCCTTCTGGGACCCCTATAACACGAATGTTGTTGCATTTAATGTTGTCTCAGAGGTCTCTTAGGCTGTCTTCATTTCTTTTCATTCTTTTTTCTTTATTCTGTTCTGCAGCAGTGAATTCCACCATTCTGTCTTCCAGGTCACTTATCCGTTCTTCTGCCTCAGTTATTCTGCTATTGATTCCTGCTAGTGTATTTTTCATTTCAGTTATTGTATTGTTCATCTCTGTTTGTTCTTTAATTCTTCTAGGTCTTTGTTAAACATTTCTTGCATCTTCTCAATCTTTGCCTCCATTCTTTTTCTGAGGTCCTGGATCATCTTCACTATCATTATTCTGAATTGCTTTTCTGGAATGTTGCCTATCTCCATTTCATTTAGTTGTTTTTCTGGGGTTTTATCTTATTCCTTCATCTGGTACATAGCCCTCTGCCTTTTCATCTTGTCTATCTTTCTGTGAATGTGGTTTTTGTTCCACAGGCTGCAGGATTGCAGTTCTTCTTGCTTCTGCTGTCTGCCTTCTAGTGGATGAGGCTAAGAGGCTTGTGCAAGTTTCCTGATGGGATGGACTGGTGGTGGGTAGAGCTGGCTGTTGCTCTGATGGGCAGAGCTCAGTAAAACTTTAATCCACTTGACTGCTGATGGGTGGGGCTGAGTTCCCTCCCTGTTGGTGGTTTGGCCTGAGGCAACCCAACTCTGGAGACTACCTGGGCTCTTTGGTGGGGCTAATGGCAGACTCTGTGAGGGCTCATGCCAAGGAGTACTTCCCAGAACTTCTGCTGCCAGTGTCCTTGTCCCCATGGTGAGCCACAGCCATCCCCCACCTCTACAGGAGACCCTCCAACACTAGCAGGTAGGTCTGGTTCAGTCTCCCCTGGTGTCACTGCTCCTTCCCCTGTGTCCTGATGTGCACACTACTTTGTGTGTGCCCTCCAAGAGTGGAGCCTCTGTTTCCCCCAGTCCTGTCAAAGTCCTGCAATCAAATCCCACTAACCTTCAAAGTCTGATTCTCTAGGAAGTCCTCCTCCCATTGCTGTACCCCCAGATTGAGAAGCCTGATGTGGGGCTCAGAAACTTCACTCCAGTAGTTGGACTTCTGTGGTATGTGTTCTCCAGTTTGTGAGTCACCCACCGCAGTTATGGGATTTGATTTTACTGTGATTGCACCCTTCCTACCATCTCATTGTGGCTTCTGCTTTGTCTTTGGATGTGGGGTATCTTTTTTGGTGAGTTCCAGTGTCTTCCTGTCGATGACTGCCCAGCAGTTAGCTGTGATTCTGGTGTTCTCACAAGAGGGAGTGAGAGTACGTCCTTCTACTCCGCCATCTTGGTTCAGGAACCCTCAGTGAAAGGTTCATTTCTTTAAGCTGTGGTTTTCAAACTTGAGCATGCATCATTTGATCACCTGGAAGGCTTGGACCCCAGTCCCAGGGCTTCTGACTCAGGAGGTCTGGAGTGGAACCCAAGACTTTGCATTTCTCACATGTGCCCTGGTGCTGCTCTGCTCCATATCCTGGGATCACAGTCTGAAAATGGCTGCCTAGAGTGATGGCTCTCAATACTGCTGGCAAGTCCTTCCCTATTTTATATAGAGACAAATGTATCTGCCAAAAATAAATTATCCTTTGTTTGCTGATAGGTTATTATAATAACCCTACTAAATAGGACATCTTGAGCCACAAATTTCACTGTATTGCTGGTTTTATCCAACAATAATGTCCAACCTGACTAGCATTTATGACTCTATGAGATCCAAGTTACTTACTGAAATAGCAATTATCTTTGAGGTAGATACTGATATCCATATTGAGATTAGATAGATACGTAGGTAGATAGGTAGGTAGATAGATAAAGATTAAATAGATATAGATGCATATTAAAGTATAACAGATTCATGTATGTATATATTTTGTACATACAAGAATATATAGTAACAAATTTAAGAGGCAATCATGTAACCCTACCAATAATCCTACAGTGTGTGTTATATCATCCAGAAGCTGAGGTGGTCAATTCTAGTCATTTTTATTATTGCTATTTATTTGGATTCATTTTACACCAATATCCAATACCATCACATTATAGTATTTCACACCACACTTACTATGTACATTATTTGAATTAGAATCTCCCCATTGAATAAATAGAATCTGGATTTCCCATTTTATAAATTATCATCAAAAGTTTATAGAGTTGCATTTTTGTATGCCAGTCATATGATTAGTCCAATTAGCTCATACTTTTTAGGTAACTTCAAAGCAAAACTTTGGAATATAAATCTGGTTCTCAACTCTTTCTAAATGGAAACCATAGTTATAAAATTTTCTTTCTCTTTTTCTTTTGATACATCAGTGTTTCATGATGAATGCACCTTTTAGATTCCATTCAGTTAAGAAGTCAACCCTGGAGATTTAGCCAAGAAAGCTCCACTGGTTTCTAAGGATTGCCTGGCAGCAAATATAAGCCTTATTTAAGAACCACTATTGCCTCCTTCCTTCACCCAAAATTTATACTTCCATTCATTTTCCTACAATACAGGTGGGTATAGAAACCTAGGAGTGCTTTTCCTTTATGCCTAGTAATGTACAGCCAAAGTGCTGATTTTACATAAATGCCTTTGCCACCTACAGACCATAACGATAGGAAATAGAAATGTATTATCATTTAAATGATTTTTCCTGAAACATACAATATTCTAAGGCTACGAGCACTAATACCCAAAACAGACGAAAACACTATAGGCAAAGTAAAGCAATCCTTTATGAAAGACACCTGAAATGACGAGGGCTAAGCTAAACCACATTGCTGTGCATCTGTTATTACAACTGAATCACTTACCTTCCTTTTCTATCTATAAAATGGGAATGCCATCTATTTTCTCAAACAGGAATGTCATTATATCTAACAAGAAATCATGTGACAGTTTGAACTTAAAAGAAAGATATGTGATAAATCAGCAGTATTACTATTTATTCAAAGATCCTTCTTTCAGAGCATGGGCTTGCAAGTCAGAACTACCTACTCGAATATGATCCTAGCTCCAACACATAATACGTAAATGCATTTGTCAAGTTTACTTAACAACTGTGAGCCTCAATGCCCACCTATGGAATGCATAAATACTATTACATACTGGTAGGACTGTTGTAAGGAATAAATACAATGAATATAAAGCATCTAACACAAAGCCAGAATAAAGGAGACACTCAATTTGCAGTGATTATCATACATTATTAATAATATCTGGAACATAGCCACCTGGATAGGAATTAGTGGGAAATAAAGTATTTGAGCAACAAATAAAAGAACTTATGTGTTATAATCATAGGTGAAAATGAATCTACTTTTAGGAATTTATCCTAAGTCTGTAGAATTAAAGATAATATGAAACAGGCTAGAAAAAAGGAAGCAAGACTGGTTAACAGAGTCTTCTGATGGCTCTGCAAAACGAATATTGATACTGGGATATCAGAGAATGGACATCAAATTTATAAATGTACAGAATTCTAGGATCATTAGATACAAGGACAAATACTCCTCAAACGCCTGTAGAGATAGCTGGAACATAGCATGCTAACTGAAGTTATTAATGTTACTATGTATGTTTATAGGTTTAAATGAACTGGCACCTATGGCCAATTAATCTACAACAAAGGAGACAAGAATATACGATGGAGAAAAGACAGTCTCCTCAATAAGTGGTGGGTGCTGAGACTTCACTTCGTACTAGCTGCTAGAGACATGCTATTTAATTTCACAAAGCCTCAGTTTCTCCTTCCATAGTATGTAGATAATAACAATACCTATTGGAATTGTTAATGAGCTAATTTATATAAAGTTATAAGCACAGATCCTGACACATAGTAATCAATCGATAAATGCTAGCTGTGATACAGTCATCATTTAAAATTCTTCTGTGATTATCTTCCTTTTTCAATAAGGAAAAAACAGGTGACTGATCTCAATATCTGTTCCACAAGGCACCAAGAAGACAACACTAAACACATATTTCTTACATGCCCTGTTGGGGTATTTTGCTTTATGATTATTATTATTTTTCGGTAAACTGGCCTCTCACTGTTGTGGCCTCTGCCATTGCAGAGCACAGGCTCTGGAGGCGCAGGCCCAGCGGCCATGGCTCATGGGCCCAGCAGCTCCGCAGCATGTGGGATCTTCCTGGACCAGGGCACAAACCCGTGTCCTCTGCATCAGCAGGCGGACTCTCAACTACTGCACCACCAGGGAAGCTCCCTACTGGGGTATTTCACTCCTTTCAAAGTAGTTGTAGATCGGGCTTCCCTGGTGGCACAGTGCTTGACAACCCGCAAAGCATCCACTTCTGAATGACAAAGATGGCGACATTTCACAGCTGTTGGGTGAAGAATCACTAAATAGAATAAGAAAGAAAACTTCCAATCATATGCACCCTTTTACAGGTGGCCAAATCACAAACCTAACATTTAGTGTTGTGATTATGCATGGCAAAAACATAACCAGCTCTGCATTTAACATCTAAATTCTACATACAAGTTTCATAACAAAATACTTTCTTTCCTTTTTAAGTAAAACTTTTATGATTATTAAAGGAAATAATTTGGAGGAGATTTATTAAGATGGTGGAAGAGTAAGACGCGGAGATAACCTTCCTCCCCACAGATACATCAGAAATACATCTACATGTGGAACAACTCCTACAGGACACCTACTGAATGCTGGCAGAAGACCTCAGACCTCCAAAGGCAAGAAACTCCCCACGTACCTCGGTAAGGCAAAAGAAAAAAGAATAAACAGAGACAAAAGAATAGGGACGGGACCTGCACCAGTGGGAGGGAGCCGTGAAGAAGGAAAGGTTTCCACACACTAGAAGCACCTTCACTGGCGGAGACTGCGGGTGGTGGAGGTGGGGAGCTTCGGAGCCGTGGAGGAGAACGCAGCAACAGGGTTACGGGGCGCAAAGCGGGGCGATTCCGGCAAAGAGGATCGGTGCCGACCAGCACTCACCAGCCCGAGAGGCTTGTGTGCTCACCCACCGGGGCGGGCGGGGCTGGGAACTGAGGCTCGGGCTTCGGTCAGAGCACAGGGAGAGGACTGGCAGCGTGAACACAGCCTGAAGGGGTTAGTGCGCCACGACTAGTCGGGAGGGAGTCCAGGGAAAAGTCTGGACCTGCTGAAGAGGCAAGAGACTTTTTCTTCCTTCTTTGATTCCCAGTGCACGAGGAAAGGGGATTAAGAGCGCTGCTTAAAGGAGCTCCAGAGACGGGTGTGAGCCACGGCTAACAGTGCGGACCCCAGAAACGGGAATGAGAAGCTAAGGCTGCTGCTGCTGCCACCAAGAAGCCCGAGTACAAGCACAGGTCACTCTCCACACCTCCCTTCCGGGGAGTCTGTGCAGCCCACCACTGCCAGGTTCCCGGGATCCAGGGACAACTTCCCCGGGAAAACGCATGGCGCGCCTCAGGCTGGTTCAACGTCACACCGGCCTCTGTCGCTGCAGACTCGCCTCGCACTCCGTACCCCTCCCTCCCCTTGGCCTGAGTGAGCCAGAACCCCCGAATCAGTGGCTCCTTTAACCCCGTCCTGTCTGAGTGAAGAACAGACGCCCTCCGGCGACCTACATGCAGAGGCGGGGCCAAATCCAAAGCTGAGTTCCGGGAGCTGTGAGAACAAAGAAGAGAAAGGGAAATCTCTCCCAGCAGCCTCAGGAGCAGCGGATTAAATCTCCATGATCAACTTGATGTACCCTGCATCTGTGGAATACCTGAATAGACACGAATCATCCCAAATTGAGGAGGTGGACTTTGAGAGGAAGATTTATGATTTTTTCCCCTTTTCCTCTTTTTGTGAGTGTGTATGTGTATGCTTCTGTGTGACATTTTGTCTGTATAGCTTTGCTTTCACCATTTGTCCTAGGGTTCTATATGTCCGTTTTTTAACTTTTAAAAAAAAATTTGTCTTAATAATTATTTTTTTATTTTAATAACTTTATTTTATTTTACCTTACTTTATTTTATTTTCTTTTATCCTCTTTCTTTCTTTCTACTTTTCCTCCCTTTTATTCTGAGCTGTGTGGATGAAAGGCTCTTGGTGCTACAGGCAAGAGTCAGTGCTGTGCCTCTGAGGTGGGAGAGCCAACGTCAGGACACTGGTCCACAAGAGACCTCCCAGCTCCATGTAATATCAAACGGTGACAATCTCCCAGAGATCTCCATCTCAACACCAACACCCAGCTTCACTCAACGACCAGCAAGCTAAGTGCTGGACACACTATGCCAAACAACTAGCAAGACAGGAACACAACCCCACCCATTAGCAGAGAGGTTGCCTAAAATGATAATAGGTCCACAGACACCCCAAAACATACGACAAGACGTGGACCTGCCCATCACACAGACAAGATCCAGCCTCATCCACCAGAACACAGGAGCTAGTCCACTCCACCAGGAAGCCTACACAACCCACTGAACCAACCTTAGCCACTGGGGACAGACACCAAAAACAATGGGAACTACAAACATGCAGCCTGCAAAAAGGAGACCCCAAACACAGTTAGATAAGCAAAATGAGAAGACAGAAAAACACACAGCAGATGAAGAAGCAAGATAAAAACCCACCAGACCTAACAAATAAAGAGGAAATAGGCAGTCTACCTGAAAAAGAATTCAGAATAATAATAGCAAAGATGATCCAAAATCTTGGAAATAGAATAGAGAAAATGCAATAAACATTTAAAAAGGACCTAGAGGAAGTAAAGGTGAAACAAGCAATGATGAACAACACAATAAATGAAATGAAAAATACTCTAGAAGGGATCAATATCAGAATAACTGAGGAATAAGAATGGATAAATGACCTGGAAGATAAAATAGTGGAAATAAGAACTGCAGAGCAGAATAAAGAAAAAAGAATGAAAAGAAGTGAGGACAGTCTCAGAGACCTCTGGGACAACATTAAACACACCAACATTTGAGTTATCGGGTTCCAGAAAAAGAAGAGAAAAAGAAAGGGACTGAGAAAATATTTGAAGAGATTATAGTTCAAAACTTCCCTAATATGGGAAAGGAAATAGTTAATCAAGTTCAGGAAGCACAGAGAGTCCCATACAGGATAAATCCAAGGAGAAATACACCAACACATATTAATCAAACTGTCAAAAATTAAATACAAAGAAAGCATATTAAAAGCAGCAAGGGAAAAACAACAAATAACACACAAGGGAATCCCATAAGGGGATAAAGCTGATCTTTCAGCAGAAACTCTGCAAGCCAGAAGGGAGTGGCAAGACATATTTCAAGTGATGAAGGTGAAAAACCTACAACCAAGATTATTCTACCCAGCAAGGATCTCATAGAGATTTGATGGAAAATTAAAACCTTTACAGACAAGCAAAAGCTGAGAGAGTTCAGCACGACCAAACCAGCTTTACAACAAATGTTAAAGGATCTTCTCTAGGCAAGAAACACAAGAGAAGGAAAGACCTACAATAACAAACCCAAAACAATTAAGAAAATGGTAATAGGAACATACATATCGATAATTACCTGAAATGTAAATGGGTTGAATGCTCCCACCAAAAGACACAGATTGGCTGAATAGATACAAAAACAAGACCCATATATATGCTGTCTACAAGAGACCCACTTCAAACCTAGGGACACATACAGACTGAAAGTGAGGGGACGGAAAAAGATATTCCAAACAAATGGAAATCAAAAGAAAGCTGGAGTTGCAATTCTCATATCAGACAAAATAGACTTTAAAATAAAGACTATTAGAAGAGACAAAGAAGGACACTACATACTGATCAAGGGATCGATCCAAGAAGAAGATATAACAATTGTAAATATTTATTCACCCAACATAAGAGCAGCTCAATACATAAGGCAAATACTAACAGCCATAAAAGGGGAAATCGACAGTAACACATTCATAGTAGGGGACTTTAAAACCCCACTTTCACCAATGGACAGATCATCCAAAATGAAAATAAATAAGGAAACACAAGCTTTAAATGATACATTAAACAAGATGGACTTAATTGATATTTATAGGACATTCCACCCAAAAATAACAGAATACACATTTTTCTCAAGTGCTCATGGAACATTCTCCAGGATAGATTATATCTTGGGTCACAAACCAAGCCTTGGTAAATTTCAGAAAATTGAAATTGTATCAAGTATGTTTTCCAACCACAATGCTATGAGACTAGATATCAGTTACGGAAAAGATCTGTAAAAAATACAAACACATGGAGGCTAAACAATACACTACTTAATAACGAAGTGATCACTGAAGAAATCAAAGAGGAAATTTAAAAAATACCTAGAAACAAATGACAATGGAGACACAATGACCCAAAACCTATGGGATCCAGCAAACACAGTTCTAAGAGGGAAGTTTATAGCAATACAGTCCTACCTTAAGAAACAGGAAACATCTCGAATAAACAACCTAACCTTGCACCTAAAAAAATTAGACAAAGAAGAACAAAAAAACCCCAAAGTTAGCAAAGGAAAGAAATCATAAAGATCCGAGCAGAAATAAATGAAAAAGAAATGAAGGAAATGATAGCAAAGATCAATAAAACTAAAAGCTGGTTCTTTGAGAAGGTAAACAAAATAGATAAACCATTAGCCAGACTCATCAAGAAAAAAAGGGAGAAGACTCAAATCAATAGAAATAGCAATGAAAAGGAGAAGTAACAACTGACACTGCAGAAATACAAAAGATCATGAGAGATTACTAAAAACAACTCTACGCCAATAAAATGGACAACCTGGAAGAAATGGACAAATTCTTAGAAATGTACAACCTGCCAAGACTGAACCAGGATGAAATAGAAAATATGAACAGACCAATCACAACTACTGAAATTGAAATTGTGATTAAAAATCTTCCAACAAACAAAAGCTCAGGACCAGATGGCTTCACAGATGAATTCCTTCAAACATTTAGAGAAGAGCTAACACCTATCCTTCTCAAACTCTTCCAAAATATAGCAGAGGGAGGAACACTCCCAAACTCATTCTACGGGGCCACCATCACCCTGATACCAAAACCAGACAAGGATGTCACAAAGAAAGAAAACTACAGACCAATATCACTGATGAACATAGATGCAAAAATCCTCAACAAAATACTAGCAAACAGAATCCAACAGCACATTAAAAGGATCATAAACCATGATCAAGTGGGGTTTATTCCTGGAACACAAGGATTCTTCAATATACGCAAATCAATCAATGTGATACACCATATTAACAAATTGAAGGAGAAAAACCATATGGTCATCTCAATAGATGCAGAGAAAGCTTTCGACAAAATTCCACACCGATTTATGATAAAAACCCTGCAGAAAGTAGACACAGAGGGAACTTTCCTCAACATAATAAAGGTCATATATGACAAACCCACAGCCAACATTGTCCTCAATGGTTAAAAACTGAAAGCATTTCCACTAAGATCAGGAACAAGACAAGGTTGCCCACTCTCACCACTCTTATTCAACATAGTTTTGGAAGTTTTAGCCACAGCAATCAGAGAAGAAAAGGAAATAAAAGGAATCCAAATCGGAAAAGAAGAAGTAAAGCTGTCACTGTTTGAAGACAACATGATACTATACATAGAGAATCCTAAAGATGCTACCAGAAAACTACTAGAGCTAATTAATGAATTTGGTAAAGTAGCAGTATACAAAATTAATGCACAGAAATCTCTTGCATTCCTATACACTAATGATGAAAATTCTGAAAGTGAAAACAAGAAAACACTCCCATTTACCATTGCAACAAAAAGAATGAAATAACTAGGAATAAACCTACCTAAGGAAACAAAAGGCCTGTATGCAGAAAACTATAAGACACTGATGAAAGAAATTAAAGATGATACAAATAGATGGAGAGATATACCATGTTCTTGGATTGGAAGAATCAACATTGTGAAAATGACTATACTACCCAAAGCAATCTACAGATTCAATGCAATCCCCATCAAACTACCACTGGCATTTTTCACAGAACTAGAACAAAAAATTTCACAATTTGTATGGAAACACAAAAGACTCCGAATAGCCAAAGCAATCTTGAGAACGAAAAATGGAGCCGGAGGAATCAGGCTCCCTGACTTCAGACTATACTACAAAGCCAAAGTAATCAAGACAGTATGGTACTGGCACAAAAACAGAAATATAGATCAATGGAACAGGATAGAAAGCCCAGAGATAAACCCACGCACATATGTTCACCTTATCTTTGATAATGGAGTCAGGAATGTACAGTGGAGCAAGGACAGCCTCTTCAATAAGTGGTGCTGGGAAAACTGGACAGCTACATGTAAAAGTATGAGATTAGATCACTCCCTAACACCATACACAAAAATAAGCTCAAAATGGTTTAAAGACCTAAATGGAAGGCCAGAAACTATCAAACTCTTAAAGGAAAACATAGGCAGAACACTCTTTGACATAAATCACATCAAGATCCTTTTTGACCCACCTCCTAGAGAAATGGAAATAAAAACAAAAATAAACAAATGGGACCTAATGAAACTTCAAAGCTTTTGCACAGCAAAGGAAGCCATAAAGAAGACCAAAACACAACCCTCAGAATGGGAGAAAATATTTGCAAATGAAGCAACTGACAAAGGATTAATCTCCAAAATTCACAAGCAGCTCATGCAGCTCAATACCAAAAAACCAAACAACCGAATCCAAAAATGGGCAGAAGACTTAAATAGACATTTCTCCAAAGAAGATATACAGACTGCCAACAAACACATGAAAGAATGCTCAACATCATTAATCATTAGAGAAATGCAAATCAAAACTACAATGAGATATCATCTCACACCGGTCAGAATGACCATCATCAAAAAATCTAGAAACCATAAATGCTGGAGAGGGTGTGGAGAAAAGGGAACACTCTTGCACTTCTGGTGGGAATGTGAATTGGTACAGCCAACTATGGAGAACAGTATGGAGATTCCTTAAAAAACTACAAATATAACTACCATATGACCCATCAATTCCACTACTGGGCATAAACCCTGAGAAAACCATAATTCAAAAACACTCATATACCAAAATGTTCATTGCAGCTCTATTTACAATAGCCAGGAGGTGGAAATAACCTAAGTGTCCATCATCAGATGAACAGTTAAAGATGTGGCACATATATACAATGGAATATTACTCAGCCATAGAAAGAAATGAAATTGAGCTATTTGTTATGAGGTGGATGGATCTAGAGTCTGTCATACAGAGTGAGGTAAGTCAGAAAGAGAAAGACAAATACCGTATGCTAACACATATACATATGAAATTTAAGAAAAAAAAATGTCATGAGGAACCTAGGGGTAAGACAGGAATAAAGACGCAGATCTACTAGAGAATGGACTTGAGGATATGGGGAGGGGGAAGGGTAAGCTGTGACAAAGTGAGAGAGTGGCATGGACATATATATACTACTAAATGTAAAATAGATAGCTAGTGGGAAGCAGCCGCATAGCACAGTGAGATCAGCTCTGTGCTTTGTGACCACCTGGATGGGTGGGATGTGGAGGGTGGGAGTGAGGGAGATGCGGGATGGAGGAAATATGGGAACATATGTATATGTATAACTGATTCACTTTGTTATAAAGCAGAAACTAACACACCATTGTAAAGCAATTATACTCCAATAAAGATGTAAAAAAAAAAAAAGGAAATAATTTGGAGTCATTAAATCAGTTCTAAATATTTGTCCACACAATTACCATCAGGACTAGCCAAGTACTTTTATTCCTTTTGCTCTAGTTGTGCTTGTTCTCTTGGGAAATGAGGCCACAGAGGAAATTCACTGCACCCCAGCAACTTCTCCTTCATGCTAACAAAGAAGCAAAAGAATGAGTGGCAATGATGAACAAAATTCACCTTCAAGGGTTCTTTGTTAGGATAACTTTGGTAGCTCAAGAAGGACACATTCTCACTGTGGCTGCAGCTACAGGTATGAGGGATTCTTCTCTCTGTGAATTCAGGCATTCAATGTGGTCCATACGTCATCACACACTGGCTACTAACAGTATACATTCAGGAGAGAAACACGCCTTTACCAATAAACCACTGCAGTCCCTCCCTTCAACACAAAACCTTCTCAGCAGTAAGTGCACTAAAAGGTTAAAGTTGTATTTGTGAAGGCCTCTCCTCATATAACCATCTCCCAAAGGCACCAACACTAACGCATCTCAACCTTATCTTCAAAAAGTGTAAAAGCAATCAAACCTCAAAAAGCCATTGACAGCTATGTGTTGGAAGGCATGGCATTCTATAGCCTCAAAAGAAACCAGTGGAAAGCTGTCCAAAAAGAGGCATTTAATCCAGTTCACCAGAGTCCACACTCTGCTCTAAGAGTAATAGTTTGAGCAAAATGTTTGGACATCCATGTGTACCAGCATTAAACTCCAAGCACAGCAATGTCACAACGCACAATGAAAGGGACTGCAGTTCTGAGACATACACATTTTTATTACTTCATTGTACACACTCCCTGTATGTGTTCAATATTTGTGCATAACTTCATAAATCTTAATGAGTTCCTTTTGAGAGAAGAGTGGCACACCATCAGATTTTAATATAGCAGAGTACTGTACTTACCGTTCAGTTAATAGCTTAAGCAATTGAGAAGTCGGCTGATTAAGAATCAAAGCAGTAACCACTATGTGCTTTAAACCTCAGTCTGCAGTGAGCTGTGTAATATATATATATATATATATGTTTATATTTATATATTATATTGCTTTCTGGCTTCTTCCTTTTGCAACATGATTTCAGCTCCTTTTTAAATCTGACTTTTTTACCATTTCCAATATGTGGAACTTCCTTTTCTGAATAAAATCACATAATATACAATAGTTCTATCTTCTCTTTGCCACCAGTTGTTTCTTTCCATCCCTAATATTTTCCTTATGATGAACTTGGTTTCCTCAGTTGTACAGCAGGTATGTTCCAGCAGTATGCAAATCACACTGCAAAGCAGCAGTCAAGCATCTAAGTGTGCAATCTTGAGAAATTTTCCCAATGATTATATTTATTAGATTGTGAAATTATATCCCAAGGTAGTGGTAGAAGGCTATTACCTGAATCTATTTTAGAAAAATGCTCCCAAAACACCCTGAGTAGAGGAAAGTCCTACATTGGTGGTGGGGGGGGGAGGGGAGCAGGGGAGAAGGTAGGATTGGTCCGAACTGCAGCCACTGTCATTTCACATTTGTTGAAAACCTACTGACCTTATTTCCTCCCAATTTATATCCTCTTACTTCTTTGTTGGGAATAATAATACAAGACACATTACATAGAATACGATACAAAACAACTGTGCCAGATACCACTACAGTTTTACAAAAATTTAACCAATAATCCCTGAGTTAACACTCTTCCCACCATGTACAATTACTTTGTAAAGTATTTTACAAATTAGACTTATTACAAAATCATGTTAAAATAGGTAACATTTTGAAAGGATAAAATCATGCTATATATATTTGGTTGAACATTATGCAGCTTTAGAAAGGAATGAAATTATGATACATGCTACAACATGGATGAACCCTGAAAACATGCTAAGTGGAATAAGCCAGACCCAGAAGTATAATTATTATATTGTTCCACTTATATGACGTATCTAGAAGAGGCAAATTCATAAAAGACAGAAAGTAGCATAGAGATTACCAGGAGCTGCGGGCAGGGAGAAATGGGGAGCTTTGTTTAATAGGTATAGAATTTCTGTTTCTGATGATGAAAAAGTTCTGGAAATGGATAGTGGTCATGGTTATACTACACTGTGAATGTACTTAATTCCACTGAACTGTACACTTTAAATGGTTAAATGGTAAATTTTATGATGTTTTGTTTATTTTATCACAATAAAAATAAAGAATAAATGGTAATATGGCAAGAGTCATAAATGGAATAGCTCTGCTCATCAGCCCTATCATATAACCTACATTTATTTTCTTCATGGCACTTAACACTATTTGAAATTATAATGATGATCTATGTGTTTACTTGTGTACTATCCCTTTCTCCCCCTACTAAAACACAGATTCCATAAAAGCAGGTACTAGACTTTCTATTTCACTACTTTATCCCCAGCACTTGCAATTCTTCTTGTCACAGAGTAGGTGCAGAATAAATTTTTGTAGACTAAATGAATTAACAAATGGAAGAAATACTATATATGTCCTATTAATTTTGAGTTTGGTTATACTGCAAGGTCATGTACTTTTCCTTATGTCTGATAATATTTAATGTCTCCATCTCTTGTAGGCAGTAGGATAATTTCAACTGTTATTTATCTTATATGTAAGTCTGTAACCATATCCTAAGCTCCTTGAGAAACCATATGCTATAGCTCTGCTTCCCCCACAAAGTATCTTACCTTGCAGAGTGCCATGTGGTGTACTAAGAATTTTCACATCCATGTTCACATTTGATACGCATGACCATAAGGCTGGCAGATATAATCATCCCCCTTGCATAGATGAGGACACAGGCTCAGAAATTAAGTGATTTTTTCAAAGTTACTAAGTGGCAGAGCCAGAACTCAAAACCAGGTCTTCTAGCTCCAGGTCCAAAATTCTTTCCAGTAAAAGTTTGGTAATGAAAACAATGATGGTAATGTCCTATTTTGCATATTTTCAAATAGAATATGTACTTCAAAAAAATTCCTACTAAATTTGGGGTGGGGGGAGGATTTATACCAAAAAAACAAAACAAAACAAAAAAAGATACCTTAACCATGGTTCTTTTAAAATGCTCAAAAAGATGCAAATCATATATGTCTGGAACTAAATTTAACTATTTATTGTTTTAATACTAGAGGGAAAGAGGAAGGAAGGGAGAGAGAGAGAGAGAGGGAGGGAGAGAGGGAGGGAGGGAGGGAGAGGGAGGGAGAAAAGGAGAGAGAAAGAAATGTACACGGAAATGTGAGTTTTGTTCTGCCATACCTCCCATTTTGCATTAAGAACCAGAAATCCAGAATCGTATCTGAAATCTCTCAATTTTTAAATGTTCTCAATTAATTCAATTTTAAAGAACACTCTGCATGCCAAATACTGCCTGTGGGCAGCCAGTGTGTGGCCTCTGATCTAAGCCATCATTTTTCTTGGTAGGTTTTAGAACAGACAGCACTTTCTATTCATAGGCTATATAAACTCTGTTTGATTTGAATCAGAAAAAACAAGTAGGGAGAG
This sequence comes from Tursiops truncatus, assembly GCF_011762595.2. NCBI lineage: Eukaryota > Metazoa > Chordata > Mammalia > Artiodactyla > Delphinidae > Tursiops > Tursiops truncatus. The sequence continues at coordinate 53,840,074 of NC_047044.1, read as the reverse complement.
AGCATATAAAGACCAAAATGACCTTATACAAATTGGCTATTTTCCCCGTGCTTCTTATTTAACCCCACTGAAAACTGTGCCTAGACTTATGGCCTTCAAATGCATGCTTTTATATCAAAGAACTGTACTTCTAGGAGTATTTTAAAATCCATAGATTTAAAGATGTTTAGAACATAAATGCAACATAAAACTGAGTGTGCCTTCCATGGGAGAATCCAGAGGCTAAAAACAGGGTATTCGTTCTTGCAAGGACAAGATCTGACTCGATACATTAGCAGTGCACATAAAGATTATAAATGAGGATGAAAGAAAGAAAAGGACCCACTGAAAAGCAGATGTCTTGAGCTAGAAGAAGCAATCACAGCATCTGCACTTTGGCGTCGGGTAGAAAACACTGGAGGAAAACAATAAAGCAGAAGGTATAAAAATACCAAAATAAGTCAGCTGGGAGGAAAAAAAACTACAGAGTACAAAAGGATATTCAGAAGACTTTGGTAAAAATCTGAAGTCTTAAATAGCTCATGGTTCAGACAAGCTGGAAAATAGAGGCAAAGGAAGTAAATGGAGAATAAAACGTTTGTACTTAGTTTTCTCCTAGTATAAGGCTCAAAGGACAATCTAGAAGTGCTTCAAATTAATTCTTTCACCACATTCAGGAATATGATTTCCCTGATGCAGCCATCTTCACATAACCAAAGTCACTTCAATTGATTACACAAAACTTGCCAGAAATCACCTTAAAAAAGTCTCTAACATGAATGCCTTGGCCAACATTCTATTCTGTGTTTAAATCCTCTACTGACTACATGAAAAGGCAGAATGAACACACGATTTGGAGTAAGAACACTTGGATTCAAGTCTTGGTCACCTGCTACTGCTTAGGGAGGTGATTTCTGGAGTCATTTCATCTCTTTGAGCCTCAGTTGATTTTCTGGTAAAACGAAGGTATAATACTTGCCTTAACTACCTCACAGGGTTGCTGTGAGGTAGCAACCTACCTCAAATGAGCTAACCTATATGAAAGTCCCTTACAAGTTTTAACCCTAAAAATCATATTATCTAAAGAGACAAAGGTGCATCATTCAGTGAAATCACAGCCTCACCAATCATGCAACAAATATTATTAAACATCTCCTGTTATTCTAAATACTGGCTATAATATAGCTGTAAAAATGACAGGCAGGATCCCTGCACACATGGGGCCTACAGTTTGATTAAAGTTGTAAATTCTTAATTTAAGTTTTGACAATAATACAATAAACAAAATAATTCATCTTTCAGCTAATAAAAGGATTATATAAGTTTTTGATAATGGATTGTTTGTTTTCTATTAATTTCCATAAAAAAGGAATATAATGGCATATCTTAATTAAATTCAGAAAGATACTTAGCAGTCACTAGTATTGTTGTACAGACAGTCAAAGTATTGTTTACTATACACACATCATTGGTATGTAGTAATTATTAAACATCGGAGACAACATTTGCAATCAGGCAAACTTAAGGCAAATGCAGCTGTTTACTCAAAGTGTGGCTTGGGGAAATATACAAAACAGTTATTATTGAGTGATTATTTTATGCAAGGCATTCTGGTGGGCATTGTAAGTGATACCAAAATCAGCAAACCCGAGTTCCTTCCTTCCATAAAAGGACGCATAATAGAGGAACAGACGTAAGATTTGTAAGATCATGTAAGTAGGAGAATAATGCATGGAATATTAAATAAAAGATTGGTCTGTGTCTCTAAACCTCAACAAACACCCCTGTCAAAATACCTTCATGAAATGCTGACAAAACACCAGACTAGTAACCAAAATTCTTAGTTACAATCTAATCATGTCTTCACCCAAATCCAGTTACATGAACTAAAGCAAATGATTTCAACCCAGTTTTCCTATCTATAAAATAAAAACTAAAACATTACTAACTTTCTGGCTTTCTCAAACCCTTTTTAAAAAATAAACAGGACAGAGAGGAGCTTCAAGATGGCGGAGGAGTAAGATGCAGAGATCACCTTCCTCCCCACAAATACATCAGAAATACATCTACACGTGGAACAACTCCTACAGAACACCTACTGAATGCTGGCAGAAGACCTCAGACCTCCCAAAAGGCAAGAAAGTCCCCACGTACCTCGGTAGGGCAAAAGAAAAAAGAATAAACAGAGACAAAAGAATAGGGACAGGACCTGCACCAGTGGGAGGGAGCCGTGAAGGAGGAAAGGTTTCCACACACTAGGAAGCCCCTTTGCGGGTGGAGACGGGGGTGGGAGTGACGGGGAGGGGGAAGCTTTGGAGCCACGGAGGAAAGCGCAGCCACAGGGGTGCAGAGGGCAAAGCGGAGAGATTCCCGCACAGAGGATCGGTGTGACCAGCACCCACCAGACACAGAGGCTTGTATGCTCACCCTCTGGGGCGAGCGGGGGCTGGGAGTTGAGGCTTGGTCTTCGGTCGGATCCCAGGAAGTTGACTGGAGTTGGCTGCGTGATCACAGCCTGAAGAGTGTTAGTGCACCACGGCTAGCCGGGAGGGAGTTCAGGAAAAAGTCTAGACCTGCCGAAGAGGCAAGAGGCTTTTTCTTCCCTCTTTGATTCCTGGTGCACGAGGAGAGAGGATTAAGAGCGCTGCTTAAAGGAGCTCCAGAGACGGGTGTGAGCCATGGCTAAAAGTGCGGACCCCAGAGACAGGCATGAGACGCTAAGGCTGCAGCTGCAGCCACCAAGAAGCCTGTGTGCGAGCACAGGTCACTATCCACACCCCCCCTTCCGGGGAGCCTGTGCACCCCGCCACTGCCAGGTTCCAAGGATCCAGGGACAACTTCCCTGGAAGAACGCACGGCGCGCCTCAGGCTGGTGCAACTTCATGCCAGACTCTGCCGCTGCAGGCTCGCCCCGCATCCTTACCACTCCCTCCCCCCGGCCTGAGTGAGCCCGAGCCCCCGAATCAGCGGCTCCTTTAACCCCGCCCTGTCTGAGCGAAGAACAGAGGCCCTCAGGCGACCTACATGCACAGGCGGGTCCACATCCAAAGCTGAACTCTGGGAGCTGTGTGAACAAAGAAGAGAAGGAAATCTCTCCCGGCAGTTTCAGGAGCAGAGGATTAAATCTCCACAGTCAATGCGATGTACCCTGCATCTGTGGAATACCTGAATAGACAACGAATCATCTCAAATTGAGGAGGTGGACTTTGAGAGCAAAGATATATATATATTGTTTTTCCCTTTTTCTCTTTTTGTGACTGTGTATGGGTATGCTTCTCTGTGTGATTTTGTCTGTACAACTTTGCTTTTACCATTTGTCCTAGGCTTCTGTCTGGTACTTTGTTTTGTTTTGTTTTTGTTTTACTTTAAAAAATTTTTTCTCTTAATAATTATTTTTTACTTTAATAACTTTATTTTATTTTATCTTTTCTCCTGTTTCTTTCTATTTTTTCTCCTTTTTATTTTGAGCCATGTGGATGAAAGGCTCTTGGTGCTACAGCCAGGAGTCAGGGCTGTGCCTCTGAGGTGGGAGAGCCAACTTCAGGATAGTGGTCCGCAAGAGGCCTCCCAGCTCCACGTAATACCAAACGTTGAAAATCTCCAAGAGATCTCCATCTCAACACCAACACCCAGCTTCACTCAATGACCAGCAAGCTACAGTGCTGGACACCCTATACCAAACAACTAGCAAGACAGGAACACAACCCCACCCATGAGTAGGGAGGATGCCTAAAATCATAATAAGGCCACGGACACCCCAAAACACACCACCAGACATGGACCTGCCCACCACAAAAACAAGATCCAGCCTCATCTACCAGAACACAGGCACTAGTCCCCTCCACCACTAAGCCTACACAACCCATTAAACCATCCTTAGCCACTGGAGACAGACACCAAATACAACGGGAACTATGAACCTGCAGCCTGCAAAAAGGAGACCCCAAACACAGTAAGTTAAGCAAAATGAGAAGACAGAAAAACACACAGCAGATGAAGGAGCAAGGCAAAAACCCACCAGACCAAACAAATGAAGAGGAAATAGGTAGTCTACCTGAAAAAGAATTCAGAATAATGATAGTAAAGATGATCCAAAATCTTGGAAATAGAACAGAGAAAATACAAGAAAAATTTAACAAGGACCTAGAAGAACTAAAGAGCAAACAAACAATGATGATGACATGATGAATGAAATATAAAATTCTCTAGAAGGGATCAATAGCAGAATAACTGAAGGAGAAGAATGGATAAGTGACTGGAAGATAAAATAGTGGAAATAACTACTGCAGAGCACAATAAAGAAAAAAGAATGAAAAGAACTGAGGACAGTCTCAGAGACCTCTGGGACACCATTAGAAGCACAAACATTCAAATTATAGGGGTCCCAGAAGAAGAAGAGAAAAAGAAAGGGACTGAGAAAACATTTGAAGTGATTATAGTTAAAAACTTCCCTAATGTGGGAAAGGAAATAGTTAATCAAGTCCAGGAAGCACAGAGAGTCCCATACAGGATAAATCCAAGGAGAAACATGCCAAGACACATATTAATAAAACTGTCAAAAATTAACTACAAAGAAAAAATATTAAAAGCAGCAAGGGAAAAACAACAAATAACACACAAGGGAATCCCCATAAGGTTAACAGCTGATCTCTCAGCAGAAACTCTGCAAGCCAGAATGGACTGGCAGGACATATTTAAAGTGATGAAGGAGAAAAACCTACAACCAAGATTACTCAACCCAGCAAGAATCTCATTCAGATTCGATGGGGAAATTAAAACCTTTACAGACAAGCAAGCGCTAAGAGAATTCAGCACCACCAAACCAGCTTTACAACAAATGTTAAAGGAACTTCTCTAGGCAGGAAAGACAAGAGAAGGAAAAGACCTACAATAACAAACCCAAAACAATTAAGAAAATGGTAATAGGAACATACATATTGATAATTACCTTAAATGTGAATGGATTAAATACTCCAACCAAAAGACATAGACTGGCTGAATGGATAGAAAAACAAGACCCATATATATGCTGTGTACAAGAGACCCACTTCAGACCTAGGGACACATACAGACTGAAAGTGACGGGATGGAAAAAGATATTCCATGCAAATGGAAATCAAAACAAAGCTGGAATAGCAATTCTCATATCAGACAAAATAGAGTTTAAAATAAAGATTAGAAGAGACAAAGAAGGACACTACATAATGATCAAGGGATCGTTCCAAGAGGAAGATAAAACAATTGTAAATATTTATGCACCCAACATAGGAGCACCTCAATACATAAGGCAAATACTAACAGCCATAAAAGGGGAAATCGACAGGAACACAATCATAGTAGGAGACTTTAACACCCCATTTTCACCAATGGACAGATCATCCAAAATGAAAATAAATAAGGAGACACAAGCTTTAAATGATACATTAAACAAGATGGACTTAATTGATATTTATACAACATTCCATCCACAAACAACAGAATACACATTTTTCTCAAGTGCTCATGGAACATTCTCCATGATAGAAAATATCATGGGTCACAAATCAAGCCTTGATTTGTAAATCAAGGTAAATTGAAGAAAATTGAAATAATATCAAGTATCTGTTCTGACCACAATGCTATGAGACTAGATATCAATTACAGGAAAAGATCTGTAAAAAATACAAACACATGGAGGCCAAACAGTACACTACTTAATAACCAAGAGATCACTGAAGAAATCAAAGAGCAAAACAAAAAATACCTACAAACAAATGACAATGATACCACAATGACCCAAAACCTATCAGATGCAGCAAAAGCAGTTCTAAGAGGGAAGTTTATAGCAATACAATCCATCCTTAAGACACAAGAAACATCTCAAATACACAACCTAACCCTACACCTAAAGCAATTAGAGAAAGAACAAAAAACCCCTCAAAGTTAGCAGAAGAAAACAAATCATAAAGATCAGAAGTAGATGAAAAAAAAATGAAGGAAAAAATAGCAAAGATCAATAAAACTAAAAGCTTGTTCTTTGAGAAGATAAACAAAACTGATAAACCATTAGGCGGACTCAACAGGAAAAAAGGGGAGAAGACTCAAATCAATAGAATTAGAAATGAAGAAGGAGAAGTAACAACTGACACTGCAGAAATACAAAAGATCATGAGAAATTACTGGAAGCAACTCAATAAAATGGACAACCTGGAAGAAATGGACATATTCTTGGAAAAGTACAACCTTCCAAGACTGAATCAGGAAGAAATAGAAAATATGAACAGACCAATCACAAGCACAGAAATTTAAACCGTGATTAAAAATCTTCCAACAAACAAAAGCCCAGGACGAGACAGCTTCACAGGCGAATTCTATCAAACGTTTAGAGAAGAGCTAACACCAATCCTTCTCAAATTCTTCTAAAATATATCAGATGGAGGAACACTCCCAAACTCATTCTACGAGGCCACCATGACCCTGATATCAAAACCAGACAAAGATGTAACAAAGAAAGAAAACTATAGGCCAATATCACTGATGAACATAGATGCAAAAATTCTCAACAAAATACTATCAAACAAAATCCAACAGCACATTAAAAGGATCATACACCATGATCAAGTGGGGTTTATCCCAGGAAAGCAAGGATTCTTCAATATACGCAAATCAATCAATGTGACACACTATATTAACAAATTGAAGAAGAAAAACCATATGGTCATCTCAATAGATGCAGAGAAAGCTTTCGACTAAATTCAACACCCATTTATGATAAAAACCCTCCAGAAAGTAGACACAGAGGGAACTTTCCTCAACCTAATAAAGGCCATATACGACAAACCCACAGCAAACATCATCCTCAATGGTGAAAAACTGAAAGCATTTCCACTAAGATCAGGAACAAGACAAGGTTGCCCACTGTCACCACTCTTATTCAACATAGTTTTGGAAGCTTTAGCCACAGCAATCAGAGAAGAAAAAGAAATAAAAGGAATCCAAATCGTAAAAGAAGAAGTAAAGTAGTCACTGTTTGCATTCACGTGATACTATAGAGACTCCTAAGGATGCTACCAGAAAACCACTAGAGCTAATCAATGACTTCGGGAAAGTAGCAGGATACAAAATTAACACACAGAAATCTCTAGCATTCCTATACACTCATGATGAAAAATCTGAAAGTGAAATTAAGAAAGCACTCCCATTTACCATTGCAACAAAAAGAATAAAATATCTAGGAATTAAACTACCTATGGAGACAAAAGACCTGTATGCAGAAAATTATAAGACACTGATGAAAGAAATTAAAGATAATGCAAATAGATGGAGAGATATACCATGATCTTGGATTGGAAGAATCAACATTGTGAAAATGATGCTATTACCCAAAGCAATCTAGAGATTTAATGCAATCCCTATCAAATTACCAAGGGCATTTTTCACAGAACTAGAACAAAATATTTCACAATTTGTATGGAAACACAAAAGACCCCGAATACCAAAGCAACCTTGAGAAAAAAAACGGAGCTGGAGGAATCAGTGTCCCTGTCTTCAGACTATACTACAAAGCTACAATAATCAAGATAGTATGGTACTGGCACAAAAACAGAAATGTAGATCAATGGAACAGGATAGAAAGCCCAGAGATAAACCCACACCCATATGGTCACCATATCGTTGTTAAAAGAGGCAAGAATATACAGTGGAGAAAAGATAGCCTCTTCAATAAGTGGTGTTGGGAAAACTGGACAGCTACATTTAAAAGAATGAAATTAGAACACTCCCTACTACCATACCCAAAAATAACCTCAAAATGGATTAAAGACCTAAATGTAAGGCCAGACACTATCAAACTCTTAGAGGAAAACATAGGCAGAACACTCTATGACATAAATCACAGCAAGATCCTTTTTGATCCACCTCCTAGAGAAATGGAAATAAAAACAAAAATAAACAAATGGGACCTAATGAAACTTCAATGCTTTTGCACTGCAAAGGAATCCATAAACAAGACCAAAAGGCAACCCTCAGAATGGGGGAAAATATTTGCAAATTAAGCAACTGACAAAGGATTGATCTCCAAAATTTACAAGCAGTTCATGCAGTTCAGTATCAAAAGAACAAACAACGCGGGCTTCCCTGGTGGCGCAGTGGTTGAGAGTCCACCTGCCGATGCAGGGGACACGGGTTCGTGCCCCAGTCCGGGAAGATCCCACATGCCGCAGAGCGGCTGGGCCCGTGAGCCATGGCTGCTGAGCCTGTGCTCCGCAACGGGAGAGGCCACAACAGTGAGAGGCCTGTGTACCGCAAAACAAACAAACAAACAAAAAAAACAAACGACGCAATCCAACAATGGTTAGAAGACCTAAATAGACATTTCTCCAAAGAAGATATACAGGTTGTCAACAAACACTTGAAAGAATGCTCAACATCATTAATCATTAGAGAAGTGCAAATGAAAACTACAATGAGATATTATCTCACACCGGTCAGAATGGCCATCATCAAAAAATCTACAAACAATAAATGCTGGAGAGGGTGTGGAGAAAAGGGAACCCTCTTGCACTGTTGGTGGGAATGTAAATTGATACAGCCACTATGGAGAACAGTATGGAGGTTCCTTAAAAAACTACAAATAGAACTACCATATGACCCAGCAATCCCACTACTGGGCATATACCCTGAGAAAACCATAATTCAAAAAGAGTCATGTACCAAAATGTTCACTGCAGCTCTATTTACAATAGCCAGGAGATGGAAACAACCTCAATGTCCATCATCAGATGAATGGATAAAGAAGATGTGGCACATATATACAATGGAATATTACTCAGCCATAAAAAGAAACGAAACTGAGCTATTTGTAATGAGGTGGATTGACCTTGAGTCTGTCATACAGAGTGAGGTAAGTCAGATAGAGAAAGACAAATACCGTATGCTAACACATATATATGGAATTTAAGAAAAAAAAATGTCATGAAAAACCTAGGGGTATAAACCCCTAGGTTTATACAGGAATAAAGACACAGACCTACTAGAGAATGGACTTGAGCATATGGGAAGGGGGAAGGGTAAGCTGGGACAAAGTGAGAGAGTGGCATGGACATATATACACTACCGAACGTAAAATAGATAGCTAGTGGGAAGCAGCCACATAGCACAAGGAGATCAGCTCGGTGCTTTGTGACCACCTAGAGGGGTGGGATAGGGAGGGTGGGAGGGAGGGAGATGCAAGAGGGAAGAGATATGGGAACATATGTCTATGTATAAATGATTCACTTCGTTATAAAGCAGAAACTAACACACCATTGTAAAGCAATTATACTCCAATAAAGATGTTAAAAAAAAGCAGGATAGAATAAACAGATATATATGAATATCATTTACTCCACTATTTTGGTAGTTGCATTAGGTAACAGATGGAAAGCACCCTCAACTGCTTCTGACACTAAGAACATCCTCAATAAGTGTTAAACCTGTATCTGAAGTAGGAAATAACTGAACTAAACCTTAAAGTACAGGTAAGATTTTAATAAGCACAGATGATAAGAAAGCATGCCATATCAAGGCATTTTTTTGATATTTAAAGTTTAATTTAATACAAATTTCACATACTTCAACCTTCCCAGAAATGCTCACTTCATCTTAATTAAAGAAATGGAAATATTATGACTTAAGTCTTCATTCTGGATTATGTATGTTTGGACAAGTTTAGGCAAACAGCAAAGATTCAGAAGTCCTACCACCAAACGTACAAGCACTGAGAAAATGCTAAAACCAACTCCATCTGGGGAGAGACATGGAACTGGGAACATGAAAGGATTAGGAATGGCAAGCAGTCTCACTTGACTTCACCCTGGAGGCCATGGACTGGAGTAATAAAGAGTTAAGTCTGGAATAATGCATTACAAAAATAAGGAAACAGGGCTTCCCTGGTGGCGCAGTGGTTGAGAGTCCGCCTGCCGATGCAGGGGACACGGGTTCGTGCCCCGGTCCGGGAAGATCCCACATGCCGTGCAGCAGCTGGGCCCGTGAGCCGTGGATGCTGAGCCTGCGCGTCTGGAGCCTCTGCTCCGCAATGGGAGAGGCCACAACGGTGAGAGACCCGTGTACGGCAAAAAAATAAAATAAAATAAAAAATAAGGAAACAGGCTCAAGGAAATGAAGTGATTTGCCTGATAGGGACACACCCCATAAGTGGCAGCTTTAGGACCCATATCCAGGTCCTCTGATTACAAATTCCTTGTTCCTTCTGTCAAATCACTGTACAGCAATAGTAGTGGGCATATTATGCACCAGATGAAGAGTAGAGAAAGAGTTCCTGGCTTTCATATTAGCTGGCATTTTGCACCAAGGGAGAAGGATGACATAATGCCAGGGTGCAGGGAAGCTTTGGTTCTTTCTTATTCCTCTTCTGTGCTCAATTCATTCTGAGAATTGTATAAAAATATGCAGTTCACAGAAGCCCTGACACCATCTGCTGACACCACACTGTACAAACATCAAACTTAGATGATAATACAATTAAGTTTTAGTCTACTTGGGAATACAATCCAATTTGTGAATTATCTGAGGAACTTATTTCCACCTCAGTTCACCTTAGCTGTTCACCTGATTCTGGATTAACTCTTTCTACCTTAAGGTGTAACGAAAAAAACTGGCCACTGTATTAAAATGTATTTAAGAAGGTAATTGTATGCTGGAGAGTGACATAATGGTCCCCAGTGGTAAATAGCAATAATTTTGGACTCTCTTCTATTTGGGCTTATAGGTATCACTCTTCTCCATCCACTCTAGTGACTTGACCATTGATGTTATGTCATGCCTAAGTAGGCTTAATTCCCACCTACTGACAAAGGATAACACGACTGATATAAATTATTCTTCTCTCCTTTCAGAATTTTTGTTTCTGTGTAAGGCAGATAATTTGTCTAGGAATACTGTCTTCACTCCATCTCAAGAACCAATCAGAAAGGAACCCAGTAAGTACAACCAATAGACTGCACCTAAATCTAGAAATAACTCCCCTAGTTATGAAAAATAATTGGCTGTTACTTGAGAGAGGATATGGGTAAGTCCTCCCTTTGATAAAGGAGAGAGCATTTTTCCGAAGCTGGAATCCATCTCTCCCCTCATTTTGACTCAGACCACCTTCCAGTACTTAGGATCAGCTCTAGCAGTTAGAATGAGAAATTTAAGTAGATCTGGCCCAAAACCATGGGACTCATCTCCCATTTGTCAGTCTGGCTCTCACAGGGTACCCCAGTTCTGAAAATTGAGCTTCTACTGTTTTCCCAGGCTTGACTTCTTTCTACAGCACCGATAAAGGATTTCTCTTTGCTCTTGCCATCTCCCTGGAGTTCTTTCTGGTCCTGAAACTCAGCCCTAGTCTTTGCTACCTCCCAACAGTCTTCCTTGACATTGATTGTCTGCTTATACCTCTCCTGCTCTCCACAAGAATTCTCTGGGCTATGCTGCTTTTGTTTTATGGCCTAGGTACCATGCTTCACCTACCAGGATGGACTTTCCCTCAAGGACCCAAGATGAGCCTGATCCTGCCATCAGACCCTGACAGTGACAAGGTCTAGTTCTGAGTCCAAATGGTCCCCATCTGTGTCCACTTGATGGTATTGATCTCTGGGGGCTTATAATCTAATTGAAAGAGATATACATTTAAAAAAAAAGACTGGTTTATTTGTCAGCTCTTACAGACATTTAAGATATCAAAGAATAAATAGTGTGGTTCATGAATTGGTAGGCTATTAGGCATTATTCAGCTATAATTAGGACAACTCAATCTGACATTGACAGTGTAATGGTAATGGTGACTAGTGGGTATATAACTCAGGAACCAGACTTTCTGGATTCAAACCCTATTTTTGATATTTACAAACTTTGGGCTCTTGGACAAAATTAACAAGCACATCAATTGCTTCAACTATGAAATAGGGAAAATAATGCCCTTCTCAAAGAGTTGTGAAGATTAAATGTATTAATACATTTACACTGCTTAAGGTAGGTGTCACTCATAATAAATGCTCAACAAGCAGATACGTATTATCTGGGTGGGCTGCCGTATCTTACAAATAATTAGAAGAGTCACAAAGAAGATCAGATAGAAGAATAAGTGCCATACTGAAATCAGCTATTAACTCTTCCAAGGAGATCCCTCTGACCCTCCCTAGGACAAGCTAAATTTGCCTCCAACGTATCAGTAACTATTTAGCAGGGAGGTTTGGAGCACTAGGTCTGCCTAGACAGCTTACTACCTGTGTGAAAGTCCCTTCTCTGTTAAATGTAGAAAACAATGCTTCCTACCTGATAGAATTTGCTTTATTATTAAATTAGTTAAGACAGATAAAGCACTTAGAAACCACTTCCATGTTAGCTAACTTCTATTACTAGTGTAGCCCACAAAATAATCAGGGAGAGGAAATGATGAAATCAGAATGTCCCTAAGTGGTTAGAGCCAGGAGGTATCCATGTTCCTGACAAACAAGCAGTTTATCATTACTCTGGCCCCAATCAGAACTCTTCCCACCAAAAGCGAATGCAAATCTTAACTGCAGCCAAAAGAACACACCACATGGAAAAGCCATTCAGATCATAAGGAAGCCATCATAGCCACATCCTCCTACAAACAGAGAAGTGGGCAAAGTGAGCATTATAGGTACATGTAACAACTCATATTCTGCAAAACTTTTAAAGCATGCAATCTTTCTTAGAAATTCAGTGAGAAGCTACACTTTAAAAGATCAAGTGGATAAAAAGACTTAGAATAAAAATGAGGGGCCCCAAGCAACAATGCAATAATCCGGGCTTCCCTGGTGGCACAGTGGTTGAGAGTCCGCCTGCCGATGCAGGGGACGTGGGTTCGTGCCCCGGTCCGGGAGGATCCCACATGCCGCGGAGCGGCTGGGCCCGTGAGCCATGGCCGCCGAGCCTGCGCGTCTGGAGCCCGTGCTCTGCGGCGGGAGAGGCCACGGCAGTGAGAGGCCCGCGTACGGCAAAAAAAAAAAAAAAAAAAAAAGGAATGCAATAATCCAACACACCCTGGGACAAGGCAAGAATAGTCTGGAAACCAAGCAGAGAACCTAAAGGAAGAAAATTTCATTGTGGGTATTACCAAACTCTTAGTGAATGGGTCCTAGAAATGAATACACGAGTTTCACTCTGTACCATTTGTAGTTGTACATAAACATGTCTTAGTCAATCACAAAGTAAATTTTAGAGTATATTTCTTATTCCAAAATGCATATTCAGTTATTTTCAAACAAAGCCCTTCTGATCCTCCCCCTGCCCAGTAGAGGTCAAACTCCCCTGGAGGTGGCAGTGGCTGTAGAGCAGAGGTACCTACAGCAGATCAGCCTTGACTGCCAACTGCCTGCGTGACCTTGGGAAAGTTATTTCCTCTCACTCTCTATTCATCTCCTTGTCTACAAAGTGGAGTTAATGTTGGAATCTACCAAATAGGAGGAGTGTGCTTATCAAATTAGCTAACCCAAATGAAACAGGATGGCGCATGACACATAGAAAAATAAAATATATATATATATATATATATATATATATATATATATACATATTCTGTTTATCCCATTGGGTACCAAGTTAAAGGACATCACATTTGTTGTTGATGAGCATCTAGACTAACTGGACCCCACTGAGTATTCCAATCAATGTTCGGGGGACCAGAGGGGGCCAAAGCAGATAAATGACACCTCTCAGAATGGTGTATTCTGCCCTGCTCCTCAGGGCTCAGTTCCCACAACTAGGCCTAACAAGCTCATTTTCTCTAGCCTTATTTTACATTACAATCTGAGTTACCAGGAATGAGCTGCCTGAGGACTTGGATGGTTCCTTTGATCTCTGTGTACCTTACATTTAACATAATGTCAGGCACAAAGCAAGGTTTCAAAAAAACAAATTGCGAATGATCAACACATGAACATCAAACAAGGAATAACTATTGTAAATCCAGGACTACTTGCTCAAATCAGCAGACTTTTAAACTCACTAACAAAATGAAATTATCATTTTAATGTTAGAGTTTACAGCTAAAAGCGTTAGCAGTGCTTTTAAAAGAGAATTGTGTAAACCGTCATGTTGGAGATCTTAAAACATTTTAATGGAATATTACCACCGTTTCCTTCTGTCACTTAAAGACTTAAATTTTTTTTCTGCCCCAGATGTTCTGAAAAGCGTGTATGTTCTCTATGCATTAGACTGCCTAAACATCGAAAAATTATCTGCTTCCCCATCAACCACTGATGGTTTTTTCCATTACCAAATGAGAGGTTCTAAAGGCCCACAGTGACTAGGATAAATCACTCCATTTCTTTTACTCTATTAAAGGAGATATTTTATGTTCCGCTGCCACAAAATCCAAGATGAACACCAGAAATAGCCTGTGAGTTGAAGACTCTCATTTTAAAATGGTACCACAATTTATCTCATTTCTTACTGTACCACGAGCATTACATTATTCATTAGAAGCATTTGTTTTCTAACAGCTTTCGCTGAGTATAGCCTTCCCAGAACAAGGTGGTGATTTTGAGGGAGAGATAAGGTCATTTTCTGGAATTCTTCGCCGTGTGACAACAGTGTTTGCATAAATACAAATTCGCTGCTCTATGACATTCCTGTCATGTTTGCTCAGTGAGCCAGTAATTCGCCACTTTCATTACTCCAGGTACAAGGTACCTTGTGGAAAATCAATCTTCTTTCTGCTTCATACATCACAGCTACCCCAGACACCAAGTGCATTCTGACTCTGAAATGAAGCTGTGAGAATAAGACATAAGTCTGTTTCAGCAACTGCATTATCCAAAGGGGTTAATGAATGTTATACCTCACTGGGAAACCCCATCTTGGGGCAGGGGAAATGTCTATACACAAAGCAAAGACGCTGTTTTGTGCAAAGCATTTCCTATGCCAGAGGGAGGGAAGTCTTAATAGTGGAACAAAGTAGCTACAGGAAGTTTAGTGAACACTTCTTCAGAAATATTAATCTACCATCTCTTCAGGTCACAAATCATTTTCTCCACCTCTTGACAGGCTGAAATTTGACTTTGAAAGACAATCCATTGCAGGATCCTGACTGGCTACAATATGTCAAGCTTCCCCCCCAGGGACAGAGCCAGCGCATACCAGCAGATGAAATCATTCTCAGTGTTTTCATTGGTACTGATTGCTGATTTTTCATCAACGTGTCCAACTCAACATCATAACACAAGGGCCAGTGGGAAAAAGAAGTAGAAATATTTTCATTCTATACCTATCTTCAAATCCAAGGAAGGGTAATACGCTGGAATTTTCATGGTATATTGTATTTCTGAAATGTATTTTAGAAAACCACTAATTCAAATATCAACAAATATTTATTGAATACTTACTACATTCTATTGTGTGAGCTGTAGATAAAATAATTAACAAAAGAAACAATGTCCTTCTCCTCATGGAATTTATGTTCCAGGAAAGCGAAAGTAAATGAACATCTAAATAAACTGAAGTGACAGTTTTAAGTATTGATCAGGGCTGTGAAAAAAATAAAACAGAGCCATGTGATAGACAGTGATAGAGGGGGTGGAGGTTTCAAAGCAACATTAGATGGGATGGCAAGGAAGATATTAGACAAAGGAACTAGCCATGAGAAAAAAAGAGGGGAAAGCATATTCTGGGCAAAAATTAAAACCAACAAAGGTGGGGGAGAGAGAGAGAGATAGTGAAATAGAAGGCCATGTGTCTGGAGTAGGTAAGTATGAGTCAGAAAAGTGGTACTGGCAAAAGTCAGATCATGGAGGCCTTGTTGGCTATGGTCAAGAATTTGGGATTATTCAAAGGGCAGTGAAAAGCCATTGGAAAGTAGAAGTGGAGGGAGCTTTGAAACAATAGGGCAAATGACATGATCTCATTGACATTTTTTAAAGGTCAGCTTATAAAGTGTTTTAGTATGGATAAAGAGTTGTAGGGGGTAGATGTAGTAGAATCAAAGGAACAGCAAGGGAGCTGGGGCCATCATAGGTGTTATGATGATGACTTGACTCAGTAAGGTATCGGCAGAGATAAAGAAAAGTACACATGCTTGTGATACATTTTGGGTATATACACCTCAGGACTCGTCCAAAGATTTGATGAGAGGATAGTAAAGAAAACATTGGTGTCATTAGTAAGAAAGAGGGGAGGTGGAAATGAATACTTCTCTTTTGGATATATTAAGTTTGAGAAGACAGATGTGCAAGATGTTACTTAGAAATTTGGGAACACACACCTGTAGCTTAGGGAAAGGTAAATTCTGGGGCAAAAGGATGCTGTTTAACATCAAGTATCCAAATAAGCTCACGCAGGGTAGGGTTGCCAGATGAAATACAGGACAGTAGCTAAATATGAATTTCAGATATAATGAATAATCTTTGGTATGGGTATGACCCCAAATAAGGGAGATGTTGTTTAAGGGTACAAACTTACAAAGATAGTTGTTTAGGCAGAAAAAAGTTTTCACTTTTTCTTTCCCATGGTTGCCTTTATTTTTCATGAGTATGGGAATTATAAAACAGCCAATTTAGTAGATAAAAAGTCCTAGAGCTCTAATACACAGTATAATGATTATAGACAACACTGTATTATAAACATCAAATTTGCCATGAGACTACATCTTAATTATTCCCACCACAAAAAAGAAACAGTAATAATGTGATGTGATAGAGGTGTTAGCTAATGCTACAATGGCAATCATACTGCAGTATATAAATGTATCAAAACAACATGTTGTATACCTTAAACTTATATAATATTACATGTCAATGATATCTCAATAAAAAAGTATGTCCCAAACGTTGCATGAAACATACTTATACAAAAGTATGTCCCCATAGTTTATGTGATAGAGACAGATGTGTGTGTGTATACATTACATGGGACATACTTACACAAAAAAATGTTACATGAAATTCAAATTTAACTGGGTATCCTGTATGTTTTTTTTTTTTTTTTTGGCAGTACGCCGGCCTCTCACTGTTGTGGCATCTCCCGTTGCAGAGCACAGGCTCCGGATGCGCAGGCTCAGCGGCCATGGCTCACGGGCCCAGCCACTTCGTGGCATGTGGGATCTTCCCGGACCGGGACACGAACCCATGTCCCCTGCATCGGCAGGCGGACTCTCAACCACTGCGCCACCAGGGAAGCCCCCATCCTGTATTTTTAATTGCTTTATCTGGCAACCCTAATTCAAAGTAAGATTTTAAATGGAAAAGACCAAGACCTAGTGCACTCCAAACTTTAGAAGTGGAACAGACAAAGAAGAGTTTATAAAATGTTTGTAAGGAGCCTCGGAAGGAGGAGCCAGTCAGGAGAGTGTGCTGTCACTGGCACCAAAAGAAAAAAGGCATCCCAAAAAGAAAGTGATACTCAACTGAGACCAAAGTTTTGACTGTTGCCCAGGGGTTGAATAAAATGAGTTCTACAAGTAACCATGACAGTGGACATCATGGAAGCAAGCCTTGGTGACCTTGAAAACAGCAGCAACAGTGAAATGGAAGAAACAGAAGACCCTTCGGAGTGGGATAAAGAGATGAAGAAGTGGAGACAGTGAATATAGAAACAGGGCAGTAGCATGGGGAGACATAGGATCAGGAAATACAGGAGGATTTGTGTATGTTGATGGGAACAATTCAGTGGAGAAGGAAAAGTGGTCAATTCAGCACTGAGAGGGAAATATCGCAGGATCAAAGCCCTTGAGAGGAAATGAGATCCAAACCACGACAGACGGGTTGACTTACAGTAGTGGAAACAATTCTTCCATTTTGAAAGAAAGAAGATAGGGAATGTGAGCATGGTTTCCACTGGTTTCAAATTTTATAAATGAACCCATAGAAATATGTACACAAAAACAGTCCATTTATAATCGAATATTTTCCTACATTTTAGTTTGTTCAAAATAACTCAGCTATTATATACTCATATAAACAAATGTAGATATATTCAAAATTAGTTGCTTGTTTCAAGATGTTTTAATAACAAAATGAATTAGTTAGATAGTAGTTTAGGGGGGAAAAAAGTGTTCACTTTTACCTTCCCATGGTTGCCTTTATTTTTCATGAATACTGGAATTATAAAATAGCCTCTAAACTTTTGTAACATCAAAACTGAAGTTTTTCTAAATGGAAATCAGATATTCTTAAATAACATTTCCCATAACAATTGCACCATACCATACATCATTAAGTAGATAAGTTTTACTAATAGAAAGTGAAAGCAAATACTGCCAAGCTCGAGAGAAACAAAGGTCAGTTGCTGTGGGAACCATGCTTTGGACCTCCTGACCTTTGTGTGTGTTGCTTGATATGGATATTTGCATTAGATCTGCTCTAAAATAAAAATAAGGTATTCATTAATACAGCTAAAAAAGCAGCTCAGCAGCAAAGAAGACAGAGCTGTATTTGGGGAACACAAAAAGAAATAGTAAAGACATTTTAAAAACAGTATAACACCTTTAGAACATTTCTCTAAGTATCATGCAGTCATTTGTCAGTTACCTGAGGTCCTGATAATACTTGTAAATGAACACAACGGTTCGCCCCATGGTACATCATGTTCTTATTAACAAAAGAGTGATAGTCTGGCAAACAAAAATTCCCTGGTTTATTAAAGTTGCAGAGTAAGGATTGTCTGCATGGTTCCTGTTATTTTTAGCACAAAGCTCACAGCTAAAACAATCTTGTATTCTTTCAAATATTTAAAGGAATGTGTCTCCTATTCAACCTGCATCTGAAGGAAAACTGATACTGCCTTTAGAACTGATAAAATATGGGTACAGAAAAAAAGTCTTATTATTAAACCAACTAACATGTTGTTATCTACAGATAACACTATCCAGATTAAACAGGACTCTTTCTCATGATTGCTACAATTTAAAATTTTCACCTTCCCTGTGTTTCGACAGTATTTATCTTAGATACTCTATATGAATGCAAGAAACATAAATGGAACAAAATCTAAGCTCCATAAAAGCAGAGGCCTTATATACCTTGTAGAGTGTCTGGTACCCAACAGACAGTTAATAAATGATGGACAGGTGGATGGATGGCAGGCCAAAAGGACTATGTAGAGAGGATGCTATGAAATTTAGTCAGATGGTAAAAAGAGATCATAAATACTTTCTTCCACTCTCACCACTTGTATTTGACATAGTATGGGAAGTCCTAGCCACAGCAATCAGACAAGAAAAAGAAATAAAAGGCATCCAAATTGGAAGGGAAGAGGTTAAATTGTCACTATTTGCAGATGACAAGATACTCTACATAGAGAACCCTAAAGATTCCAAACAAAAACTATTAGAACTAATAAACGAATTCATCAGGTAGCAGGACACATGATTAACATATAAAAATCTGTTGCATTTCTTTACACCATCATTGAAATATCAGAAAGAGAAAGTAAAAAACAATCCCATCTTAATTCACTTCAAAAAAAATAAAATACCTAGGAATAAACTTAACCAAGGAGGTGAAAGACCTATACACTGAAAACTATAAAACACCGGTAAAGGAAATTGAGGATCATTCAAAGAAATAGAAAGATATTCCATGCTTTTGGATTGGAAGAATTCATATTGTTAAAATGGCCATATTACCTGAAGCAATCTACAGATTTCATGTGATCCCTATCAAAATACCCATGACATTTTTCACAGAACTAGAACAAAGCAATCCTGAGGGAAAAGAACAAAGAAGGGACTAACCCTCCCAGACTTCAGACAATACTACAAAGCTACAGTAATCAAAATAGCATGGTATTGGCACAAAACAGACAATAGATGAAAGGAACAGAATAGAGAGCCCAAAAATAAACCCAAACACCGTAGTCAATTAATCTACAACAAAGGAGGCAAGAATATACAATGGAGAAAAAACAGTCTCTTCAGCAAGTGGTGTTGATAAAGCTGGAAATCTACATGTAAATCAATGGAATTGGAACACTCCCACAAATCATATAAAAAAATAAACTCAGAATGGTTTAAAGACCTAAATATAAAACATGACACCATAAACCTCCTAGAAAAGAGCACAAGCAAAAGACTCTCGGACATAAATAGTAGCAATATTTTCTTAGATCAGTCTCCCAAGGCAAAAGAAATGAAAGCAAAAAATAAACAAATGGGACTTAATCAAATTTAAAAGCTTTTTCACAGCAAAGGAAACCATCAACAAAACAAAAAGACAACCTACAGGATGGAAGGAAATATTTGCAAATGATGTGACTGACAAGGGGTTAATATCCAAAATGTACAAACAGCTCACAGAACTCAATATCAAAAAAACAAACAACCTAATCAAAAGATGGCCAGAAGACCCAAACAGTATGTTTTCTTTGGAAATAAAACATACAAGTGGCTAAAAGGTGCATGAAAAGATGCTCAACATTGTTTATTATTAGAGAAATGCAAATCAAAACCACAATGAGGTATCACCTTAAACCACTCAGAATGGCTATCATCAAAATGTCTACAAACAATAAATGCTGGAGAGGGTGTGGAGAAAAAGGAACCTTCCTACACCGTTGGTGGGAATGTAAATTGGTGCTACCACTATGGAAAACACTATGGAGGTTCCTTAAAAAAACTAAAACTAGAGCTAGTTTCGTCCAGCTATCCTACTTCTGGGTATATATCCAGAAAAGACAAAAATGCTAATTCAAAAACATACATGCACCCCAGTGTTCATAGCAGCACTATTTACATTAGCCAAGACATGGAAACAACTCAAGTGCCCATCAACAGACAACTGGCTTAAGAAGATATGGTATATACATATAATGCAGTATTACTCAGCCACAGAAAAGAGTGAAATATTGCCATTTGCAGCAACATGGATGGACCTACAGAATATCATACTAAGTAAAGTACGTCAGACAGAGAGAGACAAACATTAAATGATATCACTTATATGTGGAATCTAAAAAATAATACAAATGAATCTATATACAAACCAGAAACAGACTCACAAACAAAGAAAACAAATTTATGGTTACCAAAGAGAAAAGGAATTGGGGGGATGGGGAGAAGGGATAAATTAGGGGTATGGGATTAACAGATATAAATCACTATACATAAAATAGACAAGCAAAAAGGACTTACTATAGAACAGAGGGAACTATATTCAATATTTTACAATAACCTATAATGGAAAATAATCTCACATATATGTATGTGTGTATATATATATATATATATACACACATACATATATATAACTGAATCACTTTGCTGCACACCTAACACAAAATTGTAAGTCAATTACACTTCAATAAAAAAATAAGTTTTCTTATCAGGTGAGAAAAATAAGGCATATAAAAGATTCTCAATGACTTGCCACCATCCATAATGCCACAGGTTAACGACAAATATTTTGATTCCATTTAAAAAATCCAGTCCTCCTACATCTTTCCACCCTCCACAAAGGACACACTCATTCTGCCCTGATCTACCCATTCACACACTTGAAAAGCAAAACGGATGTCAAAAATTAACCCAGTGACACTCCAGGCTCTTGTGGCTAGATTTTCCTCCGCTTTATTGAGATATAAACTTACACAATGTTATATATCAGTTAAGATATACAACATGATGATTTGATATAGTATATATTGAAAAGCAATTAACCACAACAAGGTTAGTTAGCACCTCCATCCTCTCACCTAATTACCAGTTTTGTGTGTGTGATGAGAACATTTAAGATACACTCTCCTAGAAACTTTCAAATATATAATACAGTATTGTTAACTACAGCCACCATGCTGTACATTAGATACACACTTATTTATCATGTAACTGGAAGTCTGTACTCTTTGACTAACATCTCTTCATTTCCCCCGCCCCGTACCCCCTGACAGCCACTAACCTACTCTCAATTTCTATTATTTTAGCTTCTTTGGATTTCACATATAAGTGAAATCATACAGTATTTGTTTTTCTTTGTCTGGCATTTCATTTAACATAATGCCGTCAAGGTTCATCCATGTTGTCACAAACAGCAGGATTTCCTTCTTTTTATGGCTGAATAATATTCTGCGCTATATATATACCACGTTTTCTTTATCCGTTCATCCACTGACAGACACTGAGATTGTTTCTACGTCTTGGTCACTGTAAATAATGCTGCAATCAATTTAAGACTTGATACCTGGGATTTACTCAAGGGTTTCAAAGTCAACACAAATACAATGGAGTAGAGAGTCAGAGAGGGGTTCACAAAGGTCAATATTCCCTAGAATAACACCCATGCTTATTTTAAATAACATTGACAGTTCAGATATTTGACAGCCTATCCCTCTAAATTATAAATCGGGGCAAACTCTTCATAAAGAAAATTCTCAGAGTCTGGACCTATGCTATTCCACATAGTTGTATCCCAGAAGTCCACAACAGCACTGCCACATACTAGGTACTCAATAGATGTGTTTATTAGATGAATGAGTGAATGAAAGAGTGAAGGAAGGCATTACTAGGCAATCTGGTAATCTAATGTTCTAATCTAAGGTATTAGAGAACAGATTATGCAAATTCCTCAAGTGTTTAATTTTATTGAGAAGTTACTCCTTCCTGCCAAAACTATTGTCTTGTGAATAAGGATTTCATAAGACATAAGACTACAAATCCAAACAGCAACTGAAGGGAGAGAAGATAGAGGAGAGTGTGAGAAAGAAGGGAGGGAGAAAGGAAGGAAGGGGATGATACAAAGGTTAGGGAGGGAAGGAATACAACTACTAAACGTTGGTGGATCAAGAGGATGGTACCTAAAAATCTATGCTCATAGATGAGTCAACAGGGAGCCAGTTCTTTATTCTATTTTTTCATTTCTTTCTTTAGCAATTACAGCCTTAAACTTAGCTGAAGCTAGGTATGAAATGTACAAGGAAAGTAATAACTCTGGGATTATGAGTTAATAAAATTCTGGAATGAAAAAAACTAACAATGGCAGTCAAAAGCACAAACTAAGCCAAGATCTAATTATATTATACTCTCATGAATGTAAAAAACATTATGAAATATTTAATAGTTGACCAAACTCCATGTTTTTTATCTGCCCAGGGATTCCATAGACTTGCATACAATTATCTCTTCAGTTAAATACACAGCACTCAACAAGTGCTTGGATTCACATTCACATCATTGTTCCTGATATTATGGGGCCACTTCAAATACTGGAATCTCTTGCTTTGTCAATCTCTGTGCTTAGAGAGGTTTCAGTTTTCAGCACTGCAGTCTGCTCGTTCTAATCAGTACTCCTACACTATTTGCCTATACCTTACAGGTGAGCCTTTTGGCAGATAATTTATTTGATCTTCTTTATTCTTATCTTGCCAGTACTTCGAAAATTGAATGAAGGAAGAAGGAGAGAGGGCTCAGCAGGCTTTGAACAACATGTCTCATTGTCAGTGGAAATGCTAAATATATACACTGATTTCTGAAAGACCCCAGTACCTGAGCTAAGCTTTCAAAGGGAGATATAACTGTATTATCTATGTTCTCTTCTTTTGCTTGCCATCAAGTTATTTGTGATATAAACAGCAAATGGAGGATATAGTTACCTGAGAACATGGTACCCTAGGTAGTACTTTATCTCTGTTGTCAGTCAAGATGATTCCAATAATACCTGATTTCATAAGATATTACTTTTCTATACTATTTGACACATAGAAAAACAGGTAATGTATGTGGAGTCAGGAAGAATAAACGTGAACCACCACCTACTAAACCCATCATCAATTTAAGAACAAAAAAATTACCACTGCTCTTAAAGCTATCTATTTTCCCAGTTCCCTTCCTGCTTCTCTTCATCCAAAAGTAATCACTAACTTCCTTTCTAAAAAATAACTTTAGCAGATATATATGTATTCCTAACCAATGTGTTAATTCAGTTTGCTTGGTTTGAGCTTTATAAATATGGTATCAAACTGTGTAATCTCCTGAAACTTGCTTTTTTTCACTCAGCATTACGTTTCAAAGATGTGTTTATGTTGTTGCATCCAACTGTAATTCATTCACTTTCACAGTTAAATAATCCCTTGTGTGATTTTAGCAAAATATACTCATCCATTTCTTGTCAATGGAAATTTAGGCTGTTCCTAGGGATTTCTGTTGCTGTATTTTTGCCATTGTACATAATACAACTAGAAATATTCTTATACATGTCTCTTGGTTCACATGTGTTAAAAGTTTCTCTAGGATTTATACATAAGTAAAGAATTGTTGGTCATAGGGAATGCATGTGATTACTTCACAAGATGACACTAAATTGTTTTCAAAAGTAGCTATCCTAATTTACATCCCTATTAGCAGCATTGTTTGAGTTTCTATTACTCCACACACTTGCCAACATTTGATATAGAAAAGCTTCTATATTTTTTTTGCATTCTAGTGGTATAAAATGGTACCCATTTTGGTCTTAACTTGCATTTCCCTGATTGTTACTTAAGACCAATTATTTTTTATTGAGATATAGTTAGCATATAACATTACACTCACTGATATCTGTTTTTTAATAAATTTATTTATTTTGGCCCGCTGCTGCATGCGGGCTTTCTCTAGTTGCGGTGAGCGGGGGGCTACTCTTCGTTGCGGTGCACAGGCTTCTCACTGCGGTGGCTTCTCTTGTTGCAGAGCACAGGCTCTAGGCATGCAGACTTCAGTAGTTGTGGCATGCAGGCTCAGTATATGTGGCTCACGGACTCTATAGCACAGGTTCGGTAGTCATGGCACACAGGCTTAGCTGCTCCACGGCATGTGGGATCTTCCTGGACCAGGGCTCAAACTGGTGTCCCCTGCACTGGCAGGCAGATTCCCAACCACTGCACCACCAGGGAAGACCCCAGCTGATATCTTTTTATATGATGCTTATTTTTTTTAATGTCATGATTTTCACTGATATTCATTAATTTCTGGACAGGTAATAGGTTTTAAAGTAAGCATTCAGGATTATTCCTTTGTTTCCATCACTGAGGCACCAAGATCACATCAAGTTTTTTCATTAAATTAGCCAGCCGGTATTGAATTTTAAGTTGTAGATGTGATTACCAGTTTCTGATCTACTTTTTTTGCGGTACGGGGGCCTCTCACTGCTGTGGCCTCTCCCATTGTGGAGCACAGGCTCCGGATGCACAGGCTCAGTGGCCATGGCTCACAGGCCCAGCTGCTCCGCAGCATGTGGGATCCTCCCACACCGGGGCACTAACCCATGTCCCCTGCATCGGCAGGCAGACTCTCAACCACTGCGCCACCAGGGAAGCCCTCTGATCTACTTTATAAGAAGCATGTTAGATTTTCTTTTAAGAAGCTACTGGTCACTTTTCAATGATCTTTCTAAAATATATTCCTGCATATGTCCATTGGACTGAGAATATTTTCCCAATAGCATTGTCTATTTTCTAAGTAGAATTATTCTAATGTTGCCAAACTTGATTTGTTTTTTAAGTTTCAACTGTTCAATTTCACTTTCTAAAATAATTTAAAATTCTATTTTCCACTTTTTTGGTTGAAAAACATTCTCTAAATTTTATTATCACTTGCTAACTGTGGCAAAATAAATATGTGGTATTTGTATAGCAGAAAAGGACATATAAACAATGTAAGTATAATGCAAACGCCATGATATTTTTCAAGAGGTCATTTGAAGAAAGCAGATGTACTTGGCCAATAAAAATTATTTTTCTCAGATAAGATTAGAAGAAATACAACAGGATTTAAAGTTGAATTAAAGGTACCATACCAATAAAACACTTTGGATTCATATAGCTTTGCTACATTATATCTCCCACAGCACCAAAAGACAATTTTAGATTGTTAAACCATGTCAGTTAATGATGTTAATTACACAGCTATACATCCTCCCACAGATCTGCCATGATACATTTCTGAGAATGGGGTCTGTTTCTTTGAATATTTTTATGCATAGGCATCAAATTTTACCTCTTCAATGCACACAACTAAGAGAGCAGCACAACTTCTAGCAAACACAGTTTTAATGACTTTTACAGCACCTATGACTATGGATATGGCTTCCAGATCTACATCTCTGCCACTTAAACTCTTTCATTGCAACCTACTGGTTTAGCCATGGGCATTAACATTACAGATCCTATATTTTTCTGGTGTGGTACTATAGGAATCTAGCCTCTTGGTAACCTATTAAATCCATGCTATCTACAAAATAATACAGTCTAAG
The DNA here is from genome assembly GCF_011762595.2 of Tursiops truncatus. Classification (NCBI taxonomy): domain Eukaryota; kingdom Metazoa; phylum Chordata; class Mammalia; order Artiodactyla; family Delphinidae; genus Tursiops; species Tursiops truncatus. Next base: position 53,813,900 of record NC_047044.1, on the reverse strand, counting down.
AATTCTAGCCAAACTATGGAATCAGGGAAAAATATATCACCTCAGTTAACAGCTTTACATTTTAAAAATGACTAATTGTCACTACCTTTAAAGTAAGATATCAATACCATGACTACTTTCTATATGTCTATCCTACTCAAAGCTGGAGATGGCATACATTCGATGCTCAGTTGAAAAAATAGCACAGAAACCACTTCCTGTGCTAGAGTTAACTTCGCTGTCCTCATTGATCTCTTTGTGGCATAAACACAACTGAGCCTACCCTTTATTTTGAAACACTTTTCCCTTTCTGGGAGTGAGGCATCGAACGCCCTTGCACTCTTGGTTCTCCTACTACCTTACTGGCCTCTCATTCTCAGGGTTGCTTGGCTGATATTTGCTCTTCTGGCTGACCTCTGAATGGTTATCACACTGCCTCAAGGCTCTGCTGGAGCCTTCTTCTTTGTCTGCAAGGTATCCCCAAATGACCTCATCCAGTCCCATGACTTTAAGATGATCTCCTCACTGTTCATTCAGAAAACTTTCCTCCAACCCTGACATCTTAACCTGAGCTATACTTTCATATTCAATTGAAAATTTAGGGAATTCCCTGGCGGTCCAGTGGTTAGGACGTAGCACTTTCACTGCCAAGGGCCCGGGTTCAATCCCTGGTGGGGGAACTAAGATCCGGCAAGCCGCACGGCACAGCCAAAAGAAGAAAAGAAAAAAAAACTGCAGCATCTCCAAATAGATGGCTAATAGATATCTCAAACCTAATAAGTGGAGTTATGCATTTCCATCCTTCTCTCCCACCCACTACTTCTCTCCTATCATTCATTGTACCACCATCTGGTCAAGTGAAATATTCAGAAGTCACCTGTGATCCCTCCCTTTCTCTCTCTCCCATTTCCAAACTTTCAGCACATCCTATGCTCAACATCTTAAATATACGTTAAATCCACCCACTTTGTTCCACCCACATTCTTGTCCAAGTCTGGCCTTCACTACTACAATGGTGTCCTATCTGACTTCTCTGCTTCCACTCTTTCACCATAGAATTTTTTTCTCCTAATAACCTACAGAGCCACCATTTCTTTTTTATATGCAAATGTTACCACTTAAAATTTTCCATTGCACTACCAATGTACTGTTATTACTCAGAATAAAATCCCAATTCCTGACCATGACCTCATAGGCTATCTGTGAACTGGCCTCTTCTACCTCTGCCATTTGATCACTGATCCTTCTCCCTCCCACTCACCTCCTTTCTAAAAATGCCAAACTCAAGTCCTCAAGTCCTCTACACTGCCTTGTTCCTCTACCTGGAAGTACCCCTCATTCCCTCCTTCTTCAGCTTTCTGTTCAAATTTAATCTTTTCCTAGAGGGTTTCCTGACTATCACGTATAGCTTACCACCCAGTTGATTGCCATCCAATGAACAGCACTATCAATAATAATGTATTTGTGCATTTGTTTGCATATTTTCTGATTCCTACCACCAGCATCTAAGTTCCATGTGAAGAACTTTTTCTGCCTTATTCACCACTGGGGTCCATGATGCTGCGTCGAGAACAGTGGCTGGCACATAGTAGGCACTCAGTAAATATTTATGAAAGACAAACATTTTGTAAAGCCTCTCCTTCTGATACCCAATAGCCATTCTCAAAAAAGCCCCTGAATTCTTTTTTGTTTTAATGTCAAATTTAACAGTCTTGGAGAAATTGCTTGATTTGTGGGCTGCTCTCAAATTTTAAAAAGCAGTGATTTTAAATCTCTATAGTTTCTCTGTACATCAACCATTACATGAGTCAAAAATGCAATGGCACTCATGAAGTTGAAAATTTCACATTTATTTTTACTTCTGAGGAAGTTCAAGAGCAAAGGCTCTTCTCTACAAAGTCAATCGTAATTTACATTCATTAAATTAGCTGCCTTTCAGACAATGGAACAATAAAAGTCTAAGTGATTTGAGACAAATGCCTGGCTTTTGGAAAGTCCTGCTGTACTTTTCAATATCCATCACCACAAATTACTAAAGATTTCTGCAACTTTAAAGCCATGCTTTGGAGACACTAATAAACTGACATGTCATAGAAGTTAGAAGTAGAAACCTCAAAGCATCCTTCTATATCAACTACATTACTAATAAGGTGGAAAAAAGTACAAATTTGGTCTGCACTGATACACTGTGGCAATTAATGGTGATGTTCTAAAGACATAATACACACAAAGCCCCCCCCCGGCTTTGCAGTCACAGTACCAGGTTGAAGGTAAACGATCTTCAATATAAAACTTTGGACATTTGGATGAAAAATGCCTTATTTTTTTTTTCCTGGTGGGACAAACTCCCCCTGAAACTTGGGTATTTAAGAGGCAGAGTAGAAAAGTGGAGTAAAGAGAGTTTTTATATTTGCTTAAAATTGGGCTCTGCCTCTGACTAGTTTGTACTTGAGCATTTTACGTATCTTTCCTCATCAAATATTCTGTCCTAGAGGCTGTACTAGGTGCTAGGGCTATAAAATAAGCCCTGTAGTAGTTTAGGGACTTAGTTTAGAGCCTTAGTTTTCTCCTAGATAAAATGGGAATAATACTAACCCCGTTGATGATCAACCAAGATAAAGTGGGCGACATACATAGCACAAAAGAAAACACTTCAATGAATAACTTCTTATTTTTACAATTTTCAACCAGGTTACAGTAACCATGGAATGATTTCTGTTCCATTGGCAAAAAGCACACTATAAGTATTGGCCTGAGCATAAAATGAATGAGACTAAAACAGCAGTTGTACTTACAAAATTTCAGTATGCTGAAAGGTTTATTAAATAAATGTTTCATTGGCCTCAATTCTCTGAGTCAATGAAAATGTATGAAACTCTACCATGTTGATTTTATTTAACAACCAACGTATTTTTTAATGTAATATCTTCAGCAGGTTGCCGTTAAAAATTAGATGCTAAAAAGAAGTCAGAAGAAAGTGTACATTCAGTACCCAATAGAAAGTTAAGAGTTTTGTTTTTTTCATCTTCTGGTTCTCCATTTCAAAACAATTAATTGGTTAAATTTAGGAATATAGCCAACAAGTATTATTCTGTTTCACAGAGAATTACTGTACCTAATTCAGCAGTACCTGAGATTCCTACAGTGTAAGAGGACTATTTTATGACTGTCTGAAAAATGTAGTCTCTTATCTTCTCCTAGAGTGAGAGATTATATTATTGTTCAAAAGCCTAAGCCAGTACCAGGCCTTTTAATAAGTGTGCTAATTACTTGAAATGACATAAGAAGTACCATGAATGAAAGAGCAATAAATTGTCAGTTCTTTTGAAACTATAGTTCAGTAACCCAACGTTACTATTACCTTAACATCAAGATACTAATTTTGAGAGTTATAAATAGCTATAATAATGATGATCCAAATTAAGGAAAATAAATCATTAGCTTAACCTCCCAAAAGGTAAGACAGTCTTGATATTATTTCATTAACATTGAGGATCAAGTTCGCTACTGTACATAAATGAATATGTAAACTAGAAGAGTGCTAAATAAGTGCACAGAATTCATATCACCAGAGTCTCAGTATCAGCAAACAGATCACTGTTACATATATTAAAGACTGCGGAAGTCTCCAAGAAAAATTTCCTCATATCAAATTAGTATGAAATGAGATTTTAATTAGAAAAAAAGGCTCTTGTCCTCCTCAGTTATGAAAGCAAAGCATAATGCAGAATTCCTTTCTCAGACACAGAGGATAATAGCTTTTCGAAAATTACCAAAAGGCAAACACTTATTTTATTAAGTCCCTGAAAGAAATGCCTTTGACATCTGTCTATTGCTATGAGGCACACAGACACACTCTCACATAGAGGCCACAAAGCTCTTTTTCAATGCTTTATCAATTCATCTGAGTACACGTGGAAAAAGCCTAAGTTCAGTAATCACGTTGTTAACATACATCTTTACTACTTTAAATCTCTCTTTTAATAAAGAAAGTATACTACCTGATTCAGAGTAACTGCAGAGACACGAATTTGGTCCTTGATGGGTTGTCAAGAAAAAGCGTAACTATTCTAAACATTGAATGCTAACTTGGAAATATGGAAGAGTCCCAAGTATCACTGTCTGCAGGTTATAGGTCACAAATCCTATGACAAGGACATGGATTCCAGGGGGGCTCTGGAAAATACGCAGAATATAAATTCTGAAAGTGTCAAACCCAGTGACACGTGCTGCTAGAATGTCCCAGAACTTCTGTCTGTCAAGAACCATCACCCCACACTCCCAAAATCAAACACTAAAAGATGATCCACTGAATATAATATCATTAAAGAACATGAACTTATTTCATGTAAACTTGGGGAAATCTCTTTACAGAGCAGCACAGACATAGTTTTGCCTATATCTGAGAATGAAGGAATGAACTAGATGGTATCTCATGGTCTTTCCCATCCCTATATTTCATTGTATGATCAGAATGTTGCATTCTTTACAGATATAAGCCAGACTGATACTAACTTTCCCCCAAAGTCAGTTTATTCCCTGGCCTGAAGTGTAATTTTTAATCCTAGAGTGATCCAACAGTGCAATTTCAGCAAGCGTGAAGGAGCCTACATTTCACTGTCGGAGAGTTACCAGGGATGACGGTTTGTAATCCCGTGGACACAATGAAGGATATTCACATATCAGGAAATCTGGAGAGAAAGGCATCCAAAGCCCTACACAGGACAAGAAGTCAGTCACAGATCTATAAACTGTACCGAGCATTTTGACCTTGAAGTCACAACATTTTCAAGGTTCTATTTACTTGTCTGTAAAAATGGAGGTGAGTTACCAAAGTATAAGAAAAATCATGCAATTTTAGTGCATCCTAATAGAGCCTGGAGATGCAAGGGTAAGGCACACACCCGCCGTACAGGTAAAGCTGAGCAGCAGGACATTTTTCATGAGATTTTGAGCTTCTAGATTAGAAATACACATTTGAGAGTCAGCGCATATGGATGTGTGTGGGGTGGAGGTTAGGACTGAGAGGCATGATATGATCAAACAGTAAAGAGTTTGGCATTAGCAGAGCTGTAGAAGGTCAATCCCTAGAAAACTGACAATATTTAAGGAGAAGCAAAGGAAAAGATGCCTACACTAAAGACACAGAGGCATGAGAAGTGCCAAAAGGGAGCAAGAGTTAGGCAGCCAATGGAGAACAGAGAGTCACGTGGGAAGGAATTAAATAGCAGTGGCCAATGCAGCAAAGAATAATAAAGAGATGGGAAACCACTCACTAAATATTTATAGAATGGGAGAAAGGAAGAATTGAGAGTGGTCACAGCTAAAGGCTTCTAGTTTTCCATAAATGAAAAGGCACAGTAAGCTGTGGAAAATCAAAGTGGAAAAGTTGAGTAGGGTCTTGAAGACAGTGGTGAAAGTTGGGAATAGTCACTGAGAGGAATCTACTTAAGGAAAACTTTTCTCGGCCACTGAAGGGATCAGATGATATACATATTGCCATTTAAATGTGTAAAGCTAGTGCATTTATTCAACAAAAAATTCTTAAAAGTGGTTATGGAAAAAGAAGAGGATACATAAGAAAAATCTCAGATGTCAAAAATTCAAGTGTGAAAATAATTGCCAAAATACAATGCAAACCAAGCCCCCAAACAGTCACGAGCATCCGTGTGTGTGTGTGTGTGTGTGTGTGTGTGTGTGTGTGTGTGTGTGTTTTGGAGCTGCTGATTCAACGGATCCATCCACACTCTTCTCTTTCAGTCCCTCAGGACATAAGGCATACACTAATTAGATGATTCATGAAATTTAGGGGTACAACCCACAGCATGGAAAGAAATGTTCTCCTATTTTTATTCATTGATATTACAATTTGAGTGTTAGGAACATAACTCCTGTGGCTAACTAGAGAAGGCTGGAAAGTGTCACACCCTCCTGACTTCCACAGAGTACAGTGAGCTGAGGACAGCCAAAGGAAGACGCAGGGGGCAGGGGGATTAAAGGCTGTGACTATCCGCCTGTCTCTCAACTCAGTGGACAACACTCTCCCCAGAGGTTGACTCTGAGATAAACATAATCAACAAACACCCGTTGGGCAGGGCTGGGGGTTAAAATGGTATAAATAATAGCCCCTGTCCTCAAGGAGTTCCCAATTTAGTTGGAAAATAAAACATACCCATGAGAAATCTTAAATAACATTTTGCAGGCTGGTCAAGACAACTACAGAGCTAGCCCAGGGTTAAGCAGAATTCTTACCAAATTCATGCTGTAGACTGAAATGTATTTAAAGAAAAAAGAATACATTTAAGGGAAAGCTGTGAAAGAGGCAGGAATTGCACTAGCTCTTAAAACTAGGTAAAGGTCAAGATCTCATGCAGCACAGCAAAAAACATTCAGTCCCATCATAATTAGTGCCCCCTTTGCCATGCCATCACTCCTGATAAACTCACCCTGTGCAGATCTGAACCATCTGCGTTTCTTCAATGCGGGTAACCAGCAGCCCTAACACTACCAATGATTTGAACAACTCTATTTTAGGAGGCATTTATTTCAAAGATCAGATACTTGATTGTTGCTTTGTCTTTAGGACTTGAAAAAATAAGACAAGTAATTTGCCTCCAAGTTCCCCGCATGGCTGAGGAGTTATAGCATGTACAGATGTTCACAAAGACTGAACTGAATCATATTCTGCCCTCACAATTTTCAAAAGAAAATAGCCATGTTTATGTTTTATTTTCTGGGCCATTCATTTAAGATTGAATTGGAAAACTTCTTTGAGTTTAGAGTTTTGCATTTGAAAACAAAAACCAAACCAAAACACCATAGTAATTTACCATAATTAGTACTCTTAGAATCACTCAGCAGCAGGAAGTTCCTTACCCTAATTCTCTACTCTATACTCCCACCTTCACCCAGACCCTGGGCAACATTTCAAGCAAAGAGGCACTGAGATTGGCCCAATCCTCCAAAACCCCTAAGCCATCAACAACCCTACCATTTCTTCTACACTCATGATTTTCAAGTCAAGCTAAGGTCTGTTTAACTCTTTGCATGTCTGAGTTATATCATGATATCTTCCACTCATACAGCACTTTAAATTAATTTCCCTTGGGGTACCAAATGAAATCCCATAAGGAATTCATTGTCAGGCTTAGGTACAGGTACTGAAGATCACACCAAATCTTTAGAAAGCCCACACCTGTCATGCATTCAGTGAGCATGCATTATCTGTCCTAGTTTGTTTTCTGGGCAGGACAGGAACAAAACCAGAGTTGGTGCTAGGGAAGCGGAAAGCAAGCATCAGGCCTAGACAGTGAGTCACAAATAGAACTAGGCATAAAAACAGGATTGATTACAGGGGTTCTGGATGAGAGACGTCAAGAACTTGAGGAGGTGAAACATCAAAACAGCAGCCAAGAAACAACAAGCAAGTTTCCGATGAGGAAAACAAGCAACCGAAATACAAACAGCACAGAACACCAGAAAGGAAGTAGGCAATCTCAAAGAAGAAGAACCCAACCAAAGCCAAACAGAAGGTAACGCCTCATCCCTATTTGCAAACAGTTCTCATCCAGCCCTTGTTGAGGAAGAACTTGAAAATTTTATCCAAACACTATCATTAGAGGAACCTAATGATACTGATAGTTACTGACTTATCAAGTGCCCGTATGCCTAGCATCTTATGTACATTATCTCACTTAAGTCTCAAAACAACTCTCTAGGCATTAATTAATTCTCCGTTTTACACATGAGAATTCTAAGATGCAGAAAGGTTAAGTAACTTCATAGGGTCATCTAAATAGTAAGAGCCAGAGCTGGGATTCAAAATGCTCATATCCCCATAATATGCTATTTAAGCTGAAGTTTGTACCAGTAGAATGCATGTAATTCTCATTCCAGAACTGTGCTGTCCAATACAGTCACCATTAGCCACATGTGGTTATAGAACCCTTGAATTGTGCCTCGTGTCACATGTTGAAATGATGATATTTTGGATATACTGATTTAAAGAAAATACACTGTGAAAATTAATTTCACCATTTTAATTTTTTTAATGTGACTACTACAAAAGTAAAAAATATATATTTAATATTTAATATATGATATGTAATCTATATCTCATGTTTCTATTGATCAGCCCTATCTTAGAGTATAAATTCAGTCTTTCCCAAGTCCTTTTTAAAACAAAACATAGGGGACTTTTCTGGTGGCACAGTGGTTAAGAATCCGCCTGCAAATGGAGGAGACATGGGATCGATCCCTGGTCCAGGAAGATCCCATATGCTGTGGAACAACTAAGCCCGTGTGCCACAACTACTGAGCCTGCACTCTAGAGCCAGCGAGCCACAACTACTGAGCCCACATGTCACAACTACTGAAGCCCGTGTACCTAGAGGCCGTGTCCCACAGCAAGAGAAGCCACCACAACGAGAAGCCTGCGCACCACAACAAACAGTGGCCCCCACTCACCGCAACTTGAGAAAGCACGCGCGCAGCAATGAAAACCCAACGCAGCCAAAAATAAATAAAATAAATTTAAAAAATAATAAATAGGAACTTCCCTGCTGGCACAGTGGTTAAGAATCTGCCTGCCAATGCAGGGGACACGGGTTCGAGCCCTGGTCTGGGAAGATCCCACATGCCACAGAGCAACTAAGCCCATGCGCCACAACTACTGAGCCTGCGCTCTACAGCCCACAAGCCACAATTACTAAGCGCGTGTGCCACAACTAATGAAGCCTGTGTGCCTAAAGCCCATGCTCTGCAACAAGAGAAGCCACCCCAATGAGAAGCCGAAGCACCACAACCAAGAGTAGACCCTGCTTGCCACAACTAGAGAAAGCCCATGAACAGCAGCAGAGACCCAATGCAGCCAAAAATAAATAAATTTATAAAATTGCATATTTAAATAAATAAATAAAATAATTACAAATTAAAAATAAAACAAAACATAGAATCTCGAAAGTTTTAGCTGTAAACAATATCCAGAGGGGTAAAAAGCCAAAAAAATGCCCTAAATTTTCTCCTGATTTTACCTTCCTTGCTGTAATCACTCTGCTTACTGTTGCCACCATCATACCAGCATCTAAGTGTGGGAACAAACTTTTATTTTTTTTAAACATCTTTATTGGATTATAATTGCTTTACAATGGTGTGTTAGTTTCTGCAATATAACAAAGTGAATCAGTTATACATATACATATATACCCATATCCCTTCCCTCTTGCAACTCCTTCCCACCCTCCCTATCCCAATCCCCTACGTGGTCACAAAGCACTGAGCTGATCTCCCTGTGCTACGTGGCTGCTTCCCACTAGCTATCTATTTTACATTTCTTACTGTATATATGTCCAAGCCACTCTCTTGCTTCGTCCCAGCTTACACTTCCCCCTCCCCATGTCCTCAAGTCCATTCTCTACATCTGCATCTTTATTCCTGTCCTGCTGCTAGGTTCTTCAGAACCATTTACTTTTTTCTTTTAGATTCCATATGTATGTGTTAGCATTCGGTATTTGTTTTTCTCTTTCTGACTTACTTCACTCTGTATGACAGATTCTACGTACATCCACCTCACTACAAATAACTCAATTTCTTTTCATTTTATGGCTGAGTAATATTCCATTGTATATATGTGCTGCATCTTCTTTATCCATTCATCTGTCAATGGACACTTAGGTTGCTTCCATGTCCTGGCTATTGTAAATAATGCTGCAATGAACATTGTTGTACATGACTCTGTATGAATTACGGTTTTCTCAGGGCATAAGCCCAGTAGTGGGATTGCTGGGTTGTATTTTATTCTTTTGTTGCAATGGTAAATGGGAGTGTTTCCTTAACTTCAGTTTCAGATTTTTCATCATTAGTGTATAGGAATGCCAGAGATTTCTGTGCATTAATTTTGTATCCTGCTACTTTACCTAATTCATTGATTAGCTCTAGTAGTTTTCTGGTAGCATCTTTAGGATTCTCTATGTATAGTATCATGTCATCTGCAAACAGTGACAGTTTTACTTCTTCTTTTCTGATTTGGATTCCTTTTATTTCTTTTTCTTCTCTGATTGCCGTGGCTAAAACTTCCAAAACAATGTTGAATAATAGTGGTGAGACTGGAAAACCTTGCCTTGTTCCTGATCTTAGAGGAAATGGTTTCAGTTTTTCACCATTGAGAACAATGTTGGCTGTGGGTTTGTCATACATGGCCTTTATTGTGTTGTTGTAAGTTCCCTCTATGCCTTCTTTCTGGAGGGTTTTTATCATAATTAGATGTTGAATTTTGGAGGAAGTTTTTTTTGCATCTATTGAGATGATCATATCATATGGTTTTAATCCTTCAGTTTGTTAATATGGTTTATCACATTGATTGACTTGCGTATATTGAAGAATCCTTGCATTCCTGGGATGAACCCCAATTGATCATTGTGTATGATCCCTTTAACGTGCTGTTGGATTCTGTTTGCAAGTATTTTGTTGAGGATTTTTGAATCTATGTTCACCAGTGATATTGGCCTGTAGTTTTCATTCTTTGAGACATCCTTGTCTGGTTTTGGTATCAGGGTGATGATGGCCTCGTAGAATGAGTTTGGAAGTGTTCCTCCCTCTGCTATATTTTGGAAGAGTTTGAGAAGGATAAGTGCTAGCTCTTCTCTAAATGTTTGATAGAATTTGCCAGTGAAGGCATCTAGTCCTGGGTTTTTTCGTTGGAAGATTTTTAATCAGTTTCATTTCAGTGCTTGCGATTAGTCTGTTTATATTTTCTATTTCTTCCTGTTTCAGTCTTGGAAGGTTGTGCATTTCTAAGAATTTGTCCATTTCTTCCAGGTTGTCCACTTTATTGGCATAGAGTTGCTTGTAGTAATCGCTCATGATCCTTTGTATTTCTGAAGTGTCAGTTTTTACTTCTGCCTTTTCATTTCTAATTCTATTGATTTGAGTCCTTTCCCTTTTTTTCTTGATGAGTCTGGCTAATGGTTTATCAATTGTAACTTCTCAAAGAAACAGCTTTTAGTTTTATTGATCTTTGCTATTGTTTCCTTCATTTCTTTTCATTTATTTCTGATCTGATCTTTATGATTTCTTTCCTTCTGCTAACTTTGGGGTTTATTGTTTTTTCTCTAACTGCTTTATGTGTAAGGTTACGTTGTTTGAGATTTTTCTTGTTTCTCGAGGTAGGATTGTATTGCTCTAAACTTCCCTCTTAGAACTGCTTTTGCTGCATCCCATAGGTTTGGGGTTGTCATGTTTTCATTGTCACTTGTTTCTAGGTATTTTTTGATTTCCTCTTTGATTTCTTCAGTGATCTCTTGATTATTCAGTAGTGCACTGTTTAGCCTCCATGTGTTTATATTTCTTACAGATTTTTTCCTGTAATTGATATCTAGTCTCATAGCGTTGTGGTCAGAAAAGATACTTGATACGATTTCAATTTTCTGAAGTTTACCAAGGCTTGATTTGTGACCCAAGATATGATCTAACCTGGAAAATGTTCCATGAGCACTGGAGAAGAAAGTGTGTTCTGTTTTTTTTTGATGAAATGTCCTATAATTATCAATTAAGTCCATCTTGTTTAATGTATCATTTAAGCTTATGTTTCCTTATTTATTTTCATTTTGGATGATCTGTCCATTGGTGAAAGTGGGGTGTTAAAGTCCCCTACTATGATTGTGTTCCTGTCGATTTCCGCTTTTATGGCTGTTAGCATTTGCCTTATGTATTGAGGTGCTCCTATGTTGGGTGCATAAGTATTTACAAGTGTTATATCTTCTTCTTGGAATGATCCCTTGATCATTATGTACTGCCCTTCTTTGTCTCCTGTAATAGTCTTTATTTTAAAGTCTATTTTTTCTGATATGAGAATTGCTACTCCAGTTTCTTGTGATTTCCATTTGCATGGAATATCTTTTTCCATCCCCTCACTTTCAGTCTGTATGTGTCCCTAGGTCTGAAGTGGGTCTCTTGTAGACAGCATATATAAAGGTCATGTTTTTATATCCATTCAGGCAGTCTGTGTATTTTGGTTGCAGCATTTAATCCATTTACATTTAAGGTAATTATCGATATGTATGTTCCCATTGTTACCATTTTCTTAACTGTTTTGGGTTTGTTATGGTAGGTCTTTTCCTTCTCTTGTATTTCCTGCCTAGAGACCTTCCTTTAGCTTTGTTGTAAAGCTGGTTTGGTGGTGCTGAATTCTCTTAGCTTTTTCTTGTCTGTAAAGCTTTTAATTTCCGCATCGAATGTGAATGAGATCCTTGCTGGGTAGAGTAATGTTCATTGTAGCTTCTTCCCTTTCATCACTTTAAATATGTCCTGCCACTCCCTTTTGGCTTGCAGAGTTTCTGCTGAAAGATCAGCTGTTAACCTTATGGGGATTCCCTTGTGTGTTATTTGTTGTTTTTCCCTTGCTGCTTTTAATATTTTTTCTTTGTATTTAATTTTTGATAGTTTGATTAATATGTGTTTTGGTGTGTTTCTCCTTGGATTTATCCTGTATGAGACTCTCTATGCTCCTGGACTTGTTTGACTATTTCCTTTTCCACATTGGGGAAGTTTTCAACTATAATCTCTTCAAATATTTTCTCAGTCCCTTGCTTTTTCTCTTCTTCTTCTGGCAGCTCTAAAATTTGAATGTTGATATGTTTAATGTTGTCCCAGAGGTCTCTGAGACTGTCCTCAATTCTTTTCATTCTTTTTTGTTTATTCTGTCTTGTGGTAGTTATTTCCACTATTTTATCTTCCAAGGCAGTTATCCGTTCTGCCTCTGTTATTCTGCTATTGATTTCTTATAGAGAATTTTACATTGCATTCATCATGTCGTTCATCATTGTTTGTTTGCTCTTTAGTTCTTCTAGGTCCTTGTTAAACATTTCTTGTATTTTCTCCATTGTGTTTCCAGGATTTTGGATCATGTTTACTGTCATTACTCTGAATTCTTTCTCAGGTAGACTGCCTATTTTCTCTTCATTTGTTTTGTCTGGTGGGTTTTTACCTTGCTCCTTTATCTGCTGTGTATTTCTCTGCCTTCTCATTTTGCTTAACTTATCGTGTTTGGGGTCTCCTTTTCACAGGCTGCAGGTTCATAGTTCCCTTTTTTTTGTTGTTGTCTGTCCCCAGTGGTTGAGGTTGGTTCAGTGGGTTGTGTAGGCTTCCTGCTGGAGGGGACTGGTGCCTGTGTTCTGGTAGATAAGGCTGGATCTTGTCTTTCTGGTGTGAAGGACCGTGCCCAGTGGTGTGTTTTGGGGTTTTTGTGAACTTATGATTTTAGGCAGCCTCTCTGCTAATGGGTCGGGTTGTGTTCCTGTCTTGCTAGCTTTTGGCATGGGGTGTCCAGCACTGGAGATTACTGGTCATTGAGTGGAGCTGTATCTTAGCACTGAGATGGAGATCTCTGGGAGTGCTCTTGCCGATTGATATTATGAGGGTCTGGGAGGTCTCTGGTGGACCAATGTCCTGAACTCAGCTCTCCCACCTCTGGGGCTCAAGCCTGACACCCAGCTGGAGCACCAAGCCCGTTTCAGCCACATGGCTCTGAATAAAAGGGAGAAAAGAAGAAAATGAAAGAAAGAAAAAAAATAATAAAGTTATCAACATAAAAAATAAAATTATTAAAATTAAAAAGTAATTTAAAAAAAAAAGAAGAGAGCAACCAAACCAGTAAACAAATCCACCAATTATAAAAAGTGCTAAAAACTATGCTAAAAAGAAAAATGGACAGAGAGAACCCTAGGTCAAATTGTAAAAGCAAACCTATACAGAGAAAATCACACAAAGAAGCATACACATACATACTCACCAAAAGAGAAAAAGGAAAAGAAATATATATATATAAAGGAAGAGAGCAACCAAATAGATAAACAAATCTACCAATTACCAATGATAATAAGCTCTAAATACTAAACTAAGATAAACATAAAACTAGAAACAAATTAGATGCAGAAAGCAAACCCTAAGTCTACAGTTGGTCCCAAAGTCCACCACCTCAGTTTTTTTTTTTTTTTTTTTGCGGTACGTGGGCCTCTCACTGTTGTGGCCTCTCCCGTTGCAGAGCACAGGCTCCGGATGCGCAGGCTCAGCAGCCATGGCTCACGGGCCCAGCCGCTCCGCGGCATATGGGATCTTCCCAGACCGTGGCATGAACCCATGTCCCCTGCATCGGTAGGTGGACTCTCAACCACTGCGCCACCAGGGAAGCCCCACTGCCTCAGTTTTAGGATGCTTCGTTGTCTGTTCAGGTATTCCACAGATGCAGGGTACATCAAGTTGTTTGTGGAGATTTAATCCTCTGCTCCTGAGGCTGCATGGAGAGATTTCCCTTTCTCTTCTTTGTTCGCACAGCTCCTGGGGTTTAGCTTTGGATTTGGCCCCACCTCTGCATGTAGGTTGCCTAAGGGCATCTGTTCCCCATCCAGACAGGAGGGGGTTAAAGGAGCAGCTATTAGGCGGCTCTGGCGCACTCAGGCCGGGGGAATGGTGGGGTACGGAATATGGGGTGAGCCTGCGGCGGCAGAGACCAACATAACATTGCACCAGCCTGAGGCGTGCCTTGTGTTCTCCTGGGGAAGTGGTCCCTGGATCACGGGACCCTGGCAGTGGCGGGCTGCACAGGCTCCCAGGAGGGGAGGTGTGGACAGTGAGCTGTGCTCGCACACAGGCTTCTTGGTGGCGGCGGCAGCAGCCTTAGCGTCTCATGCCCATCTCTGGTGTCCGTGCTGATAGCCGCAGCTCGTGCCCATCTCTGGAGCTCCCTTAGGTGGTGCTCTGAATCCCTTCTCCTCACGCACCCCAAAACAATGGTCTCTTGCCTCTTAGGCAGGTGCAGACTTCTTCCTGGACTCCCTCCGGTTTAGCTGTGGTGCACTAGCCCCCTTCAGGCTGTGTTCACACAGCCAACCCCAGTCCTTTCCCTGGGTTCTGACCTCCAAAGCCCAAGCCTCAGCTCCCAGCCACCACCTGCCCTGGCGGGTGAGCAGACAAGCCTCTCGGACTGCTGAGTGCTGGTCAGATCCGATCCTCTGTGCGGGAAACTCTCCACTTTGCCCTCTGCACCCCTGTTGCTGCACTCTCCTCTGTGGCTCCAAAGCTTTCTCCCCGCCCACCTCTCGTCTCTACCAGTGAAGGGGGCTTCTTAGTGCATGGAAACTTTTCCTCCTTCACAGCTCCCTCCCAGAGGGGCAGGTCCTGTCCTTATTCTTTTGTCTCTGTTTTTTCTTTTTTCTTTTGCCCTACCCAGGTACGTGGGAAGTTTCTTGCCTTTTGGGAAGTCTGAGGTCTTCTGCCAGCATTCAACAGGTGTTCTGTAGGAGTTGTTCCACATGTAGATGTATTTTTGATGTATTTGTGGGGAGGAAGGTGATTTCCATGTCTTACTCCTCCACTATCTTGAAGGTCCTCTCCACAAACTTTTCTTTTACTTCCTCTTAGTATAGCTAAGAAATTTTTGCCTTTTTAAAAAGAAATTTTGAATGACCATAATGAAACAGAAGTGAATCACAGAAGATTCAAGGAACAGTAAAGTAGACTGGATAACAAATCAGAGGTTTCAATTCTAACCTTAGTTAACTTGTATAAGAGCTTGGAAGCCTCATCCTATCTCAGTAAGGAAGCGGCCATGTAGGCCTGGGTTCACAGACTTAAAAACTTACAGAACTCTATACTGGTTATACAGATGAGAGGAAAAGTTCTGGCTGCGTACAATAAGGAGTGGTTGTGTGTTTAGTAATTAGGTGATGGATGTCTGTCTTCAAAGCATCAAATTTCAAATTTTTAAAAACACTCTGCAATAATTTCTATGGAGGTAACCATGAACAATCTTCTCTCCCAGTTTTGGGGATGTAGGCTTTAGTGCACTAGAATGAAGGCCAAGTTAAGAAAGAAAGAACCAGGAAAGAAAATAGGTGGGCAAAGAAGATGCTAAAAAAGGAAACTGAGCTTAAGATGGTCCTGATTACTAGACAAAGTGCCCATCCTTATAGAACCCAAGAAATCAGCATCATCAATTGACATTTATCATATAAAACTTCTAACATTTCTCAAAAGATTTTATGGATATGTGTTAATTATTATATACACTAATCCCTGGAGATAACTTTAATGCAATAGCTTTTGTTGACACTTTGAAAGCCTGGCTCCTTTTCTGTCTTCAGTGTGTGGCTCATATCCCTCTCTGTTTTACAGGATAGAAGTCAGGAGGATGTGGACCACAGGGAGCAAGTGGAGAGGGATCACGATCCCGACTTCCAAGTATCTGTAACATTCCTTATTAATATTTGTTGTGTGACTTCACTTTCTCAGTAATTTAATTCTTAAGCAAATGAATGGGGTCAGCAATAACAAACCAAAAGTCCTTCGTTCAAGAAAGCTACAATCTGGTCAGAAAACATATGCCTCAAAGGTAACTACGCCCAGCCTGAAAGAAGATTTCAGGACAGTCAGATGACAGGAGAAGCTAGATGCAGTATTTTCATAACACTTTAACACAGCCCAACATCTGAGTCCTGAGGGCTATGTTTTCCTTGTATTCAGAATAGAGGTGACAGAAAAAGAAATCTATTTCAATAAGAACGTTTGGAGTGACTGTGTGGTACAGTAATTACAAGCACAGGACTGAGAGAGAAAGACCCAGACACTTAACCCGCTGGAGTTAGATCAGGTAGTCACCCCATCCCCTAACACCTCCAACATTCCAGGATTCTGTGATGGAGAGACGTGTTCCCTACATCTATTCTAAACGATTATAATAATGCCACGTAAGAATGAGACCAGTCTTTACTACAGGTAAAAAGAGTGATGAGATTTGGGGACACAAGGAAATCTACCCCAATCCCCACTCTCTCACCCCACACTTGTCCCTGACACCTTAATTTTAAGGATGAAGATCCATGGCTAGAATTTCAGTCAGCATAAATGGATAACAGTGTTAAATGTTCAGCTGGAAGGCATTAAAATCAAACTTCATTTACTTCTTAATTTTGCCATGGGGAAATGGCATGTCTTAGGATCTAGTATTAAATTTCTGTAAGTGGTCTAAAGTTTGCCTCACATGAGAAGAGGAAGACCCAAAATATGAATATCACGTTCATCACACTGCTCCCCAAAATTTTCACAGCCATCCAAAAGTGCGGGAGTTTGGGCAATTGCCTTGAGCGTCCATCAGTTTGGAATCTATTATTTAGAAAGTCTAGTTATTTGAAACTATGAGTCACTCTAAGCCCCATGAAAATGATTAGGGCTATTCCAGTTCAAGACTCTCTTGGTCCACCAATAAGTAAAGACTACCTAACAGAAAATATTAGACATGGGAGACTTTTCTTCAAAAGAGATTTCTAAAAACTGTTCTCATGGCTAGACTGTAGGACCTGCGATTATGTTCTCAAGATTGCACTCTAAAATTATCGTTTACCATTCATTGATTCATTCAACATACATTTCAGTGTGTGCTGTTGTGCCAGGCAAGGGATCTAGAATTGACAAAGAATTAGACATCCAGGAATTTTAGTCTATCAACAGCTGTTTTCCAGGTGGAAAGACAGGCTACAAAAAAGTTATTTTATATATGTAGTATAAGAAAATGATGTGTCATACCCTGGACCTAACCGGCAACTTGTTCTACAACTCTATTTCCCAGATTAATATAGTTTAAGACTTGGAAGGGACCACAAACATATGTAGTCCAAACATCCCCCCCAATCCTCTCTGCAAGATCCTCACCAAGTGGCTATCCTATATATTCTAGAAATCACCCCAAGTAAAGGAACTCACTCCCACCAATTAGGACAGATTCATTTTCCCAGTAGAACCTGGTCCTAAGCCATGTAAATCAAGTCAGAGTCCCCATCCATACATCCATTTTTAAATATTTGAGGACAGCTCTCACTTTTTCCCTGACTGATCTAAGTCATCCCCAGGGCTTTCAGCCCTTCCTCACATGAAATAGCATGAAAGCCTTTGTCACTGAGGTTACTCTCTTCTGAACAGGCTCCAGTTTTTCTATGTCCCTACTGAAAGATGAGATCCAGAACTAAATATAATAAAGTATTTTTAAAAAGACACTTTGGGATCTGATAGATCTGTGTTAGAACAGATCTAAAAACTGCCAACTGTTTGACCTTCGGCAAGTTAATTAACCTCCCTGAGTCTGTTTCTTGTTTTTATTTTCTTGAATTTTTGAATTTTATTTTATTTATTTTTTATACAGCAGGTTCTTATTAGTTATCCATTTCATACATATTAGTGTATATATGTCAATCCCAATCTCCCAATTCATCACACCACCAACCCCCTGCCACTTTCCCCCCTTGGTGTCCGTACGTTTGTTCTCTACATCTGTGTTTCTATTTCTGCCCTGCAAACTGGTTCATCTGTACCACTTTTCTAGGTTCCACATATATGCATTAATATACGATATTTGTTTTTCTCTTTGTGACTTACTTCACTCTGCATGACAGTCTTTAGATCCATCCACGTCTCTACAAATGACCTAATTTCATTCCTTTTTATGGCTGAGTAATATTCCATTGTATATATGTACCACATCTTCATTATCCATTCATCTGTCCATGGTCATTTAGGTTGCTTCCATGACCTGGCTATTGTAAATAGTGCTGTAATGAACATTGGGGTGCATGTGTCTTTTTGAATTATGTTTTTTTCTGGGTATATGCCCAGTAGTGGGATTGGTGGGTCATATGGTAATTCTATTTTCAGTTTTTTAAGGAACCTCCATACTGTTCTCCATAGTGGCTATAACTCTGAGTTTGTTTGTTAACTTCTGTGTACTATCAATCAGAATGTTTCATTATATTCCTCAAAGGTTGATTGCAAGGACTGAATGTGACGTAGTCTGTATAATACTCAGCATGGTATCTGACAAATAGCAAAGGTTTAATTAACGGTAGTTGTTTTTACAGTGTTATTATTTTTACTTTCCAGATGTAATCTGACTAGCCCAAAGTAATGCATGACTGTTAATTCATCTTTGAAGATGTTAAAATTTACTTGAAGACTCTCTATTGTCTCTTTCCATTCTTCACCTTTGGTTGCAACGCTATGCTTTTGTTTTTTTATTCTCTGGTCTCTTGGCTTGGTAACTCATCTACCTCTGGCTTTTGCTTTCATCCCACTTTTATTTAGAAGAAATTTCTGAGTGGGAACGTCTGAGCCACATGTCACAGTGAATCTGTAGTACGGGTTCAAAAAGATCTCTTATTCCCAATTAATAGAATCACAGTGAAATTCAAAATTAATCTAAGATGCTCTCCAATTTTACTTGAAAAATAATTTTAAAAGGATATACTTCAGGTTTAATGCTTCCTTATCGAAATTATGTACAGATGTTGCCTGGAAATGTATTCTTAATAACTACATTAACTATGATAAGTTCACTCACATCATTGTCATTCATGTCTAATTAACCTAAATGCCCAACTGGGAGTAGTAAGAACTTACACACAGCAAGGAGAATGAGTCATGTGGATATCCCAGCCCCCAGTCCTGCCGTTTGAATGTACAAAGGTAGGAGAGGGAAATGAAGATGAGGGTTCAAGATCAACAGGGGTAACTGTCAGGAGAACCTGGCAGGATTATGTTAATAGCTTAGATCAAAAGTCATTGGACTTGGAAACTTTCTCTTGATGAGGAAACTTCTCTCTTATCTTTCATGAGATAATGAAATAGTGAGAAAAAGCATGAAATTGCCCCTATGAATCCAAGTCTAGACAGCATTTTGAAAAAAATGCACAATTTTTTTCATAACTTTCACCTGTCATAAATTAAACATTTAGTTCTCTTTAATAATAAAGTCAGAGTTATATCCAGTTCTTCATATGTCATTCTTGACAATAAGGCATCCAGGCTCTGCTTCATTATGTCCACTGGTGAGAGGCTCACTACCTCATACGACATAGTATTCCAATGATGAGCTGTCTGTAGGTTAGACATTTTTCCTTTTATTAGATCAAACTCTATGCCCTCCTTAGCTCCGCTTTATAATTGACCTGTGCTCTCTAGAGCAACACATAAGGAAGCTCAACAGATGGGAAACTGAGGGGAAGGAGCTGGTAGGTATTTGGACACAGAGCATCTTTTCTGTTGCCTGTTAAAATAGGTCAGCCCACTTGTTTCTAGTAGGGGACAAGCCCTACTAGGGGCCTGAAAAAAACAGGATGAGAATGTTTGTCTGTTACTGGGTACATGTCTATCAAAGTCATATAACTCCTACATCAGGTATGGATCTGAAGGCCCAAGAAGTCACGTAGTTTAAAAAAAAAAAAAACCTTGGCCAACAGCAGGCAGAGCCTAGCTCCACAAAAGAGAGTCAGTAACTATGTTTTGGAAACAAAAGGACAACACTGTTCAGAAGCTTCCTGAAATTTATGAATAAATGCAGTTCTAGAGAGGCAGTATTAGGTAGTTCAGGGGTTCTCAATTATACTAGGTATAAAAACCATGCTTGTTTAAAATGCAGACTGTTGGGTTCCATCCTTAGAGATTCTAATTCAGTATCTCTAGGGCAGGGCCCGGGAGACTTCATATTTAGCAAGGGCAGGCTCTTTGGGAAATACTGCTGCCATGGTTAACAGCTCTGGAGTCAGAGAGATGTGAGTTAATAACTGGGTTTGCCAGTACCAACCATATTTCTTCTTTAGTAAAATGGAGATGATAATCACAGTTCTAATGTCTTCGAGGTATTAAAAGAATTAAATAAGAAAATGTAAAGTATATAGCACACTGCCTATATAGTAGCCCATTAAGTAATTGGTAGCCATTATTAGTTTTACTTTTCATTATTACAATGTATTGATTTCAATTTTCCCTCAAGGAATTACTTAAACTATCAAGACTACTTTCCCTTTTGGCTTCCTTTTTCTGATGCTCTGAGTGAAATTCGGAAGGTGTCTTTGGAAATAGGGCATAGAGGAATCAACCAGAAAACCTGTTATTTTGATATTCACTATACCTTTCATAGCCAGCCTTTCCCTCTTTCAACTTTTCCTCTCCCAGACACTACCCTCTGATTCCTACTGCCATTTCTCTTGTACCAAGCCCTCTGGCATGTTGTACGTTTTGCCTAGAAAGCTCTTCTAACTGCCTTTCTGAATAAATAGTTTCCATCTGTGAAACACTCAGATCAACCATCACCTCCCCAAGGCAATCCTTCTGATCATTGTATTTTGTATTCCAATTGTAATTGTATAATGGTCAATTTCTTGATCTAGTACATGTGATCATTGAGTCTAAATCTGCAGTAAGAGTAGGAAGTTGGGCAATGGGGCAATGGATGGTAGTTAATTGCTCAATCCAAAACAATAAAGTCTGTTTCAAATTGCTTAATTCAAGAAAATACATTTTTGGCCTAGCTTATCAGTATTATATCCTCAATTTTCCACTTTGCTTTCTTGATGCTGACTCATGCTAAAATTTCTCCATCTCATTAGTTCATTATCAATGTGAAATTATCATATGCAAAGTCTAAAAATAAAGTAATAACCATGAAGGCAATTTTTGAAGTACTTGAAGCACCATGAAGCACTGAAGTTAAAATATTTATAGTGTTGGTATAATATATAACTGATATAACAAATCAGCACTAATTTAGACACTAAATGAGACAATGAATTGTGAAATAACATTCACTTTTTCCAGTGACAATTGAATAAATCATTAAGGATACTATATAGAATAGTATAATTTTCTAATAGTATAATAAGTAAGCGATATAGAATATTAGACAGCAATATTAAGATGCTATGAAAAAAATGGACAAGTGGAAAGTTGCCAGAGAAGGCTTCACTGAGAAGATAGAGACTTAAAGAAAATGATAGAGTAGCCAAGCGAATATTTGGGGCAAAAATTCCCTCTGGAAATGCCAGTGAAAAGGTCAAGAGGCAGGAGTGTGACTGGTGGGTTTAGAGGCCAGTGCAGCTGGAGCAGAACAGGAAAAAAGGGAAAGTAGTAGGAGCCAACATTCAAAAGAAAGCGGTGGATCAAGTCATAATGGGACTTATGGGCCTTTATGAGGAATTGGCTTTTACTCTGAGTGGCAAAGAGAACTACAGGAGTGTTTGAGCAGGGGAATGACAAGATTTGACTTAGGTGTTAATCACTCTGGCTGCTTGATTGAGATATATTGTGGAGTAGGGAAGAGAGCAGGGGAGCCAGCAAGGAGGTTATATACTAATCCAGGTCAGAATGATGATGACTGAGGCCAGAGCAATAACAGTGGAGGTGGTGAGAAGTGGCCAGATGCTGGACATAATTTGAAGGTAGAGTTAGAAGTCTTACTGATAGATTGAATGTGATTGAAGGCAGAGTATGAAGTCTTACCATTAGATTGAATGCGAGTATTAGAAAAAGAGGACTCAAGGTTGACTCCAAGGTTTTGGGGTCTAGCAATGGAAGAAGAGAACTGCCACTATTTCAGACGGAAAAGCCTATCAGCTCTCCATGTGGAACTGTTGGATTAAGCAACTTGATATATAAGTGAAGAGTTAAGCATAAAGATCTGGATATAGCTAGTTTGGGAGCCATTTAGCATAACGATGTTATTTGAAGACAGAATTGGATGGTGTGACTATGGGTGAGTATATACAGAAGAGAAGAGGATTAAAGACTGAGCCCAAGGCCTCACAAACATTGAGAACTTAGGGAAAGAAGAAGAAACCAGTAAAGGAGACTGAGAGAAAATTAGGCAGGAGAGAAATCAAGAGTGTGGTATCCTGTAAGTGAAATAAAGGAAGTTTATCAAGGAGAAGTGTGTGATCAGCTATGTCAAATGCTGTCAATCCATCAAGGAAGATGAAGACTAAGAACTGAACATTGGCTTTAGCCATGTGGAAGTCTTTGGTTATCATAACTGGAGCAGATTTAGAGGAGAGGTGACACAAAGACCAGATTAGATTTGTTGTAAGAGAGAATGGAAGAAGAACAAAATTTCTGCAAAGGGATGTAAAATGATAGAACTGGTGGAGAAATGCGATGAAAATACCTTTTTAAAAAATATTGGGGAGGACTTCCCTGGTGGCACAGTGGTTTGGAATTGGCCAATGCAGGGGACACGGGTTCAAGCCCTGGTCTGGGAAGATTCCACATGCTGCGGAGCAACTAAGCCTATGTGCCACAACTACTGAGCCTGCGCTCTAGAGCCTGTGAGCCACAACTACTGAAGCCCACATGCCTAGAGCCCATGCTCTGCAACAAGAGAAACCACCACAATGAGAAGCCCGCGAACCAAAACAAAGAGTAGTCCCCGCTCGCCGCAACTAGAGAAAGCCCGTGTGCAGCAACAAAGACCCAACGCAGCCAAAAATAAATAAATAAATAAAATAACATAAAATAAAAATTGGGGAAATAACAGAATGTTTGTATGCTGGTGAAAATGATCCACTTAAGAGGTGAATAAATGATGATGGAAAGAGATGGGAGAATCAGTAGTTATGTCCTTGGGAGGTGGGAGGTGGGGTTCATTGTTCCAATGAGCAAGTGGAGGGATTGGCTTTAGGTAGGAAGAGGGATAGATCATCTACGGCAATGCTGGCAGGATAGAAACATCCCCTGGGGAGTCTTTTAAAAATACAATGCCCAGACCCCAACTAACAGGCTCTGATTTAACTGGTCTAGTTCAGGAGCTGAGGCATCAGTAGTTTTATAAAACTCCCAAGTGATTTTGGTGTGCCCACAGAGTTGAGAGCACTGGTCTATGGTAGAAGGCAGAAAGGCAGATGCTGATGGGTGGGTAGATGTGCTAGTGGAAGTTCTCTGCTGATCCTTCAGTTTTCTCAATAAATCAGGAGGCAAGGTCATCAGGGAAGAGTGAGGATGAGGAAGGGGTACTGGGCTTTGAGGAGAGAGGAAAAATGGTGAAATAGGCATGCAGAGAGTGGAAGAGTAAGGAAACTAGTGAAGGGCAGCATGATTGCCAAGAAGCATTCAAGACCCACTTTAGGTATATGGTTACAGATTTAAAGAGATACCAGTCAACTTGTTTTACTCTAGTCTCAATCAGCTGCACAAGCGTAGAAAAAGAGAAGTTAGATTTAAAGAAGGTTGTGCTTCTCCAAGGAAGTATAAAGAAGCAAAAGAAGGGCAAGGGAGTTAAGAATATACATAAGGCAGTGAGTATAATGACTGACCATGGGATTAAAATTAGGTAAAGAAGGTTGAGAGAATAAAGAGGCTGGAGGATAGTAAAAAGATGGTAGGATTAATGGATTGAAGATCCTGGAGAGGTTGAAGGATTAATGGAGGATATTAGAAGGATTTCAGGATAGTAAAAGGAATTAAATGAAAAGATCATAGATGGTAGTCAGAGAGCAGCACAGCTGAAATTGAAATTATGTGTGGGTTATAGTTATTGGTAGTGTCAAAGCCAGAGAATGACCACGGATTAAATGGCTGAAGTAGGAAGCAAGACAAGACTATTAGAGAAAGGGAGTTCAAGAAACTGAGCTGCCAAGGTGTTGGAAGGATTATGCACATTTATATTAAACTTTCCATGAATTAACAGTGGCAGAAGGTAAAATCATCAAGAAATGTAGAAGAATAATTCAAGAATCAGTGCATAAGAACACTGAGAGCTAGCAGATCATATAGTCTGTTGACATGAATTTCAACACTGGGGTGTTTGAGGGAGGACAAAGGGGGAATGAGCTAAAAGTAGCAATGAGTAACTAGGAAACCTTCCCCACTTCCAGTTTTAATAGTAGGAGGGCTTCTGGAGGAAAAAAGCAACCACTTGAGAAACCTGCATGGGAAGCAAGATCCTCTGAAGAGCCAGGTTATTATTAGTACAAGAAGGTGAAGGAACTGTTCAGAGAAAATTGAGAATATGGAGGTTCTGTTTATAATGGCCCAATGTGAAAAGTACTGGAAGATGGGGAGTGTAAGAGGAGGAGACAGAAGAGGAGATGGGCAACCCTAATGGGAATTAACAACCCTAATGGGAATTAGCACGTGGGAGAAGTTTGGAGTTTCTTGTGGAGAATAACTTTAAAGGAATAAAGGGCATGTGAAGGTAGTCCTAACAGGCTCAAGGCAAAGATGTAATAGTGAGGCTGAGAATGTTTGGGAAAAATGGAAAAAATTCTAAGGTTCTCTCTTAATCTTTTAGGTGGAATCAAGGAGGTCCAGAGCCACGGAGCATTCTTAGCCCTCCTGCTGGTGGAATGTAGGCTCTCCCTTTAAAATATAAAGTAAAATTTCATAAGAAAAATAGACCTTTTAAAAAAATTGAGGTGGTGACAGCATCAGTGAAAAGAACATGAGATTTGGAAACGGAACACTTGAGGTTAAATTTCAGCTACAGAAATTGGTAAATCAAACTACAGTTGACCTTCTAGGCAATGACCCTCCATTCATTTGAAACTCTACATATAAGGTATAGTCAGCCCTCCATAAACATGGTTCCTCCATGTTTACAGTTCCACGTCCACAGATTCAGCCAACTACAGATCAGATGGTACAGTA
The DNA here is from genome assembly GCF_011762595.2 of Tursiops truncatus. Classification (NCBI taxonomy): domain Eukaryota; kingdom Metazoa; phylum Chordata; class Mammalia; order Artiodactyla; family Delphinidae; genus Tursiops; species Tursiops truncatus. The sequence continues at coordinate 53,788,469 of NC_047044.1, read as the reverse complement.
CTGCAATATTTACTACTGAAGAAAATCCATGTACTAGTGGATGGACCTGCACAATTCAAACCTGTGTGATTCAAGGGTCAACTGTAATTGTTTTTACAGATTTCATGACCAGCTGCCCATTGGCCATCATGACCCTAAAGAAATTTACAGTCACACAAGCTGTCCCTTAGCACGGGTATTCAGTTTGTGTTATCCTAATCTCTGGAATACTCTTCTGAAAGAGTTAGAAACACTAATAATCATAATGATAAACATAATCTCATTAAGCACAGTTTGCAAAGGCTATGGGGCCAATAGAACTGGATGAGCAATTCAGTATCGAGAGCCAAGGTGGGGTCAAGTCATCACAGGAAGTCCACCGATCTCCCCAGATCAATCACCATGCAATTTCCACATAGAGAGAACAGGTGACATATCAACATAACAGCAGCAGATGGCAAATGAAAAGCAACACAGACCGTGTGATACGTCCTTGGTGCCAAAACTATCCAAAAGCCCCTTAGGATCAGCCTTGGGAAGAAGGGGAAGAAAAGGAGAACAGAACCTTGAATCTGACTATTCACCAAAAATAGACTTAAGTTTTAAACCAGAAGTGACTGTATAACCTTAAATAGACAAGTCAAAATGAAGCCTTGAGAGCTAAACTAAGTTCAGATAAAGGAACACACAGAAACTTACACCTCTGTACCCCTGGATGCTAAGAAGCAGCTTCAACAAGAGTAGGAAACATGCATCGAGCACTTAGCATGTGGTAGACTTCATGCTAAGCAGTTTACATGGATTATCACATTCCTCTTCACAGCAACCCTATGAGTAAACACTATCATTTGCTCTATTTTGCAGACAAGAAATCTGAAACCTCATACCTACTCAGGGGCAAAACCAGGATTCAAGCTGCTGGATACAAAGCACCTGATCCTAACCCTCATGCTCTATACTGTACTGTTTTACACCTAGTAGAACAAGCCATTTATATAGTCACTATTTTAGGACCTTATTTTACTTTAGGACATTACATGCAGTGGATATCTCCAAAAAACTTATTTCCCCACTGGAGTTAAGTTCCTCAAGACCTTGGAACATATTTTCAGAATTTTCAGTTTCCCCTTACAGCACTCCGCATGAGGTAGGGAGTAATTAATGCCCTTGAATAGCAATGTCTGTAATCCAACTTGTCAGGTGCCATGAGGCACAATGGTCCACCTGGGAGCAGCACTTCCTTTGATAGCCTTGATGTTAAGTCCTAAGAGGATTCCATAGCAGAAGCAACTTGGGGCCAACATCTTAATGAATACAGTGAGAACCTGTCTTCTTCTTAAGCCTGGTGATAGTTAGTTGGTTTGACAAAATACAAGACTAGGCAGATGAGAGGTCATTTATTTCCTTTTACTACACGTCAAAATAGCTAAAGAAATTAGGCTGTTCAACATGTTCTTGCTGCCCATGTCACCATCCGTTTAATCATGATCACAAATAGCTATAGTTTTTCACAAGGCGTTCTTTGATTAAGTGTATTATCATTTGTTTTCAATTTTAGGATTACTGGAAACTCTGATGCATTCCACGTGTTACCCTTCAACACTCATAATTAATCCCTGCTACGAGCACACCCAAATTAATCCTCACGCTGTACACCTATATTAGATTGAAAATATCAGATACCTTGGTTCATCTAATACATAAAAACACTTTAATTTCAGATGCAAGTATTGCAGTGCTCCAATTCAAATCAATGTAACAAGGAGGGCACAATGCCTGATCTTCTGCTGAAAAGCACTTAGCACTGTCCAGCTGCTATGAAATTGGATACCTTTTAATGCCTTTCTGTAATAAGCATATTATATGAAAGCCACGACTGAGGAATCTACATCCCTACCATGTAATTATTGTTGCAGCTTACCTGTAGTCTTTTGTGAAACTCTGCACAACACATAAAAATCTTGGATCTGCTCTGCCTCTCCCAGTAGTTTCAAAAACTAAAGAGAAATATATTTTAATCTCTAGTATGGAAGGTGCGGTTTAACTCTAGCTGTATGTGTCCCTGTTGGTCACTGTCATTTTGTAATGTTACAGGGGCTTTCCTTTTAAAATGCACAGTGGGCTTATATAGCAACTTTATCAGAGGAATTACCTTCTTTGGGTAATTACCTTCTTTGTGTTCTTCTAGAACACAAAAAATAATATACAGCAAACCAATTTTTCTATCAGGTTTGCACCAGGAAATTTCTATAATCAAAATTCTGTATATAGGACTCCTGCTTGCCTACAGAAATATATCTGAAGATAATTCTGCTTCACCAATGTTTTCATTCCTTGCAAATATTATACCAAAGCATAAATTTCCTGCTTCACCTCATAAGTGTTTTCACCTCAGCTACTTCAAATAACATTATAAATCACTGACTCATTTCAAATTAAATTTTGTACCAGCAAATTAATTTCCTTATCCAAAGTAGTAAAAGAATGTATATTATTAATGTACATAAACAAAAATCACCCATATGGTATTTTTAAGGGAGAAAAACGGTTTGTAGAGTTTCCTATTTTGGGAAAAGGGTCTCTGAAGGGCCACTAAAAATGTAGTCCATTGCCAGGGAGGGAGGAATTTTCCTCTACCCTTCTAGGTTCTTCCGGCTGCTCTAAGAAGTAAATTGACATGAGAGATCAACAGGAGAAAATAAAACATAAGGTTAATAACATGTATACATGGGAGAGACCCAGGAAAACTGAGTAACTCATCAAAACGGGCAAAACCCTCACCTTAAATACCATCTTCAACTAAAGACAGAAGGGTTTGGGACTTCAAAGGGAAGGAAGGCAATTCACATGGAGATGGAAAAACAAATGTTTGTTAAACACATGTTTGCTGGGCCTTGCAGAGAAAATGGGACACAGGGTGGACTCTGATCTCTAAGAGTCCCACACACACACACACACACACACACACACACACACACACACACACACACACACACACACACACACACACTTCTAGCCCTTACTCTTTGCAGATATCCCTGGTGACAGCTCTATTCCAGGAACAGGTCCTCTATCTAAATTCTTTTAGGCAGTTAGGGGGAAGGTCGAAGTTTCTTCCTGAGTCTTTTTGGGCCTTGATTGTTTTTCAGCTCAAAGTAATCTGCATGCCAAAGAGACATTTGGGGGAAATTCCCTGGCGGTCCAGTGGTTAGGACTCAGCAGTTTCACTGCCATGGGCCTGGGTGCAATTCCTGGTCAGGAACTCAGATCCCACAAGCTGTGCAGCACAGCCAACATGACCAATTCCATCAGTGATGGGGTCCTTTACAGAAAAAGACAAGGAGCTGAGATATACGTGATGCAATATTATTTCCTTTTCTACTTGTGTTCAAGTTTTGAAAAGAAACTGTAAGGTGGTGAGAGTGGTAATAATGCTTTCCGAGGCTGGAAAATGAAGTAGCTAGAGAGGTGAAAAGTGAAATATCAGATGATGGTCCAGCAAGGAGACGAAAGATAGCACACACACCCTCAGTCTTTTAATGCCCCAGAATAGCCCCTCAAACACTTTTTTCTATAAGACTCTAGATTTTCTGCATCCAAGTGGCTCCATCAGCCTTGCCATATCCTTCCTCTCCCCGGCAGAGAGCTGATTCCTTAATATTTTATTAAGAGTCCATTGGAAATTAGTCTGTGTGGTACACTTTTTGCTGCATCACAGAGCCATCAAGTCAAATGTTAGATGTAGGTTTCCCTAGGCTACAAGCTGCTGTTTCCTGGGTCTAAGGAACTATGAAAGCTAAGCAGGGTTCAAGGCAGCCATGGAAGTGATAGAAATTAGGTGTGCCTAGCTGAGCTTAAAATCAAGTTCCCCGAACTACTTCTACATAGTGAAAAAGACCTGTGGAGGTCAAGGTAAAGGAGGTGCTTGTGCTGATGCAGGAAGGAATCTTTGTATGCTAACCCACATTTGTTTCATTTCTAAATTTATCTCTGATGCTTCATGGTATCAAGGAAGGAACATAGAATTTGGGATCAAACGGACTAATCTCAAATCCCAGTTCAATCTCGTTAAGATTTTTAACAAAAATATTCTTAAGAGCTCTGAGCTATAGTTTCTACACTTACATAACGGGTAGGTGATAACTACCTCATTAGTTTGTCATGAGGATTAAATAAGATAATACATAAAAAGTTTCTGGTGGGCTTCCCTGGTGGCACAGTGGTTGGGGGTCCGCCTGCCGATGCAGGGGACACAGGTTCGTGCTCCGATCCAGGAAGATTCCACATGCCGCGGAGCGGCTGCTCCCGTGAGCCATGGCCGCTGAGCCTGCGCGTCCAGAGCCTGTGCTCCGCAACGGGAGAGGCCACAACAGTGAGAGGCCCGTGTACCGCAAAAAAAAAAAAAAAAAGTTTCTGGTGCAGAACTTTAACCCAGGGGTTTAAAAATATGTCACCTATTTATTGGCCTAAAACAGTTCAAAATAATTTAACAGTAGCAGCTGTTGTAATAGTAGCAGATATAGTAAGAACAATAAAAATGACCTTTTACTGAACACTTGATAGGCTAGGCACTGTGCTAAACATATGCACAGAGTATTTCTAAATCTCATAAATATCCTACAACATGGATGTTATTTAACAGAAAATTATCTCTGTTGAGTTGTACAAACAGCAAGGAGAAAACTGGTCAGGTAGAGAAGATTCCATCCCTTGACTGGAGTCAGGGTTCCGCCAGACAAATTGGCATCTAATTTGACTTGAGGAAGATTAATTAACGTCTCCAAGGTCACACAGCTGAGAAAAGTTCCCAATGCTCATTTTCATTTTCTTTTCTTTTTCATTTTACTTTTTTGGCTGCACCATGTGGTATGCAGGATCTTAGTTTCCCAACCAGGGATGGAACCCATGCCCCCTGCAGTGGAAGCTCAGAGTGTTACTGAACCACCAGGGAAGTCCCCTCATTTTCTTTATGTATTCTAAATTCAATAGTTTTTCCTAGCTTATGCAACATATCTCAAAACCTAAAAGTAAAAGAGATCCTTGGGGCCCAAGTTAATCCATACATACTCACTACCATAAATCCCACTGCTGCATAGCCCAAGACAGTCAGATAAATACTGTTCCCCAGAACTCCTTAAACCAGAAACCCATGGAGTAATACGATGATACTAATAGGATTATGTTATACTATTAATATTATAGCATCAGAGAGAGAAGGCCAGAATCTCCGTCTGACAATGAAGTCCTCAACAGGTGGGCTGAGAGGGACACAAGGTCACAAAACCCCCCTTCACAAGGGCTCAGAGACTCAGAATTGAGGAATAAAGCCTAAACCTCACCACCACTGATAACATAAAGTAAGTACAGGAGGAAAGCAACCATCTCATTAGGAATCAATGTTGAGTCCAAACACCAACTAAAATCACATTTAGCACCTCAGAAGGGAACAGAATTACTATATGGTGATGATGAGGCCCTTTCCTGTACCTCTCTATCACGCTCAACTGAACTCAGATGTGATATAAAATAACCCCTGGGACCATCAAATATATACCAAGTAGATGCTCATTTGCTTGGGAAAACCCTGTCTTGAAGCAGAGAGAAATAGTCCTCAACTTCTCCAGACATTTCTTCATTCTGTTTGTGACACTCGACAGAGATACTTCTCTGTATCTCAGGAGCTGTGTTTCAAATATTGGAGTTGAGTGAGAGTTTCTCTGCAGAGAACTTTCTACACGGTCACTCCTAACATTTAGCACATAGTGAATTCAATGGCTAACTCGGGAAAGAAAGAAGGACCGAGCCCAAAATCTAAATAAATAAAATATATTGATTTTGCAAAGATTCTCCACTTCTTGAAAGGATTTCTTTAAATAACCACTTTGTTACCACATTTAATGTGTGACTCTGTTTACATACTTCCACTTGTGGGGAAATATATTTATAAAATGAAGAACACTTATTTGTCTCAGATCAGGTAAGATTTATGAAAAATGAGTCCACTTGGCTGAATTCATAAACATCAACTAAGCCTTCTGTGAAAACATATATGAAATAACTAATTACTGACTATATAATACCATCACTTGAATCAGGATGAGAAACAGAACTGCAAAGCACCATATGCAAAGTGCTAAGTTTTACTAATATTCGTTACCCTGAAAAAAATGTTAATTCTATGAGAGTGTGTTTTAATTTTACAACGTCTGGTTTCTGACAACATTATCCAGAAATAATTATTCAATAATGAATGCCAAGAAACCCAAGTACCAACATGATAAGAAATATCTCAAGCTACCTTTCCCAGAAATACAATGTGTTTCTCAATTGATAGAAACTCATCATAAGCAACTGTCTATATCATAGTCCTCCAGAAAACTTCATCATGCTCTAATTCATCAAAAACCACCAGACCGAATTGCCATTTAATGCCCGATTCAATGAAATAATTCATCTAGCTATTCATAAATTTATAAACACCTTATCAAGTACTTGTGCTACACCACACCAATTTTAAACTCCATGCAATATATCAGAAACGAATTCTTGATATATACATAGTTTCATCATGGGATTTACACAGGCTTCACAAACATCACAGCTCTAAGAAAAAGAATATGACATTCTTCAGTATATTCATTACGTAGAAATAGAAAAACTGTAAACATTTATCAAAGAAATCTGCAATAAATTTAAAAAATCATTTTTGAAATGATCAACTTTTGAACAAACCCAGAGAGAAACCGAGACTTAAAAAACCTGGGCTCAGGCAGCCCCACTCCTCACTAAGTTGCATAATCTTAGCCAACTTGGATTTCAAACTTCACTTTTATAAAGTAGGGAAAAGTGCAATTTCTGTCTATTTCAGAGACTTTTTTGTGGAGCAAATGGTATAATTTATGAGCTACATAAAAGTATGTAATGTTATTATCAAGGGCATTTTCAAGTGAAAGGAGAGAAACTGTGAAACACAGTAGTTGGCTGCCTCTCCTGGTGGGACTGTTCTCTTCACCCACTCGTAGCAGAAGAACCAAAAATAAGTTATTTGCTGAAGGAGGACCCAGAGAAAAAGAGCAACACTCTGGCACTGAAATGTTCACTCTTGGAGAAGTTCCTAAATTTCACTGAGCCTCAGTATCTCTTCCTTTCTAAGAGGAACAGCTTCCCAGCCCCCAGCTTCACACACGTATGACAATACATTGAACAGTGTTCAATCCTCCTCAGCTTTCTCATTTGTAAAATTAGCTTTAGAGACAATATATTTAAAGGCTATACCTCATGCTTAGCACATCTGTTTATTCAGCAAAGAATCTCTTCTAGCTGATGCACATATAACAGAGAAACAGAACAGAAAAATCCCAGGCCCCAGTTGAGTTTATATTTAAGTATGAGAAGAACAAACAATAAACTGAACACATGAGTGAAATATGTAGTCTCTCAGATGACAGCAGTGCCAACTTCATGAGCACATGATCTGTGGAAATACACAAGGCCCTGAGATCAGAAGGACCTGTGTTCGGTCTAATGCTGTGCTGGTGTCACCTTGAAATTGTTAATACTTTTGAACAAGTGGCTCCACATTCGCATTTCCTGGATGGCAGGAGATGCTATGGAAAAAGTAAAGTGGCGGGGGATAGGGAGACATGTGGTGAGAGGTAGGAGGGGCAGTCAGCAGGGCCTCAATGTGAAACTGTACATTCTGAGCACTACACAAGGGTGCCCAGCTGAGAAGGCTAATGGAGCTGAAAACCACCTAGAGGTAGAAGGTTTTTTTCTTTGCACAAAACTGACTCCATGCAGCTCTCTAGATAGCTTGTACCAGAGAGGACGATCACAGAGATTACCATGTGCCACAGGTATCTTTCAATTCAGTAGCCCAGCAGCCCATCTGCTTGTCCCCCTGTAAACCACAGAACTACCCCTCCAGGCCATACTGCTATTGACACTGACATTAAGATAGCAATGGGCCTACTGATAAGGCCTCCCTGAAAGGGGGATACTTGAGTAAATGTCCCAAGAGGTGAGCAAATGAGTTGTACAGAATGGAGGAAGCGGGAATGAGGCCAAGAGAACAGTAAGTGCAAACTCCTTGAGACAAGAGCCTGGCTCGTATTCCTGCATGAGCCCAGAGTTCAAAAGGCCCAGAATTGGGGCCAGGGGAGGAGATCAGGTCAAAGAGGCAAGTGGCAGTGTGAGGCCATTATCAGGACTTTGGCTTTCATTCAGATATGGGAAGCCATTGATGCTTTGCACAAAGTATCATGCTATGGATTCTGGGCTGAGAATAGACTGAACTGGTTAAGAGTGGAAATATAGGGAGTGCATTTAGGAGGTTGTTGTGATTATCCAGATGAGAATGATGGTGGCTTAGACCAGGATAGTAGCAGAAAAAAAGTGATGAGAAGAGGAAGAGGTTAGATTTTGAATGTATTTTTGAAAGTAAAGCCAACAGGACTTTCTGATGGGTTTGTTAGAGGAGGTAAGAGAAAGAGAGGAGGCAAGGATGACTCTAAGGGTTTTGCCCAGAGGAACTCGAAGGATAGTTACCATTAACCAAGATGGGAAACACTGGCAGGACTTGTTTGGTGGAAAATCAGGAATCAGTTTTAGATAACTTACACATGACCCTTGAACAATGTGGGTTAGAAGTGCTGACCCTCTACCCACTCAAAAAAATAGGTCTTCTGTATCTATGGTTCTACATCCATGGAGTCGATCAATCTCAGATTGTGTACTACTGTAGTATGTATTTAGTGAAAAAAAAATCTGCATATAAGTGGACCTGTACAGGTCACACCCGTGTTGTTCAACGGTCAACTATATATTGGAGATGTGTATTAGACATCAAACTAGGCAGTAGAGTAGATATATGGGTTTGGAATTCAGGGGAAAGTGTGGGCTAAAGATTCAAATTTGGGAGTCATCAATATGTCGATGATATTTAAGGTTATGAGATTGGACAAGATCATCAAAGAATAATGATGAAAAAGGTCCAAGACCGAGACTCAAAGCTCTTCAACATTTAGAGTGAAATAAAGAGGAAGCAGCAAAGGAAATTGAGAAGGACCAGCCAGTGAGGTTAAAGCAAAACTAGGAGGCTGGGATGGCATGAGTCCCAGGAAAATATGTCCAGGAGAAGGAGAAGATCACTGCATCACATACTGCTCTGAGGTCAAGTAAGAGGACTGAGAATTGATCCTTCAATATAGACAAATTGATCCACCTCAATAAATGGTGGCTATGATGGAAACTTCAGAAGAAGAAAAGTAGAAAAACAGGTCAAATCTATAAACTACTTCATGAAGCTGTTAGAATACTATAGTTATGAGTTTATCATTTAGCTACATTAGGGGAAACTGTATTCATTTATTTAAGGTGAATATAGTTTAACGCCAGGTTGTTCCAGATAGGAGCCACTAGCCATACATGACTACTGAATCCTTAAAATATGACTCGTGTGAATTAAGAACTAAATTTTTAATTTTAATTAAATGTAATAAACTTAAATTTTAGTTTGAAAGCATATATGATTCAGTTATTCAAAAACATTTATGTATGTTTTGAACAGCTTGTGTACGTGAATCTATTTTTAACTGTAATTTTATAAAACTGAAATACAGATTAAGTATTTTCCATGAAAACTGGATATGCTGTAATTGTAAACTGCAACCAAATTTTGAAGACTTACTACCAAAAAACCTCAAAATATATTATTAATAATTTTTATATTGATTATATGTTAAAATAATATTTTAGACATAGTATATAAATAAAATATTATTAAAATTAATTTCAACTGTTTATTTTACTTTTTTAATGTGGTTACTAGAAAATTTTAATTACGTATTGGCTCACATTATTATTTATTGGACAGCACTGGTCTAAAGGATTCATGTTGTGGACAAAATTAGGTCTTGCCAAAATTAAGAACTTGAACACCTGTTTCATCACAAGCTTCTCTACAGCAACGGAAAAACAATAATGTACAAGGGACCATGTGATGTTCCCTTTCTAGAAATTTGCATGTAATTTTTCCATTCTGTTCATGGAAAGCCCCACCTCAGTTCACTGAGCCAATTTCTGCCTATGCTTCAAAAATCTGCCCCAGCAATATATGTTCTGAGAGGATGAATTTTCTGATCCCTGTTAAGTCAAGGTTCTCCTAGGCTCCCTGGTGTAGAGGTGATAGCATTAGTGCACTATACTTTACATGACTTATAGAAATCACAAACATCTGGAAAGTAGCCACATAATCTGAAAGAAGAAATAGAGAGATGATGCCAAGAATGACTGAGTACCTATTATGTGTCAGTTGGCACATTTTTAAAAATTTAATCTGCACAAAACCCTTCATTGTTATAGTAACCTTTAACCGTTATTGAGTCTTACTTGGCAGACACAGTGGTAAACACCTTACATATATTAACTTTTTCCATCTTCACAGCTCCATAGAATGGGTTCTATTATTATCCCCATTCCACAGAGCAGAGGATAGTTGTACACAATTACACAGTTAATAAGCATCAAAGCCAAGATTAAAATTCAGGCAGTCCCTTATATTTAAGATCAGAAGGAAGCACAATCTTAATGCAAAGGACTTGTAATACAAACATTTACAAATCTGGAAGTCAAAGAAATCAACTAGAAGTAAGTGTTGTCCATAGAAGCATATGGGGAGGCAATAGTGAGACACCCCAGAAGACCTTGGAAATAAGGCAAATAAGACAATCAGAGACATGGAAGTTCACTTTAAAGACTAATATATTCAGAATGGTTCAGTTCATATAAAGCACAAAACTTGGCAGAACAAGTTATATTGTTTCATGATGTATCTGTAACTTGTAAAGATATAAAAAGCAAGCAAATGATTTTCACAAATGATAGGATGCTGGTTTTCCCTTGGGAAGAGAATTTACTGGAATCATGGGGAGCTTCAAGAGTGTTGTAAATGATCTACTTATTGACGTGGGTGGTAGTTTTGGGATGTTTGCATTGTAACTCTTAGTTAAATTATACATATTTTTTATGTAAATACAACAGCAGTGACACCTTAGCATCTTAGCTCTAGAACCCACACTCTATTACACCCACAGGAAGAGAGAGGCAGAGGTTAGTAACTGCCTCTCCCCATTGCTGAGTCCTGCTTAACACTCTATCTCACCTTAAGCATCATCTCTCCACCCAAGCCCTCTAATTCTCCTATTTAAGTAGCTCCTCTCTGTGTTTTACTATCACTTACTGCTTAGCACTTGTGATGGTTAATTTTACATCAATTTGACTGGGCCACAGGGTGCCTAGATATTTGGTCAAACATTATTCGGAGTGTGTCTGTGAGGGTGTTTTGATTGAGGCTAACATTTGAATCAGTAGGACTGAGTAAAGCAGATTGCCCTCCCTAACGTGGGTTGCCCTCATCCAATCAGTTGAAGGCCTGATTAAAATAAAAAGTCTGAACCTCCCACAAGACAAAGGGAACCTCCTTCTGCCTGACTGCTTGAGCTAGGATACTGGTCTTTTCCTGCCTTCAGACTTGAACTGAAAGATTAGCTCTTCTTGGGTCTCCAACCTGCCAGCTTTCACTGGAATATATGCCATCAGCCCTCATGGTTCCCAGGCCTTCAGACTCAGACTGGACCTACACCATTGGCTCTCCTGCATCTCCACTTTTAAGTGCACACTTCAGTAGAGTTAAGTTCGCATTGTTGTGAAACAGATCTTGAGAACGCTTTCACCTTTATATCCATTAAATAATAAGTGCCCTTTTCTGCCTTCACCCAGCCCCTGGTAACTACACCCACCATTCTTTCTATTCCTATGAATTTTACTACTTTAGATACCTCATAGATGAATCATACAGTATTTGTCTTTTGTAACTGATTTATTTCATTTACCATAATGTCCTTGAGGTTCATTCATGTTGCAGCATGTGACATGATTTCCTTCCTTTTTAAGTCTGAATAATACCCCATTGTGTGTATATATCACATTTTGTCTACCCATTCATCTGTTAATGGGCATTTGGGTTACTTCTACCTCTTGGTTATTGTGAATAGTGCTGCTATGAACATGCATGTGCAATTATCTCTTGGAGACCCTGCATTCAATTATTTTGGATACACACCCAGAAGTGACATTGCTGGATCATATGGTAGTTCCTTTTTTGAGGAATGTCTATAATGTTTTCCAAGCAGCTGCACTGTTTTTACAATCCCACTAAAAGTACACAGTGGTTCCAATTTCTCCACATCCTCACCAGCACTTACTATTTTCTAGGTTTTTTTTTTTTTTTTTTTTTTAATGTGGTACGCGGGCCTCTCACTGCTGTGGCCTCTCCCGTTGTGGAGCACAGGCTCCGGACGCGCAGGCTCAGCGGCCATGGCTCACGGGCCCAGCCGCTCCGCAGCATGTGGGATCTTCCTGGACTGGGGCACGAACCCGTGTCCCCTGCATCGGCAGGTGGACTCTCAACCACTGCACCACCAGGGAAGCCCTATTTTCTGGTTTTTTGATAGTAGCCTAATGATGATGCTAATAAGTGTGAGATCATATCTCACTGTGGTTTTGAACTTCATTTCTCTGATGATTAGTAATGTTATACATCTTTTCATATGCTTGTTAGCCATCTGTATATCATCTTTGTAAAAATATCTATTCATGTCCTCTACCCATTTTTTAATCAGGTTATTTGATTTTTCATTGTTGAATTATAGGGTGCTTTTATATATTCTGGACATTAATCCTTTAACAAATACATGCTTTTTTTGTTTTTGTTTTGAGAATAATGACTTTGTTGTTTCTAGATGTTTTTCTCCTACTAAGTTGGGAGCTCCAAGAAGTACTGTCTATTTCTTCTCTGCTATAAACCCAGAACCTATTACAATGACCAGTAAGTACATGGTAGGCAGCCAGCCAATGAGGGATTGAAAAACAAAGAATAGATACATACCATATAGCTAGGAGAGTAGACACAGGCTTTAAGCCAGCTCTCTCCCATTAACTCTTACTCTATAGGAAAGGTGGGATCTTCCTTGGATTGAAGCCTACTGACTTCTTATTGGCTGTACAATTTTGTAAACTTGTTCACCTGGCTTTTCCTAGAGATTAGCCCTAAATGACTAGGACTGAAAATTAGATGCTGATAGCAAAAGGTTAAGATAAGGACGCTGCTAGAGAAGAAGACTTGGTGAAATGAGACCAAACAAGAAGAAGTCAGAAGAATCGACTCAATAAGCAAACTGAATAGGTTACATGCAGGAGGAAGCAGCCTCAAACATGTGGATTTTCCCCAAGGGCTCCAAGGAGCACAGGAGGAAGACTGATGCTTAGAAAAATGACCTTAACAAAGAAGAGGTTAAATTATGCAGGGTTTTTATTACAGGCAAATATATGTTTTAGAAAGGTTTTTCAAACAAAATGGTTAAAATAAAAGAAGTCTAATATCTTAAAAAGAAAAAATATCAGCAACATGGACTATTCCCACCCAGAACACCTTATAGACTGAAAATTACAAATAAACAAAGAGTGAATGGGCACGTCTGCAATAAATGTGCATAGGTGTGCATAAATATGGTGCCTCCAACTAGACCACTGACCATCTGTTGTGAGATGAAAATTAAACAAACCATTGGAGAGAGGAGGAAAAAGGTCGGAATCACAGGGGAAAGCCTTGACAACTTTGTCTAGAAAACAAAACTAAAGAGGGAAACAGGATGAAGGGCACTGAAAGGAAGAGAAAAGTAAAGATGTGTCACAAAGGAAATGTAGTTTATCCTTTTTTCCTTCTCCACATGACACAGGTATATACTATGAATTTCAAAATAAGTCAGGAAACCAATACACACAGCTGAAATTGTGCCACAGTTTCATTCCTGAGCTCTGGAAGGAGTGTCAGTAATGCTGCCTCTGGCATCCTTTGAAAGATGATCCACAATGATACACCCACCCCTTTAGGCTTATATGAGGGGAGGACACCCACTGAATAGAATTTGGTGCTACAGGGAATCTTGAGAGTATTATGTAATTTGTGTCGACATTTATAGTGCCTCCTTTCCTCTTAATAAAATACCTATTCAGAAAATGTATACTTATAATTTATATTGTATATCTGTACTATATATTAGGATATACTCAGGAAAGCTAGAAAGGGAATATAAGTTAAAAATAAAAATATTTCATGGAATAAATTAGTTGGTAAATTCATGTACAAGTGCATTGGTACAGGGTTCCACATCTGAAATGAACATGAAATAAGCTAACTTTTCTGATGCTTGGAAAAGTGCTTGGCATATGAAAAGTATGTGTTAAATAAAAAAATAAAATATGCAATGTGTATATGTATTATATACGCATTATATTTCACTTTTCTCAGAATAATGCCTATTATTTAAAATACATATCTATTTAAAAACGGGCAGCAAAGTCCTGACAAAATGCTACTTAATTTTTACTATTTCCCTGTGAGTAACTTTATGGTTTTACAATAGAAAAAAATATTTTGTTGCCAACATATTCCAACTGAAATATATTTTTAGAGTTTGGCTTTTCTTATCTTAGAAATAAGTAGAGGAGTCTCTGGGCTAAGTGTCTGTTGTAATACCTGATTTATAATTTTGCTACTGGGTTGTTTAGGTACCTGGAAGGCTAAGAAGCAATGGGGAGATAAGTCACGTCACAAACTATAGCGTTACATCAGGTGCTACCTGCCTGGCTTTACATTTTGAAAATCTAAGACTCTAAAACTACACTGAACATAAGAAAGAGATTGTAATACTGTTTTTCAGATGGTCAAGCAAACTTTAGCTAAAGCTGCAACTGTAGCGGCTAAAATAAACCCCTGGTATTCGTAATGTCTAGTAAAAGCTAGGCTCTGTATGTGGTGCAAAACTGTCTAAAGGAAATAAGGAAATCTGCCTTAAACAGCACGCTGGGATTACCACCACTTGTGCAGCCTGAAGATAAAGGGATCCTGACAGCCAAGTATTTTCCACTGTCTGCCTCCATAAATTGATCCTACTGCTGCAGTCGGAACTCTCAGGCCCCTAACTCACAGAATGTTAGAAATAAAAGGGGTCCCAGCAAACATTTATACCTCCCTTGTGTTACAAAGGGAAAAAGCTGAGACCCAAGAGAACTGAAGCTACTTACTCCAGGCCACATAACCAGAGTTATGCCCAGACCACTTTCTTATTATCACCTTGCCATGTCACTGCTGTCCCAATTTTGTCATCCATCACTACCTCTCAACAGTCCTTCAACAATTCTCCTACTTCAAAATAAGCCACAACCCTAGGATCCTGACTATATAATCACCAACCCAGTTTCAAATGCTGGAATTATCCAAGGAGGCATACCTCTGGTGACATATTTAAGATCATTTAAAAATCAAAATGAAGTGAGGTTCCTGAAGGTTCAGGCATCCAAACTGGAGCCAGGTGGCCATTGTGGAAATGGTTTCAGACATGTTTCTGCATCGCTGAGAACTTGAATTTTTTGAACTGTATCAAACTCAAGGATACTATCAGCCATTTTCAAAACAATATTTACTAGCAGCTGCTAGCTGCAACCCTGTAGTTTCAAAGCCCTCCCCACCTCAAATCTTCACAATTATGTAACCTTTTCAAATCCCAACCAATTCTTTCTTAGCAAGCACCGCTTACTTTTTGCCAGCTCCAATCCTAATTCTTGACAAACAGTTTACGTAAACTTGCAGGTTTTTTGCCTTTATAAGTTCCCTCCATCTTGCGGTCTGGCAGCACAGGATTCAAGTACTCCTTGGATCTGTGTCTCCTGGGCTACAGCCCTAACAAACCCCAAATAAGTGCTTCCCCCGCCCCCCCCCGAACCAGGTCTCCATTCTTGGAATTCATGGTTAACTCCTCTGCCAAACTAATCACTATTTGCACCTATTACAGCAATTAGTTGGTCTTAACGTTTAAGGCTTCAGTCAGATTTCTGTAAGCTGCAATATTTACCTCATAAGAAGGAAAAATAAGTTAAATATAGCTTAACTAATACACACTGGAGAAAAAATGCAAAGGATTTTAAGTAATGTAATAACCCAAGAAGGCCAAACCCAGAGTAGCAATTTGACTTCTTCCTGGTGTTACTGGTGGCTACGTGGTGAGGAAAATGGATTGACAAAGAAAAGGTTTCTCATCTCTCCTGCCACATTTTTTCCCGCTTCTTTCTTTGTGCACACATGACTAGTCTCAAGTCTCTGCAAATGCTACCAACTATCTAGGTGATGAGTGACAGGAAGGCAGACAGATGGAGCCATGACAGATACGTGTGCTGCCCATTTTCCACCACAGACTCTCTAAGGCAACATTGCCCAAGCTGTCAATCTATATTTCAGTGCTTTCATTAGATAATCATTTTTCTCTATTAGGTAATAATGAAGAAGACATTCAGTGGGGGAAAAAAAAGGGACTATAAAAAATATTAAATACCGGGCTTCCCTCGTGGCGCAGTGGTTGAGAGTCCGCCTGCCGATGCAGGGGACAAGGGTTCGTGTCCCGGTCCGGGGAGATCCCACGTGCTGCGGAGAGGCTGGGCCCGTGAGCCATGGCCGCTGAGCCTGCGCGTCCGGAGCCTGTGCTCCGCAACGGGAGAGGCCACAACAGTGAGAGGCCCGCGTACCGCAAAAAAAAAAAAAAAAAAAAAAGAAAAAAATATATATATAAAATACTAAAGGTTTATATCAATTTTTTCCACCTTCAGTTTGCTTTGCATGTCCCTCTCTGAAGTTTTATATTTTTATTCCTTGTTCTTTTGGTCAAGTTTCTTTTTTTTTTTAATTGACTCAAATTAATTTATTCTTCCCTAGATTTCCAGTTGCTAAATCCTTATCTTCCTGGGATCAAACCAAAAACTCCAAGAACTGACAAAGACAAGCCCACTGGAAACAGAAAGGCTTTCAGAAACACAATACTTACACTCTGCTGTTTACAGAATATTTCTACATACATATATTTGTCGATTAAAAAAAAAAGCGCAACCTAAAAGTTGAAAATTATGTTTTATTTGTCAGACTTTCTGAGGATTTCAAGCCTGGGAGGCAGCCTCTCAGAATAGCCCTGAGGGACTTGTCTGAAGAGGTCAGGGAGGAGCCAGGATATACAGGGCTTTTTGCAACAAAGACCAGGTAGTTGGAACATCAAAAGATTACCCTTAATTAAAGAAAAGCAGACATCTCAAGTTAATGAGCTCTCTCAAGTTAATGAGACTTTTCTATGTTTGGAAAGATGGAAGAGTCAGGCTCACTGACATCATTCCTTTGATATATACCTTAGTTGTCTAGAGCCTGCATCCTGTTCTTTCCCATCCTGAGTTCCCTCAGGGTTCACTGTGGGGGGTGAGGGGAGGCAGCTGCAGTGGCTTGATGGCTGCAACATCCTTTGTTCACTGATATGGCAGGCAACGTTTTTTCATTCACATAGTCACTTATCTACACCAGGATTTTGTAATGGAACAAGACCCTGTGGGGCCGTCCTGGGACAGACCCCCTCCTCCATATCCTCTGCTTTAGAAGTACCTAGATAATAGTATCTGATGCACATTTCCTGAGTTTGTTTTACAGATGCCAAAATCTCCACCAAATTTAACTACTTAATGACCATGAGCATATAGGCCCCCAGGCCTACTGGAGCCGCAGGACTGAGGATGTTAACCCCTGTGACAGGGCCCTGTTACCTCACCAACAACCGACTGGAGAATTGTGTACGAGCTGATCCACATACCCTGAGACTTCCCTCCCTCACCTGGCCTTTAAAAATGCTTTCCTGAAACCCAATGGGGAGTTTGAGCTTTTTGATCATATCTGTGCCAGACTCTTTGTAGAGCACCTTATAATAAAGGCTGCACTTGCCTTCACCACAATCAGTAGATTGGCTTTAGTGCTCGTGAGCAAGCAGACCCAAGTTTGGTTCAGTAACAGTTTTCCAATTTGTTAATCTTTAGTATTCTTTTCATTGCCTTACAAACTGTATATCTAAAGCTACAGAGAATTTTTGAGATATGATAGTTTAAGAGAAATCATTTACATGTCCCAGAATCAGGCATACTCCCTAAGTAAGTTTCTATATATATTTGATTATTTATGTAGCCATAAAAAAGCCAAGTGGTTTTGGTTTTACACCCAAGATGAACTTTTTTAGATCATTTCTCCTCCTTTATATTTTGTGAAAATAGAAAAATACGATCTGTTAAAATAGCCCAGAGAACCAAGACCAATTTTTAAATATGTCATTTTATTCTGACTGGTGCAAGGTTATGTCTTTCACAAGTAATTCTACTTAAGTAAATGTGAATTTTGAGAAAATGTTTAATATGACATGAATCTTCTGGAGCTATTTTATGTATGGATCTATACACAATTTCTGCTTAATTAAGTGGCCTTAAATTCTTGTTGGTTGGGTACTTAAATAAATTTAATAAATAGCTTCTGTTTTCATTATTTTACAGTATTCCATGGGAAGGAATGAGATAGGAACAAAAATAAAGAGTAGATAAGGTAGACTATAAACCTCTGTGAGAAGTATACAAACAAATTATTTTAGGAGTCCAAATGAGAGATAAAGAACATATCTGATGAAGGAGATAAGAAAGGTATTCACACAGGAGGTGATATTTTAAATGGACCTTGAAAGATAAAAAGAATTATGACAAGTGGAAATAGTACGAGGAAAGTTCTATGCTAAAGACACAGTATAACTAAGGCAAAGAAGAGTTACACGTATTGGAAGAATTGAGCATACTGAAGGGGCTGGGGGGAAGAAGTTTAGCTAGAACACAGAGTACCAGGAGACTACTATAAGACAAGACAAGTCTAGCTAGATTTGTACTTAATTTAGTAGTCAGTAATAAAGCACAAACACTTACCCAAAGCAAAACTATAGAGTGTCTCTTCATCCCATCTCCTGTTCATGTTTATCATTTCTCCATGAAGCAATAAGGCTCTTCTGGAGATTAGAGAAACACTAAATAAAGATTTAGCTACTCCAGTGTCCTGAGAACCCACTGCCCCCACCTGAAAGCACTATGCAAAGGCATTGTATGTTTGCATTTTACAAAAAAAGTCCTGTAACTTTGTATTACCACCAGCCACCTAGTCTGTATTTTTCAGGTGGTTATTTCAGTTGAATTATAGGTCTTTGTAACAAGAATTTAAATGCAGAAGATGCTAATCCATTGGAAAACAGGTACAAGTTAGCACTGGCTTTCAAGTCAGGAAAATAGTTGAGTAACAGTAACTCAGAAAAGGTGTAATTTCAACGAAGTTACACTGTAGGATAAGAACAAATGAAATGCAGCTATGTTCAGCATTTCCCTGAGACTGATAACTACTGCCAATCACTCACTGAGAAATTCACATTTCTTACAGCTTCCATCATTATTTATTTGCTACATTTCTGTGGGATTTTAGCCTACACACACACACACACACACACACAC
The DNA here is from genome assembly GCF_011762595.2 of Tursiops truncatus. NCBI lineage: Eukaryota > Metazoa > Chordata > Mammalia > Artiodactyla > Delphinidae > Tursiops > Tursiops truncatus. The sequence continues at coordinate 53,769,038 of NC_047044.1, read as the reverse complement.
GTGTGTGTGATTAATAAGCAGTGACTTCAGCTAGTAAGTTATTTGTTAGTAACACACAGTATATAACAGCTTCATGACTTCTATAATACTGGGGGAGCCTGCATCAGTGTCTTCCTCAGCAAAACATGAGGGCATGGTTGGACAAATGTAGTACTGAAACAGGAGGGAAAGGAGCAGGACACAACCTTTAAAAGAATGACATAGTCATTGAGGATATGACATAAACTGGTTAGAACCAACTAGGTCCAAGATGGCAGAAGATTTGACTTCCAGTAGACCTTGAGCCTCATTATATGCTAATTGTAATTCACTAGCATATGCTAAATGACACACCCACAGGTGCCATGACAGTTCCAAGGCCGACCGTAAGAGGACAAAAAATGGGCTGTGGCCCAAATCCTGGAAATCCCTGCCCCTTCCCTGACATAATTAGAATACTCATCCCACTTATTAGCCTATGAAATCACCCAGCCCATAAAAACTAACCACCCCATATTACGGGTCAGCTCTCACTTTCCCAGACAACCCCACACCCTAGAGCCATTCTAGCCTTTTGAGACAGACTGCATTCTGTCTATGGAATGTGTATCTCTCTAAATAGAGCACTTCTTACCGATCATTTTGTCTCTCATTGGATTCTTTCTGCAATGAGACATAAAGAGCTTGAGCTTCATTAAGTCCTGAGCGAAGGTGTGTGATTTCAATTAAAAGACAATGGGCTCAAGTCCCAGTCTGAGTTGTGTGGTTTCAATACCACAGAAAGTCATATGTCACAGAGACACAGGGAAGACAAAGTGTGACAAGATCAGTCACAGAAATAGGTATTTCACTGACAAGTCACTACATGCGCATTTTTGAAAAGCATATTAAAAAGGTCCTACTTTCTCAGATCTACCATTACCTGAACTTACTTAGAAGTAAAGGTTTAGAAATTAGTTTAACAAAGACGCTGACGTTAAAGTATGAATTTAAAGCAACTGCAGACCTACTGATGGGAACTAATAAGTGTTTTTGAAAAGTCCACCCAAGATTCTAGAGAGAACATTTATTTTACTTTTTTTTTTGGTGAGGTAGAAAGGGAGAGTGGAATACCACTTAGGTAGCATTTGGAGTTTGTAATACGTAAATCTGAATTCAAGTTAATTGCTTAGAAAACAAGAGGCATCTCATTTATAGTATAGGTTAGACCACGGTCAATCAATATTTTTCCTATGTGTATCCTACTTTAACCCTATAAATTTTTTTTTTCTTTTTCCTTTTTGGGTCCTGATGAAAGGACAGGGAGAGGATAGGCTGGGATGCCCAGAGGATCAAAAACAACTCAGAAAACCGCTTAATCAGGTGGAAGCATCGCAGCCGTGATCAATCTTCCCAAAGGAAGCCCAATCTCACAGGATCTTGGAAAATTACAGGGGCCCAGCAGGGGAGTCATCAGAGAGAAACACCTGGGTGTGTGGGTGGGGCCAGAGGCCCCTCTTCACAGAATCATCTGGAAAGCGTCTGGCTCATACCACCTTTCATGCACACACCAATCCTTCTCCATGCGCCCCCTTCAACACTCCTCACCCCCACATCAAAGTCAGTGCGGAGGGGCCTCGCCCCAGAGGACAGGCCAGGTGTGTGAAAGGGCTGTGATCTGAAGGCTTAGCCAGAGAAGAAGTGCCCAAGGCCAGAAGTGGGGGTGAACTGCGCATGCGTAGGCTGAAAATCTACAGCCTTCCAGGAGCCAGAAGAGCCCCAGAGTAGCCACAAGGGCTTCTGGCCCAGAACCCTGGGGCCCCAAAGCTACGTCTGCCAAGGTCCAAGGCCACAGCAGCCTGAATGCACCATTCCATTGCACATCCTCATGGCCAGCTGTTCCTCCCAGCATCTGTGAGGTGTCTAAACCAAGGAGACCATGGCTGCCTGTTCCTCCAGCCTTACCCCTGAAGAGCAGCCTCGGGGCATTGGTCTCTCCTTCAGACTCAGCTCATCTATTAGCATGTGTTCCCCTTTGGTGGGGGAACTCTATACACAAAATACCTTCGGTAATACTGCTTGGAGATATATACCTTTGGTAATACTGCTTGGAGAAATACCTTTGGTATTACTGCTTGGAGATATATAGGTGGGGTGCATTGAGCTGAAAAGACAATATGATTTTGGTGAGGAAAGTGGACAGAGAAGATAATCAGCATCCTTTCTAAAACTTTGTCCAAATGGTGCTTAATTCTCTTGGGTTAGCTACTTACTACAGTGTTAAATGTAATTTCAATTTGGTGCAAAAAGGGAAATGCGTGTACATAAACGATGCTAGGCAACTTTTAGTATTAGAAACTAGGACAAAAAAAAAATCTCTAGCTATTACATTACCACACAGATATTTCCACTTGAATATTTTTTCTGTAGCAAGCCCTATTTCAGGGTTCGTTGACCTACATGAAATCATTAAACCACAGAAAACATTTATTAACTTGAAGTCTTCATTTATTTTATAGCGCTAAGAAGCTCACAAGTACCAGGGTAATATAACCTTCCCTGAATACACACACATCATCATCCCAGTAAAAGTTATATTGAGGGTCTCGATGTAGTAGACTACAGTACCTGGAAATAATATTGGTTTTACTAAAAATAGTGTCTTAAATTCCACATATTATTAGAGTAATAAAATATCTGAAAAAAAAAATCTGGATTATGACCTTACTAGCTGATATTTATTGCTTAATTTGCAGAAAGTATTAACATAGATGGGTTGTGCACACATGTTAACTATATTATTTACACAAAAAAACAAAGTACAATATTACCCTATATTTACCTTCATACAATAGATGTTTCTAGAAAGATTAAATTTAATCAAAATGTGTATCAAATTAACTTTAAATTTAATATATAGTGAAGAGGAGGGTTGAGTTTTTCTGGAAGGGACTACAAAATTGGAAATCCATTGATTTCACAGACTGCTTAATTTACAACGTTGCATGGTTCTCACACTGGACATTGGAGTAGTAGATATGGTGACTGAACCATGAATCAAGCAAGCACATATGGTGATTTTATTTATATCAGTTTTCCTGGTGCCAGGAAGCCCTCATAATGTCCCAAAGTTAATGATATAATTTTAGTGATTTTAAAATTTAAATAGCTCAATAATATATACAAATATTTTAATTTAGTCTCAATCACAATTTCTCTGTTAAGTTGAGAACATGAGATTTAGTGGCAGACATTAACTCATGAATAACAGTGATCAGAAAGCTAGGTTCTAGTAGCCTACTAATTTATGAAGGGTAGCTAGTTAGATTTTTTTAAAATTGTTTTTGTCCTGTATTTGCTAAAGATTTTCAGGAACCCCTGTCAGGATCAAAGGACTCCATTTTATTGCATTCTGTCTCAGTAGATTCTTTTATAAGGTAAAGAATTCTTTAGCAATGTACCCCTTTATTGGATTTATACATGCTCATTTTCAACAACTAATATGTCTTCAATAGAGACAAATACGTGTCTTTTGGAGGTGGATTAAAGATTTCACTGACAAAGTAAAATTAAACAATTCTTTCACAATAATGTTTCTTCCCTTCCTCCATCTTCTTGAATTCCAAAAGGGGGAAGGAAAACACACAGTAATATTGGTTTGCTGACTCTTTGCCTTGAAATGCCAATTTTTTGAGAAATTAAGAGGGATAAAATGACCACATTTTCAGTATACATAATGATACCTGAAAATGTAGTTGGGTTTTTTTTTTTTAAGAATCTGAAGTTTTGTTTTCACAGAAAACCAGATGGTGTGGTTTTGGTTTGGGGGTGGTAGTGGAATTTTGTTTTGTCTGTTGTTGTTGTTTTTTAAAAACAGGTGTGACATTTTCTCCAGCTACTGTATTAGCATATTTAATTGCTAAGTTCACAGGTAGTCATCTCAATTCTTTTACCAGCAGATGGTGAAAGTCACTTTAAAAGAGGAGTGAGGATTTTTCAAAAAACATTTCAGAACGGTATGAGATCTGCTTTCCTCAATGGGTGTGACAACCTCTGATGAGCACTAATGGAAATCACATAACAGCATCTACAGTGCATTTGCCTTTAATTACTTGACAGTTATCCAGATTCTCTGAAATTACTCGCACATTATCTAACAAAGCATTATGTACTTTCAGTAACTTTCTTCAAATCATTTTATAACCATTAGCTAATTAAACTGCACAATACTCCTGCAAAATATGTAGGTAGAAAGTTTTATAAGCTTTATGTTACTGAATTCCCAGGTGTATCACTGACAGAGATGGAAGTTAAATGTAAGTCCCAAACTCACAAGGATTTACACTTCATGTCACATTTGCTCCTCAAATATAAATGACTAGTGTTTAGAATAAGACATTTGGTATCGCAGGCACTGTTAGTTGCTTTTCCATATCCATTCTTCTCTTCTTAGCTAACAGAATCCTTCTTCTGTTCAGAGTGGCCATTGTTAAAGAAAAAATTATTCTGACATTTGTTCAAATAACAAGGAAGAGGTTATCCAAGACAATAGTAACAGAGATATTGCAATAGGGGACAGAGATCGGACTCAATTCCAAATACAGCAAAGACAGCTGGGGATTTATAGGCAAAGAACAGAGTTGAGGGGGCCAGTGGATAAAAAATTATAGAGAGGAAACATCAAAGATAAGAGGATTCTTGCTAAACTAACCTAATAGGATTCTGGCTAAAGACAAGTCAAGGATTTGTACATCAAAGATGGGAGATGAGGAATGTGATCAAATATCAAGGGTGGGGGAATTCTCACTAAAATGACTTAACAGGATTTATTGCTAACACTGGACTGGGCAGGCCAAAAACAGGATGCGGGCCAAAGTCGAGGACTAGTCAAGAAGAGGGCTCAGAGGAGCCTAACTAAAGTTTGGTCAAAGAGTCTTTGTTACCATGTATTCAGCTAAAAGTTTAAATCTCCCTTGTTGCTGGGTATGACATGTTACAGGGTTCTGAACAACAACATATAAAGGAAAGTCCGCTGGAAAGTTTTGGGACTGTTTTTACTTTTCAAATTTAGGCACTGCCTCCCTCTCCCACTTCTTTCTGAACACAATGAATCCTAATTGTGACCATGGGGATGAAAGCCACATGCTAAAGATGGTGGAACAGAAAGAAAGAGCCCAGGATATTGTTGAAAACATGTAACTCTTGAGGCAACTCTGGGCTGCTTCCTCCAGACTTCCTGTTATGTGAGAAATATTAAACCAGTATAGTCAGGTTTTCTGTAATTAACAGTGGAAAGCACCGTGGAGCAACTGAGCCTGTGCACAACTACTGAGCCTGTGCTCTAGAGCCCGTGAGCCACAACTACTGAGCCCACGTGCCACAACTACTGAAGCCCAAGCGCCTAGAGCCCGCGCTCGGCAACAAGAGAAGCCACCGCAATGAGAAGCCCACGTACTGCGACGCAGAGTAGCCCCTGCTCGCCTCACCAAGAGAAAACCCGCGCGTAGCAATGAAGCCCCAACACAGCCAAAAATAAATAAATAAATTTATTAAAAAAAATAAAGTAGAAAGCAATCTTGGCTGAGACATTTGGTAAGCATGATTCCCTTATTACATTAGAGTGTTCCTGGCAAAATTCTAAGTTCAGTTGGAAAGATAAAATTCAGAAGTTAATTCTTGAAAACTAAATATTAAGAATGAATGAACCATAGACATCTCTTTCTTCAGCATTCATGCAATGCTTGTTTTGAGAATATGTTACCCAGGGGAGAAATCTGTGCTATGGGATATAAAGATTTGTAACCCGGTTTTTAAAAACTTAGCATGAGCTAGTATAATCCATATGTAACAATGGGATTCCTGGTTAAGTAAAATAGAAAGTAATCGATTATTAAAATAGAAATCACAGCATTCTGAATAGCCACAAAGACACCTTAACTCTGTGGTTCTCTGAAAGAGAATCTCTCCCCCTGGACAGCAGAGCACGTGGCTTCCAGGAGTGCAGAGACCCTCGGCACATCTGGTCTGAGCTACAAACAGCCTCCTCCAACGCCCCAGTGCTCCAAGCAAATATCATTTCCTACATGTGCTATGAGATGAAAAATATGGGAAACCCCTGCTTCAGAATAGTGAGTCTTAACTGTGGCTTCAGTTTTGAGATGGATCACAAATAATTCGTTACAAAAATAAAACATTAAAATTTATAAATGACTTCTTTTGCAAATGTAGGCAAATTCATAGTTACCTGAGTACCATTTCTCGCACATTTTGATAATTTCTTCTTTAGTTTGCTAACACTTTTAATTATGCATACATACACACATATAAATGCATAAATGTGGCTCACACTTTTGGGAAGGGCAGTCTTCTTTTTATCATTTCCCTTTTTACTCAGCTTCCCACATCCCCTTACCCTTCACCCATCTCCTCCAGCCTCCATCTACAACAGCACCCCACCCTTCATCCTCAGCCGACCTAGGTGTGTATTCTTTCTTATTTTCTCATATAATCCTATACAGACTTACATGTACACACAAATATATGTACAGATACATATATACAATTTGCTTTTCATTGTTTTACCAAAAATGAGCCATACTATTAAACTTCTCTTTTCTTAACATAATAATATCTCATGGAAATCTCTCCAAGTTATGACACTAATATTTTCTTTTTAATGGCTGCATATTATTCCAAACTATACACACATACATATATACATATATATACATACATATACATACATATATATAAATATATATATATGCTACTGATGGGTACTTTATTTTCTGATTTTCAACAGGACAAAATGCTTTAATAAATATTTACTTATAAGTAGGTGCTTTTAGGTGCTTTTATTTCTGTGGTATAAATTCCCAACACTACAATTCTAATTTTTTTCAAACGACCTCTGAAGTGGCTATTTCCATCAGCAATATATGAATAACCTTTTTTCTATATCCCTACCAATAATTTGTATTACTAGTCTCTTTCAAATTTTGCTATTCTAATATTAATGAAGTTATATCTCATTTTTACTTTCATTTCCATTTCTCTACATTTAGATTTGAGCATCCTTTCATATGTTTGTTGCCCATTTGTATTTGCTCTTCTGTGAATCATATATTCATAACATTTTCCCATTTTTCTTGGGCTGTTTACCTTCGTCTTGCAAATTTTCTTAACTATATAAATATTAATCACCATGACTACATATATTTTCCAGGTCTACTGTGTGTTTATCAATTTTTTTTTGTTTCCCATACGTAGGTTTTCAATTTCCAAGTGATTAAATAAAACTTTTCTTTTTTCTTTGTACATAATGAGTAGGTTATTCATCTTGCTTAAGGAGGTTTCCCTAACCCCTATTTTTTTGGAGTCATTTATACATTTAACTTTTTACATTTTAATCTGTGTGAAATTTATTTTTGTATATGGCATAAGAAGGGGATCCATTTTTATTCTCTTGCAGAAGAAACTGAAGCCACCATGTTTGTGAATATTAATTCCTTATATTTACCATTTTCACTATTCTCTTCTTTTTTACTAATCCATTCATCTATTCTTATAATGATTTGACTACAGAGGGCTTATAGCGAGCTCTTTTATCTGATATGAAAAATGCCTCCATAGTCTTCTTTTTCACATTTTTATGGACTGTTCTCAACCATTTATTCTTCCATATGAACTATAAAATCATTTTTTCCAGTTAAAAAAATTAATCTGCTGGGATTCCCAATGAAATTGTATTAAATATATATGTTAATTTGGGGAAGGTTGACATTTTCATTATATGCCTCTCCCATCTAAGAATATGATATGTCTATTCCTTTATTCAAAGTTTGCTTTATGGTTTTAATTATATGTCATTATTTTTTTTGCACAGGTCTGCTACTCCTCTGGATAAACTTACTTCTAAGTATTTTACAATTTTGTCACTATTATAAAAGTTGTGTTTCTAGGTATCTCTTATTAGAATGAAGAAAATAAATTGATTACTTTTGTTTATGTGAAGTATATTTGGCTAACTTACCAAATTCTATTATTAATTCTATGAGTTGCTTTTATTCAATATAAATATACATCTCATATATATGATTTATTAGTAGGAATAAAGTAGAACAACAATATGGGCCCTGAAATTGACCCTAGGATTATGTCCATCATATTATCATCAACCATTATGCCTTTGTGTAGAGGTGGAAGAACAGAATGTCTATCCTGAGATATCTAATAAATATATGGACTGAGTAAACAAATTTCATGTATTATTACTTGGTATCCATGTATTTCTTCTTCAGTCAGAAGTAGGCATTTCTGCTTTTTCTTTAAAGCCTTGAATTATCTCATAAATTTACAGTTTATCAAAAGTTTCAGTGCATTACCTTTTATCCAATAATAACATGGCTGGTTTGTGTGCTGGATTTGTTTTATTTAATTTTTAATTTCATATTTTTATTTTTAATTTCACATTTTAAATTTCGTATTTAAATAACTTGGTAATTTCTTTATCATTCACCACTTTATGGGTGTAAATCTTAATAACTAAAATCTGTGTGTTGTTTTATACTATGATTCTGTCTTCAATATCTTTCTCTAGAAAATATCTCTGGGTTCAATGCTCCTTCCTCTGTGCTGCAAAATCACTCTGCACACATCTCTAAATGGCAACAAGACAGCATAATAAGGTGCCCAGACATTATATTGTGAATTCTTTGAGGACACAAGCTACATCCAATTATCATTGTATCTCCAATAACTAACACACTGCTGGGCATATTTTTGGTGCTAAATATGTCTGCTGAATAGAGTTTTATGGTTCACTAAATTTATATTGATTCATTTTATCTTCACAACTACCCTGTGAGAAATGCTTTATTATTAATCTCATTTCTCAGATGATGAAATAGACTGAACAGCTCAGAGAGTGATTGTACAAGGACTGGAATCTGGTCTTCTAGTTCCCCCTCCCATATGCTCATTGCTGTTACCCACAAGACGGGAAGTAGTGCATCCTCCAATTACAGAAATCAGTGTTTACCTATATTATCAATTGTATGATTCAATTATACTACATTTCCAGATATTTTAAAAATTATCCTTGCGCTTTTTTAAAATTAGAGCCACTTAGTCCTGTTTAACCAAAAAAACCTTCCAATCTCAAACTTGCCTTGCTAAACATTTACAACATCTCATAAGCATGTACAACCTGATGAAAACAAAAAACACAGAACTCTTCTTTGCTCCTTTCTGTATTTGCTATCAACTTGGGCCTATAATTTTTACTTGGATATATATTCTCTGTCCAATATTAATGCTATGAAACCGTGATCATCTTGGCTGATGAGATAATATGGTTTCTAATCAAAATTTTACTCTAGAGTTAAACCTTCACTTTTGCTTTCTGGGAGCTGTTAGCTTGACATAACACTTTATATTCCATAGTGCTTTTACATAACTTTAATGTCAGTGGGGCAAACCCTCCTCCCCCTCATCTTACAGGTTAAGAAATTATGTTCTAAAGAGGATAAGGACCTCATACTTATTAGGTCACAAAAGCAATGAATGGCAGTGTAGAGATACACAGCAGGTCCTATGACACCAAGCTTACGGAGCTGTTCTTTTTACTTCTCCAGCCACGTAATTCAGTATATTTCAGGTTCTCCATGTGACTGGTTATTTTGTTTGTTTTAAAAATAAAGTCCTGGTCACCTTCTATGTTTGTCTCAATCTCTTCTATAGCATAAAATGCTTTGATTAGAAAGATGTCCCAAATTTATTTGGTTTTATCTTGTTATCTACTTGAAGTAAGTAGGTCCAGTGTTTTCTCCACAAACAAACAGAAGACAGTATTCAACTCCATTTTAATTTCAGAATACTTAAACCCTCTAATGACAAAAAGCTTAGCTACTTACTGGTTTTTTCTTTCACTAGAATTCAGTAATTTGAACTTTGCTGATTACAACAATACTTTCACTACTTTTACTGATTTACATTAAAACCCACCAAATGCTACATTCATTCATTGGTTACTGTTAAAGATCATGTGTTTTACATTTAATATAGAACTTCCAGTAATTCCTGCTTAGCTTCATATTTTAACCCAAACTCCTGAAAAGTAATTTAAGTATCTGGTTCACAGCTTATTTCAAAACATAACTCAAGTAGAGTAAGTTATCTCCCTGAAATAGTTCTTATTTTATACATATAAGGTTGATCTGGTTATCTTTTCCTTAAACAGTGTTCTATTTTGTCACTGAGGAGCTGAAAAGTAGATAATTAAATGCTTGTAATTCTGAAAAATGCAGTCATGAGTGGATGGAGACCTGAGTCTTAAGATTTTTCTTCTAGCTTATTTGGTTTTAAAAAAATTTTTTTAATCATTATATGTAGTCTATATTCAGATTTCTTTTCTTCAGATAACATCCTCATAAAAATCCTTTATTAGAAAATCTTATCATTCCTTCCTTACTATATATTCCCAATACCATAATTTAGACTCATTTTAACCTAAATTTTTGTAAAACTCCCCCTCACTGTCTTTTTTCTCCCTTCTATGAGCTGCTCATTTATGCTAAAGCTGAGCTCTCAGAATGCTTTAACATCTCAGAGATGCCCTGACACCTCAAATTTACCACATGCTAAATAACCCTCTTCCTCTACCATCCCCCTACCCCCAATCTGCCACTTCTCCACTGAGTCTTGGCATTACCAAGTTAGCAATAATGAGTCATCTCTGATTACTCCCCCTTCCTCATCCCACACTCTTCTTCATTCACTCATCCATTCACTAAACAAATATTTGACTCCCTAATTATGTATCAGAACAATGCTAGGTACCACTCATTTTGTTCTTTTTGCCAGATTTTTCTTTCTCTACTCACTTCTCTTCTCCTAATGTCAAAATTCTATTCATCCTTCAGGACCCAAATGACATTTGCACTTCCTATATGAAACCTTCTCTAATTTCTCCCCATCCTCCCCCATAAGAATGGTTTCCTTATATGCCCAAAGAATTATTAATTTACACTACTCTCACAACACTCAGTGCAATTTGATTTGAATTAGAAAGTTATCTGTACCCTCTCCACTAGATTATAGTACCTCTAGAAAAATAAAATGCTTTATATATATTTAGGTTCCCATCAAGAAGTTAGAATAGAGGTTCAAAGGTTAATTAACAATGTTAGCAGAGCACAGTAACAGAATATTTGAGGGAAAGTCATACTTAAGAATCCATACGAACAAGCAATCACTCGGGAGAGGGTAACTGGCAAGAATGGTCCCCCTCCTAGGAAAAAAGTGATGTCCTAGGCAGGTAACCAGGCAAAGACTCAATCAGGGAGCAAGGCAAAAGTTGATTTTAAACACTGGAGTCCAAGCAAGACTATATCAAACTAAAAGTCTTCTGCACAGCAAACGAAACCATCAACAAAGTAAAAAGGCAACGTACAGAATGGGAGAAAATATTTGCAAACCGCATATCCAATAAGGGGTTAATATCCAAAATAAAGAAGAAATTCACACAACTCAATAGTAAAAAAATCAAATAATCTAATTTGAAAATGGACGAAGGACTTGAATAAACATTTCCCCAAAGACAACAAGCAAATGGCCAACAGGTACATGAAAAGGTGTTCAACATCACTAACCATCAAGGAAAGGCAAAGCAAAACCACAATGAGATATAACCTCATACCTATTAGAATGGCTATTATCCAAAAGAAAGAAAGAACAAATGTGTATGAGGATGCAGAGAAAAGAAAACATTTGTACACTGTTGGTGGGAATGTAAATTGGTGCAGCCACTATGGTAAAAAGTATGGGAGAAATACTTTTAATTGAGAAATTTAAAGTAGAACTACCATATGAGAGAGTTACCCCACTTCCACATATATATCCAAAAGAATTGAAATCAAGATCTGAGTGAGATATCAGTACTCTCATGTTCATAGCAGCATTATTCACAATAGCCAATGTATGATAACAAGTGTCTGCTAATGAATCAATAGATAAAGAAAACGTGGTATATAAACATACAATGGAATATTATTCAGCCTTCAAAGAGAAAGAAATGCTGTCATTTGGTAAAAAATGGATAAACCCAGAGGACATTATGCTAAGTGAATTAAGTCAGACAGAGAGAGAGACAACTACTACCTGGTATCACTTACATGTGCACAAACTTTCAGTTAGAAGATGAATAAGGCCTGAGGATCCACCATATAACATGGTGACTGCAGTTGATAACACTGTATTGTACAAATGAAGTCTGTTAAAAGAACGGAACTGAAATGTTCTCACCAAAAAAAGAAAAGGTAAATAGAGGGAATCCTTTCACAATGTATATCAAAACATCACATTGTACACTTTAAATATCTTACCATTTTATTTGTCATTTATGCCTCAATAAAACTGGGGGAAAAAAATGAACACTGGAGTCCAGGAGGAGACTGAATCTCAGGAGCAACAAGTAAGAAGTCCAATTACCAGGGACTGACTAGTTCTAAGAGTACTTGGACACCATCACGGAATTACTTATTACTCCTTAGCCAGTCATAAATGGCACTGTGAAGTGGGGACGAGACTGAGGTCGCAAGCAGATCAGTGGCCCCCAAGTCTGGGAAGCTAAGAACTACACGGAATTGCACAACACCTAAAACACCTAATCAGGGATACATTCAGTTGCATTCAGCCAACGTCAGCCTTTGGGTTAAAGGCTAAATTCTGTAACATGACCTAGAAATTTCTGAAAAATATGGACCCTGCCTCCCTCTCCAGGCTCATCTGATATCACTGTCTACCTAGCACATCCTCTGAGCTTCAGCCATCCTAGCATCTAGTTTCTCTACGTGCCTCTCCCAGAGCCTTCTACCATTTTTCCTTCTCTTCTCTATATCTAGCTAGCTCCTTATCCTTTAGTTTTCCACTCAAGTAAGTATAACCTCATTCACTTCATCACCACTAAGAGACTAAAGCATTTAAAGGAAGGAGCTGTGTCTTAACTGGGGTGGGTGTGTGTGTGTAGGGGAGGTTGTAAAATATACAAAACGATTTTTACCTTCATCATTTGAAAGTGTACAGTAGTGTTAAGTACATTCACATTGTTGTACATTTTATCTTGCGAAACTGAAACTCCATACCCATTAAACAATAACTTCCCATTCCCTTCTGCCCCCAACCACTGGAAACTATCTTTCTACTTTCTGTCTCCATAAATTTGACAGTTCTAGGTATCTCATTTAAGTGGAATCACAGTAGATGTCTTCTTGTGACTGGCTCATTTCACTTAGTATAAGGTCCTCCAGGTTCATCCGTGTTGTAGCACATGTCAGAATTTCCTTCCTTTTGAAGGTTGAATCATATTCCATTATATGTATATGCCACATTTTATCTATTCATCCATGGGTTTCCACCTTTTGGCTATGATGAATAATGTTGCTACGAATATGGGTGTACAAAATTTCAAGACCCTGCTTTCAAGTTCTTCTGGATATATGCCAAGAAGTGTAATTGCTGGATCATATGGTAATTCTATTTTCAGCTTTTTGAGAAACCACCATACTATTTTCCATAGCAGCTGTACCATTTTACACTCATACCAACAGTGCATAAGTGTCCCAATTTCTCCTCATCCTAGTCAACACTTTTTGTCATTTTTTTAATCTAAGGGGTGTGAGTTAGTATTAATCATCTTTTAAATCATCCACATCATCAAGGTTATGCCTGAGAATATAATAAATGTTCAATAAATACGTATGGAATTAAATTGGCAAAGAGCTCAGCTCAGTAGCATCCAAGGAGAGCAGATGCACATTACATGGTATAATTCTGTCTCAAGGGAGCTTGGAGGAGAGCCCGTTTTGCTCTCATTTGCAGCTATGCTAACACAACTTTTAACTTTCTACTTTCTCATTTGTTTTAAACTATGTGGACACATTTACAAAACTAAAGTGTGAGATTTCAAGAACAAATATGAAATTCTTTATGTTTTGCCAGTCAATAAAGCAGACGCTTCTCTATATCTATCTTTTTCTATGTGTACGTTCTATTGTGTTAAGATCACAAATGAGCAGTAGATGTATGGGAGAATAATACCCAAGTTGTCCTGGGTACAAAAATGCATCTATTATTGCAAACAAAATTTTAAGTTGCTCCAAATTAAATGTGAGAAGTGCTGAGGGACTATATCACAGAGGGTCCTAATCATTTCTTGTGGGTCAGGCTTCAGTGAGGAGGTGATATTTGAGTGTATCTTTCTCTATGTGTATATTCTATTGTGTTAAGTTTTCAGAACAGCATGTGTACTTTTCGGTAACTAGACAATAATTAATTCAATCAAGATACACTAGTTAATCTCCTGCTAAAAATAAAGACTGTGCTAGGTTCAATGGGGTTACAAAGAAGAACTCAAGGACTTAACTTGCTCCCAAGAGATAACATAATAACTGGGAATAACCATGCCCCATAGAAGTCCTATACCAGAGGAAGTTTAAAGTTTTCAAATGCAGTAACTTAAATGTAAAGGATAAGTTACAGAGAATCTAATAGCCATCTATTATGTATTTAGTGAAATGATTTGATTCAAGAATCAAATCTAGGAGACTTCCCTGGTAGCGCAGTGGTTAAGAATCTGCCTGCCAATGCAGGGGACACAGCCTCCATCCCTGGTCCGGGAAGATCCCACATGCCAAGGAGCAACTAAGCCTGTGCGCCACAACTACTGAGCCTGTGCTCTAGAGCCCACGAGCCACAACTACTGAGCCTGCACATAACTACTGAAGCCCGCATGCCTAGAGCCTGTGCTCCGCAACAAGAGAAGCCACCGGAATGAGAAGCCCGCACACCGCAACAAAGAGTAGCCCCTGCTTGCCGAAACTAGAGAAAGCCCGCACAGAAACAAAGACCCAACGCAGCTAAAACTAAATAAATAAATTTTTTTAAAAAAGAGGGGCTTCCGTGGTGGCGCAGTGGTTGGGAGTCCGCCTGCCAATGCAGGGGTCGTGGGTTCGGGCCCTGGTCGGGGAGGATCCCGCATACCGCAGAGCGGCTGAGCCCGTGCGCCCCAACTACTGAGCCCGCATGCCGCAACTGCTGAGGCACGTGCGCCTGGAGCCCGTGCTCCGCAACAAGAGAGGCCACAGCAATAGGCCCGCGCACCGCACCACAACAAAGAGTGGCCCCTGCTCGCCGCAGCTGGAGAGGGCCTGCGTGCAGCGACGAAGACCCAGTGCAGCAAAAGATAAATAAAATTAAATAAATTTTTTAAAATGAAGTTTATTTGCTCTCAAGTAAAGGACATTTGTTTAAAAAAAAAGAATCAAATCTAAAGAATCTTTTGATTCTAAAGAATCAAAAATCAAATATTATGCCCCCATTGTTCTATCATTTTGAATGAAACATGTCCTGCAGCCCACATACACAAGAAACACTGGCAGACTGGTACTGTTTTTTCAATCTATAATAATGCGAGGTGCTGGAAATTGAAGTGAAAGCTTAACAAACTCCTTGAACCATTCAAAATAGTGTTCATAGAAGTGTCCCCCTTTGGAATATCAAACATTCAGTTCAGAACTACAAAAGTAATCACAAATAGTAGCAGGAGGAGTGAAAAAATATCAGAAGAAAACTAACATGCACTTACAGTCAGGATTTATGGAGTATAGTATTATATGAATGAAGAGAAAACAATCTATTCACCAGTGTCACCCATTCTCCAATGAAGAAGATAATAGTCCCCATATGATATCCACACAAGCAACAAACCCCATAAACAGGTCTGCAGGCCCATATTTCTGCAATCTTGGTCCTGGCCCAGTAATGTCATGGTGGGCAACCACTGTTTACTAAGGTCTTCTTGTTGTTCCAGTGGGTATTCCTCACTTAACAGACATATTATCAACTGAAACGTGCTGAAAACATGTTCCCTATCTCTTTCCAACACTAGCTGCTCTTTGAGGTAGCTGTACAGATGGCTAGATATTTAGAAAATGAAATTTTTAAAAACCTTCATTTCTGCTGGGCAGTGTTAATTTTCTTCTTCCACATACAACTTCTTATTCTGATTTTTGGGCCTTTCCTCTTGCTATTTTACGTACCCAGTTTATCTTCTATAACCCCTCTACCAGCACTTCTATGACAACCCTGTCAGTATTATTAACTTTCCCTAACTCACTCCATTCTCCAAGCCAAACATCACTTTCTTTGAGCTCCTAGAGTACTCTACACACATATTATAGTATAATAAGCTTGTGCTTCAGCCCCCTACATTTTACATGCCTCAACAATGCACGTTAAAGCTCCTTGTTCATTTTAAACCACTGTACAAAAATATGAGACACACAACATGGGCCTCAATCTCAGTGTCATTGCTTAAAATCCTACATTCAGCATTTTGAGCTTCTTGTGTTTGTTTGGAGATTATGTCTGCTTTGCTTGTTTATTTTTTTAGAGGTTGTATGAGTTAATCATCATAATAATTATAATAACTTCCAGTTTTTGAGAGCTTACTCTGCTCCAGTCACTGTGCTAAGCATTTCACACGTATTTTCTTAGTTAATCACTGAAACGATGATATTCAGTCGAGTTCATATGAGGATAAATATTTCAATTAACTATATTAAAAAACTGATAGAAAAAGAAGTTAAGGAATTTGCCCTAGAATTCATATCCCTATGAACTCCCACATCTACTAGAGATGATATCTAGGTTACCCTGGGTGAGTTCATGAACCACTTTGAGCCACATTTCTTCAGCAATGAAATAATGTGATTTTAGGTGCTAACAGGAATTATGTACATAAGATACACAAAAAAGTGATTACCATATAGGAAACATTTAGCTAATCATATTTCTTTTTCCCTTTTCTTTCTAAATAAATTAGAAACTCTTCAAGTCAAGAAACATCTTTATGATGTTGGTGTGCCCTAGTGTTTCTAGCATAACAATGTTACCATAAGTAATCCATAAGTGCTTTATGACTGAACAATATACATTTATTGTTAAGGAAAAAGATATATTCATATACTAAGCAATTTTAAGGTTAAAAAAAGATCTCTTTCAAAAAATATACTTTAAACTTCTTTTATTCCTAACTTCAGAGTCTATTATCCATCAGTGAGACTATACAAAGGATATGAAAACCTACAATTTAACATAGACTATCTGGAGACATTCAATGACTAAAGAGGAGAAGGCTTACCTAGCTTGTGGCTATTAGACTACTTTAAAAATATAGGACCTGGTCTGCTTGCCCAAATCTTATTTTACACATTGTGTAAGACAGCAGTACAAAAGAGGCATGTATCCATAAGCATCTCAAGTGAAAGATCTACTAGGTACTGAGTGAAAAATAAATGAAGACATATACCTGATCACCAATGACCTCACAGTCTAATAGAGAAAACATGTATGACATAATGTGGTAAATACTTTTTAAAAGGTACAAAAATAATAATATAATGGCACAAAGGAAGGAGATATTCACTAAGCTTGAAGGACCAGAGAACTCAATACACATTTGAACTTGGCCTTGTAAAAGAGTACAAGTTCACAGGCAAAGAAGGAGACAAAGGAATATTCCATACAGAGAAAATTGTGAGAACAAAGGTGCAGATGCATGAAAAAATTACATTGCAATATGTTCAGAGGATGTCAAGAAATCCAATATGG
The DNA here is from genome assembly GCF_011762595.2 of Tursiops truncatus. Taxonomy (NCBI): domain Eukaryota; kingdom Metazoa; phylum Chordata; class Mammalia; order Artiodactyla; family Delphinidae; genus Tursiops; species Tursiops truncatus. The sequence continues at coordinate 53,751,410 of NC_047044.1, read as the reverse complement.
CTAAAGCAAACGGCAAATAAAGATGTGTCATCAGAGATAGGATGGGAAAGGAAGATACAGTCAAACTGTTAGAGACTGCCAACTGAGGAATGTCACTCCCACCTGTTCCACAAGAATTAAGTCATTAGCCACTGCAGTCACTGACCTTCAACATACCCAGAAGGGAATTCAGGGAAGAGATTAGGAATGAGGTACTGTGTTCTGGGAAAACTGGCAGAACAGTCCTTCAGAGAGTAGATATTTTCAGGAAAAAATTCTATGAACCCAAATTCTTGCATCTTCCCATACTTAGAAAAGCATTAACTATGATCTGTTTCTTGTGACTAGCAGCAACCTTCTACCGAGATGTGTGTGTGATCACTTGTACCCTCTGCCAAAATCACATACATACTGAACTCCCAGCCCCCCCCCCCACCTCTACGGAACATTCTTTCAGAGCTATCTAAGAGGCTGTCTCCTGGGCTATAGTCCCTCAGTAAGACACTGAAGAGACTCAACTCACAGCTCTTAAACTGTGCATTTTGGTTTTTGTTTGTTTTCCAGTTGACAAGACCTTGACAGCCATGTTAAGAATCATGGACTCAAAGCAGAAGTTTGGGCTTTACTATTTCAACCCAGAGAAGAATATTTTTACTCTGCTATTTTAACACAGTTGTACACCAAACTCCTGTGTCTTTGTTCATATATATACATATATGTATATGTATATCCTCCTTTTTTCTTGGCACTAAGAATAAAAAATAAATAAAAAATAAATCAATTATCCATTTGATAACGGAGATTACTGGTAGATCTCATCAAATCAGAATAGAACTGATAATGGTTAAATTATTCATGATAAAACTTGTTAGCAACTAAAAATTGATGGAAGAATCAAATTTTCTTAATAAAATTTATATCTAACTATTTTTTTGTTTCCAAAATATTGGACTTTTTAAAAATAATGGCCATAAAAGAAAAAATATAATGTCAGAAGCTGTAATTTGTTAAATATGATAAGAACAAAGTGGGCTATAAAGGATGGGCAAGATTTAAATAAACAAAGGAGGGATGACACATATGGAATATAAGAAATAAACCAATTTAGCCAAAAGAATTGTTTTTCTTCGGAAGTTATGGTGTTAAGAATGAAATGGCAGATCAAGCCCAGAGCCTAAAGGACCTTACAACAGTCAAAGGAGTATGGTGATAACAAAAACTAAGGTCTTCTGCAAGAAAATGACATAATGGAAGCACATTTTGTTTTAGATAATTAGTTAACAAACCTGCATGAAGTGCCTACTGGACCAAGAGAGAGGAGTTGTTGAGAAGTGGTTACAGAAACAGGAGTCACCAATTAGCAAGTTTCTGCAAAAATCTTCATGAACACCTAGACTAGAATGGCTACATTACGAACAGAAAAGAAAAATCCAAAAAGCATTTTAGGAGATGAAAAAAATGGTCCTCAGTGATTCACTCTACACAGGTAACACAAACAAAAAGCTAGCAAGCTAAAGAATACATCTTCTGGCACATCTGCTTTTAACCCTAGGAATTTCAAAAAGGAGAGGGTAACCCACAACATCTAGTGACCCATTAGCTCTACATGAATCAAGACTGAAAAAAAGTCACTGGATATAGCAAAACATGTCATTAGTGAACTTAAAAAAAGACATGAAAAGAAAATGGGAGGATATAGAAAGCAGGGCAAAATAAGGAGTGACAAAATTAGGAAAAAAGAAAAAAACAAAGTGGAAATCAAAGACAATGGATATAGAATATTCATTCAAAAATCATATGAGAAAAGGTGATGAGAGACTTCCTTAAAAAAAAAAATGGTTACCTGGGTCTTGAAAGATGGGTAGGAATCAGAAAATGGTAAATTATATAATACTCTTGAATATACTCAGTCTTGTTATTAAGCTCATGAGAAGATAAATTAATAGAGGAATAGAAGTTATGTTCAATAAAAAATCAAGCAGCTGGGCTAAGGCATCAGCATTGTCTATAGAAAAGGACAAGTTGAGAAGGGAGGATCTTAAATTGGCTTAGTTAGAAGATGCACCCACGTGGTAATAATTTACTCTCCCAGACCTCCCAAAGTTCTATGGATCCTAAGTCCCTGTATTAAAACCTCTGCAGTTAGGATTCACAGCTTGGATTCTGTTTTCTTGGCCAAACCATGACTGATGGGCAAGGTATAATGGTATCAGGTCTAGATAACTCAGGGAAGCTAGAAATGGGGAAAGAACTAAGCAGTAAAAAATAAGACAGAATGAAGAATCTGTAATGGAAAGAGAACAAGTAGAATGGCTTTTCTAAAAGAGCAAATGACTTATACCCAAGAACAAACTGGTACTTGGGAATAAATATTATTGGCAGCAGTAAGTCATCTGGAGGAACAGCTGGGCGTCAGGGGATGAGCTACCAAAAGAAAGAAGCATACAAGAAATATCTGAGAGAAAGTCAGGGGGTAACCATTAAACCGGGATCAACTGGATTACAGATAGTTCAAATGCATGATAGGAAGTAGAGAATGTATCTTACACAAAAATCAAGTGACCCAAATGAAGCAACTCATGCTTTAGAAATGATTTTCCCACCTACCCCAATGCTCCATTCAAATACTAGTACCAGAAAGCAGAACACTTTCTCTATTATCATCCCAAGATAAAAATATTCATGTTGTGGGACTCGAGGGACATTGTTCCAGCTAATGATTAAGAACTCTCCAGACAATAGGGGCTGCTTAGACAATGGGTGAATTTCCAGGATGTCCGGCCCCCTTCCGAGAAGGAGGGAGATAACAAAATGTAAAAAAGGTGTCTGTCAAAGACCAATCAGGCAGCTGGGGAGAAGGAGGGAGATAAACAAAATAGGTGTCTGTCAAAGACCAATCAGACAGCTGGGGACAAGTTCCCTCTCTGGTCCGAGCCTAAGCCGGGACCAATCAGCAGGAGAACACAACCAAATCTATAATTTACATACGGGGAAGTGGGAACCTATAAAACTGACATATTCGCGCCCAAAAGGGTTCCTTCTTCGACCTCCTGCGTGAGGACCAAGGAACCCCGGTGCACCGGCCTTCAATAAACCTCTTGCGTTTTGCATCGACTTCCGACTCTTCTTGTTTCCTGGGCGAGTCGAAACTCCTAGGAGACCGCGCAGGTCTAACATTTGGGGGCTCGTCCGGGATTCCACTCGCCCCGGACCACAAGAACATCGGGAGTTGGAGGTACCAGGTAAGCTCGAGCTTGATTGTCTGTTTGTCCCTTGTTCTTTGTGGGCCATTATCGGAGGAAAGCCGTAAGAATCGGCTTATTATGGAATCTGTATCGGACCTCTGGCTAGGCAGACGTGCTAATAGCCGGCGTCCATGAGCCCTAGGGGACGCCCTAGTGGCTCATCTGGAAGGAGAGGCAAACTCTGTCTCCCCTTCACTCGGTTTCGGCAGTTCCCTTGGTGGTAACTGCCATCTGAAGAAGTTTCGGTTTTGAAGCGAGCTCGCGGTGGCCCATACGTATATGTGTTTCGTGGAGTTTTAACTGTTTCTGTATTGTGGTCTATTCTTCTTCTCTGACGGACGACAATGGGACAAACTATGACGACTCCTCTTTCCCTTACCCTAAGCTATTGGACCGAAGTTCGGGCCAGAGCCCATAATTTTTCGGTAGAGGTAAAGAAAGGAAAGTGGCAGACTTTGTGTGCCTCTGAATGGCCAACATTTCAGATAGGATGGCCCCCCGAAGGATCCTTTTTATTAGACAAGATTAAGCTGCTGAAGTCTAAGATATTTAATATAGATCCCCACGGACATCCAGACCAAGTACCATATGTCTTGGTCTGGGAAGATTTAATTCTCTCCCCACCTCCGTGGGTCCGGCCCTTTGTTTCCTCAACAGGTACGTCCGCGCATACATCAGCAGCGTCGGAGATATTAGCCTTAAAGAAAAACCCCAACACGGAGAAGCTACCCGACGCCCCGGATCTACCGAAGGCGATTTATCCTGACCCGCAGTCCGATTTGCTGCTTTTGGATTCCCCACCCCCTTATCCTCCGGCCCCGAATCCCCTACCACCTAGAGGACCCCCAGCTCCACTGCCCTCAGCACCAAGGGAACCATCCATGATGGAAGAAGAAAGGGGTCCCTCAGTGGGCACTAGGAGCCGGAGGGCAATCTCCCCGGGCTCCACTGCCCTACCTCTTAGAGAATATGGCCCCCCCGATGGCCAAGGGAATAGACCTCTCCAATATTGGCCCTTTTCCTCTGCAGATCTTTATAATTGAAAAATGCATAACCCAACTTTTTCCGAAAATCCACAGGCCCTTACCGCTTTAATAGAATCTCGTTTTCTCCCACCAGCCCACATGGGATGATTGTCAGCAGCTGCTCCAGACTCTCCTAACGACTGAGGAGAGGCAACGGGTTCTTTTAGAAGCCAGAAAAAAAAAATGTATTAGGCGCCAATGGGCAACCTACCCAGCTGCCTAACGAGATTGATGCTGGTTTCCCACTCGTCAGGCCAAACTGGGATTTCAATGCCCCGGAAGGTAGGGAGCGCCTGAAAATGTATCGCCAGGCTCTGGTGGCGGGTCTCCATGGAGCGGCCAGACGGCCCACTAATTTGGCTAAGGTAAGGGAAGTAACTCAGGGGCCCCAGGAATCGCCAACTGTGTTCCTGGAACGTGTAATGGAAGCCTTTAGACGCTTTACCCCTTATGATCCAACTTCGGAGGGACATAGGGCTACTATAGCAATGGCTTTCATAGATCAAGCGGCCCTTGATATTAAGAAGAAATTACAGAGGCTAGATGGCTTGCAGGGATTTTCGCTTCAGGAGTTAGTAAAAGAGGCAGATAAAGTATGTAACAAAAGAGAAACAGAGGAAGAGAAGGAAGAAAGAAAGCAGAAAGAGCAGGAAGCCCGTGAAATAAGACGGGATAAGAGACAGGAGAGGAATTTAAGTAAGATACTGGCCACTGTGGTTGGAGGAAGAAATATAGGGGATAGAAATAGGCAGGAAGAGCGAACGGCAGACAGAAGGCAGCCATTAGACAAGGACCAATGTGCCTACTGTAAAGAAAAAGGACATTGGGCGAGAGAATGCCCTAAGAAAAAGAATGGAGGAAGGCCAACCAAAAACAAAATCTTAACATTGAAAGAAGACGACTAGGAAAGTCAGGGCTCGAACCCTCTCCCCGAGCCCCGGGTAACTCTTAAAGTGGAGGGGGAACCTGTTCAATTTTTGGTAGATACCGGAGCCCAGCACTCCGTCCTTCTCCACTCAAAAGGTCCTATCTCAGCTAAAAGGTCATGGGTACAAGGAGCCACTGGGAATAAACAACATTCATGGACCACACGAAGGACAGTAGATCTTGGGATTGGACGAGTAACCCATTCATTTTTGATTATTCCGGAATGCCCCTATCCTTTGCTGGGAAGAGATTTACTCTTGGGGGCTCAAATTCACTTTCAGCCAGAAGGTCCCACCATAACTGATAATAAGGGAAGGTTACTTCAAATATTGACTATGAAATTAGAAGATGAATATAAATTATACGAGCAGCCTTCATCCTCACGAGTTAATGTTACTGATTGGGTAACTCGGTTCCCTCAAGCCTGGGCAGAAACTGCCGGAATGGGGATGGCCAAAAATCGGCCCCCGGTGCTAGTGGAACTCAAGGCAACTGCCACCCCAATAACAGTCCGTCAATACCCCATGAGTAGAGAAGCCAAAGACGGTATCCGTCCCCATATACAGAGGCTACTAGACTTGGGCATCTTAATAAGATGTCAATCAGCATGGAACACCCCTCTCCTGCCGGTAAAGAAACCAGGAACAAATGATTATCGGCCGGTGCAGGATCTACGAGAGGTAAACAAACGGGTGGCAGACCTCCACCCCACAGTTCCAAACCCTTACAACCTCCTGAGCACTCTTCCACCTCAACATACGTGGTATACTGTTTTGGACCTTAAAGATGTTTTTTTCTGTTTAAGACTCTCTCCCCTGAGCCAACCCTGCTTTGCCTTCGAATGGAAAGATCCAACATCGGGAATGTCTGGTCAGCTGACATGGACACGGCTACCTCAGGGATTTAAGAACTCCCCGACCATCTTTGATGAAGCCCTCCATCAGGATCTGGCATTATATAGAGAATCAAATCCCCAGGTAACATTACTCCAATACGTTGATGATATTTTATTAGCTGCTGAGACCCAAGAAGATTGTATCAAGGGTACTGAAAAACTGTTAACGGAACTTGGAACCCTGGGATATAGAGCCTCAGCCAAGAAAGCACAAATATGCCAACAACAGGTCAGTTACCTGGGGTATCTATTAAAAGGGGGGCAAAGATGGCTCACGGAGAGCAGAAAGGATACGGTGGCCCAAATTCCGGCTCCCAAAAACGCCAGGCAGGTTAGAGAATTTTTGGGGACGGCTGGATTCTGTAGACTATGGATTCCAGGGTTTGCTGAGCTGGCAGCCCCATTGTACCGCCTAACCAAAAACAGCACTCCTTTCGTTTGGGGCGATAAGGAACAACGGGCTTTTGACCAAATCAAACGAGCTTTACTTTCAGCTCCAGCCCTAGGACTGCCAGATGTAACCAAACCTTTTCATTTATATGTGGCCGAAAATAAGGGCATTGCAAAAGGAGTATTGACTCAGAAATTGGGTCCCTGGAATCGCCCAGTTGCTTATTTGTCAAAAAAATTGGACCCTGTGGCATCAGGATGGCCCACCTGTTTAAAGATAATCGCTGCAGTGGCCGTCCTAGTCAAAGATGCTGACAAACTAACTTTAGGACAAAATCTAACGATAACAGCTCCTCATGCCCTGGAAAATGTAGTCCGTCAACCACCGGATAGGTGGCTAACTAATGCCAGGATGACCCATTACCAAACCCTGTTGCTAAACTCAGATCGCATCAAGTTTGCTCCAGCTACAGGACTCAATCCAGCCACGTTGCTACCTGATCCTGACTTGGAAGGCTCCACCATCATACATGATTGTCAGGAAGTACTAGCCGCAGCACACGGCAGTAGGCCGGATCTGATGGACCTGCCCCTCCCTGATGCTGATTTCACCTGGTTCACGGATGGGAGCAGTTTCCTGGAGGAAGGTAAGCGTCGAACTGGGGCAGTCGTGGTAGACGGAAAACAAGTCATATGGGCAGCGGCGCTACCACAAGGGACCTCAGCCCAACGAGCTGAATTAATTGCCCTGACGAGGGCATTAGAGATGGCAGAGAATAAAAAAAGTAAACATCTACACAGACAGTAGATATGCGTTTGCTACCGCTCATATCCACGGTGCCATTTACCAACAGAGAGGGCTACTAACTTCAGGTGGCAAAGAAATTAAAAACAAAGACGAAATCGTGGCTTTGTTGACTGCACTCATGCTTCCTACTAAAGTCAGTATCATCCACTGCCCTGGACATCAAAAAGGAAATGCCCCAATGATTAGGGGAAATAATATGGCTGACCAAGTGGCCCGAGAAATAACATCGGGAGAAGTCATTTTAGGACTGTCAGATAAAGTTCCTGAAAAACCAGGCCACGATGAAGAAATCATCCTGGCCACAACAAAAGGAACTTTGTCCCCTCAGCAAGCAGAATCCATGTTACAACAGATGCACAGATGGACACATTTGGGGACTAAAAAGATGGTAGCCTTGTTACAAAAAGCCGGGTACGAAACCCCTGGAATGACAAAATTAGCTGAACAAATTGTGCAGGAATGCGTCCCATGTCAACAGGTAAATGCTCACAAAGGGAAACTTGAAACTGGAAAGAGACTCAGGGGGGACCGCCCAGGAACTTACTGGGAAGTGGACTTTACCGAAGTGCGTCCTGGAAGGTACGGTAATAAATACCTTTTAGTTTTTGTAGACACTTTTTCAGGATGGATAGAGGCTTTCCCAACAAAGAAAGAAACAGCTGCTGTAGTAGCCAAGAAGATTTTAGAAGAAATTTTTCCTCGATTTGGAGCATCAAAGGTAATAGGGTCTGATAATGGTCCAGCCTTCGTCGCCCAGGTAAGTCAGGATGTGGCCAGATATTTGGGGACTGATTGGAAATTACATTGTGCCTATAGACCCCAAAGTTTAGGTCAGGTAGAAAGAATGAATAGGACTCTAAAAGAGACCCTAACTAAATTGTCCTTGGAGACTGGCGGTACCGATTGGACGGTGCTCCTTCCTTTGGCCCTATTCCGGGTTAGAAATACACCTTCCCGATACCATCTTACTCCTTTTGAAATATTATATGGTGCCCCGCCTCCCCTCCTCACTTTAGGAAAAGAAATAAAACCTGATTGTCAAAATAACACTGACTTATATGCTAGGCTACTGGGACTCCAATTGGTCCAGAAAGAAATATGGTCCCAACTCGCCAAGGCCTACCAACCGGGAACACCGGGAGAAACTCATCCTTTCCAAGTCGGAGACTCCGTATACGTCCGTCGGCATCGAACCCAGACGTTGGAACCTCGATGGAAAGGACCATACACCGTCCTCCTCACCACCCCAACGGCCATAAAAGTGGACGGCATCGCTGTTGGGACCTCTTATTGTTTTATTGTTGATTTTAACTTTTGGACCATGTGTTCTAAATCGCTTGATAGCATTTATTAGAGAACGTATCAGTACTGTACAAGTTCTAATGTTAAGACAACAGTACCAAAGTTTACGAACAGAAGGTTGAGATTCCATGATTGGAATCAATAGTCACAAGAAAAAGGGGGGAATGTGGGACTCGAGGGACATTGTTCCAGCTAATGATTAAGAACTCTCCAGACAATAGGGGCTGCTTAGACAATGGGTGAATTTCCAGGATGTCCGGCCCCCTTCCGAGAAGGAGGGAGATAACAAAATGTAAAAAAGGTGTCTGTCAAAGACCAATCAGGCAGCTGGGGAGAAGGAGGGAGATAAACAAAATAGGTGTCTGTCAAAGACCAATCAGACAGCTGGGGACAAGTTCCCTCTCTGGTCCGAGCCTAAGCCGGGACCAATCAGCAGGAGAACACAACCAAATCTATAATTTACATACGGGGAAGTGGGAACCTATAAAACTGACATATTCGCGCCCAAAAGGGTTCCTTCTTCGACCTCCTGCGTGAGGACCAAGGAACCCCGGTGCACCGGCCTTCAATAAACCTCTTGCGTTTTGCATCGACTTCCGACTCTTCTTGTTTCCTGGGCGAGTCGAAACTCCTAGGAGACCGCGCAGGTCTAACAATGTGAACTGTATAAGAGAAGTTTTTTTCCCTTTCAAACATATAATACCCATTAAAATAAATGCATGTTTTTAATACAGCTATCAAAGATTGATTATAGATACTGTTAGTAAAAGTCATTTGGGTTCATTTCTTCTACTTAGGAGCATACATAGGAATGCAAATTAAAAGTACACTACAAAAATGTTATGAGTTCCAAGTGCCTCTAACCTTCTCCCTTACATAACGTTAACAATCAAGGGGAAAGAATGTTTCATATCTCATTTTAATCAAGTATCCTCCAAGGATGAATACATGGTGCAAACGTAGATAAGTTTGATCTCCTTAGAAAATATCATTTAGATGATTATTTTTTAGTTACAGGTTAACCCAGTGTTTCCTAAACTTGTCTTCATTCTAGAATCACACGGGGATTTTTAAAAATTCCAAATCCAAGTCTACCATCTAGAGCAATTAAAGCACAACCTCTGGGTTTGAGGCACAGGCATCATTATTTTTTGAAGTTCCCCAGGTGATTCCAATGTGCAGACAGGTTGGAAATCACTGCATTAATACAGAACTCCTTAACGGAAACCTGATTAGCCCTTGTGAGCAGCAGCTCTCAGACTTTGCTGCACACCAGGATCATCTGGGAAGTTCTAAAATCCCTAGACCCTAGCTGCACCCCAGACTAATTAAATTATAAACTTTGGGAGATGAGAGCCAGTCACCAGTTGTTTTTTAAAGCTTCAAACGTACAGCCAAGTTTAAGAATCAATGTGACTTGTAATACACAATCATTAGATGACTGGAACAAGAACTTTATTTTTAAATTTAATAATTCTTATTAAAACTCTCCAAAAAAAAAAAGGAGGAAAAGAACAAGAATGTGTATTATGTAAAAATAATGATGCTCTAGTAAGCAGAACAGCTATTACGTTAACAGTATTAAATATTAAGACAGCATCTAAAAAAGACTAAGCAAGACAAAAGGAGAAAAAGAAATGTAACCACTGCATTTAAATAGGTCTGATTGAATCTCTCAGTCTCTACATAATTAAAATATGCCCCTGTCCTATTCACTACTCTTGCCAAATGTGTAAGTCTAAGAAAACTTAAAGAGAAAGAATTTTAGTTGTAGAAAAAGGTTTCCAAACACTCAGATATGTAAATTGAGTGACTGAATAACTTCAAAGCAAGTAAAGGTCATCTCTCATCTCTGACTCCCATGCTAATCAGTAGTTCCTGGCCACTCTGGTTTTGTTGAAAATTAGCTCAGTAAGAACAAAATGTATATTACATTTCAAATGGAACAGAAAGGGTGGTTGAATTAAGATGATTTGATGATAGAACTTCTAAATGTTTGTTTAATCTTCGCTTTTATGTAAATATCTTTCAATGGAAGGTTTAAGTATCATTTAAAACAGATTTTATAAAGTATAATTAGATGTGCTGTCAGATGGGAAGACAAATTAAAAGTGCAATTCACACGGTTACAGCAGCCGCGCCACCCGGAACAGCTGATCTTTTGCACAATGCTCACAGCAGAATGTAATCCAGTCTCCACAGCACACGTGAGTATAGACTTGCAAGGATACTAGCATTTAAATTATTAATCAATGCAGTTTCCTTTGGGGGAAAAAAACCCGTGTGCTACATAAATGGGAGAAAGTTTTTTTACCTTTTGCAAACTGACTGCCTGGTTAAAAAAAAAAAGAAGAAAGAAAGCCTCAGTTATCATCAGTTCATCTATGTAACAGCTAGGCATGCACCACAAATTAACAGTATATGCTTAAGACAAAGTTATGTGCAAACATCTATACAGCTGCTGGGGCCCAGGGCAGGCTGCCCCTTATGCCTCAATGGCATATTTATTATTTTGAATTAAAGTTACTTGATAAACAGCCAGTAGGAAAAAAATTTATTAAAAAAAATTTTTTTTTGACCCTCTGCTTTCCCCCTGAATGCAGGAATAAACTCATATGAAGGTATCCTCCTTATACCCAGAGGACAGAAAGCATCTTTATCACCAGAGTTAAACAATTCAAAGCTAAGAAACCTGCATAAACAAACGGTTACTTCTTCATTAGTGTGCTAGTCCAAGTACCAGCCCCACTGTTTCGTTAAATCTCCACAAATAACTATTTCTTTGTCTAATAATGATATACAAACAGCCTGCTTTGGTCACTCTGGGTGTCTCATTTCTATGAGACTTCTGTACATACCAATTAAATTGTTTGTTCACATGTGAATCTGTCTTGTGTCAATTTAATTATTAGACCAGCCAAAAGAACTCAAGAACGGAAAGGGGAGCAGATTTCCCCCTGCCCCACACAGCCAGCCATTTGGGGAGGATTTAGCAGTTGTTATAAATGCAAATCCCTGGGCCGAAGCCAGATGAACCAAGAGATTTCTAAATTATCCGCAGTTTCTAATGCAGCGGTAGGCGCAATTCTAGATATTGGTAGTCTTAAACCTTTAATAATCACTTTCCCTCTTCATCCGCTTGGAAGAATCTTTCACAGCTGAAAAAGTCAAAGATGATATGATCTGACCTTTCAACCTCTGCACTGAGCCACTACTACCCAATCAAAAGGCAATGTTTTTCTCAACAACCTGAGTTGTTATTGTCAATGAAACAAGGAGGCCGTTAAACCGAGGTGGCTCAAATGTCATGGGGGCCTATGTAACCAAACCAAAACCTAAGCCTGTAAATGCCTCAGAGCTGCAAAAGCTAAGCTTAAGGACAACCAATCACAAGGAGCCAACTAAGCATTAAACCACAGCCAATCAAATAGTTTCCTTTCTCTGTTTCCACACCTTTCCTCTGTAAGTCTTTCCCCGGGCTCCTGTAGGTAGTGTCCCTAACCACTTCCACTTTAGTGCTGCCAAACTGGAATCGATTTCTCTCAGTTAGACTCTTAAACTTTTTAATATGCTTTAGCTTATCTTGCAACATACATAACTATGAAAATCATAAAAACAATTTTAAAATGGACCCTCCTAGCCGTTAAAGAAACACACAGGTATCATCTAAATCAGTTTTGAGTCTGGTCTGCAACATTTATTATGATTCAAACATTATAAAAAAAAATAAGATAATTTAAAAACCATTCTTTCTAAGCACAAAACATTTTACAACTTTTCATATGAATTTGCTTTATAAACTACATATACTTTAGTTCAAATGAAAGACTCAAACTTTTCTGCCCAAGCTTCATTAAATGGTTGTGATCAGCATTTCAATTCTCCTCTTAGCAAAATCAACAAATTTTAAAATGGTTCTAAATTGCTAATATTAAAAAAGCATTTTTAATTTTAATTATCTCCTTCCCTAAAAGATGGTCTAGTCTTTTTGCATCCACACTAGAAATACTAGAAGTATTATAAAAGCTCTAGCAAATTATGAAACAAAAATGTCTTATTGTTTGATTTTCCTATTTGGCATTGTTCACCAAGGAGGCACTGAATGTCCTGTCTTCCACTGCTATGCCCAGACAGTGAACGTGCTGCTGTCAGCAAGCCATTTCCGACTGAAACCTCTTCTTTTGTGAAACTCATTCAGTAACCCTGTACCTGGCCTCTAAAAAGAAGAAAACTGTATTTGTACGTCTTCTACTTGGTAGACCAAGGAAGTAAAACTCTTTTTAAAAGCCTAGTTTTCTCTTGGTTGCCTTTGTTTAATTCTACAGGTCTTTGTCATTTCCTAGAGCATGTGGCCACTCTTTGCTTTTGTCTCTCTCACCATAAGATAAATCAATGCAAAGCAGCCACTTTTGTGAACATCAGTCTTTCTTTCAGCCAGGCTCCTATAATGCAAATGTAGTGGTGTCTTCATTCTTCTCATCAGTTCTCAGACACCCTTTGATTGTTTTGGGGGGAATGGGAGATATAAAGAGGAAAGGAAGGATCATAATGTAGATTTCAGGAGATTAAGAATTTCCCTTCTTTTTGATTAAGAATTCATTTTATAAGAATCATAAAAACAGCCCTATGACATTGTCTATGGTGAGGGTACTCAGAAGAAGTGAAGGGGAGCAGAATTTGTCCCCCAAATATGTCTCTTTGGCATAAGGATTATTTTAGGGTGATTATTTTTAGGAAACAGCACACATAGGAGAAGCTCTTGAAAACCAATAGAAGTTACCCTTTTGTAAGAAACATTTACAAGGGAAATCTCCATTTGTAACCAGGTCTCCCTCTCTGTACCTGGAAGAGGAGGATGTTTAAATCTCTAGAAAGTCTTATCAATGGAGAAGCCATGGATTTAAATCTGCATAACAACCATACCCTTGACTGCTGTGCTTTGCCTGGTAACCTCCCATAACTGACCTCCCCCTCTCCCAACATCTTCTTTAGTCTTTCACTGAAGAAGGTTGTTTAAGGTGGTGGCTTGGGCCATTTGGGGGAGTTTCTTAGTTTTCCTGGATATCTCCCTTGTATATAAGAGGTAACCATGTCATCTTCTGTTTGTTTTTCTCCTGTTAATCTGTTATTTATCACAGCGGGTGGGGGACATCTCGGCCCAGAACCTAGAAGGGTAGAGAAAAAAGTATTCTTCCTTCCCCACAGCAGCATTACCCAGATTTTGTTCAGCAATGAATTTTTATTGATCTGTGTGACTTTGGGCAAGTTCCTTAGCTTCTCTGTACCACATTTTCCCATGTGAAAATGAATGTAATAATATTACTTCTCTCTAGAGGAGGTTATTAGATTAAAAGGGATAATGTTCATAAAATACGCCACCCATCTGAGTAATTGCCAAATTAAATTAACCCTTACTTTGAAAGCAGAATTTAATGATGATCTCCAAAAGGCCTAGTACCCTCTATAAATGGCTTCTAAAATAAAGTTGTCGAACTCAGCATCCTTATCTGCATCTATCATACACATCCTACCCCACATTCCAAGATACACACCTACTGATGTCACAATATTTTGTGACAAATACTCTAATTGGGGGACTCAGTAATTTCCAAAATGAAAATGTATTTTGAAATTAAAAAGAAAGGAAAAATATTCCTATATGAGAAAGATAGAAGGATTGGCATACATCTCTGTCAGAGAGAAGTACTGGGAGGGATAAAGAACAAACAACCCACAGGTCATACACATCCCCACACACATTAGACCTGGGTGCCTGTGTGGTGCTTAGTGGCTGTCAAAGTTGAAGATGCCTTGGACTCATCTGGGGAGAATTAATTCTGTGGGGATAAAAATGCAGATTTTGGGGTCTCCACCTAAACTACTGAACTAGAACCTCAGTAGTTGGGGGGGGGCAAGAGCCCCCACCTAGGCTCAAAGTGAAGCAGGAGATAGATGGGTTCTAGGGCAAACAGTTGGAGTTATTCTCTGTGGACCGATACTCCAAGATGAAAATAGCAGGACAATCAAGGGAGGAGGCTGGGCCCTGCCCAGATAAGAGACAAAAGACCACATATTCCTCATTCTCAAACTCAAGGAGACCTTCCCAACAACACATGCACAGAAAGGCTCCTTGGAGGTCAAAAAGGAAGGGGGCACCACCCCATAGTAAGTGATGTCAACTACCCATAGGCCTCTTCGCTAGAATCCATCTTGGCTAAGAGATGCACAAGCACCCAGGGGAGGACCCTGAGATATACCAAATATAGACTCAGAACCAGGCAAAGCAAGATGATTGGTCAAAGGAAACCCGGAAGAAATGCCCCATAAAAGTGATTCAAACTACCACAACGGTGCGACTCTCTCTGATCCCGCCCATGTGTCTATCCACATGTCCTGTACTGTTTTTCCTCCTAATAAACACTTTACTTGCTTCACTACTTTCCATCTCTATGGGGAAATCCATTTCTACACAGCTGACGGGCCAGGGCCTTGTCACTGGCCACTGGTCCATAGTGGTCTGGTGGCTAGGATTCAGCGCTCTAACTGCCACTGCTCGACCTCAGTCTTTGGCTGGGAGCCTAAATCCTGCTTCAAGCCACTGTAGGCCAAGGCCACCTGAGGTTAAAAGTCTCCACCAGTGACTACGATGCAGTAGTCCATGTACCGTACTCTAAGAAACTGGTAGAACTGAAGTCTCATGTGAGCAGTAACTATGCTTACTGACTGCTGCCTACTCTTGCCTACATTTGCATTGCTTTTCAAACTAAGCACGCATGGAGATGGTCAATATTTCCTAAATTAACCCTTGCAACTGCCTCCCAATCAGAAAAACCAAAAGTCTAGCTCTCCAGTAACCAAGAAAGTGTGTGAAAATCATTTCCATGGGAGAATATACTGCACTTGTTCAGTGCTAAACTATAATAAGTTATAATGTGAAACTAAATGACACAAGTAACTTGATGTTATTCCCTTTCGGTATCAAATGAATTACCATCAAGATGAATTCTGGTCAAACTCCCCCAAACAGCACAGTTACTTTGTAATTTGTGCAGCACATTGTTTTCTTACCCTGCCACTGCAGGGCACTTACCACATTATTAGATAAAGAGTGATTATCCTTTGAGGAACCAATAACTAAGTGGAATTTGTGTATGGGAAAAGGAATCACTGCCTTACTGGATAAACAAAGGAAAGAGATCTTTAATGAAGGTCTAAAAATTAATCCACTAAAAATATCTCAAATGTCATGGGTTTTAGATTATATCACCTGGAATAAAAAAGGAACAAAATCAAACAGAGAAAATTGAGTGAAATGGTGATTCATTTTCTGTAGTATCATTTCAGAACTTAAAACTGGCTGCATAAGTTCACCCTTTCTACTTTAAAAATGCTGAAATCCAAGTGGATCTATATAGCCAGGGCATAGGCAGAGTGTGAAAGGAGGGAGGTAATGTATGTTCTGGCACTGAAGTACTGCACATAAAATGTCCTGAATTGGATAAAATGTCATTCGAATTTGAAAAGGAAGGAGAGTTCATAAGGAGGAAGTTCAGAAAATAGCAGAGAAAATAAGAGGAAAGAGTGAAAAAAAAAAATTAATCTCAAAGAGAAAAGCACCATTGACACAATGTAAGTACACAGCATAGTCCCCACCCCGGGCAGCTCCTCACTACAATAAAGGCACCCAGAAGGAAGCCACTTAGTGAAAGATGCAGAAATGGGGAACCTGACTGGAAGAGAAGTCTCACAAAGGTATCATCATGGAGATAAATAAAAAGAAAAATCAACGGTCAGCCCTCTATCTTCATTCCCCACCCCACATCCCATAGGCAAGCCTTACCAAGCCTGTGTTCTACGAAAGAATACTTTAAATGCCACACTGCCTAGAGGCATTACTGTGAATGTTTGTTTAGAAAACAATTTATTTTCTTTTGCATAAGTTATCTTTGAAGTGTATTTCATGCTCATGAATTGTTCAGAATTACTTCCAAATACTCTTTCTCCCATAGGAATATGTCCCTGGGATCACAATATAAGAGAATCAAAAAAGATTATTTGATTTTCAAATAATAGAGCATGACTTTCCTTTGTCTTTTGAACCTCAGGTGCAAAGAAATAGCACATTATCATCGTTGTAAAGCCTCTCTCTTTTGTTTAATTTCCAATGTATTCTTAATCCTCCCTTGCTCCATAGCCCCCCTTTCCTAAACTGCTTGCTACATGTCCTGAAATATGCCCATATATTTATGAAAATAGCAAGTTCATGTGTTTCATTTACAAAAGTAAATAGTAGGCTATGCATCTCAATTTTTTTAAGTTGTTTCTTTTTTTCTTAACTTGTACCATGTTCTTAGTATCTAAGTTTTTAATATCTACCCATGTTGCTCTATCTATATCTAGTTTGCTGCTTTGAAGTGCACTTGTTCAGCATACATATTCCACATTTCACTTTCTCAGTTCTAGTTATAGATCTTTTCAAGGCCTCTGAAGAAGAGAATATGCCCCCCCGAAATACGCCACTCTGGCATACTGATTATTTTGAATTGAAGTTACTTAAGGAAGAGCCAATAAAAAAAGGTACTCTGAACCTCCTTTGTCACCCGGAAAGCAGGAAACAAATCTCCCATGTGAAAAAGTACCCTCCCTGTACCAGAAGGGTAAAAGGCATCCTTATCACCAGAAACGGAATTTAGGGCCAAGAAGGCTGTATAAACAAACCTCTTCACTAATCTACTACCCCAAGCCCAAACCCCTTTGCCTTGTCAATTCTTCACAAGTGTATTGTCTAAAACTGTCTAAAAGGTATAACATGTTGCCTGCTTTGGTCACTTACTTGAGTCTTATACTTGGATGATGTCCCGTACATACAAAATTAAATTTGTTTTTCTCCTGTCCATATGTCTTATGTCCATTTAATTATTAGACCAGCCAAAGAATCGAGAAGGGAAGAAGGGGAAAATTTTCCACCCCTACCCCTCTAACTCTTGAGTACCACTCCCAACACCATCAAAACAGATGAGAGAGAAAGATAATCCTCAGATATATTCCTTTACGTTTGTTAGAATTTTCTATAGGGTGTACGTAGGCCTGAGTGAGTAGCCACGGAGCACGTGCTAACTTAATTTCACTAACTGCTACCGGATGGCTTTCCAGAATGACTATCCAGGCACACCCTTGTTTTATTGCGCTTTGCAGACATTGTGTGTTGTTTTTTTTTTTTAACACACTGAAGGTTCGTGGCAACCCCGCACCAAGAAAGTCTACTGACGTCATTTTTCCAACAGCATTTTTTCACTTCACGTCTCTGTGTCACATTCTGGTAATTCTTGCAATAGTTTAAACGTTTTCATCACTCTTATCCTTGTTCTGGTGATCTGTGATGTTGCTATTGTAAATGTTTTGGGGTCCCACAAACCACACCCATATAAAATAGCGAACTAAACCAGTAACTGTTGGGTGGGTTCTGAATGCTCCACCAACTAGTCGTCCCTGTCTCTCTCCCTCTCTTCTGGCCTTCCTATTCCCTGAGACACAGTAATACTGAAATTAGGCCAGTTAGGAACCCTACAACAGCCTCTAAGTGTTCAAGTGACAGAAAGAGTCAAGTGATGGGGCAAACATCATGGTTGTCTTATGTTAAGAAGGTGCCACGGCCACCCCACCCTTCAGCAGCCATCAGCGGTCAGTCAGCCGCCATCAGCACGGAGGCAAGACCTTCCACCAGCAAAAAGATGACGGCTTGCTGAAGGCTCAGATGATGGTTAGCATGTTTTAACAATAAAGTATTTTTTAATTAAGGTATGTACATTATTCTTTTAGACGTAATGCTATTGCGCACTTAATAGACTACAGTATAGTATCAACATAACTCTTACATGCACTGGGAAACAAAACTTCGTGTGACTTGCTTTATTGCTTATCACTTTACCATGGTGGTCTGGAACCAAGCCCAGTATCTCTGAACTATGCCTGTATTCCCACCAGCAACTGAGGGAAAAAAAAAAGTGTATTTTTAAAAAATTCTGTCCTAGGTACTTTTCATATGTTTAAAAGTTTTTAAATTCTCTTCCCCACTCTGTGGATCCACACTCCATTCAAGTTTAGTTTAAAAACAGGAAGAAGAAAGAAAGGCTTTTTTCTGAAAGCACAAGGCCAACAGCTGACACGTAATCTGGGTCGAGTAGGAGATAAAATATAGTTTTAAAAGGCTCAGCAATGTATTGGGACGAGAATTGGGAAGCTAAAAAGCTACATAATGCTGGAATATGGTATATTTTCTATAGAACACCCTATTTATTTTGTTCTTTACAATATATCAATACTACATGTCCCATAAATCCATTCTCCCGTTTATACCCAGTGAGATCCAAAATGACACCCTTGGGGCAAAAAACAAGCAAAAGCTCCCATTCAGATTGCGACTGACTTTCACCCTGGATACTTTCTGCTATCATCACGAAGTAGTAAAAACTGGGGAGGGGTGGAATTCTAGGGCCTTAGGTCCCTGGGATTATTAATTAGCAGTCTAGAAATCAATCTGAAGCCCCTGCGTTTTAAGAATCAGGGAAGTCAGTGCAGTATCCTGCTCAGAGACTGACTAACAAGCTTAACAGTCCCTATTAAACAGCTAAAGCTAATGGCCTCAAGTCCTAATACTAACACCTCTATGATCTCAGGCCTCCTCCTTTTTGTTCACATGTATTATTATTGCTATTCTGCAAACACATCAAGCATCCCAGGGTCTCCTGCTATTTACTCTGCCCTAAACTATCCCCATCTAGCCACATGGCTCATTCCTGGCTTTGCTCAAGTGTCTATTTAGCAAAGAGCCCTCCACAACCACCCTTCATGGTTCGGTGCCTCACACTCTGCTATACCATCTTTCGATGAACTTATCACATACGTGTCCCCACTAAAGCGTAAACACCGTGAAGGCAAGGATTTTGTCTGTTTCTTTCCCTGGGCTATCACCAGCATCTAGAACAGTGTCAGGCCCAAAGAAGGTACTCACATATTTGTGGAACAAATCAATTTAGATTATGAGAGACTGCTGAAGATCTCATCATGAAGGAGACAGCCAAGTCCCTGCCCTCATGGAGCTTACACTCTCCTAAGGGAAGCAGGCTTATGAGCTTTGCAGTAGAACTCAGGTCTTCTGACTCAGGCAGCCCTTCCCACTCTGCCATGCTGAACAAGGTACAAAAGGTGAGGTTGGATTATTACCGACAGCTAAGGGAAGACAGTATCAAATATGAGAAGAAAAGGCTGTAAAAGCCAAGTTAGTTGCCTTTTTCCATCATGTACCTTTAAAGCTTTTATGGTTTTCCAGAGACCCATTCATCTTAGAAGCAACAAAAGAAGAAGTAGCTGTGAGGACTCTTCACAGACTGCTATTATTCTAAAGAGCATTTTCAGTTATGTTTCTCATACCTGGGATAGCATTTAAGCTGTAAATAAATCATTACAGTAGTAATTTAATCAATGTGCATACATTTACACATATACATAACCGCACGTATAGTTTAACAAGGGGTACAAGAACTGACGATTTGGAAGTGTTTCAGTGATTATATGACTTGTCCCCGTTAAGTCATGATGTTTATTTTCAAACAGAATGAAAGCAATATCTACCAAGTCTTATTAGAATTGTGCTAGTGTTCTACCAGTGAGCGAGTTAGAACATAAAGCTTCTGTCCACATGCACTGGAGTAAGGATAAACATCCTATTTTGTATTTTAAGCCAGACTCTCCTTGACTAAACTTGAGGAAAGTGAAAGGAACTGAAGTTTTAAACAAGGAACGGAAGTTTTAAACACTCTCTTAGAATCTAACTGAGAGAGAGGGAGAAGGTGAAAGTTGCTATGAATGTGAAGTTGGGCTGATTATACGATTTACCCTCTAGAAGCCACAGTTCATTCCTACTGACGGACAATAATGCTGTCTGACACCAGAGAAATCCAATCAAACAGACTAGCTCCTGCACTGAGAGCTTAGGGACTCACACATCAAAACTGGGGAGGAATACTGGGCTTATTTTGACTTGTATAATATGTCCTAAATATGGGTGAACAAAAGAACACAGAAATATTTTGCAAATAATTTTCTCTAGAAGTTTATTTTGTCCTGTATATACTTCAGCTTCTGGGAATCATCAGGGATGAAGTATTAAGCAGCAGTCTTCTGATCCTAAACTCTCCAGGGGAGGAAAACAAATTGCTTTATCTTGCACTATCATCATGAAATACATTGAATTGTTATGAAAATTCTGTATGGTTTTTATGGGCTACTTTTATTTATTTTTTAAATTGTAATTAATATTTTAATCTAATATAACCAAAATAATATCATTTCAACGTGTAATCAATATGAAAATTATTAATAAGATATTTTATATCTTTTAATTGCATCAAATAAAAATAAAAGGTGTTATTATATAGTATGAAACAAAAGTGTGTGTGCCTGTGTAGTTGGTCAATAGCAATGAAATCACAAATCTAATTCAATCTTCAGTATGTGGTATTCATTCAAGCAGAAATAAAATACAGTCCTTACAAAAATAAGGCTCTTTGGTGAAACAACACACGTGTATTGGTAATTTTCACCTTCTTCCTCTTCATGGCTGTGTCTCTCAGACGTCTAGGATCAAGGTATGTACAAGAAAGATTTAAAAAAATATTTTTAATTCCAAGAAATATATTTATAAATGTATAAGAGTCAAAAGCATACCAATCTCTTATGTTTGAAAACAAAAATCATTCACATTTTGAAGAATTACATAAAAATATGACATTATATAAACAGGCCTCGACAGAAGCCAAACCAAGGAGAAGACAAGCAAATCCTATAGATCAGAGGCTCACGTTCTTCAGTACTAAAGCCACCATCTGCTACAAAGTAATTCTCTTGGTCAAGAAAATGAACTCCAGTAGATCCACATCTTGGGGAATTATTTATTCCAGTAGATCCAGTAGATAGATCCAGTAGATCTATTCCAGTAGATCCACATCTTGGGGAACACACAAATTATTTCCTTTGAGAATCTCATCTTAGGTAGCTGAGTTCGCTCCTCCAAATATAAACAAAGTCATTAAAATCATAATTTTGCTATCATTTTTAAGCATCCAGTTTTATCAGTGAGGAGGATAAAAATACCTTTTGTTCTTTTTAAAATTCAAGGAACAGGCTTGCAGTAGGGTTTTAAGAATCTCAGTGCAGCAGGCTCCACAACTCATACATCATAACACGCACCCTTGAAGCATCCTCTTTACATGTGGTTGAATTGAAAAACCAATAAGGGCTGGTGGGCAATAGTACTGCTGGTTTCTGTTAGAATGAGAGCTGTATCTATAGATCTCTGCCTGCTTTTCAAGCCAGTAATCCATCAAGGTCCAGGACAAAGGAATACAGGGTCCTGGTCAACTCATCACTGAGCAAATGTACACATGTACTTCTCTCTGGATCTGGGGGCCATTACTGCACAGCCTGAGTATCGTGGCTAATTTGTGTTCTGCCTTGTTCAAAATACAGATTGCCTTTGATAGAAACTGACAGGAAATAGTATCCCCCTGCAAGCTGCCAAACTAGAGAGTCCAAGACAGTCTACACCCTTCCCAAATGACAGTTGATCTGTTGAAAGCTGTACTTCTGAGAATAAAAAATAATGTCTAAACCCCAAATAGGCTAAGCTAAAAGCATTCAAGTTATTCAGGCTGCTTCTCCACCTAAAGTACATTATCAAAATCTGCAAATAAAACAATACTGTAACATCTCACGAAAGCTCTCCTTGGTAGAAAGAAGCGAATAGACACAGAAACGTTACCCCAAAACAGAGTGTGCTCAGAAAGCTCAGGGGGAAATCTAATGGTTTAACTTAAATCAAGGCTCTCAACAAATGTTTGCTGAAGCAAATTAAAATCAATAAATTTCCCTAAGGTTTAAATCATATAAAAGAAGTAAAAAATTATAAATCATCACCACAGTGAAATCCTTCTCTCAATTAGTATTCTTCCATAGTCGATGAACTGGTGTTTTGATGGATACAGTGGGGTGTGACCATGTTGGAGGGTTGCCCTGGCAGTGCCCAAGCTTTGGGGGATTGTTTCTGGGGTGCCACCATAGTCCAAGCGTGAATTCCAGACTGAGCTAAGCTCCCTCCTTTACGAGTCTCAATGGAAGTATCCCTTTCTCCTGAGGAAGCTCTTTGGGGGAAACTATTCTGTCGTTGGTTTCTTTTTCATATGTCTTATATGGCCACCTCATTCCCCAACAGGACTTGAAGCATTTCAAGCAGCAGAGAGTGAAATAAACTAAATGTATTCTAAAATGCTCCCAGATTTAGAGTCTAGAGAATTTTTTATAATATTAAAATACATAAAACAGCTGAGTTAAAAATTAAAATGGATCAGAAGTCATTTGGGAAGTAATGAAATCAAAAGAAGTATGTGAATCCATATGGAAAGACAAACTCTGCTGGTAATAAACTCATGGAGGAGTTTTCCACATGATACTTCTGGTGGGAGACCTTAAGAAGCAGAGTACAAATGTCTCCAATTCATTCATTAATTCAACTCTGTTCATTGGCAAAAATTGCTGTGTGCACTGCAATTTTGCTTAGAAAATATTCTTCAAATAGCTGTTTCTGAACTTGCCCTTTGCCCAAAGCCAAGGATGTAACGTTTAATTACACTCAACAAGTCAAATAAACTCAAAACAAAAATTCAAACAAAAAGATTACTCAACCAATACATTCTGCTAGAAAACGAAGGTTTTAGCTAAGACCTTTTGGTATTCCGGAGATGTAATCTTGTCCCAGCGACAGAGTTTAGAGACTATTCGGTTCTCATTGAATAATGTGTCGCTTGAACTGTTTCGCAAAATGCAGTTTCAAACATGTTTCAGCAGGAGGCTGTATATTGCAAGCTTGGGCTCTTTGCTAAGTGATGCAGGATGTGGGAGTCTACATTTTTAATTGATGCCAGAGAAGCAGAGTAGACATCCTATTTTGACACTTAGGAATACAACTTTTATCCTTGTTTCAGGAAACAGTCCCATCACAATATAAAGACAGATACAGCGGTGTCTGTGAATAGGAACAAATTTTTTCTCAAAATTAAAGATTTTTTTTTTTAGCTCCTCAAATGCTTCTTACATGATAGAAATGCCTCTGACAAGGAAAAAAATTTTAAGGCAGATATTTGTTGATAGCATGCTGTATTGATTAGACCTCTTTAAGATGACATTTAAAGTAGCACTGAAACATGATGCTCCCCACCAAGAAGAGTTAGCTGGAAGAGGGTACTTTGCTCACTACTTTTGGGTAGCAGCATGGAGCTCTAAAATGGAGTTGCCTGTATCCTCTCCTCAAGATGTGGAAGAATGACTGGCAATCCATAGAGGACAAGGATAATAATAACATCTACCTCATACCAAAAAAAACCCCAAAAAAACCAAAAACATAAAAAACTGTTATCCCTCCTTCCCTCAAAAAGGCTCATGCCGAAGACATACTGAAAAGCTGGATTGTCCCATTAATGTTCCCTTACAGAGAAAACTTTGACAATTGTACATGACTTGGACAAATGCCCATCACATGCCAATAGTTTCTTGGCTACGTGAAATCACTCCTGGCTAACCAAGAGTATTAAAAAAAAAATGTGCTCCCCACTCTCTAACTGCTTACCAAACCCCTCAGCACTACCACTGCAACTGCCCGCCTCATCCAGAAAAAGTGTCACTGCCCACCTTCTCAGAGGGGAGAAGCTAGAGCCGACTCATAGCTTGTGTTAGAAGATGGGTGTGAGAACGTGCATTTCTTTACCCACCCCCAGAATAGACATATTTCAAGAGTGGCATCTGGCAGATCTCATCATCTGAAGCAAATGTATAGAAGTGCTCCAAAATAGGATGCCCAAAAGCCTACTGCCCTCACAGCCTGTTAAAATAAATGGAGAGAGGAATATGCAGAGGACGTTGATTATCCTGGCTGGAGTGTGCCCAAGTCAGAACAATTAATGTACCCTAAATGTGTAAATAATCACCCTCAATATTTGAATGATTTCAGTAATTGAGAATCATCTTTTCTTCATCCGTTTCACCTCCATAACAGCCCTCCCTACAATTCAGTCTCTATTAGCAATCTGCTGAGACATTAATTGAATATTGACCCAAAGAAATGTCTGTTACCTGTGGCATCACTGCAATTCTCCAACCGAAAACCAGCTCTAGATTTCACAGCATGTAAAGAATTCCATCTCACTGCTTTGATTATATTTTAACTGCTAGTACTTGGAAGCCAAAGAATTTTATTTAAAAATAAGGATTAAAAAAAATTCAACACAATTGCAGTATAATGGGAAAAGCTCTGGATTAGCAGTCAGGAGTCTCAGCTTTCTATTACGGCACTCTTCTTCCAAACTCTATGTCTATGTACCATTTGTTCATTTATTCTTTTATTCAACTATTTACTAGTTCATTTATTCTTTTATTCAACTATTTACTAAGTGTCTACTCTGAGCTAAGCACTGTGTCAGTTTCTCTGATTCTTCATTTGTTTAAAGGGCAATATTTGTATCTATTCTGACAAACACACTGGGTTGCTATGAGTATTAAAATTGTTTATGTGGTAGTTCCTAGTCAACAATAAAGCACTGTGCAATTATGAAGTGGCTATTATTAAGAACATTCTAATCTGTTTGACTCTGCAGATGACCACCACATCAAGGGGTGTATATGTATATAAACAGAATTTGTGTGTACATGACATGTGAATCGTGCACAATGCTGTGTGTGGTACAATATATGTGAGCTATACCAAACAAAATGTCATTTGTGGAATTAATAGAAATGGCAAGGCAGGATATCTAAGTGAAGAAAACAGTGAATGGTCTTAGATACCCATGAAATAACTAAAAAAGGGGCCAAATGAAATTTACAATTTATAAGACAATCCATGGAGAGAAGCAACGGAACATGCTGCTTTATGTTGTATTCTGGAACCAGGTAGTGTAGGTGCAGTTATTGGCTCTACCACTTCCAGCTGTTGCCTAAGAAAAGTGATCAATTATAGTAGCCACCTATGGATTTGTTGGGCGGACTCAAGGGACTAGCATATTAGAGTTCATGTTATACAGCCCATTTTAAGTTTCCCTAACGATGCGCTGTTTCTAATGCAGAGACTTTTCCATCTTGTATATTTAGGGGGGGCTATCAGAGATAACGATGCTTATAAATCACTTTGGTGAATTTTACTACAGGCACGTATAGGTTTTTATGTCACTTCTCTATTCAAGTATCTATAAAGACTTCATGTGGCCTACCAGGTACGGTCTCAAATTGTTCAATGGTTTTTAAAGCCTTATGTCATCAGCCACTATCCAAACATTTCTCACATTTTCTAACATGAATTCTATAGTTCAATTACATTAACTGCCCCCACTATTGGCTCCTTTCCATTAGCATAAATTAATGGTATATCTCCCCTCTTGAAAGAAAATTCTGTAGATCTTCCTTATTTCATTTCTTTGCTTCCTTTTATAGCAGAACTTCCTAAAAGAATTATCTATACTTGCTGTCTGAATTTCCTGGTGCATTCTCTCTTGAACCTATTCTAACTGGGTTTTATTCCCTGCTAGTTTCCCAAAAACAGCCCTTGTCAAGGTCAGTAATCTGAACATCGTCAAACCCAATTGCCATTGCTCAGGGATCCTCTTACTCATCTATTAAGTAAAAACTGACTTTACTGATCACTTCCTGCCTTTTGAAACACTTCCTTCATTTTGGCTTCTAAAACACTACTCTTTCAATTCTTCTCTTACATTATTTCTCAGTCTTCTTTGCTGGTGGTTCCTTCTTATCTTCCTGTCCTCTAAGCATTGATCTAACTCAGGACTCAATCCTCAGACCTCTTGTCTTCCTACACTAACCCCCTAGCTCAACTTATCCCGTAATACGGCTTTAAAAACTAAGTGCAAATTTCTCTCAAATTTATATTTTAGGTTCTTCCTCTCTCCTGAAATCCAGACAAACTTCCAAATTCTATTCGTTGGTTCCATCCAGAAAGCTAAAAAAGTCTTAAAGTTTGTATGTCCTACAGAACTCTTGATCATTCCACCCATGGCTGCTACTACTCCATCTCCCTAAATGGAGACTCGGTAAATGGAGACTCCATTCAGATGAAGTCTTTCTTGATCAGCCTCTTTCTCTCACACTCTACATTCAATCCATCAGCAAATCCTGCCAACTCCTTGTTGAAAATATATTCAACATCTAATCAGATCTCATAGTTTCCACCACTGTCCAAAGGCCCCTTTGTCCTTCAGATGGACTTTTTTTTTTTTTGCGGTACGCGGGCCTCTCACTGTTGTGGCCTCTCCCGTTGCGGAGCACAGTCTCCGGACACGCAGGCTCAGTGGCCATGACTCACGGGCCCAGCCACTCCACGGCATGTGGGATCTTCCCGGACCGAGGCACAAACCCGTGTCCCCTGCATCAGCAGGCGGACTCCCAACCACTGCGCCACCAGGGAAGCCCTCAGATGGACTTTCTCCAAGAGCCTCTCTCTGTGCTTTTGCCCTAGTCTCCCTACAGCCTGTTCCTGCACAGCAGCCAGAGTAAGTGTTTAACATAAGTGCATCACCACTCCCCTCAAATATCTAAATGGTTTCCCATTTCAATCCGTCGAACCCAGTATCTCCACCACAGCCCTCTCTGGTGCCTTCACTAAGGCCCTATATGATCTGGCCTCTGTTTCCTCTCTGACCTCATCCATCACTCCTCACCAGCTCCACCATCCACCTTTTTCTGCTTCACCTACACTGCTCTTCCTTTTCTTCCAACACACATTCCTCCACAAGATTATAAGCTCCATGAGAGTGGAAACGTGGGCATTTTATAAACTGCTGCATCCCCTGAACCAAGAACAGTGCCTAGCACATTCATATTCCCACTGAAAGAACAGACTGAATGATGACACTTTCTCTCTATTGTTCCATAAATAATAGCTCCTACACACTGAGTGTCAACAACAATGCCTACCCTATGTCAAACCTTCATGAAAACTCTGAAGGCAACCGTTATTACCCCTAGGATGCAGATGAGGAAGCTGAATCCCTGGAAGGTTATATTTCATGTCCCAGATCACACAGCTAGAAAGTGGCAGCACTGAGATTTTAACTAAAGTCTCTGATCTTTTCGCTAGGTCTCTCTGCTCATTAAATATTCCACAATCACTTCTATCCCTT
Organism: Tursiops truncatus; assembly: GCF_011762595.2. Classification (NCBI taxonomy): domain Eukaryota; kingdom Metazoa; phylum Chordata; class Mammalia; order Artiodactyla; family Delphinidae; genus Tursiops; species Tursiops truncatus. The sequence continues at coordinate 53,723,601 of NC_047044.1, read as the reverse complement.
CACCTGGTGTTCTTACCATATCCGGAACGCCCTCCTCCAACCCTAAATCTCAGATTGCTACTACAAATCAACACGTCTCCTAGTAATTTCCTTTTTCAACATCCCACTCATCCATGTGAATCATTCCAATTCATATCAGTGTCTCCATTCTCAGGATTAAAGCAGTTAAAGTTTGTGAAGTACCACAGTCCTCTCGAGTATACATGTTTTCCATAGTTTTCTCATCTGTATGTGTGTCAATCTTATCTGCCAAACAAATACAATTCAGGGCCTTATTTTGGAACCTATTTTATTAAAATGTCTTTCTGCCTCATATCTTGGTCATCATGTTCCTAATAGGTGTTAAACGATGGGTTGACCAGAAGATACACAAATATGTATAAGAATACAACGTACCTGGATGTCAGAAGATACACACCTCACTGTCGCCATTCAAATACTCTTATCAGGCTTCCCTGGTGGTGCAGTGGTTGAGAGTCCGCCTGTCGATGCAGGGGACGCGGGTTCATGCCCCGGTCCGGGAAGATCCCACATGCCATGGAGCGGCTGGGCCCGTGAGCCATGGCCGCTGAGCCTGCGTGTCCGGAGACTGTGCTCCGCAACGGGAGAGGCCACAACAGTGAGAGGCCCGCGTACCACAAAAAAACCACCACCACCAACAACAAAAAACTCTTACCATTGGACATAAAAGCTCAGAGAGTAGAGGTCCATTTGCTTAGATTAATCAAAGTCTCATACATCATGATTTTCCTTTCTAATCCTGCTAGCCCTCAGTTATCACATTTGTAAATTGAGGACACTCCACAAATGGTCACTGTTAGGTATAGATACTGAAATAGATGCTTAATCATTTTCTAACACTGAGACTAAAGTGTGTGTTAAGGAGATGTTTATTTGCCTCAAGTGCTTGCATTTCATTCCCCTCCAATTTAGACTGAAAGCAGTTGAAAAATTCATGTTTCTTAAATACCACGTCCCTAACATTGCTTGCTGTCTTATGAAACTCTGCCCAGCTCTTTACTACTATAGAATGAATTCTAGACTTCTCTGACTCACACCAAAAACTCCTCACCTCTAGAGCCCACTCTCTACAAACTGGCCCATGACTTTGTTAACAGTCCAGGCCAATAAGCTTGCTCATTTTAAGTAATTCAATGAGATATCATATGCACATAATACATTTACTCTATCCTTTGTCCCTTGCCCAGGTAAGTTCACCTGCACAGTGCACCTTTTCCACCCTCACTTTAGGATCGACATGCCCCCCTTCTTCAGAGTCCAGACATCTCCACTGAGAAAAAGGAAGCCACCAAAGCAGAACCCTGTCATCACCACAACCTCAAACAAACAAACCTGTTTGTGCCTGTTTCGTCTTCTTCCCTCAGATTACAATGGGGAAAATGTCACTATTGTTATGAAAGACAAATGCGTCCAGCCATACTCAGAATCCCCTACCTTACTGTCTTCTCAAGACCTCTCCCCTGAAACTTGTCTCTCCATCTCTTACCCTCTCCTGAGTAATTCTCACCAGCATTCAAATATGTTTCAACACATCCCAGCTGGAGGGAGGAGAAAACACCTCACCCAGCTCACTTAACCCCCAGGTGCTTTTCTACTCTCCCTAATAGTCTACATGTGCATTCCCATTTTGGTCCATTCTAACCACATTTCTACCCATCTTTCTACCAATATTTCTACCAATATCATCCTGGTCAAAGTTGCCAGTGACCTCTATTTTGCCACATGTAATGGACTCTCCTTTGTCCTTATCTTTTTTGACATAGGCTTTGGCATAGTTGCCCACTCCATCATTCTTGGTTTCTACTTCTTTAAACTCCCAGCTTTCTTCCTACTTGCCTGGAGACTTCTCTCAGTCTCTCTTTCTCCTTTTCCCTTAACTCAACTCTAAATGTTTGTTCTAAACTTGGGCCTGGGCTGTCTTCTTTTTTATGCTCTACAATATATCTTGAACATATTCACTTCTCTGCATCTCCATTGAAATTGTCCCTTCCCAGGCCATCATCCTTGCTAGCCTAGTCCACTGAAACTGCCTCCTCACTGGTTCCCCGGTCTTGTATCTCTTCCATTTGCCATTCAACAAGAATGATCCTATTAAACACAGATCAGTTCACTTCACTCTCCTGCGTAACACCCTCAGTGGCTTCTTATACACAGAGGATAAAATTCAGCCTCTTATATTGATCTCCAAGGCCCTGCATCATCTGCTCCCCCCACTCTTCTACCCTGCCTCAATAGGACTTGAGTAGTCAATCTTGTACCCGTCACATTTAGCTCACTGTGCTTCAGCCACAATGGTCTACTTTCAGTTTCTCAAATAAGCTAAGTTCTTTCCCATGTCACAGCCTTTACACATGCCGTTCCCTCTTCTCAGAACACCCCTCTTCCATCTTCATATGATCGCTTCCTTCAAGTTTAGCATAAATGTCACCTGCTTAGAAAGGGTTTTCGCATGACCTCAAAATTCAATCAAAATGTCTTTCCCACCCTCAGTTTTCTCTGTTTGGGGACTATGTCTTCATCATAGCACGTATCTAGCTGTTTTATGTATTTGTTTAGATTTTTGTTGTTGTTTAGTTGTTTCTGCCTCCTCTATTAGAATATAGCCTGGGACCAGGTCTGCTTTTTTCCACATTGTGTTCCCCCACGCCTAGCATAGTTCCTAGCTCATAGTGGGTACTTAGGAAATACAGATTGAATGAATCAATGAATATGTGCAAGATTTAAGAGTATACCTGCTAATATTTCATGATTCCATTTATATAACATATCCAGAATAGGCACATCAATAGAAACAGAAAGATGAGCCAGTGCCTAGGGCTTGGGGTAGCTGAAAAGAAAGACTGCTAAAGAGTACGGGGTTTCTTTCTGGAACAATAAATATGTTCTAAAATGGACTGTGGTAATGGTTGCCCAACTCTTCAAATACACAGAAATCACTAAATTGTACACTTTAAATGGGTGAACTGTATAGCATGTAAATCATGTCACTATAATGCTGTTCCCTCTCCCACCAAAGACAACATTTAATTAATTCGTGGGTTGATTGGGTTGTTTGTTTACATTTCATTGACAAAAGATGTACACTAACCTACATTTTATTTGTTTTATAGTACTTAAGGGTACTATCAAAAGTAAATGAGAGCTTCCCTGGTGGCGCAGTGGTTGAGAGTCCGCCTGCCGATGCAGGGGACACGGGTTCGTGCCCCCGTCCGGGAAGATCCCACATGCCGTGGAGCGGCTGGGTCCGTGAGCCATGGCCGCTGAGCCTACGCGGCCGGAGCCTGTGCTCCGCAACGGGAGTGGCCACAACAGTGAGAGCCCCGTGTACCGCAAAAAAAAAAAAAAAAAAAAAAAAGTAAATGAATATGGGATAATGCTAACAAGGCAGTCAAATAGTAAAGAAGTATTTATCCAACTCCTACTACATACCATGTGAGATATTGAAGGAAACCAAAAAGAAAAATGCCTCAAACCTGCCCTTAAAGAATATGAAGAATCAATTTAATCCAGGTTAAGATAAGAGGGAAACAACGAAGATCACTATATCAGAAACCTCTTATTACCCATCTCCCATCCTCCTCCATCCCTTTTTACTCCAACTGGTATTTCAGCAACCAGCTGTGTGCAAGTGTAACCTAACAACCCCTCACCTCACCTTTCTACCAGGGGCCTCCAGTGCAGCCACAGTGACATTGCAAAAATGCTTGGCAATTCCAACATATGTGCAAACCTAGAGTAGGTGGGAGTTAACCACTGGTACAACCCTGGGAGCTTATACATAAATACTCCACTCTTCTGTGTCTCAGATGCACAATTATCAGGTGTAATGTCCACTATTTCTCAAAAGTTTGCCCAGTGGGATTGAGTCAAAGTTGCCCACAGCAGCAAACAGCTCAAAAATTCACCTTGGATAGGTTATTATTGCCTCCCTCTTCCTCTTTTGCAAGTGTTCCACTTCTGCATCCTCAGATCACTTCCCCAAATCAACTACTTGTGTGAAAGCCCTTGTCTTGAGTTCTGCTTTGGGAAGGAGGAGTCTCAGTTTCAAGCAACCTTCAAAGTCTATTTCTCTGTTCTTATCACCTTAGCAAGAGGAACCAAATAATCTGAATTCAAATCATGGCATCACGTCAATCAGATAAGATAGTGAAAAATTCTGCTTAGGTCTACACACTTGCCAAGCTACTTTGCTCAACAATTAATTTCATTTCAATTCATTCATTCCTTCATCAAATATTGATTGCCCACTATAAACCAGGCTCTCTTTCAAGTCCTGGAAATACAGCAATGGACACAACAAAATCTACAACCTCAGGAGGAGAGGATTAAGAAGTACAAACTACTACATACAAAATATATAGGCTCAACTCAATGCTCTGTGGTGACCTAAATGGGAAGGAAATCCAAAAAAGAGGGGATATATGTATATGTATAACTGATTCATATTTGCTGTACAGTAGAAACTAACATTGTAAAGTAACTATACGTCAATAAAAATTAATTAAAAACATGTAATAATAAAAAAATAAAATAAACATGAGAATCTCAAAAAAATAAAATAGAATAAAATAAAATAGCTATACATATATAATACAACACAGGGGATATAACCAATATTTGATAATAACTATAAATGGAATACAAACTAAAAATTGTGAATCACTATGCTATATGCCTGAAGCTTATACAATATTGCACATCAACTATACCTCAATAAAAATATATCTACACTCTCTGGAGGTTATATTCTAGTGGAAAGAAACAAACAATAAATAAGTAAATATATAATACGCCAGCTAGTCATAAGTGGTGAAATTAAAAAAAAAATAGTAAAGTGATAACAAGTGCTGGGGAGAGGTAGTGACAAGAGAAGGAATTTCTGAAAGAGTGGTATTTGAGCAGAAATCTGAATGAAGCGAGAAGTGAACCTGAAACTACCTGGAGGAAATCGTTCCAGGCAAATAGCATAGCAAGGGCAAAGGCCTGCAGTTAGGAATGAACTTGGTCTGTTCAAGAAAGAGCAAGAAGGTAGTAAGTCCCCTACGGAGGAACCTTCAAGTTGCAAACTTTCAAAGAACCGAAGAGGTTCACGAAGCAGGAAACGGCAAGGGGATTTTCTTTATTTGAGGTGGCACTGCTAGTTTTTGAGGCACAGGACCCGAATGTAGAACAGTACACGAAGGTTACAGCAGCCGTTCAGAATACAATCCAGTGCTACCATGTCATCTATGATGAGAAAAAAGGAGCTACTACCCAGACATCACCAGATCATTTTTTCAAGAGGGTAGATAGAACTGAATCCAGCAAGGAACCAGAACCTGTACCATCAACGTCAGGCGTGAGTGAAACTGCAGCTTGCCCTCCATCTCCTGTTGCTGACGATCCTTCAGCTCTACCATCTCCCACCTCCTCTCCCTCCTCCAGTCAGTAACTCTTCTTGCCGGTTCACTCGAAGCCAGCCTCTGTATGCCAGCTGTTGTACTGCACTACTGTACTTTTCGAGGTACTGCACTGTATGATTAAAAACGTTTTATTTTTTGTGTTTGTTTGTTTTAATGTAATGTTTGTGTGAAAAGTGTTATAAACCCATTACAGCACCACACTATATAGCCAATTGTGTTAGTTGGGTACCTAGGCTAAATTTGTTGGACTTACAAACAAATTGGACTTATGAATTCACTCTCAGAACAGAACTCATTCGTATGTACGGGTCTTACTGGAGAGCTGGAGTTGAAGGAGCTCGGAGGAGAACAGCAGGAAAGAGGCACCATAGCTCTTGAAGGCCAAGAGACAGAAGTTAGAGGAAATAAGAGGAAGCCATGGGGGAGTTTTGAAATGTGACTGAATTTACAATTCTATAGGATCTTTCTGGCTGTTGTGTGGTGAAGTCACTTTAGGAGGGCAGAGGTGGAAGCCCAGAGACCGGTGAAAAAGCTTTAACAGTGGTCCAGGAGGGAGAGAACAGTAGATAAAGATGCAGGGAGGGAGAAAGCATTCAAATGACTTAAGCATCTAAAAGAAAAGTGAACATGTTAATCCTGCTCAAGTATTGTTTTTCTTGCAAATGAACGTTTGACCAAAAGCTAAACTCACATTAAACAAAGAAAATTTTAAATGAATTTTTAAATAAGAAAGTATAAACAACAGTTCAGACTGTTGACAAAGAAGAACAAAGTCTTATTTTTAAGCACTTACGTTAAGGAGAGAACTTAGATCAGCTTCCTCAGTCATTATCTACAGGAAATCAAAAGCCAGATGTAAATTACACAAGCCAGGAGGGAAAAGAAAATCCTAGGCTCACTAGTAGAAAGATTAGAAAATTAAAAGGAATTTAATGAATACATTTAATGGAGAAATTTAGGGAATAAACCAGCACAGGTAAAGGAGAGTGGAAATATTCCTTAAAAGTACGATTGCCAATTCCTGTCATTCAGAACATCGGTATGAGGGGAAATCTGAGGTTTTACTGAAATGATAAGATTTCAGATCTACAGATTTTTTTTACATAAATGTAATATAGCATAATTTTTAAAATATTTCCAGAAAACTATTTTTAAAATACCATTTGCTTCTTCATTTATTGCATCTCCTCTCCTCACACCTTTTTAAAAAATGATACTCGCATGAAGATTGAACCTAGATGTAAACATGCAAATAATACTTTTTTATGACACAGGTAGGTATCTTTTTCACTCTTTAACAAACACTCTATATATTAATGGCCAACACTTACTTAGTAGTTACTATATGCTAAACACTGTCCTATGTACGTTGCATATATAAAAGCATTTAATCCTCCCAACTGTATTAGGCATGTGTTATAATTTGTTCCATTTTACAGATGAGGAAACTGAGGACCTAAAAAGTTAAATATTTTGACTAAAGTCTCACAACTGGAAGCCAGAATTCAAACCCAGGCAGTCTGGCTCTGTGTTCTTAACCACTATACATACCATCTCCTATTGTGCTGTGTAGCCGGTAGCCTGGTTTAGGAGGAAAAATCTAGCAGCAGCATCTGGAGGATGTAATTGAAGGAAAACAAGGGAGGGGCTGGGAATACTCATCTCTCCTCAATAGCTAATTCCACCAACACCAGGGAAGATGCAAGTGACATTTTCTAATCCTGCCAAACATCTCACCCAGAAGTGTGAGAGATTCACCTTCCACATTGTAGGCAGCTTCTCATATCCTGAGGATTTTCGTCCAGTCGTAGCAGTCAAGTGCTAACCTCTTCTGTAATAATACCAGGGCATCATGCCAGAAAAGCTGGGTTTTTACTCAGTGGGGTGAACAAGACCTAGTTTCAAATACTAGACTTCCTTACTTCTTATCTAGAGATTTCATTTAAAATTTCATTTAAAAATACCCTTGCCATTAAGAGGATCTTAATATGAGAGGAAACAATTCTATTTAATTCCAGGGGTTTTTGTCTTCCAACTTAACTGAATGACAAATTTCAAAATACCATTCAACCAAAGCATGCCTCCTTCTTCAAAATTGGTCTTAAGACGCTCTCTCAGGAAATCTTCCCAGACATTCCCAAACAATTCATGCAGTAGCCTCAACACATAAATACGATTAGGCTTTCATTTTATAGTACTTAAATTTAGCCTCATAAAAATCCAACCTAGAAGAGCCTTAGATATCAGTATCTGCATTTGCTGAGTATAGAAGTTAAGACACAGAGAGCTTAAATGTCTTCCATAGGATCATATAACTTGATAAAATATGGAGAAGCTATGTGGATACGGCTTCATAAAAGTGAAGACCAGACCACTCAATCATCCACTGATGGTAGGTCGATCATTTAGCTGGCTGACTGATTAGCCTGTGCCCAGTTTCATGCTAATCAACAGAGTTTCATAGAAAATCATTCGAAACTCCCAAGCAAGTTCCTTAACCACCCAGACCTGCTTCCTTATCTATATAATGAAGCTAATACTAGTACCTATATCCCAGAATTATTTTGAAGATTAAATGAGGTAATGTATGTTAGCATTTAGCACAGTGCCTGGCACAAAGGTTTTTAATAAACTTAAAGAAAAAACTTGTAATTAAAGCTAATAATAACTGAGCTTCTCTCATCAGAAGGGTAGAAAGGTGTCCTGGATGACATATGTCAGAAATGATGGATAAAGTCTTTCCCAAACCTGTGAGACTATGGGAAGAGGTGATATAAGTTGGCTAATATAAGTTCTTGGCTAATATAAGTTCTTTTTACCCCATTTGCTGACATAGGAGCACTTTCTCAGAAAGTCATATATTTACAGAGAAAAATCTTACAAACAAACAAAAAATTAAAGGAGTTTCAGAGACACAACAAAATAAACTGATCAAATGTTTGGATTAACCAACTCATTTATTTTTCCATTACGATTACTGCCATTTCCTATTGCTTACACATTTAAAAACAAAAAACAAATATAGCAACCAAAATTAAATCATAAAAAATAATAAATGTGGCTTTTAGCCTAGTCCTATGATTTAGCATTTTATTATATACTCCCTGTGTCATTCTTTAGTTTCTTCATATATCTTAGCTATTCAAAGTACATTAGGAGAAGCTCAAGACAACCACATCATATACTTTCTTTTTATTCCCTGCAACACTTACTATAACTTCCAGTACATAATAGATGGTCAGTACCTTGATATCATGGTAGTTGTGAACTAGACTCCATATTAGCTTGTGGCCAGGACATGGTGCACATGGAACTCTCACACATGACAAGAGGGAGGTCAGAATTGGTACAAACACTTTGGAAAAATATTTGACAGTATTTACGAAAACTGAACCGATACATACCCTATGTATGACCCAGCAATTTCACAACTGGTATATGTTTAGCAGATACACATAAATATGTGCACCCCAAAAATTGTCAAAGATGATCAAAGCAGTATTACATGGAATATCCCCAAACTGAAACAATCTAAATGTTTTTCCAAGATAGAAAAAATAAGTGACTTATGACATACTCATAGAATACTGGGTAGCAAAGAAAACAAACCCTTCCCTCTCATATCAATAATGGTGACTCTCACAAACATGATGTTAAGCAAAAGAAACCAGACCCAAAGAGGTTCATACTCCATGATTCAATTTACATAAGGTCAAAAACAGGTAGAATGAACCTATAAAGACAGAAACCTGAACAGTGATTGACTGCCTTTGGGAGAGGGACGTAAGAGGGACTCATGTAGTACGAGGAATAAAACATACTGCTGTAAATAAAAAGCTTCACGATCAGCATTATACTCCACTGCTACCTTCCCCCTGCCTGATGGTATCACTGTAATTTATGAATATTCTATAGGAATCCTAAAAGGCAGGGGAAAGAACATCAGAGCAAGAACATTGGTCCATACGACCTTCTTTGAGGTTCTATTGCTTCCTTGAAATATCAGCTCTGCAAGTCAGTTAAGTTGCTAAACTTCTCTCTGTGCTCCCTCATCTGGAAAATAAATGTATTGAACTGACATCTTTTATCCCCTAGGTGACATAATATATAGTGATTCACTTGTACATAAAAAGTAAAACAAAAATACGCTATGATTACAACTGTTTAAGAACTATTTAAACATCAGAAGAAACTATGAGAAGCTACTATTAACTGCTCTTAAGTGATGATGCTGTCAAACGGTTTTAATACAAATAAAACTTGGAAACAAGAGATCCCATAGTAGTATGAACAGAACAGCATTACCAGAAAAATAAGAGCCAGATGGTTTTAACACCAGCCCAGAGGACCCTCATTCCTCCAACCTGTCTCGGTTGTGTGAACCATATCATGTGTCCCTTTGTCCAGCCAATGGAAAAAATCTTCAGGGACTGGCAATGACATAAGAGGGCAGGTCACAGCAATTAAGTCTTGCAGTGGCTTCTGCTTCATTGTGTTTGCATAGACCATAGCCTATAGTACTCTATATATTACAGGTATTCAGTAAATATTGGTAGATTTGATTCCTTGGGATAAAAAAGAAGAAGTGTTCTGTGAGGCATACACTTCAGTCAAAAAAGACATTTCTTGGTTTCTCCTTTTAGTGGGAATGTAGCGATCTTGTCATCTTCACCCTCCTTAAAGGAACTAAGAGAAACCCTGGCTCCTCCCTGAGCAGCCTGCTTCCCTTGCGTCTCAAGAGTTGGCTTTCTCTCCTACAATCGGGTCTGGAAGTGAATTAGGCGTCCTCCTTGCTTCTCACTGCAGCGTCCCTCTCCAGTTACATTCTCATATTGCAATACATTCTTCTCATTACAGTCTCCTTCTCTCCTCCATAAAATTCCCTAGCTTGGAATCTCATCAGATATAATCACCCCAAGTCCACAATGTTGACATCATCTACTAATACCTAGTCATTTCTCTTATCGTTTGACTATTTTAGCTCCTAATTTACTATGACTCAGTAAAATCCTATCTTAATTTTTGGCTATTTCAATTCATACATAAATAGGCCTTCCACCACCCTGGCCTCTCCCCAAATTTCTTTCCTCCAATAATCATGCCCTACACCCTATCCTAAGCACTGAATCTCAAGTCACATTCCTCACCTTATTACCTACAAATCCTCCAAAATCTAAAATTCATGCATCCCATCTCCTGATCATTTCCTGTCTTTAAGTACATTCCTCCTAGTTCCTCAGATCACTCTGACAATGCTTAAACCTCTTAGGAACTTGCAGAGCATTAATTCTACTCATTTTCACTGTCCTTCACCCTTCTGATCTCTCTCCACCCTCCTAAATAGATTAAAATTCCATGTAAAATTATTATAATCACTTCCTTATATATATTCTTGAATCCTTTCCTCTCTCACCATCATCATCTCGCATTAGTCTTCTAACAGGTCCTCTGGCTTCTATTTTTATCTACCAACAACCTATTTGCAACACAGCAGCCAGAAGGATCCTTTAAAAACTTAAAGCAGATCATGTAATTTTTCTACTCAATACCCTCAGTTGGCTTCCATCTCAGAGTAAAATCCAAAGTCCAAGCACTAGCTTATGAGCCCAGCCATGACCGGTGCCCCTTTTCTCTGACTTCCTCTCCTCCTCCTACCCTTCTGTTCACTCACTGTAGGCCAGTAACTGATTCCTTCAATGAGCCTCAAACCCACCAGACATGCCACACATCAAGGTCTTTGCACTGACTGTCTCCTCTGCCTGGAATGCTCTTATCTTAGGTATGTCTCCGTGATTTTCTCCTTTGTCTTCAAGTTTTGCCCAATCTCAGTTGCTAAATGAGGCTTACCTTGAAATCCTGTTTAAAATTGTAACCCACTCACCCCAGACTAGCACTCCCGACCCTCCACACCTGCTTTATTTTTCTTTTTACTACTGCACTTTTAAGCAACTACTATACTATAAAATTTGTTTATTTATTATGTTAACTGCTTTCCCCTTGCTCCTCAACTGTTAGAATTTAGACTCCATGAGTGACAAAGGTTTCGATCTGTCTTGTTCACTTATACATCCCAAGTACCTAAAGCAATGCCTAGTATATAGTAGATGCACAATAAATATGCTTAAAGAAATTAAACATAAATATGTTTCTATGTGTGACTTGCTGGATTTCAAAAGAACAAAAAGCAGATTGCAGTAAAACCTTTCAGATTCCTCATGTGCAATCTTTCGATAAGAAGTGGGCTCAGAAAGATTAGAAAGTTCCTATTGACGCATAAAAGTCTAAAAGTTGATTTCTGTATTTTCCGCCATAAGTAACAAATGTCCTAATTATAGATCCACAGATAAGTCTATAAAAGCATATTTAATTTACATTTATCTAAAATGCCATATATTATAAATGGATAACAGTGAGTTAAACCATCTCAATATCAATTAACTAATGAAAAACACAAGGAAACTTTTGGAGGTGATGGATATGTCTGTTACCTTGATCGTGGTGATGGTATCACGGGTATATGCGTATGTCCAAACTCATCAAATTGCATACATTAAACATGTGCAGTGTTTTGCATATCAATTTTTCCTCAGTAAAGCTTTTTATTAAAAAACAAAACAAATAACTAATAAAAAGTATCCTTTTATCATGAATACCAACACTTAAGAGCAGCTATGTTTAATTAAAGAAAGTGAGAAAAAAGATGGAAACTTTTATGTCAATTCTGAAGGGTACTTCAAGGCCCTTTCAAGGTTACTAGAAATGGAGCCTTTGTTACATCTATTTTTCACTTCAAAGTCTGGTTTCCCTTATCGCTGTAAGGAGTAGATGACCAGCACTGCTCTTAAACTTCTAGTCCACATACAGGTTCTTTTCAGCTCATCTAAATGAACTAAGAAGAGAGCTGGAAAGGGTGAAGGAGAACAGGTGTCTCTGAGATTACTAAGCAACAGCTAGAAGGTGGGGGGGGAGGGCAAAAAGGTGTTAAAAAGAAGAAAACTTACTTGAGCTAAAAATAGCTGTATTGTAAAAGAGAAAGAAGCATCTTGTCTCTGCTCAGACATGAGTCGAGAGGAAGAAAAAACAGCATCTCCAAGTCCAGTGGGAAATGTGACAGTGTGTAATGCCTTTAAGACAAGGAAAATGAGCAAGATAACTGCTCAATTAGTGAATCAATGAATAAGTGAATGAATTCATAAGTTGTGTGTTTATAACTCGAGGGTTGCTTTCACTGTGGGAAGGAAGAAGCCTGGGAAGAAGTGTCACATCCTGATGACCAGTCATTCTGGCTACCTTTTAAGGGTTCTACCTTTACTCATATTGCCTTTAGCCTTGCTTCTTTCTCTCTTTCCTATCAGATCTTAAAGACAGATCCATTGTGGCTTCAGAATACAGATATGCTCCTGCAAATTCACATACAACATAATTTAATTTAAAATATGGGGGAAATACATGTTAATTATTCAGCTATATTTCTATAGCACTTTCCATTTTACTAGCCATTTTAAGGCAAGATATTAGCACAGAAGTGCTTTCAGGGACCACATACCACCTACATCACAGTTAATCTAGTCCAAATAGTTCATTCTGGAAGCAGGAAAATGAAATCCACTGATGCTCAATGACTTGTCTAGGGTCACAGAGCTGGACTAGAATGCAGGTTCTCTCTATGTACCTCCTGCTTTCTTTCCAGTTACCCACACAAATAAATCAGGCAGGGCTTACTACATGCATTTTACAAATAAGGAAAGTGAGGTGGAGACAGGTCAGATGCCCTAAGCTGCACAAACGGTAAGCACCCGACTCAAATTTGATGCTCTTTCTGATATGTGTACCTGCCAATGGAAAGTCACATCTGGAGAAGAAACAACTGCAAAGCAAGTAAACCTTGGATAATCTACCCCCAAGTCATCTATTTATTGAAATTTGCTTTTCATTATCAAGCTCTGTTCAACAAAATAAGCCTGTTTTCTCTTTCTTAATACCATTAATGCTCATAGCAAGGATTTATTATTGTATTTTTTTCTTCTCTCAAAACAAATTTTCATCTTGGATGACTTGGAACAGTAAAAAATCTGTCCTGATAATAAGAGTATTGACTAGATTCTAAATTCCCTTCCATTGGATAGTTTTTGTTTTGTAAACTACATACAGATAATTTGAAAGTTCATTGCTTTAGACATTTTTTTTTAACTTTCCTTTCTAACTCATCTGTGCTTTTTACCGACAAAAGGAAACAGGGTTGTGAAGTGGGCCCTCTGCTGGTAAAAAGAAGAAAATTGTCATACTTTTTTTTTTTAACATCTTTATTGGAATATAATTGCTTTACAGTGTTGTGTTACTTTCTGCTGTATAACAAAGTGAATCAGCTATATGTATACATATATCCCCTCCCTCTTGCACCTCCCTCCCACCCTCCCTATCCTACCCCTAAAGGTGGTCATAAAGCACTGAGCTGATCTCCCCTGTGCTATATGGCTGCTTCCCACTAGCTAGCTATTTTACATTTGGTAGTGTATATATGTCCATGCCACTCTCTCACTTTGTCCCAGGTTACCCTTCCTCTTACCCATGTCCTTAAGTCCATTCTCTACATCTGTGTCTTTATTCCTATCCTGCCCCTAGGTTCTTCAGAATCTTTTTTTTTTTTAGATTCCATATATATGTGTTAGCATACTGTATTTGTTTTTCTTTTGCTTACTTCACTCTGTATGACAGACTCTAGGTCCATCCACCTCACTACAAATAACTCAATTTCATTCTTTTTTATGGCTGAATAATATTTCACTGCATATATGTGCCACATCTTCTTTATCCATTCATCTGTCAATGGACACTTAGGTTGCTTCCATGTCCTGGTTATTGTAAATAGTGCTGCAATGAACACTGTGGTACATGACTCTTTTTGAATTATGGTTTTCTCAGGGCATATGCCCAGTAGTGGGAATGCTGGGTGGTTTGGTAGTTCTATTTTTAGTTTTTTAAGGAACCTCCATACTGTTCTCCATAGTGGCTGTATCAATTTACATTCCCACCAACAGTGCAAGAGGGTTCTCTTTTCTCCACACCCTCTCCAGCCTTTATTGTTTGTAGATTTTTTGATGATGGCCATTCTGACTTGTGTGAGGTGATACCTCATTGTAGTTCTGATTTGCATTTCTCTAATGATTAGTGATGTTGAGCATCCTTTCATGTGTTTGCTGGCAATCTGTATGTCTTCTTTGGAGAAATGTCTATTTAGGTCTTCTGCCCATTTTTGGATTCGGTTGTTTGTTTTTTTGGTATTGAGCTGCAAGAGCTGCTTGTAAATTTTGGAGATTAATCCTTTGTCAGTTGCTTCATTTGCAAATATTTTCTCCCATTCTGAGGGTTGTCTTTTCGTCTTCTTTATGGTTTCCTTGGCTGTGTAAAAGTTTTTAAGTTTCATAGGTCCCATGTGTTTATTTTTGTTTTTATTTCCATTTCTCTAGGGGGTGGGTCAAAAAGGATCTTGCTGTCATTTATGTCATAGAGTTTTCTGCCTATGTTTTCCTCTAAGAGTTTGATAGTGTCTGACCTTACATTTAGGTCTTGAATCCATTTTGAGTTTATTTTTGTGTATGGTGTTAGGGAGTGCTCTAATTTCATTCTTTTACATGTAACTGTCCAGTTTTCCCAGTACCACTTACTGAAGAGGCTGTCTTTTCTCCATTGTATATTCTTGCCTCCTTTATCAAAGATAAGGTGACTATATGTGCAAGGGTTTATCTCTGGGTTTTCTATCCTGTTCCATTGATCTATATTTCTGTTTCTGTGCCAGTATCATACTCTCTTAATTACTGTAGCTTTGTAGTATAGTCTTAAGTCAGGGAGCCTGATTCCTCCAGCTCCATTTTTCTTTCTCAAGATTGCTTTGGCTATTCAGGGTCTTTTGTGTTTCCATAGAAATTGTGAAATGTTTTGTTCTAGTTCTAGAAAATTGTCATACTTTAAACCAAAGAGATCTATGAGTTATGTTAATATCTGGTATCATCTAAAGATCTGAAATATACGAGGCCACAAATGATTGATTTTTAAGATAACCATCATATTATAGTATAGGCACTTAAAGCTGGAAAGAAAATAGATTTACAAGGCATAGAAACTGAAACTGAATATAGAGTTTATATTTATTTCAGCATTTATATTTGTTTTACTACTAGCTGAAGTCAACAGAGCCTACAGCTAGGAAAAGAAAGTGCAATCCTCCTCAGGTTGATGGAGCCACTGCAATTTTTCACCATATTTTGCCAAGTGAATTGTCAATTGCTTATCAATTGTAAATAGCAATTGCAAGCACTGACACTGTCACTTAAATGGAAGTCACCAAATTCTGTGACTAACACATCTTCTCCCCACCCATTTCTATCACTGCTCTTCAGTAATTCCCATCAACCTTTTAAATATCTGCTTACAAGACAAAAAAGAGAGAGAGATCCCTAGCTCACCACAAATGTTCATTACAAGTGTGTGCTCTGGACATGAGGAAGTTACTTAAACTGTCAACTATAAACTTAGGATAATATTTCTTATCTCATAAGGTTGTTTGTGTACTAAAGGGACAAAATATTTTGAGTTTTGAGAAACAGATCTTGCCCATGAAGCATGACAGGCATGCTATGATGTCGATCTGTGCTATGTGATCTGTCCCCTGGCCAGCTCTCCTACCATTTTCCCTCTGCTCCAGCCATACTGACTCCTTGCTAAGCACACCATGCCCCTGGGCCTTTGCACATGCTGACCCTTATGATGCTAATGTTCTTTATACATAGAGCCTCACAGCTTGTTCCCAGTTCATTTAGGGCTCTGCACCATATCAAAAGGATCTTCACTGATCTTTCTACGTAAAATCATATCCCTTCACCCTCACTTTCTTCCTAGCATTTATCACTTCCTGTTATTACAGTGATTTTGTTTTCTAGTCCTTATCTTCCCACTAGGAAGCAAACTCTGTGAGGCAGGGAGTTTACTTATTTGGTTCACTGCTTTTTCACAATGAGTGGAAGAGTACCTTGTTCATAGTAGGTAATCAATTAATATTTGTTGAATTAATGAATAAATGGACTTATCAGGCATACTACAGAGATAATTTCTGCTTTAAATGGGGGAGTAAACTAATGACTTCTAGAGCCCCATGCTATGATTTTATAAAGAAAGATCACCTTGAATAAAGACACCCCCATCCTCTTCACACTGATTACTAAAAGTACTTTCAGAAGTCCTCATAAACAGGACTTATTTATAATAAGTCCTTTCTTATTCCTTTTTTGCAAAGGAATAAATTATAAACAAGTTAATGAAATGAGTTTTGACAGCACCATGAAAAAAGATTGATCAGATGTTTAAATAATTGAGTGCACTACCACATAAAATATTTTTTCTTCTGGATTACAGTAGTCTCCTGTTATCCTCAGTTTCACTTTCTACTGTTTCAGTTACTTGCAGTCAAGTGTGGCTTGAAAATATTAAATGGAAAATTCCGCAAATAAACAATGCATAAGTTTTAAATTTCATGCCATTCTGAGTAGCATGATGCACTCTGGCGCCATCCCACTCGATTCCAGGATCCCCAACCCTTCATGTCGTCTGCCCCTGACATCCAACCATCGACATCATCACAGTTCGATGATTCAGGATCACCTGAAGCAGATGATCCTCCTAACATATTATCCGAAGGTCAATAATAGCCTAACGCTACATCACAATGCCTACATCATTCACCTCACTTCATCTCATCACGCAGGCATTATATCATCTAACATCATCACAAGAAGAAGGCTGAGTACAGTACAGTAAGATATTTTGAGAGAGAGATACCACATTCACATAACTTTTATTAAATTATATTGTTTTAATTTTATATTTTTAGGTATTGTTGTTAATCTCTTACTGGGCCTAAGTTATAAATTAAACTTTATTATAAGTATGCATGTATAAGAAAAAACATAGTACATATAGGGTTCAGTACTATCTGAGGTTTCAGGTATCCACTGGGGGGTTTTGGAATGTATTCCTCAAGGATGAGGGGGGACGACTGTACTGTCTTTTTTTTTTTTTTTTTTTTTGGTGGTACGCGGGCCTCTCACTGTTGTGGCCTCTCCCGTTGCGGAGCACAGGCTCCGGACATGCAGGCTCAGCAGCCATGGCTCACGGGCCTAGCTGCTCCGCGGCATGTGGGATCTTCCCGGACCGGGGCACGAACCTATGTCCCCTGCATCGGCAGGCGGACTCTCAACCACTGTGCCACCAGGGAAGCCCTGTACTGTCTTCTTTTGATCAAGCATTTTAAAACAAATAAAATACAGCAACCAAAAATAGCTATAAAAATATCATACTCCTGGAAATGGTTAAGTGGTTAAATGTTAAATATTTCACATAGTTATTATTCTTTTTAAAATTAAGTTTATAAGATAATAATGCTTCTCAAGAATGAAAAAGGAAAAGTGGTAATAGAGAAAAAATATAAATTTTAAATGTGTGAATACATTCTAGTACCTACTGTTTTTTTTTTCATTATGACACTGCCAAAACTTGTTAAAATAGAAGTATTTTAACACACTATCACACTCTACAACATCTTTTGGGTCTGATCCAAAGATGATATGCCTAGAATTCATCTCAAAGAAATATTATACTGTACTAAAAATACTGCTACTATAAAAACCCAACTTTATAATGGACATACTTTAAGTATATCTGTTATCAGTAAGGAATAAACAAAATGATGGAATTGTTAACATGTCCAAATATTCCTATCTGGCTTTCTGGTATTTCCATCTATTTAGATGCACCAGAATTGCACAGAAGAAAAATGATTGCAGTCATTTGGTGTTTAGAAAAATACCTGACACCATCCATTTTATTGCCAACATTTTAGGCCCATATTGTACATGATGAGAGAAATGACCTTTGAGAGAAAATTGTGGGGTCAGATAGAGAAAAATCAAACGACTGAAACTGACAGAAAGGACAGTTGTTGCAACCATACTTGGATCTTCTTCTCAAATGACCAACTTTTCTAAACCAGTAAATTTTGTTTTTTAATTATGCTTCTCAATGAAAATCTCCATCCAAGTATACATGACAAGAAGGGAAATCCTGTAGCACATACAAACAGCTTTTTGAAAAAGAAAGGCAAAGCCATGAGAACTTCGGTATCTAGTCATTTGTAGGATCATCATATTGAATGCATAATTTCAGATCTTCATAACATTTTGCAAAGTAATAAATTACTTAAAATTGGTAAGTGAATTTTGGGAATATCTTAAAACCAAAAGGTGATACAATATGAAATCATCATGTTCCCTAGTACCCATCCTTCTTACAGAGGAGAGATTATCTTACAGAGATTACCAAAAAGCAAGTGAGAAGGCTCAAGCTCCTGAGACTATTCATTCATTTAATAAGCACTTCTTGTGTGCCTAGTATGCGTCAGGACTTAACATCTGCTGAGAATATGAAGATTATATATAGTTCCAACCCCCTTAGTCCTGACATAGCAGGCGTGACTTCTGATTTGGCAGATAACATTACCACCATGAAAAGCTCTCAAAGAAAAGTCAAACAGAAACTAAGCATTAGATATGGAGCAATTTATACACATTCATTTGTCCATTCCAGATATAAAAAATTCATGTATTATAATCTTTCAAATGACTAAGCCATCACAAGCAATACATTTTGTCATTTCATCCATTTATCACCCCTAGAAAGTAATAAGAGAATTACATTCCTTGTTTTGCACATGAGGAAACCAATATTCTGAAAACTTTATGACATGTACAAGGTAAAAAAAATGAGATCTTAGATCTGAACTCTGTTCTGCTACCATCTAGTCTATGGTTTTTCCTTTTACAGCAATTTATCTTACCATATAAAATAAACTCTTCCTTCTGTTTGCCTCTTCAAATGCTGATGGGAATGCCTTAGTGCAAAGTACTGTATGTTAAAATAATTCAATGTACTTTGAAAAGTGCCCCCAAACAACTTTTCCAATTACCATAAAAGCATAAAGGAAGGCGGCCCATTGAGGTAACCTCATTATCATACTTAGATGTGGTTAAGAAATATACTGTTCTCCACCAATTTTTATATCTTCTTACTATATTTTTCCAGCATTCAAAACATCCATATAAAAACATTAATTTGGAACTGTAGTATAAGATAGCCAATGAGCTCCAGGGTTTGCATTAAGTAGACCAGAGTTAGCATCTCAGCAACTCCACTAAGCTCTTCTAGAAACCTCAGTTTACTTCAACTGTAAAACAGAGCTAGTACCGACCACATTTGTAAAATGCTTGGTTGAGCTCTCAGCACATGAATGCTAAATAAATCATACATTTGTATATAATTTTTAAGTGTTCTTAAGTCATTTTATAATGAATGCACAACATTACAGATAGAATCTGTAGAAATCTAGAATTTCTAAGGGCTAATTTTTTAGTCATATCCAGTAGACACTGAATAAAAGTGATTTAGCAGTGACAGTAAGAACTATACCACCTGATATACATCTAGTGCCTGGAGAATTATCAATAACTATTAATTATCTGATTGTCACATTATTAAAAGTTGATGTCTGTATTTCTCCTAAGGTAAATATAAAAATAACAAAATATTTCATCTGTAATAAAACTCTTATTTTTATTACTTTTATTTTCCTGTAGGTTAATGTATCACATTGAAACTAATGAAAGGCACACATACCATCTTCCTCATATCTCAGCATTTCCGATTAAACAAACTGCTGGTTTATAATAGTGTTGTTATTTTAACTTCTGTAGATGTTTTGTGAAGGCACAAAGGTGCCTATAGTCAGAAAAAAAATATCTCCCATTTTTCTTAGTACCTTCAAACTTCCATTGCTTACACTCTTATTAAATTTTGTCTAAGCACGAAAGTAGAAAAATCTCTACAAGAGTGAAATTGTATCCGAATTATTTCATCTCAGACTTTGTCTTATTCCTAAAATTACACTACAGAAACAAATATTTGGAAATTTAGTGGGAACTAATCCAATCTAAAACATAGTATTTGAAATTTAATCTCACCAATAACAATAGAGACTCAGTATGTTTTTGATATTATAATACTGTTAAATACTCCACAATAAAATGCACTCATAGAAGAGAAAAATAAAATCCTCTTTTCCCAATTATTGCAAGGTTAGAAAAAAAATTACTTAAATCTAAATACTGGAGGAAAACATAGTTTGCAGAAAATAATGTAAGTGCACTCATGCTGCAGACAAACATTGCTCTGAAATTCACCCAGTTAACAAAAGAGTTCAGGGCCTCAACACACTCTTACACACCCTTCTTACTAAAATGCTGGAAATTAATTCCTTGCCCAAGAGGCATTCATGGTCCCATATTTAAAATCATACAGGTTCACAAGGGGAACATTTAGATTATCTGCAGATACTGTCATGTGAATTTAACCTATTATTGAGCATTTGCAGTTTATGGACAATGGATCAGTAAATTCAGTGGGATGGGCTATGTAAGAAGGATTAGGTTATCAGACTATAAATGAGGTAGAATTTTACTACATGGAATTCAGTGAGATAAATTCAAGTTTTGCAGCTTATAAATTTGTGGTATTTACAGTTAGGGCAGCACAATAGAAATCAATGCCTGCCACTACCTACCTACAAATCTCTAATCATAGCATGTTAACAGGCTTGAACTACAATAGGATTAAGTAGAACACGATTTTCCCAGTTAACGTATTTTGAAAGTGTTTATTAATAAATATAACAAGAAAAAGGAAAGAAGACTTCCTGTTGCTACTGGGTACCATTTGAGACTTAAATTCATAGTAAGTCTAACATTCCAATATCCAATTTTTCAGGCAAGCGATACACCTATATATTTACCATCACACAGCATGGTAGCTCTGCTGGACTTGATTATAAAAAAGCACCTTATTACTAGCCCAATACCACAGTGTGAGTAACAAACTGCATTGTAAGATGTATAGGATTACTTAATGAATTGAAATAATATGAAAGTGCTTTTCAGTAGAATGTGTTGAAGGCAGGTCATTCCATTGAATAACCTATCTTATTCACTCAACTACTTAACGTCTTTAAATCTTGACCATTTATAGTTAGGCAATACAGGAGATTCAGTATGGACATATGATAAATTAGTTGTAAGTTAAGCCATAATGTAAGGTTACTTCAAACAGAGCATAATCAAGAGGCAAAACACCATTACACTTTTACAATAATTGATATAACAGCAACAAGTTCTACGTCACAAAGCCTACCCAATTGGTCTCATTGATACAGGCAAAGTGAAAATTACCAACCTTAGATCCACTTTTCATGAATAGTGCCTAGGACACAGGAGATGCTCCTGAAATACTTGATAGCTGATTACTGACTGATATCTTTCTAAGCAACTGTGAAACAAATTCACCAAATTTTTTAAATACACGTTACTCCACTGGGTTCTATAACAGAAAGACCAAACTGGCATCACAAATCTTGATTCTATTTTAGGCACCAAAAGGCAAATAATTAGGAAGCTACATCCTCAAGGTTACTGTGTACATTTAGAATATTAGTGAGTCAAATTTGGCACAAGATACCAATATGCAGACCTAATCAGACAGTATATTAACAAATGCTGCTGAGTAATTAATTTTGTGTTTGCAACTTGGAAATAATTTAAAGCTATTTTCAGTTTTCAGGTACTTCTCATCTTGGCTGCCATCACTATATATACCAAATAGCAACTCAAAGTCAGATTCAAGTAGCACTTATTAAGCAGAACTATTAAATACCAAGCAATGGGCTGGACTTTTCCACATAAATTGATGATTCTGACATCTAACAAGGTTTGGAAACCAACCTGCCAGTGTTTGAATACAATATCTCCATAAAGCAATGCTTAACTAGCTCCAGTAATAGGAAAAACAACCTGGCAAAGGCCATGCATTTTATCTTTGAAGAGCTCTATTAGCCAAAATCTGTGTTCTAAGAATGTTTATCCTACGACCTCATTGAGTCTTTCAAACAAGCCCTCTTGCTGTATTACATGAGAGCACAGCTCGTCACAAACGTGAAAACAGTTATCATTTCTCCACTTCCTTCATTTTAAAGTTGTCTGCGCATCATAGATCTTTTTGGTAGCATCCCATCTTTTTTTTTTTTTTTTTTTTCGGTACGCAGGCCTCTCACTGCTGTGGCCTCTCCCGTTGCGGAGCACAGGCTCCGGATGCTCAGGCCCAGTGGCCACGGCTCACAAGCCCAGCCGCTCCGCGGCATGTGGGATCTTCCCGGACCGGGTCACGAACCCGTGTCCCCTGCATCGGCAGGCGGACTCTCAACCACTGTGCCACCAGGGAAGCCCTAAATTATTTCTTAAGTAAGTAAATTTCCAATGATGAAGATCAGCAGCATCTGTTTATTCTCTATATATTTACTGTTTTTCCACAATGTACAACAATGTATCAGACACTGGTAATATAGTGGTGAACAGAATAGATACAGGTCTTGCCCTCAGGATGTGATAACAACATTTAAGAAGTTACTATATAAAGAAGCAAAGTAGAATATTTACTGCCTTAAGTTCACATCCTTGCATAGATGTAGCAGTGGAACATCAATTCTAATAATTGGATAATAACCAATAATAAAGAAAAACAAAGAATGTAGACCTCAGTTTAAACCAATAAATCACGGAGTTATAAACTAAAACAAGCAGTCAAATTCAGAGACAGAAAGCAGAATGGCGGTCACCAAGGGCTGAGGAGAGAGGAGAATGGCGAGTTAGTGTTTCATGGGCACAGAATTTTAGTTTGGGAGGATGAAGAAAGCTGTAGAGACGGTGATGATGGTTGCATGAAAATTTGAATGTACTTAGTGCCACTGAACTGTACACTTAAAAAATAGTGAAAATGATAAATTTTGTTACGTATATTCTACCACAAAAAAAAAAAAAACTACAGGGGAGACCTTCAAGACGGTGGAGGAGTGGAGATCACCTTCCTCCCCACAGATACATCAGAAATACACCTACACGTGGAACAACCCCTGAAGAACACCTACTGAACGCTGGCAGAAGACCTCAGACCTCCCAAAAGGCAAGAAAATCCCCACGTACCTGGGTAGGGCAAAAGAAAAAAGCAAAAACAGAGACAAAGAATAGGGACAGGACCTGCACCAGTGGGAGGGAGCTGTGAAGGAAGAAAGGTTTCCACACACTAGGAAGCCCCTTCGCGGGCGGAGACTGCAGGTGGCGGAGGGTGGAAGCTTCGGAGCCGCGGGGGAGAGCACAGCAACAGGGGTGTGGAGAGCAAAGCGAAGAGATTCCCGCACAGAGGATCGGTGCCGACCAGCGCTCACCAGCCCGAGAGGCTTGTCTGCTCACCCGCCGGGGCAGGCGGGGGCTGGGAGCTGAGGCTCGGGCTTCGGAGGTCTGATCCCAGGGAGAGGACTGGGGTTAGCTGCGAGAACACAGCCTGAAGAGGGCTAGTGCGCCACAGCTGGCCGGGCGGGAGTCCGGGAGCTGCCAAAGAGACAAGAGACCACTGTTACGGAGTGCACGAGGAGAGGGTATTCAGAGCACTACCTAAACAAACTCCAGAGATGGGAGCGAGCCGTGGCTATCAGTGCGGATCCCAGAATGGGCATGAGACGCTAAGGCTGCTGCTACCGCCACCAAGAAGCCTGTTGTGCGAGCACAGGTCACTATCCACACCTCCCCTGGCGGGAGATTCTGCAACCCACCACTGCCAGGGTCCCGTGATCCAGGGACAACATCCCCGGGAGAACGCACGGAGCCCCTCGGGCTGGTGCAATGTCACGCTGGCCTCTGCCGCCGCAGGCTCGGCGTGCATCCGTACCCCTCCCTGCCCCCGGCCTGAGTGACCCAGAGCCCCCAAAACACCTGCTCCTTTAACCCCATCCTGTCTGAGCGAAGAACAGATGCCCTCAGGTGACCAAAAGGCAGAGGCGGGGCCAAATCCAAAGCTGAACCCCAGGAGCTGTGGGAACAAACAAGAGAAAGGGAAATCTCTCCCAGCAGCCTCAGAAGCAGCAGATTAAATCTCCACAGTCGACTTGATATACCCTGCATCTCTGGAATACCTGAATAGACAATGAATAACCCCAAAATTGAGGCAGTAGCCTTTGTGTGATTTTGTCTGTATACTTTGCTTTTACCATTTGTCCTAGGGGTCTGTTTTTTTTGGTTTTGGGTTTTTTGTCTTTGTTTTTGTTTTTTGCGGTACGCGGGCCTCTCACTGTTGTGGCCTCTTCCGTTGTGGAGCACAGGCTCCGGACGCGCAGGCCTCAGCGGCCATGGCTCACGGGCCCAGCCGCTCCGCGGCACATGGGATCTTCACGGACCGGAGCACGAACCCGTGTCCCCTGCATCGGCAGGCGGACTCTCAACCACTGCACCACCAGGGAAGCCCCTTGGGGGTTTTTTTTAGTATATTTTTTTAGCACTTGTTATCATTGGTGAATTTATTTTTTGGTTTCATTGCTTTCTTCTTTCTTTCTTTTTTAATTGCACAATTTTTTTATTTTTAATAATTTTTTTATTTTGTATTTTAATAAGTTTTTATTTTATTATTTATTTTTTTTTTCCTCCCTTTTCTTCTGAGCCATGTGGCTGACGGGGTCTTGGTGCTCCGGCCTGGTGTCAAGCCTGTGCCTCTGAGGTGGGAGAGACAAGTTCAGGACATTGGTCCACCAGAGACCTGCCAGCTCCATAAAATATCAAACAGCGAAAGCTCTCCCAGAGATCTCCATCTCAACGCTAAGACCCAGCTCCACTCAACAACCAGCAAACTACAGTGCTGGACACTCTAGGCCAAACAACTAGCAAGAGAGGAACACAAACCCACCCAGTAGCAGAGAGCCTGCCTACAATAATAATAAGGCTACAGATACCCCAAAAACAACACCGGACGTGGTCCTGCCCACCTGAATGACAAATTCAGCCTCATCCAACAGAATACAGCCATCAGTACCCTCCATCAGGAGGCTTACACAACCCACTGACCCAACCTTACCCACTGGGGGCAGAAACCAAAACAACAGAAACTACAAACCTGCAGCCTGAAAAAAGGAGACCCCAAACACAGTAGGTTACACAAAATGAGAAGACAGAAAATCACACAGCAGATGAAGGAGCAAGGTAAAAACCCACCAGACCAAATAAATGAAGAGGAAATAGGCAGTCTACCTGAAAAAGAATTCAGAGTACTGATAGTAAAGATGATCCAAAATCTAGGAAATAGAATAGAGAAAATAAATGAAAAGTTTAACAAGGAACTAGAAGAAATAAAGAGCAAAACAAACAATGATGAACAACACAATAAATGAAATTAACAGTTCTCTAGAAGGAATCAATAGCAGAATATCTGAGGCAGAAGAACGGATATGTGACCTGGAAGATAAAATACTGGAAATAACTACCACAGAGCAGAATAAGAAAAAGAATGAAAAGAATTAAGGACAGTCTCAGAGACCTCTGGGACAACATTAAATGCACCAACATTCAACTTATAGGGGTCCCAGAAGAAGAAGAGAAAAAGAAAGGGATTGAGAAAATATTTGAAGAGATTATAGTTGAAAACTTCCCTAATATGGGAAAGGAAATAGTCAATCAAGTCTAGGAAGTGCAGAGATTCCCATACAGGATAAATTCAAGTAGAAACACACCAATACATATTAATCAAACTATCAAAAATTAAATACAATGAAAAAATGTTAAAAGCAGCAAGGGAAAAACAACAAATAACATACAAGGGAATCCCCATAAGGTTAACAGATGATCTTTCAGCAGAAACTCTGCAAGCCAGAAGGGAGTGGCATGACATATTTAAAGTGATGAAATGGAAAAACCTACAACCAAGACTACTCTACCCAGCAAAGATCTCATTCAGATTCAACAGAGAAATCAAAACCTTTGCAGACAAGCAAAACCTAACAGAATTCAGCACCACCAAACCAGCTTTACAACAAATGCTAAAGGAACTTCTCTAGGCAGGAAACGCAAGAGAAGGAAAAGACCTACAATAACAAACCAAAAACAATTAAGAAAATGTTAAGAGGAACCATACATATCAATAACTACCTTAAGTGTAAATGGATGAAATGCTCCAATCAAAAGACACAGACTGGCTGAATGGATACAAAAACAAGACCCATATATATGCTGTCTACAAGAGACCCACTTCAGACCTAGGGACACATAAAACTGAAAGTGAAGGAATGGAAAAAGATATTCCATGCAAGTGGGAATCAAAAGAAAGTTGAATTAGCAATTCTCATATCAGACAAAATAGACTTTAAAATAAAGACTATTACAAGAGAGAAAGAAGGACACTACATAATGATTAAGCAATCAATCCAAGAAGGAGGTAAAACAATTGTAAATATTTATGCACCCAACATAGGAGCACCTTAATACATAAGGCAAATGCTAACAGCCATAACAGGGAAATCAACAGTAACACAAACATAGTGGGGGACTTTAACATCCCACTTTCACCAAAGGACAGATCAACCAAAATGAAAATAAATAAGGAAACACAAGCTTTAAATGATACATTAAACAAGATGGAGTTAATTGATATTTATAGGATATTCCATCCAAAAACAAAAGAATACACTTTCTTCTCAAGTGCTCATGGAACATTCTCCAGGACAGACAATATCTTGGGTCACAAATTAAGCCTTGGTAATTTAAGAAAATTGAAATCGTATCAAGTATCTTTTCTGACCACAACGCTATAAACTAGATATCAATTACAGGAAAATATCTGTTAAAAAAAAAAACACATGGAGGCTAAACAATACACTACTAAATAACCAAGAGATCACTGAAGAAATCAAAGAAAAAAAAATACCTAGAAACAAATGACAATGAAAGCACGACGACCTAAAATCTATGGGATGCAGCAAAAGCAGTTCTAAGAGGGGAGTTTTATAGCAATACAATACCTCAAGAAACAAGAAAAATCTCAAATAAACAATCTAACCTTACTCCTACAGCAATTAGAGAAAGAAGAACAAAACAACCCCCAAAGTTAGCAGAAGGAAAGAAATCATAAAGATCAGATCAGAAATAAATGAAAAAGAAATGAAGGAAACAATAGCAAAGATCAATAAAACTAAAAGCTGTTCCTTGACAGCTCTTTGATAAACCATTAGCCAGACTCATCAAGCAAAAAGGGAGAAGACTCAAATTAATAGAATTAGAAATGAAAAAGCAGAAGTAACAACTGACACTGTGGAAACACAAAGGATCATGAGAGATTACTACAAGAAGCTAGGTGCCAATAAAATGGACAACCAAAAGAAATGGACAAATTCTTAGAAAACCACAGCCTTCCAAGCCTGAACCAGGAAGAAACAGAAAATATATACAGACCAATCACAAGCACTGAAATTGAGGCTGTGATTAAAAATTTTCCAACAAACAAAAGCCGAGGACCAGATGGCTTCACAGGCGAATTCTATCAAACACCTATTCTTCTCAAGCTCTTCCAAAATACAGCAGAGGGAGGAACACTCCCAAACTCATTCTACAAGTCCACCATCACCCTGATACCAAAGCTAGACACAGATGTCACAAAGAAAGAAAACTATAGGCCAATATCACTGATGAACGTAGATGAAAAAATCCTCAACAAAATACTAGCAAACAGAATCCAACAGCACATTAAAAGGATCATAGACAATGATCAAGAGGGGTTTCTCCCAGGAATGCAAGGATTCTTCAGTATTTGCAAATCAATATGATACACCATATTAACAAATTGAAGGAGAAAAATCATATGATCATCTCAATAGAAGCAGAGAAAGATTTCAACAAAATTCAACACCCAGTTATGATAAAAACCCTCCAGAAAGTGGGCACAGAGGGAACTTACCTCAACATAATAAAGGCCATATATGACAAACCGACAGCCAATATCGTTCTCAATGGTGAAAAACTGAAAACCATTTCCTCTAAGATCAGGAACAAGACAAGGTTGGCCACTCTCACCACTATTATTCAACATAGTTTTGGAAGTTTTAGCCGCAGCAATCAGAGAAGTAAAAGAAATAAAAGGAAACCAAATCAGAAAGAAGAATTAAAACTGTCACTGTTTGCAGATGACATGTTAATATACATAGAGAAACCAGAAAACTACTAGAGCTAATCAGTGAATTTGGTAAAGTAGCAGGATACAAAATTAATGCACAGAAATCTCTTCCATTCCTATACACTAATGATGAAAAAACTGAAGGAGAAAGTGTCCATCGACAGATGAATGCATAAAGAAGATGTGGCATATATATATACAATGGAATATGACTCAGCCATAAAAAGAAATGAATTGAGTTATTTGTAGTGAGGTGGATGGACCTAGAGTCTGTCATACAGGGTGAAGTAAGTCAGAAAGAGAAAAACAAATACCGTATGCTAACACATATATATGGAATCTAAAACAAACAAAAAAAATTCTGAAGAACCTAGGGGCAGGACAGGAATAATGACGCAGACATAGAGAATGGACTTGAGGACACGGGGAGGGGGAAGGGTAAGCTGGGACGAAGTGAGAGAGTGGCATGGACATATATACATTACCAAATGTAAAATAGATAGCTAGTGGGAAGCAGCTGCATAGCACAGGGAGATCAGCTCAGTGCTTTGTGACCACCTAGAGTGGTGGGATAGGGAGGGTGGGAGGGAGATGCAAGAGGGAGTAGATACGGGGATATATGTATATGTATAGCTGATTCACTTTGTTATGAAGCAGAAAGTAACACACCATTGTAAAGTAATTATGCCCCAATAAAAATGTTAAAAAAAAAGAAGAAAAACGACAGAAAAAAAACTGAGTCACACAAATTGGTTATACCTCCTGACAGTACAATAGTCATTCAGCACCTCCATGTACAGGAGGGCAGGTCCTGAGTTTGTTTTTGAGTTCCACATGCACAAGGATGGAGAAACACCACCAGCAGCAGGATCCTCAAATAAGAAAGACAACTACATTTGACAAATGATGCATCATTATGTGACTAGCAAGGAACCTCAAGGACACTTGACAGCTCATTTTTTACTCAAATTCCCTCTGAGGAAAACTCTCCAGGGCTATGAGACTCAGTGTTTGCTTTGTTTTCTTGTTTTAATTCTCTCTCCTACAAAACACAAAGAAATTTTTTACCTCTCAAGTGAAAAAGCCTAACTCTGAAAAGTCCCAGGACACGACCACCATAAATGACTTCAGAATGAAACTGAGATGTACTGACAAAGCTCATTGGAAAATGTTATCAACACCTGAATTCTGTGACTGTTCTCAGTCCCTTCTTTACACAAGCAATAAGGGAAACATTTAGAATCAAGATGCAGGTGGCATATTATTTAAAACCTTTTTTAAATGTAACATGTAAGGCCTACTGTAACAACATTCCTCTGAGTCCTTCCCAGAACCAAGCATCCTACCAATCATTCATATGGAAAACAAAACCAGAAACACTGTCACTGCCAAGCCAGCCAAGCTGGCTTATTTATTATCGAGTATACGGGTACTAGTAGATAATACAAAAGAAACTCTCATCCTTTACCTTTTAGGAGCTCATAACAGGAAGGATGATGATTTGTACTCTATATTTGAGGCAGGGAATTGGAATGCAATGATGAAATGAACATGGGCTCTGGAGTGAGACTGACAGTGATGTAATCCCAACTCAACAACTTTTTAGCTGCATGTCCTTATAATAACAGCTAAATTACTGAAGGCTTAGCATGCACCAGGAAGTCTGGTCTATAATCCACCTCAGGTAACCCTCACAAACCCTATAAAGTAAATACTACTATTATTTTACACGTAAACTCATGTTATTTAATTGCTGAGCCTCAGTTTCCTTTGAGGGGGAGGGATTAACACCAACCTCATACCATTGTTTTGCAAGTTAAATGAGTTAATGTGTAAAAAAATAACTAAGATACTATAGGCTCTCAATGAATGAATGCTGATACCATGATTTAATTTTTATATATTTATAGAAATAGCACATATTTGGAAAGGTTATTCTAGGGAGCATTTTAGAGAGCACTACTTTTTATACACGCTGAAGTGTTTATAAATATAATTTAATTCAGGAAATGTATGTGTTCTCGTTATATAGAAGACACTGTACCAGACACTGCAATGTACACAAAGATATATGACACAATTTCTATCATTAAGATGTTTAATCCAGTGAATTTAAAAGAAAATATATTCTATCTTAAAAATAAGGCAAATGACCGATGGACCAAGGGTTGGGGCTTGGTGTGAAATGTCCCTATTCCGTATATTCTGTTACACTTGCCATCACCGTTTTGTCCCATAAATGCAATTTGACTTTTTCTTTTCCTCTACAAAATATGACTTTCTACAAGTTAAATATCAGGTAACTTCACCCAAGCATGGTTGCTCTTTTTTTTTTCATATTAATGTGGCATATATTTTATAAACATCTGTACCAGTTGAACACATGCTGATTTCCAATCACTGGTATGCAATTCTCTCAATAAAGGTAAGCAGCCTGCATTCAGACATTCTGTTTATAATGACAACCTAAACTATCACACTCACTACTATCTTCTATAATTAGAATGAGTGAAAATAAATGATCAATAATGGAAAAGCTTATTCACCTCACATGGCAATATACTTTTGATTTCTAGTGAGATTTCCTAAGACATTTATGGTGACATCTACCAGAACACTGATCTCAATTGGAAATCTTATAGTTTGGGAGAATGCAGGAAATTTCCTCAGGGAAACAGGGAGATATATGATATAAGGCACTGCATATTTCCACGGTAAATAATATTGAGCATGTATAAAGTATCTGAGAGAATTTATAATAACAGAATATCTGACACAATAACTAATATATGTTATAAAATACCTCCTATCTCTTCTAGGCAAACCCCATCAAAGTAAACTTTTTTTTTGCGGTACGCGGGCATCTCACTGTTGTGGCCTCTCCCGTTGCGGAGCACAGGCTCCGGACGCGCAGGCTCAGCGGCCATGGCTCACGGGCACAGCCGCTCCGCGGCATGTGGGATCTTCCCGGACCGGGACACGAACCCGTGTCCCCTGCATCGGCAGGCGGACTCTCAACCACTGTGCCACCAGGGAAGCCCCAAAGTAAACTTTTGAAAGCAGTTGACTTGCTGAAATAACATAATCATTAGTCAAAATCCTTTATATTTCACCACGAAATCTCTAGTACTACCAGTGTCCTTCATCTTTCCAGGAAAGAATAGCAATACATGCCTATGGTTCTAGTATTGCCATGTATCCACACAAAACCAAGCGAAGGCGTAGAGACAGTATTTTTAAAATACATCTACAGATTTCACCTCAAACTAAGTCTGAAATTAAATTAGAAAAACGGATATTTTAGACCACACAAAACGCTGCTACTTCCTGAATTCCTGATTTAATTATTTTCAATTTTTAATACTATTTAACACTTTTGTTCAATTTTAGTTGTATTCATCTCATTGTTAGACACCGAGGTTACCTCACTATCAATAGTGAAAGATAGTCTCATCATTGTAAATTAAACTGATGTCAAACAGTCTCAATAGGATATTAGGAATTTATATAAAAATATTTCGCTGTTACTAAATGACTACCAATGCCACGTTCTATACTGTCATTGTACAGTAAAACTTCAGAACACGACGGAAAAGAGCAACACACACCAAGATAATTAAAATACTGTTTAAAAAGTGCTACACTCATGATATATACAAAGCTCCACAGAAACACAGAGGGATGTGCCCTCACCAAAGTCCCCATCTCTTCTTTTCTACCTGGAGAAGAGCTGACTTCTATTTTGAAGAGCTGATCTTCTGATCTTGAAGAACAAATAATAGCTCACTAAGCAGAAAATTAAAACAAACAAACAAAAACTGGATGAGGACATTTCAGTAACAAAAGATGCAAGACACATGGCCTATAGGTAGAAATAGGCATGGTGTTTTCAGAGGATGTCAATTCCTTGTGTCAGTGAGTTGCAGCACACACGCAAGTGTACTAGCTGAGCACCATTTCCACGCCATGCATTTTGCTAGACTGGGGAGCAACAAGTATCACACAGGCCAAATTTGTCCTGCTGCCTGATTTTGTATGGCCTGCAAACTAAGAAAAATTCTTACATTTTAAGTGGATGAAAAAAATCAAAAGAATAACATTTCATGATACATGAAAATTATATGAAATTCCAATTTTAGTGTCTATAAATAAAGTTTTATTGGAACACAGTCACATTCATTCCTCTGCATATGGTCCATGGCTGCTTTTGTGCTATGCTGGCAGAACTGAGTAGTCGCAACAGTGACAGTACAGCCCACAAAGCCTAAAGCATTTACAAAACTAGAAAAATTTGCTGATCCACATGCTAGACACTGGCAAAAGAAAACAATGTCTAATTGTGGAGATGAACAAGGAAGCAGACCTAATCTCGGAATGTTACAGGAGCACACAGTCGGGGACACATAGCCCAAATTGTGCCAAGGGACTGTGAATAAGGAAAAGGTTTATGAAACCAGATTAGATTAAACTAAGAGATCAAATCATGATCTTTACCTGACATGCTAAAGACTTCAAATTTCATTTTGAAAGCAATGGCATGCCTTGCAGGGTGTTAAGAAGGCCTATGATATGATCTGTCTTGTATTTCAAAACAACAATCCCGATCACAATGTACCTAAGTGTACTTACTACCTTTTTGTGGCAAAGGAAAAAAAACCACTGGGACATAAGGACTAGGGAGAGCCAAGAGCATTCTTATCAGGCGACCATCTTTCTTATTCACGTTCTCTCTTTTAATAAAATAATGACAACAACAATGATAGCTAGTACTTATTGAGCATTACTGTGTACCAGGCATTTGCTAAGTGTTTTAGATGTATTGACTCATTCAATCCTCACACATGACCTGTGCAAGTAATTCTTATTGAGCTGGAGACATAAGATAACATGAGACTTAACGCTTTTCTGGATGAAATATTTCTAGTGTTCAAACCACATATTTTTTTTTCCACTCCTATCTGAATATGTTAAACACTTGTAGCATAACTTTAACTCCTGTGTCAAGCAAGACAGGTCGCTGAGTCATCACTCATTCATCCACTACAATCAGGTACTAAGTGTCGATCATGTATGAGGAACCAAACTGGGGAGGCAGGGGTATACAACTGCAAGCAGTTTCCATTCCCAGGGGTTCCAACAGCTGAATGCGAAA
Source organism: Tursiops truncatus (assembly GCF_011762595.2). Lineage (NCBI taxonomy): Eukaryota > Metazoa > Chordata > Mammalia > Artiodactyla > Delphinidae > Tursiops > Tursiops truncatus. The sequence continues at coordinate 53,689,896 of NC_047044.1, read as the reverse complement.
AGTAAACACACCACCAATCTCAGACCTGAAACCCAGTCACTATTCATTCCATCAACCCAGGATTACACTGTTGGATACACCTAATCCTTGAAATCCTTTTTTCTTAAAGAATCCACCTTCTAAGAAGTTTTGTGGATACATGTTCCAGAAGAGAGAGAGGGAGACAGAAAGAAAATTAACAAGCGTCGGTGATGAGAATGAAGACAAGACAGAAATCAATGCTTCACACATGGTATTTCTGGCCTGCTTCCCGAAAACAAAACTAATGAAATATAACAAGGGATTGTTACTTGGCGTGACTAGCTTAGAAACAGAGGGAAAAGGGCATAGGGGAGGGGAGGGGACCTTCCTCAGTGATACTTCACATTCGCCTTCATTTATACTATGAAAGGTGCAGAAAATGTTTCATACCTCTAAGTATTTTGCTTATATTAAATCAATTTGCTTTCGAGTTCAGATCCAAATTTAGTAATTATGTGCACATCTAGGATACTGTATCCTATGGTGTATTTCACAGGTTTACAGGCTTAATCACTTTATTGGAAAATTAGATAAAATCAGATGACAAACAAAAAAGTTACCATTTTATTGGAGCACTGCCCACACAGTACAAGATTTACAAAACCAAGACAAGACCATGAATAGAAACCATGACTTTGTAATTAGAAACATACTAAAGTGTGTCTGGAATTCCCTCCGGACTTCTTACAGTAGTAGCATGCCTTCGAGACTCACTAGAAAACAATGCCAAGAGGGAAGACAGCATTTCGTACTTTTTCAATTCACCTGAGATGGATAGCTTTACCACTACATCCACACTTTATATTCTAAACTTGACCTGCTGACAAATGGGATTTAAAAAGGCAAAGAGAAAAAACTCAGGTAGGGAAAACCACAGGTCTTTCCCAAAACTTCCCGCTAACATTTACCTCTCACTCAATTGTTTTTCTTTACTGCAAATTATCATCTTTATTATCAGAAGGTAACTAACCTCAGTTATCTTATTAGAAGGTTTACAGAAGAGTTAAATAGACATTTGTTAAGACTGTCAGAAATGTGGATTCGTTCTAAAGCGCCTTTTTGTGTCTGACTTAATTAAAAGTTTTCCAATATCAGGCTCAACCTCTTCCCTTTACTGCTTGAAGAGACTCTGTTCCCACTCTTCTTACCTGTCTCAGATGTAGAGACATGGTCTGCATCATGTGGACCCTCTTTCCCCATCTCACCACACCATTAATTTGGCTACAACCATCCTTGGACTACACTAGGAAAGTCAAAGAACAGCTCCATGATCTCAGATATTCATTCTCTTAGCTCTCTGTACAGACTTGGTATATACTACTGAAAATACAACTTTCTAAAACCCACAGCCTAAGTAACCTGACTGTATTATGTTGATTGAATAGTCATGGAGAGTTTGATAAATAGTTGTCTAGAAACAGATACGACTCTCACCATGCTTAGCTTCTTCCACAATGATTTCTGTGATAGCGTTCAAGGTGCCTACTGCCTGACTAGAACACAACCTCTGCAGGCTGTTTCTACTTGGCAGCTAGAAGAAATTCATATCCCACCTGAGAAATCATTCTGATTTCTACATAATGACAATCTATTATTTGACAGCTTTCTGTCAGTAAGACGCAGATCAAAAAAATATTATGTGGACTGTTTTTACTTATAGGAAAGAGTTCCTACATAAAATGGATCTATATTGAACAGAGCGGGTAAAAATTAGTGAGACCATTTTATTGCTGTTGTTTTGCTAATATCAGTGTAAAAAAAAATCTGCTTTAACTTGCTTCGTGTCACGCTTAGTAAAGCATAATAAGCATTGCATTTTACAGGTGTTTAATACAGGCATGACTCAGAGATATTGCAGGTTCAGTTCCAGACCACTGCAATATAGCAAGTATCATGAGTCTCATGAATTTTTTGTTTTCCCAGTACATATAAAAGTTATGTTTATACTACCTTGTAGTCCATAAAGTGTGCAATAGCATTATGTCTAAAAAAATAATGTACATACCTTTATTAAAAAAATACTTTATTGCTAAAACATGCCAACCATCATCTGAGCTTTCAGCTAGTCGTAAGTTTTTTGCTGCTGGAAGGGTCTTGCCTTGATGTTGACGGCTGCTGACTGATCAGGGTGGTGGCTGCCGAAGGTTAGGCTGGCCGTGGCAATTAAAAAAAAAAAAGACAACAATGAAGCTTGCTGCGTTGATTGAGTCTTCCTTTCACCAAAAAGTTCTTTGTGGCATGCAATGCTGGTTGATAGCATTTTACCCACTGCAGAACTTCTTTCAAGATTGGAGTCAGTCCTCTCAAACCCTCATGCTGCTTTATCAACTAAATGAACGTAATATTCTAAATCCTTTGTTGTCATTTCAACAATCTTCACAGCGTCTTCACCAGGAGTAGATTCCATCTCAAGAAACCACTTTCTTTGCTCATCTGTAACAAGCAACTCTTCATCCACTCAAGTTTTATCATGAGATTGCAGCAATTCAGACACATCTTCAGGCTCCTCTTCTAATTCTAGTTCTCTTGCTATTTCCACCACATCTGCAGTTACTTCCTCCACTGAAGTCTTGAGTCTCTCAAAGTCATCCATGAGAATTGGAATCAGCTTCTTCCAAACTCCTATTAATGTTGATATTTTGACTTCTTCCCATGAATCACAAATGTTCTTAATGGCATCTAGAATAGTGAATCCTTTCCAGAAGGTTTTCAATTTTCAGTTGACCCTTGAACAATGAGAGGTTTTGAGATGCCACCCCTCCACACAGTTCAAAACTGCATATAACTTATAGTTGGCCTTCAGCATCTACAGATTCAACTAACCACGAATCATGTAGTACTGTAGTATTTACTAGTGAAAACAATCCGCATACAAGAGGACCACAAAGTTCAGACTGTATTATTCCAGGGTCAACTCTAATTTGCCTAGATCCATCAGAGGAATCACTATCTCTATCAGCTATAACCTCATGAAATGTATTTCTTAAATCATAAGACTTGAAAGTTGAAACTATCCCTTGATCCATGGACTGCAAAATGGATGTTGTGTTAGTAGTCGTGAAAACAATATTAATCTCATTGTACATCTCCATCAGAGCTCTGGGTGACCAAGTGCATTAACAATGAGCAGTACTATTTTGAAAGGAATCTTTTTTTCTGAGCAGTAAGTTTCAACCGTGCGCTTAAAATATTCAGTAAACCATGTTGCAAATAGATGTGCTGCCGTCCAGGCTTTGTTTTTCCATTTACAGAGCACAGGCAGAGATTGAGCATAATTCTTAAGGCCCTAGGATTTTCAGAATGGTAAATGAGCACTGGTTTCAAATTCAAGTCACAAGCTGCATTAACCCATAACAAGAGATTCAGCCTGTTCTTTGAAGCCAGGCCTTGAGTTCTCCTCTCTAGCTCTGAAAGTCCTACATGGCACCTGCTTCCAATAGAAGGCTGTTTCATCTGCATTGAAAATCTGTTGTTCAGTGTAGCCACCTTCATTAACGATCTTAGCTAGATCTTCTGGATAATTGCTGCAGCTTCTACATCAGCACTTCCTGCTTCACATTGCCGTTTTATGTTATGGAGATGTCTTCTTTCCTTCAACCTCATGAACCAACCTCTGTTAGCTTCAAACTTCTCTCCTGCAGCTTCTTCACTTCTCTCAGCTTCATATAATTAAAGAGAGTTAGGGCCTTGCTCTGGATTAGGTTTTGGCTTAAGGGAATTTTGTGGTTGGCTGGATATTCTATCCAGACCACTCAGACTTTCTCCGTATCAGCAATAAGGTTGTTTCACTTTCTTTCTCATTCGTGTGTTCACTGGAATAGCAGCTTTAATTTCTTCAAGAATTCTTCCTTTGCATTCACAACTTGGCTAACTGGCACAAAAGGCCTAGCTTTCAGCCTATCTCGACTTCCAATACACCTTCCTCATTAATCTTAATCATGTCTAGCTTTTGATTTAAAGTGAAAGACCTAAGATTCTTCCTTTCATTTAAAGGCCATTGTAGAGTTATTAATTGGCCTGATTTCAATACTGTTGTGTCAGGGAATAAGGAGGACCAAGGAGAGAGAGAGAGAGAGAGAGAGAGAGAGAGAGAGAGAGAGAGAGAGAGATGGGGGAACAGCTGGTCAGGACACACACATTTATCAGTTAAGTTTGCTGTCTTATATGGGTGAGATTTGTGGCAGCCCAAAACTAATAACGTTACGGACTTCCCTGGTGGTCCAGCGGTTAAGACTCCACGGTTCCACCGCAGGGGGAGCGGAGCGTGGATTCGATCCTTGGTCAGGGAACAAAGATCCTGCATGCCACTCAATGCGGCCAAATTAAAAAAAAACCAAAAAACCTAACATTAAAGATCACTAATCACAAATATAATGATAATGCAAAAGCTTGAAATATTGTGAGAATTATCAAAATGTAACACAGAGTGAGCAAATACTTTTAGAAAAATGGCACCAATGGACTTGCTCAATGAAGGATTGCCACAAAACTTAAATTTGTAAAAGACACAATATCTGTGAAGCACAATAAAGAAATACACAAAAAATGAGGTACGCCTGTAATGAAAAACATGTTTTATGAGAAAGATTGTAACCTAAATCAAATTTTATTTTCTAGCTCTGAGTTTTAAAAATGGATTGTTCCATCTTTTTTTTCTTTTCTTTTCTTTTTTTAGCCATGCTGCATGGCTTGCAGGATCTCAGTTCCCCCACCAGGGATTGAACCCGGCCCACGGCAGTGAAAGCCCAGAATCCTAACCACTAGGCCACCAGTGAACTCTCTGTTCCATCTTAACTGCAATGCAAAGTAGAGTTTTTTAACCTAAAGAAAAAGTCTAATAAAAAAGTGTTGAGCAGATGAACCTGTTTACAAGGCAGAAATAGAGACACAGAGGTAGAGAACAAACATGACACCAAGGGGTGAAGGCGGGGGTGGGATAAATTGGGAGATTAGGATTGACATATATACACTAATATGTACAAAACAGATAACTAATGAGAACCTGCTGTATAGCACAGGAACCCTTTAATGCTCTGTGGTGACCTAAACGGCAAGGAAATCCAAAAAAGAGGGATATATGTATACATATAGCTAATTCACTTTGCTGTACAGTAGAAACTAACACAGTACTGTAAAGCAACTATACCCCAATAAAAAAATAAATAAATAACTAAAGTGCTATGGAAACAAACCAAAAAAAAAGTATTCAGCACCTATTACATGTACTGTAGAGAAAGGCAAGATAAATAAGTAGTCAAGACTCTCAATTAACCTAGTAATACATATTAATATGACAAACAATCAACGCTGCTTCATTTTTTTATACCATATATATTTCAGCACATGCAGGAACCCGATCAATAAGGACCACTAATAACTTATATTTCAAGGGATTAAAAAAACCCCTACTAATAATATAATAATTAGAAGGGATATGTACATCATTCTTTCTAAATAAAAAAAGACTAACCGGGGTTTCCCTGGTGGGGCAGTGGTTAAGAATCTGCCTGCCAATTCAGGGGACACGGGTTTGAGCCCTGGTCCGGGAAGATCCCACATGCCACGGAGCAACTAAGCCCGTGTGCCACAACTACTGAGCCTGCACTCTAGAGTCCGTGAGCCACAACTACTGAAGCCCGCGTGCCTAGAGCCTGTGCTCCGCAACAAGAGAAGCCACCGCAATGAGAAGCCTATGCACCGCAGCTAAAAGTAGCCACCACTCGCCGCGACTAGAGAAAACCCGCACACAGCAACAAAGACCCGTGCACAGCAACGAAGACCCAATGCAGCCAAGAAAAAGAAGACTAACCAAGAAAAAGATGAATTAAAATTAGTCAATTGCCATTCTGTAACCCTCTGACAAAACACTGATAAAATGGGAAGGTTGCTTAGGTGTTCCATATGTGTGATTTCCATTGCTCAGTTGTGTCAGGAAGGTTTCCTTGCATAGATGGATTTAGCCAGTGCACTAAGTCACACAAGAAGAGAGAGAGAGGAACATGTAAGCGGCCCCACCCCGCCGCCAGGCCTCCCCACAGTTTTCACCGGGGTAAACCCATGATAGATTTGCTTTCTTCTTGCTAATGTGAATTTCCAGTCTCTTGGCAAAGCATGGAAACATCCCTTGTCACTAGAACACGTTGATCTGCTTATTGATCTGCTTTTCTCTTTCCAGCTCTAGCTCAACTTGACCTTTTGCGCTGCAAACTCCATCGTTTGTCTCACAAACAGCTCTGATTGCTCCATCAGCTGGCAAACAGGGGTCATTTTGTCCAACTTTGTTTTCGTCTGCAGAGCCTGGGAGATGGTCTGTTTTGAATTTACTGAATAATGCTATTCTCTGCATCTTCAATTTTTTTTTCTTTTTTTTTTTTTTTTTTGCGGTATGTGGGCCTCTCACTGTTGTGGCCTCTCCCGTTGCGGAGCACAGGCTCCGGACGCGCAGGCTCAGCGGCCATGGCTCACGGACCCAGCCGCTCCGCGGCATGTGGGATCCTCCCGGACCGGAGCACGAACCCGTGTCCCCTGCATCGGCAGGCGGACTCCCAACCACTGCGCCACCAGGGAAGCCCTGCATCTTCAATTTTTATCAAAGGTTTCTATTTCAGAAAGAAATAAAAATCACGATAAATCTTTTGGGGATTTCAAGCTTCAACAAAATGCCTTCAACAAAGACGAGCAGTTAGAATTATAAATTTGCATTGAAATGCTTGACCATGCTGGCATCACTTATGTGGCAATATCACACAGCTTGAGATACATCAGAACACAGCTTGAAATTATAGTCCTAACTTATCCAATTTCATAATAATTTTAGGGTCTTTCCTTTAAAAACCAATAGCTCAAAGCCTTACATTTTTTCCACGGAGTTTTCTTCTCTTTTTGAATAATAGCTCTCCCATGGTTCACAGAATGACATATATAAAAGCACTGTTTCTACAATAATTATTCCTAGTTTTTAAATTTAGCTAAACAACATCTGCCACATATTTATAACTATGAAATTAGACAAAATCACTGAACTAAAAGCAGACTAATTTAAAATATGTAAATGAAAATTTTCTAGGCTGGACCAAGAAAGTTACTTGTAAGTTATTATTTTGAATTGCATTTTATGTGATTGCAAGACAAAGAAGTAACATGCCACATGCAGCCTTTCAGTATGGCCCTAGGCACAGGGTAGGGACTAACAGGATAATGTTTACACTCAAATAAATTAATAAACTAGTATGTTGTTCATGGGGCAATAGAGTAGGAATAAAAAAAAAGCTACTAGAGAAAATTATATTATCCTTAAGAGAAGTAATCTAAATTTTAAATTTCTAAGAAAATGAAATTCATTGCAATAAGCCAAGCAAGAAAAGATTCAGGGGTTTCCCTGGTGGCGCAGTGGTTGACAGTCCGCCTGCCGATGCAGGGGACGCGGGTTCGTGCCCGGGTCCGGGAGGATCCCACGTGCCGCGGAGCGGCTGGCCCGTGAGCCATGGCCGCTGGGCCTGCGCATCCGGAGCCTGTGCTCCGCAACAGGAAAGGCCACAACAGTGAGGGGCCCACGTACCGCAAAAAAAAAAAAAAAAGAAAAAAAAAGAAAAGATTCAGTTTCTTTTTGCTAGTGTTGATGATGATGATTGATAATATTATATTTGTGTAACACTTTTCATGTAAGAATCCCAAAACAGTCTAATGATTTTTTTCTTGCATAGTACATCAACATGATTGATCCTACTTATGGAAAGTAAATTTTACCCCATATCCCTGCCTAAGGAAAAAAAAAAAAAAGACCTTCATATGTGGCAGCTTGCCATATGCCAGCCCCGGTCTGAAGGCTATTTTTGTATTCTAAATGCTCTCTGCAGTTACTCCCATTTTAGAGATGAAGAAATTGAAAACATAAGGGTTAATTAATTTAATTTGCCCATCTATCAAAGGTAGAAAATGGTAAAGCAGAGATTCTAATCCAGGTGTCTGTCTATAGTATTCATGGGCTTAATCATCATGCTCTAATGCTTTTCAACCACCAAACTCATTTGGAGAACTAAGAGAAGATCTCAGAAGCTCTGAGGTATAGTGGGCTAAAAATCTCCTGTCTCTACGTTATCCAAATCAGTCATTCTTTTTCTGTGTGGAAAGATTTTGACCTTTCGGTCTGGAAGTTTACTTCCTAACTCATCAGAGCTATAGAGTCAGACTCTTGTCTGACTGGTTAAGTTCAAATTCCAGGACGCCATGTCATGGATGGAAGAAAACAATGTCCCTTGTGTTTTCATTTTTGTAAGAGAAAATTCCCAAAATTTTCTACTAATCTAGCACCATATCAAGTTCTCAAGGAATGTATGCTAAGGCAAATGTTCATACTTGTTTTCTACGAGTTAGTCTGGCCTTCCACTGTGGCAGGCTGGGCTGGGCTTGAGGACCTAGTCTGTCTACCAAGAGCTAGACCAGGGAGGGAAAAGAAGGCCAATGTTCATTCACTGCTCCACAGTGAGTCTCCCCTCTCTCCCCCCATCTTTAACGTCTGAACCTGACTTCTCTGTCTGCAAGGTAAGAAAGCCAGTAGGTCTTGGAAAAAGATGTCTTCTACCTAAGGCTCAAAGCAGAGACATTTATGAAATAATTCTTAGCTGCCAGCTACTCAGTACTCACTACGTGGTCAATGCTAGAGGCCTCTATGGCCAAATATGTCAACACAGCATAAAAGAAAAGCATCACGTGAGTACCTAGAATCCATCTTAGATTACAAGGAAGTTTAAACAAATTGTGTAAACCCAGTTAGCTTTCCTAAGTTTCCCCTAAACTATTGCTTTAATCGTAACAGAAGGTTCTCAAAGCTTCTGACAGCCAGCAGTTGGAAAGTCAACAACAGGCTGACAGGCCACCTGTTGCAAGGTAGGAACCAAGAACAAATGTGAGTAAAATTAGCTTTGTTTATTAAGCAGGAAAAGGGACATCTGTCATAACAGTCAGTACAACCACCCCAAAGGACAATCTAGACCAGACTACTTCCCAGTTCCTGCTTGCTTCCATCAACCCTTCCTTCACATCTAATACACATCTAAGAGGGGTCTCTGCCATCTATTATCTGTACTGTGATAATAATAACATGCCACAAATGCATAATTATTTTCACTTTTGAAACATGGGTGAAAACGTGTATTTAATGTGTAATTAACAGATATGCATTAGAAAATTTATAAAGATGGATATTTTTAAAGACTGATAATGTGGTAAATATTGAAAATGGAAAATGTCAATGTATTTAATTTTTAAATTAAAAATTAGGTAACATTTTAACTTTGACTAATTGGTTTTAAACAACTTTTATATTTTTATTCCAAGTGAAAACAGGCCAGCTATCTCAAACCATTCAGTTAGGATATATAATCTATAAGGGAAACACCCAGTGGCAGCACTGTTGTGGTTGGTTGAGATGACAGGAAGGAAGAAAACCATCAAATTATGGAAGACCTAGCATGTGTCTGATATGCTAGACAGGTTCACCTGTATGGTGCCTTTTTAACACTAATATTATACTTGTGAGGGAGGTATTATCATGGTCATTTTACAGATAACAAAATGATATCTCTGAGAGATTTGTGACTCATCTAAGGTCATACAGGTAATAATTAGCATGTCTTCTGCTTGCATATCTACCAACTCCAGTAAACTATGCATTATAGTTTCTATGTCCCATGCCTGAAGAATTTAAATTCACATGAGAGGGTGGCTAAGTATCAAACAATATAGCAGAACATCCTCAGCTGACAAGACAAACTGTTCTTCCCCTTAACCCACCCCTGCAAAAAAAATAAATAAATGTGGACTATTAAGGCAAGAGAAAGTGCAATCACCCTATACTTCTGTATCACTTCATTAGTTAAAACAACGTCTCTCTCAAATAACCAGAATAATAAACCCAGGTGAGGAAAGTTGACCCCAGCCCTCGTGATCATGGCCACATAGATGAACTTTCATAGGCTAGGAATCTCCCACCCCACCCCCATACACACACACACACACACACACACACACACACACACACACACACATACACACACACACACACCATGTAGGACTCTAGAGAAGTTTCTAGAGAATCAGGGTGAACACAGCAACAGCATCAGAGCAGTGTATGAAAAAATGACCTCAGAATTCACACAGGGCACTGCTTTCCCTAAAGAGCTACCTTTGCTTCCCATCGAGGTCTCATCTGGCCGCCTCATGTAAGTAAAGAGTAATCACTACAATTCTCCCAGGGTGTCACCGGGGGGTATATTTTAGCAACATAAAAGCACAAAATTATCCTACAGGAAGAATTCACAATGACCATTCCTACCACTCATTCATTTTCATCATTCCACTGTTGAGGAGGACAAGCTCAGATAGGGTCAAAGGTACACCAGAATTCTTAGAAACCCAAAGATGGTGGCAAGTAGGATGCCTGAAACCGAGACGAAGGAGAGGTTGCAATTACTGGCGAAGACAAGGTCCTGGGTATGAGTGAGAAAGTGGCTGGCTGAGGTTAGAAGATCATGGAGAAGGAAACTCAGAGGAACTTGCCTCTAGGAACTCAGAGGCAAGGATATGGGAAGGATCACTTAAGTGTACATTTCAACGACCAAGAATTAAGATGGGGAGAAGGTGAGAGACAGCCATGAGGGAAACTGCTGAGAAATGATGAGAGAAGACCCAAGGGTTGGAAGCCAAAGAAATGAATAAGAGTACTTTAAAGGAGTTTAGGAGGAGGGCAGGAGCACGGTCTGGAAAACAGCAACGAGGAGCAAGGAAGACATGGACCCCCACCCCAGGCCTGGGGGTACAAAGCAAGAGATACAGGAGGAAAACAGCCAGCTCTTGCCAGGCCTTCCATGAAAACAGTAACCTCAGGGAAAGCCAGTTGTCAGAAAAAGAAAGTGAAAGGAATATTCAGAGAAAATTCTGAAACTAGCACAGATTTTTCTGATAACAGTTCATGGCTCTAGAAAGCACAGGAGGGGTGTTTAGGAGTCAGGGAGGCATGTTATAAACGGACCAAGATAGAGAATGGACAGAGGTTGAAATAGTGAGGCATGGGACACGGTGGGGTGTGACCTGGAAGACTGAAAGTTCTTATTGTGATTGACTTACACAAGATTAAGAACATAAGATTTGTTCTCAATCGATTCAAAGCAAATGGTGAAGGGGAGGCTGAGTGCTGGAGGTGGGAGGGATGGGTTTCAGGGTGCTGCCTCTTCACCCTCAGTGGTCAGGTGAAAAGGCATAGGGGAAGTGTGGGCTTAGTCTCAGTGCACAGCTCTCTGGAGTAGGTACTATGATGACTCCCATTTTTACTTATGAGAAATAGAGTGAACTTTACTATGTACTGAAAGCTCCAGGACCAAGGACTGCAAGAGCTGGATCATGTCTGCTTTAGGGAGAAGGGATCTGGATCTGCAGAGAGAGAGAGAGGTTATAGAGTATGAAGATCAAGGGGTGGGTCTAGTGTGAAGAGCCAAGCCTTCTTGACTACCAGAAAGGTCCTTGAGGCTAGACAAATCCACAGAAAATTATAAAGAATACACGTTGCCTGCGCATATACATCTGAGAACTTGGGGAACACAAGTTTAATGGTCATCTAGGCTATACATTTCTCTTTCAACAAAAGCACAAATATCTCCATGCTCCAAATGGTGTCACTTCTGGTGACATATATTTTGTAGCATTTGGAGCATAATTCAAATATTTATGACGGCCTGCTTTATTACCAATCTTATTTAGTTTTGAGATGCATTCTAATATTTTTGGAATGAATTTTCCAGGCCAAGTTTATTGATAAGAAAACATATAGCTGATATGGTATAAGGAAGATTATGAGAAAACAAAAAGTGAATTATTCTTAATATTAGCAAAGATTTTAATTAGGCTCTGCTTGCTTTTTATTATCAGGTTGGGGAAATATGGTCCATAATTGTAAATAACATTGAGAAAGTTGGCTGGAAAGTGTACTAAAAAGCAGTTATTGATGGCATAATACCAACCTGGAAATGCAAAGCAAGTGTTAGTCCAAGAGATCATGGTGAGTGATGAACTACAAACATCCCTGCTGCTAACAGAATAACAAGAGAATAATGTTGAACATACAAAGCAGGAGATAACTGTGATGAGGGAAAAACACACCTGAGAGAGGGGACAGACAGAACTTCATTCAGCAATATGGCCTTTCTCAATTTCATTCAACCCAAAAGTTCTCTGATGGAATCCAGTAATACACACTGACATTGATAGAACATGCACGTTAAGATTTAATCAAACGTTGCCAATACCTATGACAATAGTTCTGAGAACTGTTTTTGCAAAACACATGTATGTGAAAGCGTTATAGGGTATAAAAAGCATTATATTTATAATTGTACTTGTAATAATAATAATTGTAGTATTATTTCTAGTCTCACCAATATGTAGTGTTACAGCCTTAAGAACCCCTGGCATGATAAGCCATTGGCAATCATAATCATTCATTATCTGATTTTTTAATTAAGTTCCACAGTAATAATGGGTTTTGCTTTGTTTTGTTTTTCCTTCAAAACTTTCTCCTATAAGACTTCTTACACAACCTTGTAAAGCAATTATACGCCGATAAAGATGTTAAAAAAAAAGATTTCTTTTTTTTTTTAATAATAATTTATTTATTTATTTATTTATTTGGCTGTGTTGGGTCTTCATTTCTGTGCGAGGGCTTTCTCTAGTAGCGGCGAGCGGTGGCCACTCTTTCATCGCCGTGCCCGGGCCTCTCACTGTCGCGGCCTCTCTTGTTGCGGAGCACTAGGCTCACAGACGCGCAGGCTCAGTAGCTGCGGCTCACGGGCCTAGTTGCTCCGCGGCATGTGGGATCTTCCCAGACCAGGCCGAGCCGTGTCCCCTGCATTGGCAGGCGGATTCTCAACCACTGCGCCACCAGGCAAGCTCAAAAAGACTTCTTGATGCATTAAATAAATATCTCCAGGTCTCTTTTAACAAGACAAAAACAAACCCACTTAAAGCTACCTATATTTATGAGCATCAAGAGTGTTGTTAGTATTTCCTGCTCAATATTAATCAGACAAACAGAAACAGAAAAGTATGTGTAAGTTCCATATTCCTCTATTTATCTAAAAAATAAAACCAGAAAAGGAAGCAGCATTCTCACCTAAAATATCCTCCCCCTCAGCAATGATTCCCATTCTTCATGGGTTTTTATCATTGTTGTTGTTATATCATCAAGGGATTTAAAGAGTAAATAAAAATTTACGATCCAAACATCTATCTCTTCCTCTTCCCCAACTAAGGCTCTGTCTGCCCTGCAAGAAAACACATGCATAGACGGCCAGCCCACTTCTACAGCCACGTCACACTGGCACCTGGAAAGTTAGTTCAGCCTCTCTGTGCAGAGGAGTGAGCTAAGCCATTACCCTTGCTTTTCCAAGGCTGAAATTATGGTGGGTTACATCACCTTTTGGCAGAAATATCACCCTTCCTGTGTCTCCTTATGAAACACCACCATATGCCTACTCTCATCATGAGGTGTTTCATGAAATTCATATATTCCTGTGTGTCTAGGGAGCTCAAAGTCCATGAGCAAAGAAAACCCCAAACCCTAAAATCAGGAAATAGATAATGACTAAAAAATGACCTCAGTCATTGCAGATCACTGATACAGAATGTATCAGCCCCTAGGAAAAAGGCTTGCTTTTTATAATTCTGCACATTTTTGTACATTTCTTTAGATTTCAAAGACCCAGTTCCCTAGTGACAAAGGTTTCTATTAATGAGTTAGTGACTCAAGAAAGGGCGCATTGTGTATATAGATAGATAGATGTATGTGTATATATATATATATACACACACATATATATTTGTATGCATGTATATATATACACACACACATATACATATATCTATCTATCTATCTATCTATCTATCTATATATATCTCACATCTTCATTATCCATTTATCCGATGGGTACTTAGGTTGTTTCTGTATCTTGTCTATTGTGAAAAATGCTGCAGTGAACATAGGGGTGGATATCTTTCCAAGTTTGTGTTTTTGTATTCTTCAGATAAATACCCAGAAAAGACAAGACAGACTCCAACAACACTGACTTTATCACCTAAATTCTCTACCCATTCCTAATCACTAGTCCTAAACCAAAAATTAGCAAAGGAATTTCTATCAATGATCCTGTTAGAATATGAAAAATATTCTTACAGGTGTCACGATTTATGTCACCAGTTTATGAATACATTGTGTATCAAATGATCATATGTAAGTTGAGTTTTGTAGTTGACATGCATTTTCTTACAGAATCAATGGCTTAAATAATGGTTAGTTTCCTGGCTATCATATGAAAATCTATTTGAACTATTATGTATCTAAGCAAATAGGACTATTGCAAATTTGTTTCACTATTACTCAGAACATTTTTTCTATGGAAAAAACAAATTCAAAGTTCATCCATCCGGGCTTCCCTGGTGGCACAGTGGTTGATAGTCTGCCTGCCGATGCAGGGGACACAGGTTCGTGCCCCGGTCTGGGAGGATCCCGCATGCCGCGGAGCGGCTGGGCCCGTGGGCCATGGCCGCTGAGCCTGCGCGTCCAAAAAAATAGTTCATCCATCCACTTGTTTATATTAAACTGAATCATATGAAAATGTTGTTTCTGAAGGCCAAAAACAGCTGAATATCAACAACTTCATATGATTAAACCTGATACATTCATTCAAGAAAAACTAACTGAAGAGCCTGAGATAGAAAGAGGCTGGGAACAAAGACATGCAAGTCAAAGTACTTGTATTTTACAGACCATCACATCCAGTTAACACACAAATGTGTGTAACAGGTACATGACATTATGAGCAGGAATTTGATGCATTTTGACTCAAGGGCAGCTAAAAACACCGCACATTTCTTCATTACCAAGCAATGTAAGCAGTAGACATCTTCACCTCTCTCTGAACCCAACTCCCTTTGCCAACCCCACACCCTGCGTAGGACAGGAGGAAGGTTAGGCATCACTTGGCAGACAAACCACATGAACGCAAGTCAAATGTTACTAGACTTGCCTTCGACAGGAAAGGCCAGAGTCAGTTCATTCTCCACGAGTTTATACATATATAATGGTCTATAATTCAAATTTTCTCATTATTCTCTTTAGCTGTAATGTTCATTCAAATTTGTTCCAGATAATAAATAGATTAATCAATTTAATAAGGATATTCAGTCAGTTTTCTATTTGAAAAATCTAGAGGGCGAACACCTCTGCTTTATGTAGGCCGCCTAATTATGTTAACTCTATTTGACTGAGTATATATTAGACAGAGAGCCAAGCAGGATATTTGGATCACAATATGACCCCTTATTCTCAACTCTAAATTGCATAGTTAATCTTCAATTAAATTTCTCACAAATTTCCCCATAGCCAATATTATTGTTATTAAATTCCTATAAAATTATAGTTTGGGGAATTGGATGATACAATCTTAGAAACCAGTCCAGTTCCAATAGAATTTTAAAATTTTAATCATCTTTCTGAATATAAAGTAATATTCATTAATTTTTAAAAAATCAAACAATGCAAAAATAAAGTAGAAAATGAGAGTCAGCTGTAATTGGAGTCAGAAGGGTAGAATAAGGAGAACAAGGAACGGTGATTAAAAAAAGTGAGTGACTTTGCACTTCTTGTATCAAAACAACCACATCCAAAAAGCCACGACCAATATATCCTACTTTGCCTATAACTACTATACAAAACAATATGTGATTAAATACCAGGTATGGTTTAAATTAAAATATGCCCTATAGATTTAGAGGAGAGAGGTCATTCCCAGCTAATGTGTCAAAAATAGCAATAGGTCTAATTCTTTATAAATATCTTATTTGATGATTCGTTCATTCGAGAGAGATTTATTGAGTGACTACAAAGTATAAAGCCCTATCCCCAGACAGCCACTGGGGATACAACATTGAATTGGCCCTGCCCTCCTGAAGATTATATTCTAATGAAGGAGGTAAGATGTGAACAACCAATTACACAGTACATTACTTAGAGTATTATTAAGGTCAAAGGCACAAGAATACATGGTGCTCTAAGAGCGTAAGGCAATCTAACCTAGTGGGGGAGATACGGAAGATATGTTTGAGGAGTGCTGTTAACTGAGCTGTGAAGGATTCAAAGTGAATTCCTACTAGACAAATGAAAAAAGTAGGAAGCGGGGGTCCATGTATGGAGAGCTGCAAATAAAAAAGCCTTAAAAATAGAAAGCAACAGAGGTTATTCAGAGAACTGAAAGGAAACCAGTGTGCCTTGGAGTAGAGGGTGCAATGAGAGGGTAGCCAGAGATGTGGCTGGTGAAATAGGCAGGGGTCAGGTACCATAGGGCAAGGTTTCTGAACCTTAGTGCTACTGGCCTTTGGGGTCAATAATTCTTTATTGTGAGTACCTACCCTGCACATTGTAGGATGTTTAACAGTATCTCTGGCCTCTACACACTAGATGCCAGTAGCACTACGCCCCAGCCCCACTTCCCAGGAGAACCAAAAATGTCTCCAGATTTTGCCGAATATATCCTTGGGGACAAAACCATCCCCAATTAAGAACCACTGCCATAGGCCTTGTAGGTGATGTTAATGAGTTTGGCCTTTATCCTAAAAGCAATGACATGATACTGAATACTTTTAGCAAATGAGTGATTTTTCAAACAATCTGGGTAGGGAAAGAAGAAATTAATTAAAAGCGAAATTTCTACAGCTGCCAGAGAACTAATAGCTCTCCAGCCTACAGAAGAGAAGGGGGATCTGTTGATCAACCAAGCCCGAGATGTTCTGAATTAGGTAAGCTGCCTTGTTGGCAGTAGAAACAGGGCCACTGGTTACATGTTTCCTCATTGTTCATTCACTTATCTGGATCATTTAGACTTCAGGGGCCTTTTTTGCATCTGTGTTCACCATACAGCCTAGTAGTAATGCTGGGGGGTGGGACTTAGCTAAAATTAGTATGGGGAATAAATTGTAATGAACATTATAAAAATATAGAATATGTAGCAATGATTATATTTTATGCTCCTTTGAGTATATCCTCATATGTATATTTTTACCACAAAAAGTATCAAATTCCAGAACCAAAGCAAATATCAAATACTGAAAATGAAGACATTGTGCCACCAGAGGCAGTAATCTTTGCTTTTTTTTTTTAAGAAATCTCATGGTTGTACTAACTTGAAACCTTTATTGGTTAGAACAGAACGTCAGTCAACCATTTCCATCCTTATTAACTCAGTTCCTTCTGCTTTTAGGACAGACATATAATTTGACACTGAGGTTTCTCTTTACTTCAATTCTGCTGCATTGTCAGTTATTTTTATATTAGTGAGTGCTTAGAGGGTACTTATCATGTAATTTAGAGGCAATAAATAAATCTGGATGAGTTTCTAAAAGACTTGCTATGTACACCCTCATTAGGAACCATAAGAGAACGTTTTCTCTCGTAACACTGACCAGGTGAAAGTTAACTTGTTTAGTGCCTCTACCTTCAGACTTTGTCTTTTTCTCTCTTGCTGTTTCCCATGTGTGGGCTCTGCCAGTGAACTTACTGTTCCTTCTCCATCTGTGCTCACAAACCATGGCCCATCTGCTTAGGATGAGTTTCATTCAAACCAATAACCAAGAAGCAGGAACCAGTGTCCTTAAGCATACAACTGGAATGGAAAAACACTGCCAATGGAATCTCTCTGACCCATAAGCCAGCTGAAGTCTCCAATGGCTGATGCTGTCATTAAACTGCTCTCACTGGAATTCTGGCTCAAAGTTCCAGGCAAATGTCTGACTTTTGCAAAACCATGATTCTGAAACCATTCATGCCACAAGTAAATAATGTATATCATGTCTGCTTCTAAGCACTTGCAGCACGGGTTCATGAGCTTTGGTTGGTATCAGAATTCTCTGCACTGCCTTTTACAAATACATATGTCCAGGCCCCACTACAGACTTATGGAATACGATTAACCAGAGATAGAAGCAGACCATCTGTGCTTTTAAAAAAATCCTCGAGAGAATCAGCACAGCAAATTCTGATGTGCACCAAAATTTAAGAGTAACTACGTTATAGACTAGAGCAATAATTAGTGATGGTCAAACAATTATTAATTGGTCAGAGATAAATATAATTGACAACATAAATTATTTTACCCCAGGTGATTTGACAGTGTCCTCTACTAGACTCAAATCTCTTTGGAGGAAATACTGATAAAATCTCATAATCACATTTGTACCCCATACCCAGTCATATAGCAGATGCTCAATAAAGTTTAGAAAAATAAATACAAATCTACATACATGAATATCAACTTTAATCAGTTTTCTTATTTCATTTGTACATAAGAAAAACTTCTAGATGTACACAAAGAGGAAAAAAATGAAATGCCAGGATCTTCATTTTATCACTTAGAGGTACTATACAAGAAAATACAACGTATCAGGTTCCCAGAAAGGAAATGCATATTCCTCTTACCCATCTTTTCCACCATGAATGCATTTTAAGCCTCAATTATTAAGAGCAATTAAAATAAGCCATTTGTATATGATAGTCATAAAGTTCCCAGGAAGAAATTAGATTACTCCCAAATCCCTCACCCGGCCATCCCCCATACACCCATTCGCTGACCTGACTGCTCATGACTGCGTTACTCTTTTGCAACATCTGCCTCAGAAGATGCCTGCATCTTTTCAAAAACATAGCAGTTTCTGTCCTTGCACAAAGTGGCCCACAACGGATATTCCAGATCCCACATTTGATTTGAGATATCAGTAGCTCAAATGCCGAGGAAATGCAGAACCAGAATTCCTAACATGCAGGTACAAAATGCGATGGGTGCAATGGATTGTAATGATATACAAATTCATCCGATGTGTTAAACTCTATACACCTTATGCTAGTTCTCTACTTATTCTGAATCCATCCAACAGTGACAAATATTCCCCCACTTACAGAGCACTCCGCAAAAATTGCTGAGTAAGGGCACTCTAATTGGTTCATTCCTAATAAATCACTGTAATTTATGTTGCACACATCCCCTTGGAGAGGGGCTGATGTGAGACCCTAATAAGAGGCTGATGTGCATAACATATTTCCTCAAAAAGAAGAATAAGAAAGAAATGCCTTTCACTGGATTCTTACTCCGGACATGCAGTTGTAAAGCAGAAATTTGATGGTTGAGAGCAGGGCATTAAGCAATGTCGAGAGAGATCAGTTGCCAAATAGAGCTTAGAATAGGGCTTTTTAAAGTAACTCAGATAAAAATTAATGTTACATTGCCTCAGTATCAATGCCATCTTCGCCATTAGTATGGCTAGGATTGCTGCTAAGTACTCGAGAAAGGGGAACTTAAAGGGGAGGGGTGGCTCCACCACCTGTTACTTAGAAAGTCCTGAGATGCATACACACTTGTGCAGTCCACCTATAAACCCCACCACTATCACCATAGCTGACGTCCACCATGTCTTATCCGTACCCCCTTGAATTCAATACTTCCTAGCCTGAAAAATACATAAGAACCACCTGGAGCACTTCTTAAAACAAATGCCTGAACCCACCCCTAGAGATTCTGATTCAGTAGGTCGAGGTGGGGTCCAAATATTGGCATTTCCTGAAGTCTGCCAGGTGATACAGATGCTATTGGTCTGTGGACCACACTTTGAGTGACGTTCCTCCAAGTGGTTTTTTTCTGATTCCTTTTATACTTCAGCATTGTTTCTGGGTGTTCATGTTAACTTGGTAAACTAAGAATGCTGAAGGCAAACCCACTGGGGGATCTGGCCTGTATTGTATCATTCTAAGCATTTCCCTATGAAGGACCCTGAATAGGAGAAGGCCACTCAACAGTCCCCTGTAAGTATGATGTTTAGATTGGTAAACTCACTAGAAAGTAAATTGGCCAGGATCCACTGTAAGACAGTCTGACTCCAAAGACCATGTTCATTCCATTACACCACAACTATCATTAAAGTCATAAGGAGATGGAATGATTTACAGAGAGAGGACCCAAAAGTAGCTGCAGTCAGAACCTTTGGGAATACCAACTGTTACGGGTTGAGTTGTGCCCCCCAAAAAAGATATGTTGCAGTCCTAACCCCACCCCCCAGTAAATCAGAATGGACTTTATTTGGAAACAGAGTCTTTACAAAGGTGATCAAGGTAAAATAAGATAATTAGGATGGGCCCTCATTCAATGTGAATGGTGTTCCTATAAAAAAAGGTAAATTTGAACAGAGAGACAGACTTGCACAAAGGGAAAATGATGTAAAGACACACGGGAAGAAGATGGCCATGTGACTGTAACGATGCCTCAGCAAGGCAAGGAACACCAAGGATTACTGGAAGCTAGAGAAGGCAAGGAAGGATTCTCCCATAGAGCCTTCAGAGAGAGCACAGCTCTGCAGACACCTTGATTTCAGACTTCTAGTGACTAGCATTATGTGACAATAGATTTCTGTTGTTTTAAGACACCCAGTTTTGGGTACTTTCTCACAGCAGCCCTAGAAAACTAACACGCCAATATTTACAGGAACAGAAGGAAGTGCCCGCAAGGGAGGCTAAGAGGCCATGGTTGGATGGAGAGAAGTGCTATATCATAGGACCAAAGGGGAAACAGGCTGAATTGAATTTGGATTAAAGAGGAACATGTAAGAATTTCACAGAAATTACCTAAACAATTGTCTTCCCTTTAACATGACATTTCTGGTCAAGTGAAGAGCTTTAACTGGTCGTGTGATGAGGAAATCTCAAAACATTTTTGAGACATCAGTTGTTAGCAGGGAAGAACTATAACAAATCCTTACATGTCCATAGGACCTTACTACTCAAAATGTTTTTATCATTGATTCTCAGAACAATCTGATAAGGTAGACATTGACTCCACTGTTTAAATAAGAGCTGAGAAAAAAACTAAACTTTAAGTGAAATTATAAAATGTACAAGCATTAGGTTAACTATTTCCTTATTTAATATCTACAATAATCTTCTGAGGGAGATGTCATTCACCTTTCACAACAGAAATATAGAAATCTTAGGTAAATTGTCCAGGATCAGACAACTGGTAAGTGGATTTTAAAAAAGGCATTCAAACTCATATCTGTTGCCTCCAAAACTCATGTTCTTTCCACTACATGGTAACAGGCCTCCATGGGGACTGCTGAACTCCATGAAATAATTACTAAAATGAGACAGGTACTGAAAATGGAACTATTTTTTTTTTCCTTCTGACTCCCCTTTGCCCATTTCTCCCACCTCCCACCCCCTGCCTCTGGCAACCACCAGTCTATTCTTTAACTCTATCAGCTTAGTTTTTTGAGGGGTTTTTTTTGGGTTTTTTTTTGTGGTACGTGGGCCTCTCACTGTTGTTGCCTCTCTCGTTGCAGAGCACAGGCTCCGGACACAGGCTCTGGGCTCATGGGCCCAGCCGCTCCACAGCATGTAGGATCTTCCTGGACTGGGGCACGAACCCATGTCCCCTGCAACGGCAGGTGGACTCTCAACCACTGCGCCACCAGGGAAGCCCAGCTTAGTTTTTTTTATTTGCCTTTTTAAGAGTCCATGTGTAAGAGACATCATACAATATTTGTCTTCCTCTCTCTGACTTATATTTCACTTAGCATAATCCCCTTGAGGTCCATCCAAGTTGTTGCAGATGGCAAGATTTCATTCATTTTCATGGCTACATAATATCCCATTTCATATACATACCACAATTTCTTTACCCATTCATCCATCAATGGATATTTAGGTTGTTTCCTTATCTTGGCTACTACAATGAACAAGGGGGTACAATATCTTTTCCAATTAGTGTTTTTGTTTTCCTTGGAAAAATACCCAAAAATATAACTGCTCTTGGTTTCACTGATCTTTCCTATTGTTTTTTTTTTTTTTTTTTTTCTGGTCTCTACTGTACTTATTTCCTCTCTGATCTTTATCATTCCCTTCCTTCTGCTGACTTTGGGCTTTGTTTGGTCTTCTTTTTCTAATTTCTTTAAATTGTAGTTTAGGTTATTTGAGGATACTCTGCCCACTTTTTAATCAGGTTATTTGGTTTTTGTTGAGTTGTATGAGTTATTTACATATTTTTGATGTTAACCCTTTATCGGATATATGATTTTCAAATATTTTCCCCCATTCAGTAGGTTGCATTTTTATTTTGTTGATGATTTCCTTTGCTGTGCAGAGGCTTTTTACCTTGATACAGTCCGCTTGATTTTTTTTGCTTTTGTTGCTTTTACTTTGGGTCTGAGAGTCAAAAAATTATTGCCAAGACATTGTCAAGGAGCTTACCACCTCTGTTTTCTTCTAGGAGTTTTATGGTTTCAGGTGTTAAGTTTAAGCCCTTATTCCATTTGGAGTTAATTTTTTTGTATGATGTAAGATAGTGGTCCAGTTTCATTCTTTTGCATGTGGCTAATCAGTTTTCCCAATAATTATTACAATGAGATAGGTACTGAAAGTGGATTTATGAAACTATATCTTCTCAACTTCACAGAAATAGTTAAAAGATATTTCTCCTATCTGATAGAACTTTATGCACAGAGTAGCTAAAGAAAACTCACTTAGAAGTAATTAGAGTTTATTGCTGCCAAAATAAAATACATTTCCCATCAATGTGTATTAGTAAAATGGACCTTCTGGTCAGGTGAACAACTTTAACTGGCTATGTGGTTAGGAAATCTCAAAGCAGAATTTGGAGGTCACAATCAGAATTATGTGTATACTTACTTATTCTTCTCCTTGATAAAGGGTGGAAGTCAGCTTAGGACACAAACCATATGGCACATTGCAATGTAAAATTTAAGTATTTTAATAACATTGTGTTTTCTTAACACACTGAAGATTAAATAAAGCTTTATGGTTTAATAAAGATTTCTCACAGGACCTAAAAGGTTTTTTTTTCAAAGACTAGTCTACTTCATTTTAAGGTAATTTTCATGCATCTTTAAGTTCTAAAAGAAGATTTCAATACTGCTTAAAATCCAAGAATCCAGAGGATCAAAAGATATAGCAAAAGATATAGCATTCTTTTTGGACTCACAGAGTAATAAGGGTTGTCCAAGAGGCATTTAATTTATCCATGTAGTCTTAATACCTTATAGAAATGTATTTTAAATAATGATCATAAATAAATAATAATGAGTCCTTCATGGGATATCCTACCTGTCCCCAGGCTCTCTTCTTCCCACAATCAAAATTACTTGAAGCCTCAACTGTGCCCCAGTGTTTAGGATTCTGATCTTATGGAGAAATATTATGAACAACCGTAGCCCAAAACTTAGGGTCAAACAGAATCAGCTAAGTCTCCTTGACTGCTAGACCAATGCAGGTGCTTGAAACCAAATTCTAACTAGCTGTATTTAGTTCTAGTTTCTGCACCAAAGTCTTTCTTTCAGTAACATGCATAGTGCATATATTCCTCCAGAGTTGAGACTTTGGCTTCATCTGGCCAGTCTCCCTGCTGGAACAGTCTTGCCCTAAATTCCAGTCTAGTGGCTGAGAACTTGCAATTCGTGGAATGGTTTCTCTGGTCCTACCAGCCTAAAGGTCTGCCTGGACTCCCAAGCACTTGCATTATATTACTTTATCTTACCTATCAAAACACTTATAACTCCATGATGAGCCTTTATTTTGTTCATTATATACTTTTTAATAATGGGCTCTGCATCTCATCAACTGTATTAAACCACATATCTCATTTTCTCATCTGTTCCATTCCAATGAAGTGGCCTTTCAGTATACCCCATCCTGCCAAGGTTAACTGTGCGAAATCAGCCCAGTCCTGAACACAACCTATTTTAGGGATCACTTCTTGGATCCACCTAAATGCAGAATTGTCAGCACCTTGTCTTTCCTTCCCTCCTTTAGGGTCTTCATCATCAAAACTTCATAATTTCTACCAACCTCAATCGTTTATAAAATACAAAATTAGATCCTCAAAAAAATAAAGGAGCTAGCGATATCAGCCAAAATGACAAAGAAGTAACAAATATTTATAAGTAGTATGCCTCTCATTCCTAAAATAAAAATTGAAAAGATGCCATTTTAATTAATATTTCAGTGTATGTCTTAAATCCTGCCTCTTTTTCAGAAGGATAAATAATATTTGCATTTAATGAAAATTATATGGCAATTGAATCTCCAGAATTCAGTACAATAATCTTTAAATTTTACTTGTTGGTGTTTTGTTTTGCCCCAAATAATTTTGGAAATATGTCACGTTCTAAGTACCTTTGCAAGAAGTCTATTCTTCAAAGGAAAGGCCTACATTGCCTTACATATAATATCTGATAATTCCATCCAATATTAAACCCATAAATACCTACACATTGGTTGAAACCACATGCTGGGGCATTTTATTAAGATTTATAAAAGCTTTGCTGATTGTTGTGAGAGGGACCTTCAAGATGGTGGAGGAGTAAGACGTGGAGATCACCTTCCTCCCCACAAATACATCAAAAATAAATCTACAAGTGGAACAACTCCTACAGAACACCTACTGAACGCTGGCAGAAGACCTCAGACTTCCCAAAAGGCAAGAAAATCCCCACGTACCTGGGTAGGGCAAAAGAAAAAACAGACAAAAGAATAGGGACAGGACCTGCACCTCTGGGAGGCAGCTGTGAAGGAGGAAAAATTTCCACACACTAGGAAGCCCCTTCACTGGTAGAGACGGAGACTTGCCTGGGGGTGGTGGTGGGGAAGCTCTGGAGCCACGGAGGAGAGCGCAGCAACAGGGGTTCAGAGGGCAAAGTGGAGAGATTCCCGCACAGAGGATCGGTGCCAACGAGCACTCACCAGCCCGAGGCTTGTCTGCTCACCCTCCAGGGCAGGTGGGGGCTGGGAGCTGAGGTTCGGGCTTCAGAGGTCAGATCCCAGGGATAAGACTGGGGTTGGCTGCATGAACACAGCCTGAAGGGGGCTAGTGCACCACAGCTAGCCGGGAGGGAGTCCGGGGAAAAGTCTGGAACTGCCTAAGAGGCAAGAGACCATTGTTTCGGGGTTCTTTCCCGTCTGCCCACAGAAGGCAGAGCACCGCCTAAACGAGCTCCAGAGACAGGCACAAGCTGCGGCTATCAGCTCGGACGCCAGAGTCAGGCATGAAATGCTAAGGCTGCTGCCGCTGCCACTAAGAATCCTGTGTGCAAGCGCAGCTCACTATCGACACACGACGCTGCCCGACTGGGAGACTGCAGCCCGCCACTGCCAGGGTCCCATGATCCATGGACAACTTCCCTGGGAGAAGACACGGTGCACCTCAGGCTGCAGCAACATCACATCGGCCTCTGCCACCACAGGCTCGCCCTGCATTCAAACTATGACAACCATACCCCTCCCTCCCTCTGGCCTGAGTGAGCCAGAGCCCCCTAATCAGCTGCTGCTTTAACCCCCTATTGTCTGGGAGGGGAAAAGATGCCTGACGGTAACCTATACGCAGAGGTGGGGCGAAAACCAAAGCTGAAGCCCAGGAGCTGTGCGAACAAAGAAGAGAAAGGGAAATCTCTCCCAGCAGCCTCAGAAGCAGTGGATTAAATCCCCACAATCAAATTGATGTACCTGCATCTGTTGAATACCTGAACAGACAACGAATCATCCCAAAATTGAGGCAGCGGAATTTGGGAGCACCTGTAGACTTGGGGTTTGCTGTCTGCGAATGAATTGCTTCTGATTTTTTGTTTATCCTAGTTTAGTTTTTAGCGCTTGTTCTCATTGGTGGATTTATTTACTGGTTTTGTTGCTTTTTTTTTTTTTTTTACATCTTTATGGGGGTATAATTGCTTTACAATGGTGTCTTAGTTTCTGCTTTATAACAAAGTGAATCAGTTATACATATACATATGTTCCCATATTTCCTCCATCCCACATCTCCCTCACTCCCACCCTCCCCATCCCACCCATCCAGGTGGTCACAAAGCACAGAGCTGATCTCACTGTGCTATGCGGCTGCTTCCCACTAGCTATCTATTTTACGTTTGGTAGTGTTATATATGTCTATGCCACTCTCTCACTTTGTCACAGCTTACCCTTCCCCCTCCCCATATCCTCAAGTCCATTCCCTAGTAGGTCTGTGTCTTTATTCCCGTCTTACCCTAGGTTCTTCATGACATTTTTTTTTCTTAGATTCCATGTATATGTGTTAGCATACGGTATTTGTTTTTCTCTTTCTGACTTACTTCACTCTGTATGACAGACTCTGGGCCATTCACCTCACTACAAATAACTCAATTTTGTTTCTTTTTATGCCTGAGTAATATTCCATTGTATATATGTGCTACATCTTCTTTATCCATTCATCCGATGATGGACACTTTGGTTGTTTCCATCGCCTGGCTATTGTAAATAGAGCTGCAATGAACACTTTGGTACATGACTCTTTTTGAATTATGGTTTTCTCAGGGTATATGCCCAGTAGTGGGATTGCTGGGTCATGTGGTAGTTCTATTTGTAGTTTTTTAAGGAACCTCCATACTGTTCTCCATAGTGGCTGTACCAATTCACATTCCCACCAGCAATGCAGGAGTGTTCCCTTTTCTCCACACCCTCTCCAGCATTTATTGCTTCTAGATTTTTTGATGATGGCCATTCTGACTGGTGTGAGATGATATCTCATTGTAGTTTTGATTTGCATTTCTCTAATGATTAATGATGTTGAGCATTCTTTCTTCTGTTTGTTGGCAATCTGTATATCTTCTTTGGAGAAATGTCTATTTAGGTCTTCTGCCCATTTTTGGATTGGGTTGTTTGTTTTTTTGGTTATTGAGCTGCATAAGCTGCTTATAAATTTTGGAGATTAATCCTTTGTCAGTTGCTTCATTTGCAAATATATTCTCCCATTCTGAGGGTTGTCGTTTCGTCTTCTTTATGGTTTCCTTTGCTGTGCAAAAGCTTTTAAGTTTCATTGGCCCCATTTGTTTATTTTTGTTTTTATTTCCATTTCTCTAGGAGGTGGGTCAAAAAGGATCTTGCTGTGATATATGTCATAGAGTGTTCTGCCTATGTTTTCCTCTAAGAGTTTGATAGTTTCTGTACTGACACTTAGGTCTTTAATCTATTTTGAGCTTACTTTTGTGTATGGTGTTAGGGAGTGTTCTAATCTCATACTTTTACATGTACCTGTCCAGTTGTCCCAGCACCACTTATTGAAGAGGCTGTCCTTTCTCCACTGTACATTCCTGCCTCCTTTATCAAAGATAAGGTGACCATATGTGCGTGGGTTTATCTCTGGGCTTTCTATCCTGTTCCATTGATCTATATTTCTATTTTTGTGCCAGTACCATACTGTCTTGATTACTGTAGCCTTTGTAGTATAGTCTGAAGTCAGGGAGCCTGATTCCTCCAGCTCCGTTTTTCATTCTCAAGATTGCTTTGGCTCTTCGGGGTCTTTTGTGTTTCTATACAAATTGTGAACTTTTTTGTTCTAGTTCTGTGAAAAATGCCAGTGGTAGTTTGATAGGGATTGCACTGAGTCTGCAGATTGCTTTGGGTAGTAGAGTCATTTTCAAAATGTTGATTCTTCCCATCCAAGAACATGGTATATCTCTCCATCTATTTCTATCATCTTTAATTTCTTTCATCAGTGTCTTATAATTTTCTACATACACGTCTTTTATCTCCTTGGGTAGGTTTATTCCTAGATATTTTATTCTTTTTGTGGCAATGGTAAATGGGAGTGTTTTCTTGATTTCACTTTCAGATTTTTCATCATTAGTGTATACGAATGCAAGAGATTTCTGTGCATTAATTTTGTATCCTGCTACTTTACCAAATTCATTGATTAGCTCTAGTAGTTTTCTGGTAGCATCTTTAGGATTCTCTATGTATAGTATCATGTCATCTACAAACAGTGACAGCTTTACTACTTCTTTTCCTATTTGGATTCCTTTTATTTCCTTTTCTTCTCTGATTGCTGTGGCTAAAACTTCCAAAACTAGGTTGAATAAGAGTAGTGAGAATGGGAAACCTTGTCTTGTTCCTGATCTTAGTGGAAATGCCTTCAGTTTTTCACCATTGAGGATGATGTTGGCTGTTGCTTTGCCATATATGGCCTTTATTATGTTGAGGAAAGTTCCCTCGATGCCTACTTTCTGCAGGGTTTTTATCATAAATCAGTGTTGAATTTTGTTGAAAGCTTTCTCTTCATCTATTGAGATGATCATATGGTTTTTCTCCTTCAATTTGTTAATATGGTGTATCATGTTGATTGATTGGTGTATATTGAAGATCCTTGCATTCCTGGAATAAACCCCACTTGAGCATGGTGTATGATCCTTTTAATGTGCTGTGATTCTGTTTGCTAGTATTTTGTTGAGGATTTTTGCATCTATGTTCATCAGTGATATTGGCCTTTAGTTTTCTTTCTTTGTGACATCCTTGTCTGGTTTTGGTATCAGGGTGATGCTGGCCTTGTAGAATGAGTTTGGGAGTATTCCCTCCTCTGCTATATTTTGGAAGAGTTTGAGAAGGATAGCTGTTAGCTCTTCTGTGAATGTTTGATAGAATTCGCCTGTGAAGCCATCTGGTCCTGGGCTTTTGTTTGTTGGAAGATTTTTAATCACAATTTCAATTTCAGTGCTTGTCATTGGTCTGTTCATATTTTCTATTTCTTCCTGATTCAGTCTTGGCAGGTTGTGCATTTCTAAGACTTTGTCCATTTATTCCAGGTTGTCCATTTTATTGGCATAGAGTTGCTTGTAGTAATCTCTCATGATCTTTTGTATTTCTGTATTGTCAGTTGTTACTTCTCATTTTTCATTTCTAATTCTATTGATTTGAGTCTTCTCCCTGTTTTTCTTAATGAGTCTGGCTAATGGTTTATCAATTTTGTTTATCTTCTTAAAGAACCAGCTTTTAGTTTTATTGATCTTTGCTATGGTTTCCTTCATTTCGTTTTCATTTATTTCTTATCTGACCTTTATGACTTCTTTCCTTCTGATAACTTCAGGATTTTATTGTTCTTCTTTCTCTAAATGCTTTAGGTGAAAGGTTAGGTTGTTTATTCGAGATGTTTCCTGTTTCTTAACGTAGGATTGTATTTCTGTAAACTTCCCTCTTAGAACTGCTTTTGCTGCATCCCATAGGTTTTGGGTCGTTGTGTCTCCACTGTCATTTGTTTCCAGGTATTTCTGATTTCCTCTTTGATTTCTTCAGTGATCACTTCGTTACTAAGTAGTGTATTGTTTAGCCTCCATTTGTTTGTATTTTTTACAGATCTTTTCCTGTAATTGGTATCTAGTCTTATAGCATTGTGGTCAGAAAAGATAATTGATACAATTTCAATTTTCTTAAATTTACCAAGCCTTGATTTGTGACCCAAGATATGATCTATCCTGGAGAATGTTCCATGAGCACTTGAGAATAATGTGTATTCTGCTGTTTTTGGATGGAATGTCCTATAAATATCAATTAAGTCCATCTTGTTTAATATATCATTTAAAGCTTTTGTTTCTTATTTATTTTCATTTTGGATGATCTGTGCATTAGTGAAAGTGGGGTGTTAAAGTCCCCTACTATGAATGTGTTACTGTCGATTTCCCCTTTTATGGCTGTATTTGCCTTATGTATTGAGGTGCTCCTATTTTGCGTACATAAATATTTACAATTCTTATATCTTCTTCTTGGGTCGATCCCTGGATCATTATGTAGTGTCCTTCTTTGTCTCTTCTAATAGTCTTTATTTTAAAGCCTCTTTTGTCTGATATGAGAATTGCTACTCCAGCTTTCTTTTGGTTTCCATTTGCATGGAATATCTTTTTCCATCACCTTACTTTCAGTCTGTATGTGTCTCTAGGTCTGAAGTGGGTCTCTTGTACACAGCATATATATGGGTCTTGTTTTTGTATCCATTCAGCCAGTCTGTGTCTTTTCGTGGGAGCATTTAATCCATTTACATTTAAGGTAATTATCAATATGCATGTTTCTATTCCCATTTTCTTAATTGTTTTGGGTTTTTTATTGTAGGTCTTTTCCTTCTCTTGTGTTTCCTGCCTAGAGAAGTTCCTTTAGCATTTGTTGTGAAGCTGGTTTGGTGGTGCTGAATTCTCTTAGCGCTTGCTTGTCTGTAAAGGTTTTAATTTCTCCATCAAATCTGAATGAGATCCTTGCTGGGTAGAGTAATCTTGGTTGTAGTTTTTCCTCCTTCATCACTTTAAATATGTCCTGCCAGTCCCATCTGGATTGCAGAGTTTCTGCTGAAACATCAGCTGTTAACCTTATGGGGATTCCCTTGTGTGTTATTTGTTGTTTTTCCCTTGCAGCTTTTAATATGTTTTCTTTGTATTTAATGTTTGACTGTTTGATTAATATGTGTCTTGGCGTGTTTCTCCTTGGATTTATCTTGTATGGCACTCTCTGTGCTTCTTGGACTTGATTAACTACTTCCTTTCTCATATTAGGGAAGTTTTGAACTATAATCTCTTCAAATATTTTCTCAGTCCCTTTCTTTTTCTCTTCTTCTTCTGGATCCCCTATAATTCAAATGTTGGTGCATTTAATGTTGCCCCAGTGGTCTCTGAGAGTGTCCTCAGTTCTTTTCATTCTTTTTACTTTATTCTGCTCTGCAGTAGTTATTTCCACTATTTTATCTTCCAGGTCACTTATCTGTTCTTCTGCCTCAGTTATTCTGCTATTGATCCCATCTAGAGTATTTTTCATTTCATTTATTGTGTTGTTCATCGTTGCTTGTTTCATCTTAGTTCTTCTAGGTTCTTGTTAAATGTTTCTTGCATTTTCTGTATTCCATTTCCAAGATTTTGGATCATCTTTACTATCATTATTCTGAATTCTTTTTCAGGTAGACTGCCTATTTCCTCTTCATTTGTTAGGTCTGGTGGGTTTTTATCTTGCTCCTTCATCTGCTGATTGTTTTTCTGTCTTCTCATTTTGCTTATCTTAACTGTGTTTGGGGTCTCCTATTTGCATGCTGCAGGTTCGTAGTTCCTGTTGTTTTTGGTGTCTGTCCCCAGTGGCTAAAGTTGGTTCAGTGGGTTGTGTAGGCTTCCTAGTGGAGGGGACTAGTACCTGTATTTTGGTGGATGAGGCTGGATCTTGTCTTTCTGGTGGGCAGGTCCACGTCTGGTGGTGTGTTTTGGGGTGTCTGTGGACTTACTATGAATTTAGGAAGCCTCTCTGCTAATGGATGGGGTTGTGTTCCTGTCTTGCTAGTTGTTTGGCATAGGGTGTCCAGCACTGTAGCTTTCTGGTCATTGAGTGAAGCTGGGTGTTGGTGTTGAGATGGAGATCTCTGGGAGATTTTCGCCGGTTGATATTATGTGGAGCTGGGAGGCCTCTTGTGGACCAGTGTCCTGAAGTTGGCTCTCACACCTCAGAGGCACAGCACTGACTCCTGGATGCAGCACCAAGAGCCTTTCATCCACCCCGCAAGTCAGAAGGATTCTTCTTTTTTTTCTCCTTCTTCTCTTTCCTTTCAAAATTTGCAAACCATCACAGCCTCTACACTGACTTGATTGGGCAACTCGGAGCTTGCAGGAAAATTCCTCCAGCCATACTCTTTTGGCTGCTGAAGTGGACCCACAAAGGAGAGCTCATGGAGAGGTCTTTGGAAGCTGTCATTTATATTGAAAGTGTACGTTAGTGCTTGAGGCCACTGTTGTTTAACTAGACTAGTAGTGGGGAGGATGATCTGGAACCTGGAGACTGCCAGGCATCTGTACATCAACTTTCTGAGATCAATGGCTTCTGCTATACTTCCATGTTCCAATCTCATGCAAATTCCTCCCTCAGTCAGTGCTAACCTGCTGAGCCCTGAGCTCGCTGCCTCTTCCGCCTCAGGAGGTGCTGGGTCCATCCCTCTTGGAGTCTCGACGGCTTTTGTCTCAGGAGCTTTTAGACTTCATCTGAACATTTCTTTCTCCAGACTCGGTCTGGAAACCAGTCGGAGTCGAACTGCGTCTAACTTAGAAATGAAACCGGTCGCTCTCTTTATTTTTTTAAATTATCATTATATTTCTATGTTAATAATTTCTTTTATTTTTTTATTTATTATTATATTCTTCTTTCTTTTTTCTCCCTTTTCCTCTGAGCCGTGTGCCGGACACAGTCTTGGTGCTCCAGCCTGGTATCAGGCCTGAGCCTCTAAGGTGGCAGGGCCAAGTTCAGAACAGTGGACCACCAGAGACCTCTTGGCCCCAGGTAATATCAATCAGCAAGAGATCTCTGACTCAGAGCTAAGAGTCTTAAGCTCCACCCAATGGCCAGCAAGCACCAGGGCTGGACACCCCATGTCAAACAACTCATTAGACAGGAATGCTACCCCTCCCATTAGCAGACAGGCTGTCTACAATCATACTAGGTTCACAGACACCCCAAAACACACCACCGGATGTGGCCATGCCTACCAGAATGACAAGATCCAGCCTCACCCACCAGAACACAGGCACCTGTCCCCTCCATGAGGAAGCCTACACAAGTCACTGAACCAACCTCACCCACTGGGGGCAGACACCAAAACCAACAGGAATTATGAACATAGCCTGCAGAAAGCAGAGCCCAAACACAGTAACTTAAACAAAAAAAGAAGACAG
Organism: Tursiops truncatus; assembly: GCF_011762595.2. Lineage (NCBI taxonomy): Eukaryota > Metazoa > Chordata > Mammalia > Artiodactyla > Delphinidae > Tursiops > Tursiops truncatus. The sequence goes on along the minus strand of NC_047044.1, from coordinate 53,657,295 downwards.
TGATATATGCAGCAGATGAAGATGCAAGGTAAAAACCCACCAGGCCAAACAAATGAAGAGGAAATAAGCAGTTTACCTGAAAAAGACTTCAGAGTAATGACAGTAAAGATGATCCAAAATCTTGGAAATAGAATGGAGAAAATACAAGAAACTTTTAACAAGGACCTTGAAGAACTGAAGAGCATACAAACAATGAACAACACAATAAGTGAAATTAAAAATTCTCCAGAAGGAATCAATAGCAGAATAACTGTGGCAGGAGAACAGATGACTAACATGGAAGATAAAATAGTGGAAATAATTACTGCAGAGCAGAATAAAGAAAAAAGAATGAAAAGAATTGAGAACAGTCTCAGAGACCTCTGGGACAACATTAAATGCACCATATAGGGGTCCCAGAAGAAGAAGAGAAAAAGAAAGGGACTGAGAAAATATTTGAAGAGATTATAGTTGAAAACTTCCCTAACATGGGAAAGGAAATAGTCAATCAAGTCCAGGAAGCACAGAGAGTCCCATACAGGATAAATCCAAGGAGAAACATACCAAGACACATATTGATCAAACTACCAAAAATTAAATACAAAGAAATAATATTAAAGGCAGCAAGGGAAAAGCAACAAATAATATACAAGAGAATCCTCAAAAGGATAATAGCTGATCTTTAAGTAGAAACTCTGCAAGCCAGAAGGGACTGGCAGGACATATTTAAAGTGATGAAAGGGAAAAACCTACAACCAAGATTTCTCTACCCAGCAAGGATCTCATTGAGATTCGATGGAGAAATCAAAACCTTTACAGACAAGCAAAAGTTAAAAGAATTCAGCACCACCAATCCAGCTTTACAACAAATGCTAAAGGAACTTCTCTAGGCAGGAAACACAAGAGAAGGAAAAGACTTACAATAACAAACCCAAAACAATTGAGAAAACAGTAATAGGAACATACGTAATGATAATTACCTGAAATGAAAATGGATTAAATGCTCCAACCATAAGACATAGACTGGCTGAATGGTTACAAAAACAAGACACATACTTATGCTGTCTAAAAGAGACCCACTTCATACCTAGGGACACATACAGACTGAAAGTGAGGGGATGGAAAAAGATATTCCATGCAAAAGGAAATCAAAAGAAAGTTGGAGTACAATACTCATATCTGACAAAACAGACTTTAAAAAAAAGACTATTGGGGCTTTGCTGGTGGTGCAGTGGTTGAGAGTCAGCCTGCCAATGCAGCGGACACGGGTTCGTGCCCCAGTCTGGGAAGATCCCACATGCCGCGGAGTGGCTAGGCCCATGAGCCATGGCCGCTGAGCCTGCGCATCCGTAGCCTGTGCTCCGCAACAGTAGAGGCCACAACAGTGATAGGCCCACGTACCACAAAAAAAAATAATAATAAATAAATAAATAAAGACTATTACATGAGACAAAGAAGGGCACTACATAGTGATCAAGGGATTAATCGAAGAATAAGATATAACAATTGTAAATATTTATGCACCCAACATAGGAGCACCTCAATACATAAGGCAAATGCTAACAGCCATAAAAGCAGAAATTGACAGTAACACAATGATAGTAGGAGATTTTAACACGCCACTTTCACCAACGGACGGATCACCCAAAATAAAAATAAATAAGGAAACACAAGCTAAAAATGACACATTAGACAAGATGGACTTAATTGATATTTATAGGACTTTCCATCCAAAGACAACAGAATACACTTTCTTCACAAGTGGTCATGGAATATTCGCCAGGATAAATCATATCTTGGGTCACAAATCAAGCCTCGGTAAATTTAAGAAAACTGAAATCGTATCAAGTATCTTTTCTGACCACATGCTATGAGACTAGATATCAATTATGGGAAAAAATGGTAAAAAACACTAACACAGGGAGGCTTAATAATATGCTACTAAATAATCAAAAGGTCATTGAAGAAATAAAAAAAATACCTAGAAACAAATGACAATGAAAACACGACGATCCAAAACCTATGGGATGTAGTGAAAGCAGTTCTAAGAGGGAGGTCTGTAGCAATAAAATCCTACCTCAAGAAACAAGAAACATGTCAAATAAACAACCTAGGCTTACACCTAAAGCAATTAGAGAAAGAAAGAAAAAAAAAACCCTAAAGTTAGTAGGAAAGAAATCATAAAGATTAGATCAGAAAAAAATGAAAAAGAAATAAAGGAAACAATAGCAAAGATCAATAAAACTAAAAGCTGGTTCTTTGAGAAGATAAACAAAATTGTTAAACCATTAGCCAAACTCATCAAGAAAAAAAGAGAGACAACTCAAATCAATAGAATTAGAAATGAAAAAGGAGAAGGAACAACTGACACTGCAGAAATACAAAGGATCATGAGAGATTACTACAAGCAACTCTGTGCCAATAAAATGGACAACCTGAAGAAATGGACAAATTCTTAGAAAAGCACAACCTTCTGAGACTGAATCAGGAAGAAACAGAAAATATAAACAGACCAATCACAAGTAATGAAATTGAAACTGTGATTACAAGTCTTCCAACAAACAAGAGCCAAGGACCAGATGGCTTCACAGGGGAATTCTATCAAATATTTAGAGAAGAGCTAACACCTATCCTTCTCAAACTCTTCCAAAATATAGCAAAGGGAAGAATACTCCCAAACTCATTCTACGAGGCCACCATTCATTACACTGATACCAAAACCAGACACTGATGTCACAGAAAAAGAAAATAACAGGCCAAGGTCACTAACGAACATAGACACAAAAATTCTCAACAAGATACTAGCAAACAGAATCCAACAACACATAAAAGGATCATACACTGTAATCAAGTGGGATTTATCCCAGGAAGGTAAGGATTCTTCAATATATGCAAATCAATCAATGTGATTCACCATATTGACAAATTGAAGGATAAAACCATATAGATGCAGAAAAAGGTTCTGGCAAAACTTAATGCCATTTTTTGATAAAAGCTCCCCAGAGTAGGCATAGAGGGAACCTACCTCAACATAATAAAGGCCACCATATATGACATACCTACAGCCAACATCATTCTCAATGCTGAAAAACTGAAACTATTTTCTTTAAGATCAGGAAAACGACAAAGTTGCCCACTCTCACCACTATGATTCAACATAGTTTTGGAAGTTTTACCCACAGCAATCAGAGAAGAATAAGAAATAAAAGGAATACAAATCATAAAAGAAGAAGTAAAACTGTCACTGTTTGCAGATGACATGATATTATTCATAGAGAATCCTAAAGATGCTACCAGAAAACAACTAGAGCTAATCAATTTTGGTAAAGTAGCAGGATACAAATTAATGCACAGAAATCTCTTCCATTGCTATTCACTAATGATGAAAAATCTAAAAGAGAAATAAAGGAAACACTCCCATTTACCACTACAACAAAAAGAATAAAATACCTAGGAATAAACCTACCTAAGGGAAGAGAGATGGGAACATATGTATATGTATAACTGATTCACTTTGTTATGAAGCAGAAACTAACACACCATTGCAAAGCAATTATACTCCAATAAGATGTAAATAAATAAATAAATAACTTACCTAAGGAGACAAAAGACCTGTATGCAGAAAACTATAAGACACTGATGAAAGAAATTAAACACGATACAAACAGATGGAGAGATATAAAATGTTCATGGATTGGAAGAATCAACATTGTGAAAATGACTATATTACCCAAAGCAATCTATAGATTCAATGCAATCCCTATCAAACTACCAATGGCATTTTTCACAGAAGTAGAACAAAAAATTTCACAATTTATATGGAAACACAAAGACCCTGAATGGCCAAAGCAATCTTGAGAAAGAAAAACGGAGTTGGAGGAATCATGCTTCCGGAGTTCAGACTATACTATAAAGCTACACTAATCAAGACAGTATGGTACTGGCACAAAAACATAAATATAGATCAATGGAACAGGATAGAAAGCTCAGAGATAAACCCACGCACATATGGTCACCTTATCTTTGAGAAAGGAGGCAAGAATGTAAAATGGAGAAAAGACAGCATCTTCAATAAATGGTGCTGGGAAAACTGGACAGCTACATGTAAAAGAATGAAATTAGAACCCTCCCTAACACCATACACAAAAATAAACTCAAAATGGATTCAAGACCTAAATGTAAGGCCAGACACTATAAAACCCTTAGAGGAAAACATAGGCAGAAAACTCTATGACATAAATCACAGCAAGATCCTTTTTGACCCACCTCCTAGAGAAATGGAAATAAAAACAAAAATAAACAAATGGAGCCAATGAAACTTAAAAGCTTTTGCACAGCAAGGGAAACCATAAACAAGATGAAAAGAAAACCCTCAGAATGGGAGAAAATATTTACAAATGAAGCAACTGACAAAGGATTCATCTCCAAAATATACAAGTAGCTCATGCAGCTCAATATCAAAGAAACGAACAACCTAATCCAAAATTGGGCAGGAGATCTAAGTAGACATTTCTCCAAAGAAGATATACAGATTGCCAACAAACACATGAAAGGATGCTCAACATCACTAACCATTAGAGAAATGCAAATCAAAACTACAATGAGGTATCATCTCACACTGGTCCGAATGGCCATCATCAAAAAATCTACAAACAATAAATGCTGGAGGGGGTGTGGAGAAAAGGGAACCCTCTTGCACTCTTGGTGGGAATGTAAATTGATATAGCCACTATGGAGAACAGTATGGAGGTTTCTTTAAAAACTAAAAATAGAACTCCCATATAACCCAGCAATCTAACTACTGGTCATATACCCTGAGAAAACCGTAATTCAAAAGGAGTCATGTACCACAATGTTCATTGCAGCACTATTTACAATAGCCAGGACATGGAAGCAACCTAAGTGTCCATCAACAGATGAATGGATAAAGAAGATGTGGCAATATATACAATGGAATATTACTCAGCCGTTAAAAGAAATGAAATTGAGTTATTTGTAGTGAGGTGGATGGACCTAGAGTCTGTCATACAGAGTGAAGTAAGTCAGAAAGAGAAAAACAAATACCATATGCTAATACATATATATGGAATCTAAAAAAAAAAAAGTTCTGAAGAGCCTGGGGGCAGGACAGGAATAAAGACTCAGTCGTATAGAATGGACTTGAGGACATGGGGAGGGGGAAGGAGAAGCTGGGACTAAGTGAGAGAGTGACATGGACATATATACACTACTAAATGTAAAATAGATAGCTAGTGGGAAGCAACTACATAGCACAGGGAGATCAGCTCAGTGCTTTGTGACCACCTAGAGGGGTGTGATAGGAAGGGTGGGAGGGAGACGCAAGAGGGAGGGGATATGGGGATATATGTATACATATAGCTGATTCACTTTGTTATACAGCAGAAACTAACACAACACTGTAAAGCAATTATACTCCAATAAAGATGTTTAAAAAGAATAAAATGTTTGCTACCATCAGATTGACTGCTGCGTTAACAATTATGATAATCACTTTGGAAAAAATAGCACAAAGGGAAGCACTAAAAAGTAATAAGTGGCACTTGTTCTAACATTCTAAAGCAAATATAATCTTCTTCAATTCAAAAATCTTCTATTAATTACTCATGAGACTTATAACTGTTCCACACAATTTCCAAAGCTTTTTCATCTTTGAAATGCATATTTTCAGATACAGAGGTACTTGAGAATCCACTAACATTATGATCCTAAAGTAACATTACGTTCCCTTTATGAAGGAGAGCAGGCAGTGGGTACAGTGGGTATTAAGGAGCTACGGGTTGTTTTCTGTTTGTTTTTTTAAGCACCAGGAAAACTCAGATTGCAAAAATTAACTCCCCTCTCATATGTTTCCTATTGTTTGAATTGACCAAATCTTTTCAGTTTACATTCTTAATATTAGTACAACTGGCAATAATCTGGGAATTTTAACACTTTAAAGCTGCTATCATGTTTATATAACTTAGAGTAACAAAAGCTTTATATCTACAGATAAAGTGGTGAGAGTTATGGATCATGAGAATACCAGGGTCTGTACCTGGGAAAGGGGCCACCAAAAGGTAGCAAAGCGCCACATATTCTGGGGATAAAACTAGGCCAGTCGTGCGCATTTCCCATGAGTGGAGAAAGTCTGAACAGTCTGTGTCTGGCTTACACCCGGCAGGCATCATCATGGCACAGCCAACGGACGAAGCATTAATAAACATGGAGGTGGAGATGATTTTCAGTTCAGATCCATCCTCCTTTTATCTGGCTCCACTGTCTGCTTCTTATACACTGGTATATCAATAGTCTGTAGCAGACATTATTCCTTGTGCCAAACATCTTGTGGGCCAACTGCTTTTGGAAAAGTCCATGACAACTAGAGTCTTTCATCTTTCATTCTTTTGAGGTACCACTCTCCAAATGCTAGTTGAACAGCTGCGCTTAAAATCTCTCCCAGGTATGGAAAGGGAAAGCAGGCAATCCATCTCCTTCAAGCTTCCAAACTATGTGAGAAGAGAGCAAGACCTAGGATAGCTGGGCTGATTTCTGCTTCTCCTCTCGTTTGGCATAAAAGGGTCTCCATCTGTGTTCCTTGGGCCCTTTGAAAATCACTGTGCCTGATATTAAGGCCCTGAACACTAGAGATGGCATTCCTTTTAGAGGGAAAAACAGACTGAACCACCCATCCAACACAGCAATGGGTTCCTTTATGGAGAAACTTAACTAGCCCATCTGGCAAACAGCTGAGACACAGATATCCTTTACTTAATGTGGATATAGTCGAAGTCATACAGAGTAAGAAATAAGAATATAATTCTAAGGAAATATAGTTCCCACAAATTAAATTGATTACATTCATGCTCTAGTTGCCCTGTTCATTTCCAAAGTATTTTATGCTGATAACCTCCTTCCCAACTTCTCTGTTCATGCTTGGTCTCACGCATTCTCTTAATCTGTTAATTATCTGTGTTAGTTATTCATCAAATACTATATGCTTTTGGCTGGAATCTGACCAAGTAATAAAAAAAGTTTCATGCTCTCCTAGAAATAACTTATAAGAGACAAATCTAGATTTCATCATACAATGCACATGATGTACTCCCCAGAGAGATGTTAGCCTTAAAAACAAAGATGCTTATCCCTTTCTTTCAAAGCAAAGGAATGCGGATTCTGAAAATTTCAGCCAAAACTAAAATATTCAAAAACAACAAACTACTTACAGGTAAAGATGTCATGCTTTCAACTTACGCTCTACAAACTTTGGCCATGTCTTCTATTAAAAAACACGAACCTATATCACGGTGCCAGATATTAACCTGGGGCTATTTGTAATGTTTATAAAAAGTTGAGAAATACTACATGTGAGAGAATCTAGCATGACATTTTCCCCTTCCCCAAATCAATCAAATTACAATGGCTATCAGAATGGTATGAGAGAAACCATTGTTCTCAACACACAGATAGCAAACTGTAAGGAGGCTTCCCACACCACTATTGTCGGCAGAGTCAACAAAAGACAGGAAAGAATACAAACTGCCTGTAGTAAGAAAGACCAGAGCAAGGGAGCTGAGCATCAACAGAGAACTTAAGGGAAAGAACTGTGATCCAAAGAGAGGGAAAACCAGATGAAAGGTGAAACTGGAAAGGAGGAAAACCAGCTAGAGAAATAAGGGGCCCCAGTTAGGGATACAAAAGTCAAAGTAGCCCAGGGCTACAATGATGGATCCCGAAGGCAATACTTCTAGAATTTGCTTTTTAAAAACTAAGACTGGATCCAAAAGATTAAAGTGTGTTTCTGATACTATTTGACCCCAAAATTCAACCTGCTCCAAAGTTTGTTGTAGAGCTAGAAAAATGAGTCAAGATATGTCAGTTCCTATGATTTATTGCTATCCAATTAGGGAGCTCCCGGCTCACTGACCAGAAACAAAGATTAAAGGAAAAAGGTACTATAAAGGCTAAAACTTGTACAATCTTCTATCTCAACTGACTACACAAAAAGATATGCAGAACCTAATTTAATATGGGTTATAAATCACTGCAAGTGTTAAAGGAAAAAAACAGATGTTAACATTTAAACATGTTTCTTCTGAATTTTGGTATACTGTTACCTAATTGATAAAAATATTTTTAAATGAAACTAAAAATACACTTATTTTGACAGAGCAAACATATCCAATATAAAAGATACTTATGTAAATTAAAAATATGTATACAAGTATAGAATACTGTAAGGATTTGAGTAAATACTGGTACTATAATTGTTATTTGGCCCCTTCGTTCTAACTGCCTACGCCTTACTTAATCAGAAAAACACTGGCCAGGATCAGTACATGAATAACTAAAACCATGTGGATTGAGGGATTTGTCTTGGTCTAATGGTTATTTAACAGATTACTGCTCTGTTCATTACATAGGGTTAATACTTCAACATATTATTTGCAAAATCCCAAGAATTTTTAGTTTTACTTTTTATTCCTTAGGCTAACACACATAGAAAATGCATGTAAGAAGACTGAGATCATCTTAAAATTAGTAAAGTAAAATAGTAATTATAATAATTACATCAGGAACTGAAGCATCAACAAATGTGATTTATTAATGTGTGATAAACATATTCTTGGCAAGAAATTTCAATCAATTCTGATGTCAATTCAGCATCTCAGCGATAGCAAGATCTTTAAGACAGAAATAAGTTTAGGATGGAGGGAGGGAGGGAGAAATGAAGTAAGGTCAGGCGTCTGGATGCCTGGATTTTAGATCTTCCACTGATAAGCTGTATGATATTTGACAAGTCATAACCTCTCTAAACCACAATTTTTCCGTAATATATAAGCTCAACTTATGTCCCAGGAGCACTGTGATGATTAAATTAGATGGTGTAGGTGACATTATTTTATAAATGATAAAGCCAATATAATATAAATTTATTACTACTATCAATATTCAGCTCAACAGAGGAAACAATAAGAAATAATGAAGAATAAATTAGATTAAATGCTGGGTTTATTTGATCACAGAGTACTGGTAAGTTTCATTAATTCAATTCTCAATGTAGATTTTCAAACTTATTTATCCAAAGTGTTAGTTTGGCATTTTTTCATAAATACTTGTTAAATGTAAAAACTTAGTTAACCAGGTAATTAATAAATTATCTTCTTTCCTTGAAGTACACATAGTCACAAATGTGTAAAGCAACTGTCATTTTACTATTTCAGTGAGATTTTTTAAAAGTTAATAGGGCTTCCCTCGTGGTGCAGTGGTTGAGAGTCCGCCTGCCGATGAAGGGGACACAGGTTCGTGCCCCGATCTGGGAAGATCCCACATGCCGCGGAGCGGCTGGGTCCGTGAGCCATGGCCACTGAGCCTGCGCGTCCGGAGCCTGCGTGTCCGGAGCCTGCGCGTGCGGAGCCTGTGCTCCGCGACTGGAGAGGCCACAACAGTGAGAGGCCCGCATACCGCAAATAATAATAATAATCTTTTAGCTTCACTTTAGTCTACTGGCCTTCAAGAATGATCTAGTTCTGAATTTCCTGGAATACTAGGATGTGTGTAAATAGAGGTTAAAATGGAAAATGGGCAACTACTTTCTCAGTTGGAAAGTTTCTAAATAGAAACTCTTCACAAGTCCTTGATATGCAGGCCTTTAAAATACCACAGGGGGGAAAAAAACACACAACTACATACATTCCTACTTAAAAGAAAACAATGTGTTATGATAAAGTGATCTCTGTAGCATATTTTTTCAAATAATTCTTTTTTTTTTTTTGGTGATCACCTTAAGATAACTAGAGATTGCTTCCAATCAGGGAAATTATCTCTCAAATATCTGCATTGAATCGTTTTGGGAAAAGCAAATATAAGACAGTAACAACACCCTTGAGATACCAGAAATTAAATCCTCACTTATCAATACATGTTTTCCTAGTTACATTTCCCAAATTTCTGAATCTTCATTTGTCAGCAGTTACCCCTTTATTTACTGCTCAACATTTTATCATAATGTTGTTATATCAAATTCATTATTGCTTATGCCCCCATTAGCTTCATTTCATTATTATAAGGAAGCCATAGTAAACTCAATATGCAAATTGTCCAAATAATAGAATTAATAAAACGGAGAACTAAATGATTTTGCGTAATCCAAGGCCCAAACCTTGTTATCATAATTGAGTTATTTCATAGTAGAGGACAGGACCCACTAGCAACGTGTAAATATTTCAGCTGGAGACCACATACATAATGAACATAGACCAAAGGAGAGGAATGTATCACCAAAGCTTTGATAATGTAAACAAAATATCTGTAAGCAGAGCCACATTAAGAAGCTGACTAGCAGAAAGAGAAAAACAAATATCATATATTAACCCATACATGTGAAATCTGAAAAAATTGGTACAGACGATCTTATTTACTAAGTAGAAATAGAGACAAAGACGTAGAGAACAAATTTATGGATACCCAGGGGGCAAGGGAGGGTGGGATGAATTGGGAGATAGGGATTGACATATATACACTACTATGTATAAAAGAGATAACTAATGAGAACCTACTGTAGAGCCCAGGGAACTCAGTGCTCTGCAGTGACCTAAATGAGAAGGAAATCCAAAAAAGAGGGGATATATGTATACATACACCTGATTCACTCTGCTGTATAGCAGAGATTAACACAATATTATAAAGCAACTATACTCCAATTAAAAACAAAAAGCTGACTAGCATGCAGTTGCTCATGTTACCAAGAAACTGTCACTAGATATGTAACCAGATGGAGAAAATTGTACTGACACAAAGTTCTCTGAGGGAGAGGCTGTATGAAAGAGTCAGTCTCATGCGGTGGAGTACATCCTCCTGGGGTATATGCCCAAGCAGCTCTGGTGATGTGTCTTCTAGGGAGGTAGGTGGGCCTTCACTGAGTGAGCCTCCAGAAGCTCTCCTGTACCTATCATACCCTCCATCAGCACTCCTCCAAATAAATGTTGAATAAAGAAATAAAGAGAATTTTGCAGAAGGGGCACAAAATTATTGCTCTCCCAGGGCAGCCCGATGTCACCTAATATGATCAGATTTTCATTATAGATGGTACACTGTGGCAGCACTGTGGACTGGAGGGGAGACACACAGTCACAGAGAGATACTAGCAGACAATCCCATTCACCCAGGCACGAAGCGTCTGTCACGTAACTCAGTGATGCAGCTGAACCCAGGCATGAGTTTGGAGGAGGTTGTACGGGGAACAAGCAAACAGAGGAGAGCAGAGTGTCCTTAACTAAAACATTTTCAGTTGAATAATGGGCAAAGAAGCTAAACAACACTGAGTTCAGGAAGAAGTGGGAGACTGAAAAAGAGCTGACTATAAACCCCTTTTCCACGAAGACCGGCTATGAAGGGGTGTTTTCAATCACCTTAAATGTTTTAATAGCATTAGGAGAAAGTCAACGTATATAGGAAAAATAGAAGGATAAGAAAACCAGGTTGCCAGGTGAGGTCAATTTATATATATTATGTAACATGCTATTAAGTTTACTGAGTGACCTATTAGCAACATAAAGAAAGAGCAAATCAGAATCTTACCAAGAAATTTCAAATGAAGACAAACCCTCTGTACCTCACACACAAACAGTACTGACATGGTGCTACAGGGGAGCATTGTTAGCGGTTGCCTGTAAGAGAGTAGCTTCAGAAAACTTCCAAGCTGCCACCTGAATATCAAAAATGAATAATTTAGCTAAGCGTGAATCACCTTTAGACAACGTGGAGATTCACAAGTATAAAACCAGAGCAATTGTGACTAGAACAATGGCACAGTGCCGGCTCGTTTGGGTGAAGAGCAAAAATTCCCAGATTCCTTGTACCTTTGAGATAGTCCATTCTTTTGGAAAGAGAATTACAAAATACCTCCTCTATTACCACTTCTGAAGGGCAACGAAAACGCTTGAGATCATGCCCTCTAGTTTTCCAGAGACACATATTTTGAAAGTTACCCTTGCCTTTCTTGCCAAGATGTCACAAAGGTAAAAAGAATAAAAATTTCATTACAATTCCACATCCACTCATGTATGTAAAACAAATGGTCACATCCATACCTATCAGTTAATAACATGAAACATCTCCACGTAATTCCTAGTAACCTGGCAGTAAATCCCTACAACCAAGAGCTAAAGTGATTTCAAACCTGTTCTGTGCCAGTGCTGGCTCCCGAGAGTGAGTTTTGTGTACTTCTGCTCAACTCCATGTTCAGTGAGGTCACATCAATAGCTTAACAGTCATGGTGGGAGTATTTATACCACAGAAACTGGAAAACACTGCAAATCAGAGTTCTGCCCCTTCTATCTAGAGAGAGGTTGTTAAAACTTTACCGGCCTACCATGACTCTAAGCATCCTTGCATCAGGTCTATAAAAAAGCCGACTTGGATCCCTTACTATCTCTCAGTCTGGAAGAGTTCTCCAGGATTTCCATAACACCAACATTTTCAAGTCTGAAAATTCACTCTTTCCAAGGGAACACAGCTTAACAGCCTCCTTAGTGTTGCTAAATTATACCAGAGGAAAAAAGACTTTTTTGCTAAATCAGCTTTTGGTATTGCTCTAATATTTCAGTTCCATGCTTCCTGACAGCTAGGAGTCTACCACTCTTCCATTCACCCATTCAGCAATCCTTGACTATTCAGACCTTTAACCCAGTGAGGCACACACAGTTACTCCTTATTCCTCCCTCCTCTTGCCTGCTTCATGCAAAAAGACTTCATCCAGATCCAGAAACAAATGCCCAATCATATTACTCATAACCTTGCTTCACAAGTATGTGCTCCTTGCTCTGTGTCAGGTGCTGACAATAAAAAGATGAATCAAGCGAAGTCCCTCCTTATGGAGGGTTGTAAGATCAAGCTGGCAAACAGACATCTAAACGACTGCTTCCTCATGTATTTTAAGAGTAGAAACAGCAAGAATATTTTGGAATTCTGGGAGAATTTTGAAAATATAAATTTCCCGTTACATGGATACTTCAATTCAATTCAATTCATTTACTTAGTCACCACAGTGAACCAGGCAGTGTGCATACCTCTCCCCTGACCATAAAGATATAGAAACAGTGAGAGAAGCAGACATGCCATCAGTGAAGTTATACTATAGTATTAGCTGCATGTAGGATGCCACTCAGCAGTAAGGTATACTCTAGCCCTCAAAACCATATCCTGTATGGTCAGAAAAAATATTTAAATGAATTAAATAAAACCAAAATATACACAAGCTGGCATCCTTTCAAAAATAATTCTCTGCCCCCTTCAAAGAAAGAACCAGTAATACAAATAGAACACTTCTCTCTCAACCACTAACTGCATTTTATAATATTAATGGTTGTCATATAACATGAAACTTATGTACATCACACATTAACATCATAGATTGCTACCAAGTCAAAGCAATATTCAATTGATATCCTGTAATTTATAATCAACTAAAATCTTCTGTAAATGAGAAAATTAATATATACTAACTCCCATTAACAAAATATCGAATGCAATAAGCAAAATAGAAACCAAACATAGTTTATTCCATATTAACAAACTGGAATAACAAATATAACAATTTCATTAAGACATGATCAAAATGTCCAATTGCTAAGAATTAAATCTCTATACAAAAGTTTATCTCATCCAAAGGAATACACAACAAACTGTTCCTAAAACAGCTGAATTACAGAAATTATAAAAAAAACAGCATTTTTCCAAAGATAGTTCCTGGATATATCTCTTCATAGTATTAAATAATTTAATAATTATTCAGTGTGGTATTCTTAAAAGATCACAATACTCAAGCTGCATGATATTACACCAATTTATATGTATACAAGCAATATCTTAAAGAGAACTTGAAAATAATTTTCGTATTAAATTTACGCCAGGAGTCAGCAAATATGTTCTAAAAAGCACCAGATCGTAAATATTTTAGGCTTTATAGTCCATATGGTCTTTGCTGTAAGGACTAACTCTGCCTTTGTAGTATGAAAGCATCCATAGAAAATACATAAACTAAGGAGCATGCCAAGTGGCAATAAAACTTTATTTACAAAAACAGGCAGTGGGCGGAAGTGGCCTACGAGCCATAGTATGCCAATCTCAATTTCAGTTTTAAAAATTGAGCTGATTCAAACATCTTCATAGGTGCCTCTAATACTTACCACTATCACCTCCTTGTTTTACCTTCTCTTCGTTCTGAGAAGACTGTACTAACATGTGTGCTCTAAGCAACTGGTGATTAGATAGCTTTACATAACATTTTATTTATTTTTTATTTTTTTATGCACTAAACTATTGTGTAATTTATTTTTTTAACATCTTTATTGGAGTATAACTGCTTTACAATGGTGTGTTAGTTTCTGCTTTATAACAAAGTGAATCAGTTATACATATACATATGTCCCCATATCTCTTCCCTCTGGTGTCTACCTCCGTCCCACCCTCCCTATCCCACTCCTCTAGGTGGTCACAAAGCACCGAGCTAATCTCCCTGAGCTATGCGGCTGCTTCCCACCAGCTATCTATTATACGTTTGGTAGTGTATATATGTCCATGCCACTCTCTCACTTTGTCCCAGCTTACCCTTCTCCCTACCCATACCCTCAAGTCTGTTCTCTAGTAGCTCTGCGTCTTTATTCCCATCTTGCCCCTAGGTTCTTCATGACCTTTTATTTTTTCTTTGATTCCATATATATATGTGTTAGCATTTTCTCTTTCTGACTTACTTCACTCTGTATGACAGACTCTAGGTCCATCCACCTCACTACAAATAACTCAATTTTGCTTTTTTATGGCTGAGTAATATTCCATTGTATGTATGTGCCACATCTTCTTTATACATTCATCTGTTGATGGACACTTAGGCTGCTTCCATGTCCTGGCTATTGTAAATAGAGCTGCAATGAACACTTTGGTACATGACACTTTTTGAATTATGGTTTTCTCAGGGTATATGCCCAGTAGTGGGATTGCTGGGTCATATGGTAGTTCTATCTTTAGTTTTTTAAGGAACCTCCATACTGTTCTCCATAGTGGCTGTATCAATTTACATTCCCACCAAGAGTTCAAGAGGGCTCCCTTTTCTCCACACCCCCTCCAGCATTTATTGTTTGTAGATTTTTTGATGATGGCCATTCTGACCAGTGTGAGATGATATCACATTGTAGTTTTGATTTGCATTTCTCTAATGATTAACGATGTTGAGCATTCTTTCATGTGTTTGCTGACAATCTGTATATCTTCTTTGGAGAAATGTCTATTTAGGTCTTCTGCCCATTTTTGGATTGGTTTGTTTTTTTTTTGATATTGAGCTCCATGTGCAGTTTGTATATTTTGGAGATTAATCCTTGGTCACTTGCTTCATTTGCAAATATTTTCTCCCATTCTGAAGGTTGTCTTTTCATCTGTTTATGGTTTCCTTTGCTGTGCAAAGTTTTTAAGTTTCATTAGGTCCCATTTGTTTATTTTTGTTTTTATTTCCATTTCTCTAGGAGGTGGGTCAAAAAGGATCTTGCTGTGATTTATGTCAAAGAGTGTTCTGCCTATGTTTTCCTTTAAGAGTTTGATAGTTTCTGGCCTTACATTTAGGTCTTTAATCTATTTGGAGTTTATTTTTGTGTATGGTGTTAGGGAGTGTTCTAATTTCATTCTTTTACATGTAGCTGTCCAGTTTTCCCAGCATCACTTATTGAAGAGGCTGTCTTTTCTCCATTGTATATTCCTGCCTCTTTTATCAAAGATAAGGTGACCATATGTGCGTGGGTTTATCTCTGAGCTTTCTATCCTGTTCCATTGATCTATATTTGCTTTGTGCCAGTACCATACTGTCTTGATGACTGTAGCTTTGTAGTATAGTGTGAAGTCAGGGAGCCTGATTCCTCCAGCTCCGTTTTTCTTTCTCAAGATTGCTTTGGCTATTCAGGATCTTTTGTGTTTCCATACAAATTGTGAACTTTTTTGTTCTAGTTCTGTGAAAAATGCCAGTGGTAGTTTGATAGGGATTGCACTGAATCTGTAGATTGCTTTGGGTAATATAGTCATTTTCACAGTGTTGATTCTTCCCATCCAAGAACATGGTATATCTCTCTATCTGTTTGTGTCGTCTTTAATTTCTTTCATCAGTGTCTTATAATTTTCTGCATACAGGTCTTTTGTCTCCTTAGGTAGGTTTATTCTTCGATATTTTATTCTTTTTGTTGCAATGGTAAATGGGAGTGTTTCCTTAATTTCTCTTTCACATTTTTCATCATTAGTGTATAGGAATGCAAGAGATTTCTGTGCACTGATTTGTATCCTGCTACTTTACCAAATTCATTGATTAGCTCTAGCAGTTTTCTGGTGGCATCTTTAGGATTCTCTATGTATAGTATCATGTCATCTGCAAACAGTGACAGCTTTACTACTTTTCTGATTTGGATTCCTTTTATTTCTTTTTCTTCTCTGACTGCTGTGGCTAAAACTTCCAAAACTATGTTGAATCATAGTGGTGAGAATGGGCAACCTTGTCTTTTTCCTGATCTTAGTGGAAATGGCTTGTTTTTCACCATTGAGGACGATGTTGGCTGTGGGTTTGTCATACATAGCCTTTATTATGTTGAGGAAAGTTCCCTCTATGACTACTTTCTGCAGGGTTTTTTTCATAAATGGGTGTTGAATTTTGTCGAAAGCTTTCTCTATATCTATTGAAATGATCATATGGTTTTTCTTCTTCAGTTTGTTAATATGGTGTATCACATTGTTTGATTTGCGTATATTGAGGAATTCTTGCATTCGTGGGATAAACCCCACTTGATCATGGTGTATGATCCTTTTAATGTGCTGTTGGATTCTGTGTGCTAGTATTTTGTTGAGGATTTTTGCATCTATGTTCATCAGCGATATTGGTTTCTAGTTTTCTTTCTTTGTGACATCTTTGTCTGGCTTTGGTATCAGGGTGATGGTAGCCTCGTAGAATGAGTTTGGGAGTGTTTCTCCCTCTGCTATATTTTGGAAGAGTTTGAGAAGGATAGGTGTTAGCTCTTCTCTCAATGTTTGATAGAATTTGCCTGTGAAGTCATCTGGTCCTGGGCTTTTGTTTGTTGGAAGATTTTTAATCACAGTTTCAATTTCAGTGCCTGTGATTGGTCTGTTCATATTTTCCATTTTTTCGTGGTTCAGTCTCAGAAGGTTGTGCATTTCTAAGAATTTGTCATAACGTTTTATTTTAAACAGTCCTCCTCTACCTGTGCACCCTCTATCAGTCCTCCTAACACCTGGAGGTGAACATAGGCGCTCAGTATAGGCAGTTGGTTCCACCAGTCTCATTAAAATGATGAAAGCTGCTCTGCCTAAATTCTAATTGCTCTAGAACTTCAGGGTCTGACCCAGAACATGAAAGTAGAATTTAAGAGAACCTGTGGATTTTGTGAAGATATTAGTTGCAAATGGAGATTGTATCCAAGCTCTGATATTTATTGTTTGCCAAATAGGCAGTACAGGTTTTAAACTGATAATTTCTTTAAAGTTTGTTATTTGGGTATTATTTGAAAGTTTACTGAGAAAGTTTACCATTCATTCTGACTTTCTTCAGAAATTAAGTAAACTAACATTGGCTCATTTAAGAAGTGAAAGATTATGGGGAGAAAAGGTTGAAAGCTTAGTGTTTCTTTTTATTACACAGAAATTTCTGAATTGAGCAATAAGCTAAAACAGTGCAAAAAAATCCAAAATTTAATCTCCTGGGATCAATTACTCATGGTCCCATAAGATTTCTAAAATCAAAGTTAATTTAATTAATTTTCATCCAAATTAAAATCATGAAAACATGTAAAAAGCAAACAGTACATTTTCCCTAAGCAATAATTATTCCTTCCTCCAAGTTTCATGTATATCACTACGACTCAGCTTAATATTCTCTGAGTAGTTGATTTTTACTTGTTTGGTCAGTATAAGATGCTGCTCTAAATATATATATTTAATCTTCTCGTGTATGTTTCAAAATATTCTTACTTATTTTTTGTTGTGAGTTTGAAAGAATATCTTTACACATATGGAAAATGAAAAGACCCCGTGTAGAGAAACTAACATGCAGAGTATGTAAGACTGTTATATGACTCTAATAAATGGATAATTTACTAACTTTGAAATAAAATTAATAAATAGGCTAAAATTTTTGTAACTTAACCTATTTACTATGATCCTATCTGAAATATTTATTTTTACTAAAAAAATAATTTTAACATAAAATAAAGCAAAGCATTCACAATGCCAACAAAATAAGTTTCAATAATTCAATTTATTAGAAAAATGTTGAGGGGAACTCTATCCTTTTTTGCTCCTTTGCAAGTTGAGAAGCTCCCCCACACAGTAGAATTAAATTCTACTAATGCGAATTCTGCCTCTATTGCTTAGTAACTGAGTGACTTTGGACAAGTTACTTAATCTCTCTCTGGGTCTCAATTTGCTCCCCTATAAAATGGAAGTAATATTAAAACCTATTTTGTCAAGTTGATGTGAGATTTATGTGAGATAATACTTATAATCTACTATAAACAGAGTTTAATACATAGAAAATGTTGAATAAATGTTAGCCATTATAACATGTTCATTTTCCTTAGTTCTATATCATTTTATTTACTACAAGTTGACCTCAAACTATACAAACAAGAGACTATAGCTGCATAGAAAGGATAATTGGGGTCACATAGTTTGGACAGGAGAAACACATACAGGACAACTCAATACAAAGGACATAGCTATGAACTTCTAGTGACTAGTAATGGCTGTCAGGTCAGTCTGGTACACAGCAGGCAGGATGTTCAAGCAATGTTTTCAGCCAGCAACATCAAGCAGACCAAAAAAACAAAAAGCCAAAGTGTATACAGCAACAGATTCGATGGTTAACAACTCTAACCCAAATATGGAAAGCACGTCTGCATGTGGACAAACTCAAATGTGGGCATGATATTGAAAGGTTTATACTTTGCGTTTTCAGCCCTCTTCATCATTAGTGCCTTAGATTTAATATAAACACTTGCCCATTATGCTGCCAACAAAGCAACATTTCAAAAATAAAGTTCCAGAACACTTAAATCTAATTCTCAGACTAGGCAAACATCTGAATTCACCTCAGTGTCTTCAGCCTGAAGGAAATGGATACAAGTTACAAGACACTTTAAGCTTTAGCCCACTGAAACTTATTTAAAAAGAACGGGAAGGTGTATTTTACTGTGAACTGCACTTTGAAGTAAAGGCAATATATGGTACTTCTGGAATCCCATCAACTTTGAATAAAAAAGGAGCAGTTCACACTTAACACTGTGTTTTATAAAACTCTTCCAGATACTTGAAGTGCGAAAGCTGCTACTTTACATAAAACAACACTCTAGTCTGTAAAGCTGTGTTCTAAATATATAACACTAGGGTACATCTCATGGCATTTTAAATTGCATTGTTTTCTTGACCTGCATTTACTGGTGACGTCAAAACTAAAGAATTATAAAAGTGTCCCAATTTAAAGTATGGGAACATTGTGATTTCAACACAGAACATTATTTTTAAAATGGTATTTTTATCTTCCAAATATAATTAAAGAGGGAAAGTTATTCTCATACATAAAACAGGTTTTCCTGGATCACTATAACAGTTAATATTTAACCCATATAGTCCAGAAAGATAAAAAAAAAAAAAGTCTGCTGTAGGAAAGAGCCTCTCAAGGGGGAATTGGATGAGGGTGGTCAAAAGATACAACTTGCAGTTTTAAGATAAATACTAGGGATGTAATGTGCAACATGATTAATATAATCAACACTGATGTATGTTACATATGAAAGATGAGAGAGTAAATTCTAAGAGTTCTCATTACAAGGGAAAAAATTTTTTTCTCTTTTTTTGTATCTGTATGAGATGATGGATGTTCACTCAACTACTGTGGAAATCATTTCATGAAGTATGTAAATCAAATCATTATGCTGTAGACCTTAAACCTATACAGTGCTGCATGTCAATTATATCTAAATAAGGCTGGAAAAAAAGAGAAAAGCCTTTCCATCTGATTTTCCACATGCCATTTAGTCAACTTATTACACTGATAAGTACAGATATTTCCACATTCAGTTACCACTGGCATTCATTTCAACCTTCAGCAGCAGAATTAAACTTACCAAAGCTGATTATGTGTTATGAAGGTCACAATTACCATGCTGCCACCATTTGAAGGACAAACTACAAGTGAAACCTAGCAGGATGCTGCGGGCCCCTCCCAGGTACAAAAGCCCCTCCATGTCCCTTGTCTCCTGTTTGTAGAAAAGCTGTAGACTCCCAGGCCTCCCCTGAGTCACAAAAGAGCAGGTTTAAGCAGTTAATGATAGGACAATAGAATCACAAAATCTTTAGTTCCTCCCTGAAGGATATAGATAACAGTGTCTGATGCACATTCCTGAGTTGCTTTGCAGATACGCTAACAACCACCAGAGGGAAAAAGCTAACTGCATGATGACCAAACTGCAGCCATGACATAAGCTGCTGCATAATTTTTCTCTTTTTAATTTTTTTATTGAAGTATATTTGATTTACAATGTTGTGCCAATCCCTGCTGTACAAAAAAGTGACGCAGTTATACACACATATACATTCTTTTTTATATTCTTTTCCATTGTGGTTTATCACAGGATACTGAATATAGCTCCCTGTGCTATACATTAGGACCTTGTTGTTTATCCATTCTAAATGTAATAGTTTGCATCTACTAACCCTAAACTCCCAGTTCATCCCTCTCCTTCCCCCTCGGCAACGACAAGTCTGTTCTCTATGTCTATGAGTCTGTTCCTGTTTTGTAGATAGGGTCATTTGCGCCATATTTTAGATTCCACATATAAGTGATATCATGTGGTATTTGTCTTTCTCTTTCTGACTTACTCCACTTAGTATGATAACCTCTAATTGCATCCGTATGATTCAGCAGTCCCACTCCTGGGAATATACCCAGACAAAACTATAATTCAAAAAGTTACATGCACCCCTCTGTTCCTAGCAGCACTGTTCACAAGAGCCAAGACACAGAAACAACCTAAATGTCCATCAACAGATGACTGGATAAAGAAGATGTGGTACATATACACAATGGAATACTACTCAGCCATAAAAAAGAATGAAATAATGCCATTCACAGCAACATGGATTCAACTAAGCTCCTGCATCTTGAGCAGTACTGAATCTATGGCTTGCACAATTCCAGGAACTGGCCTCAAGAGAATGGAAACAAACTGACCCTGGAGTTGAAGATTAACTGCACTTAAAACAATCAAGATGACGCTGACCAAACCACCGCACGATCAGCTTCAAGATGATTGTCGGAGCTGTCTGTGCTGTTTTGCACAAAGCCCCCACTTGCTGCTCTTATGTAAATACCTCCTCACAGGTTGAGACTGGTATTAAAAAGATTAGACAACAGGCCACCTGGCTCCAACAGACCTTAGACCACCATCCTCCCCTGTTTCAGAGGCGTGGGATTGGTTTATTAACCTATTTTCTTGGATTCCCTCTGGAATTAGGTCAATGCTTGAAGGAATTCTTAAGTTGGGACTAACTCTTTTACTAATTATTGTGGGGTTTTTATCTTCTAGTAAAGGAGGTCATAATTGGCATAATGACTGTTTGCAAAAGAATTACTAAAAGTTAGTAATGAGATGCCTCTTTTGGAATCTCAACCAGCATGTAAGGGAGCCAAAGAGTATTTCTTACACCATGTCATACCCTTCCACTCTAAGAATCATTTGTCACCCAGGCTCAGCTTGAAGAAGTTACAAAAGACGGACCTTTGCCCCTTTTCCACAGCAATGGAAGGAAAATCTGACAGTGGGGATTGTAAGTGAGGCAGTGAGACGGTACCTAGGGACTCTCAGCTCCTCAGCATTATTCCAACTCTATTTCTTAGTTATGATGTGGCTTGTGATCGTATGCTCACTATGCCTGACTTCTACGCTAGTTCACCATTAACTTAGCTTAGCTTGCTGCTGATGGAGAAAGCTGTTGATGTATATCGAGAATGAAGATTAGTTGTTCTATAGGCTTCACCCTTGTTCCTTATTCTCCAGGAATAGCTAACCAAAGATTTATGGCTCAGATAATGTTCCAACTGTAGGTGATACCTGACGGCTACTTGGAACTGCCTGATTGAGACAATCATCTCTGAAAATAGAAGTTTATCCCCTTATCAGCACATAGTCCCTTCCTCTTTTCCCTATATAATTTCTGAGCAAAACCTGGGGATTTGGGAGTTGGTTCTTTGGGACATGAGTCCATCTTCTCCTCAGGATTGCTAGCTTCCTCAATAAAGTTCTTTCCTTTTACTCAACACTTGTCTCTCAGTATTGGATCCTTGAGTGACAAGCAGCCGAACCTGAGTTCAGTAACACCAGGACTGGAAAAAAAGAAGATTTCAAGTGCTGTACCTAAATAATATTCAGTAGAAGATATCAATAGTTATCTAAAGAGATATTATCAACCTAATTATGTTTTACATAGTAGTTTTCAAACTGCAGGTTGTAACCTATTAATGTGTCCCAAAATCAATTTAGTGGTTCACAATGTGCATTTTTTTAAATAATAAAATAAAATAGAATAGAAATATTAAAGTATACCATATGTAATAAGAGTATCTTCTCATAAAATGTCTTTTTCAGTTATGTATTTGTGTTCATACTGGGTTGTAATTAAAATCTGTTTCTTACTATAGGTAACTGTCAGAAACATTTGAAAGTCAACAGAGAACTATTATGCATAAATTTAAGTATAAAACTAAAATGTAAAACTCTTGACTCTTGCTTACAATTTTTCTCTGTAGTTCACTGCCCACACAAAACCAAGAATTTAATATACTTCTGCAATATCTAATGTGGTAGCAAATATAGAAAAATGATTCTTTACGTTAAAGCTCAAATTTTCATTCCTGATGTTATGAACTACATTTTTTAAAACTGGAAATAAAACTTTTCTCTTTGCTACATCCACCTTTTCTAACTCTTTTTGTTTGGGAAGGTGGATATCTAAAGTTGGGTAGCACAGGGCAAGCCACACATTAGTTAGCTTGCTAGCTTCCTAGAAGTTTAAACCATTGTCTTCTTCAATATGCAATTGTAACCAATATGCCCTCTAATTTTAAAAATGTGTATAGAATATCATGCTATAAAAGTAACTAACCAGAATGTTTGAACATAACTTAGAAAAGTTAACCTAATGTATATAACCATCAGTGTGGCATATAGTAATGAGTAATGATAAGTAGTAAGTAATAAGTAGTACTAGTAGTATGTGGTGTAACCAGTCACTGATAGTGTATTAGCAGAAAGGAATTGCTCTAGAACTTTTTGGGACCTGGGAGTTTGTGGTCTATGAGTTCCCCTACCAAACTCACCTCTCTCACAACACTGTCACTCTCCTGGAGGTGTTCCTCTCAGCAATCTGCAACTTTCTGGGGCTGATTTAAGGCAACCACTGGACACTTTTGTCTGCTGTGATGTAGATCTTAATACCTGAGGCTGAACAAACCCCTTAGCCAGGATCTCCCCAAAACACTGAAGTCATAAACACTGATCCAACATGCCATGGAGCAACTAAGTCCATGTGCCACAACTACTGAGCCCACGAGCCACAACTACTGAAGCCTGCGTGCCTGGAGCCTGTGCTCCACAACTAAGAGTAGCCTCCACACACCGCAACTAGAGAAAGCCTGCATGCAGCAATGGAGACCCAATGCAGCCAAAAATCCAGGGAAACTGAAAATCAAGAACTACTTCAGAGACACTGAATCCTGCATTCTCTAGCAGGCTAAACAGGTGCTGCCTGCCTCTGATACAATCCCCCCAAAAAGGTTAGTCTTTTCTTAAAAGCATTAAGGGGGTGGTTTCTAATCCTCTGTCAAGAAAAGATTAGCTAGTATTTATTCTGTTTAGGGCTTTTCTATCTACATTCCTGAGAGAAAAAGTCCTGCAATTTTCTTTTCTCATACTGTCCTTTTCTGATTTTGGTGTCAAGATTGTGCTATACAGCCATTGCTATTCTCTGGAAAAGTTTGCGGTGGAATAATGTAATTACTTTTTCCTTGAATGTTAGGAAGAACTACCTACAATACCACTGAAGCCTGGTGTTTTATTTGTGGGAAGATATTTATTAATTCATTTAATTTCTTCAGTGCTTATAGAATTTTTTTCAGGTTTTCTATCTCTTTTTGAGTTTTGGTAGAAAGTGATTTTTTAAAAATTTTCTCCATTTTTGTCTTAGTTTTCAAATTTACTACCCTTAAGTTTTTCACATTACCTTTCTGATCTTGTTAATTTCTCAACTGTGCCCCCCCCCCCATTTTTATTCTTAACAATTTTTTCTGCTTTTTCTCTTTTTCTCATAATCCATCTTGCTAGATATTTGCTAATTATGTTAGTCTTTTCAAAGAAACAAATTCTGACTTTGTTGGTGCTATCTCTTAAAACTGTTTTCTTTCTAAATTGTGATTATTTTGGAGCTTATTCCTACTATTTGATACTGTGTTTCCTTTTTTTCTCTTACTTTCTAGGCCCTTTTCCTTCTTTTCTTGCCTTTTCTAAATTATTTTCTTCCTCAATCCATTTTTTTACTTTACTAATTTGGAAATTATGTACTCTGTCCCTTTTAAGTCTTACCCTTAAAATTTTATTATGCAGGACTTCCCTGGTGGCACAGTGGTTAAGAATCTTCCTGGCAAAACAGGGGACATGGGTTGATGCCTGGTCCAGGAAGATCCCACATGCCGTGGAGCAACTAAGTCCGTGTGCCACAACTACTGAGCCCACGAGCCACAACTACTGAAGCCTGCGTGCCTGGAGCCTGTGCTCCACAACTAAGAGTAGCCTCCGCACACCGCAACTAGAGAAAGCCTGCATGCAGCAACGGAGACCCAATGCAGCCAAAATTAAAATAAATTTAGAAAATAAAATTAAATAAAATAAATAAATAAAATAAATAAAATTAAAAAAATTTATTATGCATACTTTAAAAAGTAAAGCCTAAAATTAATCAATATTATTTCCCTCCTTTCAAAAAATGTACAGAATTCAGAATACTTTGTCTTGTCATATTTTGTCATACTCCACTCTCAATTATATGCTATTGCCAAATATTTTAATTCTATCTCAACCACACAAATTAGACACTGCTGTTACTGATCCATGTAGTGGGTATCAGTTTAGCTGTAACCACACATTTCTGATTTTCTTTGATCACCATTCCTTCTTACATTCAGATCTCCCTTAAAGAATCATTCATAAGTATATCCTTAGAATTTCTTTTAGTGAATCCCTTTCTTTAATTTTATGAAAATATCTTTGTTTTGCCCATACTTTGAAAGACTGATTTGCTGAACATAAAATTATAGACAATTGTTTTAATAATTAAAGATATTATTCCACTATCCTCTAGCTCCCATTCTTGCCATTGAAAAGTCCACTATACCTTGTCATTCCTTTGCAGGGAATCTGTCCTTTCAGCGGCTTATAAGTTCCTTGCACTATCACTACTATGGGTCCTGGATATAGATACCCTTTTGTTTCCTTGGGATTCTTTGGGATTTCTTAAACTTAAGAATTAATATCTTTCATCAATTTTGAAAAATTCCCAGCCATTAGCTCTTCAAAATTCAGCTCTCCTTCATTCTCTCTCCTCTCCTCCCAAAACTCTAATTAGGTAGATATTAGACATTTCATGTATTATTTTATTCAGCAATATGTATATAGTACTAAGTTCCAGAGTGATTTAGGCACTGGGAATACAGCAGTGAGTAACACAGTCAAACGCTACCCTCAGAGTCCTAACATTCTAATGAGGCAAGGCAGACAGCAGGGAAATAAGCACAGTTGTAGTATGTCTGATAGGGCTGTTTCAGTTCCCACCATCCCTTTCATGTGTTTTCATCTCTTTTTCTCTCTGTGCCCCTTTCATTCATTCATTCAAGAAGTAATAATTGTGCATCTACTATGGGAGAGGCATTATTTTAGGCCCCAGGCCTGCTGCTCTAACCATGAAGGACAGTCTATTGGGTGGGATATGGGAACACCAGCCATAAACAAATACATAATAAACAGTATGTCACTGGATAATAAATACTCTGAAGAAAGAGAAAGCATGGTAATAGATATCAGACATGCAGGAATGAGTGCAGGTTGCTCTTCTATCATGGATGGTTAGGGAAGACCTTCCAAATAAGGTATCATTTGAGCAGAAACCTAAAAGGAGTGAAGGAGCAAGCCATGTGACAGTCAGAATAAACAGCAAGTGTCAAGGTAAGTTCACTGTGAATGATTTCTTCAGCTCTTCCTTACAGGCCACTAATTCCATTTTCAGCTACATTTCCTGTTTAGGCTGCCCATTGAGTTTTTAATATCAGTTTTTATATTTTTCATTTAGAAGTTCTATTTGCTTTTCAAATCTGTTTGATCAGTTTCATAGTCTCTTGTTCCTTGCTCATATTTTCATCCCATCCTTTACTTCTTCAAACTGTATTAAACATACTCATTATATTTGTGTCTGATCATTCTAATATCTGAAGTCTTTGAGGATTAGTTACTTAATGTTACATAACAGTCGTACCACAAGCTTAGTAACCTAAAACAACACACATTTAGTATCTCACAGTTTCAGTGGGTCAGGAGTCTGGCCAAGGCTTAACTGGATCCTTTGCTCAGGGTCTCACAGAGCTTCAGTCAAGGTGCTAGCCAGGGCTGCAGACTCAGTTAGGGAAAGATCCGCTTCCAAGCTCCCACGGTTGTTGGCAGCATTCAGTTCCTTGCAATCTTCCAGACTGAGGAGTTTCACTTTTCTGCTGGCTGTTGGCTGGAGGCTGCCCTCAGCTTCTTACCTTGAGGTCTTCTCCATAGGACATCTCACGACACAGCAGCATCCTTCTTCAAAGCCACCAAAGGAAAATCTCCTCACGAGATGTGCGATAGAATAGATAAAATGAGAAAACGGCCATCTGCAACCCAGAATAGGGTCCTCACCAGTTCCTCACTAGAACCTCTGTTCCAGCCTCCAGAACGGTGAGAAATAAATTTCTGTTGTTTATAAGCCCCTCTAGCCTATGATATTCTGTTATAGCATCCTGTACTGACTAAGACAGCCATGTAAGGTAACATATTGACAGGTTTTGAATCTCAGGACACAGACATCTTTGGGGACCCATTATTCTGCTTCCACACAGACCTAGTGGCTTGGCTCCATGATGCTCCTTATGCAGAAAAGTTGTGCTGGCTACAGACAGAGGCTGTGTTGGGAAGAAGGAAAGGGTTTTGTTAATGACCTCTTTAGGTCATGCACAGCAAAAAATGGGAGGCTTCAAATAATTGCAATAATGAAATTACTATTATATAAATGTGATTTTAGACAGCTTCAAAAGAGGATATAAACTTCCTAAGTAATTAGAATAGAATTTTTTATTGGGGTGTACTTATTTTGTGATGCAGAACTAACAATAACTTTTCAAGCTATGTACTATTAAGTTCCTATTATATATCATTAAGATGCTTTATGAAACAATAATAATCCAAGTCTTTAATGCCAAACCATGTCACAACAGGGAAATATTATTTGTTTCCATAAAAATTTTAATAATGACAACACATTCATTGTTTTTCTTTCTCTAGGTTTATGTTTGTGGTACTTTATCACTTTAGGATAATTATCTTTTTTGTGATGCAAGCATTTTCCATTAATTCAACCTGAAATGGCAAATTTAAAAGTGCTTTTTGTGATTTCAGAATACATTTACTTATTCCATTAGAAGATAAGTTTCTTTTTGAGTATTACTTAGCCACTTTAGTCTTCTTTATTTTTTTAGTCTTCTTATAAGTGATAGGTGCTTTGTAGAAGGTAAAGTTGTTTATAATCTCTTACTCCTAAAGTTTTCCCCAAATCTTAACTTGAAATAGTCCTGTAATTTCTAGTGCTAACCTAAGCCAATAGTTATAATAATTGGGCTATTTATGTATCTACTTTGTGTTATGAATAAATCCAGAAGCCTTATCATACCATAACATTCTTCTTTTTTCTTTTTAAACATCTTTATTGGAGTATAATTGTTTTACAATGGTGTGTTAGTTTCTGCTTTATAACAAAATGAATCAGTTATACATATACATATGTCCCCATATCTCTTCCCTCTTGCGTGTCCCTCCCTCCCACCCTCCCTATCCCACTCCTCTAGGTGGTCACAAAGCACCAAGCTGATCTCCCTGTGCTATGCGGCTACCTCCCACTAGCTATCTGTTTTACATTTCATACCATAACATTCTTATTCACTTACCTCCTCAAGTTTATCTGAGGAAACAGAAATATGTATTCCATAAATAGTTTGAGTTAACCTTTAGTCAGCACCCTTGGGATCTTTCTATAGCAACGAAATCCACTCAGTATGCAGCCCTAGAAAAGGCACCTCTGATCAAAAGGCAGATACAGAGGCAATGAAGTGTTCATCTTAATGCTTAACCTAATCATATTTTTCTGTCTGTTTGCCCAATGAATGCTATTCACATAGCAAATTCTTCATTATCCAAATGGCAATAAAGTGTTTTGATATATCAAATATTATGATTAATAGAAATATGTCACATGTAGATTTCTTGTAATCAAAACCCTTTAAGAACAAAACTTAATCATCATTAAGGATGTCCCAGAAATGAATCTAAATACAAAGAAAGCCAACAGTTTCTGTTGTCACACCTAGGAAAGGTGGCTGGCCATGCACAGAAAGTAGACCAGATGATCCTAATGTTTAAGGGCAAGAAGAGAAAAGCAGCTCTATAGAAAAACAATAATTAGGGCTACCATTTACTCTTCACTTTCTTTGTTCCTGAGATAGTGAGTGCTAAGTGCTTAATATACATTAATACATTCCTAACAACAGTCGTGTAGTTTATGTGGCATGACCATTTCAGAGTAAATTGAGGCTCAAGGGCAAGTTTTAAAATTTGCTTAAGATCAAATAGCTAATAAGCGTCAGAGTTGGGTTTTTTTTTTTTTTTTTTTTTTTTTTTTGGTACGCGGGCCTCTCACTGTTGTGGCCTCTCCCGTTGCACAGCACAGGCTCCGGACGCGCAGGCTCAGCGGCCATGGCTCACGGGCCTAGGTACTCTGCGGCATGTGGGATCTTTCCGGACCGGGGCACGAAGACGCATCCCCTGCATCGGCAGGTGGACTCTCAACCACTGAGCCACCAGGGAAGCCCCAGAATTGGGATTTTTGAACCTGAGTTCAAAGTTCATGATCTTTCTAAAATTTACTAAAACCTTTAGCTAAGAGTTATTAACACTATTATTTTTTAACTACTGGGGGAAAAGACACTTTTATTGTGTGGGCTTTTGTCACACATTTTGCCGTGTCGTATATACACACTGACAAAAAATAATTTATGTATTAGTCTAAAATACTAGTTGTCAGACAATAAACAGCTTACCTATGCTTTCTTATTAACGTACTGCTGGTACAACATTAAGAGGGAGCCCAGGGCTAGCTTGCAAGCCAGAAACAATAAAAGGAGAATAAAAGGAAAAATATACATCACCGAATCTGTTGGACTTTGGTTTTCAAATCTGCCTTCAAGGGGCTCAACAGAGATGATGCAAAATCTTAAAATAATTATCCAAGTAAAAGTATGTTTCTGTTCAATATAATCATTAAGTTTTCCATTCATTTCACCTGATCATTTCACCTGAAACAAACTGTGGTTGGCAACATTCAAGTGCACATAGTTTCCATGTAATTCACAAAACCTCCAAAACTATCACTACAGAAATATCACTGACAATCATGGCCATAATTCTTCTATTGAATTTGCTCTATCTTTTGAACTAGAAGTCCAGTTTCTGTTTGTCTAGATGTCTCTGGGTCATCAATATTAATTTTACTATTTTAACTAATAGTATAAGGTCTTGTGCATACATAATGGAATGCTATGTACAATATTACTTTAGAAAGCTGTTTTGCTATATTTTAGCGCTATGCCTATGCCTAAAAGCACTCCTTCAGGATTAGCAAATCATATAGCTTTGTTTTTCCTCCAAGGAATTTGGCTCCCCAAACCAGTCATGATACAAGCATTTTGTGCAAGTTATTTTCATAATGAGTATAAGCTTTGCATGAAATCAGAACATCCAACACACATAAGTATTTTACTAAGAAAGTGCTCATTAAGATGATATACCTCACTTCCAGGAAAAACCATAGAGCAGTCAAAATGTCAATAATATTTGTAGGGGGAGTAAGCAGGAATAGGAATTTCTAATTGCAAAAATCAAATACTCAGCAACATGTTGCAGGCCAAAGAAACAATCAGTGATCATAATGTAAGAGGCTCTTGTTTTCCTGTGTAGTCTTACCAACAAAAATACCATAACAATATTGAAAAAATGTGCAGTTGAAAACTCCAAATGATAACCAGACCTGCAAAACCAGTATTCAGACTGAGAAATGTGTGTATCTGGGTACAGGTCCAGAGCCTAATATATTATGAACTTTTCTCTATTTACTCTTACTTTTTTCTATTTATTCTTTATTATACAGTTTGCCTCTGGATCATACAAAGGATCATCATGTTCGGTCAACATTTAATATCATACAGTTTGACTAACCAAACAGTATTATGTATACTGATAAAACATCTGACAGTGTGTGTGTGTGTGTTTTAATGATTAGTAGGGGTAGAACTAGAACTCTGATCTCTGCTCATATGATATTTCACCTCAAAATATTTACACCTGTGCTCAGCCTTATCATCCACAAAATGATAAAAGAAAAACAAGTTTTTTTCTGGCATGTCAGTTATAAACACACCAACAGCCTCCAGAGCCACACCCATGTTTAATGTCAGTGTAATCTAGAGAGTGCCAATGCATGTAGGACTTGAGGTAAACCCTGTCATTTCTGTGTGATAAGGAATAGTAATTTTTCGCAGAGGAAGGATACTGCAAATTAGTAACTGGAAAGTAAAAACAGGAGAATTCCCCATATAAATAAAAGCCTACTAACCCTTTCTCTTTTCCTGAAACCGCCTAATTTATTTTTCAATGATAAAGCATCAGACAAAACTTTACTCTCCTTAGAATATCAAAAGGAAATTTCAAGGAATATTCAGGTGTCTTCTAAATACCCATGTATCACAAACAAAGCAAATAAAAGATCAGATTTCACATTTAGATCTGCATTATTATGACATTATTTAAATGACTTATTTCAACTTGACTGTGTACCTCCTTACTACTTTCCTTTTCTTTCCTTTTTAATAATTTTTGGTTTTGCTTTCCGATTTGTTTAGGCTCTTCTGAATAAAAAGGAAGACTATTAGTATCAGGTGTCCGATTCTACAAACTCCATCCCCCAATTCCACAGTAGCTCAATTCTAAAGACACTGGACTATAATTCCTTTTCCCTTGGCTTTTACAAAAATAGAAATAATAAGGCTTATTTAGCTGCTTCACTTTGCAAATACAAACACTAAAGCAACTCAGAAGAGCTCTCTATATTTTTCTAACTTTTTAATGCAGGAAACATTGTGATGAAAGTCCTTATAAATACAATTGAAAGGAGGAAGCTAGAACTACGAAGTTAACCTTCAAGGAATTTTAAATGACAAATACCCCGACATGGGCTGACCTGTGGCCTCTCTTCAGTTCCAATGGCACATCCTCAGTTACCTGTGCAAATCTGTCACATAGAAAACATGGCACTGACAAAGCTGTGGGAGCTTTGGGAGAAACAGATGAGATGGGATTCTCTTTTTATAACCTCACCTCTGCTCTGTTTTGAAAAGCTGAAAAATATCGAAGCTAAGCTATTTTTCCTGCTGGCATCCTAAGAGCAATTATCTCATCTTCCACCTGCCTCCTTGGAATAGGTCTTACAATAGTTAAGCAAGGGACTCATATATCACGCCAGTCAAATGATCAGATGAGCTCACTTTCCGCTAGAATTTGGAAATGGAAAAATTCATAGACTCCAAATATTATTCAAAAAATTCCATTTAGAGCATTTCTCCTTCACCAAACCAAATGTTACCTTTGACTTTACACAGAGAATTTCAGATGTTTTGTACTACTCGGCCCTTGTTAGGAATCACCGGGAAATGTGAACCTGCACTCTGCGTGATTGTATCCATCGGAAATACTGATGCTCATAGGCAATCATTCAAAAGTAGAAACGATGAATTCCTACTGATGGAACACATTAGTGTTACCAACACCAGTGCCCAGACAAATGGAACAATGCTACTCAGAAACCATGAGCCTGAAGGTCACCGATTTCCTCTTGGTCTTAGAAGAAGTTTCTGACGTAGGGCTATCACAAAGCATGTACTCTCTAAAAATGAACAAAGCCAGCCTGCAAACCTCAATCACAAAAGAAGCAGAGTGAGTTTGAATCACAGTTTCCACAGATGGGATTAGCTTGTGCAACCTCTGGAAGCCACCAATAGATGGCTTCTGGGTTCCACACTGGTCTCCTGCCCTCTAGGCTGGGTCCTTTCTCATTGCTTCCTAACAGCCCATTACACTTTTTTGTTTATCTCTGGCCATAACAGAAAATCCCTAACGGCACAGGGGCAGGGAAAGAATCAAAACAAATTTCTTTAAAGGTGGGTGTTGTTTATTTTCTGGCAATCACTGATCTGGTGCTCTTCTTATGAGTCCAAGGGGACAGGGACAGCATTTAATCTTTATTCTATACACACCTAGGACATTACCAAAACTAAGAGAACGCTGAACTGTAACTTCCCAGGCTCACAGTGCCTCCTGGATAGATAGCCACCTTCAGAAGCCACGCTCCCGGGAGGCCCCCAAATTGTATTTTAATAGCACAAACAACCTCCAGGAGAATAGGAACAACAGATATTTAAACCATATAATGACACTAGCTAATGTGTGTTGAGCAGTTCCTAAGTGCCAGATAAATGTATAAATAGGTTCCTTACATATGTATGCTGAGTCCA
The DNA here is from genome assembly GCF_011762595.2 of Tursiops truncatus. Lineage (NCBI taxonomy): Eukaryota > Metazoa > Chordata > Mammalia > Artiodactyla > Delphinidae > Tursiops > Tursiops truncatus. Next base: position 53,624,312 of record NC_047044.1, on the reverse strand, counting down.
AGTGCTTCTTTCCTACACTTGAAAAAAAAGCAAATCAAATATCACTAATCGGGACTCAAATGCTACCCTTGGATCTTTGAATTTTGCTTCTTCCATGTGGTAAGAACAACACAATAGTGACCATGCACGTTGCTTCAGGTTCAATGTGCATGGCCACTGCACTCTTCGTTAACAGCGCAAAGATCTGCTACCACGTTTTAAAAGAAAAACAATTTTATTTGGATTAGGTATCATGCTTGTTATGGCCAATGCACATGTGTTGAGTTCTTTCTACTATTTATAATGTTGCAAGGTAGCCTTACTTCCCAAAGACATTTATACACTTCCTTGCTAGTCTGAGAGTAATATTAATCCATCTATTTATTCATTCTTTCATGAGCCATCTGAGACCAGCTCTCAGCAAGGAACTAGAGGAAATTCCAGAGATAGAGAAGTTAGCTTCCTTTTTACGATATTTATTGCTTGTGCTGCTTTATGTTTAGAACATTACTGGGGAATTTTAAAAGGTGTATTGAATGAGGTATAACAACAGCAATGGACTGCAGAGACTTTCTTAATCTCTTTCTAACACTGACACCACTGGTAACATTGTTTAAGCAAACCTCAAGGGACATAACTCTTTCCACAAGGACAAGAAAGTGTGTGTGTATGCATGGGGCAGGGGTGGAGGGAGGGAGGAAGAAGGAGGGAAAAGAGGAGGGCAAGAAAGAAAGAGAGAGAACATGCTACAAAACTCACCAAACATATATTGAAAAATAGGCTTCAGAATATATAAGCTAGGAGCAATAACCATAAAAGCAAATACAGTCAACAATCTGATCTTTCACTTGACTTCATTGAAACCAAAAGAATTTTGATGGTAGCTCTTTGGCTAGGGCATCTATGTTAAGTGTTCCCTTACAGATGGAGAAAGTGGCATATCTCCACTGCCCTGCCTCTGCTAGTAGTTAGGGCTACACCCATTTGCAGTAGTTAGGGCTACACCTGTAGCAACCAGTGAGTTGAGGGTGACCTGATAACAATTCAGAAATTATTTCTAGTTCAAAAGATATAGCATCCCAGCTACCCAAAGAAAAATCCCTTAGTTACCTTGTACTCTGAGCACCTCACCTAAGGGTTAAATAATTATTAATATCATTTTAGTGCATCATGAGGTATCAGTGTGCTCTTTTTTCCCCTTTCTTGTTTTTCATGTCTATGTTTGCAGGGGTCAGTGTATAGTTTTTATAGTCTCATCGTCCATCTCAGTTATAAAACATGAAGGTTTCGGCTATATCAAATTTCAAACTAAGTAATCAAATCCGAATATGTGAAATAAAGTGACATAACCCACCACTAATTAGTGCCCTCCTATAATTAATGTGAAGTTAAACCTTGTTTAATATACAAACTGCAGAGTCCTACTCAAATAAAAAGCAAAAAAATAGTCTTTCAATAATTATGTATTAAATCGATTGTGGACAGGCACTGTGGCAGGTTCTGTGAATACAGTGATGAAAGGGCTTAGAGCCACAGGGGTCAGAGGCTGGTAAATGCTATGGAGATACTAAAAGTAACCATGTGAAGGAAAGCAACAGCAAAGCCCTCTCTGAGAAGGTACCATTTAGGCTAAAATTGAAATGTCAAGGAGGAAACAATCTTACGAAGATAAGGAGGAAGGACTCTCCAGGCAGAGGGAACACTCAGAGCACAGGATTTAAGTGCAAATAAGTTTGGCACGTGGCTGAAGCAGAGAGAGCTAGGCGAGAACAGGATCACAAAAGAAGCTCAGAGAAGTAGGCAGGTCATGTTGGACTTCGCAAGCCAGAATAAGGAGAGTGGATTTCCTCAGTGGGAATGGGGAGCTTTAAAGTGTTCTTAAGCAGGAGAGCAACACACAGAGGATGAATTTTCGGGAAGCGACAATTCAAGAAAGGATACCAAGGAGACACCATGCTGACTTGAACTAGAATGTTAGGAGAAAGAGAAAAGACAGGTTTGAGATATGTTTTGAATATAGGGTTAATCAAAACTGGCTGGTAGAGACAAGGCCAACTCCTAGATATCTGGATTGAACAAGTACTGCGCAGATGACAGTGCCAGTACTGAAATGGGGAAGACTTGAAGGGGTGGAGGATGTACGGTTTTGTTGTGGCCTTGTTCTGTTTCAGATGTCTAGGCACACCAGGTCTTGGTGTTTTATCAAGGAATATACTTCACCACCCTAATGTTTATAAAAATTAATAATATCATGATAGGCAGAGAAACTAAACCTCTTTATATTACTATTTTGTCACACTCATTCTCCAAGTATCCTGCCTTAGAAAAAGTTGCATCTCTGAAGAAAGATGGGTATGCTGAAATGTAAAATGGGCATGAGGACCAACATCCTTGGGCAACAATATCTTGCACCCTCAACGTTAAAAATAACCCACTCCACAGCTTAAGACACTGAATGACAAAATGATGGAGCAAAGCCAAAAAGAGAACAAATACCCTGATCAGCTGATAAGACAGACTTTTATCCGAGAGCAGGTCATTCTTGTACAGTGAGACTGTTTAGTCTGAAAGAGAAATCAGTGTGAAAATATAGTTCTTGGACATTCTTGCCCTTATCTGAAGCCACAGAGACCTTTAAAATCCTCCCACCAGAATGGCATAGAGCACAGGGCAAGGGCTAAAACAAACTAACTCAAGATACTGCTTTAGATACCAGGAAGTATCACATTCCATCGATAGTATTACAGAAAACAAAAACAAGCAATGCAGAATAGTGGCCAGAAGTAAGCAAAAGAGAGAGGGAGAGAGATTGGAATCTGAAAAAAAAAATACTACAAATACCATATTCTAAACATTCTTGCCTGAAGATTTCCCTATGACTCTAGTAAGAATAATACATGTCAACGTTTTTTTCATAACAAATCCATAGATATAGAACACTTTGAAAATAAATTCCATTTCCCTCTTTCTTCTGAAGCCACATCCTTTGATCATTAATTATTTTCATGACAGATAGCATTAAGCGAGCTCATATATGCAATATTTACATCTAATATAACCAGAATCCTTTTATCTACCTGATTTCTAAACTTTTAATGACTATAGGAAACTTGTCATAGAGGTAAGATGGACATATTTTCAGATACCAAGCATTGTACCAAGAAGACTCTCTTGTTCACTGTTATTAAATGAAACATTTGTGTAATAATAGCAGCTATCACTTGAGTACTTACCGTATGTCAGACACAAATGTACTATTTACATAGTATCTTATTTAATATGTAAATCATTCAGTGTACTAGGTATTCCATTAAAAGAGAAATAAGGAAAAAGCAGTGCCCATTATGGTGGACACGCTAGCTGTTCTTCGGATAGTGATAAAGTTCTAGGTGGGATATGGATGCCAAGCTAGACACTGTATTGAATGTGTCCCCAGGCTCCCTTGCAGCTAATGTGGCCACATGTCCAAGCTCTTATCAATGGAGTGTGGGTGGAAGCAATGCATGCACATGTCACCTCACTTGCTTGAGTGGAAATCAGTGCGACTGGATTAGACACTCTCCCCCTTCTCATAGCTACGATGGCCATTTCAGCTCTGTTCCTGTTTGACTGTTAGGAGCAGAGCTGCCAGTCAGATGATAATGCTTAAGACTGTTTATGGAACCACTATTTTGATGTCTACTTGTTGCAGCGGCTTAGCTACTCTAATTAATAGATCACACACACACATATGTATATACATACATGCAGCTATACATATGCGTGAATTTTACAGTCAATAAACAATAGGGGCTTTTGTTTTTACTTTTGCAGGATCATTAATCCATTAACTTCCTTAAGAGTAAGTACAGACCAAATCGCCAAGATCACCCACACGAGCTATAAATGAAACTATTGTCTTCTGATTATTACTGCTAATAACATTTCAATTGCACAGTTTTGAATTTAAATGTTATAGTTTACAAAACATTTCCAAAAACATTCTCTCTTGATCCTCATTACGTTGCTTTTACTTTGTACTTAACCAAACGTATTCAGAGCAGTTGGTGACCTGCCCAATAGTACACAGCCCTCAACTAGCAGAGGAGGCACTAAACCAAAATCTGTGCTCTTTCGACAACAACTTCTGCCAATTCTTTTTTCCACAGCATTAACCAGCAGTTTTACTGTTATACAACATACAAAGCAGAAGGATAAAAATATAACTTCTCATCCCCATAAGTATCCTCATGGGCTAGTGAGGACATTACTTAGGTAAGATAGTTTTTCTGAAGGCCCTGAAGATACAGATAGCTGCTCAGGGCCACATCAAAGTCTCTGGGAAAAAATAATCTGAAACTGGAACCTCTAAAAAGGAGAAAGCTCAGAAGTGGAATTCTAATAGAAATGAAGCCTCAATGAATTTTAGATTCCTCCAGTACGTTAGTCCAGATTTAGGTGATTAACTTTCTGAGATATTTAATATAAATGAAAATATTGCATATTCTTCTCATCCTAATTATTTATGGATCCATCAACCATAAAAGGAATTATTCAACACTAGATAAATTATTAAATTCATTAATTACTAACCTAGAGAATTGTTGGCTGACTTGATTAGGTCTCTCTTTAAAACCAACAGTTTAAAGAAACGTCAATTAATTTGACACTAGTGATTTCAGAAGCTATAAAACATAAGAACACGGTTTAATGAGATGCTTTTATTCTGTGTTCTGTTTTCATTAATTGACAAAGAAATATTCACTGATATTTTGGTTCAAAGTCACTGCATAAGCTGTCTTTTACATAACAGTAAATTAAAATTCCTTCTTAAATTAGCAAGTAATGATTGTTTAATTACAAAAGAGGAAATGCTTGGTAACTTCTTTCTCAACTGTTAAAAGGAAAGTAATATTGTTGGTGAAGAAATGAGGATTAGCATGCACTATGGCTGATTTCTGTGAAGAAATTTATTTTAATGACTGGATCATTAAATTCCCCTAAGGCTATGCAACAGGTATTATAAAGCATGGAAGAAATTTTATAAAGATATAAAACCTCTTTCTCCCTTAGCCGCCAGGATACCACTTTGTTCCAATTCTCTTCCAAATTCTGACAACTTATCAGTATTTTCCAGTATTGCCTGTCTGTCTCCAGAGCTTTTTCTTGTTATCCCATATACTCCCCGGGGATGATTTCATCCACACCCGTGAATTCAACTAGCACCAATATGCTGTCAAAATCCACATCTTCAACACAAACCCCATGCTAAGTTCCCAATCCATATTTTGAAACCTCTTCTTCTATATCCCAGGACTTCAAAATCAACATGCTCCAGATTTACTCTCTCTACTCCCTAACCCACATCCAAATCAACTGTTAGCCCTCCTGTGTTCCCTCTCTCAATGAATGGTTTCAGTCTTCTCCTGCAGTGCTTTGTCTGCGTTACTCTGGGTACACCCATGAGCATCTAGGGCCTTCATATCACAAGAGCAATGCCATGCTTCCCAAGAAGAGGGGAGAAACCTAAAATCCTCCACTCTTGTTTACTTTGGCCCTAGAGATCCATGCAGCCCAGCTTATGTGCATACTTCACAAATTTTTCTTGAAAACAATTCCTTAAGTTGCAACTATAGGCTTTCTCTCTATAAGGTCATATGTAGTCCACAGAGTCAGACTGTATTATTCCCAATGTCATGTTGTCATCTGCAACTACCCTTCTCTCCAAACTCAGCTCTCCAGGAATGATACACTAACATTGTTTTTGCAAGCTTCTTTCCTCCAAAACAGGCTAGCCATGCACACAGAAGCCTATAAAAATTGCTGGTCTCACAGACCCAGAAACATTTGAATCTCTATTTAATCTCAACTCTGTCTGTCTGTCTGTCTGTCTGTCTCTCTCTCTCTCTCTCTCTCTCTCTCACACACACACACACACACACACACACTTCCTTCCAAATCTGCAAACTCAATGTCTGCATTTCTCATCTCCTAACATTCACCTTCATCCCTGTCACAGGGGCAGATAGTAAACTGACATAAAAAAAAAAAAAGAGCATAAATTTAAAATGAAGTTAAAAATGTATTTTGTCAATTATTTTCAAATTATTCAATGTTTCTGATGGGTCTACAGGATTGGAGTCAACAGTGTGGCTTGATAAAGTTTTAACAGCATGTTGTTACTGAAACCATTATTGAAAATCAGTATTTCTATCTGGAATACTGGTTAATCCGGGCCAAACTATTCATTTTTCTCAGAAGCTGCTCACAGAAAACAAATCAAGTAGCACAGTAATGGCAAAGCCAATCCTTAATCTCTCCACATTAATTTTCTTCCTCTGCATCACAAATCAGCAAAATTTAGCAGGTTAAAACAGTACTATATTAGTTCATAATTATCTAGGTCAGAAGTCCAAGCATAAAGACACTGGTTACACTGCTCAGCCTCACAGGCTAAAATCAAGGTGTTGGTCAGGCTGTATTCTCATCTGGAACGCAGCTCCTCCTACAAGATATGAAGTTGAGGCAGAATTCAATTCCTTGCAGTCACAGGACTGTAGTCCCCAATTCTTTATGGGCTGTCAGCTGGAGGTTGTTCTCAGATCTCAGAGGCCAGCCTCATTCCTTGCCATGTGATCCTCTCCATCTTCAAAGCAAGCAACAGAGATTTTCCCTTGTGTCAAAAATGCCCACTCTCTGTGAATCTCATTCTACAGGAAGAGTGTGGTCACTTTTAAAGACTGATCTGATGAGGTCAGGCTCACCAAGGAAAAATCTCCCCCCCTTTTTTTTTAACATCTTTATTCAAGTATAATTGCTTTACAATGGTTTGTTAGTTTCTGCTTTATAACAAAATGAATCAGCTATACATATACATATATCCCCATATCTCCTCCCTCTTGCATCTCCCTCCCACCCTCCCTATCCCACCCCTCTAGGTGAGCTGAGCTCCCTGTGCTATGCGGCTGCTTCCCACTAGCTATCTATTTTACATTTCGTAGTGTGTATATGTCCATGCCACTCTCTCATTTCGTCCCAGCTTACCCTTGCCCCTCCCCATGTCCTCAAGTCCATTCTCTACATCTGCGTCTTTATTCCTGTCCTGCCCCTAGGTTCTTCAGAATCTTTTTTTTTTTTTTTTAGATTCCATATATATGTGTTAGCACACAGTATTTGTTTTTCTCTTTCTGACTTACTTCACTCTGTATGACAGTCTCTAGGTCCATCCACCTCACTACAAATAACTCAATTTCATTTCTTTTTATGGTTGAGTAATATTCCACTGTATATATGTGCCACATCTTCTTTATCCATTCATCTGTTGATGGACACTTAGGTTGCTTCCATGTCCTGGCTATTGTAAATAGAGCTGCAATGAACATTGTGGTACATGACTCTTTTTGAATTATGGTTTTCTCAGGGTAAATGCCCAGTAGTGGGATTGCTGGGTCATATGGTAGTTCTATTTTTAGTTCTTTAAGGAACCACCATACTGTTCTCCATAGTGGCTATATCAATTTACATTCCCACCAACAGTGCAAGAGGGTTCCCTTTTCTCCACACCCTCTCCAGCATTTATTGTTTGTAGACTTTTTGATGATGGCCATTCTGACTGGTGTGAGGTGATACCTCATTGTAGTTTTGATTTGCATTTCTCTAATGATTAGTGATGTTGAGCATCCTTTCATGTGTTTGTTGGCAATCTGTATATCTTCTTTGGAGAAGGCAATCTGTATATCTTCTTTGGAGAAATGTGTATTTAGATCTTCTGCCCATTTTTGGATTGGGTTTTTTATTTATTTATTTTTTTTGGTATTGAGCTGCATGCTTGTAAATTTTGGAGATTAATCCTTTGTCAGTTGCTTCCTTTGCAAATATTTTCTCCCATTCTGAGGGTTGTCTTTCATCTTATTTATGGTTTCCTTTGCTGTGCAAAAGTTTTTAAGTTTCATTAGGTCCCATTTGCTTATTTTTGTTTTTATTTCTATTTTTCTAGCAGGTGGGTCAAAAGAATCTTGCTGTGATTAATGTCATAGAGTGTTCTGCCTATGTTTTCCTCTAAGAGTTTGATAGTGTCTGGCCTTACATTTAGGTCTTTAATCCATTTTGAGTTTATTTTTGTGTATGGTGTTAGGGAGGGTTCTAATTTCATTCTTTTACATGTAGCGGTCCAGTTTTCCCAGCACCAGTTATTGAAGAGGCTGTCTTTTCTCCATTGTATATTCTTGCCTCTTTTCTCAAAAATAAGGTGACCATATGCCTGTGGGTTTATCTCTGGTCTTTCTATCCTGTTCATTGATCTATATTTATGTTTTTGTTCCAGTACCATACTGTCTTGATTAGTGTAGCTTTATAGTATAGTCTGAAGTCTGGGAGCATGATTCCTCCAGCTCCGTTTTTCTTTCTCAAGATTGCTTTGACCATTCAGGGTCTTTGTGTTTCCATATAAATTGTGAATTTTTTTGTTCTAGTTCTGTGAAAAATGCCCTTGGTAGTTTGATAGGGATTGCATTGAATCTGTAGATTGCTTCGGGTAGTATAGTCATTTTCACAGTGTTGATTCTTCCCATCCAAGAACATGGAATATCTCTCCATCTGTTTGTGTCATTTTTAATTTCTTTCATCAGTGTCTTATAGTTTTCTGCATACAGGTCTTTTGTCTCCTTAGGTAGGTTTATTCCTAGGTATTTCATTCTTTTTGTTGCAATGGTGAATGGGAGTGTTTTCTTAATTTCTCTTTATGATCTTTCATTCCCCTTTTTAAAGCTTCATCAGATGCCTAATTCAGGCTCACATTTGAAGAGAGGGAATTATATAAAGACATACAGCAGAAGGTAGAAATCTTGTGGGCCATCTTAACACTCTGCCTCCCCCACTAACCTTCCTACTTATAATAGTTCTTTCCTACCACATAATCTTGTGCTATATTGAATTACCTCCTGGGCAAGGACAGGAGGGATAAATAGAAAAAGAACAATAGACATGGGGAGACGAAGGTATGCTACTGTTATGGCTTCTTTGATTTCCACATATGTGAACTTTACAAAATTCTAAAATCTATACATTATTCAATGTGGATCTAGTAAATCTCTGAATTTCTCTGGCCTTCAATTTCATTATTTATAAAACAATGATTCTTACTTTGTAAGACTATACATTCATACATAACATGCTTATAAAATTTACAAGGTGACCAAAAAGAAAAAAATGGCCTCAACTTCACTTTATATTAATGTCTATGAAGAATAGTCTATACAACTCTTCATGAAAAAAATTTTCACAAATGGTCTATTTTCTCTTAGCATTAAAACCTTCCCCTAAGTATTACTTCTACTTATAGAATTAAACTACCTTTGCAATTATTGAATCATTTTAACATTTCAAGTTACCTTCACAATTATTGTCACATTAATTTTATAATTTAAATAAGTCTATGTAAAATAGACAAAGCATGTATTACTTTTCTCATTTTACAAATGGAAAAAAAAACCTGAGTCTGAAAATGTTAAATAATTTTTCCTAGGCAAGTTAGGAACAGAACCAAAAGCAGATTCCAATTTTCATTGAGCTCATGAGCTCACAGAGTCTTTTGATGTGGGCTCTGAAGTCAAGAAAAGACAGTAATTACATCATGTTATCGAAATAATAACCAGTTTCATTCAATAACAATGGAACATTTCAATTGAATTCTGAAGAATATCCATTATAATTTAAAAATACAGTCTCTTAAGAATAATTTGTGTCATTCAGTCACTCACTCACTGAACAGTTAATACATTACAGTAACTATGGGTCCACCATGTTCTACAGTTTTGTTTTGTATTTTTCCATTTAATCCTTGCAACAACACTTTGAGAGTGAGCACTATCATTATCCTCATTTTACAGATGAGGAAACTAAAGGAAAAAAAAGATACTTGCTCAAAATCACACACAGTAAGTGGTAGAGCTGAAACTTAAACTCTCACAGTCTGGTTCCAGAATGGAGGCTCTTACCAGTAGACGCTGTTGCCTCAGTAGACATTTTGCTGAGTGTCTTCTAAACTCAAGGCACTGGGAATTTATTTTGTAAGTTTTTTTTTTTTAAGTAATGGAGATTATAAACTGAAGCAGCAATCTGATCTGATATGAACCTGTTATATCTGATATAACTATGACATGATCTAATCTGAATCATCACTTTGGGTAGAAAATGCACTGCTACAATTTCTATAACTTTCACAATGGTAGACACCACTGTTTTCTTCTAACCTTTCTGTTATCAGAAGAGAGTTTTCATTTGTAAAGAGTTACAGAACGTAGAAAAATGCTTACTGGACACCCCCCAAAGTATGATTAAACATTTCTCTGAGGTACATGTCAAATGCAGGTTTTATCTTTGGAGATACATCTGTATTTTAACATTCTCTCTCTCCTCACCATCAAAACAAAACCAAAATTAAATAATAGTGAGTTTTGTTTTGTTTTACTGTTACCATTTTGGTTTACTTCCTTCCAATAATTTTTTTTTAATTGGAGTATAATTGCTTTACAATGCTGTTAGTTTCTTCTGTACAATGAAGTGAATCAGCTATATGTATATATATATCCTCTCCCTCTTGGACCTCCCTCTCATCCCCCACCCTATCCTGCCCATCTAGGTCATCACAAAGCACTGAGCTGGGCTCCCTGTGCTACACTACAGGTTCCCACCAGCTATCTATTTTACACATGGTAGTGTATTTATGTCAAACGTAATCTCTCAATTCATACCACCCCTCCCCTTCCTCCCCTGTGTCCACACGTCTGTTCTCTACATCTTTATCTCTATTCCTGCCCTGGAAATAAGTTCATCTGTACTATTTTCCTAGATTCCATATATATGCATTAACATGTTTTTTTTTTTTTCTCTTTCCGACTTACTTCACTCTGTATGACAGACTCTAGGTCCATCCACATCTCTAAAAGTGGCCCAATTTCATTCCTTTCATAGCTGAGTAATATTCCATTGTATAAATGTACTACATCTTCTTTATCCATTCACCTGTGAATGGGCATTTAGGTTGTTTCTATGACCTGGCTATTGTAAATAGTATTGCAATGAACATTGGGGTACATGTGTCTTTTTGAATTATGGTTTTCTCTGGGTATATGCCCAGTAATGGGATTTTCATTTTAAGTTTTTTAAGGAACCTCCATACTGTTTTCCATAGTGGCTGTATCAATTTACATTCCCACCAACAGTGCAGGAAGGTTCCCTTTTCTCCACACCCTCTCAAGCATTTATTGCTTGTAGATGTTTTGATGATGGCCATTCTGACCCGTGTGAGGTGATACCTCATTGTAGTTTTGATTTGCATTTCTCTAATAATTAATGATGTTGAGCATCTTTTCATGTGCCTCATGGCCATCTGCATGTCATCTTTGGAGAAATGTCTATTTAGGTCTTCGGCCCAATTTTTGATTGGGTTTTTGTTTTTTGATGTTGAGCTGCATGAGCTGTTTATATATTTTGGAGATTAATCCTTTGTCTGTTGATTCGATGGCAAATACTTTCTCCCATTCTGAGGGTTGTCTTTTCATCTTGTTTATGGTTTCCCTTGCTGTGCAAAAGTTCTGAAGTTTCATTAGGTCCCATTTGTATATTTTTGCTTTTATTTCCATTACTCTAGGAGGTGGGTCAAAAAAGATCTTGCTATTATTTATGTTAAAGAGTGTTCTTCCCATGTTTTCCTGTAAGAGTTTTATAGTGTCTAGTCTTACATTTAGGTCTTTAATCCATTTGGAGTTTATTTTTGTGTATGGTGTTAGGGAGTATTCTAATTTCATTCTTTTACATGTAGTTGTCCAGTTTTCCCAGCACCACTTATTGAAGAGGCTGTCTTTTCTCCATTGTATATTCTTGCCTCCTTTATCAAAGATAATAACCTGTTCCATTGATCTATATTTCTGTTTTTGTGCCAGTACCCTACTGTCTTGATTACTGTAACTTTGTAGTATAGTCTGAAGTTAGAGAGCCTGATTCCTTCAGCTCCGTTTTTCTTTCTCAAGATTGCTTTGGCTATTCGGCATCTTTTGTGTTTTCATACAAGTTGTAAAATTTTTTGTTCTATTTCTGTGAAAAATGCCACTGATAATTTGATAGGGATAGCTTTGAATCTGTAGATTGCTTTGGGCAGTATGGTCATTTTCACAATATTGATTCTTCCACTCCAAGAACATGGTATATCTCTCCACCTGTTTGTGTCATCTTTGATTTCTTTCATCAGTGTTTTATAGCTTTCTGCATACAGGTCTTTTGCCTCCTTAGGTAGGTTTATTCCTAGGTGTTTTATTCTTTTTGTTGCAACGGTAAATTGGATTGTTTCCTTAATTTCTCTTTCTGATCTTTTGTTGTTAGCGTATAGGAATTCAAGAGATTTCTTTGCTTGAATTCTGTATCCTGCAACTTTACCAAATTCATTGATTAGGTCTAGTAGTTTTCTGGTGGCATCTTTAGGATTCTCTATGTATAGTATCATGTCATCTGCAAACAGTGACAGTTTTACTTCTTCTTTTCCAATTTGTATTCCTTTTATATCTTTTTCTTCTCTGATTGCTGTGGCTAGGACTTCCAAAACTATTTTGAATAATAGTGGTGAGAGTGGACATCCTTGTCTTCTTCCTGATCTTAGAGGAAATGCTTTCAGTTTTTCACCACTGAGAATAATATTTGCTGTGGGTTTGTTGTATATGGCCTTTATTATGTTGAGGTAGGTTCCCTCTATACCCTCTTTCTGGAGATTTTTTTTTTTATCATAAATGGGTGTTGAATTTTGTCAGAAGCTTTTTCTGCATGTATTAAGATGATCATATGGTTTTTATTCTTTAGTTTGTTAATATGGTGTATCACATTAATTTGCATATATTGAAGAATCCTTGCATCCCTGGGATAAATCCCATTTGATCATGGTGTATGATCCTTTTAATGTGTTGTTGGATTCTGTTTGCTAGTATTTTGTTGAGGGTTTTTTTGTCTATGGTCACCAGTGATATTAGTCTATAATTTTTTTGTGTGATATCTTTGTCTGATTTTGGTATCAGGGTGATGGTGGCCTCATAGAACAAGTTTGGGAGTGTTCCTCCCTCTGCAGTTTTTTGGAAGAGTTTGAGAGGGATAGGTGTTAGCTCTAATAACAGTGAGCTTTAGTTAATCTGAATCTGAACAATATTTTTACAGCTGCAAACCCAAATCATCATTTACAAATAAAATTTTATTCTGCTGTTAGAACTTTGGTTTGTCTCCAAGAGTTTCAGCATAAGACAGAAAAAATGCCTTACTTGTTTTAAACATTATTTTTATGTAACAATGGCCAGATAGATGGCAAAGAAACCAGTATAGGAGTATCTTAAGCATACTGGAGTCTCAACAGATTATCTCTGTCATTAAAATATCTAGAACAGGGCTTCCCTGGTGGTGCAGTGGTTGAGAGTCCGCCTGCCGATGCAGGGGACACAGGTTTGTGCCCCGGTTAGGGAAGATCCGAGATGCCGCGGAGCGGCTAGGCCCGTGAGCCATGGCCACTGAGCCTGCGTGTCAGGAGCCTGTGCTCCACAACGGGAGAGGACACAACAGTGAGAGGCCCACATACCGGTAAAAAAAAAAAAAAAAAAAAAAAATCTAGAACTTTTAAATTATGTTAGTAGCCTTAGCCTTTATGTGATTTAAAAAAAATGTTATCATCTAATTTGAATTCTTCCCACACTGCTGACTGCTACTTGGATAATGCTTTATTCTTATTGTATATGTGTGCTTGTGTGTGTATGTTTCAAAAGATACATTCAAGAAGGGATTCATCAGTATTCCCGGCATGTTTTTAAACTGAACTCCAAATTCAAAAGATTTATGGCTTAAGTATGAGTACATAGTACATTTTCCCAAAAAAAAAAAAAAAAAAAGCTAACCTTTCATCGAAACCTCTACTAGGTATGCAAAGGGAGACAAAATCATCTGGCAACCACAGTACATTTTTCTAGTATTCCCTCTCACATTTTTATATTCCTTTTCCTTTCACAATTTTCAAATCCAAGTTTACAGGAAAGCTTTTTGAGAGCACAAAACCACTTCCCAATTATAGCCTTGATACTTAAACAGCTTATCTAATACTCGTTTAAATAATGAACCCAATTATGACAGTCATTAGCATTTTTCCATTTGCTCTTCTCTAATTATAATAATACAGTACAAAAGGTAGAGATGTAATACAAATGATGCTAATGGAAGAAGTGCAAAGTCAGATTCACATGAAGTGGGAAAAGTCTACTGGCATCTTTAGCTATGCACAGTTGAAAATGTTTGCCAAGACCTGAGAGCAATGTTTGGACATGAGTCTGCAATAATTCTTATGAGAAGAGAAATTCTGCTCCCCCTAAAGGGGGAAAAGAGAATAGTCAAAGGAAGTTCTTCCTCCAGTGGTTCATTTACTTCTGTTGACTTTTTCCTTCCTAATTAGTAGGCCTCAGACTCATGCCTAGAGGTAAAGACTGGACAAAGAAATAGTAGAGACAGCAGACAGATATCTGAGTGATAGAAGCTTTAAGAAATACTCTAAAACCCACCCAGAGAATTTATTTTGTTTTCTTTTACCATAATCTGTAGCATTGAAAAATAAATCTCATACTTCAAAAAAAACTGGTGAGAGAGGAAAATTCTAAGCAAGACATGTTGGCATCAATTAAAACATTTACTAAGGCTTTCCTGGTACAGTAGTTGTTCCCCTATGACTCAAGAGCCAGAGTGTGTATGCAAAATTCAGGTCTATTTGTGATTTGAGCTTTTAAAATATCATCCAAGTCTCTTTCTTTCCTCAAAAAGAGAAAGAGAACCCATTTAAGGTGCCTAGAAGCCACTGCATTCATCACACATGACCTCAAGCTTTAGGATCCATGAGGAATTCCTCAGTTGCTGCTTTCACTAAGAACTAAAAAATCCAAATGTTGCTGGTCTTGTCAGACGCCTCCCTTGCCAGGCTTCTTCAAGATAAATGCTTCTTTGCTATCTGTGCAAGTTCCCATCCCCCATTCCACAGCCAAGCAGAGTGAGTACCGCCCCCCAGACTGAGACGAGGCTGTTTGTCACTGTCCCAGGCCATGCAACCCTAGATCCAACCTTCAGTCCCTCCAATCTCTATCGTCAAGGAAACTATGATTTGTCTTTTTATCAGATCTCCTTATCTCCGTCAGCAGATTCTTTCACAAATAGTATAAGCAGATTTTCTTGAGGTAAGAGAAGGGATTATAGAAAGAAGAGTCTTCTCTACCCTCCAATCAATTATTAAGGAGAGGAATGCCAAAGTTTTCAGGCCCGTTTCCTCCACTGTGTGTCATGGTTCATAATATGTTATGAACCATAAATAGGACTGGATTACCCCAGTTAAATAAACTAGCCGAAGTTAAAGTGAAAAGGTATCTTATATGAAACATAAAGAATCAAAAAGAAAATCTATTCTGAAGCTCATTGCCCCCATTTCTTCTTTGGACAAAAGAAGACTTTTCAATGTTTGTTACACTGCCTATGTTATGTTTTAACCCAGTCTTAGCGGAGTGAGGTAAATTAAGTCTGATTAACCATGCTTCCAAGAGTATAACTTCTAGGCTATATGGCCACAAAAGAAATAAGAGCAGGAGAAGAAAGTTGACCTGGAAGGTGACCAATACAAATTAAATAAACTCTCACGCTAGCACAAGATTCTATGATTCTAATAAGTAAACATTTATTTGCCTTAGAAACTTCATGTGAATGTCTTCTTTTGTTCATTCATTTCACATTTTAATATGTGCCAAGCTCTGATGGAAGGACTGAGGATACAATGGAGAGCAAGCCAGGCATGATCTATAATCTCACTGAGCTTATATTTTATGGGAGTGATAGAAATCAAAAAATAGAACAGGTACTATATACCATACACAAAAATTAATTGTAAATGGATCAAAGATTTAAAATGTAGGAGGTAAAACTATCCAAGTTTTAGAAGAAAACATAGGGGAAAACTTCATGACACTGGATTTGGCAATTATTTCTTGTATATAATATCAAAAGCACAAGCAAAAAGAAAAAATAGATAATTTGGACTTCCTCAAAATTAAAAACTTTTGTACATTGAAGGACACTATCAACAGAGTAAAAAGGCAACTCACAGAATGGGAGAAATATTTGCAAACCCTCTATCTGATAAGAATATATTCAGAATATATAAAGAACTCTTGTAACTCAACAATAAAAACTGATTTAAAAATGGCAGGGCTTCCCTGGTGGCGCAATGGTTGAGAGTCCGCCTGCCGATGCAGGGGACACGGGTTCGTGCCCCGGTCCGGGAGGATCCCACATGCCCCGGAGCGGCTGGGCCCGTGAGCCATGGCCGCTGGGCCTGCGCGTCCGGAGCCTGTGCTCCACAACGGGAGAGGCCACAACAGTGAGAGGCCCGTGTACCGCCAAAAAAAAAAAAAAAAATGGCAAAAGACTTAAATAAGCATTTCTGTAAAAAAGATAAACAAATGGGCAATAAGCACATGAAAAAGATGCTCAACATCACTCACCATTAGGGAAATGTAAGTCAAAACTACAATAAGATACCACTTTATATCCATTAGGATGACTAATATCAAAAAAAACAAATAAACAATAAACAAACAAAACCCACACAGAACATAAGTGTTGGTGAGGATGTGGAGAAATTAAAACCCTGTTCACTGCTGGTGGGAATGTAAAGTAGTGCAGTCGCTATGGAAAACTGTATGGTGGTTCCTAAAAAACTTAAACATGGAATTATCATATGATCCAGCAATTCCATTTGAGTATATACCCAAAAGATTTGAAAGCAGGGACTCAAACAGATATCTGTACGCAGAGTAGCATTACTCACAATAGCCAAAAGGTGAAGGCAAACTAAGTGTCCATCGATGAACAAATGGATAAACAAAATGTGGTTTATACAGTCTGAATATTATTCAGACTTAAAAAGGAAATAAATTCTGACATATGCTACAATACAGATGAACCTTGAGAACATATGCTAAGTGAAATAAGCAATCACAACAGGACAACTACTGTATGATTTCATTTATATGAGGTATCAATACTTCGAGTAGTCAAACTCATTGAGACTCAATATAAAATGGTGGGTGCCAGGGACTGGGGCAAGGGAGGTATAGGAAGTTATGGTTTAATGGGTATGGAGTTTCCCACTCCCACTCCTAGGCATTTACCCAGACGAAACTATAATTAAAAAAGATACATGCACTTCTATGTTCATAGCAGCACTATTTACAATAGCCAAGACATGGAAACAAATATCCAGGAACAGATGAATGGATAAAGAAGATGGGGTATATATACACAATGGAATATTACTCAGACATCAAAAAGAATGAAATAATGCCATTTGCAGCAACATGGGTGGACCTAGAGATTATCATACTAAGCAAAGTCAGAAAGAATGAGACAAATATCATATGATATCACTTACATGTGGAATCTAAAATACGATACAGATCAACATATCTATGAAACAAAAACAGACACAGATATAGAGAACAGAGTTGTGGTTGCCAAGGGGGAGGGAGGGGAGGGGAGGGAAGGAACGGGAATTTGGGAATAGCAGATGCAAACTATTATATATAGGATGGATAAACAACAAGGTCCTACTGTATAGCACAGGAGACTGTATTCAATACCCTGTGACAGATCATAATGAAAAAGAATACGAAAAAGAAATACATATGTATAACTGAGTCATTTGGCTGTGCAGAAGAAATTAACACAACATTGTAAATCAACTATACTTCAGTAAAATTTTAAAAACGGGTATGGCGTTTCACTTTAGGAATATGAAAAAAAGTTGTGGAGATGGACGGTGGTGATGTTTGCACAACAGTGTGAATGTCCTAAAAGCCACTGAATTTTGCATGTAAAAATCATAAATGTTATGCCATGTGTTTTTTTATTTGTTTTTTTTGTTTGGTTGGTTTTTTGCGGTAGGCGGGCCTCTCACCACCGCGGCCCCTCCTGCTGCAGAACACAGGCTCCGGACGCGCAGGCCCAGCGGCTATAGCTCACGGGCCCAGCCGCTCCGTGACATGCAGGATCCTCCCGGACCAGGGCATGAACCCGCGTCCCCTGCATCGGCAGGCGGACTCTCAACCACTGTGCCACCAGGGAAGCCCTGCCATGCGTATTTTACCACAATTTTTAAAAAGAGGATAATTTCAGATACTGAGAAGTGTATAAAGAAACATAATATGATGGAGTGACGGGAGAAAGGGTAAAGACAGCATTAGAATGAGCTAGAGTACTCAGAGGAAGTGACGTCTTTCTGAGATCTGAATGATAAGAGTCAAAAAGGTAAGACCTGAGGGGCAAGCATTACCTGCAAAGAGAAGAACAAATGCAAAGTCCCTGAAGCAGGCATGAGCTTTGTATTCCCAGGACTAGAAAGGGGGCGCAATAGTGAGGTCCAGGAACACTGATACGGGATGACCTACAAGAGACATGTAAGGCATTGTTGGCCACGGAAGCTGTGCAAATCTTCTTCTAAGGACACTGTGAAACCTTGGGAGATTCTGCAGCAAGGGAATTATGTGATCTAGTTTGTCTGTGAAACGTCACTTGGGCTGCTGTGTAGAAAATGAATCATAAGAGGGCAAGAATCAAAGCAGATCAATTAGGAGTTGTTACGACAGTACAGAGTAGACATGATGATGGCTTAGAATAGATGACAGGCATGGAGATGGAGATAAATTAATACATTCAACGTATGTTTTGAAGGTAAAGCCGAAAAATCTTGCTGATTTACTTATGGGTAGAGGGTAGCTGTATATTCCCGGTTTGCCTGGGACAAAGCTGATTTCTGTTGTCCCAGTGCCCTGTAGAGTTAGTACCTCTTTTATTCTCAACATTATCCCAGTTTGGACAGTAAATCATATAGTTGCCCGAGCCATGGGGACTAAAGAAAGAAAGAAGAATCAAGGATGACTCTTCAGCTTCAGCAACTAGAAGTTTGTGGTTTTCATGTTTCAAAGACAGTCTGTTAACAGTATCATTGAGAAGAAAGAATATAGTTAGAACTCTGAATTCCATTTGTTTTATCCATGAGTTCTTTCTGCCCCTGTTCCTCATTTCTTCTCAATTCAGTAGGTATGTACGCATCTCAAAACTTCAGTAGAAAAATAAAATAAAATAAGGCCAACTGAGTCAGCCGACTAAATGATAGCTCAAATAACTGGCCAGAAAGTAAATGAAAAAAAGAGCAATTTCCAGGAGGAGTAGCATGTACAGGAGGGGCTCTCATGGTGCCCCCAGTCCTTCTGTTCATGCAGAGACAAAGATCATGGAAGAGGATCGCTGGTCTGGCCAGGCTGGTAGAATGAGCTGTATCCTGGAACCTGGAGCCTGCAATGGGTTTATACCACAAAGTGAATAGAAGGAAAGACTGAGGGGAAGCCTCAGGGGAAAAAGCCCTAAAGAGAGACTGCTTGCTCCACAGCACATGGCATTGGCATTGAGTTAGAAAACACATCAGAAGTGGGGAAATAAGGCTACATAAGAATTCTTCCTTAGAAGGACGTTAGTGGCACAAGAACACCTTGCATCTAAACAATTAGAAGTGATGGAGTTAGTCCTATGGAAAATTTGGAAGTCAAGAAATAGGTTTGGATATCTGGACGTTGTCATTTCCTGAAATACTCTCAGTGAGGGTCAGACTTATTATTTTGCATTCTGAGGAAAAAACCAGGCTGACCTGTTATCTATTCTTCTCACAAAACACACACACACACACACACACACACACAAAACAAAACAAAAATTCTAAGGATATAGTGTTGCTTTTTCTTTTCCTTTATCCAAAGGAGAAGCAGTAGCAATGAAAAAATACTCTAAAGTTTTCTTCTTAATTCTAAAGTTCAACAGATTTCCTCAAGGCCAAAATAGGATTTCAAACCAAACCTGAGACAACTGTTAACCAAACGAACACCAAAGCTTTGTACTACAACTACTCTCCTTTATTGATATTTGAAGGCCAGTTAGTTACGATTAAACCCTCCTACTACAAAATGAACCAACACACTCTTTAAAGTGATTGATAATTGACTAGGGACTGTCAGTGAATGTGATCTGGGTAAAGAAGCAAACAGAAAGATTAGTTGTGTTTCAAAGGGAATTGCGGTACTTCCCCTGCTACCCATAATTTCTAGCCTATTTTAAGCCTCGGTTTTGTGAACCATCTACATACTATGATTTCCAGTATTATCTTAAACGAAAGAACACTAGCAGTGCCCAAGGACTCAATACTGATTCTTTAATTTCAGTAACTGATTCTGTCAATTGATAGCTTTAGGATGAGACAAACAGGATATGAAGAGCAGCAGGACTGAACTAGAGTCTCAATTCAGCTGTAACCTCCCGATGGTGATGGGGGGAGCCCAAGGTAGGGGGTCAGGGTGTGGCCAGGAGAGAATAAGAATCCTTTTAGGCCAATTGAATCTATTCTATATTCCTGTTAACCTGGTCCAATCTTTTAAAAATATATGGTTCACAGAATGAACTTTTAAAAACCACAGAGTTAAAACAAGTAATTGCTAAAGAGTCAGTAGAATTGAAGGTTAGGTGAAGTCCACTATTTTTTCTGGTTTCCAAAATCATCAACTGTGGGTAACATATTTGATGAGGCTTTTGCCTATACAAATATCATTCATCTTGCCACCCTCATTTACTTTACTTTCTTAACAGAGTTCTTTAATCACAGATATTTCCAGAGATCAATCAAACCTCGCTCATCATTCTATCCTGTAGTCAATATCAAGAGGGATATCATCGTGACGTTGTCCTTTATGACTTATGTGCTACCTAAATATTATCGCTTCTCACAAGGTTGCCTGCATGTGATGTTCCACACATAGTTACCTTCAGGCCCTTGCCGTGTCTGCTCATTTCACTTAACATTAGAGTCTCGGGACTTCCCTGGTGGCACAGTGGTTAATAATCCACCTGCCATGGGCTTCCCTGGTGGCACAGTGGTTGGGAATTCACCTGCCAGTGCAGGGAACACGGGTTCGAGCCCTGGTCCAGGAAGACCCCACATGCCACAGAGCAACTAAGCCCGGACGCCACAACTACTGAGCCTCGCTCTAGAGCCTGTGAGCCACATCTACTGAGCCTACGTGTCACAACTACTGAAGCCCGTGCGCCTAGAGCCTGTGCTCCGCAGCAAGAGAAGCCACTGCAACAAGAAGCCCGCACACTGCAACAAAGAGTAGCACTGGCTTCCTGCAACTAGAGAAAGCCCACGTACAGCACCGAAGACCCAACACAGCCAAAAATAAATAAAATTAATTTATTTTTTTAAAAAATCCGTCTGCCAATGCAGGGGACATGGTTTTGATACCTGGTCCGGGAAGATCCCACATGCCACGGAGCAACTAAGTCCATGCGCCACAACTACTGAGCCTGCACTCTAGAGCCCACAAGGCATAACTATTGAGCCCACATGCCACAGCTACTGAAGCCCGTGCGCCTAGAGCCCGTGCTCCACAGCAAGAGAAGCCACTGCAAATGAGAAGCCTCTGCACTGCAATGAAGAGTAGCCTCTGCTCGCGGTAACTAGAGAAAGCCTGTGCGCAGCAACGAAGACCCAACGCAGCCCAGAAAAAAAAAAAAAATTAAAAAACATTAGAGTCTCCCTTGGTTTCAGTTCACATTCAGATCTTGGCTTTTTTAGTGGATAAAATTTTAACATGATTTCAAAATCATCTCTAACCTCTAGTCCAGTAAACTCTTGGGGTATTTATTCAAAAATTTCAATTGGTGGACTGAATTGAAAGCTTTTTCTACAAATAAGTGATGAGCTATAGGAAATTGGACTCTGACTAAAATCTCCTGGCAGTCATTTATACGTCCATAATCCAATAAAAAATTTTCAAACTACCACAAAGTTATCAAAATTATACTGCAAAATCAAAGAAAACAGAAAATATGTTTCTACTTTGGAAAATAGAAGCATACTTTTACAGTTTAAAGAATAGTGAGGTTTCTAAACACAACAGTTGGCATCACTTTGAACAATCTGTTGATTTAGAAAGAGAAAGAGCTTGCCTCAAGACTGTGTGAATAAGACATTTTCCTTTGGCGACTGAGGGATAATTGGAGGCTGAAATAGAGTCACTATCAATTCTAGTGCTAAAGCCTCAAGGTCAACTGAAAAACTAATCTGTTCTCTGTTTCTTTTCTACAATCGTTTAATTACCCCCTTTTTTTCTTTTTTGAACATGACAAATATTTTTTCTAAAGAATAGATAAAATCCCAGTTGCAACCTTCATTTTCCAGGTTAAATATTCCCAGTTCGATCAAGATAAACGGCCAAAGTTATCTCTTCTTTGGTTCTTTAGTCCTTTCCAGAAATCTGCCCCTTTTGTTAAAACATCTCATAAATCCTTCAGAGCATAGCCAGCATGGGCCTAAATTTGATTTCTAATAACTAAGACTGAATAACGCTGGCAAATCTGGATTCTTTACCACATCATATAGATATTCATGCCTAGTCTCCATTGTTTCCCCACTTTTAGGAAATTTGAACCAAAGATTTGAATATTCACACACATAATGCAGCAAAACTAATCAAACAGATATTTTTAAGTACTTAATATGCACCAAACATTTTGCTAGGTACAGACACAGCCTTTTCTTATCTCAGGTGCCAAGGCAAAGAGTTGGCTTGAAGTCCCAGTGCAAATTCTACATTTCTCATCCGACTTTCCTGCAACTATTTCAGTCCACAGTGATTCTTTCTCTTTTCCTAAGCAACTGTAGCATTTATAGCTATATTTCTCAATTTAATTCAAGGCAGTAAATGTCTATTTGACATTAAATAGCATTACAGACCTTGGCATGTGCTTAGCATACAGTAAAAGAATATTAAACACGTGCTTCCCTCTTTAACATAACATATATACTTACATAAACACATGGAAACCCCTTATGTAACATTTCTCCAGATACAAGTCTTACATTTTTATGCCCGGTGTTTTACAACATTCCTATTGGTAGGGGGTGGAGAAGAATGGGATCACCAAACTACCCATGAAGAACTGATCAATCAATTGATAGTCTGACCAGGTAATTCATATCTCATATAACTATTTGCCATCTTTTCTCATTTCTCATATCTCCAGCGCAATCATTCGAAGCCACACTTAAATTAACAGCCACACTTAAGTGATCCCAGTCTCTATATATTCATTCAATGATTTGTCGGATTGAAGTCAAAGTATAAGTTCAATCACAAGACTGTTCCATAATTGGCTCATACCTGCTCTAGGAAAGAGATTTTGAAGCACCTTTTGAAGAGCTGTTATTAAGTGTTTTTAAATGTTTCCAATGAAGAGTAAAACATTCTAGCGGCGATCAACAGAGTACCAAGTTGAGTGACACATTCTTTTCAGCTGATCATTATCAGGTGTGATACTGGGCAACAACAGTGAATTTTTTAAAAGGATAAATAATATCCACCTATTGGCATCTGTACCCACACACTCTACCTTCTTTCTTGATAGCATGGAACCATCTGTGCTCCTAGTTAAACTCAACCCTCTGTTTGTGCACTAGATCCCATCCCCCCACACTTACTCAGGAACACTGATCCAGCTCATCTCTCCTTGCTCTTACATGAGCAGATTGTCCCTCGCATAGATCATTACCACAGACACACAAACATGCTGTGAATTCTGCCATTTTATTAAAAAAAAAAAAATTCTTGACCTCATTCCCCTGTACCTTCATCTCTTATCACCTCATTTCTCTCTAATCCTTTATTGCAAACCTCTTTTAAAAAGTTGTTTAAACTCCCGTCTCCAATGTCTAGCCTCCCATTCTTTCCAATGGGGCTTTCACTCCCTCCAACACCACTCCTATCAAGGTCACAAATTACCTTCCACCTCCATAAATTCCATGGTCAGCTTTTGTGTCAAGTAGTATGAGGACTAATCAGCCCAGTTTCCTTCAAATATCTTCTTCAATTCACTTCCAGAACCCCACTGGTTTTCCTTTCCACTCCTTCTCAGCCTCCTTTAAGGTTTCCTGCTCAACTCCCCAACTTCTAATAACTTGATGCCTAGAATAGGGCCTGGAACATGGTAGATGTCTAATATACATCTCTTGAATGAATTAATAAATCAATCAATTTCATTAACAAATGTATTGAAAACCTGCTAAAGTAGCTTGGGAGATGGATCTGAGGTCAATGGTATGTTTTTTTTTTTATATCTCTGCCTGTTATGGGAATACTATATTGAGACAGAAAAGGCATAATGTTTAAATTTCCTTAGACCATTTCAGAGACATGGGCCTTGCAAATCGTCTCCCTCCAAATCTCATTTAATTTTTAAACTATTATAATTAAATGAATATTTACCATTTATCATTGATCAGACATTAGTTTCCAGTCAAATTTATACTTCAATAGAGGTTTTGTTTGCAATATGAAAACTTTATAGCCCATTCATATCCTTTTTATAATCAATATGTCCACTATATTTATGGACATTTCATAGCATTTAGCATACAACTTTATTATTTTAGAATATTATAAAGGACTTGGCTGTTATAATTTTGCATTTAAAATGCATTATTGCTACATCTCTGATTTATTTGATTCTCTGTCATTGGTTAGGAGCATAACCTCCAACAATATCAATCCTTTGGGAAAATATTATCTGCTTTATAGAATCGTTTTCGGGAATGTGTTGAGATGAAAAGAAATGACTGAATGCATTTATATATATTTTAACATAAGCCCCTCTTGTATTCATGCTGTAGGTTCATCAAAATGATATTAATGATGGAAATGAAGATCTCAGATAATAGTAATTCAAATTATAAATGTTTAATGGTAAGATGCAATGACAAGAATAGATCGTGTATTGGCATTACTAGAGATTTTTTTAAACTAATAGAATTCACACATTCAAATAAATTTTGACTTCAAAGTTGTTATGTTTCTGAAAAGAATTAACCAGACCCCCTGGGGAGCCTAAATTTTTAGCTACAAAGGTAATAACTGCTAGAAATAATACATGCGACTAGGTGTTGTTCTCCTCAAAGTGATACCTTGCAAGTCTGCACGATCTTCCAGTGATGGTACCATAGGCTCAGAATCTTTTCGGAACTCCACCTTTGAAAGCATCGCCAGAGGTCACAACCACACTCTTTTGATTATCCTCAGAGGGCAACATGTTCATACTTTGAGGGTGGATTTTTTTTTTTTAAAAGAACGAAAATTATTTGGTGTCAGGGCCAATCAATCAGGTGAATAACACTGAGTAATACTATCTTGAATCTAAAAGATTTAGCTACAAAATAAAAAGGCAGATGTCCTTGTAAAGATTGTCAGATTTGCTCTGAAGGCGAGTCTGAAAAAGGAAGGGATTTTAACGTGTATTGAGCAATTACAGCAGGGTTGAAATGTCTGCAGCCTCCGGGAGTGAATACTTTGAAAGATATCAATCACTTTGATTATACATTCAGAAACTTTTGTGTTTTAAAATTTCTTTCCTGTGGATGTTTACAAATTTAGATACCTAAGAGCCAACCTTCCCCATCCTTCTCAGGGTTATGTCTCCCAACATTAAAAAGATCTGTGTCATTGACTAAAGTAGCTGTATTAAGAAAGAATTTAAGAAATTAGGTTACCTCTTAAAATTTCAAACAGATACATAACATAGGGAAAAATAGAACAAATGAAAACCTGAATTTTATCCCCAAATTATCTAGTATATTTGTTTATTTATAATATATTTGTTTATTTATAATGTGCTAATATTGAATGCTTACTCTCTTCCAGATCCTATTCTAAACACATTGAACATGTTAAATTCATCTTTACAAGAACCTTATAAAATACATTCTATTATCAGCTTTATTTTAAAAATGGAGAAACTGAAATCAGAGAGATTAAGAAACCACCAAAAATCACATAACTCAAAAGAGGTAGAGTTAGGACAGGAACAAAGGCAATTCAATTCAGAGCCTGTTTTCTGAAATACAATGCTATGTTGCTTAGAATACTGCCTATATTATCATGACAAGTTAGGAAAATGTATGTTTCAAAGGTGATAAAATTTGCAGGAATGAGGAGATATAACAAAGAAATATCAGCCATCAGCGAGTTCTTCTTAACCACCTGGTCCTCCAAATGTTAAAGATGTTTGTAATAATATCATTATACCTGCTTACCTACCCCCAGATCCCAGGCTCCAGACTTCATAAATATAGTCAAAGTGTCTGCCTTGCATTCTCTTACAAAACTTTCCTATCTCATGACACATACAACCACAAGAGCATCATAAGCATGATACTATAGGGGTAGGAAATGCAAGGTCCTTAAAGTGTCAGGAATTGTGCTAGGTGCTGAGACTGCACCTGAGAGAAGGGATGTAATCACCACCCTGCAGGAGTTAAGAGGTAGACAGTCAAGACACAAGTAAATAAATGAGTGTTGTTTGAATTAGGATGGAAATAAACACAGTACTGTGGTTAAGAGCATAAAGGGGATGATGGAAATGTCTAGAGAATCACAGGCCCAACACACTGAAACCCTGTAAGGCCAGATGGCAGAGCAGTGAATAAGATGTAGAAGTGCTACAGCAAGAAATTATGAAACCATTATCCATATCTGAGTGGCATAGCTGAAGTGACATTTTTTTAATAAGGTAGACCCCCATGAGTTGATATGTCCAACTCTCACACTAGTCTAAAAAGCGTTAAAAGGTAAAAATTCCTCTTACCTTAAGGGTCCTTCATACCTCATTCTACTATACTTTGGGTGAGCCTCTGAAAAATACAGGAGGTTCCAAGAATCTGCATCCATCCTCACCATTGTATTGTTAGATACATGTGTATCCTGCACTGCTTATTGTCTCACTCACAGTAACACAAAAGAAAACTAAGAGCTTGCTCAAAGATGAGAATCCATTTTTGCCAGCCCTCAAGTATGAAGCAGTCTTTGTGAACTGACCTACCTCAGAAAAAGCCTCTCTGAGGATGCGATACTTAAACTGAAACCTGAAAGATGAGGAGACAATTACGCAAAGCTCCAAGAGAAAGGGCATTACAGATCTGGCTCAGAGATTAAACTTTTGCAAAGACCAATATTAGGAAAATGTCTCTCTATATTGCCATATCTCTTAATATCTTTTTACCTTACCACTTCCCTCTACCATGAAACCAGCATCCATGAGAAGATGTGGAAGCCATTATCAAAAGAAGGGTGACTTTGGTTCTCTTATTTGGGGATCTTATCTGCTGGTGGGCTCTTAATATCTTTAAGCACAGCCTAAGTCCCCAGATGGACCTGGGGACTCCTATCTTGATGCCAAAGATATTGCTTAGATTGAGGTGTGCTCTTTCTAAAGTCAAGCATCCACATATCACTGTTAATACAAACACTAAAATCACCTAAGTACTATAGAGAAAACAAGGGAGAGCTGAAGGAGCTCTGCTCCAACTCTATCTGAATCAAAAAGAAACTCTTTAAAAAAAAAAAGCTAAGAAATGTAAAAAGAGAGGGGGCTTGTCACAATGTGATCCTGTTTATAGGTAAGGAAATATAAAATATTAGCTGAAAAAGCAGGGGAATAAAGGTTATTTAAAAGAGGTTTATTAAATTAGGTATCCAGGATTATACCAACTGAGTGAGTCTCCACTTTTATAACTATGTATTCCCAGAAGGTAAACAATCAAATCTTGCCTTTCAATTATTTTTAATGAAAATACTTCCAAAGTGTACAATGTGATTTCCAATATTTCAATAATAACAACTCAGTGTTACAAATGAAGCCAAATCTTCCAGGAGAGCTAGTGTTGACACATAGGCACACATGGCTTAGCTTGTCACTCACAGGCAGTGTGCAAACCGTTCCCGAGGCTGCTAAGCAGTGCTGATTGCCAGGTCTCCCAAATGTCACCCCGATTCGCGCAGGGGCTGTTGAGCAGAAGGCGCGTGTGTCTGTGCATGTCCTCATGGGGCACATGCCTGAAATCACACAGCCCCGCGCCCCTCGCTGCAATGGTGTACTACGGGCTTTGTATATATCTCTCTCTCTGACTCCGCCATCAGAATGTGTACTGTTGTTACACCCCCATGCTATTTCTAAGCTTCGTAGTCAGCTGTTTCAGCTGTTTCTAATCTCCACTATTCTCTTTCCATTTTTTCAGCAATTATTCAAAAAGAATTTATTGAGTAAGAATTGTGTCCCAAGGACAGTGTTAGGCACCAACTGAACGAAACAAACATGGCACCTGATCGCATAGCGCTTACAACGCAAAATAGAGAAAGAGATTAAACAAACAAATAAATCTGTTCTTACAACTTGCAGTAATACAGTACTAACAAGGGGAGGAACAGAAAGGAGTTCACTGTGACTCAGGTTCCAGAAGGCTTTTCTGAGGAAGTAATAATTAAACCAAGGCCTAAAGAATAAGTAGGAGAGAGCCAGGAAAACAGTGGACAGAAGACATTCAAATAAGGTGCAACATGGTTAAAGGCCTAAGATCAAAGACAGTTGGCACGGGCTTCGCTGGTGGCACAGTGGTTGAGAGTCCGCCTGCCGATGCAGGGGACACGGGTTCGTGCCGCGGTCCGGGAAGATCCCACATGCCGCAGAGCGGCTGGGCCCGTGAGCCATGGCCGCTGAGCCTGCGCGTCCGGAGCCTATGCTCTGCAACGGGAGAGGCCACGACAGTGAGAGGCCCGATCATGCCAGATCATGGTAAATATTTTCAGCACAAGGACTGGCCAATCTTGACATTATCTGCTTGAATATATTTTAAATGATTGCTCTGTCTGTTCCCTGGGAAAGAACCAAGAAGGCAAGAGTGGAACATAGGAGGCCAATTACAGAGGCACTGCAGTCGTGCAGGTGGACTCCATTTTTTTTCAGTGAGTTTCTTCTCTCCTCCAGTCACTTATAACCCCACTCTGATTTTTTATGGAAAAGCTTAACTTATTAGAGATACCGGGATCCCTCTTTTCTTCTATGTGGCAAATCAAATAATCAGTGTAAGGAAAGTTCTGACTCTTCTCAGCTGTATTCACTATTCTTGGAAGCTGTTTTATCATTAAAGTCTAAGGATGTTTTAAGATTGTGAAGTTGATTGCCAGATAACAAAGTGTTTACATTCCCTTGTATCGCAAGAAGATAGCTCCTAAAATTCTATTAGATATTGTATACATATATATTACATACACACACACACTTTTTTTTAACCGAATTTACTCTTTTGGAAGTATAAAAACATTTGCCAAAATTTAATTTCAATGATGAATGACACTGCCTTAACATTTTATCACAGGGGTTCTTAACTTAAAGCCCATAAACCTCTAAGGAGAGGCTATGAACTAGCTCCCTGAAGGAATACACAAACACTCAGATGCGTTTATGCTTAGAGAGATTTTCCTGCAGAGGTCTATAACACTCATCAGATTTTCAGTAGGGTTCAAGAGTGAGTGACTGAGGTTAATGTACCTGTGCCTAGCAAGCCTTCCCATCACCCATGAGCACATGACCAAGGTCTGGCCAAACAGAGGCTTCCCTGATACTGACATATGAAGAGAAAGAAATTTGTTCCACTGGAGTTGCTAAGCTTGGGCTGCAATGGCCATGTCCCCTGCCAAACGGAAAAAATCCATCCAAAATAGAACAAATGTGTAAAGAAATAGAAACATGGGTAAAAAAAATTAGGCAGATAGATTTTTGCCATCACTGTGTCCCTGGTTCCACTCATTAAGGTCTAGTTCTTGCATCTCTTCTTCCAATTCTGAGATCTATCCCAGTATTCTTCCAAACAATTTGAGCTGTTCAGTTCTTTTGGTTAAGCTAGTCTGAGTTGGAGTTCTCTGTCACTTGCAACAGAATTAGTTCTGGATTATAAATAACCTTCCAAAGCTTAAGAATTATCTCTTTAATATAGTGATCTGATAGCAGAATCCAACAGAGACTTGCAGATATTAAAATTGAAATTGAACCAAAATACAAATTCATATTTGACCAGCTAACATTCAGAGACATTACTATGACTTAGAGATTTAATTTTATTGGATTTAATTCTAGTGGCAGAAATTAAAACCCAATTAGCACCTGTGGAAAGCTTATTAAATTATATTTACGCATTAAATGTTTGCTTAATAAATCTAATAAACCATAAGATCACTTGAGGTTACAAAGCAGATGGCATATTTTAGATAAATTTAAAGGAATTAGGCAGCTACCATAAAAATTTTAATCCATTACATGTCATAAAATACTCTAAAAATTCCATGAAAAAGGATCTGTGAGTCTTTTCATTTTATTCTAGTGGTAATAATGATATAAGGAGCAAAAACTGGTAACTCACAAAATATAGAAACACTGCCCAATCAATAGTGTATGTCTCTAGAACATCCTCCAAATCAATAAGATATATAATAATGACAAGAAGCACCTAAGAGTAAATGAAAAAAAAAACAAAAAAAGTGAATTGTAACACAGCCCAGAACCAATATCCAAACTATATTAAAAGTGCATTTAACCCAAGAATGTGATCAGTCTTCTTAACTTCAGTAACACAGGTAATAAATAAAATTTATCTTTTCTCCTTCATACTAGAGAGTCACAACATTCTAGAAACCTCACAAAACTATAAATAGTTTTGAGACTTAGACCACCCTAGCACTTGGCTACAGTCTCACACCTGCAGGCTTTCAGCAGTATCTAGATCATTCAAAGTGTATAATTACCAAGTTCAATGACCAGTTGTCTGAGATGTGAATTATAAAATTTCAGTCAAAGGAATAGCAATGCAGTGAAACCTCATGGACAATGGGGTGTTTTAGATACATAAATTTCACCAAACAGATAAGGAAGCAAATAACAGAATGAGAGGTAGCGATGTACAAGGTCCTTGCTGGCTGCACTTTACATATATGATGTCATCCCAGCCTTACAGCACCCCTGCGTGGTGGGAAGTTATCACCTCTGCTTTATGGAAGATAGATAAGGAAATGGAAGCTCAAGCATTAAGAAACCTGCCCACATCACTTAAGCATAAGAGGTGAATCTGGAATGTAAGCCCAGTACAACGCCAAGTCCTATCACCATATCATGCTGCCTTCTTTTAGCTACCAAATTTTTTTTTCATTTAGACCATGTTTAGTTAATAAGTGGTCATAAAATGGGAATGAATTTTAGATATGAATTTCCTTTTAAAATAGAAAATATTGAACATATTTTCTTAATGTGTCAGGTATAATCATCAACATGGAGGGGTTTTTTTGTTTGTTTGTTTTTAACCCCTCCAGGCCAAGCTTTTGATTATTCTACTTGCTGTCACTGTGTATTGTGTATTCCTAATAGTAGCTTTCCACACACGTGTGTGTACACACACACACCTTCAAGTTTGCTCTTCCAATCTGCTATGGGTGGGGAAACAAGATGATCACGTTGTTTAAGAACTATAGGTTTATTAAGAATCATAAAATTCTGGAAGAGCCCAGAAAGTCAGTTCCACGTCTTTATAGTAACATCTTTGAACCAGTGTTTCAGAAGCCTCCACAGTTTATTTTCTTACTTCTATTAAAAGTTACATCCTAAAGGACTGACATTTCAGAAAGCAGGATTGGAGATAGAAAATCACCTCCAAATACATGAAATGTGGCTCTCATTATACATTTATGCAGTTTGGTCTGAGATTTTTAGCAAACAAGCTGACTTCTAAACATAAACTCTAGTAATAATTGATGGAATAGACTGTATTTTCAATCCTTTACACACCTTTTAGCATCACTCTAAAATATTATTGGTTATAGCCTATATCATACCCCTTATTCTATCCGGTCTTCCTAAAAGAACAGTGTAACCCTTCCTATAACAATGGAGGTCGTCAATTTTGTGCATGTCCAAAGTGCTGTGCTGAGCATTCAATGTACAGGGACTCATTAATTCTCATAACCACACAGGTCTTTCACGAGTGGCTGCACACATTGTGCTCTTCAAACTTTGGGGGGCCAGTCACTTAGACTACAGTATGAACTGCACTCCTTGGGAATAGGCAAAGCCCAACTCATGCAGTAGCCTAAAGGTAGGTACTATTTTGTTCTTCACAGAAACTGAGGAAAATGAGGCTTGGAAAGTTATGTAAATGATAGAGCTACATCAGAAAAATAGGTCTTAATCACTATAAGAGACATCCTATAGTTTCCTATAGAATATTGTTTAATTGTTACACTTTAGGACATACATGTTAAGGGCTGACTATTTGTGCCGCTCCCCTGCCCCCAATTCATATGTTGAAAACCTAGCCCAAAAATGATGGTATTAGGAGGTGGGGCTTTTAGGAAGTAATTAGGACATGAAAGTGGAGCCTTCATGAATGGGGTTAGTGCCCTTACAAGAAGAAACACAAGAGCTTGCTCTCTCTCTGCCATGTACGGTGGCCACCAGAAGACCGAACTAGAAGGAGGGTCCTTACCAAGAACCAGACCTGCTGACAACCTGATCTCAGACTTCCAGGTTCCAGGACTGTGAGAAATAAATATCTGTTGTTGAAGCTACCCAATCTGTGGTATTTTGTTATGGGAACCCAAACTAAGACAATACCCACTCACACAGACAGTCAGATATGCATGCACAAACACTCACAATGCAGAAATGGCCTAGGGTAGTAGCAGATTATTCAACAACAACTGTTTTTCAAGAGCAGTCCAGAATAAACAAAGACCCAGGAAAGTCCTCAAGATTCCAAGCGATCCCTCAAACATAAGAGCAGCTTGAGAAGCGAGCACTCCACAGACTAGGTTCCTTAACCAACAGCCTATTCTCACCCGAGGTCCACAAGAGCCAATACATACTTGAACAATGAACTTGACACACTCAGTGCCAAGGCTGACACTCAATCATCAGACCATCTCCTAAAAAAGTCTAAAGGTAAAAAGAAGAACTGATACTGTTTATATTTCAAAGGAATGGAACCCAGGTCCTCAAGGAAGATATTCCAGGGTCCTAAAGCTGAGGAAAGGCACATCCAGTTTCCAGAAGCATATA
This sequence comes from Tursiops truncatus, assembly GCF_011762595.2. Lineage (NCBI taxonomy): Eukaryota > Metazoa > Chordata > Mammalia > Artiodactyla > Delphinidae > Tursiops > Tursiops truncatus. The sequence goes on along the minus strand of NC_047044.1, from coordinate 53,591,273 downwards.
TATACTTTTCACAAGGAGGAGAAAGTACCTACAGTTACAAGTATCTAAAGTAAAAAAAGGGGGGGATGGCTCTTCCCTCATTTTCAACAGTGACAATTAAGCCTCTTAATTTTATTTGTCCTTATACCAACCAGGTTCAGTGTGCTTACCATAATCCAAACTCAGTTAAAGAAGATATGTGCCTACTGCAAGTCCCAAGACAAGAAAATGTGAAATGGTTTCTACACCATAAAACCACACAAATTAATCTATCATGCCAAACCACATGCATTATGAACTACCATGATTACTGATAATATATTTCACCAAGGGAAAAGCAAATCGTTAATAGGCCTTTGTTTTCTTGCCCATTTCTGACACGGATGATGATTTCATTTTTAATTTGTTCGGAAGTAAATTTATAATGATAACCAAAGGGAAACGTTTTGCTCCCCAAGTGAGATTATCTATACAATCGTTAGCCATTAAAAATGTATTATGTTGATAACAAAGGGGAGTTTTGCATTCATCTAAATAATGCAGGTTACCCTACAAAAGACTAACCGTACAGCAGAGATAAGCTAAATGAGTCAATTTACCAAAATTCCCAATCAGTCCTATAGTTAGAACATATATCTGGCTGATAATGCATCCCAGGCACATAGTTCAAACTATTTAATGAACTTTCTACCTACACACAATTATTTTCCAGTAAGTGCTCTTATAAAGCATCATCTAATGTTAGCATTAAGAGGGATGTGCAATACCAATCAATACCCAAATAAAACTAAACCACCAGGAATCAGAAGGGGATAATGCAGAGAGTAATGCTTTCTTTTTCTTTTTTTTAAGTCTTTATTGGAATATAATTGCTTTACAATGGTGTGTTAGCTTCTGCTTTATAACAAAGTGAATCAGTTATCCATAAACATATGTTCCCATATCTCTTCCCTCTTGCGTCTCCCTCCCTCCCACCCTCCCTATCCCACCCCTCTAGGTGGTCACAAAGCACCGAGCTGATCTCCTGTGCTATGTGGCTGCTTCCAACTAGCTATCTATTTTAAGTTTGGTAGTGTATATATGTCCATGACACTCTCTCACTTTGTCACAGCTTACCCTTCCCCCTCCCCATATCCTAAAGTCCATTCTCTAGTAGGTCTGTGTCTTTATTCCTGTCTTACCCCTAGGTACTTCATGACATTTTTTTCCTTAAATTCCATATATATGTGTTAGCATATGGTATTTGTCTTTCTCTTTCTGACTTACTTCACTCTGTATGACAGACTCTACATCCATACACCTCATTACAAATAGCTCAATTTCATTTCTTTTTATGGCTGAGTAATATTCCGTTGTATATATGTGCCACATCTTCTTAATCCATTCAACTGATGATGGACACTTAGGTTGTTTCCATCTCCTGGCTATTGTAAACAGAGCTGCAATGAACATTTTAGTAAATGACTCTTTTAGAATTATGGTTTTCTCAGGGTATATGCCCAGTAGTGGGATTGTTGGGTCATGTGGTAGTTCTATTTGTAGTTTTTTAAGGAACCTCCATACTGTTCTCCATAGTGGCTGAACCAATTCACATTCACACCAGCAGTGCAAGAGTGTTCCCTTTTCTCCACACCCTCTCCAAACAAATCTATTGTTTCTAGATTTTTTGATGATGGCTATTCTGACTGGTGTGAGATGATATCTCTTTGTAGTTTGATTTACATTTCTCTAATGATTAAAGATGTTGAGCATTCTTTCATGTGTTTGTTGGCAGTCTGTATATCTTCTTTGGAGAAATGTCTATTTAGGTCTTCTGCCCATTTTTGGATTGGGTTGTTTGTTTTTTTGTTATTGAGCTGCATGAGCTGCTTGTAAATTTTGGAGATTAATCCTTTGTCAGTTGCTCCATTTGCAAATATTTTCTCCCATTCTGAGGGTTGTCTTTTGGTCTTCTTTATGGTTTCCTTTGCTGAGCAAAAGACAACCCTCAGAATGGGAGAGTTTGATAGTTCTAGAGTTTGATAGTTTCTGGCCTGACATTTAGGTCTTTAATCCATTTTGAGCTTATTTTTGTGTATGGTGTTAGGGAGTGATCTAATCTCATACTTTTACATGTACCTGTCCAGTTTTGCCAGCACCACTTATTGAAGAGGCTGTCCTTTCTCCACTGTATAGTCCTGCCTCCTTTATCAAAGATAAGGTGACCATATGTGTGTGGATTTATCTCTGGGCTTTCTATCGTGTTCCATTGATCTATATTTCTGGTTTTGTGCCAGTACCATACTGTCTTGATTACTGTAGCTTTGTAGTATAGTCTGAAGTCAGGGAACTTGATTCCTCCAGCTCCGCTTTTTGTTCTCAAGATTGCTTTGGCTATTCAGGGTCTTTTGTGTTCCCATAAATATTGTGAAATTTTTTGTTCTAGTTCTGTGAAAAACGCCAGTGGTAGTTTAATTGGGATTGCATTGAATCTGTAGATTGCTTTGGGTAGTAGAGTCATTTTCACAATGTTGATTCTTCCAATCCAAGAACATGGTATATCTCTCCATCTATTTGTATCATCTTTAATTTCTTTCATCAGTGTCTTATAATTTCCTGCATACTGGTCTTTTGTCTACTTAGGTAGGTTTATTCCTCAATATTTTAGTCTTTTTGTTACAATGGTAAATGGGAGTGTTTTCTTGATTTCACTTTCAGAGTTTTCATCATTAGTGTATAGGAATGCAAGAGATTTCTGTGCTTTCATTTTGTATCCTGCTACTTTACCAAATTCATTGATTAGCTCTAGTAGTTTTCTGGTAGCATCTTTAGGATTCTCTATGTATAGGATCATGTCATCTGCAAACAGTGACAGCTTAACTTCCTCTTTTCCGATTTGGATTCCTTTTATTTCCTTTTCTTCTCTGATTGCTGTGGCTAAAAATTCCAAAACTATGTTGAATAAGAGTGGTGAGAGTGGGCAACCTTGTCTTGTTCCTGACCTTAGTGGAAATGCTTTCAGTTTTTCACCATTGAGGACGATGCTGGCTGTGGGTTTGTCATATATGGCCTTTATTATGTTGAGGAAAGTTCCCTCTATGCCTACACTCTGCAGGGTTTTTATCATAAATGGGTGTTGAATTTTGTCGAAAGCTTTCTCTGCATCTATTGAGATGACCATATGGTTTTTCTCCTTCAATTTGTTAAAATGGTGTATCACATTGATTGATTTGTGTATATTGAAGAATCCTTGCATTCCTGGAATAAACCCCACTTGACCATGTTGTATGATCCTTTTAATGTGCTGTTGGATTGTTTGTTAGTATTTTGTTGAGCATTTTTTGCATCTATGTTCATCAGTGATATTGGCCTGTAATTTTCTTTCTCTGTGACATCATTGTCTGGTTTTGGTATCAGGGTGATGGTGGCCTCATAGAATGAGTTTGGGAGTGTTCCTCCCTCTGCTGTATTTTGGAAGAGTTTGAGAAGGATAGGTGTTAGCTCTTCTCTAAATGTTTCAGAGAATTGGCCTGTGAAGTCATCAGATCCTGGGCTTCTCTTTGTTGGAAGATTTTTAATCAGAGTTTCAATTTCAGTGCTTGTGACTGATCTGTTCATATTTTCTATTTCTTCCTGATTCAGTCTTGGCAGGTTGTGCATTTCTAAGAAGTGCATTTCTTCCCCGTTGTCCATTTTATTGGCATAGAGTTGCTTGTAGTAATCTCTCATGATCTTTTTTATTTCTGCAGTGTCAGTTGTTACTTCTCCTTTTTCATTTCTAATTCTATTGATTTGAGTCTTCTCCCTTTTTTTCTTGATGAGTCTGGCTAATGGTTTATTAATTTTGTTTATCTTCTCAAAGAACCAGCTTTTAGTTTTATTGATCTTTGCTATTGTTTCCTTCATTTCGTTTTCATTTATTTCTGATCGGATCTTTATGATTTCTTTCCTTCTGCTAATTTTGGGGTATTTTTGTTCTTCTTTCTCTAATTGCTTTAGGTGCCAGGTTAGGTTGTTTATTCGAGATGTGTCCTGTTTGTTAAGGTAGGATTGTATTACTATAAACTTCCCTCTTAGAACTGCTTTTGCTGCATCCCATAGGTTTTGGGTCGTCGTGTCTCCATTGTCATTTGTTTCTAGGTATTTTTTGATTTCCTCTTTGATTTCTTCAGTGATCACTTCGTTATTAAGTAGTGTATTGTTTAGCCTCCATGGGTTTGTATTTTTTACGGATCTTTTCCTGTAATTGATATCTAGTCTCATAGCGTTGTGGTCGGAAAAGATACTTGATACGATTTCAATTTTCTGAAATTTACCAAGGCTTGATTTGTGACCCAAGATATGATGTATCCTGGAGAATGTCCCATGAGCACTTGAGAAAAATGTGTATTCTGTTGTTTTTGGATGGAATGTCATGTAAATATCAATTAAGTCCATCTTGTTTAATGTATCATTTAAAGCTTGTGTTTCCTTAGTTATTTTCATTTTGGATGATCTGTCCATTGGTGAAAGTGGGGTGTTAAAGTCCCCTACTATGAATGTGTTACTGTCGATTTCCCCTTTTATGGCTGTTAGTATTTGCCTTACGTATTGAGGTGCTCCTATTTTGGGTGCATAAATATTTACAATTGTTATATCTTCTTCTTGGATCAATCGCTTGATCATTGTGTAGTGTCCTTCTTTGTCTCTTCTAATAGTCTTTATTTTAAAGTCTATTTTGTCTGATATGAGAATTGCTACTCCAGCTTTCTTTTGGTTTCCATTATGCATGGAATCTTTTTCCATCCCATCACTTTCAGTCTGCTTGTGTCTCTAGGTCTGAAGTGGGTCTCTTGTAGACAGCATATATATGGGTCTTGTTTTTGTATCCCTACCGCCAGTCTGTGTCTTTTGCTGGGAGCATTTAATCCATTTACATTTAAGGTAATTATCGATATGTATGTCCCTATTCCCATTTTCTAAATTGTTTGGGGTTTGTTATTATAGGTCTTTTCCTTCTCTTGTGTTTTTGCCTAGAGAAGATCCTTTAGCAGGTGTTGTAAAGCTGGTTTGGTGGTGCTGAACTCTCTCAGCATTTGCTTTTCTGTAAAGGTTTTAATTTCTCCATCAAATCTGAATGAGATCCTTGCTGGATAGAGTAACCTTGGTTGTAGGTTTTCTCCTTCATCACTTTAAATATGGCCTGCCAGTCCCTTCTGGATTGCAGAGTTTCTGCTGAAAGATCACCTGTTAACCTTATGGGGATTCTCTTGTGTGTTATTTGTTGTTTTTCCCTTGCTGCTCTTAATATGCTTTCTTTGTATTTAATTTTTGATAGTTTGATTAATATGTGTCTTGGTGTGTTTCTTCTTGGATTTATCCTGTATGGGACTCTCTGTGCTTCCTGGACTTGATTAACTATTTCCTTTCCCATATTATGGAAGTTTTCAACTATCAGCTCTTCAAATATTTTCTCAGTCCCTTTCTTTTTCTCTTCTTCTTCTGGAACCCCGACAATTCGAATGTTGGTGCATTTAATGTTGTCCCATAGGTCTCTGAGGCTGTCTTCAGTTCTTTTCATTCTTTTTTCTTTATTCTGCTCTGCAGTACTTATTTCCACTATTTTATCTTCCAGGTCACTTATCCGTTCTTCTGCCTCTGTTATTCTGCTATTGATCCCTTCTAGAGTATTTTTCATTTCATTTATTGTGTTGTTCATCATTGCTTGTTTCATCTTTAGTTCTCCTATGTCCTTGTTAAATGTTTCTTGCATTTTCTCTATTCTATTTCCAAGATTTTGGATCATCTTTACTATCATTATTCTGAATTCTTTTTCAGGTTGACTGCCTATTTCCTCTTCATTTGTTAGGTCTGGTGGGTTTTTATCTTGCTCCTTCATCTGCTGAGTGTTTTTCTGTCTTCTCATTTTGCTTATCCTACAGTGTTTGGGGTCTCCTTTTTGCAGGCTGCAGGTTTGTAGTTCCCGTTGTTTTTGGTGTCTGTCCCCAGTGGCTAAATTTGGTTCAGTGGGTCATGTAGGCTTCCTGGTGGAGGGGACTAGTTCCTGTGTTCTGGTGGATGAGGCTGGATCTTGTGTTTCTGGTGGGTTGGGTCAGTGGGTTGTGTAGGCTTCCTGGTGGAGGGGACTAGTGCCTGTGTTCTGGTGGATGAGGCTGGATCTTGTCTTTCTGGTCGGCAGGTCCACATGTGGTGGTGTGTTATGGGGTGTCTGTGGACTTATTATGATTTTAGGCAGCCTCTCTGCTAATGGGTGCGGTTATGTTCCTGCCTTGTTAGTTGTTTGCCATAGGGTGTCCAGCACTGTAGCTTGCTGGTCATTGAGTGAAGCCAGGTGTTGGTGTTGAGATGGAGATCTCTGGGAGATTTTCACCATTTGATATTACGTGGAGCTGGGAGGTCTCTTGTGGACCAGTGTCCTGAAGTTGGCTCTCCCACCTCAAAGGCACAGCACTGACTCCTGGCTTCAGCACCAAAAGCCTTTCATCCACATGGCTCAGAATAAAAGGGAGAAAAAGAAGAAAAGAAAGAAAGACAGACAGACAGAAAGAAAGAAAAAAAGAAAAAGAAAGGAAGGGAGGGAGGGAGGGAGGGAGGGAGGAAGGAAGGAAGGAAGAAATGAAGAAAGAAGGAAAGAAGGAAGGAAGGAGGAAGGAAGGAAGGAAGGAAGGAAAGAAAGGATAAAAGAATAAAATAAAGTAAGGTAAAATAAAATAAAGTTATTAAAATAAAAAAGATATTAAGAAAAAATAATTTTTAAGTAAAAAAAAAAAAAAGTATGGATAGAACCCTAGGACAAATGGTGAAAGCAAAGCTATACAGACAAAGTCTCACACAGAAGCATACACATACACACTCACAAAAAGAGGAAAAGGGGAAAAAATAATAAATCTTGCTCTCAATATCTACCTCCTCAATTTGGGATGATTCGTTGTCTATTCAGGTATTCCACAGATGCAGGGTACATCAAGTTGATTGTGGAGATTTAATCTGCTGCTCCTGATGCTGCTGGGAGAGATTTCCCCTTCTCTTCTTTGTTCACACAGCTCACGGGGTTCAGCTTTGGATTTGGCCCCGCCTCTGCGTGTAGGTCGCCGGAGGGCATCTGTTCTTCACTCAGACAGGACGAGGTTAAAGGAGCCACTGATTCGGGGGCTCTGGCTCACTCATGCCGGTGGGAGGGAGGGGTACAGATGCAGGGCGAGCCTGCAGTGGCAGAGGGCGGCGTGACGTTGCACAAGCCTGAGGCGCGCCGTGTGTTCTCCCAGGGAAGTTGTCCCTGGATCCCGGGACCCTGGCAGTGGCGGGCTGCACAGACTTCCCGGAAGGGAGGTGTGGAGAGTGACCTGTGCTCGCACACAGGCTTCTTAGTGGCGGCAGCAGCAGCCTTAGCGTCTCATGCCCGTCTCTGGGGTCCGCGCTGTTAGCCGCGGCTCGCAATCGTCTCTGGAGCTCCTTTACGCAGCGCTCTTAATGCCCCTCTCTTTTGGGAGGTCTGAGGTCTTCTGCCAGCGTTCGGTAGGTGTTCTGTAGGAGCTGTTCCACGTGTAGATGTATTTCTGATGTATCTGTGGGGAGGAAGTTGATTTCCCCGCCTTACTCTTCCACCAACTTCCCCCTCTCTCGAGAGTAATGCTTTCTGGTGAGACCTTTAGAGGGCAACATCAAAAGGAATCATCCAGAGGCTCTTGCCATTAGTATATCACATGCAACCTTGAGGAAGTTGCTAACACAGCTCCTATTTAATGAAAAATGCTGCAGTCTTAGTTCTTGCCTCATGTGCTTCAATTCCTCTAGGAAAATGCTTCAATAAGAAGGAATATTATAAAGAAAAGAATAAAGGCTTAATGAAAACATTAAGTAGAGTTTTAAATTCAAACATTATCCAAAAAGTTTCCTGGGTTTTGGTGTTTGGGAAGGTCGAGGAAGAGGCAAAAGGGAAGGGGTGCTTCAATGCTGTCAAATCTAAAATCTGCACTCAGATCTGATGTGTTCGGCAAATTAAAAGAAAGCGTAAGAGAATCACAAAGGATGACCCTCTGGCCTGCTTGCTGAGAGACTGTAGAGTAACAGTAAACTTTCCTTTACCATGTTCTCCTTTAATTTACATGAAAAGAGAACGGTGTCTCCAACACTCACCCTTAACTTCCTACTGTGAAGACAGCTGCCTCATGTGCCTTTCAGCAAATTAAAAGTTGCAATAGCTTCACTGTCAGGAGCAGCAGCCACAGTGGAGAGACTTGCAAAAGAGCTTCCTTTTACTGCTGCTGAGTGTTCTGTTTCCAATGGATTACTGTTACCTTTTGACTCCAGCAAAGAACCTCCCAAGAAAGGATACCCTTCCATTACTACTAGCCTCTCCACTGCTCCTTGACAAAGATCAAGACAAAATCCCTAACAAGAAAGATTTCTTAATCCTCTTCATGCATAGATTTTTGCTTTCATATACTTATACTGTTAAGATTCACCCTCTATCCATTACATATAATGAAAGTAATTAATAAAAAGTTAAAAGCAAAGCAAAATTTAGGCCACTCTGTAGTTCAGGCAAAAGTTTAAAATAGCTCTGGTATTTTCAAAAAAAAAAAAAAAAGTTGAGAAAGGAGACCAATCAGAGTTAATAAAGCTACTAGAAAGAAGATAGACATCATTTCCTGAAATGGCAAAAGGCAAAAATATGAAGATTACCAAAGGGAACATCAAGTAAAAGCAGCCAGAGCCCTAAGTTTGACTCGCACTTTATTTTTCCAAATAAACAAAATTCTGTCTCAAAAATGAAAATAAAGCGGTGAATTCTGAGGAATTTTTTAAAGCCATGTTTTCTTAATTGTAGGGGTGTCAACATTTTCAGGATTCTGACTTAATGAACTAAAATTATTTCCTTAAGTAGGGCTTGCATTCAGAGGAAACTGAAATAGAAAGCCTGAAAGAAGTTATTTCATTAGGATATTCACTGGACTTCTGAACTCTTCTGCATTTCTATTTTCTTCAATGCAAGTTCATAACTATAACCTCTTCTTTCCACATGTAGCATATAAAAGCTGTTTCATTTTGTTAAAATCTCCCGGATGACTGAAATAAGAATACTACTGAATAGAACATAAATTACTGTAGTATTTATTACATTAATATTATTGTTAGTATCTGCCAGAGGCCATTAAAATTATCTTCTCTTTTCTCTATTTTGCTTGAGAAGCCATAAACAGTATTGTCTCAAGAATTTATTCTTTCATTTATCTTTTCATGGCTTTGTTTTGCCACACTTTATGAAAAGCCATATGAAAGCTTTTACCTGTGTATCAGTGACTTCTAACATGCAATAAAATTAGATTGTTTAGGAAATCCAAGAAATCATAATGTCTCAATAATTAAATTTATTTTGTAAAACCAGTAAAGAACATTGTATATCATGGGTCAGGTTGCTAAAAGCCTCCAATTAGTAAAACTTTTAATAATAATATAGATTATTACCATTGTTAGGCACATTAAATACATGATCAGATTTAATACCTACAGCAATACTGTGGAGTTGTGCTTGTATTCCCATTTTACAGAAAGGCAAAGTATATTACCCAGGCTGACACAGATACTAAATGGTACAGACAGCCTTTGAATCAGAATCTACTTGAATCCAAAGCCCAGGATTTTAACCACTACTTATATTACCAGGCATATTTGTTATCAATTGTCACACTATTGTAATTATACAGAGTGTTTTCCTTAGTATGATTCATGACTCTAAGAGTCCCCAAAGATTACTCCAAGGACTTTATTTTTATTAATAATTTTTGTCAGAGTTCTTATATGGAACATTTCTAATTCAAGGGTATCATTTAATTGAACATGGGCTGACCTAATTATGGATTATTTGAAATGCAATGTGATTTTGGTCACTTAAGCCAAGGCTAATTTCTAAAACTAACACAGCACCTTTTTTTAAAACAGTTTCTTGAAATAGTGACCTCTTCTGGGTAATTCCTCCCCCGTAATGTGGCTCTTTTCCATTTTTATGTTAATCTCAAGTCTTGAAGAGAAACTAATAAATTCGTCCTGATCAGAATATCACCAAACTGAAAACTAACAAGAGTTACCTCCCCATTTGTACCAAGATTGTATATGCCCCCCTCCCTAGGCCCCCATTTTCCAAGTTTATATATCAGATCATCTTCATGCTATTGCAGAAGGCCAGTGTTTCACACTGTACTGATTTTTTTTTCAATTTATGACAGCATATTACAAGAGCTAAGGTAAGCTTTTTACAGTTCATGATTCTCTAGCCTTGCATCAAGCCATGCTGCTGCTCAATCTTTTTCAGTCCTTGTTAACAGAGGCCATTGTAACTAAACCAAAATATATAGAATGTACAGTGCCAGGTTCAAATTGCAGACCATAAACTCAGGTGGGCAAGAAATATCACTTTTTTTATATTGAAGTTTCTATAACTGTGGAATGGAAATGTCATCTCAGTAAATTTAAAGATACATCTTCACATCTACCCTCACCTGCCCTCCTCACAGTCCTGGTTTCCCAAGGTTAGGTCTGATTTCTACCCCGTGGAGGGAGCATAATTGTACCACAACCCAGAGACTTCGGAGTGAATCTGATGCCATTTACATGCAATGGTACCTACTCAGACCCCCAGTTTCTTTTTATATCCTTGGCCATTGACCCAAGGAAATTACTGCCAGGTGTACTTTCATACTCATCCACAATAGCCCCATCACGTCTAGATGCCTCAACTTCAGTAAAGTCATTTGACTCTGTTATTCTCTGCATCCTTCTGTGGTCTAGTCTCCCAAGTGAAGGAGAGTCAAGGGAATAACAGAAAATAATATGTAGGGGGCTTCCCTGGTGGCGCAGGGATTAAGAATCCGCCAGCCAATGCAGGGCACACAGATTGGAGCCCTGGTCCGGGAAGATCCCACATGCCATGGAGCAACTAAGCCCATACACCACAACTACTGAGCCTGAGGGTCCGCAACAAGAGAAGCCACCACAATGAGAAGCGCACTCACCACAACCAAGGGTAGCCCCCACTCACCACAACTAGAGAAAGCCCACACGCAGCAATGAAGACCCAATGAAGCCACAAATAAATAAAATAAAAGGAGGATCCAGATGAAATATATATATATTTAAAATAGTATGGAGGGAGGAAAGGTGCATTACATAATCTAAAAAAAAATCTAACCACATTTTTTTTTTTTTTTTTTTTTTTGCGGTACGTGGGCCTCTCACTGTTGTGGCCTCTCCGGAGGCGCAGGCTCAGGGACCATGGCTCACAGGCCCAGCTGCGCCACGGCACGTGGGATCCTCCCGGACCGGGGCACGAACCCGTGTCCCCCGCACCGGCAGGCAGACTCCCAACCACTGCACCACCAGGGAAGCCCTAACCACATTTTTAAATACAATATTAGTTCTTTTGTGTGTCTGAAAACATGAAAATAATTGATTGGCCTTCAATATGTAGAGGGTATTCCAATGGCATTTTTCACATAAATAGAATAAACAATCCTAAAATTTTTGTGGAAACATAAAAGACCCAGAAGAGCCAAAGCAATCTTAAGAAAAACAACAAAGCTGGAGTCATCATACGCCATGATTTCAAACTATATTACAAAGCTACAGTAATTAAGACAGTATGGTACTTACGCAAAACCAGAGCATAAAGAACGCAGAAATAAACCCACACTCATATGGTCAATTAATAAATGACAAAGGATCCAAGAATATATAATAGGGAAAGGACAGTCTCTTCAATTTGAGAAAACTGGACAGCCATATGCAAAAGAACAAAACTGGACCACTATCTTGCACCTTTCACAAAAATTAACTTAAAGTGGATTAAAGACTTGAATGTAAGACCTGAAACCATAAAATTTCTAGAAGAAATTGTAAGTGGTAAGCACATTGATGTAGGTCTTAGCAATGATTTTTTTTAATCTGACACCAAAAGCAAAAGTAACAAAAGCAAAAATAAACAAGTAAGACTACATAAAACTAAAAAGCTTCTGCACAGCAAAGGAAACCATCAACAAAATGAAAAGGCAACCCAGTGAATGGGAGAAAAATATTTGGAAATCATATATCTGATAAGGGGCTAATATCCAAAATGTATAAAGAACTCACACAATTCAACAGCCAAAAAAAAAAAAAATCCAATTAAAAAATGGGCAGAAGACCTGAATAAATGTTTTTCCAAAGAAGACATATAGATGGCTGACAGGTACAGGAAGAGATACTCGATATCATTTATCACCAGGGAAATGCAAATCAAAACTTCAGTGAGATATCACCTTACACCTGTCAGATGGACTGTTATCAAAAAGACAACAAATAACAAGTGTTGGCGAGAATGTAGAGAAAATGGAACCCACATGCACTATTGCTGGGAATGTAAATTGTGCAACCACTATGGAAAACAGTATTGAGGTTTCTCAAAAAAATTAAAAATAGAACTACCATATGATTTAGCAACTTAACTTTCAGGTATTTATCCAAAGAAAATAAAAACACTAATTTGAAAAGATATGTGTACTCCCATGTTCACTGCTGTATTATTTACAATTGCCAAGAGATGTAAACAACTAAATGCCCATTAATGGATGAATGGATAAAGAAACTGTATGTATGTACACACACACACACACACACACACACACACACACACACCATGGAATATTATTCAGCCATAAAAAAGTATGAAATCTTGCCATTTGTAACAACATGCATGGACCTCAAGGGGATTATGCTAAATGAAATAAGTCAGAGAGAGGAAGAGAAAGACATACCAAATGTTCTATCTTACAGGTGGAATCTAATAAACAAACAAATAAACAAACCAAGCTCACAGCTACAGAGAACAGATTGGTGGTTGCCAGAGGCAGGAGGTAAGGGGCACTCCCTTACCTCCCTACCTGTCTGGGGCACTGGTGTGGAGCTATGATGTCTGGGGCCATTTTTCGAACACAAAGTGACAAGCTCAAGGACCAAAAGGTGAGAAGATGAAGAAGGCACAACAGACAGGAGGAAAGAGCCGGGATTCTTCATGAACTCACAGAGATGCCACACCATCTCTGCCTACTCTTGGCAAAGTGAAGCAATTAAATGCTTTGCTGAACTGCTAGGGCTATTTTAATAAAGCCCTTATAGCTAAAAGCAAGCCCTACTGACAGCATTGACCAGAGATGGGATTTATACTCAGGTTTCCATGATGCTAAAAACTATTCTCTTGGGAGTTTGGGTAGAGAAGACAGCCCTCAGTGCCCTTCCACTGAGGAGCCACCTTGCCAGCCCCAGACTGCTTGTACTGGACTACTAGGTGTTAGGAAAACTTGTATATTGTCTAAGTCACTTGTCTCCATTTCTGTGACAACATCTATTTCCTGCCTTAAAGTGTCCTGTGTTAGCTCTTCTGTAAATGTCTGATAGAATTCACCAACACCTATCCTTCTCAAATTCTTCCAAAATATAACAAAGGGAGGAACACTCCCAAACTCATTCTATGAGACCACCATCACCCTGATACCAAAACCAGACAAAGATGTCACAATGAAAGAAAACCACAGGCTAATATCCCTGATGAACATAGATGCAAATATCCTCAACAAAATACTTGCAAACAGAATCCAACAGCACATTAAAAGGATCATACACCATGATCAAGCAAATCAATCAATGTGATACACCATATTAACAAATTGAAGGAGAAAAACCATATGGCCATCTCAATAGATGCAGAGAAAGCTTTTGACAAAATTCAACACCCAGTTATGATAAAAAAAAAAAAAATCTCCAGAAAGTGGGCATAGAGGGAACCTACCTCAACATAATAAAGGCCATATATGACAAACCCACAGACAACATTATTCTCAACAGTAAAAAACTGAAAACATTTCCTATAAGATCAGGAACAAGAGAAGGTTGCCCACTCTCACCACTATTATTCAACATAGTTTTGGAAGTTTTGGCCACAGCAACTAAAGAGAAAAAGAAATAAAATGAATCCAAATCATAAAAGAAGAAGTAAAGTAGTCACTGTTTGCAGATGACATGATACTATACATAGAGAATCCTCAAGATGCCACCAGAAAACTACTAGAGCTAATCAGTGAATTTGGTGAAGTAGTAGGATACAAAATTAATGCACAGAAATCTCTTGCATTCCTATACACTAATGATGAAAAATCTGAAAGAGAAATTAAGGAAACACTCCCATTTACCATTGCAACAAAAAGAATAAAATACACAGGAATAAACCTACCTAAGGAGACAAAAGAGCTGTATGCAGAAAACTGTAAGACACTGATGAAAGAAATTAAAGATGATACAAACAGATGGAGAGATATACCATGTTCTTGGATGGGAAGAATCAACATTGTGAAAATGATACTACCCAAAGCAATCCACAGATTCAATGCAATCCCTATCAAACTACCAAGGGCATTTTTCACAGAACTAGAACAAAAAACTTCACAATTTGTATGGAAACACAAAAGACCCCGAATAGCCAAAGCAATCTTGAGAAAGAAAAATGGAGCTGGAGGAATCAGGCTCCCAGACTTCACACTATACTACAAAGCTACAGTCCTCAAGACAGTATGGTACTGGCACAAAAATAGAAATATAGATCAATGGAACAGGATAGAAAGCCAGAGATAAACCCACGCACATATGGTCACCTTATCTTTGATAAAGGAGGCAAGTGGAGAAAAGACAGCCTCTTCAATAAGCGGTGCTGGGAAAATGGGACAGCTACATGTAAAAGAATGAAATTAGAATACTCCTTAACACCATACACAAAAATAAACTCAAAATGGATTGAAGACCTAAATGTAAGGCCAGACACTATAAAACTCTTAAAGGAAAACATAGGCAGATCCTTTTTGACCCACCTCCTAGAGAAATGGAAATAAAAACAAAAATATACAAATAGGATCTATTGAGACTTAAAAGCTTTTGCTCAGCAAAGGAAATCATAACCATAAACAAGATGAAAGACAACCCTCAGAATGGGAGAAAATATTTGCAAATGAAGCAACTGACAAAGGATTCATTTCCAAAATTTAAAAGCAGCTCAATAACAAAAAAACAAACAACCCAATCCAAAAATGGGCAGAAGACCTAAATAGACATTTCTCCAAAGAAGATATACAGATTGCCAACAGACACATGAAAGGATGCTCAACATCACTAATCATTAGAGAAATGCAAATAAAAACTACAATGAGGTAGCACCTCACACCAGTGAGAATGGCCATCATCAAAATATCTATGAACAATAAATGCTGGAGGGGGTGTGGAGAAAAGGGAACCCTCTTGCACTGTTGGTGGGAATGTCAATTGATACAGCCACTATGGAGAACAGTATGGAGGTTCCTTAAAAAACTAAAAATAGAACTACCATATGACCCAGTAGTCCCATTACTGGGCATATACCCTGAGAAAACCATAATTCTAAAAGAGTCATGTACCACAATGTTCATCGCAGCTCTATTTACAATAGCCAGGACATGGAAGCATCCTAAGTGTCCATCGACAGATGAATGTATAAAGAAGATGTGGCACATATATACAATGGAATATTATTAAGCCATAAAAAGAAACGAAATTGAGTTATTTGTAGTGAGGTGGATGAACCTAGAGACTGTCATACAGAGTGAAGTAAGTCAGAAAGAAAAAAACAAATACCATATGCTAACACATATATATGGAATCTAAAAAAAAAAGCAAAAAAAAAAAAGGTTCTGAAGAACCTAGGGGCAGGACAGGAATAAAGACATTAGAGAATGGACCTGAAGACACAGGGAGGGGGAAGGGTAAGCTGGGACAAAGTGAGAGAGTGAGATGGACATATATACACTACCAAATGTAAAATATATAGCTAGTGGGAAGAAGCCACATAGCACAGGGAGATCAGCTCGGTGCTTTGTGACCACCTAGAGGGGTGGGATAGGGAGGGTGGGAGGGAGATGCAAGAGGGAGGAGATATGGGGATATATGTATATGTATAACTGATTTACTTTGTTATAAAGCAGAAACTAACACACCTTTGTAAAGCAATTATACTCCAATAAAGATGTTAAAAAAAATGCCCTGTGTTGTCTAACAAGCACAGTAAGGTATTAGTTTTAGGAATGTGACACAATGTTACAAAATTAGTCTTTAAAAAAGAAGGAAAATGTGAAGGGTATGCTTGGGTCCTTGACTTCAAATGTGTGCTGTGAGGCTTACACAAGTTTCCCTCTGAAGGACTGCGACGTACTTCAAGAGAGAGAGGTAGCCATCTTCTACAGCAGCTAACTCCAAGAGGCAAGAAGCCCACATGACCACATTTAGAGGAGACACACCTCACGCATGAAGCAAGACCTTGTCAGCAGAGAAAACACAGTGGTTCCAAATATGAGCCCACAACCAACTGTCACAATGTGAAAGATGCTAAGTATGGGTGTTCTTTTGCAATTAAGCTGCTCTCATGTGCTCAACTCCATACAACATGCTCTAGACTCTGCAGTGAGTAGCAACCAGGATTTCTTTATTTGCCAGTAATTAATTCTTCCAAACAATTAAGTGGGGAGGGAGCCTCTAGTCCTTAGTAAAAATGACAGGGATTTGGGAATAACGGCATTTGCAAATTTAATACTGTCAGAGTTTTCCTCTAATTTGGGGGCCTTGCTGCTTTCTTACATCCATTGTGAGACCCAGATAATAAGCTTTACTGTTGTGCTCCAACACCTAGAAGGGGGCCTGGGAAACAGCAGGCACTCACAGCAAGAATCACAGTCACAGAACAGGATCTTGTTATGGGCTCAGTTGTGTTCCCCCAAAATTCATATGTTGAAATTCCAAGCTCTAGTACCTCAGAAAGTAACCATATTTGGAGATAAATTCTTTGAAGTGGTGATTAAGTTAAAATGTGGCCAGTGCTGGGTAGGGAGGTGAGGAGGAGTTAATCCAATTTGACTAGTGTCCTTATAAGAAGAGGAAGAGTCAACAGGGATGTGTAGGCACAGAAGAAAGACCTTGAGAGGACACAGCGAGAAGGTAGCCATCTGCAAGCCAAGGAGAGAGGCCTCAAAAGAAACCAAACCCGTCAACACTATGATCTTGGACTTCTAGCCTCCAGAACGGTGAAAAAATGAATTTCTGTTGTTTAAGCCACTCTGTCTGTGATTTTGTTATGGTAGCCCTAGCAAACTAATGCAGATGTGAATAAATATCTAGGATTCATTACAAAATAGTATTTCCAAAATTTTAAAACTGCCATTTGTTTTTGTCAGCTGAAATTCCTACCCCTTTTATTGATTAGTTCTCTCATTTTTGGATCATGTATATTCCACTTTATATTTGTATTATATTATAGTTACAGTAATTCACAACAGATTTAATTTTGCTATTCTAACATGCTTCCAATTTTGTTTTCTAAATATAACAAACTGTATTTTAGGAAATAAGATGTTTTAGATCTGAAATTCCACACACTGACCGAGGGTATTCAGCCCAAGACCCCACATCTTTTAAACAGGTATGTTTAGGCTGATTATTTAAATGCTTAGCACTTCAAATGTTTCAGTTATCTAATCTTTATGAGGTTTAAATAACTTCTGCAGCAAAAATTGGTTTCAGATACTGCCTTAATTTTTTCTTTAAAAAACAGATGAAATATAATTAAAATGTGCACCAAGAAATGGAGAATGACTTTTATGTTTTTTTATGTGATAGACTCATAATCTGGGAATAAGCTCAAAAAGTGTTTTTCATATAACATATAATCTAAAAATGCTTAGATAAATACTATAAAAACAGTAACAATATAGTCTCCCCTGTCAACTCTGAAAATATGGTTAAATACTGTATTTCCTTAATAGTCATATATTTGGGGAACTAGTTCATCTTTTTCTCTTTGTACCACAGGTGTACAAAGTTGGATTAATCATAATCCTTGGCTCATACCATACTCACATCATTGGTAACTGTATGACCCACTTTCATTTATTTAGCCATTTTTAATAATGTAATAAGGAACTATGAATTTCCCCACCCATAAGAAGTAAGAGGATTTTGATTGGAACCCACGTTCAGCTACATGGTCACCTCACATGACAACCATTTCGATTTCAAGACCTGAGGCAATAACCACATTAATTTCCATATTCATCATTCCCTTGATGTCCTTGTTTAACATACTTATTACAGCTATCTGTATTTCAAGAGATATTTTAGTTATTTTAACTTTATAAAAATGGTATATTATATATATTATTTTAGAATTTGATTTTTTTTACTTAGTATTACATGGCTAAGACTCCTTCGTATTTGTAAATGCTGTACTTTATTTGACTACTGTGTCATATTTTACTGTGAATATATCACAGTTTATTCATCCATGCTCCTACTGATATGCATTTGGATTGTTTCCAGGTTATTCTTTAAGTAGCACTGATATGAACATCCTTGTACATTTTTTCCATTCCCCATGCAAATGAGGTTTACTGAATATTTAGTAGTCGAATTTCTGGATCACAGGATATATGAATGTGCAATTTCTTCCAAAATGTTCAATGTTTTCTAAAACGATTGCACCAATTTACACTCTAACCAGCAGTGAACATCTAGTGGATCTATCCTCTCCAAAAATTGATATTATCAGGCTTTTCATTTTTTTTGCCAAAAGAAGAGCATAAAATGATATTGTACTATTGTTTTTATTTGCATTTCCATGATCACTAACGGGTATGATATGATGTAATGACCATCTTTTCATATGTGTGCTGATCATATGAGTTTCCCTTTTATGAAATATCTATTAAGGATTTTTTCCTATTTTCCTTACGGATTTGTAGATGTTTCTGTGCTCTTGACACCAATCCTTTGTCAATTGTGTATGTCATGAATATCTTCTCCTGGTTTGTGATAGGACTTTGCATTTTCTTTAAGTGGTCTCTTGATGAACTAAAGTTCTTATTTTAATATAGTAAAATATATCTTTTCTTTTATAGTCGACATGTTTTATGCCTTTTTAAGGAATATTTTCCTACTTCTAGGTTTAAAATACATTCACCTATATTTTCTACTGTTTAAATATTTGCTTTTAACATTTAAATCCTTAATGCATCTAGAGCTGATTTTTTTATATACTGTAAGGTAAGGATCAAATTTCCTAATTTTCTTGATATTTAATGAACTATTTATTCTTCAAGCATTGATCTCTAGTTATAGGAAATTGCAATTACAGGATTCTAAAATCAACTATCCCCAAATTCTGATACTACTTACTTATACAATACCTTCCTAAATGAAAGAAAATCTTACACAGTAGTAATTGAAGTTGCTAATTCCATCATATACAAAAAGAATGATTATAAAAAGGAGAGAAACATGAAGGTGATTTTCCTGACAACTAAGCATGCCCAATCCCTTCATCAAGGCATATTTAAAAATCTATTTTAACTAATTGGAACACACAAACTCACACATATACACAACGTACACAGAAAGCAACAGCAGTGTGGAAGAGGCAAGCATTATCATTGCTCCACACACATATCAACTTCCATACCCATTTTTGCATTCCTACTAGGATTTGTTTTACAGTCATTTTGTATATTGGTTATTTTGTATTCTACTCTAAAATAAAATTAACCTCTACCTTATATAAAAAATTGGTTCACAAAGAAACGGCAGACCAAACAGTAAATTAATTGCCAAATATCCACTATCTCAGAGGAGCTCTTGCTTCTCTGTTTCTCCACCATTTTACTCTATCAAAGTGAAAGGGTTTAACTTCCAATCCATTTAACAAACATCTGTTAAACATCTAGGGACTTCCCTGGTGGTCCAGTGGTAAAGAATCTGCCTTCCAATGCAGAGGACTCAGGTTCCATCTCTGGTCAGGGAACTAAGATCCCACATGCCACGGGGCAGCTAAGCCCACACACCACAACTACTGAGCTCGCACGCCTCAACTAGAGAGCCAGAGTGCCGCAAACTACAGAGCCCATGCACTCTGGAACCTGTGCGCCACAACGACAGAGCCCACGCGCCCTGGAGTCTGAGCTCCACAACTAGAGAAGAGAAAAAACCCACACACCACAACTAGAGAGAAGCCTGCGTGCCACAACTAAGACCTAATGCTGCCAAAAATATAATAAAATTAAAAAAAAAATCCACTATGGGCAAAGCACTGAACTAGATAATATAAAGGACAAACTTGTTGTCCTTTGTATGGAATACAAAGTTGTTCCATAATATAATCAAGGAGACATAAATAAATTTAAAATGGGACCAACTATGATAAGTTATATTGGGTTAGCCAAAAGATTCGTTCATTTTTTTCCATAAGATGGTTCTAGTAGCACTTTGTTGTCTTTAACTTCATTCGAAACAATTTTGTTAGACAGTATTGTGACAGCTGTCATATCAGTGTGCATTTAAAAGAAAACATCAAAATTGGTGAATTTCTGTGTAGCCATTTTAATATTGAAGATGGAAGGAAAAAGCAACATTTTCGGCATATTATGCTTTATTATTTCAAGAAAGGTAAAAACAAAACTGAAACACAAAAAAAGAAAGATTTGTGAAGTGTATGGAGAAGGTGCTGTGACTGACTGAACATGCCAAAATTGGTTTGTGAAGTTTCGCGGAGATTTCTCCCTGAACATGCTCCACGGTCAGGTAGACCAGTTGAAGTTGACAGCAATCAAATCAAGACATTAACTGACAACAGTCAACATTATACCATGTGGGAGATAGCCGACAGACTCAAAATATCCAAATCAAGTGTTGAATGTCATTTGCACCAGCTTGGTTATCTTAATCACTTTGATGTTTGGGTTCCACATAAGTTAAGCGAAAAAAACCTTCTTGACCGTATTTCCACATGAATTCTCTACTTAAACATAATGAAACATTCCGTTTTTAAAACAAATTGTGATGGGCAATGAAAAGTGGATACTGTACAATAATGTGGAATGGAAGAGATCGTGGGGCAAGTGAAATGAACCACCACCAACCACACCAAAGGCCGGTCTTCATCTAAAGAAGGTGATGTTGTGCATGTGGTGGGATTGGAAGGGAGTCCTCTATTATGAGCTCTTTCCGGAAAACCAAACATTTAATTCCAACAAGTACTGCTCCCAATTAGACTAACTGAAGGCAGCACATGACGAAAAGCGTCTGGAATTAATCAACAGAAAACGCATAATCTTCCATTAGGATAATGCAAGACCGCATGTTTCTTTGGTGACCAGGCAAAAACTGTTACAGCTTGGCTGGGAAGTTCTGGTTCATCCGCCGTATTCACCAGACGTTGCATCTTCGGATTTCCATTTATTTCGGTCTTTACAAAATTCTCTTAATGGAAAAAATTTCAATTCCCTGTGGAAGACTGTAAAAGGCACCTGTAACAGTTCTTTGCTTAGAAAGATTAAAAGTTTTGGGAAGATGGAATTATGAAGTTGCCTGAAAAATGGCAGAAGGTAGTGGAACAAAACAGTGAATACTTTGTTCGATAAAGTTCTTGGTGAGGGAGATTGTGACTGACATATATATACTAATATGTATAAAATAGCTAACTAATAAGAACCTGCTGTATAAAAAATAAATAAAATTGAAAAAAGTTCTTAGTTAAAATGAAATATGTATCTTCTACTTTAAAACTGAAGGAACTTTTTGGCCAATCCAATATAATGGAAGTAGTCACAAATGTTCATTGGGTTCAATCATGTTTGTAATTACTAAGCACACACATAAGAGGATACAGCATTGTACTTTTCAGTGGTCTCACTAAATAGGCATTTTTTAATCTCTTTTTACAGAGTCCATTTAGTAATTTCATGATGTTGGGAATTTAGAATAAAAACAGCCAACAGTAGGCAAAATCCATTTCCAGGCATGCCTCACAGCGTAATGTAAACAGTAGCATAGCAGATGATGACTGTTGCCAGTATACTTGATGAAGGCTTTTCTCCAAACTCAAAAAAGAACTGAAGAACAGGGTCTTTCCAAACTCTCCCGACCTGTAGTATACATTGTCAGACAGTTCCAGCCTACTCAGTTTCTTGGCTTTAGGTTTCTACCTGACCCAAGAGAAGAACCAGCTCTACATAAAATTATGAAGATTTTTAATGCCTGTGCTAGGCCCTCTACTTCCCTGTCTTATCTGTTTCCCACACTGCCACTGCCTTTATTCAGAACCTCTAGCGGAGCATCCCACCCAGACCTTCCAGTTCCAAAGGACACATCATGATTTCTATGAACTACCCAAGGTAGATTCTAACTCTGCCCACTACTCCTCCCACCTCAAGGCTCTACCCAGTATCACATCCCCTAAGAGTTTTGGGTGTCTTCCAAGGTAATCCCAACCTAATCTCACAAATAATGTATTCCAATATGAGAAATTTAGAGAGGCCCCATCCTTCCCAGGAGAGTGAATATAATCATGAGGCTTTTAATTCAGGTAGAAAAAACGTATGGTGCTGCAAAACTTTTAAAGAAAATTCTTTGCACTTGCAGTCAAAACACCTCAGATCAAATCTAAATTCCACAATAATTAATGTGTGAGATTGAGCCATTTAACGCTACTGAGATCCAGTTACTCAATCTATTATTAAATGGAAGGAATATTAGCAAATTCACATGAGTGCTGTAGAAAATTACAGGAAGTATAAGAGTATGTGTAAACTATTAAGTGATCTAAAATATAAGTGATTTTCCTTTTACGGCAATGATACACCACCAGGAAAGGTATTTAATTAGACATCCCCCAAGACATTCTGTAGTAATGCCTACTTCACCTATGCTAGGAATGGGACTGTCCACAAATTTGTAAGAGGCAAGGGTAATTTCCAAAATCATGCCTTCATTCAGTCATTGGCCCAAAATAAAAAGTGAATGCCAGGTACAAGAATATACAAGAGTAACCAAGGTAGACACGGTTCCTGCCCTTATGGAGCTTATATTCCGTCCATGGTTTAAAAAGAGTTGGAAAATACGGAGACACTGCAAACACAGACAGGACCACCGAATTCCCAGGTGAGCACCAATCTTACTGAAATGAGCATCTTTCTTTTCTTACTGAAACAAGGGAGGCCATGCTTATTTCCATAAATCAGCCTGTGAAACCAGCAGAATCTTAAACGATATAATCCGCTTCATCATTCCTAACCAGCAAAAAACAAAGTAGTCTTTGTTTTTTCATAACAGAAAGCCTAATGGATTTTCATAACAGAAAGCCTAATGGAACATTTCTATACCTGAAAAAGTAGGATATTTGCTTTCTGTTTGAGTCACATGTTAGCTCTCTTATAATAACAGCTAAAGCTGAGGGCTCACTGGGCTCTAGGCATGGTTTTAAGCAGATGATATTCTGTCTCATTGAACCATTATAACTACATGCAATAGACACCATTATTATCTTGCCATTTTTTTGGAGGAGGGAAATAAGGCATAGAGAGGTTGAGAAACTTATCCTAGGTCACACATCTATTGTTTGATGTGCCCAAGATTCAGATCCAGGCTGTCTGACTATACAGTCCATCTGCACCCACTGTGTTCTACTGCCTCTTTATAGATTCCTCTCAATAGAGTGATTGATGGCTATATTAATATAACATACAGAGAATGAGGAACCACTGTTCAACAGAACCACAGTCACTTCCGCACTCATTCTAAGGCACTGGGTGCCTCCAGAAGCACCAATCTCATGGGCTGGCGTGAACAGCACTCCCTAGGGGTATGCAGTACGCAAACGGCATAGCCACTCACAGTGGCCCTGTATCTCCATCGTAACCCATACTTCTTATCTCACAGCGTTGCTCATGTTGCTTCTCCAAAAAAGACGCCCCGCCCCTCCTCTCTTCTGCTCTCACCATGCACAAAACCACTCATTAATCAGGCCCATTCAAATCCTCCTTGAAGCCTTTCCAGCTACCTCAAGGATCAGCAGGTCTGTCTTGTGAACACCTACTTTATGTTCCGTTTACTTTGCGGGCACTTGGAACCACTGCTTAACATTTGATTACACACATAATGTTTTGTTTTTACCAAACACACTTATCTACTCAACTACATGTGAGTTCACTGAGCACAGAAAATGGTTTTGATTCTCACTTCTGACTACACCACTCCCCCATATACACAGATACACACACATTCTGCACCTCACATAGTACTAAAAGTTCAATAATTACTGTTTGCATAGTTGGTGGACTAATTGATTAATCTATTGAATAAATATTCACCTAAACTTAAATAGCCTCCAACATTTTCTACACTCAGACACGGATGCACACGCAATGTGTGAGCCAGTGAGGTAACAGACTAAGAAAGGGAATTTTTTTTAAAAAAGCTTTCACTGGGAAATTACCCTAAATATAAAAATCACAAGAAATGGAAATGTATAAGGATTCAATCTAAAAAGTTTTAAAGGGAGAAATGGCTAACCTGAAAAGTAAGAAAAAGAAAGTAGTATTATACCTTTAGCATTAAGCTACCTTCTCAGGATCTGAAAATCAAATGCTTCTCTCCATCAATTCTGTCATTTTCCTTCAGAAGATGTCATATATCTCCCACGTTTCAAGTACATTTTAAAATCCACATGGCTTGCACCTTCTGTTTTACTTCTTCCTTCTACTCTCTTTCAATCACACATACACATACACCCCATATATCCTGACTTCTTCCCCTGCCCCTCAAAAAATCTCTTTTTGACCATGAGTTACTAGTTTTGAGTCATCAAAATAGTGCCAGAGAAAATTTCGTTCACTAACTTGGGCTCCCTCTGCTGGGCCTGCAGCAGTAAAACATACAGCTCTGCAGAAGCGGAGGTTTTGGAACTCATTCCCCACAGAATTTCTCCTGTTTTATCTGAAACTAAACTCAATATCCAACAGAATATAATCATTTGAAAACAGAAGAGATTTAGGACTTGGATAAATTAGTAACAATAAATCAAGACAAGTGGTTGTTTAAGAAATTGCAACACAGATCAGTGTTTTTGCCCCTGCTTATTTTCAGGTATAGAATGGTGGAATTCAGCAGGGGATCTCAAAGATGGCAGAGATAATGATGTAAACCTGTGCAGAAGAAAATCCCAAGAAATAAGATCTAGATTACATGTGTGTTTGTCAGAAGCAAATGCAGATGGATATGATCCAAGATCATATAAAGCCTCTAAACAAGGTTCCTGAGGAAGTAAAGAAAAAGCAACAGCAGCTAGGTAGAATTACTGAGGTATCACAGATAGAAGCTTTGATAACATCACTGAAATATACTAGCAAACCTGATGGTGTGAAATATATTGAGCCAAAACAGTCACACACACACACCAAGAAACAAAACAAAAAACCCTGAAGTCACAAAGTACATTCACATTTATTAAAGATAATAGAAATGTAACTTACATATCAACATGGAAATGATGCCTATTGATTCCTGTTACAAAGAAATGTTATTTCTCATTTAATTGATTTGGTGCTTACTATAAAAGAGAATGGTTAAATTGACCTGAACAAACCATCAGACCAGGAAAAAGAATGAAAATAGACCTAAGACGCTTAAAACTCCAGAATAATATTGTCTGTAATATTTTTTTCCCTTAAGACAGCCTGGTATTCTGCAATAAATATCTTAAATCAATCCCAGGGTGATCTTGCAGAATCATCAAATACTCAGGGAATTGGATATTCCAGAGCCTAGAAATTCAAGGCCTGAGCTTTTCTCTCCAGAGTCCAGTATGAATACTGGCAGAACCTGAGGCCTTTACTGGTAGCTCTTCTGGTGTTGCCAGGCCTCCTGCCTTCCCCACTGTCAAATAATTAGCTGCTATAA
This sequence comes from Tursiops truncatus, assembly GCF_011762595.2. NCBI lineage: Eukaryota > Metazoa > Chordata > Mammalia > Artiodactyla > Delphinidae > Tursiops > Tursiops truncatus. The sequence continues at coordinate 53,565,491 of NC_047044.1, read as the reverse complement.
AGAGTTAAGACTCCAGCCCACGACTAGCTACAAACTTGACATGCCCAGTACAAGATGAAAATGCAGGACTCCTTATGCAAAATGTATCGATTTAAGGGTTTCAAGAGAGGGATAGCAGAGCAGGAAACCAACCAAGTAAACCCTTCAAAGCACGGCCCTTCTAAATGCAAGGCCCCATGTGACTATATAAGTCACAGGCCCATGACACTGGCCCAGCTCTAGCCTAGTTAGTTGGAAGTTAGCAACTAACCTAGGAGGTTAGCCATAAAAATGTCTTCATGGGTCCTTAATACCCAAAGATGCTACCTTTGTCTTACTATCCTCAAAGAATTTCCTTTGCAAGAAAGACATCTTTACTAAAACAAGTTTTTGCTTAGTTCACCAAATGCATACCAGAATCTGTTTTTTGTTCTGTCTATCCAAGTTTGCTTTTGGAGACAGAGCATCTGTTGAGACACCTGCCTAAGACAACTCATGCTGACTTTTTTGTTTCCTTTCCTGTGAGGGGCTGTACCATTTAAGTGGCTAAAAACACAACCTCCAAAGTCAAATCACCTGTGTTCAAATCTCATCTCCACCACTGACCACCTGTGTGACTATGAACAGGTTACATAACCTTTCTGAATCTCTGTTTCCAACAGCAAATGATAATGGTACCACTTCATAGAGTTGCTTACCAAGATATATTGAGGCATTATCTACAAGGAGTTTAAGTTCTGGGTCCATAATTATTGATGAATTTGGTATTATCATTATACAATAAGAAATTTTTTCAAATGTTTCACAATCTGGATCATGGAAAACCAGCTGGTTACCAATGAGCCACCTGGCATTTAAAACAGTTGTGTTTGGTGTGGTTTAATGGTTTATCTTATATGAAATAACTTTTGGTGTAGGCCCCATGTTCTCCAGATTTTTAAATGCCTTTGTTTATTCATTTATTTCATAAATATATATTAATTCTCTATTCTGGGATAAGCACTATGCTAGATATGAGGAATGAAAGATTGACAAGATTAAATTTCTGCTCTAAATGAGCTCAACAACCAGAAACTTAAATGAATAATTTTAATACAATGTGCCAAGTGCAACGACTATTGGAAGACAATTCTCCAAGGATCTCTCCTTTTTTGGCACTTTCTGAGCAAAGGCATGAAAAGCTATTTTATTGTAGACTAGCTGTTCAGGAATGTTTGTATACCAAATAGCCTTCCAAGATATAGTGACTCTCTCTCCACGGGAGATGACAGATTTGTGTTTTGACCAGAATAATAAAGATAATGTGTTCTTCCAGGGCAAAGTGTGAGCAGGTTTGCTAGCAGCCCCCTTTAAAAGGCTGAGGTTTCCAAAGTTCAGAATTTCTCAGTTGTGCCACAAACCTGCTGTGTGTGTATAGAAGGGGAAAATAGATATTCCATTCAGAGGGAAGCCACGTATGAAACAGCACTGTATAGATGCTTAAGTACAAAGGATGCAATAATGCCAACAAGTAAGGTCGGAGATAGGAAGTGGGCAAAGATGAGTCTAGAGAACCACACAAAGGCAGAACCTTGAGGGGCTTTACGTGCCAAGCATAAACTATTTCATAATAACTGTTTAGCTAAAAAATTTTCAGCATTATAGCCCTTGAAAAGTCGTGCCATTTTTTGAGCAAATCTTTTTTTTTTTTTCTATAGAGCAACATTTTCCCCCAAATCCACTAAATAAATACTCTATAAGATGTGATATACTGATGTTACTGTTTTAGGGAGACACCAATATACTTGACTTACCAGTTTTTAGTCAGTATCTTATGGAATACATTTAAATCAAGTAACACATTTGGATAAACCAATAAAAAAAATTTTGAGAGCGTATGTATGGGTACATATATGCTGTAGTTTCATCATGGGTTCATGTAGTAGATGTAGTCCTGGGTTTAGCCTTTATTTGGCGCTCAACATATTTTCCTGTGTTCTCTTTAGAAAGTGAAGCTTGAGTACAAGATAATTATAAATCCAAAAACACTGAAGAACTGGTACAGGAAATGAGTCAGAAAGAAGGTTGCACCCTCCAAAGAATGATCAACTCTATCGTTCACTACCCTCTCTCCCAAGTCTTGTCTTCTTCCTTCAGCAAGTATAATAAGCCTTCATTTTATGTAGAAATTGGATTTATTAACTTTCAACTTGTTGTTTATTATTTATATAAAACTGTCCTCATGTTTGAATTGTTATCTTTTTCTAACTGTGAAAGCTGTTTGGGTATCTTAAGTTGGGATTGAACTCACTATAATTTTTCTCATTAAAACTAATGGATTTGGGGATAGCTTCAACATGGCGGAGTAGTAAGACGTGGAGATCACCTTCCTCCCCACAAATACACTAAAAATACATGTGGAACACCTCCTACAGAACACCTACTGAACACTGGCAGAAGACCTCAGACTTCCCAAAAGGAAAGAAACTCCCCACGTACCTGGGTAGGGAAAAAGAAAAAAGAAAAAACGGAGACAAAAGAATAGGGACAGGACCTGCACCAGGGGAGGGAGCTGTGAAGGGGGAAAGGTTTCCACACACTACGAAGACCCTTCGCGGGCGGAGACTGCGGGTGGCAGAGGGGGAAAGCTTCGGAGCCGTGGAGGAAAGCGCAGCAACAGGGGTGTAGAGGGCGAAGTGGAGAGATTCCCGCACAGAGGATCGGTGGCGACCAGCACTCACCAGCCCGAGAAGCTTGTCTGCTCACCCGCCGGGGCGGGCGAGGGCTGGGAGCTGAGGCTCAGGCTTCAGAGGTCTGATCCCAGGGAGAGGACTGGGGTTGGCTGTGTGAACACAGCCTGAAGAGGGCTAGTGCCACAGCTAGCCGGGAGGTAGTGTGGGAAAAAGTCTGGAACTGCCTAAGAGACAAGAGACCATAGTTTCAGGGTGCACAAGGAAAGGGGATTCAGAGTACCACCTAAACGAGCTACAGAGATGGATGCGAGCTGCGGCTATCAGCACAGACACCAGAGACAGTCATGAGACACTAAGGCTGCTGCTGGAGCCACCAAGAAGCCTGTGTGCAAGCACAGGTCACTATCCATACCTCTCCACCCAGGAGCCTGTGCAGCCCGCACTGCCAGGGTCCCATGATCCAGGGACGACTTCCCCGGGAGAACACATGGCACGCCTCAGGCTGGTGCAACTTCACGCCGGCCTCTGCCTCAGCAGGCTCACCCTGCATTCAGTACCCCTGGCTTGAGTGAGCCAAAGTCCCCTAATCTGCTGCTCCTTTAACCCCATCCTGTCTGGGCAGGAACAGATGCCCTCAGGCAACCTGCACACAGAGGCAGGGCCAAACCCAAAGCTGAAACCCAGGAGCTCTGCGAACAAAGAAGAGAAAGGGAAATTTCTCCCAGAAGCCTCAGGAACAGCAGATTAAATCTCCACAATCAACTTGATGCACCCTGCATCTGTGGAATACCTGAATAGACAATGAATCATCCCCAAATTGAGGTGGTGGACTTTGGGAGCAAATGTACACTTGGGGTTTGCTTTCTGCATCTATTTCTTTCAAATTTTATGTTTCTATTAGTTTAGTATTTAGAGCTTATTATCATTGGTAGATTTGTTCATTGATTTCATTGCTCTCTTCCTTTCCTTTTATATTTATATATATTATACATATATATTTTTTCCTATTTCTCTATTTGTGAGTGTGTATGTGTATGCTTCTTTGTGTGATCTTGTCAGTATAGCTTTGCTTTTACCATTTCTCCTAGGGTTCTGTCTGTCCTTTTTTTTTTTTTTTTTTGGTACAGTGCTTAGCACTTATCACTGGTGGATTTATTTTTTGGTTTGGTTGCTCTCTTCTTTCTTTCTTTTTATTTTATCACGTTTTCATTTTTAATAATTTCTTTTTATTTTTCTTCCTTTCTTTCTTCTTTTTTCTCCCTTTTCTTCTGAGTCGTGTGGCTGACAAGGTCTTAGTGCACCAGCCAGGTGTGAGGACTAAGCCTCTGAGGTGGGAGAGCCAAGTTCAGGACATTGGTCCACCAGAGACCTCCCGGCCCCACGTAATATCAAATGGCAAAAGTTCTCCCAAAGATCTCCATCTCAACACTAAACCCAGCTCCACTCAACAACAAGCAAGCTACAGTGCTGGACACCCTATGCCAAACAACTAGCAAGACAGGAACATAACCCCACCCATTAGCAGAAAGGCTGCATAAAATCATAATAAGTTCACAGACACCTCAAAAACACCAGAGGACCTGGTCCTACCCACCAGAAAGACAAGATCCAGCCTCATCCACCAGAACACACTCACTGAACCAACCTTGCCCACTGGGGGCAGACACCAAAAACAATGGGAACTATGAACCTGCAGCCTGTGAAAAGGAGACCCCAAACACAGAAAGTTAAGCAAATGGAGAAGACAGAGAAACACAGAGCCAATGATGGAGCAAGGTAAAAACCCACCAGACCAAACAAATGAAGAGGAAATAGGCAGTCTACCTGAAAAAAGAATTCAGAGGAATGATAGTAAAGATGATCCAAGATCTTGGGAATAAAATGGAGAAAATACAAAAAACGTTTAACAAGGTCCTAGAAGAACTAAATAGCAAACAACAATAATGAACAATACAAAAAATGAAATTAAAAATTCTCTAGAAGGAATCAATAGCAGAATAACTGAGGCAGAAGAACAGAGAAGTAACCTGGAAGACAAAATAGTGGAAATGACTACCGCAGAGCAGAATAAAGAAAAAAGAAAAAATTGAGGACAGTCTCAGAGACCTCTGGGACAACATTAAACGCACAAACATTCAAATTATAGGAAGACGAAGACAAAAAGAAAGGGACTGAGAAATAATTGAAGAGATTATAGTTGAAAACTTCCATAATATGGGAAAGGAAATAGTCGATCAAGCCCAGGAAGTGCAGAGAGTCCCATACAGGATAAATCCAAGGAGAAACACACCAAGACACATATTAATCAAACTTTCAAAAATTAAATACAAAGAAAAAATATTAAAAGCATCAAGGGAAAAGCAACAAAAAACATACAAGGGAATCCCCATAAGGTTAACAGCTAATCTTTCAGCAGAAACTCTGCAAGCCAGAAGGGAGTGGCAGGACATATTTAAAGTGATGAAAGGGAAAAACCTACAACCAAGATTACTCTACCCAGCAAGGATCTCATGCAGATTCGATTGAGAAATCAAAACCTTTGCAGACAAGCAAAACCTAAGAGAATTCAGCACCACCAAACCAGCTTTACAACAAATGCTAAAGGAACTTCTCTAGGCAGGGAACACAAGAAAAGGAAAACACCTACAATAACAAACTCAAAACAATTGAGAAAATGGTAATAGGAACATACATATGGATAACCACCTTAAATTTAAATGGATTAAATGCTCCAACCAAAAGACACAGATTGGCTGAAGGGATACAAAAACAAGACCCAGGGGCTTCCCTGGTGGCGCAGTGGTTGAGAGTCTGCCTGCCGAGGCAAGGGACACGGGTTCGTGTCCTGGTCTGGAAAGATCCCACATGCCGTGGAGCGGCTAGGCCTGTGAGCCATGGATGCTGAGCCTGCGCATCTGGAGTTTGTGCTCCGCAACGAGAGAGGCCACAACAGTGAGAGGTCCGCGTACCACAAAAAAAAAAAAAGACCCATATTTATGCTGTCTACAAGAGACACACTTCAGACCTAGGGACACATACGGATTGAAAGTGAGGGGATAGAAAAAGATATTCCATGCAAATGGAAATCAAAAGAAAGCTGGAGTAGCAATTCTCATATAAGACAAAGTAGACTTTAAAATAAAGACTATCACAAGAGACAAAGAAGGACACTACATAATGATCAAGGGCTCAATCCAAGAAGAAGATATAACAATTGTAAATATTTATGCACCCAACATAGGAGCACCTCAATACATAAGGCAAATGCTAACAGCCATAAAAGCAGAAATTGACAGTAACACAATGATAGTAGGAGATTTTAACACGCCACTTTCACCAACGGACGGATCACCCAAAATGAAAATAAATAAGGAAACACAAGCTTTAAATGATACATTGAACAAGATGGACTTAATTGATATTAATATGACATTCCATCCAAAAACAACAGAATACACTTTCTTCTCAAGTGGTCATGAAGTATTCTCCATGATAGATCATATCTTCAGTCACAAATCAAGCCTTGGTAAATTTAAGAAAACTGAAATCATATCAGGTACCTTTTCCAACCACAATGCTATGAGACTAGATATCAATTACAGGAAAAAATCTGTAAAAAATAAAAACACATGGAGGCTAAACAATACACTACTAAATAACCAAGAGACCACTGAAGAAATCAAAGAGGAAATCAAAAAATACCTAGAAACACATGACAATGAAAACACGATGACCCAAAACCTATGGGACGCAGCAAAAGCAGTTTTAAGAGGGAAGTTTAGAGCAATACAATCCTACCTCAAGAAACAAGAAAATTCTCAAATAAACAACCTAACGTTACACCTAGAGAAACTAGAGAAACAAACAATACCCAAAGTTAGTAGAAGGAAACAAATCATAAAGATCAGAGCACAAATAAATGAAATGGAAACAAAGAAAACAATAGCTAAGATCAATAAAACTAAAAGCTGGTTCTTTGAGAAGATAATCAAAATTGATAAACCACTAGCCAGACTCATCAAGAAAAAAAGGGAGAAGATTCAAATCAATAGAATTAGAAATGAAAAAGGACAAGTAACAACTGACATTGCAGAAATACAAAGGATCATGAGAGATTACTACAAGCAAATCTATGCCAACAAAATGGACAACCTGGAAGAAATGGACAAATATTTAGAAAAGCACTACCTTCCAAGAAGAACCAGGAAGAAACAGAAAATATAAACAGACCAATCGCAAACACTGAAATTGAAACTGTGATTTAAAATCTCCCAACAAAATAAATCTCAGGACCAGATGGCTTCACAGGCGAATTCCATCAAACATTTAGAGAGGAGCTAACACCAATCCTTCTCAAACTCTTCCAAAATGTAGGAGAGGGAGGAACACTCCCAAACTCATTCTACGAGGCCACCATCACCGTGATACCAAAACCAGACAAAGATGTCACAAAAAAAAGAAAAATACAGGCCAATATCACTGATGAACATAGATGCAAATATCCTTAACAAAATACTAGCAAACAGAATCCAATGCACATTAAAAGGATCATACACCATGATCAAATGAGGTTTATCCCAGAAAGGCAAGGATTCTTCAATATACACAAATCAATCAATGTAATAAATCATATTAACAAATTGAAGGAGAAAAACCATATGATCATCTCAATAGATGCAGAAAAAAATTTTGACAAAATTCAACACCCAGTTATGATAAAAACCCTCCAGAAAGCAGGCATAGAGGGAATATACCTCAACATAATAAAGGCCACATATGACAAATCCACAGCCAACATACTACTCAATGGTGAAAAACTGAAAACGCTTCCTCTAAGATCAGGAACAAGAGAAGGTTGCCCACTCTCAGCACTGTTATTTAACATAGTTTTGGAAGTTTTAGCCACAGCCATCAGAGAAGAAAAAGAAATAAAAAGAATACAAATCAGAAAAGAAGAAGTAAAGCTGTCACTGTTTGCAGATGACATGAGACTATACATAGAGAATCCTAAACATGCCAGCAGAAAACTACTATAGCTAATCAATGAATTTGGTGAAGTAGCAGGATGCAAAATTAATGCACAGAAATCTCTTGCATTCCTATACACTAATGATGAAAAATCTGAAAGAGAAATTAAGGAAACACTCCCATTTACCACTGCAACAAAAAGAATAAAATACCTAGCTATAAACCTACTTAAGGAGACAAAAGACCTGTATGCAGAAAACTATAAGACACTGATGAAAGAAATTAAAGATGATACAAACAGAAGGAGAGATATACCATGTTCTTGGATTGGAAGAATCAACATTGTGAAAATGACTCTACTACCCAAAGCAATCTACAGATTCAATGCAATCCCTATCAAACTACCAATGGCATTTTTCACAGAACTAGAACAAAAAACTTCACAATTTGTATGGAAACACAAAAGACCCCAAATAGCCAAAGCAATCTTGAGAAAGAGAAACGGAGCTGGAGGAATCAGGCTCCCAGACTTCACACTATACTACAAAGCTACAGTCCTCAAGACGGTACGGTACTGGCACAAAAACAGAAATACCGATCAATGCAACAGGATACAAAGCCCAGAGATAAACCCATGCACATATGGTCACCTTATCTTTGATAAAGGAGACAAGAATATGCAATAGAGAAAAGACAGCCCCTTCAATAAGTGGTGCTGGGAAAACTGGACAGCTACATGTAAAAGAATGAAATTAGAACACTCCTTAACATCATACCCAAAAATAAACTCCAAATGTATTAAAGACCTAAGTGTAAGGCCAGACACTATAAATTTTTAGAGGAAAACATAGGCAGAACACTCTATGACATAAATCACAGCAAGATCCTTTTTGACCCACCTCCTAGAGAAATGGAAGTAAAAACAAAAATAAACAAATGGGACCTAATGAAACTTAAAAGCTTTTGCACAGCAAAGGAAACCATAAACAAGATGAAAAGACAACCCTCAGAATGGGAGAAAATATTTGCAAATGAAGCAACTGACAAAGGATTAATCTCCAAAATTTACAAGCAGCTCATGCAGCTCAATATCAAAAAAACAAACAACCCAATCCAAAAATGGGCAGAAGACCTAAATGGACATTTCTCCAAAGAAGATATACAGATTGCCAACAGACACATGAAAGGATGCTCAACATCACTAATCATTAGAGAAATGCAAATAAAAACTACAGTGAGGTAGCACCTCACACCGGTCAGAATGGCCATCATCAAAATATCTACAAACAATAAATGCTGGAGAGGGTGTGGAGATAAGAGAACCCTCTTGCACCGTTGGTGGAAATGTCAATTGATACAGCCACTATGGAGAACAGTACAGGGGTTCCTTAAAAAACTTTAAATAGAACTACCATACGACCCAGCAATCCCACTACTAGGCATATATCCTGAGAAAACCATAATTCTAAAAGAGTCATGTACCACAATGTTCATCGCAGCTCTATTTACAATAGCCAGGACATGGAAGCATCCTAAGTGTCCATCGACAGATGAATGTATAAAGAAGATGTGGCACATATATACAATGGAATATTACTCATCCATAAAAGGAAATGAAATTGAGTTGTTTGTAGTGAGGTGGATGGACCTAGAGACTGTCATACAGAGTGAAGTAAGTCACAAAGAGAAAAACAAATACCGTATGCTAGCACATATATATGAAATTTAAAAAAAAAAAAAAGAAGAACCTAGGGACAGGACAGGAATAAAGACGCAGATGCAGAGAATGGACTTGAGGACATGAGGAGGGGGAAGGGTAAGCTGGGACGACGTGAGAGAGTGGGATGGACATATATACACTACCAAATGTAAAATAGATAGCTAGTGGGGAGAAGCCGCATAGCACAGGTAGATCAGCTCGGTGCTTTGTGCCCACCTAGAGGGGTGGGACAGGGAGGGTGGGAGGGAGATGCACGAGGGAGGAGATATGGGGATATATGTATATGCATAGCTGATTCACTTTGTTATACAGCAGAAACTAAACACACCATTGTAAAGCAATTATACTACAATAAAGATGTTAAAAAGAAAAGCTAATGGATTTCTTTTACTTTGAGTTTTTCAGTTAACAATAGGTTTTTCTGAAAATGAATTCAAGTCATTAAATGAGAGTTAAGTGAACTTTGAATATTGTGGTAGGCTCTGAGGAGACAATGAATGTCTTAAACAGAAGAGTATAACACAGGAGTCAGGATCCAGTGCTCCCAAGTCTTAATACAAGGTTAAAACCTGGCTCTACTACATATTACATATGTCACCTAGCCCAAGTTTCTTCTTGTGCATTAGTTTTCTTGTCTGTGCATTAAAGGTAATAATAGTTCTGATATCATATTATTGTGAAAATGGAGATTTACTGTACGTTGAGCACTTAGAAGAATACCAAGTACATCGTAGGTACTCAGTTAAATGTTACCTGCTAGTATTATTCCCTTCATATTTGTGGCTTCTGTACATCACTCTGACATCAAATGTGGAGAACAGATTTGAAGGTATCAAGACTGGAAAGAAAGAAATCCACCGGAGGCACAATCAAGGCAAGAAAAAACGGGTAGGGAATAGAAAGCAAGAGTATGTTGGAAAACAATGCATTCTATTTTGGACATGTTGAGATTAAGTTCCCTGAATTACATTTTTTTTCCCCTTCTATCTCAGTAGTTTGTTCCAGTCAATTTTATCACTCTGTTCTAGGACAAAACAGAAATACGTAAAAGCTGAATTAGGATTACACTTTGAAACAGAAACTGCAGAATATATGCGCTCAAGAATTTTCAATGTTTATTCAATGTTAATCTATTTAGAGCGTGGCCCTGGGAGCCACGTGCTTATTGTTAGGTGTGACAAAGTCAATGCACTGAGTTTACACTCAGAGAATTCATTTCCTAGGAAACTGAGAGGTTGTGAAACATATATTAAGCTTATGTTTACCCTGCCCTTGCCAAGGCTTGTTATAACAGAAAGAGGGCTTCCTGGTGGCACAGTGGTTAAGAATCTGCCTGCCAATGCAGGCGACACGGGTTCGAGCCCTGGTCCAGGAAGATCCCACATGCTGCGGAGCAACGAAGCCCATACCACAACTACTGAGCCTGCGCTGTAGAGCCCGTGTGCCACAGCTACTGAGCCTGTGCTCTAGAGCCCGTGAGCCAAAACTACTGAGCCCACGTGCCACAACTACTGAAGCCCGTGCACCTAGAGCCCATGCTCTGCAACAAGAGAAGACACCACAATGAAAAGCCCACGCACCGCAATGAAGAGTAGCCCCCACTCGCAGCAACTAGAGAAAGCCCGCGTACCAAGGAAGACCCAACACGACCAAAAAAATAAACAAATAAATAATAATAGGGCTTCGCTGGTGGCGCAGTGGTTGAGAGTCCCCCTGCCGATGCAGGGGGCACGGCTTCGTGCCCCGGTCTGGGAAGATCCCACATGCCGCGGAGCGGCTGGACCCGTGAGCCATGGCCGCTGAGCCTGCGCGTCCGGAGCCTGTGCTCCGCAACGGGAGAGGCCACAACAGTGAGAGGCCCGCGTACCGCAAATAAAGAAATAAATAAATAAAATAATAATAAAATTCCCTTTAAAAAAAATGTATCTAACAGAAAGAGTTAAAAAACAAATCCAGGTTAAAAACAAAACACAAGAGGTCAAAACAGGTATAAGTGACAGATTTTGTTCCTTTCATGCTTTGTTTATCCTCCTACCACTTATAACACATAATTCACATGACTCCCCGCTGCTCCTCCCCACAATCTCAATACTCCCCTGTCCCACTCTTCCTCCCTTGGCCCCAGCGCCTCCTCCAGCAACTGCACAGAAGGGCAGGGACTATTGCTGATTTATGTTTAAGTCTCTTCTTTGCAGAATAGCATAGCACATATTAGGTGTTTAATGTTGGTTAGTAAAAAAGGAATCATTGATTGCATAAACCCACTTACTAATGATAAGCTACTTAATCGTCTCATAACTCAAAGAGTGGTTCAGAGGATAAGACTAGGGTCACACAATAGGTGTTTTCTATTATTTAAGTCTCTGTACTTGTAAATCCCATATATCACATCTGAATCCATGTGTACAAGAAGTTACTACAGACACATAGAATTAATTTTAGTCTCATGCTTGAAACTTTTATTATTTTCCAAATAGTTCAATAAACAACATCATAAAAAGTTCTACCTGATTTGCTGTGCTAGCCCCAGACTGTGAACGAGACGGTCCTCCATAAATAGTTAATTCATTGACTAATAGATTCCTTTCTTTTTCCTACCCAGAAGTGGGTATTTTTCTTTCCCATTTTGTTGGATTGTGCCCACAAATAAACCTTATCCAAATGATAGAAGAAAAACTTTCCTTCTTTCTTATGTTTCCTTAGTAGGCTTGAAATAAAAGCATAGGGTATTGTAACAACAGCTGTGTTGACAGAAGTATTATTCCAAGACCATGTCACCTATTATTTTTAAAGTGTATTTAAAACACCTTAACAGAGATCAGGTTATATTTCAATTTTCTTGTAATGTGAAAAGTAAATAATCCGCCCTATAAGAAAGAAGCAGCAATTCTAACTCAAATAACTGTTATGACGCAAGAATTAATTGAGCCTCTTCAGATAATTGTACCACAGCATAACACCTTTATCCATCTAGCAACCAGGAATCCTCATAGAACGACACTTCTACACTTCACCAATACAGTGGAAATTGATGTTGATAAAGACACTGAAGCACTGTAAGATGCTAAATTATCATCTAAACCACCAAAAGTATTCGCTGTCATCTTGTAGTTTAACTGAATATTGCTGAATTATAATTTGATAAGAAGTGCTAGCCTGCACAGCAGAGTTTCTATAGACATTTTGGCCAGATAATGTTTTGTTGTGGGGACTGTCCCGTGCGTTGTGGGATGCTTAGCAGCCTCCCTGGGCTTTACCCACTCAACAGTAGTAGCACCTCTTCCTCCCATCACCCTATCAAAAATGTCTCCACGCACTGCCAAATGTCCACTAGGGGGCAAAATTGCCCTCAGTTGAGAGCCACCGTTATAGTAGGCATAATGCGTGGCAACTGCTGAAGATCAAAAATACCATAATATTCCATTTCCCAATCATCCTGGATAAACAAGAAGTCTGTATGTTATGCTTTGGTAACACTCCATTAACCAGCATATTAGACTAACCCAGAAATCCCATCTCCTTGTTACGACAGATGAGAAACATAAATCCAAAGTATCTATTCATGAACTTAACCTTCTTACATTTTAGCAGCTATTTTTAGCAATAAATTAGAAGACAAGGTATTCTAATACCTTGAGTATGCTCAAGAATTTTCAGTGTTTATTCAGCTATTTTTAACAATAAATTAGAAGACAAGGTAGTTCTTCGGGTAAATTGCCTCCGTTGTCACAAGTAACTGGGGGCTTGAGGGACTTTACGACCATAGTTGTAGCCTCATACATAAAGGTCCCCCTTAGCTTGTTCTTTTTCTCTCGGGAAACAAGGTAACTCATTATCTTTTCAACTGCTATCAGGAAGCCTACAAAATTTCTCCTGCTATTGCTGAAACCCACATGAAGGAGGAAAAGCATTACATTTTAGCTCAAAATTAAAGTGGCAAAAGTAAAATATATGATTCAAGGGGTAAGGAATAAATGAATAAATAAATTAATATTAATTATTAATTAATATTATTTAAACTTAGAAAATAAAATATTTGGTGTATTCCTCAGTTTGTTTCATTTAGCGCTTCCTGAGCACTCACTAAGTGGCAGGCAGTGCGCTAGAGCCAGTCACAGAGGTTGAGAGCATTGCCACACACAGATGTATGACGTGCTCCACACAGCGGTCTTCTCTAGCCGGTGCTTGAAATCCACTGACTCACATTAGGTATGTTTTAGTTGTTCATATTTTCCAAACACAGTATGTTTTCTTTGAGAGGGACATACCTATTTATAAGCAAGTGTCAAGAAAGGGAAAAGAGAGGGGAGAGAAAATGGTCTGTTTGGGAACATTTTATTAAACTGTAAAAATCTTCTTCTGAACAAGAAAGTGAAAATCGTGTCAGTGGTTAACAAACTGAAAACCTGACAAGGGGTAAGCAACAGCAAATTGCTTAACAAAAAGGTAGCTACCGTTACAGTGTTGATGCAAAATCAAAAAAGCCAGCTGACATAAAATAACATGTTAAAACAGAAAAACCTTACTAATGAAAAGGGACAATGCCGTAGAGCTCATTGGCTTTTGTGGAAAGAATGTCACATGTGAAGCAATACAGTACTACAGTTCACTAGATGAGCTAGAAATGTAGGGCACAAACGCAAAATGTCAGCACCGGTTCCCTGCTAAGTAATTATAATTAAGAGGTCACCTACCACCCCTGAAATTGTAAAGAGTCTTTGGTTGGCATCCCACAAGGGAGAAAGAAAAAAGAAGTAACATCTGCACTTTCTCTATGCACTCAAGCTTATCCAACAGCAAGTAGTTAACTCCTACATAGTTAGAGGAAGTTTGGTATATAAATTAATTATTTTATAGAGATTTAGAAAGTTCTTGAAGTGAAGAGCTTTGGGCATGTTCTCTAATAACTCTCCACAAATCCCTCTGCAAAATTCAAATGGCTCTCAGTTGTGCTCCTGGAAGAGCCCAGTGGCTGTGTGTGCACTGTACCAGTTACATTATGACCAAAGCAATAGAAACACCTTTTTGGTTTTTCATTTAATTCAAGGGAACAGATAAGAGAGGTTCACTTAGGTGTGAATTTTGTAGCAGCAGAAAAAAAGTCTATACCCACTATCTAAAGTGGCCATTTTCAAATGTTCTATCTTTTTTAAACCTAGCTTTCAGGGAACCAGATATGTTTGTTTAATTCTAATCTGAGTTACTATCTCAACTGCTTCGCCTGTTAAACAAATCAAGCCACTATTCTCCATTTTTGTGCTTGCTGCCTTCCATTTCTATCCTTCCATTGTTTCTATGATGGTTCTTTTACTAGCAATTAGTATTTCAGTCATTCCTCTTTCACAACTTCATGGCCAGGTCAGGTTTAATGTTTGAGAACCCTTCTAGATGCTGGAAGCGTGCATTTAGTTCACAACATTAAAATGGAAAATGGTGTGTTAAAGCAACAAATGAGAGATGCCTACACAAAACTGAATTGTCAAAAGCAAGAATGAAATCTACACTGACAAAATTTTCAACATGAAATAAAATTTGTGTCACATTTCATCCCAGGTGAACTTGCTTTTTAAAACAAACACTTTGGGATAGTATTCACAACAAGAAGTGACCTTAATCTGGATTTTCCCTGAGTGTGCATTTAAGATTAAAACTAAATAATGCCATTTGCAGCAACATGGATGGACCTAGAGATTATCATACTAAATGAAGTAAGCCAGACAGAGAAAGACAAATATCATATGATATCACTTACATGTGGAATCTAAAAAAAAAAAAGACACAAATGCACTTATACACAAAACAGAAATAGACCCACAGACACAGAAAACAAACTTATGGTTAACAAAGGGGAAAGGTGGGGAGGGGCAGGGGCATAAACTAGGAGTTTGGGATTAATAGATATACACTACTATATATAAAATAGACAACAAGGACCTACTGTATAGAACAAGGAACTATATTTAATACCATAATAAACTAATGGAAAAGAATCTGAGAAAGAATATATATGTGTGTATATATATGTACATACGCATAACTGAATCATTTTGCTGTACATCTGAAACTAACAACATTGTAAATCAGCTATACTTCAATTTAAAAAAAGAAACCTTAGTTTTATACTAGACTTTAGAACGGCACTTCAGGTGTCAGAGGGTATTGTAGCCTATCACTTCTTGGTATTCATACCTGGTACTCACATCCCTGTGTAGTCCCACACTGTATCAAGGTTGGTCTGTGTAATCGATGGAATATGGCAAAAGCGATGGTATGTCACTTATGAGATTAAATAATAAAACACACACACAAAAATATTAAACTCTAATCACTTCTGTCTTCAGAAAAGCCAATTTTTAACAATAAAATGAGGATCCAGTGGACATTGTGGGTATCTCCCCAATATCCATCCCATCTTCTCCCTAGTGCATATTAACCAGGTTGTGCATGTATTCACCCCAACCCCAACTCCAGGGTGGGCTCTGATAGGTCTAAACCAGTGACTTCAACCCTATCATATCCATTGGTCTCTTTATGTAATAATAATTTTGTAATATCTCTTTCTATTTCTAATTCATAAATAAATATAATTTCAAAAATTAGTATGATGCTCAAAATAAAAGGCAAAGTAGAAACAAAAGGAATTCATAAAACAAATATATTTCAATATGTAAATATTTAGACATGATAACGTAGTTAAACGCCTATACCTTTACACGGAGCCACCATGAAATGAGACACCTACATACGCAAGTGATAAGGTGTATTGCACAAACATCTCAAAAACCAGGGCATCATAACAACCATGATGTGATTTTTTTCAAATGGATGAACAAATCTTGGAAAACTTCTGAACAAACTACAATATTCTCACAACATACCCAATAGCTATGTTTCTGGGAAATTCAGTATATATTAAAATATTGCCCCCCAAACTCCGCTTGGTGTTTAAATGTGGCACAGTTAAGCTCTACATTCAGATGATTATATAAAATTTTTCACCTATATATTTTCCAGAAGCACATCCAAAAGGTATGCAGAATATGGGACAATTCTTTGTAGTGCAGGCCTTTCCTATGCACTGAAGGACCTTTAGCATCCCTGGTCTTCATCCACTAAATGTCAGTTTTGAACCCCCTCCCTTCATTGTGACAACACAGCACTCCTGATAAGTTTTTGTGCACACACATGCAACAGTTAGTATCACTCCCCATTAAGAATCTCTGGGAATAGTCTCACTACAGCTATTATTTCAGGAATAAATATGGAGCCCAGGCCTAAGCCAGTCTGCATGAATGTTATCCTGGTTCTATAAAGGTCAACCCAATTAGAACAAAGCTCAGGACTTATGGTGGAAATTCCAGAATCTTTTTTCTTTTTGTACAGTGTGGTATGTGGATACAAAATCTGGAACTGGGCAAAACTGAATCACAGAAGAGAAAAGAACTAAGAGAAGGACAGGAAAAAAATAGAGATGGAGATTGACTCAATCATCCTAGAAGCCTCATTTCAATTACATAAGCAAACAATTCCCCTTTAATTCATAAGCCATATTAATCTTTGTTTTTCCATTACCTGCAGATGGAAGTCTTCCCCTTGCCCTCCAAGGATGCAACATGACTCAGGGAAAAGAGCAAGACATAGCCTCATGAAGGCAAGGATTTTGAATATCTGATATAATATTGTGTTCCTGAAGCATAGCTTGATGCCCAGCTGCCAACAAATATTAATTAGCTGAATGAATAAACACACAAACATAGCCTTGGACAAACAAACGTGGAGTATAAAGGCTTGCACTATCTTCACAGCTTCGCCATTTACTACCTAGGATAACCCTGGGCAAATAGCCTCCCATATTCCTTACCTGTAAAACTGAGAACAGAGTTCTATCTGCTCACCTCTCCGTTTTCATCTCATAATATTTTACCCCTAGAGTATTATGGTTAGCCACATTGAACTCCTTGCAAAACAGTCTACTCTCTTTCCTGAGTCATGGCCTTTACAAAGGTTATCTCCTCTTGGAACGCTCTTTCTCTTCCCCTTCTTAGGGTTGACTTTCCCTGCTTCTTCATGTTTCAATGGAGGGTCACGTCCTCTACCAAGTCATCCTGACAACCCTGCAGCCACGCCCACATTTCTATCACATTCCATTAATTTTTTCCATTGCACGTATCACAATCTACATTAATTTTGGTTTTGATTTGTTTCCTTATTTATCTAGTGTCTCTTTCACTAGAAGGTAAACTTGATGAGGGCAGGAAGTATGTCTATCTAGTTCATCTATCACCAGCACCTAGCACATAACTGTCAATACGTAACTGTGAAATGAATGGTCCTTAATTCTCCAGCCCACCTCATACCACTCAAACTCTATATTCTGTAGCTATCTGGACTTAAATTCCTCAAACAAGCTTTTGCACATGTCACACCACCTACCAAAAGCCATCTTCCATCCCAGTGTTGCATTACTACCTCACTTCCTGATCCCATCTCCCATCACTTGTCTAATTTCTACTGTTCTATAGGGTCTTATCCTAACATCATTCTTTTCTAGAAGGCCTTCTCTGGCCCAAAATACTAAGTAAAGCCCCCACTACTGCCCACTGCAGTAATGCCAAATCACAATACTAATCACATGTACTATAACAATTACTTAATTATCTCTTTTCCCTGGTAACCTGTAAGCCCTATGGAAATAAGGACTATATCTTGGCCACAGCTTCAGTCACGTCGTAGGTGCTTGACAAAAACAGTTCCCTTCCCTCTCTCAGTAAGTCTGGTACTCGATATGAGGTTGTGCTCAAGAGACTGTTACAAAAAAGAGCCAGTTGTGGGGGGGGGGGTGGTTTTCCCCAAATGACCCAAGCAAAGCCACATTCTTAGCAAAATCTGACTCCTCTAGCTTCATATCAGGCAAAATGCCAGTTGTGAAGGACTGGATAGTTAAATAAATTGCTTAGCAATCCAGTGACAGGTATCACAAGATTGCCGTCAGATTTATGATTTGGAAACTCAGCTACTCAACAAAAGGAAAAATCTCTTCTTTCAGAAGGTTATAGAGCCAGCAGGGTGTTACTACTACAAGGTGAGAAAGATTTGGAAAATTCATCATAGCTATAAAGCAAAGTGTTGTTTGAAAATGAAAATAAACATTAGAAAGAAAAACATGTAATGAAAATAGATTTTATATATCATGGTGAAACAACCAAGTTAAGTAAGAAAACAAGCTTTCTGTTTAGAAAGCAAATTTAGAGGCTGATTTACCACCTCTGAATTAGACCACTTACGGATATCATCAGCTCAATTAAGTTAGTAACAAAGCTTGCATTATCCAATCAAGTGAAAGATCATATGAAGTGCTATTAGAAAAGCATATCTTTTGACCGGTCAGTAGCTAAAGAATGAGAACTTATTGCGATATGAACTATCTGATAAACAATGTAAATCTCAGGAGAAGTCATATATGTATAGAAGGAACGCCTGGCTCCTTCACCCTGATTGACTTTTCTCTTTTCTGTTCTTTCTGTGTCTCAGGAGAACACTCTTTCTCATGCCAGAGGCATCATCGTGATGAATGCCGATGAGACACTATTTGACTTATCACTGCCTCGACACTTATTTTGCATGAAGTTTTTCAACTTTGTCAATTCATTGGCTTGCACACACAGCAGTATCTGGTGTATGAGTCCTAGTTTACAAGTGGACAGGTTTTTGTTTTTAAATTATAGAGATTTCTATTAGGAGAAAAAGTATATTTCCTTTCATCAATTTAGAAGACCCAAGAAACTTAAAAGTTATTTTATTTAATACAGTGATCCACAATTATTATGAATCACATAATGTAAGTATGGATACAGATGGGTTAGAGAGATACAAATCCAGAATCAGAATGTGGCAGTTTTCATCTCTTCTGTGATTCTTCCGTCAACTCTGATAATTTTCAAAGATATCTGTTTTAGCCTTCTAGGAAACTGTATCATTCCAATATTCAACAATTACAAATAGCAAAGGACAAACCTTTCAGAATATGACTCCCCCCACCCAGGTTCTGGGAGAACACTGCACAGAAAAAATAAGCTATCCTTGTAATTCACAACAGTAAGTATAAAGTATAAAGATCTCCTAAGCTTTTTTCGTATACAGTATATATGCAGAGAAGTTTATAATTAGCAGTGCTCAGGGAGTCAAAGACAGAAGATATTGACAGACTGGGAAATGTAAGAAGCCAGGATAACATCTCCTAACCACAAAGTGTTTTGTGGTGAAATATTTGTTAAGAGAATCAGCAAGAGCAGGCAACAATTTCTCTTACGTGGGGGGATGGGGGATGGGGAGGCGGTATTTAGAACACAGCCATTGGCTAAGTAAAACTTCATAGAACAGTGGTTGGTAACATTTTGGGGTTCATGGGCCTCTTTTTCTTATAATCTTCAATTTCTTATTCCCAGAAAAAAATATGCATATGCACAAAATTTTCATAAAATTTGAGGAGATTCCCTGAGCCCCTTAAGTCTATCCTTGGAAACCATTCCCCGTTCCCCAAGAGAAACCTCTGCTTTGGAGAGGACCCTCACCTTTAACATGAGACTGAAACTTAAAGAAAAAAGCATTGTATTAGGAATTTGTCCTCAATACAGTTGCAGCTATTTGGCCAGAAAACCTCTTTTTCTCACCCCTGCCACCTCAAGGACAAGTGTACTGGGAAACGCCCTGCATAGATTCTGCCCAGAATCAAAGTAACGTATCAATAGTTTATGGGCAAATAAACCATGATCTACTGAGTTTACATTATAAGTGACAATACCTAAGCTAATGAAGAATGGAAGAAAACTAATACTTATGAAGCACGTTGGTAGGCTAACCCATCTACAAGTTGTTGTCACCCTACCATGATATTAAATCTTCATAAGAACCCTGGAGTTGGTTATTATTCCCTATCTTGGTCAGTTCAAGCTGCTATAACAATATACAACAGATTGGGTAGTTTATACACAACAAATTTATTTCTCACAGTTGTGGAGGCTGGAAGTCCAAGATCAAGGCACCAGAACCGTAAGACTCTCAAGTGGAGACATGTCAAATTTTCACATGTCACGTCAAGACATTAACTGTGGATGTGTTCTGGTGAGGACTCTCTTCCTGGTTCCCAGCCAGCACTTCTTCTTGTGGTGGAAGGGGTGAGGGATCTTTCTGGAACCTCTTTTATAAGGGCACTAATCCCACCTATGAGGGCTCTACCCTCATGACCTAATCATCTCTACCTCCTAACACCATCATCTTGGAGGTTAAACTTCAACATATGGATTTTGGGAGAAGACAAACATTCAGACCACAGCATTCCCATTCAAAGACAGTGGTTCCATAAGGTTAGTAACCTGCCCAAGGTCACACTCCTGATATGTGATGGAAATTGGATTCTAACTCAGATTTCTCTAATTCCAAAGCCCACATGCTCTCTCTTATGTTCTATTACCCCACAGCTAAGTTTATGGCATGGTCATCCACAGTGCTTGGAATACAGAGTCCAGGGCCTCTTTCTTGGAGCACACACCTAATCTAGTCAAAAGTCTCCCAACCCTTTCTCACCACCTCTACTGCAAACACCCTGGTATAAGCCATCAGCAACTCCATATGGGTTATTGTATGTTTGGGGGTTTTTTAAATAAATTTATTTAGTTATTTATTTATTTTTGGCTGCACTGGGTCTTGGTTGCTGCGTGCAGGCTTTTCTCTAGTTGCCGCGAGCGGGGGCTACTCTTCATTGCGGTGCGTGGGCTTCTCATTGTCGTGGCCTCTCTCGTTGCGGAGCATGGGCTCTACAGCACATGGGCTTCAGTAGTTGTGGCTTGTGGGCTCTAGAGCGCAGGCTCGGTAGTTGTGGCGCATGGGCTTAGTTGCTCCGTGGCATACGGGATCTTCCCGGACCAGGGCTCAAACCCGTGTCCCCTGCATTGGCAGGCGGATTCCTAACCACTGTGCCACCAGGGAAGTCCTGGGTTATTGTAATAGCCTCCTGTCACTAGTCTCCCAGCTCCTATTCTTGCCCCCATACATTCTGTTTTCAACACAGCAGCCAAAGTGGTCCTTTTAAAGCATAAATTAGATTATAGCATCACTCCTCTGCTCAAAGCCTGCAGTGTCTCCCCAGCATACTCTGAATAAAAACCATATGCCTTACAAAAGCCTACAAAGTCCAACTCCATCGGGCCCAACCCTTGCCTCTCTGATCTCACCTTGGATCTTTGAAATCTCTTCCTGCAGATCACTCCAATCTAGGTAGAATGGCCTCCTTGATGTACCTCTTGATTTCAGTACCTACTTATTCTCTCTGCCAGGAATGTTCTTCCCCCAGGTTCCCTATCACAAACTCCCACACATCTTTTAACACCTTGTGTCAAAGGCCACCTCCTCTGTAAGGTCTTTCCTGACCACACTATTTGAAATTGCATACAAACTTCTACCTCAACATTCCTTATCCCTCTACCCGTCTTTATTTTTCCCTATATCACTTATTATCATTTGACTTACCATTAATATTGCTTGTTTGCTTATGTTCTGTTTTCTGCCCCCTTTAGAATGTAAGTTTCACAAGAATAGGAATTCTTGCCTGTTTATCCCTATAGCTCCAGTTGCCAGAACAATGCCAGGCACATAGTAGATGCACAATCAACATTTGATGAAAGAATGAATAAACAAATGGTCACTGGTACTTCAAGTCCCAGTTGACAGACCAACAGAAGGCATTGAATTGTGCAGTCTTCTAGAACCTACATGGATGATGGCTGCTGTAATGGGAGGGTTGCCTTGCTACACTCCACTGCACACCAATTAAATGCAGCCTTTGAGTGTGTACGCGGCGCTCAGCAAACTTTGGCTTCCCCTGGTACAACCAAATGTCGGCTTCACGTCTCTTTTCAGTTCAGTGCACCACTTAAGACATCTAAAACAGTGGAGATAGAAACGTTCATTTTAATTTAAAACAACCTTTTTCAGAAGAGGTGTGAGCTTTCCATTTTAAACAGGCTTGCCAACCGAATCCTTAATTCAATAATGAGTACCACAGAATTAACAGATTTCATGCCCCCCAAAGACCAGCAATAGGGTGAAAAAAGTAATTGCTGTCCTTGCCCATGGAGTAACTAGACAAATAAAAGAAACCCTAAGATTTTATGAAATTGTTAGATGTGTTTAAATTGTGGGAACATGGAAGGGGGGACTTCTTCCAAAGCTTTAATACCTTTAATACCAACCTAGGCAGAGGTCTTGTCAATCACTTGTTAGAAGGTGAGTTTGGGGAAAATATAGAATAAATACAAATAAGTAAGGCAATGTGTTTTAACACTCCTGAAGAAAGCAAGAGCCAGCAAGATAGTCATTATTATAATTACTTGGTACTGTCACAACCAATGCATCCAGCCCTGTAAAAGGAATTACTGAGTGTCATAAAATTTTTAAGTGTTTTGTAGGATTCATTTCCCCTATTTAGGGATTGTAATTTACAAAGAAGTAGGATAAACTGAAACATTCTACCCCAGAGAATCAGCACTACAAGTTGTTTCTACTGGAAAAGCAAAATAAAAAATTTTATGAGAGAATATGAAGTTTACACCTACTATTTTATAGTTTACTCATTGATTTAATATAAAATTAAACAGCAAATCAAGGAATTCATAACTGGGGAGAGGAAGGATATGTTAGCCAGAATCTGCACCAGAGAAACATTTTCTCCAGTGAGCAGGCTGTGCGACCAATGATACGTCTCAACAACAAGCACTGCTTGAAACCATAGCATGTGATAAAAAGACTAAGGAGCAACACTTTGGAGAGAAGCTTTCTTGTTATTCTAAAGTCATGACACGTCAGAGCTGGAAAGGATCCAGCCCAATTTCCCCATTATACAGACAAGATAGTTGAGGTTTAGATTTGAGAAGTGACTAATGCAGTTTACACAGTGACTGAGCCAGGACTAAGATAAAGTCTCCTAACCCCCAATCAATCATCTTTTTACTATATTGTGAGTACTTAAGACATTCTGGTTTCCCTTTAAGTAGCAGGAGGAAAGACAGAGAAAAGACACTGTCATTTATTATGGTTTATTTGTATTTTTTTAATATAAAGTCTTTAAAAAGACTATACCAGAGTGGCAGTGTGTATTTCATTTCCCCAGAGCACATGGGCTCTTGGGTGAGTGTGTTTTATGAAGAGATTTGTCCTGGGAACTCGGCAGATTTTACTGTAAATATTTTAGCAGTTTCCCATTATTTGCTGTGGGATGAAATTATCCCAGCCTCCCCAAACCTATGTCTGCAGATTAGAAGCAGTTTTGTGAGGGAGTGCCTGAAACAAGAATGACAGCATTCTTCATTCAAGAATGTTTTGGTAGACATTCGAAGAAGGACTTTCTCCTGCCCAAGAAGAAAGAACAGCTATCAGCTCCTCCAGCTTCCCATCAGCTGCAGAAAACTGTCTCGCCAGAGCACGAGCCCTCTGGTACCACCCAAATCTGGTGTCCAAGCAAGGTGGTAGGATAAACAGTTGGGCCAAGGCAGGACAATTCTGAGGCACGATATTTGCTCCAGAGCTCACTCCCAGGGGGAGCAAGGCTTTGGCGGACCTACATCACAGTTCGACTTCTCCCTCCACCCAATTCTGCTTTCTGAAACCTTCACAGGTGTTGATGCCCAGTAAATATCTTGCACCCCAAGCTCTGCCCCAACATCTGCTCCAACTCAGTCCAAATTACCACAAATGTTTACTTTGTTTCTCAGGCAGACACCCTAACCACAAGGTTTCAGCCAGCCCAGGGTGGTACCCAGTTCATACTCTCACCAACTTCCCAGGTGCTGATTGTGCACTGGTACTGTCAGAAGTGGGTTATTTCCTATAGGAGCAGGGAAATTTGAGAGAACGATCAAAGACTATAGGCATTGCTCACATCAGATCAAAAGGTCAGCACGTGAGCTGAGTGAAAACAGCCTAGACTACAGAGAGGACAGATGAGTCCCTGGTGAAGTGGATACCAGGGAAGGACCCTCTGTTCACATTTTATCATGATCAGCTTTCCTGGCCCAACACTGTGCTGGGTGCTTTACACATGCTGCCCCTTCAAGTCCTCACAACCACCCTCTGCTCTGAGGTAGGTTTTATCATCCCTGATTTACAGTTTTGGAAATTGAGAGGCTACATAAATTCTTCAAGGTCACCAACATGGTCATAGATGCCTGAAATTCCTTTAACAATAAACAAAGTTCTTCATTCCGTACACAGAAGGTAGGTTTAAAGCCCTGAAGCATTTTTGGAGATGGAAAATTCAGAATGATGACGGGCTTCTGGGGCCTGCGTGTTCCCTGTAGCCTGACAGGAACATTACAGGTATGAGGGCTCAACCTTGGCTAATGGGTATGCCTTTGTCTGAAGTGGTTCAAGGTTGTTGGCACCAGCCTGGAAAGTTCCAGCTCCTGCTGCTGTTGGATGGGCTCTCATCTAAGCCTCAACCTTCAGAAGCTTTACCTGAAGTCTTCTACCTCTGCTCCCTGCTTTGAGGATTAACCTCAGACCTGGTACTCACAGCATTCAAAGAACTCTGCTTGGCCCTTTGTTATTTCGAGGCTTAAATTTTGCTGTATGTTGCAGCTTAACAGTTTTACATTTTTTAGTGAATAATCTTTTGATTTGGTTTTATAATATTACCTGCTTTTTAAATTTTTTAAACGGTAAATAATGAGATGATATAAGCAAAGAAATTGAGAGGAGAGCCGTACCCCAAACAGGGGAAACCAAGTGCTTATCTTCTATAGTTAGTTCTACACAGGCTTTTCCTATAGCCCTAAGGGGGACTCCTAGGCAAGCCTCAATAAACATTAAACTCAGTCAATTAAGACTGACAGAGCTACACTCATCACTGGTCCCGGTAATTTAGGAGAATAATAAACTAAATTTTCCTATGGAAGTGCATTGAAACTGGACTTCACACTAAATTATCATCTTTTCTATTGTTATTATCAGCCACTTATTGATTGCCTACAAATGCCAGACTTTACATTTTATCCTCATCACTCAGCGAAGGAGGCATTTTCATCTGTGTGCTAGCTACTGGTAGGTATTATTTTCCCCTTTTTATAAAAGAAATAGGGGCTCATAAAGGTTAAGTAACTTGTCACTTTATGAGCTTGTGATCTTAGCAAAGCTATTTAACCTATCCAAGCCTGTTCTGTCAAGTATAAAATGGGAAAAATGATAACTACTAGAGCCTGTAGAGTACCCACAGCCCTAGTCCTCTGCCTGGCTCACGCTAGGCCCTCAATTAGCATTTCTAGAATAAATGAAATTCACAAGGTCTAAAGGTGATGAGAATTAGAAACACTGCATGAAAATGGACTAGAACATTCTGTGGCAAATGGTGGATCAATCATTGTCATCCGGAGTTACACACTGGTAAGTAGCAGGCCAGGAATTCCAGCTTTGTCTCTCAGTCTCCAAATACCTCAATTCTTTTCACTATCTTGTACCATGTTTAAGATCATGGCATTCTTATGTTTCCAGAATAATTTTGAGACTAAAGACATACAATAGCAAAAATTCATAGTGTCTCCCAAGCATGACCACCCAATATTGATCAGAGAAGGTGAGAAGAAAATAGGAGAAAAGTTCTACGCAAGTCAGACCTTTCAATGAAATTTCTCAGCAATGCTTCCAGCAAAGTTCCCTATGACATTTTCTAGAAGGATTAACAGTCTGTAATTAGTAGAATCCCCTTTAAATCTAGGTGGATTCTCAAAAAAAATCAAATTAAATAGATCCACCTTTTGTCAAGGCAGAATATCTGAGATGATTTTTTATACGGTTAATAGTTATTGAATTGTACTATTTTCAAGGCAAGGTTTTAACCACTCCATGTGGATTAACATCTTTAATCCTGATGACAACTCTACTGTTTAAGTAATACTAGTGTCCTCATTTTCCAGTGCAGAAGACTGAAGCACACAGAGGTCTAGGAACATGCTCAAAGCTACACTGTGAATAAGGCTTTAGCAGAGATTTAAACCCAGGCATTCCAGTGCCAGAGACCACTATGCTATACAGTCCCTCTGTATCTGCCTTTCCAGACTCCTTTGCTTTAAAGAAACTTAAGAAATGGCTAAGTTTAAAATTGTGCCTAATGAGTTTTTTTCAATAAGGAGATGACTACACCATGCTAGGTTACCTCCCATCCACCGGTGACATAACTCCGTAGCCTTCCAAGACTAACAGCCCTCTTTACCTCCTTGAAAATACTAAGCCCCTTTGGCAGAAGAACCTCCCATACATGACTGTCATCTGAAGAGAGCCTCTAATTGCATTTGCAGACTTACTTAGGAAAGAACCAGGTACTGTTAAGGCACGCCTGACTTTCTATAAAGCCAAGTGATCAGTGTGCAGAGCTTAGACCTTAGAACTAATCATCTACAGGAATGTTTTCACCAGCTGAACTTCTCAAAGAATCTGACCAGCCCAAAGGCTACCTGACTAGAAACTTGTTTTTCCATCTGTACAACCTACCCATGATAACATTCCTAGAGTCACCACGCTGCACTACTCCAGCACGTGTCATTCACGTGATCCACATGAAGGGAGCTGCCTGGATCGGTGCAGTACTCACCCTGAGCAGTTGTGAACAACAACCCAAACTCATCTAACAGCAATCTCATAGCAATTTTCTCTGCCTGCCCCACAGTCCTACTCACCTAGTCTCCTCTTGATGGTACCCAGTTCTTGGAGACCATTAGTCAAATTGTCCTTTAAAATTCTTGGGAATTCCCTGGCAGTCCAGTGGTTAGGACTCCACACTTCCACTGCAGGGGGCACGGGGAACTAAGATCCCACATGCTGTGTGGCATGGCCAAAAAACAAAAAGTTCTAAAGCTCCCTTATGTTTACCATATAATTGATAGTTTTTTTTCTTTCCTGTGGAAAACAAATGGAACTAGAAAATGATGACTGCTATCTATTGTTCTTAAGATGTGTATGTCCTTCTCTAGAAGATACAGTTCAATATAGAAAGAATGAAATGTTAGCCAAGTACCTGTAAGAAATATCTTTGTCCAAAATTATACTATGGGCATATACCCAGAGAAAACCATAATTGAAAAAGACACATGCACCCCAATGTTCATTGCAGCCCCCTTAGGGTTAAATAGCCCCCTTAGGCTATTTACAATAGCCTGGACATGGAAGCAACCCAAATGTCCATCAACAGAGGAATGGATAAAGAAGATGTGGGACATATATACGATGGAATATTACTCAGCCATAAAAAGGAATGAAACTGGGTCATTTGCAGAGACGTGGATGGACCTAGAGACCATCATACAGAGTGAAATAAGTCAGAAAGAGAAAAACAAATATCGTATATTAATGCATATATGTGGAATCTAGAAAAATGGTATAAATGATCTTATTTGCAAAGCAGAAATAGAGACACAGACGTAGAGAACAAATGTATGGGCGGGATAAATTGGGAGACTAGGATTGACATATATACACTATTGATAATATGTATAAAATAGACAACTAATGAGAACCGACTGTATAGCATAGGGAACTCTACTCAGTGCTCTGTGGTGACCTAAATGGGAAGGAAATCCAAAAAAGAGGGGATATATGTATACATAGAGCTGATTTACTTCACTGCATAGCAGAAACTAACACAACATTGTAAACACAACACAATAAAAATTAATTTTAAAAAAATAAACTCTTAAAATTAAAAAAAATTATACCAGCTTCCTATTTAATATTGCTACTAAAAAGCAGAAAGTGGCCTGCCTCTGGAAGCACCTCTATGGAGGCATGCAATTATGATTGGATATCATTCCTGCCGATCACTTCTGTTCAGAAGAGCTCAACAAAAGGGTAAAATTGCCAAAACCCTACAAAGGAATGACCCTATCCCTCACCTCCATCAATAAAAAGGAAGGGGCCAAATATGGCTGGACATTTGTAGAAAAAATTAAGAAAAAGAACCCAGAAAGAGAGCTGATCCAATGTGGTAATATATAAATGCTGTGTTATCCTTTTTTAGATACAGAACAAAGAATCAGAAGAATAATCTTTTGCTGATTTACATCTGTAGGTAACTAGATTTGCTTCTTTTTCTTAATTTCAAATATATGTTAAAATTAACCCAAATGGAGATACTCCTAATATTTGGCATCATTTAAAGCAATATCCCAGACTCTTTAGTAGAACACCTACATCCAAGGCCATAGAATGTCACTGCATCGCCCCACGGCCGGCAGTTTTTTCATTAAGCGACTGACCTCTCAAGATGGACTGGTCAAGGAGGTCTATATTCTCATCTCATAAGAAATTGATCTGGTGGTTATGACTCAGCCAGATGGATCTGGCCTTGATGTGCAACCTGGAAGTGTTAGTAAATCATCACCTACATGAACCAGTTTATTTAAAAGCCCCTCCTCGGTGGGGTATAAACATAACAAGTTATTTTCTTTCTCTCCAAAGCCTCCTAAGTGGCTCCCCTCTTCTCCAGTGTAGCAGAGCATTTAACAGTGTCCTGGGAAGGCTCCATAACCTCTTAATCACCTTTTGTTTTCAATAGTTTGTTCAATCTGATTTCCAATCTCATATCATATTTAAAGCTCTCCCCACTCATTATTGCTCAGTCTGTGGTAGGATGGATGTGAAGGAAGTAGAGGAAAATATATTATTTAACTTATCTTCCTCCTTTACCTTAGAGTGAACATCAGCGATCTCCCTCTAGGACATTCCCTCCTCCACTGGGTCTCCCCCCCTTCAGATGAAAGGGACAAGCATCTCTTACTTGAATGGCATTACTGGGTACCACTGGCCACGGATGTGCAATCTGCAGAAAACGTCCAAACCCTCACATGTGAGACACACGTGTGAATCTTTCAGCTGACTCTGCAAGGTGTCCTCCATGTACAGTCCCTGGACCTGAGGAAATGTGGTTCCAGCCTGACCTCTTTGCTGGCCCACTCTCAACAGAGTGGTATACCCTAAAGCCCTCTTTGTAGGGTTGCCCCTCATACGCTGTGGGGTCCAGAGAAGACAGCTTAAGCCCAGCTACTCCTTGGTACCTCTGTGACCAGTGAGAAATTCACGCGTCCTTCCTTGCCATGCGGAATGCTGGGAAGGTAGGCTACTCCCCCCCTCCCCGCCCTGCCTCCTCTCAGCCCTGCTATTTCACATCAGTTCTCCTTTTCCCTGCTGAGATAAGCACAGGGATACACCAAGTCCTTGACAAATCTAACTTCTATCCTTGAGTGACAGTTTCCCCTTCTTGCAGGCACCTCAAGTGTCTCAGAGGAGTTTTCCCAGGTCCCCCCATTTCACCCTGAGAAGCCGAAGCACCTTTCTTCTGCTTAGCTTATTCTTCCCATCCCCTGCCCCAACTATCACAGCACCGCACTCCTCAGGACTATGCTGTGTGTGCCTGCAAAGCTCCCCCTTCCCTCATCCCATCTCTCATAGACTGGAATTGGGGACCAGAAGGCTGGGGTAATGACTGGAGGTAGCAAGGCTTCTGCCCTTTAGCCCTGAGTGAGGTGGGGGCTCTCTATTATGATGGCTCTCTTAAGAACAGAGGTTTAGAGAACTCCCTGGTGGTCCAATGGTTAGGACTCCACGCTTTCACTGCTGAGGGCACAGGTTCAATCCCTGGTTGGGGAACTAAGATCCCGCATGCCGAACAGCATGCTCCCCCCAACCAAAAAAAAAAAAAAAAATATATATATATATAGAATAGAGGTTTAACCTAGCTTTGAGATCTAGTCTCTATGTCCCAGGCAAAAAATGCCACTGAACATCCTGTTACATACACAAACATGGTCCAAGGTTTGAGGAGGCAAAGGGCTGCTTTTTCCATGATCTCTGGAATATATCTGGTAAGGACTAAAAATCTCTAGGATGTGACAAGATAAAGTCAAATACAGACTCTGACCTGATAATCTTCATTTGGGGGTTTTAAAACCTTGTTTATACAGAGCCAGAGATCTAGACAGTGACTGCCTCTTGCTAAAGTTTGAGTCCTTTATTAAAATATGATCACTGGGCAATGTAGAGACAAGGGGGCTTGATGTCACTGATCCTGGTAACATTAAGAAGGACTTTTCTTAGTTACCTGATATAACCAATTAGAAGTCATTCCTTCTAATGCCAATATGAACTCCTCCCCAGTAAAAGAAGATCAAATGTGTCTTTTTTTATATTAAACTGTTTTTTTTAACATCTTTATTGGAGTATAATTGCT
Source organism: Tursiops truncatus (assembly GCF_011762595.2). Lineage (NCBI taxonomy): Eukaryota > Metazoa > Chordata > Mammalia > Artiodactyla > Delphinidae > Tursiops > Tursiops truncatus. The sequence goes on along the minus strand of NC_047044.1, from coordinate 53,534,887 downwards.
TTACAGTGGTGTGTTAGTTTCTGCAAATATGTCTTAATGTATATGCTGGGCTCTTCTTGTTGAGGTGTTCAAGGATTTTTCAGACATCCCAACCTGACAGTCTTGCAAAATTTTTATCATCTATGATCCCTTTACCTGACATTATAATCTTAGGATGACTTGGAATTCTTTTCTAGACCGTGCCTCACTGGTACACTTCAGCTGGAGTGGGTACACCCTCAGCCTGACCCTGAGCTATGCCTTAGCACAGACTTACAGTGGTTGTTAATGTATCATTTGCTTTTGATTCCAAGACAAAAACATTCACAACCTACTATGTGTTCTGGATACAAATCCCGGTAATATTCCCTCAGGTTCTTTATCATAATTTCTTAAGAATCAGCATGGATAGGAATTAGCTCTTGAGACTTAAAATTCAGATCCTATAAATGATGGAGAACAAGGGATAAGACATAGATCTTTAGGCAACTTTCTAAAGCTTTTAGAAAGATGTTTTAAAACTGGGTTCTACAAAGCCCTAGCGTTTCACAGAGGTATCACAAGAGCCTTCATGGTCGTGGCTCTTCCCACTCTCTCTCTCTCAATTACACATTTTCAATCAGATTTCATCAGCTTTGTAGATGAGGCTTAATGTTTTGTATGAGGGAAAAATGGTTTTGCTACCCCAGCATAAACATTTTCTATGTGAATTTCTTTAGATGAACCAAATAAATATTCTCTTGCCTTATCAAATAAGAATAAAAGCTGCCTGAAGGAGCAACTGAACTTATTTACCAATCAACTATCGTAAAAAAGTGTTAACTATGCCAAAAAGCAGTCATCATTTTTGCAATTCACTCTTCAGTATTCAGCTGTACCAAATAACTTCCTTCAGCTCTTACTTGGCCACAGAAATGCCTTTACAGAACTATAATATTATGCCTTGGCCTTTTTCAGGGGTCAATATAAGGAACCTCAATACGACAACATTTCTTCCTTGTTTGTGAAGGTGCTGCTGAAGACTTTGTCCATGTCCCTTACATAAAGATACATGTCATGAACTCCCCTTAGAGTTGGGGCTAGAAAAATCTTCTATGTTCCTTTTTTTAAGATACCAAAGAATTTGTCATTTAGATTTGCCTTTAGCTGCCAAAAAACTGCAAGTTAAATCTGGGCACGGGGTCAGAAGGGAGGACCTATATTCAGGATGCTGTGTTTTCTGACCCAATTATCGATTACCACCCGGCTCTTCATTAATTCAGCCAGCATTAATTTAGTACTTAGGTGCCAAGTACTGTGGTAGGCACCAAGGGCACAAAGATTAACACGATGCTTTCCCTGAAAGAGATCTTGGTTAAATGGCTGTTGTTCTTCTATCTTCATGATCTTTGTGTATACATCTACTTTAATTTGTAACCTATCTCATATCTGTTTTCAAAAACAGATATGGTATCACAGGCAAATAAATGAATTAGCATGACCTGGTAAGAGAAGGCATTGATTTAAATTTGCCTACAGGGGTAGGTAAGTTATATTGTTTTCTCTTAGCCTCCTGAATCATCTCACAGACTGAACCTCTCTTCCAATCCATCCTACAATCAGATTAATTTTCCTAACAGGCCTTTTCTGATCACATCACTCATCTATTCAAAAGTATTAACTGCCACACCACACACTTGTCCTCAAAATAAAATCAACAAAAAACAGTAGCAAGTCAGAGGTAGTCTTAAGAATATGGAACCTGCCTAAATGTTTCATCCCTCATATGTACTTATGAGTGGATGGGAATGGGTAACCCATTCCTAGACTAAAATAGGCACATTCAACTGCCTAAGGCCTTGTCATTAAAAAAAAAAAAAAAAAGATTACAATAGATACATGTGTACTTTTGCCTAAAATTCAACTTTTTATCCATTTGGGATCTTATAACCACCATGTAGCTTATTCACTTTATTTCCCAGTTTTGCCCACATTCATATCATCACCACTACCACCAAAGGGGGAAGGGAGGAATGATTTTGCAGTTTCGAATTTAGTTTCAAACGTGCCTGAAAATCTGACTCCTGGAAACAGAGGGGCTCTAAGAGGTCCCTTGAGATGCAGACTGGTTTCTTTCCTTTAGTCAGGAAAGGCATTCTTTTTACCCTTTATAAATTCAACAACTTTAGCAAACCAAAGTTCAAGGTCACCCAGCCAATCAGCACCTATATTGTTGGTTTCAGCTTCCTCCCATGGTACCTCTATGAAGAAGAATGCCAACCCATGAGCCACTACAGGAAAGCAGTCCATGGTGACTGTCCACCACCCATCAGTGCAATTCTCTTGCAGATAGTCCTTAATTGAAAGTTTCCACAGAGAAAGATGGTGTTCCTAGATCTTGTTATTTTCAGAAAAGTCTAAGATGTCTTCTCTATATAAAGGAAGGTTTTCTTTATTTTAAATGCACAAGATTGCCCAGAATGACAATATATATGGCCCATTTGCAGTATCTGATGTGTCTATAGTTATTTAGTGTCATATAGAAAAGACCTGATACCTTATGATAAGATTTTAGCAGCAATTTCATAACCCAATTATATGTTATCATTAAGAAGAAAATCCTTTAGCCAGTTTACTCTGATTTCCACTGTAATTCTTCCACTTTTCTAGCCAGAAAATGTGTTAGGAAGCTAATTTCTTTCTCCTCCAGATTTGTGTATCTAGTACATAGAATAGAAATCTCTATTTCTACACACCCTTGAGCCCAAGGGTGTGTAGGACTTCTATGTCATACATTAGAATAGACTCTATTATTTAGAAAAGTATATTTATGGAGTTAGGAATACTAACAAGACTCGAGAAATAAATTCTTCATTTACATTTAATTTAGTTATCAGATACAGTTACCCAGTGAACTACAGAAAAAAAATGATGTTAGCCTTTAGATGTTTATGGTTCTAGGGACAAATAGGAAACACAATGCAAGACTGTACTGCAAAATATTTTCAATAAAGCAGACATTTCTGATTTAGTACATTCCTCTGTAACAGCAAGCCATTCGTAAAATATACAGCATAGTGATGTTGCTTTAGAAAATGTACAAACACCTTACACTGCAATCAACTATATCTAGAGGGGAAAAAAAAGATGATGGCTGGAAGGTTTTTCCTGCCATGCTCATTAGAGAGCATTTTTTAATTATATTCACATTCTCAGATTACTTATTTGTATGCACAGTGAACAACGGAGAGAAAAAAAAACCTTAAAGTGGATATGATTTGCTGCAAACTACTGAGAAAAACGTGAACTTATGTCAATTCCTTACACAGGATAAAGCAGCTGAGGAAGAAGAAGACCTCCAAGACGATGAAGCACCCTGACGCCCCTTAAACTCAGGAATTCACTCTTGACCCAAAAGATAGCACTAAAATGTGACAAACATTCACTGTTTAGAGATTTTACTTATTTGTTGATTGCCTGTAGCACAAAGAGGTCTCAAGTTCTCTGTAAACATGGAACCCAAACTTGTCTAATCCAGATCTGAAGGATAGATATGAACATTCTGACAATGTCTTCCTCTGCATAGTAATTCATCTCCTGTTTAAAGATCTGTGTTATGCTATTCTGAAATTCAGGGTCACTCTCCCATAGAAGTGAGACATAGAGCTGTGATGGGGGCAGTGTATAATTTTAGGCTATTTGTACACAGCTGCAGCTACTTGCATGGATAATTGCTTTTGCCCAAATCACCAGCATAATTGTGGCTCTAAAGACATAGATTTGAAAGCCACTGAAGTGTCAAATTATATTACAAAAATAGAGCCAGTTCTCTAGAAAATATTCATGTTTTAATTTTAATCAAGCTCCAAGAATGTGTTGAACCCTTGCTCTAGGGCAAAAAAAAAAGCCAAAATGTTGTGATATGTTGATGTCTAGCCTGACAAATAGAGGAGGGACGCTAGCTGCATATTCTATAGTAAGACTACATTAATAATTCTAGTAGCACCACCTCGCCTGGTGCCTGGCATTCAATAATTTTGTTTGTAATGAATGAATATAACTTCTAATTTCTACAATTTAAATTGGAAATTTGGGATCTGAAGGTAGAAGGACCAGCTGTGGTTCTTCCGAGAGGTGGCTGGTGAAGGCTGTCCAAAGCAGGGTGGTGACTACAACAAAACTGGATTTATCTGCTACCTCTGGTATATGATTGGCACACTGACCCCCTGACCTATCACATTACGTTATTCTATCAGGTGAAGAGGAACATGAGTATCTACTCTGGAAAATACTGCAACCTAATTAGACAAGATTTCTGAGAAGAACAATAACAGGGATATAAAATCAAAACACTAAAGCAATTGTGTGATACAAACAAAGCAATGTATTATAGTGAAAAAGAATGTAAGATACAGAGTATAAAGACATGTTCAGGTCCCAAGGACTGCCATTTATGTGCTATGTGCTCTTAGTCAAATCACTGAAACTCTAACTAGTAATATATTTTTATTAGTAATGGATTGCCTGCAGGTGAACAACTGTGAGTGCTGTTTTCACATAGGAAGTCCAGGAGTATGGAGTTGTGGGAGTTGGTTTGGTGATTTAAGGATGCCAGGGTCATGGTTACTGGAGTTCTCTTGGCCTTTCCCTCTGGTCCTAAGAAATCTGTGATAGCTCTAGCTCTAACAGTTATGTCTGTTATGAGAGGAGGAAGGGGGACAGAAGGGGACAGAAGTTTCATTGGAAGAGAAAAAGCTCTTGAGACCCAAGTAAGACTTCCGTTTATAGTTCATTGGCTACAACTGTGTCACATACCACCAGTAGCGAAGGAGGTTAGGAAATGTAGGGTGTTTTTAAGCTGGACACATTTCCAGTCCAGTCACAATTGAGGTTATGCTAGTAAAGAAGGGAGATTGGAATGAATAGGTAACTAGCAGTGTCTGCCTCAATATTCTTTAGAGACTTGGTGTTAAGGATTATATGAGATAACATATTTGAAAACGTTCTGTTAACCATAAAGCTAAACAAAATTGGTTTTTAATTGAGGTGTAGTTCATGTACAATATTACTTAAGTTTCAGGTGTACAACATAGTCATTCACATTTTTTAAAGGTTATATTCCAAATATAGTTATAAAATATTAGCTATATTCCCTGTGTTGTACAATATACCCTTGCAGCCTATTTATTTTACACATAGTAGTTTGTGTCTCCTAATCTGCTACCCCTATCTTGCCCCTCGTCCCTTCCCTCTCCACACTGGTAACCACAAGTTTGTTTTCTATATCTGTGAGTCTGTTTCTTTCTTGTTATATTCACTAGTTTACTTTTTTGATTCCACATCTAAGTGATATCATACAGTATTTGTCTCCCTCTGTCTGACTTATTTCAATTAGGATAATACCTTCCAAGTCCATCAATGTTGTTGCAAATGGCAGAATTTCATTCTTTTTTATGGCTGAGCAGTATTCCAAAAGTTGAACTCTTTTTAAGTGCAATAAATATTATACTATTTTCATGTACATACAGTATCTTGGAAAATGACCTTAAGATAAAATATATACTATATTTTAACTAACATATAAGCATATTAACTAATATATAGTATATTAGGTCACACACACACACCTGAAGCAAATGGGAGGAATTAATTTCTTTTCCTTATGTACTGAGATAATAATGTAAATTAAAACCATATGTGATTCAGTTATGGTCTATAACATTAATGCAAAGTATAGGAGTTTTTTAAGTTTTGCTTAATTTTTTATGTAAATACATTATTTATCTTTGATGACTCAGGTTTTTGCCTAAAAATGGAGTATATATGCCTTGACTTCATTTACATGTTATAAAACTGAATAGTAATTATGCAGTTTGTAAATTAAAATGCCTTGAAACACTATCCTCTCCCTCAAAAAATAAAAATACAACTATAAAATATTTTAAGCACAAAATTTTAAATAATTTAACTTCAGTATCCAAAAATATATAATAGACAATGTATTTTTTCTTTCAAGAAGTCCATTTTTTCATATCCTAGAAAATGGTTTGGGAAAAAGATCATTTTTTTTAATAAAAAAATCAATGCAGGAAAGAAGAAATTAGCAAAATATTCTGTCACGGTGACAACTAATTATAGTGCCCTATGAAGAAGCAGTTGGCACAGTTACTTGATTTTTATTGACTATCAGAGCATAGATATTAAAATGCAGTTTGAATGTGCATGATGTTAAAGTGGCAAGTGATATTAAGAAGTAGACATTTAGAAGGCCTCAGAAATCACCTTGCCCACACCTACACCTAACCATGGCAGCAATACCTCTGCAGTCAAGTCTGCCTCCCTGAGTCTCATCAGTTCACTTATTACCTCGGGGTTTTTGCACTTGCTGTCTCCTCCTCATTTTTCCACATGGCTGTTTCCTTCTCATCACCCCAGTGCTGATTCAAATGTCACCTCCATAGAGATGCCTTCTGGGAACATCCTGACTAAAGAGCTGACCTCCTCCAGCCTTTCCCACCCCGAGTCACTCACCATCATCTCACTTTTATTTCTTCATTGCATTTACAATTCTTGACATATTTTATTTGGTTTATCCTATGCCTCCCCACTAGTCTAGAATATAAACTCCACAAAAGCAGGGGCACTGTCTGTCTTGTTTATAGCTCTACCTCTAGTACCTAAAACAGGGTTCATCACAAAGTAAGTGCTCCATAAATATTTGTTGAGTGGGAAAAAAGATAGATGTGCATTCTATAAACCAAAAGTTTATAAACCACTCTAGATATTTGGAAAGGACTAAGTTGCTGCATATAGGTGTACACAGTAGGCAGTAGTTCAAATCATAAATGTAATTTTCATATAATAGTTCATTAAAATATATTCTATTGGCACATTTCTACTGAGGGAAGGATTTTAAGTACCTAAGGAAAATTGAAGAGCTGACCCAGACATTCCCCTGGTGAGTTCTTCAAAATTTATTAGCATATAAGAACATATTTTTCCAGGCACTGTCAGCTCTCCATGGGAACAGAGTAAAGTCTTCTCAGATCTATAAGCTAAATTCCTTAGACAAAGGACTCTCAAATTGCTAAGTCCCCTTAAATCTGCGTCTTGTATCTTAGACCTAGATCTCTGTTCTTCAGATTCATTTCTCCCCTACCCAACCCAGTTATAAAGACATAGTTGTGAAACTATACCTGGTCTTATTTTGGACGTTTCTTCTTTTTCTCACCTTTAGTTTCCAAGACAGGATGGTAAAGGTAATATATGTAATTAAAAGCAAAACAGAATGTTAACCTCCTTAATTATCTCCAACACTTAAGGTTCATGTACTTCCAGTACAAATGAAAAGGAAAAGGCACTGGAAGATAGGAAGCATTCGACTCCTTCCTCAACTCAGTTAAAGCAAGAAAGAGGAAGTGTTCATCTTTCACTGAAATACTCCACTTTAGAACTAAAAGGTAATAACTTCACATATTATACAGGTATGACAACTGAATTCTTAATCTAATACGGAGTTCTAAAAAAATTATTAGAGTTCAGGTTGTCAAAAACTCATTATAGAAGAACCATAATTTCTTCCTGTCCCATGGTATAAGTTGGCATAGCACTGAAGAATTCTTCTGTTTCTGTACATGCATCAGATGTGGCTAAAAGACATTTTTTTAGCACTCAAGTTGTTTCCTTAAAGTATTGGCTTATGCAGTGTTGTAGTCAATCACTTGCCAAAAGATGGGTTCAGGGGAGAATAAAACAGAAACTAAACAATGGATTTTAATAATCCTGAAGAAACTAACATTTGAGGTAATGGCCATTAATAAAAATAGTCATGCTATCTTTACGAGCAGAACTGCCACCATAAACTGAGGAGACTATGGTGAATTACTGAGCATCATAAAATTCTTAAGTATCTTGTAGGATGCATTTCCCCATTTAGGGATTACAACTCAGGAAGAAATATTCTAAAAGGAACAGCCTGTTCCTTTGAGTGTCAGAACTCCAGGTTGTTTTAATAGAAGGCAACAATAAATATTTTTTATGGCAGAATCTGAATAATAGGCTTGAATTCTCTATCAAGTCTCAGCTTTCTAACTAAGCTCAGTGCAAACAAAGTAAAGTAGTAGAGGAAGACAATGTTTGATGCTCTTAGATTGCCCCATGATATTCCTATTCCTACATTCTTGGATGCACTGCCCCGGAACTCTGTATCTTCAAGTATCTCCTCTCACCTCTGTACCTTTACCCAACCCATTCAACTCAAGCAATATGACATCCTCTGTGTGCCAGGTCCCAACCAGATCCCATGTTTTTAGAGCTAAGAGGGCAAGGTGGTTGGTGTTAAGGATATATCTGAAGTCCTTTCTGAAAATATCCTGGGAACCTGGCCATGCAACTGCCCTTTCCCCCCACCAGGAATATCTCTCTTGGCCTTTTTTCTTTCCCTAACAGCTCTATGATCCCAGATGATAATTAAGTACAAGAAAAAGTCAATATGTCTATGAGCAGGCATGTAGCCAGCTGATAAAAGAGATTTCTACCAAGGTTCAATGTCACTTCCTGTATTAGTCAGGGTTCTCCAGAGAAACAGAACCAATGGATTATACAAGGAGAGTTCCTCATAGTAATATGAGGAACTGGAAGCTCCCGCAACCATGGAGGCTAAGAAGTCCCACAATCTTCTGTCTACAAGCTGAACACTGAGGAAAGCCAGTGGTATAATTCAGGTCAAGTCCTAAGGCCTGAGAACCAGAGGAACCAACAAGGGAAATCCCAGTCCAAGGGCAAAGGAAGATGAAATGAGATGTTCCAGCTCAAGCAGTGAGGCAGAAAAAAGGGGCAAATTCCTCCTTCCTCTCACTTTTGTTCTGGTCAAGCCCCCAAAGACTGGATGATGCCCACTCACATTGGGGAGGGCAATCTATTTGTCTGAATCCATCGATTCTAATGTTAATGTCACCCAGAAACACCCTCACAGACACGCCCAGAAACAATGCTTAATCTGGGCATCCCACTGCCCACTCAAATTGACATATATAATTAATTAACCATCACACCTCCTAAGAAAATCTTCCCAAAATCCTTCAGGTAGCTTCTCACTCTTACATTCTGTTCACACTTCTCTTAAAGGCCTTGGCCAGTTGCAATTATTTGGTGTCTCCTAATAAAGTATCATCTCTTCATATTCATCTCTGTGCCCTTACCTTAGCAGAGTACCTGTCACAGAAAATACTGAATAAATGTTGCTAAATATGGGTTAGAAAACAATGAGAAATTGTTTTTCACTGCCATCCAGGGGCTCCAAGTCATGCAAAGGAGATGAGGCACGCATATAGATAACTCTGATATATGACAGAGAGTAACGTGTCATAAGAGAAAGTTACAAACACTTACTGCCAGTTTCTGACTTCAATATGATCAGCTGCAAGTGTGCATGAGTGTGAAGGCAGGTGTGTCTCCTATAGGTATGTCCCTGAGCAGCTCTGCATCCTTACCTGTGAGAGGGGTCTGAAATTAGGTCTTATTGCTCTCAGGGTGGTATTTCAAGGGCAAATACACATTTAAAATATAAGACTTAATCACTATCTCAAAGAGATATCTGCACTCCCAAGGTCACTGAAGCACCATTCGCAATAGCTAAGATGGGAAAACAACCTAAATGTTCAGCAACAGATGAATAAAGAAAATGTGGTGTACATAAACAATGGAATTTTATTCAGCCTTTAAAAAGAAGGAGATTCTGCCATTTCTGATAATATGGATGAAACTTGAGGACATCGTGCTGAATAAAATGAGCCAGACACAGAAAGACAAATATTGCATGACGTCACATATATGTGGAATACGTGTGTGTGTGTGTACTTTTAAAGCAAACTCATAGTAACGGAGAGTATAATAGCAGTTACCAGAGCCTGAGGCACAGGGGAAAAGGGAGAGGTTTTTTCAAACGAAGAACGAAAAAAAAGTAGAATAGTGGTTGCCAAGAGGTAGGGCAAGAGGGTATTGGGAGTTATTATTTACTGAGTACAGTTTTCAGTTTTATGGAATGAAAATAATTCTGGAGATGGATGGTGGTGACAGTTGCACAGCAATAAGAAGGTACCTAATACCACCAAACTGTACACTTAAAAAGATTAAGATAGAAAGTTTTATATTATGTGCATTCTACCACAATAAAAAATAATCTGATGTATAAAATACTACCAGAAAAGAAAAATACTTCAGAGAGTGAAGAATGTCTGAATGTATATATACAACAAAAGCACAGTGAATGAGAGGACTGCTCTTCTGTATATTAAAGAAAGTTGAAATTTTTGGAATTTTTTTAAAAAGAAGAATATAAGAGAAGACACATCCTCCCCAACCCCCACTCACTATCCCTTTCCTTATTTACTTTCGAAGATTTGTAATTTTAAGTTCTTTCTCTCTTCGAAATACATGTAAATCTCTTTAAAAGGTAAGTCAATCTCTTGCTGACTTTAAAACCCAGGAATCTCTTCCTCAAAGACCTGGGAACCAACTCTCTGAAATGTAATTATCTAGGAAGATAGCACTCCATCTTCCTATGTCTGTTGGGAGGGCAGGAGCCTAACTTCAGTGGGAAATTCATACCAAATTGCAAGAACTACCTCTTGTCATGAGAAGAGCGTATATCCTCTGGATAAAGTCAGTTAGCTAACATAGATGGTCACCTCAATTACCAGGTGAATATATGATAAACTATGCTTGACAAGTGGTACTGTCTAGTCTCCTAACTTGAGGACTAGTTATACTATTTATGTGGAGGACACATAATGATTTGTATCTGCTTAGCTATACAAAAGGCTGAGATTGTTTCCTTTTTTTTTTTTTTTTTTTTTTTTTTTGCGGTATCCGGACGTGCTGACTAAGCGGCCATGGCTCACGGGCCCAGCTGCTCCATGGCATGTGGGATCTTCCCGGACCGGGGCACGAACCCGTGTCCCCTGCATTGGCAGGGGGACTCTCAACCACTGCACCACCAGGGAAGCCCTGTTTCCATCTTTATAATCTCTTAACAGATCACCTGTGATACACATGACATTCTGGTTTAATACTTATTCAGTAATAAGAGTGTTGTCATTCTCTCTACCTTTGTAGAGAGGTTTCCTAAGTTGGAAGGATATGTTGTTTTTAATTTTATTTCCCCAACAGTATCCAGCATGAACACTGAAATGCCCAGTGCATTGCAGCCTTTCTCTAGTCACCAGCAAATCTGCCTTGTTTATTTGATTGGGGTTCCTCTTTGGATTCTGAAGTCATAAAGTAATAAAATCTTACCATTTAGAAGGAATTTAGATGTCAACTAAGAATTTGGTATCTATTATGTGAATGTCCCTATGTAGCATTCTACAAAAAACAAAAAAGTCCAGCTTTTTTTTTTTTTTAAGGTTTAGATCTTTTAAGATCTAAGGAAAGGGAAGACTTATTCAAAGACAGAAATGAAGGAAGATGGCACTGCAAGTAGAAGATGCAGCGTGAACAAAGTACAAAGGAGGAAAATGGAGAACACTAAGAAGCTTGATCACATTGAAAAGTTGAATGCATGTAGGACCTTGGAAGACAGAACCAGTAATGTAAGTTAGGACAATAGTGCAGAGATCTACATGCCAGGAGGAAGAGTTTCCACTTGATGATCAAAATGTAACCCAGGCGGAGACCTTCAAGATGGCGGAGGAGTAAGATGTGCAGATCACCTTCCTCCCGACAAACACATCAGAAATACATCTACATGTGGAACAACTCCTGCAGAACACCTACTGAATGCTGGCAGAAGACCTCAGACTTCCCAAAAGGCAAGAAACTCCCACATGTACCTGGGTAGGGCAAAAGAAAAAAGAAAAAACAGAGACAAAAGAATAGGGACGGAACCTGCACCTCTGGGAGGCAGCTGTGAGAGAGGAAACGTTTCCACACACTAGGAAGCCCCTTCGCGGGCAGAGACTGCGGGTGGCGGAGAGGGGAAAGCTTCGGAGCCGCGGGGGAGAGCACAGCAACAGGGGTGCAGAGGGCAAAGCGGAGAGATTCCCGCACAGAGGACTGGTGCCGACCAGCACTCACCAGCCCGAGAGGCTTGTCCGCTCACCCTCTGGGACGGGCAGGGCTGCGAGCTGAGGCTCAGGCTTCGGAGGTCAGATCCTAGGCAGAGAACTGGTGGCATGAACACAGCCTGAAGGGGCTAGTGCCACAGCTAGCCGGGAGGGAGTCCGGGAAAAACTCTGGAGCTGACTAGGAGGCAAGAGACCACTGTTTGAGGGTGCACCAGGAGAGGGGATTAGGAGCACTGCCTAAACGAGCTCCAGAGACGGGCGCGAGCCACGGCTTTCAGCGTGGACCCCAGAGACGGGCATGAGATGCCATGGCTGCTGCTGCCGCCACCAAGAAGCCTGTGTGCAAGCACAGGTCACTACCCATACCTCCCCACCCGGGAGCTTGGGCAGCCCGCCACAGCCAGGGTACCGTGATCCAGGGACAACTTCCCCGGGAGAACACAAAGAGCGCCTCAGGCTGGTGCAACGTCATGCCGGCCTCTGCCGCCGCAGGCTCGCCACGCATCCGTACCCTTCCCTCCCCCCGGCATGAGTGAGCCAGAGCCCCCTAATCAGCGGCTCCTTTAACCCCGCCCCGTCTGAGCGAAGAACAGACGCCCTCAGGCGACCTACATGCAGAGGCGAGGCCAAATCCAAAGCTTTTCCCCCGGAAGCTGTGCGAACAAAGGAGAAAGGGAAATCTCTCCCAGCAGCCTCAGGAGCAGCGGATTAAATCTCCACAATCAACTTGATGTACCCTGCATCTGTGGAATACCTGAGTAGACAACAAATCATCCCAAATTGAGGAGGTGGACTTTGGGAGCAATTATAGATTTGGGGTTTGCTTTATGCATCAAATTTGTTTCTGGTATCTTAGTTTAATATTTAGAGTTTATTATCATTGGTAGATTTCTTTATTGATTTGGTTGCTCTCTCCCTTTTTTTTATATATAAAAATTTTTTTTTCCTTTTTCTCTTTTTGTGAGTGTGTATGTGTATGCTCCTTTGTGTGATTTTGTCTGCATAGCTTTGCTTTTACAATTTGTCCTAGGGTTCTGTCTGTCCTTTTTTTTTTAATTTTTAAATTTTTTTTATTTTAATAACTTTATTTTATTTTTTCTTTCTTTCTTTTTCTTCTCCCTTTTCTTCTGAGCCATGTGGCTGACAGGGTCTTGGTGCGCCGGCCAGGTGTCAGGGCTGTGCATCTGAGGTGGGAAAGCTGAGTTCAGGACACTGGTCCACCAGAGACCTCCCAGCTCCACATAATATCAAACGGTGAAAATCTCCCAGAGATCTCCATCTCAACGCTAAGACCCAGCTCCACTCAACAACCAGCAAGCTACAGTGCTGGACACCCTATGCCAAACAACTAGCAAGACAGGAACACAACCCCACCCATTAGCAGAGACGCTGCCTAAAATCATAATAAGGTCACAGACACCCCAAAACACACCACCGGACACAGTCCTGCCCACCAGAAAGACAAGATCCAGTCTCATCCACCAGAACACAGGCACCAGTCCCCTCCACCAGGAAGCCTACACAACCCATTGAACTAACTTTAGCCATGGGGGGCAGACACCAAAAACAACGGGAACTACAAACCTGCAGCCTGAGAAGAGGAGACCCCAAACACAGTAAGTTAAGCAAAATGAGTAGACAGAGAAACACATAGCAGATGAAGGAGCAAGGTAAAAACCCACCAGACCAAACAAATGAAGAGGAAATAGGCAGTCTGCCTGGAAAAGAATTCAGAGTAGTGATAGTAAAGATGATCCAAAATCTTGGAAATAGAATGGAGAAAATACAAGAAACGTTTAAGAAGCATCTAGAACTAAAGAGCATACAAACAATGATGAACAACACAATAAATGAAATTAAAAATTCCCTAGAAGGAATCAATAGCAGAATAACTGAGGCAGAAGAACAGAAAAGTGACCTGGAAGAATATAGTGGAAATAACAACCACAGAACAGAAAAAAGAATGAAAAGAATTAAGGACAGTCTCAGAGACCTCTGGGACAACATTAAATGGACCAACATTCTAGTAATAGGGGTCCCAGAAGAAAAAGAGAAAAAGAAAGGGACTGAGAAAATATTTGAAGAGATTATAGTTGAAAACTTCCCTAATATGGGAAAGGAAATAGTCAATCAAGTGCAGGAAGCACAGAGAGTCCCATACAGGATAAATCCAAGGAGGAACACGCCAAGACACACATTAATAAAATTATCAAAAATTAAACACAGAGAAAAATTATTAAAAGCAGCAAGGGAAAAGCAACAAATAATATACAAGGGAAACCTCAAAAGGTTAACAGTTGATCTTTCAGTAGAAACTCTGCAAGGCAGAAGGGAGTGGTAGGACATATTTAAAGTGATGAAAGGGAAAAACCTACAACCAAGATTACTCTACCAGCAAGGATCTCATTCAGATTCGACAGAGAAATTAAAACATTTACGGACAAGCAAAAGCTAAGAGACTTCAGCACTACCAAACCAGCTTTACAAGAAATGCTAAAGGAACTTCTCTAGGCAGGAAACACAAGAGAAGGAAAAGACCTACAATAACAAACCCAAAGTACCAAGTAACTTTTCCGACCACAATGCTATGAGACTAGATATAAATTACAGGAAAAAATCTGTAAAAAATACAAACACAAGGAGGCTAAACAATATACTACTAAATAACCAAGAGATCACTGAAGAAATCAAAGAGGAAATCAAAAAACACCTAGAAACAAATGACAATGAAAACACAACAACCCAAAACCTATAGGATGCAGTAAAAGCAGTTCTAAGAGGGAAGTTTATAGCAATACAATCCTACCTCAAGAAACAAGAAACATCTCAAATAAACAACCTAACCTTACACCAATGGCAATTAGAGAAAGAAGAACAAAAAACCCGCAAAGTTAGCAGAAGGAAAGAAATCATAAAGAGCAGAAATAAATGAAAAAGAAATGAAGGAAACAATAGCAAAGATCAATAAAACTAAAAGCTGGTTCTTTGAGAGGATAAACAAAATTGATAAACCATTAGCCAGACTCATCAAGAAAAAAAGGGAGAATACTCAAATCAATAAAATTAGAAATGAAAATGGAGAACTAACAACTGGCACTGCAGAAATACAAAGGATCACCAGAGATTACTACAAGCAAATCTATGCCAATAAAATGGACAGCCTCGAAGAAATGGACAAATTCTTTGAAAACCTTCAGAGAATGAACAAGAATAGAAATTATAAACAGACCAATCACAAGCACTGAAATGGAGACTGTGATTAAAAATCTTCCAACAAACAAAAGCCCAGGAACAGATGGCTTCACAGGCGAATTCTATCAAACATTTAGAGAAGACCTAACACCTATCCTCCTCAAACTCTTCCAAAATACAGCAGAGGGAGAAACACTCCAAAACTCATTCTACGAGCCCACCACCACCCTGATACCAAAACCAGACAAAGATGTCACAAAGAAAAAAAACCACAGGCCAATATCACTGATGAACATAGATGCAAAAATCCTCCAAAAAATACTAGCAAACAGAATCTAACAGAACATTAAAAGGATCATCCACCATGATCAAGTGGGGTTTATCCCACGAATGCAAAGATTCTTCAAATACACAAATCAGTCAATGTGATAAATCATATTAACAAATTGAAGGAGAAAAACCATATGATCATCTCAATAGATGCATAAAAAACATTTGACAAAATTCAACACCCAGTTATGATAAAAACCCTCCAGAAAGTAGGCATAGAGGGAACTTTCCTCAACATAATAAAGGCCATATATGACAAACCCACATCGAACATCATTCTCAATGGTGAAAAACTGAAACCATTAGCACTAAGACCAGGAAAAAGACAAGGTTGTCCAATCTCACCGTTATTATTCAACATAGTTTTGGAAGTTTTACAATGGCAATCAGAGAAGAAAAAGAAATAAAACGAAGCCAAATCAGAAAAGAAGAAGTAAAGCTGTCACTGTTTGCAGATGACATGATACTATACATAGAGAATCCTAAAGATGCTACCAGAAAACTACTAGAGCTAATCAATGAATTTGGTGAAGTAGCAGGATACAAAATTAATGCAAAAAAATCTCTTGCATTCCTATACACTTATGATGAAAAATCTGAAAGAGAAATTAAGGAAACACTCCCATTTACCATTGCAACAAAAAGAATAGAATATGTAGGAATAAACCTACCTAAGGAGATAAAAGACCTGTATGCAGAAAATTATAAGACACTGATGAAAGTAATTAAAGACAATACAAACAGATAGAGAGATATACCATGTTCTTGGATTGGAAGAATCAACATTGTGAAAATGACTATACTACTCAAAGCAATCTACAGATTCAATGCAATCCTTATCAAACTACCAAGGGCATTTTTCACAGAACTATAACAAAATTTTCACAATTTGTATGGGAACAGAAGAGACCCTGAATAGCCAAAGCAATCTTGAGAAAGAAAAATTTGTATGGAAACACAAAAGACCCTGAATAGTCAAAGCAATCTTAAGAAAGAAAAAGAGAGCTGCAAGAATCAGGCTCTCGAACTTCAGACTATACTACAGAGCTACAATCATCAAGACAGTATGGTACAGGCACAAAAACAGAAATATAGATCAATGGAACAGGATAGAAAGCCCAGAGATAACCCCATGCACATATGGTCACCTTATCTTTGATAAAGGAGGCAAGAATATACAATGGACAAAAGACAGCCTCTTCAATAACTGGTGCTGGGAAAACTGGACAGCTACATGTAAGAGAATGAAATTATAACACTCCCTAACAGCACAGACAAAAATAAGCTCAAAATGGATTAAAGCTCTAAATGTAAGGCCAGACACCATCAAACTCTTAGAGGAAAACATAGGCAGAACACTCTATGACATAAATCACAGCAAGATCCCTTTTGACCCACCTCCTAGAGAAATGGAAATAAAAACAAAAACAAATGGGACCTAATGAAACTTAAAAGCTTTTGCACAGCAAAGGAAACCATAAACAAGACAAAAAGACAACCCTCAGAATGGGAGAACATATTTTCAAATGAAGCAACTGACAAAGGATTAATCTCCAAAATTTACAAGCAGCTCACGCAGCTCAATATCAAAAAAAAACAGACAACCCAATTCAAAAAATGGGCAGAAGACCTAAACAGACATTTCTCCAAAGAAGATATACAGATTGCCAACAAACACATGAGAGTATGCTCAACATCACTAATCATTAGAGAAATGCAAATCAAAACTACAATGAGGTAGCACCTCACACCAGTCAGAATGCCCATCATCAAAAAATCTACAAACAATAAATGCTGGAGAGGGTGTGGAGGAAAGGGAACCCTCTTGCACTGTTGGTGGGAATGTAAATTGATACAGCCACTATGGAGAACAGTATGGAGGTTCCTTTAAAAACTAAAAATAGAACTACTATACGACCCAGCAATCCCACTACTGGGCATATATCTTGAGATAACCATGATTCAAAAAGAATCATGTACCACAATGTTCATTGCAGCTCTATTTACAAAAGCCAGGACATGGAAGCAACCTAAGTGTCCATCAACAGATGAATGGATAAAGAAGATGTGGCACATATATACAATGGAATATTACTGAGCCATAAAAAGAAATGAAATTGAGTTATTTGTAGTGAGGTGGATGGACCTAGAGTCTGTCATACAGAGTGAAGTAAGTCAGAAAGAGAAAAATACTGTATGCTAACACATATATATGGAATCTAAAAAAGAAAAGAAAAGAAAATGGTTCTGAAGAACATAGGGGCAAGACAGGAATAAAGATTCAGACATAGAGAATGGACTTGAGGACACAGGGAGGGGGAAGTGTAAGCTGGGACAAAGTGAGAGAGTGGGATGGACATATATACATTACCAAATGTAAAACAGATAGCTAGTGGGAAGCAGCTGCATAGCACAGTGAGATCAGCTCAGTGCTTTGTGACCACCTAGAGGAGTGGTATAAGGAGGATGGGACAGAGACACAAGAGGGAGGAGATATCATGATATGTGTATATGTATAGCTGATTCACTTTGTTATACAACAGAAACTAACACATCACTGTAAAGCAATTATACCCCAATAAAGATGTTAAAAATAAAATAAAATAAAGTAAAAATTAAATTAAATTTAAAAAAAGTAACCCAGGTTGTCTCTGAAGGGAGCAACATATGATTTAGCAAGGATCTTCCATGATAATACAAAAATGTATGTTCAGTGCTACACTCCCTTTTTATTTTTTTAATGTTTTTATTTTGTTATTGAAGTATAGTTGATTAACAATGTTTCACAGGTACAGAAAAGTGAATCAGATATATATATATACACACACATATACATACACATATATACATATACATTTATATATATTCTTTTCCAGATTATTTTCCATTATAGGTTATTACAAGATATTGAATGTAGTTCCCTGTGCTATACAATAGGTGTAGGTCCTTATTGTTTATCTATTTCATACGTAGTAGTGTGTATCTGTTAATCCTAAATTCCCAAATTATCATCCCCCACCTTTCCTCTTTGGTAACCATAAGTTTGTTTTCTGTGTCTGTGAGTCTATTTCTGTTTTGTAAATAAGTTCATTTGTATCATTTTTTTAGATTCTACATATAAGTGGTACCATATGATATTTATCTTTCTCTGACTTACTTCACTTAGTATGATAATCTCTAGGTCCATCCATGTAGCTACAAATGGCAATAGTTCATTCTTTTTTATGGTTGAGTAATATTCCATTGTGTATATATATATATATATATATATATATATATATATATCTCACATATTCTTTATCCACTCGTAGGTCAACAGACATTTAGGTTGCTTCTGTGTCTTGGCTACTGTAAATAGTGCTGCTGTGAACATTGGGGTAATGCTACACTCTCTTTACAATTCTATAAAAATTATCCTTAATTCCAGACTAAATCTTCAAACACTAGAAGAAAAGATAAATCTCAACTTTTCATTGCTCTTAGGAGCTGGTCTCTTATCTGACCACAGTTATCAGCTTTATCTCCATGACAGCTAACAGCAGTTTTGGGGTGTTGTTATTAAGATGGCATGGCTGTTTAGAAGAACTATTTCTTTGTTTTCAACTCCTTATCTTCTGGGCCAGAGCAACCATTGCTCTCACTTTTCTTATGCTGTCACTCACAGTGGCTAAGGCCAGTGGTTCCAGTTTTTATTTGACCTTCCTTCTCATTTTCAGGGAAGTGTCTTACCTATTTAAAGATGATTTGCTGAAACCAAATGAGCAGTCACAGAAATGTAAGAACCCACAGAACGTCCTCTTTCATTTGTAAAATCTGCATTCAAAGACAGAGGCTTTTAAAGAGAGGCTGTTATTTAAGTAAAGCAAATACATCTGTTTGTTTTCCAAGTAATATAAATCTCTCACTGGCCTATCATAATTGCAATGGATCTTCAAAACGCCAGGCAAAGGAAGAAATGGATGTCAGCAATAACCATTTGTATTAACATGTCATATTTCTTTCGATAAGTATATTAAAAACACAAAGATTAAGGGTATGGAGAAGTGGGGGAAAGTTTCATATTAACTCTTTCCTGTGACTTCATAAAAAGAATTTTCACTTCAACAGATGTTTCTATAATCAGAGCGGAGATCTAATTTATTTTTGGAAAACAGAGAAAATGAAACTGTTATGAATAGTCTTATTTCAGGCAATCAAAGAGAGTGGAACAAGAAATCTAGTATTTGATTTGTTTTTCACAAGCATGGTTCAAAGAACATCTGTGCTTATGCCTCAAATCCTTCTGTATAGGACTCTCCCTTAGAAGTTTTAGTAAGAGCTGAGTTCATTGATCTGCAATTTGGTAAACTTGAGGTTTTTGAAGGGCAGCCAAAGTTTCACTTAGGTTTGAGAGAGTTGTTGAGAAATTGAGAACATCTATCTTGTTCCTGGAGAACTTAAGATACATTTTTATACTCCGGACATCATTGTGATTTGCAGACAAAAGCCAGGCAGCCTTATTGAGACACTGAGTTCTTTTTAAAGAAATATTTCATTTAGTTTCTTAATGAGTATGTCTGTCTTTAGTGAAAGAAATAGGCCTAAAAATACAAGTGTTACTTCCCATGGGAATGTCTAAGTTTTAAATCTAGCTAAGGTTCAGGTCTTAGACATTCATTCATACAAGATTCACTCAAGATTTAAAAAAGTAGTTTTACAAATCCACCCAGCAATTAATCAACTGGAAAAATTAATCAACTGGAAAAATTCAGACATAATCTTGGTTATTTCAGAGTAGTTTCCAAATGTTAGAGCTTCCCATACATTTCAGATTAAATCATGATATTTTTCATAAAAGGTACATTAAATATCACATAAATGAAAGAATAGGGATAAAGTAATTAGTACAAAGCCTGGCACAAAGGGCTCAATAAACAACAGCTAGCAATTCAGTAGGGCAGGAGTGGTAGCAATAGCAGTAGTCATCTACCCTCTCCTCACCGAGCAGTTCATTTTACAGATGAGGCCCAGAAAAATTAAATCATTTGCCCAAGGTTACAAAGCTGGCTAGTGGCAGAGCTGAAATTGGAATGCAGGCCTCTTTACAAGTCTAATATTGTTTCCCCAATACCTTGGGGGGAATAATTTTTTCAATTATAATGAGCTCTTTTGTCATATAAAAGATCATTAGAGAGAAAGGCTAAACTTCATTTCTATCTTCCGGTGGCAAGCCTTCTCAGTTTCTATCCTGATTAACTTGTAATTTCAGAATGTGATGGGATTTTTCTCAGTCCTCACCTTCTTTTAACCTCTGCTATTTTTCACACCATCACTACACTGTCCTTTAGCCTGAGCCAACACCACAGTAAACCAACTCCTATCTCTCTATTTACTCCTTCTGGGTTTACTTTCTCCCTCCTTCCTCATGTACCCAAAGCATGGGAATCTCTAGAGCTGAACCCTTGAATCTGTTCTTTCTCCTTCAGAGATCACATGTATTCCCAAGGACTCTCTCTATGCAGCTAACTCTAAAACGTCTTCAGCCCCCATGTCTTTCTTGAAATCTAGCAGCAAATTTCCAGTTTCCTACTGGATGTTACTACCTAAATGTTCCAATATTATCTCAAAATTACTATGTCTGGAATCAAAATTATCATCTTCCCCCTTAAAGAAGCTCAAAATCTCCATTTTCAAAGTTTGTTAACAGTTCCATAATTCTTCCAGTCTTGAAATCATGAAGACATCGTTGAGTCTCCTCACCCTTCGGACATGATCGATCACAAATTCTATTATATCTTTTCTTTTTTCCTTCCTTTCCTTTCCCACTAATATCACATTAGTTTAGTTCCTCACCAGCAACGCCAGAACTACTCTGAGAGCCTATTAACTGATGGCTCCGCCTTTACTCCTCACCATCTTACAAACTCCCTGAGGGTAATTTATCTTCCTGAGTCACATTCTATCATATTATTCCTCAGATCAAACCTGTCCAACCACTTCACTGCACCTACAAGATAGGATCTAAACGCTTTGGCTTTGCAATCAGAACTCTCTACCATCTTGCCCTGTTATCCACTATGTTCATTCAATTTCTCAGCAAAATACAAAGTTACATACCAAGTTTGTACGTTTAATGTTTCTCTTTGACATTACTCAGGCAATGAGAAAAGGTGTACAGTGCTCAGAATTAATGTGATGGTTTTTCTTTCTTATGAACAAAAATTAAATTTAAACAACCTAATACTTTTTTAGAATTGACATCACTCACTATTAACATTTTCCAAATGAAGAAGTTTACCTTCTAGAAAGGTTTTATTATCATTGTCTTCCACAGGCAATTCAGGCTAAAATACAGTCTCAGTAATAGTACTAAACAAAAGCAGGAAGTCTGTTTCATTTTTCTCCAACAAAATGTTAAGGAAGTCTGTCCAAAACTTACCGCTTAGGGAACCCAGAATTTAACATTTTGCCAGCTGGGCTGTTTTTTCTTTAATTGGTGGTTACTTAAGCTTACTACAGTCAGTCTCTCTCTTTCTTCCATATTATTAACAAACATTATCTGCATTCTGACTTCTCAGGATGTTCAAGGACTAGTATCATGAATGCTCTTTTGGGAAGGCTATTAGCTAAATCCCTCTGCAAAGAAATACACCTACAATAACAATTCTTTGATTTTTCTCATATTTTGTTTCTTTTTCTTTTATGTATCCCTCGTTCTTTAAAAAAAATTATCTAAGGCAAACTGAAGCTACACTGAAACACCACTTCTTAAATATCAAATTGACACAAATCAAAAAATTTGACAACATGTTCTTTTGGCAATTTGGTAGAACAATGTGCACTTTATACAATGCTGTGGTAACAGAAAATGGTAAAACCCTAAGGAGGGAAATTTGGCAAAATTACATGTGATTTTAGCCTATAAGCCATCAATTTCACTTCTAAGAATCTATCCCAAAGTAATACTGGCAACACACAAAAGCCCATTTTTGTAGCACTATTTAATAATAGCAAAGGAATGGAAATAACTTATAAATGAATTAAACAGACTCTATTTTCTCTTTTTCAACCTTTGCTTCCTTCTTTTTTTCCTCTTCTCTTCTTCCCTTTCCCCTTTGTTTGCTACCTCCCCTTCACCTTCACCCCTGGACCTTAACAAACTACAAGGATTCCAAAATACCTCCTTAAGAACTGCTCTGACAATTGCCAGGAGGAGATTTACATCCATGATCCCAAACATGAGTCATGAAGAACCAAAACAACCTCCAACTGTCCCAACCACAAGTTCCCCAACAGTTAAGGTGAAGAAGCAAAATGGCCAAACCACCAAGACATGTACTCCTCACTTCTCACACTGTGAAATTCCAGGCCCAATACCACTCGAGAAATTATTTGGGTTTCAGGTACTTCCCAGTGAACATCAACTAACTAAAGCTCATAATCTCTACCTGAATCATTTTAGCTATTATTTTCTTTGACAAACCCCAATGTCCATCTTTAGGAACTGACCAAATAAACTATATTACATCCACCAAATGAACACTATGCAAGTGTAAGAAGGGCTTAGGAATCTTTATATACTACAATGGAATGATTTCCAGAAATACTAAGTGAAAAAAAAAATCAGTGGAGTACAATATGCTGCCATTTACCTAAGGGTTTAGTATATAAATATACACATGCATTTAATTATTTTTAAAAATACATAAGAACCAAACATTTTTTAACAGTTACTTATATAGAGGGAGGGAGGGAAGTGGTTGAAGGGGACAGGGATAGAAACTAGACTTCTCTGAATATGCCTTGTGTGTTAGATACAAATATTTTACTTTTAAATTTTAAAAAGCAAGCTCTGAAAGCTAAAAGCAATGTGAAACCAGTGAATCTATGTAGCATAAGCACAGAGAGAAACTATTAACTAACATTAGATGTTTTCAGTACTCATTCATTGGTGATAGAGTTGGTATTGTCCTCCTGAGACTGCTGTGTGTATGCTGTCTGATGAAACAAATGAACAATTATATTGTTGTCATTGGTAAAAAGGCTTTCCACCATGGGATAAAACATAAAATCAAAGAAATTAAGTGAAAACTCTATAGTCCTAAACTTTAATTGGAGGTATTATGAATTTATAATAAAACATCATAAAAGTTAATATTTCCTAGTTCTGTACACCAGAAAGGCTTTGAAACAACATTCAACCCAATAGCAATGGGCAAGCCTAGTTCCCAGATCGTAGTTCTAAGTGCCATTTCCTAACAAAAAGAAGCAGGGCTTCTTGAGAAAATAGTTTATTCCAGGTTTGGAGAAGGAAAAGTATAAGATAAGGTTGAGACATCTTGTCACACTAAAAATAGGGTTGTTCAAAAACCTCATGAGAAAACTTGAAAAGGTTCTTACTGACCAAAGATAGGGCAATTTGAGCATTAATAAGTATAATATCTGCAATAGAATGAAACATATTAAATATAAGTTCATAATTATAATTTTTAAAAAGCTCAAGTCACCTTTGAAAGATGCTAAAAATAAAACAATTATTTGAAAATTTGTAAATTAAAAAAAATCACACTTTTATCCTGCCTTTTCTACATATACCTCTGTGTGAGCAAATAGTTGAGGAGAAATTTCTCTTTATAGAAGTAGTATAGCCAATAAATTTAAAAGGAATAATTAAATTAGTAAATCACTACTTTGTAACCCTTCATAAATTAATAGATCTAGGCACTGAGCATCAGTGATATTAACATCAAGAAAGAGCGACAACCAGATATTATGTAGGTGTACAACACCATGTGTGAAGTATTCTTGCCCAAAAAATATAAATTGAATATGACCATGCTTCTAGTTTGAATTACCAACTTACCAAAAATATAGGGAACAAATAAATGGGTTAAAAACATAGCAAGGATTCAACTGGCAAATCCAGACTATAGGAAATATACTGGACAAATGACCTGATTTCTTCCACTGATAAACTACAAGGAAGAAGAATAAAAGAGATGGAGAGGGAATGCAGGTTTAAAAATATTTGAGAGGCATCAATCATGAATGGATGGATTGCTTTGGATCCCAATTCAAACAAACTCTATGTATATCCTGATCCAAGATATCTGTTTATATTCTTTTAAGATCCTGATCTTAGAAGTTCCCATCGCAAGAAATTCCAACACTGACTGCTGGATATTTGGTAATATTTAGGAATTAATGTTAAATTTTTAGGTGTGATGATATCATTGTGATTAATTTTTGGACATATAACACTATTAGTTAATGTGTATATCACAGTGATTTGATATATGTATATATTGTGAAATGATCACCACAATAAGATAATATCCATCATCTCACATAGTTACATATTCTTTTTTCTTGTGATGAGAGCACTTAAGATTTACTCTCTTAGCAGCTTTCAATATACAATGCAGTCAGCATGCTATACATCACATTCCCAGAACTTACTTACCTTATAACTAGAAGTTTATACCTTTTGACTCCCTTCACCCATTTCCCCCACTCCCTCCCTCTGGCAACCACCAATCTGTTCTCTGTTTCTATACATTTGTTTTTGTTTTTTTTCAAATACAAGTGAAATCATACTGTGTCTGTCTTTCTCTGTCTGACTTATTTCATTTAGCATAATGCCCTTGAGGTCCATCCATGTTGTCACCAATGGCAAAATTTCATTCTTTTTTTATGGCTAAGGAATATTCCATTGTATAAATATACCACATTTTCTTTATCCATTTATCCATCAATAGACCCTTAGGTTGTTGCCATGGCTATTACAAATAATGATGCAATGAGCATGGGGTGCAGATATCTCTTTGAGATAGTGATTTCGGTTTCTTTGGATATATATCCAGAAATGGAATTGCTGGATCATATGGTAGCTCTATTCTTATTTTTTTGAGAAACCTCCATATGGTTTCCATAGTGGCTGTACCAATTTACATTCCCACCAATAGTGTACAAAGGTTCCCTTTTCTCCACATCCTTACCAACACTTATTTCTTCTCTTTTTAATGATACCCAATCTGACAATATGAGGTAGTATCTCATTGAGGTTTTGACTGCATTTCTCTAATAATTAGTGATGTTGAGGACCTTTTCCTGTACCTGTTGACCACTTGTATGTCTTCTTTGGAAAAATGTCTATCCAGTTCTTCACCCATTATTTAATTGGATTGTTCGGTTTTTTACTATTGAATTGTAGGAGTTATTTATACACATACACATATATGTATATGTATGCATACATATTTATATATTTAACTACATACATTTATATGTGTATATACACATATTACATATATACATTTATATACAGCATATAATGTCTTATATACAGTATAGAACGTCTTGCATACTATAATACAATGATGAAACATTAAGGAAGACACAAATAAATGGAAAGACACTCTATGCTCATGGATCGGAAGAATTAATATTGTTTAAATGTCCATACTATCCAAAGAAGTCTACAGATTTAATGCAATCCCTATCAAAATTCCAATGGCGTTTTTCACAGAAATAGAACACACAATGCTAAAATTTGTATGGAACCACAAAAGACCCGAAGAGCCAAAGCAACCTGGAGAAAGAAGAACAAAGATGGAGTCATCATGTGTCTTGATTTCAAACTATATTACAAAGCTACAGTAATCAAAACAGTTTGGTATTGGCATAAAAACAGACACATAGATCAATAGAATAGAATAGAAAGCCCAGAAATATATCCATACATATACAGTCAATTAATTTATGACAAAAGAGCCAAGAATATGCAGTGAGGAAATAAATGGTGTTGGGAAAACTGGACAGCCATATACAAAAGAATGAAACTGGACCACTATCTTACACCAGACACAAAATCAACTCAAAATGAATTAAAGACCTGAACATAGGACCTGAAGCCATAAAACTTCTAGAAGAAAACACAGTGGGTAAGCTTACTGACTTCAGTCTCGACAATGAATTTTTGGGTTTGACAATTAAAGCAAAAATAAACTAGTGGCACTACATTAAATTAAAAAGCTTCTGTTTAGTTTTTTGAAAAAATAAAAAGGCAACCCATGGAACAGGAGAAAATATTTGCAAATCATATATCTGATAAAGGGTTAATATTCAAAATATATAAAAAAATTTTTAATTCATTATCTTTTAGAGAAATACTGAAATATTTTCAGAAGAAATGATAGCTATCTTGGACATTCTAATCCAGGGTAGAGGAATGAATGGAGGTATAGATGAACAAAAACAGCCATAAATTGGTTTTTGTGGAAGCTGGGTGATTTGGCCAATATCATACACCTAGTAAGCAACATAACTCTTATCTTAGTTGTATGATGCCAAAGTCTGTGATCTATCTGGTCACTGAGATTCTCTCAAATGCACCACACAGATGCCTGCACATGACCATTTGTAAATTGATGACTACCTACATTACCTAGCTTTTCAGGGTTCTCCATGACTTAATTATGCATTTAGTAAGAGTTTTATAAGTGTGTACCTATTATAACAAAAAGTGAGGCCAACTAGAAGAGTGGTAAATTAGACTTAGAAAAAAAGCACAACAGATGTTTTAAACTAAGTAACAGGTCTTTTTAATTAGTGTTTTTGTTAATATATTCTATTCATAACTGATAGCACCTAAATAATAGAAATGAGTCTGAGATGCATAACAGAAACGAGTTTACAGTATAAGCACAAATCTAAAAATTCAATTAAGATTCTAAGAGAATTCCCTTATTGTATAGCTTCCAAGTTCTTTACAAGCAGCATAACTGTCTTGTTTGTCTTTTTGTGCCAGTGATTTATGAAAGGTAGAAGAGAATATTGCAGTCCCAAGGACCCTAAGGCAAGACTTAATAGCACCCTTGAGCCTAAAATAATTGATACCCTTTTTTTAAATGCCAAACAAAGGAAACTATATGTCAAAGAACAGTGTTATCATCATCATAATAGTAAGTAAAGGTACTTTTAAAGCCAAGTAAATCAGATAATAGGTCACAGCATCACACTGGGTGAGTACTTTAGACAAATCTCTTTGAGGAAAGAAATCTCCTAGTGATATAGCGAGTACAAAGATGCACCTTCTCTTGAAATGTTGCCAAAACATGAAAGAAATACTAGTTTTGAAATTTGTCCAACTTGTACATCAAGTCAGCCAGGTTCCTGAGATAGATAACTCTGCTTTTATGTTCTTCAATTTCCACATTTGCTCTACCAGAATAATGTACTTGTTTATTACTTCTGTAGTATTTACTCAATAGGGACCACCAAGAGCTATAAACCCCAACTGCAATATGGGCTTTATCAGATAGCAGACTAGTTTGGCTATTGGCCTATTGTTACAGCCCTACCCATCAACATTTTGTATCCACAATTTTTAAAAGTATGTTTATTCTTACTTTTATATTCAGGCTGCTATAGATTGATTCTTGATTGACATCTATTTTGAAAACAATAAGTAGTTTGCATCCTAGCAACATTATATTATTCACTTCGCTATGACCCATCACACTTAAGGTATCACATGATCTCTCTGATTACACACTGTATTATTGCTGTTATGATTATTTTAGTATTAATTACTGTTATTATTGCTTTATTATTAACCATCACCTTGTTACTGATAACTGATTTGTGCAGATGAGCTATACAGTATTTGAAAAGAGAACATAAGTAAGCAAATCCTTAATACACAATTCTTCAGCTCTGCTTTGCTAAAATTTTACATTACAGAACAATTCCAGATTCTGAAATATAGTCCCTGAACTTTGATGGTATTGAAAGAAAACTACAGCTGTGACTAGAACAAAGTTTGAATGATAAGAAGAAACTTCTGCTGCATGACATTCCGTTTATAATAAATCATTGGGAACAGACACTCCCCAAAACAAGAATTTCACCAGAGGCTTCAAAGGACCTCTTTTATTCCCTTTTGGTGTGCTGCATACTGATAATACTGAGAAAGTAAGAATAAATACATTTCGGGGCTTCCCTGGTGGCACAGTGGTTAAGAATCTGCCTGCCAATGCAGGGGACATGAGTTCAAGCCCTGATCCAGGAAAATCCCACATGCCACGGAGCAACTAAGCCCGTGCGCCACAACTACTGAGCCTGCACTCTAGAGTCCGTGAACCACAACTACTGAGCCCATGTGCCACAACTACTAAAGCCCGCGTGCCTACAGCCCGTGCTCTGCAAGAAGAGAAGCCTCCGCAATGAGAAGACTGCAAACCACAATGAAGAGTAGCCCCCGCTCGCCCCAACTAGAGAAAGCCCGTGCACAGCAACCAAGACCCAATGCAGCCAAAAATAAATGAAATTTATTTTTAAGAATAAATATATTTAATCTATTATTATATTAAGAAACTGGCTACAGATCCACACCTATTATTTTTAAAAATTCATGGAGGATTAGGAGGATAGAGTATAACTATATTGTCTCTCATATATATATATTTTTTAAACGTTACTGGAAACCTATCAGAGCAAATCATCATAAAATCTTTATCAAAAAGAAAAACAGCATAGATCATGTAGTAAGGCCATTCTTTAAAAAAGAAAACATTTCAGGGTTTCCCTGTCTGTCCAATGGTTAAGACTCCGTGCTTCCACTGCAGGGGCATGGGTTCAATCCCTCGTTAGGGACATAGGATCCTGCATGCCACATGGTATGGCCAAAAAAAAAAAAGAAAAGAAAGAAAACATTTCAGACAAATTTAACATTTTTATTTAACAAAATTATAAGTTTAGGAGATAAAAAACAAGGATGCTTTCCTTCCTTCCTCCCTCTCTCCCTTCCTTCTCCAGCAAACATTTATTAAGGGACAACAAAATGCCAGGAAATAAGCAAAGGACAGCCCCTGCCTTCAAGAATCACATAATCTAGTGTTTAAGGCAAACAAATAATTTCATCAAAATAAGGTGGAGGCATTAAGGGATGGAAATCAAAGTTGTGAGTGCTTAAAAGAGGGCCCCAATAGTTCCATCTAAATAGAAGACTCTCTTGACATGACTTCAGTGATATATTCATCAGTATACCAAAAAGTATTTCCAAGATCATGTAACTACAAGAATTCAGCAAGAAAAATGAAGCATTACAGGAATTAATCTTGGATCCAGAGTGGTTTAAATGGTTTTCCACAGCCTCCATAATGGCCCAGACAGCATGCTTCATAACACTGTGAGCAGCTATGTCAAAAGCTCTTTCAAGGCAAGGGCTGACTTCTCCCTCTTTTACTGCATATAATACTCAGAAAAAACACAGAGTAGGTGCTTAATACATATTAATTTCACACTCAAAGCTAGATGAACATGCACAGTGTTTTCATATATAAAGATGAAATTAAAATGTCAGTGACCTTGGTTAATTGAAAATAATCAACAGAAAACAAATAAAGGCTAGAGCAAGGCTTTGCCTTTGAATTCAAATAATCTGGGTCCAAATTTGAGTTCAGTCACCTAATAAGCTTAGTGGCCTTCAGCAGGGCTACTCTTTAATCTCTTTGACAATCAACTATTTAGCCATAAAATGAGGATGAGGATATCGATACTAATCCCTGGGGCCCTTAGGTCATTCTGAGGAATAAATAAACTAACATATATAAAGGTCCCTAACTCAGGGCATCGCCCAATGTAAAGTACTCAATAAATGTTAGTCTCATGTCTTCGCTACATACATGGAAAAAGTGAGGTTTCCTAACTAGAAAAGACCTTAAAGGGTCTCTTCCTCAATTTCCCTTTAAGACATTCTGAACTTAGTGAAAAAGGTGATTCCACAACCGTCCTTATCAAATGGTTTAATCTCCTTTAGGAGCAGAAGAAACTGGTCTCAGTATCAAGCATAAACTTCATCCATTCATTTATTTGACTATTATTAAGTACCTACCACACGCAATGGACTTCGTTCCAGACCAGTATTTTCTAAGCCTGTGTCTGAGTTTCTGATCTAGATAACCTGGTGAATGATAAGTGTCCATAACCTCCACTATTGGAAATTCACCACTTTCTGAGACAACTTTAAGTCTTTACTCAGATTTAAATATTTGGTGACAAAGGAAAACATAGAAGAGAATGAGTTCAATCGGAGACATCCAGATGGAGAGGCCTAGTATACACTGGATTTTCAGACTGAAAAATTCTTGCTATGAACCTCAGATTTGGAAATCATGAACACATTGGCACTAGTTAAGTGATCAGAGTAAATAAGATCACCACGGAAATGTAAATACATAGATGTGCCAAGGACAGAATACTAGGGAACATCATATTTCAAGGAAATACTGAGGAAGAGGAGCCAGCAAAAGAGGTTCTAAAGAATGATCATGGGACTACGACCTTCAGGATGGCGGAAGAGTAAGACGTGGAGATCACCTTCCTCCCCACAAACACATCAGAAATACATCTACATGAGGAACAACTCCTACAGAACATCCACTGAACGCTGGCAGAAGACCTCAGACTTCCCAAAAGGCAAGAAACCCCCCACGTACCTGGGTGGGGCAAAAGAAAAAAGGAAAAACAGAGACAAAAGGATAGGGATGGGACCTGCACCAGTGGGAGGGAGCTGTGAAGGAGGAAAGGTTTCCACACACTAGGAAGCCCCTTCGCAGGTGGAGACGGGGGTGGGGGTAACAGGGGGAAGCTTTGGAGCCACGGAGGAGAGCGCAGCCACAGGGGTGCACAGAGGATCAGTGCCGACCAGCACTCACCAGCCCGAGAGGCTTGTCTGCTCACCCACTGGGGCGGGCGGGGCTGGGAGCTGAGGCTCGGGCTTCCGTTGGATAGCAGGGAGAGGGCTGGCGGTGTGAACACAGCCTGAACCCCCGGGGGCTAGTGCGCCACAGCTAGCCGGGAGGAGTCCGGGAAAAGGTCTGGAGCTGCCGAAGAGGCAAGAGACCATTGTTTTGGGGTGTGCGAGGAGAGAGGATTCAGGGCACCGCCTAAACGAGCTCCAGAGATGGGCGCGAGCCACGGCTATCAGCGCAGACCCCAGAGACGGGCATGAGATGCTAAGGCTGCTGCTGCCGCCACCAAGAAAGCTGTGTGCAAGCACAGGTCACTATCCCCACCTCCCCTCCCGGGAGCCTGTGCAGCCCGCCACTGCCAGGGTCCCATGATCCAGAGACAACCTCCCCGGGAGAACGCACGGCGCGCCTCGGGCCGGTGCAATGTCACGCCGGCCTCTGCCACCGCAGGCTCGCCCCGCACTCTGTACCCCTCCCTCCCCCGGCCTGAGTGAGCCAGAGCCCCCTAATCAGCTGCTTCTTTAACCCCGTCCCGTCTGAGGTAAGAACAGACACCCTAAGGCGACCTACACGCAGAGGCGGGGCCAAATCCAAAGCTGAACCCCAGGAGCTGTGCGAACAAAGAGACAGGGAAATTCCTCCCAGCAGCCTCAGGAGCAGCAGATTAAATCTCCACAATCAACTTGATGAACGCTGCACCTGCAGAATACCTGAAAAGACAATGGACCATTCCAAATTGAGCCCGTGACACTGGGAACAACGATGTATTTTTTTTTCCTTTTTCTCTTTTTGTGAGTGTGTATGTGTACGCTTCTTGGTGTGATTTGCCTGTATAGCTTTGCTTTTACCATTTGTCCTAGGGACAGACAGGGTTCTGTCTGTCCATTTTTTGTGTTTCTTTTTAGTATAGTTTTTAGCACTTCTTATCATTGATGGATTTGTTTTTTAGTTTGGTTGCTCTCTTCTTTCTAACTTTTTTCTTCTTTTTTTATTGCTTTTTATTTTTTTACCTTTAATAATTACCTTTTATTTTAATAACTTTATATTATTATATTTTATTTTATTTTTTCTTTCTTTCTCCTTTCTTCCTTTTTTTCTCCCTTTCCTTCTGAGCCATGTGGCTGACAAGGTCTTGGTGCTCCGGCTGGGTGTTGGACCTGTGCCTCTGAGGTGGGAGAGCCAAGTTCAGGACATTGGTCCATGAGAGACCTCCCAGCTCCATGAAATAGCAGACAGCAAAAGCTCTCCCACAGATCTCCACCTCAGCACTAAGACCCAGCTCCACTCAACAACCAGCAAGCTACAGAGCTGGACACCCTAAGCCAAACAACTAGCAAGACAGGAACACAACCCCACCCATTAGCAGAGAGGCTGCCAAAAATCATAATAAGGTCACAGACACCTCAAAACACACCACCAGACACAGTTCTGCCCACCAGAAAGACAAGATCCAGCCTCATCCACCAGAACACAGCTACCAGTCCCCTCCACCAGGAAGCCTACACAACCCACTGAACCTACCTTACCCACCGGGGGCAGACACCAAAAACAATGGGAACTATGAACCTGCAGCCAGCAAAAAGGAGACCCCAAATACAGTAAGTTAAGCAAAATGAGAAGACAGAGAAACACACAGCAGATGAAGGAGCAAGGGAAAAAACCCACCAGACCAAACAAATGAAGAGGAAATAGGCAGTCTACCTGGAAAAGAATTCAGAGTAATGAGAGTAAAGATGATCCAAAATCTTGTAAACAGAATGGAGAAAATACAAGAAACGTTTAACAAGGATATAGAAGAACTAAAGATCAAACAAACAATGATGAACAACAAAATAAATGAAATTAAAACTTCTCTAGAAGGAATCAATAGCACAATAACTAAGGCAGAAGAATGGATAAGTGACCTGGAAGATAAAATAGTGGAAATAACTACCACAGACCAGAATAAAGAAAAAAGAATGAAAAGAATTGAGGACAGTCTCAGAGACCTCTGGGACAACATTAAATGCACCAATATTTGAATTATAGGGGTCCCAGAAGAAGAGAAAAAGAAAAGGACTGAGAAAATATTTGAAGAGATTATGGTTGAAAACTTCCCTAATATGGGAAAGGAAATAGTTAATCAAGTGCAGGAAGCACAGAGAGTCCCATACAGGATAAATCCAAGGAGAAACACGCCAAGACACATATTAATCAAACTGTCAAAAATTAAGTACAAAGAAAAAATATTAAAAGCAGCAAGGGAAAAACAACAAATAACACACAAGAAAATCCCCATAAGCTTAACAGCTGATCTTTCAGCAGAAACTCTGTAAGCCAGAAGAAAGGAACACTCCCAAACTCATTCTACAAGGCCACCACCCTGATACCAAAACCAGACAAAGGTGTCACAAAGAAAGAAAACAACAGGCCAATACAACTGATGAACATAGATGCAAAAATACTCAGCAAAATACTAGCAAACAGAATCCAACAGCACATTAAAAGGATCATACACCTTGATCAAGTGGAGTTTATTCCAGGAATGCAAGGATTCTTCAATATATGCTAACTGATCAATGCGACACACCATATTAACAAATTGAAGGAGAAAAACCATATGATCATCTTAATAGATGCAGAGAAAGCTTTTGACAAAATTCAACACCCAGTTATGATAAAAACCCTCCAGAAAGTAGGCATAGATGGAACTTGCATCAACATAATAAAGGCCATATATGACAAACCCACAGCAAACATCATTCTCAATGGTGAAAAACTGAAAGCATTTCATCTAAGATCAGGAACAAGACAAGGATTTCCACTCTCACCACTATTATTCAACATAGTTTTGGAAGTTTTAGCCACAGCAATCAGAGAAGAAAAAGAAAGAAAACGAATCCAAATCAGAAAAGAAGTAGAGCTGTCACTGTTTGCAGATGACATGAGGCTATACATAGAGAAGCCTAAAGATGCTATCAGAAAACTACTAGAGCTAATCAGTGAATGTGGCAAAGTTGCAGGATACAAAATTAATGCACAGAAATCTCTTGCATTCCTATACACTAATGATGAAAAATCTGAAAGAGAAATTAAGGAAACACTCTCATTTACCACTGCAACAAAAAGAATAAAATACCTAGGAATAAACCTACCTAAGGCAACAGAAGACTTCTATGCAGAAAACTATAAGACACTGATGAAAGAAATTAGAGATGATACAAACAGATGGAGAGATATACCATGTTCTTGGATTGGAAGAATCAACATTGTGAAAATGGCTATACTACCCAAGGCAGACTACACATTCACTGCAATCCCTATCAAATTACCAATGGCATGTTTTACAGAAATAGAACAAAAAATCTTAAAATTTGTATGGAGACACAAAAGACCCCAAATAGTCAAAGCAGTCTTGAGGAAAAAAAACAGAGCTGGAGGAATCAGGCCCCCAGACTTCCTACTGTACTACAAAGCTACAGTCATCAAGACAGTATGGTACTGGCACAAAAACAGAAGTATAGGTCAATGCAACAGGATGGAAAGCCAAGAGATAAACCCACGCACATATGGTCACCTTATTTTTGATAAAGGACACAAGAATATACAATGGAGAAAAGATAGCCTCTTCAATAAGTGGTGCTGAGATAACTGGACAGCTACATGTAAAAGAATGAAATTATAACACTCCCTAAAACCATACACAAAAATAAACTCAAAATGGATTACAGACCTAAATGTAAGTCCAGACAGTATAAAACTCTTAGAGGAAAACATAGGCAGAACACTCTATGACATAAATCACAGCAAGATCCTTTTTGACCACCTCCTAGAGAAATGGAAATAAAAACAAAAATAAACAAATGGGACCTAATGAAACTTAAAAGCTTTTGCACAGCAAAAGAAAACATAAACAAGATGAAAAGACAACCCTCAGAATGGGAGAAAATATTTGCAAATGAAGCAACTGACAAAGGATTAATCTCCAAAATTTACAAGCAGCTCATGCAGCTCAATATCTAAAAAACAAACAACCCAATCCAAAAATGGGCAGAAGACCTAAATAGACATTCCTCCAAAGAAGATATACAGATTGCCAATAAACACATGAAAGGATGCTCAACATCACTAATCATTAGAGAAATGCAAATCAAAACTACAATGCGGTATCACCTCACACCACTCAGAATGGCCATCATCAAAAAATCCACAAACAATAAATGCTGGAGAGGGTGTGGAGAAAAGGGAACCCTCTTACACTGTTGGTGGGAATGTCAATTGATACAGCCACTATGGAGAACAGTATGGGGGTTCCTTAAAAAACTAAAAATGGAACTACCATACAACCCAGCAATCCCACTACTGGGCATATACCCTGAGAAAACCATAATTCAAAAAGAGTCATGTACCACAATGTTCATTGCAGCTCTATTTACAATAGCCAGGACTTGGAAACAACCTAAGTGTCCATCAACAGATGAATGGATAAAGAAGATGTGACACATATATACAATGGAATATTACTCAGCCATAAAAAGAAACAAAATTGAGCTATCTGTAGTGATGTGGATGGACCTAGGGTCTGTCATACCGAGTGAAGTAAGTCAGATAAAAACAAATACCATATGCTAACACATATATATGGAATCTAAAAAAGAAAACAAAAAAATTGGTTCTGAAGAACCTAGGCGCAGGACAGGAATAAAAATGCAAAAGTAGAGAATGGACTTGAGGACACGGGGAGGGGGAAGGGTAAGCTGGGGCGAAGTGAGAGAGTTGCAATGACCTTATATATACTACCAAATGTAAAATAGATAGCTAGTGGGAAGCAGCCACATAGCACAGGGAGATCGGCTCGGTGCTTTGTGATCACCTAGAGGGGTGGGATAGGGAGGGTGGGAGGCAGACACAAGAGGGAGGAGATATGGGGATATATGTATATGCATAGCTGATTCAGTTCGTTATACAGCAGAAAATAACACACCATTGTAAAGCAATTATACTCCAATAAAGATGTTAAAAAAAAAAAAGAATGATCATAGAAGTAGGAAGAGAGCCACAAATATTGTTCAATCAGCCTGTGGTGGGTGGGAAGTTGAGTTGGAAAAGAAGGTAATGGTCATCTAAATCAAATGTCAGAGAAATCAAATAAAATGAATCCTCAATAAAATCCACTGGGTCAAAAATTGAATTTTCCCATAAAGAAGTTCAAAGAAAACTAACTTAATAAAAGGTCCATCTACCATTTGAATGCCTCCAAAATAATGCTCTCCTGGAATCTGTCCAGTTGCACTTTCATGAACACCCCAATGTTAGAAATTTACCACTTTCTAAATCTCTTAATTTTTAGACAGCTCTAAATATTACAAATTTTTTCTTCTTTTGAATCAAAATCTTCCTCCTTATATGTCTTTCCACTGATACAACACTATTTTCTAAATATTTGAAGATACAGCCTTACCCTGAATGGCAAATATATTTGTGTGTATATGTATATATATACGTAACATGTTTGTGTATTGGCTATCTCTCCTACTAGATTATAAACTCCAAGAAGTAAGGAAACTCTCTGCTTTACTAAGTATCTGCAGCACATAGCATAGTGCCTGACACATAGCAGTTTAATCACATAAACAATGATTAAATGAATACATATATTGACAAATAGTGTATTAAACTCTAGAATAAATTACTGAATGAAATTTTAGCATTCTTCTCTCTTTAGATTTTTTTTCCTTAATTGGATCAAGGTTATGTGATCAATGTTCACATAACTTTCTAAATCAGTGTAAGAGAGACAGATTAGGTGCCCTCTGAAATGCCCTTTCAGAACTTTGATTCTATAAAAGCTGACAAAGATTATCTGTAGTGGAAACATAGCATTGGGAAATCAGAAAAAAGAGGTTGCAGACCTGGGTCTGCCACTATTTCTGTGCTCTTCAGCAAATCTAGCTGCTTCTCTGGTCCTTGAGAACTCATTTATATAAAGTGAGGCTTTTGGATTCTACTATATATACTCCAAGGTTTTTTCCTGATTTAAAACTATAAGATTATGGTAGGGGGAGGGGTTGAATCAGGTGTAAATGTTGTAATAAAATGAGAAAATATATAAAAATAGAAAAATACTTGAAATGCCTACTCATTGCTCTGATTATATCATTTCTTTAAACTTCACATTTTTCTTCCTTTCTAAAGTTATTGTGTATCTACAATAAACTCCTTTTATACCACATTTTCACTTTGCCATATCCCCAGTCATTTGAAATAAAACTGTCCTGTCATCTTCAACAAAGTGGCTCTTCAAATGAAAGTATGTTGTTGTTTGTTATGATTTTAAATCTTATCTTTCACAAGAGGCCTTTCTCTTAGTATAACAAAACTTTCTAGCTGGGGCTTTTTATAGTTTTAGAGTGCAATCTATAATGATACTTAAATTATTGATAATTAAGATAAATTATCACCGACTACTAATCCATTCTAGAAGCAATAATTATATCAATAATTCAGACTAAGAAACTGAAGTAAACAAAGAGCATATAAAACATTATATATATATATTCTGAATATATATATACATATATATGCTTACTTTGCATGATACCTCTCATTTAAAAAATAAAAAAGATTCAATATGTTCCCATCCCTTTCCAACACTGAGTTTTAAAGACAGATTCAAAAGAAAATATAATGTAGCTATTGCATAATACAGTACTCCTCCTTTGATTTGGTCATCATATTAAACACATCCGTAACCTTCAAGAATAGGAACCTACTATTCATATGACCATAGAATGTCTGCTGCCTGTATTATCATATTATTAGGAAAAAACTCCATTTACAGATATATTTTCTGTTTTACTCAAAAAGGGATTATCTGAAGTCTTCCAATACAATTAATGTTTTCATGAAGCTTTGTCATTAATCAGAAATTTAGAAGAATGCATTGTTCAATACTCACCAAGCATTTAACATCTAATTAGTCTCATACTGCTGTTCTACAGAGGCAACTGAGCTCTACATCCGGGACTGCTGCATAGGCTGTTCCCACCCTACCCTTAAGAAACACATTTTCTTACATAGCAAAGAGCGAAGAGAGATTTTTCTAAGATAAATATAATAGAATGTTCCAGCCTGAATTTAAATTCCAGAAAAAGACACACTTTAGCTCACATTTGTTTAGAAGTTAGAGTTTTTGTCAATTCAAAGGTACAAATATAGGAGTATGTGAATGAATTTTTCAAATTTTCTTGAATGCTAGATCTTTATCTCATTACTTAATAAAATTTCTTATCAAATGGAATTAGAGAATCATAGAAGGCTACATATGGGAAATCTGAGAGATATTCAAAGAATGCTATGGACGTTACAGTGTAATTTTAATGATACTATTCTAAACCTAGAGAGGTAGGACCTACTTAGGTCATCTAGATAGAAATAATTTGAAACAAGACAATTCTTTAACCAGCAGTCTGTTAAGCAGAATGAGTCTACTATTCTAACAAGTATGACTGAGATGCAGTACTATATGGTTAAAAACTCAGCTCTGAAGCTAGGGTGTATGATTCAAGACTTGTCTGATTCTTAAAAGCTATACAGCCTTGGTCAAGTCACTTATTTATAAAATAGGGATACAGTAGCACCTTCTTCTGGAATTACTGTGTATACTAGATGAGAGGATTCATGTAAAGTGTTTGGCACAGTGCCTGGAACATCGTGAATGCTCAACTTTTTAATTTTTCAAATGTCTACAGATCTCCACAAAGAGTAAAGACCACAGGGGAAAGTCTCTATCCCCTCACAGTGTGCTTGTCCATGACAGCTCTGCAGGGGCACAGCCTTAATACAATGATCTCCAGGGTTAGCAGAGGGGAAAATACAAATAAGAAATGCCAGGCATCCTCCCCACTTTCCTCCATTGCTCTCTCTTCCTGCTATCATCAGCTTCTCTACACAGCAGATCATTACAGGAAAGGTGGACCTCATGGTTTATGAGGCCAAGTTGCAGCAAGCTGAACAAAAGCCCGAAGAGAGAACAACAGAGAGAAAGGTGAGTCTTCTTTCTGATATTAGAAAGAGCTGAGATTCTTTTATATATGTTATTGCTCCCCAGGGCTCTCTCCTTGGTGTTTATACAACACTCTTCCTGGAGATCTCATCTAGTTAGGTTTCAACAGCAACATGTACACTGATGACTCCCAAATCTCTATGTGTAATTCTGTCCTGAACACCCAACCCAAATTTACCACTACTTATTTAGATTTCCTCTCGAGTATCCCAAGGGCACCTCAAACTCAGAATACTTAAAATTAAACCAACTATCTTCATCTAAATAGACTAGAGTAGCTTTGGGGATCTCACTGTATAAACAGCACCAGTCGCCCAAGCCAGGACCTATTCTTGACCCTTTCCCTCTTCGGCACATTCCATCTCCAGGACCAATTGGTTCCATCTCCTACCTCTAAATTGTGCCTTTTCTTCCTCCCTTCTTCCAACATTTTTTGTCAAACTCTTGCCAATTCTCACTAGCTCTCTAGCTGGTCTCCCTGGCTTCCTATTCTGGACGCCATGGAACCTCCCCTCTATAGTGCCACCAAAGGATCTTTCTAAATATCAGAGGAGGATGGGTCTGAAGAGGGTCCTCAGAACTAAAAGCCTGACAGTGTGTATAATAGGTCATTAATTTTGTTACAATTCTTCTTAGAGAGGCTATTAAAGTGGACATAAACTACATAAAGAAAAAGAGACTTTCTTTAATATAACATAAAGATGTACTGTTAAGAACTACAAAGGGTCTGAGATTTTTCATGCTACTTGGAAGCCTGCCATATTTTATGGATGCTGGCAAAAGACACAAGACTCCTGCGTCAGAGGGCTTGTTACATAGCAAGAAGCATGAACATCACTTTCGAGTCAGTTCCCTTTGTCCGCAAGTCCCACAGGTGTGATACAAAGCAGCCCATATGTATGTTGCACATGCCTTGGTTTGTGGAACCTTGAGATTAGGAAATCTTTTATGATGGGCTACAAGCAGACATGCCCTTTGCCTTGGAGGGAGACATTATTTTATTATGCTGGACAGCAAGCAAATCTGCCCTGTGATTCAGAGGAAGACATTATCATCCAAGACTGATCACTTTCTAAACATCCTTAAAAAGATATTATGGAACAAAAGGGTACGTAGTGTCTTGAGAGACCCAGGGAGAATTTTCTCCCAACAGATAGGCTTTGAATTCAAGCCAACCTCTTGGCACTCACTAGTTGTATGATTTTTACCAGTCTCTATCAGTTTCCTCACCTGAAATTGAGGATAGCACTTATCCCTAACTCACAGCCATTTTAAACATCAAATGAAATCACATGCATTAAACTGTTTTATAAACAATACAGCAGCATACAAATGTTATTATTTATGCCTCTAGGACACACCATTGTTTATTATGAAGATAAAAAATACAGTATAACAAAATTAAAGATCAATTAATAACACACTTAGTAACCGCCTGAATGTTCTAGAGTAGGCTTAGGTAGTACAAGTTGAAGAATAAAACACATTTCTAGATCAAAAATTTCACAGTCTAGGAAGGAAGCAGACAGGGCAGTGTCTAAGATATGTTCAGGGGACAGAATAGAAGCACAGAAGGATGACCTATGGTCATCACTGACTTATAGAGCTTAGAGAGATCTAAGTAATCATTAAATCCAATCATCTTATTTACCCCTGAGAAAAACTGATGACAAAAATGTTCAGTAACTTTTTTCAGGGTTGACTACATGCAGGTGAGGTCAGAACTAGGATCCATTCTTTCTGACTTTTAGTTTGGTTTAAAAAAACAAAAAAAACAAAAAACAAAAAAAACCTGACAGAAATTTCTTATTCCTGGACAGAGTTTTGACAAGATCAAGAGGGAAAAATTGGTTTGGCACCATACATCTTTCCCTCCTCTGTAACTTTACTTTAGCTTGTTGCCACTTTACCCCTTTGTTCCCCAAGGATTACAATGGATGTACTCTTTGTCTTTTTCCTTCTCTCAAAGGTCAATTATTTCCTCTTTTTGTTGTATAAAAATTCTAGCTAGGGCTTCCCTGGTGGCGCAGTGGTTGAGAGTCCGCCTGCCGATGCAGGGGACACGGATTCGTGCCCCGGTCCGGGAGGATCCCACATGCCGCGGAGCGGCTGGGCGCGTGAGCCATGGCCGCTGAGCCTGCACGTCCGGAGCCTGTGCTCTGCGGCGGGAGAGGCCACAACGGCGAGAGGCCCGCGTACCGCAAAAAAAAAAAAAAAAAAAAAAAAAAATTCTAGCTAGAACGAACCTCCCTTCTGACCCTTTTTCTTCCCTTTCACTCCATCTGACCTCCTATCTAATACCTTTTCCCCATCATATCCTACAAAATGCTAACCCTGCCACCTTTAGAATCCCTGATTGCCAGTTATTCAGTCTGCGTTTTGCTTTCCTTTCACTCCGGTCTGCCATACCATCTACCCAGTGAACTTGAAGCAGATTTCACAAAATACAAAATGAAATATTAGCCACAAACCCTGAGGCCCATTTTAAAGACTAGAGGTAATCAGCGGCTAGGAAAAGATTCTAGTCAAGGAAGACCATAGCTCACACAGTCTTCCCAGAAATATAACAGAAACTTTGCTCCAAGGTAAAGTTTCACCAATATACAATAAGCTTGATTTTAATTCTACTTATGGATTTTGAAAATCTTTCAGTACTATACAGTACCTAAATTTTTCATTAATCTCATATTTGAGATTGGGCTGGGAAAGAAGTATAGATCTGTCTTTTTCAATAAGTTCCACAGTGTCCGTAGCTCAATAGCCTTAGATCTTAATTATAAAAGTATGAGTGTTTTTGGACAATACAGAGAAAAATCATATCCCTTCAATTTAAACTCTGTCCTTTGACTCATTAAAAAATTCCAAAAATATACTTTATATTTTAAAGAGTGAAGACATTATATTTAAGGGTTTTGAGCAGCTTTTTAAGTATATAGGAATGCTAATATACCAGTTTAATGCAATCTTTTAAAATAAAGACAATGTAATAATTCAACTTTAAGTTTTTAATGATATAATGAGTTGACTTTTTATGGTTTTATAATACACATGAGTTTGCTTCATATTCAAATACAGTCAAAGAATTTTAATTTTGTGAAATTATCTATGGTGCAAGCATTTAAAAGCTTTGCTTAACCCCGAAGGACTAAAATAAAATCAATACTTGAATACATACTATCTGTACTAAATAGCATTTAAAATTATAACACCAGTAATTTTCAACATCATTGAAGCCAAGAACAATGATATCACAGTCAGTAGTGTTCCTGAAGGTGAAATAAGTAAATCTGGTTCATGATAAATTATGAAAATGGTAATTATGTAGATAAGAATAAATGGCTTTAAATTCCCTAATGAATGATAAGTCAAGTCACTGACAAGAGTAATCAAAATATATTCCATATGTGATTAACAACACTTAAATCTGACATTGACAAATATTATTTAATTCAAACAACAGTAGAATCACAAGCATATGTAGTCTCTAAACCTCCAGGTTACAATAAATTGTAGAAAGAATGGGAATATCGGTCAGCATGCTCATTTTGTTTTTGTCCTTGTTGTTTTGCCTAGAATGTATTTATTTTTTAATGCTAATATACCTTTCAGGTTAGAGATGGAAAGTGCGGGTCAAAATAAATGCTCTCTCTCTCACACACACACACAACAAACACACAATTAGAATAAATGACAGTTCTTCATAGAACACTTCCTCACACACTGAAGAAACAAACAAAAAGACATTCTATCAATATGAACTATTGATCATTTTCCCATTAAATTTATTAGGTGCTGTTATGTGCCAGACACTGTGCGAAGCACCAGGAATCAATAGAAACATGTTAAACATGGTTCTGCCTCACAGAGCTTACAGTCTAATGGACTCAGTAAAATCAATTCATATCATTACTCAGCTATAAGCAAAGCTATTCAATATAACAGAAACGTCTATTAAAAGCACTTAAAAGAAACTGAGTAAGATTTAATAGCATTACTATTACAAACTATATTAATCATACAACTTGCAAGAAAACAAATTGCTTCACTCTCTCAGACTGACATGTCTAAATCTAATCTCAGTTTATAATTAATATACCAGAATAAGAAAACATGTAAGAATTTCCAGGGCATTGATAAAACTGGCAACAAAATTTTTTGAACTGAGCTCGTGACATGAGACCCAGGTCTTTTCTCAATAGATTAGAGTCACACATCTGAGCTACGACACTTCTGGCATTGGTAAAACTGGTTTAGTGAAAATACTATTAATAAAATATGAAGAAGTTAAACTCCCTAAATGATAAGCTATTATGTTTTCAATACTAAATTGAACACTTATGAATTCTGTGCTCAGATTAAAGAGCCTTTGAGAAAAGTGTTTAGAGCCAGTGGCCAGGTTTATGCTGCTTACTACAAGGAGAAACCTGTCTGAGAAGTAAGAATTGGAGGCTTCCAACCTTTCTGTGTGCGTGAAATGAAACTCAGTGGTAAAGAAGCTCTCTAAAGCCTTGCGACTCAAGTACCAGCCGCATTAGCTTCACCCAGGAGCTTGTTAGACATGCAGAATCTCCAGGCCCCACTGCAGAACCTGCATTTTAGCAAAATTCCCCCAGATGATTAGTGTGCGTGTCAATGTTTAAGAAGCACCGATCTAAAGGGATAGGTTTTACTTAACTATAGAGCCATTCCAACTATCTGGCATAAACTTAAACTTCTGTATTCCCAGCACATCTCCTAAACCCTCCAAGGTACCACCAGCTTCAAGGTGAGTTCAGCAACAATGAGTCAATCAGAAGAAAAATAAAAACAGCGGTGAGATTGAACCACTCATTATTATCATTCAGCATCTCCAGCTGAGCCTTTTACTGTCAACTACCCTGGCTCCAGATGCAACTGGGGTTGGAGGATTGTGCCTACAGAGGACAGAAGGGCAGGCATACACATATCTCCCTAGATAGCTGTCTTCACACATCCCTCTGTCAACAGTGACACAGTCATGTTGCAGGCCCTTAGCCTGCATATGGCCCACAGATATGTCTGTTGGCCCACACAGTATTTCAATTTTGAATTTAATACCATCATTTATAAATCTGAAACTTTCACATTAAAAAATCTGCACATGTAAGTTCTCTTCTACAAATCATGGCAACACCAGACCCACATTCCGGCATGGCAACAAGTGGAGCCAAGGTTCGGCTATCCCACTCAGAATACCAGACTCTCCACTCTTCCCTACAGTCTCCCCAACACTGTAGCTGAGGCTATGTGTCAGTGGCCATTTGTCATCTTCCATTTGGTCTGCTTCATTCATTCACATTCCCAGCCTGACTCCTATAGGCATTTGAATTTGCAACCCCTTTAAGAGGCTCTAGGAAGCATCATGATCTCAAGTCATTC
The DNA here is from genome assembly GCF_011762595.2 of Tursiops truncatus. Taxonomy (NCBI): domain Eukaryota; kingdom Metazoa; phylum Chordata; class Mammalia; order Artiodactyla; family Delphinidae; genus Tursiops; species Tursiops truncatus. The sequence goes on along the minus strand of NC_047044.1, from coordinate 53,490,167 downwards.
AGCCTATCTGAATTTCTTTCTTTCAGGTACTAACTCAGGAAAAGGAGCTATTGTTTGTGTCACCCTTAGTTTGATCATTGATCTTGTGAGCTGGAATCAATCCACTGAACTACATTATTACCTCACCTTAAATACACACTGTGATATTTTTCTTCACAACTCATTCCAACTCAGACATTTTAACTAATTTAACTCTTTTCAGAACTATACTTCACAGTTATAAATAAGAATTAATAGTAAGAGCAGATATAACACAAATACACTGTTGAAACATTCCTCCAGATTCATTTCAAAACCTCAAGTATTATACTAAAACAGTGAATTCTGTATCTTTGTCTTTTTTGTTTACTAAAATACTCCAAGCACCTAGAGAGTGTTCAATAAATATTTATTGAATAAATGAATGAACTTTCCCAAGGATTATAAATTCTCTAAAGTTCATATGTAGATTTTGAATGAATGTGTTTAATTATCAACAGGTATATGAAGATTATTCATTTGCTAACTAGTTCTGTTTGGGTTAATCAACCAAACCATTTTATCTCAGTGACTATGAAAACCAGCAGTAGAGAAGAGACATGTAACCTCAACAAGCCTAAGACTCATGGCCTATCGCAACTTGTTTTGCAACAAAACAGCATCATGCAAACTAGGCAAAATGGATAAACAGAATAAGAGTTAGTCTGATTCAATTTTATATCCCTACATCTATAGTCTTTAGTCATCACCATAATCATCATTAACATCATCATCCCAATCAAATAAAGCTTAACTTTTACAAATTGCTTACTGAAAAGCATTTATGGAACTTTTACTGGTGCTCCAGGAACCTTTTGTGCTAGATGTCCCTTGACTTTCTGAATAAAGGTATGTCCTGGAATACTGTTACACTTCCCATACCACGATGTTTAGTAGGTCAGAATACAGGAAAAAATTACATTTTTAATTATCTTGAAACTTTGACTGAAGAAAATATACTGCTGAGAAACTGAGGCACAGAGAAATAAATTGATTTTCTTGTGGTTACATGTTTATTTATTGGTAGAGTTAGAAAAGCATCTACAGAGCTCTCACCACTACACCACATTGGTTTTATAATAGTCATTTTCAAAATTTATCTGCTAAACAAAATGCAAGCCAATGAATTTTAACCACTCAACAAATGATGTGATGAGCAAATATATCTTCAAACAGCAAAGTCTAAATTTTGACCCAGTTCTGGTGTATTTATAAACACACAACAATCAATCTAAAAGGAGTTTGCAATAATGCTAAATATGTATCTTAGCAGGAAACTACTATGATACAACATTTCAAGAACTAAGCCTGAAAAAAAAAATTAGGTTAGAATTTTCCTCGAACTTAAAGCTGCCCCAAATGGGGCCTCTGGTTTCTGGAGAATGAGATTTCAATGTCCTTTCACTCTCCCCTTGGGCTTTGGATTGCCTGACTTAAAGGTGGATCATCTATCTCCTTTCTCCTTTTATACCATAAAAGAGAGCTAAAGTTAGAGCTGTTTCGCTCAATTCAACTCAACTTTCTGAAGAAAATACAAACAAAAGCAGGACCACGTCACTGCTACTGATATGTCTGATGGCCATTCTAAGGAGGAATTTCCTGAACTCTTCAGCACCAACAAATTTGAGTATGCCATCCATCATAAACCTACAACAAGGAAAACTAAACTGAGAAAGAAATGGTAACAATAGCTAGGTTTTTCCACCTTAAATGAATTTGGAACTGTCGTAAACTAATATAAGTTAAAAATATAAGTACATATGTTGTTTTCCTCAAATGATCTGAATTGACCACTTCTGAATTCTTCTGATCTGAACAATCACTAATTTGCTACATCGGTCCATAAAGCTCTATTATTTGAGTAGACCCAAGTTTTAGGGCTGTCAAAGGCCTGCTCTCTTGAAGAACCCATTCTAACAAAGTCTCAGTGCTCTATTAATAGGTTGAGGTTTTGTTATTAAGATTCCTATGACCACATAACCCATTTTTAGTTGTCTGCCTTTGCTTACTCCAATCCATCAAGACAAAAAATATGAAGCCAGAAAAATGCAGACTAGGACAAATAACACACCTTGCGTTTCTTATATGGATGGTCTTTTTCATAATAGAGCAGGAGAGAGAAAGCATATTTACTTCCTCCAATATTTAAGTACAATCCTCACTGGAATCTTCAAGAAGGATGTTAAAAAAAAAAGGGAGAACAACTCAGCCAGAACCAAATAAAACCATGGCACAGTTTTTACATATAAATAATAATTTTCAGTGGTCAGTTTTTTTGCACCAGAAATAATCCATTTGTATCTTCATAGCCCAGGCCATTCTGCTTGAAAACTTTCATTCCAAAGCACATATACACTTTTCCAAAAATCTTCTGTCATAGTGCCTGCTGTGGATACCTTCATGAATTCACTTATAAAGAGGGGCATAATCTGCCATGATCTGTTCTGTATTATTAAACTCAACAGAAAGCTCTATATGCAGCGACAGGAGGCCACAGGCAATTAACACTGCAAACTGTAAGGTTTAGAATCTTTGCATGCACATGCATGCAATTATACAGTGACTAGTTCATAGCAGCAAAAAAAAAAAAACAAAAAAACTCATAAAAATATTTAGTAAAACAAACCTTTGCACTCCCCGGGCTTTAGGTGAAGAGTTAGCTTTACGTAGCACAAGGATAAAAGAGCAAAGAAGACCTGTTTGGCAGATTGTCCCCATTTTGTCAAAGTACTAAATTTAGCCTACCACCAGAATTGCTAAGAAGGCAACATTATCACATTATCCAATCTCTCTGTAAAGAGTTTCCAAAATCTACCGTGTAGAAGGAGCATTATAAATATAAATTTAATTGATAAGTATGTTTGTGCTGTTGCTAGGGGAAAGGGAGATGTACCTTTGCTAACTGGCCATTCAGGGGAAATCATAAAATAATTACAGGTACTATGGAGTAATTTAGGAGACTGAAGGAAGTGACTAAAAGGACTTTATCTAACATAAAAATATAAACTATGATTCCCTAGCTATATTTCATACCCTATAGGGATAATTGTGAATAAAATGGAATACTCTCCTTTATAGCTTATAGAGTCATGTCTCATCTGAATCCCAAGTTACCTGAAAGTCTTATATTTTTCAATGGTAATAATAATCAATTGCCTAAATATGCTAGATTTTCACTGATTCCAGTGACTAGGTGGCCTAGTTACAGCACAGGATGAAGTCCAACAAAGATGTGGTATACATATTGGAAGTGGGTGCATTTAGGAAATTTAACAAATTTGGAGTATAATATCAATATGTTTCTGGAAATTTTGTAGATACCATTTGAAACCAGAATAGTATGCTCTAATGTAACACACGGTTTCTGTTTTGACTGTGGAGGCACATATTTAATAAAGACAGAATACAGATCTATTCACTGTTTAAAATGTGTTGAGATTTCTAGTCATAGTGTCAATAAACACATCCCAAAGCACCCCTACACAGAACTGATTTTTTTTTTTTTTTGCATTTGTAGCCTAATGAATAAAAATATCTCCGAAAAACTGAAGAGAAAAAATACTGCCTGCAACAGTGGCTCAAAGAGTAAAACTCAATTATAAATGATGTTGTTAAACCATGGTTACCCAGTTGCACTGTAGGTCAGATCATGTAAAATAGTGAAAAACTAGGTACCTTAAAAATGTAGACATTTTTTAAAAAGTCATTCCCTCCCCCTTCAATACTAAACCAGTATTTTACATGGATCCCATTAAAAGCATATGTATGTATGTATGCATGTGCATATATATGTATAGAAGGAGAGATTAGATTCATATTGCAGAGAAAAGTATTTAAATACCACTTTTCTTCACATTCCAATGAAGTCTAACCATTCCTCTTAAAATTTCTGTTAAGAATAAGCAGAAGATAAGAATTGTTAGCTATATTTCACTGACAGGGCACTGAATCACTGTGCCAAATGAATAGAATCAGATTTTCTAAAAATTACCCAGTAAATCAGTGGTCAATGACAACTAAAAACCAAAACTAATTTCTAGGTCTCTGTTTGCTAGGCCCACGTTTCCACCTCCCCTGTTTCAGACTGCACTCCAAACCCAAAGTAAAACTGTTCTCTAAAAAGACTTACAGTAACTCATTGTGAGACTATTCCTCCTCTTCCAGTGATACAGTTCCATGTGCTCTAAGTAATTCAAACTAAACCAAAGAATTTTCCAACAAAATAGCAAAGTCACCATATTACACGGCACTAAAGTCAATGATTCATAAGCAAGATACAGGATGTGAAATGCTGTGCAGGTATGTGGACCAGACATGAGGTTGATTCGGCTGGCTTGGCCTTCATATCTAGCAGCAATCTGTGTTAATGCGTTTCTTCTCTTTGTTTTGGTGGAGCCCTACTAATAACAAGTTGATGAACTGCATTTGTAAATATCAGTTATAGATCAAAGGGGGCTATGTTAGATGCTTATTTTACTTCAACTTATGGTTTTTCACCTAGAAAACAAAACTGCATTGCACAGTAAAGTTCCTTATTTTTACTTGACTCTTCAATGAACAAAACAGCTGCAGAATAATGCGATTTAATGAGGCATTCCTAATAAAATACTGGAGAAGTAAAAGCAGGGGCACTGAACTGTTTCTGGTTGTTTCATCTTCTCAAATATATTAGAAATAACTGATGACACTTGGGAACATTCCTAGTTTGGGACATGCATTAAAGAGGCAAATGCCCATTAGTTTGCTGCCACAGCTGAACTTAGAATCTGACAGTACCTTTTATTAGGGCCCATGATAAAAAAAAAAAAAAAAGTCTGGAAAATGCTGGAGAGGCACATCTTACCCTACTTGTATAGGATAATCCATAACCTGCAATTAGTGACAAATCAAACTTAAAATGCACTTTCAACATTTACATATTCAAAAACACATTATAAAGGGTCATCATTAAAATACTAAAGATACCGAATCCAGGATGACTAAACCTTTCTGATATTATAAAAAATAACTTCCATAAAATCTTCTATCACCCCCTGAATTTCATCACTTCATAAATTTTTAAAAAGGAAAAGTGGCCGTGTCTAAAAACAGATCTTTTTACAGCTGTTGTCATCACATTTTTATAACTCGGTGGTTAGTAAATACTGTAATGCAGTCTCCAAGCAATATGTACCTTTTTTGACATAGATCCATGGGATCTCAGTGAATCTTCACTCTCCGGTTTGTCACTTAAAATAGCTAATAGTTTTCAGATTCAAAATCACACATACTCAGAAAGCTTAGGTTCCTTTTTAGCACAACTTGTAGCCTTACAGGTGTTTGCTTTCACGTCGAGGTTTTTTAGTTCTTCCGTAAGAGACATATATCATAGCACTATGTATAAATATGTAAATTCAAGCATCCTAAATTACAAAACTGTATTAAAGGCAAGAATCAAGATTTCAGTCTCAAAAAATGCCTGATTTGAATAAAGCAACACACTAAAACTGTGTTCTGCCTCTTAAAAGTACTGTGTCTAAGCAGTTGGCAGTGTGACACTGCTTTCATAGTATTATGTCTATAAATAATGCAATCTAATTACTTTCATTGAAAATTAAGAAAATGCAAATAAAATGAGCTCCAGTGTGGTTCGTAATGGCCTTTCAATGGCTACAGATGGTTTTAAAAATTAGGACTCTAAAAAGGTCAGTATGCAAACAACTAACTGACCCGGGAAGAGATCCAGAACAAAGTAGGAAAAGGGGAAGATTAAATGTGTCTGATCATTTTTAAGGATCTCAGGTGCCAAATTTGAAACTGTAGAAGATTCACCAGTCTGAGAGCACATGTGCAAACATGGGAAGGCTGGAATCAATACAAATAATCTTAATGCCCTGGTTTTTAAAGGCTTTAGAAGTGTCTTCAGAATCCTTTGCTAGTTATTGCCATTTAGGACTTTACCCAGAAATCTTAATTACTCATTTGTCTTAACTTACATTGCCTAACAGAGCAGTTTTAAAGTGTTAATTGATAATAGTCTGAATGTTGATGTCTCAAACAATCTAGTTGGGGAAGACAGGAACCAGATAATTATCATGCAGTCAATGGTCATTAAAATTCATCCTGTCATGAGTAAAAGACCCTTATACACCGACTGCTTTGCGGGTACTTTTCAGAGCAAAGGTTGCATACAGGTTTGTTTGGTTTTGTTTTTTTCAAGAATGATGCTTACAAAATTCAAGAGGGTATTTAACACTCACAAAAAGAAGATATTTTCTTTTCTGTCTTATTGCCACAAGCCAAACTCACCCAGCACCAGGTGAAAACAGGCTAGCTATCCACTGTAGTGACTACACCTGTGATTCCACACAATTCAAGCAATCGTTTAACACTTGCTCAGGAGGTGGAATACTAACTAGAAAGCATCACGTCTACCACGGGGCTCTGCAAGTACCTACAGTTCCTCCTTTTCAAGTGGGGACTAGATAGCTCAGCCTGCAGTTCTAGGAGAAATAGAGCAATGGATCTCAAACTTTCCTTTACAAAGGCAGTTTCTGGAAATAACACGTTCCCCACTGACAAGTGAAGATCAGTGGCTTAAAGAAAACACCTCGGTGGAACCTGGCCTTTTGCAATAGAAGGGGGAAGGGACAGGAAAGCAGTGGGGCAGAAAAACCGTGTACTATTAGCAAGATTCTAGAGCCATCTATGCGGAAATAAATGAAAAACCGTTAGTTTCTCGAAGCTGTTCTTTTTCTGAACGCTGTTCCTAAAATGACCCTTGTCCTAAAGCTCTCCTGTAGTATCCTTTACTGAAGCTTTATCTCATTCAGTAGTAAAGCGTCCGGTACCAAATCTAAATAAACCTTTACACAGATGAGGCTCCAGAACTTATCAAGAAGATTCTTTATGAAAATGGTTAGAGGTGGAGAAATCGATAGCCACCCTCTACAGACAGGCCCGAGAATTAACTAATCAGAAGTGGACAGAAAGTGGAGATTTCAGAAAGGCGACCTGACATCCCATTGATCCTCCCTTGAACGCGACCCCCAACTTCTTTTTAGGAGTCCAAAATGGTTACGAACCGAGATTGGTTTGGTTGAGAGATCGAATTAAAACCCACTTCAACCTCGGCCGGGTCGCCCGTTGTGTTAAGAGAAATGGGGCACAGAAGAGAGGGAGGGCAAGGCTCTCGGAACCGTCTTTCACTTGCTCAGATCCCCTCTCGGCGTTCCTCTACCCCCGCCCATACTCTGGACGCCCAACCAGCATCCGCTATCACCTCTCGCCTTCCCCGGGCGAGCTCCCTACAGCCCCCGACCCCCGGAGAAGGGAGGGCTTCCGGGCCCCGGGTCCTCCAGCTGCCGCCCGAGTCCCCAGCGCCGGCGGCAGGCGCGGCTGGCACCTACCTGCAGCCCGGCTTCCTGGTGGCGGCAACACCTAGCGATGCTCCTGCAGCTTCCGCGGGCCCGCGCCAGCCTTATCGCTCTTGCATCGCTTCCAAGATGCCAATCCGCTGTCACCGTTCTGGGGCATAGGGAACCGAAGTCTGGTGGTGTGTGCTCGTGGAGGGCGTGTGAGTGTGGCCCCAAGCGTGCGTGTGTGTGCGCGCGCGCGTGTGTTTCCTCCTCCGAGAGCAAAGAGGGTTCAGGAATCTCTAGACATCCAAACTGGAATCCCCTTAAAGTGGGTGGAAGGTGGCGTGCGGGAGCCTCGTTTCTTTCCTCCTCTCGTTTTTCACAAGTCAAAGTAATCAAAAGATTTGTTTACTGGGGAAACGCCGAAGTCCCGCAGCCCTCGCCAGCGCCCACGGTCGCCAGCGGTCCTCGCCGGATGCGCGCGGTGCGCTCAGCTCCTCACAATGCGAGAATCAAGGCGGTCTTGCAGCAGTTACCGCTCTTACTCCATCTCTGATTTGTTTGCTTTGAACGCCGAGTAAAGACTTTTCCTCCTGCCACACGTCGTCTCTGCCTCTCACACATACACACACTCACGCATACTCGGTTCCTTTTCCCCCTCCCTCCCTTTTTGCTCTCTGGGGAAAGGCAATTGGACGGCACAGTTCACCTTCAGAAAAGCAGCCTCCGCCACGTACTTCTCCAGTTTCCTGCCTCTCGTAGGTCCCGGGTCTCCGTTGTGCGCGAGTTGCTGGGGAGCTTCGGGGCAGGAAGGAGGAGAGGCTCTGAGCTCGGCAGTCTTCCGCCCGCGAGACGCTGGAGTTCCTCCGTCAGGCGCCCCTGTTCCCGCTTTTAGCAGATAGGTCCCAGCTGATGCCCTCTCGGAGACTTGGCGCCAAGTCCAATTAACAGCAACTCCCAACCAGCTGCAGACCCTCAATCCCGCCTCGAAGTGCTGCGGGCCGAGCCCCACGCAGCTCAACCGCTGCCCCTCTGGGCATCGTCGGCTGGGAGGAAGGGAAACCGCCGCTGTCCCCTTGTCCCCAGTACGCTGGGCACAGTCACCGCCGAGAAGGTGCGTGTTCCAACATCGAACACAAGCGAGCAGGGGCTGCCTGTGTCAGTTCGCTAAAGGAGGGGAGGGAGATGGGGCAGGGGAGGAGGCCGGGGAAACAAATCCGATCACCAGAACAAAAAGAATTAAGCGGTTTAGTAACCGAAGCCTCCTCTCCGCCGCCCACCCTAGGGCGCTGCACTGTCAAAAAACATTAGTGGTACCTTTTAGAAAGTCACCGTAGAGGGCAGAGCCCCCTGTTCCACCCAGACCCCTTATTCCACCCAGCCTGGACGTCCAGAGAGTCCGGAGTGACTGGCTTCCCTGTATAGTACAAGGAGAACGCAGGGAGGAAACAGGTGCCAACACTCCAGGTTGAGTTAAGCAGGAAAATGCGAGGGCGGGACCAGGCGGCGTTGCCTCCCTCTGTCTCTCTCCCAACAGCCACCTCTGTTAGCAGCCGCAGCTGCTTCTGAGAGGAAACTGCGGTCTCGCAGAAAAAGAAAGAGGCAGTAAAAGATGAGAGGGCGGCAATTGGTATAAAAGCTGGACTATGTCTCCCTCTAGAGGGAGGCTCGGGTTAGAAAGCTTTACTGACAACGACTCCGATCTCTCTCTCCACAAAGAAAAAGAAAACAATATCGGTTCCAGGGAATTTTGTAGTTTTACAAATTCCAACCTCTAATGGATTTAGAGAGAGGATTTGCACTGCAGGCTTATGTAAGCAGAGTCCTTGCTAAAGGAACCTCTCCATATTTACAGAAATTTAATAGCAAGACGCTGGAAGGTCATGTCCTTACAGGTTTGGTCAATTTGGGTGTTGGTTTAAGCAGTATGCATACGAACTCAAGTGAAGAATCTTCTTAGACTCACTTTGATCAAGTCTGGCGATGAACAATACCTTAATCTAGTGATTAGAGGATTATGCAAAAATGAATAAGTAGTAATGATGAATTTAGAAAAAGAAAAGAAAATCTAAAGCAAAGAAATAGCATGCTGATCCAGGAAGTCTTACAAGCCCCTTACATCTAGGGATATCTCAAGGATCTTGCTTTGGAGCCAATATTCATACCTCTTATTTAACTAACCTAATCATTGTCAACTAAACTAACCAGACAAGGAGTTCAGGTTTTTTGAGCATCAGCTGCTGGCGTTCCTTGTCTGGTGCCTACAATAAACATTGCACTTTCTTTCACCAAAACCTGGTGTCAGTGGATTGGCTTTACGGCACCAGGGCAAGTGGACCCAAGTTTCGTTCGGTAACAATAGTGTCACAGATGTTATAATGTTTTGTTACTTCAGTCAAGTCCAAGCTAGGTTCCATCCATAACTTTAATATTTAGATTTTGTGAACTAACTATTTGAAAGTTTTCATTCAAAATATTTCTATATGAAACAACAAACTAGTGAATATAACAAAAAAGAAGCAGACTCAGATATAGAGGATAAACTAATGGTTATCAGTGGCAGTGGAGGAGCAATGCAGGGCTGGGGGAAAGAGAGGTACAAACTACTGGGTATAAGATAGGCTCAAGGATGTATTGTATAACACTGGGAATACAGCCAATATTTTGTAATAACTGTAAACGAAGAGTAACCTTTAAAAATTGTACAAAAATTTTAAAAATAAACAATAAAAATAAAACAAAAAATTCTGTATGTTTAAAAATTATAAAAAGTGTATTCAAGTTTTTATTAAACTCCTTCCCATTCCCATTCACTCTGAATTTTTGAAGTAGTCATATTTTAACTTGATAATCTAATTTAGTACAGGCTTAAAGAAAGAAAAGAATTTATAAGAAATAGCTTAGACTGATTGAAGTCATTTCAAACAAGGAGCCAAAACTAAGTCATGTAGTTTCATTATTTGGCTAATTGTACTATAGTAGATTTGAATCAGTCGAGCACATGGCAGTGAGGTACCCTCACCTGGTCTCTTTCAAAAGATTCATGTCATATGGTCAAAGATTTTTATTTCATTCCTCTTACTGTTAATGAAAGTGGGGTCTGGCTGCTCACCACTCAAAAGCCAAAAAAGAGGCAACGTTGGTGGAAAGGAAAGTTTGCTTTATTTCGGATGTCAGCAACAACGGGGGGAGAGCGGACTCCTGTCTAAAGGCCAACTTGACCCAACCACTGACAATCAGTGGGCAAGAGCTCTTATGGACAGAGGGAGGGGGCTACATGTAGAAACAGCACAGTCAGCTCTGACAGTCATCTTGAAATTGGTCATGTGGTGGTCTGACCAAAGTTATCTTGATTGTTTTAAGTACAATTAATCTTCAGTTCCAGGGTCAATTTGTTCCCATTTTCTTGAGGCCAGTTCTTGGAATTGTGGCAGCTTATGTCATGGCTACAGTCTGGTCAGCATGTGGTTAACTTCTTCCACCTGGTGGCGGTTTCAGTATCTACAAGGCAGCTCACAGGATGTGGCTCAGAATATTATCTATAGCCCTTGGGGAGGAACCAAAGGTCCTTGACTATACTTAATGACAAAACTATTATTATTTGGACTCCTTTTACTGTTTTCCTTTGTTTCTGCATTTTCTCACTTCTCTGATTAAACTTATTCTTTGGCTAAAGTTTTTGCACAGGCAAAAGGCAGGCAGAGGGCATGGTGGGGGGTGCGAAGGACCATGGGGTCCTGCTCCGTTTCATTACCTAGCAACTTATTTCCCCAGGGAGCAAAGTTGACATTTTAAAACACCTGGCGCTCTTTCATTGCCAATCTTACAGTAATTCTCAGTCTGCTATGTTAAGTAGTAGGATGGAATCCAAGCAGGAATGACTGGAAATCTGGGCTCTGTGCTGGGAGGAATAGCCATTTACAAAATTACTTTAGAATATTGGCCTTCCTTTCTTATAAGAAATATAAAGTATACTTTATAACCCTTCTAGCTTCTAATTCAAGTAGCTCTCTGTGACTATAGGAAAATCTATCATTTTATCATATTGTTAAATTTTTATTGTTAAAATATATGACATTTCATCCTTATTTTCCTAATTAAACCCATCATGTTTTTACAAAAATGTAAAGAAAAAAAGTTCGTAAAGAGAATAAATGTGTAAATTAATTACAAAATATAATAGAATTTCTTATCCAAAGTCATATGATACTTAAATTCTGTAATAACCTTTGTACTTTTTGTACAGATCCAGATAATTTCTAATGATTTTTAGATCAAGGTATTCCTATTTCCAGCACCTCCTAGACTTTTAAATCAAATATTTTGTTTTCCTTCCAAAACAAAATGGCAAATACCTCCCTAGTTTAATAGAAATCTTGAGATGATACTTCTTATCTTCTGTTTATTTAAACCGCCTGCCTCCTCCCATATAAACAGTAAAAAATAATTACTTGGAATGCAGAACTTCACTGACAGTAACCCGGAGCATAGCTCTTCATGTTCTGAGAGCTCACTGAAACATCACTTTGGGGCACTATAAGCTTGCTGGAGGCTTTCTATATTATCTCAAATTCTTATCTCAAGTCCTCACAACATGCCATAAAGTACCTGATATAACCCTATTTTACACATGAAAAAATTTTACACATGAAAAACATTGAGACAATTTCACCGTGATTAAGTGGAAGAGCTGAGAATCAAGCCAGATGGCTCTACCTGAATCCAACACCAGTTTTTGGTTTGGTTTTGGCTTTGATATTTTTTTCTACCCTCCCCAGAACCACCACTAAAATAGGCTATCTTCTGTATTACCGGGAAATAAAAATCATTTGGACCTGGATATAAAGAAAACTTAGCTAAAGAATGTGGGTCCATTAATAAGAATAGAAAGAAGTTATTCATGCGAAAGAGAGAAGAAAAATTAGCACCAGCTCCCCTCAGCACTCAGCCAGGGTCTAGGATATTAAAACAAATGAACAAAAAAATTCTGATTCCTAGTGTGTAAGTGAAGAGGAGTGCCGTTCATTCTTCCTTGTCTCCTCTTGTTTTGTTTATTTGGTCCTAACCACCTCATTCTACTGATATCTTTTTCAGTAATGTCTCCCTCACTCACTTTTGTTTTCATGTAATTAGGTAAACAGAAGGAAGCACAGAATCCCTTTCACATAACCTAAGGTGGCATGTGTATGTTATTAACTTTTAGAATCCTCATCACCTAGCATAGTACCTAATACACAATAAATACTCTATAAATACATTATGGTCAGTAATCAGGAAACCAAATTGGTCAAGTGAGCAGACTGAAACCATGATGATAAACCAAGAGAATTACTCCACAGAGCCATAGGAGAAAGTACCTGAGGTAGGAAAACTGCCCTATATGGAGTAGTGAGGCAAATGGAACAAATCACTCCAAAACTTAGTGGTTTAAAGAACAAGCATTGATTTAGTTCACATTTCTGTGGGATTGGCAATTACGGGTTGAGCTCAGCTAGTCAGCTGGGCAGTTCCTCTGAACTCAGCTGAGCTTACTTGTGTACCTGTGGTCAACTGGCACTATAGTGCCTCACTATAAACTGACTGTAAGCTGGAGTATTTGAGAGTAACTAAGCTGCTAGTCCCTTATCATCTAACAGGGTACACTAGCTGTTTACATGGTGGCAATCACAGGCTTCCAAGAGTAGCAATAGGGGAAGCCTCAATACCCAAGCACTTTCCAAGTCTCTGCTCACATGATGTTTGCTACAGTCTCCTTGGCTAAGCAGTTCATCAGACCAGCCCAGATTCAAGGAGTGAAGAAAGACTCCATTTCTTAATCAGTAGAGCTACAAAAACCTGGTATATTAAAGAACCTGGTATGGGGGAAAAAGTATTTGCTTTCATTTTTGCAATCTAGCATGATAGCTATCCCACAAAGCTAGCATCTTGCACAGTATCTTAACCCACCAAGCGTTTTATGGACTGACCTGTGCACAGCAGAGTATTCCCATTATAGATTAAAGGACACCTGTCTTGGGTAAGAACAAGTTCTTTGTTCAGATTATTGAGTCCCTGGACTGTTCCCATTATCAATTTAAAAGAAATAGTCCATCCAACACCTTTCACCAATACAATGCAACATGTTTCTGTAATTCTCTGTTTCACTAGAAAGCACAAATGTTCCAACATTTAACATACTTTCCACATTAGCCATTGCATTAATCTCAGGGCTTTAATTTACAATTCAGATTTATCAACAGTATTATAAAAGTTCGACTTGTTAAGCTAGAAATCACTAGCCACTTTTACGTGACCGTGATTATGTCATCTTTCGTACACAGACCTGATAGCATCTATTTTGGTTATTTAGAGACTTTGTTTACTTCCTGATTTTTTTATCATACTCCAAAGAATTGAGATGAGTAAAACCTACTATAATGGCTTCCCGAATGGACTTGATTGAAACCCTGGGCACCACCTCACCACATCTGCAAACAATCTCTACTTGGTTAACTCCAACTCATTCATTAAGACTCAGGACAAGGGTTACCTTCTCTAAAAAATCATCCATAATTCCCTTAATCCACTATATTAACCATTTCTCCTCTGTGCTCCCAAACACCTGAGATCCCTCTATCTTAACACTTAACACATTGTGTTGTAACTGAGCCATTTTAAATAGATTATCCTACATTAGACTATATCCCTCTTGAAGGTCCACAGTCATGTTCATCCTTGCTTCATCTACGAAAGCTACAGACATGAATGGATGAGCAACTAATATATCTCGATTCACAAGACTGTGGAGCAATGTATGGTCACATTTATTTTATTATCCAATAATGACTTTAGGCCTCCATCTTGCTGATCACAAGCATTACATGCATCTAGACACTAGAGTCCCAAGTGGCTACGGGCACTCTTGAAGAATGCTGACATGGTTTATAAAATTAGCCTTCTTCATTACTGCACCTGCACACACACCAGAGACAGGAGCTCAGATGCACTCCTTAAGGTCTATCTTGTCCTGCTGACCTCCAGAGCTCCACCTGCCTGTTTCTATTTCTTACATTCAGCTGCTTCTATGCACATTTTCGCACTAAGCCCCACTTCAGAATAGTAACTGAAGTTCAATTTGCTCCAACAGCTGAACTGCAGTGATTCCTTGAGTGCAGGGAAAGTTTCACTTCTCCACAATGTTATACTCAGTCCAAGACCAAAGAAAAATAGCCCTAGACTGTAGAAGACCCATCTCTTGGTGAGCAACTTAAGTTAAAAGCACATAGACATTTTCCCCAAGATGTGTCCACACTGCCAGAGTAGCTAGGTAAGAAAGAGAGCTGGTATCAGCTTCGTGCTGCATCCAGTATAAGCCCTTCCCTGTGACAACTTAGATACTGGTGTTGAGCCCAGGTCTCTAGTGTCTAGACATCCTCATTCCTTGTGAACCTGAGGTCGACCATAGGGAGGGATGAGGTGAGTTGGGTAATCTTGGTCTCACTCCTTGGCCAGATGCTTGCTGAGTTGCAGAGACCAGGGTGAAAAAGAGCCCTTAGGAGAATCTAACATTTTTTTCCCAATAGTTTGGGGGAAAATGTGAAATTAGAGAAAAGTGCCTGCTCCTTGTGTGAAAAATCTAAAGGTAGGAGGCTAGCTGAAGTGACCAAGGACAGCAGTCCAAAAAAGAGGGTCATCTGATAGTGAAGAGGCAAATCTACCATTTCATGGGCCAAAGACATACTAGTTCCATGGACCAAGTGGGTATCACACAAGGTAGTGGCCTGAGTCATCAAAGCAATGGAAGAAAAATAAAACTATTTATTGATTGCACTTAATTTGTACCCATTCTGTTTATTTATGGACTAACATGGGTTCTATGAATATTGGCTTTCGGGGCATGTTAGTTCTGTAGCATAAGGTAGTAAGAAACTATAGATACTACCTGTTAGTAGAAAGAAGCTATTAATATCATGGTAGGCTGAGACCTAATGATTTCTAGAACTAAATAGGAAGCAAGTAAGTAGCTATAAAATCATTATGAACAGCTAGCATGGGGTTAGGGTTAGGCAGAGACTGACACACTCCAGATCTCTGAGAAATTAATGATCCATGTAATGAATATACCAGTCTCAGCAGTATAGGTTAGAGGGCAGGATCATCAGGATTAAGAATGTGGTCTTGGGCTTCCCTGGTGATGCAGTGGTTGAGGGTCTGCCTGCCAATGCAGGGGACGCAGGTTCGTGCCCCGGTCCGGGAAGATCCCACATGCCACGGAGCGGCTGGGCCCGTGAGCCATGGCCGCTGAGCCTGCGCGTCCGGAGCCTGTGCTCTGCAACGGGAGAGGCCACAGCAGTGAGAGGTCCGCGTACCGCAAAAAAAAAAAAAAAAAAAAGAAAAAAGAATGTGGTCTTACTAAACTGCTCCCTTCCTCCATCAGAAATTAAAATTTCCAGTGGTTTGGGGTAGGAAGTCCGGGGTCTTTAACAACTTTACCTCATTTAAGTCATTGGCTGTCTTCATTCATAAGATTTTCATAAGTTACCAAGACCTAGTTGTACTTCAGTCTCTACCTGAGGTGTGATACACAGCCTCATGACAATACTACCGGCTCCAGATTTTCTCTCTTGATTTTATCACGCTTGTAGTAATCATGGGTAATCAATGTTTCTTCTAATCCTCATTCTTCCTGCCTGGTTTATTGGATTAACTAGATTGTTTTGGGCCTCTCATTCCCTTTTTGCCCTCTTTCCTCCCCCACTTCCCCATTGCAAGGTTGTGGAAGCAGACAGACTCTCACTTTATCAGGGAACCAAAGATTCCACACAACAAGGTACATTCTGAAGGTACAAACCAAGATGAAAGTCAGTTTTAGTACCATGCTTAAGAGCCTGGTCTTCCTAGTCTTTAGCTCAAAGTCCCATTTCCCTGTATTACTTGCCAACTAGATATTAATAATCCATAGTTTTCATCCACAGAATGTAGCTAAGAATAGGGGGAAGGAGAGCAAAATCCACTGAACAAATTGCCCATGCATCAAAGGTTATTTTTCACTGAAGCTAAGTAGAGGATAAGGTTTACAAGTTTCTACTCAGAAATGGGAAAGAAAAGAAACTAACACATTTCTTTCTTCTCATAATAGTTCTATAAAACAGATATTATCTCATTTTATGACTTATACACTAAGGCTCAGAGATTAAGTAAATTGCCCAAAAATTCAGTTAAAAAGTGAGAGCAGCCAGAATTACAATTAGATCTGACCCAAGAGCATTAATAAGAACTTGTCTCCTAGTTATTAGTCCATTGTTCTTTTCACTTTACATATTGTTCTGATTCAATTATTTCCACAAAGCTCAAGCACAAACCCTGAAATTCCTCCATTCAAACTCTCTTTGGATTTCTGTACAAAATTTTCTCCTATTTTTAGTATAATATAAAATGACTTCTGTCACCCAACATGATCAAAATATTGCCTGCAAAGGTTTAAGTGTTTCAAGAAACTTCACTATGTATTTCAGCCATCCAGTGTCAAAACAGAGCAACTGCAGGCAGGTGCTGATGTTTCTACAGACAGGCGTGATAGTACATACTGTCTGCTTTCCCGCAGCAAAAATAAATCATGACAGAGGTTCTGAAGTCTTTCAATGGTAAAGATTGTACATTTAGAAGATACTCCCACAACAGAAAGAAGCACATGAAAATGAGAAGCCAATATTTTTTAAATGAAGAATTTAAATAGCGTAAGTGAAGATATGCCTGTTCCAAAATCCTAGAAAAAATGGAATAAAAGGAAATGAGATAATAAAATTTAATCGTATGTAAAGAAGCAGTCAAAAATAAGAGGAGGTAAATTGTTTTTAACACATTTTTAACATACTTTAATGTACAGGTTAATTAGACAGTGTAATGAGCTACAAAAAGAATTAGTGGACTTGCCAATATTGGAGGTATTCAACGAAATCTCTAGCCTGACAACCGATGGGAAACATAGAAATCAAGTTCCCTCAAGTCTTAATGACAAACACAAGGAAATAACATGCAGCAAGAGATCTATGAAGACTAATGTTAGAACATCATCATCATCTAAGTGGATTTACTACACACTTAATTGTACGTAGATAGCACCTGCCCTTTCAAGAAAGTCTAAAAGAGCAAAATGATAACATCACTACAAATGAAGCTAGTAGCTCATTAATCCAATTACATGAATGGCAAAGAGGAGTGAATTTTAGAGATGGCGTATAGTTTAAATTTTAAAACTAGAAAAATAGCCATAGAACTCTGAGTAAGAAAAGGAAAGAATCGTTAATGGTAATATGTCTTATTTCGTAATTATTCAGGTTTTCTGCTTGGGCTCTCTGGGTCAACCTCGGCTGTGAAATCCTAGCTCTACTAGGGTGTTGGCCCCAACACAGTGCACAAATATACAATGTTGTAGATCGGACCAGTAGCTCTCAACATTTTAATTAGTTTCCATGTGTGGGATAGAAAGCATTCTTATAAATGTATCAGGACTATTCAAAATTCTTGGCTTCTTTACTGTAAGTCCTTTCTCTCCCACTGACAAAGCATAGCTAATACAAGTGAGTAAACAGGGCAATTATAAAGGACAATCATAGGGATAACTTTTCCAGTTTACACTGCAAAGTAAATACTTCCCAAAGCTTTGTGCTTTATTAAGTCACTTTATTATTAATGACTAACTTCGCAAAAAATCACCAAATTATATGAAGCCAGTAGTCAAGCAATAAATATTGTTAGCGACCATAATTCAATTAACCCCTGTGGCTCAAGCCACCATTAGATGTTTTGCAAGTTGACAAGGTGTCAAAGCTGAGCCTATCCAAGTTCGCTGACATACATGGAGGAAAAGTCACTCTACTCCTCTCTGCTTAATAACCATTCTCTAAACGTTGATTCTTTTCTCCTTGGCAGATAGAACTGCTTTCCTTTAAAACATCTCTTAGAATAATTGAGATTGTAATATGCTCTACCACCAAAAAAATTTCTAATAAAAATGAAATATTTGAACAATCTTTCTTCCTTATTCATTTGGCATTCTAAATTATCAAAGTTGTAATCCAGTTCTCAAGAGAAGAAAATAAATTGCACCTGTGCTGACGCAATAGGTTTCTCAACTATTGTGTTACTTTAAGGACAATAAAAAACACACTTAACCAACTGAGTCCAAGAGATGTAAATTCCAAGGTAAAAAAAAATATGTAGAAATGATTAAAACTTTAATATCAGAGCTCCTGAAGATGCCTGAAAATAAGCCCAAACAAATGATTGAAACGTGAAGTTTTTGCCTTATATTCTAGTTCTAAAAAAAAAATGCAACTATGAAATTATATAAAAGGGAAGCCTCAAGTAACATATTTTGTTCTCTTTAGTGGAAATAATTATATTAAAGGCTGTGAAATAACTGTATAAGTAAATTTACACTGGCAACCTAGGAAGTTTTGAGGCCACAAATTTTATTTTAGCCCCTGTCTCTGAATCAATTTATACCCAGAAGCCACTATAAATGTCTGTCTTCTCTTCTAGATTTACACCAGGCAACTGCTAGTATACAACACATCCCTCAATCCCTCCTCACTAGGATAAGGAGCACAGTTGGAGAAGTAGTGGAATGTGTTAGAGCCCAGGATAGGCTGCCCTCAAATGTGCCTCAATGGCATATTGATTATATTGAATTAAAGTTACTTAAGAGCCAATGCAAGAGGGACAGTTTGACTCTCCTTTCTGTCTCCCTAAAGCAGGAAATAAACCTCTCAAATGACAGGTGCACTCCCTGCATCTGGAAGTAGGACACTCTTATCACCAGAGATAGGGAATTTGGGGCCAAGAAGCCTGCATAAACAAACCTTGTTACTTCTTTAATTTACTACCCTAAGCCCAAACTCTGTTTAGATTCTTCACTGATTAAGCACCCAAAGGCTACGTTTCTTTGTCCTGTCCACTCTTCACAAATGTATTGTTTCTTTGTCTAAAAAGTATAAAAGCTTCCTGCTTTGGCCACTTCTTAGGTCCTATATCTATGAGACCTCCAAACACATAAATTAAAATGTGTTTCTTTTTCTCCTGTTAACCTGTCTTGTGTCCATTTTATTATTAGTCTGACCACAAGAACTCATGAGGGGTAGAGGGGCAAATTTTTCCCTCCTGGACAGTAAGTAAGCCATCAGGAGGCTAGGTGGACTCCCCACTTCCCACCCTGAGACTTCTGCAGCTGAGAGAACATGAGACGTCTGACAAAAGTGGTAAAAGGTAAGATTTCTTACGGAATGCCTGCAAGGTCTGGTGGAAGCAAAGTGGTGAGAGTCCCTTTTCTCTCTCTCTCTAATTTTAGATGAGCAGGAGAAAATATTTGTAGAGCTAGTTGGTTGGACTTAGTGACTCCTGGGGATCCTTTTCCTCCCAGATACGGTCTCTGATTTTCTTTTGTTTTAATTGAAGTATAGTTTATTTACAATGTCATGTTAGTTTCAGGTGTACAGCAAAGTGATTGTTATATATATTTTTTTCAGATTCTTTTCTATTATAAGATACTGAATATAGTTCCCTATGCTATACATTAGGACCTTATTGTTTATCTATTTCATATATAGTAGTGTGTACCTGTTAATCCCAAGCTCCTAATTTATCCCTCTTCCCCAGCCCTTTCCCCTTTGGTAACCATAAACTTGTTTTCTAAGTCTGTAAATCTGTTTCTGTTTTGTAAATAAGTTCATCTGCATCTTTGTTTAGGTACTACATATAAGTGATATCATATGATATTTGTCTTTCTCTGTCTGACTTCACTCAGTATGATAATCTCTAGGTTCACCCATGTTGCTACAAATGGCATTATTTCATTCTTTTTTATGGCTGAGTAATATACCATTGTATATATGCACCACATCTTTTTTATCTATTCCTCTGTTGATGGACATTTACATTGCTTCAATGTCCTGGCTATTGTAAACAGTGTTGCAGTGAACACTGGGATGCATGTAAGTTTTTGAATTATGGTTTTCTCCAGATATATGCCCAGGAGTGGGATTGCTGGATCATATGGTAGCTCCATTTTAGTTTTTTAAGGAACTTCCATACTGTTCTCCATAGTGGCTATACCAGTTTACATTCCCACAAACAGTGTAGGAGGGTTGCCTTTTCTCCACACCCTTTCCAGCATTTGCTGTTTGTACATTTTCTGACGATGTCCATTCTAACTGGTGTGAGGTGATACCTCATTGTAGTTTGGATTAGCACTTCTCTAATAATTATGAGCATCTTCTCATGTGCTTTTTGGCCACCTGTATGTCTTCTTTGGAGAAATGTCTATTTCGATCTTCTGCCCATTTTTTGGTTGGGTTGGGGTTTTTTTTTGATATTGAGCTGCATATTATATACAGCTGTCATATTAGTACTTTCAGGAGGATCAAATTGAAAGGGAAAAAAAGTATAATGGCTAGCCTTCGGGAATCCCTTATTCTGAAAAAAACAAAAATTAGATTTAAAGATCCAACATAAATTCCTCTTCTTAAAAAAGAAAAGAAAAGAAATAGATTATCTGGAAGCCAATATTCAAGGGCTATTAGAAACAACTGTCTTTGTCTTACAAATCTCTACAAAATCAGAAATGCAACTCTAGAAACAAGTCAAGGCCCACTTATCTTTACCAATCCCAAAACTTCACCTATTCCTCTCAAAATGCTTGTTGATATTATAAAAGATCAGGATATTGGAGCAAAACTGTCCCATACTTTAAAAAATTTTTTATAATAATAACTACCCTAAGCTTATAATAGACAAATATATTCCAAAACTCCTAGGAGAAAGCTTGTATTTTCTTTCTCTGTCCCTTAAAGTCATAAATCTTATCACATCTTTGAAATGTAAACACAGTCCACATTGCCTGAGACTGAGCCAGATTAGCTCAATTGGTAGAACCTGAAACAAACAAAACAAAACAAAAGGAAAGAGGACTTTTTAAATACAAACTGTTAAAAGGATTCTCTTGCTCAAACTCTAACAAATCACAACCTCCTTATAATTGCTTGTCAAGGGCAAATATATATCTTAAAAGTATTCTCCACAAAGGGAACCCTCCTACCCTGTTGGTGGGAATGTAAGTTGGTGCAGCCACTGTGGAAAACAGTATGGAGGTGCCTCAGAAAAACTAAAAAGAGAATTACCATATGATCCAGCAATCCCACTCCCGGGCATATATCCAGATAAAACTATAATTCAAAAAGATACATGCACCCCTATCTTCATAGCAGCACTATTCACAATAGCCAAGACATGGAAACAACCTATAGTTGACAGATGAATGGATAAAGAAGATGTGGTACATATATCCAATGGAATACTACTCAGCCATAAAAAAGAATGAAATAATGCCATTTGCAGCAACATGGATACAACTAGAGATTATCATATTAAGGGAAGTAAGTCAGAAAGAGAAAGACAAATACCACATAATATCACTTATATGTGGAATCTAAAATATGACACAAATGAACCTACGTATGAAACAGAAACAAAATCAGAGACATAGAGAATAGACTGATGGTTTCCAAGGGGGTGGGGGGTGGGAGAGGCTAGGAGTGGGAGTTTGGGATTAGCAGATGCAAACTGGTATATATATATAGAATGGATAAACAACAAGGTTCTACTGTATAGCACAGGGAACTATATTAAACATTCTGTGATAAACCATAATGGAAACAAATATGAAAAAGAATGTATATATATGTATAGCTGAGTCACTTTGCTGTATAACAGTAATTAACACAACATTGTAATTCAACTATACTTCAATAAAAAATAAATTAAAATAAAAGTATTCTCCACAAATAATAAAAGAACTAAGCCATCTGAGTAAGTGAACTTCATTTATTCCAACTGTTATTTATAAAATAGTGAGTTTTGTATTGTACCTGATTCATGGCTAAAGTTTTAAAATGAAAACTATGAGATCTCTGGTTGTGCCTGTCTACATGTCTGTATGTGTACATTGTAGATATGGTATTTTTCTACCATCAGATGATTTGACAAGATTAATTTGTAAAAGAGCTCTATTTCTTTGACCTAAACAAACAAGTGCTTTTATTAAAATTCTCAAAAGTATAATAAAGACTAACACAAATATTTTTCGAGTTCACGTGATCTAGAATAATCTTTGGTGAATAAAAGCTAACTTTAACCTTGTTGGCTTAATTAATACAGGTATGTCTTCAGAGTTATCAACATTAAATACAATGCAGATAAACAACTTTTGTTCTACCTGGGTATACTAGTCAAATGGTGTCATGTAGTCTCTGTTGCAGTTTGTCAACAACAACAACAAAAAAACTTAAGGTAATGACTAATTGCTTCAGTGTCTCATAAAATTGTCATGAGTGATCTAAGTATGACCATTAAAAACAAATGACTTAAATAGACGTAAATGAGATAAGAGTTTTAGATAAAATTTTTAACAATAATTATTTTATGATATGTCTATTTAAATTGTTTCCTAAATCTCTTTGGTAATTTATACCCTTAGAGTTTTGCAAAGTTAAATTAAATGATGGGGATTCACTGAATGTCTACATCATTTCCAAATAAGATAAAATATGAAACATTTATTGCTAAACAAGTCTAAGTTTACCTACTTTTGACCTCTATTACAGAGACTAAATAAGTTTGGGTTTATTAGTAAATATATCTTATGCTTTATTGAAAGACTGTACTATGAAATAGCATATGTTTCTAGAAATTATAAAATATATTTATAAGTTTGCCAAGCCACAAAATGTTAATACAGTTCACAATTGTTTACTTCTTTATTTTCACTAAAAAAATTAAGATTTCAAAGGATTAAGAATTCTAATTAACACATGTGGCTAAAGCTACCAGAAACAATAAGTGAGGTAAGATGTGTTTTGGGGTAAGAAAAGCTATAAGGTATGGAGATGTTTTTGTTAAGGAAAAAGAAAGTGATTTTGTCCTAAAGCTGCTTATTTCTGAATGGGAAAGAAAACAAGTGATAAATAAAATGGACATGGAAAATTGTAAAAGGTGTGTGGGAAAAAAAGGAATCTTTCTAAAGGAATTTTATCTGTGGTAAGGACTGGCTAAGACTGAAATGAATTTAAATAAATAAATCTTAATATTGAAAGTAAGCTGGTACAAAATTAAAATTTGATTTTTCTGTCTGTGAAAAGGACAACGTTTTCTTAGATTATTAGTCTGGTTTTAATAAAAAATTGTAGACGAAGGTTTTCTTTACCTTTAATATAATCTGTCTAGAAAAACAAAAATTCTATATTTTGTCTTTAACAGGTCTTTGATTATTTAGAAGAAAAGGAAAGAAACTGAATTTTTTCAATATTAAAAGAGCTAGGGGTCTTCCCTGGTGGCACAGTGGTTGAGAGTCCGCCTGCCGATGCAGGGGACACGGGTTCGTGCCCCGGTCTGGGAAGATCCCACATGCTGCGGAGTGGCTGGGCCCGTGAGCCATGGCCACTGAGCCTGTGCTCCGCAATGGGAGAGGCCACAACAGTGAGAGGCCCGCGTACGGCAAAAAAAAAAAAAAAAAAAAAAAAGAGCTAGGGCTTTTTATAACTATTTAACTTCTCTATTTGCCTGTGAAGTCTTTGTCACTTTGATTAAAAGTATAACTAAGTATTGCTTCATAGTGACCTCTGATCCTACTTAACCAAGTGTTTTTAAAACTTTTGATATTTTTGACAAATTTCCCAAAAATAAATTTTCCAAAAATAAAATTCTAAATGAAGACTTAAATGACCTGGAAGTAACTTTGGGGTTTTCTAAAGGTCCCTAGAATGCCTCAAAAGATTTATTTTCTTTTCTTATAAAAGGGAGATATTAAATTAATTAGGCTTATTTGTAAAATTTCATATTTATTAAATTACATAGGAAGCATTGTCAAATAGATGATGATAAGCCTTCTTAGGTTATATTGTATAAATAATGTTATTAATATAAATGTTCTAGAAAATATATGAAATTTCTAAAATTTGGATATGCCCTAGTATAATGTTACCAGTCATAATTCTAGTTATTATCTTAAAATGTGTGTCACAGAGATAACTAAATTTCCTCTCAATTCCATTATAATGAATCAGATCTTTAATAATAGCTATTTTTAAGTTTTTTATCGTTTACAGACAGTTATTGTCTTACTCATATTTTTACAAAAGTTTCCTGCAAATGTGTTTTATCTTCAAAGAACTGCATGGAAAGGAATCTAACAAGTACTCTAGAATACAAGTTTCTGACGTCTTTCAAATAAAACCACTGAACTGGGTAAGAATTTACAGAGCCCTAATGGAGAAACTGATGGCTTCATAAAATTTCTAACAAAAGATTAAGGAGAACAAGAATTAATTACATGGGACTAAATGAACTGAGGAAGATGATTATAATTTTTTATGATTTTTTTGCGACATCACTGATTTTTTAAATGTTTTACTTCTCCAGATTTGAGGAGCAATTTTGTAAATTATACCTTTGTAAGCAAAATCAAAACATATTATCTGTTTTTCTCTATTTGATTCCTCCAGAATTCAGAAACTCTCAGTGAGTATTCTTATTTTCTTGACAATATAGTTATTTGCATATGTTCAATAAGAATCTGTTGTCCTTATAACAGGACACAACTGGAACCATTGATTATATTACCAAAGCTTTGACTGGAATGTCACATTTGAGAGATACATGCCTAGACTCAGATATGACCAGACAGCTTTAAGGAACTAAGGTTGACTTTATGGAGCCAATAAAGCCCCTTGGAAAAACAGCCTGGTGCTTTGTTTCACTTCAGAAATTTCACTTCCTGACAGGTACAGAATCCTCAAAACATTTGGGGGACCTTGAGAAGAGAGGAATTAACCCAAATCTATACATGTTGCAAACAACGTCTGATGGCAAATATTGATATTTGGCTTGGCTTCTTAGTTTTGAGAGGCTATTAAAAGTTCAATCTGAGATTCCTTCTAAAGTTCTGACAAAGCAGATTTTTAAAAGCCTATGTGAGGCTTCCCTGGTGGCGCAGTGGTTGGGAGTCCGCCTGCCGTTGCAGGGGACGCAGGTTCGTGCCCCGCTTTGGGAAAAAAAAAAGCCTATATGGTCCAATCACTATTCTTGCTATAATTATATGAATAACTAGGCCAAGTTTATTGAAACTAGAGTTATTTTGCAAATAAATTAATCTTAATTTGGCTATCTTTGGTAAAAATGGGGGTAATTGTAGAGAGAAAAAAATATGTTTCAGCAGAAATTGTAATATATACTATAGATACCAGATTCTAGTTCTGTTAACTACTGTCTTTGAGGTTTTTGTTATTTACCTGTAAACTGAACTGGATCCCGAATTATTCTAGTTTCCTCTAACATCTGACTATGACTCTCCAAACTAACATTTCCAAATTTCTCCTAACCTTTTTTCATTTGAAATCATTGAGAATTAAAACTGCCCTTTTCCCTGAAGGCCTGCAAACTGAAGCT
Organism: Tursiops truncatus; assembly: GCF_011762595.2. Lineage (NCBI taxonomy): Eukaryota > Metazoa > Chordata > Mammalia > Artiodactyla > Delphinidae > Tursiops > Tursiops truncatus. Next base: position 53,464,335 of record NC_047044.1, on the reverse strand, counting down.
AGGTGACTTGATATAAACTTCGGAGAAATTGTCACAATCTTCATGCCTATTGCTGCAGGAGCCATTCAGAAAGTTTATTGATGACATCATCAGAGACATTTCAAACTGTAAAAGATGCTTCAACCCTAATATCTAGAAATCTTTTTGACTGACTGGACTCTGGGCTCAGAAACTGGTTTATAATCTGCTCCAATCATTAATCTCTGTTTTTCTTTCGTTTCCATTGACATACTTGTTAAATACACGATTGCTTGAACCATAGGTTTAACTTTTGGAACCCACCTACTCAAATGAGTCTAAGTGAACTGGCTTATTGTCAAGACTAAGAGACTGGTTCAATGAGATGGAAAAATATACCAGCTCAACTTTTAATATGTGAAACTTCCAGGGACGTTTCGGAGCAGGGAACTCTTGGAGCCCAGAGAAGACTGCCCCAAAATGTGCCTCAATGGCATATTAATTATTTTGAATTAAAGTTACTTAAGAAAGAGCTGATACAAGAGGGACGATTTAACCCTCCTCTCTGTCTCCCCAAGCAGAAAATAAATCTCTCATGTGAAACGTGCACTCCCTGCATCTGGAAGTAGAAGGACACTCTTATCACCGGAGAAGGGAATTCAGGACCAAGAAGCCTGTGTAAACAAACCTTGTTACTTCTTTAACTTACTACCCCAAGCCCAAACTCGGTTTAGAATCTTCACTAATTAAGTACCCAAAGGCTACATTTCTTTGTCCTGTCCTGTTCTTTACAAATGTATTGTTTCTTTGTCTAAAAAGTGTAAAAGCTTCCTGCTTTGTCCACTTCTTAGGTCCCATTTTTATGAGACCTCCATACACACGAATTAAAATGTGTTTCTTTTTCTCCTGTTAATCTGTCTTGTGTTCATTTTATTATTAGTCCAGCCACAAGAACTCAAGAGAGGTAGAGGGCGATATTTCCCCCTTCCCAACAAGAGAAAGAATAAAAGAGTTCTAAGTCATACTTAGAATTCAGGGGAGAAATCCCTGGTTGTAATCTGTTTATAAACAATCTGCATAGTTTTCAGTATGAATACTTGAACAATGTAAGTTCAATTTGTTTAATAATTATGAAAAGTAAAAGTTGCTATTAGGTACTCCTTTGTGTAGTACAGGGCTTTTTAAATATACATCGTCTGGTCTTTTAGAATTTATAATCCAAGCCAGAGAATAAAAATGCTATCAGTCTCTGAAATCCTTTAAAATCAGTTATTCTTTACCTCAACTCTAGGTAGCTTCAACTTACAATGGGATGTCTTTCAAGACTTTATATGTTATTTGAAATTCAGAATGTCCCCATCCCATGGAAACAATGATTAAAATGGAAATTAGGTTCCCAGACCTGTGTACCAAAATAAAAAGTTCAGGAAAAAAAAACATTAAACAAAGAGATGCTGAATCAAGTTCCCAATTGATACCACTACCAGAATGTGAACACCCTTTGGACTCTTAACACTTAGGGGAATGAATAAGAACCTGATGAAAGAACATACTTCTAAAATTTAATGAACTGTTTCAAGGAGTCTGGTGATCCCCTGAACCACCCAGGAGCCCCCGGTTAAGAAGGGCTGACTTAGACATATGAGTGACATCAACAAGGTGGTGGAAAGAAAGTCTCACCTCTTGTCCCCCTGACAGAGACATCGATAAAACAATACTTGGGCCAAAATACCTTCATAAGGCTTTCAGAATCCAATTAAGGATTTGCAACACCCCAAAAGAACACAAAATCAAGAAAATAAAGTGGTTTCACTTTATTCATGTCAGCCCCTCCCTCAAGCCACCCAGTTCAGGGCTGAGATCACTCAGCCTGCAATTTCTTCCTCAGGGGAAAGAATGAGTGACATGCCCATCCAGCATCTGCAGCCTTCCAGGGAACTGCCCAAGAGATTTACTTCTGTCTCACTTCATTCATTCAGTGTGCTGAAGCAACTACCATAGTTAGAACACCTGGGGGCAGCTAAGAACAAAGAAAAGATGGCTTCACTAGTGAATTCTACCAAACATTAAAGAAGAATTAATACCAATTCTTCTCAAAATCTTCCCAAAAAATTGAAGAGGAGGGAACACTTTAAATTCATAAGAGGCCAGCATTACCCTGATACCAAAGCCAGAAAAAGACACTACAAGAAAAGAAATTACAGGTCAATATCCCTGATAAATATAGATGCAAAAGTCCCCAACAACAAAAAAAAAACAAGCAAACCAAATTCAACAGCATATTAAAAGGATCATAGACCATAATCAAGGTGGATTTATCCCTGCGATGCAAGGATGGCACAACATAAGCATATCAATGAATATGATACATCGCATTAACAGAGTACAGGATAAAAATTATAAGATCATCTCAATAGAAGCAGAAAAAGCATTTGACAAAAGTCAGCGTTCTTTCATGATAAAAACTCAAAAAATTAGGTATAAATGGAATGTACCTCAACATAATAAAGACCATATGTGACAAGCCCACAGACAGCATCATACTCAATGGTGAAAAGTTAAAAGCCTTTAAGATCAGGAACAAGACAAGAATGTTCACTCATACCCCTTCAGCAATGCTGAGACTCACTCTCCTGATTCAAGGCAAAAAGGGGGCATGTCTAGAAAAGGAAGGAAGTTGTGGAACACATCTAAGAGAGGTTACTAAAAAGCTAAATCATTTCTGCATAAGATACCTTTGTATATTCGCATAGGACACTGAAACTTTCTAAGTATTGATGCCTTTTTTTCATAAAGTATTTATTAATAGCATGCTGATATTCAGTCACCAAAACAATCACTGTTATACCATACCTAGGTCATTCAAGTTTTCACTTCTCAGTAGTTGCCCTAACAGTGGGAATATCCTGAAGTGGAAAAAGGTTAGGATTTTTTCATTTCATTTCATAGGATACAAGAATGACAAATTTACAAACACATACCACAGCCTAGGGAAGTACTGACATTTTCACCTATTCTTTTGCCTTTCAGCTTTGCTTTTCAGATACAAAGAATTATCTGAATATAATCTTGCTCTGGGTAAATTTATTGTAGCCACAGCCTCTCCAGGATGGTATTTGGCTTAAGAAAAAGAACACTTTCACAAACAAAAAAGATATTGGTACAAACATAGGTTTTGCAACTTACTGTTTGTGAGATCTAAATTCCCTGAAACTTATCTGTTGAGACAGGGCACCTATATAATATCAGCTATTTTAATTACAGGGATTGTGGTGAGCCTTAAATAAACTTATATAATTATGAAGACTGGCAAGTTTCACCCACTGAAAGAGCAAGTCCCAAGGACCTGTATCACCATGGCAAGTGAATAGGTTAACAATTTTCTCAACCATTCTTCCCCAAAGGGACCTGACCTAAGACCATTTAGTCAACAAAGAAAATACCCAAACATTTCAAGGGCTTTTAGACACAGGGTTTGAGTTGACATGGAAACATCATTATGTTCCCCCTGTTAGAGTACCAGAATATGGGGGTGAAGTAAAAAATCCAGTCTTGTCAAATTCCTCTGCTAACAGTGGGTCCACAGAGCGCTCCAGTGCCTATTTGTCCCCTCTCCTGTTCCTAAGGGTATAATTATTATGAACATATTTGGTAATTAGCAGAACCTCCATATTGGTTCCTTGGACTGTGGGATAAGACCTATGCAGCTTCAAACCACCTTCATCAAGATTATAGTTTTTTTAAGTATTTTATCCCTGGTTGGGAGTTGAGGGGAGTAGCAGAGACTAGTGCCACCATTAAAGACCTTTAGGATGCATGGTTGCTGGTTCTCATCAAATCCCCATTTCATTAACCAAAAAAAAAAAAAAAAAAAGATGTATCTTGGAGAATGACAGGAAAGTAAGGCAATCTCAATTAGAAAGCAACCCCAATTGCAGTTGCTATGCCAGATGTGACCTCTTTGCTAGAACAGATTACCATGGCCTTGGGTGCATGGTATACTATCATTGATCTGATGAACATGTCATTTCCCATCCCTACTGGAAAGATGAGAAATCGTTTGAATTCAATTGAAGCAAATGTGTGTATTTATTTACAGTCTTAACCAGAACTAGATTAATTCTTTTGCCCTCTGACATAATATAGTCATAAAGATCTGAACTGGTTATTTGGCAAGACATGGCACTGGTTCACTTTATTGATGATACCTTGCTAATCAGACTGGATGAGCAAGAAGTTGCATACAAAAAAAAAATGTTGCACACATATAATAGGCCTTGGTATAACATATGTGTTCCACAAAGTGGGAGTTATTATACTCCAATAAAGATGTTAAAAAAAATAAATTTTTTTAAAAGTGGGAGTTAAACTATATGAAAATTCAGGAAAATTCCATATAAGTAATATGTAGGAGTCTGGTGCTCTGGGACAAGTCATGACATTCTTTCTAAACTAAGGAACAAATTATTGCATCTTGTCTCTCCCTGCACAAAGAAGGAAGCATAATGCCCTGTATTTGTCTTTTGGTTCTGGAAGTAACATATTACACATTAGTAAATACTGCTCTGATGCACTTTACAGGTGCCATGAAAGTGTGAGTGAGACTCAAAGCGGGAAAGAGACTTGCAGCAGGTCCAGGTTGAGTGCTTGGACCATATGATTTGGCAGATCCTTCAGTATTCAAGGTATCAGAGATGGGAAAAGATATCATGTGGAGTTTATGACAAGCTCCCAAATGTACATCCTTAGGGTTCTGATCAAACTATGCCATCTGTAGTAGTGAGTTATACAGCATTTTAAAAAATTATAAAAGGTCTCTGGAATGCTACTGGATCTTGGTAGAGACAGAGGCCTGACCATGGGAGATCAAGTGATCACTGGGCCAGAACTGCTCATTATAGGTGGGTTCTGCCAGACCTCTCCTAAGTCAGGTCAAGAGAGCTATCTGGCCAAGATCGAACCGCTTTCCTGGGTTCCACCTACCTCCAATGTCTAATCCAGATACAAGGGTATAAAAGCTCAGCACTTCCTTCAAAGTAGAACACCTCTGAAGGGCCATACTAGTTCCAGAGTTCCCCTTGGGATGGCTGAGGCCATTGTCACAACTGAATCACAGCTCAACTCCTCCCTCTTGCCATTCTTACTTCCTTTGATCCCCCATGGATATCAATCTCAAGGACATTCTTCAATAAATTTCTGGCAAACAAATGTGCATCTAAGAATCTTTTTCCCCAGGAAAACTTACCTAAGATACACGTACCAAAACTCTACTCAGTTAGGTGAAAGTGAGGAAGGGGAATAAAGAAGCTTTACTTCCAGATTTTTCTAAATAAATCTGAATTGAATTGATTTCTAATTTATAAAGAAAAAGAGTGGGAGAAAGGAAGAGAGGGAGGTAAAGGAAAGGTAAAAGTGACTCCCCTCCTCATGTTTGATAAACACATCTTCCCCATTCCTTGAAAAGCTATGTAGTCAGTTGTGTAGCCTTTCACTTACCAGTTACTAAAGTGGAGGATATTATCCCAGAAAAACACTACCATTTGCTATTCAGCAAAGAAACCAAACATTTTAACCCAAACTGTACTTGTTTTTACCTCCTGTGAAAATTCTGAATTTTACTCATTCACTTAATAAATATTTATTTACCACCTATAATATGTCAAGCACTGATCTATTTCTAAAATATAGTAGTATTATCTTTATGTACACTCTTAAATCTATAAGCCAAATAGATATTTCAAGTATTATTAGATATAATGTTATTCCTAGCCACTTATTTTCCTTCTCTTTTACATTTTGTTGATACCTCATTGTAAGTCACAAAGTCAATAAAGCAATAATAATCAGACCAGATAACATCTATTTACCAAAGATATCCTGAAGGACATTTTTTTTCAAGCAGTTACACATTTACATAGGACATTCAATAATATCATACTTGCAAAGTAGCTAGACATTTTGGCATTTGGGATTTGAAATGATGAGATTAAAATGTCAGTATATGAAAACTGTGATTTGGACTACATGAGAAAAGATGAGGACAAAATAATATTTTATTAATGAATATGTCAAGGTGAGTATAGCAAAAGAAAACATTTTTATGGAAAATATTTTTGAAAAGACCCAATTTAAAAGTCCCTCTTATTAATATTATACCTCTGTAAATCAGTGAATAAAAATACGCTCCAGCTCTAAAAACAAAAACTTGGTTGATTTATAGGAGTTCAAATATAGACCTAAAAGAAATTAATTTGGTTATTTGAAGTGTGAAATGAAGAAATTAGGTTTAGTTAAAATTTAAGTGAAACCTCAGGTCACAATTTTACTCGTATTTAATAGAAAACTTGAAGACGTTGCTAACACAAGTGCTTTGGCAAATGCAAAGCATTGGTAGATACAAGAGAGGATTAGAGAATATCTACAAACAGTAACCACAAAATAAACTAAATCTACACTTAGTCTAAATCAATATAAACCTGAATTTCTGTATACCAAGGACAGAGTTGTTCTAAAATATTCAGAAGTTAGTTCTAATAGTAAAATTTTTAGGACTGTTGACTTGAAACTTTGAAAAGACATATATTTTTTATAAGAGATTTATTTGCTAACAAAAATTTTTTTCACTTAAAGTTGTAAGCAATATTTGTCATAAGGGGTTGAATTTGTTCACTAAACTTGCGACAATTAAATCACTAAATATAACCTTACTGCTCTTATTATAAATGACCCACCTACCCTGTACATAAAACTGTGCCTTCTTCTATTAAATTAGAATTGTATCAGCGAGTCTTCCTCCTTGAATAACTTGCTAAATTAAATTATTCTAACATATTAACTTTAAAACACAACACAAAATCTCATTCTGTCACAGGGTTTACTCAACAAGCTAACCTATGGATTTGGGAATTTTTTTTTAACCTAGTGATCAAAGAGAATATGAGATGGAAACAGAAAATACTTGTTAAGTTTCAGAAAGTGAAAAAATCTAAAACAAAATTATGGAGTATTATTAAACAGCTAAATTACTGAAGTGTCATTTTAAAAAACTGTTGAGAATGCCTTTACTAAAGGCAGAACCTAATGAGAGACAGAAACAAACTACCGGAACGAAAAAAAAAGTACTAGAACAAAGTATAAGTCATGGGCTTCCCTGGTGGCGCAGTGGTTGAAAGTCCGCCTGCCGACGCAGGGGACACGGGTTCGCGCCCCGGTCCGGGAAGATCCCACATGCCGCGGAGCGGCTGGGCCTGTGAGCCATGGCCGCTGAGCCTGTGCGTCCGGAGCCTGTGCTCCACAACGGGAGAGGCCACAACAGTGAGAGGCCCGCATACTGCAAGAAACAAAAACAAAAACAAAAACAAAAAAAAACAAAGTATAAGTCATGTGAAAGTAAGCAGTGCAGATAAACTACGAGGAAAAATATAAATACAATAAAGAAAAACACTAATAATTATTTTGAAAAGAAATTACAAAATTAAGCCAATTAGTGAAAAGGAAGAAAATACAATTTAACAAGTTGAGAAACTAAACATAAGAACCAAAAGATTTTGAAAAATATCTGATTAAAACAGCAATGAGATACTGCTACACACTTAGTAGAATGACAGGTCCAAAACACTGACACCACCAAATGCCAATGAGGATGTGAAGCAACAGGAACTCTCATTCATTGCTGGTGGGAATATGAAATGGTACAACCACTTTGGAAGACAGTCTGGCCATTTCTTATAAAACTAAATATTCTCTTAGCATGTGATCCAGCAATCATGCTCCTTGATATTTACTCAAACGAGTTGAAAACCTATGTCCACACAAAAACCTGCAGATGTTTATAGTAGCTTTATTCATAACTGCCAAAATTTGGGAGAAATGAAGATATTCTTCTGTAGGTGAAAGGATAAACTGTTGTCCATCCAGATAATGGAATATTATTCAGTGCTAAAAGGAAATGAGTTACCAAGCTGTGAAAATGCATGGAAGAAGCATATTAAATGCTTAAATGCATATTATTAAGTGAAAGAAGCCAATCTGAAAAAGCCAAATACTATACGATTCCAACTATATGATATTCTGGAAAAGGCAAAACTATATAGACTGTACAAAGATCCACGGTTGCCAAGGATTCTTGGGGGGAGGGATGAATAGACAAAGCACAAAGGATTTTTTTTTTTTTTTTTGCGGTATGCGGGCCTCTCACGTTGTGGCCTCTCCCCCTGTGGAGCACAGGCTCTAGACGCGCAGGTTCAGGGGCCATGGCTCACGGGCCCAGCTGCTCCGTGACACGCGGGATCCTCCCGGACCAGGGCACGAACCCGTGTCTCCTGCATCGGCAGGCGGACTCTCAACCACTGCACCACCAGGGAAGCCCCAGCACAAAGGATTTTTAGGCCAGTGCTACTAGTCTCTATGATACTATAATGGTGAATACATGTCATTATACATTTGTCAAAACCCATAGAATATGCAAAACCAAGAGTGGATCTTAATTTGAACTATGAACTTTGGATGATAATGATGTGTCAATGAAGGTTGTAACAATGTACCACTCTGGTAAGGAATGTTGATAGTGGGGGAAGCTATGTATGTGTAGGGGTAGGGAGTACATGGGAAATCTCTGTACCTTCCATTCAATCTTGCTGTAAACCTAACACTACTCTAAAAACTAAAGTCTATTTTTTAAAAAGAAAGAGAAAGAGAGATGCCTGGAAGAAATGAAACAAAATATTTTAAAAAGTAATCATCTCTGAGTAGTTAAAATATAGGTCATTTTTATTTTCTTTATTATACTTCTCTGTATTTTCCAATTTTCTATGATATACATGCATTGCTATTATATATTATAACCAGAAGTTACCTATGCTATCTTTAAAAAGATTTGGAAATTACTGAAAATATTTTTAATAGTATAGCAAGAGGAAAGAATATATTTTCAACACATATAAGCAACAAAGAGCTATTATCCAAAATATATAAAAACTCTTACAAATCCCTAAGTTGGAGACTTCCAGAGTAAAGATTCCTAAACCATGTTAAACAAAGAGTTTAAGTCCAATAAAAAGATGCAGTGGGGCTAAATAAGGGTTAAAACAAACAAGACATATTAGGAAGTGGTCTGTGTCTGTGACAGAAGGGTGAAGAGAGACATTGCATTGTGAAAACCTCTATTCCATTGGATATACATGCCTATCTCCATTGACTGGGGAGAAGTAAATGCTTTAAAACACACACACGCGCGCGCACACACACACACACACACACACAAATTCTAGATCATAAGGAAATTCCAGCTAGCCTCAACACAGCCCTGGCTCCTTCCCAACATGAGCCACCCACACGTACCTCGTCCAGCAAAAACTTAACTCCTTCAAAATGAGTAATCAATAAAGAACCAGCACAAGATCTGTACAAAGATTCTACCAGAGTAAATAAATACGGAAAGCTTATGAAGAACATTCTCCAGAAAATATTGCTGAAGGATAAGTAAAAATTGTGACCCATGCATTTCACCATGAAATTAATATATATATTCATATTTTCTCCATGAACTGAAAACAGAAGAATTCATATATACATACTATGATTGGTTTAAAAATATTAAGAAAGAATCTCACTTATAATAACAATAAAAAAGGATAAAACAGCTAAGATTTTATTAAGTAAAAAGTATGTGACATTTATATAAAGACTTTTAAAATAATATTAAAGGACACAAAAGAAGACTTAAACAAATGAAGAAGCATACCATATTCTTCGTTAGAAAGACTCAACATTATTAAGATATAAATTCTCCTTAAATTAATGTATAAATTCAGTGCAATCCCAATAAGAATATTAACAGGACAGCTATACAGAAAAGAGAGCTGACAGAGGTGGGGGATGGGGAGTGGGCAAAATGAGTGAAGGGAGTCAAAGATACAAACTTTCAATTATAAAATCAATTAAGTCACGGGATGTACTGTACAACATGGTGACTACAGTTAATAATATTGTATTGCAATTTGAAAGTTAATCTTAAAAGTTCTCACTACAAGGAAAAAAATTCTGTAACTACATATGGTTGACAAATGTTGACTAGAATTATTGTGCTGATCATTTTGTAATATATACAAATATCAAACAATTATGTTGTACATCTGAAATTAAAATATGTTGTATGTCAATTATACCTCAATTTAAAAAAATACTAACAGGATTCTTCCATTAGCAAGCTGATTCTAAATTTTATATATAAAACATAAACAAATAATATGTGATCAAATGCTTTTTGACAAGGGTACCAAGACCATAATCAGGAAAAGACAATCTTTTCAACAAGTGGTATTGGAAGAACTGGATATCCACACACAAAAAGTTGGACTCTCACCCTACACCACATACAAAAACTAACTCAAAATGGATTAAGAGCTAAAACTATAGAATCTTTAGAAGAAAACAGGGGGAAACCTTCATGACGTTGGATTTGACAATGATTTCTTGGATATGACACCAAAAACACAGGTGACAAAAGAAAACAAAAAGATAAAGTGGACTTCATCAAAACTGTAAAATTTGTGGAGTAAAGGACACTATCAACAGAGTGAAAAGGGAATGCAAGATGATGCAGCCACTGTCAAAAACAGTATAGTTTTTCATCAAAAAACAGTATAGTTGTTCCTCAAAAAGATGAAATAGAGTTAACATACGATTTAGTAATTCCACTACTGGGTATATACCCAACAGAGATGAAAGCGGGGACTCAGACAGGTATTTGTACACCCATGCTCATGCAGCATTATTCACAATAGCCAAAAGGTAAAAGCAACCCAAGTGTCCGTCAACAGATGAATGGAACAGAAGGATAATATATGACAATAATACTGTATCATTATATATTACTCAGCCTTTAAAAAGGAAGGAAATTCTGACACATGCTACAAAATGTTTGAATCTTAAGGGCATTATGCTAAGTGAAATAAGCCAGAAACCAAAAGTCACATATTATATGATTCCACCTACATGTGATACTTAGAGTAGTCAAATTATAGAGACAGAAAGTAGAATCATGGTTGCCAGCAACTGAGAGAAGGGAGGAATGGAGAGTTATTGTTTAATGAGTACAAAGTTTCAGTTTGGGAAGATTCCTGGAGGTGGATGGTGTTGATGTTTGCACAACAATGGAAATGTGCTTAGCTTCACTATATTATACACTCAAAAATGGTCAGAATAGTGATTTTTATGTTATGTACATTTTACCACAATTTTTAAGCAAAAATTTAAGTTTAAAAAATAAGTAATAGCCAATACATTTCTGAAAAAGAGTATTTAAAAAAGTAACCAACTAGTTAATTAAAGCAGTGTGGTATAGCATAATAATAAACCAACAGATAGAAGAAATAGACTAGAGTGTCCAGAAACAGATAAAATAAAATGAGAATTTAAACGTTTTGAGTCATGAAGGGGAGTCCCCTGGTGGTCCAGTGGTTAGGATTCGGCTCTTTCACTGCCGTGGCCCAGGTTCAGTCCCTGGTCAGGGAACTGAGATCCCCACAAGCCACACAGAGTGGACAAAGAAAAAAAAGGTAGATGTTTTGAGTCATTAAGAGAAAGATGATTACTTAATAAAGGCTATTGGAGTAGCCTTATGGAAAATAACAAAATTTGATTCATATTTCCCATTTTAAAATAAGAAAAATTCCAGATTGATCAAAGACTCAAATAGTAATAGATTATAAAAGAGCTAGAAGAAACCATGTGAAAAAAAATTTACGATCTTGAAATAAGGAAATTCTTTCTAAGTATGCTTCCAAATGAAAAGCCATAAATGAAAAAACTAATTTGACTACAATTAATTTTTATAAAAATTACATGGGGCTTCCCTGGTGGCGCTGTGGTTGAGAGTCCGCCTGCCGATGCAGGGGACACGGGTTCGTGCCCCGGTCCGGGAAGATCCCACATGGCCCGTGAGCCATGGCCACTTGGCCTGCGCTCCGGAGCCTGTGCTCCGCAACGGGAGAGGCCGCAACAGTGAGAGGCCCACGTACCGAAAAAAAAAAAAAAAATTACATGGAAAACCCACTAAAGTTTTTTAAAAAGAGCAAAGCTGGAAATAACCTGCAATTTATTCATTGACAAATGATTAATTTCCCTTATATAGTAAGAGTGTCTCCAAATCAGCATTATAGAGAAAAATATGGAAATTGTGGAAAAATCTAGAGACACTTCATGGGTTCTTGGTCATATGAAAAGATGTTCCAACTTTCTCACAGGAAGAGAAACATATAAAAAGATACACTGAAATATCAATTTTCCCCTATAACTTTGGCAAAGATTCAAAAGTTTAATATCACACTCTTGACAAGAGCATAGAGAAGCGGGCATTTTTATACATTACTGGTTGGTGTGTAAATGAGTTTAAAATCTGTAGAAGACAAGTTGGCAATATGTAACAAAAATTCCAAGGTTCCTGCATTTTGACCCAGCAATCCCACTTCTAACAACTGATCCTACAGGCAGTCTCATCCAACCGACATACACCCTATTCCCAAACAACATATTTAGATTTTGTTCCCTAGGCTATGCTTATTGCCTTTGAGAAGTTTACTTTGCTGGCTCTAAGATATTCTAAGATAATGGTGTGCTTAATTTTTGCTTAATTTTTAAAGCTTTCATCATCATTTCCACCTATCTGGTGGATTGGGGTTTTAGCTGTCTCCTGGTTTGTGTTCTTTTATTTTCTCATTCTCCTTGCTGCTTTCAGATGATTTTTAGTAAGAGAAAAGGAAAATGCCAACTACATATGACACCATCTTCAAACCAGAAGTCCTCCTGGGTCCTTGAATTCCCTAATCCCTTGGCTTCTGAAATTTGACTCCCTCCTGCTTTTCCTTTTCCTGTCTGACCTATCCTCCTCATTCACCTTCATAAATTCTTCTTCCTATGACATCCCTTAAATGTTACTGAGTTTTAGAATGCCATTCTTGGTCCACATCTTTCTCTTGACAAACTCTTCTGAAGCAATCCCATCTATTCTCTGGGCCTTAGCTACCATCAGTATATTACTGCCCCCTCCCCCAAATCGTTAGCATTGACCCCCATCTTCAGACTTTTACATCAATTCACCTTGTATTATTTAAGTCCTTCAAACAATGAATATCTAAAACGCACCAGGTAAAGGCTGACAGACTCAAGCAATTTGAATTTATAAGTACTGTTGCTTTGATATATTGCACTATAATTTCCTGTTTCCTATGTTGTGTAATTTTTTAGTCAGCAAATACTACTTAATTGGCTCTCTAATTATTGGGTCTAGAAATATACAATAATTAAGGTGGCTCTCTTTTCAGAGTTGTTTTCTGACAGAAAATTAGAAATTGTAAACTTAGGTAGAACTTTGAAGATGTGTATATTACTTATCTCTGTGTTAGAAACATTATAGCTAGCCAGACTTTTAGTCCTTTAAACTATACACTCAAACATGGAAGAAATACTCATTAATCCTGACCTGTCACTGAATATGCCCTTATTTTCACAGACTTCTAATCTCAGTTAAAAAAAATGCACCTCATCAAAGGTGAATTATTCAATGTTACAAATGTTTATTGAGTAGCCACTTATATGAAAGCCCCTGTGCTAGATGCTTTGAAAGATGTAAAAATGAAGAGGCTCAATCGTTCCAGAGATTTACAGTCCAGAGATGACAAAAACAAATAACAAGTGTCATTCCTCCATGTTCAAGAATATAATATGTGCCAGAAGAAGTGTACAAATAAAGAGCTACAGAGGATCACTGGAGGAAGAACTAATATCTGGATAGGGGAATGGAGGGTGAGGAGGGTCAGGAAGAGTTTGAGGTGGACCTTGAGATGACCAGAAACAATGAGTAGAGTTTGGCTACAGAAAAGCCTGAGGGCAGAAGAGAAAAGGGGTGGTGAGGACATTCCAGACCAGTGGTTTTTAATCTTAACTGCATACTAGCTCACCAGGAGGTTATTTAATTCTCAACACCTCTCCTGACACACACACAAGCCAACGTTAAGCACCATTATTTTATGAGGAGAGAATAGCATGTGTCCTGCATAATAAGAAGATATGAAAGGTAGATATATTCTGGGAAACTGAAGGACCCATTTTTGTTTAAACATGAGGTACATGTAAGAAAGTGATAAAAGATAATCTTGTAAGGTTAGATTGGGGTCAGATCATGCAGCAAACCTGCCTCACATCGGTACTTCTCCTGTAAGCACTTAAGATGGTTCAGAGATACAAATGTCTCCTATTTTCATCAGAGATAAAGTCAGAGTTTCATTTTTCTCTTCTCTTTGTTTTGAAGGAATTTTCCAAAGGAGGACTGAGAAATATCTTTGCCACCTTGAAAAGGGGCTACCCTTTCCTTTCTTTTTTTACACTCAATTTAATTCTCTAACATTAAGTCCTTATCCTGGCTGATAGATAAGCTTTATCTAGCTCTTTCAGTTAATTTCAGTCTAATTTCCCAATCTCTCAGTGGCGTTCCTAACTTGGTTCCAGCAACTGCTGCCACAACAGTTACTGGGAATGTGGACGTCTAACTTCTGTGTCCTCGGAGGAAGCAATATATCATAGTAGAAGGAACAGAAGACGTTTCTGACTGCTTCCCCATTTGGAAATTATCTCAAACAACAAGAAAAAGAAACAGAAATACAACATTTTTGCCTATACTGGGAGAAGCAAAGATAAGCAAGCTGCCTTAGCCCTCAGAACCCTAGAATGGCTCAAGAGTTGGAGGCAGTGATGCAGAGAAGGGGCTGAAAACACACAGATTGCTTGTAAGACTGTACAGCTTGTAATGAAACTCCCAAGTTCTCATCCTCAAAGAAGCCAGGCAACTTCCCCAATCCCTGCAGGGAAACAAGTATTTGTTCTCTGGAAATACAGAGAGGTCCCAGTTGGAAGATGACCAGGCATAGATGAAGAGGTGGTGAAAAGAGTTCATACTGAGCAGTAGGACCCTTCTCCTCTTTCCTCCTTTTGGCTCCAGAAAGAAGATAGAAGGAAAGCAAACAAAATTCCAAAAATGGTGACGAAAGAAAGTTCCAAGATAACAGTGAACATCAAAGCTGAGAATGCAACCAATTCAGATTGTCAGGACATCAGATATGTCCAATGTTGATGTTTCCAGGGGGGAAATAGAACAAATAAGTTGTCCTGAAGTTTAGGCCTGATGAAAATTATATTGAGATATATTTTATGGCAGTTTTGGAACTATGGGAAAACTTTATTCAAATTTTCAAAGAAAAATAATGAATGAAGATAAAAAATCAAGCACTTATCAACTTCAGAAAAAAAGCTAGGAAATAAAAGTATAGTCTAATGCTTGGCCCAACAGTGATCAATATTTATGTAGTCAAAAGATGCTGACACAATTAGAGATTTAATAAGCAAAAACTGAGATACAAAATTATATAGAAAAATAGAAGGAAGGAATAAGAAGCTATGAATGAGCTAAAGTCTTTATGTTCCAAAGCAAGAAGACAACAGATGTTTACGATTAATAATCAAGCGATGGCTCTACGTGCATATTGTATATAAATGGAGGTAAATATCAGAATAAACTTTTAAAACAGTTGGAAGTGGTGGCTTCCAGGGAGAAGAATGAGAGAAGGTAGAAAAGGGGACTACAATTTTTTATGCTATACTTTTATGCTATACTCTACAATTTTTATGCTATACTCTGAATTTTTAACTATTTAGGTATAATACTTTGGCAAAAAGTAAATAAAGGACATGGAGGTTAACATGAACATACTGTAAAACTCAACATTCCTACTTCTAGATACATACTCTAGAGAAACTCTCACACATTTATAAGAGGGTACATATGCAAAATATTGACCAAAACTGAAATGTCTATCGGAAGGAAAATAACTAAAATATGGTATGTTTAAATGATAGAATATCATACAGCAAGTAAAAGCAACCCACAAATTTTATATATATATATATATATATATACACACACATATATACATAATTAGTGGATTATAAAAAACAATGCTGTCAGAAAAAAAAGCAGTTGCAGTATAATTTATACAGGATGAATTCATTTAAGTAAAGTCTAAAACATAAAACAATACTCTAAATTTTATCTGAATATATTTTTACGTGTGTAAAGGCATAAAATTTGAATGAAAAGACACATCGAGCGCTTGCTTCAGCAGCACATATATTAAAGTTGGAACAATACAGAAAAGATTAGCCTGGCTAAGTTGCTAGAGCTGTTGAAGCCACCAAATTTTTTGTGATATACAAACAAGCAGGAAGTGGGCAGATGAATTCACCTACCTGCATCCTTACCTCATTTATATCCTTAGCACTGCTTATTAACTGCTTTTGCGGTACACCAATATAAAAGCCTTGAACCAAGTCCAAGTTGTGATTTTCACCTATCTTCAAACTAAAATTAAAGCTTTGTGTTCCAGTCTAAGATACAGAGAAATAAATATAGAGAGACATTTAAAACAAGAAAGAAAGAAAAGACACATTGAATTTATAGGGAAAGGGGAAGGAAATGGGACTAGATTGGGGGGACAAAGACTCCAACTTATCCTTAATGTTTTAGTCACTATATTATAAAAAGGTAAAGCAATTATGACAAAATGTTAACTATTGAGGATTCTTTATGGTCATTTTCTACTGTATGTTTTATTACTTTGTGTAATTTCCTATATTTTTAAAATATTTCAAATTTTAAAATTTAATTGCACAAACTTTAAAATTTAACATCACACGCACCTAGCCTAATACATGTATAAGATTAAAAAGCAAAGTCTTCTTAGTCCAAGGAAACACAGTACTTTGATTGGAGTAAAGTTCACATAGATTGAAATTCACATACCTTATGTGAACGTAATCTGTAATAACCAACCACCTTGTAAAACTCTAATCAAAAACCTATTATTTAAAAATAAGCACATTTCTTCCCCAAAGCTAGATTCACTTAAAAGTCTTTTTAAATGAGTCACTGACCTGAAAAGTAGATAATAAATATGTTTTACATAAAATTGTGTTGAAAACTACAGGCAAAATTATTGATTTTAAGCTGTTATTAAGATTTTTAAATATTAAGATACTCAAGATATTAAGAAAATGAAAACACCCTTAGTTATGAAAGATTTACATAGTAAGAGGATATTATATAGGATATATCCAGGTTATCAATTTTCCATTACGTATTCTCATATAGAGACTACATTTGAATGCCAAGCTTCTCCACTTAGTAATAACGCTGATAAAGGAAGCCTGGCAGGAAAATGCTTTAGTACTTATGATGCTGGACCTGCAATGTAGCACTAGCAAATTTGGTTTTAAGAACTGCCTAATTATATATTTATAGGTGCATATCATGTGCCTTTAGGCTGGAATCGAGCCCCATAGCCCTTTCAGTTTATCAAGTAAATGAAGTAATTTTTATAAAACATTATGCAGTCGATTAAACCAAGCAACAATATATATTCATGATTATTTGTAAAGGTTATCACTTATGGGCTGATTTTTTGTTTTATTGTGTGGTTAAATGCCAGGGACTTGAACCAGCAAAAACTAACTACATGGTATAAACCCAGAAAACTAAGATGATGGCTCAGTAGCAATCTTCTCTTAATGATTACAGCTGTTAGTTAACATTCATTGCACACTGGCATCATTCTTCTCATTTTATAAAATATCCCTGTCTTTTCAAAGGACCAGATTTTGGCTTTTTTTGATCCTTCTTTTTGTTTGTATTTTCTGTTTTGTTAATTTCTGTGACTTATTCTGTTGTACTTTTTCAATATTTTAAAATGAAATTTTAGCTCACTAGTTTTCATTTTTTTCTTATTTATGCATTTAGACCTTACATGTCACTCTTGGTTCTGTTTTACCACCAGACTATTCTCACTGTTATTCCTTTATAAATGTTATATAATTTCCAATTTGATTTATTTTAGCCATGAACCATTTAGTTTTCAAACACATAGTATTTGGGGCCATCTTTTTCTTCAGATTTCTGATTTTGTTCAGAAAAGGAGCTCTTTATGACATGGATTGTTTGATATTTTTTGAAATCTTCTTTATGGCTTTGTACTGCTTGATTTTTGTAAACGTTTTACCCATGTTTGAAATCATCTAAATGTTGGCCAGAAGAGTCTATATATGATTATTAGATCAAGCGTATTGCTTATGTTGTCCTAATATTCTCTATCTTTATTGATTTTTGCTTGATCCATCAGCTTTTTTAAAAATATTTATTTTGACTGTGCTGGGTCTTAGTTGCAGCATTTGGGATCTTTTAAAAGAGTTTCTCAATTTCTACTTACAATTCTTTTTTTTTTCCTACTTACAATTCTTTAGACTTTCTGCTTTATATGTTTTGAGGTCATGCCTCTAGATACGAAAAGATTCAAGATGCTACATTTTCCTTATAAACTGTTATTTTTATCATTAAATAGTGACTTTTTTCTAATAAGTTATTTTCTTTTTTGCCTCATAGTCTATATTGATAGAAATTTGATTGATAATAGATGGTAAGACAACTCAGAATAGGTTTTGATCTACCAGCAAAACCAACTTTCTTTGGTGTTCTCCTGGCATATTATTTTCGATCATTTCATGTTCACCATTTCTGTATGTCTTCATGTTTTTGGTACCTCATAAATTGCTTAAGGCTGTTTTATTTTTTAAATAGGTATAAAACCTCTGGTTTTTAACAAATCCAATCACTCATATTTACTGTGATTATATTTGGCCTTATTTCTACTATCATAAATATGCTATGCTTTCTATATGCTATGCCTTCCATTGCTGCTTCTTTTAGTTTCTCCCTATTTGCTATTGTTGCTGCTGTCATTGCTGTTTCCCTTCTAGTGGATTGGCTTAATTTACTGTCTTATATTTTTTTTTCCTTTTTGTAACAGTTACCCTTAAATTTTTAACATACTTTCTTAAAACGGTCTAAAGTTAATTGATACTGCTACACTTAGACCATTTATTGTATTTGTTAAAATTATTTCCTTTCAACTTTCTTTGTTTTAATTTTTAATTATAAAATATGCAAAACAAAATTACTGTCACAACCATTTTTAAGTGTACAGTTCAGTAGTGTTAATTATATTCACATTGCTATGCACCCAATTTCCAGAACTCTTTTCACCTTGCAAAACTGAAATTTTATACCCGTTAAACAACAGCCCCCCCCCCATTCCTCTCTTTCCCCAGCCCTTTATAACCACCGTTACATTTTCTGTCTCCATGAATTTGACTACTCCAGGGACCTTGTGTAAATGGAATACTATAGTATTTATTTTTTGTGACTGGCTTATTTCACTCAGCATGATGTCCTCAAAAGTCATTCATACAGGGATTCCCTGGTGGCGCAATGGTTGAGAGTCCGCCTACCAATGCAGGGGACATGGGTTCATGCCCCGGTCTGGGAAGATCCCATATGCCACAGAGCGGCTGGGCCCGTGAGCCATGGTCGCTGAGCCTGCATGTCTGGAGCCTGTGCTCCTCAACGGGAGAGGCCACAACAGTGAGAGGCCCACGTACCGCAAAAAAAAAAAAAAAAGTCATTCATACAACAACTTTTTTTTTTAATATTTAATTTAATTTTACTTTTGGCTGCATTGGGTCTTCGTTGAGGCATGCGGGCTTTCTCTAGTTGCGGTGAGCAGGGACTACTCTTCGTTGTGGTGCACAAGCTTCTCCTTGTGGTGGCTTCTCTTGTTGCAGATCACAGGCTCTAGGGGCACCAGCTTCAGTAGTTGTGGCATGTGGGCTCAGTAATTGTGTCTCATGGGCTCTAGAGCACAGTCTCAGTAGTTGTGGTGCATGGGCTTAGTTGCTCTGCGGCATGTGGGATCTTCCCGGACCAGAGACCAAACCTGTGTCCCCTGGATTGGCAGAAGGATTCTTATCCACTGTACCACCAGGGAAGTCCACACAACTACTTTTTAAAACACCCCTCCTTCAAAATCAGTCTAATCAATGGTTATGTGTATTTATTTTCTCATTCATAATGGCTTCTTACATTCATTTCTAAATTCAATTTTCATCTTCCTGAAGTACATTGTGTGAGAAGCTGTGAGAAGGTCAGTATGCTGTAAACTCAATCTTTTCCTAAAAATCTCTTTCCCTTCATCTTGAATAATTTAACTGCATACAGGATTTTAAGCTGATAGTAATTTTCCCCTCAGCACTTTGAAGATATTTTCCCAATGTCTTCTTGCATACACTGTAGCTGATGAGAAGTTTTCTACCTAAATGGCATTTCTTTAATAGGGAACTGTCTTTTCTCTTAGTATTTAAGATTTTCTCTGAGATTCATATTTTTATGCTCATGTAAATGGGTCTAGGTATTTATAGGTATGAATGTATATGTATGGATTTCTTTTTCTTATCAAACATTTTAATTTCTGTACATATAGGTATGAGTTTGTGTATCTTTATAGAGAGAAAGAGTGTGTGTATGTGTGTGTGTGTGTGTGTGTGTATAGAGAAAGAGAGAGTTGTTTTTGTTTAGTTTTACTTGCATCAAGTTTATTTTAATTTTTGAATCTGAAGACTTTGTTTTTTATTCTGGAAAAAAATCATAGGCATTTTCTGTTTGAATATTGCTTATTTTTTATTCTGGAACTCCTATTAGACATATGTTGTGTTTTATCCATTCTCCATTAAATTATTGTTCTTTCATGCTTTCCATACTTTATCTCTCTACTCTGCATTCTGGTAATAGAGTAGATAGAAGATTTTTCAGCAAATGATCACTCCCTTTCACTTGCCCCACAGGAGGAATACACTTCTCTACTACTGATGTGGGGTTGCATAGTTGGGCTTGTTTCTTGGTCTCTTGCTTTTTGCATGAGAACAGGGCTAGCTTCTGGCTTGAGGAAGATGAGATATGTGTGAAGCAGACTTAGACCCAACTTGCAGCTTAGAGACCAGTTGAGTCCTGCCAAGATCAGCCAAACTCCATCCAACCCACAAATGTATAAGAAATATATGTAGATTATTGTGTGATACTAGGATTTGGAGTGTTTTGAAAGGCAGAAAAATTTGACTGATACAGAATTTGGTATTTAAAGTGCTGCTGTAACAAAAACCTAAGTTGTGCAGCACTGGTCTTGGGAATGGGCAGCAGGCAATGATGTACTTGTCATAGGAGAGTGGAAAAATGGCAGCAGTGTTATGTAGTGGAAAAACGTTTGGGAAAATTGTCACCTGCAATAACATGGAAGGCAGAACATGTACTTAATAAACTTGTGAAGTTAGGTGAGATGATTTCAAAGCAGAATGTTAAAAAGTGGGTTGCTGCTAGCTGTACTTGAAAAGGCATAATAAAGAGATGAACTCAAAAAGACCTGCCTGAATTATAGTTGAGAAAAAAATATACAGTCCAGAAATTCTGAAACTTGCAGGGTTAGAAATGAAACTGTTTATCACCAAATTCCAACTTCAGAGAAAAAGCAAGTCTAGGCTACTACCAGTAATACTTGAGGGTAAAGTAATACTCAGGGTAAAGACAAAATCAAGGGTGTAACTGCAACACGCTTTGTTAAAACCTCAGAAAAGATAAAGGTGGTATTGCAGGTCAAACTGCCATGAAAGTCAGCTCTGACATGGAGATTAGCCTGCCAAGAAGTGCTCTCAGGATCAAAACCTGTGGAAGAAAGGAAGCAAGCAAGATTGAGCAGAGAAAGAAATTGGGCTATAATGCATTTACAAAAAGACTTCAATCCACTGAAACTAAATGGCTCCTGTGAGTTGTTCCAAACTGAGGCATTGAGGTCACACCTTTAAAACCCCATATCAACTAGTCATTACACACTAGATGCCCCCTAGAATGGAGCATCTCCTAGGCATGGTGGCCCGTTGTTTGATATATTATAAAAGATCCTATGCCATGAGATCAAACCCTCTGTAAGCCCTTTGATGGTGGAGATGGTGGAGATACTGCTGGCAGGAAACGAAAATTCATGCATGTAATATCAATTGTAATCAAGATGAGTCATTGCCTTTTCCAGAATCAGGGTCCAAGGTACTTAACTTGCCACCATTTGTTTCTCCTCTAGGGATGATTCCATATTACAGGCTCAGCATTGGTCTCTGTTCCCAGCAAGTTGGACATTTGGCAGCAGTAACAGCTAGCTCAGTCTTGGTAAATAGGAACTGTGCTGTGGGCCCCTTGTATAGCCACCATCCCTGCCCCTGTGGCTATGACATTCATGTGCTCATTGTTCCACCTCTGGGGATAGAGGCTATTTGACGCCAACTGTGGTAATCATTCAGTCAATTTGTTCAATACTTCCTCTGTGGTGTATGCTTTATGGTTGGTGCTCACATGTAATACAAAACTCTTGACAGTTTTGCCCATCTCCTTAGGTCCATCCATATAACTTTTCCTCAGGCTTCCTGGCCCTCAGTCTAACAATAGTTCTCTTTGCAGGCCCCTGAACAAACTTGTCTTTCCATGCAAAGTCGATGACCAGGTGTACCACCCAAAGTTCTGATTATTGGGAGAATTTCTCTGCTTTCTTTTAAGACCACCCAAGAAAGGATCTGTAGTGCAGACGTGATCCTTTTCTTGGCTTTGACCCACATACTGAGCTAAGTCATTCATAAATAAACCTCAACTTTTTCCTTTTATCATCAACTAACCATTAGGTATCAATCATGCAGCCACAGAGATGAGCTTAAGTAGACAGTGTCTACTACAGATGTTATCTACTAAATCTTTTCACCTGGATAAAAGGGATCTAAAGAAATAAAGGATATGGTCCCAGAAAACCTTGACGGTACCCAAAATATCTGTAATTAAGTCTATAAAGTAGGATGACCATACCTCAAAGAGAATTGTGGAGCATTTTGGTATGTAGCATTGACTGGAATCAATACATAGAAAATCCATGACTGTTTTTGAAAGCTATTCTAGCCAAAGCACCACAGGCCTGAGCTAAAAGAAACTGAGACTTTTCAAATGTAAAAAGAACTTTGGGCCCCAACTTTCTATAGGTAGGGACCAGACCATGACATCATCTTAGCTACAAAGAAAAGCCCTCTTCAGAAGTGGCTAAGGAGGATGATAAAAAAAAAATAAAGATCCTTCCTCGCCACAAGAGGACAGAGCAAAGAGCCATGAAGAAGCACAGATGGGACTAGGACCAGAGACAGAACTCTAGTTCCAAGAGACAGAACTAGGACTTCATCAAGGAACATCCCAGACCCCGAAGGTGGAGGTACTTGGAAATACTTGTCTAGCAAGATTTCAAAATTGATATGAGCCAGTGACTCCTATCTGTATCTCATTCTTCTCCTTTTCAAATGTAAGTGTCTATTATAGTTATCCTGTCCTTGTTCCACCATCATATGTTGAATGTATGAGAGCAGGTACCGTATCCTTTAAGTTTCTAGGTCTTTGAATCACAAAGAGATACTCTAAAACTTATATAAATCATGTGATCCTAAACTTTAAATCTGATGTCATGACTGAATGAGACTTTTGGGGTGTCTTGAAATGGAAGTGAGTGTATTTTACATAGGGTTGGTGAATAAAAATTTGTGACTGAAAAAGTAGACTGTAGTAGATTAGATTTAAAACATTGTTCAACAAATAGTCATTCTTTTCCTTCCTTCTCTGGAGAGGAGTATATTTTGCCCCTATTTAATTTTGGGCTTGGCCATTTAATGTCCTTTGGCCAATTGAATGTTAATGGACCTGACAGGACCAGAGACTTGCAATGTGCTTATACGACTGAGCTTTCTCTCTTGCATTCCAGCTTTTCACATCAGAAGGATATGCCTCAGGTACACTGATCTTTATGATAACAGAAATGTAGGGCATACTTGGACCCAACTTGCAGCTTAGAGCCAAGGTCAGCTGAGTCTAAACTAGATTTGTCAAGCCTTAGTAACAATAGGTGTAAGAAATAAATGAAAGCTTATATTCCCTGCATGCTACCAAGTATATGGGTAGTTGGTTGCACAGCAAAAGCCAAGTAGTATAGGGAGATTTTCTCAGGTCAAGAATTTAATTTATGTAGGGAAAAAAAAACTATGTAGGGGTAGGGGATTAAGAGATACAAACTACTATGTATAAAATAAATAAGCAATAAGGATATATTGTACAGCATAGGGACATATAGCCATTATTTTGTAATAACTTTAAATGGAGCATAACCTATAAAAATAGTGAATCAATATGTTGTACACCTGAAACTAATATCATATCATAAATCAACTATACTTCAATAAAAAATAAAATAAATTTTAAAAGGATTCAATTTATGAATTGTTTCTTCATTTGCATCTTAGTTGTAATTTAACCTTTTGCTATGACCAGAATGTGGTGCCCAAGCCAAAGTCATATTTTGAAGCCCTAACCCCCAGCACCATGGAATTTGGAGGTAGGTCCTTTGGAGGGCAATTAGGATTACATGAGGTTATGAGGGTGGGGTCCTCATGATTGGATTAGTGCCCTTATAAAAAGAGGAGGAAACATGAGATGGCTCTCTCTCCCTGATTAACTGCTTGAATTGAATCATCAGTCTTCACCTGTCTTTGGACTGGGACTTGCACCATCTGCACCTTCTGCAGGTTCTTGGGTCTTCAGACTCAGACTGGAATTTATATCACTGGCATTCCTAGCCCTCCAGCTTCCAGATGACAGATTATAGGACTTCTCAACTTCTATAACTGCATAAGCCAATAAAGAAATAAATAAATTTATGTATATGTATATCCTATATATATGTATATGTATATCTTATATATGTGTGTGTATCCTATTGGTTCTGTTTCTCTGAAGAATCCTAATTAATAAAGAAATTGGTATTAAGAAGTAGGATGAGGGGCTTCCCTGGTGGTGCAGTGGTTGAGAGTCCGCCTGCTGATGCAGGGGACACGGGTTTGTGCCCTGGTCCGGGAAGATGCCACATGCTGTGGAGCGGCTGGGCCCGTGAGACATGGCCGCTGAGCCTGCGCGTCTGGAGCCTGTGCTCCGCAATGGGAGAGGCCACAACAGTGAGAGGCCTGCATACTGCAAAAAAAAAAAAAAAAGAAGTAGGATGCTGCTGTAACAAATTTCTAAAAATGTGGAAGTACCTTTGGAATTGGGTAATGGGTAGAGGATGGAAGAATTTTGAAATGCATGGTAGAAAAATTTCATACTGTCATGAAGAGACTGCTAAAGGTGATGCTGGTGAGAGCTCAGAAAGAAAAGAGGAAAACTAGAGAGAAAGCCTCCACCTTCTTAGAGCATACATAAATAATCATGAACAGAATGCTGGTAGAAGTATGGATGGTAAAAGGCCATTCTGATGAGGTCTCAGATGGAAATGAGGAACAGATTATTGGAAACTGGAGGAAAGGCTATCCTCATTATACAGTGGCAGAGAATTTGGCTAACTTGTGTTTGCATTCTAGTGTGTTGTGGAAGGTAGAACTTGCAAATGATAAAACTGGGTATTCAGCTGAGGAGATTTCCAAAAAAAATGTGAAGGAGTAGCTTGGTTCCTTCTGACTGCATATAGTGAAATATAAGAAAAGAGATTTGAATTGAATACAGAATTACTGAGCAAAAAGGAACTAGAACTTAAATATTTGGAAAATTCTCAGCCTGTCCATAAAAAAAATGATAAAGTGTGTTCAGAAGAGAATGTTAAGGGTATGGCTGACTGACCATTCAATTAGGAGTTTAACATGGGTGTGAATCACAGATCTAATCAACCATCCCAGCAGCAGCACTGCCGGTTTGAACTGAATGTAATGGAGAGGGGACAAAATGAAGGAAGGGTGTCAGACTTCTTAGACCCTACAGGACCTCAACCATAGTGCTATTAGGCTGTGAACATGTGTTATTCTTCATGATAAGGGAAGAATGGCCCTGAGCGGAAGATCAGCTCAGTGCTTTGTGACCACCTAGAGGGGTGGGATAGGGAGGGAGGGAGGGAGGGAGATGCAAGAGGGAAGAGATATGGGGACATATGTATATGTATAACTGACTCACTTTGTTATAAAGCAGAAACTAACACACCATTGTAAAGCAATTATACTCCAATAAAGATGTAAAAAAAAAAAAAAAAAAAAAGAATGGCCCTGAGGGTGATTCAGAGATCTTCAGGGCCACCACCTCACTTTCAACAGGCCAGACAGCCATGGAGGGAAGCTATGGGGTGGGACTGCCTGGAGCTGTGGGGGCATGAGGCCCACTGGAAGAACTGTGGTGTAGACTGCGTGTTCCCACTGAGCCATGGGGATGGTATTGGCCACTCCAGGAGATTTGGAGGGCAGAGCATCCAACCAGGACTATTCTCTCACCTTAAGATCCAATGAACTCCAATAAAAATTAATTTTAAAAAAACTTAATTAAACTAAAACTTAAATAGACGCTTAATTAATTTTTACACTAAAAAAAAAAAATCCATTGGGATTTGCCTTGCTAGAGTTTAACTTGCTTGGGACCCAGCATCCATTCCTTCTCTCCCATTTCTCCCATTTAGAATGGAAATGTCTATCCTATGCCTGTCTCACATTGAATTTCGGAAGTGCAGAACTGCTTGGTTTCACATGTTCACTCACAGCTGGAGAGGAATTTTTGCCTCAAGATGAATCATAGCTCGAGTCTCACCCATATGTAATTTAGATGGACTTTAGAATTGATGCTGGAAAGAGTCAAGAGTTTTGGCGTTATTCAGGTAGAGTGAATGTATTTTGCCTGTGAGAAGGATATAAATTTGGGAAAGCCAGTGGCAGAATACTATGGACTGAAATGTTTTTGTGTACCACTGGCCCCCAAATTCACATATTGAAGCTCCAATCCCCAGTGTGATGGTATTTGAAAGTAGGACCTTTAGGAAGTGATTAAAGTTAGATTAGGTCATAAAGGTGGGGCCTCATGTAGGGATTAAAGCCCTTATAAAAAGAGGAGACAGGACATCTACTCCAATTTATGGAAAAGGTGGTAACTCTAACTCCCACTAACATCTCCAATTTTCAGCCACCAGAAAGGAAGAACACAAACGGGGGAGTGATAAACATGATCCTTCCTTTTAAGAGCATGAATAAGAAGTTTCACATATCACTTCTGCTCACATTCTATTGACCACAACCTAGAACATGACCACATGTATTAGCAAGGGAGATTAATAGACCATGGTGTGACACCATGTTCATAAATTGAGAGACAATGTTGTTAAGATGACATTACTTCCCAAACTGATCTACAGATCCCAAGCAATCTTTATCAAAATCCCAGCTGACTTCTTTACAAAAATTGAGAAGCTAATTCTAATATTATTAAGGCATTTCAAGAATCTCAGAATAGCCAAAACAATCCTGAGAGAGAAGAACAAGGTTGGTGAGCTCACACTTCTCGATTTCACAGCATATTGCAAAGCTAGATTAATCAATGCATTGTGATACTGCCATAAGGATAAATACAGAGATGAATAAAATGGAGAGTCTTCCTAGTTATCATTAGTTAATTTTCAAAGAGGGTGCCAAGACAATTAAATGGGGGAAGGAATAGTATTTTTAACTAATAGTGCTGGAATTTCCACATACAAAAGAAATAAATTGGACCCTTACCTCACACCACATACAAAAATTAACTCAAAATGGATCAAAGACTAAATGTAAGATCCAAAGCTATAAGACTCTGAGAAGAAAATATAGGTATAAATCTTTAGGACCTCAGATTAAGCAATGTCTTAGAACACCAAAAGAACAAGCAAAAAAAGAACAAACAGATAAAATTGGACATGAAATTTAAAACCTTTTGCTTCAAAGGACACCAACAAAAAAGTGAAAAGATAACCCACACAATGGGAGAAAATTTTTGGACATCATCTATCTGATAAAGGTCTAGGATCTAAAATATTTACAGAACACATAACTCAGTAATTTAAAAATCCAATTATAAAATGGGCAAAGAATGTGGGTAGACATTTATCCAAAGAAGATATACAAAGGGCCAATAAGCAAACGAAAAGATGCTCAATATCATTAGCCATCAGGAAAGCGCAAATCAAAACCACAATGAGATATCACTTTACACACACTAGGATGCCTATAGTCAAAAAGACAGATAATAACAAGGATTGCTGAGGATGTGCAGAAATTGGGACCCTCATAGACTGCTGGTGGCAATGTAAAATGCTGCAGCCACTTTGGAAAACAGTCTGATAGTTCTTCAAATGATTAGACATAGAGTGACCATTTGACCCAGCAATCCCACTCCTAGGTACATACCCAAGAGAAGTGGAAATATCCACACAAACAATTGTACGTGATGTTCACAGCAACATTATTCATAGTAGTCCAAAAATGGAAACCTATCAAATGTCCATCAACTATGAGTGGATTAAATTAAGTGTGGTATATCCATACAATGGAATTATTATTATTCAATAAAAAGAAATGACATACTGATACATGCTACATAGATGAACCTTGAAAACATTATGCAAAATCAAAGAGGCCAGTCACAAGGGAGCATATATTGTATGATTCTACTTAAATGAAATGTCGAAATAGGCAAATCTATAGAGACAGAAAATAGATTCATGGTTGCTTGGGGCTGAAGGGCTGAAGGGATTGGGGTGACAGCTACGGGATATGGGGTTTGGGGAAGGTAATGACGATATTCTAATATTGGGGCGATGGATGCACAATTCTGTGAATGTACTAAAAGACATTAGATTGCACACTTTAACGGAGTCAAATGTACGGTATGTGAATTATATCTCAAAGTGGTTTTAAAAAAGAAAAAAACATCCAGAGTGTTTGGTTGTGTAGCCATGTGTTCAGCTGGAACTTCTATTGCTATGGAAGAAAAGGAGAGTATACATTTAGAGACAGTAAGCAGTCTCTGCCATAGGGAGTACTCTGACCTTTGGCACTATTAGTACAGTTTCCAATTTAGTAGCAAATCATGTTACATTAAGAATGCCCAATATCATTAATATAGTGACTTACTGAATTAATGTGACATTATAGCAAGAGCAACGAAGTAAGAGTAAGGTTATTTGGATGCTAGTCCTGACCCTACCCTTTTACTAGCTTTATGACCTTGGTAAGTTGCAATGTTTCTAAGTATTAAACTGCTCATCCAAAAGGTAAGGATTAAATGAGATGATTGCTACGTCCACTGAGTTCTAAGGACATTTGATTTCAACTCTACAAATGGATATTTTCAGACTGTTTCCTCCCTATTTGTCATTTCAAGAGTCAAGCACTTGCTTACAGTGTTCCCAGGAGCCCCCCTCATGTATAACGACTACTGTAAATATTGTTCAAATAATATTTACTTCTCATTCTCAAATAGTTCATCTTTGATTCTCCATTCAAGAGTTTGTATTTTATTATTTGAGGCACTGAAAGTGAATGAGAGCTTTTCTCCCTAATATTTATTATAGACTTAGGGCTAAATTAGACCAGGGTAACAAATCTAAAACGCTGACTTTATTTTTTAATTTTTTTTTCTTTTTTTAAATTATTTTTATTTTTTTTTAATTTTTTTTTTTGCGGTACGCGGGCCTCTCACTGTTGTGGCCTCTCCCGCTGCGGAGCACAGGCTCCGGACACGCAAGCTCAGCGGCCATGGCTCACGGGCCCAGCCACTCCATGGCATGTGGGATCTTCCCGGACCAGGGCACGAACCGGTGTCCCCTGCATCGGCAGGCGCAGTCTCAACCACTGCGCCACCAGGGAAGCCCAGTGCAACTTTTTTAACATAAAAATAAATTACTTTTACATTGCTTACTAAAGATAGTTATCATCAATTAGATACACAATTCTTAGTTTATTGTGCTTTAACTAAAATGTGATTTATCTACTAAAAAAATGAAGCCAAATGGAATATAAATGGTTAATATAGAGATATCAAAAAGAAGAAATGATTGAATATAAAATCAATCCACTGATACAACCCAGCATTTTTATTAAAGAAATTGCCATAATTTTTAGGAAGGAAAAGAATCTTAGATGAAGTGATGCCAGTTACAGTATATGAGAGTTATACTAGAGTTTGTTC
The DNA here is from genome assembly GCF_011762595.2 of Tursiops truncatus. Taxonomy (NCBI): domain Eukaryota; kingdom Metazoa; phylum Chordata; class Mammalia; order Artiodactyla; family Delphinidae; genus Tursiops; species Tursiops truncatus. The sequence goes on along the minus strand of NC_047044.1, from coordinate 53,434,358 downwards.
ATTTAATTTACTGAAACTAAATATTCTTAGAGGGCTGGGGATAGAAATTTTTCTATCAAGAACTGACAATCCAGCCTTACAGCTACAATATAACTGCAATCTTATCACAAGGTCATTGCCTGAATTTCGGCAAAATTAATTCAAGAAGCTAACCTATCTCTTTACACTAATGCTTCCCAAACTTTGGAGAGCATAACAACCACCTGTGAGATTGTTAATATGCAGCATTCTAAACCTTATCCCCTAAAGCTTCTGATTCACTGTGTCTGGAGTTCGGCGTAATAATCCACATTTTAAAATGCACCTTAAGTGTTTGTGATACAGCTAATTTACAGACCAGACTTTTAGAAACGCTGCCTGAGTTAGTTTAGAAACACCCATTTTCCTTTTTAACCCTCCAGCCATTAACAGTCCGTTGGATAAGTAATATACCTTCAGTGGTGAAAAGGAAGAATAAATTCCAAATGAGTTCTATCATCCCTTTCTGAAGTTCATATGAAGGACTGCATTCTCTTCTTAGATTCCTTGTTACCTAATTTAAGAGTTCCTTTTTAGAGGGGGAAGCCCTAGAATTTAATTTGAGGTACCCAAGTCTATTCTTAATCAGCAAATATTATTTCTATAGCTTTTAAAGAAACACCTAATTCCTGAGTTGATTTCATCACAAATGTTCTTCCATATTATGATAGCAAACATGTAATAAAATCATTGTCAGTAGGGACTTCCCTGGTAGCGCAGTGGTTAAGAATCCGCCTGCCAATTCAGGGGACACGGGTTCGAGCCCTGGTCTGGGAAGATCCCACATGCCGCGGAGCAACTAAGCCCATGCGCCACAACTACTGAGCCTGCGCTCTGGAGCCCGCGAACCACAACTACTGAATCCTGCACACCTAGAGCCCGTGCTCCAAAACAAGAGAAGCCACCGCAGTGAGAAGCCTGCACACGACAACGAAGAGTAGCCCCCGCTCACTGCAACTAGGGAAAGTCTGCGCACAGCAACAAAGATCCAATGCAGGCAAAAATAAATTAATTAATTAATTTAATTTTTAAAAAAATCATTGTCAGTAAAAATTTCCTTCCCAGTGAATTACCATTTCCCTTAGATGAGTCTTTCTATATTTTAAAAAAACGTATTTACTCTCTTTAACATAGTTTTAAAGTTCTTTCAGACAAAAAAGTATTCACATCTTTATAAATTGTTATTATTTGTTTTCTGAATTAATTTATGCAATATGAAAATAGAAAGCTTACAAATGCAAACCATGTTAACAGTAGAAGAATTTGGAGAAAAATTCCTCTATTTTGGAAGTCTGACAGTTCTGAACTGTCTTTTAATTTCCTAGTTTCTTTTACTTCCACTTCAAGAGAAACAAAATTGAAATTCATTTTTCTCTGAAAGGGCTAAAAGAAACTTGCTGTATAGCACCATTTACCCGAAATATTCAAAAGCGGTTAGAGCAATATGGAGTCTAAAGGGCATTACTTAAAACCACTCAGCTCTTGCCTATTAAAGACAGGGTACTTTCCTCCTTACCTTGATCTACTTCTGTTTTCCATTAACCACTTTAAGTAGTCAGTAGACATGGGTTTTATCCTTAGTTTTAACTTGCCTGCAAAGCCATTTCATTCAGTAAGTATATACTTATCAAAGAACCATTGTCCACATAGACCTGTGTCAAATACCTTGGGAGATCAGAAGGAAGACAGGGAAGAAGGGAAGGAGGGCAGAAGGAAGGAAACAAAGTTTTGACCACGTGTACGGATTTGTAATCTATTTTGGCTAGCAGTTATATGTATTATCCAGCTCATATGTATTTACAGCTCTACTCCTCATAAGTCATCTTGACTCAGTTTCCTCTGATTGTAGTACATGAGGTTGGCTTAACTGCTGCTCTTGCTTCCCTGAACTGTTTCAGAGTCTCTATTAGTGAGTCTTTATAGCGTTTCTCTGCATAGTATGCCAATAATTATTCTACTACAACTGGTCCAGAAGCTGTTTGTATCTACAGTCATCTATCCATGGCTTATACCTGACCCAGTGGAAATGTAATCAGCATAATTTACAAACTCCATGTCATCATTCTTGATGAATATTTATTAAAATTTGATGTTAAGAATTAGGCAACATTGCCTAAAAAGTTAAAAAGTATCTCATAATCACTGAAGACTTTAGTATAGCTATTACTTTCTATATTGTGTCAGTTTTACAGTTCATTGCTAAAAATATCTTCCATACTTTTGTGAACCAGCAGTCCAGAGAATATATCTTATTGAGCCCAATTTCTTGTTATCCACGACATAACATATCTGTGTAGTGCTACAGTAGGTGGATACAGTGGCCAATTTTAGATCTGAAAATATTTTGCCTTGTCTTAATTTCCTCAAGATAGGCTGTTCTACTACCTATCTGCATTAGCTTTCTATTGCTACTGTAACAAGTAACCACAAACTTAGTGGCTTGAAACAACACACATGTTTTATCTTACATTTCTATTGGTTAGAAGTGGAATACAGATTTCACTGAGCTAAAATCAAGGCAGCCTTCCTTTCTGGAGACTTCATTTCCTTGCCTTTTCCAGCTTCTAGAAGCCGTCTACATTCCTTGGCTCATGGTTCCTTTATTCCATCTTCAAAGCTGCTCCTCCGTTGTCATATCTATCTCTGACCACAGCCAGGAAACTTTCTGGCTGTGGTCAGCGGTAGATTCATGTGACTAGATTGGACCCAACTGGATAATGCAAGATAATCTCCCCATCTCAGGGTCCTCAACCTTAATCAAATCAACAAAGTCCCTTTTGCCATGTTGCCACATAAGGTAACGTATTCACAGGTTCCAGGATTAGGACTTGGACATCTTTGGGGAGCCACTACTCTGCCTTCTGTGCTGTCAGTCTCAGTCCACAGGTAAGATGACTATAACACATGTATTTGATCTATTATGTATCTATATTTATAATTAGAGGACATTCATAATCATATGAAAATATTTTTGTATCATATTCCACTATTGGCTTCCAAGTACATTGTTTTACCCTTAAGAACACCTTCACAGAAAAGACTGTGAGTAAAGCTGGACTTTTAGTATCATCCTTCTCGGCCACTTTAATGATTGGGTGTCTTTGACATAGGATACTACTAATTTTAACAGAATTGTTTATATTACTGCATACAGCTTTGTGATCTTAATGAATTTGTTTAAACATTCAAATTTAGTATCTGCCCCAGTCTAAGAGGGACAGATATTTCATAAGTAATAATTGCTACTATATATTGAGCTCTATTATGAGTTTCACATTCATTACTTCATTCTCTTTTTGACTGAATGCTATAAAAGAAGTCTATTATTCCCATTTCACAGATGAGGAAACTAAAGTTTCTAGTATCACAGAACTAGTAAGTAGCAGAGTGGGGCATTCAAATATAGGTCTTTCTAAGATATATAATTTTCCACTATATTGTGTTAAATTTCCATAAACATTAAGTAAATCAAGTTATGTGTGGAGGTATATTGTTATTTCCTGCACATATCATGAATTCCTCATGCTAAACAAATCACATCCAATGTATTACATAGTGGTCTTGGGCCACAAATAATTTTAGAAATGCACAACTGACATAGTTCAAAGGGCCTAGACAGAAGCATACTGGCTAGCAACAAAAAGTGATAGTAAATATTTTTATAAAATCACTAGACTTGTTTTACCTTCATTGCTGATGTCTTCTAACTTGACTAAACTGTCCATGTGGTCTGTAGTGCCCCTATTGCTTAGAGATACCTGGAAGACAACATCATGAAAAATTCATCATACAATGTTTATATCACTCCCAGAACACAGATGTATTCTTTAAGAACTGCTATTATATTGTTCTAAAACTCTGTGTAAGCAGTTTAAATCCTTTCACTATCTAAGCCAAAATGAAGAGAAGGATTGTTCAAACAGAAAATCTGAATAATTCAGTCCTCTCTTGGAAGGAAACAAAGTTAATCTCTCTGGATTCTATATAGTTGAAGAATCACTGGATCATTACACAAGTCTCTACCTCACTTTGGATGTGTAGATTTTGAAGACCCATGGGCATAAAAGAAAACATTTTTAAACTCGTGCACAAAACTTATGTAAGTATGATCAAGTATATAATGTTAAGATCAATATTTTGTTTAATTTAACCTGTCCTTTAAAACAAATGATCAGCATGTTTGAAATGATTTAGATTTCTAAAGTCCATCTACTATTATGAAGCTTGGGAAAAGGACCCAGAAGCTACTTAGCATTTCTATTTTTTCATGAAGTGGTTCTTTAGCAACCTTGAAGTCTATATATAAATATAATAACATAGTCAACCTTTAACCTGTCAATACATATAAGCAACAAATAAAGAAAAAATAAAACAGGCAGATTTCCCTCCTATCAACCTTGATTTAATCTATATTACTCTTGATTGGATAGGATAACCAGAGTCTTTTCTTGGAAAAGTTTCCCACCATACAGGTACATTTCATTTTGAAATATCTAGGACCCACAGACTATACTATGTCTTAAGAGTTTTTTTGCTATAATTCTAGACGTATAAGACTATTCGACTTGTTTATTGATTCAATTCAATTTAGTTCTCTGATCATTTAGTATCTACTATAGATTGACATCAGCCTTCAGAGTAGTGTCAGCTTTCACAGCATTTTGCGTATCTTCCAAAATAGAGAATAAAAAGTAGCAGTTCAGATTAATTCATTAGCAGACTTCATGCCCATGTTAAAATTAAACTTTCTACATCCTTTAGGGTAGAAGGTATAATTTTGTTTGTTCTAATTTTTTTAATTTAAGTAACTTTAGTTAGGGCAGATCATTCATTAGAGTTCCCGCAACTCCTTGCTGTCTTAACAGTTTTTCTTCGCCCATTTACATTAGCTATATTGAACCCTTGCAAGCATTTGAGTTTCAGCCCCAGAAGAGTCTAATCACCTTATTTTTAATTAGAAAACAAATGTTCACAGAGATTAAATAACTTGGCCAAGGTGACCCAGCTAGTTAGTGGCACTGAGCCAGAGTCAAAATCCAAGTATACTGGCCTTTTCTCTAAGGCACTGTATTCATTTCACTACTTTTTCTTTCTCTTTATCAGCACCTAACACTTATCTGAAATAAGAAGCCTCTGTGGGTTTTGTTTTTTTTAAGTTTTAAAAACTGCATCGTGGCACTTACAATTTTTATTCCTATCTCAAGTTTAAAAATATCATTAACAGATTAAGCACATTACTACATGCTGTTTTGGTGTTTGCACTACTCCCCCGCCTTTCCACTGCCTTTTAGCTGTCCAGAGAGCTAGTAAAGCGAAAAGAGAGTTATAAAATTACAAAAGAGAAAAGAATGAAGGGTTTAGATAGTTGAGCAGGCATGGGGGGAGTGGGGCGTTATTGGAGGGAATAACTGTAGAGGAAGGACAAGGAAGAAGGAAAAAATGAAACAGTGGTTCCTGAAGACCTGAGATAGGAAGTGTTGAGAAATAAAGACAGCTAGGTCATCAATCATTGTTCCTTTAGGGGATGTGCTGATTCTAGCTGATTTTTCCTTAGGCTCATGTAGCCAGCACCAAACAAAATTGTGAAGTATGCAAAGCTCCTCTTGGAATTCTTTGTACTTTCTTGCATTCAGCTCTATTTTTTTTAAAAAATGCAGTGCTTTTTCTTCTTTCTCTGATCCATCTCAGGCTGAAAACCAGCTCTCATTTAACACCTTAGTTTTAAGACTTACTCTCTCCTGGACTGTTGACATTTGAAGTCCTATCTTTTAATTGCAGGATACAAGAACCTTTCTGAAAGGGATCATTTAAACATCGGTGAGCAGAGAGGAAATTATTTGAAGATGAAGGAATCCTGCCTTTACGTAAGGTGCACTTTATTCATATCAAGCCTAATTTCTAAAGTACCCAGCATACCCCCTTTCCCTATTCAAAGCCCTAGGTTAAATTTTTAATGGACAAGAAAGGTGCAGAGTCTGAGAAGGCAATGGCAATCACCAAGTAAATACTACATTTTTATAAAATTAACTAAGGGAAGCATCAATGAAGATGCTTATTCCAAACAAGCTGATGTAACCCCTGGCTTATATTCAATTATCTGTGTGATTCATGGGAAAGTAACACTTCTCATCAATTATCTACTTAGCTATTCAGTAGAGAAAATATTCAGTAGTGGACCTTAATCAATTTAGTATTTATAAACAATATCTTATTTCTCTTCATAATTGAGAGTAGAATAAGCATAAGTAAAATAAGCAGAATTTCCATAAATTAGTAAACTAAAGTCACTAGAAAGTTGATTGCTGTAATCAAGATCATGAAGGTCAGTAGAAAAATAAAAGCTTACTCAAAACTTCTAGATTCTGGAGCTAGACTGTTTGGTTTCAAATTTGGGTTCTGCCACTTGCCTCAATACCTCATCTACAGAACGGTAATAATAATAATACCTGCCTCATGCAGTTATTATGAGGATCAAGATAATACTTCCATCAAAGTGTTTAGAACCTGGTTTGGTGCTTTATAAGTGCTTGTTAAATAAAATACTATGACTATTATTTCTTTCTTGACTCCGAAGGCAACTAGTTAGGTCTACAAAATGACCTCATAAATCTGACATATAATTCAAATTGACATTGAACTTACACATCTATATCCAATTAACTCATTGCCTTGAACATGGTGCAAATGAAGAAAAGGTTATTTCATTTTTTGCATAGCTACAGACTTCAACATATCAAAAATGCACTTTCTTTGAAAGGAAATTGGACAGCAGAGTGTGCATGAGGCATCACTTCTCAATTATGTTATGTTTATAAAATGATGGAGAGTATGTTTGCCTTCAAAGTCCGTAACTTTTTTCCAACAGCTTTATTGAGATATAATTTACACATTATTACAATTCATCCTGTCAATAGTGAACAACATTAGTGTTTATTGATTGGCTACTATGTCCCAGTAATAAACATATTGTTTCATTTAATCTTTATAAAAATTCTTTAACATAGGTACTGTTATTCCCAATTTAATGACTAAACTATAAGTTAAACACTTTGCAGCTAGAGGTTGAGATGAGGTTTGAACTCATGTTCATATGACTCCACTATTTTTCCCATATCATGCTGCCTTTCTCTGGAAAACTACTTAGTTCTCTTTCAGAGGTTGGGTGGGAAAGGAGGGAAACGTAACCCTTTGATGGTATTCATAGTTAAACAAACTCTAATTTTTAACTTGTCAAGAGTCAAATGTATAAGAAATAGCAGTAATTGGAAGCTGTTTCCAGAATTTCAAATCAAGGATGATACGATAATACAAAATAGTATTATTTCAAAGAAAATAAGCAGTAATAATGCTGATACACACAAATTACAATGCCAATATACACTACCCTTGGAAGGATTTAGCACTTCTTAGTAGCATATTACACCCAGTTACTGCATTCTCACCAAATGAGTTAGGGTAGAGGTTGAAAATGAGTAAACAAGAGAGATCATGCAGGAATTCTTATCCATCGTTTAGTCTTTTCACATCACGTGTTATCTTAAAGTCAAATCTCCAGACATCTTCATGCTTGGAATTACTTAAGCAGTTTTGCCACAATTCATTTATGAAACACATATTTGGGTGGTTCTTATATGTTAGGCAGCATTGTGCTAGCCGCTAGTTGCACAAAGGTTTTGGGGGGGTTGTTTTATGACTCTAGTGCAGCTCAGTTTACATTTTAATTTAGGCTTTCATACGGAGTGGTAATTAGTGTACTATAGTGTATAGATAGCCAGTGGGCTTTGGAAGCTGGATTGCCTCTCCACTTACTGTGTGACGTTGGCATTTAACTTTTGAGAAACTCGATTTTCCCATTTATAACACAACTAGCTTCAAATAATAGCTGGTATTATCTACTTTCAGGTGCACACACCATGCGAAGGTGCGCCTAAGAAAATGTTACTTCCTAACATCTAGAAGAATGGGTTTCTTGCCCGTTTTTTCCCCTTTAGTACCTGGCATTATTCGATACATATTTTACACTGTTCACCGAGGAACTGGAACATGTTTTTCACTGCAGCTTAGCTATCTGGGTGTGCCTGGGGAGGCGTCACAAAGAACCTGTAAAAGGTCTCCACCTACAGCAGGAATAGAAGCGCAAGAAAGAGCCCAGGCAGATCACTGCGGCTAAGCGTTCGGTTTCGTATTGTTCTCTGTTTGGCCCAATATTCACGGAGTTTAGGTTCCGCGACTCGCAACGAAAAGACTCGAGTCACGGACCTGTTAAACATTTTCTGCCATATTTTAGGCGTCCCCACGCCCCCCGCCCCACCCTCAAGCGTGAGTGAATGCGCAAATAAGGGTTTTCAGGCGTCTGTGGGAAAGAGGGAGGGGAAGGCAGAAGTCAAGGACGGACGGGGTGGTGGCACCACTGAAGCGCGAGAGGACCGAGGCCCCACAGACAAGAGTTAAAACCAGGCGGTCGCGGGCCGGAGGAGGCCGAGGCGAGCTGCTGGACGGGCGGAAGCCGATGGGGGGCAGCAGACCACCGCGGCGCACTCACTCCGCCCGGGCCCAACGCTTCTCCGGAGGCGCACCCCCCAACCTTACGTCTCTTTTGGTTTCGACCTGCCGACTGGGAGGGGCCGCGGGACGCCATTCCCACAATGCTCTGGGGCGTTCCGCCGTCCGTCGCTGCCGCCTCCGCTACCGCTAGTGGAAGAAGATGGCGGAAGGCGGAGCGGCGGATTTGGACATCCAGCGGTCTGACATCGCGACGCTGCTCAAAACCCCGCTCCGGAAAGGGGACACCTGGTGAGGGAAAGGGGTTGAGGTGGCTGTGGTTGCCCGAGGGTGGTGGAGAACTGGGCGGGAACTGCGGTCTGGTGTCTCGGTGGTGACAGGTGCGGGCAGGTCCGGCGGCGGCCGCCTCGGGCAGCAGGATTTTGGCCGCTCCCGAAAGGTTGGAGCAAAGATTGGACCCGAAATGAGGGACAGGGTTCGTGGCTCGTCGGGGCATGCTAAGAGGCTTGCGGGGAGCGGCGGCGGCGCCGGCGGCTCGTGCAGTTCTCTTCGTCCTTCTTCCTCTGGTAGTGCCGCTCCCACCCCAGGCCTTCCCGAACGATAGGTTACACTCGTTGGTGTGAGTCTCTTAATGTTTGACAGGTCCTGGTCCCGCAGCTGATCAGGATCTCACCCTCTACTTCTTTAGTCATTTCTTTTCCCGGCATTGTCGGCCTCCAAGTTCCCTATTCTGATTCTCATATTCTTCCGGGAGGCCGGCTGCAGGATGTTTGCGGTTCGTACTACACAGGTGGCATGTGTCAGGGCGCCACTTAAGAGAAAAGAACCTTAGTTCCTAGTTCCTTGTCAAAAGGAGGGAGGGGAGTACGGAACCTTAGGCTTCTGAGTGGTACCACGTGGTCTTGTGCCTTGGAGGCTTGATAGACGCCGGTAGCGTTTCTCTTAGAAGTGCAGCTCTTCCCTCCTGTTTGAAGGATAACGCAGGCCTGCAAAAAGTAGATAAGTCCACTTGAGGCTTAAGTCACTTGTTAACGTTCAAACTTATAAAATACGAAAGGATATACTTAAAATACTGAAGGAAGTATTTGGAGATTTTAATATTTGTGGGCCATATCAAGTGGTATTCAGAATAACTTCAGTATGTGAATATGTAACATAAAGTGCTCTGTTTTATTAGGAAGTATAATGCGCTTCTTTATTATAATAAAAGTTATTTTCATTTCTTATCATCACCATACAGTGGTATATAATTTAGAGTGTTTTTTCATTTACTCGACATGGCTTAGTGGAAGGAACGTAAGATTTAGACCCAAATTAGACCTTTTCACCACTTAGTTTGCAGTATGACTTTGAGAAAAGTTACTTTAAATCATTGCACCTCAGTACCTTCATCTATGAAATGGACAGAATAATTTCATTATAGGGGTTTATCCTGAGTCAATGAAATATTCTAAAAGATTATTTATGAGATAACATTAAATTTTAGTTACCTTCTTATCACCGCCATTTCTGATACAATGCTGTGGTATTAGAATCATTTTCAAGTAAACTAGTAGATGGCAGACTTGGGACTTGAATTTAAGTACTTTGATCTAAGTCTTGGTACTTTTTTCCTACTTTGTTAGGCTGCATACTATGTTTATGTGATAAAAACCCCTGAGGATGTAAACATATACTTGTTGCATTACAGCAAAAAATATTTAATAATTATTGTTCATATGGCAGTGTTCCTAAGATGTTTATTACTGTGGGGAAATTAGACATTTCCTAGGACATTTACGTTTACCTTGGCCTGTGGATTGTTAAAGATGAAATGAATCCTTGATTCTTATTGTTTGTTAAAGAACACTTTAAAATTCTTAATTTACCTTGCCTATTACCACCTCATAAAAAGATAAATGTGGATTTCCACAAAATAGAAATCTATAATTTAATATATAGATATTATTTATATGGGTATTCTCTTTAATGTTGTTGTGGTTTTGATATACTGAGTAATAATTGGTGGTGTTGATACTACAGGATGATGTGAGCAATATGAGTATTGTGAGCACTAAATGTTAAAGTTTAGCATTTTTATTTTTTGACAGAGTTACTGTAAATCATTTTAAAAGATCTATTTAAAAGAGTAAATACAGGAAGTCTATAAATGAGTCATTTCAGTGCTTCCATTTTAAAGAAAAGGAGACTGAGGCCCAGATATTTAGGTAACAGCAGAATGTGCAAATTTTTATCTTCACAATTGATTTCCCCTCTTATTTAAAGAAAAAAATGCAGGAAAAAGATGGTACTGGGATACTGCAGAAACTATATAGTTTGGTTTATATGCGAGCCAGTTTTCTTGGAATTAGCAGGTGAAACCTGTCAAAAAAGGAATTAACAAAAGTTTGATTCAGAGTTTTAAGGAGAATAATTTCGAAAGTACAAATTTGATAATGTATTCATGAGTACAGAATTAGTAAAGATATTTAATAATTTAGTTGTAACTTGGGCTCATGTTTTTGGAACTCATTAAAACTTGTTAAAAAGTTATCTCTCTTTTTAAGGTCTTAAAAAATCGTTGGATTAGTCATTTATGGGTATTTGGGCAAATCCTGTTTGTTATTTTATAGCTGAAATGGGCCATATGCAAATGGAACATTGTCTTGGTATATGTATATAACTATCTTGGAAAGACTGATAAGGACTATTGAGAAAAAATGGTAGGTTTACCATGAGTTTATTCTTGAAATTTTAATACTAATGTTTGATGTTACAGTGAAATGTGTGCAGATGAATAAAGTTCATTAATTAGGTTGTGAGCACTTTGCAGATAAGGACTGCCTCTTAGTAGGCTGGTAATTAATGCTAACACCTGGGCAAGGATAAAAATTTGCTTCTACATGAATTTCTGTTTATTTGTAAATGGTGAATGATTTTTATCTGGAAGCTAACCTTCTAGAAATGAAAATAAGTTACCCATGTCTGAGATGAGGAGAAACAAACCTTATGATATGTTTGGTATTAGACTTCATAGTGACAGTAATGTCAAAATTGATGCAAGAGAGTTGTACCTCTTAAAAAGGTTGGGTATAAAAGTAACACAGATCTGCATTCGATGGAGTAAAGCAGTGGTCTTGTATGCTGTTTCTTGATCTGTGTTTAGCTCCAAGGAGAGATTCAGAAAACCAGGAACAAGACTGTTAGAATTTAGAAACTATAGAGGAAGAATAAAGGAACTAGAACTGTTTAGCTTAGGATGAATGAAAGATAATTTAATTTTCAGATACATGGTAGTTTCTCCTGATAAGATAAAAGGAAAATTTGTTTAAAGTTCATTCCATGTAAGTATATTAGGGATGGAGGAACCTATTGAAGGGGATAATAGTTAAATGAATAAATGTACAAAAGCATGTTGTGGGTTATGGAATACTCTCTTTAGAGATTTCTTTTAAAATAGATTTATTATGAGTAAATAAACAGATGACTACAAATCACCAAAATCACTGCTTTATTTCCCCATTTTATTAAATGTTATTCATCTACCAATCATTTTCACTAATTTTTATGTTCAAGTATGTTCAAAGCTAACTTTATAAGTTAAATTTTTCATGTCATTTTTATATAAACCCTAATAAAATAACTCTAGTAGGTTTAAGGTAACTTTGGAGAGTAGCTTTAATTTGCATTTAGAGTCATTTAAAATATGTATGATGTTTTTGTCTCAATAAACTGCCAAGGAATCACATCAGTCAGGTTTTTAGATAGGAGAGACACTAATTTCAATTTCAGAGCTTTCCTTCCATTCCTACTCTTTTACCTAGAAGTCTTTGAGGCTTTATTTTATATGGTCCCTTATGTTTTTGCGACTTAGATTTACACTAACAGAAAATAATCTTAAGTCAAAAAATCAGTTAATAATGTAAATGGATACTATTAATCAATATGAACTCCAGATTGTTTAGTGTGTACTTGTTGAGAAGTTTTTACATTACTGTTACTGTTAACTTTAGTTGTACCAAAGTGTTTACCACTGAAATAGGGTATGTATTACATCATTTGCAGGAAATGAAACCAGAAAGCAAAACTGTTTTTTAGTGTTGGTAAATTGATGAAAATAAGGACAGAAATAGGGACATTAAAGTGTATTTTTCACATTTTAGTTGCTTAAAATCGAGAAAAGCAATTTTTCCTAATTTAATTGTTTTCATAAGTTTTAAAATCACTTGTAAGTGGTTAGTGAAGCCAAGATTAATGTACCCTAATTGGCCAAGAAGATCCAGAGCTTTAGTCAGTGTTTTCATTTATCTACTTAGTGACATTCAGGCTTTATTTTTTCCTAAATCATACCATTTTTTTTATTAGCACATACAAGGTATTAACTAGATGTTCTTTTTAGAAAATAGTTTTGTGACAGTTACTAATCTTGCTTGCATGAAAGTATAATAAGAAAAAAATTGTCAGGCTATGACCGATCATATTACATTTAAAAACACTGTGCTAGGTATTGTTGAAGTACTTACATATGTTAACTTATTTACTCATCACCACAATTCTAGGGTACTAGAATGTGAATGTGCTCTAACTCACATTTGCCAGAATAGGAATTCACCCGGATAGGCTCAAAGAGGTGTTCACACATTGATATATCTGAGATTCGAACCCAAGCAGTCTGGGGCTTTAATTCAGGCTTTAAAATTACTGTTCTACGCTGCCTTTTGTTTTAAAGATGCATTTTAAAGTGTTCCACTTTTTTAAAAAATGGACATTCTTTTCTCTTTAAATGGAGTCTATTTTATATTTAGCAGCAGAATTCTTCCATTTTATCCCACACTTGTTTCTTGTGACTGTTCAGTTTAGATATGGTAGAAAATCTTAACATCTTGCTTTTGGAAATTAAAATATGTTTAAAGATTAATAGGTTATTTACTGAATATGTAGAATAATATTATTTTGATGCAAAAGTACATTTAAACAAAAGAAACTGGGATCGTGTATTATTTAGATTTGGGGTTTTAATTGTTTATCAGTAATCATAAGTGATTTGTTAGAGGCCATATGGCCCCTTTTCATATAGTTTTACAGAAACAGCATATCAAGCAGATAGGAAGAACTTGTAGGATATTTTGTTTTAGTACTTTGCCCATATTTTTAAAAGTGTTTGGTTTACAATAAACCACAAATACATAAGACTTTTTTTCAACTAAGAATCCATAGGAACAGCCCAACACAGAAAATGCAAATGTGAAAGTTCGATATTTTATGTTCTATGTTTACCAACTTTTTGTGAATTTTCAAAGTCAAAGCACGTTTGAATTAAGACAGTGGAAGGTACATAACCATATTGATACCTCTTTAACATCTTCCTGAAAACTGACAGTCCATGTAACATCACTGCTAATAAAATCAGTTTTGCCATGTTAGTCATTAGATATATTTGTTTTATTACATGAGTTTAGAGTGATTTTTCTTTTCCTCACTTTGAGAATCACTTTACAAAAAAAGCATAATTATTATAAAAGTGAATTGAAACACCATCAGATATATTGGCAGGGAGATAAAGGGAAGGTTGAGAACTACTGGTGGAGGTGTTTGCATGCATTATCTGGTTGGATTTTCAAAATAAGGATCAAAGTATGTATTTATATTCCTTTCTTGTAGATGAGAAGTCTGAACTCAGAGGAATCATTTGGTTTGCATGTGGTTCACAGGTGATAATACCACCACTAGTGAACCTTTATTGAGTGCTTACTCTGTTCCAGCCACTATTCTAAATGCTTTATACATGTGCAGCATATAATAAGAGCAAGTACCCTTATTTACCTCATTTTACGGGTGTGTGATGATTTCAGAGCTGGTTTTTTAAATACCTGGCTTATAATGATTTAAAATACTAAATCCTACCAGTATCTCCTTAGTATTAAAAATGTTTTGTGCTGTCACTACTTACATGTAATTCAAACAGTATTTCATAAGGCAGTAAACTATTTCTTCTTAGTCTCCATATAGAATTTTTCAGCGATTACTAGTTTTTCCTTCCCTGCGTAATGTCAGCCTGGTTTGTGCCTCTTATTTTCATTTCCTTAGTTACTACTGTAATTCACACTGTGTATCTTATATTTATTCCTTTGAAGTCGTTTTTTCCAGATTCTTTCACCATCTATTCTTTAAAACAAAGGGAATGTAGTTCCTTTCAACTTTATCATCCAGTTTACATAGAAGCCACTACTGAAGAAACCTAGAATAAGACTGATTGGTAGTAAGCGACCTCAGTTTTGGATACAGATTAAAATGATGTATCTGAGGGAACAATCAAGAATAGCTCCTCAAAAAGAAGCAGCTCGGATTCTAATATAAGGCAGAAAACCTCTGTAAGATTAACCTATATTTGGTTATGCCTAGAATACTGCTTCTGTCGGTAAGATTCTGCATGGCTTCTTTATAGCTCTCCAAAAAGAAAAGGAGGGTAATGACTACTTTTTCCTCTTCATGAGGAGGAGAATTAAGAATACGGTCCCTTCCACTCTCCTTTTAGTTTTGAGAAGACCCACATATTAGTGTGATAATTCCTTGTGGTTCAGGAAAATGGTTTAGCAGAAGTAGCCATAGAAAAGACTTCCTCTGTGAAAGAAGTTAAAGGCTGTCACAAGTTAAGTCCAATGTGGCTCTGAGACCAGGCTATTCTGAGTTTCAGAGAGGCAGTTTTTGTTATTTTTTTAAATTGAAATATAGTTGATTTACAATGTTGTGTTAGTTTCAGGTGTACAGCAGAGTGATTCAGTTATACCTATACATATATCCATTCTTTTTTAGATTCTTTTCCATTATAGATATTACAAGATATTGAATATGGTTCCCTGTGCTATACAGTAGGTCCTTGTTGGTTATCTGTTTTATATATAGTGTTTTGTATATTTTAATCACAAACTCTCCTAATTTACCCCCCCACCCCACCCCCAAAAACACACATACACACTCACACACTTTCCCCTTTGGTAACCATAAGTTTGTTTTCTATGTCTGTGAGTCTGTTTCTGTTTTGTAAATAGGTTCATTTGTATCCGTGTTTTTAGATTCCACATGTAAGTGATATCATCTGATATTTGCCTTTCTTTGTCTTACCGACTTCACTTAGTATAGAGAGCCAGTTAAAACCTGGGAGCATTAGAGACAAAATTAAAAAGAGCATCAAGTTCCTGTAGTAAAAAAACAAAAAGATTAAGAATGGTAGGGTGATAATTATATTTATCATGTTGTACATTACGTCTCTAGTATGTATGTATTTTCTAACTGTTAAGTTTGTACCTTTTGACTGCCTTCATCCAATTCTTCTTCCCCCCACTCCTGCCTCTGGTAACCATACTCCTTTTATATGAGTTTGTTTGGTTGGTTGTTTTTGTAGTATAATTATCCTGTACCACTATGTTACTTCCTGTTGCAGAACGTAGCGATTCGATATTTCTGTACATTTCAAAATGATCACCAAAATAAGTCTAGTTATGATCTATCACCGTGCAAAGATATTACATAATTATTGACTGTATTTCCGGCACTGTACATTTCATACCAGTGACTCATTTATTTTGCAGCTTGAAGTTTGTACCTCTTAATCTCATTCACCTATTTCTCTCCTCCTCCCACCTTCCTTTCCTCCAGCAACCACCTGTTTGTTCTCTGTATCTGTGACTCTTCTGTTTTGTTATGTTTGTTCATTTTTTAGATTCCACATATATGTGAAATCATACGTATTTGTCCTGTCTGAGTTATTTCATTTAGCATAATACTCTCTACATCCATTCATGTTGTTGCAAATGGCAAAATTTCATTCTTTAAGGCTGAGTAGTATTCCATTGTAATATAATTAACAATGCTGTATGTTATATATGAAAGTTGTTAGAGTAAATCCTTAGAGTTCTCATCATAAGGAAAAAAGTTTTTTTCTGTTTAATTTTGTATTATATGAGATAATGGATGTTCACTAAACTTATTGTGGTAATCATTTCATAGTGCATATAAGTGAAATCATTATGCTGTACACCTTAAACTCATATAGTGCTGTATGTCAATTATATCTCAGTAAAACTAGAGGAAAGAAAAAAAGAATGATAAGGGTTAAATGATCATGGTTAAAGAGACCTGATAATTTGGGTTGCTTTATATTTTTTAGCAATATAACAGCTTGACAAATTTTAACAGTTTAATCAAGAAATTTTTCTTTGATATAGATGGAAAATGTATTTTCGTAACTTTGGATATCAAGCAGAAGAAACTTGATTCTCAGGAGAGATGTAGCTAAGTATATGTACTGTGTAGTTGTGGCTATGATTACAAATATTACCACTCTTTTATAAGGTTAAGAGCTTTTTGCATGTATGAAATAAGTGATAGTGTTGTCATTTTACAGATTCAGAAACTGAGGTACAGAGTTAAGTGCACGTGGTAATATACTCAGTCAGTGGTAGAGCAGAGATTCTGACTTAGGCAGTCAACTCTAACGCCTGCATTTTAAACTGTACTGCCTGCCTATGAGTGATAAGCCATAGCCATTTATGGAAGCATTTTTTTGAGGGATGAATACTTGAAAGTATTAGAATCAAGAAGTGACAGCTTCGTCATATTAGTAAAACACCATATTGATCTAGTTATCCATGTGAGGAACCTCTAGAATTTTCTGGTTTAGCCTTCTAGTCGTAGCAGTCTCATTTCTAACTAATATAGCTCTTTGATACAGATGGTGCTTCCCGTTTCCTGCAAAGTCTTTACATGCTCCTACCTTATAGGACTTTACACATCATTCATATTATTTCCAGTATATTTTACTAAGCCCTGACTTTCCGTTTCTTCAAAACCAATCTCTGTAAAATCATCCGTAATAATTCCATCCAGATCTATGGCCCTTTCACTCTCTTCTTTATTTTTTTTTAAATACAAGAGCTTTATAGTGATATAATTCCCATATCATACAATTTGCCCACTTGATGTGTACAGTTCACTGGATTTGGGTATGTCCACAAAGTTGTGCAACCATCATCACAATCAATTTTGGAATATTTTTATCATCCCAAAAAGAAACCTCATACCTATTAGCAGTCTCCCCTGCCCCCTTTTCTACCCAAATCTCCCTGTTTTTGGCAGCTACTAATCTTTCTTGTTCTATAATTTTGCCTTCTGGATATTTCATGTAAATAGAATCATATAATATGTGTGATTTTTGTGCCTGGCTTCATTCACTTAACATGTTTTTTAGGTTCATCCGTTTTGTTGTGTGTATCAGTACTTCATTTCTTTTTATTTCCAAAAAATGTTCCATTGTATAGATATACCACATTGAATTATTCCTTCATCGGTTGATGGACATTTGGGTTGTTCACAATTTTTGACTGTTACAAATAATCCTGCTATGAACATTTGTGTGCAAGTTTTTGTCTAGACACAAGTTTTCATTTCTCTTGGGTGTATACCTAGGAATGGAATTGCCGAGTCTCTATGTTTGCTTTTTAAGAACTGATAGACTCTTTTCCAAACTAGTTGCACCATTTTCCATTTCCACCAGCAGTGTATGAGGGCTCCAGTTTCTCCACATCCTTGAAGTGCTTGTTGTTGCCTGTCTTTTTGATTATAGCCATCTTGGTGGATATGAAGTGGTATCTCATTGGGGTTTTGATTTCAGTTTTCATAGTGGCTAATGATGTTGCACATCTTTTCATATATGCTTATTGACCCTTTGTATATCTTCGGGAAAATGTCTGTCTAGATCCTTTGCCTATTTTCCAATTTGGTTATTTGGTTCTTTATTATTGAATTTTAAGAGTTCTTTATTCTGGATACAAATTCTTTATCAGATAGATGATTTGCAGAATTTTCTCTGATTCTGTGGGTTTTCTTTTCACTTTCACAATCTTACTTGGCCTCCTTCCTGAGTTCTTTATTTGTCTCTTAGTTTAGATGTAAAAAGAGGTCATAAAAATTAGTTCTTGCCAACTGATGAATTTAATGTGCAGAGCAGAAAATAGGTTGGGAACGCTTCAGATCTAAAAATTAAGATATAAAGGGATGATTATTTGGTTTATTTGATGGTTTATTTGAAAGAACTTCATAGCTTTCTTTGGCTATGTTTTACTGATGAGTTTTAGTTTGTGGTACTTAAAAAAATTCAGTGAAATATCTAGTTTATAACGATTTAAAATACTACATACGGGACTTCCCTGCCGGTCCAGTGGTTAAGACTTTGCCTTCCAATGCAGGGGATGTGGGTTCATTCCCTGGTCAGGGAGCTAAGATCCCACATGCCTTGTGGCCAAAAAACCAAAACATAAAACAGAAGCAATATTGTAACAAATTCAATAGCACTTTTAAAAATGGTCCACATCTGGGCTTCCCTGGTGGCGCAGTGGTTGAGAGTCTGCCTGCCGATGCAGGGAACACGGGTTCGTGCCCCGGTCCGGGAAGATCCCACATGCTGCGGAGCGGCTGGGCCCGTGAGCCATGGCCGCTGAGCCTGTGCGTCCGGAGCCTGTGCTCCTCAACGGGAGAGGCCACAACAGTGAGAGGCCCGCGTACCAAAAAAAAAAAAATGGTCCACATCAAAAAAATAAATAAAATACTAGATACTATTAATATCTCTTTTAGTATTAAAAATGGTTTATGCTATTGCAACTCATGTAATTTAAACAGTATTTTATTAAATGAGAGGATTAGTCATAGAGTGAATATCCAAAATTGTTTATGCTGTTAATTCTACGGACAGTAGTTACGCCTGTTGTTCTCAGATTAAGTGTACTACATTGGATGAGGCTGAAATTTTTATGTATCTTCTTAGTTGTAAAAGAGTGACTGTATTATGTCTACTTTGAGGAGAAAAAGGTAGGATTTTTTTGAAAAAATAAACGTCATATTTATGTCAGTATTAGGCAATTAAGAAGGAACTGCTTATCTGAAAGTTGTCAGCATAAACATGTACTAATCAAAAAAAAAAAAAAACAACACACAACTATACATTCACCAGCTCTGTGGTTTTCTAAATCCAGCTTTTGGGATTTCCGCATTTCCCTGTACTGCTTTTAAATGTCTTTGTATTTAGGACTATTTCTAAGTCATTTATTGGTCCCTTTATATCTTTCTTAAATTTGCTTCTAGTGTGTATAAAAACACTAAACAACTTTTGAGACTCTCCTATCTTTCCCCACTATCATCCCCCCAAAACAACCCAACAACAACAAAAAACCTACAACCTGGCTTTTTTAGTTCTTACTAAAATGCAGGAGCTTTTCTGCATTTGAGGACTGTCTTAAAATTGACTCAGATTTATTTTGGGTCCTAAAATTGACCCTGCTTCTCTGGAGCCATTGAAGATTATTCTCTCCAGACCACAGTACAAATTGTCTTTCTTGATGCCATTAGAATATTTAGCACCATACAACTGAAGTACCCATAACTTTATGTAAGTTTTTGATTTATTAAACATTTCATGAGTATTTGAACCTCCCACCAATCCTGTGAGATACTGCCAGTGGTCATCATGAAATGTAAATCAGATCATATCTCTTCTAAATATTTTTCATTGGCTTTCATTGCATTTAGGATAAAATCTTTAGTTACCTTAAAGGCTCTATGTAGTCTGGCCCCAGCCTACCTTACCTAGCATCTCTTCTCCCTTTGTTATAAACTCCAACTGCATTTAGTCAGTTCCTCCAGCATACCTAACTCCCAAAGTTGTTCTGGCCCTAGCACATGCTTTTCCTTCAGTCTAGATAGCTTTTTATCTTATTCTTCGTGAAATAACTCCTGTCCATATGCTAAAATATTATTTTTTCAAAAAGGCTTTCCTTTATTCTAAATAGGGACCCCTTTATTATGCTTTTATAGCTCCCTATGCGTCACAGCACTTACTACAGTATTTTACTACGTCTTAATTATTTACTGTCACTTTCCTTCACTAGACTCTGAATTCCATGAACATAGGGCTCTTGGCTATTTTGCTAACAACTAATGCATACGGAATAGCATATATGTAGTAGACCTCCAATAAATATTTTTTGAATGAATGTATTTCAATTTCTAAGATGAACAATCTAAAGGTTTAGCATTGAGTAACTTCTCTAAGACCTCACAGCAAGTAATGTCAGGAAGAGAACTTTGGTCTAGTACTTTTTCTACAGTAAATTTAGAATTCACATCTACTTAAGTCTCATTTCACGAGGTAAGAAAATTTATAAGCAAGAATAATCATGAAAACAAATTGCTATTGGGTGTGCTTTTCTGCTAAGTTCCTGATAGGCAAAGATCTAACATTTACCAAAAGGTGCCCCCACTTTGAAAATACTTATTTTGTTCATGAGTGAAAAAGAACTTGAGGACTGGCCTCGGGATGCAAATTTTGGAATCATTGGTATGAGTTACAATATCACTGAGAGTATTAACAGTGAGAGAAGAAGAAATTTGAGAGCAGCTCTGTGGAATACTAACATTTAAGCAGAGGAAGAGAATGCTGTTAAATTACATATATATAATTATATGTAATATATATTTACTGTTATCATATTAATACAATATTAATTATATTATACTATTATTAGATATAATATAATATATATATATTCCTCCCACCCAGAAAGGTAGAATCACAGATTATTTTTAAAAGCATTGATATAGTAATAAAATTATGGATCCTTTGGATTTGTTAGGGTGGCCATTGGTAACTTAGTGAGAACCTTTTTGAGAGCCCATTGAGGTAGGAAGATCTGTTGTGCTAGGTTGAAGAGCAGGTGAGGGTTGAGGAGAGCTTGGCTGCGGGGACAAGTCAGAAAAATGGGGGTAGATAGAAGAGGAAATGAATATGTGAGTTGGGAGGTTATGTGGGGGGAATGGGGAAAAGAGTTGGCCCCTCTTATATGCTAAGTTAAAAAGAGAGAGAAAAGATAGAGGGAGAAACAAGGAGAATAGGGGCTGTTAATGACGTAAGTCTCCAAGGAGGCAGAAGGAAATTAGATCCAAAGACTAGGAACAAAAATTATTAGCCTTGGATTTAAGGAGGGTTATATCCTCCACGATATATAAGGGAATCAGGTATGATAAAGGTGTGGAACAAAACAGTAAGAATGTTGGGACTTTTACTTCCTTGAAAAGTAAGCAGCAAGGCTGCCTATTCAGCCTAATGGGCTAGAGACTTAATGAAACTGGCAAATTATTGGAAATAGAGAAGGCTAAATGGAGACATGCTGGAGGATTGTAGGTCATCTTTAAAGGACTTGAGATATTGATTGAAGACCATAGATCTTTAATCTCCATGAAATTTTCTTTAGTAATTTTTGAACTCAGATAATAACATGATCAAAATATTTTCATATCGATGTACTAGTGTTTGAGAATCATCAGTTGTGACCTAGTATGAGGCATCGTCATAAAATCCCTTGTAATCCACTGAAACAGGGGAATGACAGTGATTAAGCCACAGCCAGAGGCCTCAGTCAAAAGTAAAATGATCTTGAGCATATTTTGGTACATTTGCTTCATAGCTTTTTATATGGGAACAGTCAAGTGGCTCAATATTATTCAGAAATATTTCACCTTTAGTTTCATCTATAAGGTATAGACTCCTTTGTGTAAGAAACTTAGTCTGTTTATCGTAAAGCGATTAATAACTACTCTGTACTTTGGGCTATCAAGATGTTTGCACATTAGTATTTACTTGAATTTTAGATGGTTGCAAGTCTATAGTTTAATGTAATATTTGATACTAAAGCTTGATCAGCTCAAAATCAGTATTTCTGTCCGTTTTAGGATTTTTTTTATTGATTTGCTTATATTATCTTCCCAGATATCAAGGGTAATAATCTCTACTTTCTGTACTTTGTGCTTTTCTTTTCTTATGAGATGTCAGCCAGTCATTTTTTACTTTTCTGGCTTACTTACTAGGCGTTAGTTACCAAAAGGAAATATTTCTTGAAAATGAATACATTACTATATATCAGAATCATAATTTGATCAATTTGGAAATAAATAAATCATGTCTTTCTAAAGAAAATTCTTCAGAGTTTATGTAAGCTTTTTGTTCAAATCTAATGCAAATTCATCTGTTGGATTTGGAAGAGGTAATATAAAATGTAAAAGATAAATATGAGGTAATAGAAAATTATAAATTTCTTTAAAAAATAAAACTAAAGCTATGCATTTTATACATTTTGCTCTACCTATTTTTTATCCTATTTTTATGCTTGAAATTTTCATTTGCTGAATCTATCAGCTTTGTTGACTGCAGCATTATTCATAGTCTGTACATTTGACTCCATTTCATTTTGTGTATATATATGAAGATATATATAAACTATTATTCTATATTAAATGGAAAACATATTAGTCATAGTAAATATTTCAGAATACAAAGAAAAATATAACAAAACACCTGTGTACTCCTTTCTTAGTTTAAAAAAATAAAACATTACAGATACAGTTGAATCTCCCTGTACATGTTTCCCTAATCCTAACCCGTTCCCTCCCTTGCCAGAGGGAGCCACCATCCAGAAATTGATTTTTATTATTCTCTTTGCTTATATTTTTAATATATGCATGGATTTATGAATAATATTATTTGTGGCATGTTTAAAATTTTTATATAGTTGTACTGTGTGTGCATATCTATGTTATCTTAATATGTTTGTGTTATATTACATGTAGCCTTTTGCAGCTTGTATTTTTTAATTCAACATTGCAGTTTTGAGATTTATCCATGTTAGTACATGTAGTATTTTTCATTTTAGTTTTTGGGTAGTATTTCTTGGTAGGAATGATGAATATTGGTTTGGGTTTTTTTTCCAATTTTCCATTTGCAAATTATGCTGCGTTATGTATTCTTCAGTTGTATTCTTGTAAATATGTGCAAGAGTTTCTGTAGGGTAAAACTTAGCAACGGCAATACATGATTCTATGGTATGCACATCTTCATCTTTAATAAATATTGCCAAATTCTCCAAAATGAGGATTCTAGTTTATACCCCAGTTGGTAGTTTATGAGTTGCAGTTACTACACATCTTCTCCACACTTAATATTATTGACACATGTGCATGTGCTTGTGTTTTCACCAATTTCATGAGAATGATGTGGTATGGTGTTAATTGGTATTTTTCATACTGCTAATGAGATTGAACATCTCATATGTGTAGAGGCCATTCTGATGTTCTGTGATTTGCCCTTTTTTTGCATTCTCTTTTTAAAAAATTAATTTAAAGGAGTTTTTCATGTTCTAATCCTTTGTTGATTATAGGCAGTATAAGTATCTCTCCCAATCTGTATCTTTCTTTACTTGGTGCCTTTGTTGAACAGAAACTTATCATTTTAACCTCGCAATTTTATCAGCTTTTACCTTTGAGATTTTTTGTTTTTTGTCTTAACTCTTCCTGTATTCTGAAGTAATAAGGATTTTCTTCTGTATCTTTTAAAAAATTATATTTTTGCTTTCACATTTATGTTTTTAATCCAACTACAATGTACTTTTGTAAGTTTCTGCTGTAATGCAGCATGTGTACCTAAGAATCACTGTGCTATATGCAAAATCATGCAATAAAAACCACAGGGCATACGGGAAAAATAGGGTTGGGGCACAGAGCTTTAAAAAATTTTTCAGGGACCCTTTTTTTTTTTAAAAAAAGATAATAAAATGGTAGCATGGTTTTACACATTTTAAATGGTTAATAAATACATTAATACTGCAGTAAATATGGTATTTTTATTTTGAAAAAGATGAGACATGCTTGAAGTGGGATTGTAAAATGGTAGGAGGGTTATCCGAAATCTGCCAAGGAGTTGTAACACCAGATGTGGAGAGTGTGGTTCATAACACACATGGTGAATGTAAGTAGATGTTTAAAATGTATGTTTTGTGCATACCTGTGCCGCTCAGTGTAGCTGGGAAATTTTCCACATATATCTAGTGTTTGTTTCACTTAGGATGAGGGTGAGACAAGCAAGGCACCTAGGGTGTAAAATTTAAGGAAGCACTCCCTGTTAGGGTCCCTAGGATCTCACTTGCCTCACCCTAGTCCTCGCACTGCTTATGGGTGAAGTAGTGCTTAAGCATGCACTGAATTTGTGTTACTGTTCCCTTGTATATCAATCATGTTGAACACATTCAGGCTTTCGTAAGAAGCTTTTTTGAATAGAACTGACTACATATGTGAGGTATAGAGCCCTTAATTAATTTTTCCCGTATATATAGCCAGATCTTTCTACACTGGTTTGTAATGATTTTAGCATGCAGCATAGTTCCACATATATTTGAGCCTGGTTCTTGTTTCTTTGTGCTATTTTCATTGGTCTTTCCACTTCTCCCTATGCTAATAACACATTTGCTTAATCACAGGTCTGGCACTAACTTTGTAACCTTGGGCAAGTTAATTTCTGTGTGCCTATGAAATTATAATAGTGCCTACCTCATTGGGTAGTTAAAGGAGTAAATGAGCCAATATATTAAAGTGCTTAGAAGTATGTGCCTGGCCCAAGAGTAAAGCTCAAATGTTAGTTATTTTGTTATTATTAAAAGTAATCCCTGTTAGTTAATAAAGAGTCTTGAGATCTAGTAGACTGAGATTGCCATCTTGTTTTTCCTTTTCCAAACTAAGAGGAAATGGGGAGAAGCTTTTGGAAGGATTCCCTGAGAAAGTGATGGTTAAACTATCTGAAAGATGATAAGAGTTAACTAGGTGTTGAGAGCAGTAGGAGAATATTTGAGGCAGAAGGAGCCATGAGGCAGAAAAAAGTGTGTCCAGGAACTAGATCTCAGCACAAAGAAAAATGGTACCAGTTAAGACTGGAGAGGTAAGTAGGAGCAGATCAGATCATGCAAGACCTATTAGACAATGTTAAGCATTTTAGACTTCATGTTAAAATCAGTTATAACTATTTGTAAAGACTGATATTTCAAGAATAAAAGCCACGAAGTATTAATCTTTACAAATAGTTATAACTATTCAAAAGAGAAACTCAGAAGCTAAAGTTGGGTGCATCTGGACCCTAATAGCATATCAAGGATTAAGAGTGCTGTTGAGAATGTAAAATAAATTCAAGTCCTTGTTCACTTAGTGAGCTATTATTCACTTAGTGAGCTATTATTGATTTTGTTCGAATCTTTTATGAGTTAAAATTAAGGAATCTTGTGTTTTGGGCAGATTCTTAATAGATTACGATTAGAGTTTTTACAGTACAACAAATCCGTGTAAATGTCTTGAAATAATTTTTTTCATTTATTTGTCCAGTTCATCTAATTTCAAGGGTGCATCTATAACTACACATTATTTCAGTAATAGACGCTCCTGTTTTTTCTACTTCCCTCATGTTTCATGACAACATTCTACAAGTAAGTTATAGGTGCCTGTAATAGAAATATGGTGACCATTTTCAATTGAAGGTAGTGTTAAAAACAGCTGAATTTTCATCAGTTGGGAGAGTTTCCTCTCATAATGGTTTCATTATACAGAAAGCACTCAGTTCAAGATCTAAAAAAGAAAGTTGAACTAGAAATGTTATGGCAGCAGATGAATTCTGCCCAATGCAACCCTGCACTAAAACTAAAGAATTTATTAAATACTTTGGGAGGTAAAACGTCATCTTTTAGAAATATCTTTTAAGTAAATATAAATAGAACTTGGACAGTATTCCACAAATAGTTTTTAATGTAAGTTTTATAAATGACATTTTAAATTATAGTATTATTGTTAATCTATAAGTTCAGCACAATTCTAATCAAAATCTTAATAGGGATTTTTGTGGAACTTGATTAACTGATTCTAAAATTCATAGGGAATAGCAAATGGCCAAAGATAGTTAAGACAGTTTGCAACAAGAAGAAGCTGGGGGAACGTGCCCTAAATAATATCAATATAAAAGTAATTAAGACAATTAAATTGGCACAATGATAGAAAAATAGATGAATGGAGTAGGGGAAAGATCGCTTAGTATGACATTTATTTGCAAAGAAAGCAAATGGAATGTCTGAATATCTTGTTTAAATTGCAAGGGAGAAAGAGTCTAAAAAAATTTTAGTGGGTGATATACAATTAAGTATAATTTTCTTTATTATCAATTTAACATATAAATTCATTGCTAGTCTAATCTATTTTATTTATCTTAGAAACAGAGTTTTCTTAAAACTTAGTTTTTCAACTCTTATTTTCTCATAAATATCAAAATCTACAATTTGGAGGCTTTCCATTGTGTAACCCTGATAGTGGGTTTGGAATACTCATGTATAGATAATTCTGCCTTACCCACTTTTAGGGAATTAAACTGCTGATGAATATTGTTTAAGAATTGTGGAGTTTTGCTATGTTGGTGCCTTTGCTTCAAACATAACTGTAGTGTTTCATTCCTATAGTGCTATATGTATAGTGCTATAAGCACAGAAATATTAGAATGATGTTCTTCTAAAAAACTTGGTTATACATGTGGGCTTTAAACATCTTGTTAATCTCTACTTTTGCTTTTGTTTGTGATTGAACCTGGTTAAGTGTGGGGAAGGTATTTCTGGAAAAAAATTTAAAATAATTATGAACCAGTGGCAAAGCATAGTAGGTATAATATAAATCAATTCGTAAAGTTTTTCAGATTTATAATTTTTTATGCTTTCTTTGCTAGAGAACCATTATTTTATTTTTTCTGTCACTGGTCATCTGATGAGAAACTAATTTAGGTATTTGAAAGTAAGATGAATATAGTTTCAGTAATGCTTATTATAGTGCTTGGTATCACACTTTTGAAATCAATTAAAAACCAGTCCTTCTTGCCCCAGCAGATTTTACTAATGTATGAGAAACAATTGGAGACAGTATTGTTGTTATTAACTTTTGTTGGTAAAGAAGCTAATTATTTTTAAAGTTTCTTTTAAGCTTTGATTATAATTACTAAAATCAATCTTGGAAACCTTTAATAATTGCTTTCCTTACCCCATAAAAGATACAGTTAAATATATAAAATTAACATACTTTTTACAAAAGAACCATTTTCCATATTTATATTTTACCATGTTGCATTTAAAATTTTATTTTGACTGATTCTTATAATTACCATTTGAATTTTTGTTCAGTTGGTAAATATTCTGTTGAATAGCTATTTAATTTTTTTTTAAATGCTGTTAAGGATTTTTTTTAATGTATATGTTTTTTGTTTTTTTTGCGGTACGTGGGCCTCTCACTGGCGCGGACTCTTCCGCCGCGGAGCACAGGCTCTGGACACGCAGGCCCAGTGGCCATGGCCCACGGTCCCAGCCGCTCCGCGGCACGTGGGATCCTCTCGGACCGGGACACGAACCCACGCCCCCTGCATCGGCAGGCGGACCCCCAACCACTGCGCCACCAGGGAAGCCCTGTATATGTTAATAGTTGTCTTTAGCAGATACTTTACAGAACAATAGAAATAATACTTTATACAAGTGAAATATTTTTCTTCTACTACTGTGACATTATAGTTATTCTCAGTAATCCTTGGAAGTAGACATGTACTTTGATATAAAATAAAATATAAAAAATAGGCAGATTTTCTGCTATTCCTATAGTTCCTGGTATTTTCCTTTACCGATTTCTCTTCTTTTTTAGGTACCTAGTCGATAGTCGCTGGTTCAAACAGTGGAAAAAATATGTTGGCTTTGACAGTTGGGACAAATACCAGATGGGAGATCAAAATGTATATCCTGGACCCATTGATAACTCTGGGCTTCTTAAAGGTATTATTTCCTTCTTTCAGTCAGGTTGTAAATGTGTTCGTTTCAGTATGTTGTAGTAATATGGAAAATGTTAATGTAAATAAATTGGTAAATTAGAAATTTCTTTGTGTAGTCATCCCCCAGTGTCCATGCGGGGATTGATTCCAAGACCCCTTTCAGATACCAAAATCTATGGATGGTCAAGCCCCTTATATAAAATGGCATAATATTTGCATATGATCTGTGTATCCTCCCATATAGTTTAAATTATTTG
The DNA here is from genome assembly GCF_011762595.2 of Tursiops truncatus. Taxonomy (NCBI): domain Eukaryota; kingdom Metazoa; phylum Chordata; class Mammalia; order Artiodactyla; family Delphinidae; genus Tursiops; species Tursiops truncatus. The sequence continues at coordinate 53,405,897 of NC_047044.1, read as the reverse complement.
TAGGTTATCTGTAATACCTAATAAAATATAAATGCTATGGAAATAGTTGCTGGTACACGGAAAATTCAAGTTTTTCTTTTTGGAACTTTCTGAAATTTTTTTTTCCCTCAAATATTTTCTGTCCAGGGTTGGTTGAATCTGCAGATTCAGGACCCATGGATACAGAGGGCCGACTGTATTATAGATTTGACCTAATGAATTCAGATTATTTTGTTATAATTAGTTATATTCTGTATCATGACAAATCCTGTTTGTCATTTCTGATTAGTAAGGGTTTATTATTGTTTAAACCTAGAATGTAAATTAGAAAGCACTATCTTATTGTTTGGGGGAAATGCTGTACTGTGTATTATTTTGCTAATGGGCACATGACTTTTCTCTTTAAGTTGGGGATCAGTGGTATATGGTTACATTCTTGGATTTTTTCATTAATCTTCTACAACCTTTACTACTTGCCAGCTCTTCTAAAACTCGCATAACATTTAAAGAAAATAAAACATAAGTACCAGAACTTCCATTTCTGGCCAGGATGGAATAACAGGGACTAGACTTATCCTTCCACTTGAATGAACTAAAACCCTGACAAAAAACATGAAACAGTGGTTCTCAAAACATTGGACATCAGGCAACAAAGAACAGTGATCCCTGGAGGTATGAAACAAATGAAGTGAACCCTATGATTTCCTCAGCTTACTGCACTGAGTTTCCAAGACACGGCACAGAAGGAGAAACTCACGCAAAGCCTGGCAACCCCCCTTAGTTGAGGAAAGAGTTTGGAGTCCACGGAGACCAAGGCAGCCAGAGTTCTCAGGGCAGAGTACCAGAGAGGAATGAGCAGCACACAAGGAGAGAGAGAGTCCTAGAGATCTATAGAAGCTCTCTTATAAGTCTAGAGCTGACTGTTGACCAGTGCATGTATGTGAGGAAGCTACCCAAGGCCAAGGAAAGAACCATCCAAAAGAATTAGAAGGGGGCTTCCCTGGTGGCGCAGTGGTTGAGAGTCTGCCTGCTGATGCAGGGGACACGGGTTCGTGCCCCGGTCCGGGAAGATCCCACATGCCACGGAGCGGCTGGGCCCGTGAGCCATGGCCGCTGAGCCTGCTCGTCCAGAGCCTGTGCTCCGCAACGGGAGAGGCCACAACAGTGAGAGGCCCACATAACACACACACACACACAAAAAAAGCATTAGAAGGAACAATCGTTTAGGTTCATGTTACCAAATCAGGTTCATTTGCCAGATGCACAGCAAGCCAAATTCTGAGATACCAAGGTTTGCAGCAGAGAAAGGGTTTATTCATAAGGCAACCAAGTGAGGAGTCGGGAGAACAAATCTCAAATCTGCCTCCCTGATGGCAAGAGGCTCAGGGTATTTATGGGAACAAAGAAGCAGGGTGGTCTGAGGTGTGGGGAGCGTGGGAAAAGGTAATTGGTGATAAGGAAAGAGTGAGGTAATAGTCGTTCTGTGCAGGTGCAACTAAGCTACTTGCTTCTCTGTGGGATGCATGTTCAGAAAATGGAGGCATTAGCAGGTGCTGAGGGTGGAGTTTTTGGCCCTTTCATGTCAAAAGGTCACCAAGCGGACACTCACACAAGCCCAGTTGGACAGTCGGTGGTCTTAACCAGTCTTAGCTCCACCTAGAACTGAACACAGCTGATTTCAAGTTCCTGAAAAACAACTCAGGCAACTATCTTATTGTTTAGGTTATGCGAAGCTTGGAGGACATGCAAGTTTTTATAAAAACAATTAAAGTGTGCTTGATCAGTAAAGGCAGGTTACAGTTATAGTTTAATGGATCTAACTGATGAGTATCCTCCGTTTCACTCATAAAGGTCCAGGAATAATGTGTTCACAGTAGCCAGAGTGGAGAACCTTATAAATCACGGGGTAGACTGCAGAGAATGGGTTTGCCTCTATAGAAGGGCAAAATTTATCCTTCTAAGTTGAAAGTATCAAACTATTTCCAAGTAACTTAACTGCATCTCAGAACAGAACACAAGAGTATTTGTAGGAATACAAAAAATATCCAGCATCCAACAAGATAAAATTTGTAATTTCTTGGATACAACCAAATATTACCTGGAATGCAAAGAAACAGAAAAATACAATGCATACTAAGGAGAAATAGCAATGTTTAAAAAAATATTTTTTAAGCAGAAAAGAACGAAGAACAGATGAAACAGATACAAAACGAATAGTAAGATGGTAGATTTAAACCCAGCTCTATGAACAGTCGTATTTAATGTAAATATCCCAATTTGAAGTAGAGACTGTAAGATTGCATTAAAAAAAAAGACCCAACTGTATACTACTAGAAACCCACCTTAAATATAAAGATACAAATAGATTAAGAGATTGAAAAATTGTAAGACTGACCTCCAGTGACCCTCCTCTTACATAATCATCTCCTTTTTGAGTGTGAGTGGAACCTGAGAATAGGATATCATTCCTGTGATTATTTATATTATATGACAAAAGGGAGATTATCCCAGTGAGCTTTATCTAATCGTGCATGCCCTTTAAAAGCAGAGTTTTCTCTGGCTGGTAGCTGTAGAAGTGAGGATTCAAAGCATGAGAAGGACTCATTGCTGGTTTGAAAATGGAGGGGACTACGTGAGAAGGAAGACAGGCATCCTCTAGGAACAAAGAGAGTCATTGGGCCCACAGCTAGCAAGGAAACAGGGACCTCATAACTGTAGCCATGAGGAACTGAATTCTGCCAACAGTCTGAATGGACTTGGAAGTAGATTCTTCCCCAGAGCCTTCAGATAGGAGACCAGCCTGGTGACATCTTGATTTCTTCCTTGTAAGACCCTAAGTAGAAAACCCAGTTGAGCCCATCTGAACTTCTGACCCATAAAACTGTGAGATAATAAATGGGTGTTGTTTTAAACTACTATGGTTATTTGTTATGTAGCAATAGAAAACTAATACACATACTAACACTAATCAAAAGAAAGCTGGAATGGCCATATTAATGTTAGACGTTAAGTTTTAGAATGGAGAACATTACCAGGGATAAAAGTTCATTTCATGATCATAAATGGGCCAGGACAATTTGTTAAGAAAACATAATAATCCTAAATATATACCCAGCTAATGGCATAACTTGAAAATATATGAAGCAAAAACTGATAGAACTGCAAGGAGAAATAGAAAAATATCCACAATTATATAATGGATATTTCAATATTCTTCTCTCCATAAGTGATAGAAAATGTGTAGACAGAAAAGTAGTAATGAAATAAATCAACGTACCTGTCCTAATTGACATTTATAGAATATTCCACTGAATAACAGCACAATGAAAATTCTTTTTAGGTGTACACATGAAGCATTTAGATAGACTATATTCTGGGCCATAAAACCTGTCTCAATAATGTTAGAAGGGGGCTTCCCTGGTGGTGCAGTGGTTAGGAATCCGCCTGCCAATGCAGGGGACACGGGTTTGAGCCCTGGTCCAGGAAGATCCCACATGCCACGGAGCAACTAAGCCCATGCACCACAACTACTGAGCCTGTGGTCTAGAGCCTGTGAGCCACAACTACTGAAGCCTGTGTGCCACAACTACTGAAGCCCACGCGCCTAGAGCCCATGCTCCACAACAGGAGAAGCCACCACAATGAGAAGCCCGTGCACTGCAACGAAGAGTAGCCCCAGCTCACCGCAACTAGAGAAAGCCCACGTGCAGCAACGAAGACCCAACGCAGCCAAAAATAAATAAATAAATTTAAAATAAATAAATAAAGTTACAAGGATTTAAATCATATGAAATATGTTTTCTTACTACAGTGGAATAAATAAGAAGTTAATAACAGACAGTTGGAACATCTTCAGATGTTTGGAGACTAACATACTTCTGCATAAGCCATGGGTCAAAAAGAACTCAAAGGGGAAATTAGCAAGTATTTTTACCTAAATGAAAGTGAAAACATAACATATCAAAATTTGTGGAAGGTAGCTAAATAGTATGTGGGGGGGTAATTTATAGCCCTTAACATCTATAAAGAAAAGAAAGGTCTGAAATCTTTCACCTTGGTTTCTGACTCAAACTAAAAGTAAGAACAAATTAAACCTAAATCAAGCAGAAGAAAGGAACTACTAATAAGTTCTGAACAGAAATAAAGAGAAAATAGAAAAATAGAGAAAATCAATGAAACCAAAAACTGGTTCTTTGTGAAGATAATAAAATTTATAAATACCTAGTTTGATCACCAGAAAAAGGGAAAAGACACAACTACCAATATCAGGAACAAGAGAGGTAACATCAATACAGAAATCTACAAACAGCAAAAGGAGAATAAAAGAATATTATGAACTTTATGCCATTAAATTCAACAAATGAGATGAAAAAGACAAATTTCTTGAAAGATGAAAACTACCAAAGCTCATTCCAAAGGAATGGATTCTCTGAATAGCCCTGAATAACAAAAGCTCTTCTAGAAAATTGGGAGAGAATACATCCCAATACATGCTATGAAACCGTCATTACCTTGATACCAAAATCTGGCAGAGACATTTCAAGAGAAAAAATTCTAGACCATTATCCCTCATGAGCATAGATAAATCAATTATTAACAATATTTTAGTAAATCAAGTCCAACAATAAAGAGGATATATAGAGAAATAAACATTAAGTATAAATAGAGAAATAAATATTACAAAGATAATATATCATATAAAACAAAAGAGTAAAATACAAGGAAACTCCCTCAACCTCATAATGGACATCTGTGGAAAACCTACAGAAGACATACTCAACAGTGAAAGACTGAGTCCTCTCCCTCTAAAATCAGGAAAAAGCAAGGATGTCTACTCTCAGCTCTTCAAGCCAAGATTGTACTAGAGGGCCTAGGCAGTGTAATAAGGCAAGAAGAAGAGTTAAAAGGCATACAGCTTGTATCAGAAGAAGTAATAAATCTTCCTTTATTCACATACACCTATGTCTATGTAGAAAATTTAATGGAATCTATAAAAAGAAAACTTCTAGAACTAATAAATGAGATTAGCCTTTAGAATACAAGATCATTATTCAAAAACCAATTGTATTTTTGTACACTAAAAATGAACTAACATGAATTGAAATTTTAAAAGTACATTTTATAGTGGCACCAAAAATATAAAATACAGATAAATCTGATAACATGTGCAAGACATGTAAACTAAAAACTATAAGACATTGCTGAGATAAATAAAACCTAAATAAAGACAGAAATTATGTTAGTGGATCAGAAAACTCAATATTGTTAAATTCCCCCACTCAATCTACAGATTCAACACAATTCCAAATCACATTCCTAGTAGGTTTTTTTCTCTCATTTAAAAATGAGACACAATTTACATACCATAGAATTCATCCTTTTAAATTCTGTGATTCACTGTTTTTTAGTATATTCACAAAGTTTTACAACCATCACCACCGTCTAATTCCACAAAATTTTCGTAACCCCAGAAAGAAACTTCGTATCCATGAGCAGACACTCTCCATCCCCACTCAAGACCCAGCCATAGGCAATCACTAGTATACTTCTGTCTCTATGGATTCGCCTTTTAGGGACATTTCATCTAAATGGAATCATACAATATGTGGCCTTACCGTTTGACCTCTTTCCCTTAGCACAGAATTTTAAAGTGTCTTCATGTAGCATGAATCAGTACTTCATTTCTTTTTATGGATGAGTAATTTTCCATTGTATGGAGATAAGCCACATTTAATTTATCCATTCATCAATTGATGGACATTTGGGTTGTTTTCACTTTCTGGCTATTACGAATTATGTTGCTCTGAGCATTCACATACAAATATTTGTGTAGATTTATATTTTAATTTCTCATGGATCTATACCTAAGCATGGGATTACTAGGTCATATAGTAACTCTGTGTTTAACTATTTGAAGAATTGCTAGACTTTTCCAAAATAGTTGCACCATTTTACATTCCCACCAGCAAGAAGTAGGGTACCAGTTTCTCCACATCATGCCAACGCTTGTCATTGTTCGTTTATTGTAGCCATCCTAATGCATATGAAGTGGTATCTATTGTTATTTTGATTTGTATTTCCCTAGTGATTAATGATGTTAAGTATCTTGTCTGTGCTGCTTATATCTTTTTTGGAGAAATGTCTATTCAGATCCTGTGCCCATTTTTTAATTGGGTTATTTGTCTACTTATTATGTTCTAAGAGTTGTTTATGTATTCTGAATACTAGTCCCTTATCAGACATATGATTTCCAAAAATTGTCTCCTAACCTGTGGATTGTCTTTTACTTTCTTGATGGTGCCTCTAAAGCGCAAATTAATTTTGATGAAGTCCAATTTATCTGTTTTTTTCATTTGGTTGCTTGTGATTTGGGTGTCAGAAAGCATCACCTAATCCAAGATCAGAAAAAACTTATGTTTTTTTCTAAGAGTTTTATAGTTTGGGCTGTTATATTTATGTCTTTGATCAATTTTAAGTTAATATTTGTATATGGTGTGAGGTAAGAATCAGTTGAACAGATTAGAGAATCCAGAAGTAGATCCACACATATATATGGCCAATTGATTTTACAGAAAGTTGTAAGGAGAGAAGATAGTCTTTTAAACAAATGGAGTGAAGATAGTCTTTTAAACAAATGCTGCTTGAGCATTATCTATTTGCCAGAAACAGGTGAACTTTGATCTATACCTGGCACCATATACAAAATTAACTCAAAACAGACCGTAGAGCTATATGTAAAAACCAAAACTATAAAAAAAATAGGAGAAAAATTTTGTGACACTGTGTTAGGCAAAGTTTTCTTAAATATGAATTTAAAAAGCACAGTTGATAAAAAAATTGTTGGCTTGTATTTCATCATTAACAAACGCTTCAAATGACACTGTTCAGAGAATGAAACAATAAAGCACAATGTGGGAGAAAATATTTGCAAATCACCTCGCTGATAAAATATTTATATGCAGAATAAGCAATTCCATAAAGCCCAGTGGAAAAAGTAGACAAAAGGTTTGAACAGATGCCTCACCGAAGAAGATAGTGTTTTCAAAAAGCACATGTGGGACTTCCCTGGTGGCGCAGTGGATAAGAATCTGCCTGCCAATGCAGGTGACACAGGTTCGATTCCTGGTCCAGGAAGATCCCACATGCCATGGAGCAACTAAACCCGTGTGCCACAACTACTGAGCTTGCACTCTAGAGCCCGCAAGCTGCAACTGCTGAGCCTGTGTGCCACAACTACTGAAGCCTGCACACCTAGAGCCCGTGCTCCACAACAAGAGAAGCCACCGCAATGAGAAGCCACACACCACAATGAAGAGTAGCCCCGGCTCGCCACAACTAGAGAAAGCCCACGCACAGCCAAAAATAAATAAAAATTTAAAGGAAAAAAAGCACGTGTAAATATACTCAACGTCAATTGTCATTAGAAAAATGAAGATTAAAACCACAATGAGGTCCTACTATACATGTGTTAAAATGATTAAAATTTAAAAGATGAGCCCATACCAAGTATTGACAAGGATGTGGAGCAAGTAGAACTTTCATACGCTGTTTTTGGGAATGAAGTAGCCTTATAATTTCTTAAAAAGCTACACATACATTTACCATAGGAACCAACCATTCTACATATGAAAACTTGTACATGAGTGATCACATCACTGTTATTTGTAGTAGAGAAAATTAGAAACAATCCAAAATGCCCATCAACAGCTGAATGGATAAACAAATTATAGAATACCCATATAATGAAATCCTACTCAGCAATTAAAAGGAATGAACTATTGATACATAAAAACATGGACGGATTTCAAGATAATGATGCAGCATAAATAAAGCCAAACAAAGCAGTACATACTATTTTTTATATAGTATTGTAGAAAATGCAAATTAGTCTACACTTGCAAAGTACAGATAAGTGGTTTTCAGGGGACAGGACAGTAGACCTGGACGGACAAGAAGAGATTACAAAAAAGCACTACAGGGAAACCTTTGGTGTGGGGGGGATACTGATAGATCTCTTCATCGTTTTGGTGATGATGGTTACACACTTGTAGTGATATGTCAGAACTTATCAAATTTTACACCTTAAATCTGCAACAGTTTGTTGTATATCAATTTTATATCAATAAGCACAGAAGTAACAAAAATTAGGGGTTCTGTGTTTAGGGGTGTTCTCCTCCTAAAAAAATGATCCAAAAATTGATCATTTTATTTTATCCACTAGATATAAATTACTATTTGGATTTTGTTACATAATAAAATCATTTACTCAAAATCTTGAATTATTGTGGAGAATAGCATAGAAATCTTAATTTTTAAACTTTTTTTCTTTTCCTAAATTTACTTCAAAGTAGTCTGTTACAGTGGAAAGAAAATGGATATTAGCATAAACAGATACATGTTTGAGTCCAGTCTCTACAGTTTTCTATATGTGAACTTGGGCAAGTTAATCAATATCTGAATCTATTTACTAAGTAAAATGTAGCTATCTACTTCATAATATTGTTCTGAAAATCAACTGAGATAAAAGGGTTTTCCATAATAATACCTTTCATAGTACCTGCAATTTTCTGAATGATTTGGGGCAAGTTACTCAATTTCCTTGAATATATTTTTTGATCTAAAATAGATATCTATCTCTGGCCTGTCCTATACTACATTTCTAGTTCAACTGGAATTTTGAAAATGGATCATAGAATTAGAACCATATCTGAACAACTACCTCTACTTTAGATCTGTGGAGGAATCTAGATCATGGGCCCTCTGGAGTAATGAGATGCCCTTTTGTAATTTCCGTCATGGTTCCCAGCCCATGTGCTTTGGCATCATTGTTAAAGGTTATTGATTTGCTTCTGAATTTTCTTCATCAGCTAATGCTAGAACGATCACTATTACCATGTGAGGAATCTCTGATACTTAAAATATTTGGGAAACAGTCTTCATTCAGATCCTTTGGCTAACAGTTACACTTTAGTATTTTTTTTAAGAGCCCAATAAAAGAAAAATTATTTTTTTTAACACTGTTGGTTGCCTGGTACACATTGAAACTTTGTAAAGCAACAGTTTATTTTGGAATATGTAGACTTAGATGTGAACCTCTTCAGAGCTTTCTTCAAAACTCATTATTTAAATACCTGAGTTAGTCTCCATGAATTTAAGTAATTTTTAATGTGTACAACCAAAGTATTTAGAGTTATGTAGTATTGTTTCTTTTTATGTATTGAGTTTATTTTTCCTTTTGTAGATGGTGATGCCCAGTCACTTAAGGAGCATCTTATTGATGAATTGGATTACATACTGTTGCCAACTGAGGGCTGGAATAAACTTGTCAGCTGGTACACATTGATGGAAGGTCAGGAACCAATAGCACGGAAGGTACATATTAAGAATAACTGAATAAAAATATTTTTCTTAGTTCACATTTTCTTGTTAATTTCAGTGACTAATGAAGCCTCCTCAATTATCTTGGAGAAAAAGACCATCAGAATGTTACTGTACACTAACACACATAGAGGGTTTACTATATGCTAGCCACTGTTATAAGCACATCATATACATCATTAACTAGTTTAATCCTCATAAAAAATTCTGAGGTAAGTATTATCCCCATTTTATAGATGAGGAAATGAGGACAGAGGTAGAGAGGTGCAGGGTCTTTCAGAAAGCCACATGAGTTTACGTACTTAAGTAGCCTGACTCTGACTTTTTTTTCTGATTAAAAAGAAAAAATTTTTTTAAATAATGAAGAAACTAAAAGTAGAAGAAATATTGTACAGCATACAATTTTCTTAAAACTTGAAAATGCAGATATTTTTCTTATCCCTATTTTAAGTTTTACACTTACAGTCTAGAAAAATTAAAAATGACCCACTTTTTAAATTTTTTGACTAACTAAAAATTCATTTATGAAAGTATCAGTATCACCATAGTAGAATAATACCAACTGCTTAAAGTAGATCTGTCAGCCTTACACAAGTATTTGATAGTGTATTTGGGTGGAGCAGAATTATTTATCTGATTTTTTATTTCTACATAAAAACGATTAAAAACCCGAATTATGTAACACAAGGGTATAAACCTCTGATAGTCCAAACCATATTTGGATTTATTTGCAACTGATCCTACAAAGTTAATATATTAACAGTTTATATTTGTGTATCTATGGTTTAGGTATAGAATTGAATTTCGTTTTCTAAATAGAATGTGAATGTGCCTTTGATTTAGTTTAGTGTAGTTTAATTCTGTTCCTTAACTTCACTCAGTCTTTCCTTATAGCCATTTCAAAGTTAAGATTCATATTTTCTAAGAATGCTAGCCATAAATTATATATATTTATATATATATGTAATGGCCTATCATTTCTATCTATAATTGCTGGAGAATTGAGTGTTTTGACTATTTGAAGGATAAACTACTCAGCTGTAAAACTATGTAGAAGAAGACCTTCATTCCTGGGATAAAGGAAAATCTGTAATATGTCTGGAGTATCTTCAAATGTGTTAAACTGTATTAATTCAACCTGAATGACATACTTTTTTTTTTCTTAATAAGTGTAGCATATCATATAGTACAGTAAACAGGTCAACTGTGGACTCCATTTGCATTTCTTCTTGAAAGAGGGCTTACTGGCATTTCTTGAAATCTGTGTCTGATAAGCAAGTTAAAGAAGATAAAGAATCATGAAGAATTCATACAGGGAGAAAAAAAAAGTTTAAGAAGTCTGTTAGGAGACTATATATTTATTTTTAATAAGATAGTTAGAATTGACTCAACTTGTAAAATAATTTGCAAACTTTAGTGTGGTTTCTTCCCTCTTTGTTTCCTGGTGCGCGAGGAGAGGGGATTAAGAGCGCTGCTTAAAGGAGCTCCAGAGACGGGCGCAAGCCGCGGCTAACAGCGCGGACCCCAGAGACGGGCATGAGACGCTAAGGCTGCTGCTGCCGCCACCAAGAAGCCTATGTGTGAGCACAGGTCACTATCCCCACCTCCCTTCCGGGGAGCCTGTGCAGCCCGCCACTGCCACAACTTCCCCGGGAGAACACACGGCGCGCCTCAGGCTGGTGCAACGTCACACTGTCCTCTGCCGCCGCAGGCTCGCCCCACACTCCATACCCCTCCCTCCCCCCGGCCTGAGTGAGCCGGAGCCCCCGAATCAGCGGCTCCTTTAACCCCGTCCTGTCTGAGCGAAGAACAGACGCCCTCAGGTGACTTACACGCAGAGGCAGGGCCAAATCCAAAGCTGAGCCCCGGGAGCTGTGCGAGCAAAGAAGAGAAAGGGAAATCTCTCCCAGCAGCCTCAGGGGCAGAGGGTTAAATATCCACAATCAACTTGATGTACCCTGCGTCTGTGGAATGCATGAACAGACAACGAATCATCCCAAATTGAGGAGGTGGACGTTGAGAGCAAGATTTATGATTTTTTTTCCGCTTTTCCTCTTTTTGTGAGTGTGTATGTGTATGCCTCTGTGTGAGATTTTGTCTGTATAGCTTTGCTTTCACCATTTGTCCTAGGGTTCTATCCATCAGTGTTTTGTTTTTTTTACTTTTTAAAAAACATTTTTTCTTAATAATTTTTTATTTTAATAACTTTATATTATTTTACCTTACTTTATTTTATTTTATCCTCTTTCTTTCTTTCTTACTTTCTACTTTTTCTCCCTTTTATTCTGACCCGTGTGGATGAAAGGCTTTTGGTGCTGCAGCCAGGAGTCAGTGCTGTGCCTCTGAGGTGGGAGAGCCAACTTCAGGACACTGGTCCACAAGAGACCTCCCAGCTCCACATAATATCAAACGGCGAAAATCTCCCAGAGATCTCCATCTCAACACCAACACCCAGCTTCACTCAACGACCAGCAAGCTACAGTGCTGGACACCCTATAGCAAACAATTAGCAAGGCAGGAACACAACCCCACCCATTAGCAGAGAGGCTGCCTAAAATCATAATAAGGCCACAGACACCCCAAAACACACCACCAGATGTGGACCTGCCCACCAGAAAGACAAGATCCAGTCTTATCCACCAGAACACAGGCACTAGTCCCCTCCACCAGGAAGCCAACACAACCCACTGAACCAACTTTAGCCACTGGGGACAGACACCAAAAACAACGGGAACTACGAACCTGCAGCCTGCTAAAAGGAGACCCCAAACACAGTAAGAGAAGCAAAGTGAGAAGACAGGAAATCACACAGCAGATGAAGGAGCAAGATAAAAACACACCAGACCTAACAAAGAAATAGACAGTCTACCTGAAAAAGAATTCAGAATAATGATAGTAAAGATGATCCAAAATCTTGGAAATACAATAGACAAAATGCAAGAAACGTTTAACAAGGACCTAGAAGAACTAAAGATGAAACAAGCAACAATGAACAACACAATAAATGAAATTAAAAATACTCTAGAAGGGATCAGTAGCAGAATAACTGAGGCAGAAGAACGGATAAGTGACCTGGAAGATAAAATAGTGGAAATAACTACTGCAGAGCAGAATAAAGAAAAAAGAATGAAAAGAACTGAGGACAGTCTCAGAGACCTCTGGGACAACATCAAACGCACCAACATTCGAATTATAGGGGTTCCAGAAGAAGAAGAGAAAAAGAAAGGGACTGAGAAAATATTTGAAGAGATTATAGTTGAAAACTTCCCTAATATGGGAAAGGAAATAGTTAATCAAGTCCAGGAAGCACAGAGAGTCCTATACAGGATGAACCCAAGGAGAAACACACCAAGACACATATTAATCAAACTGTCAAAAATTAAATACAAAGAAAACATATTAAAAACAGCAAGCGAAAAACAACAAATAACACACAAGGGAATCCCCATAAGGTTAACAGCTGATCTTTCAGCAGAAACTCCAAACCAGAAGGGACTGGCAGGCCATATTTAAAGTGATGAAGGAGAAAAACATACAACCAAGATTACTCTACCCAGCAAGAATGTCATTCAGATTTGATGGAGAAATTAAAACCTTTACAGACAAGCAAAAGCTGAGAGAGTTCTGCACCACCAACCCAGCTTTAAAACAAATGTAAAAGATCTTCTCTAAGCAAGAAACACAAGAGAAGGAAAAGACCTACAATAACAAACCAAAAACAGTTAAGAAAATGGGAATAGGAACATACATATTGACAATTACCTTAAATGTAAATGGATTAAATGCTCCCACCAAAAGACACAGAGTGGCTGAATGGATACAAAAACAAGACCCATACATATGCTGTCTACAAGAGACCCACTTCAGACCTAGAGACACATACAGACTGAAAGTGAGGGGATGGAAAAAGATATTCCATGGAAATGGAAACCAAAAGAAAGCTGGAGTAGCAATTCTCATATCAGACAAAATAGACTTTAAAACAAAGACTATTAGAAGAGACAAAGAAGGACACTACATAATGATCCAGGGATTGATCCAAGAAGATATAACAATTGTAAATATTTATGCACCCAACATAGGAGCACCTCAAACCATGAGGCAAATACTAACAGCCATAAAAGGGGAAATCAACAGTAACACATTCACAGTAGGGGACTTTAACACCCCACTTTCGCCAATGCACAGATCATCCAAAATGAAAATAAATAAGGAAACACAAGCTTTAAATGATACATTAAACAAGATGGACTTAATTGATATTTATAGGACATTCCATCAAAAACAACAGAATACACATTTTCTCAAGTGCTCATGGAACATTCTCCAGGACAGATCATATCTTGGGTCACAAATCAAGCCTTGGTAAATTTAAGAAAATTGAAATTGTATCAAGTATCTTTTCTGACCACAACGCTATGAGACTAGATATCAATTACAGGAAAAGATTTGTAAAAAATACAAACACATGGAAGGTAAACAACACACCACTTAATAACGAAGTAATCACTAAAGAAATCAAAGAGGAAATAAAAAAATACCTAGAAACAAATGACAGTGCAGACATGACGACCCAAAACCTATGGGATGCAGCAAAGGCAGTTCTAAGAGGGAAGTTTATAGCAATACAATCCTACCTTAATAAACAGGAAACATCTCGAATAAACAACCTAATCTTGCACCTAAACCAAATACAGAAAGAAGAACAAAAAACCCCAAAGTTAGCAGAAGGAAAGAAATGATAAAGATCAGAAATAAAAAGAAAAAGAAATGAAGGAAACAGTAGCAAAGATCAATAAAACTAAAAGCTGGTTCTTATGAGAAGATAAACAAAATTGATAAACCATTAGCCAGACTCATCAAGAAAAAAAGGGAGAAGACTCAGATCAATAGAATAAGAAGTAAAAAAGAAGTAACAACTGACACTGCAGAAATAAGAAAGACCATGAGAGATTACTACAAGCAACTCTATGCCAATAAAATGGGCAACCTGGAATAAATGGACAAATTCTTAGAAATGTACAACCTGCCAAGACTAAATCAGGAAGAAATAGATAATATGAAAAGACCAATCACAAGCACTGAAATTGAAACTGTGATTAAAAATCTTCCAACAAACAAAAGCTCAGGACCATATGGCTTCACAGGCAAATTCTATCAAACATTCACAGAAGAGCTAACACCTATCATTCTCAAGCTCTTCCAAAATATAGCAGAGGAAGAAACACTCCCAAACTCATTCTATGAGGCCACCATCACCCTGATACCAAAACCAGACAAGGATGTCACAAGGAAAGAAAACTACAGGCCAATATCACTGATGAACATAGATGCAAAAATCCTCAACAAAATACTAGCCAACAGAATCCAACAGCACATTAAAAGGATCATACACCATGATCAAGTGGGGTTTATTCCAGGAATGCAAGGTTTCTTCAACATATGCAAATCAATCAATGTGATACACCATATTAACAAATTGAAGGAGAAATACCATATGGTCATCTCAGTAGATGCAGAGAAAGCTTTTGACAAAATTCAACACCCATTTGTGATAAAAACCCTGCAGAAAGTAGGCATAGAGGGAACTTTCCTCAACATAATAAAGGCCATATATGACAAACCCACAGCCAACATCATCCTCAATGGTGAAAAACTGAAAGCATTTCCACTAAGATCAGGAAGAAGACAAAGTTGCCCACTCTCGCCACTCTTATTCAACATAGTTTTGGAAGTTTTGGCCACAGCAATCAGAGAAGAAAAGGAAATAAAAGGAATCCAAATCGGAAAGGAAGAAGTAAAGTTGTCACTGTTTACAGATGACATGATACTATACATAGAGAATCCTAAAGATGCTACCAGAAAACTACTAGAACTAATCAATGAATTTGGTAAAGTAGCAGGATACAAAATAAATGCACAGAAATCTCTTGCATTCCTATACACTAATGATGAAAAATCTGAAAGTGAAATCAAGAAAGCACTCCCATTTACCATTGCAACAAAAAGAATAAAATATCTAGGAATAAACCTACCTAAGGAGACAAAAGACCTGTATGCAGAAAAGTATAAGACACTGCTGAAAGAAATTAAAGGTGATACAAATAGATGGAGAGATATACCATGTTCTTGGATTGGAAGAATCAACATTGTGAAAATCTACTACCCAAAGCAATCTACAGATCCAATGCAATCCCTATCAAACTACCACTGGCATTTTTCACAGATCTAGAACAAAACATTTCACAATTTGTATGGAAACACAAAAGACTCCTAATAGCCAAAGCAATCTTGAGAACGAAAAACGGAGCTGGAGGAATCAGGCTCCCTGACTTCAGACTATACTACAAAGCTACAGTAATCAAGACAGTATGGTACTGGCACAAAAACAGAAAGATAGATGAATGGAACAGGATAGAAAGCCCAGAGATAAACCCACACACATATGGTCACCTTATCTTTGATAAAGGAGGCCGGAATGTACAGTGGAGAAAGGACAGCGTCTTCAATAAGTGGTGCTGGGAAAACTGGACACCTACATGTAAAAGTATGAGATTAGATCACTCCCTACACCATACACAAAAATAAGCTCAAAATGGATTAAAGACCTAAATGTAAGGCCAGAAACTATCAAACTCTTAGAGGAAAGCATAGGCAGAACACTCTATGACATAAATCACAGCAAGATCCTTTCTGACCCACCTCCTAGAGAAATGGAAATAAAAACAAAAATAAATGGGACCTAATGAAACTTCAAAGCTTTTGCACAGCAAAGGAAACCATAAACAAGACCAAAAGGCAACCCTCAGAATGGGAGAAAATATTTGCAAATGCAGCAGCTGACCAAGGATTAATCTCCAAAATTTACAAGCAGCTCATGCAGCTCAGTAACAAAAAAAAACCCAATCCAAAAATGGGCAGAAGACCTAAATAGACATTTCTCCAAAGTAGATATACAGACTGCCAACAAACACATGAAAGAATGCTCAACATCATTAATCATTAGAGAAATACAAATCAAAACTACAGTGAGATATCATCTCACACCAGTCAGAATGGCCATCATCAAAAAATCTAGAAACAATAAATGCTGGAGAGGGTGTGGAGAAAGGGGAACACTCTTGCACTGCTGGTGGGAATGTGAATTGGTACAGCCACTATGGAGAACAGTATGGAGGTTCCTTAAAAAACTACAAATAGAACTACCACATGACCCAGCAATCCCACTACTGGGAATATACCCTGAGAAAACCATAATTCAGAAAGATTCATGTACCAAAATGTTCACTGCAGCTCTATTTACTATAGCCAGGAGTTGGAAGCCACCTAAGTGTCCATCATTGGATGAATGGATAAAGAAGATGTGGCACATATATACAATGGAATATTACTCAGCCATAAAAAGAAACGAAATTGAGCTATTTGTAATGAGGTGGATGGACCTAGAGTCTGTCATACAGAGAGAAGTAAGTCAGAAAGAGAAAGACAAATACCATATGCTAACACATATATATGGAATCTAAAAAAAAAAAATGTCAAGAAGCACCTAGGGGCAAGACAGGAATAAAGACACAGACCTACTAGAGAATGGATTTGAGGGTATGGGGAGGGGGAAGGGTAAGCTGTGACAAAGTGAGAGAGTGGCATGGACATATATACACTACCAAACGTAAAATAGATAGCTAGTGGGAAGCAGCCACATAGCACAGGGAGATCAGCTCAGTGCTTTGTGACCACCTAGAGGGGTGGGATTGGGAGGGTGGGAACAAGAGAGATGCAAGAGGTAAGAGATATAGTAACATATGTATATGTATAACTGATTCACTTTGTTATAAAGCAGAAACTAACACACCATTGTAAAGCAATTATATGCCAATAAAGATGTAAAAAGGAAAAAAACTTTAGTGTGTATAAAATTACCTAGAGTACTTATTAAAAAGTGTCTTCCTCCAAAATTAAATCAGTAAGTCTGGGAGTTTCCATGTTTGATATATTTCTGATGCCAGTGAACTCAAAGAACAGACTCTTATGCCAGTGGAACTTACTTAAAAGAATAGACTGGTTTTTAGAGTCTGAAGCCCAGCTTTGTTTTTTTTTGTTTTTTTTGCAGTACACGGGCTTTCCTCTGTTGCAGTCTCACCCATTGCGGAGCACAGGCTCTGGACACGCAGACTCAGCGGCCATGGCTCACGGGCGCAGCCGCTCCTCGGCATGTGGGATCTCCCTGGACCGGGGCATGAACCCATGTCCCCTGCATCGGCAGGCGGACTGTCAACCACTGCGCCACCAGGGAAGCCCCAGCTTTGAATTTTACTAATCTCTGATTGCATTGAGGAATCTGGAATTGGTAGTGCTCCTACTGTCATGTAGAAACAAAGTTAGCCATCTTCCTGGACCTAAAATCATCACTAAACTGTCTCACCTAAAATGTCAGGCATTCAATTTAAAACAGAAACAAAACAGGTAAATGAGGAGGAAGTACAATGGGACCAAAATCCAAGAGAAACTATAGGTAATAGAAACAGACACGTGAGGAATCCAGATAATGGAATTATCAGACAGAAACCTTAAAACCCTGTGCTTGTTATGTTCAAAAAAATAAAAGTTGAAAAGAAGAATCAAATATAATTTTAAAACTGAACAATAATATGAAAATATTAAGTATTAAGGACATACTATTTGAGTGAAATACTAGGCTAAAAATAAGGAGAGAATGTGTAAACTAAATGACAACATCAATAGAAAATATATTGACCAAAGCTTAAAGACACTGAAGAATGGAAAATAAAGAAAAAAGCAGACGGGCACATGGAATACAGTGAATAAGATTAGCATACAAGTGGACTCCTCAAAGAAAAGGAAAGACAAAATGGGGTAGAGGTAATACTGGAAGTAATAGCTGAGAATTTTCCAAAAATGGTGAAAGGTATCATGCTACACATTAAAGAAATGCTGTGAATCCCAAGCTGAAAAAAATGCAAACAAAACTATACACAGTAAAACTGTTGAGAAACAAAGATATTCCTGATAGTAGCCAGAAGAAAAGATATATTACCTTCAAAGTAAGGGTAAGACAAAGAAGTGATTTCTCAAGAGAAATGAATGCCAGGAAAATAATAGTGTATCTTCAAGATGCTGAAAGAAAATAACTGCTAACCTTGAATTCTATGACCAAGGAAAAGATCCTTCAGAATAATGGTGACAAAAGCTGTTTTCAGATAAACAAATTGATAGGATTTGTTACCAGCAGACTTGCACTAAAGGAAATACGAAACAGTCTTCAGAATGAAAAATTACTCCGTATGGAATCTTGGAGACACAGGAAAAAATGTTGACTGACAAAAGCACATACTGTGAATAGATGTTAAGGCGTGCTGTTTAAAATAGTAATAATTCCTTATGAGGGTGAAAATATGTATAAAATTAAAGTGTATAAGAATATTAGAATATACGTTAAGATAGTTGCCCCCAAGACAACCCCCATTATCTCCACCTCCTCATGTCCACAGCCTTGGATAGTCCCCATCCACTTTGTACCAGCATCTTGGTATTGTACTGGTCTTTGTGCCCAGTGACATATAGCAGGAGTAATGGTAAAGTATATCACTTTCAAGATTAAGTTTTAGGTCAAAAGGATAAACTTAACAGTTATAAAGTAAATAAGTTATGGGGATGTATTTGTACAGCATGGTGACTATAGTTAAAATATTATATTGTATATTGCTAAGAGTTCTAGAAGATCTTAAAAGTTCTCATCACAGGAGAAAAAAGTGTAACTATGTAGGGTGATGGATGTTAACTAGACTTACTGTGGTGATCATTTCACCATATATACAAATACTGAATAGTTGTGTTATACACCTGAAACTAATGTAATGTTATATGTCAGTTGTACCTTATTAAAAAAGAAAAGATTAGATTATAAAAGACACCTTGGCTTACATCTTGGGTGCACACGCCCTCTTGCTCTCTCTCATTTCTCAGTCTGGGAAATTCAGCTGCACATTCAGGCAGACTATGGAGGGGCTCACATGTTAAGGAATTGAGATCTCTGGCCAATAGAGAGGAATGGAGGCCTGCTAACAACGATGTGAGAGAGCTTGGAAGTGAATCCTACAGTCTCATTTGAGCTTCCAGATAATTGAAGTCCCAGTCCACAGCTTGACAACAACCTCGTGAGAGACCCCACGCCGGAACAGTCCAGCTAAGCTGCTCCAGATTCTTGACCCTCAGAAACTATGTGAGATAATGTTTGCTTTGTTAAGCTGATCAACTTGGGGTAATTTATTATGCAGTAGTAGGTAGCTGATACTGATTTTGGTTCCTGGAAGTTGCATGCAACCGTAACAAAAACTTGAGATGTGGTGGTGGCTTTGGAGCTGGGCAGTGGATAGAAGCTGTAAGAATTTTAAGAGTATTAATGAAAGCCTAACGTGCCTTGAATAAATTGGTAGTAGAATTTTAGACTTTGAGGAGGCTGCCAGTGAGATCTTAAAGGAAAGTGAGGAAAATCTTATTGGAACCCAGTGATTTTTGTTATAAGGTGGCAGAAAGTTTAACAACGTGTCAATCTGCAGTAAACTGAAAGATAAAAAATATATTTATGAACTAAACGATCTGCCAAAATGTTGAAAGTACTGCTGGGTTTCTTCTTGTGCTGCCTTTAGTCAGATACGAGAAAAGAGAAGCTAAAGAAAGGACTGTTAAATAAAAAAGAGCCAAGACTTGCTAGTTTTGAAAATTAGCCTCTCCAGATGACAAACAACACTAAAACTAAGAAATATTTCCAAGCAAAGATCAAACTCAAGGCACTCTCAAGAAAGCAGTTCTAAAGTTGAAGCCAAGGTTGTGACTGTAAAATTTCTTTGTTAAGACCTCAGAAAAGTTGAAGGTGGTGCCTCACAATACTCTTCAGAAAAAAGGGCCCTTTAAAGGATTTCAGGGTGTACTTTATACCATCTTTCAATATGTGGCTTCTAGGAACAGTAGGGCTTCTAAGAAGCTTTAGGGCAATGTCCCTGAGCCTTCTCAGTATAAACCCAAGGTAGAAAGGACTTAGCTAGAGGACATTTGTGGTTGTGACTTTTGCCTACTAGGTTGAACTCCAGTGGGATCCACTGGAGACGCACAGTGTTTTCAAGACCCACTGCCATCTTGGACTGCAGAGACAGTATAAAATTAAAGAGGCCTTTGCCCTTGCAGACTGCTACAAGCAGGAATCAGACTAAGAATTTACTCAACTGCAAACATGTGCTAACTTACATGAAAAAAAGGATGACTCAGAAAACAGAAGCAAATGTTATGAAGAGTCATTTTCATGTCAAGGCAAAAGTGAGCCCTAACTAAGGAACTTTCAGTATTTATCTTTTATTTCACAGGCCTGTAGATCAAGAGGAACTATACCCGAGATGCTTAAGGAACTATGCCCAAGGATCCTCATCTGTACCTTAGTCAGATATAAATGACAAGTTTCTGAACTTTGAGTTGATGCTGTAATAGGATGAGACTAGTGGGGGCCTTTGTGGGGGGTGGAGTGTATTTTGCATGTTGGTGGGAGGGTCTGTGACTTATTGGGTACCAGAGGTTTTACTGTGGTAGACAACCTCACAGATGCTTCCAAGTTATCGCCACCTCCTGTTATTCACACTCTTATGTAATCTACATCATACCGGAGTCGGTCTGTGTGACCAGTAAAATATGGCAGAAGTGATAGTATGTTGTTTCTGAGTTCGTAAAAGATACTGGAGTGCTCTCTGGCTCTCTCTTGGATCAGTCACTCTGAGTGAAGCCATATGCCATGCAGGCAGCCTATGGAAAGACTTACATGATGAGGAACTAAAAGTCTCTGCCAACAGCTGGAGAGGAACGGAGGCCTGCCAACAACACACGAATGAATTTGGAAGCAGATTTGAACAACATGATTAACCACCATGACCTAATTGACATGCGTTGCACTTAGTCAATGCAGAATACAAAAATTTTGTAACTGGAAGTTTTACCAAAATTAACCACATGCTGGGCCATCAAGCAAATTCCAATATATTTCTAATGATAGAAATTATTCAGTGTATTTTCTGTCCTCAGGGGAATTTACAAGTCTGTAACAGAAAGACAACTAGATGGTCTCTCAGCTACCTAGAAATGGAACAATATACTTCTAAGTGATCCTTAGGTCAAAGAAGATATAAAAAGTAAAGTTAGACATATTTTGAACTGAGTAATAATGATGCATCATAAAAGAATGACTAAAGCCATTCTTAGAAGGAACTTTATAGCTTAAATGTAAATACTGGAAAAAGAAGAAAGACTGTTCTCAAGAAGAGAAGAAAAGGAAATTAAGCCTAATCAAGAAATAATAGGGCTTCCCTGGCGGCGCAGTGGTTGAGAGTTGGCCTGCCGATGCAGGGGACACAGGTTCATGACCTGGTCCGGGAGGATCCCGCATGCCGTGGAGCGGCTGGGCCCGTGAGCCATGGCCGCTGAGCCTGCACGTCCGGAGCCTGTGCTCTGCAACGGGAGAGGCCACAGCAGTGAGAGGCCCGCATACCACACACACACACAAAAAGAAAGAATAATATGAAGTAGACATTAATAAAATAGAAAAAAATTTTTTACATTAAATGAACAAAGTTGGCTCATCATAAAGAATGTTCGAATTAGATCAGTAAAATAAAGATGAGTCCTGGCAAGATTGATCAGGAATAAAAGGAAAGTAGGCCCAAATCACCTATATTAGGAATGAAAAAGGGGACATCATAGCAGAGTCTAAAGACTTTTTTAAAAGATTAATTTTGAATAATTTTATGTAATTTAAAAATTTAGGTGAAGTGGACAGATTTCTAGAAAAATACAAGTGTTGAAATAAATAGAAAATCTCAATTGCCCTGTCTGAATAAAGAAATTAAATCATTAAATAAAAATCTTTTCACAAAGAAAACTGTAGCTCCAGAAGGCATCACCAGTAAATATTCAACCAAATATTTAGTAACACAATACCAAATAATTTATACAATATTAGCAAGCCAAACCCAGCAGTATGCAAAAAAGGAGTTAAAAAATGGCCAGGCTGGATTTTTTCAAATGCAATTTTGGTTTTACTTTGAAAATCACTTATTATAATTTTTGTATTATCTGAGTAAAGTAGAAAAACCATCTCAGTAGATGCAGAAAAAGCATTTGATAAAACTCAATATCTATGTATGACTTTTTTAAGAAAAGCTAGAAATAGAAACCTATTTCAGACATACTTATTGGTAAAATATTCAAAGCTCTTCCTCTCCGATCAGGGACAAGACAAGGATAACTATATTAGAGGTCTTAGCCAGTGTGGTAATGCAGGGAAAATAACTCAAAGAATAAGGATTGAAAATAAAGAAATAAAATTGTAATGTTCTAGAAGACATGATTTTATATGTTGAAAATTCCAAAAGTTGTACTAACAAACCATTAAAATCAATAATTAAGTTTCACAAGGTGGTTGGATATAAGGTAAATAGAGAAAAACCAGTTATTTATCAGCAACAAAAAAAGTTGAATTTTAAAATAATGTTTACAACAGATCAAAGTACATAGAAATAAACCTTACAAAATTACTTCTCTACAATGAAAATTATGAAACATTACTGAGCAAAATTAAAGAAGACCTAATGAGTTGATGGTTAGGGGGTCACCAAACTTTTTCTGTAAAAAGCCAGATAGCAAATATTTTCAGCTTTGTGGGCCAAAATGGTCACTGTGGAACTACTCAATCTCTGCTGTTTTGGGTGCAAAAACAGCCGTAGGTGACACATAAATGAATGGGAATAACTGTGTTCCAGTAAAATGTTATTTACAAAAATAGATGATGAGCGAGATTTAGCCTGTGGATCATAGTTAGCCCACTCCTGGTCTAGGTGCTGGTTAATTAATGTCTACCAACATCATAAAAAGAGGGGCAGCTAGATATTATTTGCATCTTGTTTAGAATATATCTCACAATCCCTATGAACTAGTCTTACTAAAAATTGCAAGAATAAAAAGATTGATGGTGAACTTTTCAGTTAAAAGACACTTGAAAGAAAAAGACACGAGACTTATCAGTCATTTGCAGTGTATGGGTTTTATTTGGATCTATATTAAAAATGATTTTAATTTAGTTTTAATGTAATGAATATTCGATATTAAGGGATTAGTTTTAATATTTTAGGTGTGATAATGTTTTTATGGTTATATTTGAGTCCTTGTTTCTGAAGAAATATATCTTGAAATATTTGTATAAAATATCACAAGTAGGATTTGTTTGTTATACGTTAACACCTGTGATTTCATAGTTGTGTTATATTTTCTCTACTAGTCTCTCTGTCTTTACCACTGGGTGTTCTCACCCTGATTCCAGGGACTGGGTCTAATTCACCTGTGTATTTCTAGCGCTAAGCATAGATGCTCAGTAAGTGCTGCCAAAGTGAATGTAGCTAACTCCTCAGAAATAGTAAATGTGTCTTTTAGGCCCAGTGTTATCAAATTGTTTTAAAGTACTAGATTTCTTTAGAAATTACTTTCTGTTTCCAAGGGGGGAGCAGTCATGTGCCAATATAAAGAGTAGACTGCGTTAGCTTTATCAGGTATATTTCATAGCTTTAGTCAAAATGCTCTCTAATATTCACAGCAAAATGAACAAATGGAAATTATATTTATTTTAATTTAGCATAAACATATTTCCCTAACTAACTTAGTAAAAAAACTTGACCTTCATTGTGGCCATGAATTAATAGAATCCAAGCACAGATTTCAACAACATTATATTCACTTAGGAAAAAAACACTTTAGCTGTCACCTCTAATTCTGAAACATAACTGTTATTTCTGAATATTCACCTTCCTGTCTTATTTCAAATGTATATCTTAATAGTTATAATAACTAGGTAAAACTTTGTATCCTGTTTTTTCTAAGCCTATTTCTTCCTGTTACAGTCTTAATAGCCATCATTTTAAATGATTATTTTCAACACAAACATTTTTAATGAAGGTGGGATACTTTATATAAACAAATATAAAGGAGTTGCTATATATGAACAAGTAATATACATATGATTATGACACATACATAAATATGCTAATTATTTTTCTCTGCTGTGATGCTGTTGTATTCAAGCTTTAATCATTCATACAGTCTGGTTCTTTCAAATAAAAATTGTTTGAGAACAAACTCATATCTTCCTTAAAAGAACTGCTTTTTAATACACTACTTTTGGAAACAGTAAAATATCTTATAAATACAGTAGTAGTATTCTGAGTAATGTTAATGAGGGTTTTAGCAATGTAAGATACTGTTGGAGAAAAGAAGAAAAATGAGAAATATTCTGAATCCCAATAAAGAATGGGTTTTGAAATAATCTTGATTTTTTAAAAATTTTATTGGAGTATAGTTGATTTACAGTGTTGTGTTAGTTTCGGGTGTACATTAAAGTGATTCAGTTATACCTATACATATATCCATTCTTTTTTAGATTCTTTTATTGTATAGGTTATCACAGAATATTGAGTAGAGTGCCCTTGTTTTAGGTCCTTGTTGGTTATCTGTCTTACATACAATAGTGAAATAGTGAACTGATGTTTTGTTTTCATTGTTGACAGTGAGTTTCTGACAGTTAAATCACCAGATTCTTTCCAGGAAAATATCTATTAGTTTTATGAAGATTCTCATTTTTTAAAAAACTATGCTTACTTAGAAAATATATACCTCAATATAAATCATAATGAGGGATTTTCTTATTTTTTGTTATTTTATCCTGTTTCTTTATCCCATTACCTGCTGTATTGTTAGTCATTCCCCCCCCCACCCGCCCCCCAGCCAATAAAATGAGACCTGTAGGTACCTCAGTTTTGGCAACCTACCGATGATTAGTAACTAACTTGATATATTATTTTAGGATTCTTACTCACATGTTGACTCCCAGAGCAGAAATTTCTGATTAATAAGAATATTTGATTCCTAGCTTTACAGCTTCAAGTAATCTTAGAAATGATGTAATACCCTTTGCTTCCTTTGTAACTTCAAATAAGCATAAAGCAAAATCCTTCAAATAAAGTATAAAACAAATTTAGTTCAAGGTTAAACAGTTGTATATTAGTTTGTAAAATGGGTTAAGTTAACATGGGAAGTGCATGCTGTTGGTTGTTTTAGAAATGTGAATGTAACAGGTATAATTAGGAGAATATGTGTGACAAAGTATCATAAAAATTAGCATTGGATTGGATATTTTAAATACTAGACAAACTACATTTGAACTTTTTGAGCTAAAACGATTCCCTGCAAGTGAAAGACAAATTTATGAGTCCCTTATTGAACTGATGCAAAGCGTGTGAGTACAACAGTCATTTGGAGCCTCCCTTTTGCCATATTTGTCTAATGTATCACATATCAGGCCGATTACTATTTTCAGAAACAGTGTTCATGGCTGAAATCCTACAGTTAACCTTTAGAAGATCAAAAGGAAATATACTTATTAATAAGGTGAACCTAATGTATACATATTTTCTCTTTTTCTGCCTTATTGCTTGCATGTTTAGCAGCTTTTTTTTTTTTTTCATTTGTTGCATAGAATTACTGAGTATGTATTTAAAGGTCAAACAAAGTCATCTTAGGATGGAAAACTAACATCAGTTACAGGGCATAGCTGGATATTTTGGCAACAGTAATTTGTAGTTATTATTTTAAAAGATTTATTTTAACGTATAGAATGATATTATAGCTGTTGCTAACTGAAATTGTATAAAACTTACAATTTTTAAAGGTTTTCTGCTTGAGATCAAGTACTAAAAGCTGAAAGTATGTCTGTATCTTTAATCAGAGCTGTATTTACACTTTGCATTCACTTTCTCATCATAAATACTAAATGTATTCATTATTTATAGTATACCAAAGTATCTTCATAGAGTAGTAGAATGCCTTTCTAAACTGTCTGTTAATGTTTGTGTCATGATTATTCACATTCTGTTAAATATTAAAATTTCCAAAAATGTTCCTTTCTTTTTCAGCTATCCAATATCTATTATTTTTTACTGATGGGTTTTAATAGTTACTAGTTTCTCACTGGAGATCTGTAGGTTTTTTCTAAAGCCTCTTTAGAGAAATGTATTGTTATTCAAAACAGTGAAATATATCAAGCTATAGCTGAAACCAATTTGTTTTGTTTTTTAGGTGGTTGAACAGGGTATGTTTGTAAAGCACTGCAAAGTAGAAGTATATCTCACAGAATTGAAGCTCTGTGAAAATGGAAACATGAACAATGTTGTAACTCGAAGATTTAGCAAAGCTGACACAATAGGTAATGCAAGATCCTGTTTCTTTGTTAAACCATTGCTATTAGAAATTTATTTAAAATTCTATTAGTTATATGCTACGAAGATGATAACCATTTTAAGGGTTTATCCTTAGACATTACAGGTTTCCAAGCATCATTCAATATGTCTTAGCTTAGAGTTGAGTTATTTATCATTTCTAGGTCTACTTTACATTATTAAATGAGTTTAATATTTGTGCCATTTTACTTTTTAAAAAAAAATCAAATAATTGTTTTAATTTAATATTTGAAAATACGTATCATGTTTGTAACATCACTATAAATTGAAGTAGAACTTTAAATAAAAACTTGCTTAGGTAAAACTTTGTCGGGTAATGTAATATATATATCAATAATAATAATGATAATTTACCATTCTTAGCATGAAAAATGACCATTTATTTTCTTTTTTTCTCACAGTTTATTCTTTGGACTCTATAAATACAAAATTAAGTAGCTACTTACAGCAGCAGGCTTAGCATTAATATGACTCACTGATTTTTTTTTTAATAATGAGTAGGTTACAGAATTATATATCAAATATAAGTGTGCCTAACTCCTTCTATGTATTTATATATCTTTATATGTTTACCTATCTACACATATAAATGTATATTTAAATACATGTAAATTTATAATTCTGTTTAAAAGCCACATGTTAATTTAAGATCAAGAATGTATTGAATAACAAAATAAAACTCATAGATTCAGAGAACAGATTGGTGGCTGCCAGATGGGAGGGGCTTGAAGGTTGGGTGAAATAGGGTGAAGGGGATTAAGAGGTATAAACTTCCAGTAAGTCATAAGGATATAATGTACAGCATGGTGACTATGGTCAATAATATTGAATTGCAAATTTGAAAGTTGCTAAGAAAGTAAATCTTAAAAGTTCTCATCACAAGGAAAAAGTTTTTCTAACTTTGTATGGTGACAGATGGTCACTTATTGTGGTGATCACTTAGTGATGTATACAAATGTTGAACCATTCTGTCATACACCTAAAACTAATACAATGTTGTATGTCAATTATACTTCAATTTAAAAAAAGAATATATTGAATAAAATGTTTTTTAAATAAATGATTATGCATTTAATAACAGAATTGCAGTACTTTTTGATAAGACACAACTCAAAATAAAAATTATAAAAGGTTGTTATTTTCAAATAAAGTTTTTGGAACAGAAGATTAATGGCAATAACATTGATCTTGTTGGAAAGTGCAAATGGACACTGGAGAAGGACATAACACTTAATGTAGAACTTAGAAAGATTAGAAAATTTATGAATTATAGCACCATATAGCTTTTCTTGTTGGAACCAGTCATTAAGTACACTTTATTAAAAGTAAATAAAAATATTTCTGAATTTCTTAAGTACATTTGACTTTCACCACATAGCCATTTCACTGCAGGAAAATGCTTTTAACTCATAATTTTCATGAAATAGTACCATTCTTCAATTTCTAATGCTTGGTTTATTCTAATGTTTTTGCCAGACATTATGTATGGATTTTTTATTTTCCCTCTCTTTATTTACCTAGAGCATTTGTAAGTTGAGATGCAATTTCAATAAACTCACACAGTCATCTTTCTAAAATGAATGCTTAAAATGTTAGGAACTCCATATAAATGTCATTTCATTACATTATTATGTATAAAGTATTATTATGGATAAAGTACTTAACTTTTTCAGTTCTAGATTTTTGGAACATATTCAGGAAAGTAAAACATTTCTATATCCTAAGAACTGAAAGTTTTAAATGTATAAAATTACATTAATCATGATATTAAAATGTACACAATAAGAATCTTTAAGAATCTGTAAGTCTGTCCAACAAAGATGACCTATTAAAATTAATTCAGAGACTAACTTCTGAAATGTTCAGCCAATTGGAATATAAATAAGCTACCTCTTAAATGCTTGATGTAGGTAATGTTTTCTAGTTATTTTAAAGTTTGGTATTTTCTAGTTAAAGTTTGGTATTAAACTTTTGGTATTAAAGTTTCTTTGTTTCTTACCTCATTTCTATAGGAAAATTATATATATATATATATATATATAAAAGTTATATGAGACAATAAGAAACTTATTTTAGAACATTAGTTCACTGAAAAATATTTTAAAACTCATTATATGAAGATCTAAGGTTTAATTTCTGAACTCAAAACAAGCATTTTGGAGTTTTTACATTAAGTACTAGGTAAGAATTATCAAGGAGATGATTTGTAAAGAATCTCTGCTTCAAAAAGTTTATGATTTACATAGATGTTAATTAGCATAGCTTAAATTTACTAATACTTTAAAATGCTACATACATTGGCTATATGCCTTAAAATTGTATATGAATAAATTTTTTCATATAGCTAACATTTCTTACTAGAACAGTTTTTTCAAACTGTGTTGTCTGTACTTTTGTGGTCATTAAGCAGTTTGTGGAGTAAAGAGAATGGAATGGAAAATATCAGAATAGAAAATATCAACATATATGTGTATAGTGGGACACAATTCCTTACTGTAGTTTTAAAAGTTTGAAAATCTCTATTAGAGCAAGTTTGCTTTTTAAGCAAAAAGTTTTGCAAAAATTAATCAAGCCAGGAATTTTAGAAACTTCATTGTTATGGTTATAATAGTTAGCAGTTATTGAATACTTACTATGCTTTAGGCACTTTACAGGAAATTTCTTATTTAAACCTCAACATTACTGTACCCTCATCTTAAAGGTGATAAAGCCTAGGCTAAGAAGGGTTAAGTAACCTACATAGGTTCACCCTGGTACCAAATGATAGAGCCAGTATTTTAACTCCTTAAGCCAGCCTCTTATACCAGAGTCTCACTTCTTAATTTGCTGCCTTATACAATCTGTGCAAATGTTAATTGGGTTGATTTTGTGTTTCTTTAGGAAGTGAGTTTTGAAACAAAGAATTTGATAAGAAAGGAAATACAAGATGTATATTTTTCCCTGTGTGTTTTTTCAATCTTGATTAAAAAGGATCAAAATAGCTATGTACATGAAATACAGTATACAAATTTTGTAAATGGAATTAAGAAATATAAGCACCTGTTTTCTGTTTTTACCAAATAATAAAATGTTCCATTTTCAGCTAGTAATGCCTACATTGATTTATAATAAAAATGATAGTAGCCATAGGTAGGATCTAAATAATTTACCATGTTCAGAGCCAAAATACTTTGCCTTTTTAATATTTTTCTCCCTAAATTGATATATTTGGGTATTGAACATGTGTCAATAAGGAAGATAAAACTTGTTCTTATTTTTTCTTTAAAGATACCACTGAAAAATAATTTTATTATAAAATTTGAAAAATACTTTATGTTTATAAAATTTATTAATAGAACTGCTTAACTTTCTTATTAAATGTTCCTACTAGAAATGTTTGTCACAATAATTTTATTTCTGTTATCTGTGTTAATATATTTTTATCTCTTTATGCTTTTCATTAACTGCCTAATAGAGTCGGATTAATATACAGAAAAATATGCACATGTTCTCAATACCTTGACATTCTCAACTCCAGTGATCTTGATCTGCATCCAGCCTCAACCACCAGTTCCCATAGATATACCCTAGGCTGTCATTATCTACAACTGCACTTGCCAAATTTCAGTTTAAGCAAACTGCTTTCTGGCTACCACTTCCTCTGCTCCCGTTCTCCCTTGAACCCACTAAATCAGACCAACCACTTCCTTGGTTCTGCTTCTGTGATGGTCTCTAATTCTACATTGATACATCCAATGGTCGAAGTCTTCCATTTCTTAATGTGCCAGCAAAAATTAACATACTTACTGACTTTTCCATCTAGAAATATTTTCTCTTCACATGGCTGCCAGGGTACAAGTTCTCACTGGCTGCATCTTCTCAGAGTCCTTTGTAAGATCCTCTTCATATTTCTGACCTCAGAAC
The DNA here is from genome assembly GCF_011762595.2 of Tursiops truncatus. NCBI lineage: Eukaryota > Metazoa > Chordata > Mammalia > Artiodactyla > Delphinidae > Tursiops > Tursiops truncatus. Next base: position 53,375,298 of record NC_047044.1, on the reverse strand, counting down.
ATCAGTGTGATATGCTCAGTCCTTGGATCTTCTTTCTTTTCCTTGATGACTTCCTCTAGTCCCCTGGCTTTAAATACTTTTCTGTATATTGATGTCTTATATCTCCTACCCAGACTCTCCCTTAATTCCAGTTACAACCATTCCATATCTTCACATGTGTCTGATGAGAATCTAAAGATAACATATATGAAACTAAACTCTCTCCCTTCCCCCTAAAAGCTACTACTCTGTCATTTTTCCTCATCTGAGTAATCATCACTTGCACTCTTCTAATTGCTTAGGCCAAAACCCTTGGTATCATTCTGATTCTCTTCTATTTCTCACCCTGCATATAATTTAGCAATGTATCTTCTAAGCAGTGCCTTCAGAATCTATTCCCAGTCTGACCACTTAACATTGCTTCCACAGTTACCACCTTGGTTTGGATTTCTGTAGTAGCCTAGTCTCTCACCCTTGACATCCTGCAGTTTGTTTTCACTAGCAGCAAAAGTGAACATTTGAAGTGTCAATTGGATCATACCACTTCTCTGCTCAAAACTCCTAAATGACTTCTCTTCTTAATCAGATAAAATAGAATACTTTCATAACTGCCTCAATTCTGTATGATCCTACATGTGTACCTTTATGGTCTTATTTCCACCTTGCTCATTCCACTTTAGCCACATTGGTGCACCGTTCTCTTCTAAAACATGCCAAATACATTCCCATCTCAGGGTCTTTGCATTACCCTTTTCAAAACTCAATAAAGGGGGCATTTCCATATGTGTTGGTATATATGATATTATGTATATAAATATGTATGTATTAATAGAAAAAATGCCTGGAAGAAGTATCAAAATGTTAACAGTGGTTATTTCTAGGTGGACATTTTATTTGTACTTGTATTTTCTGAATTTTTGCAATGAGCAAGATTTATTTCTTCAATCAGGAAAGAAGTATTCATTTTTATAGAAAGACTAAAATGACCTCCCTTCCTTGGCTTCTTCCTCTGTCGTCCTTCCTACGTTATTTTCTGTTTCTTGATCTGGGTACTGCTTACACGGGTGTATCCACTATGGAAATTTATCATTATATACTGACGATTTGTGCATTTTTCTGTATACATTTACAGTTCAATAAAAAAAATTAATGCCGCCAAAATAGAAAGCAGTACTTACAGTATATTTATATTTCTTTAATGTAATTTTTTAAATGTTCTGGCTAGTTTGCATTAGGTTTTGAAATACACTATAGTATTTACTACTTATTTAATGCCTTAATCAAACTGTCATTGACTATAAGACTATTAAAGAACATTAGCTGCTAAGTAGAACATAAACAGTGTTATTGGACTAAGTTTAATTATGTAGGATAGATGTGGGTTTTTATATTTTTTAAGAGAACATGTATTTTTAGGTTTAGTATTTTACAAATAATGGTTTTTCCAAAATTAATCAAGTATTCTAAAATTTAGAAGTATTTCATATTTCTTTATATGCCATAAAATATATTAAGTGTAATTTTCTTGAGTCTAAGTTAGGTAAGTTATTGACCATAATTTGATAGATATAGTAATATTTTCTAATATCTCTTTCTAATGTTTATGTACTTTAAAAGATTCATCTAAATATGGTACCGAAACTTAATTATTCTCAAACATGTAGACACTCCTATATCTTATTTTACAGCAGATTAAACTGCTCCAGTTTTTTAAAAGAAAGACTTCTTCCGTTCAGATAATTGGCTTAGAAATAAAGAAAATATATGGCTTTACCTTGGAAACAAGAAATTTTGACCAATTCAGACCTCTCTTCAAAGAAGGCACTTTTCTTTGTGTCCCTATATTCTATTTAATTTTAGTTAGCTATTTAAACTGTAAATTGTATTCAACTTAATATAAATTATTCTTAAATTGGTTATAACTTAAAATATTTTTTATCTGTGGCATCTCTGAGTCATACTTTAATTTCTAACTCCAACATATCATTAGAAAATATATTGATTTTATAATGTGTAAAAAGTTAAAGTTCATCCTGTATAACATAAATTATATTTTAGTGTTATATGATTGAACTCCTACCTTTTGAGGTCTTAATTTCCCAAAGTAATCATCTGAGTTATAATTACCATTTTGTTCCTAAAAAGTATACCTGGTCTTAAAATTTTTCTTTATTGTTTTTATGTATTTCCTACATATTTGTTCATCTATTCTTGCTATTATATCAGTAATTTAAATTTAGGATTTTTATGTTAGTGAGCACTTAACTCTCTGTGGTATATTTTTAAATATTATATTTACGTATCTTTCCTCCTTAAATCTAGATACAATTGAAAAGGAAATAAGAAAAATCTTCAATATTCCAGATGAAAAGGAGACCAGATTGTGGAACAAATACATGAGTAATACATTTGAACCACTGAATAAACCAGACAGCACCATTCAGGATGCTGGTTTATACCAAGGACAGGTATTTTTTAGCAATACTGTTTATTTTAAGCATATTATACATGAAGTTTTTGGGAGTCACAAACTTTATGGCTATCCTGACAATCTATAATGGATTCTACTGTTTCTGGTTTCCTCTTTCTAACTCTTCTCTATCCCTGCTGGTCACTAATTATAACTTCTGCTTCTCTCCTTGAGCTTGAGAATAACCTACTTTTTAAAAAGAAATTATTTTCCATTGAAAAATAGCTAATAAGGGGTCAGCAAACTTTTTGTAAAGGATCAAATAAATATTTTTGGATCAGTGGTCTGTAAGGTCTCTGTCACGACTACAACTTTGCCATTGTAGTAGCAAGAAAGTAGCCATAAACAATATGTAAAAAATGGATATGGCTATGTTCCAACAAACTTTATTTACAAAAGCAGTCAGTGAGCTAAGTGAACTTAGTTTGCCAACCCCCGCTAGAAGGTATCAACCCCCAATTTGGTCTTTCTTTATGACAGAATCTAAAGAAATGAATGTGTTGAGAAATGAAGACTTTTAGACACAATCAGCAAGTTCTACTGCTTCCACCTTCTAAATATCTCTTTAATTAATCTTTGTATCCCATTCTCACCCCTTATCTTTCCATAATCTCTTAACAAATCCCTCTGCTTCCAGTCTTTTGCATGTTCGTTCTCAGTCTTCCGTATTTCTGTCAGAATACTCTTCCTAAAATGTAAACCTTATTATTTCCTTTTCATAAACCTTTCCTGGCTCCTTAACAATTGTAGAATAAAGTCCAGGCACCTTAATGCAGCATGCAAGTCATGGTTTATCCTTTTGCCTAGTCTTCCAGCATCTTTCGATTATCCTTGCCTTTAGATCTACACTCTAATAATACCAAACTGAACTACTTATAGTTCCCTAAGCCTGCTATGCTTTTCCATACTCCTGTGCTTTCATATATGTTGTTCCATCTGCCTGTTGCCCCAGTCCCTGCATTCATCCAGAAAAAGTCCTTTTAAACATCCAAATATTGAAATTAAGCATCCCATCCTTTCATATAATCTAACCAGATCAGATTATTCATCCTTCAAATTCCAATTCAAAATTTGTCACATCATTTCTTGAGCCTTTCCTGATGTATTTATCTCAGTATCTAGTTGAGGTATAGGATTTGTTTTACTTTGGAGAAGAAATTTCTCCCTTAACTTCCATAGTGATTTACATATGTGTCTTGTATCATTCATTAAGTTATTTATATATTAAGCTCCCCAACTAGACTGTGAGGTCCTGTTTTTAGTTGGACTTTGTGTCCTATTTATTTTTATTTTAGTACCTAACCCAGAGCCTGCCACTCTAGTATATGGAAGTTTTTTGTTTTGTTTTGTTCTGTTTTATTTAAAATTGATACTGATACATGATGTAAGTTATTAAACTCAGAGGAACAGAAGGAAATTAATTTTTTAGCAAATGCCTACTATATATCAAGTATTGTACTCGGCTATAAAACAGTGATTTTCAGACTTATTTTAGCCATTATATTCTTACGTGAAATCTTATGAAATCTAATAATATGTATTACAATTAAAAGGAGTTACCCAGGGCTTTCCTGGTGGCACAGTGGTTGAGAGTCCGCCTGCCGCCTGGGGTTCGTGCCCCAGTCCGGGAAGATCCCACATGCCGCGGAGCGGCTAGGCCCGTGAGCCGTGGCCGCTAAGCCTGTGCGTCCGGAGCCTGTGCTCCGCAACGGGAGAGGCCACAACAGTGAGAGGCCTGCGTACCGCAAAAAAAAAAAAAAAAAAAGAGTTACCCAGTTGAAGCTGAGTGTGTGAGACATTTGGAACTCTACTGGTTAGTCAACACTCCCCTCCTTAGCCAGCCAACTTCCTCTTTCTGTCTTCCAAATAGACATACACTTCTCTCCTTGGTTACCATCCATCAGGCCTTGAGGTAGCTCCAGGAGTACAATTTAAAATATATAGGATTATTTCTTTAAATCTTTTCAGTAATTGATTCTGAGTAATGGCTATTATTGTACTCATCATGTACATTAGAAAACCAAGGCTTAGAGAATTTAATTTGTTATTCTTGATAGGAATGCATTTATCAGAATGAAGATGACAATAAATTATTTTAATAAGAAGATTATCTTATTAAATATATTATTCTTATAAAATATCTTTAGGGACATTTGATCTTTTGAAATAGGAATGGTTCAAAGAACATGGATTAAATTTTCTAGGTTTTGTACCAGTTATTTTCTGACTGATGATAAATGAACTAAACACTATCTTAGACTTAAAAGAAGTTTGGGTTTTTTTGTTTTGTTTTTTTACTGAAATAAAAGTATCCTCATTAGAAAGTGAAACGAAGATACATTATTGAAGAGTTTATCTCCCAAAATGGGTGGTCTTTATCTCTCTCCCTTGTATGTGTGTGTTCAATTTAATTAAATCTTAAAATCTTTTAAAAAATAATTTCATTTTGAGTTAAAGTTTTAACCATGAGCAAAATTTTATTCAGAAAATGATACATTTGAATAAACGAGTGAGTTTTAACATTTCTGGTGGCATTCAACATTAATATCTGTGACTGTAAAGACAAAAAGAATTTGGGGCTTCCCTGGTGGCGCAGTGGTTGAGAGTCCGCCTGCCGATGCAGGGGACATGGGTCCGTGCCCCGGTCCGGGAAGATAAAAAAGACAAAAAATTTAAAGTACAAATACTGCTAGGAATTAAAGGTTACAGTTGAACTTTAAATATTTACTTGATTCTTCAGCTTTAAGACCTTCCTTTAAAAAACAAACCATAAATAATTATATTAAATGCATAACTTTGAAATTTTCTGTAGGTAAAATCTTTTGTTTTATAACTGGTTTAAGTCCTCCTAGAGACAAAGTTTGTATGTATGTATATATCTTTTTTTATATAATATAATTTCTATGTAGATGTCTGTAGAGTTATAAGTTGTAGCAAAGGAAAACCTTTCTTCAGAAGTTAAAAACTACTCACTAAATTCAATTTTATAAATATGTAGAAATATGTAAATACATATCAGAATGATGCCAGTTGAGCATAATGGTTAATTGTCTGTGGTAGGTAAGGAGAGAAATATGATCAGGGAGGGATCAGGATGGCAGGTATACAGCGCACTTATTCATTATATGTTACATATACTTCGTGTGTGTGTGTTTTTTTGTTTGTTTTTTTGGCCACACCATGTGGCATGCAGAAATCTTAGTTCCCTGACCAGGGATTGAACCCGTGCCCCCTGCACTGGGGGTGCAGAGTCTTAACCACTGGACCACCAGGGACGTCCCTCATGTGTGTTTTTTGAATGTAGGAAATAACTTTTTCTTTTAAAAGACAACTTTAGTATTTTAATTAGCATACTCTTTCAACAGCAAGATTCCATGAATTTTTTAAATCGCTATTTCATTGGTATATGTGTTCTGAATCAGGCTTACATTTTACATGGTTAAGATCCAAATGGCAGCTTATAAATTGCCTGAAACATATACTTAAAAGTATATTACTGGGCTTCCCTGGTGGCGCAGTGGTTGAGAGTCCGCCTGCCGATGCAGGGGACACGGGTTCGTGCCCCGGTCCGGGAAGATGCCACATGCCGCGGAGTGGCTAGGTCCGTGAGCCATGGCCGCTGAGCCTGCGCGTCCGGAGCCTGTGCTCCGCAATGGGAGAGGCCGAAACAGTGAGAGGCCCGCGTACCACAAAAAAAAAAAAAAAAAAGGCATAAGCCCTTGGGAAAAGTATATTACTAAGAGTATACAGAACAGGTTACAAAATTGCAATTTTAAGAAACAAGAGTTAATGAAACTGAATATGTAGAATATATACAAATTTTTAATGCCTTGAATTTACTTCAAGGCATGTTTTCTATATTATAGTTTTCCTGTGGAAATTTAGATATTAACTTGTTGAGATGATCACATATTTCTTTTGTTAACTTAATTATTTTGGTTAGTTTTTCTTCTTTGCACAGACTTGCCCCTAGTAAAAACTAGAAGAAAGCCTTCTTTTTTAGACTGAAACATATGAAAAAAGATTCTGGGATGTTTTAAAATAAAGTATAGCTCACCTTAGCCTGTACTTTTCATTTATTAGAGGTGTTTTTGGTCTACCCTGACCATGCTGCAGTAGGGAACTTAGTCTGATTCTCACACACATGGCTCTATCGTTTCTATGTTAAAAGATTTTATAATTTTATAATGTAAATAAAGACAAATTTCAAAGCCCCAAACAAATTATGTGTAATTATGTATACTCTGTAATTTGGGATTATCTTTGCCACTGTTCCTCAGTATTTGCATAATAATAGCTGACTGAGATCATACATCAGTATGTTTAACAACAACTATAACCATGTATTCAGCATCTGTTTTTTGCACAGTACTTTTACAAGCTACAAATAGAAAAGAAATAGAAAGTGTGCCCTAAACTCAAGGAACTTATATTGCATCTAGTTTTTTATACTTAAAGTCATAGAACCAATGATTTTCCTTGTAGTGTTTTACCTTCTTTCTTTCTGACCGTCATTGCTGACTTCTTATATTTAAGGTCTCTTTATCTCCCTTGGCCAGCTTTGGAATCAAAATGCAAATACCTCTTCACCTTGTCTACTGTGTCCTTTAAGTCATCGCAGAGTTACTTTAGTTTCTTAGCATATACAGCTAATCTTCTAAAGCTATTTTAACTTCAGGGTTAAGGAAAAACACTCTTTTATTGTGTCTTATTTGCAGGTGTTAGTGATAGAACAGAAGAATGAAGACGGAACATGGCCAAGGGGTCCTTCTACTCCTAAGTAAGTGCTCCCACTTTTTATGACTCAGTGCATGATGTTGAAGCTTTGATTTCAGATAATAAAATCCAGAATGATAGAAGAACCTAATTGTGTATTGCAATTGTAAATATATATAACTTCTTTATATTTTAATATTTTATTCTCGTATAGAAGTTATTTAAGTTTGCACTTAAATGAATATGCTGTAATTTAAAAGCCTTCCAATTCTAATCTCTTTTAGAATAAGGTACAGTATAAATACGTTATAAATGTAATGGTGCATTGTCTAATACAATCAAATCACTATTAAACATTTTATTTAATATTTTTCAAGCATTTTGTGGTATTTTTAAAAGTGTCTGTTAAAAGAATGCTCTTTATGAAAATGAATCTGATGTGAAAGCAACATATTTTAAATCTAATCGTGAAAGCAATATTTTATTTATTTAGATAGGTGTTTTAGAATATAACAGCACAAGTAGAGATAAAGGAGTATAAGAATTGCTTTTGATGGTAAATGAGTGATTAGAAACCTTTTTAACTTTTTTTTTAATTGTGGTAAGAAAACATAACTGATATCTGCCCTGTTAACAAAGTTTTAAATGTGTGCACTTACAGTATTGTTAACTGTAGGCACATTGTTGTACAGCAAATCTCTAGAATTTATTCATCTTGTATAACAAACTTTATTCCTGTTGAAGAGTAATTCCTCACTTCTCCCTTCCCCCAGCCCCTGGGAACCACCGTTCTACTCTCTGTTTCTATGAGTTTGACTAGTTTACATAGCCTCATATAAGTGGAATCATACAGTATTTGTCTGTGATTGGCTTACTTTACCAAGCATACTGTCCCTTAGGTTCATCAGTGTTATCACATGTGACATGATTTCCTTGCTTTTTTAAGGCTGAATAAAATTCCATTGTATGTATATACCATATTTTCTTTATCCATTTATCTGTCAATAGACATTTAGGTTGTTTTCATTATCTGGGCTATTGTAAATTATACTGCAGTGAACTTGAGAGTGCAGATGTCTCTTCAAGATACTGATTTCATTTCCTTTGAATATATACCCAGAAATGAGATTTCTGAATCATATGCTAGTTCTATTTCTAATTTTTTGAGGAATTTCCATACTGTTTTTCATAGCAGCTGCACCATCTTACATTTCCACCGACAGTATGCAAGGGTTCCAATTTCCCCACATTCTTGCTAGTACTTATTATCTTTTGTTCTTTTGATAATAGACATCCTAACAGGTGTGAGGTGGTATCTCATTGTGGTTTGATTTGCATTTCCCCAATGATTTCTGATGTTGAACATCTTTTTAATATACATATTACCTGTCTGTATGCCTTCTTTAGAGAAGTGTCTATTCAAAGAAGTCTCAGGCCCATTTTTTAATCTGGTTATTTGGGGGTTTTGCTGTTGAATTGTAATGAGTTTCTTATATATTTGGATATTAACCCCTGACCAGATATGTGGTTTAAAGATTTAAAAATAAGACCTGATACGGGGAGGGGGAAGGGTAAGCTGGGACGAAGTGAGAGAGTAGCATGGACATATATACACTACCAAATGTAAAACAGATAGCTAGTGGGAAGCAGCCGCATAGCACAGGGAGATCAACTCGGTGCTTTGTGACCACCTAGAGGGGTGGGATGGGGGGGGTGGGATAGGGAGGGTGGGAGCGAGGGAGATGCAAGAGGAAAGAGATAATGTGGACATATGTATACGTATAACTGATTCACCCTGTTATAAAGCAGAAACTAACACACCACTGTAAAGCAATTATACTCCAATAAAGATGTTAAAAAAAAAAAACCTGTATCTGTACATCTAGAAGAAATCTTAGGGGAAAAGCTTCATGACATTGGTCTAGGCAGTGATTTCATGAATATGACACCAAAAGCACAAGCAACAAAAGCAATTATAGACAAAAGGGACTACATCAGACTAAAAAGTTTCCACACAGTAAAGGAAGCAATCAACAGAGTGAAAAGGCAACATGCCGAATGGGAGGAAATATTTTTAAGGGTTTTAGGATTATCAGAAACACTTAGGGCTAGTTGTATTTCAATATTTGGACTTTCTAAACCTCTGAGAAGTAATATGGTACGTGTGCCACCTATTATTTTACTATTTTTGTAGAGTCCAGGGGGACTCTTATAGTTAAGCACATTAATATTCAGTAAGTATCCACACTAAGTAAGATAAAGAAGGAGTGTAAATAGCATCATTTCAGTTCAAGTTAGATTGCCCTGAAGTGAATTATGAAAAATTTTTTAAGTTTTCAGAAACTTTGGAATTTCAGATTTTCTGATAAGAGGTTGTGAATTTGTGTTTTGAAACCTTAAAATAATGATTCTTAAATAAATAAATAATTTAGTAATTGCTAACCTAGCTAATAAACTAAATTGCCAAGTGATAGTTCATTAGAATACAAAAAAAATTTTTAATCAGTATCTAGTGTATGAAAAGACTCTCAAAAAACTAAGAATAAAAGGGAATTCTCCTAACTTGTTAAAGCCTATAAACCCAAAATCTGTAGCAAACATTTAATTGAGAAATTTTGAACACAAACCAAATAAGATTAGAATTTTACAAAGAAATAAAATTCACTATTTACATATGATGCAATCTACATAAAATCCAAAACCAATCAGCAGACTTCTAGAACTAAGAGAATTCAGCAAGATTATCTAATACAAGATTAATTTGTAAAAATTAATAGGTGTTTTCCATACCCATAGGTCAGCGTTCTTTTTTATGAAGAACCAGATAAGTGTTTTTAGCTTTCTGGGCCATAGGGTCTCTGACTCAACTATAACTACTGATATAGCAGTAGGCAGGGGACAGGTTCGAGCCCTCATCCAGGAAGATTCCACATGCCGCGGAGCAGCTAAGCCTGTGCACCACAACTACTGAATCTGTGCTCTAGAGCCCGTGAGCCACAGCTACTGAGCCCATGTGCCACAACTACTGAAGCCCTCATGCCTAGAGCCTGTGCTCCGCAACAAGAGAAGCCACTGCAGTGAGAAGCTTGCGCACCGCAATGAAGAGTAGCCCCCGCTCGCCACAACTACAGAAAGCCTGCACGCAGCAACGAAGACCCATAGCAGCCAAAAGGAAATAAAATAAATTTTAAAACACAGAAACAAAATTCTATCCTGACCTTTTTTTTCCCTCTGTTTGTGTGTGTGAGAAACTTCAGAAACTCATTCTAAAATTAACATATTCCAGTAAAGATCCAGGATTAGCTAAGTCAGTTTTGACAAAGAGGAGGAAGGGAAGTGTTTACCTACTAGATAGTAAGGATTACTGCAAAGCTATGGTAATAAAAACACTATGACACTGGCAAAAGAAAGGCAAATAGACTGGAATAAACTAGTGAGCTAAGAAAAACTCCTGTATGTATGGTAAGTGGCACTGCTCAGCAGTGAAAAACAGGTTGCTTAAAGCAGATAGGTGCTTAGATTTTATTAGGAGTACTATTTGGAGAAAAGAAAGCAGAATCACTGCCTTACACATTACATACAAAGACTCCAGAAGGACTAAAGACTCAAATAAGAAATGTAAAGCTTTAAAGCTAGTAAGATATTTTGGAAAATATATGTGACTTAGGGATCACAGAACGTAGTGCGAAAATTAATGTTTGCATTAAATTAAGTATTTCTGTTAAAGGAACCATATACAAAGTTAAAAGTCAAATGTCGGTTTTAGAAAATCTAAAACCTACAAGAGAATAATACCCACAGTGTACAAAGAACTGCTGTGAATTAACAGAAACAAAGCAAACAAGCTTTTAAAAAATAAAAGATATAAATAGTTTAAAGAAGGGGAAGCCCAAGTGCTGACAGGTAGCTGAGGAGATACACAAACTCACTAGTAATCAGAAAAATTAAAGCATGAGATACAATCTAATAGCCATCAGAATGACAAAAACTTAAAAGGATGCTAATAAAAAGTGTTTGGAGTATTGTAGGAGAAGTCTTAGTACTGATGGTGGGAGTACAAACTACTACCATGCTATATATCAGTGTTAAATTAAATCAGGAATGCTTAATCCCTCTGACCCATCACTCAGTGGAATTTTTCACACAGGTCCCTGAATATACAATCTTTGTAGCTGCGTTGTTTGTGGTAGTGGGGATTTGAAGACAGCCTAGCTAAGTGTCTGTCTCTGGTAGAGTGAATAAGAAAAATGATGGTGATATACTGTGGAATGCCAGTGCAGCAGATAGAAGTAACAGTGGTGAGATCTTTGAAACTGGATAAACTTTAAAACATAGAGTTGAGAGAAAAAATAAAAACAAAATGAGATTTCACTCAGTACCATTTAGGTAAACTTAGAACATACTGTGTAAAATTATAATATTCAAGAACATTGAGAAAACACCTGTAGTGGAGGAAAATAGTATAGATAAAAAAAGTGAGGAATTAACATTTATTTATATGTATATAATTGAAGTAAGGATGCAAATTCTTTTTTTGGGTAAATGGCAACTTTAAAAGAAAAGTAGAATTCTGTGTGTGTTCATTGAAGTTACATTACAAGCAGATGTAACTTAGACAAATTCAACTCCAGCAGAAGGCATGTAATTTTAAGTTCCTCAAGAAAGAAACTTCAAGTTATTAAGATACAGAACAGCCTGTTTTATATGCTTATAATTGTCATCATATCTGTCAGGAGACAACCCCTCGTCCTCAACATGGTATGAAGATGCTAGTTCTAATAAACATCACTAACCTGGGGTCTGTCCAGTGCTCATACTGCTTAGCACATAACCGTTTCCTACCTAGAGTGTCAAAAGCCAAGGAAAAATCATTAAAAGCTATAATATGGTGATAGAACGAAGACTCACCTGTTCAGTTTGTTAAAACACTGTTTCCTCAGCCCCATCCCCTGAATTTCTGTTTCAGTAGATCTGGGTAGGGCTCATGAATTTGCATTGCTACTAAGCTCACAGGTGATGCTAAGCTCACAGGTGGCACAGTGGTTGAGAGTCCACCTGCCGATGCAGGGGACACGGGTTCGTGCCCCGGTCCGGGAAGATCCCACATGCCGTGGAGCAGCTGGGCCCGTGAGCCATGGCCGCTGAGCCTGCGCGTCCGGAGCCTGTGCTCCACAACACCGCAAAAACAAAACAAAACATGTAGTCCTATTTATAAAAATGTATATACCCTAAGACAATCCAAAATCTATATTAGAAACCTAAGAACCTACCTAAAAAATTTTCAAAAGTTTTCCATCTGGATTTTTCTGCTAGATATCAATTTATAATTTGAATTTTTCATCTTTATATTCATGCTGTATTTTTAAAATATTAAAATGCTTAGTTTTTTTCAGAACGTGCATTTCTAATCTAGTTCTTAAGCATCTGATTTCTTAAAACCTCTCAAAAACGTGATATTTTCTAATGATACCTTAGAAAAGCTTAAACCACTCTATTTTTCTATTCTGTTAATCAGAACGTACATTTCTTTTTTTTTTTTTTGCGGTACGTGGGCCTCTCACTGTTGTGGCCTCTCCCGTTGCGGAGCACAGGCTCCGGACGCGCAGGCTCAGCGGCCATGGCTCACGGGCCCAGCCGCTCCACAGCATGTGGGATCTTCCCGGACCGGGGCACGAACCCGTCTCCCCTGCATCGGCAGGTGGACTCTCAACCACTGCGCCACCAGGGAAAACCAAGAACGTGCATTTCTAATCTAGTTCTTAAGCATCTCATTTCTTAAAACCTCTCAAAAACGTGGTATTTTCTAATGATACCTTAGAAAAGCTTAAACCACTCTAACTTTTTTTCTATTCTGTTAAATTTGACTATTTTCCAAAGATGTTGGCATTGGGTGGATAGTCTGATTATTCAGTTGGAGATGTGTGGCTAGTTACATCTTGTTTTTGTGTGTGTGTTTGGTTTTTTTTGCGTTACGCGGACCTCTCACTGTTGTGGTCTCTCCTGTTGCGGAGCACAGGCTCCGGACGCACAGGCTCAGTGGCCATGGCTCACGGGTGCAGCCGCTCCGCGGCATATGGGATCTTCCCGGACCGGGGCACGAACCCGTGTCCCCTGCATCGGCAGGAGGACTCTTAACCACTGTGCCACCAGGGAAGCCCACATCCTGTATTTTTTTTTTAATTATTTTAAATAGAATAATTGTAGAATCCTGGGTGTTCCTGAAGAGAGGAGAAACCTAATCAATAGATTATCCCTTACTTTCCAGAAAATTTTTTTAATGTTAAGACCTTATTCCTCAGTTAGAAGCAGTACAACTTCATTAATTGACTTAATTGTACTATTAATTTTTTTTTGTATGGTTTCATTTAGGTATAACTATCTCAAAGAATGCCTTTGAGATTACTAACATTATGGAAATAAAAAGGTCCAAATTTTGCTGTTTTCCTGAAATAAGTAAAAATTCTTGTGAGGGTAACATGAGAAGTTGATTTAATTCAGACGTTTTCATTAATTGCTCAAAAATATTGACAAAACATGTGAGTAAAAATCTGGTGGAGGAAGATAAGCGTCATTGTTAGCTGAAGAGGCAGTTTTCATGGGCTAGAAAATATTCAGAGAAGAATCCAAAATCAACAAGGTAAGGCATGAGAGGCTAAAAAAAAATCAAATAGAAAACTAAGCCAGTAGTTCTTAACTCATATGTTGTCCCCCTGCCGTCTGTGGTGTTCTGATTAACAGAATTCCAAATTAGTGACTGAAGCACTAAGTGTAAACTTAATCTAGTGGCATATTAGTATTTTTACAGCACTCTGTCCCTGAGTGCTCTTCTTGGAGAGAGGAAGCACTTTATAAATAAAACCATTGCATACTATTTTTCAGTTAGGATAAATAATAAACATCTAGGTGACTCTGCAGTATTGTTTTTATTTTTTTTACACCAGCTGTTATGCTATTGTACCTGTTTAAATACAGGTAGAAAAACTTAGCATATACTTTAGAATTTTTTAAAGAGTTATTAAGCCCAATTTGCATATATAGTAATTGCACAGTTAACTGTATAAATGGATTCAGAAATGGTGGATAGACCTATTAGATTGAAAATTCATATTAGGAAACTCTTGTCAGATAAAGTGTTTTCATTTTAACAATAAACTGTACAGAGACTTTTTAAGTATTTATAAGCATGATAGTCTCTGCTTACTTGAAAGATTAGATTTGGTTATGACAGTTTTATTTTGGTACTAAAAGAACAGGTTATTATAGTTCACAGAAAGTGCATTCTTAAAGTTTCTATGAAAGCATACAAATTTGTTACCAATTTTAACCTTGTTCAAATACTGGAAATGGGGGATTGAGTGATTTTGGATGTAGCGGTCGAGAGGATGGCTCAAGAGCCAGTTTTTCATTTCTTGTCCTTCATGCATATTCATATATTTTAAGTTAATAACATGTCTTCAATTTGAAATGCAGCCTGTGAGCCATAAATCTAGGGTAACATTCTAAAACCTGCAATTTCTTGTCATTTTTAAAGACATTTTGAGTCTTAATAAATTTTCTTTCATGCTTCATCTCATTTTATCTTATTCTTATTATTGGTCTCATTAAGAAAAAGACATAGAACACGACATTGTAAATCAACTATACTCCAAAAAAATTTTTTTTAAAGAAAAAGACATAGAATGACTTTTTCTGAGACTCTATAAAGTTTGAGGTAATGGAACAGCCAAACAGAACTGCCTAGGATGAAGTTAAATATAGGGAGCCAAAGCTTGGAGAGTAATGAGAACTGCAGGTATGGAGTTATATTCCTAGAAGTGAGAAATATAAGGTGTATGTGAATTATCTAATTAAAAATGTAAAGAACTGCACACTAAACCTTAAAGGGTATCCCTAAGTAATGATATGAAACAAAGATCAAATAGGTAATCGTGTAGATTAAGGAAAACTTGGATTCTGTTTTGTCATAGAGGCCAAAGGAAAAAAGAACTTCTAGAAGAAAGGGAATGGTAAGCAGTGCTAAACGATGCAGAAATTGGGGGGAGACAGAAGAGATTCGGTGTATTTGACAAATGATGTCAGCATGATGAGAATGACAAATAGTAGGAAAAGAGGGGATGAATACCTAGTCAGAAAATGGAACACCTGGTATAGATCATTCATCATGTAACGTACTGAAAGAAGAAAGATAACTAAGGTGTAGTTGGTTGGAAAGGCAGGATTCCTGGAGAGAAAAAGAAACTGTATGTAAATCTGTTTGTTATTTATATATACACATCCTTTCCTGGGTGTTTGTCACCTAACGATGAAGGCAGCATAATGGTAGAATGAAGTTCTTGTGTACTGTATTTACCGATAAACTAGTTTTTTCTGGTTATTTTATTTTGGTGGTCCAAACTCCAAATCTTTGGAAAAGCTTGTGCTTGTACATAAACACACACTTCACGTAACTCTGTACTTTGAGGTTCCTCAATTTAATATTCATTAAGATCTTGAGTGTGTATGCAGATTTTCCTTTGAAATGCTGAAAATGCACATTGATTAAATAAATCTTTCCTTCATGTAAACACTGTTACCTACTTTCTGTTGTGATAAGATAATGTATAACCTAGTACTGTGTCTCCAAGTTTTACCAAAGATAGCATGGTCACAGTCAAGCTTCTTAGTTAGTGTTAGCTTCAATATTTAAAAGCCATATCCAGATTTAATTGAAATTAATACATTTACATAGTATATTTCATGCATAAATGAATGTAACTTAAGTATTCAGTTCTCATATAGATGCTTGATTCAGAGGTACTCACAAATAATTATTGGTTATTTTATTTCTTCCTTTCTCCCCTGGTTTGTTCTAAAAAAGATTTGAGCAATTTACAGTAACACATGTAAGTCAAAGTTAACTATATGAATAGATACAAAAGTCAGGACAAATGGAAAATAAACAATTGTCATAGTAAGATGAAACCGGAGAAGTTAGCTGGTAGGGAGCAGTAAGGGCTTTTGAAGTTACTAAAATTAATCTGCATATGTATGAACTTATTTTGGATCCTGATTCAAACTACCCAGTTTTTGAGACAACTGGGGAAAAAATGTGAACATGAACTGACTATTAGATTGGGACGGACAATAGTATCAAAAAAAGATTTCTTACCTGCTGGGGATGCATACTGTAGTGTTTACAGGTGAAATTATAAGTGTCTGGGATTTGCTTTAAAATTGTCCAGCAAAAACATGAAGGAATGTGGAGGCCAAGGAGATTATAAATAAACCAAGAGTGGTAGAATGTTAATAATTTTTGAAGCTGAATGACTGATATTGGGTACATGAGGACTTGTGTATGTTTGGAGATATCTGTAATACAGCAAAAATAAAAATGGATTGCAGTTTTGGTGTTGAGATTGATAATGGCTAAAGAAGAGTAACTGTAATTTTATTTTTGTAAGTGGAATGTTTTGTCAAATACCATATAGAGCAGTCAAAACGAGGAACAAAAATCAGGTTATGAGAAACACTTTATATATAAATTTCCTTAAATTGTCTTTTGTTTAAGTATTTAACACCCTGCCTGACACAGAGGAGACACATAGCAAATGCTTGTTGAACTGAACTAATCTGTATCTCACAAGAGTAAAAGTGCTTAATTTTTCAAGAGATTTAAATTTCTCTTTTTCTCTAAGAACTTACCCTAGGATGATTGTTAGAAATGGGGAAAGTTTAAGGTTGGTCTTGTTTTTCTTAATAAGATAGTTTTTGTTTTATAATGTCAAAATTTACAAATTCGGGTTGTTTTATATCAGGTTTGAAAATAACTATAAAAAGTTTTAAATAACTGTTTTTGCTATGTCAGCCTTCAGACTTAATTTCTCTATATTTTGATTGCTCAGTATGGTATTAGATTTCCATGTATGTTGACTATGTAGGTAACTTACAAAGAACAAGCTGTATTTTTCTGTTCAAGTAAGAAGTTCAGCTTAGCCTTGAATTGCAGGCTTTTAGTTTAAACATTGGGAATAGGGAAATTAAAATACTGCATTCAGTTGTCAGGGATGAAGTTTAATTTTCTCTCTTCATGAAATCATTTCAGCTAAACTCATGTTTTACCTTCTGTCTTGTTAAGAGACGATTCACTGCCTTATATTACACTTAGCCCAAACTAGCCAAAATTACTTTAACACTAGATAAATGGCTTAATATCTAGTTTATGTATAATATTCTAAGCATTTTCTTCACTCGTCTCTTCAGAAAGCTACTAGTGCGAAGTTGCTAATAAACAGTGTAATTTCCAAGTTATATCAAAGAAAGAGAGTTAAAGAACTCAGGTTATAATCCACAGATTGACTAGTCAACCCCTGCACTAACTCCACAAATGTTAGCTAGGTTGGGCTGTGTGTAATCTCGGTCAGAAGTTGGAATCACAATAGATAAGTGATCTAACTATTAACCATAATGTCTGTAACAGGAGGTAAAAAGTGTTATCATACTTTTATTTAGCTGTGGATCACCACATCCATCCTGCTCTCTCTGATCTCCATGCTCTTTAAGAACAATCTCTCTACCAATAGTATTTATCTCAATGTTTCCTAGACCTCGTTTTTCCTTCGTTATCTCCTCTCTCCTATACATATAAATGCCTAGCATACTGCCACATGTATAGTAGACACTCAGTTAACATTAGTTCATGCTTTTGTTTCTTTTCCAGTATCATCTTCCTTGCTAACCTATAGATATAAACAGATCTCTCCCATCTTTTAAAACAAGACCATCAGCTTCTTCTGAATACCACTTAGTTTTTCTTCTAATAGCCAACTTCTTTAAAAAGGCAGTGCTTACCATTCCTTACCAAATATTCAGAATTTAACGAAGTCCTTATTTAACTTTTTTTAAACCTAGTTTATTTGACCTCTCTTTAATACTTCTTTTTTTTTTCCCCATTAATACTTCTTTTTGATAACTATCTCCTAAAGAAATTCTCTTATTTTGAATCCATGATACCACAATTTTTCACGGCTACCTCCTTGGCACTATGCAGTTTTACCTGCCATTGTTTTTGTATAGTGAAGGAGGTCAGATAATAAATAACACGTCTGTGTTTTTATGAAAATAGTTTTGATCATGGACAGCTACCCTGAAAGGATCTTGTATCCCCCTCAGTGTCCATGGACTGTACTTTGAGAACTGCTTCCTAAACCTCCAAGACATGTTGCCCTTGCCCACTCCACTGTCCTAGTCCCAGCCTTTATTACTTCTCACCTTTGTTGTTTTTATAGTCTCCTAAATGCTCTTCCAATCTTCAGTCTCTTTCTCTTCCTCAAAAGTTACCTTTTTAGAATACAAATCTGATTATGTTGATACTCTTAAAATCTTTCAACATGCCACAGCACAATTGGATAAAATCCAAATTCCTTCAGAGAACATAAAAAGGTTCTTCATTATCATACTTACCTTACTAACCTCTGTGCCTATCACTACACCCTACTCTTTCAGCCAATTCATTGGTAATTCCCTAAACACATCATGCTTTCTATAGTCCCACACATTTTCACATGCTATTCTTTCCACCTGGAGTACTCTAACTTTCCAGTTTCCAACTACCCCTCCAACTGTGCACATCGTTTTAAAATCACTTCATGTTACTACCCACAAAATTTGATTTTTTTTGTGTGTGTGTGTGTGCGGTACGTGGGCCTCTCACTGTTGTGGCCTCTCCCGTTGCGGAGCACAGGCTCTGGATGCGCAGGCTTAGCGGCCATGGCTCACGGGCCTAGCCGCTCGGCGGCATGTGGTATCTTCCAGGACCCGGGCACAAACCCGTGTCCCCTGCATCGGCAGGCAGACTCTCAACCACTGCACCACCAGGGAAGCCCTTTTTGTTATAATTTTAAAATTTGTTTTAGGACTTATACTGTTTTATAGTTACTTTGCTTGTATCATTTTCCCCTATTAGAGTAGGAGCTATTTGAGATCAGGAACTGTCTCTCTCTTTGTACTCCTAGTACTTAACAAGGGCAAGGCATAATGTAATCATTTAATAAATGTTTGAGTGTTTTAATGAATTTCATAGAAAATTCTAATACTGTTCTGGGATAGAGTTGCTAATGAATAGTAAAAAGGCCACAGATGGGCAGAAAAAGGGAAAAAAAAAATATATATATATGCCTCAGCCGTATATAATATGTAATAAATATAATATTATAAATAAAATAATCTTTATTTTCATAATTTTTACTATAAGTAAAATTCAAGGGAATATTTCAGTTTCTATCTGTATACCTGAAAAGTTGTAGTGAATTGAATTAAATAGTAGTCAGATGGATACATTTTGAAAAATTAACCTCCTTCATTGATTATAAGTCAGTCTCAGTGTTTTTAGATTGTTTTCCTAAGTTAGCATTCTTAATGTGAAGGCAGAAAATGCCAGAATACTTCTATATTAATATTAATTCTATTAATATCTTAAAATTAGTACCTTAAAATATTAGGATATTAAAATTACCTTTTAAATTTGTTTTCGACATTGTTTTATATTAAAACTTGGTTGCTTGTATTTTTGGATTTGAGGGTGGTGCAGTTAAATAAAATCTTGTAAGGGTCTTCCATCAGAAAGGCAGCTAAATAGAAGTCCCACTTAATGTAATCTACCTGTATATAACTTGCATCAACAATAACAAAAAAACTCTCCTTTAAAATGAAGGAAAAAATTTTACCAATATTTCATAATATATAAAACTTCAAAAGTTAAATAAAATTTTATATGTAAGAAATTTTATTACCCACCACTTAATTTAGCAAAATCCAAATTACCTAAAAGCAAATTTTGTAGGTTACACTTTCCTGCCCAATGACCATTTTGCTGTTCATTAGCACCTTAGTAGAGGAAATAAAATAATTTTTAAACAGTAATCACTTTGGGCCTCACTAATTTAGAATTTATGATGACTGAGATACTGGACTGAAAGTATTAGCCTCTTACAGCCCGTGACCTAGATGTTGCCTAGTAAATTAAAATTGTATACAAAATTACAAGGGAAATTAAATCTTTTAGAGACTTTTAAGTACTACTTTAAAATAATCATTCCTATGTAATGGATTTGTTTACTATAAATCATACCTATAAAGCATATTTGTTGATTAAAAGCCATTAGTAATTTAGATTTCTCCAAAAACATTCTGAATTAGTGAGGTGTGTAATAGATAGTGAGATTTATATCTGTTCAGTTTTTTCAGGGATAACCTTGGCCAAAAATTACTTCTCAGGATTATGTTTGGAATTCTCTTTGCTATTTCATCCCTCTTGCCTTACAGTTTTAAAAATTGGTAAAATCTATGATATCTGTGTCTGTGTTGTATATAATTGGAATGCCATAGTACCTACTGAGACACAGAGTGGATTTCTTTTACATGCTTCCTTTAAAAATTAATATTTTACTTCCATTGATTTAAGGAAATTATTGATTGTAAAATATTAATAATGGTTACCTGAACTCAGAACTGGGTGTATTGCATTAGTAGATTTTTAAGAATAATATCAAGTTTTATATTTAATTTGATAAATTTCCTTTGAAAATAGTTCCCTTATATACTATTACTTTTTATATGAACAAATACATTGGAAATTGAAAACCAAAGGGTATATGGTGATTTTGCTCATAAATCTGTTTTCCAGCATTCATTTACTACATACATTGTCATCTGTAGTTCTTTTCTTTATTTCATAATTAATTTCAAAATTCAGCATTTTTTATCTAATTTAACATTTTCATATTTTTAAAGGTCCCCAGGTGCATCCAATTTTTCAACTTTACCAAAGATCTCTCCTTCATCTCTATCAAATAATTATAACAACATCAACAACAGAAAGTAAGCACTGAATCTTAAAAACTCTTTGTTTAATTGATCGCCCTATTGTGGTTGCAAAAAATCTCTTGTATCTAAAATTTAGGATAAAAGTCTTAATGCATTAAAATTGATTTTCGTTTAAATCACTGGTCAGTTCTTCAAGGAGTAACTTCACAAGAAAGCAAGCAGAGGTATAAACTTCTTGATTTAATATATATACTACAATAATTTACTAAAAGAAATAAAGCACTTTCAGAATTTCATATTCTAAACACTAATTATTGAAATATATATACAAGTCTGTTAGAATTCAAATTTTTAGGAACAGTATAAATTTCAGATGTCATTTTAGAACTAGACATGTAATCACAGACAATACATAGTGTTTTTTAAAAGTGTTTATCAGTGATTCTCAACTGGAAGACATACAAATTTTTATGTTTATCAAAAAGGCAATTACTTTTTCTGAAGAAGTTTGGAGAAACAATTCCCTTGCTCCATCAGGAATAGTATTCAGATTCTTAGGATTTACAAAAATTACATGAAAATGTGTGCCATATTGCTATAAGAAAAAGGATTCAAAGTCACTTGGGATTCACTACAACGTCTGACATGGATGTATTACCTTGAAAATTGGCATGGTTTTATATAAAAGGATAAAAAGAAAACTCTATTTGTAATTAGTCCATTCAATTATGGGAAGAATTTTAATCCAGATGATTATTGTCCTTTTACTTCTTGGAGATATACATTGTAGTTTATGTATTAGGTTTACAGGATTTATGTAGTTAAATATTTACACTACTTGTCCAGTTCATAAATGGCATCTGATTATTCCAAAGGGTAAATTCAAAAGGACTGAAACTATTCGTGAAATAATCTTTTAAAAAGCACCATTAATTGAATTTATAGGTTTAATTAGTGTTCCCTTAAAATTCATATGGAGAGGTAGGGCTTGACAAAATGATTCTAATTTTAACATACATTTGGATTATAAATATATAATAGCCAAAATAACTTTGGAAAGGAAAAACAATGAGAAAGGATTAATCCTACTAAGTATCACAACCTGTTATAAAGATATAAGAATTCAAACAGCATAGTACTGACCCAAGAATATACCTCCAGATCAGTGGAATAGAAAAGAGAGCCCAGAAACAGACCTTTATATATAAAAGAATGTAATGTGATCAGAAAGTATCCTAGACTAATGGAGAATGAGCAGATTATCCAGGAAATGCTATTGGAAAAATTGGATTGCTATTTCTCTTTAAAACTTTAAATTAAAATTTTAATTGTCAGGCATATTAAAAATTAAACAGCAAATAAATGGAAAATATTCTTGCTACAAATGACAAAGGAAGGGCAGATATTCTTAGTATATCAAGCTCATAAAAATCAGTGAGAAATTTTTTAAGACAACTTGAAAAGTAGTTAAATGATGCAGCTGGGCAATGAAAATAAGAGAATTAAAACAAACATTTTAAATGTTCAAGTTCACTATTAACTAGAGATATGTAAATTAAAAACATAAACAACTCCATCCACTTTCCCCCACCTCAGTCTCATTGGGAAAAGTTAAGTGATGGTATCTGTTATTGTAAGGATTCTGTTTGAGTGGTTGGAGTATTAGTCCAACTTTCGTAGAAAAGAGTTTGCTATATATATCAGGAAGATTTAAAACACTAATTCCTTACTTCAGTAGTAACAAGATACGTGCACTGTAGTATAATGGTGAAATATTGAAGACACTGGATATCCAAAATTGCAGTGTAGTGTGTTCTCTTCTATTTAAAAATGTATATCCACAGGCAAAAAAGTAAAGGGAAATATCCTCCTGTAATCTGGTTTGTATTTTACATGGTATCTTTTAATGTAATTCATCAAAAGTCATTTTCTCATATGAGATAAAATATGTGTTTCTACTAATTGCAGATGGCTCCCACATTTACTATAAAAGAATTTGGTTCCAGGTATAACATGTATTTATAATTAGTTATTCTTTGGAGAGATTTTTTAGCATTGTATATAGACTGTATTGACCATAGGCTGTATTTTGACCAGAGTTGCCATATTAGTATATGTGATCTGGTGCTTCTGTTTTTGTCTTATTTCCCTCTCACAGTAAAAATATGACAGTACAATTTGATCTCAAAACCTCTGACTGCAGAAGATATTAAGAGAGGAATTGGAGTGTTGTCTTAAAAGTTTAGAACATGATTAATTAATGATTCTACTCCTATGACTAGGTTATATTGTTAGCTATCTATATTTGTCTATTTTAGACACTAAAATAGTCCTTTCATATTAGGAAATTTTAATAGCAAACAGCTACTGGTACCACCTTACTTAAAAGTAAAACTTAACCTTTCTTGGTAAGGAACAAAATTTAAACATTTACAAAATGGAGAGTTTCTTTTTACTTTAAAAAACTTGAATTATAACAATTATTTCACATAAAATTTATTTCTTGACTTTCTTTTCGACTTCTGGAAATAAGTAGCTGCTTAAGACTTCAGATGGAAATAGCATAGTTTCTTTAAAAGTATGTAAAATGGGTAATGACCTTTTAAGACTAAATACGTTTATGAAACTTCATATATGTGGAGATAATACTCCAAGTGTAAACTGCATATTAAAATCAGTAGTTGTGACACAACGTTTATATGGCATTTATTTACAAATTCAAGACTTAAACTGATGCATTATTAAGATATAAAGTTTTCATTTCCAGAAATAAGAATATTTGTTATAAAAGTAATAACAAAGTGTACTTGGAATTATTTCACTGAAGTTTAATAAAGTTTAAGTTTTTATTAAAGACTAATATTATGAAGAATCAGATGCCAGAATATTGTTCATTCACCCTGTGTAGTAGTTTTACTTGTTAATCCATATAGTATTAATTCTTGCCTCAATTATAATTTAAGTACATTTTTAATATGTACCAAAATCTTTCCACTCTCCGCATTTTTCTTCTGTCTTGCTGCATTTGCTTTACTATAATACTTCCTCTGAAAAAGTCTCTTTAATGTATTTATTGTCTCAACTCTTGGCATTCCACATCGGGGCACATTCTATTTTTCTGTTAATTCATTTAAAGCTCTTTTATTTGAAATGGAAATGACTCCCTGTAAGAGATTAAGCGATGAAAAGGAACTGGATTTTGGAGACTGCCAGAGACTAGCCATCTGGCTTTTGACAAGTTAGTTGCTGAAAGTATCATTTCATTAACTGCAAAGTGAGCATAATTACAGTTATGAGGATTAAATTATATTTAATGTTATATTAAATATTAATAATATATTATTAATAATATATAATTAATTATAATTAATATATAATTATATATATAATATATATTATATATATTATATATATTATATATATATTATATAATATATATTATATAATAATATATATTATATATAATATAATAATATTAATAATATATTATTTATAGTGTTTATAATGTTAAATATAAATGCTAATTGAAAAGTCAGTTTCAGCCACCATCACCCTGATACCAAAACCAGACAGAGATGCTACAAAAAAAGAAAATTACAGACCAGTATTACTGATGAATATAGATGCAAAAATCCTCAATAAAATACTAGCAAACAATCCAACAACACATTAAAAGTATCATACACCAAGATCAAGTGGGACTTATCCCAGGGATGCAAGGATTCTTCAATATACATAAATCAATGTGATACACCATATTAACAAATTGAAGAATAAAAACCATATGTTCATGTCAATAGATGCAGAAAAAGCTTTTGACAAAATTCAACACCCATTTATGATAAAAACTCTCCAGAAAGTGGGCATAGAGGGAACCTGCCTCAACAAAATAAAGGCTATATATGACAAACCCACAGCAAACATCATTCTCAATGGTGAAAAACTAAAAGCATTTCCTCTGAGGTCAGGAAGAAGACAAGGATGTCCACTCTCGCCACTGTTATTCAGCATAGTTTTGAAAGTCCTAGCCATGGCAATCAGAGAATAAAAAGAAATAAAAGGAATCCATATTGGAAAAGAAGAGGTAAAACTGTCACTGTTTGCAGATGACATGATACTATACATAGAGAATCCTAAACATGCCACCAGAAAACTAGAAAACTACTGTAGAAAACTACTAGAGTTAATCAGTGAATTTGGTAAAGTTGCAGGATACAGAATTAATGCACAGAAATCTTGCATTTGTATACACTAACAACGAAAGATCAGAAAGAAAAATGAAGGAAACACTCCCATTCACGATTGCAACAAAAAGAATAAAATACCTAGGAATAAACCTACCTATGGAGGTAAAAGACCTGTACTCAGAAAACTATAAGACACTGCTGAAAGAAATCAAAGATGACACAAACATATGGAGAGATATACCATGTTCTTGGCTTAGAAGACTCAGTGTTGTGAAAATCACTATACTACCCACAGCAATCTACAGATTCATTGCAATCCCTATCAAACTACCAATGGCATTTTTTACAGAACTAGAACAAAAGATCTTAAAATTTGTATGGAGACACAAAAGACCTTGAATAGCCAAAGCAGTCCTGAGGGAAAAAAACAGAGCTGGAGGAATCAGAGTTCCTGACTTCAGACTATACTACAAATCTACAATAATCAAGACAATATGGTACTGGCACAGAAACAGAAATATTGATCAGTGGAACAGGATAGAAAGCCCAGAGATAAACCCACGCACATATGGTCACCTTATCTTTGATAAAGGAGGCAAGAATATACAATGGAGAAAAGACAGCCTCTTCAATAAGTGGTGCTGGGAAAACTGGACAGCTACATGTAAAAGAATGAAATTAGAACCTCCCTAATACCATACACAAAAATAAACTCAAAATGGATCAAAGACCTAAATGTAAGACTGGACACTATAAAACTCTTAGAGGAAAACATAGGAAGAACACTCTTTGACATAAATCACAGCAAGATCTTTTTTGAGCCACCTCCTAGAGTAATGGAAATAAAAACAAAAATAAACAAATGGGACCTAATGAAACTTAAAAGCTTTTTGCACAGCAAAGGGAACTATAAGCAAGATGAAAAGACAACCCTCAGGATGGGAGAAAATATTTGCAAGCAAATCAAAGAACAACGGATTAAGCTCCAAAATATACAACAGTTCATGCAACTCAATATCAAAAAACAAACAACCCAATCAAAGAAATGGGCAGAAGACCTAAATAGACATCTCTCCAAAGAAGGCATTCACATGGCCAAGAGGCACATGAAAAGCTGCTCAACATCACTAATTATTAGAGAAATGCAAATCAAAACTACAATGAGGTATCACCTCACACCAGTTAGAATGGTCATCATCAGAAAATCTACAAACAGTAAGTGCTGGAGAGGGTGTGGGGAAAAGGGAACCCTGTTGCACTGTTGGGAATGTAAATTGATACAGCCACTATGGAGAACAGTATGGAGGTTCCTTAAAAAACTAAAAATAGAATTACCATATGACCCAGCAATCCCACTACTGGCCATATACCCTGAGAAAACCATAATTCAAAAAGACACATGCACCCCAATGTTCATTGCAGCACTATTTACAACAGCCAGGTCATGAAAGCAACCTAAATGCCCATCGACAGATGAGTGGATAAAGAAGATGTGGTACATCTATACAATGGAGTCATAAAAAGTCATACTCAGTCATAAAAAGGAACGAAATTGGGTCATTTGTAGAGATGTGGATGGACCTAGAGACTGTCATACAGAGCGAAGTAAGTCAGAAAGAGAAAAACAAGTATCGTATATTAACGCATATGTGTGGAATCTAGAAAAAGGGTACAGGTGAACCAGTTTGCAAGGCAGAAATAGAGACACAGAAGTAGAGAACAAATGTATGGACAACAAGGGGGGAAAGTGGAGAGGAGTGTGGGATGAATTGGGAGATTGGGATTGACATATATACAGTAATATGTATAAAATAGATAACTAATAACGTGCTGTATAAAAATACATAAAATTAAATTTTAAAAAGTCAGTTTCAAATATTTATAGAAAGATAAGGGCTCGATTTTGCTATAAAATGTTATATTTTTAAACGTATATTCATTTAATATGAATTAATCTAGCATAGCATTAAAATTCCCATTAAGATTACTGGCAAATTTATTTGTTTTTGCAAAGTAACATAACCTTATGGGATAAGGACTAGCTTACAACCTTTAGAAGAAAAAATAGCAGCAGTAGTAATGAAAGATACAGAGGCTGTCTTTTGGGTTTAGGTTTACATGTACTTTGTCGAAGTGTTTAAAGAGCCGTTGGTTTTGATATTTTCCACGACAGACTTTATTTGATTTAAAGAACACATAAGATGTGGATTATAAGTGACCAATGAAGATAGTATTAAAATATTTTTAATTTGTTAGTTTTCTTTATTATCATTGAGCATGTAGACTGCCATCTTACTCTTTGGCCAAGGTTTATACTTATCCTGTCACTTAAACTAAAATATAGATATCCTTTAAGGATTCGGATCACTTGCATGGGTGTTGGTGTGGGTGTGGGTGTATGCATGAGCATATATTTGGGCATACTTTCCCTCTGTACTCTGACTTAAGTTTTATTATAATTTTACAGCTGATACATATGGGTTTTTTTTAACATGTTGAAAATGTGTAGGCCTTGCATTTTTGTAATATATAGCAGACCTTGATTTTAAGCACTTCTTTTTTTTTAACTTTTTTTTTTTAATTATTATTCATTTATTTTTGGCTGTGTTGGGTCTTCGTTTCTGTGCGAGGGCTTTCTCTAGTTGCGGCAAGCGGGGGCCACTCTTCATCGCGACGCGCGGGCCTCTCTCTATCGCGGCCTCTATTGTTGCGGAGCACAGGCTCCAGACGCGCAGGCTCAGTAGTTGTGGCTCACGGGCCCAGTTGCTCCGCGGCATGTGGGATCCTCCCAGACCAGGGCTCGAACCCGTGTCCCTGCATTGGCAGGCAGACTCTCAACCACTGCGCCACCAGGGAAGCCCCCTAAGCATTTCTTAAAGGGGTAAAAGGAAAACCAGGATTCAGTTTCTTGTTACATGTCCTCAAAGTTAGATTCAAGAATCCAGTCACTGAGTGACTATATATGGAATTGCTGATAGGTGCCTTGAACTTTGTTACTGCTAATCTAAAATAAAATATGAGTTATAAGGCTAGTGATCTGCAAAATCCAAAAGATGCTTGAACCCTTTTTTTTTTCCTTTAAGTTTAAAACAAGTAAATAGCTACAAGTCTATGAATTGCTCAAGGTTGCACTTCTTTGGAGCCTGCTCTTTTTGTTTAACTTTGCGATAGCTTGGTTTTTCAGTCTGAGAGTTGATCTTTTATTTGTGATGAAGGGGGGTGTTTTCTTAAAAATACAAAAATATTAGTGGGATAGCATTGTGTGCGTAAATTTTGGTTGATATGGTTTCGTGTGTTTTACCTGTTGGTTTGTTAGGGTGTGTATGTTTACTAAAGGCTTTGTTAGAACAAGCAGTAGTACAGTTCATTTTAACTGTTATAAAGTGAGAGTATAGAAGCTACAATAGGAAGTATTTGAAATTATAAGTAAAAACTTAAAAAAAAATAATACCAGGGATAAATTATAGCCAATTGAGACTGTCAGAGTTACTGATTTACCATGTTTATTTGTAACACTGTATTCATTTATTTACATCATTATTTGCTTTTAGCAAATAACCTTGATTCTTGTTCAGGTTTGTTCTAGTGAATAAAAAAAATTATGATTGAAAGTATGCTTTTGAATTATATCCAAAGCATCCATCATAAATATCTTATAAGATAACCTATTAAAAATTAAGGAAGAATCTATCCTTTTCCACAAAATTTTTTTTAGTTACATGTAAAAAGAAAGAGGGATCTAACTTATTGACTTCTCTTAGTTCTTTGTAAAATTACCCTGATTCTCTAAGGTTGAATATTATGTAGGGTTTTTTTTAAGATTAATATTTATTATACTCGTAGTACAAATTATCCTGAGGTTGTATTTACCTAGTTAAATAAACTGCATTAATCTGACAAACTAGAAGATTCTTTCCATAATAATAATAATACTGAAGTGTGTACTCGCTTCGAATCATTTCATTTTTGCATTGCTGATCACCCCAGGCTGTTTTCTGCATTTGAATACCAGATTTTGCTGGTCTAGCGTAGAATACTATAAATAGAATCTTCAATGCATCAGAACAGTGATGTCACAAAGGCCCTGGAAATCTCTGCTCTCACCTGTAACTAAAGCACAACTCTTCCTGCTTCTACTGTTCTCACTCTATTACAGTAGCAGGATGTAAAAGGGACATCAGTGAGATGATTTATTGCTGCGGGTGGTGTTTAAAATCTGAATGTTTTACATTTGATGGAGCAATGAAGAATGGAGCAAGCTGTGAAGCTGCTCCAGTTAATCAAGGGTAGAAAGACATAATGTGGTTTGTATTGGTTGGTGTGGTATATGATGCCGTGATTTTCTTGATTGAATGAGGAGTATATTAATTAAGGGGGTTATTTTGATTTAGGTTCATGTTAAAAGTACCTGAGTTAAGTGCTTTATGACTGACCACGTATCTCAAATAGGTTTAAAGTACTCTGTTCGTTATAACTATATGATGATAATTGGCTGAATTATGAAAAAGATTTTTTGTTTTCTTCCAGTGTGAAAAACTCAAATTATTGTCTCCCATCATATACTGCTTATAAGAACTATGATTATTCAGAACCTGGAAGAAACAATGAACAGCCCGGCCTCTGTGGCCTAAGTAACTTGGGAAATACGTGTTTCATGAACTCAGCTATTCAGGTAGGTCTTTCCAAACAAAGTGAAACTCATATGTTTTATGGTAATCAATAATACAAGAGGAATAGAGTTGGGTTTTACTTGTCAGAATATGAGTATTATATGTGTTTGGAGAGTTTGTGTTTTCATGGAAGATTTAAGCATACACATTTGAATCATTCATTCTAAGAATATCTTATCATGATTCTCGGTTAGGTGGCATGTGATTGATTATCATAAAGTAGAAGATTAAATATAAGTTCATACAAAAAATATAATTCCAAACAGAAAACCTAGGCTCTCTGAGAAGAAAATAAAGCTAGTAAGATCTCTCCTTTATATGAAGTCTCTTGCTTTCTTTAGGCATTGGTGGGAGTTTCAGAGAATGATTATTTTATGGTCACCAGTGTTCTAACTCTAAATAAAATTAATTTTAAATCTTTTTTTTACCTTAATGTGAAATTAAGATTTGTAAAAATTAGAAAATTTTATGAACCTTTTGTATACATATTTTTAACAGATCACTTTCCCTTAAGACTCTTTCAGTTTGGGGATATAACAGATCACTGCCCTTTTTTTCCCTTTGTCTCTCCATAGAGCTTCCCTTTTCTTCCTGCTCTGTCTGTACCTTCTTCCAGTTTTACTTGTGAAATATTTATGTCTTTGATTGATTGTGAAGTAACAAGATCCATGTATACTTTAATATCACTGTTACTGTGCATAAAATTAGAGCTGGTTATTTTATTCTCCTTTTACAAATAAAATTCTGTATTTCAAAAAGCCCAAAATAATGGTATACTATTTTGATATTTGAATTTTAACCTTCTTTTGGAAGTCTTTTTTTTCTTTCTTTCCTTTTTTTTTGTGTGTGTGTGCAATTCTGAATTTCTATTTTTAAATCTGCAGTATTCTGTTCTCTATATTTTAATACTGAATCTCCTGTGCCCAGGAGGCACCCTCCAAAGATATAAATTAAATACAGATATGGATTGATAAGGACACTATTGCAAATCTTGACTATCTGAGAAAAGTATAGGACTCTTTATCATCCAAAATTCAAAATAAATCCTTTGTACATAGTCATTAATCCAGTTGTTTCCTAAATGAACCATTGTCTTTATAGCATTCTTGAAAAACTAGAAATTTAACTGTCATAACTCTTGACCAGGAGTTGGCAACTTTTCTTAGACATGCACTGGGATGTATAATTGATTAATTCCTGATATCTTGGTTTAGAGTTGAGCCACTCAGGAAATAGCCTATCTGCTGAAGCAGATACTGTATAGGTTAATAAACTATTCCTTTATAAACTTTCTTTGATGAGTAATATTGCTTATACTTTAATGTGAATTACTTTATCCAAAATTTTTTTCTAGGATCCTAGCACTAGTTAGACAATTAAATTTTAAAATATTTTGTCTTTATTTTCCGGAAGAGGAGAAAGGGAACTCATCTGAGAAGAGCAAGCCAAAACATACTGTTATCCTGGCAGTTATTTAGATAACAAAGTAAAGTGCATGGGTGCTGAGCTTTCAGAGTAGGAACAGGGCAGACATATTGTAATTTTGTTTGTATATCTGTTGGACTACCCTGCCTAATCACTGAAAAATCATCTTCAGCACCACCTCTGAAAAATGTTTTATATAATCGGTGGTTACATCAGTATCAGAAAACCCTTTCTCATATCACCAATCATATTAATTGTTATACAACTACTTATCCTTGCACTACCAAAATTACTTTGGTTCTGGAGGCTTGATATTCTTGAGGTCTTTTGGGTTTTGTTTTTTTTTTTAACATTGTAGTATGGAAAACCAGTCTTGGTGCTTTTTCATAAGGATTAAGACTAGGATTTTCAAAAAGTTTTAATAGCATAAGCATAAAAAATTTGAGTCTATTAGAACAAGAGTTAGTGTTCATGCTAATCATTCATGGTAGTCTCTAGCTTACATTCAAACTAAATTCCTTCTAGGGCAATATTACATTCTCGTTTCCTGTGCCTTTGTTATAGTCTATTTAGTGTTGTCTCCTTATGATTAACTCAATTTCTCAAAAACAAGTATTAAAATGAAATCTTCTAATCAGCTATGTTGAGCTAGATTTGGCATTTGTTGAACTTTTTTGTGTATGTTTAAGGTGTAAGAAACTTCATTTATTAGTTTTTGCTTCTGTTCAAAGCAATTTTATTACAATAGGTATGTCTAATGCTGACCTTCTCTCTTAATATATTTCATCTTTACATGTTTCATTTCAACTGAGATATAGCCATGAGGGTGAGGTTTGTTAGGGTGATAGTTTGTAATTTTCTGATAATATCATAAAGTAAGAAAAAACTTTCATGAAAATTTTAGCAAAATATTTTAAGCAGTGGATATTATTTTATGTCTGTATCTTGTTGGAAACTGTACTTTTTCTAAAATAAAACTCTCCAATCAAGTTGGAGAAGAGAAAAAATTAGTTTCAATTTTTGCTGCTTTTGACTTTTAATCCAAATCCAGAATTAGAAAAGCTAGTACTTCAGTTTTATTTTCTGAAAGCATCTGTGATTTTTAATTGCTTTAGATGTCAGCTCTCAAGTTGAAAATTCACCATAGGAGGGAATATAAAATGGTGGCAGTAGCCTATGTTATTCTGTTTCATGAACACCATGTAAGTTCTTAGGTCCACAGATGAAAAGTGTAAAAGATAGTTAATAGAGTAGATTTTTTAAAATAATGTTTTTAGATACTGTTTCCTCAGTTATGCTGTTTTTTCGAGTGACTTCTGTGACTTCTGTGAAACTGAAGATAATTCATGAACTTCAGAAAATATTATTTAAAAAAATCTGATAATTTGTATTTTAATATAATTCCTTTTATTAATTCAATAATTCTAAAAATATGAGTGGTCTTTAGTACATCAGGCAGTGTAATTATTGATATATTGTTAACAATATGGATATGAAAACATACCTATTTTTTCTTTGTGAGAATGGGTTATGCTTAACCCATCAGTAGCCTTAAGATGATGAAATTGTTTGATAGCTTGTGATTAAAAACTTAAGAAGCACCAATCTGAGTGTGATTTAATATCATTGTTGTTATTATTCAATTTAATTATATTGATATTCAAGATTTTCTCTGATTTAATGGTACAACTGAGTATTAAGTTTTTCTGATGAGCACAGTACTGCCATACAGTTTCAATTTATCAAGTTAATATTTACTGAATGGCAAACATGTGAGATACTTTTAGACATAGATCCTGACTTATGAAGAGTATAGTCTTAATATTGTGATTTTTCACGTTTTACTTTTAGCATGAAAATTTTTTTTTAATTATTACTTTGAAAAGTTTAATTGTATCCTCAATATTTAAACAGATGTAGTGAAGTTGCTTTGGTTGGGTGAAGTGCCCGGAGTCCCATCTGCTTTCTTCTACTTAGTGGCCCCAGAAGCATTCTCATGGGATCCCAGGGCTCTGAGGAACAGTTTAAAAACCATATTCTGGCTAGAGAAAAGAAAACAACACATTAAAAATTAGCAATAAAAGTTAGAAGCACAGACTATGGAGTTACACTATCTGGATTGATACTGATCACCTGTGCTGCCCTGTATAAGTTGTTTCTATAACTCATTTTTCTCCTCAGGTAAGGAAAATAATAGTACCCATATCTTAGGAGTTTTGTGGGGATTAAGTGAGTTGATGAATATAAAGCTCTTAGGATAGTGACTGGCACATTGTAAACGACTAGGTATTAGATTGTGATATTATTTTATCTTTTTAAATTGAAGGAGTCAAGCAGAATGACTTCGGGAAAATTCTACCATCCATAGTTCCTGTATTTCTTTGTTCTTCTTTCCTACAAGTCTTATTCCACTTTGTCAGGACCTACTGAATGAAGAAAGACTTGAATGTACTTCTAATTTTTTTTGGCTTAGTAGTATTACAATAATGGTATTTATCCATTTCTGAGCTGTGTTAATTTAGCTCTCCTAGGCATACTGATAGGCAAGGGATATAACAACATAGAACTGTTCATGAATAAGCAATCTGCAGGAAATTTAAGATTCTTGAGTTCAGGTTATCTCAGGCCTCAGCCTCCTGAGTAGTTATGATTACAGGCATATACCACCGTGTCCCAGTGGTACAAATAAGTTAACAAAGTAGTTTTCTAGGGCCCTAAATGTATTATTCCATTGAGAGAATGTCTAGTTTTTGAAATTTGCATTATTGGAGGTAATTTTAATTAGCATTAGTTGAGTAGATTTCAGGAGCACTCCAACCCTTGTCTTTTTCATTGTCAAGGCCTAGGAGGCTCATGATTGGCCTCCTGAAAGAAGCAACTCTTCAGATGGATTTGAAGCAGGGGAGTGATATATGGTCCTTTTCACTGGAAAGCTGCATGGCATGAGATAGTTGTTTTCAAACTCTTTACTTGGAAGTAATAGGTCTTCTTAAATAGACTCTAGGAATTCACTGAAAAAACTGATAGTAATCAAGGACCTGTTCATTATCCCTGTCACACAATGCAAAGTCAGTTGAAATTCCAGGCATTTTTAAGGTCAGCTTCTTCCTGTGATCTGTTGGGTTAGGGAAAAAATCTTTCTGTAAATTCAGAAGAATATTGAAAGTTTTTTTATAAGACTTAATTAAAGAGAATGAGTGATACTACACAGAAATAATATTCTTTTAGGAAACTAGATTCTCATTATAATGTAAAACAGTAAAAAAGTCGTTACTAAAGCTATTATTTCTGTGTTCTAGTACTTCATAGCTTTGAATGTGACTAAGTGTAATGCTTTTCTACACTTACCTGAGACTCATTTTGCATTTATTGGAACAAATTCTTGGAAACACACTTTAACATGAAGCTGTGTAATTTTGTTCAAATTAACCAAACTTACAGCTGAATAAATGAACATAGTTTCAATCACAAAAAGAAACACCTAACCCCTGAGACATAAGAATTTTAAAAAACAGTTTAGGATTTTAAAGAAAATAACTTCTGATAAACTGAGAATGTGGCTGATTAAAAGTTCAAATAATATTCCTAGGGCAGATTTTTATCTATCCAAGCAATTAAACTCAATTATTTGAGTTTCTTCCATACCATGTGCCAAAAATTACATGGCAAACTAGCATCAAAAATATGTTTAATTATCAAATGACAACTCAATCAGATCTTTCCAATTTGATAAAGGTAAAGAAATGGAAACAGCCTTACTTGTATTAGAACCATTCACTTTCCCATCACAGATACCAATGTTTCTACTTCTCCCTTGTTTGCAGGGAAAGGGAGAAGTATCCCTTCCCTTTAGAAAAAGAAAAGGGGCTGGGAAAAGAGAACCTGAATTCTCAGGCAGCTTATTTGTGGAAAGAGTATATATAGCAAAGTTGTGTAAGTATTTAGTTTTCATAACTGGAGTAGAAACGGTATCTCTGAAAGAATGCCTTGTACCTGTGTAACTTGGCTAAAATGATTTCTAGTCATGAAAATATATGCCTTTCTTAACCAACAATCTTACTTGTCTATTCTTCACATTCTTCCAAATTAATATACAAATTTCTCTAGGATTAATGCTTCTATTTCTGTTAATAAAAACTTTCTAATGTTTTGTCAGTCCCTAATTCTATAATAGGAAATGACAAGAGTACAGGTTACAGGGGAAAGGCTTATTTCAAGGAGTTGTAAATAATTATATCTGATTTTAATACAGAATTGTTTTACATTATATTCACTAGGTAGAATTACTTGCAGTGCTAACATTTATGGCAGCAGTTTTTAATATAATCACACTGAAGTATCTTGTATTGATTTTAATAACTACTCAAAGTATCTGTAATTGAAAACATAAGAAATGTTAATCTTTAATATATAATGGTAACTACAAATTTGACCCCTCTAACAAAAGAAAAGAAAAGAAAAAGCGGTTCCAGATTTACTTCTGTTACCTAAAAATCAAAAACAGTTCATTTTCTTGACGTCAAAATCTTTTCTAAAATACATTTTCTTCCTTTAATAAAGTTATGCATATCATTCAACACATTATGATTGGAATATTCTTAAGTATATCAGGGTTATGTTCTAAATTTTATAAATTGGTATTATTGAATAGTGTCACTAGAAAATATAAGAGATTGGACTGATAGAGCCTTTCAAAGGAGAAAGACATGCTAAATTTCTCTTAAAGCCTTGTTTGTTGTCTTTTGCCTATTTGTTCTAACGTATACATTTAAATTCTGGTCAGTTGCGGCTATGCTGTTTTAATTACTGAAAGACCCTCATCTGTTAGATTTTTTGCTTCTAATATCACACTTAAGATCATCTTTCTATATTAGTTTGTGAGTAAAAATAGTTTGTGGTGATGCATGTTACCAATGATCAACTTCATTAGTGTTTTCACTTTGCCAATAATGGATGCTTAGTTCAGTATTTTTTTTTTAGTAGTGTATATATGGAAACCAATTGCTAAGTGTTACCAATCACCTCTTTACAGTAATTTGTAAACTATACTATACTATACTGGGAGAGTGTCAGTGAGTTGGTTACTGAAAACCATTGCTTAATTAATAATAATATTTAAAATAAATTACTAATTCTCATAAATTCATGTTAAAATATTAATAGCCCAGTAATGAACTTGCAGTATCTGATAGTAACAGTATCCTTCTTTGCATAGTAAAGGTTGTTTTTCCTATCATTGTCACTTTCTTAATTTCCTCTTCACAGAGACCCCTGGGTTAGGGCATCTGTTATCCTTATTTCACTGATGAGGAAATTGAGGCAAGGAAAGTTTAAGTGACTTGTCATTCACTAAGACAAGTTAATAAATGAGTTAAAACTGGGCTGTTATTCAGATATCCTGAGATAATGTATCTTTCATAATTATACTAGTCAGCTTGTAAGAAATGCTTTTAAAATGTTTCATTTTATTGTCACATATACATAACATAACATTTACCATTTTAACTATTTTTAACTTCAGTGGTATTAAGTATATTCACATTGTTGTGCAACCATTAAAAATGTTTTTATGTTTATGCCAAATATATGGCCCCCCTAATACAAGATGTTCCCATAAGGTGTTCCCGTAACTGTTTGCATGATTCAAACAGTTTCCCTGGGAGGTTATTTACACACTTACTCATTTGATGGTGTGTTCGAAATATTTTAAGAACTCCTTTTGGAATTGCTTTCATTCTTCTGAATTTCACTGATGGATATTTCTCTTCCTTTGATGACAAAGTTGATTTTTCAAAAACCTGATGTTATTCAGAGCATTATCTGCAGAATATTATAGGTGATCAAGCTAGATAATTTTTTTCAAATAATAAATATACTTGTGCAGTCATCCATTCATTTACTCAGCAAATATTCATCAAGGGCCCACTAAGTGCCTTTCATTCTGATAGGCAATAACTATACCATGGTGAACAAAACCAGAACTATTTCCATGGATCGTAGTCTAGTAGGGGAGATAAACGTTAAATAAATTGTGAATATTTTAAGCATCATGAAAAGAAAAAATCATGGAGAGTGCTCTGAGTATAACAAGAGCTGGGAGAGCACCTAATTTATATTGGATACCATGTTCCCCAGAAGTAACCTTTGAGCTATGACCAAAGAATAGGTGTTAGTTGGGCAGGTGAGAGTTGAAGTCAGATGGAGCAACAGCATGTGCAGAGCCCCTAAGGTGGGCAAGTTTGAGGAACCAAAGATGAGTAACCTGTGAGATAATATTTAAATGGGGGTGGGATAAAATGAGTTCAGAGAAATAGGCAAAAGCCAGATCATGTGGGGGAATATGGATTGTAATGTATTAAAAGGCATTGAAGGTTCCAGGCTGCTATCATCTCATCTGGTTTATTGCATTTATCTTCTAGCTGATTTCTCTGCTTATACCCTTAACTCCTATGGTCTGTCCTCACAAGAACAGCCAGAGCGATGTTTTTAAACTTAAGGCACCTGTCACCCTTTGTCCATATCACTAAATGCCTTCTTATTTCACTCAACAGAAGCTAGAGTTCTTAAAAGAGCATATAAGGCATATAAGGCCGTGTATGATCTGGCTTCTGTCTTATTTTCTACCACTTTCCTCCATGCTCACTCTGCTCCATCCTCAGTGGCCCCCCTCACATATTGCACGAATGTTCCTGCCTTGGGGTCTCTGAACTTATAATTTCCTATACTTGGAATGTTCTTTCTCCAAATGTTTATATCCTTTCTTTCTCACTTCCTTTAGGTCTCTATTAATCAGTCAGATCCTTCCCCACTCACTGTATACGATGGTAACTGCCCTCTCCCATTCCATGACCACCTGATATATGCTGTATATATATATTTGAGTTTTTTGTTTATCTGTTTGCCTCCCTCTACTCCCAACTCATGCTCCATGAGCACAGGAGTTTTGTTTTAGTCACTGCTATAGCCCCATTACCTCAAACAGTGTCTGGCGTGTATTGTAGAAGGCATTCAAATTAATGAAAAGTGAAGGAAATCACAAGTGTGTGTCTGGTTTTTGGCTTGTACGTCATAATGAGAACATAATGGTAACAGTGGGAGGAGAGACACAGGAGAAGTAGGTTTGGGGTAAGGAGAAGATTATGAGTTAATTTTAGTCATGTTCAGTTTGTCATACCAATGAAACATCCAAGTGGATATACCATAGGCAGTTGGATATTCTAGTATGGAATATAGACCAGAGGCCTAGGTTAGAAATAAAAATATGACTGTAGATGGTATTTAAAATCAGGGAAATGATTGCATCTGTGAAGTGAGGCCATCTGTGAAAAAGACATCCCAGGACTAAGCCTTACAATATAACATTTGAATATAACATTTGAATATAACATTTGAATCTAACATTTGAAAGGAGGAAAGACACTACTGTTGCAACAGGAAAAAAAGAAATGGATTATGGATGCAAGTAGTTTCTAGATTTTGTAATGACTTCCATTATCTTAAAAGTACGAGACCAGATCATAATCTAAGAATGAAAGAATAAGATTGCTCAGCAATGTTGAGATCTCATTGTTTGAGATCTTAATGTTTAGCTACATGGTGCATAAAATAGATGGGTTCATACATGAAAATGATTGGGTTCATCTAGGGCTGTAGAGAGAAATCAAAGGAATTAAGAGCAACTAGACGAATTTTCTTATTTAGCTAATCCAGTAAACATCCACTGAGACCTGCTCCGTGCCAAGCGTTGTTCTAGACACTGGTGGTACAGAGTTGAACAAGACTGTGCCTATCCTCTTGAATGTCGTGCTGTGGTGAATGAGATAGCCATATAAATAAATGAGATGTAATATGTGACATGATAGAAAGCATGATCAGCCAAATGTTTTGAAAGCAAA
The DNA here is from genome assembly GCF_011762595.2 of Tursiops truncatus. NCBI lineage: Eukaryota > Metazoa > Chordata > Mammalia > Artiodactyla > Delphinidae > Tursiops > Tursiops truncatus. The sequence continues at coordinate 53,336,156 of NC_047044.1, read as the reverse complement.
GAAAAGAGAGCCATTGGGAAATAAGTCAGGCTTCACCAAGGAGGTGACACTTGAGTTGGGTCTTGATTTCGTTTGATTGAGTATATTGTTCATTATGACTTATGTTTGGTTCATCTGGTCATAAAAATAGCAGTGACTTACCAGAGGTACAACTATAACATTATAGCTCATGCTTGTTACCACATTTTTCCACCACAAAAATCCCTACATCAGAGGGAGGAACACTCCCAAACTCATTCTACGAAGCCACCATCACCCTGATACCAAAACCAGACAAAGATGTTACAAAGAAAGAAAACTACAGGCCAATATCACTATGAACATAGATGCAAAAATCCTCAACAAAATACTAGCAAGCAGAATCCAACAGCACATTAAAAGGATGATACACCATGATCAAATGGGGTTTATCCCAGGAATGCAAGGATTCTTCAGTAATTGATTCTTCAATCAATGTGATACACCATATTAACAAATTGAAGGAGAAAAACCATATGACCATCTCAATAGATGCACAGAAAGCTTTCGACAAAATTAAATACCCATTTATGATAAAAACCCTCCAGAAAATAGGCATGGAGGGAACTTACCTCAACATATGACAAACCCACAGCCAACATCGCCCTCAATGGTGAAAAACTGAAACCATTTCCACTAAGATCAGGAAGAAGACAAGGTTTCCCACTCTCACCACTATGAATCAACATTGTTTTGGAAGTTTTAGCCACAGCCATCAGAGAAGAAAAAGAAAGAAAAGGAATCCAAATCGGAAAAGAAGTAAAGCTGTCACTGTTGGCAGATGACATGATACTATACATAGAGAATCCTAAAGATGCTACCAGAAAACTACTAGAGCTAATCAATGAATTTGGTAAAGTAGCAGGATACAAAATTAATGCACAGAAATCTCTTGCATTCCTATACACTAGTGATGAAAAATCTGAAAGTGAAATTAAGGAAACACTCCCATTTACCACTGCAACAAAAAGAATAAAATACCTAGGAATAAACCTACCTAAGGAGACAAAAGACCTGTATGCAGAAAATTATAAGACACTGATGAAAGAAATTAAAGATGATACAAACAGATGGAGAGATATACCATGTTATTGGATTGGAAGACTCAGTGTTGTGAAAATGACTATACTACCCAAAGCAATCCACAGATTCAGTGCAATCCCTATCAAACTGCCAAGGGCATTTTTCACAGAACTAGAACAAAAAATTTCACAATTTGTATGGAAACACAAAAGACCTCGAATAGCCAAAGCAATTTTGAGAAAGAAAACCAGAGCTGGAGGAATCAGGCTCCCTGGCATAAGACTATACTACAAAGCTACAGTAATCAAGACAGTATGGTTCTGGCACAAAAACAGAAATATAGATCAATGGAACAGGATAGAAAGCCCAGAGATAAACCCACGCACATATGGTCACCTTATTTTTGATGAAGGAGGCAAGAATATACAGTGGAGAAAAGGCAGTCTCTTCAATAAGTGGTGCTGGGAAATGGGACAGCTACATGTAAAAGAATGAAATTAGAACACTCCCTAACACCATACCCAAAAATAAACTCAAAATGGATTAAAGACCTAAATGTAAGGTCAGACACTATCAAACTCTTAGAGGAAAACATAGGCAGAACACTCTGACATAAATCACAGCAAGATCCTTTTTGACCCACCTCCTAGAGAAATGGAAATAAAAACAAAAATAAACAAATAGGACCTAATGAAACTTAAAAGTTTTTGCACAGCAAAGGAAACCATAAACAAGACGAAAAGACAACCCTCAGAATGGGAGAAAATATTTGCAAATGAAGCAACTGACAAAGGATGAATCTCATGCAGCTCAATATCAAAAAAACAAACCACCCAATCCAAAAATGGGCAGAAGACCTAAATAGACATTTCTCCAAAGAAGATATACAGATTGGCAACAAACCCATGAAAGGATGCTCAACATTATTAATCATTAGAGAAATGCAAATCAAAACTACAGTGAGTTATCACCTCACACCAGTCAGAATGGCCATCATCACAGAATCTACAAACAATAAGTGCTGGAGAGGGTGTGGAGAAAAGGGAACCCTCTTGCACTGTTGGGAATGTAAATTAATACAGCCACTATGGAGAACAGTATGGAGGTTTCTTAAAAAACTAAAACTAGAACTACCGTATGACCCAGCAATCCCATTGCTGGGCATATACCCTGAGAAAACCATAATTCATAAAGAGTAGTGTACCACAGTTTTCATTGCAGCTCTATTTACTGTAACCAGGACATGGAAGCAACCTAAGTGTCCATCAATAGATGAATGGATAAAGAAGATGTGGCACATGTATACAATGGAATATTTCGCAGCCATAAAAAGAAACGAAATTGAGTTGTTTGTAGTGAGGTGGTTGGTCCTATATACGCTACCAAATGTAAAACCGATAGCTAGTGGGAAGCAGCCGCACAGCACAGGGAGATCAGCTCAGTGCTCACGTACAGGGGTGGGATTGGGAGGGTGGGAGGGAGGGAGACAAGAGGGAAGAGATATGGAGATATGTATATGTGTGTTGCTGATTCACTTTGTTATAGAGCAAAAACTAACACACCATTGTAAAGCAATTATACTCCAATAAAAATATTTTTAAAAAATCATATTTTACCATAGTAAAAACCACATTGTTCATACACTCAATAAACACATACTGACACCTCCTGGGTGCTAGACAGCAATGCTTTTTCATACGTCTGCCAACTCTAAAAAGAGAAGAACCTAAATATTCTGAGCAGTGACAATATCAATGAAACAAACATATAGTCTCCTAAAGTAATTAAGTCAAAAATGATGTTCATATGAATTTGAAGTGTTTACTGGAAAAATCACTCTTTGCTTTATAATCGTCCCATGCATAATTAAAAATATGTCTTCATTTAGATTTTTTAATACATAAATTTATTTATTTTTGGCTGCTTTAGGTCTTCATTGCTGTGTGCAGGCCTTCTCTAGTTGTGGCAAGGTGGGGGCTACTCTTCGTTGCGATGTGCGGGCTTCTCATTGCCGTGGCTTCTGTTGTTGCAGAGTGTGGTCTGTAGGTGCTTAGGCTTCTGTAGTTGCAGCACAGGGACTCAGTAGTTGTGGCGCACGGGCTTAGTTGCTCCACAGCATGTGGATCTCCCCAGATTAGGGCTCGAACCCATGTCCCCTGCATTGGCAGGCAGATTCTTAACCACTGTGCCACCAGGGAAGTCCTATTTAGAGAGGTTTTGTTTTGAATATAAACTCGATCATTGACTGACACACACACGCCAATATACATACACACGTACATATTTATTATGCATATATGAATGAATACATATATTTTTAAATAGTTTTGGTATATGATTAAGGTATTTTGTGTAATTCTTCAGTAATTGCCCAGGGCTTTTCTAAGCCTTATGTACCTTGCCCAAGAGAAAGCTTTCAGTAACTGTTTTTAAAAGAAATTAAAAACAAGTTCTTGACCAAAATATTACTAACTGTTCATAAGGAAATTCTTAATACCAAGATATAATGTACTTTATGATTCCTCTTACATTTATTGAATACCATACCAAAAGTATCTATATCATCATAATTACGCCACCATCTTCCTGAGACCTCTCTTACCTTCCCTGAGACTTGTTCCATTAATTGTCTCTTCTTTGTTCTATATCTTTAACCTCACCTCTTCACTGTCTTCCTTTCCTCGTATATGCATGGTCAACTCTCTTTTTTTTTAATGGGGTGGGAGGGAGATGGAGTGAGGAGTACCCTTGACCTTGAAGAGGGTGGTCTGTCCTCCCTACTTTCTCATGTCCCATTCAGTAGCCCTCATGTCTGCAGCTTAGCACAGTAGTTAAAGCTTAGATTTTGCAACTTGACTGCTTGGATTCAAATCCTAGTTCTGTTACTTGTAAGTTGTGTGACCTTGGATAAGAAACTTTTTAGTTTATCTGTTAAATGGAGATAACATGCTTAAGTACTTGGCACATAACAAACAATGTGCAAGTATCAACTGCTGTTATATCATCACTGTGACCATCATACCACCCCACAGAAATTGTTTTTGGTAAGGTCGTTCTTGACTCCGTTTCCTAGGCTCTTTGTAGCCCCTTTACCTTTGAGAAGTTGACATCTGCTTAAAAGTGACAAATCCCAGATCTGTCTCCACCATACTTCTCCCTCCTGAGTTTTCCTCCAAAATATAACTATTAGATGGACATTTCTGCCTAAACAATATTAAAGATAACTCAAACTCAGCATGTGTATGACTAAACGTATTTCCTAGAAACCCGATGCTTTTATTTATTATACTCCCTTATAGATGCAACCATTAATTAACCCAAGTCAAAACCTGAGACTTACCACAAGTTCTATTCATTCTACTACCTCTTAAGTGTCACTTGTATCTATCTTTTCCTTTCCTGTCAGTACAGTATTTTAACACTTGAGCATCTTTTAAGTGAACTTTTGAAAAATTCATCTAACTCATCTCTTTGTTCCATCATTTATCCTCTTCTAATCCATTTAGTACACTCCTCCCAGAGTCAGTTTTTAAAAGCAAATACCTCCTTGCTTAAAACTCATTTCCAGGACTTCCTTGGTGGTACAGTGGTTAAGAATCCGCCTGCCAATACAGGGGACACGGGTTCGAGCCCTGGTCCAGGAAGATCCCACATGCCACAGAGCAGCTAAGCCCATGCACCACAACTACTGAGCCTGCACTCTAGAGCCTGCGTGCCACAACTACTGAAGCCTGCTCGCCTGGAGCCCCCTCACCCCCACTGGGGAAAGCCCACACAGCAACGAAGACCCAACGCAGACAAAAATTAATTAATTAATTTTTTTAAAAAAACCTCATTTCCTATCACCTAAAAGATGAAATCCAAACCGGACCCTACCTAGCTCTTTAACCAAAACTAAAAGTTCTTGGAATTCATTAAGTTTCAAATCTCTTTATATATAATGTTACCTCTTCCCTAGTTGCCTTTCACACACACACATGCATGCATGCACACACACATACAAACACACACATACCCCTTTTCCTCTATCTCTTCTGGACAAATACCTACTACACAGTAAGAATCATGAAATTAGAGGCTATCGTTGGTTTTCTTTTATATCCCCAATGTTTGGTATAATGCCACATAATAGTAACTACATTAGAACAGTGTTTCTCACAGTGTTTGGATGAGACAGTGCTGGTCAACAATAAAATAACTATAGAAATTAAGCATAAGTGAGTGATCCAGAACTTTTATAGCAGTTAGGTTAGTTTCATATCTATTAAATCTAATAATTTTAAAATGGGTCTTTCTTTTCTGTATGTTATTTCTTCATTTTTCTAGTGGTTCATTTTTATTTTCTAAAAAACTTTATAGAAGTATCAGTCTGTGACAGTTTGAAAATTTAAAAAGATACTAGTCCTTCCATATAGATGATTTGAGAAGCACTGCATTAGGAAAATTTACCTGAAACATTCAGTACTTGACCTGTACCAGATTAATGATATTTCTGGAGCTGTCTAAATGTCAAAGAGCACAATAATTTTTAAAAGAATTATAGCTTTTAATATATATATTTACTTCTTGCAAAGACCTACCAATTTATATAAAGTCTAATAAACACTACAGCTTATGTTCTGCCGATGTAGCCAGTCTGATAGTACTTGAATTGGGCTGCCATGTTAATCACAGCTTGGCAGAACATACCCTACTACTCTGCAAATTGTTTCTTGAACGATTTCACAGTGAATGGCATGAAAACATTTTGGAACAGTATTTCTGTATTTCTAGTCTCTTAACATAATGGTCATCTGTTCTTAATATTTGTTGAGTGATTAATCAAATAAATTTAAAGTTCTCTTTTATTATGAAAATAATTAGAAACCTTCATAGTTATGTTATCACATAGTCCTTAAATTTCTGTTTCAACTCAGCCTTGTCAATTACGGGCCTAGTGTAATGAAATGATACAGAGAAGTATATGACTTGGTAGTTCTTTCAAAGAATGTAGTAAGTCAGTTAAGCTTTCTAAAAAAATTCTGCTGTCCCTTTCTTTATGCCTTAGCAGGATAACTAAAAGATGAACAAATCACATAATTCTTAATACTAATTTATTCAAAAATGTTTCTTTACTGAATATTATGTTCAGGGGACTGAACAAAACTTTAAAACACTTGTTTTTTCTTAAAACCTTTCACTATCTTGCTTGCTTAAAATATTGGCATTCATTTCATTGTGAGCCAGTTTTAAATTATTAATAGGGTAATTAATAGGTAATTAATAAGCTACTAAACATTAAAATTGAACTAATAAGCTTTAGTTCTTTAAAATAAATATAACATGCTAATATTTATTAATGTTATTAGAACCATTTAGCTTAAGCATGCTTCCCATAAACTGAATATCTAAACATAAAAATCATTCAATAAATAGCCTGTTACTTAAAAAAAAAAATTAAACAATTGCTGTTACAATCTAGTAGTTTTAAAGCATCATACAACTACCTAAGCTTACCTTAGCATCAATTGTTGATCAAATCATTATCCCAGAAACTTTCAAATTTCTCTCTATTGCAAGTGGATCTTCTATCCAGTTTCTACTTTTAGCTTTTAATATGAAAAAATCACTGGTCTTTATATAATCATGTTTTTTTAAGCGTGACATCTCTAGTTATAGGACTTACTCACTGCAAGTAACAGGGTAGTCCTTTTGACAAAATTTTCCTTCCTCAATCCCATAGATGAGGAGGGGATAGGCATTGACATTTCTTTGCTAGCCAAAAGGTTTCCCATTAGTTCTCATACTTCCCAAGCTTTCATAATAATTCTTAATTAAATTCAAGTAGCATGTGAAGAGAGATTAAATAGAATTTGAAGAAGGGGTGACAGCAGGGACTTTAAATGAAGTTTAATTTTATTCATGTGCAAAGCATAGTGACCAGATTAATGATAAACATGAAAATGTTACAACATCTTTGTCCAATTCAAAAATACTGCCTTTAGAACTACTTTATGTAAAATTTCAGTATTTTAAGTCAAGTGTATGGCAGTTCTCTCTTCACTAACTAGGTGGGAGAGAGAAGAAAACAAAGTTTTTAAAACTAAATAAATAAAAAGAAAGTTATATCCACTTATATTTTACTTACACAAATTTGTTCTTTAAAGAAAGCTTGAAGAGAGAATGGAAATGTAAAGCAAAATAGAGCTATAGTTGTATTTGTTTTCCTAAAATATATGGAGAAACTTCAGAATTGATCTCAAATATAATGAGATTTGCCTTTCCTAGGAAAAAAAAAATAAAACATGAAGTGTCTTAAAAATATCTCATTTTCCAAACCTCCGTGGTGAGGGGCCAGGCTTATATTTGTAGTTCTTCATTGTAAAAGTCTACGTCATAGTTTTCTGTCTTATCCACTACTTTTTTACAGAATTTGAGCCAGTATCCCAGTTTTAATAAAATGCTTTGGAGTTATACAGTACCTTTTTAGAACGTTTATACTCTTGTCATGACGAATTGAAAAATGACATGACAAATTCGAAAATTCTTTATCCATCTAATCTTAAAATCCAAAATAAGATATTTGGGGGAATTCTAAGATTACTTTAACCATGGATTACTTTAGGTTTTATTTTTTAAATCATAAGAAAATAAAATGGTTTCCTCATTTTAGATTGGGTTTTTAGTATTGGTCAGTTTGAAAGTGTAGCTACTTTAAGAGTTGTGAGTGGCGTTACATTTTGATCAGTTACAGAATGAGTTACACAACTCAAAGGCTTTAGGTAATCAAAAATTAAGTTTGTTTTCTTTCCTGTTCTAGTTACCGGTTTACTAAAATAGTGAGCATACATGATCACTTGAAAATTGGGCTTCTGGAGCACCTGAACAGAAAGGGAGTGGTTCATATTCAGCATTACAAAAGACAACTTTCTCTTTTTGAAGGGGATTACTTTGACTATTTTCCAGGTACTGGGGAAATTCCAGATTCATTACAAGTTATTGGGATGGCTATTAATTATTCATTTCCTAAAATATGTTGATTATAGACTTGAGATTTGGTTATATAGTAGAACTTTATTTCAATTCATCAATTTTTTAAAAATATATAGAAGTTTATAGTGAAATACAAAATTGAGACTCTTACATGAGTCACTCTTTCAAAGAACTCGAGAAACATCAGTCTTACTGATCAGAACATATTTAATGGAAGAACTTTTTGAAAGTAATGTAAGAGGAATAGGATTTTTGCATGTGTATGTAAGGAAAAGTTATGTACAAAACATTGTAGTCTTTCCTGGAATGAGAGAGAATCATACTTCACATAATACTCCAATTTTAGGATGTTGGGTTAAGGGCAGAAATTTATAACCAGAGAGTTTTTCATAGATAATTAATACTTTATAAAATAGTCCAATGGTATATGCATTCTTTTTAAAAAATTCTTCATGGTGACAGTGATTAAAGGTCTTTATACATTGAGCCATATAGAATGTCCACTGGATGAGATACTTGATTATTTAGAAGAATTTTTTTAAGAATTGTGGTGTCTAGTTCCAGGTTGATTTGGGAAAAAGAGTCTTCATGAAAATATATTACCAAATATTTTTCTTTCACATATCTTTTACTTATATGGATTTATCTTGACAGTTATTTTTTGGAGTATTCACAGTAGTTATTTTTCCTTCATTAGGAAAGCCTCTTTAGGCATTATTTGGACTTTATTTTTGAATTTGTAGAACTTTAAACAGGTTATAGTTATATAACAGGGTGCAATTCAGATCTTAGTCAAGTGTTTTCCCAGTGTTCTCAGTCTCTAAGGACTGATTTACTGTATAAGTTTTTATTCATTTATCACACCTTTATTACGGTATGTGCCAGGCATTGTGCTAGATGCTAAGTTACAAAGGTGAATAAGACATGGACTCTGCTCTCAAGATAAGGACAGTCTAAGTGAGTTCAAGGTACAGCATTAGTCCAGAAGAAGGAATGTTAGTTCTTCCTTGAGGTGCTGAGATGTTAAGATGAGTTTTAAAGAATAAATAGGAATTTCTTACAGGGGAAGAATGTTCTAAGAAGGGGAGGAGTACATGCTAAGGCTCAGTCTTAATAGGTTAAACTAAGGAATATATCTTAAGACCCCTTATTCAAATTCACATTCAAGAATACTCTTACTTGCAATTTCCATTTTAAATGCATATGTGAGCACAAGTAGAGAACTACAAAGCCATTTTGAGGAACAGATACATTTGCTCACAAAACGATTGGCTTGCACATAATACACCATTCTCATCATTCCTCATGGATCGACATCTTTTCATGCTAGCTTATATCCTCAACCTTCCAGTTAGCCAGCTGTGAAGATGCTGTATCACAAAGGCTAAATTAATGAATGCCAAAAGTCTACCATACACTAAATATGAAATTTTAGTATTTCATATTACCATATACTAAATGTGAAATTTAGTTTTTTAATCCTTAGATCTTCAAATGCTCTTGTCAGTTTTGCACACTATTAACTTGCCTAGGGATCATAAAAAACATTTAAATAAATAATTTGCCTAGTTAACAAGTGCATTTGCCTGTTGATTAATGTAGCTTTTTTACTTTTTCTCTCTTGCATCAAGAATTGAAACTACTGGTACAGAATCTTTTTCTTCAGTCTGATTATTGCTTTATTTTTAACATGGTATTTGACAGAATTCTACCCGATATTGGGACCAACTCTAGACACAATTATAATACAAACAAAATGTGGCTTGAGATACGTGTTTTATGATCAGTCACATTACTTCATATATGGACCTCATTTTTTTGGTGATGACTTGTAAGAGGTAGTTCTTAAACTATGAAAGTGTTGGCATTTGTCAGTGTCAGGCAGTTGAAATCAAATGAATTAACAGGTGAAGCTCAAAATAGCCTGTGACTATTAGAATGTCACAAAACTCATAAGTAGCTATAAAAATAACATACTAACATGGTTTATATAATCCTTTTTGTTTTTATCATACATTCATATATATTATCAGGTTTTGTGGGGGGGGTTTTATTCTCAGTTTTTGCTAAGAAAACCATGTATGTTAAGGATGAGGGTTTTTTTTTTTTTATTTTGCAGTTCAGGAAACATTGAGAATAAGAGATATATCCACATAGGCACAACATATGTTGTATGATTTTTAGTCCATATTACATTACTGGAGTAAAATATCATGAGTTAAAAAGGACATTTCCTATGTCTACATATGTAGGACTTCTAATATATATATATATATGCCTTAAGAAAGGAATTGTTCTGGAACAGTCCCAATCAGATAGGAAAGTGATGTTTTTATAATAGAAGAACCTTTGAGAGAAATGCTTCAGAACTCTGGTTATAGTTTTTATTATTGAACTAATGAAAGTTATCTTTATTCTTTAAAACATTGTATTTAATGGTAGCCAGTCCAGGTATCCAATTTTCTTGTAATTGTCAAAGATGTTCATGTTTCTAAGATAGCCTCATGTTAAAAGATTGAATAATGAGTTGCATAAATTAAAAATCAAGCTGTATTATGACCAAATTTAAGAAATGGGCTTCTTTCTTCTACCAGAATGATGGCATTGAATACTGATGTCACCTGGAGGAAATATTTTAGTTGTTTGAGCTCTATTACAATAGTTCCTTGAAATTTATACCAAAAGAGAACTTTTAATGTTTAACTGGTTTTCATATTATTTCAAGAATATAGTGACTCCTATAATAACATTATATTCAAGGTGAAGGAGAAAATTATGGTATTTTCAAGATGAGGAAAAAAAGTCTAACATCAGTTTAGTTTTTAAACTATTATGATCTATGTAGTAGAACAGTTAAACTGGCTATTGAATTTCTGTATTTGTGTTTCAGAAAATTTTTAGAAAAATTAAGGTTGTGAGTTCCTTAAAACATTATGTTCAGCAAATAAGATGCTTTGGGGGACCATTTAGGATTTAATAGTTTACATTTAAATATAAAGTTTATCTCAAAATATATTGGTTATGATATCTTGACAGGAAATACAGGCAGTTACTAAGACTATTTGTGCTTTGTTGTTTAGTTTGTTATCAGTGAATTATAATCATCTTCAAACTGGCATGAGTCACTATGAAAATAAGCACTGGTCTCTGTGTCATTGACTTTTTAAAAATCCAAGTAGAGGCCCACTACAAAGCAGATGGTAGATTAAATGAAAGTCAAACAAAAGGGGACCAGGGAGTTTTTAATAGGTGCTGTCTTTTTGGATTTAGTATTCAGGTAGAAGTGCTTGAAGAAACTTTTGAAATTATTCATTACAAGCAAAAATATTTTTGCCTTACTTTGTGATATATCATTCAACAAAATTTGAGTACTCTGTGCCAAACATTGAAAGAAAAGAGTTAAAAAAAAGAAGAAGAAGAAATGGAGGATAAATACATTAGTAAATATAGGCAAAAAACATTTTAACTAAGCATGCATTTATTGTATACATGCTAAATGCCAAGGGACATTGTGCTCAGTGCTAGAGACATGAATTTAAAGGATATCATGATTCCTGCTCTCGTGGAAGTCTCAGTCTATTTGGCAAGACAGACAACCTAAAAATTAAAGTTACACTATATTATAAAATAAATGCTGTAATAAAAGTAAGCACTAAGCAGTAAGAAAACATACAGGAGGAAACGCTATAAGGGAACCTGGGAATCCTTCCCAGACAGGATACCTGAATGGTTTAGTAGAAGTTAGTAAGGCAAAGAAGGTATATTTCATATAGGTAGAGTAATGAGAACTTAAAAAGTGAGAGAATGCATGGAGGTCAAAGAACCACAAGTAATCAAATAAGGCTGGGATGGAAGTTTTTTTGTTTTTTGTTTTTTTAAAGGTATTTTATTGACAAGGGATGAGGCTAAATAGATGGGCAAAAGACAGACCCTTCTAAAGATTTGAAATTTTAATCTGAAATTGCTATTAAAGGATTTGTAGCAAGGAAGTGACATAATTAAGTCATAAATTTTAGTGACAAATTTTAGAAAGATCACTCTGGATGCTATGGAAAGCTAAAAAGATTTTCAATTATAGTTGGAAGCTCTTTGCAAGATAAGGATAAACATGAATAATTAGGTAAAAACAAAGCTCAAGAATTATTCATGTTTGCACAACTTGGTTTTTTGAAGTGTTTAAACGGTAAAGCATTAGGTTCTTTATATAATTGTTACACGCAGTAGTAGAATATTATATTCTTAGTATAACCCTGAGCTGATCAAATATAAGGATTTGAAAACTAATTAATAATTGTTGTAAATGCTGTCTGACCTCCAGTTTGCCTCATCGACTATTTAGTGTTGGTCCTTTTTGTACTAAATGAGATGATACTGCTAAGTGATGGCATTTATGCCCTATGTAGTCATGGTGTATTCTAGGTTGCCTGGCCCTACCTCCAGTGCTGGGTTTATAATTAAAATGACATATATTACAAAAAGAAAAGAGAAAATGAAACTCAGAAGGCCTGTAAGATTATGAAAGTTTGAGATATAAAAGGAATTAAGAGGAAAGGTAGAAAAAAAGTCCCTTCCCTAATTACTTCCTACACTGTAGCTTACCTCTTGTTCACATAAAATATTTTACTGTTGAAAAAGACATGTAAATAACTTTACAGGCTGTATAGCCCACCTCAAACATTTTTTAACTGTTGATAATATTTTTATTGCCTAAGAATAATACAATAACAAGTTCCATGATATTATAAAGGGTTCTCCCTTTTACCTTGAGGTAGGGGCCAGACTACCAGTTTGGACAGTATTATTTTTATTAGAAAATTCCAAAATAGATATCATAGTTACATGAGTACACATAAATTGATTTATAATTGAAACCACAAAATATAACGCCGTAATCTATTTTTAAGGATTGAATATGCTTAATTTTGGAGTTTTAGCCAAACAGTATATGACATATAGTCATAGTTTATAGCATCCAAGTTATCAGCATGAACTCAGCAGGCTGAACCTTTCATAGTTACCAAAACTATTTAACTTATTCCATATGAGTGGTAAGCAAGCTTTGAAAAACTTTTATTTCCATTAATATAAGTCTGAACTATCATAAGAACAGGTTTCTACTACTCTATGTGCAAGCAACTAGCTTCACTTAAGGCACTTTGTCACTTTACTCCAAGACAAATATCTTCCTGCAGCCAAAAAAAAGTTAACCTATATGACCGTATGTCTGTGTCAGTCATTACATGTTCTAATTAATGGCTCTAGACATCTACTTGATAAAGTAATATTCGGTTCAAAATGAAGTCACATTTTATGGTATTATCAACTTAAAAAATTATTTCATCTTGAGATAAAATATTGTGGAAAAACTACCTCCGCCGTCTATTTTATTTTAAATTCTAAATTATTTAATTCAAAATGGAACAGAGCTGGAGAATTAATTTATTCATAATTTTAATCTTGCCATAAAGGAAAGTTGGATTGTTGTGTTATTAAAGAAGAGCTAGAAGAAGTGAACACAGCCAGAGTTCACATAAAAGTTTGTTTTCTGAGGTTCAGCTGATCTGTCCTCTCCCTTCTAAAAATGGTTGATCCAAAAGGAAAGTTTAGAAGGCTGCACTTTCATGATAAGGAACTGACAATGGAAGCAGTAAATACCTCTTTAAAGTTCATTTCTTGCTTGCCCTCTGTCTCAGTTTTTACCTACTCAGGCTAATTTGCAGATGCCTGGGACGATTAGACAATCCATAATTTCTACCAGTCAAGTAAAAGAAGGAAAGAAAATTCTGAGCTTCTCTCCCAGTTAACCAGTAGTTTGCTGTGGTTAAAATTAATGCAGATTTTACAGCAACAAATATTAGTGTTTTCATTTACTATAAGTAATTGACTTGAAATTTGGGAAATGAATAGTTGAGTACATCATTTGAGTGCTTATTTGATCAGTTACTTATTAGTGCAAGAGGCCATCATGTAAATTTTTTGCTGTATATTATCACTTTATTTCTCTCTACATTTTAACATGTTTAACGTGTGGTTTCTTTTACTTGAAAATATATTTTATTCTTTGCAGTGTTTGAGCAATACACCTCCACTTACTGAATATTTCCTGAATGATAAGTATCAAGAAGAACTGAATTTTGACAATCCCTTAGGAATGAGAGGTGAAATAGCTAAATCTTATGCTGAATTGATCAAGCAAATGTGGTCTGGAAAATTTAGCTACGTCACACCAAGAGCCTTTAAGGTTAGTATGGTAAATACATTTTCAACAAGGCCTATATCACATGCAAGAGGACAAAAATCTTTGGGAAAGGGGTAAAAAATCATAGCTATTACAATGGTTTGTGGCCCTCCAAAGGGACTCAGCACATAAATACATACACAGCATATATGGTATTAAATTTTCAGGGTGGGGCACATAAGAGATGATTAATTTAAGCTGTCCAAAAAGAGTTCTGGAGGTTGGTAAAGGAAATAATGAAATAAAGTTTGAGAAACACTGGTATGGTTCAAAATGACTACAGACAGCAGTGAGCATTTGCAGATTGTTTTAGAATACAGCACATCTCTAAGAAACCTATATAAATATTTTATACAAATGTAAAGACTAAATTTGGGCATGTCATTAAACTCTAAGAACTCTATTTTGCGAGTCATTATTGGTTTGAAAAATTATTGAAATGAAACTGGTCTGCAAAGTGAGCACTAAATATTAATTAAATATATTTTCAATATAATTCTTAAACTTCTGTGTTTTTTCTTATTTGTGAGGTAGTTAATTCTTAGAATCAAAATCTCAAGTAATTTAGTTTGTCATTCAAATAAGAATTGAACTGAAATTTAGCTTTATATTGTTGAAGTTTTCCTAATTAATTATATGGGTGAGATTTATGAGAAATTTTAAGCGTTTGAAGAAAATAAGCAGTTTTCAACCGTTTTTTTTTTTTTTTTTTTTTTTTTGGCACGCGGGCCTCTCACTGTTGTGTCCTCTCTCGTTGCGGAGCACAGGCTCCAGACGCGCAGGCTCAGTGGCCATGGCTCACGGGCCCAGCCGCTCCGCGGCATGTGGGATCTTCCCGAACCGGGGCACGAACCCGTGTCCCCTGCATCGGCAGGCGGACTCTCAACCACTGCGCCACCAGGGAAGCCCTCAACCGTTTTTTATACAACTTAAATGATGTTCATATAGAACATGGACTGGGCCACATTTTATTAACTATGTACTAGTTCTTAAAAAATAAAAGACAAATCAAAAGAAGTCCTGCATTTATCTTCCTTAACTTTCCAAACTTAGGACAAACTAGTTCAGACAAGTCATTTCTCAACCCTTATCCGTGATTCCAATTAGTTTCATTTTACAAGATGTTCTCAATTATGTGTAAATAGGTCCTTGATATCTGACTTTTTTCTTTTGCATTTCTTTTCAGTCTCATCAAAAAAATACTTAGCACTGCAAAGACTAGGAAAATTATATATGAACATGAATATTCTTTTTATCTCTATGAGATTTATCCTCTCTTTACACACAGAAATTAAATGAGAGCATTGTACTTTTTTTTTTTTTTTTGCATTGTACTTTTTTCAAGTGACCCAGAAATGTTACTGAATTTTAAGTGTTTAGTGTTTCCCAATCCTTCGTACAAAACTATACCATATTTTCTCAATGTTCTCTCCTTAGGTCAGCATTTCTTTTCTATTTTACAGATTAGTTATCATTATTAAAATATTTTTAGATATGTAATTCTTTACATGTATTTATCCATATGTAATTATCATATCTGCATATGACTGCAAAAGTGCCACAAGTTGATTTGAGTGTTACACATAAATTTTAGGAAGTAGGTGAATTCACAAATATGGAATCTGTGAATAATGAAAATTGACTATATATTTTTTAAATCAATCTTGTCCCTAGAACTGATTTTATAGTTTTGCTTCTCTTACAGACACAGGTAGGACGTTTTGCACCTCAGTTCTCTGGATACCAGCAACAAGACTGTCAAGAACTATTAGCTTTCCTATTAGATGGACTACATGAGGATTTGAATAGAATTAGGAAAAAACCATATATACAGTTAAAAGATGCTGATGGAAGACCAGATAAGGTAAATTTAACCATATTATTGTCACCATTGTTATAATAATGTGGTATCTCTTTGTAATATATGTCTGTTTTCCTTACAGGTAGTTGCTGAAGAAGCCTGGGAAAACCATTTAAAAAGAAATGATTCTATCATAGTAGATATATTTCATGGCCTTTTTAAATCAACTTTAGTTTGTCCTGAATGTGCTAAGATTTCAGTAACATTTGATCCTTTTTGTTACTTGACACTTCCATTGCCCATGAAAAAGGAACGTACCTTGGAAGTTTATTTAGTTAGAATGGATCCACTTACGAAACCTATGCAGGTAGGAAGTGATTAATTTCTTTGCATTTGTTATTTTTATAAAAGATTAGTGTTGAGTCCTTATGCCTCAAGTACAATTCGATAATAAGCTGTTTTGCATAAGAGATTTTTATACACTAATTAGTACAACTTTTCAGAACCTTGAAAGGGTGAGGGATGTGTAAAGTACCATTATTTGTCATGTAAAAACAAAATTCTCAAAGACTTTTTCTTATCAGAAAAATGAGAGGTGGTTTGATTTTACAATATTGGTATGAATATTAGCTTACAAAGATTAATAACATAGTAATTTCCCAGTTTTCCAACTTGAACTTTCTTTAATGTTCATTGTAATATTTTTCCTACTGGCTGTTGGAAGAGAAACTAATACTTGCTATACATTTTGATTCATATAATGATAAGATAATGGTATATTTATTTTTTTAACATCTTTATTGGAGTATAATTGCTTCACAATGTTGTGTTAGTTTCTGCTGTATAATAAAGTGAATCAGTTATATGTATACATATATCCCCATATCCCCTCCGTCTTGCATCTCATTCCCACCCTGCCTATCCCACCCCTCTAGGTGGTCACAAAGCACGAAGCTGATCTCCCTGTGCGATGCAGCTGCTTCCCACTAGCTATCTATTTTACATTTGGTAGTGTATATATGTCAGTGCTACTCTCTCACTTCATCCCAGCTTACCCTTTGCCCTCCCTGTGTCCTCAGGTCCATTCTGTACATCTGCATCTTTATTCCTGTCCTGCCCCTGCCTTTTTTTTTTTTTTTTTTGATTCCATATATATGTGTTAGCATACAGAATTTGTTTTTCTCTTTCTGACTTACTTCGCTCTGTATGACAGACTCTAGGACCATCCACCTCACTACAAATAACTCAATTTCATTTCTTTTTATGGCTGAGTAATATTCCATTGTATATATGTACCACATCTTCTTTATCCATTCACCTGTCGATGGACACTTAGGTTGCTTCCATGTCCTGGCTATTGTAAATAGTGCTGCAGTGAATATTGTGGTACATGACTCTTTATGAATTATGGTTTTCTCAGGGTATATGCCCAGTAGTGGGATTGCTGGGTTGTACTGTAGTTCTATTTTTAGTTTTTTAAGGAACCTCCATAGTGGCTATATCAATTTACATTCCCACCAAGAGTGCAAGAGAGTTCCCTTTCCTCCACACCCTCTGAGGCATTTATTGTTTGTAGATTTTTTGATGATGGCCATTCTGACTGGTGTGAGGTGATACCTCATTGTAGTTTTGATTTGCATTTCTCTAATGATTAGTGATGTTGAGCATCCTTTCATGTGTTTGTTGGCAATCTGTATATCTTCTTTGGAGAAATGTCTATTTAGATCTTCTGTCCATTTTTGGATTGGGTTGTTTGTTTTTTTGTATTGAGCTGCCTGAGCTGCTTGTATATTTTGGAGATTAATCCTTTGTCAGTTGCTTCATTTGCAAATATTTTCTCCCGTTCTGAGGATTGTCTTTTTGTCTTGTTTATGATTTCCTTTGCTATGCAAAAGCTTTAAAGTTTCATTAGGTCCCATTTGTTTATTTTTGTTTTTATTTCCATTTCTCTAGGAGGAGGGTCAAAAGGATCTTGCTGTGATTTATGTCATAGAGTGTTCTGCCTGTGTTTTCCTCCAAGAGTTTGATAGTGTCTGAGCTTATATTTAGGTCTTTAATCCATTTTGAGTTTATTTTTGGGTATGGTAGTAGGGAGTGTTCTAACTTCATTCTTTTACATGTAGCTGTCCAGTTTTCCCAGCACCACTTATTGAAGAGGCTGTCTTTTCTCCATTGTATACTCTTGCCTCCTTTATCAAAGATAAGGTGACCATATGTGGGTGGGTTTATCTCTGGGCTTTCTATCCTGTTCCATTGATCTGTATTGCTGTTTTTGTGCCAGAACCATACTGTCTTGATTACTGTAGCTTAATAATATAGTCTGAAGTCAGGGAGCCTGATTCCTCCAGCTCCGTTTTTCTTTCTCAAGATTGCTTTTGGCTATTCAGGGTCTTTTGTGTTTCCATACAAATTGTGAAATTTTTGGTTCTAGTTTGTGAAAAATGCCCTTGGTAGTTTGTTAGGGATTGCACTGAATCTGTAGATTGCTTTAGATAGTAGAGTCATTTTCACCATGTTGATTCTTCCCATCCAAGAACATGGTATATCTCTCCATCTGTTTGTATCATCTTTAATTTCTTTTCATCAGTGTCTTATAGTCTTTTGCATATAGGTCTTTTGCCTCCTTAGACAGGTTTATTCCTAGGTATTTTATTCTTTTTGTTGCAGTGATAAATGGGAGTGTTTCCTTAATTTCTCTTTCAGATTTTTCATTATTAGTGTATAGGAATGCAAGAGATTTCTGTGCATTAATTTTGTATCCTGCTACTTTACCAAATTCATTGATTAGCTCTAGTAGTTTTCTGGTAGCATCTTTAGGACTCTATGTATAGTCTCATGTCATCTTCAAATAGTGACAGTTTTACTTCTTCTTTTCCAATTTGGATTCCTTTTATTTCTTTGTCTTTGTTTGCTTGCTGTGGCTAAAACTTCCAAACTATGTTGAATAATAGTGGCGAGAGTGGGCAACCTTGCCTTGTTCCTGATCTTAGAGGAAATGGTTTCGATAATGGTATATTCAAATACCTGTAATTTTTAGGCATCTTAAGAACCTGGAAAAGAAGTGGAAATTTAGTTAGGCTAAAAATACTTGTTTCAATAATGTTCTAATCTTTTAACAGTTTAGGTTATCAAATAACACTTAGTCTATGCAAGAGCCCTGTGCTAGACCTTAATATCAGTTGTCTGCCTGATTCCATTGCCTAGTGTTATAATTGGATTATTTTATATTTTATGGAGCAAAACACTATATTTTCTCCCTTTATTAATCAGTTAATCGTTTTCTGATGCTTGACCCTCCCTAATAAAAGTATTTCGTTCCTTTTCTTCCTCCTGTTACCCTAATTTCTATTATAGCACTTACCAAATTTTATTATGACCTTTGGTTTACTTTAACTTTTGTCCCCAGACCATGAATTCTTTGAAGAAAAGGACTTTGTATATCTTTGTATTCCCAACCCTCATGACTTAGAAGTGTTCAAAAATTTTATTCATTCAAATGGGCACCTACTGACTGTAAAGCTCTGGTAAACAAAACAGACATAGTTCCAACTTTAGAAGATTCTTTACTAAAGATCTTAGTTTAGGGTTCCAGCCAGAAGTGCAGTTTGTTAGAGCCTGTTAGTCATATTAGTCTGCTCGGGCTGTCATAACAAAATACCATAGACTGAAGGACTTAAGCAACAGAAATTTATTTCCCCACAGTTCTGGAGGCTAGAAGTCTAAGACAAGAGAGCCAGCCTGGTGGTTTCTAGTGCAGACTCTTCCTCACTTACAGATGGCCGCCTCCTCTGCTGTGTCCTCACAGGGCAGGGAGAGAGACTGGGAGCACAAGCTTTCTGGTGTCTCTTCTTACAAGGATGCTAATCACATCATGAGGCCCCCACCTTCATGATCTTATCTAAATCTCTCAAAGGTTCCATCTCCAAATACCATCACATTGGTTGTCACGGCTTCACATAGGAATTTTGAGATGACAGAATTCAGTCCATAGCAGTGTTCATGAAATCTTTATGAAAAGTATGCTTTGAACAAAATTGTCATCGTGCCATTCATTTAGTGGAAGTGTTTGGGTTTACTGTCAACAGGGCACAGAATATGAAGTATTCATAAAAATATAGTACTTTCATCCAAAATAATTAAAGTTGGTAGAGACTAGTCATGTACTCAGTTATGTAAATTTCACCCATTTCTTTTGCTATTTATCTATTTGCTTCATGAACTCATTGAACCTGGTATCTTCATGTCAGTATTTCATCCAGCAGTGCTGAGAATATTTTAGAGAACAAGAGAGACATGGCACTTGCCCTTATCCATGAGCAAGGTTAATAAATACCTGCTTTTATTTTTGACCAGGGGTATATATGTTCACATGTCTAAAATCACATCCTTTAGATACTCACTTATTCACTTGTTTAGAAGTATAGGATTTTTAACATTCTTTTCAATGGAGAGAAGGTATAGCAATACTAAACTACATCCTTAACTTCTCTAGTTTGTAACTTTACAAATATATGCCAGTGAGTATAATGGAATAAGAGAGGAGTATAAAAAATGAGTAAAAATTTATTGCAACATAAAATAAATGTACTCTATTTCTCTATACTCATTTGTTAAAGATAGTACTTTCCCATGCCAATAATATAACATCTATTATGTAGAAGCAAATTGAAATCAAATTACAGATTAACCTGGAAAGTATGTGTTGAATGGTCTTCTGTAATTTGGGTTATAAATTATTTTTCCAGCAATGTGAATTTCACTAATTTACCTCTTTTCTCACTTGGTGACCAGAAACATAAATTTGTGGAGGTTAGAGCCGTGATCAGCACAGAGGAATTGTGATTTTTTTTTTCCTCTTGGAGACAGTAACAACTCAAATACAAAATGATCACCTCATTAACACTGTGCTTTAACCAGCTCTAGAGGAAAAGGGAATTAGCTAGGTTAGCCCACTTGATGAGTTTTCCCATCACTGAAGGTGATTTGAGTCATGGAAGTTTATTTGTAATTGTGTTGAACATGTGTTATGTATTGGACTCACATACTGTGCAAGATGCTGGAAGTACAAGGGTGTTCCTAGTCATTGTTCTCAAGAAGCTTTTCATACAGTGTGAAAAGTGCTCTGACAGGGTGCTGTAGGGATATACAGAAGGAATAACCTACCCAAAGTGGTGATGATGCCTTTGCTGAATCCTGAAGGGTGATTAGGTTTTAAAATTAATCACATGAAAGTTGGGAATAAAGTATTATATAGAACAAGAGAGTGACACGTACAAAGGGCTGAAGGCAAAAGAGAATGTGGCCCACTTCTGGAAACTACAAGCAGATAATATGGTAAGCAGAAGCTAGATCACAAAGAACGTTGATGCCTTTCATAGGAAGTTTGGACTTCATCCTAAAAGACTAAAGGAGCCATTAAAGTGTATTAAGTATATAGAGATTGTGTGGTCAGATTTGTATTTCAGAAAGAACATTCTGGCTAGTGCAGAGATTGGATTGGACGGGCTTAGATCAGATGTACTAAGAGCAGGTAGGAGGTTTTTGCAGTGAGGAGATGACAGAGGACAAGGGCTTGAACTCTTAAGCTAAGTGTCAGGATGGCAGTCAGATAGAAGAACCAGTTGAATATAGGAGTTGAAAATGTATTAAGAGTATTCAAGTTTATTGAATTGGAAAACTGAGAGAGAATGGTACTATTTGTTTTAATGGGAGTTACAGGAAGAAAGGTTTAAGAAGAAACCTATTTTAGTATTGGATATGTTGGCCTAACATGACCTAAATCTGTGTTTAGTATTGGACAAGTTGAGATTCATGAGGAAAATTTAGGAGAGATATCAATAAGCCTTGACTTTATGTATGTAGACTAGAGGAGAGAGGTCTGTGCTTGAGATATAAATTGGGTGGTGAGCTCTATGAAGATGGTAGTGAATGTCTTAGAAGGATGAGATCACCCAAATGATCATCTAAATCAGAACTGTTTTAAAAAAAAAAAGGGCCATATTAATAATTATACCAGGACATCAGGCTAAGCTAGGACTCGCCAAAGCAAACTGGGATATATTGTCACCTAGTCTAAGGAAAGCATGTAGAATCAAGAAGGCTGAGGATAAAACTCTGAAGGATAATGCTAGAGGATAGTTCTTTACTCAAAAGAAGGTGTGACCAGGACATTAAAGAATAAGAAGTGTAGTGTCAGAGGGAGAGGAAAATTTTGAAGGAGGCAGTGGTCAGCAGTAATGCTGCAGAGAGTTCAATGAAGTAAGGACTGGTAAAGATTTGGTTAAATGATAGTATTGACAGCCTTGGTAACAGGTTAAATAAAGAGGTGAAGGCAAAAGCCAGGAGTGGATAAATAAGTGAATGAGAGATAAAGAAGTTACGATAGTCAGTGTAGACATTACTTTACAAGGTTATTTATAAAGCAGAGGAGAAAGGGAGATAATTAGTGGAAAATTATTAGAAAACAGTGAGAGACTGTTTTGTTTTTTGAGACTTGTATACAGTTCAGTGCTTTTATAAGTCAAGATAAAATGAAATAAAGGATAATTGCTGGGCTTATGTTCTAGAGCAGCGGTCCCCAGCCTTTTTAGCACCAGGGACTGGTTTCATGGAAGACAGGTTTTCCACGGAACGGAGGCAAGGGTGGGATGGGGTGGGGGATGGCTCAGGCAGTAATGTGAGCGATGGGGAGTGATGGGGAGCGATGGGGAGCGGCAGAGGAAGCTTCGCTCGCTCATCTCCTGCTGTGCAGCCTGGTTCCTAACAGGCTGCGGAACAGTACTGGTCTGCGGCCCGGGGGTTGGGGACCCCTGTTCTAGAGGAGGCAGAAAAGGATAGATGCCAGTGTTAGCCTTGAATGGGGAAGAGTAACACCTGATTCTCTTTCCTTGTGTCAAAAGAGACAGAGAAAAGGACCTTTTAGACTCAAGTTTGTAAGGGGAACAGTAAGTTGGAGATTTTCCTATCCAGTAGCCTATATTTTTCTCAGTGAAATAGGTATTCTGCTGATAGTGAGGGGAGAAGTGGTAAAATTAAAAGCCTAAGAAATGGTGAAGATTTTAAATAGTTATTGAGAAAAATAAGAGAATAAGCGAATAAAGGCTACACAGAAGAATTTCTGGCTGGTGTTGAAGGATCAGCTGAGATTGAGCACTGTGAGTCTGTAGTACACCAGTCTCTGAAGTTGAGCAGTTTACTCCAGCAATCTGAACAACTCTGAGAAAGTATAGCAGGAATAAAACTGAATAACAAAGTAATTAAAGTTTTTGCAATGAGTGGTTAAAGGGATGAATCATGGGGGTGGAAGGGCATGGACATAGTAGGGAGCTGATAAACTAGGAGAAAATTGAGAATTAGAACGACTAGATATCTCAGTGCAAGCCAAGAATAGGAAAGAATGAGTTTCCAGGAAAAGTAAATAGTGATTAAACAGTTAAGAGTCTAAGATGTCAGAAGTGGTGCAGGAGATAGCAAGGTCCAAGAAGTGAACTGCAGTTGAAGCAAGTGTAGGTCTTTGAATTGAGGAGTCAGGGAACAATAAGATAAACCATCCATGTGGACTTTGTCACCCAGGATGATGCCAAGATTGGAGACAAGACACAGTGAGCCAGATGCCACCGTGAATGTGAGGAAGCAACCAAAAGGTCCATCTCACCTAGTGAATATTTTCCAAAGTAATAAATGTATTATTTTTTTTTGTTTTTTAGTACAAAGTGGTTGTCCCCAAAATTGGAAACATACTTGATCTTTGTACAGCGTTGTCTGCTTTGTCAGGAGTACCTGCAGATAAGGTAGGATGTTTCTGGGTTTAAAGTATGTAAGTTGGAATTTAGTTTTTCACTGTTGTAAAATCAGCTTAATAGAAATTTATTTCCTTTTAGATGATAGTTACTGATATATACAATCATAGATTTCACAGAATATTTGCAATGGATGAAAACCTTAGTAGTATTATGGAACGGGATGATATTTATGTGTAAGTATGAAATCTATTGTGCAAATATTACTTGAGAAAAAATTGAAAAGAAATATCATAAAATTTTCAGAGTTTATAGTCAATTTTATCCTTGTAGGTTTGAGATTAACATCAATAGAACAGAAGATACAGAGCATGTGATTATTCCTGTTTGCCTGAGAGAAAAATTTAGACACTCAAGTTACACCCACCATACTGGTTCCTCACTTTTTGGTCAGCCTTTTCTTATGGCTGTACCACGAAACAACACTGAAGATAAACTCTATAATCTTCTGCTTGTGAGAATGTGGTAAGTGCCAAACAAGTCTACATTAACAAAATAAAATACTAAATAGCTAATAAAGGTAAACATGCAAGGTACTATCAGAATATAATTAGTTGTCTGTATTATTTCAGCTTTGTTTAGATGGGTAGCAACGTAAGAAATCACATTATAGTCTAATCCAGTTTCTTGATCATGTAAACCACATTACTGAGGTAATTTTAAACCCAGGAAGCATAAATTCTTTTAGTTGTTTTACACCAAAAGTTTACAGTTGGAAGAAAATAGGAATTTATCATGTTTGCATTCTGAAATCATAACAAATGTCATGTGCTTCATTTCTTTATACACCGTGCTCATACTGATAACAAGAACTCATACTAATAAATATTTTTATTTAAAAGGATAAACTTTCATGGTTGATCCTTTTGCAAGGCAACACCTTTTTGTTTTCCTAAAACCTTGATTTGAATTATAACGTAATCAAGAATGCCATTTGCTCCCTTTCTTTTATCCTTTATAGCTAACATATTTAGTTTTCTTCCTTGCATACCTATTTTAATATTGTAGTCCCATAAACCATACATAAAGATGACATTATAAACTATAAGTGGTCTTAGCAATAATATATATATATCATCTAAATGAGGATCTTTATAAAATAATTTTATGTCAAGAAATTATTTGCCACAAACTTTTAACATATAAAAGAAAGATGTTAAAACCCTAGAAGTAACAAATTAACTTATTTTTATAAAGACAGCCAAACACAAATGATTACAGTATCATATCTTGAGTTTGAATTTATCATTGAATCCACTAATGACCACTGTTAATTGTATTTAGAGATTTTGTTTTATTAAAAGAATGAAAAACTTTTTTTTAAGTTTTTGCCTTTATAGGACTGAACTTGTTTGATTTCTGATTTTATTTAAGCCGATATGTCAAAATATCTACTGACTCCGAAGAAACCGAAGGATCCCTACACTGCTGTAAGGACCAAAATATTAATGGGAATGGCCCAAATGGCATACATGAAGAAGGCTCACCAAGTAAGACTTCCCTATTAAATTGTAAAAACTTTTCACTTGGGTTATTGCTGCAGAGAAAAATTAAGAGGATGGGGATTAAGGAACTAAACAATATTTGCAAGCCTGGGAAAAATAGTGTTAGTATTAATAAGTTTCAAATGTAACATTGGGTTTATTTAAAGATTTCTAACATCTAATTTTAGGTGAAATGGAAACAGATGAGCCAGATGATGAATCCAGCCAGGATCAAGAACTTCCCTCTGAGAATGAAAACAGTCAGTCTGAAGATTCAGTTGGAGGAGATAATGATTCTGAAAATGGATTATGTACTGAGGAAACTTGCAAAGGTCAACTCATGGGACACAAAAAACGATTGTTTACATTCCAGTTCAACAACTTAGGCAATACTGATATCAACTACATCAAAGATGATACCAGGCATATAAGATTTGATGATAGGCAGCTTAGGCTAGATGGTAAGTATTTGTGGAAAATGGCTTAAACACTAAACTTGAGCGCGTGTTACTTTTTTTAGGTGAAACCATGAAATTCAACACTATCATGAAAAATAACATTTATGTATCTACATTTTTAAATGAAAAGCCTTCATTTCTAAGTATACTAAAACACATGTCGGTGTTTATTAAATGAAGGTTGGACTTATGCTTAAGTTTTTTTTAGCTCTAAAGTATCTTAATGGCTTGGAAACAGCTATTTACCCTGATCACCTAGTGCAAGTAGAAGAGACTGCTATTTGTTTATTCTGGTATATATCTTAACATTAAAATATATTCGTTTTTAACATTAAGGCATATTAAATCTTAAAGAAAAAATATGTTTTCCACCTTAGAAAGATCTTTTCTTGCTTTGGATTGGGATCCTGATTTGAAAAAAAGATATTTTGATGAAAATGCTGCTGAGGTAAGTCATCAATCATTCCTTCTTTATCTTTCCCTGTTGATCACACTGTTTTGTTACACTCTTTTGCTTCTACCAGCTGTTTATTTTGCAGTAAAAAATTGGTTATGTGCTAAAAGAGAAAAGGCTTGTTGGTTTTGAAACTGCTTTCTGTTTAAACTTCCTGGTTGTCCATATAGGTGTGTATACAGGAATTATTAGAAGTGTAGTGTAAATCTCAGCTGAAATATGCTTTGATTTTTTTGAGAACATTTAGGAGTTTTTCATTACTATTCATAGTAATATGGTATCACTAAAATGAGTTTTGTTTCATTTGTTTTCTTAACTCAAGAAATACTTCTCTTTAGGATTTTGAAAAACATGAAAGTGTGGAATACAAACCTCCTAAAAAACCCTTTGTGAAATTAAAAGATTGCATTGAGCTTTTTACAACAAAAGAAAAGCTGGGTGCTGAAGATCCCTGGTAAGAGACAATATTAAATAATTGTTTCTAATTATTTTTTAAGGATTTATACTGAGGTATGTGGTACATCAAATTGAAAAAGTGATAATTAAATTCCCTTTGATATTTTTAACAATAAGCATTTCTTTATCTGCTAATGTATTAAGAGGGATGAAAATGTCTTTAAAAGTATTATTATAATGTTAAGCTTTAATTTTGTTACTATATTTTCCATAATAGCCATTTTACTGTGAATAATTAATTTTAGTTACATTTTCCCAAGAACTTTTAGCTGTGCAGCTATTTCAGGAGAAGCTTTTTTAGGAAAATCACAATATGTTTTGTGGTATTACTAATTCCATTAGAGTCCAGAAGTTTTGAGATTTTTCTAATGCCTGTATCTCAGCACAGTTTTATAATACATCCATGTCTTTTTAGCATACTGTAATGTAAATAATCTAGCCCTCATTATTTCTTTGAATACTTATTTACATATTCATTTTTAATAGTTAAATCTATTTGGAAAATCTATTGATGATAAAAATAGAAGTTCCTATCTGTTATATATTAGGCATTACCTAATATTACCTCTAACATTATCTCTAACAAGCTTTAAATATTTCTCTTTATTTTTAGGTATTGTCCAAATTGTAAAGAACATCAGCAAGCCACAAAGAAATTAGATTTATGGTCCCTGCCTCCAGTACTTGTGGTACATCTCAAGCGATTTTCTTACAGTCGATACATGAGAGACAAGTTGGATACCTTAGTTGATTTTCCTATCAAGTAAGTTCTGATTGTGCTTCATAAACATTGGGCACCTCTAGCTTTTTTTTAGACATTAGGTAACTTTGCACACAAATTTTAGGGGGTTGTTTTTTTTTTGTCTATTTACTTTTACATATAGTTGACTTTAAATATTATATTGGTTTCATGTGTACAGCATAGTGATTTGATGTTTTTATACCTTACACAGCATACAAAATTATTATACTACTACTGACTATATTTTCTGTGCTATATACTAAGTCTCTTTGACTTATTTTATAACTGGTAGTTTGTACCTCTTAATCTCCTTCACCTTTTTCACCCATCCCCCCACCTTCTTCCCTCTGGCAACCACCAGTTTGTTCTCTGTATCTGTGAGTCTGTTTCTGTTTTGTTATATTTGCTCATTTGTTTTTTTAGCGTCCAATCTCAGTTTTTGAGTGTATTTTTGGGTACTTCTGACAATTTGTGTGGATCGGTAACAATTTTTATTCCTTCTTAAGAGATCTTTCAAAGATCAAAGAGAAAATATATTTTTTAAAAAAACAGAGTAAGACTCTTTCTATGTTACATTATCTTATGAGTTCACTGGCCCTGTTTATAAATCTAAGATACTTCATGGGATCTTAGTGATTTTCTTTTTCCCAGGACTTATTTCATCATTAATCCTCAATTATTTCTAAATGCTTTTTTAAAAAGACTAATGTGAAAACAGAATAATGGAATTGCTTAGAAGGAGGATGATGCAGTAGTGTAGTAAGTCATCCCTATTGTCATCCTTCAGTATTCTTATTGCAGCATCCAGAGTATGACATCCTATTTGTAAAAATGTGTAAAGAAGTCTGGAGACAGCATCTTGGTAGCCTTTTTTGTTTTTCTTTTAAGCTTTCACTAAACATAATTGAGAATTCAGAAGGACAAAAAGGGAATAGTGTATCTTCATTCATGGAGTCCAGGACTTTATCACACGCTATCTTGTGACAAGAACATGCTACTCTCCCAATTTGCTAAAAAAAAATTAGTAGTATTCTTTCATATTTCATGATATTTGTGCACCAAATTTACTTAATACAGTTAGTAAGTAAACAAATACTGAAGGCAGGTGTGTGTGCATGCAGAGGTGATTAGAAGGAAATAGGTGATGTAATATTGAAAACATTCTTTGGATTGCTTATTCTAATTGGTGTTTATAAATTTAAAATTGAAAACGTTTTGCAATTATAGAACAAAAAATGCTAATTTTCTCTTTAACAAAACAAAATTATGAGCCATCAAAGTTTTCAAGAATACAGCATTTTGAAAATGTGAGTACAAGATGAAACAAAAGTAATGATAAGCTAGGACCTTTTAGAGCTGTATTTGAAATTTAGAATCATAATTGCTTTTTAATTATGTAAATACAAGAAGAATAACCAGAAATAATGATAAGCTATAAAATGGTCATATTCCAGTTTCATGCATGCTAGATTATATAAACAGTGGGTTGTATTGCAGAGAATGTTACCCGTTTAGGTTACAGAGGTCATCAAAACCTGAAAAATATAGAATAGATATTGGGGTTATATTTAAATATATACTTATATTTAAATTATGATAAAATTTCTAAAAAAAGTTGTTTTTCACTGTCCCTTTATTCTTCCTTAAATAAATCATTACTGAAAATGACTTTAAAAAATAAAAGAACCCAAATGGTAAATGGTGATGTCTGTATTTCCTCATATACTAAGAGAGAAATGTATTAGCATGAAAACATTAATCTGAATAACAACAATCATTGGAGAATTTTTAAATTCTCAATCCCTAAGAAAATTTTTGCCAAAACATTCAAATCTCAAGGGTATTTATATAATTTGTTTTATAAAGTTATTTGGCTCTTAGTAATTTCTTTAGTGAGATAGATAGATGGGAATACACTTAAATGAGAGTCAAACAACACTGACAAAGGAGAGTAGAATTCATTACATTTAGGAAAAAACATAAAACTAACTTGATCTCTTTTTTAAACAGTGATTTGGATATGTCGGAATTCCTAATTAACCCAAATGCAGGTCCTTGCCGCTATAATTTGATTGCTGTTTCCAACCACTATGGAGGGATGGGAGGAGGACACTGTAAGTTGATAGTTTACCGTTTCACTAAAATCATGGTGTTTGATAACTCCAGACTTTTTTCCTTAAGGTATTTATTACTTCTTAAAGGGAAAATGTGAGATGTGTCTTACATATAGTAGTCATTCAATAGATATTGATTAATGAATGAATCAGCTTTTGAACCTTTTTTTTTTTAACATCAAGAGTAGAGGATTGAGTTAATCATACTCCATAGTTCAAAGCACAGGAAAACACTGGTCCATTCAGAGCTCCTGTCCTTCCCCATTCTCCTTCCCCTTCCGTTTCTAACTTGTTTGATGTATGAGCTCTCCTGAATCGTGCATCATTGTTAATTTACATGATTGTTACTCTGCTGTGGATCTTACTTTTCTCTCTTGACACTTAAGACTTCTCCATATTACTTTGTGTCAATTTAATTCATTGCTTCTAACCACTCATGATTTATATATCCACCATATTTTATTTCTCTATTCGCTTCATGGTGGACATCCAAATTACCTTTAACTTTCTACCACCACAAGAGCAATAAACATCATTATGGTCTCCTACGTGAGAATTTCATTGAGCTACATACCCAGATGTAAGATTGCTGGGTTATAGAGTAAAGTACTGTGAGATGGCTCTCCAGGACGGTTATACCAGTCTGTGCTCTCCAATTGATAGGTTTTTCTGTTGAACCAGCATTGCATTCTGGGATAAATCCTAGTCTTGAAGTATTTTTTAGTATACCCAGTTGGATTTGGTTAGCTGATTTTATTTAGGATTGTTAAAATTTAATTCATAAATGAAATGATACTGCAATTTTTTTATATTGTTCTTACTTTGGAATCAAGATTACAGTCTAGCCTAATGCAACAGGCTGGGATACTTTACACTTTTTCTATTTCCTGGGGCAGCTAGTATAATATAGGAATTAACTATTCATGAAAGTCTAGTAGAATTCACCTGTAAAACTATCTGGGCTTTACAGTCATAAATTTTTCTATTTATGTCATGCTTACTGAAGTATATTCAGTTTTCTTTTTCCAAAATGTGTACATTTTGGCATTCTCCATTTTTCTAAAAATATATGTTTTCCAATATATTTGAGAGTAGTTGTTTGTAATACTCTTGTGCTGTATTTTTTTTTTTTTTTTTTTTTTTTTTTGCGTTACGCGGGCCTTTCACTATTGTGGCCTCTCCCGTTGCGGAGCACAGGCTCCGGAC
The DNA here is from genome assembly GCF_011762595.2 of Tursiops truncatus. Taxonomy (NCBI): domain Eukaryota; kingdom Metazoa; phylum Chordata; class Mammalia; order Artiodactyla; family Delphinidae; genus Tursiops; species Tursiops truncatus. The sequence continues at coordinate 53,305,391 of NC_047044.1, read as the reverse complement.
GCACAGGCTCAGCGGCCATGGGTCACGGGCCCAGCCGCTCCACGGCATGTGGGATCTTCCCGGACCGGGGCACGAACCTGTGTCCCCTGCATCGGCAGGCAGACTCTCAACCACTGTGCCACCAGGGAAGCCCTTGTGCTGTATTTTTGTCCCTTTTTTGTTCTTTTCTGTCTTGTCAAAGAATTAGCTTTCTATTTTATTACATTTTTCTTATTGTTATACATGTATGTATTCTATCTCATTGATTTCTTCTCTTCCCTTTGATATATTTTTCTTCTTGTTAATTTGGGTTTGCTCTGTTTCTCTTTTTCCAGCTTCTTGTGTTGAATGCTTATTAACTTTTTGTTTTCCTTTTGTTCCCCTCTATTGAAGGCTATAAATAAAGCTGTAGATTTCCCTTTAAATATTCCTTTATCACTATTCCATAAATATTGAAATGTAGTAGTCATTGTCTTTCAATTCTATATATGTCTTTAGTTTCCTTTATAATTTTCTGATTATCCCAAGATTATCTCATCATATGCTTTTTCAAATATATGGTTTTATAAAGCTGTCCTTTGTTTCTTAATTTTAATTTTATTTCATAGCATTTAGGGGCATTATCTATATTATATTAATCCTAGGAGTTTATTAGGGCTTCCATGGGGCTTAATATATGGTCTGTTCCTTAAATGTTTGTGTACTTGAAAAGCATACGTATTCCCCATTTAAGCATAGAGTTCTATATTTCCGTTACAGTTAATCTGATCAGTTGTATGCAAATCATTACTATCTCTGGTTATTTTTGATGTTCATTCTTTTTCTGAGAGGAATTTGTCAGGACTCCTACTGAAGTGTTGATTTATCTGTTTCTTCTAACAGTTTTATTAATTCTTTTGCATTATTAGTTGCATTTATGTTTAAAATGGGTAGCTCTTCTTTCTCTATTGTTCCTTTTACCAGAATTTGATATTCATTTTTCGTTTTGTCTTTTTCTCAGAATTACAAATATTAATTTAGCTTTCTTTTGATACCATGATTTTGTTTGCAAACTCTGTGTGCCTTTTTGTTAGATTTGTCTCTTATAAATCTATATTATTGTTAAATCTTATCTTTTTATTTTCAGACTTATTGGTCTGAAAATATGTTTCTTTAAATTTGGGAGTGTGGTGGTCTTGATTTCAGATTGACAAATTTATAATCCATATTGGGCTCCACCCAAAAGAACAATAATTTTGTTTAAGAGGGGTAGAACTATTTAGAAGACAAAGCCTATAAAGTCACTTTTTAGAAACTATGACAGCAAATAATTGTTTTGAGTACATTTTGCAACTTTGTTTCCTCAGTTACTGGATAGTTTATACAAAGTATAGATGGGAGCAGTGGGCATTTTTTTTTTTAACTTAAAGATAAAGTAGATCTTTAAAATTTGTGCAGATCAATTGATCGTTTTTTACCTTTCCTTTGCTCTGTACTTTTGTTAAAGACTGGAAAAGATTCTGGTGTAAAAACCTCTACAAATCAATGAGATAATATTGTTGGAAAAATATTAGTCATAGAAAATTTAAATTTTGGTTGAAAATTCAAACTTTGGAATCAGAAACAGGCCTGAGTTTAAATCCTGACTCTGCTACCTAACCGCTATACTGTTGGACAAATTAAACTTCTCTTGATGCCTCCCTTTCCCCATCTCTAAAATCAGAAGAATAGTAATCATAGTACCTTCTTTTGAGATAATACATGTAAAGTGCATAGCACTGTGCCTGATACACCAGAAGCACTACATAAATGTTAATCACAAGTTATTGTCATTAGTATTGTTATTCTGTGAATTAAAAAATAATAAATCTGTCCTGTTTGTCCCTGGGATGAAAAAAGTCACATATTTCAACTTATATGAAAGTATCGTAGGCTTCTAGTTTGTAGGAAATTATTCTAAAAACCTTTAATCATTGGAATCAGTTAAATACATGATAGACAGGTCTTATATAGATGATTATCATGTAATTTTAATAGGTATTCCCTATATTAGATGGTTTTAAAGTTTTGAGGGTTCCCTCCCAGGAAACCACAGCTCATTTAAGTCACAGAAGCGATTATATTTTTTCATTAGATACTGCTTTCGCAAAAAATAAAGATGATGGAAAATGGTACTACTTTGATGACAGTAGTGTCTCAACTGCATCTGAAGACCAGATTGTGGTAAGTGTGTCTTTTATTCCTGAAAATCAAGGAATCTACTGTTTTAAAAGGGGCCCATGGAACACTATAGTCTATATTCTAGCAATTCTAATAGGTGAGAGACTTGCTCTGCTTTAAAGAAATGTAAAATTGTCCTCTAAGTGGAAATCTGTCTACTAAATTTGCCCACTAACAGAAGCATAAGTTGAAACATGAACATTTTTCTGGTTTTCAACATGAAAACTGGAGAGTTCTAATGAAAATATTACATTTTCCCCTGAAAAATAGGCTCGGACATTCTAGACGTTGACTGCTTAAAGTCAGAATGCTAAAGTAGAAAAAAAAACAAATCTTTAAGGGCCTTACCATACCTCAGATTTTTAAAGTCTTATCCTTTCTGACAATTACATATTCAAACTCAAAATGATATAGTTATATAAAACAAATTACAGATTTTAAAAAAATTAATGCTGTGTATTTGTTACTTTGATGTTTTCTGAATAGTAGAAAAATTAGGAAGTTAACATCTAGTCACACGTGCATCAGTTTATCAGCCACAGCTGGAGCCAAAATATTGGCATTTGTTTTGTTTCCCATCAGAGCACATTTTTATTATCAGATATGGATTGATGAACAGACGACTGGTATGTTCTAAGAAGAAAACTAAGAATTGCTTGATAAGAATTTATTATTCTATAAATTTTGCCTTTCTGTATATTTTACTTATTGATGACAGTATTATAAAGTATGAGAATTAAGGTATTTGCTTATGTGATGATATTTCCTATACAGAGGTTTTCTGGTGATGTTGGGGGAGCACTGACTGCTTTACTTTATTTCATGATTCAAATTATATATTCCTTGAGGGCAGAGACTAGTTTTTTACTTTTTTAGTTTATAATGCTTTAAAGGTCTTCAACTAAAATTGTTCAATTTAATAAATTAATAAATTTCTGAGCCCAATTACTGGCATAGTTTTAATTGGTCATTGGATGAACAGATACGAAATTATTTTGAATTGTTTCTCTGTAGATGTTTCATATTTTTATCTATATATGTGTATATAATTTATATATATTTATATATTAAATTATGTACCGTTGCTTATCTCCCTACAGCTGTAACAAAGAACAAAGACTTTTGAACTCTTAATATTTTAATATTTTTTAAAATGTGTATATGCCTAAGTTAACTACATTTTCAGTTTATATTTAGACTTCTAATTTCATATCATATCCCTCACTTTTCAATTCTGTTCTCCTTTTTAATCTACCAACACAAAACATCCTGAAGTTGCCTACATTGTCCTTCAAAGTCTATTTGACAACACTGCCCTAATCTTGCTTTCAAATAAATAATATATCTTGTTTATATACAGTAAGTGAATTTGATGTTACCTTACATTTTAACAATGACAATTCTTCATTTAGTCAACAGGTACTTGAGTACCTTCTATATATAGCGCTTTATTCTAAACAAGGTTAAAAGACAGCTATCTCTGATTTCAAGAGGCTTACAATCTAAAGGTGATGAGAAATGAATTGACAATTGTATATGATAATTACTATTAAGTATCTTGGCTGTATAGGTTGGAGGCATCTGTCTCAACTGATTTGGGGTTTAAGGAGACAGGGCCAGTGCAGGGAAGTTTGCATAGAGAAAGTGGTGTTTGACCTGAGTTACAGATACAAATAGTGGTAAATGAGACAAAAGATGCAAAGGTATTCTAGGCAAAAAGAACAGTACCTACAAAAGCAAGGAGGCATGACAGAATATAGCATTTAGGGGAACAGCAAATAATTTGGTGTTACTGAAAGGAAAGACTCTTGTTGGGGATATGGAGCAGAAATTAGGCTGGGGCTAAACCTAGCACTCAGATCAAGAAAGATGACATTTTTCGTTGTTTAGACCTTTTTTTTTTTTTTTTTTTTTTTGCGGTACGCGGGCCTCTCACTGTTGTGGCCTTTCCCGTTGTGGAGCACAGGCTCCGGACGCACAGGCTCAGCGGCCATGGGTCACGGGCCCAGCCGCTCCGCGGCATGTGGGATCTTCCCGGACCGGGACACGAACCCGTGTCCCCTGCATCGGCAGGCGGACTCTCAACCACTGCACCACTGGGGAAGCCCTAGACCTTTTCTTAAAGTTTGTAAGAAGTATTGGATGGTTGTTAAGTAATAGAAGAACATTATTAAATTTGCATCTTAACATGTCTTACAAACACTTTAGAAGACAGGTTGGAGGGCACTGAGTAAAGAAGCAGAAAGGTCATTATTGTCTCCAGAGGAAAGGAGGCTGTCATGTAAGTTAAGCAACAAGAGCTTCTAAATTTAAAGTAGTGGTAGTAAGTATATAGACAAAGGGAGAATGGATTTGTGAGCTACTTAATGGATAGAAATAATAGAACTTGATTAAGATTAGATATAAAGATGTAGAGAGGGAGAAGATGAAGATGACTCGTCAACATTCACTAAGGTAGTAAACGTAGGAAGAAAATTTGCTGTGAAGTTTGAGATACATGTATAATAGCTATGTGGAAATTTCCATTTGGAAATGGAACTAATAGAACTAGGGTGAGTTAACTCAAGGGTGAGATCTGGCTTCAGTTATAAATCTGAATTGTCTGTCTTAGGTAGCAGTTAAAACCATAGTTTCGAATGAGTCACCTATGGGAAGATACAGATTGAGAAAGAGCAGTAGGCTGTGGACAGAACATGATTTTTTTTGAAGGTCAGCATTTAAAGAGCCCACAGAAAAGTAGAAGAAACTGTAGAGATGGAAGATCTAAGGAAAAGTGGTGTAACAGAAGCCAAAAATGCTTTAATGCAGGAAAGAGGAGTAATAAAGCATTAAATGCTACAGAAAGATTAGCTAAAAAAGGCATCCATTTAATTTGTTAATAGGAGGTTTTTGAGCCTAGTGAAAGCCATTTCATTAGAATGGTTGCGGCAGTCACATTGAATTGAGGAGTGTACGTGAGAGTGAATGATGAATATTAGATTTTCTGTCTCCAGCCTGGCTGTGAGGAAGAGGAAGAGGTATATGGCAGCTAGAAGAAGAGGTAGAATGGAGAGGGATTTATGATGGGAAAAGACTTAAGTATTTTTTATGCCCAAAAGTCCAGTAGATAAGGACTCATTAAAGATACACAGTGATGATTGATGGAGCAATATCCTTAAGATGGTAAGAAAAGTTAGAATCTAGAGCAAATACAGAATGAAGTTATTACTATTAGAAAGAAGCTTACCTTTTTCTTAGAGACAGGAGGGAAGAAAGCATAGAATTCTATTTCATTTTAGAGTAACTAGGTTAATCTGTGATACAGTTGGATTTATTTATCTATCCAGCTAACTTAGAAGAGAATAAAAAATGTTAAATCCAGTGACCATTGTTCCTTTATATATAGAAGTCATCTTATAGTTACTCAGTTTTAGTAACCCCCATTTGACCATGTGTGGTTTTCTTGATTTATGTCCTGTCACCAAAATTGGTTACCAGCTAAAAATTCATACTGTATTTAATGTTACCTTTAAGAATCATAACCATTTTAACATTCTTTTTTTTGTTTGTTTTAACAGTCCAAAGCAGCATATGTACTCTTCTACCAGAGGCAAGACACCTTCAGTGGAACTGGCTTTTTTCCTCTTGACCGAGAAACTAAAGGTGCTTCAGCTGCCACAGGCATCCCATTAGAAAGTGATGAAGATAGCAATGATAATGACAATGATATAGAAAACGAAAACTGTATGCACACTAACTAATGAAAGTCCTAGAAGCCATAAAAGAGAGACTTTCCTGCTGGTGGTATCAAAATGATGAAGTTACCCACCACATTAAACAAAAGTCTGAGATGGGGAGTTTCAGATAACTGAATGTAAATCCTTTATCAGATTTTAACTTGTGCAGTACTTGAAGTGAAACACAATGAAAACTTTAACAGAAATTGTCTCTTAATACATTTACAGTCTTGTATTTACAAGCTAAATATATATAGGAAATCACAAATAAATCCCTTTTAAGTTTGCTGCTGTTTTGATGAATTATGTTTTCTTTAATTTTTTGGATGTGAGTTAATTGATGACAAACGTTAAATTTGTGGATGTTGGTCATTTATTTTGCTCAAATAATACTGCAAGAAAACTGGCTGAACTTAGTTTTTGGATAATTAATTCATGTGCATTAAGCTGCCACATATACTACTATGATATTTAGCTGCGGTATCCATGTGGCATAAATACTGCAGTAGTATTCTTGGAAAACCAAATTTTCAAATCTTTACCTGGTAGTCAATGTGGGCCTGTTATAAAACCAAATCATGATACAAGAAATAATCTTGAAAAAGTTATTTCCTTTTGTAGTATCATAAAAAATCCAGAATGTTATGTTCATCTTATTACTACTGTGGAAACAGGTTCTAGATTTCACACTTCATCGAAAGTCACTTTTCAGTTAAATGTAAGTATTTTTTACTGCTATTGGGATCTATCCCTAGATATTCAAATTCTTTTTGACTTGCTTTAAAATGCATATCTTTAATCTGGTGTTGGTCCAAAATTAAAATTTTGGCTGTCTGTTTTTCTCTACCCCATTTTTTGGTAATTTGGCAACTTTCAGCTCTCCCAAGTATTGTAATATAAGGACAAACTTAATAGTATTCTGTATCCATAGTAATAATTACATCAAGCTTAGATGAGAATTTTTTTTCATATACTGGCCTTTAAATCACTAATGGACAATTGGCTTTACAGGTAGGTCTGTTAACTTTCTTTGTGTGTTCCTGATGGAATTCACCATAGCCTTACAGCTTTTCTCAGAAGGTAACTTGTTACAAGAGAATTGGCATTTGCATGTTCCAGAGTCAGAACCTGTACAGTATATAAAGTATACAAACCTTGAATTTTATTTTAGTTCACCACATTCAAGGATCCAGGATGCCAAAAATATGTGTGAACATTTGAAACATTTTTCATTTGCTGCTTTTTCCCTTTGATCTAGTTGAAAGAATGTATTGTCAGTTGGCATACAATTCTGCCTTTAATAGAAAATAAATGCTGGGGCACATTTCACATATCGACTACCTGAGAAATTGCTTTGTGTCCCACTGTTATTAAAGCAAAAAGTATAATGTTCTTCACTTGAACTAATCAAATACAATAGATTATAAATTGTGTATTGTAAATAAAAGTTCACTCTGTGAGTGCACATTTTGGTAAATTATTTATTTATGTTAGCATTTAAAAGTGAAAGAGAAATGCATTTGACCAGGATAAATGAGGTATGTTGATCATGGCTTTGCTTTATACCGTGATATTAAAGCTGGTTTTTCATCCTGGTATTTTTAAAGCTGCTTTGGGTTTTTCCTTTTTTCTCTTCTTTTCTTTTCTTTTCTTTTTTTCTTTCTTTTTTTTTTTTTTTTAATGTAAACTAACCTCCTGCATGACAGAGGTTAAAATTTTGTCTGCACTTGAGTTCACTTGCGTTTACATTTGAAATGTGCATGTTTATTTATACAGATTTCAATAAAGCTATTCAAGGCCTTATTTAGTCTTTTATTTCTTACTCTGAATCTTTTAATAAAAATCCTCTATTTTATGGTAGGTGACCATAGACTTTTTAGTTATACCGTTAAAAATAGAAAGAAAAGCATGTCATAGCTAAGTAAATCCTACTGTTAAGGACATGTTTTAAAGTTGACGTTTTCAGTTTAAATATTTAGTCATTGAGCAAATGTTTGTTTGTATACCTACTAATCTAGAGTCTTGAGATTTAGCAGTAACCAAATATCCCTGTGCTCACAGAGTTTGCAGTCTTTCTGCTACCTACCAACTAGCAAACTTTATTTCCATTTTTCTGAGGTTTAAAGAAAAGACAAAATTTTTTCTAGCTCTAGATTGTAGTCTCTACCCTAGTTGTCCATAGGGACCATTCCTTTTTCCTGTGATTAACTTGTATTCCCACTGAAAGAAAAGAAAATGATGTTAATAATACCATTGAATTTGTCAAACTCAAATGGCATTTTCAGCTGCAAAAAAGAAAACTGTAAAAATAGTGCAAAGGCTAATCCATACTCTAATTAAAAGTAGATATTCATAGATAGTACAGGGTAGCAGGAATATATCCAGTCTAGAATTCTCCTTCTAGCTTTGCTACTCAGTAATCACATGACTTTGAATTTAATCTCTCCTGGTCTGTTTCCTGGCCGGTAAAATAATAATAATAATAGGAGCATTTATTGAGCATTTTCATGGACCAGGTACTATATTAAAGTGTTACATGTATTACCTCATATAATTCCACAATAGCTACGAGGTAGGAACATTCATCATCCCCATTTCTCATACGGAGAAACCAAGGTACAAAGCAGCCAATATTCCCAAGTTCACACAATTGCTATGTGGTGGCCAATATTCTATCCTCAGGTACATGTGCTACTTCCCACTAGTTATAGTGTCTGACTCACAGGATTGTTTGGAGCTCAAACAAGATAATGCATTTTATGGCAAGGTGCTTTGTAAGCTATGTGGTATACTCATTACTGACTTTTTCAGTCTGAATACAAAGTCATCTTGAAGTCTAATAACTTTGCTCCCAAAAGTAACTTCAGGTGAATATCTGAGTACTGAATAAGAAAAATACCAGCTGGAACATTGACTAACCATTCCCTTTTAAAACTAACTTCATTCAACTTGCATACATTTATTACAATTTTAATTAAATTTTAAATGTGGCATTTTTTTCCTTGTTCATCTAACTCAACTGTGCCCTTCTTTACATTTCCCCAAATGCAACCCTGATTTTCAGGACTTTTTTTCTTCACCTATGATTTAGTTTTAATTAATCTATATGAAAAAGCTGCAGCCTAATGTTTTATTTAAATATCCTGCTTTCTCTTGTAATCTGTATTCTTTTAGTCCTATATTTGTCCTTGCTTTTCTGGCAGCTAGATATCAAGCCACACAAAACAGTGGTTTGGGTATGAAGAAAATTAGTTAAGTGTCAAAGCCATTGCTACAGTATAAAGACAGTGCTTGTTCATCAACTAATTTCATTGAGGTGAGGACATCTTATGAGAAATAAGCCAGGAGACTATGAGATAAAATGAGTAGAGTCTCCTTCAGTGGCTTATGAAAGGGAGTTGGGGGGAGGGGGCGTGGTTTGTGGGGGTGGGGAGCATGCCAGTAGGAACCTTTCACCCCAGAGAAGAATGTACTGTCTCTGACACTATCACTGGTACATGGTGATAACAAAAAGTAAGCCAACTTTTAGTCTGTTTTATTATCTTTAAGTACTTTACAGACAATACATTTCATTACTGCCTGCTTCCCATCCTCCCTACTTGTAGCTATGGTTCTGATCTTTGCTTGTGCAGTATAGATGAGCACATTCTCTCCAGTTTAGTTTGTAAGGTAGAAATGTGGAGAATTCTTGTATACAGAGGAAGGAACCAAAAGTCTTTAAAATCTCAGAGGAGTGAGAAGGAAAGGAAAATAAATTTTATTTCTGAAGCCAAAGAAGAATAGTGGAAATCTTTGGTCATATTGTTTGCTCTACAATAAAGTAATTTTTTAAATTTTTATTTGAAACAGCTTCTCTTGAAAAGGTAACTATGTTGATAACTCACAAATACTTTTTTTTAAGTGCCAGAGGTTAGAGAAAGGGGGAAGGAGAGTGTATTTATATTCTTGCTGACATATATTAAGTTGTAGAGCTATATAGTCTATTGTTTCATTATCAGAGTTTTTTAATGAGAAACATGTATAATTTTTCTTATAAGCATTATTCTAGCTTGGGCATTTCAATTCTATATAATTTTTCATGTGTTTAATTCATATTTACCATATATTAAAGCAAAAGAATTTCAAAATAGCTCAGATAACACTTTCATTTAAAACTGGATTAGGTATATTCAAATTTTTAATCAGCATAGAATAGGTTTTTAAATATCAGAATCAGGAAGATAAAATATACATGTAAAATGTACATAGTAAAAATTCAAATATTGATCAAGCCTTATTTGCACTAATGATGGGGTAAAGAATTTTTAAATGGATAATATAAAACAGACAGTACAAAAATTATTTTTGGCAAATATATGCATTGGGAAACATACACTACATCATACCATGGTCTAATTATAATCAGCTCTATCTTTGGAAGCCTGGAAATTGCCAGGATAGTGAAAGGGAAGAGACTCTGGGTTATTAAGAGAATCCAGAAAGTGGATAAACCATTCAGGGAAAATCAAGGGTTGACATAATATTGTGGACTAGAGTCTCAAAGGACAGAGAGAAAAATCAGTCAAATGGGTTTTGATGTCATTTTTTTTCTAGAAATGCCTATTAAATCTTATACAAAGCAGCTAAAAATACAGCTATCTCTTTGGAAATCGTTCTTTTAAATGGAAATGCTGTAAAAATAAGACTGCACATTTTCAGTATGCACAAAATCAAATATTTTAAATGTTTAAATTGTTTTGGTAATTAACTGTGTTCTACTGTAGAAAATCGTGGTTGAAGTTGGTGCTCATTTTGCTCAAAGTTTTCCCTCATATCAGGAACTTGTAGTTTGTTCTATATAGTTTGATGAAACAAAAAAAATAGTTTTATTTGGTGTGACCTTCAAATCCGTTGCTAGGAGTTAAATCTACATACATACAAGTAAAACAATAAATATGGAAACATCCCAAGTCTTTTCCCATAATGTGTATTCTTACATTTTTCTTAGTAATGACAAATTCTTTACATTTGCCAAGCTGTTTTAAACCTTAAGTATTACCTTGCTTTTTAATTCTTAGTTAAAATCTTTCAGGATTCTTAAACTTTGTAATATCTCAAACCAGGTTTCCTCATTAACACTTATTTTGTTTTTCTTTTAAACTTTATGAAAGAATATTGTAGGTTAACAGGCATTGTAACTCCTTATTCCTCCTCTATTCATTGATTCTTAGGTATGGTAGGTTTTGAATAGTTTAGACTCACGTATTAAAGTGTTCTTCTTAGTCTGGCCTTACATGTGTGCCTTCACTCTTTCATCTGGCCTGCTTTTCTTCTGACCTTGAGTTATCCCTATAAGTAGTGAAAGTATTTCACTTTCTCTATACTGAAAACAATCTGTTGATTATATGAAGTGGGCAATTTTAAAATTCTCTTGAGTTCGTCAGAATTAATCACATCATGACTTTTTAAGTCATTTCCCAAAGAAGTTCCAGACGTCCAGATCATTGTTCATCCCCTGAGCTCCCTAACTCCTGTAGTGAATTATCAGTGTCCTGAAAACTACTTAAGACAGAGCAACCTCCAAGCATATATGAATTATTTTAGAATTGCCCTTACTTAAAACCAAAAAATAAACTAAATATGGAGAAATTATTGATAGTACATCTTTTTATTCCTGTAGGACTCATACTGAGTGACTTTAGTAAGATAAAACTCGATTTATAAAACAGTTTCAATTTTGTGCCATGTATCTATTGTGTGAGTTGTAATATTGCAAATTCAAACAGTAAACATCAATAATCACAAATACTTGGGTAAGATGTTTGTTGGGAGACAGTGGGATAGGGTAGGAAACATCCTGTATTTAAAACCATTTTACCACAGCTAGCTCTTAAGTCATTGGCTTCTGAATTTTAGTTTTCTCAACCATAAAATACCAGTTTCTTGTGAGGATTAAGAGTTAATGGATATAGAGGTATAAACTTCGAGGTTTTGCAAAATAAGGCATATTTCCTATTATGGAAAACTAGAGTGCTCTATCATTGCTGATGAAAGACTTCTTCAATTGAAGGCTCAAATTCAGCTTTTAAAGTTATTGTTAAGTATATATTTTTAGCAGAAGAATAACCAGTAGGGTGGATCAAATTAATATTTGCTTTTTCATTTTTTTTTTTTTAAGATGTTCTCCTAGCTCCTCTAAAAGACTTGGAGCAGAAGTCTTAATGTGATGGTAAGCTTGAAAATTAAAATTTCATCACGGATACTAGAATCCAGTTCCATACTAACAGATTTGTTTTTTTAAAGCTATTTATGAGCATAACTAAACATTTTACACTTAAAACCCTTTTCTCTGCCTTCAGCAATCATGGATTATGTTGTCTTTTTCCTCCAATTTTATTTATCAGTATCTAAAATCATTTGAGTAAAGTAAAATCCAAACTTCAGAGGTTACGACTTTTATTGTTGGGATAGAATTAGTAAAAGTCAGATTCTATTCCTCTCTTTAGCTTAAAGTCCTCCTCCAGACCCTCCATGAATAAAAGAGTGGTTCAGAACATAGGCTTAGAACTTTAACCACCTGAGTTCTGGGCCTACCACTTTTCTGTAAGTCTTGTTACCTCTCTGATTCCCAATTTGCAAACTAGAGCAGCTCCAGAATTTCCATCTAGGAGGGCTTGGGGTGAACAGTCCGAGTAGAAAGAAGTGTGAGACTCTTAAAACTGCATGTTTGCTCAGCAAGCACATGGTTTTTCTTGAAATGTACAGTTTACTTGTTGTAGAGGGCTATTAATAGATATTTGTGAGGAAACCAAACTCCCCATCTACCTAAGCCATCCACTCCTGGCACTATTACCCTACCTTTTAGAATAATTGTGAGGTATAAATTGTGTCCTGATCATTATGAAGAACGCAGCAGGTATTATTACTAACAAGTACACCCAATTGTGGGAATGATTGTTCTCTCTTTACAAATGAGACTAATTATCATTATTCAATATCATTCACACTCAAGTTCCAATAAGCTTTCTTCAGCAAGAGAACAAAGAATAGGGTAACAATTATTCCACCCAGATTGCCTGTTCAACTGGTGCTTGAGGGAAAAGATTGAGAACTAGCCCTTATCGAACTCCTCACCTTCCCTCAAACATATACAATTTGACAACTCTGGCCTTTCCCACATACTATTCTGTTTAATGGTCTGCCTTATCTCCTACCAGGCAGACTCCTACACACATTCTTCAGGACCAATCCCAACATACACTGGCTTGCTCTTCCTGACACATCAGTTGTCACCTTGGGCTATGCATATCTCTCATCCCCCATTAGACTGAATTAATCTGATGGAAGAGTCTTGTTCATAGATGCTAAGATGGTGTTGGGTATAGTATGTGTTCCTAATGTGATAATTATTAAATGAAGGATTTGCCTCAATATCTGAAGCATCACTGTATTACTGTGATTTTGTTTTATCCCTGATGTATTACTGAGTATTTTTAAAGCTTTCAAAGTAAATTTACCTTATGAATGTGCATTAAAAATAGATATGTTTAAAATACAGTAACATTCTAAATTCAGTATTATTAAGAATAATAAATTCAGTATTATTTATGGAATTTAGAATATTCAAGATTAAATGTAAAGAATAGCAACATTTCATTTATATTTTCTAAAGACATTTTTATTGCAAAGAAATCTGTCTTCCAACCCAGTTTTTGTCTGGTTTCCATGGCAAAGTAACCATTCTGTGACTAGGCTCATAGCCTCCTTATCTAGTATCACATATACAACATTCTGAAGTCTACCTTCCCTTAATATTGTCCATTTTTCTTGAGTCCAAGGTTTTCCAGGAGAATTAACAACTATCAAAAGTTAGGTCTAGGGCTTCCCTGGTGGCGCAGTGGTTGAGAGTCCGCCTGCCGATGCAGGAGACACGGGTTTGTGCCCCGGTCCGGGAAGATCCCACATGCCGCGGAGCGGCTGGGCCCGTGAGCCATGGCCGCTGAGCCTGCGCGTCCGGAGCCTGTGCTCCGCAACGGGAGAGGCCACAACAGTGACAGGCCCGCGTACCGCAAAAAAAAAAAAAAAAAAAAAAAAAAAGTTAGATCTAGATCCTTTATGCCTCTGCATTGACCAACAATGTAGTCACCAAGTTTGTCTTCATGCATCTTCTGAGAAGGGTCTCAGAGTTATTAAATACTTATGAGAGTTTACCTACTGATTGCTTCCAAGCAACCTGTATAGTGATACTATTTTTAAACAAATACTGCCTTGAGACCCCATCCCCATGAGAGCCCACAATTTGTATAGTATTAATAAGCCTGGATGAGTTGTTACTGCTGTCCCAAAATAGAAGTCCCTAAATCACCCTCAAGCACACTGAAATAGTAAAAATACTATATAATATTTGGTTGGAATATACAAAGATAGGTGTACAAATTACTAATTTGGGAAGTGAAACAGTCCATAGTTTTCAGACTTGAATTCCCATTTTAAAAAGACATCATTTTTCAGTTTTACTCCAATAAGAAATAAAAATTAAACAAGAAGTAATGTGGGGGGGAAAAAAAAAAACCTCACTTTTGAGGCAAAAAAAGAGTCTTGTTGATGGCCAAGGGTAAGACTCAGTTTCCCAACAGGGTAAATTAATTTTGAAAACAAAAGGAGCCAAATGTTAAGGAAAGAGAAGATAGTCAAGTTTGATTGGAAAGGAGATATTTTCTGTGTTTTTTTTCTTTCGTGGGTGGTTTAAGCTCTAGAGAAAATATTTTCTTGGACAGATTCCTCAAAATTCCCTTTAAACAACCAGGTAGACTGGGAACATCCTGGATCTTCCCACTTTTCTTAAAAACGGCACACAAAAGATGAACTATATAATGACACCAATTGTGATTGTGTAAAAATAAAATAGCCCAACCGGAATTACTTGTACACAATCCATTAACAAGATTTTTAAACCCCCACTGATAGACCCAGAAGGAAAATTAAATTGCTTAGCTTGTTCAAAATCTGCTTTTTGAAACAGATGGCAAACCATCTAATTGATACATACTCTAGAAATAAGTAGTATAGTACAGAAGTATTTGTGTAATTTTATTTTTATTTTTTTTTTGCTATCCGCGGGCCTCTCACTGCTGTGGCCTCTCCCGTTGCGGAGCACAGGCTCCGGACACGCAGGCTCAGCGGCTATGGCTCACGGGCCCAGCCGCTCCGCGGCATGTGGGATCTTCCCAGAACCGGGGCACGAACCCATGTCCCCTGCATCGGCAGGCGGACTCTCAACAACTGCGCCACCAGGGAAGCCCTATTTGTGTAATTTTAATACATGTGACGCTCACAATGAGTGGTGCTAAGACCAGGTGTTTTCTTTGGTGCTAGCGAAATTGGTGTAACTCTGGAAACCACTTTCATACTACAGTTATTAGCAAATACAGAATTTAGCTTCAGAGTTCAGTGAGTCCTAACAGCCTGCCCTCAAAGTGTGAGACAACCTAAAACCAGGGCAGAGAGAAGACAGCTCCTTGTCTTAGATGCTAGCTATATCTCCCTCTCCTGTCACTGGACCCACACATACTCTTTCCAGATTCTGGGACACTTCTATTTACTTCAAGTTTTTAAGGCCTATTTGTTTCTACCCTTACATTTAGCTGGTATTTAGCTGGTAAACTTGAATTTTTACCTAGTCATCCTTCTGTTACTGTTGTCTGTTTCCACAGCTACATTGGATTTCCAAGGGCATGGCTTATCTGTTCAGACTCTGATGTTTGCTCGTATTCCGCAGTTCTGGTTTGGTTTTTCAAAATGTAATGTTGGGATTCACCCCAAAAATCAAGGTTACTGTTTTTTGTCTTCTCTGTCTTTGCCTAAGGTATATTTTCTTGGACTCTGTAAATCTGCCCATAGGAAACCCATAGGAAAACTGTAATAGACTACACGCCCTGTAACTAGACTGTTAACTTCAAGGATCAGGGATGTTATTCTATAGTAAATATTTTGTGGATGTATTTCCACAACTGTCACGTTGTTGTTGTTTTCTTCATGTAATTTCAAATATAGTAAAACCAAGTTCTTGGAGAAAAAAGGTCAGGGTCCAAATAATTCAATGAAAATTAGTATATCATTAAAAAAATGAGAAATACATTCCAAGGATATTCATTAAAATGTTCATTTCAGTTGCCTTGATGAGGCATTGATATCGTACATTGCCTCCATATGTCGTAAAATAGAAAATAACATGTATCATTCACAATTCCTAGAAATATAAAGAAACAGGAAATGTAAACCCATGGTAAATGGAAACAGATCCAAAGATAACCCAGATGTTAGAACTGGTAAACAAGGACTTTAAAATGACTATAATAAATACATTAAAGAATCCACAGGAAAAGATGGAATGCGTAAGAAATAGGGAATTTCAGGAAATACATGTGAAAACTATAAGAAATAACCAAATGTAAATATTAAAACTAAATATAACTGAAATCAAAAATCTATTAATTGGATGGGATTAATGCAGAACACAACTTAAAAATAAGTCTAGAAATTATCCAAAATAAGGCATAGAGATTTTTTTTCCCCTAAATTAACAGGAACACAAAGACTTGTGAGAGAGAACCAAACAGGAGAAGAATGAAGTAGAAAAAAATAATTGAAAACAGATGGCTGAAGTTTTCCCGAATTTGACTGAAAATATCAACTTAAGCCAGCATACCCCAAGCAGGATAAGAAGAAAAGACGACCACATCCATACCCTTAAATAGTCAATAAAAATCCAAGATAAAAATTAATTCTCAAAAGCAGCCATGGGAGGAAAAAGTCACATTACTAGCAAATAATGTGACAGCTGACATTTCATTAGAAACAACAAAGGCCAGGAGAAAATGGAATGGCGTCTCTGAGGTGCTAAGGTGGGGGAAGGGGGAGGGAAACCTGTCAAATTTAGAATTAATACACAAGAAAATATCCTTCTAAAATGAAGGCAAATTAAACATTTTCAGATTAAAAATAATTTGTCCATCAGTAACCCATAATACAGAAGTGTTTATGGAAATGCTCAAAGCATTTCCAGATGGAAATTTCAGATCTACAGGAAGGAATAAAACCTATGGAAATGGTGAGTAGAGTATGTAGATAAATAGAAAATTTTTTCTTTCTTAGATAAAAATCAAATGGTTGTTCAAAACAAAATGAATGAAAATGTACTGTGGGATTTGTAACGTGTGAATAAAATATATGACATCAGACAAAGGAGAGTGGTTTATGTGAAATTATACTGTTATAAAGTTCTTATATGTGAATTAATATAATATGATTGCAAAAGATCATGATATATTAAGAATGTATACTATAGGGACTTCCCTGGTGGTCCAGTGGTTAAGGCTTCGCCTTCCAACGCAGGGGGTGTGGGTTCAATCTCTGGTCAGGGAGCTAAGATGCCACATGCCTTGTGGCCAAAAAACCAAAACATAAAACAAGCAATATTGTAAAAAATTCAATAAAAACTTTAAAAATGGTCCACATCAAAAATATCTTAAAGAAAAAAAAAGTATACTATAAACCCTAGAGCAACCACACAAAAAAAAGAAAAAGAACAAGAGGCATAACTAAAAGCCAGTAAAACAGATAAAATGTAATAATAAATAATACTCATGTCACCCCCTCCCCCACACACAAAAAAAGTAAAGGTAGAAAAGGAGGGAAAAGGAACAAAAGAACAAATGGTAAACAAAGGTTGATGGTAGACTTAAATCCAACCATATTATTAATTAAATGTAATGGACTAAACTCTGAATAAGGCAGGAGAAAGAAAGATCCAACCATATGCTTTTTCCGAGAGACACTTTATAAAGACCAAACAAGTTATAAGTAAAAAATGGAAAATGATACACCTAGCATAGGGAATTTAGTGTGGCCATATTAATATAAGGTGATTGACACTTATAGAACACTACGCACAACAAATGCACATGGAATAGTCTCTAAGACAAAATGCTGGTCCATAATTAAGTTTCAGTATATTGCAAAGGATTGATGTCCTATAGAATATGCTCTCGCATGACCAAATAATTAAATTAGAAATACAGTCAGCCCCCTCGGTATCTGCGGGTTCCACGTTGGTGGATTCAGCCAGCCTAGGATCCAAAATATTTGAAAAATATTTCCAGAAAGTTCCAAAAAGCAAAACTTGAATTTGCTGCATACCAGCAAGTATTTATATAGCATTTACATTGGATTAGGTATTATAAGTAATCTAGAGATGATTTAAAGTATACAGGAGGATGTGCAAAGGCTGTATGCAAATACTACACCATTTTATAATAAGGGACTTGAGCATCCATGGATTTTGATTTCTGTGTATGTGGGGGCGTGTCCTGAAACCAATCCCCAGCAGATACAAGATATCTAGAAAATTAACATGGGTCAGAGAAGAAAACTGCGTGAAAATTTGTGGGGTGAAGCTAACACATCTTATAAAAATTATGTTTACACTATTCTGTAGTCTATTAAGTGTGCTATTTAGCATTATGTCTAAAAAAAGCAATGTGTATACCTTAATTTAAAAATACTTATATTGCTAAAAAATGTTAACCATCATCTGAGCCTTCAGCAAGTCCTAATCTTTTTGCAATAGTAACATTCAAAGATCACTGATCACAGATCACCATAACGAATACAATAATAATGTAAAAAGTTTGAAATATTGTGAGAATTACCAAAATGTTGACACAGACACGAAGTGAGCAAATGCTGTTGGAGAAGTGGTGCCAGTAAACTTGCTCAATGAATGATTATCACAAACCTTCAATTTGTAAAAAAAGGAATATCTGCAAAGTGCAATAAAATGTGGTATGCCTGCAGTAAATTAGCAAGATCGATTGCATTAGTTTGCTAGGGCTTCCATAACAAAATAGCACAGAGTAAGTGGCTTAAACAACAGAAATTTATTTTCTTATGGTCCTGGAGACTGGAAATACAAGATCAAGGTGCTGGCAGAGTTGGTTTCCTCTGAGGCCTCTCTCCTTGGCTTGCAGATGGCCACTTTCTTGCCTTTTCTTCACATGGTCATCATGCAGTGTACCCTTGGTGTCTCTCTGTGTGTTCTAGCCTTATAAGGACACCAGTCATAATTGGATTAGGGCCCTCTCTAATGCTCTCATTTTAACTTAATTACCTCTTCAAAATACAGTCCAAATACAGTCAATTTTGAGGTACTGAGGGGTAAGCCTTCAACTTGAGGGGAACACAATTCAGCCCATAACACTGATAGAATAAATTATCAATATCAGGAATGAAAGCAAGGACATGACTGTAGATTTTACAAAGATTAAAAGGATAATAAAAGATTATGAACAACTGACAATAAATTCAATTAAATGGACAGTTTCCTTAAAGAGAACAACTTAACAAAAATACCACTTATCACAATTGACACAGGAGACATAGAAACTCTGAAAAGCTCTACATCTTAAACACGCTGAATTTGTATCTAAAAACCTTCCCAGAGAGATAAAAGGAAGATTTTGGTTCCATTGGGACACTGAAGTCCACTACAGCTTATCTCTTTTTGAATTACAACTAAAATCTCTTGAGAATATTCATAAGCAACTACCTGAGCATTCTGAAAAGTAAACAAAAAATTGTGGAAGGAAGTCAGCAGTTGGAAAAGCAATCCATAAAGGAGTAAATTTTCTGAGTTTCTGTTTTATAGCTATGCCCCCAAGGGCAGGCTCAGTTGTAGAAATGTGTGATCATGTAGATGGCTAGCCTCCAATAGAACCTTGTTTTCCTGTCCAAAGGAACCACAAAAAGGGAAACTTGCAGGTCAGAAAGTGTAACAAGAATTCTGGATTTGGGGAAGGGGATTACCTAATCTGTTGTAACAGGCTCACCCCTGGGTTGTGCATGGACAGGACAAATCTAAAACATCATAACACTTAACAATTTGGCCATTGCTCAAGACTCATACTAACCCCTGAAAAGCACATGTGCAGGTCGGACCCAAAACAGTATGGCAAATGCTTTATGACCTGAATTATGATTTAAACCAGGGCCCAAATCTCAGACTAATCCTGGGTGATGGTTGTATAGCAAGACAGAACTTTTGGTCTGAGTCTAAACTGAGTTGATAGACTGGCTAAAAAAAATTAACATCCTCCATAAGATGATAAGAGAACCCACAGTCTACACAGTATTGCAGTCACAATTTCCAGGATATAATTCAAAGCTAATTAGCATATAAAGTATGAGTAAAGTGACTAATTAACCAGGCAAAGGCAACCAACAGATTTCAAGACATACAGCTGTAGTAATCAAGATGGTGGTATTGGCAGAGGAATAAACACACAGATCAATGGAACAGAAGGGAGAGCTCCAAAATAGCATCATCACACAAGTATGGCCAACTGATATTTGACAAAGTTGCAAAAGCATTTTGATGGAGAGAGGACACTCTTTTCAACAATGGTGTGGAGTAATTAAATATCCATAAGCAAAAGAATAAGCCTAGACCTAAAACTCACACCTTATACAAAAATTAACTCAAAGTGAATCATAGATTTAAAAGCAAAGTATAAAACTATAAAGCTAAAAGAAGATAACACGAGAAAAAAGCATGGTGACAATTCCAAATGCTGATGAAGATACAGAAAAACAGTCTTGTACATTGCTGATGGGAATATAGAATAGTACAGCCACTCTGGTAAATAATTTTGCATTTTCTTTAAAGACATTTATCATACAACCCAGCAATCACTGTTGATATTTATTCTAGAGAAATGAATACATAAGTGTTCATTAAAACCTGAACATGATTGTTCATAGCTCTATTTGTAATAGCCCAAAATTGAAACAACCAAAATATCTCTCAGTAGGTGAATAGTTAAACTGATATATGCAGACTATGGAATTCTACTCAGCAGTAAAAAGGAAAAAAACTATCTCTTCATATAACAACTTCACTGAATCTCAAGGGCATTGTACTGTGTGAAAAAAAAAATCCAATTCCAAAAACTCATACTGTATAATTCCATATATATATATATGGTTCTCAAAATGAAAAAATTACAGAAATGGAAAGATTAGTGGTTGGTGAAGGTAGGGGTGTAATTATAAAACAATAGCACCAGAGAGGT
This sequence comes from Tursiops truncatus, assembly GCF_011762595.2. NCBI lineage: Eukaryota > Metazoa > Chordata > Mammalia > Artiodactyla > Delphinidae > Tursiops > Tursiops truncatus. The sequence goes on along the minus strand of NC_047044.1, from coordinate 53,284,390 downwards.
TTTTGTGGTGATGGAATAGTTTGGTATCTTGACTGCAGTAGTCATTACACAAATCTATACATGTGATTAAATGATATTAAACTATATATACACACCATATTAATGTCATTTCCTGACAATGTCATTTGATATTGTACTATAATTGTATAAGATGTAACCATTGAGGTAAACAGGATGAAAGATGCATAGTGCCTTTCTGTATTACCTTTGAAACTTTTTATTCTATAATTATTTCAAATTAAAACATTCTCAAAAATTAAAGATATAATCACTCAATGAACCTGAAGAGTGATAAACAGAAGTTATAGAATCTGAAGGACAGAAGCAGGGAAAGATTTTTAAAAGAAAGAAAGAGAAAAGAAAGAGCATAGCATCACGGGTCTACGGAATAATATTTTAAAAATCTAACATACTTGCCCCTGGAGTTTCAGAAAGAGAGGATAAAGAGATTGGGGCCACAAAAATTATTTGAAGAAATAATGCCCCAAACATCACAAATTTAATGAGACATACATTTACAGAGGCAAAAAGTTTGATGCACCCCAAACAAGATAAAGAAAATAATACTTAGACACATTTTAATGAAACTACTGAAGACTTTTGTAAAAAGATTTTTAAAAATCTTAACAGAACTAGAGAAAAATGAAACATTACATATGGGGCAACAATGATTGGGATGCTCTTGGATTTCTCATCAGAAGCCATGAAACCCAGACAATGGAAGAACATCTTTAAAGTGCTCAAAGAGAAGAGTGGTCAACACAGGATTCTATGTCCAGCAAAAATATCCATCAGAATAAATAAAGATATTCTGAGATGAAAGAAAATTATGAGAATTCATCAGCAGCAGATTGATTCGAGAAGAATACTTAAAGGAAATGATTCAGGCTAAAGAGGAATACCAAAGAGAAACTTAGACGTTGAAAAATGAAGGAAAAGCAACACAAATGGTAAAGATCTGAGTAAATTTAACAGTCTATTTTTCTCCTATTAGATTCTTTAAAATATGCATAACTGATGAAAGCAAAAAATGATTGGGACATAGTCAATGGGTCTCTCTAACTCTGACACATGTTGCTAAGCGTGTAAAGGATTGCCAAGACCCTGACAACTCTTTTATCCAGGTCATTTCTCAGGATTGTTTTTGCAGCTGGAAAGTATGAAAGGTGAGGTAATATCTTCCATCACATAAAAAGCTGATCTGCTTACTGATTGCCATAAAAGTGGTAGACCCCTTAAAGCTCCTTTCCTGTGGCCCAAAAATCCACTAATTTTGCAGGCTTCATCAGGCCTTCTGCATTGCCTTGTGGGTCTTGTGGCTCAGGTAATCAGCATAAAAATACTCTTGCCTCTGCTGTCACCGTAAGTTTCAGAGTCTAGTGTGCATGTCTACTGTACACAGTCTAGTGTACCTTACCTAGGATTCTAGTGTGTTCAGTATCCATGAAATGGTAGCATGCTAACTTAATAGCTTGAAAGTCGATTAAAATAAATCCCCTCTCAAAACTGTAGCACTGCCTGGTAGGAATATCAATATATGTAGATATATATGACAACTATAACATAAAGAGGGCAGGGTAAAGCAACCTACATGGTTGTAAGGCTTCTACATTTCACTTGAGGTGGTAAAATATTAACCTGGATATAGTGGGAAAGGTTGAGTATGTGTAATTTAATCTATAGAGAAACCATTAAGACAAAGAACCCAAAAGATTGCCAAAGAACCAATAAATTAAAATGGAATATGAAAGTATTCAAATAATAGAAATGGAGGTAAGAAAGAAGATCAAAATACAGAGGAGACAGCCAGCAAACAAAGTAGAAGACTTAAACCAACTATATCAATAATTACATTAATATAAATGATCTAAACATACCAATTAAAAGATAGAGATTGTTAGATTAGATGGTGTTTTAGTTTTCTGGGGCTGCTGTTAAAATAGTACCACCACCTGAGTGGCTCAAACAGAAATTTTCTTACAGTTTTGGAGGTTAAAAGTCTGAGATCAAGGTGTGAGCAGGGTTGAGCCTCCTGAGGGCTGTGAGGAAGAATCTGCTCCCCTTCTAGCTCCTAGTGGTTAGCTGGCAATCTTTGGTGTTCCTTGGCTTGTCTGCATCACCCCAATCTGCCTCCATATTCACATGACATTGTCCCTGTATTTGTGTCTTTCTCCATCAACCTACTTTATAACGACACCAGCCATACTGGATTAGGTGCTTAACCCTACACCAGCGTGGTCTCATCTTAACTAATTATATCCACAAAGACCTTATTTCCAAATAAGGTCACATTCTGAGGTACTAGTTAGGATGTCAACATGTGAATCTGGGGGACACACAATTCACCCCATAAACGATAAACTCATAGATGATAAATTCAAGTCCTAAATATATGCTGCCTATGAGAAACTTGCATTAAATATAAAGACACAGGGCTTCCCTGGTGGCGCAGTGGTTGGGAGTCCGCCTGCCGATGCAGGGACACTTAACGATCAAAGATTCCACGGTTTCCCCCTAGGACTAACAAGGCAAATGTTGGGAAAGGCAGTCTAATGTGCACTGCCTGTTGACCCCCCTCCATCTAGTTTCAGAAGAACAGGGCTTGGGCCTGGAATACTTCTTTACCAAGAGATAAGGAACCCATATAGTCAGTGCCAGATTTATCACCTTGTATGGGAATATCTTCTTTTTCAGACTCAATGTGTATTCCTTTGTTCTGCTTAAGTATTTATACTCAATGCGTCAATGACTCTCAGGCACTCTCCAGCCTTCATTTATTTCAGACTCCACGAAGGAGGAAGAGGTGTCCTTCTGCTACAGCACAAGAGGGGTGCATGCAGGCTAATTGCCCTGTGTTGGCTGCCTGGTGGGACCCACTGGCCACAGGGAACCAATGCGCACAATTGGAGCTGATCTTTCTCTGTCTCTTCTCCATGTAAGTAAAATTGTTGTTCCACCTAGTGTTTGACTGTGTTATGTTTTCCTTGGCAACTCCATTACCAAGTATAGTGGAGTGAAAGTGAGTGGAAGTATTTGGGCTTCTATTCCTGGTGATTTTCATAGTAATGATCTTTGCTATCCTCCATGTTGTTGGAGACCTCCCCTGACATTGGTAACCAGTGTTCAGTGTTCTGCCTGACATCAAGGATGTCTCCTCTCAATGTGCCCACATGTTGGAGGGTCTAGCCAGTGTAATAAATCATGAAAAAGAAATAAAAGACACATAGATTGGAAAAGAAGAAATAACACTGTATTCAAAGAGAGCATAATTGTTTACATATAAAATCCCAAAGAATATCAAAAACTAGTACTATACATAGTTTAACAAGATTGCAAGATTCAGTATAAAACATCAGTTGTATTTCTCTATATAAGGAATGAAAATTGGAAATCATTTTTAAAAGTACCATTTGTAAAAGTATCAAGTATAAATTCAAGAGTAAATCTCAGAGAAATGTGCTGAAACTGTATGGTGAAAACTATAAAACATTGATGATCTGTGACCCAATTAAATAAAAGAATATATCATATTTATGGATATGTTAATATTGTTAAGCTGTCAATTTTATCCTAAGAGATCTATAGAATCTACACAATCTCAATCAAAATCCCAGCAAAACTTTTTATAGAAATTGACAAGATCATTATAAAATTTATATAGAAAATCAAAAGAAATAGCCTAAGAATTTTGAATAAGAACGAAGTTGGAGGGGACTTCCCTGGTGGCACAGTAGTTAAGAATCTGCCTGCCAATGCAGGGGACACGGATTCGATCCCTGGTCCAGGAAGATCCCACATTCCACAGAGCAGCTAAGCCCTTGCACCACAACTACGGAGCCTGTGCTCTAGAGCCCATGAGCCACAACTACTGAGCCTCCGTGCCACAACTACTGAAGCTTGCACACCCTAGAATCCATGCACCACAACTGCTGAGCCTACATGCTGCAACTACTGAAGCCCACATGCTCTAGGACCTACGTGCCACAACTACTGAGCCTGCGTGCTGCAACTGCTGAAGCCTGTGCACCTAGAGCCCATGCTCTACAACAAGGGAAGCCACTGCAATGAGAAGCCCCTACACCGCAATGAAGACTAGCTACTGCTCGCCGCAACTAGAGAAAGCCCACACACAGCAACAAAGACCCAACGAGGCCAAAAAGAAAAAAAGAAAAAGAACAAAGTTGGAGGGCTCACACAACCTGATTGTAAAACTTACTATAAAACTATAATCAGGGTTTCCCTGGTGGCGCAGTGGTTGAGAGTCTGCCTGCCGATGCAGGGGACACGGGTTCATGCCCTGGTCCGGGAAGATCCCACATGCCACAGAGCGGCTGGGCCCGTGAGCCATGGCCGCTGGGCCTGCGCGTCCGGAGCCTGTGCTCTGCAACGGGAGAGGCCACAACAGTGAGAGACCCGCGTACAGCAAAAAAAAAAAAAACAACAAAAAAAAACCCCATAATCAGACAGTGCAGTATTGGTAAAAGATGGACACAAAGATCAATGGAACAGAATAGAGTCCAGAAATAGATCAATTGATTGATCAATTGATTTTTTACATAAGTTTAATAGCAATTCAATGGAGAACAGATAGTCATTTTAACAAACAGTGCTGGAACAATGGAACATTCCTATGCAAAATAGCAAACCCCACCCCATAACTTATACCTTATGCTAAAATTAACTCAAAATGGATCACAGATCAAAAGGTAAAAATCTAAAACTATAAACTTTGGGGAAAAATGAAGAGAAAATCTTTTTGACTATGGGTCAGGCAAAGATATCATAGTTATGACAGCTAATGCATAATATGAAATGAAAAAATTTGATAAATTAGACTTTACAAAAATTGTAAAACTTCTGTTCTGCAGAAGACACTGTTAAAGAATGAAAAGGCAGTCCACAGACTGGGAGGAAAATCTTTGCAACTGATATATCTGGTAAAAAAAAAAAAACTTGTACCCAAAATATAAAAAAGAACTCTCAAAACTCAACAGTAAGGAAGGAAACAACTCAATTTTTTTAAAAAGGGCAAGAGATTTGAATAGCTATTCCACTAAAGAAGATATATTGATGGCCTATAAACAGATGAAAAGATGCTCAATATAAATCATTAGAGAAATGCAAATTAAACCACAGTGTGATACTACTATAGACCTATTAGAACGGCTAAAGTAAATACCAAGTGTTAGTGAGGATGTGGAGCAGGTGGAACACACCACTACTAGTGGGAATGCAAAATGGTATAGCCGTTTTATACAGTAATCAAAACAATGTGGTACTGGCACAGAAACAGACATACAGATCAATGGAACAGAATAAAGAGCCCAGAAAAAACCCACATGCCTACGGTCAATTAATCTTTGACAAAAGAGGCAAGAATATAAAATGGGAAAAGGTCTCCTCAGCAAGTGGTGCTGGGAAGGTTGGACAGCTGCATGTAAATCAATGAAGTTAGAACACATCTTTACACCATGCACAAAAATAAACTCAAAATGGCTTAAAGACTTAAACATAATATATGACACCATAAAACTCCTAGAAGAGATCATAGGCAAAACATTCTCTGACATAAATTGTACCAATGTTTTCTTAGGTCAGTCTCCCATGGCAATAGAAATAAAAACAAAAATCAACAAATGGGACCTAATCAAACTTACAAGCTTTTGCACAGCAAAGGAAACCATAAACAGAATGAAAAGACAATCTACAGAATGGGAGAAAATATTGGCAAACGATGCAAGCAACAAGGGCTTAATTTCCAAAATATAGTAACAGCTCATACAACTCAACAACAAAAAAACAACCCAATCGAAAAATGGGCAGAAGACATTTCTCCAAAGAAGATATACAGATGGCCAATAGGCACATGAAAAGATGCTCAACATTGCTAATTATTAGAGAAATGCAAATCAAAACTACAATGAGGTATCACCTCACACCAGTCAGAATGGCCATCACTAAAAAGTCTACAAATAACAAATGTTGGAGAGGGAGTGGAGACAAAGGAACCCTCTTATACTGCTGGTGGGAATGAAATTCGTACAGCCACTATGGAAAACAGTATGGAGTTTCCTCAAAAAACTAAAAATAGAGTTTCTATATGATCCAGCAGTCCCACTCCTGGGCACATACCCAGACAAAACTATAATTTGAAAAGATCCATGCACCCCTATGTTCATAGCAGCACTATTTACCATAGCCAAGACATGGAATCAACCTAAATGTCCATCAACAGATAAATGGATAAAGAAGATATGGTACATATATACAGTGGAATATTACTCAGTCATCAAAAAGAATGAAATAATGCCATTTTCAGCAACATGGATGGACCTAGAGATTATCATACTAAAAAGTAAGTCAGGAAGAGAAACACACCATATGATATCACTTATATGTGGAATCTAAAATATGACACAAATGAACATATCTACAAAACAGAAACAGACTCACAGACATAGAGAACAGACTTGTGGTTGCCAAGCGGGAGGGAAGGATTGGAAGTTTGGGATTAGTAGAGGCAAACTATTACATATAGGATGGATAAATAACAAGGTCCTACTGTATAGCACAGGGAACTGTATTCAATATCCTGTGACAAACCGTAATGGAAAAGAATATGAAAAAGAATATATATGTATAACCTAGTCAGTACAGAAGAAACCAGCACAACATTGTAAATCAACTATACTTCAATAAAATTGTTTTAAAAAAGAATAAATTGAACAGAGCAGAAAAAATGGTATAGCCATTTTGGAAAACAGTCTGACAGTTTCTTATAAGTTAACCATACAACCCAACAATCCCATTTCCAAGTATTTACTTGAGAGAAATGAAAACTAATTTAATTAATAGGTTCATAGAATTCATAGTTGTATACACACAACAAGTTACTTTTACTGTATATAAATTATACCTAACTATAAAAAAAATTTTTTAACTGACCAGAAAAACAAACAAACAAACAAAAGGCTTGAAGTTTCACTTTTGAATTCTATCTATCACACACTTAAGGAAGAAATAACACTAATCTTACACAAACTCTTCCAGAAAATAAAGGGAACACCCTCCAATTCATTTTATAAGGCCACTTGATACTAAAACCTGTCAAACCCAATAAACATAAATGCAGAAATACACACACACACACACACACACACACACACACACACTAAGTTAGCATAGGACTCCAGCAATTTACAAAAATAATTGTACATCATAACCAAGTAGGGTTTATCCCAGAAATGCAAGGTTATTTAAAAAATCAATGAGTTGTTGCTCAGTGTATATGGAATTTCTGTTTTCCAAAATGAAAAATTTCCTAGAGATCTGTTACAGAACAATATACTTCACATATTTTGATGGTCTCTCATAAAATGTGTAAATATTTAAAATTGTTATAACTTCTTGCTGTATTAAACTTTTATTAATGCATGATGTCTTTTCTTGTCTCTTGTAGCCTTTTTTGATTTAAGTCCATTTTGTCTGGTATTAGCATAACAGGAGTGGTTCTTTTGGTTACTATTTGCATGGAATATCTTTCTCCATCCTTTCACTTGAAACCTGTTTGTATCTTTGGATCTCAAGTGAATCTCTCACGGACAGCATATAGTTGGATCATGTGTATTTATCCATCTGGCATAATACCATCCTGGCAATCTCTGTCCTTTTCATTGGAGAGTAATCCATTTACATTTAAAGTTATTACTGATAAGGAAGGACTTACTTCTGTCATTATGCTATATACTAATTCAGTCTCCTCACTAGTAATCAGTCTGTTCAGATTGTTTGTTTCTTCATGATTCAAGCTTGGTAGGATGTATGTTTCTAGGAATTTATCCATTTCTTCAAGGTTTTTAATTTGTTGGCATATAATTGTTCATAGTAGTTCCTTACAATCTTTAGTATTTCTGTGCTATCACTTGTAAGGTCTCTTTCATTTCTGATTTATTTATTTCAGTACTCTCTGTTTTTCTTGGTGAATCTAGTTAAAGTTTGTCAATTTTCTTTATCTTTTCAGAGAACCAGCTCTTAGTTTCACCGATCTTTTCTATTGTCTTTTTAGTCTCTGTTTCAGTTATTTCCATTCTGATCCTTATTTCCTTCCTTCTAACTTTGGGCTTAGTTTGTTCTTTTTTTTAGTTCCTTGAGATATAAAGTTAGGCTGTTTATTTGAGATCTTTCATTTTTCTTAATGAAGGCATTTACCACTATAAACTTCCCTCTTAGAACTGCTTTTGCTACATTCCTTAAGTTTTAGTATGTTGTTTCCATTTTCATCTGTCTCAAGATATTTTTTGGTTTTCCCTTTGATTTCTTCTTTGACCCATTGGTTTTAGGAGCTTGTTGTTTAATCTCCACATATTTGTGATTTTCCCAGTTTTCCACTTATAATTAATTTCTAGTTTCATACCATCATGGTCAGAAAACATACTTGATATGATTTCAATCTTCTTAAACTTATTAAGACTTGTTTTGTGGTCTAACATGTGATCTATCCTAAAGAATGTTCCACATGTGCTTGAGAAGAAGATTCTGCTGCAGTTGAATGGAATTTCCTGTAAATGTCTGTTAGGTCCATCTGACCTAAAATGTAGTTTAAGTCCAACATTTCCTTATTGATTTTCTGTCTGGATAAACTATCTGTTGTTGAAAGTTGAAAGATTTAATGAATTTTTAGGCTATAGTAGAAAACTAACAAGAAATTTCTCCCCTGAGACTGTTTCGGGTCCTTTAAACCACTCTGATCCACCTCTGCTATTAGTTCTCCTTTAGTGATCAAGTGTAAGAAGCACTGGATTGGAGAAGTTGGTTCTCTGCTATAGTTATGTCATCTCTGATAAAATTATTCTCCAGCAGGCAGATGACTTACATGGAAGGATTGGTACAATACTCCCAACGATAGATTTTTCCTCTATCTCTGCTCTGCCCTCTTCTTCACATCCTTTGAAGAGGCACCTTGCTGCTGGTTAAAAGCTTGAACTGTGGAGTCAAACTTCCTGGGTTGAAATCCCAGCCCCACCACTTAGTAGCCTCGGGAAATTTAACTTAACCTCTTCCTGCCTGAGGCTTCTCATCTCTAAAGTGGATATAATAGTGTTTATTTTATAGGATTATTATAAGGAAAATATAAGAATAATAGTAAAAGGCTTAGGTCAATGCCTGTGTGTGCCAACTTAATTGAGCTCCTATTTCCTATGTCTGCAATGTACTGTGATGTTAGTATTTCTGATATAAATTTGTCTCTCAAATAGAGGTGGGAGGAGTCCTTGAAAGAATAGGTCTTGTCTCTCTTCCTCCTCTCTCTCAATCCCTCTGCAACTTTTTCTCTGGCTCCCTCTCATTCTCTCAACAAATATCTACTGAGCACCTTCTGCGTACCAGGCACTATTTTAGGCTGATGATTATATTTTGAATCAGAAAAGCATTTTCCCTCCCTTTTTACAATATAATGAAACAAATCAGTACTTGAGCAGGCTATTGCAGTGCAATAAGGTAGAAAGAGGGAGGGGAAGGCAGGAACACAAGGTATTCTGTGTCTATCTATTCTTTGTGTTTCTGTCTCTCTTTTTCTGTCTGACTCTGTCCCTCTCTTCCTCTGTCTCTGTGTGTATGCCTCTTGAAGGAAATTAAGAGATTTCCCAAAGTACAGGAAGAACTTACTGTATGAGTACAGTTAACCTTGGATAGTCTGGTTGTAGCCAATTCTAGCCAGCAGGGGGCAGGAGTGACCAGCTGTATAAATCAGTGCAGTTACTCACATGTTTCTAAGACCTACTTTTAAAAAGTGCTTTTTAAAAAAACTTTTTATTAGAGTATAGTTGATTTACAATGTTGTGTTAGTTTCAGGTGTACAGCAAAGTGAATCAGTTATACATATACGTATATCCACTCTTTTTTAGATCCTTTTCCCATATAGGCCATTATAGACTATTGAGTAGACTTCCCTGTGCTCTACAGTAGGTCCTTATTAGTTATCTACTTTATACATAATAGTGTGTATATGTCAATCCAAATATCCCAGTTTATCCCTCCTCCCCTTACCCCCTGGTAACCATAAGTTAGTTTAAAAAAAAAAAAGTTCTTTTAATTTGTTCTGTGGAATTCTTTCAATTTTTAAGCTGTATAATTGTTACATAGCAAAAATGACTATTGGTATTGTCATGTTAAAACAATTCCAATTTGGCAAATTGGAATAAGTTTCTACTGATCATGAATGTTGATTTTGTTTTCACACAAGGATTTAGCCTCTCCTTAGACGTCCAAATAACAAAATTTTCTGCCTTTTTATATTCAGCAGATAATTTCAACTGGAGACAGGGATGGATGGAAAAATTTACACTCCCAAGACATCAGGCCTCACCAGCAACCTTGGACTTCTCACTTAAATTCCCTGAGTTTTTACTGAAGAAGTTTGCAAAGACCAGGGTGAAGGCTATATTGGACTGCCCAGGGAACCACACTCTTCAGGGACTGTGGACATTAGGAAGACATGTCCAGTTGACAGTGAACGGCTAAGCCAAGGGTATGACCTTGCTTTCTAATCTCTTGGCTTTCTGCACTCACAGCTGTCACAACAGGGGCCTTCCCAAAAGTCAGACCCACCTCAACTGTGTTAAAAAGTTGGGGTTCTTGAATGTTTCCAAGGAACTTACCTTTTATCCCTTTGTTTGATACTTGTTTTACAAAAGATATGTTTTGAGTTTCTATTCAACATGGAAATTATCCTCTAGCCCTCAAGGTGCTTTCTATAGTCTTTATTGGTGCTTTCTAAACATTCCTTAAAACAAACAGATTTGGTACAGAGAAGAATACTCTTCAATTTCCTTGTTTTTGTTATACAGTTTCTTCTTAATTCTAAGTATTTTATTTTTAATATTTAACAATAGTACATGTTATATATTAAAAATTTGAAAAATACAAGATTGAAAGCAAAAATTGTCCAACATTCTACCAACCAGTGATAACCAGCACTCATATTTTGCTCTACAACTTTCTGGTCTGGCTGTCTCTGTCTTTAAGAAAAGTGGAATCACACTGGATGTGACAGAGACTAAGAGTTGTCTCCCAGGATTTGTTCTCCTTTTCTTTCTATATAGTAAGATCTCAAGCTTTTAGCTCAGCATATGACCTCAACTTGCAGCCTGGTGTGGCCATACAAATTAAGTTCTAGCCAATGGGCTACAAGTGCAATGATGAAAAGTTCTAGCAGATTTTCGTGAAGCGGGGACATACCCTTCCATCTCCTTCTCTTCCTTTCCCGTAGTTAGAATGCAAACATAATGATTAGAGCTGGAGTAGCCAGCTTAGACTGCAAGAAGCCCCGTGCTGAAGGTTACAGAACAATCACATGCAAGGAGCCTGTGTCTCTGATTACCCTGGAACAACCATCCCAAGCTGGAATTCTGTTTACATGAGGGCAAAGTAAACCTCAATCTTGTTAAAGTCACTTTTTTTGTGTATTTTTGTAACTCACAGCCACACTTCATTCAAACTAGTATGCTAGATCTATATGTAGTTCTATAACTACATTCAAATATCCAGTCTCTTTTCTTTATATATATATATATATATATATATATATATATATATATATAGTACAATAAGTATCATCCTACCACATATTTGTATTGCTTAAAATAGGGGAGCAGTGCCCATGTAAATAGCTTTGAAAATATGGGTTTTAATGGCTGCATAATATTCTATTGTGTCATAGTTTAACCATTCCTCTATTTCCCCCAATGTATTACTCTTATTTCTAATGAGGAAGAGGGAATCTCCTTGTATATAAACCCTTGTGCACATTGCTAATTATTTTAGGAAATAGTCCTACATGTGATTAGTTTTTATATTCTCACTTTTATCTACTGTTGGGATTTTATTGTTATTTTTAGAAAAAAGTATGTAGTGTTTGATACTTATAAAAGAATATTTATATAATGACTATGTAAGTTTAAAGAAGAAGAAGAAAATAAACACCATGGAACCCTTTATCCAATCTCAGAACTCAACCACTATCAATATTTGAAGTTGTATGTGGGATCCTCCCTAGTCTTAACCCCTACTAACCTCCAGAGAAAAATACTGCACTCAAGTTTGTTGCTGTCATCTCTCCCTTTTTTGTTGTTATTTGTCTTACCACATATATATCACTCAGTTCCTGAAGCCAAAAGTATTGGAGTCACTCTTGAATTCTTATTAGTCTTACCCCTCCCATCCAATCTGTCAGCAAATCCTGCTGGCTCTGCCTTTAAAAACATATCCAGAATTCACCACCACAGCAACATTCTATTTCAAGCCACCATCTCTCACCTGCATTACCAATGTAGCCCCCTAACTTGGTTCCCTGTTTCCATCCATGCCCCCTTCCAGTCCACTTTCAATACAGCAGCCCGAGTAATTCTGTTTAAACCTAAGTCAGATGGTGCATGAAGTCAGATCTTTGCATAATAGCTCTCTATCTCAGAGAAAAACCCTACAATATCACATGGTTGGTCCCACCCCTCTCTCTCAACCTTGCTTCTCTGAACACACTCAGACCTTGGGGCTTTTGTATTTGCTGTGTCTCCTGTCTGGAAGGCTCTCTCCCCAAATCTGTGCACAGCTAACTCCTCGCTTCGTTCAAGTCTTTCCTCAAATATATCTTCTCAGAGAGGCCTTCCCTGGCCACCCTATCTAATTAATCTCCCTACCACTTCCTAGCCCCTTCCTTTAAGATTCACTTTCTACTTTGTTACATGTTTAATTTACTTATCTTGTTTGTTGCCTGTTCCATCACTTGAAAGTAAGCACCATGAGGGCAGGTTTTTTGTCTTTTGTGTTTACTGCTGCCTCTATCTTTGGTGTCTAGAACTCTGCTTGGAATATAGTAGGTACTCAAAACACATTTGTTGAATCAAAATTGAATTGAGTGTATATATTCTCATACCATATATTGTTTAGCTTTGTGGCTTCTGAGTTTTATGAAAATGGTATCCTCCTCTTTATGTACATCTATGTCTTGCTTTATCTACCCAATTTTTTTTACACATTTTTAAAATTAATTTATTTATTTAATTAATTTTTTGCTGTGTTGGGTCTTCGTTGCTGCATGCGGGCTTTAGTTGCGGCGAGCAGGAGCTTCTCTTCGTTGCGGTGCGCGGGCTTCTCCTTGCCGTGGCTTCTCCTGTTGCAGAGCATGGGCTCTAGGCGCACGAGCTTCAGTAGTTGTGGCTCACGGGCTCTAGAGCACAGGCTCAGTAGTTGCAGGCACGGGCTTAGTTGCTCCACGGCATGTGGGATTTCCCGGACCAGGGATTGAACCCGTGTCCCCTGCATTGGCACGTGGGTTCTTAACCACTGCACATCCAGGGAAGTCCCTCTACTCAATATTATATGTCTGGGGCTTCCCTGGTGGCTCAGTGGTTGAGAGTCTGCCTGCCGATGCAGGGGACGTGGGTTTGTGCCCCGGTCCGGGAAGATCCCAGATGCCGCGGAGCGGCTGGGCCCGTGAGCCATGGCTGCTGAGCCTGCGCGTCCGGAGCCTATGCTCCGCAACGGGAGAGGCCACAACAGTGACAGGCCCGCGTACCGCAAAAAAAAAAAAAAAAAAAAATTGTATGTCTGGTTTACCCATGTTTGTCTGTATGACTGTAATTAATTCATTTTCACCACATTTTGGTGAAAATGTCATTTTCACCAAAATGTCTATGTCATTATTTAATTAGCCATTCTTCTCTTGATGGACATTTAGGTTGTTTCCTTGTTGAGTTATATATACTTATGCACAAATGTGTATATAAACATTTATATACATTTACACATATGCCTCTGGGATTTTGTTAGCCTCTGGGATTTTGTTTGCCTCTGGGATTTTGTAGGATAAAGTTTTACAAATGGAATTTTTGGAGTAAAGGATATTCCTGTTTTCTTGATTTAAAAAAATTATTTTTAACTGTTATATAAAAATAAACATTAGATAAAACATACCACCTTAACCATTGTAAAGTATACAGTTAAGTAATATTAAATATATTCACAGTGTTGTAAAACAGCTCTCCAGAAGTTGTTCATCTCGCAGAGCTGAAAGCCTATGCCAATTAAACAACAACGCTGCATTTCCCCCTCCCTCCAGCCTCTGGCAACCACTATTGGGATCTTCTCTTTCTGTAAATTTGACTAGTTTAGATATGTCGTAAGTGGAATCACACAGTGTTTGTCTGTTTGTGACTGGCTTCTTTCATTTAGCATAATGCCCTCAAGTTTCATCCATGTGATAAATATGCATCTTCTTTTGTACTATGTTGTCCTTTTTGTTCCACTTCCTGAGAGATTTCTCCACTTGATTTTCTATTTTTCTCATAAATTATTGTTCACTATACAGTTTCTTTTTACTTAACAAGGTGAGCATAAAAACGAAATAATATCATAATTATGAAAACAGTATACTTAGCAGGAATTAATTCAGTAAATACAGGGAATTCCCTGATGGTCTAGTGGTTAGGACTCGGCTCTTTCACTGCTGGGGCCCAGGTTCAATCCCTGGTCTGCAAACTGAGATCTTACAAACCACGTAGTGTGGCCAAAATTAAATTAAATACAAACATAAAATCTTGTATTTTTTGGCCACCTTTAAATATTTTAAAATTAATTTTATTGAAATATAATTTACATATAAAATTAACAAATTTCAGGCGTTCAATTCAATTTCCTTTGACAAAGGTATACAGTTCCATAACCATCACCACAATCATAATGTAACATCTCACCCCAGAAACTTTCCCCATGCCCTTTTTTAGACAATTCTCTCCTCTTGCCCTTGGCCCCCGGCACCACTGCATGGGAGGGCATGGGAGCATATTCTGAAATTATCTTTACAATTTTTCTGTAGAGCTAAAATTATTTCAAATACAGGCAGGCATACCATGTTTTGTTGTGCTTGGCAGGTATTGCTGGGTTTTGTTTTGTTTTGTTTTGTTTTTTACAAACAAGGTTTTGTGGCAACGCTGCGTTGAGCGAGTCTATAGGCGACATTTTTCCAATAGCATTTGCTCACTACATGTTTCTGTGTCACATTTTGGTAATTCTTGAAATATTTCAGACTTTTTCATTATCATTATATTTGTTGCGGTGATCTATGATCAGTGATTTCTGATGTTACTATTATAATTATTTTGGGGCACCAGAAACTGCACCCATTTAAGACAGTGAGCTTAATCGGTAAATGTTGTGTGTGTTCTGACTGCTCCACCAATTAACCATTCCCCCGTCTCTCTCCCTCTCCTCAGGCCTCCCTATTCCCTGAAGCACAACAATATTGAAATTGGGCCAATTAATAACCCTACGATGGCCTCCAAGTGTTCAGGTAAGAGTTGCCCGTCTCTCACTTTAAATCAAAAGTTAGAAATGACTAAGCTTAGTGAGGAAAGCATGTTAAAAGATGAGATGGGTCAAAACTAGGCTTCTTGTGCCAATTAGCCAAGTTGTGAATGCAAAGGAAAAGGTCTTGAAGGAAATTAAAAGTGTTACTCCAGTGAACACAGGACTGATAAGAAAGCAAAACACCCTAATTGCTGATATGGAGAAAGTTGTAGTGGTCTGAACAGAATATCAAACCGGCCACAACATTTCCTTAAGCCTAATCCTGAAAAATATCCTAACTCTCTTCAATTCTATGTAGGCTGAGAGAGGCAAGGAAGCTGCAGGAGAATAGTCTGAAGCTAGTAGAGGTTGGTTTTTGAGGTTAAAGGAAAGAAGCCATCTCCATAACATAAAAGTGCAAGGTGAAGCCACAAGTGCTGAGGTAGAAGCTGCAGCGAGTTATCCAGAATATTTAGCTAAGATAATGAATGCTGGTGGCTACACCAAACAACGGATTTTCAATGTAGACAAAACAGCCTTATATTGGAAGAAGATGCAATCTAGGACTTTCATTGTTAAAGAGGAGAAGGCAAGGCCTGGCCTCAAAGCTTCAAAGGACAGGCTGACGCTCCTGTTAGGGGCTAAAGCAGCTGGTGACTTCGAGTTGAAGTCAACGATCATTTACCATTCTGAAAATCCTAGGGCCTTTAGGAACTGTGCTAAATCTAGTCCACCTGTGCTCTGTAAGTGAACCAACAAAGCCTGGATGATAGTACATCTGTTTACAACATGGTTTACTGAGTATTTTAGGCCCACTGTTGACACCTACTACTACTCAGAAAAGAAGATTCCTTTCAAATAGTACTGCCCATTGACCACACCTGGTCACCCAGGGGCTCTGATGGAGATGTACAATGAGATTCACATTGTTTCCATGCCTGATAATACAACACCCATTCTGCAGCCTGTGGATCAAGGAGCAATTTCAACGTTCAAATCTTATTATTTAAGAAATACATTTCATAAGGCTATAGCTGCCATAGATAGTGATTCCTCTGATGGATCTGGGCAAAGTCAATTGAAAAACTTCTGAAAAGGATTCATCGTTCTAGATGCCATTAAGAACATTCACAATTCATGGAAAGGAGTAAAAATATCAACATGAACAGGAATTTGGAAGAAGTTGATTCCAACCCTCATGGATGACTTTGAGGGGTTCAAGATTTTAGTGGAGGAAGTAACTACAGATGTGGTAGAAATAGCAAGAAAAATACAATTAGAAGTAGAGACTGAAGATGTGACTGAATTGTTATAAGCTCTGATAAAACTTTCATAGAGGAGGAGTTGCTTCTTATGGATAAGTTAAAAAAAGCAGTTTCTTGAAATGGAATCTACTCCTGGTGAAGATGCTATGAAAATTGTTTAAATGACAACAAAGGATTTAGAATATTATGTAAACGTGGTTGATAAAGCAGTGGCAAGTTTTGAGAGGACTGATTCCAACTTTCAAAGAAGTTCTACTCTGGGTAAAATGCTATCAAACGGCATTGCATGCTACAGATAAATCATTTGTGAAAAAAGAGTCAATTGATGTGGCCGACTTCATTGTTGTCTTATTTTAAGAAATTACCAGTCACCCCAGCCTTCAGAAACCGCCACCATGATCAGTCAGCAGCCATCAACATCCAGGCAAGACCCTCCACCAGCAAGAATATTATGACTTGTTGAAGGCTCAGATGATGGTTAGCATGTTTTAGCAATAAAGCTTTTTTTTATTTTTTAAATTAATTTTTATTGGAGTATAGGTGCTTTGCAATGCTGTGTTAGTAAAGCATTTTTAAATTAAGGTATGTGTACATTGTTTTTTAGACATAATGCTATCACACACTTAATAGACTACAGTATAGTGTAAACATAACTTTTGTATGCATTGGGAACATAACATATAGTGTAAACATAACTTTTTTATGCATTGGGAAACCAAAAAGTTCATATGACTGACCTTATTGCGATGTTTGCTTCACTGTGGTGGTCTAGAACCGAACTTGCAATATGTTTGAGGTGTGCTGGTACAAAGTTTAGTTAAAAGAGCAAAAGAGTGACTACAAGACCTGTACTCACGTGTTATTCATTTTGCTGTCCTGGAACCACTTCATTCCATTATTTATCACCCAGTGATAGGGTGGCACCAGTATTAATTTCCTATTGCTGCTGTAACACAATTACAACAAATGTAATTGCTTAAAATAAGAGAAATTTATGATTTTAAAATTCTGGAAATACAAAGTCAGAAATGGGTCTTATGGGCTGAAGTCAAGATTTTAGCAGAGCTATATTCCTTCTGGAGATTCTAGGGGAGAATTTGTTTCCTTGTCTTTTTCAGCTTCTAAAATCATCTACATTCCTTGGCTTATGGTCCCTTTCTCCATCTGTAGGGCCAGCAACACAACATCTTCAAATTTTTCTCTCTCCCTTGCAGTCACATACCTATACTTCTGTTGCCACATCTCCTTCTGTGACTCTGACCCTCCTACGTCTCCCTTAAAACCCTTGTGATTATATTGGGACCACCTGGATAATCCAGGCTACTCTTCCCAGCTGAAGATCCTTAAGTAACTCAATCACATCTACAACATTCCTTTTGCTGTGGAGGGAGTTAGCAGGGGTTAGGCTATGGACATCTTTGGGGGAACATTTTTCTGTTTACCACATACACCTGTGAAATTCTAGGAATGTTGGTTACATCCTAGGGTGGTCATGTAGTTGGGAGGTACCAGGATACCAATATGGCCCTACTTACTGTGTGAGATTTGTGAACTAAGTTTCTATCATACTTTGATCTGTGGGGAATGACTACAAGAGACAGGGATGCAAAGCTGAGGAGAATTGCCTATTTTAATCTGATGCTTTGGCAGAGCAGGGGTTTGAATTTGCGATCCGATCAAAGGAACTGTATTGGAATGATCCAGGCAAGAGTGAGACTTATTAATATGGATACTCCTAGTCTGTGACCAGAAACCTAGACAGAACCGAAGATGGACAGATCACCCTCTGTAGCAATTGGAACCATCTGATACAATGACAACCTGCAGCGGCAGGTAGGTGAGGGAAATACATTGATTACTTAGTCCTGGGGAATGCCTACTTTCCATAAGCTTTCCCAACGATACTGTAGCAGTCAAGTTTGATGTTAGAAAGATGATGCTTTGGTTCAGTTATGTTTGGTTCAGATGTTAAAGGCCCTTACTATCCTAAGTAAAGAATAAAGAATACTATTAATTCTGTCACTGGCTACCAGTGTCTGCTGACATAGGGGCTGAAGGGGAAAAGTACATTAGGTACGTGTGCAGTCAGTAAATGGGTGGATTGTGGTTAAAACACGTTCTTAATTAAGGGGGGCATCATGCTACCTACAACTACTGCTGAGAACAGGTGGATCCCATAGATTGTAGACAGAGGTACTGAGTGTGCTAAAGTGTAGGGGTTCCAGGTAGAGATGCTGATGGGTAGTAGACACCCTGATGACAATAATCAGGGTCACATACAGTTGGCTCTCAGGAATTTATCAGTTTGGGGCTTGGGCAATGGCAGAAAAGAGTTTTCTAGAAAAAAGAGTTACAGATTGCATAACTGACCAGTATATTATTACCGCTTGTACTGGATATTTTCCTTTTTGTCTTCTAAGTCCCCTCTCCACTGTTTCCTCCCTTCTCAGTAATCTTGGAAATTGAATTTAATAGACTGCATCAATAAGATTCCATACTCTCAGGCTTCCTGCTGGGCTTGAGAGGCACTGGCAGGAGGGCAGAAGGAGGGAAGAGGGTCATGGCCAGGCATTATTCCTCAGCTCCCTGCCTGCAGGCTCACTGCGGGTTAGCTGTCTATACACAGGCCACAACTCCTACAATTACAACTACTGTCATCAGCTTCCAATGATTGGCCTTCTCCTTGTCTCTTCAAGGGGGAAGCAGGGGACAGGTTTGGGGGTGGATAAGAGCTCCTAATGGATTTTAGTCCAGGGTGTTTCACCTTCCCTTTTAAGGATTCTTTTAAGCCTGCCCAAACCTCTGTAAATAGCCAATTTATTAAGCAATCCTCAAATACTCCTCTTAAGAGTGCCATCTGTCTCTTGCTTGTCTCCTGACTCATACATCACTCAAACTAAGGAATAGATCCTCCACCATGGGAATTCCTTATAAGCCTGAGCAGTTCAGGGGTGGCTTGGGGTATTGAGGGGTGCTTCTGAATAATAAAAGTTAGTTTTCTGATTTAAAGGAATGCAGCAACCCCTGTGACGGGGAGATGTCTGTTTAACACCTTGGAATTCATTTATTCAATAAATAATTATTGAGCATATGTTATGTGCCAGGTACTGGTGATACAGCAGTGAAGAAAACAAACACCACTGCGCTTGTGGGCCTCTATGCAGTTGGGGGAGATAGACGATGAGCAGAATACATAAATAAAATCCATACCGTATGTTAGATGCTACGAAGGAAAAATAAAGGCAGGGAAGAAAGATGGGGGAGTTGGAAGATGCGCAATTTTAAATTGGATGCTCAGTGAGAGCTTCAGTGAGGAAGTAACATTTGAGTGATGACTTCAAAGAGAGTTGGCAAAATAGTTGCTGGGATGTACAAATAGGATTCAGGATACGAAGTAGGTGCCTGAAACCTTACATATCAGATATTTGCAGGCTGAGAGATTTTGCTGTTTCTGTGACATTACATGAAACAAGCTATTTTCCAAGGATACTCCAGCCAAATTTTCATTATAGCAGCTGTCAGCCATAGCGCTGATGGTGCTGAGAATGAGCTGAAGGAATGTGGCCATGCTTGGCATCTTTTACAAAATTAGGCTGCAAAATCACCCTCTCCCTATCTAATCCTCAGGACTAGTAGTATAAGAAAACTATCCTTTTCCCGTGTTATTCCTCACCCATTCCTCCTTCATCTATTCCAACCTTAAAGACACTCATACCTGCCTCCTTTTCCTCTCCTTATCCATCTGCTCCTTCAGACTCCTTCTTTTCTCTCTCTCCACCACGTCCTGACCTTCCTTGTATCTACCCACCCCACCCCCCTGCCAAACCTGGTCCACTTTGCTGTCTCCCCACTACCCTATAGTTACTCACGACTTTGGCCCTACTTTTCTGGTACTTGGACTTCAAGGAAGGAAAGTTGAAGGACTTCAATTGCCCCTTCTCAACAAGTCTTTTTTTTTGGCCCCACTGCATGGTAGGATCTTAGTTCCCCGACCAGAGATGGAACCTGGGGCCCCAGCAGTGGAAGCGCAGAGTCCTAACAACTGGACCGCCAAGGGATTCCTGACAAGTTATTTTTAAGCATTGGTCTCAATCTGCCTTAAATGAGATAAGAAAGGACTTTCCTGAACCATGAAAAAGCAGAAAATTTCTACATAATTCGGATTAGTTTTAGAGGCATATTCTCCAGGGCTTCCAGACCTTTATCAATTAGCCAAACTTCTTGTGGGTCCTGGAGATGCCAGGATCCACTTATAGTCTGAAAAAGCCAAAGACTCATAATTAAATCAAAATATAACCTAGGTCAATCATAGGGCTAAGGAGAGTGGAGAATAACTCAGATTTCATCCCTATAGAATCGACTGGTCAAAGATTCAAGGGTATAGATACTAAAGAGGCAAATGAGTCTCTAATTATAGGCATATCTAATTATATTATTAGGAAACATCTGGAAGGATTATTCAGGCCTAACCCTGATGACCACACGGTATGTGCTTTAGATACCGGTTTGTTAATAGGCTCTGTGCAGAACTTAGGCTGTTCAGAAACATATTAATTGGTAGAATGCTCCTCTCTCCAAAATCCATGCATAGGCTGATAAAATTAAATCCACAAAATGCAAGCTCCTTACTCTTCAACTTAAACAACTTGAAGAAAATTGGAGGTTGGACAGGACTACAAAAAGCACAATCCTGAAGATGAAGAAATGATGAGAAAAAAATGATGAAGACCCTTGCTCTAGGACCTGGATAAAACGTTTGACTTTATCAAAATTAAGGATTTCTTTTCGATGAAGGACATTGTGAACAAAGTTCATAAACATCCAAAAAATTAGGAGAAAGCATTAGTATTGTCTAATACCGATGAGGTATTGGTATGTAGAATATATGAGAAATGCCTCCAAGTCAACATTGACAAGGAAGCCCAATGGAAACGGGCAGACTCTCAGACAAGGAACCCCAAGTGTCTGACATGCACATGAAAAGATATACAAAGCCATTAGTAAGTACATAAATACAAATTAAATCAGTGAGATAAGACTTTCTATCCATCAGATTAGCAAAAAGTAAATAGTCTATTAATGTGAAATGTTAGTGGGAAGGTGGAGATACAGGAACCCTCGTGTGCTGCTGGTGACAAATTAGGTTTGTTCGTCCATTCTGTAAAGATATCTGGCAGTCCATGGTCTAAATATACGTATTCATACATATATGAATATATAGGCTAAATATATATGTAAATTGCATTTACATAGTTATATATATATGTATATATAGTATGTATATAATTTATATACACATATATTTGCATATATGTGTATATAAATAGATTATAGATATTTAGACTATAGTTATATGTTCAAGAGAGAGATTCCTAAGTTTGTTCATTTGCCTTTCCATGTTTTCAAAAACTACCTTCCTTTAGCTGCGCTTTTGCCCTGAGAGAGCTCTGAGTCAGGCGAACAAAAGGCAGTGTGTTGTGTCAGTCCTTCAGAGAACCCGCAGACAGATGATAGCAGACAAACACAATTCCCTGGGAACAAGGCCCCCACTCCTTCCCTCCAGAACCAGGTATCCACACCAGGAACGTGAGCTGCCGGCCAGAAGACCCGCTGCTCTGTGGGGAGGGGGTGGGGCAAGGCTAAGTTAAAACACTTTAGACACTTTTTTCTTGATTCAGTGTTCTCTTGGTTGCTATAAATCTTTGACCACATTCCAGAGTTCTGACAAAGTTGATTCTGGCAGTTTTTGTTCATTTTTTTGGTGTTTCTATGAAAGGACAGGTCCTTCAGGCTACCTACTCTACCATTTTGACTGACATCTGGCCTCACCAAGAATTTTTAAAAAATAAAGCCAATGGCCCCTAAATGCCTTACAATGAAAATATATACTATTCAGTGCATAAAAGTAGTGAGGAAAATACATTCGCTGACTATTCTAGGTTTTGTATTAAGAGGACATGGAGCGCATACTTTTTGAGTACCGGTCATGCTGCAAGCGCAGTGCTAGAAATCTTATATTTATTAAATCATCACTGACTAGCTTGGGTCATCTGCGGCCTCTGTAAAACAAGAGGGTTAGATGATCTCTAATGTCCTTTCTAGCTCTAATCCTGTATGACTCTAAAAAGATCTTGCTTTGTATTTTGAAAAGAACCAGAGTATACTTACTGTTGAAATGGAAACAGGTTAGAAAAAAGAAAAGATCAGTTGCTGAGAAATAAATGCAGTGCTGTACCTGATGTAATACTGATGACTGAAGATGGTCTGGCTAATGGTAGAGTCAGGCAAAGAGCAGGTAACCAGGAAACAGGATGGTTGGGGGAAGGGAACAAAAAAATAAATAACTTCCTGTTTTTAAAATCTTGTCTTTTTTTTTCCTGTTGCTCGTCTTTTTGGCTGCAGAAAAGATAACATGCTCTGGGGTATTGAGGGCTGGAGATGGGAAAACTGGGAGAAGATGGAAAGAGAAGGGAGTTAGAACTGCCAGGGGAAAGTGCAGGTGGTAGACTGAGACAAAGAGCTTCTTAAATGTATTTATGGATTCAAGAGCTGTTGAATTACCCCATCTCTTCCCTTTTTTTGTAGTCTGAAATTAAATGAAAAGAGACAAGTGAGAAAAATGAATAAAAAGCTACAAAACTGAAACTAGAGTGATTTAATAACTCTAGGACCAAACAACATGAACTTCAGATCCTAGTCTAGGGAACAAGTGACTTTCTCAGCAAACAGATAATGTTTATTATCAAAAGGACACAAAGTGGGGACTTCCCTGGTGGTCCAGTGGCTAAGACTCCATGCTCCCAATGCAGGGGCCCCCGGTTCGATCCCTGGTCAGGGAACTAGAGCCCACATGCCGCAACTAAGAGTTCACATGCCACAACAAAGATTCCGTGTGCCACGACTAAGACCCAGCGCAGGCAAATGAATAAATAAATATTTAAAAAGAAAAGTACACAAAGTGTTCCTCTGTTCACCTATCTGGCACTCTGACAGGCAATGTGTAAAAATTAGGCATAAACGTAGACAGGAACTATAAAGAAACAAGAAAAATGAAGACCAAAAAATTTAATCAGATGGTGGGAATGTAAGTGGACTGGTTTGTTTTTGTATTCCTGCTATGGTGTGATTTTAATTCTTGTAAAACTGATTTTAAAAATGTAAAGTCACTAATCCTGTAACACAGTAATTTATAAAAGAAAAGATTTATCAAATGTCAGATATATTACCAGAGTCTTGAAAGTCATCTTTGACTGCCTGCAGAGTAACCAAACCTCGATCAAGAATCTACATTGTTTTCACTGATCTCAAGAAGAAATCTTGGTTGTTACTCAAGTTTTATTTCAAAGATTTGAAACATTTATGTCTGGCACACACCATATGCCACATACAGTTGTTTCCACAATGACCAGATATTTTTTACAGTTCAGGTCTTAAAATTTGAAGAAAGAAATCTCATCCTAGGAGCAGCATTCATCTGTTCAGTCAATCACTCATTCACTCACTAATGCAACGAGTATCGATGTTTCTTAAGGGAAGGAAACAGCTATGTGGGAAAAGACGCAGAGTGGCAGGTACATGGCGGCCCTCACTTCCAAAATTTATCCCAGTTATCTCTGTGGGATCAGATTGCCTAGTGTGTATACCCTATCCCTTATTTTGTTGTCCTTTGCTTGAATTCTTGTCTTGATAACTTTCTCAGTATCTTTGTTCCTATTTGATAGAGGAAAAGAATCCACGTAACCAAAATGAATGTTTATTGAAGCCAGGTATATATTTGCCAGTTGCCAGGCGTATAGCAATGAATAATACAAGGGCCTTTCCATTGAAGAACTTGTAGTATAGTGGGGAGACAGGAAAATAAGCTTATAGTTAAATGGAACGTATGTTATTCTCCACAGGGAAATGTACTGAGTGTTATGACAAACCTAAAGTTTTTTCTTTTTAAACAAATAATCAATCTGAAAGGAATAATCAACAAAATCTTCAGGAAATAGATTAAGGGGGGAAACGCCTCAAGCTTTACCAGATTTTCATGGGACAACATGTCATTTCTGAAATACAGCTGAAGTAGGAGCGCAAATTTTATAGTCAAAAAACCTGAGTTGAGGGACTTCCCTGGTGGTCCAGAGGTTAAGACTCTGCCCTTCTAATGCAGGGGGCGCGGGTTCGATCCCTGGTTGGGGAACTAAGATCCCACACGCCGTGGAGTGTGGCAAAAAACCCACAAAAAACAAACAAAAAATCCCTGACTGGAAATCCTGACTCACAACTTTCTATTTAGAGGACTTTTAGTAAGTGAATTAATCTCTTTGAGTCTGAGCTTCCTCATCTGTAAAATAGAAACAGTAATTCTTAATTCACAGGATTCTTTTGCAAATGTTAAATTAAATGAGATAGTAAATACATTTATGTTTTTTTGCAAGTTAGACTTATTATTACTGACCTGAGAGATTTAATTCTCTCGTCAGTTTATATTCACATCATAAAACATAAATTAATTTCATTGTTTCCATTTATTTTGTTGTTTTGGGGGCAGGATATGCATATCATGCAGTGTGTTAGACCACACAGCCAATTTATTGCTGCTGAGTCCTTTAAAAATTTCAAGAGGGATTTTTTTTAATTTGATATTAAACTAAGCAAAAAAAATTAGTGGGTCTAAAAGTAAATGCATTTATTATAGAGATTCCCACACAGTTGCTCTAGAAGTGGGAACTGTTCTCTCTTCAGACTTAGAGGAGGACTTACAAGACAAACCTAGCCTAGATGCTGCTTTGCATGGACACCTCTTTCCTGATTTTCCCAGTTAGGAAATATTAAGCTAAACCAATGCGATCTCCTAGCTCTCTATGGGACACATCTTCTAACTCTAAAATACATTTTGGGGCGTCTAGTCAAGCAGCTGGACACAGATGTATTAACTACAGTGAGGCTGGGCTAACCAGGAAGGATGGGAGTGTGAAACTGTGTGTGCCCATTTGATGAAAGAGCAGTACGGTGAAAAGTGGGAAGAATCGGCCAGAGGAGAATAAATGAAACTGAGGCCATAGGAAGAAGTCTAGACAGGGAGGTGGCATTTGATACCCAAGAACAGATTAACAAACACAGATGATATTAATATTCAGGGAGGATAACTGACTTCAAGAAGTTCCAGCTAGAGGAACTGCTTGTTCACCC
Organism: Tursiops truncatus; assembly: GCF_011762595.2. Lineage (NCBI taxonomy): Eukaryota > Metazoa > Chordata > Mammalia > Artiodactyla > Delphinidae > Tursiops > Tursiops truncatus. The sequence goes on along the minus strand of NC_047044.1, from coordinate 53,258,609 downwards.
GTGTGGTCAGACAAAGCTCCTAGATACAGGGACCTAGAAGCAGGCAATATTCTGACATGCAGGCAGGTGGACATGACATGAGGCTGGGGCTCAGGGACTGACTCTCAGTTTGAGAAGGAGTCTGGGGATTCATGAGAATCATTCTAGAGAATCGGGGTACCAGGCAGGTCACAAGCCAGGTTTTCAAACACTGGAGAACAAAGCAGTGATCTAACTTCCGAAACTGATGCTAGATGCAAGGTTTCTCAACCTTGGCACCACTGACATTTTGGACTGGATAACTCTTTGTTAGGGGGGGCTGCCCTGGGCATTGTAAAATGTTTGGCATCAGCTCTGGCCTCTACCCACCAGATGCAATTAGTATCCCCTCCTCAAGTTGTGACAATCTAAAATGTCTCCAGACATTTCCCAATGTCCCAGGGCAGGGTGGATGGGAGCAGGGGAAAAGTCGCTCCTAATTGAGAACCACTGCGCTGGCATATGCCTGGTGGGAGAGCACTGCTCCAACAGTGGAGGCTGGGGTAAGAGGGTCTCAGGGATGGTTTGATCTAGAGGACGGAATGACTGACAGTGGCCCAGTAAGACAGTGTAGTGAAGCGTTCTGCCAGATCTGTCGCTTTCATCATTTCTGTGCAGCCTGTGCTGTTTTCTCTACTCCCCTTTCAGTGTGCTTTTGCGTCTTGAGCTGCCCTTGGGCTTCTGGTTTCTTCGCCTCCTACACACGGAGAGCCAGAAGACCTGGGAGAGCCTTTGGCCAACGGCTGATGTGGCTGATGTACATGAGACAGATCCCTTGCCTAGAGGCTTCCCTAACGTTCCCCTGCCCTCCTTGGGGCTTTGCCTGATTGGTCTCTTCCATTTCCCTGCTTCCCCTACTCTCTACTGGCTTCTTCTGGGAACATGTCCTTAATAAATTACTTGCACACAAATCTCTCCTTAGGGTCTGCGCCCAGGGAACCCAGCTTAATATAGCCAGGAAGGCGGGGGTCAAAGGACAGAGTCAGGTTTGAGAAACAAGCTCAGAATGAAGGTTATGAAGGATAAGCTGGCCTGAAGCCCCCATCATATGGGTTTCCAGTGTGAGCCCTGCAATGAGAGAACTGACTGAAAGGAGCTGGGGTCAACCAGACAGTGTGGTCTTGGCCTCAGGAACAAGATTGAAAGAAAGAATAAAGGACAAGGCTTTAAGATGCTATAGAAATAACAACTATTAGAAGAAATATCTCTAAAATGATTTCTTGTTAATATTAAATGTCTCTAGAGAATTCATCATCACAGGATGAAAGAGTCTAATCCACTGGACCCTGAAAACGGTGCAGTGGAGCATTTCAATCTCTGTAATATAGAAACAACCCGGCAAATCTATATACTGCCACTCCTGCCTCGGCTGGTTAAAACGTTCAGTGAACTGCTAGGAGTGGAGGACATCTATCAGAGGTGACTGTTCCCTCTTCTTTCTCAAAGCAGAACTACTTCTGCACCATTTTCACTCTGGTAGCTGATGGATACAATGATTTTGGGAAGGACCAACTAAGAGCAGTTTTGCAGTGAAGATGGCTATCTTGTTAAAAAACTTGCTCCTTCATTGTTACTTCATTGTTACTGCCATTCCACACAACAGGGACCAAATTCTGATGGGCCATATGTAAGAATCATTTTATGTTCGTAAAGAGGTTACAATAAAGACAGAAAATAAAATGTTTAAAAAATCATTTTGGAAAGTAAGCATAAGTAATATATAAACAACTTATTGTTTACATTTAGAAACATGATGTTTGAAATAGTAGGTTATAGGTTCTCTATTCACAATTTGTCTTTCATAATCATTTTCTTATTGTGTAAAGAAATCATCTGTGTTCTTCAGGTAGTATGTAATTTAGACCAGCCAGCAAGTTATAATTTTTAATTCTGAAAATTAAAGCTTAAGGGATTCTTTGAGAATATTCTTTAAGAAGTACACAGACAGTATGTGCCAAGAGGCATTAAAGACCATTTCTGGACTAAGTAAAATTCTTTGAAAAAGAAAACTGTGGAAATGAATTGATTTCAGGAAAAATAATTCAGAGAGAATTAATGATGACAAAGGAAAAATAATAGAGTGAGACTAAAATAAAACTAAAATTAAATTCACAATAGCTATTAATTATGAGTTTAACATAGTTTTAATCTCCAAATGCTTTAGATTATAAACAATAATTAAAATATAATTATTGATAAAAAGTGAATAAGAAAGCACTTACAAACACATTTGCAAATAAAATTTCTTATTAATTCATTCAACTAACAGATCTCTGATACATTTTCTTCAGCACAGATGCCCATGTTCTATACCACATGAGACCCTTCCCCTGACCACATAGATCCATCACCCTTGACCACAGCTGTTTGAACCAGGTGTGTCCCCTTCTCCAAAAACAGTTAATCTGTAATCTTTCTGAACCTATGAGGTGGTCCAGCAAAAGGCACAGCAAAATAGGAATATACCATATATATGTGATTTGCAGAACTACTTAGATTCTTTCTCTTTAGAAATATGAATGTGACACATAAAGAGAACATATGTAGTTGGTAGGGTAGTGAGACAGAAGCTAAATAGACACAGAGAAATAAGAAAAGCAGCAAAGACCATGAGGTAGCAAAAGACACAGGGAAGCAGAAGCCATAAGAAAACAGAATCTCACTGATGCGTAGAATTGGAGTGAGATAACTGGTTGGAAGAGGCAGGAGAAATATTAGTAGAAACATAGAGTAGCTGTGTCTTGGTAATACTTGAGCATCCAAGGGAGACGGAAGCAAAATGCATCTGCTGCTAAGATCAATCAAGCAGTATGGACACCAAAGGTTTTTCTAGTTTTCAAACTACATTCTAGGCTCTTTGAAGCCAAGCTTTTCCTATATTCCCATGGGGCCTGGCTTTATGGTTGAAACTCCTTTCTCTCTCATTTTCTCATGCACTATTCTTTGAACCCCTACTGCCTGAGGTATCTAAAAATAATCTAACTAGTACACCATGAAAAGGAGTTTGGAGTTCAATCTGAAAACAATAATTATAAAAGGGATTCACATTTTCATTTCAGAAAGAAGACCCTGGGACCAATGTGGAAATAAGTTGAAAATGGACTGGAGGTAGAGATTATACTTTGGAATCTGTTTTAAATCAGCGAGAGATGGTGATGGATGATCGATGAATTGGATTACGAAGAGGGATGAATGAGCAGAATTTGATTCAGCTTAGATGTAGTCAGTGAGGGAGAAGGAAGAATCAAGTCTGATTCCTAGTTTCCTCGTCTGGGCAACCAGATGGATGGTGATGCCTTTCATTGAGAAATGTGACGTATGAAGAGGACCGACCCCTTTATGGGGAGGAGTGGCAGGTGCCGGTGAAACTTCCAAGTAAAGAAGTCCAGTAGGCAGTGGAATGTTCATATCTGGATCTCACACAAGAGCTCTGGAGTTATAATCTTGTGTATAAGGGCTTGATATCATGAATTTCAGAGATATCTGAATAACAATTTCTTGTTTTATTTCCCTAGCACTAACTTTAGGGATGCTCTTGGACTAGGCTGTGTTTGCCTAGGGAAGCTGAGAATATAGGATTTGTTCATGTCTGAATATCCTCTGTACTGCACCTTAGCTATCACACTGTCCATTGTATAACTCTGAGATTGATGAGTTACCTTGCCTAGGTGAGGCAGTCTCTTCAGAAGGCTATGTATAGGACCGGTTTAGCTTTACGTATATAAGGCTAGGACTGAAGGGGAAGTAAAGTTTCCAGAAGGTCTGATGTTATATATTCCAGAAGGTCTGAGTATTTGGAAGGTCTAGAAGCTTGCACTTTCATATCTTGGTTGATATTACAACTATATTCCTTTCTGTATCCCTTAGATATGTAAATCCAAGTGTTACCCCTATTGTGGTATTTCTGTTAATCTGGACATTCTATTGGTATTTGTCAAAATGGAGGTTATATAGGGTGATATCAATGGATTGGTAGGAATTGAAGTCATGGTGTGTATAAGATCACTTGGGAGGATAAACTAAGAAAAGAGAGCTGGGAACAGGATCCTGGGAAATACTAATATTTATGAAGTAGGTGAAAGAGAGAAAAGTCCAAGAGGAGAATAAATGAATGATGATGAAATCTCAGGGATTGAACAACTAGCAAGGTAGATTGAGTAATATTTGTATGTCATCCTTAAACTGAGATAGATGTTTCAGAATGATATTAGATGTTTTCTTCTTACACATGAATACATGCTCATTGTTAGATTAACTTTCTAAAAGATTCATAACAAAGGCTCAGAAAAAGATGGGTTTCCTAATTTTCAACTAGAAAGTTAAAACTTGTTGATAATTAAGTCTATTTAGAAGTTAATAAAACACTTAGCGTGAGTAATGACCTCAAAAGTTACCTTTTTCTATTTAAAACATTTACTCAACACTTAATGTGTGCTAGGTATTGTGCTTTACCTGCAATATCTCATTTAGATATTAGAACTACCTCATGAGATGGCACTTGTATTTTCTTCTTTTAAAGAAGTAGAAGGCACCCCAATGTTCATTGCAGCACTGTTTACATTAGCCAGGTCATGGAAGCTACCTAAATGCCCATCGACAGACGAATGGATAAAGAAGATGTGGTACATATATACAATGGAATATTACTCAGCCATAAAAAGGAACGATATTGGGTCATTTGTTGAGACGTGGATGGATCTGGAGACTGTCATACAGTGTGAAGTAAGTCAGAAAAACAAATATCGTATATTAACGCATATATGTGGAACCTAGAAAAATGGTACAGATGAACCGGTTTGCAGCGCAGAAGTTGAGACACAGATGTAGAGAACAAACGTATGGACACCAAGGGGGAAAAGCCGCGGGGGGGTGGGGATGTGGTGTGATGAACTGGGCAATTGGGATTGACATGTATACACTGATGTGTATAAAATTGATGACTAATAAGAATCTTCTGTATAAAAAAATAAATAAAATAAAAGTTAAAAATTAAAAATAAATAAAGAAGTGGAAACTGAAAATTTGAGAGGTTAAATAATTTGCTGGAATCACCCAGATAGTAACTAACAGGGCAGAGATTCAAATGGAGGGCTTTTTGACTTGAGAGCCTGAGGCTTAGCTACTATTTGATAATGCTGTAAAAGCATTACTTATGGTAATAAAAGGTTACATTTATCAGGCATTTATTAGTGTGATGTTCAATGAAGACAGATTCTGTAGGCACATTACACTCATACCAACATTTACAGGTGTGCTACAATTTTAAAAGTACTTCCTGATATACCTGAAAACAATAATACATATTTGAAAAATTTGTTTTGGGTACTAAAAGAGAAATGATTCTGTTTTCAGAATGCTAACTCCTGAGTTTATCTGATTTCTTAACTTGTGAAACCAAAAATTGTTTTTACCTTTGCTAACTTGCTTGGTTTTGGAATAAAGTCATGCATTGTTCCTGGGGCAATACAGCCTCTCTGGGCATATGTAAGTGGAAAACTATTTGTTTTTGTTTTTTTTAAAGAAATTTACAGAATACTAGATATAGGTAATTGTTACACATTAAGAAAATTTTGGCGTTTCAAATCATTTTGTGTCACTTTTAATTAATGAATTCCAACTGCATTCCCTCAACTATATATAATAGAGATGTAAAAGACTCTAGGAAGATTGATTTTGAGTAAATCATGCCAAAGTTACTAATAATGAAAACAAATAGGGCTTCCCTGGTGGCGCAGTGGTTAAGAATCCACCTGCAATGCAGGGGACACGGGTTTGAGCCCTGGTCCGGGAAGATCCCACATGCCACGGAGCAACTAAGCCCATGCACCACAACTGCTGAGCCTGCAAGCCACAACTACTGAAGTCCGAGTGCCTAGAGCCTGTGCTCCGCGACAAGAGAAGCCACTGCAATGAGAAGCCTGTGCACTGCAACCACGATTAGCCCCCGCTCTCCACAATTGGAGAAAGCCCATGCACAGCAACGAAGACCCATAGCAGCCAAAAATAAATAAATAAAATAAATAAATTTATTAAAAAAACAAATAAATTTCAATAGAAAAATTGGCTACATAGGAAAAGGCACTAGATGGGATCTCAATCCTAGAGCAGCGGTCCCCAAACTTTTCGGCACCAGGGACTGGTTTCGTAGAAGACAGTTTTTCCACGGATGGGGTGGGGGAATGGTTCAGGTGGTAATGTGAGCGATGGGGAGCGATGGGGAGTGGCAGATGAAGCTTTGCTCGCTGGCCGCTCACCTCCTGCCGTGCGGCCAGGTTCCTAACAGGCTGTGGACCAGTATCGGTCCATGGCCTGGGGAGTTGGGGACACTTGTCATAGATTACTAGGCCAGTTATTAGAGGCTCATTTTTAAAAAGCTCCCTGGGACCTCAAGAATAACATCTGCCACATATTCCTGTATTCTGCCAAAGTTTTTTTTTCTTTTTACTTTGGAAATAAAGCTTTAGTAGAATACAGCTGTGCCCATTCCTTTGCATATTGTATGTGGCTGCCTTTGTGAAAATTCTGCCAAAGTTTTTATTCTTTAGCTAAATTCACATCTTCTAATACAGCTGTCAAATTTCCCAGAAGTTGTGTGATAGGCACAAATGATCCAAGCTACTGTTCTAGGACCTCCCTACTTTTACCTCATCTGCCACCTTTATTCACCCGTGCTTTGCTTTGTCTCAGAGGAAAAAAAAGAAAAATTGCTTAGTTTACAAATTACTTGTGGTGCAAGGCCTTCTTATTTTCCAACCAACACTGCCGCCCACTGAAAATCTCATAGGTCCCTGTCTTCCGTCCTGTAAAGGTGTCATTAGCTCAGTTGTCTGAAGGTGTTCATTTCTTCATCTCCTACCTTTACCCTGGTTCAGGCTTTCCCTCTACCTTTCTTTGCTTCCTACTCATTAGCTGCAAAATGTTTTGGACAAAAGTATAGTGACCTGGATCTTCGTAGAAGCACAGATGACGTTTCTGTTTATCTTTGCCTCCCATGTGTTTGGCACTTCAGACCTAATGAAGGCTTTTATATGGGTTCCTTATTTGAGCATCAAAATGCTGTTTTTAGTAGGGTATCCATTCATTCAACAAATATTAATCGATCACCTACTTTGCGCCAAGCACTGTTCTAAACACTGGAGATACAGCAGGGAACAAAACAGAAAAAAACAAAACAAAACAAAAAAACCCAACGCTTCTGAAACTTTCATTTTAGCGAGGAGACAGACACGCAGTAAAGGAGGTGAGACAGATCGCAGAGCGCCAGGTAGGTGAAAAGAGGAATTCTGGCTTTTACTTTGGGCAAAATGGAAAACCAGCGGAGGGTTTGGAATAGAGGGCAGTTTAATGTTCCATTTTACAGATTAGGAAAATAAGTGACGGCTCCGCAGTAAGTGCACCAGCATGCTTTGTACAACTTTGTGGAGGAATTGCAATTTAGGTCCTCAGGGGGAAAAAATTAACAGAAGGTAAGCGTTGATTTGGGGCCACTAGCCCCGAGATTCGAAGAGGCAGAAATGAAGAGGGACAAGACAAATGAAGATTAATCCGAAAGGAAGCAAACTGTTTACACCGAAATACAATTTAACACAAACATACGCAAAGAGGTACAACAACGAGTACCAGGGGCTCTATTCAGACACCTGTCACCTAAAAGGAAGCCAATCTCGAGGCAAACTGCGCCTCAAGCCGGCTCGGAGGCCGGGAGCGGGGACCCCGGGAAGCGCCCCGGGCCTGATCCGGGCCTGCCCGGAGCGTGACCACGCCCCTGGCCACGCCTTGCCTGAGGCTCGCCGCCCGGGTTGGCCGCGGCGGAGGCGGTGGCCGCGGTGCCCGGAAGTGCAGCTGACGTGTCCCGGCCGCGCTCGGAATTGTGGGCGACTCGGCTAATGGCGTCGGGGAGTCTGGGAGGTCCGGCGAGACATCGCTGAAGCTTCTCACCAGCTTGGCTGGTGACAACCGGTGTGGCCCAGCCTGCGTCAGCGGGAGGGACTTGCCCACCTTGTGGGCTCCTCTGCCAGAGCCGGCGGAGGCTAGCGGGGCGGGGCGACTGCGGGGGCCCCTCGGATAAGAGCCGGGGGAGTTGCGAGGAGGCTGTCGGGGGCGCTCGGGCTCGCTGCCCAGGCTGGGCCGAGCCCCCGCGGAGCCCTAGAGGCGGACAGCCCAAGGGCCGGAGGCTCCTGGAAGGAGCTGCCTGTCGCCCCACGGAGCTGACAGGTGCCGGAGTTCGTTTGCGCCGCTCAGAAATTGGCACGGAGCTTGGTGGATCATGTCTGGCACCAACAGCCCCGAGGCGGTTAAGAAGCTGCTGGAGAATATGCAGAGCGACTTGCGGGCCCTGTCCCTGGAATGCAAGAAGAAATTCCCACCTGTCAAGGAGGTAAGCTTCGGGCGACTTCGGGAGAAGGCACGGTGAGCATAGCCGGTCCTGTTAGACCCCGTCCTTCACTTGCATCCTCCAGCCCTGTCTGATTCCCCTTTGGCCCTCCACCTTTCCACATGTACGAACCGGTGGTTTTTTCCACAAGCGTTTTTATAGTTTGCTTTGGCGAGTGTGAGGCGCTTTCATTTTCTCTACCGTCCTGTCCACCAGATTTAGGAACGAAGTTCGCGGCTTGAGCCGATTCAGCGAATTCAGCTAGGTGTATGGTACCCTCCCCTTTTCTGGCCGTTTTCAAACACTAAATTGGTCACGGCAGGATTCAGAAACTTATGTTCGTTGCTTCTAAAAACTAATAATCATAGTTGTTGTACAGTCTGTGCCCCTTTGCGTTTATAGTATATATCGCTCAATTGGAAGTAGCTTTCCTTCTTTGTCATGGGTCATGCAGCTTAACTCTTACCAATCTCATGAAGTATTCAATTATCTAGAGACACCTGACTTAGGACAAACAGTGAAGAGCCACAGGAATCATTTAAGCCTTGTTATGAGCAATACTGTACTGAGAAGTTTGGGCTTAGAGTCAAATAGAATACACCTGAATTTAAGTGCTAGCAAAACAGAAAGACATCTTACTTAACCTCTTTGAGCTTCAGTTTTCTTTCTGATGTAAAAGAGGGTTAAATAGTGGGTTTATTACATTATGATGAGAAAGTCTTAAGAGGGAAAAAGCGTATTATTAAACAGGCTCAAGTTAATAATATATACAAATTAAATTCTCCAAATAGTTCCTGAATTGAAATTATTAACATTTAGTCTCTATTGGCTTTTTATCTTAAGATGCCATTTCATTTCTCTTAAACTTTTTAAAGATGCTACTCAATTTCTTTTCACGTTTCTGAAATAAGATATTTCAGTGACATTTTTGTAAAAGCAATTATTTTATATTTCTTCCTATTTAATGTAGTTTGGAGTACCTGCAATTTCATAATTAGAACTTACCCAATAAAGTTTGAATTTTAGACTTCTAAGGAACCGTAACTTTTCTGTAAGTGCTTTGGTCTCATCATTCTTCAACAAACTCCATCTAGTATTTTTTTTAATAAAGTAAGAAAATATTACCTACCCAATGATGGAAACCAGATGTGCCACTTTTGGAAAGATGACTATTATAAGTTTTATTTCAGTCAGTAGTTTGTTGTGATATCGATTTTCATTATTTTCTCTATATGATCTGTTCAAAGTTATAAAAAGTATTTTACAGAATTTGGCCAAAAAACACACAAAAAAACAATTTGGCCATTTTAAATAATTTTAAAGAAATAGGCTGTTCTAATTGTAAGGAAATTAGAAAATTTCAAATCCTGTTCTGTAATTTTAACAATAATTTATAGAACCGGCTATTCCCAGTTCTTATAATCCATATAAAAATTGTGATTCCTCTGTATCATAGGCTTTTGTGGGCTGGCTTGCGGATTTAATTGCCATTTAGTACATTATTTCTATTGGAAAATGCATTCAGAGCTCCAAACAGCTAATTTACAAAGTTCTAAAACTCAGTCCCTTTCTAATCTAGGAACTTTCAATAAAGCTCATTAGCGTTTTTTACTTGAACCTTAGCTAAAGAGGTATTTAGTAATTGCACCTAGTCTTCTAGGTTATGGCAAAAGTAACTTTTGGTGTGATTATCTCTGATACATAATTTTGTGTATAGTACAGGCTCCACAAGAATTTGTTGGATATAAGAACTTTGACTTCTTAACCAGTGGCACTTTTAATATGCTTAGGGCAGTCCTTTAGGAATTGAAAAAAAAAACCTTGACTGTGTCACAAGTGTAAAACAAGAATGAAGTCATTAGCCTAATAGTGATGTTTTTTTAGGAGAGAGGCTTGACTTTCAAGAAATATTTTGGTTGAATTAAATTTTCCCTGGTAATTTGATAGCAGTGCTGTATTTTGACTTTTGTTCTTAAAAGAACTGGTAAGTTTTTAGTAGTATTTATTTTTTAGGAGGGTGGGGGTCAGGGGAGAGGTATGCTTGGTAGACCCTAAGGCAAAGCCTTTCTATGTATAAGAAGCTTTTCCATCTGTATACTGATTTGCTGGTTAACATTCTCCCAGTATCTTCACAAACATTATCTGCAAAATAGTCATTTTGAACTACTTAAAAGCCTACTCAAGAACTTAATACAATACAGTGCTAACTGCATATGTGCTTTGGAATGGTTGTCTCCTTCCCCATTACTTTTTTTTTTTTTTTTTTTTTTTAGCTGCGTTGGGTCTTCTTTGCTGTATGAAGGCTTTCTCTAGTTGCGGCAAGCAGTGGCTTCTCTTGTTGTGGAGCACAGGCTCTAGGCGCGCGAGCTTCAGTAGTTGTGACTCATGGGCTCTAGAGCGCAGGCTCGGTAGTTTTGGTGCACGGGCTTAGTTGCTCAGCGACGTGTGGGATGTTCCCGGACCAGGGCTTGAACCCATGTCCCCTGCATTGGCAGGCGGATTCTTAACCACTGTGCCACCAGAGAAGTCCCTCTCCATTACTTTATAAACAAGGTAGAATGAAGTGAGACATTCTATGTTTAGTCTTTAAGTTTTAATAATTTCTACCTTTTTGGCCATAGTGCTTGGCTTTAATATTTTTCTTAATTAATAATAAGCTGGATTTTTTAAGATTTCAAATCTGTTACAAAAACAGAAGAAAAGAGTGTTGATAAAGGATAATGTCTTACTTACTGATACTTATTACTTATCTTTGGATTTTCTACAGTTTTCTCCAACTTAATTGTTTTCATTTACAAAACAATTTGCATATTAAGTTGTTTTTATAGTGGCTATAATATCATTTTGTCATTTTATAATATAGTAATTAAATAATAACAGCAATAGTCCTTCCTCTTTTTTCTCCTTATTTTCCTTAAATATGAATTTTCATGCTTCAGCAGTATAACTTTCTTTCTCTTTCTTTCTTTCTTTATCTATCTCTCTTTCTTTCTCTCTCTCTTTCTTTCTTTAATAAATTTATTTATTTTATTATTTATTTTTGGCTGCGTTGGGTCTTTGTTGCTGCGTGCAGGCTTTCTCCAATTGCCGCGAGCGGAGGCTACTCCTCACTGTGGTGCACGGGCTTCATTGTGGTGGCTTCTCTTGTTGCGGAACACGGGGTCTAGGCGTGTGGGCTTCAGTAGTTGTGGCACGCAGGCTCAGTAGTTGTGGCTTGTGGGCTGTAGCGTGCAGGCTCAGTAGTTGTGGCACATGGGCTTAGTTGCTCCATGGCATGTGGGATCTTTCTGGACCAGGGCTCGAACCCATGTTACCTTCATTGGCAGGTGGATTCTCAACCACTGCGCCACCAGGGAAGCTTTTTTTTTAGTGTAGGCGTACTAGCTAATTTGTTCTGGAATATTTGTATGAAAAGTTTTTTTCATTGTCTTAAAAATTACTTTAAAACTTTGTAAAATCACTTTGGTGTAATTGATATTCAGTGGCCTGCAGAGGCAGGAAACTCTGAGGTTTTATGTATTTAACGAATAAAACCTTTTTGGTCATTTCTGTTTGCAGGCACTACTCTGTGGAAACAGATGAGGGGGATCTAATTGAGCCTAGAAGTGTGGTCAGAGCGAGTTTGTAATTCCTGAGCTGAGTCTTTATAGGATGAGTAGAAGCCAGCCAAGAGAAGAAGGGGGTCATTCTAGGCAGAGGAAATAGCACATGTTTGTATTCCACGTAAAAGAAATTGCATGCTGAAGGTGATTGGAAGCCATTAAGGCTTTTTAAGAGAGGGAGTAATATCAAATTTATATTCAGTAACATTACAGTAACAGTACTGAAGGGAAGAATTAGAGGGGATTGAGATTGAGGCATAGAGAGCAAATTTTATAGAGATGATTGTCTGCACTGAGGTAGCAGTAGGGGTAGACAGAAAGTGGCTTGCATTGTGGTAGACATGGGTGAAAGAGAGAGTATGGATTAGAGAGATTTAGCAGGTAAAATCACCAGGGCACAGTGACCTTTTCATAATGTAGAAAGCGAAATCTGTGATACCTCCCAGGTTTCTGGCTTGGGAAACTGGGTAAATCACTAAGAGGAAAAAATGTTTTTGGAGAAAATGAGTAGTCATGAATATTAAGTTTAAGGTTTATGTGTGACATCCAAGTGGAAATGATCAGTAGGTGTTTGAAAATGATGGTTTGGTACTTAAGAGGGAAGTCTAGAATTTTAGATTTAGGCGTGTCAGTTATACATGTTAGTAGAAACCACAGGAGTAGATAAAATGGCCCAGGAAGAGTGTATAGAACGAGAATATCAGGAGGAACTTTGGGAAATAACAGCATTAAAGGGAAAGAGGCAGCTGGGGTGACTAAGGTTAGGGATATGGGAGAGAAAGGGAATACTTGGCTAGAGCAAGGTCCTTGAGAAAGCTGGAGTTTCAGGGGCTTAAGTGTATGAACTGGCTTTCAATCTGAGAAGGGACACATTATCTTTTGACAGAAGAAGGGTAAAAGAAAAAAAATGGATTTGAATGTAATAAATTTGAACGAGGGGCATAATGGAGGGATAGGAATTTGTGGACAGTTTGACCTATGGCCTCTGTTTTCTTGGTAAGATAGGAAACAAGCTTGTTGCTAGGAGTAGTTTGTGGTGAAAATAGTGATAGGAAGTTTGAGGGGAGCAGTGGATCACTTTGTAGAAGTGAAGGAGAAATTGACTTGGAACACTTAAGAGTCTTCACAGGAAAGGTGGTTGAAATGATGATGGATCATGAGATCTAGGTTGGATTCCCAAAGAAGGCAATCCAAGACAACTTTGATTGATTGCAAGATGGAAAGGTTAAGGGACTAGCAGCAATTTAATTGAATTGGAACACTTTAATCCAAGAACAGTGGTATTGGGGAGTGAGAGAGCTAGAAGGATAAGGACAAAAGGGACAAAAGTGGAGATATTGGATTTCACATTGCCAAGTGGTGCTGCACTAGAGGATGATGAAGTCCAGGGAGTGGGTGATAGAAGAGGAAAGGGAATGAAGATCATTTGACTTGAGGTGGTCAGAATTAGGATTGAGGATGGGTTTTTTTCTCTCTCTTTTTAAATGAAGTGGAATCAGTAAGGGTGTATATAATAAAGCACAAGTAGTCTTCCCAGATGTGTACTTTGTTTCTTCTTATACATTTAAGTTTTGGTTGGCAGGGATTTTTGCCTATAAAAGCAAAGGTTCCTGTGGTAGAGTTCCTCAGTGTCTGTTGTTTTTATGCATTAGCTGGCTGAGCGGGGACCCTTGGTGAGAGAGATGCCCTCTACTTACCATGACAGGATTTTCCCTTCAACCAGCTATTTGGGGACTGAGGCCCAAGTCAGCTGGCTCTTCTGCTAGGGTGAAGATCTCATTTTCAGGACCTTATGACAGTGAAGAATGGGGGCTGGATCATGTATACATGCTTAATTAGGAGCTGTTTTTGTTTAGTATCCTATAACGTACTATAGTTTTCTTCCTGTTGACGTTGGTCAGAGAAATTTGCTCATGATACAGCCAGTTGTGTTCTTTTCCTCAGCATAAATAATAAATCCATGTTTTATACACTGAAATAAGTTTTCACAATTTATTCAAAAAACTTGTCAGCACTAGTCAGAGCAGTATGACAAGTGTGGTAAGGAGTTATAAATTATTTTGGTCGAGACTTACTTTCCTGTATAATGCAATTTTACATAGTTATGTAGACATGCTAGTGATCTTAGATTTTGACTCTACTCTTTTTTTTTATGCTGCTGTTGACTTTATTCCAGAAAAGGTACATTAGATTCCTAGGGTCTATTAAATTCATCTTCTTCTGATAAATATTTTAGATGTTAACTTCAAGAGTAATATAAGCAGTAACATTTTCACTAGGACATCTAGGAAAATTTTACAAGCTTATTGCAGTATTCTAAGAGCATTTTACAATGAGAGCTTTTTAAAAAGCTTTTGATTAGTCTCTAGCGTGTTTTATATATTTATGAAAGTTAGTACCATAGCCACTGAAATTTATTGTTAAAGTGTAAAGCATACATAGCTTATTTTTTTACTAAGATTTTGACCATTGTATTTTTACTTTCATGAAAATGAATAGAGAGCAAAGGACAATGAAAACATAGTTTAGTCAAAAAAGAATGTATTATCTTCTTAGCATTGTGCTTTGGTGACATAGAAGAAAGAAAAGACATTGTTTCAGGCTAATAAACCAAAAAGGAAGACAGTCTCCAGAAATGAAAATATTTTCCTCCTTTTTTCTTTTATAGAAGTGTAGCTTATTTTTAACCATGTAGAAAATAGAGGGTTTTGCTATTACTCTTATCATTTAATAGAAGTTAGTTTCTTAAGTGTAAATCATGGCAGGAAATACAAAAATCAATGAGAACCTGCCTTTATCTTCTTGAAGTTAACTCAAGAGTTGCGTAAAATACTGTCTTTCCACTAGGTTAGGAATGTTGCATCCATTGACTCTATTGCAACATGGCTATTTGTTGCTATTCGTCATTCTCATTTTGACTTTTGTAACATTCTACTTTCCTATTTCTCCTTCCTCTTTCAGTATTCCTTCTCGTTTTCTTTACATATAGGTGTATCCCAAGTTCTGTCTTGAGACCTCTTCTTTATCTGTGCTCATCTCCTTTGCACTCTCATCTACTCCCATTGCTTTTGGCCTTACTACAGTGCTGATGACTTCTAAGTCTACTTCATTAACGCTGCTCTCTTTACTGAGCTTAGACCTGTATTTCCAGCTGTCTGTTAAACACATCTACCAGAGTATCTTTCACATACTTCAGATAGAACTTCTGGTAATTGAACTTACTTTTCTAAAACTTGTCCTGTCCCCACATTTCACTTGTTCTGTTAATGGTATTTATCACTGTTGCTTACCTTAGTTATATGTGGCTGTCTTCTCTCCCTCAACTCTCTTTACGTTGTATTCATTGTCAGATGTTCCTTCCAGCTCTGTAATTTCTAACATATCTCACCTCTTTTCTATTTTCTTAGCTATTATTCTAGCTCCAGGTTTCAATCTTATGACTGAGCTTTGATGTGCATTAATGGCACAAAAGACCACTCTGTATGTTACCACCGGAATAATGTACCTGAACAGGTCAGAAACTCTCAGTGGCTACTCTGTACTTAGGAACTCCTCAGCATAGCATTTCAGACCTTATTGATCTTCCCAACCTTTCATCACCCTCAGTTTTTCCTCAAATGTGTTTATAATTCAGCCAAACTCTATTGCCTGCTATTCATTCTCCAAATATGCCCATATTCTCTTCATATGCCAGATATGCCCATTTCCAAATACTCCTTCCCTCTTCCATGCTGTGGCTTTTGAGGTTCCTTTTGCTGTCCTGGAATCACCTCCTTCCATTTTTTTATAGCTAAAATTCTACCTTTAATTTAACCCATGTTGCTTATTTATTTGTTGCCTGAATGAACCAACTTTACAGATAATGTCCTCATTTCTTCCCTAATTCACTCATTCATATATTCATTCATTTGCTCCTGAGATAATTTTTGAACACCGGCTGTGTGCCATGTACTAGCTGGTGCTGGGGCAAGAACAGTTGCAGCTCCTGCCCAGACTTTTCAAGCTAATATGTTTTCCTCTGCTTTCTTAACTTTCATTTAAGCTTACTTTATAAGTTATTTCCTTATAACTCTTTTTTTTAACATCTTTAAAAATATGGAACGCTTCACGAATTTGCGTGTCACCCTTGTGCAGGGGCCATGCTAATCTTCTCTGTATCGTTCCAATTTTGGTGTATGTGCTGCCGAAGCGAGCACCCTTATAACTCTTATGTTTTACCTTCTGCTATGGTATTTCTTTTCTAAATTTCTCCTTAAGGGTCAGTTTTGCATCTTTGTCCTTCTGTGCATCATAGTTCAAAGCATTTGTATTTCTGAGAGGTGCTAATTAGATACTTGTAGGAGATTAAATTTTTAAAGAAGGAAAAAAAAGGGATACCATATATGTAGGGGTACCACATATATATCTTTAGCTATCCACATGTAATCGGCACTTCAGTCTTTCATTTGATATGTATCTTAAAGGAAATTTGTTTCCTAGAAGCCAGAGGGTTTTTTTTGTTGTTTTTGCGGTACGCGGGCTTCTGACTGTTGTGGCCTCGCCCGTTGCGGAGCACAGGCTCCGGACGCACAGGCTCAGTGGCCATGGCTCACGGGCCCAACCGCTCTGCGGCATGTGGGATCCTCCCCGACCAGGGCGTGAACCCGCGTCCCCTGCATCGTAAGGTGGACTCTCAACCACTGCGCCACCAGGGAAGCCCCCAAGCCAGAGGTTTCTCTTTGTTTGTTTTGTTTCTATTTTTTAGTTCAGAGGTTTTGAATAGGATGCCATATAGGTATATATTTTTCAGAGCTTTGGGATTTTAGGCTAATTACATGTAACAGAAGAAAAGTTTATTGGTTTCAATGTAATTGTTTAATGAGGATATTGTCCTCTAGGGAGTGTTCTAGATCTATTAGGTATTCCCAAGTGAGGACTTGACTTTAGGTCTTTTGATTTTACCTGACATCTGAAATCGTAAGTCTACAGGCAGCTTCATACCTCCCTGGTATCTTTTGAGTACATTATTCTCCTTAACTTGCCATTAACTTGAATTTCACATTTCTTCTTTAGCTCTTGTTTCATGCTACATCCTGTGAATAATTAATTTGGAACTTTGGTAAATTTGTTTTAATTTTGAGGCTCTACTCTCATAGATGTTATAAAAAGTAAATATGTTTTTGTTTTGTTTTTTAAAATACAACATAGAAGCTTTGGTGAAGAGAAGCGTATTATTATTATTGTAAATTTGTATGTGGTTCTAGTAGTGGACATTTGCTAACTCCCTTCCTAGCATTCATTCCCTCTTACTTCTTTCAGTGGTAGGCTGCACTCGTCCTTCATTTTCAACCCTTTGAATTTAGGTGAATTAATCTCATTCCTTGCTCCAGGATACCTTGATTTGTTTAATCTAATTTAACCCTCCCTATCCGCACCTCTATTTCTGCCCAAGTCACATAATGCCAGTGAGTGATCCTGGAAAGGGAAAGCTTCCTCTCTCATCCTCAAGAGCTACTGGAAGAGACCTTTTCTCTCTTTCTGGATAGTGTCATATGAAGTTGTGAGGTGTAGAATGGCTGGAACTAATTTTATTGCCAAGATTGGGAGCAGCCTGAGGATGAACCTACCCAGGGAACAGGACAGAACCAAGAGAATGGTAGAGAAATGAAACTGCAGTCCTGATGACATTTTGTCAATCTCTGGATCAAATTTCCACCATATTTTTATTTTTCAGTGAGTGGGCAGTAAAGTCCCTCCCTCTGTTTAGAACTTTTCATTTGTTTATTTAGAAATGTTCATTACATAGCCCCTGTATGCTAGGCACTGTGATAGGCATTAGTAATATGGGGAGATGAATGAAATATATTTCTTATCCTCATGGGGCTTACAGCTAGAGTAGAGAAACAGACATGTCATAGGAGGAATGGGATCAACCATAGGTACAAACCATAGACAGCCCACAAAGATGGAAGGGCTTTTTGATACTTGCCATAGAAAGAAGGTGGTGGAAAAAATTATTTCTGTCACTGCTCATGGTACTACAGGAGTGCCAAAATCAGAAAAACCTGCACTATCTTCATGTTGTTAGCAGTGTTTTAATTTCAGCAAAGCTTTATTTGTCACATTACCTTAGTGTTCACTTTATTGTGAATGTGTTGGCTTTATAATTTAAGAGCTATAAAAATAAGGAGTTTATTCCTAATTTTATTTATAAATACTTAAATTTGTCACTGACTGGATAGGTCCATGAGATTTTTTTTTTTTTAACTTTTAAAAGATGTCCTTACACTACTCAGTTTTGAGAAACACTAGTAGAGATGGGTTCTGGGGGACCGTTGAAGACTTGAGACAGTGAATGGGTGGAGGACAAGATTTGAAGTAGAGAAATCTCTTAGTTTAGGTTGATAATGAGAAGTTTGAACTAAGGTGTAGAAGTGGCATTTGAGAAGAAAAAAGAGTATAAGAGATGTTCGCTACATAGCCTTTGTGGGTGATTACATTTGTGGGATGAGGGAGAAGCCCCAGGTGTCTGGTCAGTGACTGGATGGGTGCTGCTGCTGTTCGGAAAAATAAAGATTATAGGAAGAAGAAATAGGTTTTTCTGGGGCTGAGGTGGAAGTTGGGGGTGTGTGTGAGAGATAATAGCATCCGTTTTGAATATTTGGAATTTAAGGTGCCTTTAAAATATATAGGTTAATAAATCCTATAGTTTAGGAGACAGTTAAGGGACAGGAATATAATTTAGGATTCTTCAGCCTTTAGAAAGTAATTGAAACCATAGGATTGAGATTGCTCAGGAATAGTTTATTGAGAAGTGAGGCCAAGAATATTCTGTGTGCTCTTGAAAGAGGAGGCAGCATTCTCTCTTGTCTCTGCTTTTCTATACTGCTAGCTTCCATATTCAGAGTTCCTGGTGGGTGTGTCTATTTGGGTAAGCAAAGAATTTTGAGAAAGAGAAAAAAAATATTTCTTGAGAGACATTAATTTTAAGGTTAACAAATATTAAATGCTGCAGTATATTTAATACTTTTGGTTTTGTTTCCCAACTCATAGATTGCCCTCAGGAATAGAGATTTTAGGTTACCCACTGTAACTTATATCATCCCTATTCAAGTCTACAGAACTGACACTTTTTTTTTTTCCATAAGGGCCAATTCAGGAAAAAAATAACTATATTTACAATTGAGGGGCTTCTCTGGTGGCGCAGTGGTTAAGAATCCGCCTGCCAATGCAGGGGACACGGGTTCAAGCCCTGGTCTGGGAAGATCCCACATACCGCGGAGCAACTAAGCCCATGCACCACAACTACTGAGCTTGTGCTCTAGAGCCCACGAGCCACAACTACTGAGCCCGCATGCCACAACTACTGAAACCTGCATGCCTAGAGTCTATTCTCTGCAACAAGAGAAGCTACCGCAATGAGAAGCGTGTGCACCGCAACAAAGAGTAACTAACCCCTGCTCGCCACAACCAGAGAAAAGCCTGTGCACAGGAACGAAGACCCAACACAGCCAAAAATAAAACAAATAAAATTTATATTTAAAAAATTGAGTAGTTCCCCTATGGATATATAAGTATCTAATCAGAGTAGGGGTTGCTTTTAAAGCAAGAAGTTAAAGACTCTTCTTCACACAGACAGTCTCTGATAAATAGAAGGAAATCTGGGCTAAATACTTGCATTTATACAGGACACTTAAAGATGTAGGCTAGGCTGAGGTATGAAGTAGCACTGCAGTGAATAGGGGGACGGTGATATACAACTGTTGTCAATAAACATTGATAGTGGAACTTTCCAGTAACACAGGGTACCTATGAGAATAAGATCATTCAGTTTCAAAGTTTGACAATAGAAAGTTGGATGTAAAAAATTAGGAGCTGTGAGATAGTTCTAATTATATCTGAGGTAACAAATAGTCCTTTTGGTGATTTCTTGAGTCTTTTAATGAAAATACTGGTTATATATCTTTTAAAACACTTGTTACTTTGGAACTACTTAAGGAAAAAGCACTCATTATTTTCCTTATTGTGTGTACATATAAAATATTTGTTAAATATATATTTTTCATAACTTGTTTATGATTCATACATGGGTCAATTCTTATTTATCTGAGGAAATCAAAATAGTGTCTGGCAAATTTGAAATCCTTTACCTGCATCTAGCATCCACTATGCTACACTGCTGATTTTGGAAACTGACTAGAATTCAGGAAGTTAGGACAGATTACATTGGGATTTATGATGGTTTAGTTTGATCAGTCTCTGTTGATCCTGAAATAGAATGAAATACTGAATTGAGCATATGCAGGGTACATAGGGCCTTAGTAAGGAGGGGGAGAGTTTGAACATTTGAAAATGATGATGGAAGAAAGCTCAGTGACCACAGATTAATTTCAGTTGGCTCAGTAAGAAAATTACCTAAGAGAGTTTGAGATGGTGTATGAGCATAACAAAGTATACATAATAATTTCGGTGTTACTGAACTTTTATAGTAGTAAATTTGTTGTGGTTTGTACATCTTCATAGTGTATCCAGAATCTGACCACTCCTTTACCATCTCAGTCACTATCACCTCAGGCCTATCCAGCATCATCTTTTGCTTATGTTATTACAGTAGCCTCTTAAATTTTGCTGCATATTGGAATCACCTGAAGATTTTTAAAAATACCAGTGCTTGACTCCCACTGGCAGTCATTCTGATTTAATTGAAATGGGTTGCAACCTGGGCATCAAGCTTTTTTCTTTTTTTAAAGCTCCTGGTGTTTCTAATATGCACTGCCCCCAGATAATCAGAAACTCAATAATTTTTCCCTGGAGTAATTTATTTTGACTATATTTTCCTGCTAGTAGCTATGTTCATTTAATATGGGACATTTCCATCTCTTAAAGTTGTAGAAGTGAGTTGTAGTATATCCGTTAGGCTTCTTAGCTGTGAGCAATGAAAGCTGACCCGGGCTGATTTAAGCAGAAATTAAGTTTACTGATAAAACATTGAGGGTCTCACAGAATTGGTAGAAGGCTGGATGGAGTGAGCCTTAGAAATTACAGGAACGAAGGGAGGCTGAACAGCTAAGAACCACAGCAAAACTCATTGCCAGTGAGACCATTACTGTTGTCTCTGCTGAACAGTGACTGGGTGCCTTAGATTGCACTGCTGGTTGTGCTGGCCACCCCATGCCACCACTGGTTCTGCTGCCGTCACTGCCCTTGGAAACTAGATGCTGGCTCCACTGTGGCTGTTGTCAGACAGAATTCCATCTTGTCTCTGCTTTTCTGTGCCACTAGCCTCCGTATTCATAATTCCTGGCGGGTGTGCCTGTTTGGATAATCGGAGGCTGCCAGGGTATGTGGGAAAACAAGTATCTGGCATTTTAAATTTTGAATAGTGGAAGATAGGCTCTGTCTTGCATCAAAACTCATAAAGTTGAGTTCTCCGATCACAGACAAGGGCTTCAGGTTCTTGGAAGCCAGCAAAATGACAAAGGTCTACTATACATCATATAGCCTACAGTGTGTTATTTGTTTTATGCATTAATCCACTGGTCCTCAACCTAATAACCCAAAGGACACTGGGTTCTTCCATAATTATTTTTAAACCTTTAGAGCCTGCTACCACTTGTCCCTTAGTAAACAGTAGGAGATAAAAATCAATGAACAAGTAGCAAGCAAATTAATAGGAAAACTTGAACATATATGAGTATTTATTATTTTTGGAGGTATGGAGATCAGTATAAGTATAAAATAGGCATATTTCTTGATAGTAAAAATGTCCTGAGTTTCTGTAATGGATGTTATATACCAATATTTTATGTCAACAGTGTCCAGTAGAAGTATAATGTGGGCTGAATATGCAATCCATATATGTAATTTTAAATTGCATTAAAAAAGTAAAAAGAAACATTTAATAATATATCATATTTAACCCAGTATATTCAAACCAGTACATATATAATCCAGTATATATTATCATTTCAACATTTAATCAATGTAAATATTTAAGGGATAGTTTACATTCTTTTTTTCATACTAAGTCTTCAAAATCTCATGTATTTTTTATACTTAGAACACAACTCAATTCAGGCTAGCCACATATAAAGTGCTTAGTAGCTACATGTAGCCAAATGGCTCCCATATTGAACACCACAGTTCTGTGGCATAGTGTAAAATGCCATATGACTTTCAAGTACTGCCAGCTCAACATACTTATGTTGAAGTGATTGAGACACCTTATGAAAACTGAATGGGTGTTTAAAAAAACGCAATCTAAAAGTAGTGACAGAGTTCTTAGTTATTCATTCTCCTAATTCAAAGCAGTTTTACTTGATTTTGCAGTGTTTTGCAAATTTTTTTTATGGTTGAGAGAGAAGTGTGAAATGGGAAAGAGAAACCTAATTTTTTTCATTAGGCTTTGTTTTTGTTTATTATTTTTTATTTTCTGAAGATTTAAATGTGAGAGACTAGGGATTCCAGGTGCATTTTTTTTTTTTTTTTGCGGTACGCAGGCCTCTCACTGTTGTGGCCTCTCCCGTTGCGGAGCACAGGCTCCGGACGCGCAGGCTCAGCGGCCATGGCTCATGGGCCCAGCCGCTCCATGGCATGTGGGATCTTCCCGGACCGGGGCACGAACCCGTGTCCCCTGCATCGGCAGGCAGACTCCCAACCACTGCACCACTAGGGAAGCCCTCCAGGTGCATTTTAAGGCATAGAAAGGCAACATGCTGTAGTGCAGAGTTTACATGTGAATAATCAAATTAATCACATTTTATTCCATTTAATGTGTGTTTCACTACTAGGCTTTAGTATCTGAAGTTTGGAAAATAAAAAAATAATAGTGACTGACTCTGTGCTTGATATTTTATCATATATGATTTCTTTTCCCTAGATAATTCATGTTAATAGTAAGTTTTATGTTCTAATTATTTTTATTCTTGCAGGCTGCTGAATCAGGAATAATAAAAGTTAAAACAATAGCTGCACGAAACACCGAAATTTTGGCAGGTAATTTTTTTGCATTAAAAATTCAACAATTAATGAAAATTTGACTAATAGTAAAAGTAGAATCTTAAAACCCATGTTTTTTTTATAGCATCTCTTTCTTATGCCCCAACATGCTATCCATGATAATAAAGAGCATGTGAAAGTCCCTAATTTATGAACTAATTGGGTTTCCCAGAGATGAATGCTGTACGATTCTCTGAAATCAGAAAACTTAAAACTACTAACTCCTTGAAGGAAAGGATCTTTCTTACTCATCTTTGTATTGTCCTCCACCTCTTATCAATCACCTAAGATACATCTTACCCATAAGAGACATTTGATTAATATTTGTTGAATTGAATGGAAGATTGGTTCTCAGACCACCTTCTAAGACCTATTTTATCTTTAATACAATATAAGGTCATAATATAGCATTAAAAATTTAGTAGTACTATATGAGTTTTGAGTCCTGAGACTAAGACAACATGGTCATGAAGAAAAAATGGGAAAAAACAGAGAAAAGTGTTTTCTTAACATTCTTTTGATTGACCCTGCTTTTCAGGGAGGAATTTTCAAGAGTTTCTCTCTGGCACCCTTTTGATACTCAGTCTGCTTCTTTCTTTTCCTTGGTGCGTTTCTCTTCTTGCCTCAATAATGAACATGGAAAAGAAGGAAACTGGCATTTTTTGAGAATCTGTTACATGTGAGGCATTTGGGCCACTCTTTCTTATATGACAACCTTGTGGGGAAATACTCTTATTTAATAATAGAGCAAATTGAGATGCAAAGAGATTTAAGTTACTGGCCTAAGGTCTCATGGTAAGTGGTGGAATCAGATTCAAATCCCAGGCTGTTCAGAGCCCATGTTCTTCCTGCTGCAGTGTGCTGCCACGGTATCGTGAGGTTTTGACACTATGTACTCCCTCCCAAGTGTTTATATTTAACCATTGCTTACT
This sequence comes from Tursiops truncatus, assembly GCF_011762595.2. Lineage (NCBI taxonomy): Eukaryota > Metazoa > Chordata > Mammalia > Artiodactyla > Delphinidae > Tursiops > Tursiops truncatus. Next base: position 53,234,706 of record NC_047044.1, on the reverse strand, counting down.
TCGCTGATCCTTCAATCTGCATTTCCAATTCCAGTAGTGCTATTGGTCTCAGCTAGTTATAGGAGAAAAGCAGTCCTATTAAGTTAATTTACACAAAGTCCAAATAGTAAAGAATCTCTTTAACTCTCTTAAGTCTCTTTACATTTTTAAAAGAATACCAGTAAATCCCTAAATGGTGGAATTTCAAACAGTATTACAAAATGTAATGAAGACTTAGGGGGCAGTTTAGGGATGACAGGTGAGAGTGGAGTTCACTTGTCAGCTTAGGGTTAGCCCTGTTAAGTTGCATCTGTTTTTCACAGCTTCTCTGATTTTGAATATTCTGACAAAACACCAAAGAGTTTTATAACATTATTCACAGCATTGGATAATGCTCTGTGTGCATGTTGAGAAAAGGGGTATAGTGAAGTGGTGGGTAAAGGCACAGGTATGTATGGTTGGATTGGGAGGATGGGCAAGTGGGTTTGGGAGATGCATGTTGGGTTGATTAGCTACCATGAGGAAATTAATGTTTCAAGATAAATTATGGGCCTGGGTATTTTTAAGTTGGAGACATCATAGTCCAATCATATTAGAATATCATTACAAATATTTACGTTTGCTACTGTCATTGCTGATATCATGGTAAGTCCTTAATCTCCAATAATAGAAAATTTCATTAAGTCTGTAGTTGATAGAATTTTTAAAAAGACTGATTTCTTCAGAGAATCACTGTCTGTTACAGAGTTCTGTACCAAGTAAAGTGTCTAATTCATATTAAGGACAAGTAAGAAAAATTTTGTCTCAGTATGAGTTTAATATATAAGCTGGCTATTAATTTCATTTTAATTCAGTTAGCTTTATTTAAATCAAGTTAGAACAAATCTTTATGCACATACAATTAATAGTTCATGCTATAATATCCATAGCATCCAACCATGTACTTGAGGAGCTATATTAACATTTAAACTTTTTTCTAGTATTTTAACCAAGTATTTATAGCAATTGCTAAGTAAAAATTTGTAGATTTTAGACCACTGTCATCTTGAAAAATCAAAGGCTCCTAAGAAAAAGGAAAGAGTTTAAATTTGTCAATATGTCATTTCTAAAGTACTTAATTCAAGGTATAGTTAACACCGAGAAAAATTCTTAGTTAACTTTTTTATTTCCTGAGAAGTGTTTACTTCTCTGTAGTTCTAAAGACTATAGGTTACTACTTCTGTGCTGTAATGGATGTTAAAGATATCAAACAATTGAGGAGTCTCAAATGAAATGAGATACTGAATTCTCAGATATCTCTGCATATTCAGAAAATATAAAAGGTTGCTATAAAAATCAGAACCCTTAATTAGGATTGACTAATCTGATTAAACAGTACTTAGCATAGATTTTAACCAACTTTAGTTTTCTTAGATTTATTTTCCAAGGAAAGTTTATTTACATTACAGAATAAGTCTTTGCTTTACATCTCCCCTTCTTTTAAGCATCCTCCTTTAATGTTTATTTTTCTTTGTTTTCACTGCTGTCATGAATGCTGACATAAGTGGGAATGCTATGCCAGGTAATGTCAGCATCGATGCAAATATACAGATCATTATCTCAACATTGCCTTTTTCTTTAAAGATAAAACTGCAAATGAGAGATAGCAAGCAACATAAAGTTTTTCATTTAGAAGTCCAGGTGCCTTAATCTTACATTTGACTGCCATATATTACAAATTGTTTTTATTATCCCAGCTTACAATAAATATACTTGAAATTGACTGAGAAGGCTTGTGTTACCCAGAAATTACATAAACAGAGAATCTGCTATTTTAATAAATATTTGAAACAAGGAGCTCAATGAAGTTGTGATATTTTAAAATTGTATATTTAACCCCTAACTGAAAACCATAACAGTTACATCCACCTATGACTGCTTTCATCTACTGTCAGTATGCATAGAGAATTTTTACATAGATAATCATTATGTATGATTTGTGTTCTTCTTTCCTCACAGTTTCCCTCATCCTTTTCATATCTACATAGTCTTATTACTAAAAGGTCTCTAATTTAAGTAGCAGTGAGTAAATATACTTTGGAATTTTTTTTCTGACATTAAAAGGTAATTTGTTGATTTTTTTCAGTATATTTTATCAGTACATATACTTGTGATATTTTGCAGACATCTATAGAATATATCATATAACATATTCTTAATAAAGAAATAATTATGTAAGAATCACTAGAGGAGATACGAAGATGGGTAATATAATTCACCTGCAATCTATATGTTAATACAAGAAATATATTTGAAAAGTATGTTTGTGCCATTCGTTCTGTTTAGCTTACCTGCTCCTCCATTTACTTTTTGGAGTTCTTTGCCAGAAATTTTCCCTTCCAGATGACATACTTCCTGAGGTCAGGATCAGTATCTTATTCTCCCTTATATTGCTAGTAGTTAGCACATTACATGGGAAATAAATAGTAAGCCCTCCTTAAATATAGGCTAATAAATGAGTCACTCCAAAATGCAAGTAAGTCTCTGAGTTCTGCCTCTAGTATATTTTTCTACCTTTCTTTAATTTTTCATGTTATGATTATTTGAGTACATGAATTTTGTCATATTTAGTTCATGTCAGCCAGTTAATAGAGTAATGAAGGAGACAGACCCTAAACAGAAAATTCTGAGGCTGTATGGTAAATGCCAAGATGGAAGTATAGATAGGCTTGTTACGAGAACATTGGGAAGGCTCCTAACCCAACCTGGGAGTCTGAAGCTGAGTCTTGATGCTTGAAAAGGAGTTAGCCAGGCAAATAAGGTGTAGAAGCTGTAAGTAAGGGAAGTTACTTAAATACATGCGGTATAAAACAGTTCGATCTATTTGGATACACTATCCGACTGTTGCCATTGTGTAACTTCCTGAGCAGCTTGATGGAAAGAGTTTGAATCAGGAAGGTGACACATTCATATTAATATTTTTATACTCTGTACATTACTCTGACAGCAGTGTGAAAGGTATATTTCAGCGTATCATCAGTAAGACAGAGGTTTGTTGGTAGACTATTCCTATAATCTGGGATAGAAGATACAGGGGGCTGTACTTAATGCCTTGCTCACAAACTGACCTAATGGGTCAGAGAGATTTCTCTGCCATATAATGTGTTCTTATTTATTGTTTTCCCCCCTTTTTAAAAAAACATTAAACAGTTTTAATTTGTATCCTGCCTTTTATAATATTATATCATATATACTTTTTTTTTTTTTTTTTTTTGGCGGTATGCGGGCCTCTCACTGTTGTGGTCTCTCCCATCGTGGAGCACAGGCTCCGGACACGCAGGCTCAGCGGCCATGGCTCACGGGCCCAGCCGCTCTGCGGCATGTGGGATCCTCCCGGACTGGGGCACGAACCCGTGTCCCCTGCATCGGCAGGCGGACTGTCAACCACTGCGCGACCAGGGAAGCCCGTATATATACTTTTTTTGATGCCATCTTTTCTAATTTTTTAAATTGTTCCATATTTCATCAAGTGATTGTAGTTTATTTAACAATTCCTTTATGTTAGACATGTTTCAATATTTAGAATTATTTCTTTAAGGTACATTTCTAGAAATGAAATTATTAAATTAAAGGGCATGAACATGTTCTTAGAATTTGTCATCATACTGCTTTCTGAAAAGGTAAAAGTTTATGCCTTTACTGACAGTATGTGAGTATATTTTTATAGCATCCTTGCCAGATTATTATTTTAAAAAATCTTTTTGGTAATTGAACAAGCAATGGCTTCTCATTTTAATTGACATTTCTTTTTAATGTTGAACAATTTTTTCTGAATTATTAAATTATTTTCTTTTTATTATTACTTTTTTTTGGAGTTTTTGTGTTTTCTTTATCAAATTGAGCTATTTATATAGCAAAAATATTAACTTCTCATCATGTTTATATCATATTTTCTGCATCATTTACGTTTTAATTTTTTATCTAGATGCTTTTAATTTTTACATAATTTAACTAATTTTTCTTATTTGTTGCTCTCCACTTAGGCAGTCCTTCTCCTTCCACATAGTTGATAATCATTTTCATTGTCTTCTAGTTTTTCTATGGTTTGATTTTTTCTTTATAATATATGGGGTGACATGAGGACCTAGATTTTTTTTTCTTTTGCAAAATTACTAACCGATTGTACCAACATCATTCTTCCTTTTCCTGTAATGTACTTTTAAGATGAAGCTGCTCATACTTTTATTTGTCCTCATGTTGAATCATTTAAAATATTTTCAGACATTTTGAACCATTAAAATTTTTTTACTGTTAGAAATATCAGTCTTTCCCATAACTAGATTTTAAGGGTTTTGAGGGTAGCAATCATGTCTGCATCACATTTTATTTCTTTCACAAGAATTATAATATGTTATTTAATGACTGTTAAAATTTATAATAAAACTTTTATTAACCCCTATTAGTGTGATTCATAGTAGGGTATCCTAGTTTAATTCTTTTTTTCCAGGATAAAAACTGCAATTTTGCAGTGAAACTGCTCAGAGCAAGGAAACCCCTAGGATATGGGGACCTGCTGGACCTCTTTCAGGTGTGTGAAAGTGCATCATTTGATCTCACAGTTATAAAATTTGGAAGTAAAATATATTTATCAAACACACAGTGTTATTCTGTTAAAGGAGTTGTGCTTCTTAAGGGACTTAGGTAGAAATTAAACTTTTTTTCTCCCCACCCCACCGCCCACCCACCAAGTTTTGATTAAAAAGAGTTGACCTTTTCCTCTTTTTTCCATGGAATGATTTTTTAAAAAATGGTTAAGGCAAGATGTCTTTATATTGCTGCACAGCCTTTTCCTCAATGTGGTTTCTAAACTCTAAACCCGTAGGAAGCTTTTTATGTAAAGCCACCTTTAAGTGCATGTAATTAAAATTATTGTTTATAAAGAGAAAGCAGCAATTGCTCAATTAGAAGAGTAGAGTTAATTTCTTCTTCTTAGGACCATTATGACATTTAACAGAAGAGAAAAATAATTAGAAACTTCTAAAAAACGATCTTTATATTACTTCATTGTGATCTAGATATGGTAGATATGTTTCCGTTTTTCACATTATGCTTCAAAAAACAGAATAGATCAATAGGTTTTATTTTTTGGTTGTTCTTCATCATCTATTCTGGATAACAGAAATTTCCTTTGACCAGTATATTCTCATATAAACTGGGAGAAAAAAAAGTAGGAAGGGTACCTTTGACTTACATTAAAATAGAGTTAAAAATTACTTTTATTATTAGCTTAACTCAGCTTGATAGATCCAGATAACTGTGACTGACATGTATACAATATTTCAGTGTAACTCACCTTATTTTATTCATTCTAAGATACACAGTTTTTTCACATGTTAATATTCCCCAAATTGGTATGCATTTTACAATTAATGGCATCTTAGAATCACTGTGGGCCAGATAGTGTTGTAGTTGTCTTTTTCAGTGCATGTGTGAACTTGTTCATACTGTCACATCAGTTGAGTTAACGGTGCATTGTTGGTATCATGTAAGTTTCATTGCTATTTGAAATGTCACCCTAGTTGTTGTGCAAAAACTTTCTGTTAACATCTTATGGTAAGGTCGAAAAAAGCACCACCATCAAAGCCTGCAGAATGGGTGTCATTAGCTTAGAAGAATATCTCAGAGACAGTAGTGAAGTACTCTCAAGCAATGAGGCATCCTAAACAAACAATCCAATTAAAAATTGGACAGAAGATCTAAATAGACATTTTTTCCAAAGAAGATATACAGATGGCCAACAGATACATGAAAAGATGCTCAACATCATTAATCATCAGGGATATGCAAATCAAAACCACAATAAGGATATCACCTTATACCTGTTAGAATGGCTCTTATCAAAAAGATAAGAAATAACAATGGCCTTCTTGGCCTAGAGTATGAAATTGTGAGGAAAAAGTATAAGTGATTAGAATGCATCATATCATAGTTTAATTGGCAAAGGTAATTGGCACTGATTTTCTTTCTGGCGATATGGGTGTGTCTTAAAAATCATTGTCATCAGAGCCTCTATGAAAGTACATTGTTTTTCTTCATTCATCTGAAGACTTCAGGCAATTGGTTTCTATTAGACACTTTTGACTCTTTTAATTTCCATTTGCATCAAATGCTGTTTACCTTAAAGAGTGGCAGCATAATGTTGTGGGAAGAATAGTGAACCAGGGATTAGAAGACATTTTCAGTTTCTGGTTTTACCACCTACTTATTGTTTTACTTGGTCCAAATCATACCCTATAAACTCTATATGAGTATTGTGATACTCAAATGAGAAACACAAGTTAATGTAATAACAATTATAAGTGCCACTTGTTAGTATTGAAAACTTATATTTGCCTGAACAAGATTTAATAATTTGGAATGTTCTGCAGAGTTAAGGATGGCCTCATACTTCATTGATTCTGGCAGAATTGAATATAGCAGGATATTTACTGCTTCAGAATAGTATTTTTTGAGCTTTATTGTCATCTTTTAATCACTCATGTAAAATGTTTTGTGACATTGTTATGGAAATTTTATGTCTCTGGTTTTGATTCAAAATCTTTATGAACAAGAAAACAAGGAAATAAGGCAGGGGAGCTTTTTTGAAAACACTGTTCTTTGCCAGTCATATTTGCCTTCTCTTAGCTGTGCTAAATCAGTGATTTATACTGGCATACCGAGGGACTTTGCAGAGCATGCTGTAGTAAATAGTAGTCTTTATTTGCCATACCATAAAGGGAGTTTTGGGAGAAGAAAGAAGGGGATTTAAGTGATAAAATTAATGTTAACACTAGTTTTACACTTTTAAAGGTGATTCTGGATGACTTTCTCACGATTTCTTTTGAAAAACATGTTAAAACTCAGATTTCTGTGTCTTTATTACAATTCTTAACGTCAAAAAATAATTGATGGATGTAGTACATTTGAAAACAAATACCAAACACATAAGTTTAAAGTTCTCTTGACTTGGAATTTTATGTTATTTATTCAAATTCCCTGAGGATGACAAACCTGTCTTGTTCATCTTTGTGTAGCCATTCAGTAAGTGTGTATTGATTTAATTTCATTTTGTAAATTTAATTATGTATAATTCAGTTTGTGCATTTTCTAATCTTTTACATTTTTGTTGACATTTTAAAACTTCTGAAAGTATTGGCTTGGTAGAAGGAGTTATTTTAAGATTTGGAATTACAGCATGTGCATCCAATTAGTTTAAAGCAATATTTCAGTAATAAGAGGAGTAATGTTATTGTTTTTAATGAGTTTACTTCTTGAAGAAGAAATTAGAGCCAATGAATTCAAGGCATATAATAAAATTCTAGGGATTTTCTGAATATTCATTCAGAAATGTGGTGGGGTTGATGTATATACTATTTTTAATTACTTTTCTGCTCTAGAATATGAATTCTTATTCCTGTTTTCCCTTTTGCACTATTGAAGAAATAGAGTCTTTCTCTGACGTGGGATAGAACTTCTGAGAAATTGCCATTAAAGAGTTTATAGAAGAAGATGGAGGAGAACCAAAGGAGTGTCAGGAGAAAGGCATGGGAGAGCTGAACTTAAGGGGGAGTAGATTAGATACAGAGTCTGTAGTATTTATGTGAAGTATTTTAACTCTTACTGCTTGATTTTTATTTTGGTATTTATTTTACATTAAGTGACTTTTTATTAAGATTGTCATTACTGGTTGTAATTATATAAAAATATTCTTATTTATGAATTATGTTTAAAATTTTATTTTATATGTGTTCCAAATAAAGCATTGAAAGAGAACAGCTCAGAGGTTGTTCAGCCTTTTCTAATGGGTTGTGGAACCAAGGAACCGAAGATCACTCAGCTATGTTTAGCCGCCATTCAGAGGCTCATGTCCCATGAAGTTGTGTCTGAGGTAATGTGAAGATTTTATCTGAACTGTGCACTTACAAATCAAATCATGAGTTTTCATAAGGAGAGAATAAAACATACCTGATATTTTAATGTACAATAGTGCTTGAAGGACATTGGCTTAATTTTAAAAGGTTACCAAATTGTCTCATTATTAAACGCTCAGAATAAAGAACGAAGTACATTTTGTCAAGTCATTTGTAATCTAAGAATTCATAGTTCACTAATATAGATGAAATCTTAAGAACCAAGCAAGTTTTCAATATCACTGACGGAGAATATTATTCATAAATTATTTTTTAAAAGGTAGGAGAGAAAATCATGACTGTTTGCTAGATTATCTGAACTGATAATTTGTTGTTCGTTAACTTAAGGCTATTGTTTGTATCTGACCTTATGACGGTAAAATAAGGAAAAACATTTCATCACTATGAATCTGCATCACTTTTCTTATTTAAGGACCCAAACACCTATATTTTATTTGTTGACAATAATTAAAATCATTGTTTTACAGACTGCAGCTGGAAATATAATTAACATGCTTTGGCAGCTAATGGAAAATAGTCTTGAAGAACTTAAGCTGCTTCAAACGGTTCTTGTTCTTTTAACAACCAATACAGTAGTTCATGACGAGGCACTCTCAAAGGTAGGAAGCCTGTTTGTCAAAGTTCGTAAGTGCTTTGAGACAGTATTTGAATAAGCTGACTGAAAGAGAAAAGCCTGGTGCTGTTTGAACAGCACCTTTCCTGTAGCTATTGCAGTAATGCACATTGCATGTTAAAAGCCATCGGTGCTTTATTTTTCACAGGTTAGAAGTGAAATTAGGTTAGGGTGATTAAGCAGAGCCCCTTGGATATAGCTGACAGGCTTAGTTATGAATAGGATGTGGCAGAAAAGGAATAGAGAAAGAGGAAAAGAAAAAAAAATGTGTTTTGAGGTATCAGTGTTCTCCACAATTACCTTGGGTATTCCTGATAGCTCTCCCTTTCCCCCTTTTAAAAATAATTTCACATATATATGTTATGTAAGCCAGATAGTTTAAATCTGTCCCTTAAATATCTGGAAAAATGTCCTTTTGGCATTGATACATTGATACTAGGTAAGGCTGCATGTATGATTGCATACATTGATACTGCATACATTGATACTAGGTAAGGCTGCAATATTTCTCATTCCTTTCTTATTCCCACCCTCTTTAGGAACATATAACAGCTGTTCTATTATTTGTTTCACTCTTTAAAAAGTTTTTTAAAATTAAGAAATATTTCTAAAGAACAGAAAATACAGCAAGTAATATAAAAACCAGTCTTTACTTAATGATTTACTATTTAGGGAAATTGTTGGAATTTCAGTAATAGTTGTATTATAATTTGTATGCCTTTAAGGATGGTTGACTTGTAAAGTAGCAAAGTATACCATCACAGTATACTGTATAGAGACTATATCTCTTTTCTAGTTATTCATTTGATGTTCTTAGGATATAATGAGATTTTACTTAATTGCAAATAGCTTATTCTTTTACCCCATACCTGCTTTATAAAATATTTAATGTATTTTTATATATATGTTTGTTGTATATAGTTCCTCTTGGTTTCTAGCTATCAAATTATTGTTCTGATACATATATTTAAAATTTTATAAAAGGTTATCATTTGACCTACCCAAGCAATAAGAACTGATTATAGTTTTATAAATAAATATAGGATTTATTTTGGTATTTTGGTTAATTTGGAAATGTAATATTTGGGGATGAAAAATGAAGTATAAAGAAATAATATAAAATTGGGTAATAGGAAAGCTTCTCTATAACATGTACTTTTCCTTTATGTTGAAATTTTAAAAGTGTTAGTGGTATCAAAGGCTTGCTTTCTTTTAAATGTTTAATATAATTAATATGATAAGGCATAGTATTTAAAAATACCATTATTATGTTTTCCTCCAAGAATGGCTTCTTTTAAAACTGTAAAACTTCTAGAAGAACACATAGGAGAAAATTTTTGTGACCTTGGGGTAGGTAGAGACTTCTTAGGTAGGGCACAAACCCATGAATCATAAAAGAAGCCACAGAATGGGGGGAAATATTCACAAATATCTGACAAAGCACTTTTATCTAGAATTTATTGAAAACACTCTTACAACTCATTCATAAGACAACCCAATAAAAAATGGACAAATGATTTCAACAGACACTTTACAAAATAATCTATTCAGCTGACTAATGAATACATGGAAAGTGCCTCAGAATCTTTAGTTATCAGGGAAAAGCAAATTAAAACCACAAGGAGATATTGTTACACACCCATTAGAATAGTTAAGATTTAAAAAGATTGACCATATCAAGTGTTGTTGAGAATATGGAATAATTTTGAACTCACACATACTGCTGGCAGGAATATAAAATTGTAAAGCAACTTTGGAAAACTAACAGTTTCTTTAAAATTTTAACTTATACTTACTATGTGATCTGTCCATTTCACTCCTAGGTGTTTACTTACCCAGGTAAATGAAAATACATGTCCTCATTGAGATTTGTATGTGAATGTTCACAGCAGCTTTTTGTACAGTAGCCAAAAACTGAAACAACCCAAATGTCTATCAGGAGGTGAATGGATAAGTAGAATGTGGTATAGTCATACCATGGAATAAAAAAGTATAAATTACTGATACAAAGAAAAACGTAGATGAATTTCACAAATATTACAAGTGAAGGAAACCAAACAGAAAAGAGCACATACTGAATGATTCTATTTGTATAGAAAATACCAGCTAATCTATAGTGATAAAAGCAGATTGGTGGTTACCTGGGGCCAAGGGTGGAGGAAAAAATGGACTGCAAGAGCACAAGGAAACTTTTAGGATGGTGGAAATGTCATACTTGGTTGTGGCAGTAGTTCCATAGGTGAATATAACTGTCAGAACTCATAAAATCATATACTTTAAAGGGATACAGTTTATTGTATATAAATTATACCTTAATAAAGTTGATTTTAAAAGAAAAAATGATTCCTTTTTTAAAAATTATTTTATTCATTTATATGCTTAGCAAGTTTATATAGTATTTCTGCAGGTGATTTAGTGATACAACAAAGTTTGAGTACTTGCTATTTGCAAAAAAAAAGTTCTGGGAAAATAAAAGCACAACACATTATTGTATACATGTTAAAAGAACCAGATTGTGAAAGGAGTATTTCACATTACCTTGGTCAATCTTATGTGTCTGTGTATTTACTGAGAGTTTGAATTATTTCAAAATGCTGAGCTTTTTGTAGTTTTGTTATATGAAAGAGTGAGACTTTTAGTGTAGGTGATTGAAGCAGCAAAACAAATTATTTAATTTTGGGTTACATCAGATAAAATAAAGATAATAACCATGTTCCTCAATCTTATTTCACACTAAATGGAAATTATTTTTTCAGGCAATTGTTCTTTGTTTTCGACTACACTTCACAAAAGATAATATTACAAATAATACAGCTGCTGCTACAGTGCGACAAGTTGTTACTGTTGTTTTTGAGAGGATGGTTGCTGAAGATGAACGACACAGAGGTAAAGTGAAAAAAGTTGTTTCCTTTTGACAGTGGGTGGCTCTAACATCCATGCTTTTCTCTTTTATTGATTGTCAGCCATTCCCCTATGAACTTAGGCTACCTAAAAATTAGAATACTTTAAGAAGCCTGTTAGGGCTTCCCTGGTGGCACAGTGGTTGAGAGTCCACCTGCCAAGACAGGGGACACGGGTTCGTGCCCCGGTCCGGGAAGATCTCACATGGCGCGGAGCGGCTGGGCCTGTGAGCCATGGCCACTGAGCCTGCGCATCCGGAGCCTGTGCTCCACAATGGGAGAGGCCACAACAGTGAGAGGCCCGCGTATCACACACAAAAAATTTAAAAAAGCCTGTTCATTTTAACTTCATTATTATTGATAATGGCAATTCAAAAGATAAATCCCCCATAATTTTATCACCCTAAGAAGTGGACTCTATTTTCCATGTTTATTTCTAATATATTCATAATTTCATATCGAAGATGATAATTTCACATTTCACACCAGATGTTGCATTATAAGTATTTTCAGCCAAACATTACATTATATGAATTTTTCATGTTATTTTTGTAATTGAAATTTTAATGGTTGCACTATATTTTGTGGCTATTCTATAATTTAATGAACTACTTGTGTTCAATAGTTTAGTATTGTTTTGAGTGTCTTCCTACATATATATTTCCATATGAATTATTTCTTTAGGGTAAATTCCCAAGAGTGAGCTTCCCTCATGTGAATCTTTGTCTCTGCCTATTAACATGTATTAATCAAGATTATTTATATAATGTAAAGTTTAATATTTTCATATTTTCATCAAATATTTGTAATTTTTAGCATCTTTTTCTTTGTGATTTACATTTCCTAAAAACTTAGAAACATGTCCTGTCACAGAGCTTACAGATACTGTGCTTCTGTTATAATTTTTATAATTTGATAACTTTTAACCTTTTTTTCATTTGTTAACCCTTATTGGATGAAAAGTGAATTTTTTCCCATGATCAGTTGAAAAGATCATAAGGTGCTACCAAGAGCAATCTCTCTGTTTTATGGAGTCAAGAAACAAAAGATTAAACTTTTTTTTCCCTTTACATAGTTTTTTCTTTCCCTTAAACTCTTTTTTTTTTTTTTTCGGTACGCGGGCCTCTCACTGTTGTGGCCTCTCCCGTTGCAGAGCACAGGCTCCAGACGCGCAGGCTCAGCGGCCATGGCCCACGGGCCCAGCCGCTCCACGGCATGTGGGATCTTCCCGGACCGGGGCACGAACCCGTGTCCCCTGCATCGGCAGGCGGACTCTCAACCACTGCGCCACCAGGGAAGCCCTCCCCTTAAACTCTTGATATTAGCAATCTTTCATATCATTTGGTGTTTTTTTGGTAATACTGGTAAAAAACGGCAATACTAGTAAGTAATAATGGTGCCTACTCTAATAATTGCTTCACTTTTCCTGAAATTAACCATTGGTCAGATTTTTCACATTCAGTTTCAGACATTTAGTCTGTTGGTTTATTAGAATATTCCCACTGACTTTTGTCTCACTTTTCCTAGGGGAAATGCAGGTGGAATTCTAGCAGTTTGGAATATTAAGGAATTAAACTTAAGGGATAAAACAGGGCAGTTCTCCAGTTTGAATGTCTTGTATATTCATAATCTCAATATAAGTTCTGGATTGGTAGTTTTGCCTGTATGTCTCTAAAGACTAATATCTCATTTAATGCTTTCTAATAAGGTAGAAAATACTTAGAACCTCTTTCTTTTCAAGTAGTCATTGAGTCAACATTTATTCAAAACAGGCTGTCATAGCTTACAGGGAATGATATCTTCTTAGTATTCGAAGAAATTGGGAAGCCCCATTCTAGTTGACTCTTAGCTAGTCAATACCTGTGACTGACATAGTACTTGTGGCAGATCAAGCAGTTAATTCTTTTGAAGATGGAGAGATGATAGAGAAATTAACCATGTGATAAATATTTATATGTTTGATATTTAATGGTACATTCAAAGATCATGTGGATTTTAAATCCATGAAATAAAGAGACTGGAGAAAGGGGTACTGAGAAAATCAAATGTATGTGTAAAGATACTAAGTTTATTAAAATGAATGTAAGATAGTGAAGAGTGATTTTTATGGCATTTTGTGTAAAAATGGGATTCCCAATTTTTGTTTCCATTTTGGAGGCATGGTTCTGAAGTTATTATTAAAGTTTATAATTCTATAAATAAGTATTTATTTTAAGCATACCTTTTAGACAGTATATATGATTTATTAACGGTCATTATGAACTCTTAAACCCCTCTAATTTTGATTGCAGATGTTGTAGAACCAGTACTAGTCCAAGGAAATAGTAACAGAAGATCTGTCAGTACCCTCAAACCTTGTGCTAAGGATGCATATATGCTTTTCCAGGTATTTCAGTTGATAAGAATAATTTTTATTATACAATATAGTTTTGTATGAATTTTTGATTTTGGAATTTTGTATCTGATTCAGTTTTTTAAGCATCATTTTTTTTAATTGTCCAATTTTATAGTGTCAAAGAGGTACAGGTTACCCCCACTATCTGACAGTAGCACATTTCGGTGAAACCTTTCATAAGCCAAAATGGCCTAAAGTGAAAAAGCAATTACCTTAGTACACAATTACCTAACGAATGCACAAAATAGATCGAGATAAAGCACAGATGCTCACAGACACAGTTCAAAGCTATGGCAGCTTGATGCTGAGATGCTGAGTGTAGTTCCCGGGGAAAGAGCTTGGCAGTACCACTGTTGCTGCCTAGGGTGTGTGCTGCCTCTACTATGGGCTCGCTGCAAAGCAAGTGCTGACACGATTTTCACTTTTGCCTTTTTTTTTTTTTTTTTTTTTTTTCTGTAAAAGTGAAAATCCTCTTCAGATTTCTTCTGGTTAGAGAAAACAGGTGCTAACATAGGTCTTCTGTAAAAGCTAAGTGGTAAAGCGAACTTTTGAAAAGCCCGTGATACCTGTATTTAAAAAAAATTCTAAAACATTAAAGAGCATCTATAGCTAATTAACATGATGAAATGTTATGTTTCACTTTAAGGAAATAAAATGAATTAAACCCTGAACTAGATATATTAGGGATGACTAGTCATATAAAATACTTCCTTTAATAGGAAAATTAAAGTACTAAATTTCTGTTCTACCTAATGTAATTTGATATGCAAATACCTGATTTTTACATTACTTGTCGTGAATAAAATAAGATTAACCTGCACTAAAATTTTATTAATTTTGGTTAAAGGGTTAAGTGGTTTTTCATTAAAACCATGTTAGAATAACCACTTATCTGTGCACTCTATATATTTAGTTTACTTACATAATCAACTATACAATTAATCAAAATTTGAATTACCAGTACTTAGTTTCTAAGGAGTAAAACCTATTATTTAAGAAGAGATACTTTAAAAAAAATTTTGTGAACTATAAAATGAAAGGACATTTCATTCCAGCATGTGAAATATTTTATTTATTTTTTATTCATTGTTTGATTTATTTTCCCAGGACCTTTGTCAGTTGGTTAATGCTGATGCCCCTTACTGGCTAGTAGGCATGACAGAAATGACCCGAACATTTGGCCTCGAATTACTTGAGTCAGTCTTGAATGATTTTCCACAAGTCTTTTTACAAGTAAGCCATTTGTAGTATCTTGCAACAAAATTAATCTTTAATTTTTTCACAGATACTTTTCAAGAGAGTAACATGTATTTTCCCCCCACATTAAAAAATGCAAAAAATTATAACCTTAGACTTTAGACATATAATAATTTGCTGATATCTTAATTTTTGTTGTGCCCAAGCAGTTTGAAATTTTAACATTAGAAGGAATTCCTAGAGTGTCTAGTCAAGCATTTCCCAATCTAAGGGTGTACAGAGGAATGTGGTACGTGAGCTATTTTTATAATATTTAAAAGCCTTAAAAAATTGTCACTAATTTTTTTACTTGTTTGTATGCAGCTTTGTGCTTTAACATAATTTAAATGGAAGAAAGAAGTCGTCAATGCTTAATAAATTTAATGTGCTATACAGAATATTTCAAAACAGAAGGTTAATAGGGGAAAAAGTGAGAAAGAATTCAAACTTTTCATTTTACCTGTAAGAAGCTAAAGTCCAAAAGTGATTCAGTGATTTACATGGGGTTCTTTAGTTATTAGCAGATCTTGAACAAAAACTTAGAACTTTTAACTACTACTCTAGCTCCTTTCCCTACCATGCTGCCCCTCCCTAAGTCATCTATTTTATCCTTGCTTTTACCTAAAAATGTGTGAATCAAGTGAGAAAAAAGTAGAAGGTCCTTTAGCCCAAGAGTTGGGACTGAAACTTTTACTACATGGTTCATAATTTTTGGTCCGTGTTAGACAACTGTTCAGTGCTTTCAATGATAACAATATTAACTGATGATTCCCTTTCTTGTATTAGTATAGGATAAGTGTAGATACAACTCGACTGATCATCTTGTATAAACTGATAGCTGTAACAGCTACCACTTTGGACTGCCTACTCTGTGCTGTGACTTTGCTAAATTCCTTATATATCATACTCTCTTTAAGCTGCACAAATGCCTGAGAAGTACCAGTTATTCCTACTTTACACAGGAGGAAGCTAAGACTTTAAGAGGGTTAAATAATTTGTCTAAGGTTTCATAGTTTGTAAGTGCCCTCACCCTCTAGCCACAGTGTCATTCTTGTTGTTCCTAAATGACCCAGGTGGACTTCTGCTCCTAGGCCTTTGTACTTCCTGCTTCCTGAACCCGGAATGCTTTTCTCCCATATGGCTTGTTCTCTTACTCTTTTGAGGTCTTTACTCAATGGTCAACCTACCAGATAAACTTTCCTCACCACTGTGTAAAATGGCGGCTGTTTTTCATGGCAGCACCCTTGTCTTTCTTACTCCTTGTTATTTTTCTTTGTATCATTTATTTCCTCCTGACATATGTATTTGTACATTAGTTGATCTCACTTCCCCTACAGGAAAGTAAGCTCTATGAGGCAGGGACTTAGTTCACTGTTGTATAGGTGCCTATAGTGGTGCCTGGCATATGACAGGTGTTCAATAAATATTTAAATGAATGAGTGAATGAATTTGTAAATGAATTTGAATTTGACAAGATCGGGTGCGTTCAGGGTGGTATGGCCATAGACAATGAATTTGAATTTGAAATGTCTATAGTTTGGATTATGTTTTTTAACTTTGTAGGAAAAGATTTGAAAAAATGTTTCCAGATTTATTGTACCCATAATCTATTCTACTTTATTCTTCCTGCTATAATGCAGAGGAGAAAAAAGAATTATTCTGTGTAAGATCCTAAAATTTACACCTACAAAGTTTTCTTCAAGAGAGAAATATTTGCTTTCATTCACTCATTATTCACTCATCCAATCAAAATTTACCAATCCCTTACAATATGCTAGTCCATGTGTTCAGTGTCAAGGATACAGAATTTAAATAAGACAGATAAAATTCCTGCCCTTGCGGCACTTACCAATCTAATTGGAAGAAAAACATTAACTGAATGATAAGCCATGATGAGTGCTGTGAGGGAAAAGTATAAAAAGTGCTATGGAAATGAGTAACATAGGTACCAAACCTGGTGGAGAGTTGGTGATGAATGAAGGCTATGAAGTATAGGAAAAGAATATTCCAGAGCAGTGGCTCTAAGAAAGGATCTGTCTTCTCTTTTAGAAAATAAGCTTTATAAGGGCAGGGACAAAATCGAACTTAACCTTGAATTCCTTTACCTAGCACAGTGCTTGGTACATATTAAACAGTCAGCAAGTAAATGCTGAATAAATCATTGAAATGTGAGTAAAAAAAGCAGTCTTTTACCTTCTTCAAAATAAAATCAGTGAGTTATAGGACTAATTATACTTATTAATCAAAGATGACTTTTGGCTTTCTGGCTTGAGCAATGTGTTGCTTGCTACTAAGGTGGAATACTCTATGGGCAGAACTTTTGCTAGAAAGGATAGTTTATTCAGTTTTGAACTTACTCATTTTGAGATACCTGAGTGTACACAAAATGGTAGTTTAATTTATACATCTTGAGCTCAGAAGTAAGGTTTTGGGCTAAAGTTATAAATTTAAACTTCACTGGCATATAGTTTTTAATTGAAGGTATGGGAGTGAATGAGATCACCTATGGCGATAACATATGGAAGTGAGGACCTGATATTCTGGAGCTCTGAGGAACCTCATTGTTAAATGGTTGGGCATGAAAGGATGAGCATACAAAAGAGACTAAGAACATGGGGGCCAGAAATGTAGGAATGTATCTGAGAGACTGTGGCATAATAAAAGACAAAAGCAGAGAAAGCTTCAAGATGAACCAAGTAATCAGTTATGTCAGGTGCTTCAAAGAAATTTGGTAAGACTGAAAGGGCAGTGTTTGTCCGCAGAGATCATGAGTATAATGAGAATAGTTTCAGTGGAGATGGAGTGGTTGATGGGGGTTGTGGAGGAAACCCAGTTGCAGCTAGTTGAATAGTGAGGGGGAAAAGTGAATAGATAAAACTTTTCAGAGTTGTCTGTAACATTTATGAATTAACCAATACCTAAGGTTATTTAATAAAGTATGAAAACGGACTTAACTATGCTTTTCATTTTGTCAGTGAAACTACTGTAGATTTGAGAGTAGAATTTCAAATCACTTAACTCTTAAGATCCCATTTTTTGGGGGGAAGAATTAAAAGTACATTAAAATGGATATAAAAGCAATTATACTCCAATAAAGATATTTTAAAAAATGGATATAAAAGACTAGAAGGATATATATTTGGAGTCAACAATGATGACTCACTAACTTATCTCTGGGAGGTGAGATGAAGCAAAGCTTTTATTTTTTACTTATCTGTGTTTTCTTTCTTTTTTTTTCTCTAGTGAAGCTGATTTTTTTTCCTTGAATGAACCTGATTTTTTTTAAAAAATACATTTTACAAATTTTGTGATTCTGAACAGATAAACTGCTCTATGCCTTATTTTTCCTTTTTTTGGTAAGATTAAAGGATTAGATTGGTAGATTTGCGGCTTCAATGAAATTGAGATGCTTAAAACAACAGAATAATATATATTTGAGATTAGACATTAAATATAGACTGGACTTTGTATTGTCAGTATAATGGGACTACTTTTGGCTAATATAGTCAAGGCATTAATAGGTTAAGGGAGCTTTTCTGCATAATATGCCATAATTCTAAGTAAAATTTAAGAATTCTTTGCAAGATTCCCAGACTTTAAAATAATTATGCTTGTTTGTCATTGTGTTTTTATCAGCTTTTTGTGTTCTGTTCAAGCAATCTAAGTAGAACAAAATATTAATTAGTAAATCTTCTATGCATGAATAGAATTATCTTTGCAAAATAAAATCTGAATTATATAATTTATTATACTTTATTAATCAGATTTTTGGTCAGCTGCCTATTTAAATGCTTTATCTGTTTGAATTTGTGTAATGTATTTTCTTTCTTTTGTTCTTTATGTTTTTAATTGCTAGTGTCCTACTAAAATTAAAATTCCTAGTAATAAACATCGTTTTAATTCCAAAATTATTAAATGTTCAACTTAGATTCTTTTTAAAACTTCTTGAAATATTGTTTGATCTTATATTCTCAAAGAACAATACTAATTTCAGAATTGTGTGTAAAATGGTAAAATAATAAACTGTATAAACTTATAATAAAGCTAAATTATTCATACTGATTATTAAAGATTATTATTAACTGTGAGACTGTTTTATAAGCATTAAGTACAAACTAAGTTAATTCTTCTTTTTTTTCTTTTTTTTTTTAATCTTTGCAAATAGCATCAGGAATTTAGTTTCCTCCTCAAAGAAAGGGTATGTCCTCTTGTGATAAAGCTCTTTTCTCCAAATATAAAGTTCAGACAAGGTTCCAGCACTTCATCTTCTCCAGCACCAGTTGAAAAACCATATTTTCCTATCTGCATGCGTTTGCTGAGAGTAGTATCTGTTCTGATTAAGCAATTTTACAGTCTTTTGGTAAGTGCTAATTTTTATATGTGTTTGTGTGTGTAATCGCATGAAGTCTCTTCTGAGAAGATGATGTATTTAGCTTTTTCACTTCAGTTAAGCAAACTTTTTTTTTCGAGTACCTATAGGTATTCTCTTAGGTACTCAAAAGTTCATTCTTCCCTTTCTTATGTTTATGTGGCATTTTTAATGTATGTAAAGAAGAGTGATGGCCTATTATGAGATTTGGTGAATTCTAGCATAAGAAATCAATTTTTACTTTCAGTCTAATATTGTATCTATTTTGCATAAATTTTTGGATGCAGGGTATGTTGTGATATTCCAGATCATAATTCTTTCAATGTGATGATTGACTCTTAAATATTTTTCAGAGAAAATGGTATATGATGGTATGTTTCTTTTTAATTTTATGTTAAGTCAAATTCAGCATTTTACCTTAATTTTAATTAACAAAAGTAATTGGTTAGGGCTTCCCTGGTGGTGCAGTGGTTGAGAATCTGCCTGCCAATGTGGGGGACACGGGTTCGAGCCCTGGTCTGGGAAGATCCCACATGTTGCAGAGCAACTAGGCCCGTGAGCCACAACTACTGAGCCTGCGTGCCTGGAGCCTGTGCTCCGCAACAAGAGAGGCCGTAATAGTGAGAGGCCCGTGCACCGCGATGAAGAGTGGCCCCCACTTGCCGCAACTAGAGAAAGCCCTCGCACAGAACCGAAGACCCAACACAGCCAAAAATAAATAAATAAATTAATTAATTAAAAAAAAAAAGTTCTCAGCACAAGAAAAAAGAATTTAAAAAAAAAAAGAGGGCTTCCCTGGTAGTGCAGTGGTTGAGAGTCTGCCTGCCGACACAGGGGATGTGGGTTCATGCCCCGGTCCGGGAAGATCCCATATGCCGCGGAGTAGCTAGGTCCGTGAGCCATGGCCGCTGAGCCTGCGCGTCTGGAGCCTGTGCTCCGCAACGGGAGAGGCCACAACAGTGAGAGGCCCGCGTACTGCAAAAAAAAAAAAAAAAAAAAAAAATTGGTTATAGATCATCTATGAAAAGTCAATCTGCTACATGTTAGCAATTACCAACAACATAACAAACTATTAGACCGTATCGATAGTTTATACTAAATTCTGTGGAGACTATTTTTAAAAAAAGGTTTTTTCCATATTTATATTATACTTGTCATAGATGTTCTTTTCCTATTCCAAGTCCATTTATGTAAAATGCATTTAGAACTAGTCTTTATAAGCACTGTAGTTATAATTATTTCTGGCCACGTGAGGTATATCTATAATATATTTAATACATTGTTTGGCAATACTGTAGGAAATCAAGTCATTTCAGAATGTGTTGCTAAAAATGAAACTACAGCACTCCCTAACACCATGCACAATAATAAACTCCAAATGGATTAAAGACCTAAATGTAAGACCAGACACTATAAAGCTCTTAGGGGAAAACATAGGAAGAACACTCTTTGACGTAAATCACAGCAAGATCTTTTTTGACCTACCTCCTAGAGTAATGAAAATAAAAACAAAAATAAACAAATGGGACCTAATGAAACTTAAAAGCTTTTGCACAGCAAAGGAAACTATAAAGAAGACAAAAAGACAACCTCAGAATGGGAGTAAATATTTGCAAACAAATCAACAGACAAAGGATTAATCTCCAAAATATATAAACAGCTCATGCAGCTTAATATTAAAAAAACAAACAACCCAATCCAAAAATGGGCAGAAGACCTAAATAGACATTTCTCCAAAGAAGACATACACATGGCCGCGAGGCACAAGAAAAGGTGCTCAACACCACTAATTATTAGAGAAATGCAAATCAAGACTACAATGAGGTATTACCTCACACCGGTTAGAATGTGCATCATCAGAAAATCTATAAACAACAAATGCTGGAGAGGGTGTGGAGAAAAGGGAACCCTCTTGCACTGTTGGTGGGAATGTAAATTGATACAGCCGCTATGGAGAACAGTATGGAGGTTCCTTAAAAAAATCTAAAAATAGAATTACCATATGACCCAGCAATCCCACTACTGGGCATATACCCAGAGAAAACCATAATTCAAAAAGACACATGCACCCCAGTGTTCATTGCAGCACTATTTACAGTAGCCAGGTGATGGAAGCAACCTAAATGCCCATCCACAGACAAATGGATAAAGAAGATGTGGTACAGGTATGCAATGGAATATTACTCAGCCATAAAAAGGAACAAAATTGGGTCATTCGTAGAGGTGTGGATGGACCTAGAGATTGTCATACAGAGTGAAGTAAGTCAGAAAGAGAAAAACAGATATCGTATATTAATGCACATATGTCGAATCTAGAAAAATGGTACAGATGAACCAGTTTGCAAGGCAGAGATGGTGACACAAACATAGAGAACAAACGTATGGAGAACAAGGGGGGAAAGCGGGGAGGGGGGTGATGGTGGTGGGATGAATTGGGAGATTGGGCTTGACGTATATACACTAATATGTATAAAATAGATAACTAATAAGAACCTGCTATATAAGAAAAACAAAGTTAAATTAAAAAAAAAAAGAATGTGTTGCTATTTAGGGAACTGTAAACTATCAGGGCTTGGTGCCAAGGGTTTAAGAGTCTTTTAAAGTTCTTTTTTAAGAAAGGTAGATTAGTTTCTCTAAAGATGGAAAGTTTTTACCTATCAGTTGTTATATTTTCTGTATTGTGTTTATTTATAGTCTGTTTCTATCCACAAAGAAACTTTTAAAAAAATGTACAGCAGAGTGACAAGATGATAGAATAGGAAGCTCCAGGCACTCTACCCCTCATGGAGACACCAACTTAACAATATACAGAACAGATTGCCCTTGTGAGAACTTTAGAAACCAGCTTAGAAATTACAGCACCCCAGGCAAGTCCAAGGCTAAGAAAAGGTTCATTAGAGTGGGTAGGAAAACCCATTGCACTTACCCGCTGTACCTCATCCCACTCCTGGCACAGCACAGCATGGTATGATCAAGGGAAATTCCCAACTTATGGCTTCTCCTTCAGGTGGAAAAGAAGGGTGAAATATGCAACCAATGTCCTGACTTTTGGGGGTACTGCCCAAGGGACTGATTTTTGTCTCAGCTGACTCTTGGACACTTAAAAGAAAGGCAGCAACATACTTGGGCGCCTGGGGGCCTGCTGAGATCAAAGTCAAGCCCTGTGGCTTGCCACAGCACCAGGGAGATTATAGTAACACAGACGGACACCAGGGGAAGCACCAATACCTTGGCTTGATACAGCACCACAGACTGCAGTACTACATACAGACACCAGGGGGAGCTCCTGAGTAGAAATCGGCAAACGTCTTTAGCTGGGAAATTACACACATAAGCCCAGAGAGGACACATTGACAGAAAAGGTTTGAGAGGACCCCAAAATCTCTAGCTGGGCTGATTGGTAAAGATCTTTCCCTGTACAAAGCCAGCCCATAAAGACTAAAAGAGTTAGCTGTTTTTTCAAATGCCCAAATTTCAACAGAAAATAAGAAGACATACAAATAAACAGGAAAACATGGCCTAACCAAAGGAGCAAAATAAACCTCCAGAAATTGTCCCTAAAGAAATGGAGATAAGTGAGTTACCCAACAAAGAATTCAAAATAACCATCACAAAGATGCTCAGAGAGCTAAAAGAGAACACAGACAACTAGTCAGGAAAATGGTGTATGAACAAAATGAGAATATCAGCAAAGAGAAACTATAAAAAAGAACCAAACAAATTCTGAAGCTGAAGAATACAATAACTGAATTGAAAAAATTCACTAGAGGAAATAGACCACAGACTGGATCAAGCAGAAGGAAGAATCAGCAAAGTTGAAGACAGGTTATTTGAAATTATCAAGTCAGAGGAGCAAAAAGAAAAAAGAATGAAGAGACCCTGTGGGACACCTCAAGTAGACCAGTATGCATGTCTAGGAAAAACACACTGTATTTTACTTTCACACTCACAATACCTCTGTAACCAAACGTGGATATTTTTCCCACACTGACCAGTTCTCTGACAGCCAGGTGTCTTACATTTTGATTAAATTCTGATATCTGCCAGAGTTAGCACAGGCCCCATAGGTTAAGGGATCAGTCCGCGAGACTGTCCCCTGTTTTAGATGCCAGTCCCAAGTAGTGGATCCCCAGGTTACCAACAACTTCTGTCTAACTTGGCTACAAATTGGAGGTTCTCACGACCCCTTCTTGGGGTTCAATAACTTGATAAAGTGAGTCACAGAACCCAGGAAAACATTTTACTTACTTTTGCCAATTTCTTAGCAAGGATATTTTAAAGGATATCAATGAACAGGCAGATAAAGAGATACATAGGGTGAATTCTGGAAGGGTCCTGAGAGCAGGAGCTTCTGTCCCTGTGAAGCTGGGGTATACCACCCTTCTGTCATGTAAATGTGTTCACTAACCTGGATGTTCCCCAAACTCCATATTTTGGCGATTTTTAGGGAGGTTTCATCGTATAGGCATGATTGATTATTAACTCAATTTCCACCCCTCTTCCCACTCCAGAGAATGGAGGGTGGGGCTGAAAGTACCAAGCTTCTAATCATGGTTTGCTCTTTCTGGTAACTAACCCCTATCCCAGAGTCCTTTGAGAGTTGCCTCATTAGAACAAAAGATACTCCTGTTACTTACAAAGTTCCAAGGGATTTAGGAGCTCTGTGTCAGATGCTCCTATCATTCAGGAAATTACAAGGGTTTTAGGAGATATGTGTCAGGAACTGGGGTCAGAAGTCAATTCTTAGAACAAAGGACGCTCCTAGCCACCCCTATTTACAAGGGTTTTAGGAGCTCTCCTAAAATCAGGGGTGGAGACCAACATATATATTTCTTATTATTTCACAATGCATTATGGGAGTCTTAGATGAGGAGGAAAGGGGGCAGAGAGCTTATTTGAAGAAGTAACGGCTGAAACTCCCCAAATTTGAAGAAGGAAATGGACATACAAATTCATGAAGCTCAAAGAATTCCAACTGGGATTAATTCAAGAGACCCAAGCCAAGACACATTATAATCAAGCTGTCAAAAGTCACAGACAAAATATCTTTAAAGCAGGAAAAGAAGAGTGATTCTTCATGTGCAAGGGAGTGTTCATAAGATTTTCAGCAGACTTCTCAGCAGAAACCTTGCCAGCCAGAAGGGAATGGGGTGATATATTCAAAGTACTGAAAGAAAAAACTGTCAATCAAGAATACTAATCAAAACTTTCCTTCAAAATGAAGGAGAAATGAAGTCTTTCCCAGATGAACAAAAACTGAGAGAGTTTATTACCTGTGACTAGGCCGAATATATATCACTTCACTATTTATTCCCTAAGTATTATCAGAGTTGTCTTGGGAGGGCTTCTCTCTCTTCCCTCTCTAAAATACATGTTTAACTAGTTAAATTAACATAAGGCTATAGAAAGAGATTTCTCCTTTTCCTTTTCATATCCACTAATCAGAAATGGAGAACCCCATCTTTTTTCTGTTCTCCACAATAATGCAGCATGCTTACATCTTCAACACAGCAAATGCAGAATTCACATTTTGTTTCTGTTCCCAAATCAAGAATTACCAACTTAATTATCTTTTATTTTTATAATACTTGGTGCTGAATTGTATCCCTTCAAAATTTATATGTTGAAGCCCTAACCCCCCCACTGTGACAGTATTTGGAGATGAGATCTTTGGGAGACAATTAGGTTAGACGAGGTCATGAAGGTAGGGCCCCCATGATAGAATTAGTGACCTTATACAAAGAGATACTGGAGAGCATGCTCTCTCTCTCTGTCTGCCATGTGACAACACAGTAGTAAGGCAGCTGCCTGCAAGCCAGAAAAAGAGCCCTCACCAGAACCCAACCATGCTGCCACCCCAATCTCAGACTTCCAGCCTCTAGAACTGTGAGAAATAAATTTCTGTTTTCTAAGCCACCCAGTCTATGGTATTTTGTTATGGCAGCTCAAGCAGACTAAGGCATTTGGTTTCTGTTCACCACTTCTGTTATCTAGTGGTTCATCCAGTGACTTTTTCATAGCTACAGAAATCTTATTCTTTAGTAATTTCAGTTTTAGATGAAATTGCTGATATTGAGTACATATATTCTGGATACTAACAAGTACTTTACATTCATTCATTCATTTAGACTTTACTACAACCCTGTAAAGTAGGCCTTCATATTTCTATTTTACAGCTGAGAAAATGAGGTTCAGGATATTTATGTAGTTTGCCTGAGATCATACAGTTTATAAGCTGCAGAGCTGCGATGTTAAGTAATTCTTTTACACCCCCAAAACCCACACTCTTAACCCCACTGCATTTTATTCTTCACTGTTTTCTTAGTTCTCATTTCTTCCTCTCTCCAAGGCTGCCAGTGCCACGTTTCCTGTACTGCTCCTGTACCATTCTCTATATTTTGATCTTAGTCTCCTCGATTTGGGGGGACAGAATGGGGAGAGATAAAAGCACAACCAGCTACAGTAAAGATTGAATGTTGCTGTTTGAAGGAAGAGAAAAGCCTGCTTCTATTCTTCACTTATCAATTGGGCGTGATGACCAACTGGTGAAACTTCCCTTCATAACAAGGCAGCTCTAGGACTGTGCTGCAAAGATGAATTCTTCAGATATGACATTAATTCCTAGTGTTATAATTTGTTACATGGAGACTTGACTCATTAGGATGGAACAGTTCAAACATTCTAGTTTCTCCAAGGGCAAAAGTTAGAAGTGTGGTTGTTGTGGGGTGAGGTACGTGATTGGTGTGGAATGCATCTCTCTTATTTCTCTTGTGTTTTCTATATTTAAACCTGGAAATGATACATCTTAAAGGACATACTAGAGTAGTACTTCTTACACTTTTCGGTTGTAGGACCCCTTTATACGCTTTAAAAATATTGAGGAGCTTTCATTTATGTGAATTATTTCTAATATTATTTACTGTATTAAAAATTAATCTGAGATGATTCTAAAATCCATTACATGTTAACAGAAAAATTTATTTTCATGAAAGATACCTATATTTTCCAAAGAAAAAAACACATTGTTTTATATTTTTTGCAAATTTCTTTAATGTCTGGCTTAATAGAAGATAGCTGGATTCTCATACCTTCTTCTATTTTCATTATTTTGTGATACGTTGTTTCAGTCAAAGCATATGAAGAAAATCTGTCCTCACAATGATATATAGTTAGAAAAGGCAGAATTATTTTAATGGCATTTTCAGGTAATAGTATATATTCTTCTTCGATCTCATACCAAACTGAACCAGTGACTCTTTCTTAAAGGTGTAGAATATGAAACCATGGTAATGACATTTTTATACTCTGTTACGTTAAAATTCATTGATTCATCTGATGCTTCAATTGTATCCTTTACCCATGCATCATTTATTATGGTTGAGAAAATGTTCCAAATGTTAATACTTTATACAGTACCAAAAATCACACATGTTAATATCAGCAACCATTTATCAGAAGAGTCTTTTGTTTTTAAAAAGCTGTCAAGGTCACAACAGCAGATATAAGTTTTCCAAAATTCTAATTTTTGTTTGAAAGCTTGAATCTTATCATTGACAATAAATACTGTCCATTGTTTCCCCAAAAGTGACAGGCTTACTTGGTTAATTTTTGAGAAAATATCTGCAATATACACAAGTCTAAATAGTCATAGTTTGCCATATACTCTTTTAGTTAAAATGGTTCTCATAGGAGAAAAAAAGTGATTAGTTCAGTTCCCAGCTGTGCCTTTCCTTCAGACAACCATTGTACTTTGATACACAGCAAAAGTACTTCATGTGTACTTCCTGTTTTGTCACACAGAAAATTACAAAGACATGCACATATGGGTCAGCTTTAATAAAATCAATAATTGTATTTTATTTGTTATTTTATTTTTGTTCATTGTGATTGTGGTCCTTAGGTGAAATAGACCCTTTTACTTTTCTTAATTGTGTGTGATGGTGAAGAATACAATGACACTAGTACAGTTCAGTGCTACTGCCTTGATTCTTGCTAAAGCACCAGCTGTTTTACCCACCATTGTTTTGAATCATCAGTACAAATGTCAATACTTTAAAAATGGCAAGTAATATCTTAGTCTTATTACGAAAATAGTGTGATGTTACAGATGTACTGAAATGGTCTGAGGGACCACACTTTGGGAACCACTGCACTGGAGAATCAGTGTTCTTCCCCAGTATTCACCAGCTTATCTCTTATTCTATCAAGTAACTCAGGGCGGAGAAGATAACTAATCTTCTGTTAATATATAGAGAGTGATTAGAAGAAAGTAGAATGCTCCAGTCATTCAGGTACAGATATAATATAGGTAGTACACTATATTCTTTCCACGTCCTGTCATCGGAGCTAGGTGCTCTTCTGCTCTCTGATACACTTAGGCTCCATGCCCAGATGTCTTTTTTATGAACATATCTTTAAGGAGTTTACTAAACTTAGTTGTAAGTGGCTAGCATATCTCTCTTCTGCCTTTGACTTACTGCTTTTAAAAAGGAATGAATGGGCTAAATTGACTTGTGCAACTTAATTTTCCACATCTTTACATATATTTCTCTCACAAAGAATCTTATCACTGACAAATCCACTAGCTATAAGGTTGTTAGCACTAAACAGCTCCTGAGAAATAGACTCCTGCATTTAAATATTCTACAAGACTTTCTTCACTGTCTCCTAAGCAAACAGTTATCTTATGTACATTATACCATATCAGACATCTATGTGGTATTTCGATGAAAATTTCCACCAGAATGGCTTTGATTCATCTTAAACATCAGTTGTCTCTTGACTATTATTTGGTACCAAAGGACTATAGGAATTCAGAAACATTCATCACCCTTCACGCTAGTATAATGGTGTTCACGGAGTACTTTTGTGCCACAAGAGTTGGACTTGGACCATAGATACCTGTTTCATATGAGTGCAGCCTCTTGGAGGAAAGGCTTAACTTAGATTCACAATAGGCACCTTCCATTGATAGATACCCTTGAGGACAATTCATTGTCCTCAGACACTAGTTCTCTGATCAGAGTTTCACACTTGGCAAGGAGGGAAGAAGCAAGAGCAAAGCTCCAGACCCCAGGAGAGAGGCTCTCTCTTTTACCCAAATCACAAGATTTTAGTGGCTGTAGTATAAAATTGAGTGATTGTTTGATTTGTACTGTAGTCACTTTTTCATAGGAGAGGAAATGAAAGGAAACTCTTAAAGGCAAGTTTTATAACATTAATAATTCCTTTGGCTGTGATGTACTTGATGTTTCTGAGAGCCTTTATTTTCTGGCTTGAAAACCTAACCAGTGAGCTTCAATTCTGTCACCATTTTAAATTCTACTTTTACTCTAAAGCAGATAGTACACATTTTGAAGGACCTACTCATGTTAAAACTCTTCAGTAGATAAAACTGTTGCCCAGTGAGTCACTAGCATGATTCTCTCCTTTTCAGTTCTTTACTAAAAGGGGTAATTTTACTTATAAAAAAGAGTAAGCACTGTGCACTTGCATGTCACTTTGTCATGTTTAGGGGATTTTTTTACTCATATTTTTCTCATTTGAGTTCTCAGGAAGGTGCAGGTACTTTTATCCTTTATTTATAAGAAGATTACCTAGCTTGTTGTCATCTACAAAGTTGATGGATAAAGAAGCTGAGCCATGTGATTTCTGATCTAGTGCTTTTCAACCATATCAAGTTTAGGACAGTGACAAAGCTCTGCCTTATGACTTACCCAGTCATAGCAGTCTAAGGATGAAACTATTTTTAGTTATCCCTCTTACTTTATCCTTATAATTATGTCCTATTTTTAAGCATCTACCTAAAATTATGTCCTATTTTTAAGCATTAGAAAATACCAACTGCTGAGACTTCGGGCTAAAATCCTGAGGGCTCCTCTATTCTCATAATTCCTTGCCTCGCATTATGCTCACTCATTTTGGAGCACCCCCAGCTAAAACCTCCAATAACCTGCTGTCCTTGGTGTGGAAGTATGATTTAGTTTGGCCTAGCGATCACAATGTCAGGTTAATTCTTACTTCCCAGAGGTCCTGCTGTGTCCTCAACAAATATGTAACAGAAACAACCTTTGAATAAACTGGTGACTTTTCCTTTGTTCATTCATTCAGTTATCAGACATTTAATGAATAATGTCAAGAATATGCTTTAAATGTTATTTATTTATAAAGAGCTTGCAAAGGAGATGGCTTATATTAATACCAAAGGTAATAACTAATAGTTAATAATGCAAAACTATGTACCAAGCCTTGTTCTCAGTACTTTATATATCTTACACCTGTCAACTGCTACAGGTTCCTTCTTGATTTCCTACTAGAAAATATATGCCAGACATTCTTTGGCTTATTGCCTCTTTGTTTCTGAAGCAGCATAAGAACATATGGAAAAAGTGTTGGGATATTAATGAAGGGTACATGAGTGTACATGATACATGCTGCCTTCCAGGAATGAGGATGGCATGATGGTGCATAGTGCTTTCTAAAGAATAGGTATAAAAGATTAACCATGTTAGAAGATCATTAGTGTGAGTTTTCGATGATATATTTAGAGAGACACTGACTATTTTTACTGTTATCTTTTCCATATATAACTACTTTTCCCTTCTTTTCTTTTTCTCCACTCCCCATTAAGGATCATAATTTATTTAAAATTAAAAGATTTTATTGGTTTGTCCGTAGGAGTAAGAATAAGAGTATAATTTATAACTCTTAGATTTAAAGAAATATTATTAAAAATGTTGTATTTTTTAGGTAACTGAATGTGAAATATTTCTGTCACTTCTGGTGAAATTTCTGGATGGAGATAAACCACAGTGGCTACGAGCTGTTGCAGTGGAATCAATACACAGACTCTGTGTGCAGCCTCAGCTACTGAGGTAAAACTTTACTCAGCAGTATTTTGTTAAATGGATAGGTTAATATTTATGCTAACAGGAAGAGCTTAAATATTTATTTCAATAATAATTTCTAAACAAAGAAAATTGTGTATTGTATGTATATGGAGGGGTGTATGTGTGGGCAAAAAGTGTGGTTAGGGATTGCCATCAATTAAATTTACTGAGTTAATATGGCCAAGATAATTTTTTTAGAATACTGACCTCATTCTGAACCTTTGTCCAGAGTTAGTAAAATCACTCGGGTGTGCTGAAGAAGTTTTAAGTATAGCATTGAGACTGATTTATCAACATTACTTGCTATTAAAAAAAAATTAAACATTTTTAATCAAATATTTTCTCCAAAAACATTTAAAATTATTTTACAGGTCATTTTGTCAGTCCTATGATATGAAACAGCATTCTACCAAGGTTTTTCGTGATATTGTGAATGCACTGGGATCTTTTATCCAGTCCTTGTTTCTTGTCCCTCCGACTGGAAATCCTGCTACGACAAACCAAGCTGGTAAAGGCTTAGTCATATTTTGGTTTTTATATTCTGGCATAATTTACAATATTCAATATTCTGAGAGGATATTTACAGAAATCCTGTGACTAGAGAAATTGAGGTTACCTAAATATATACATTTATTTTATAATTTCTTATATTTCTTTATAGTATTTTAAGTTTTATATATAAATATAAAGATTTACACTTAAAGAATAATTTGATTTCACTGAGGTAACTATGTTTCTTTCCAGAATATATATTCTTCTCTGATATACTTTCAGTTCCTCTCATCACATAAGAACAAAAGTTTAGATGCTAATTTTCATTTTAGAAGAATCTTCATTTGGTGCCTCTCTTTAAAGAGTGTGGTTACTACTAAGGTAGTAACTAAGGAGGTCTGTTAGTCATTCTTTTAACAAAACAGGTGAACGTGATTTAAATTTGGAAATCAGTGTATAGCTTCTTGTTCCCTTTAACTTCTTTCTCTTCCATTTTTAACTTTCTGATTAGTGGTCTCTTTTGTCCTTTAATCCCACCTCTGATAAAAAGTGATTTAACAAAAGGTATGTTACATAGTTTGTCAGTATTTTTACTCATTAGTACCTTTTATATAAAGAAGGAAATGGTGTTTTGGGGAAACAGGGAGACTCTCTAGTAGCCAAAATAGGATTGGTAAATTTCATTTATTTGTGCAGTATCCATTCCTATAGCATAATTTTAAAAAATTGACCAAGTGTTTGAATATTATGGATTTGTAATTAAGTAGTAAATTGGTGTCTTTGCTTGCTTTCCCTTATCTAACAGGAAGCAATAATTCAGGTGGCCCTGTCTCGGCACCAGCTAACTCAGGAATGTTGGGGATTGGTGGAGGTGTTACTTTGCTACCAGCATTTGAATATAGGGGAACTTGGATACCTATTCTGACTGTAACAGTACAAGGCAGTGCTAAAGCAACCTAGTAAGTAGTAGTAGCATTATTTTGTAAGGAATGTTATTGTTGGGGTTTATATTTTATAGTAAAATGTTTCTCTCTGCATTATATTTAAAATTTTAGACCTATTTCTAACATATTTAAGAACTAATTTTCTTTTGTTATATTTTGAGAATTTTATCTAGGACTGGATTTTGTTTGTTTTCTTTTGTACTACTTGAGGACTATTAACAGCATAACAAAACAGAATGTGATTTCTTTACCTAAGGACCTATCCACTTGTTCTGTATGGCTTTTTGATTTAAGTATGTGGCTTGATTTCAGGCCTTGTGGACTTAGGTCTTCTGATACTGAGTTATCTTCAGCAAATTAGTTTACCTATTTAAAAATCTCAATGTACTCAACTATAAAATGGGAGTAGTGACATATCTACCTTTCAGGATTCTGTATGTGGATAGTTAAATGTTTGGCTGATCACATTTTTAGGGTTTACCACATGGAACTTTTAGTTTAATTAATTAAAGTGTTTAATGGATTCCACATGTGTTATTTAAAAATTTGTCATTATGGGGCTTCCCTGATGGCGCAGTGGTTGAGAGTCCACCTGCCGATGCAGGGGACACGGGTTCGTGCCCCAGTCCGGGAAGATCCCACATGCCGTGGAGCGGCTGGGCCCGTGAGCCATGGCTGCTGAGCCTGTGGTCCGGAGCCTGTGCTCCGCAACGGGAGAGGCCACGGCAGTGAGAGGCCTGCGTACTGCAAACAAACAAACAAACAAACAAAACAAAAATTTGTCATTAGACATTTCAGTTTAACAACTACATATTCAACAGTGTATTGTTGATTTTTCTTAAGTAAGTCTTAGTGAACTGTAGTGCTTACAGAGATAAAGCAACCAATACTACATGTGTTTAACATTGCCACAGTTGTGAGGCAGTTAACTAATATATTTTGAGTAATTGATATGCATAATTAAAACACTGTTCCAGTGACAGTAAATCAAGACTTAAACTGTGAAGCAGAATCTCTGACTAGTTTAAATCATGAATTTGTATGATATGTCAGCCTGCATTGTATCATCACAATGATATTTTACTGTGCAGCTTTTTATTTTGCCTAAAATTATAAAAGTAAAGAGTCATGGAGGACCGAAATATTGTTATTCTTAGTCACTTAAAAGATTGAAGTTACTGTCTCATATAGGCTTTGCCTTGCTACAAAGGCTAATGATTGAGTATACTACAGTATCAAGTTATAAAAGAATCAGATTTCTAGCACTGAAGGAGACATTAATAATTATCTCATTCATTACCCCACCTCATTTTTTAAATTGAAACAATCCCAACACAAAACAAAATTGCTGCTCTTGTGGACCTTACATTTTAGTGAGTGAGATAGTCAATAAAGATGCAAATAAACATGTAGTATCACGTTGGGTAATGGTTAACTGTTTGAAGAAAAAGCAAGTTATAAGGGTGTAGAGAGTGATCACAGTGAAGATAGGAACAGAAAGGATATATCTGAGGAAATAAGAGTGAGCAAAGACATAATTATTATTTTTTTAACATCTTTATTGAAGTATAATTGCTTTACAATGTTGTGTTAATTTCTGCTGTATAACAAGGTGAATCAGCTATATGTATACCTATATCCCCATATCTCTTCCCTCTTGGGTCTCCCTCCTACCCTCCCTATCCCACCCCTTTAGGTGGTCACAAAGCACCAAGTTGATCTCCCTGTGCTATGTGGCTGCTTCCCACTAGCTATCTATTTTACATTGGTAGTATATATAACTCCATACCACACTCTCACTTTGTCCCAGCTTACCCTTCCCCCATCCCGTGTCCTCAAGTCCATTCTCTACGTCTGCATCTTTATTCCTGTCCTGCCCCTACGTTCTTCAGAACTTTTTTTTTTTTAGATTCCATGTATATGTGTTAGCATATGGTATTTGTTTTTCTCTTTCTGACTTACTTCACTCTGTATGACAGACTCTAGGTCCATCCACCTCACTACAAATAACTCAATTTCATTTCTTTTTATGGCTGAGTAATATTCCATTGTATATATGTGCCACATCTTCTTTATCCATTCATCTGTTGATGGACATTTAGGTTGCTTCCATGTCCTAGCTATTGTAAATAGTGCTGCAATGAACATTGTGGTGCATGACTCTAATTATGGTTTTCTCAGGGTATATGCCCAGTAGTGGGATTGCTGGGTCGTATGGTAGTTCTATTTTTAGTTTCCTAAGGAACCTCCATACTGTTTTCCATAGTGTATCAATTTACATTCCCACCGACAGTGCAAGAGGGTTCCCTTTCCTGCACACCCTCTCCAGCCTTTATTTGTAGATTTTTTGATGATGGCCATTCTGACTGGTGTGAGCTGCTACCTCATTGTAGTTTTGATTTGCATTTCTCTAATGATTAGTGATGTTGAGCATCCTTTCATGTGTTTGTTGGCAATCTGTATGTCTTCTTTGGAGAGATGTCTGTTTAGATCTTCTGCCCATTATTGGATTGGGTAGTTTGTGTTTTTGATATTGAGCTGCATGAGATTCATCCTTTGTCAGTTGCTTCATTTGCAAATATTTTCTCTCATTCTGAGGGTTGTCTTTTCGTCTTGTTTATGTTTTCCTTAGCTGTGCAAAAGCTTTTAAGTTTCATTAGGTCCCATTTGTTTATTTTTGTTTTTATTTCCATTTCTCTAGGAGGTGGGTCAAAAAGGATCTTGCTGTGATTTATGTCATACAGTGTTCTGCCTATGTTTTCCTCTAAGAGTTTTATAGTGTCTGGCCTTACATTTAGGTCTTTAATCCATTTAGAGTTTATTTCTGTATATGGTGTTAGGCAGTGTTCTAATTTCATTCTTTTACATGTAGTTGTCCAGTTTTCCCAGCACCACTTATTGAAGAGGCTGCCTTTTCCCCATTGTATATTCTTGCCTCCTTTATCAAAAATAAGGTGACCATATGTGCATGGGTTTATCTCTGGGCTTTCTGTCCTGTTCCATTGACCTATATTTCTGTTTTTGTACCATACTGTCTTGATTACTGTAGCTTTGTAGTATAGTCTGAAGTCAGGGAGCCTGATTCCTCCACCTCTGTTTTTCTTTCTCAAGATTGCTTTGGCTATTTGGGGTCTTTTGTGTTTCCATACAAATTGTGAAATCTTTTGTTCTAGTTCTGTGAAAAATGCCATTGGTAGTTTGATAGGGATTGCATTGAATTTGTAAATTGCTTTGGGTAGTATAGTCATTATCACAATGTTGATTCTTCCAATCCAAGAACATGGCATGTCTCTCCATCTGTTTGTATCGTCTTTAATTTCTTTCATCAGTGTCTTATAGTTTTCTGCATACAGGACTTTTATCTCCTTAGGTAGGTTTATTCCTACGTATTTTATTCGTTTTGTCGCAGTGGTAAATGGGAGTGTTTCCTTAATTTCACTTTCACATTTTTCATCATTAGTGTATAGGAGTGCAAGAGATTTCTATGCATTAATTTTGTATCCTGCTACTTCACCAAATTCATTGATTAGCTCTAGTAGTTTTATGGTAGCATCTTTAGGATTCTCTATGTATAGTATCATGTCATCTGCAAACAGTGGCAGTTTTACTTCTTTCTGATTTGGATTCCTTTTATTTCTTTTTCTTCTCTGATGGCTGTGGCTCAAACTTCCAAAACAATGTTGAATCATAGTGGTGAGAGTGGGCAGCCTTGTCTTGTTCCTGATCTTAGTGGAAATGGTTTCAGTTTTTCACCATTGAGGGCGATGTTGGCTGTGGGCTTGTCATATATGGCCTTTATTCTGTTGAGGAAAGTTCCCTTTATGCCTATTTTCTGGAGAGTTTTTATCATAAATGGGTGTTGAATTTTGTCGAACGCTTTCTCTGCATCTATTGAGATGATCATATGGTTTTTCTCCTTCAATTTGTTAACATGGTGTATCACATTGATTGATTTGCGTATACTGAAGAATCCTTGCATTCCTGGGGTAAACCCCACTTGATCATGGTGTATGATCCTTTTAATGTGCTGTTGAATTCTGCTTGCTAGTATTTTGTTGAGGATTTTTGCATCTATGTTCATCAGTGATATTGGCCTGTAGTTTTCTTTCTTTGTGACATCTCTGTCTGGTTTTGGTATCAGGGTGATGGTGGCCTTGTAGAATGAGTTTGGGAGTGTTCTTCCCTCTGCTATATTTTAGAAGTATTTGAGAAGGATAGGTGTTAGCTTTTCTCTAAATGTTTGATAGAATTCACCTGTGAAGCCATCTGGTCCTGGACTCTTGTTTGTTGGAAGATTTTAAATCACAGTCTCAATTTCAGTGCTTGTGACTGGTCTGTTTATATTTCCTATTTCTTCCTGGTTCAGTCTCAGAAGGTTGTGCTTTTCTAAGAATGTGTCCATTTCTTCCAGGCTGTCCATTTTATTGGCATATAGTTGCTTGTAGTAATCTCTCATGATCCTTTGTATTTCTGCAATGTCAGTTGTTACTTCTCCTTTTTCATTTCTAATTCTATTGATTTGGGTCTTCTCCCTTTTTTTCTTGATGAGTCTGACTAATGGTTTATCAATTGTGTTTATCTTCTCAATGAACCAGCTTTTAGTTTTATTGATCTTTGCTATTGTTTCCTTCATTTCTTTTTCATTTATTTCTGATCTGATCTTTATGATTTCTTTCCTTCTGCTAACTTTGGGGGTTCTTTTGTTCTTCTTTCTCTGATTGCTTTAGGTGTAAGGTTTGGTTGTTTATTTGAGATGTTTCTTGTTTCTTGAGGTAGGATTGTATTTCTATAAACTTCCCGCTTAGAACTGCTTTTACTTCATCCCATAGGTTTTGGATCATTGTGTTTTCATTGTCATTTGTTTCTAGATATTTTTTGATATCCTCTTTGATTTCTTCAGTGATCTCTTGATTATTTAGTAGTGTATTGTTTAGCCTCCATATGTTTGCTTTTTTTACAGGTTTTTTCCTGTAACTGATATCTAGTCTCATAGCGTTGTGGTCAGAAAAGATACTTGATATGATTTCAGTTTTCTTAAATTTACCAAGGCTTGATTTGTGACCCAGGATATGATCTATCCTGTAGAATGTTCCATGAGCACTTGAGAAGAATGTGTATTCTGTTGTTTTTGGATCGAATGTCCTATAAATATCAGTCAGGTCCATCTTGTTTAGTGTGTCATTTAACGCTTGTGTTTACTTATTTATTTTCATTTTGGATGATCTGTCCATTGGTGAAAGTGGGGTGTTAAAGTCCCCTACTATAATTGTGTTTCTGTTGATATCCTCTTTTATGGCTGTTAGCATCTGTCTTATGTATTGAGGTGCTCCTATGTTGGGTGCATAAATATTTATAATTTTTGTATCTTCTTCTTGGATTGATCCCTTGGTCATTATGTAGTGTCATTCTTTGTCTCTTATAATAGTCTTTATTTTAAAGTCTATTTTGTCTGATATGAGAATTGCTACTTCAGCTTTCTTTTGATTTCCATTTGCATGGAATATCTTTTTCCATCCCCTCACTTTCAGTCTGTATGTGTCTCTAGGTCTGAAGTGGGTCTCTTGTAGAGAGCATATATATGGGTCTTATTTTTGTATCCATTCAGCCAGTCTGTGTCTTTTGGTTGGAGCATTTAATCCATTTACATTTAAGGTAGTTATCGATATGTATCGATACTCACTTCTGAAATCATAAATAGACAGAAAATATTGGGTTTCTTTTGTAAATGGGTTAGTATGTTCACATTGGGACCTACCTGTTGAATTGGTATCTTTTATTCATTGTGAGTTTTAGTATAAAATGATTTTCACTGTTTTCTTTGAAGACATACATATAAATCTTAATTGTGTATACAGTTCTTTTTTGACTTCTTAAGTGTGTAATAATTTGAAAACTTAAGTGACATATAGACAAGTAGTTTTGACATAATTAATGACAGTATATTCTTTCAGATTTATTATACTACGACTCCCTTCAAAGTTGGACTTGTGACAGTTTTTTCAACTTGACCTTAATTTTAAAATATTTAAATAAATGGGTTACCTTTAATCTAAAAGTGGAGTTTGTGTAGTAATTACAATAAAGCAGCACTGAAACAGTTAAAGTGTGGGTTTGTTTAGGTTTGTGGTATAAATTACCTTTTTCTCTTAACTATTCTGGTGCTTAAAGTCTGTACCACAGAATTTGGAAATTAGAGTTTGTGATGTTTAGGAGTATTTTATCTGTTTTAGATGCATTTTCCCAATAGATGATATATTCTTTGAGAACAGAGATTTGTCTAACAAGATGCTTGGCACTGATTGGTTTAGTATGTGGCTCTTTAAGGCTAATTGGCCTGGCAAAGATTAAACCCATAAACTTCACTTCCCCATTTGAGCTTAAATATCTTGATCAATCATATAAATATGTTAGTATTGGTTACCTAAATTTTAAAAATACTGAGAGTTGGCCCATATGGGTTAAACTGATAGGCTTTAGAGTCGGACTTGGGTTAAAAACTGCTGACTGATAACTGTCACCCTAGTTCACAATTTCATCATCTGTATCTCTTAGGGTTTTTGTGAGGAGTTAAATGAGGTACATTAAAAAAAAAAAACCCTTAGTATCCCAGGCTGAGAGTAAATTGCTCAATAAATGATAGGTATACATAGGTGTTTTTATTGTTTATTGTGAGTTTTACATCTTTATAAATTTCCTACCTTGTACTGATTATGATTAGGAGACTTTTAGAATTTGAGTTTGGAAATTACTTTTATTAGCTTTTCTTATTACGATCTTTAGTGATTTCAATTTTGTTTTTGAGATAGAAGTAACATAGGATTAAATTTGCCCTTTTACAATTGTACAGTTCATGGTTTTATTATATTCAGACGTTAGGCAACCATAAGCAGCATCTAATTTCAGAACTTTTTCGTCACCCCAGAGGAAAAAAAAGCCATATCCATAAGCAGTCATCCTGCAATCTCCCTTTCCCTACCCCTTAGCAACTACTAATCTACTTTCTTTGTTGATTTGCTTATTCTGGATATTTCATATGAATGGAATCATACAATAAATATTCTTGTGTGTCAGGCTTCTTTTATTCAGCATAATGTTTTGAAGGTTCATCAATGTTGCAGGTTGTACCAGTACTTTCTGTTTGTGGCTGAATAATATTCCACCTTATGGTAGTACCACATTTTGTTTATTTCATTGTCAGTTGATGGGCATTTGGGTTGTTTCCACTTTTTGGCTATGAATAATGCTGCTATGAGCATTTGCCTGCAAGTTTTTGCATAGATATTTTCATTTCTACTGGATGTATACGTAGGGGTGGAATTGCTGGGCCATGTAGTTACTCTATGTTTTACTTTCTGTTGAACTGCCAAGCTGTTTTCCCAAGCAACCACACCATTTTACATTTTCACCAACAATGTGTGAGGGTTTCAGTTTCACCACATCCTTAGCAATACTTGTTACTGTCTTTTGATTATAGCCGTCCTAGTGGGTAAGTGGTATCTTACTGTGTTTCAAATTGACATTGAGCATCTCATTCATGTGCTTATTGTCCATTTATATATCATCTTGGGAGAAATATCTATTGAAATCCTTTGCTCCTTTTTAGTTGGGTTTTCTTTTTATTATTATTGAGTTGTGAAAGTTCTTACATATTCAACATCTAGTCCCTTATCAGATATATGATTTCCAAAAATTTTCTTGCATTCTGTGGATTGTCTTTTCATTTTCTTGATAGTGTCCTTCGAAGCACGATCATTTTTACTTTTGATGAATTCAGTTTATCTGTTTTTCCTTTGGTCACTTATGCATTTTGATATCATACCTAACCATTTCATAATTTGAGGTCATAAAGATTTTTGCCCATGTTTTCTTCTCAGAGTTTTTAGTTTTACATCTTACATTTAGGTCATTGATTCATTTTGAGTTCATTTTTGTATATGGTATGAGGTAAGGCTCCAGTATCACTCTTTTACATGTGAATATCCGTTAGTCCTTTCCCCACTGAATTATTCTTTCTCCATTGAATTATCTTGACAGATTTCCATTTTAAGGAATTTAAAACCTGTTTGTCATGATTTGAAACAAAAGGTTTGTTGTCTTTCCGTCTGAAAGCTCTGTCCTAATTACGGAGTATAACTTGCTCTAAAATTTGAACGTGACACACTGATGCTTTAAGTATTACCTTACCCTGTTGGCCGATTGTATCTGAGATGATAGGATGACAGATGAGCTGGATATCTCACAGTAATAATTTTCCCTAGTATGAAAGCTTCTTTTCCTCTTTATAGGATTGATTTGATCTTATAAGATCTTATTTTACTTATTTATTACCTTTTTAAAATTACAGTTAATTTACAATATTGTGTTAGTTTCAAGTGTACAGCAAAGTGATTTCAGTTATACATAAATATTTGTAGATACTCTTTTTCAGATTCTTTTCCATTACAGGTTATTACAGGATATTGAGTATAGTCCCCTGTGCTATACAGTAGGTCCTTGTTGTTTACCGATTTTATATAGCAGCTTATTTTAAAAGCAGCTAAGTCAGAGTTTGAGATGGCTTGTAATCTGTCTTTTTCTATTTTGTATGTAAGTATTTTTTCTAATGTCAACAATTAATGAAAATACTGGCACAACTTGGGGGAGAGGCAAAAAGTGAATTATTAAAATAATCAGTTATCATACTGGTCAGGCCTTAATTTTTCTAATCAGTTTCTTAGAATACCATGAAGGGATCTGTCCTCCAAAGGAAACCCAGTAGTGACCATTTACTTTTGCTATTCTGTTAATCTTAATTTCTGTAGTCTACAGATTATGGAAATAGTTATATGTATTTTCATCATTGTGGCTTCTCATTAGCATCTGATTTTTTCATAATTTCAGCCTAGAGATGTTGGACAAAGTTGAGCCCCCGACTATACCAGAAGGTTATGCTATGTCCGTGGCATTCCATTGTTTGCTAGACCTTGTACGTGGAATCACTAGTATGATTGAAGGAGAGTTAGGAGAGGTTGAAACAGAATGTCAGACAACTACCACTGAAGCAGTTTCTTCACCAGCACAGTCATCAGAACAGCAAGAATTACAGTCAACATCAGACCAAATGGATAAAGCAATAGGTATATTATTATGATTCTGTATTTTTAATTTTTATTTTGAAATAATTTTAAATTTACAGGGAAATTGCAAAAATAATAGTTTCCATATATCCTTCACCATGATATTCCAATTGTTAACTACAATATTTGCATTATCATTCTCTCTATATACATGTCACTATACTTTTTTTTTGAACTATTTGAGAATAAGTTGCAGACATGATGCCCATTACCCCTGAGTACTTTAAAGTGTATTTTCGAAAAATAAGGACAGTTTTCTACTTAACCACAGTATAGTCACCATCAGAAATTTAGCATCAATTCAATATGTCATCGAATCCCAAATGTCCTTCAAATTTTGCCATTTGCCTCAGTGATGTCCTTTATGGTCTAGGATTACATGTTGAATTCAGTTGCATGTCTCTATACCCTCCTTCAGTATGGAACAATTCCTTCATTTTTCCATGTTTTATATGACCTTGCCATTTTTGAAGAGAACAGCCCAGTCTACTTGGGTTTGTTTTTGTTTCCTCATAATTAGATTCAATATATTCATTTTTGGCAGAGCTACCACAGAAATGTTGCTATGCTATACACTGGTGATGTTAACTTTTATCATTTGGTTAGTATGATGTGTGCCTTGTTTCTTCAGTATAAAGTTAATTATTAACTTTTTCTGGAGAAATACTTTGAGACATCTGTAAAAGAGAGCTTTCCCTTCTTCCTCATTTATTTTGTTTCATTTATTTATTTGTATTAGTGTAGACTCTCGGATTCCTATTTTATTCAAAGAGTTACAATCTTTGATTATCATTATTTGGTTTAATGCTCATTATCCCTGACATGGCCATTTGGGACCCCTTTCAAGCTAGCCCCTGTGTCCTTTTATCATCCCATGTCCTTTTGTCATTTTCTGAGCACTACCTTGCTGTCTGATACAGCAAAATGTTCTAAGGTCATCTTGGATTTTTCTTGCCTAACCTAGGAGTCAGTTATTTTTCCAAGGAGCCCTAGTTCCTTTTAGTGGAGAATAGTATTTAGAAACTAACACATGGCCATTAGGTATGCTTCTTGGTACGTGAATAGAAATACACACATACATGAGCACACATCTATCTACATTTTAAAAATATGTATCTTGGGACTTCCCTCGTGGTGCAGTGGTTAAGAATCTACCTGCCAATGCAGGGGACACATTCGAACCCTGGTCTGGGAAAATTCCACATACTGCGGAGCAGTTAAGCCCATGCGCCACAACTACTAAGCCTGCGCTCTAGAGCCTGCAAGCCACAACTATTGAAGCCTGAGCGCCTAGAGCCCGTGCTCTGCAACAGGAGAAGCCACCACAATGAGAAGCCTACGTACTGCAACAAAGTGTAGCCCCCAATCGCCGCAACTAGAGAAAGCCTGTGCGTGGCAATGAAGACCCCACACAGCCATAAATAAATAAATAAATTTTTAAGAAGATCTTCAAAAAATAAATAAATAAAAATAAAAACATATATCTCTCTATATTAAATACCATGAGGTCACACCAATTTTTTCAATTCCAGTTTAATACCACAGGGTTTACTTTTAACTTTCCATATTTGAAATTTCCTTCTCCAACAGTGAGAAACTTGATCCTGTTTTACTCTGTTTATTTACTTACTTGCACGATATACAGTGTATGTAACCAGTCTCGTGGCTGAGCCTGCTTATCACAGTGTCTCACTGCCAGCTGGTCATACAGGCTGAAAGTTTGGCCCAATGAAATGGAAGGGAATAGGAACTGATATTATATATATAAATATATATATATATTTTGACGATCACTTTTGTAAGAAAGATCTTATCATTGATATGTTAAAACAACTCAGTTTTAAAACTTCTTGGGAATTCCCTGGCAGTCCAGTGTTTAGGACTTTTGCGCTCTCACTGCTGAGGGACCAGGTTCCATCCCTGGTTGGGGAACTAAGATCCCACAAGCCACACAGCACAACCAAAAAAAAAAAAGACTTCTTGAATTCTGAAACTATGGTATGGTTTAAAATTTTTCATTTATTCAGATATATATTAAATGTTACAGCTTTATTATTTAATAATTGAGTTGTTTTTGGAATATTTGCTATATTACCAAGTGATAAGGGGGATTATAGAGTTTGACATTGTCAAGTGCTGTGACATCTATAATTATCATTAAATATTGTTTGTTTTTCCTTTAAGTTAGTAGAGCTGTTTGGGAAGAAATGGTGAATGCCTGCTGGTGTGGTCTGCTTGCTGCACTCTCACTCCTTCTTGATGCCAGGTATTAAGTCTTTGTAAGTTTTATATTGCATGTGGCAGTTATAAAGAAAACAACAAACCATTAAAATGGTTTCCTTAAATTTATCCTGAGAATTATTTCCTAATACTAGTTTTTATGTTCGTGGAATGTTATTATTTTTCTGCCATCCTCTTCCCCCATCCTATTGTCACATGTTATAATGGAAAATACAATCCTAAAATAATAGAATGCC
This sequence comes from Tursiops truncatus, assembly GCF_011762595.2. NCBI lineage: Eukaryota > Metazoa > Chordata > Mammalia > Artiodactyla > Delphinidae > Tursiops > Tursiops truncatus. The sequence goes on along the minus strand of NC_047044.1, from coordinate 53,191,347 downwards.
TTTTTCTTTTCTTTTCTTTTTTTTTTAACATCTTTATTGGAGTATAATTGCTTTACAATGGTGTGTTAGTTTCTGCTGTATAACAAAGTGAATCAATATACATATATCCCCATATCTCCTCCCTCTTGCATCTCCCTTCCCCCCTCCCTATCCCACCCCTCTAGGTGGACTCAAAGCACCGAGTTGATCTCCCTGTGCTATGCTATGTGGCTGCTTCCCACTAGCTATCTATTTTACATTTCGTAGTATATATATGTCAGTGCCACTCTCTCACTTAGTCCCAGCTTACCCTTCCCCCTCCCCATGTCCTCAAGTCCATTCTCTACATCTGTGTCTTTATTCCTGCCCTGCCCCTAGGTTCATCAGAATCTTTTTTCTTTTTTTTTTAGATTCCATATATATGTGTTAGCATACGGTATTTGTTTTTCTCTTTTTGACTTACTTCACTCTGTATGACAGACTCTAGGTCCATCCACCTTGCTACAAATAACTCAATTTTGTTTCTTTTTATGGCTGAGTAATATTCCATTGTATATATATGCCACATCTTCTTTATCCACAGAATGCCTTTCTCATTTTAAGCTTTACTACTACTTTTACAATGATGATGATTATATTATTCAATTTTTTTATGTTTTTCTTTAGAATTATAGAATTTACTGATTTTAAAATGCTTGATATTTTTAAGTTATATCTTTGAGTTCTTGACCATTTTCTTCATTAATGAATATATGTGTCATAAATTGCTTTTAACCAGTTCAAATTTTCAGATGTTTATTAGTTAAAAGCTCTTCTTAAGTAGACTGATTTTGACAATGTTTTAAATAGATTTTCTTAAAACTTTACTGACTGCCTAATTCCACATCATGTTTGGCAGCATAATTTAAAAGAAATTAATCATACTAAATAAAATACTTTTTCTTTCAGCACAGATGAAGCTGCCACTGAGAATATTTTAAAAGCTGAACTGACTATGGCTGCTCTTTGTGGAAGACTGGGCCTTGTAACTTCAAGAGATGCCTTTATAACTGCAATATGCAAAGGTTCCCTGCCTCCCCATTATGCTCTTACTGTATTGAATACCACCACTGCAGCCACACTTTCCAACAAATGTAAGATTTCAGCTTCCTCTGAGTTCTCTTCATCTATCGGGGTGACATGGCATAGGGAAGAGATTATAGAAATTCTGAGTCCAAGCCTCTGCTTTTCCACTCACTGAGTCTCTGACCTCTATGGGAAGTTAATGTCCCTGAGCCTCAATTTCTTCCATCTTTTTAAAACAGTGGAGGTGGGAGTAGGGCAGAATAATACCAATTTTAAACAGTGATTGTGAGGATAAAAGAAGATAAATCTAGAAGTCCTTTGTAAACTCTAGCATACTGTTGAAATGGGAGTGGTTAGTTTGTTTTGTTTTTAATGGAACTAGTAGAACAGTAATGTTTGCCACCACTTAGATTAAGTTGACATTCAAAAAAATTTTTTTTCTTGTTGATTACTTTGTTACGTGTTACATGTCATATAAAAAAATTTCAGTGTGATGCTCAGTTTTCAAACTGAAAATGTGAGTATTGGTCTCTCTTCAACTTTAAGTAGAAAAGTTTACTGGGAATACATGTTTAAAATAGTAAGTGTCCTAAATTCTATTTTGCTTGTGAAGCAATCTACCAAAGTTTTATAATTTGTTAAAGTTATATATAAAATTACTTAATATTTGCCTAACTTGTCTTTGTTTTTTCACCTCCTTAGTTTTCAAAATGTTTGCATATAGATAATAGGTAACTAAATAAATGTCATAGTTGAACTTATTTTAATCAAATTAATGTTTTAAAATATAACATTACTTTGAGTACAACGTGAAAAGTATATTTTAATTATTTAGGTTTTCCTTTGTGTTCTAGCATATTCCATTCAGGGCCAAAGTGTTATGATGATCAGTCCATCAAGTGAATCTCACCAGCAAGTTGTGGCAGTGGGTCAACCGCTAGCAGTCCAGCCTCAAGGGACAGTAATGGTAAAGTACTTTTTCTTTTCTTGGTAACCAATTAATACTAATTAACTATCAAGGAAATCTTTCATACCTTTTTTAATGTTTCTCAAAATTCATCATTATACTTACTTTTATCTGAATGATACTTCTAGAAAAACTAGATAAATATGGAGTGACATTATTATAACCAACTATGATAACACAACTTTTAAGCAAATGAATTTGTTCTGTACAAAACCATCCAAGCCTATTTTCTTAATATTTTTGTTTTTTTAGTAAAAAAATTTGAATACGTTAATACTTCTTTATAAGCTTATAATTTTCAAGAATGCATAATAGTTCTTACAAATATATCCTTTTTTAATATAGCTAACTTCCAAAAATATCCAGTGTATGAGGACTTTACTTAACTTGGCACACTGCCATGGGGCTGTTCTTGGAACATCATGGCAACTTGTCTTGGCAACTCTACAGGTATGTTGTAGCCTCTGGGTCAGAGGCCAATGTTGTTTTTATATCTAAATGCTAACAGTTAAACTCACCAGTGCCTATCAGTCCTTTGGGCAGGCCTGAATAGACAGTAAGTATGAAAAAGGAGAAGTCAGAAAAAGAAAAAAGACATGGCTCCTATTGTACAAAGCAATGGGATGTTTCTTATAATGGCCTGTTCTACTGCCTATGCTTGGTGGAATAAGTTTTTTGTATGACTATCAATTACTAATTTATATTTAGTTATTAGATACCTACTACTGATTTTAGTTTTAGTTACTGGAATTTTTGTAGGTTTATAAATTTCTTTGTTTTGATTTTTTTTTTTTTTTTTTACAGCATCTAGTATGGATTCTGGGATTAAAGCCTAGTAGTGGTGGTGCCTTGAAACCTGGGAGAGCTGTAGAAGGACCCAGTACAGTAAGCTCTAGTCATTCTTACTCAATTAGTACTTTGCAAAATGTTTATATGTTACATTTAATTTTATTCTCCTCTTAGGTTCTAACAACAGCAGTGATGACAGATTTGCCAGTGATTTCCAACATACTTTCAAGATTGTTTGAAAGCTCACAGTAAGAGTCAGTTTTTTAATTGATACAAACATTATTGTTAGCTGTATATTTTAGATCAGAATGTCTTATTTCATCATTTTTTTTTTTTTAGGTATCTTGATGATGTATCATTGCATCATTTAATAAATGCACTTTGTTCCTTATCCCTAGAAGCAATGGATATGGCCTATGGAAATAATAAGGTGTGATATTCTACCTTTCTGTGTTAAATATGGTGTATTATTTTGTTTAATAAGGTGTATATTCATTATGATCTTAGCGTTTTACAAGTGGGACTAATACCTTGTAGGCTAGCCCTGTTCTGTTGGGTTTTTATATTTATGGTTGTTATTTGTTGAAGGGGGAGTGAAGAGGACATTTTTTGGCTTATGGTATGTGCCAGTATGTATTATGATTTTAAATTGTGTCCATTTCTCTCATGTACTGAATATTTTTTAAAATATTTCTATAAAGAATAATTCAACACCACATTTATAAATGTGTTCCACAAAATGTTACAATAATCCTCATGACTACAACTTATGATTGGGGCAGTACAAGTTTTAAATCAAGGAATATATGTCTCAATTTCTCTTGCCTTTGTTGGGCTGGAAAATAAGGTGTTAATCATTTCTTTCTGAAGGTAATGATTCTCCCTACCTTGAAAATTAAACTTTTGCTTTGTTTGTTGACTAAATGAATAGAACAGTACTTTTGAGAACATTTCTTTCTATACTCAAAATATCATTTTCTGTTAAACTTGGAAAAGCATGGGAATATTTGGGTTTATTTATACCTTAGAAATTATTTAAAATAAAATACTTTCTATATTTTAAAATGAATAAATATAGTACTTGGACCATTTACAAATAAATGAAGAAACCCAGAAAATAATTAGAAAAGCAGAGAATGCAGCTTATGGTTTATTTAATATCCAACTGTAGGATCCAAAATTATGTTGTCTGCCTAGTCCTTAATTATAATTCTGGGTACTGTGGCTTGTCATCTTGTCTCATGTAATTCATTTAAAGATTAGCCAATAAGATCTTATTGGGACAAAGTTTTGTATATTAAAGCACGTAGAGAATTACATAAACATGCAGGTATTTGAAAATATATATTATAGTTTACTCCAAATCAAGGCAAGGATAATATGAAACACAGTGAAGTAATCAAATTCTTGATACCTTCAATAATCCTACATCCTTAAGATTAATTCTTAACACAAAAGTATAATATTTTTAATAGAGTACCTTAATGAAATCTGAGCAAGTTTATATGGTAATGGCTTGAGAATTTATGTATTCACTCAACAAGTACAGTATGTTTACTATGTACATGACACTCTGCTAGAAAATATAAAGGAAATGTAAGATTTCTACTTTCAAAGAGCATGTAAACCACTTGGCCCATGGATAAGTGGCAGTTAAGGTGGTAAGAGAGTCTAAATAAATGGTATAGATATTAAGTGATATGAGACTTATTTTCTGAATCCTTATTGACTTGTTACATAAGATTTTTTAGTACATATTTTTACTAAAATGAATTAAAACTAATCAAGATAAATTAAATTTGTGATTGGAGCTGAATATTCAAGGAACAGTAGGAGATATATGTGTATGAAAGGGCAGGTTCATGGAAGTCAAAAGAGAAAAATGTTACATGAAGTCGGGATCAATGAGGATTGAGAAAAAAATAGATTTGAGTATTATTAGTTTATTGTTCACCTTGAGGAGTATAATTTCAATAGAGTTGTAGGAGTAGCTGTGATATTTCAGGGAGGCTTGGGGGGAACAGATGTTGAGAAAATGGATACACTGGAATAGAGATGACTTCCCTGAGAATGGGGTCACATCTCTCCATTTTAGGATTTAATTTTGTAAAGTAATGTAGTGAATAAGGAATGGAAATAAAAGTTTTTAGAAGTATTCAAGTATGAACTTTATAAAAATTATTTTTATGGAGGTGTAAAACAGTTTATTATTCAGTTGTGCTTTCTATAAAAATTTATAAATGTTCAGATGTTAAAATAAGTAGAAACGTTTGTATTTTTTTACTTTTTTTTAAAGTTTATCAATGTCAGCTGTTCTGAGTGAGTTATATAGCTTAGGAATTAAAATGTATATATCATTGTCCTTTAGGTGTGGCTTTAAAGTGACCAGTCATCTCATTTTTGGTTCTCACTTCAGGAATTTGTGCTAATGTGTTGAGGAGGTAGCTGATGGTAAAGCTTGCAAATTCTTTCTTAGAAGGGGGCAATATTGATGATATTTGTGCAGGCATATTACCAGACTCAGTATCACAACAACAAAAATAATTAAAGAGCTATTATTCTTTGTTTACTGTATGTCAGGTACTAACGTATTTTTATTTAATCACTTAAGACAACTCTGTCAGGTTCAGTAGTAATAACCCCTTTTTACAGATGAAATATAAAACTAGCTTAAATAACCTGCCTGGGGTCACCTATTTAGTAATTGGTAGAGCTTGGATTTGAACCCACATATGTCTCATTCCAGAGCTCCATTCTTTTTTTTTTTTTAATTTCTTTATTTTCTTTATTTAATTTTTGGCTGCATTGGGCCTTCGTTGCTGCACGCAGGCTTTTTCTCTAGTTTCAGAGAGTGGGGGCTACTCTTCATTGTGGTGAGCAGGCTTCTCACTGCGATGGCGTCTCTTGTTGCGTAGCACCAGCCCTAGGCGCGCAGGCTTCAGTAGTTGTTGAGCACGGGCTCAGTAGTTGTGGCTCGCAGGCTCAGTAGTTGTGGTGCACGGGCTTAGTTGCTCAGCGCCACGTGGGATCTTCCCGGACCAGGGCTCGAACCCGTGGCCCCTGCATTGGCAGGTGGATTCTCAACCACTGTGCCACCAGGGAAGCCCCAGAGCTCCATTCTTAACCACTTCACTTGTGGCTCAAAGTTTTGTGTGCATCAAAGTCAGGTATGGCATTTTTAAAAAATGCACAAGTCAGGGCCAGTTTCTAGGCTTCATGAATATAAGAATCTTTGGGTATGAGGTCTGGACATATACATTCTTTTAAATGCTACGTGATTCCTCTGTGTATCCTCATTAGAATAAGAAGAAGGAGGAAAAGGAGGAGGTAATACTAGGCAATTTATGAGGATTTATTATGTGCCAGGTACTTTCTAACATGAGGTCATTTCTGTATATTATCTCCATTTCATAGATTAAAAAAATTTAGTAGCCTTAAAAAAGCATGAAATTTTGCCATTTGCAACAATATGGATGGACCTGGAAGGTATAATGCTTAGTGAAATATATCAGACAGAGAAAGACAAATACTGTATGTTATCACTTATATGTGGAATCAAAAAAACCCACAAAACAAGACAACCCCCCCAAAAAAACTACTGAATATAATTAAAAAAAAAAAAAAGCAAACTAGTAGTTACCAGTGAGGAGAGGAAAGGAGGAAGGGGCAAATAGGGTAAGGGAATTAAGAGGTACAAACTGTTATGTATAAAATAAATAAGCAACAAGGTTATATTGTATGGCACAGGGAATATAGCCAATATTTTGTAGTAACTATAATGGAATATAATCTATAAAAATTTTGAATCACTGTGTTGTATACCTGAAACTAATATCATAAATCAGTTATACCTCAATAAAAAGAATTACTCAAGGTTACATAGCTATTAAGTGGTAGTACTGACATGTTAAAAGTTCATAGACATCAGTCTTAACTACTGTATCATATTGTCTCTAGAATGGTGAATTTTTCTACCACAAACATTTTTAGGGTACCTACAGCATTAGCACACGCAGGAATGGTCAACCTGACTATATTTATCTTAGACCCCAGGGTACTTGGTTCAATGGCTTTTACTAGGAAAGAAAGATAATATCACACATTTCCATAATAGATTTTTATCAGCCCTGTAAAAATGTTGAGTATAGAATAATTATGTAATCTTTTTCCTTAAAAATTGTAAAACTATTATCCTCTTAATTTGCTTTTAAAATTTCAGTTGCCTTTTGTTTTTTCTAATGCATTGTCTCCTTTTGAAGTACCACAGCCACTCATCAAAAAATTCTCATGGTTTTAGCTTAGTTTTCATTTAAGTATATTTTACTACCTCTATTAATATTGGGTTAGAGATAGTTGCCCTTTGATCTTTTTACTGAAACTGTTCTTATAACACATGGACCAGGTACTCTAATTTAGCCACTTATGAGATACACTGACTCCCTTTCTGTTGTTGAAATGCCAGCGACTGAGGAACGGGGTTTGTCTTCTGTCTCTGCAACTTTTCTGTTAGTGTCTAAACTGACAACGCTTATCTCTGCCTCTTCTTGACGCCACGCTTCTTTCCCCTGATCTCTGTTGCCTCCTTTCTGCTTTTTGGTTTTTTTTTTCATATTTCCTGATATTAACACATAAACCCTGAGCATTTGAAGACTTCACTAATAAGAATATATATCAGTCAGCTTAGCCTGCCATAACAAAATACTGTAGACTGGATAACTTAAACTATAAAAATTAATTTTCTCATAGTTCTGGAAGCTGGAAGTCCAAAATCAGGTTGCCAGCATGATCCGTTCTGGTGTGGACGCTCTTCCTGGATTGAAAGATGGCTGCCTTCTCACTGTGTCCTCACATGGCAGTGAGATAGGGAAAGGGAGAGGGAAAAGGGGGAAGAAAAGGGAAAAGAAGTGTGCCTGAGCTCACAAGCTCTATGGTGTTTCTTCTTATAAGGACATTAATCTTATCGTGTTGGGGCCCCACCCTTACGATCTCATTTAACCTGAATTACCTCTATATAGACCCTATCTCCATATACCATCAGACTGGGGGTTAGAGTTACAGCATATGAAGTTTGGGGGGTGGGGGTCACAATTCAGTCCATAGGCAAATTCTTTCCTTCTGGTCAGAAGACTAGCCATTCTGTGTGTCTGGTATAATTTTTGAATTTTCACTCTTTCCCCACTAAAGCATTCTCTTCTCAATCAAATTTTCCAATTAGGAGCTATTCTAGATACTTGAGGGTGGGCAGAAAGGCTTGTCTTATGATAACTGAGGTTTTGTTCTGTTTACTGCTAATTAATCATATATTAATTATAGTCATGCTCTTCACAGTATCCTCAGTTTTATTTACAAGTGAAATATTCAAATTCTCCTTATAATATAAAAATGTATTATGTTTTCTCTCTAGGAACCATCTCTTTTTGCTGTTGCCAAATTGTTAG